>NC_084665.1:43967500-46467500 GCF_028389875.1 Rhea pennata | reverse complement strand
GGAGCAAAGCTAAAGTATGGGAAGCATGTACTACCCTTTATGTTCTCTTTTAAGTTACTTACTTTCCGCTATATGAAGTACTTTGAAAGTCCCATATATGGTGGAATGCTGCATTTGAGAGGACACTGAGGGAGTTACTGATCTCTTTTTGAGATAGTATGAAATTGGAATAGAAGCAGGTTATTCAATGGACAGCAAGAATACTGCTGTTGGTAATTGAGAGTCTCATCATTAATGCAAGAACTATATACAAACTGGAAGAATGTTTTTACATCTTAAAGCCTGTTGATTACTGTTAGTTCCCTTGGTGAGTCACAGTGTTCTCTTAAATGGTGCTACTTACAACAGTTTTAGAGTAGAACTACCTTGAGATGGTATGATCTTGTATTGCTGCGTACTCAAAAGCTCCATTAAAATCAGAGTTTGGATATGCAGAGTTTTAGCCAAGCGCATACTCTCTGTGAAGGTTCAAAGTTGGGCTCTGTAAAATGATGCGTTTTCACGCATTCACAAGTTTCTTTTTGATGCTTTACTAAATGCTAGCCTTTGGATCCATTCCATCAGAAAGTATGCCTCTTTCACCTGCTTGAATGATATCAACTTGACATTCTTACAGATACATGAGGCTCTGAAAAGGAATACTGTGGTGTAACAATTTAGAGATTTCTGCAAGTAGATTCAGTTGATCAAATTAACACAGTGTCTGATTTCACTGGCCAGGAAAAAGCGTACCACAGGTGCTGGCCGGAGATGTTACTCTTTCATATTTGTCCCAGGATCTAGCATGTGTAATAATAAAAGAGGTGTGATAGCTCTATAATGGTGAAGCATATGCATTTGTTTTGTACAGAGAAAGGCAGTGTGATAGCATCCATAAAAAAGACAAAGGAAGTTTATTATAAGTCTGTAGTAAAATAACACCTTGTCATGGATATAAAAATAAAGCTCTGAAATGAGGCACACATTTATAAATAATAATGTGGTGGAAACTGAACTTTACACATATAAGAATGGCTTTTAAAATGGAAACAGAATTCTAAATACTGCTTTTTTTCTTTGGCTGCTAAGCTATCACAATTCTTTACAGCCATAGCATTGTTTGTTAGATGAATGTTCATATTCAGCTCATTAAAAAATTCTTTATTTTTTTTAATGTGCTAAATTTGCTCAGCTATCAAAAAATTGTTCCACAATGCTAATAAAGCTACCTTGCAGTATTAAATTTAATAGTAGGAAATCAGCTACTTGTGTTAAATTTAAATGAATTCCTTCCTTTAGTCTGTATTAATACGGATAACTAACAAGTTATCTGCAATTATTTTGTAGGTGGTTGGATTGATCATTGTGGAATCTCATTGATATATTGCCTTTCTTGAATTTACAAGATCCAGTAAATTAGTGCATGGTGTAGGAATGTAAATAAAGCAACAGAGATTAAATATCCAGATTTGGGAAAAAGAAAAGCAAGCAATAATTATTTATATTTGGATTCCACATACTAGATCTTGATTGGATGAGAATTACTTGAGGGAGATTTCTAAGCTTCAGAGAGCAGGCTGGCTTTTATAACACCCTCCTCTGAACGCAGGGGGGGTTTGGCTTTCCCTGCTGAAATGGCTAACTAGGGGTAGCTTAATGGTAGGCATTGCAGCCCTTCACTTCTAAATACTAATACTATGTCTGTCTTTATAAACTAAACAAGTCAAAAAATAGGCTTGGGCACTGTCCTGCAATAGTTTTGTGTGTTCATTTTATTTTTAATAGGTGATATTCTGTAATGCCTTTTGAGTATTGTTAAAATCTTGCAGAGATATTTAAAACTTAATTTGTGGATTTGACTTAATATATCCATAGAATAAGAAAAATGAATGAGAATTCAAAAAGACTGTATGAAAATGGTACCATAAGAACTAGTTTTTAATTGGTATTAATAGGACTTCCTGAAATTTCTCTGAAGGTGTGAACGTCGTTTTGAAGGTCACATTAGCCGCTGCCATCCATGTGGAATTGCAGTGTCTCCTTGTGGGCGGTTTATAGCCAGTGGATCAGATGACAAATTTGTAAGTAACATTTTTTCTTGTTTTCCCTCCAAAACTATGGTAGCTACTTGTACGCTGTGCACCACCAGTCCTTCCATGCATTTTTCTAGGATTATGCTTTACAGGCAAAACAGGTGTAGTATACTTTTATAAACTTTAATATGTAACTGTTGCATCTATATTGTATAGATGTTGATCTATATGTCCTTTATTTTACCTGAAAATTTTTGAACTATTGAATCTTGCAGTCAAAGTTATTCTTTAAAGCTTATTTCTTAAAACTTTCATAGTGCTTGGTTCTGAAATGTCATGTGCCATCAGAGATAAGGAGAATAGTATCTCCCCTGTAGCACAACTTTATGTAGTGTACATATCTGACCACTAGGAACTCTGTAGCAGCTACTCATTAATTTGCTTAAACTACCATATACAGGGAGATGAAACTTTCATTGTTTCATTTCATATGAACTAAGCAGCTGAATACAAAATGAAAAGGTATTCAACTATAATTAGAACTTTTTAGAATTCATGATCTAAACTTTCATTTCTGTGTTCCCTCCCTGGACAGGTTTATTTCTTATTCACTGCCAAATCCATTTAAATTAGTTAGACTTAGCAAAGAGTATTAAGTAAAAGTGTATCATTACATTTTTGAGTATACATCTAACTTTAATTAGGTAAGCCCTGCATGACTTTTGTCATGCTTTGTTGGCACAATAGAAATAGATGAGAAATAAATGTTTATTAGTGTGTTGGACTGTAGGAGTTTGTGACTGGGCTGCTCCTACTATGTGGAGTTGAGTTCCTTGTAAACAAATATTTTTAGAACAGTTGGGTAGGAAATCCGTTTAACTTTCTTCTAGGTCTTTCCAGGTGAGTCATTAGGGCTATGACAGAAAGCTTCTGGTTAGCTTCAAATTCAGAACAAGAGGAATTTGCTATTGTGGCTAGTTTTGAAACACTGGCTTCAATTCTGTGTAAAGCTTAGAGGTTTTATTGGCATTCATGCTTGGAAGTGTGGCAATAGCTAATGTATTCTTTTCACTTCCATCATTAAATATATTTTTAAAGTTTCTGGTAATTTTCTTTTCAAAATGTATTTTTCAGTACAGAAGGGAGGCATTTTGCTTGGTCTTTGAAACAAAATGCATCTAACATTTTCTCAGCTGATGATATATATGATATGAAATTAGTTGAGATTACTTATTAAGAGGTGCTGTTATAAAACCTCTTGGCACATGGTTGCACGTCATAGGAAGCTGAATAGCAGACTGCATCCTACTGCAGTTGGCATGTGGTCCCTGGCGGGCACTGTGCCAGTCAAGACATGTTAGTGTGGCTCCTGGGTTGGAATTTTGCATAAGCTGCATTGTATGTTGTATGTATGTAGAGGTGTTTCACTGTCCTTGTTGCTGCCCCGTCAGGAAATCTGAGTCAGTTCCCGACTCTGAGAAACTGAAGAAAAACTTGCTCCAACCCTACTGTTCAGACAGATAAAAGTTTTGAGGCATTTTTAGGAGAACTCTCTTTGAAATATTGAGCTTGGATATACTTTTGTGTTTTCTTTTGAAAAAAAAAAAGATTGAACATGGCACTGAATAGTGCATTCATACTAATAACATCCTGACAAATAGACTGATGTGAAACTGGACCAGGGTTAAGAATATCAAGAAGGCAGATATTCTTGCACATCCATGGGAACTGATGAAAGCTGCATAAAAATGCAGCAATGTGGATAAAAGGTGTTATCTTCAAAGAATGAATTCTGGAAATAAGTTATGTAACTTTCCACTGACCAACAACTGCATCTTCAATCACCTTGTAGTTTAATTTATCAAATGCACTGCTTGCAGCCAGTGGTTAACAAATACAATTGATTTTAAAGCCAGAAGAGACAGAGTTGGAATATAATTGAGTCATTAATCTTAAATTGCCTTTTATATTTCACAATATATTACACATTTGACAGAGAGAAATATGTGTTGGCTACACTGATCAATAACAAAATCAAAACCATCTTCCTACAGGGCATAGAATCAGAAAACTGAAATATGTTACTGTAAACAAAGAATTTCAAATTCAGTCCTCCTTTTACTATGCTTATGAAGTACATAAGCCGTATTTGATATTAGCAGAACAGCTTAAGTAGCAGCTTCTTTTCGTATGAACCACTTTTGTATGTGTGTGTTTGTCTGCGAGTATAAAGTTGTACATTCTGTGAGTCATGGGATGAAAGTATTCTCCAAACTGGTTACTCCCACTTCTTTGAAAGAACTGTTGTCAAAAACTGTGCAGAACCTGACAGTTTGATGAAAGCAGTACCCGCAGTATTCTGGTTTTGAACTGTGATGATCTTTTCCATAATTTGTTGTGATTACAAAACATAGAAGGTTAACATTTCTAATATGAATTCCTGCAATCATCTTAAATATTCTAAAGTTACAAGTGATGTAGATTGACTTTTTAAATTGAATACACATAAGATTTTAATTTCTGGCCATTTTACAAGTGGGCTTTTTGAGTATTAAATAATAGTATTAAGGATGTTGGACAAGTATTCTAATTGGATTTACATTTCTGGATTCTGTACAAAACTGTTTACCTAAACATTTGCTGAGCAAAGAAGTCTCTATCTAAAAGGACAAAAATATTTGGAGTGTGCAAAAAACTTTTGTTTTAAAATAGAAATATTTAATCTTTTCTGTGCTCCATGGAGCTTTAGTTAGCTGTTTTACTTATATCTAATTAGGTTTTTCATTTTTGTCTTTGAATACCTTGAGGCTCTCTGAATAAAGTCCAAGTTTCCAGAAATAAACTGAGGAATGCAGAAATTAAGTTTTGGGTCTTTAATTGTTTTCAGATTCGTTCTTGCTAATTCTTTTTGAACCATGGAGTTTAAGGGACAAATTTTGGCCCCAGTGCTGAAATGTAATTTGCTAACGTAGAACTATGTGCTGTGTGGAGTCTCAAAGCCTGGATTCACGACTCGCACTGACTGATCCATACTACGAAACCAGAGATTTTTTCAGCATAAAAGTTTGCTACATCAGTAACAAAAATGCATGTATGTTGTATGAAGTTGTCTTCCATTTTATTTTTGTTCTTCATCACAGTATAGGATTTTGCCTATAACAATATTTTTGAAATGCATTCTATATCCAGAATTAAATTTAGGGCTCCCAACTCTGAAGAAACCAAAACAGAGAGAGTAGGAAAGTTTTTCCTTCTTCTCCAGAAGTCATCAACACTGAAAGAAGAAACAGGAGATAGGATAGGGCAATTTGATATTTATATGTAACACCAGCAATACTAACCACTTGCAGAATCCTTGAATATGCAAAGTTGCACAAATTTCCCATGGTGACCTCATTGTAATCACTGTCCTTCACACTCTAGCTTTATAGTTGAAAAGTTATATTAATTGTGATGAAAATGATGATGGAAAAAATGGTCTGGGGACATTTCTGAAGGCATTCTGCAAACCTGTAAATAGTGGCTTGATACAAACCTGCATCTGATAGTGCTTGCTGACTCAGCATTTTCAGATAAAGGATCCTACATTTGCCATAATACAAACTGTAGAATTTGTTGATGGTTGACACTTTAGTTATTACTGAGATTGACATTCCAAATAGAATTTCGTTTCTATCTAGCAATATATTTAATAATTTCCTACCAGATATTCATTTAGTTGTAAAATTTACTTCCTCAAATTGGATAGTATCTTTATGACTTTCCTGTTTGGATTAGATTGTTGATGTATGATGATAAGAAATACATATTTATAAAAATATTGTTATATATATTTATAACATACATTAAAATATTATTACATTGTACTAATACTATATTTTTATAGTATAATATAATGTCAATAATATGTTATTAATATAAATATAATATATATACTAATATATATAATGACAAGAAAAATGCACATTGTATAATAGAACTTAGTCATATTTTCATTTTTTCTTATGTCAAGATGTGGAGCATTTTAAATATTATTTCCTATTTTGTCCTTCATAAATACTATCTGTTAAACTCATCATCTACTTTACTCTATCACATGGTAGATATATTTTAGCTTTGAGAACCCATAGTGAAAGAAGTTCTATTATTTGGAGCAGTTTAAATTTTTGTTTTCTTTATTTCTCCAAGTGTGTGAACTAATTTTATCAGACATCTTACAATGTATTGCCACTTTTATAGTGGTTTATTCAGTGTAGAGAAACAGCTTTTAGCCAAAACAAAATTTTATGTACTGTTCTTTGCTGATTTCTTAAAAAATCCTTCATGAGAAGAAAGCTGTTTCAGTGCTTGAAACATCTGGTGTGAATATTTGTAAGTCACTTGTGCACAGGTACATGTGGACTTGATAGATTTCCCTGCTGGTAGGGCATTCCCAGCTGTATAGTAGCAGAACACAGATGAGGAGGGGGCCAGACCAGGCAATCAGGTACGTGTCCCTTATCTCAAATGAAGCTCAGCTATTTCCTGACTGATGTTTGCTTAACTGTCTCATAAAAACAAACAAAATCTCCCTTCCTTTGATGAATATCCAGCAGTTCAACTGAACCAGTATGTAATTTCCTTATTGATATATTTTCCCCTAATTAACTTAAAGTTCTCCTGTAATTTAATTTCATTACTATTTTCCCTATTCTTTGTTGATACAGAGTAGATTCAAACTTAATAGCAAAACACACAACAATCAGCATACAGACCTGGGTATATTGAGAAGGCAAAAACCAAATGCCAGAAATCTCATCCCTCTCTGTGTTGCTTGTCTTCCTGCAGTCAAAGTTAGGTGCTTATGGAAAACTGTGATTCTAGGTTCCAGAAGAATAAGAAATTAAGTTTCCTTGATGTTGTTCAGGGGCTACTTCACTGTTTTTCTTAGAATATTGGAAGAGCATCCCATCTTTCGCAGAGCTCCCAGCTGATGGAAGCACATCAGCTGGGAGTAAAGAGCACGACAGCCAGCCCCTGTGTCTCTGCTCTCGCAGAAGATTCAAATTCTCAGCTCCTATATGGCACCAAAGCACCCATAAGCACAGCTGGGATCAAGTCATTCCTTTGCTTCCTGCTGAAGGTTGGCCACTACTCAGGAAGGAAAGATTTATAGAGATCCCCCCCCCCCCAAAAGGGGGAGGGGGGAAGCAAGATAAGGGGTAATCTGTAGCTCTGTTCTTGGTTACTTTGTAGGTATAGGAGGCTGCTGGTCTTGACTGCAGAGACTATTCTCACACTTTCAAAGAACACTCTGATGGTCATAAATAAAGACAATTTAAATCTTAGAAGCTGAGGAGACAATATACTTGTGAATCATCCTAGGGAAACTGTATGAAGCCCGGCTTTTGGAGTCTTTTTTGCCTCTTTTTCTCTCCTCTTGCTTGTGACGTGTCTTATCACAGCCCATTCTCCTCCCCTTTACCATCTTTCCTTAACTGTCCTCTTACTCTTCGTGTTTGTCCTTAACTAATCTGTTCCTCTTTTACTTCTCTTTTACTCTCTTCTGAAAATAGATATAATCACTGTGAAATTAAGAGATTTGGGACTGCCAGAGTACTGTTTGCTTTCCGTGAGATTAGCCGTTTCCACTGTGGCAATATTTTGACTGTGAAAAGTTTGTGGCAGGAACTATCTGCAGCTACTTTGTAAAAGGACAGATTGATTCAAGTAATTGTGTTTTTTTAACTAATGAGGAGGCAACTTTGATGTAAAAGATTAGTTGTATTTCTTTTGTAAAGAAAAATTGCAAGCTAATGAGAATCAGTGTTGATAGCCTGATGATTTATACTAACTTTTTTCACTAGGTTATATGCTCACATTAAGTCACAAGTGCATTTAAGCTATTGTAAAATAATAATCTGATTAAGCATCTCTTAAGTTATCTGCCAAAGAACTGATAAAGCCTTTTTTGCCAAGTTGTTTTTTACATGTGATTTATACCAATTACGATTTGGAAATCATTTATGAGTTACAATAAGAGCACAGTTAAAATGTTTTATTAAGTCAGACTTCTATAGCTAGTATATTTATACTATTTTTTCCAGCCTTTAATTTGCATTTTAAATTGCTTTATTATACGGGGAGAAGATAGTTCCTAGCATTGAACTATTTTTTTCCTTAATAAATCTATCAAAATCTGAGAATTAGTAGACTTCATCCTTTTGCCCACAGTGTTATTCACAGAACAAAAGAAGGATATATTTTTTAAGCCTTCAAATCCCAACAAATTTGATGATGAACTGGTATTTGGAAGTTTTAAAAATAAGTTCTTTTTACATCTGAAAAGGATGTAATGATTATCAAAATGAAATCTGGTTAGTACATAAACTGATTCTGGTGGTATCTCAGTCATTTGATTGTGCTTCAGACTTCTTCAATAAGCACTGAAAAATGTTTCAATAAACATTATGTTAAAATTAGAAAGTTAAATTTGGGAGAGATTATCTTACTATTTAAAATTAAAATATTTAAATAACAATCCTATATTTAAAATATTTCAATTTTTAGTTTGGATGAGTGTGCTTCTGAAGCACGTGTCCCAATTTTTACTGCTTTCTGTGCTTTGGTTTGTATCGTAAAATGTTTTTGGATCATGCAGATTGATTCCTGAATCTGAACTGGAAGAGCAACCCTAAGTCTTTGAGCAACTTGTGTGCACTGTGTGTACTAGTAGTGTTCAGTCCACAGAACCAGACTAGAGAGAGCCCAAAGCAGAACCTCAAAAAACATCAGGAGATTGGGTTGCCAGTACTGTTTTGTTCTCTAAATTGATTACGCTTGTGCTGCACTATTTCCTAATATAAACATGGTCATAGGAGTTTATGACCTATTTCTTGATTGCCATAAATATCTTATTAGTCATATTAGTCTTTCTGTGGCTCATTTTTGATCCATAAACCTGAGATTAGCAATGGCCTCTTTCTTCTGCCCTTTCCTTTTAAAAAGAAAAGTTAAGAGAAAGCTTAGCTCTTAATCTGTTACCACTGCAGTCCATTACTCTTATATGGGCCTATGAAATACTTCCATAATGCAGACTAATGAAGTGTGGCTAAAAGTCCTGAAGCTGAATGCTGAACTTGTTAATGCTTGTTTATCCATGGCGTGATAAACTTAAAAACTGCATCTGATTAGCTTCTGAACTGCACAAAATGATTTAGATATCAGAGAGGGAAGCACCCTCAAGAACTCCCCAAAATAAAATTTTGTGATTGTCTGCTCTCCCTTTGAGACCATAAACTCACTAAACCTTCTGGTGCTAATGACTGGAAAATTAAAGGATAGAGCTGAGGGAAAAGGCAGGGGTCTGAGACAGATTTTCTGGTGTAGGTATATACAGAGGAAATAGAACATGCTAATAGCTGAGGAATTGCATTTGTGCTTTTAGTTAATTATCTCCTGGGGATAAGGTACTAGTAAAGATTAAATTGGTATCTTTGATACGTTAGGTTGTGCTGTATTATTAACTTTAATACTAGGCTTAGAAAAGAAAATAGGAGATTTTCTTTAGTGGAGTGGCAAAATTACTTGTAGAAAAGTTTGACAATGGTCTATCTAGTATTTATTGTCAGTCTACACTTTGTACCTGAGGGGGTACAGAACAGAATGTATTACATGACAGAATGTAACAGAATTATATGGAGCAGTGGCAGGAGCTGTCTGAGGTATTTTGGGCTTCGGTGCCATTGGTATCCCAAGTACCTTTCGCTGAAGTTATATTTTATAAGTCCATATTTTTTTTAACTCAGATATGCTTTAAAAGAAAACATGCGGAGAAAGTAGTGCTAGTAATGATTAGTGTGGAAACAAAGAGGACTGACATTGCTTGGCAGAAGGAAATCCGTGGCTGAAAATGAATGACAGGGACTGTGACTAGCGCTCTGCCAACTCTGCCTCTCTGCCCTTTCCAAAGAGGAAAACAACTTTGGATTATTTTTGTGCCTCAGTTTCTTGGGTTCTTTGGTAGTGTGAGTGGCTTTTATGACTGTTATCCTAGGATGGATGACAGAGATACTGCTTTCTTATTAATACAGGCATGCCTCTACAGTGTGCTGTTATTATGCTCTCTCTGGGTATATCTTTGAAGATTATTGAAAAGTGTAACCTTGGTAGATTATTCTATGAACTGTAGAGTTATATGAGCATGAGAACAGTTCTAGCTGCTCTTACTTGCTTCTTGGACTCTTCAGACTGTCGCTTTTTCTGCAGTGCCTCTATACTTCAGACTCAGCCACTAGAAAACCTTACCAGATTGGCAGCTGAAGGCAGTGAAGAATTTTCGGCTGGCTGTAGAAGTCTTCTTACTTAACTACTACAGAACTTTTTTCTAGTGGCCTGTCAAAACTGAACTGTATTAGGCTACAGTGTGTTACTATACTAAGTTTTAAGCTTGGTAATACATCTGAGAGCTGAATGCAAATTTATGAAATTGGCCATTTTGTAAAGGAAAATTTATTGTAATGAAAAAAGCCCATATTCAAATGTAGGCAAAACAGGAAGCCAGAGCAGATATGAATACCCACTTTTCATTTCAGTATACATGCATTTACATATAAAAACAGCAGTGAGGTGCTAAAATGGGTGTGTATAGATTTATAGCTTTTGTATTTGTGTTTTTAAAAAGTATACTTTTTAGCATGTAGCTCTGACAGCAGTTGAATAATTTTATTCTACTTTGCTGGTACATATCTCCAAAAGTCCTATTAGTTGACTGCATTGTACTTGCAGACTTACTAAGATGGAGGAATCATTTGTAAAGTTAAAGAAATTCTCTGTTAGGCTTAAAATGGAATGAGGATCCTCTACATCTTGTTTAATCTTGTAGTATCAAAGTGTCAACAGCAGTGCACCATCAGGGAATGTGATTATTGGTACAGCTGATACAGAGGAGAGTCTTAGCAGCAGTCAGAAAAGAACCGTTTGCAGAATAGCTGCAGTCCAAGCATGCTGCTTCATAAGTGATTATAATAACTAGAGGTGAGGTAAGTTTTCCTAGAAGAAAATCTTCAAGTAATAATTCTGCACTTTGCCAAACCCAACTATGTTATAAAAGTAAAAATGGAACAACGTAGATGCAGTACAGTTTGGTGCTATGTAAGTACCACAGGCAGACAAATAAAACCTAACATATATATGAGGCTTGAAATTGGCTAATTAAGTAGAAACTAAATTCAGGAAAAATATGAATTGGAAGTACTTAAGAAGGCATTTTTCCATTTCCCCCCTCCTTTTTTTTTTTTTTTTTTTTTTTTTTAAGTGAGGAAAGTTTGAAGTGTGTTAGATAAAACTGTCAGAGTACTGATATATTTAAAAAGTATCCCTTGCATCTTGAAAAATGACTGAACTTGGTAATACTCACTGTTTTAATAAAAAAGAGCATTATTAATTTTCACCGTTACTCCTTTTGTGGTTATATGGAAAGAATTCAGGTGGAAACTGGGATCCCACTGTAGTGGGCAGTTTCCTGTGCATACCACAAAGACAGTCCCCCCAGCAAATGACACTGGAAGGGGAAGGAACTCTCAGAGGGGTTTATCGTACTCAGTGTTTTGGTGGAAGGCTTGAACAGACTTCACTTTCCACACTGCCATGTGGGGAGTGTATAAGATATCCCAGGACTGAAGAATGTGAATCAGTGCTTAGAATATTTGTGAAATCTGTTTTATTATGTATGGAGTTGGCACTGGGGCCTGCAGTTAAGGTAGTCTAACACTTTCCACTATAATTCTGTTTTCAGTTGCTTGTAACTGTCAAATGAGAACATTCTGGGCTGAAACTTTCCGTGCTGGCTGTCTACTTTGAGTTGATTGTTATTTTAAATTTTAGTATAAGTAGCTCAGGTGCTTTTTAAGCTTGAGATTAAGGAAAAATAAATGGTTCAGTGGGACATGCGGCTTCAAGGTAAATGAGGGATGATGGGTGGAGTGCAAGCCAAACAATTATATCATGTAGGATGGGTGTGTTTTCCATATTAGGTGGCACTAATGGAGGCAGATAGAGACTAATGCCTCCATTCATAAATCCATGTCTTTCATAAAAGTATAAGTAAGATTATTTATTTTTCTCTCAAGAAGCTTGCATCCTCTTGAGCTCATTTGAAATGTTAAAAAGATAGTCCGAAGAAAAGGATAATTTTAGCCATTCTATGGCTAAGATCTTTGAAAAAAAATCTCTTTTTGTGTAAGGTCAAATTAGGTATATTAGATGTGTGCATTTTTCATTTTTTTAAGATCTATTGTTAGGCACATAACTCCAGTTTAAAGCCGCTGCAGCTACAAGGGATTTTTCTTGAATCTGCTGCTGCTTTTGTAGTCCCTGCACAAAAACTGATTACAAGGAGAAAATTTCTAGTGTGCTTTTGGTGTTTCTCTTGCTGACATGCTTCCCTCTCTTCACCTTCCCAGCAGGGAGTAGGAGTGTAAGTGGTCTGACTCAAATGCAGATGGCCCTGAGTTGGACTAGGGGGCAAAGGGAACAGATGGGGACAAGGTTGCACTGAAAGCAGAGTATAAGAAAACAGGGGAAAGAATTTATAGCAAAACTCTGCAGATAAAGGGTCAATTTATTTAGCACACCCTCTCTACCAGTGCAGTAGAATTAAGTAGTTTTCCATTTGGTTATACATTCTTCCTCTCCTCAAGGAGGGACCTTTACCCTTCTTCTCTGTCTCTTACTACAATTTAGAGAAGAAAGCATAAGCATGTACAAACATATACAGTGTTAAATACACTTTCACATTGTAGATTAATGAAAACTGACTACTTCAAATGTTCTCCAAACTTCAAGTGAAAGGAAACACAAGTAAGTATGTGGTTATGGATGCAGGAAACTTGTTTGGAAGTTAATAGTACAGGTAAATGATTTTTACTTTTGGCTGACCCTTGACAGAAATGGAAAGAAAATATCAATATCTCCTGAATCAGTATTTTTATTACTAGAAATTCATCCTAATATAAAAAAAAGGGATTGACTTTGGCTAAAGTTTGTAGCAGATTATTTGCACATATGCATTTGGGATATTGCTGAGTACTTCCTAGACTGTTCTACTTTCTTTTTTATTACATATGGTTTGCAGAAAATCTGTTCTGCCTCTATCATTGAACTCATATTTTCAACTTTTTTTTCTGTCACTAGTGTTATGGTATCATTTATAATTCACTTACTCTTTTTTTCTTTAAAGAAGAATATGCTAAAATCACCTATTAAGTACAGAATAGTAAAACAATTTGAATAACATCAAAAATACAGTAAAACTAGAATGATGGCAGACTATAGTAGGAGAATGTTTGTATTGGAGTTACTCCACTTCTTATGAATGCCTGAATGCCATTTCTGTTAAAATACTATTTCCTTTATTTTTTTTAATATGAAAGTTAAAAATAAATTTACTGAAAAGTTCATTTTCAATCTTGCACCAAGTTGACTTTGATTCACAGAATTTAAACTATCACTGGCTGACTTAAATATCTGTGACTAGAGTTTATTAAGCAGAAGCTTTTTTTATACACTGTGTTTTACGGTGTTATTTCTGTTTTAATGGTATACTATTGTAAGACACATGTCAAAATTACGTTGATTTAAAATGTTACTTTCCTTAAAAGCATAGTTGTGTGAAGAGGTGATGATAGCTACCACAAGGTAATAAACTATGCTGGATTGTAAACAGGGACTTTGCCCCTTTTTCTGTTGAAGCTGAATCACTGTATCTAGAAATTCAAGATTTATAGGCTAGAAACAGTATCAGAAGGAAGCTTAACAATAATTCAGTTGTGAGAGAATTCTCCTGAGGAGCGACATACAGTGGGAAAATTCTGTTCCCAGCCCTGGTCTATGTGTTTTGTGTAACAACCCTTTAAAAGTAATGTAGTATCTGTAGTGTAGATCAGAATCATGGTCTTCCCATCCCTGATTCTTTAATGCTTAGCTACACCTTGGTTTCCATATGTACCTGTCTGTCTTTCCTTTTCTCAGCCCCAGTGAATCTTGACACACAATGTGACTGATTCAGAAGTGCTACACAGCCTAACCCAGTTCAACAGCTGGAATAATTTTTTGAAAGGTGGAAGGGAAGCATTTGAATTCTTCTCAGGTTAAGAAGTATTTAGCTAACATCTCTTTTTAGACAACTATTTGAATATCTGCTTGCTAGATGCTAGTGAAGCTACTCAACTTCATAGTGTTTTTAAAAGGAAAAGTATGAGCCAAAGGGTTGATTTAGGAACTGTGTGGAAGAGCATAAATTACTATAATACTTGTATTTCACAAATATGAGATTATCTTCAAAAAAAACAGTGAAATATTATCAAATCTAGTTTTCAGAGAGAAATTGGGACCTAGACATTAAGTCAAAAATGAATGTGCTCTTCCCCAGATTAAAATAAAAATGAGAGTCTAGAATGGAAAAATAATTTTTATTGGATAAGTTTGGCAAAGTTCTATAAGACTCTAAATTACGGTAGAAAATGTTCAGCTTCACTAACCTCTATGTCTGTGATATGTTCTCATAATTCTCATGGAATAATATTTCTTCTTGGCTCAGAGCCTGTTGGAAAACACTGTAGATCTATGATTCACAATGTTTTCCGCTCTTGACTCCTTGACTTCTCCTGTTGTTTGTGCCTACTTCCATGTAAGGAAAGGAGGAGTGTGTACGCTTTGCTTTCCACTGGTGCAAAGTGCTGGAGCTAGTGTTCATTATGAACCCAGTAAAAAAGGTGCTCAGAAAACATAAGATATTGTTTAAAATACCATTTATTGGAGCTAACACAAGAGGGAAAAGAGAATAGATAATCTTATGTCCCTCCAAATGCTGGAAACCCCAAGCTGTGTAGCATCGGGTGGACCTTTGATCAAAGCATGGCATGACACACAGTGTATATCCTATCTGTGGAGAGGTTCACCAGAATTTTGGTTCGTAGAGCTGTTATCGGATATTTTAAGAATAAAACAATTTTATTCTTCATACCTACTATCAAACAAAAGGAAGTTCACATGAGAACTTGCTACTTCACTTTAAGATACAAAGACATGCCAGTGGTGTAATCACTGGTACCAAGTGGGAGCTATCTACAGGCTCCTCTGTTACAACTAACTGGCTAAGCTTATCCTCCAGCCAAGAGATACATCAGCACAACACAGACCTGGAAGTCAAGCTATATGTGCTGCATAGAACAGCATAGCAGGGCACAGGCTGGTGCCTTCTCAGGTTAACTCTTATATGGATCACTAACTCCTTGATGTACTATAGTATTCTGGTTAGGATCACCACAGCCTTGTAGAGGAAAAGAAAAAGAAAAGGAAAAAAAGTTAGACAATTTGAGATCAAGAGGAACAAAGATGATAGTGAGTGGTAGTGTAGTCGTGTTTGCTGCCTACACCTCTTTACCTAAGACTGGTCATAGTATAAGCTGAAGAACTCTTGCAGGCATTGCTCATGGTCTTTTTGCTGAGCAGCGGTAGCTGGGCCAGTGACAGAGGGTGATAAATGTGTGCATCCCAGAATTGCTGCAGTACCTCATCACACTAAGGAAAGTTGATTATTCTTTTCTGTTTTTGGCAGTATGTGTGTTGATTTCAAGTTTAATTAAGAACTTTTCAAGAATTGCTAGATTCCAGTATTCTTAAAGTAAACTGTCATCCACACCATTAGATGATGTATAAAATGTATCCTGGATAGTGAAGAAATGGGGAAACTTCAACATGTCTGAATGATAACTTCCATAGTAATGACTTGAAATTGCAGAGCAGTTATCCCTAGCTTGTGACAGGAAGTGATCGCTTGCAATAGGAGCTTTAAAATTTCACATACGTTACACTTGCTCTTCACGTTTCAGAGGTGCAGAGTCCAGAGGACTTATGCTTCACACCAAATACCTGAATTTAGGGATGTTTTTATTTTCTCCAGTATTTTCCTAATCCATTTCTATTCTGCTAAGGTTTTTATAGCTAATGAAGCTCTGTAGTATATTGAGCAACATGCCATGACACATTTGTCCTAGTTTGTCACTCCTGCAATTCCAAAGGACAGGCCCATGTGTTCAATAGTAATGAGAGATAGGTTTTGAATCTTTGTGTTGCAAACACTTAAAAACTGTTGTGGTGTTACTGAGTATTGTAATAGTATTAAATTGTTTGACAAGAGGTCCACAGAATTTTGGAGGGTATTTGGCAGGGATGGTTTCTCCGTGTTCTCATGAATCTCTTCAGTCAATAGATGTGGAAGAACATCCTATTCTGGAGACAGCTTGTAATGCCTCTTACTGTCCTATGCCTCAGTGTACTCCTTCCTTTCCTAGAACCTTTATAGAATATTGACTCCTAACAGCAACAGCATCTCCTGTTTCATCCATTTACCTGAGACTTACGGATTTCCACTAATAGTGAATGCATGTGCACTCAGCTTTGCTCTGCAGCGTGGTAGTGGTGAAGTGCAACCTGCCCGCATCTCTACAGCTCATCTTTGCTGGAGTAGAAAGGCTGTTGCTAGAACTACCCCTGTTCTTGGAAGGAAGGTCTGTGAGAAATCTGGGCAGCAGGGCCAAGTGGTATACAGTGTGACTAAGCTTGACTGTAATGACAAGAGCACAAAGCTGATATTGCAGGTACTGAAATACCACACGTGTATCTAATAATAATAATAACAATGATGTGTAATAATACCACACTGCATCTAATAATTTTGGTGTCAGCTGAGTTGTGTTACAATATCTGCAGAGTGAAGAGTGGAGAGCCAATGTGAAAGGAGGAGAGCAGATGGATGTGGTCTTATGCCCTATAATATAAGGGAATTTTGGGAGGGTACTATTATAGTAGAAGTTTTCTAAAACTGTCTCTGTTTAAGCCTTATTACACTGCATTATTATAATCTATTTGGGATATGAAGAAAATAACCAACCCTATCTCTTAATTTTTTGTGCCAATGAAACAGAATCTTAGGACTAACAGGAGACAATTACAAACATTAATTGTAGTGTTTCTGAATAAAAACTTCACAACAGCAAGAACCTGAGTACTGCCATCCACAGAATGAATTTTTTAATATATGGTCTTGTACTTAACATGAGAGAGAACAACTTCATGTCTACAAATGTTTCAGAATGCTTTTTTCTGTGTTATTATATCACTATTATCTTGTTACCTTATCTGTCTGTTCCCATGGGAACTGCTCATCTCCCAAGAAGAGTTAGTCATAGTAGCTGTGGTATGATCAGGTTTTAATACACAAAATTGCAGCTTGTATATACCAGCAATCAAATATTTATTCTGACCAGTTGCCTGAGATGTTAAAAAAAGTAGGGAAGGGGTCTTACAGTTTGAGGCAAAGTTTCCCATTAACAAGCATTTTCTATATTCTTTTAGGAAGGACACAATGATTTTAACACATTACTCTGGACTCTGTTGCTTTCCCACAGCAATAACTGTGTGGAATGCTACAAAAGATCTAGAGGTTAAAAATGGATAACTTCTTCCTTGTCCATTTTTAGGTACTCACTGATGCCAGTAGATGGTTTTAATTCCAAGTCCTGGACTGAATCCAGAATATGCAAACTATATAATACTGAATGCAATTAAGTAGATCTTCAGTTGGACTTTTGGTTTACTTCTCTGTGAACGTAGTCATGAATGGAAGATTTGACATGGAGTTAAGACTATCCAGTGTTTGTTCAGTGCTTGTTTGGATTAGAGAATCCTTGGAGGAGGCTCATAACAATTGTTTTCTGAGCGAGCCATTGAGTGTTTTTCAGGAGCTGCATTGATCCATGAATCTTTTCATTAATCCAGAAGACTGTCATTTGAATCCACGAGTTTTTAGCACAAATATCTTGTAGTAGTTTACTGTCTGCTAGGATAAACTGATTTGCCCTGGGTCTGAACAATTAAACTCATCTTAGGATGCTATCAACAAAAGCTATTTAGAACAAGTCACAGGGTAATATATTGTTGTAATACTGTCTAGGCACGGTTTGATTTACTGTATCTTAGGCTGTGCTCTGAAATACTTTGAATTCCACATTCATAGTCATAACTGCAGAGATTTAATAAGGATTGTGGAACATTTCATTTTTTATTGCAACTGTAGAGTTGAGGTTGTCATCTTTGGCTATTTTATTTTTGTATGATTTGTAATTTATTCTTTTGAGATACACATTTTATCTATAACATACCAATAAATTTGCATATTCTGTATGTATTTTATATATCTTTATATATGTCTTGTATATACATACTGTCTGACTGAAAATAATTCTCACTAGATTAGGCATAGTCTAAATGTTTCATGTGTGCACCAGCACTTGACTCTTAAAATGGTTTTATATGTGGAGGACCTATACTAAAGGATTTATTTTTAAAAAGATTGTTTTTCTATTTTGTTTACATGAGATAATGTTAATTTAGTAACACAGCTCAAATGTTTTCATAGTGTGTTTTCAGGATGTATGTGTGTTTCACTGAAGTTTGGATTGTTTCCTTAATATATTTCTGTATTGGCACTCTTCCATTATTTGAGATTGTACCAGTAAGAATATAATTATTTTTCTAATGAATTTAATTTACTCCTCGGAAAGCACTTTTTCCTTTTGTCGCCTTTTTTTTTTTTTTTTTTTTACTTTGAGAAGAAAAGACATGCAGTATGCTGCTTTTTCTTATGGTGTCACTCTTAGTATTTATTGATTTGTTATTGAATTCCATTTGATTCAATTAAAAGCAGCAGAAATTGAAGAAGTTTATATAATGAAGTGATGAGCATAACAATTTTCAAATTTAGACATCAAAGCAATGGATTTCAACATATTTCCAGTAAAAATAAAGGGATTAAATTCTGAAGAACATCCTTAAAAAACACATTTTCCAAAGTAATTTTTAACTTGAGTGTTTATTTCAAATATACTTAATGTTTATTTATTTATTTGGTTTAAGTTTATTTATTTAGGTTAACTTATTTGTATTTGCTAAATTTTCCTGAATTGTATAAATCTCTACTAAGATGTTGATAACATCTATATCCGTTTAGCAGTTATAAAACATTTATAAAATCTCCGTAGACTGAATCTTTAGTTCTGCTATACTATAACTTAGTTTTCCTAGACTCTTATGTGTTTCTTTAAAGTGAAAATACTATCTCTTGTTGTTCTTCAGGCTTATATATATGACATGCGTTCAAGCACCTTTTCACATAAGTTGGGAGGGCACACAGATTCTGTCATCAACGTGACTTTTAGTCCTTCATCTCCCCAGGTAAGCCTTTGCTTTTTTTTGCCTTTGTAATTAAAATATGTAGGTTCTTCATTGTAAGCTTGTTGCATGCTTCAGATTTGTCTAAAGATAATTTGGGATAGTAGCAGTTTTCTGTGATCAGTATAATTAATGAAATCTGTCTTTTTCTGATCTTTTTGTCCCAAGTCATCTTCCTCTTGATATCCGTGGATGTAGTGAAGTTGCTATATGACATACCCAACGAGCTCCTATCCAACCTCTTTCAGGGTGATGCTTTGAGTACCAGCTTGTCATTGCATTCCTCTCTCTTGTATCATCTATTCCATCTCCAGTCCATAGCACTTTTCCTCACTCCTCGATGTCTTCCCCAGCTTATATTAGTCTGTTTGGTTAAGAGACAGCAAATTATTCATCCAGATTTATTACACGTGTGTTTACTGGCCATGCAGTTACGGGCAAACGGAAAGGATGATGTCTGACATGTACATGCTCTTCCTTTCGTGAGGGTACCAATTTGAATATTTCCTTTCTGTGACGGAAAAATAGAAATGAAAATCTGCCAGGTTTTCAGAACTCAACAGGAGCTGTCTAGGAGCTTAATAATTTCAAGTTGAAAGTTATCCACATTGCATAGTAACTTTTAGTTGTTTTGAAGTAGGATTGACGGGCTGCATAATTTCATTTGCCTTGTTTCAGTAGGAACCTGCTCTAAAATATATGCTGTTTTAAACAGATTTTTTCTCCTCTGTAGCTGTGGTATTCCCTTTTATTTTTACCAGAGAAATATACTCCATCCTTCTTTAGTCTTCTAAGAGTATCTGCCAAGTTGCCTACCAATGTAATTGTCATTATCTTTTTAGAACCTCTACAAGTTTACGTTTCTTTTCTTCTCAATGCCTCTAACGTGAAAAGAAATACTACTTAAAATTTTGTTTGCTATTAAATTATATAAAATGTGTTGAAGATGACTTTATGAAAAAAAGGTGAAAGCAGTTTAGGAGTTCTATACAAATATTACTTCCACTGTGGAACTGCTGTGATAACAGGGCATTAAAGTCTAACTTACTAATGAGATTTCTGTTGCACCACCATTAATATAGCTTTTAATCAATCTAATATCCCAGTGATCTGCGTAAAAATATCTTTTTTTCACATACTGTTGTTCTTCACCTAAGTCAGTTAAAAACACTTGCAATAGTTTATACACTTTGTGCAACAAAAGAATACAGAAGCTCATTCTTTATTATTTGTAATCATCTCAGATATGAACAAGTGATTCAGCAACTCTAGACTACCCAGTGTTAAGGTGTTACTCATTCAGTTGTACTAAGTGTTAATAAAATTGATGTCATCTGTTGTTTTCTAATTTTTATATACAGTAACTCTTAAATTACTGTGTCAAAAGAAACAGATATAGTTTAAAGAAACATTTTTGTGGCTAGAATTGCACTTTTGAGAAGATTTTGCAGGGCTCAGTCAATAATGGTTTTAAGTTACTCCTTTAGGAGTAGCTTTAGGAGTTAGCCTATCACAAAAATAACGAGTTTATAGTCAATCTCTTTCTTAATGGTTTGACCCTTATTTTATTCAGATTTTTCAGAAATGATTGCTATTTTTTTAGATTCATCAAAAGATTTTTTTACAATGTTTTATACATGTCAGTTGGATTCTCTAAATCAAATAGGACCACTTATATTTAAACTCATGTTGCATATGTTCCCTTGGCATCAAGAGTCAAGTATTGTTTTTTCACAGCTTCTATACCGGAACTTAGGAGTCCTGCTTTTTTCTGTTCCTAAATCCATGCAGACTTTCTGGAAAATTTTAAGCATTTTACCTCTTCCTTTTGTATCTTCCAGGGCTTAAACTTTGAAGGAGAAATAATAATACTTCCTTTTATGAGATTATCTTGGGCATAAACTATTTCTTGGAGTCATCCTTATAATATTATGATTATATGAACCAAAAACTGAGTTAAAGAAATAACTAAAGATTTTAACTATATACATATGCATATATATTTATACATATGCATGCACACATCTACTTTTTGATAGTTTAGAACATAAAGTTTTACTTGCACTTTACTTCCGTGTAAAGTATATAATGTGCACTCTCATTACAAACACACACACATATACGTGCACATACATATATTCACTCTAGAAATGGATTTATGCTGAGAAATATTATATCTTTGTTTTTCACTGCTCTCATATTTATATGCCAATATGCTGTGCAGTTGTATTTTAGACTGTCCATCTACTTCAAGAAATAGTGTGGTTATTGTTCCAATGATAAACTCACGTAAAGTGCTGCAGGCTTATTACCTTATTGCCTACAAAGTTTTGGTATGGGGACTATTGCAAACCTCACTAGTTGCATGTTGGGAAAACCTCAAATTACCTGAGCAGATTTTGCCTAACCCAGAGAATTTTGGAAAGAATTATGCAGGGGAATGGAAACAAGAGGCTGCCCTACTCACTCAAAGGCCTGAAAAATTCAAAAGGCAATGTTATTTCAAATGTGATGTGTTAGAATGAACATTGAAATAGCTTTATGATGTTTTAAGATACTATCACTGTTATGTTTTTAAACTTTGAGATATCTACAGGTAAAAAAATACTCCAAACAAATAAGGCATGAGGCAATGACAGTTCCTGTTTATTACCAAGCATATGATAACTACATTATATTTCAATATAATGGTTTAATTATAATACACCTATGTATACGTACATACGTTTTCTAAATTTTCTTCTGAAACCAGTTTCCCCATAGCCAGTTTATCATGTGAAGTCATTGTATATCATTTTGAATCCTGCAGACTAACCGTTTTGATTGTTCTCATGAATTGAAGCCTTTCTACTTTCAGTTTTTTTCCTTTGCTTTAAAGAGACTGCAATGATCAAAATATATACATAAGACCCTGAAGTGGGAGGTAGTTCCTCTCTACTTGACTGCCTCCCCCAACACTGACTGTACTTGTTATTATTCAAAAATATTTGTGGAGTAAGCATAATTTCTTTATACCTGAAAATTTTCATATTTTCATATTTTTGTATCTACATATTTCATTTTTCCATATGTAAATAGAGGTGCTAACATTTCTGTTATTTTAAAATTTCTAGAAGTTTTATTCCTTGTTTTGTTTGAACTGAGAAACTGTATAACTAATATCTTATGGAAGACATTATGTGTTTCTGCACTTTGCAATCAACATTACTATATTTAACCACAGGGTATAGCTTATTAAAATTTGCATCTAGATTAAGACTAGTTTCAGCTTTAGCACTGAACACAGTTCTGCAAAAAAGCTGTTATATAGTGGAGATTGGAGCTGTCTTCCTATAGGTGTCCTATTCTATAGTTCAGCTGTTGGAATGTATTTCAGTGGAAAAAAAACCCTGGAGTCTAACTAATAATGTCCAGAGGCTTAGTTGCAATCATACTACAAATCAAGACCACAAAGTAACAAAACTCAAGGAATCAGTTGCAGAGCAGAGGGATAGAATCGGCAGATCTAAAGTAAGCATTAGTCGTGGACCTAAACAAGTCTAGTCTAACTCCTGAAGTATGCCTCAGGGCACAAAGCAGTAGTATTATATTTCAAAAACAAGAGCAAAAGATGAGAAAGTGAATGGATGCTGGCTCATCTGTTAGGGTATCAGCCAATGTAACATACGCTAATGTTCACTACCTTGACCTACCACATACTTCCTGTTTGACTGCATATAAATTACGTGAAGTAAAATCACGTGAAGTAAAATTAAAATTCCTAAATCACTCGTGTGGTGGCATCTGGGAAGAAGTGTGATGCACAAACTTCAGACAGTAACTCAAGGGCCTGCTCTTCAGCTCTGCCAAATTCTTCAGAAAGCCAAAATCAGTTGGTAGGAGAGTGCAGATCTCTGCACATAGCCTAGAAGCTAAAAGATTTCCCAGATAGTGAATTACTGTAATCTCTCCTGAGAGGTTTCAGATCTGCCCTTTTTGGAAAGTGTCATAACTGTCAAGTTAGGTCACATTCTAGATTAACTCCTCAGCAATGGTTCTACTGGAAACTGAGGTTCTTCAGTGCCATGGAAAAACAGAAATGCAGGGTTGTGCGGTCCAACGGGAGAGCCAGCAAGAGAAAGTTTGATCCTGGACCCCAACGAGGAAGAGATCTCTGCTATTTTTTCCTCATTGTTTTCTGGTTCCTGTTCCTACTGTGATATACTTTTATATAGCAGCTCTTTAATGCAAATGACTGAAGTTCAAGGGCAAGAATCCCTTTTCTTGAGCTCTTTCCGGAGAAGTGAGACCTGTGGATTTGAAACAGCTTGCAAACATTCCCATAGCTAGGGTTCTAAGGGAAGATTTTGAAGCTGATGACTTCAGTACAAAAAAAAGTAACAAACTTTACTTATCAAATAGTAAAGAATGCAGAAAACCAAAATCAATTGGTAAGAGAGTACAGATCTCTGTAAACTGCTCAGCTGAAGAATTATAGCTGAAAAACTATAGCTGAAAAATCTGTACAAGGAGTCCTTCTGTACAATAAGCACCTTGAAATACTTTCTAAGAGAGTTTATTTTTGTTTGATTTGGGATTTTTGGGGGAATTACTGAACCAAAATATATTCACCTGGCTTTGACAATGTAGGAGTTAGCACAAAGTTATATTCAGTAGCAGAGGAGAGGGCAGGAGGAAAAGCTAAGAAATGAAACGGGAAGATTGTAGATTGGAAAAAAAATGAAACCATAAAGAAATCGAAAAATAGTCCCATGACTTGAAAGAAAAACTTTATATTAGGCAACCAGAATCTCCAACACTGGAAGATTTTTATACCTACTACTACCAGTAGTTAGGAGTTTTAAATTGATACTATTTTTGTTTCATCCAAAGTTTGAATGAATACAGTTAAGAATTATATTGGGTTTTGGCTAACCTCTACACAAAGCCCCACTGCATTCAAAGGGAAACACTGGCAGGGGAAAGAGGAAGGGGTGAAAAAAAGGAAGTGGCTGATGAGTGAAATTCGAACATTATAGCTGAGCTTTCTGCCATGGAAAGATCTAGCCAAAAGTGAGGTGTATTGGCAGTACTTCAGTTCAGTGGTTGCTTGCCCAGCACCTGTCCATGAGGCAGTTTGTTCCAACCATTATTATAACTCTTACTTGCATAAGTGTTCTTCCAGAAAAGGAGTGAAAAATACCTGAGTGGATATAATTGTGATGTGTTTACTGATGGAGGGGCATGATTCCTTTGGTTACCATGAAAGCTGGAGATGGAAAATCAGAAGTGTTGGATTTATCTTAGAGTTTTATTTTCAAGTTAATGTCTCAGTTTTAGCCTCTCAGTGTTCCTGCCTTTCTTTCATTCATTGTTCAAAACTTATATAGGGAAAAGTTTTTAACTCACCACAAGTATTGATTGAATTTCAATCCAATTTAAGGAATGTACATTAAAGATATTACAATTTTTAACTGTAATGTTGTTAAAAACTGTAATATAGAATAGAGTACTAGATTAATCTAAGTTAAAAGACGATGGGATACTTATATTTCAAATCTATGAATGGTAAATCATCTCTTTTTGACATGTCTTTGAAGCAGAATAAAAGCAAATGGGGAGGCTATTGCCATCTGCTGTTTTTTGGAGGCTTTGGTGTAGTTGAGTGTTGGTTTTGTCTTTTTACAAGCTGGGTGTACACTGCAACAAAACCACCAATGTACGCTTTAGCAAATTGTTTTAGTCGTGGGAAGTTTTAGCAGAGCCCAAAGAGCTGTTAAAAAAAAAAAAAAGCAACATGCATTGCTACCACTTCCTCTTGTATGCATACTTGTCTTCCGCCCCTAGGATTCTCTGTTTTTCAGTAGTAAAGCGTCAATCTAGTCATTTAATACATATACCACAAGTGGTACCATGTGCAACTATTTTGTTGTTTTCTTCTTTGTACTGCTTGGATGACAGATAAATATTTTAATTATACTGAAAGTCAGGGAACAATTGTCCAGGTTATCAAAGCATCATTCTAGTTTGATTTTATTTTATTTTTATATTGGACCAAATAGGATGTTAGAATTAAAGTTCTGCAGAGTTATATATCACCAGGCACTTATTTTTAGAATACATTCATGACATGAGCAAATACATACAATGGCAGAATCAATTTGACTTCAAGTAGAGATAAAGGTGTGCCATGTCTTTTATAGGCTACCAGTCTGATATATACAGCCCTTTAAACACATCCTCCAAAAGTCAATGTAACGTGTAATTTGCATTTGATGAAATATAATTTGCATTTTACTACTGAAATCTCTTCTAGTTTCCATCTTTTTCTATAGTTTTAAAAGAAGTATATAACAGTTTGATGTGATCACCCTATGGATATACTGAGAGGTGGCTTTGAGAGGGGAAAAAAAAGTATAAACTAGATTAAGTGGACTATAATGGAAAAAATCCTGAGCAACTTGATTTTACTTTCAATGTATTTTACTTACTTTCTGTAGGCAGTTGAATAAGATGATCTGCTAAGTTCAAACAAACTGAATTATTCTGTAATTCTGAGATACTGAAAATGGTACAGAAATCTCTTGTCACTGAAGGCATTTAGAATTATCCTGTGGAAACCATTAATATCTGTTAATTATCACAAAATTTCAAATGCAAAATAGAAATTGCTTATTCAGAATATGAAGGAATTGTGACAATCTATCAGTAAAATATCTAATTTTTATGTCTGGAAGGTATCAATTCAAATAATTACTCAGCAAAATAACTTTTTAAGTTAATTGAGAAGTCTGCTTTTATGTTTAGAAATATAGAAATATTTCAGACAATATTAATTCCACACATTATTATATAATGGTGCATTTAGGTTAGAAAATAACTGACAGTAAAAGCATGTTGAAGTAAGTTAAATGAATAACAGAGATCTGGAAATCTCTTTTTCAGTTAAATCTGCATGGGAGCTACTGAATTTTCATACTAATTTTCTGCTGACCTGCTTACAAGGAGACATGTTTAGTGTTCTCAGATAGGAGATATGCTTATAGATCTCTCAGATACTAACAGAATTGACTACAGTTGGTTTTGAATGTGTCTGGAAATATGAGTTATCATCTTTTATTAGCTGCTGACAAACTATACTTTTCCTGATGGTCACATCTTGAGATTTCACTTTAGGACAACTGATGTGAAAACTCGATTCTACTGCAGTTTAGGTTCTCCATTGACAGTTCACTTAATCATGAAGTTTTCCACAATAGAGGTTATTTTTGTAGTGATATGGAAAATTGTTTTTCAGGCTTCAATTTACTGAGTTTTGGCTTTATTATTGAATCAGTCTTGTTTCATTCTGGTGTAGGACACATTTTTTCCAACATGATGTTCTATCTTAGGACTCAGTACTACATTGTTAGAGACTAAATCATGTGGATTTAACACCTGTGACCAGTTTAATCTTTCATATAATCCCACCGAAGTCAGGAAAGCTCTTTTGACCCTCATATTTCACCCAGTAAATCAAATATCTCCCTCTCTTAAGTCACAAATATCAAAATGAGAAGTATATGGTATTTGGTAATTTTTACTATTAATATTTTATTTCTCCTTTAATTTTGTCTTTAACAGGAATGATCCGCCAACTCTCAGTTTTTCTAATTTTCCATTCCAAGAGATCAAATTTAAAGAATAAAAAGTGCAAGGAAATTCATAAAAAATTGCTATTGGTTCCTCTTCCTTTTCCAAAATCATTTTTAAGCTTTGAATTCTCCTGGAAGACTAGTGTAGCTTTCAAAAATTGTGTTTAAAAATTTTTCTATAGAAATTAGTTGATGGAATTCTTTGTCTTCTGCATAGCCCTTGGATAGAGTAACATTTATACTCATGAAACAAGTAGAAGCAGAAGATGAAAGCTAGACTAGCTTGGAGATCTACGGGAAACCTGTAATGGTGTCAGAAAAACTGCAGGAGGAGTGTATCTGGATGTGTGTGAGTGCTCTTCTAAAGAGAAAGAGGACAGTGAGGCAATGAACTGGCTTAAAAAGATGTCTGGGAGAAGTGGTCAGGACATTTATTTTTAAGGCAAATAGCTCACTTAAAATCTGGTGACTTAGTAGTAGACTGGGCAGAGGTTCTTTGTTGTACTGTCTGAGCTAATAAAACCATACAAATCTGTAAAGGGCAGAATGGTTTATTGAAGCCTCAGAAAGCTAGATACTGAGACTAAGGACGTAAAGGTATTTGTGGAAAAAGACACACTGTAAAAATGTGAAGATTGATCTTTTTATGGGGGGGTTAATTAGCTCCAGAAGCAATAGACTTTTACAGGTAGATTGCTATCATCTTAGAAGAGGCACTTTCCTGGAATCTTAATGCAGAGATCAGCCTGACCTGAACTGAGTATGCCTCTGCTATGCCTGTTAAATATGAAAGTTAATTTGCCTATAAAATGATATAATTTCCTGCTTAGGAATTATTGTTAAAGAGAATACAAAATTATTGTAGTCTCTTTTTGGTCAGAAACAGACTACTGAATTGTGAATTATTCTTGAATACCAAGATTTCCCAAACTCACCTTGTCTAGATTTCACGTAATGCTTTTAGTGGGCTGGCACTCTACCTGCAGTCAGTTAATTGTGGCTCAGCAGTCAACCTTCTGATGCATAAAATGACAAATTTGAAGACTATGAAAGATGATCGAATATTCTTTCAGCATGTCCTTGTTTATCTTAATGCCAGGTGACCAACTCTTTACTCATGTTATTTGACAAACACGTTCTCTTTCTACACGCTACTTTGAACTGGTAAGAAAGATGTTTCAGCAGTCCACATTTTCTTACAAGCGGTAGTGTATAGTAATGCAGGTTTTGTTTAAAGGTTGTAAGTCATTGCCAAGGACTGTACTGCAGTTTGAGTCCAATGAGAAGTTAATTCCTTTACATCTTCTGGCCAATGAAGACAACTGCCTTAAAAAGTAAAAAAGCCTGCTGCTGACCTCATATATAGTATGCTTTGTGAAGTTGCGTACGTTCTCTCCTTGTCTTCTCCTTGTACTATTAGCCAAATTTGTGTACTTTTATTTGTAGTATCCCAGTGAATTGAGTAGGGACATGGAGTGGGTGTCTTTTTAAATATAACGATCATATCAGATTATTTTTTCTATCCCATTTACTAAAATTAAATTAAATACTAGTCTGACTAAATTTATTAACATTTTATTTTCATCCACCGTAATGTTCATTATTCCTCTTATTTTATTCTCAGACTTACAGATTTATTACCATTATATAAATTCTAAAAGAGGACAGGATGGCATAGTTAAGATAATTTATGTTACCTGTCATGAGTTAAAGGCTATTCCAATTTGATCCATCTGTGAATGGTATCGAGACGTCTGTGTAAAGTACAATGGTAGCTGCATGTGCTATTCACCATATCAGGACCTTGAGCACTGTTGAGCAAATGAATCAGTGTGACTGACAGTAAAATCTTTTGGGGTTTTTGATACATAACTACTGAACAGATTAAAAAAAAATTAGCATTCATTGACTGATACAACTGGATCTTTTTCATCTTTAGAAACAAGTATATACATAATTAATAATAAACTTGTGAATAATGTATGAGATACTCTTCGGATTTAGACAACTGCATAGACATTCATCTTTCAGTAGTTAAATGGAGTTCAAAATTCAGCAAAAGCGTTGAAGTACAGCTTGTACTTTATCCTAAATTTTGTCCTAGTCTGAGCGGCTTGTGGGAAGGAGGGGCTTCAGCAACATTTGTGTGATTTTCACGGTGGGCCTGATTTCTTAAAGATAGGAGCCAAATTAGGCAGTCTAAGTCACTGATTAATTTTGCAAAACTTGGCCCTTGCCTTTTTAAAAACTGCTTTGATGGAAGAGAATTTGGAGCCTCTGTTTGTACTGCACTGCTGCTCCTAGGCTGGTTGAGCCTGTGGGGAATCTATTAGAATGACACAGCAGGCAGTCCCATTGAATTTATTCCCGTCTTTGACAGCTCGCTACCAGAGTTCCGCACTTCGTGCATGTACATCTCTGCATATAGCAGGGAGAATGCTTCTTTTGCAGTTTCTAATAAAAAACATGAACACTGGGTGTCGCTTATTGTAAGACTTGACGTTCTTTAGAGGAAAAGTTTGTTTATACTGAAGAAAGTACTGTAAGTACGTATGACAACTCCGAAGAAGGATGGCAGATTTTAAAAAAGAAAGAAAAAGCTTTCTGTAAGCTAACAAGGACAATATAATTTAGTTTAATCATGGGTACTCCGGCATTCTATGTATATTGCCAGCAAACCACAGCTGTACACCACATGAGTTTGGATAAATATGCTTGCAGTGGTGAGCTTCTCAATTCATAGCACATTTGTAGTAAAACCTTTAATGTAGTTCTTACAAGTGCAGATATTTTATTGAATGGCACTAATAGTTTGAAAGATACTTAGGAGGTGGTACTAAACAGTTGGTTACTCAGCTGTTCACCAAGAATCTAGATAAGGAGAGCTGGGGTCACTTATGGACCAGAGAGAAATAAGGTTGGCTGAAAGTAGGAAGGAAAGGCACTAATTGGAGTCATAGGGATAGTTTAGGGAAAAAAAAAAAAAAAAAAACAGCTGCTGGGAGACTATCACATGAAAAGCAAGAGTGAAGGGGGAATGGTGGAGACCAGTTGTAAGAATTGTAGGGAAAAGACCTGAATATGTGTGGAAAGAAGTGATGATATTGTTGGAGAACGGAAGGGAGTACCTAGAGGGAGAGAATGAAAGCCCTACAGAGAGAGGAAAGAGAAAATAGCTTCAGGGGCAAGAATGAAACTTTCTGCACTTCTGGTTAAGCCTTCTTTCTGAAAAAGACAGACAACAAAAGTGAGATGCACAGGGACAGGTTTTCAAAGTTGCTGGTCTTGACTCTTAACAGTTCTGAAAATCAGCGTGCTCAGTGCTTCAAAAAAACTGTTCTTCAAAGAACATAAAAAGAAGTTGCCAGATACAGTAAACATCTCTCCTTCCCTTAGACACTACACAGCCATTTTCCAGAAGCCAATAATGCAACATTGAAAGGGTAAACAAATGAGCATCTGCTTTTCCTGCTCTACTGAGGGCCATTTAGAAAAATATTTTAGGAAGTGGAAATATTCTACTTCAAGTACAGTCTCCTGCTCTTTCTCTTCAAGGCCTTCTCGCTTGAAACCACTTTTAGACAGAAGAGGCATAAATTCACTCAGCTAAGCTCTTTCATAAGAATCATCTGATTTTACAGTACATTCACACTAAATCAAATTAGGAAAAAATAAGCAGTATATAAATTGAAAACTGAAATGAGGGGGCTTTGGCAAACAGGAAGAACTAAAGGACTAATCATCAGGTGTTTGTTCAGATATGTTGCTTATATAGAAGTAGGAATTAGAATTTAATTATCTTACACAGTCTTATAGGAAGTTATCTTTTGAATATCTCTTTTCTTTTTTCTTACCATTTTGAAAAGAGTGCCAGTATCATGTATTTCTCTTGCTCATCAAAAAATATTCACAAAAAGTGTTCAAACACTTCTTGATACCATAAACCATTCTGGAGCAAATTTAATTTCTAAAATTCTTGTTTTTTCATGTAGAACAGGTACGAAGCATCTTCCCCCTTGATTAAAATCCAAACAGTTGCATTTCAAGAAGATTTCTCCCTTCTTACGTGATTTTCAAGAAACATAGGGCCAAATCTATTTGCAATTATGATATAAATATATAAAGGATGTATAACAAAGGAAGATTTAGCCATTAAAAGTATAACTAGATGAAATACAAGGAAAACGAAGTATGGAATAAACTACATTACAAATGATTTTTTGGAAAAGAGAAAGCTAAGTCTTAGCTAACAGATTAAATATGAAAAGAAAAACAGGCACAACTTCTGTCTCAAATTAAAATAGCAACTTAAAATGATTCCAGCTGTCCAGTGGAGTATGTTATAGCCACACCAAACATTTTGGCTGAGGTCCTGGCTGAATCTGAACTGTGTACAGCAAAACATGGGGAGGGAAACAGAAATTCTTTAAAGCTGTCTTTTATGCCTCTTTTCTTACAATCCTCCATTCCGCTGCATAAAGTATAGCAAGCTCAGACCTGCTGTATTCTGTACTACTTAAAAAATATTCCCTGTGAGATGATTTGGCGGCTAGTGAGGCTTCTGTTTTGCCTTCCTTTCAGACTGCAGCATGTGTTGGAGTAGGCAGGGAAGAGTAGATGCCGATAAGAGGATTCTGTGATCCTCTTTCTTATGCCATAGACATATTCAGCAGCTGGAATCACTATTCCTAGCTTCTGTGTTTATAAAGAGTGGTATTTGAGATGTCTGTTGTGACAATTCTTGTATTAGAATGATGGCATTGTAATCTGTGGGAACTGGTTCATCTACTTTTTTCATAACTTAGTCACAACATAGCTACTTCGTGCAGAAATTCATGCTAGCTGAGATATCCTGTGTGACAAATTTCTGTAGAACTATAGATGGGTTCTCTCCATCTACCTGTTTACTCATTTAAGAACCTTGCTTGAAACAAATTTCTCACTATATACCATATTCCAAATACCATATTCCATACACCATACCATATTCCCCATAATATACCATATTGCAAACCCACCTTCGTTTCTGCTTCTGTTCTGCTAAGACCATCTGGTGAGAGTTTAGGGGTCACATAGCCTTTTTGGCATTTTCTTTTCCTTCAGGATTCTCTGACCAGGTACTGGCGTATACTATGTATTGAAGAGAGAAATTAGGTCTGAAAAATGACAAATTATAAAATTGCAGCTTGTCTTTTAACTTCACCTCTGTATGTGTGTCATTCTTTCACCTGAATGTGTCAAATAATTTCTTAGCTCAAATAAGGCTTCTGAAGAAGAGTCAGCAAAGGATGATGGCCGTAGCATGAAATTTTGGCTCACTTAATATCAGTGACTTTAGTAATTTCACTTCTTGTTTCCAAGAGAAACTACATAAAAAATCACTTCATTGTCCGTTATTACAGAGAGCAGGGAGAGAGTGGAACAGACAGAAATGTGGTATGATGTAGCCTCCAAATGTGATAGAATAACTTGAGACAAAAGGTACATGTAGTTTTTTTTCTGAGACTGACCAATATTAAATTAGAGAATATTTTAACTAATATTATTAAAATACTGAGAAAGTCAGGAAAGTGCCCATCCTATGAGTTGTCTGTATCATAATATATCTCATTTTAAGGTTCACATTTTGTTTTCTAAGGTACCTAATAAAATGTGAGACATTTCTCATTAGCTTATATGATATCTGCCAAGGATTACTTTAAGATGTGAACACAAAGGAAAAATATGCATTATAAAAGAAACTGGGGGTCATTTCTTCAAGAGCTGCTACTTATAGCTGGTTAGTATGCTCTTGCAATTTCCTAGAGTTACTATTCTTCTATTATTTATTTCCCTCTATCATATTACAGGTCTTTTAATTAACAAGAGGAAAAAAAACCCCTGTCAACAACATAAACAATCTGGGTCCAGTAAAGTACAGGATGTAAAGTCGGACAAAATTATATTACCTTTATATATAATATCTGAATTTCTAAATTTCTAATTTTTGTCTTTGCATTCCTGCCTCTTGCCCACTTAGCTGGCAGTGTGTTTTCCATTTTTGGTTATATACCTTCCAGACATTCCAGATGACCTCTCAAAGACCTCTTGAAATCATCTCTAGTTGTTTAACTTGAACCCCATACTTGTATCACTTACTAACTCTAAGTAAGTCACAGATTTGAACTTTTTTCTAATTGCAGTAGTTTCTCTGTTCCAAGTAGCCAGGTAGACTAGCAAAACTCATATGTGATTTTGTGGAAAGTTTGCAGTTTACAAAACCTTAGAATTTATCATGTGCATTTTACTGCTGGCTTCTATGTATGTATTACTTTAATAGATTTTCCTAGAAGATCATTTTAAAATATATTTTTAATTAAAAAATGTAAAAAGCCATTGATTAAGTATTTCAGTTGTGCTTCATTTACTTAATACATTAGTGTAATTGTGTTTTTGAGATAAGTCCTCAGGAAGTTGTTTGGAAAACACCATCATGACCATAGAACATTAACATTCAAAATGAATGTTTCCAGGTAATGCTTCAGTAAAGAGAAACAGATGCAAAGAGATGTTAAAAATGTGTATATGTGTAAAGTGACTCATAAAGGAAGAGGGAAATTGTTAACTGGACCTCTTTCACATTCAAATATTGTTGCTATGGAATACAGAAATAAGATTACATTACCAAAAGTCAGGTGAATAACATTTGGAAAATGTATAATCTGATTCTGCACTTTGGTAAAATATGGCCTATTCAGATAATACTGTTTTCAGTGGGATTTTTCTGTGCTACTGTAACCATGGGAATGACTTGACTTTCAATATTCTAATTTAACAACTTCACTACAGAGTAATGAATTTAAGGTACTGCAAGATAGCTGTGCTCTATGAGCACATAGTAGAGTTTATCTGAGTTTGAGAGACAGGATATTATTAAAAATTAGAAACAAACTTAGGAGGAAATCTAAAGCTAAAGCTCGTATATTTAAAAAGTGGAATAACTAAAAGCCATTAGTAAAATTAATATTCTTAGAGGGTTTTTAGAGAAAAATACATTGATAAGAAGAACTTAGATGGAAAGGCTTAGCTCAAATTAGTCCATATTTGAAGAAATACTAAAACTACATTTAGCCGAGCATAATATTATTTACATTAAGGCCTATAGTTATAGAAATGGTCACAAGCTGAAGACTTGACATAGTATGCCTCTTTACAAATTCATTTTATATAAATATATATTTTTGAACACATACACCTGGATATAAATATGTATGTATATATTTGACCTTGTTTGAATGCTGTTATTAAGATAAAAAAAATGATAGTTGCTTTGAATAGTAAGCTTTCTGGTCTACAAGACTGCCGTGGTGACATCTATACTTACAATGCGAGGTATTCTTTCTAAGCAAAACAACCATTATGACTATTGAGGTACACACCTTGAACATAAAGTTTGGACCTCTACGGTGCAAAAAAGCCATGTGCTGATGAGTGGCTACATGGAGTTACATGAGAGGAAGCTGTAAATTAAATACTGTTGTCAGCAAACGCTGAACACATTTTTCTTATCTGGACAAGACAATTTGTATTAAATAAGATGTTATTTTCTAAATAAACTGTTATTTTCATCAGTTGTGAGATAACATTCAAATCTGAGTTAGTTTTCTAAAAATTTCATGCCAGTGTTAAGTAGCAAATGACTCTTTAATGCTGTTGAAACTGAACCTAGTGATGGCTCAGTCATATTTGCATGATCGTGTGAGCAAAAAATTAGATGTGTTCTATGTCTACATAAAATATATTTTTATCCCTTATGATCTGAACACCTAATCAATATTCAGTAGCCTATGGATTGTTTCTGTTTATTGGCGAAACTGATAGTTTCTTAATGCAGTTCTAGTAAATTTTAAAGATATATATAAACTATTTTTCTAAACACGTTGTGAATCAAATTGGGAGACATACTTAGATTTTATTTCACGTTCTTTTCTTCAAGTCTTCTTTAAAAGAAGACTTTTTCATACTTATTCTCAAACTCATGTAACAAGTTCTTCTTAGGGCTTTAATTGTTGCTTTCTTCATGTGCTTCCATGTTGTCTTTGCCCTTTTTTCCATATAAACAGTTTCATGAAACAGTAGCCAATCCTCTGCATAAAAGTCTTTCTCAGACTACATAGGCTGTCTTCGACTTCTGCCTTTTTTCTGGCTTGAGACTGTGGCATGGACTGCCACTGTTGCAAATTAACTATTTTGTAAAAGATTTTAAATCATTTCAGTAGTAATTTGCAGTGACTGTGATGGTTTAAGAACATAGACAGAACAAAATTTATTGATGTTGGTAATACCTTTTCTCTGCCAGTGGGTATAGCTGGAAAAATTAGACAAGCTTTCAAATGCACCTTTTCCAAGTCTGAATTAGAGACAAAATCTTACAGCACTAAAATGTGCTCAGAACAGTCTATTGCTTCCATTTATGTATATGGAAGAGCTGCACTCCTTGTACCTCTTGCTTCACTGTGGTTTCATTCAGTACCAAGAATCCTTTCATTTAGATTACAGGAATTTCAGCAGTTCAGTCTAGAGCTTATTTAAATAAGGACCTGGCAATTTTTGTTATCCAGGAGTCAGAGTTCATGAGGGATGAGTATTTGCATTTTTTTGCACGCAGTTATAAATCAGTAATTGCAAAATTGGTTTGTCTTTTATCAGTGATTATTTGAAAAACCTATTCATTATTTCACTCCAAAAGAACTAAAAGAAATTGAAATAATTGATGGGGGGGAAACTACTCTGAACTAAATTTTATCACTTTAAAACTGCTACCATTAAAAAAAAATCTGATTGTAAATTTTTTTGTGTGTGAATATTTGAAATGATTTTGTGCAATGATTGACCTCAAAATATTCAATGTAATGCAATTAAAGTAAGTATTCAGAGCATGTTATCAAATTTTATTCCCGAGATAAAGATTGATCAGTGCTATCACAATTTAAAAAGCAATACTTTTAACCATTTGAAGATAAAGATGAACAAAACAATTCATATAAGAACTGTTTAAAACTTTTAAAACATTTTTAAAAACAAAGCTGTCTTAGTGTCTTGAAATAGCCTATTTTCTAGTCTCTACTACCTTCAAAATCTATTGGCATGTTAAATTGCTGTATAAAACTAAGGCTGTGGCTACACGTTCTTTAACAATGCTTATTATGTTAGTTTTAATCAGACACATTTCTAGCTGCTCATTCTCACCTCTTTTTGCGCAGCTGTGCTGTGAACAGTTTCAGGGAACTGTTCAGTTAAGGAGTAACTCAAAAGATTCATTTTCGTTTCATATCACAACCACGAGTGGCAGGAATATAAATATCCATACAACTATAGCTTAGTGGTAGACTGGAAGCTGAAGTTTCAGGCTGCGGTTTCCCATTCAGCTATGACAGAGTTGCTTCAACTGACTTAAGTACTATGCTACTGTGCTTCTGGTCACTTTTCCCCACCACTGGCGTGCCTCCTGTTAAGGTCTGCACTGCTAACACAACATTTGGTAGCCATAGAGTGAACCAGAACACAGAAGAGATCCTGTCAGAATAAAACAGCAGTTTTTGTTCCCCCAGCCAGATCAATTCCTTGATCCAATTCACTTTGAAGCCAAATGTTTATGATGACATGAGACATGGGCATAAGAGCAAAAAAACAAGGTGGAGGAGGAAGATAAGGATGGTTAAGGTTAGATATTGGCACCACAGATTTGTCAGATGAAACACCGTCTCAAATAATTAGTCAAGCTTGGAAATATATGCAGTTCACGCTGTTTGTCTAAACTTAGTATAAATCTTCTGTCTACCAAAAAAATGGGACAGATAATAAAAGAAGGTAGTAAGTATTCTGAATAAGAACATTTTCAGTAGACATTTCACAATTTTAAATATACAAAATTAGTAGAGTCTGCCGAGAAAATGAACACTGGTTTCACTATTATTTTATTTCAGAAAACTGACATACATAGTGGCAAAAAAAATCTGATTTTGTACACTGATAGTCTTAGATGCAGTCTTTACTAATTTGGAACAAGTTCTTGGGATTCAATAAATGGTTACATGAAAGCATCAATTCAATGCTCAGGAGCAATTAGTAAGCCAACCAATGTTAGCAAATATTAAGAATGAAATAGCAAAACAGAGAAAATCATCATATTGTTGTATAAATATATAATACTGTTTGTGCAAGTCTGATCTTTCAGTCTCAAGAAAGGTTTAACAGAACTGGAAAAGATTCAAAAAAGAGCAACAAGGATGATCAAAGACATGGAATGGCTTCCATGGAGGAAATGACTGACTAGAATAAAGAATCTTCAGCCTGGAAAAGAAGTAACTGTAAAAGATTATGACAGATGCCTAAAAAATTCATGGGGAAATCTTGTAGCCTGGAGAATATGGATAAGGAATGGTTTTTCATCTTTCAGTACAGAATTAGTGGGCGTCAAGTGAAGATAACCTGTCATAGGTTTAAAATAAATGAAAGGAGATACTTTTACATGTAATATTTAGTTAAACTTTAGAATACCTTGCCGCGTGATATTATGAATGCTAAAAATCTATATGGGTTCAAGGGAAGACTGGACAAATTTGTGAATGAGAAATCTGTTAAGGATTAATTTAAATATACAGAAATCACCTCTTCCTCAAAATGTGCCTAGATCACAAGATCTACAAGCAGTGTTGATGATGACACATTCAATGTATTCTTATATTACTGTCTTACTATTATAATTTACTCATTCTGACTTATATTCTTATTTCCTGGGCATATACCCTGAGCCGTTGTCAAAGGCAGGATACTGGGCCAGCCTGACCCTATATCATATAAACAATTAAAATCTCAGTGAGCCTTCTGATGGTTGGAAAGGATATGAGATCTAGAAGTTCCATAAATCGACAAAATAGGAGGAAAGACTTTACATATTTCCCCTGACCCAAAGGCAGAGTGTTACTCTATATTTGAATTTGCTAGCTCAGTTTTTATTTTATAGTTATATATCAAATAAATATTTTGCTGGTGATCTAAATGAAGTTATATCAAATTTTTGGTTATGTCATAAAGAAAACAACAGAAACCTCATATTTGTGGTTATGATCTCATTGAAAATTTCAATATCTTGTGTTTAGCCAATATGTATAGCCCACATTTTTATTATTCTAGTTACTTCAAAGCTTGAGCTTTTTTATATAAAAGTGCTGTAGTCTCTCTTTCTTCTGCTTTTCCCATTTTTAACTTCCTTCATTGCCCTTCACTAAGAATTAACTCCTCTGCTCTGCTCTGCTGTGCTCTCCTTTCTCCCATTATTGATCTCACTGGTGAAATGTTAGCGTAACAGTAATACTGCAAAAATTAGGGAATTTCCATTTTGACCACCCTATTTTACAACCCTGCCATTAGGACTTCCTATCATGATTATTGTAATAACAAGGAACTACAGTTGTCTGCATTGTTATTGCCTTTTAAAGAGATTTCACAGCTTTCAAGGCAAAATCTGGAGAGGGAAAAAACAGCTGAAGACCAGTGGTTCTTAATGCAGTCTTAAAGTATGGTTTGAAACTTATCTGTGCATGGAGTAGAAGTTTGAATCATTATTTTGTTTCACTTTTAGAAGCAGGAATTTTGGAGTCTTTGGTGTGTTATGTGTGTACAGTATGTTTTTACATGACTCTGAAATCCCCTATTGTCGATAAGATTTTAGTCTTCATTTTTTCACACTGACACATAACTCCATGTTGGTTTCATGCAAAATGTTTCAACAATTGCTAGATTTCAGTATTTTTAAAGTAAATTTTCATCCACCCCACTAGATGATCTATAAAATGTATCTGAAAGCCCTATATTCACTAGATATTTACGTATAAAAATCTTCAGATAAGCTTCTTATTATGCTCATTTAATCCTAAGAGTACACACAGAAAATACTGAGTTTATAATGCCTTTAGTAAGCACTAAACAAAAGCAAGAAAATATTTCTACCTTTTCAGTATACTTCACTTGAATGCCTCCATTATTTTCTGAAGAAGATTTCTTTAATTTATTAACTGTTCATTGAAAATCCAAGATGCCTACTAGGCTAGGTGCCTACTAGATGTCCACCCAAGTAGCCTAAAAACTAAATATAGTTTAGATATAGTTTTCCACATTTTCTTGTGCATGTACCTACTGCTTAGGTTCACTTTTACTCTAAATAGCCTCATCATCTTCAAGTTCTTCCATTATTCTTACAGCTAATGTAGACATAACAATTCTTTATACTTTAGTGGTCTTTTCTAAATCCCAATAATGTGTCAAAATCTGTTTCTTCCTTGTGATTAGTTACTTAGTACATGTTTATAGAAGATAAAAATTATTTTACATGCTGAATGAGTACTGCCAATTTTTCTGTTGGCATGACTCCATATTCTGTGTTCTCATGAAGCTTATGTCTTGTGTCTTGTTGAAACTGAAGAATTATTTTTGCATCAAAAATGCCTAAACGAGTTGGGACTACATCTTTTATGTAGAATTTGTGGGACAATATGAAGGTTTTTACTTAGTTGCAACTAGCTCGAAAAGCAAACTTGCATTTTGGGAATTACCCAATTTATTTAAGTTCCCCTTATTTAAAGAAAGTTGAGTTGCTATTATGCAGAGACTTCGAGCATGAACAGCTGAATCTTGAAGAAATCTCTGGACTCACTCTGTATTCATATCTGTCTGGATAGGTATATATATTTTTATATACATGTGCATGTGGGCAGATATAACACCATATCCATTACAACTAGATACATCTATAGTGCAGTTAAAACTAATGAAAGAAACAGTTTTCTGTTAACTTACGAAAACTGTGAAATTGTCCATTGAATTAAGGTGTTAGTACCAGAACAACTTTAAAAAATCATTTGGCCATTTTGCTTCTCAAGAAATTCAGCTTTGATTAGACAGAAAAGTTTTATTTGTATACTTAAAGTATCTTATATTATCTATTTTCAAATGTGTTAATCTGATAAAATATGTATTCTTGTAACAAATAGATAATATATAATATATATATAATTCACTAGTGAAATATAAATCTTGTTTTTTACTATTACACTGAGATAAATTTCAGGTAAATGCTTTATGACAATGCCATTTAAATGTGTCCAAAAGGAGAAAGTATAAAGTAATCGTAGTTTAAAATCTCAGATTATGAATGTGTATACTCAACAGAAATTTAGTGTGGCCCAAACAGATTTAATTTTTCCTTTCTTACAGTAAAGAACAATCAACCATAGTCTCACAGTAAGTACCTAGAGCTTGTAATTTTAAATTCAACAGTTGCTATGGATAGACCTAATATTGTTCTTGCATGTTATGAGTTTTCCTGGGTCTTGACATAAATCTCTAAGTTACTGCATTTGCAGGCATAAATCATATGGATAATCTAAGGATCTATTGAAGCTCTGTCTTTTCTTTCATATCTTTAATGGTATGATTCTGTTTTCTCTCACTTTTTTTTTTCCTCTTAAGCAACTGAAAAAAATAACATGGGACCTTTCATAATGTTAAAATTTGCTACAGATATTTTAGTATTTGAAAACTTTATAGGGAACATGAGAATAACCTAGCAGATCCACTGCCAATTTGGAAATGACCTTCAACAGTAAAGTCCATTTAATACATTAAGACATTACAGTAGTCATTTTCAGATTATCTTTTTTGATGACTATGTTAAAAGAATGTTAAAAGAAAAATGTTCATAAGCTGATGGAATATGACATAGAATGAGTGATGGACTCTGCAAAGATAATTGTTACCATGTTTCTAATGCAGTTTAAAAACCTTAAAAAGCCAACTTTTCACATCACTTTTTTTCCTAATTCTATAAGGACTAGGCTATCACAGACTTGAAAGATTACTGATAACATAGATGGGCAACAGATTCTCCTACAGATATTGATCATATATAGTCAGCTTGAGTCAGAGTTTATTAGCTCTGGCTCAGCAGTGCTGCTGAATACTCTACATAAAACTCTATATTGCTGCATGTTAGCTTATTAACTGTGAATTAGCATTTTATGAATGCATAGAGATGACTAAGGTCTTGCACTTTGCTGAAACTAATTAGTTCTCTGAAATGTCAGTCTCTAAGTGCAGTGCAAAGACTTCTAAATGGCCCCACATGCAGAGAGCTAGCTCATGTGCCTCATAACTTAGCACAAGTCATGTGCATTTATATCATCTCTCCTTACTCCTTTCGTGAACCCTCCTCACCTACCGTGGCCAAACAAAATACTTAGCCTACTGCTCTCTGTGCAGTCCATGCTAAAGCTTTCCAGGTGCCAGTTAAAATTTCTCCTTTGACTGTTTCTATCCTAAAGCCACCAGCTAGTCTTTGCTGGTTTAAAATATCTAATATTGAAATGTAACGTGTGCCAATGCAGAATGAAATTATGTATGTAACAACTGACATTCTAGGGTTGAGATGTTATAATGATGAATATAGTATAGGAGCCTTCATAGAATAGAATAATCAGAATTGAATTGCTCAGTCTGAATTTGGATAGAATCTTGGGTCTGTGAAGCCTTCAGTAGTGAAAAGCAACATCTGATTTCGATTATCAGATTTTAGCTAACTTTCCTAAGCTAAGGTTTTTGTAACTGTATAATGCCAAATGTAAGAAATAGTTTATTAAAAAAATAAAAAGGAAAAAAAAGGAATCATAGAGCTATCATTCTAAGAAAAAGCATAAAATGAGATTACAGTTCATACAAATTTATGGAGACTATGATACAAAGTTTACTACTCTTTCATATGTACATATTTGTGTTAGAATTTTGTAAGAGTAGCAAATACAGAACCAGCAGATGAGGGTTGAGAATTTCCAAGAAATTGTACTTTAAACCAAATGTCACACCACATCTGGCAGAATTTTATTGTATCTGGAGCACATAACAGTTCCTCCTGTGACTCTCTAACATTCCTTCCATTTTGTTTTCAAGGCTGTTTTAAGATGAAGTCTCATATAAAATTAAGAGATGCATTTTTTTCTTATTTCTTAAGAAACAGTCCAAAAGTCTAGAGGAGTTCATTAGTGATAATAATAGATATCTATAAATATCTGTCATTTATCAGTTACTGACTGTCAAGTAATAATAATAAAATAGGTGTTGTTAGGGAAAAATCACTTTTTCACTGGGCTGTTAAATATCTGTTATTACTCATTTTAAGAGTACAAAATATCAAATGAAGGACACCCAAGCTGTGATAGCTTATGAAATTTAGAAACTTCTTTCTCTTGCAGAGTTTTAGTATGAAAGTAGAGTACTGTTTTGTTTTCCTTGTAAATTATACTTGATCTAAAGATTTTGAATAGATTCCAGTAGCATCTGAAATGTCGGCATCTGCTCTGACATAGAACTTTTGAGGATCTCCCATCAATAATACATATATACAGATATTTTATGATATTCACTGAATGGAGTGTTTTTTGCTTCTAAGTGCATTCTCTTTCCAAATTTCACATGTACTCTATATTTGAAAGCTGGAACAAATTCTGTCTACAAATGACTCAACTTCAAAATGTTTTGTTTGCACTGCAGAATATGATACACTCTCCACTGGGAAGCTGCGAGCCTGGCAGACTTAGCTGGTTTTCCCACTGACTTACTGAGTGTTATGCAAGCATTGCTATCCCATGACTTGAACAGCTCCTGCTACTTTTACCTTACATATTGAAAGACAGTGCTTTAAAATAGCCTGTAAATAATAAGGTCCTTCATGCAAGTTGAGACATTATTCCATTAAGACAGTGATACAAAGATACAAAGAATAAGTACAACTACACTGTCTTTAAGTATGTTAAATACCTTTATTATTTTTAAATAGAATATCCCTTTCTCTTGAAAATCTTTAAATATGCAGTATGTCATTTAAGACCATGGTTTGGCTTTTGAATTTGCTATGATCTGCGAAATACTTTCTTGAGGAGAAGGTGGATTACCCAGTAGTAAAATGAACTTTTATTCTGTGGGTAGATAGAGATGGAGAGGATTAATTTGGAAATAAAATATATTTTGAGTCTCAGGCTATTATCATACAGGCACATATACACATTATAAATCTCTCAGTCATGAGAGATGAATACTATCCAGAGGAAAAAGAAAAACAAAAAATAAACCTTTAAAGAAGGAAACAATACTAAATTAATAAAAACAATTGTTATCTTAGTCATTCAGGTGGAATAAAGAGGATGTGCATTAAGACAATGTGGAGTGTGTTAGAATGGCAGAAATACTTCTTCCAGATAAAAGGCAAGTCATATTAAAATTTCATGAAAATTTGCTGATTATTTAACCAAGAAAAATTGCAAGGGAGTTCTACACAGTGAAATGAGTCATCTTATCTCCTGTTTGCATGCAAGTAGAGCTGACATATTTCGCTGAAATAGAACTAGAATTTCTGACCTCTTCTAAAAAGAAATGCAAACAAAAGACAGCATGATGGAGTCTGGAGGAAAAGAGGCTGGTCTCTGTTTCTCCAGGAGTACGTTAAAGAAAGCAAATGTATTATAATTAAGATTTGTACTGAAAAAGGAAGAGGTTTTTTAAGTCAATTGCAGTGCATTAGAAAATGTAAAGAGGCAATAGATTTTTGTTTGTTTCATTAGATAATTTTGTAAACAAACTATATGGTATCAGGTCTGCAATCCATTTAACTGACATCATTACAGCTGGCCAGCCTGTCATAGTGCCTTACTGCTAAAGCGAAAAACAGTTACAGTTTTCAAGCTCCCACTTCTGTAAACATTTCCTGTTCCACTCAGTTATTTTTGGAGTTTTAATGTGCAGTGATCCCAAAGAAGTGGTGCCAATGAGTAGAGTACAAAAAGCAGCGTTGAAAATCACTTACTTTAGTTTAGTAAAATGTTGTATATTAGATGGCAAAGTGCCTTTCAATGTGCCTATGCATAGGTTTTCCTGACATTATTAAATTTATTAAATTTTTGTTCTTTTGTGCTTGATGGGCACTAAATATGGCCTCACAGTTCAGAAGGATAACAAATCAAAGCATCCATCAGAGTTTAAATCAAGACTTAAAGTGAAGGCCTCAAGAGCAGAACTTAAGTTACAGTTCCTTAATGGACAGTTTCCAAACTCTGTCTGCAAGGGATGCATTGTGCTTTACCTTTATTTCCCTCTCCTTCTAAGTTACGGATTTCTAGGCTTTAAAAATTAGAATAGTTTAAAAGTCAAAATAAACACTGCAAAAGTTAAAACTAAGGAAACATCGAAGTGACCAAGATCTGTACAAATGCATGAAAAGGACAATAATCTGCTGCAAATGAAATTTTAGAATGTAGAAAAGGAGTGGGTCATGGGATAGCATCTGTGGGATACAGGGATGTTTCCAGGATGACAGTGGCACTTTATTAATGGTAGTGCTGGAGTATGAAAATGTAAATACATTGCAAGAATATGTAACACATTTGAGTGTAATAGAGGTTTTTGTTCTTTCCAGCATTTATGCGTAAGTGTGTAAGAAGTCTGCCACACATGTTGGCTTAGGAACTAAATACTAGAGTATGAAAACACTCAAGTGATTTTGGCTTCTGAGAGCTTACAGATCCTTTCTGAAAATGGGATTTGGACCTGTTCTTAAATCACATAGACTATTTATTCAGTGTTTGAGTTTTTAGTTCTTTAGCTCAGCCCATGATCGCTCTTACTGTTTGTGTTGAAAGGCCTGAGTTGCATTCTTCATGCAAACCCACAATGGGTGGCCATAGTAAGCTGGCAGTCCAAGAGGGCTCATCAATAACAAATAGCTCTTAAACAGCATATATCAGGGGTGGTCCAAGAGTTTCCTGGGAGGAACAGTTCAAGAAGAAACTGTGGCTAAAATGCACTCTGTGCTTATAGATATAGTCTCAGTTTATTTCTGCTTAGCATGGCTAACCTTGTGACAGCCAGTCCACTGGGAAGGAAATAGACATTGCAGAAAGAGAGGATTATGTGTACTTAATGTCTCCATATGAAATGGTCTCCTAGGTCACAGACTCATTTTAGGGCATACTTTGGTTAACTAGTGTTTTATGTTATTTTGGTGTAGTTTAACATAGTTTACAACTATGAATTTGTAACTACAGAGGCAAGTATAGTTTCTGGATTGTGGTGAAGCACTGAAAGATCAGAATATCCGATTGTACCACTTTTAATATCTCTAAGAATAGGTAAATTCTTTGTGTTAAATAATATTGAGAAAAAATGATACAGTTTTGCTTTGTAATACTGTATACAGTTGTACCCTTGTCCTGCTCTGTTGCCAAACCACAGCATTTTTCCAGACCTTGAGGTTGAGAGGAATTTGTGTGCCAAACTGCTGTAGGGAGACTGTGATTTGAGTTATGTTTTCTTACGATGGGAGTGAAAAACTTTGATTACCTTACTGCTAAAGCAGACTTTCTTTTTGTTGATGGTTGCTTAAGAATGACACTACCTCCATTCATAGTCCACTGATATTTATGTAAAATATCGGTGGTGCTGTTTCCAATGGTTTCAATGCCTTCCATGCTTTCCTCACGTGTCAGTATATTTATCCATTCTTAGTGGTTTACATTAACATATTTATGTTGGAGATGATAAACTCTGTGAAATTTAGCCATGACAAAGCAGTAGACTAGCAGCCATTTCTTTCCCTTTCCAGTCAACTGGGTGATATACATTTATTCTGCATTAAATGTAGTCTCATGTCTGTCTTTTTATAAAATGCCAACACTACAATAACAAAAAACATTAAGTTAAGTGAACCAAAATAAAGAAAAAAACAGAAAATATGTTGCTGTAGATGGCTATTAGAGCTGAATCATGCTAAGGCTTTTGCAAATTTTAAAATGTCCATTGTTTATTAATTTCTGAAACTTTTGCCTTTTGGACAAATTATTAACACCTGTTTTTCTTCTCAAGTCTTAAGAAAAACTGTTAGATATTTTTAAATAGAAAACAACAAAAAGACTTCTTTGCTCTTTTTGTGTACTTGTTTTTGTCTGTCTTGAAAAATATGTGTACTTCAGCAGCATGGAATAGAAGCTAAAATCGTAGCAGAAATATAGCCAGGACTTTCACTGGTCTATGACAAATCTTTACTTTCTACTGCACTATGATGCATATGTACCTGAAAATTGGTGTAAGTCTGCATTTACTACTTAACTTTGTGGAAAAAAAAAGGATCATCAAAAAAGAAAGAAAAAGCTACGCTTTCTGAATTACTGTTGGTTAATTCAGGCATGTAAAGTAGCCCTACAGCTGGTTAGGAATGGGTTGTTGGTAACTTTTTATCAGTCATGCAAACATGAAGGCCAGTCTGGTATTTAGCTATTGAAAAATGTAGCATTTCTCAGTTTATTCTAATTTCCTACTTTTCTGATGTATAGAAGTAGAAATAGACTAGTAAAGTCTTTCTTTTTACTATGAATTAGAAACATAGTATTTTGTTTTGTTTTGTTTTTACAATTTTGTACATAATGTGTATTAGACTACAAAAAAGCTAAAAAATTAGTGTTTCTTCCAAGTCCAAATTAAGCAGCTATCCCAATATTGATTTTGCAAGTACAGGACAAAGTTTTACCATGTGGTTGTGAAGTTACTTCAACTTTGCTTGATGAAGAATCTAGAAATTTGACTCTTGGTTTCATTTGATCCAGAAATTCCTAATGTGAAACTTAAACCAGCTGTTGCCTTACTGATGGCTGATATCTTGGATGGCATGATTATTGCTCTTTACAGAAGTCTTTATGAAAAAGTAAGCAATCCCTTTTGATTTTTAAATTCACATCACTGTTGTTTGGTATAAGAATAAGATTTTCTATATGCACACATAATCATAGAAGTCATTTGAAAATCTAGTACTTATCATCTTATTCAGAGGAAATCTTCAGGGGTAATTAATACTGCCAAATCCTACAGGTGTTCAAGCATGTTTAGTGCTTGTATGTCATTTTGGTATTTCTGTTCAGCGAAAATATCTATCTCTGACTGAAAACAGTGAAAGTGGGGATGCAGTCTTGCAAACCGGAATGTTATACAGGAGGCATATTACTAGTATGGGGAAACAAAGCTGTTATATAGCTTCTTAATGGTGCAGTTCTATCCCAGTTCCTGAAAGTAGTGTTCTGATTTATGGTAAAATCAGTCTAATAGATTCAAACAAGATAATTAATACAGTAGTTGTTTCCTATACCTTTAAGTATTTGTTTGTGGCACTACAGCCTACATGGTTGTGATGTTCTGATTGAAGAGGTTTATTTATTCATGCTTTTTAAGAAATAGTAGTATTTTAAAACTGTTAGTTAATTCTTTGGCTAAGATCAAAGCCTTTTTCTTTGATGGGTAACAGCAGAGAAATCTTTAAGGGGACTGCAGAAAATATCAGCGTATTAGTGATCTATTTTTGCTTTTACATACATTTCAACATTTCTTGATGAGTAGCTAATTTAGACAGTAATCCTTTCCTGTCAATACAGCTGAATAAATGTTTTTTCACAGCTAGATCCTGCATATGATCTGATACCATGCTGAGAAGGAAAGGCCAGGGATAATTCAATCTTGCAGAAATCTTGGCAGCACTTTATGATTTCCATGGGACTTTAGCTAAGCTGCTTCCTGTAACCATTGTAGTTTCAAATAGGCATTGATTGTTTGGTGGCTCTGCTGGACAATACATATGCTGATAGCATTGAACTGAGTACTTCTTTGGAAAGCACTGGTGATACATCATTTTTGGTTTAATTTGGTAAATCACTGCAAATGCTTTCAAATGTGATTTGGAAAGAAAACATGTATTGTTTTAGTTACCAGTACAGCTCCTGATCACAAGTGTCCATATAAAAAATTGGCTTAATATTAATCCTTTGTCTGTGATACTGAGGTTGCAAGTTTTAAGTGCTTCAAGCACTGCTCAAAAGGTCAAGATGTCAGTATGCAAGAAGCATCTCTTCAGTCTGTTAGTGAATTTTGAAGAGAAATCATGATGACAAGCTTTTCACAAAATGAAGTATCTGCAGAACCCCTCATGTATCTTTATCTCCTATTAATGAACTGTGGATGCTGAGGAAAAATGAAGAATAGTAGCTTGATGTTACTGACAACCTATACCTTTGTTCTTTGCCTTATATCAGGTGGCAGGAGAAGATCAAACACAAAATTATTTGCAACAAAACCTAGCTGTTCTATCTGTTTCGGTTTTACTGACCTCCTCTATAAATTACCGTGTTCTTAAGAATTCATTAGAGGTCAATATTGCATGCTTGTCAACAGCTTTGAAAGTGCAGTAAGACCGTCAAAAAGACATTGAACCTCTAGGCTTCTATGTAGTATTTGTTCTGTGAAAAAACTGTCCTTTGGAGCCTGTGCGGGTGACAACTGCCTGGGAGTGGAGAGAAATGGGAAGGAAGTATGTTGATAAGAGTGCACTGAGTGTAGGTAAAGAAACACTAGCAAGGGAAAGGAAAAAAAAAAGGAAAAAGAGGACAGAATTATCTATTTTGACTGAATTCCAGACACGTATTCCGGAATTAGTTCATAGGGATCAGCATTAGGGCGTTTCTTAAATCTCTGAGAGAGGGCTGTAACAAAATAAGAGCATAATGGTATTTTTAAAGAAGTGATGATTTCACGATTCTCCATTATGTATCTTCTTGATTCAGAAACTTTCCTGCCACAGCATGTAGTTAAATAAAATTCAGAAGTTGCTTACCCTGCCTCCTTATAGATTGTCTTTGTGCTATAGAGGGATTCTACAGTTAATATGTGGGCAACTACATAGTGATTATTGGAATTTCACATCGAACAGGCATTCAGTATGCCCAAAGCTAAATATTCCAAGTTCCAAAGAAACTTAATCTATGTTTTATGTTAGCAATTTGTGTTGAATGCCCATGTTAGGATATTTACCGGAGACTGCAACGCATATTATTACAGCTGATGTAATTTGGTCAAAAATTGAAAGGTTATATAACAAATAATAATATAGCAATAGATCAATTGTTTTGAAACTAGTAAATCTTTTCGATTTAAAAAATTGTAATCATTAAAGAAAAATAGCTGTATCTATGTATTTTTCAATCTTCCACTTTTATGTTTAGCATGAGATGATGCTGATGTCATGTTCCTCCAAGTCTTCCTTATGCTGTTTACCATAAACATACAAGAATTTCTTTAAACTTGTCTGTCTTTAAATCTCCACGGACTCCTTAGCTGTGCTGTGAAAGAACTTTATCCAGCATTGACATTTTCTATTAATAACCTGTAAGAATTAGTTCTCTGGAACATTAATGTTTCATTAATTAATATACCTTACATTTATGTATTCTCTTATTTTATATTGCCGCACACAGTAAACCGCAAAAAATATTACAATTATCTTAATAATCTTTTGGGGAGTAATTTTATTTAGCATCCAAATATCATATCATCTTTTTGATTTCCCCACCATAGCTATTAATACAGTTTTGAATCAATTAAATTAATTTCTGTCTGTGAATGCTAAAATACATCTGTGAAGTGCTACTGAACACTCTGCAACATTTTACAGTATTTACTCTCTTAAATAAAAGGGCAATCTCATCAACTATTTATTGTAAAGATGTCTGAGGGAGATGAGTTATGTTCCCATGTAAGCAAGATATTGGAAGCTTAATATAGAAATAAACTTTGCAAATTTTCACTTTTTTTTTCAATGTAGAGAAAATTTTATCAGTGGAAACATTCATTCCAAAGTTAAAGATGATGCTGATATCATGTTCCTCCAAGTGAATGTCCAAAGGAGGAGGTTTTACATTTTTCTATGGTCTCTGAAGGTGAAGGACTGCCACAAGTGCCATGTGAGATTCATTGAACTCTTTTTACCATTTCATCACAATCCAGAGAATATTAGAAGCTGAGGCATTACCTCCTTCTAGAACATGCTTTCCCCATCATCTAAGTGAACCAAAACATTGCCAGCTCTGTTGAAGGCAGCTAGATAGATGAAAGCAAACATGGACAGCATGCTTATTCTCCGTTGTGGCTAGGAGCAGAATGGTAGAGGGCTGTTGGGGATAATTTCAATGAAATTCAAATGCAAAAGGTACATTGGGGAAAAAAAAAAAACACCCTGCAAACAGCACATTCTTTGTATTAAGTAAATAAGAGACGATCAGCAGTTGGAGAAATAGCTTTGGACAACAGCAGACCTTTTATAGACAGAGAAACCAGGGAATGTTTACACTGGATGGAGGAGGAGCCTGATAGTAATAATTAATAAGTTAATAAGTAATGGAGAAAACAAAAGAAATAAAATGTTGAGATGAGTGGTTTGAGAGGGCAGGTGGGATAAGAGTAGGACAGCACAACAGATAGGGAAGAAAGTTTTGGAAAAGGAAGATAAGTGAGTTGGAAAATACTGTGGAGAAAAAAAGAGGGTAAGAAAGAAACAATTGGGGTTACAGACCTGAAATTTTGTGTTGGAAAAGTGGCTAATTTAGCTAAGTGGCATTATTTAGCTAAGGTAATGACCATTCCAAAAGCAGGGAAATAAAATTCTCAAAATGTTTATTGAAACTTATGGTGACAGTTCTCACAGTTAAAGTTGTTCTGCTCATTGTTTCTTGTACAGTTAGTTGGGTTTTGGTGAGGTTGAGGCTCCTGGATCCACATATGTACCGAACAAAATCTATCTGTCAGTAGGCCAGGGCTTTGCTGAGTTTTGCTATTGCAATTCCTAGTAATTAATATTTAATCTTCAGTAGAATTTGTCTTGAAGATCTATCCTTACAACAATAGAAGAAATAACCTTGCAAAGGTTCTCTGTTTAATCTTCATTGGTATTGCGTATCATTATGTGAAGTGTAAAGTGTTGTGAAACTTTTGGTTTTTGAAGAAGAGGATGGAGTAGAGACTTCTTAAAAGTCCTTAACTATAGAAGATTAGCCTATCAATTGTAATATGCAAGAGTTTATGAGTATCTTAAAAAACTTGCTTTCTTGGCTGTGTAGGTCAGTATAATATTCCTTGTGGATTAAACTTTACAGGAATGATGGCAACTTTAGGATATGTTGTTCCAAAATGATCCATCAATGTTAAAATACAAACCAAGGGAAAGGATCTGCTTTATGGATTACTAAGTAATATTAGGTTATGTCATTAATAAATGTATGGATGATTAAATGTCAAAATAATTAAACTTTATGTTCTTCCATATGTAATACTGGATTCACAGAAGGCTGTTTGCACTGCCCTACTCTAAACTTGTGTATGGAATATATTATTGATATGGTTGCCTATGTTTATCCACAAGGTACCTTTGGGATGGTTAAGTGTTTCCATTTGCAAAATTTTTTGTTACTGAAGGAAATATATCAACTAAGTAAATACTTTATAAACTTTGCCTCTGTTTCTACTCTGTGTGTGAAAAGAAGGAGAAATCTTAGGTAGGAAAAAAATACAGAGTAAAGATCTATCAGATCATAGGTTGTTGTTTCGAATATCTGGAAATATTTATAGTTCCAACAGTGATTTGACTTACAAAGTATTCTTAAACTAAAGTACTGAGAGCTCAGCAGAACAGAGTATTAAATCATATAAACAATCATATAAAATTAAACTCACTAAATGCAACAAAAAAGAAATGTATGTAGAACAGAATCTGGAAGCAAGGAAAGAAACAAACAACTGTTGACTTTACCCACAATTTCATTGTTTTAAACAAAGCTTTAAAGTGCAAGAAAGGGGATAGCTGATATAAAAGCAAAAGGTAAAAAGTTTCTAAAATAAGTAAGAGTAACGAAAAAAATATAAAGAGAAATAAAAAGAAAGGCATCTGAGGTGGATAAAGAAAAGATATGCCTTGCACTTGCAAGACAATGTCATTAGGAATTGAATACAGTTCACCATGGATAATAATAAATAAACGCAAACTGAGTTTTGTTCTACTAGCCATATGGGAAAAATCTTGTTTTTCAACTGTGGATTCTCAATTTATTATTTACATGTCAAAAGCATAGGATTATCTAGATTACTGTGCAGAAGGATAGACTAAAAGTAATAGCAGTGTTAAATATACTATTGTAAGTGGATCCAATTTTTCTGATTTATAACTTAAAAATGGAATTTTAAATCCCAGAGTTCTGTGAAGGAAATTGTCTTAATAACTCTATTCATTTAAAAAGAAATAGCATCTAATTAATTTACACTAGAGCCGTGTTCTAGTAAGTGTTCACATTTCAGAGAAAAATGGAAAATAGGTTAATAAATTACATAAGGAATTTCAGTCCTTTAAATGCTAAATATCCTAGCAGGACTGAAAAATCTGGCTTTGAGAAATTTTTGTCCAATGTTTATAACAGATCTGCAGTACTATTTTACTTGGCCGTGGAGTCTGCTTTTCAGGCCAAGAATTTAGGATTTGATAGGCATAAACAGGGCATTCTACAATATGCATGATGAAAAATCTTTATATTTGGAGAGGGTATCTACTTCAGAATACCTGTCTTTGTTTAAAGATGACTGTAGTTGTACATAATTTAACAGAGATTTAAAAATATAATTGAGGATGCTTTCGTACTCTAAGTGCAGGATCAAAACTGTAGATCTTGCTTTGACAGATGTTACTGGAAATAGCCATGTGTTTGGAGCAGTAATGTGTCCAGAGGTTGTCATAGAATACGACACATAGTAACAATGCCTACTAGAGTAGTACCTAGAGTCCCAGCCATGATGTTATATAATGTGGGGAACCCATACACAAAATTAGACATTTTTTTCTGGAAAGTTCTTTTTGAAAAGGTATGTGTACAATAGGCTATTTTCCTGAACTTCTTCAAGAAAATGTCAAACCTTAAAAGTGTGAAGAAAGATTCCTGCAAGTGATTTTTCTGAATAAATACTCCACACTGGTACAATGTGAGCACTTTACATAAGTTTTTTTGTGCTTTTAGAGATCTGCTGATGTGCTTGATTAAAGGCTTAAGTATAAAATTAAAATCTGACCTGCAAACTTTTGCAGCAAATCAGACCACACACTTCTATACTCTGCAGTACCGTAGAACAAAATCTGCCATTGTTTATAAAATCTTAAGATCTTAAAAATCTTAAGCGTAGAACATATACCCACTCTCTTCTCATCTATTTAATGGAGGTAAGGCTATTCTACCTTAGCATTTTATATATATATTTCTGAGAGTTCTTCTTTTAGATTAATGGTTTTTTTTTTTGTTTAAATTCCTTGTGTTAACATTTTAGTGGTGTGTGGGGTTTTTGTGTTTTGTTTCTGTTTTTAATAAATGTTCTCTTACTGGTTGCTTCTGTATGACCACCTAGACAACTCAGTGAGGTTCACACATACTTTGCTTTTGGGTGCCTGATTCCACTCTTGGATGGCCTTGTCCCTTGTCTGTGTTTTTAAAGGAAGAACACATGTAGCTAGACATTTGGGTGTTGAAACCCTGCATTAGGCAGAAGCATTAGGAAAAACTCTGGCATCCTCTCTACTGTCCATGTCTCAGCAGGAACTGATCTTCGCTTTATGGTTCTCCTTTAGTTACAGAGAGAAAAATAAGGATGTTTATGGTAGAAAAGTTGGTTACAGATTTCAAAGATTGTTGGTGGTCCAGGCTTTGTTAAGAACATTCTCACGCCAGTGTACTTCAAGATTTCGGGAAGCACATAATAACTTAGACTAGAAACTCTATGTTAATGTGAATCATTCAGGGAAGTCTAGAAGAAAGAGAAAGTACCTTTCCTTGAAAAAGCCTGTGTCTGCAAGGGCCTCAGGCTCTACTGCTGGCCTGATGCCAGGAACATTTGCTGCCAGCCGGGGTCTGGCCCTGTAATCAACACTGAACTGTTTTCTTCTGAGCAGCCCAATATTTTCCCAGTTTCCCTCTGTTACTAGCTCAATAACAGTAGTAGTAAGACCACCGATTAGAAAACGCCAGCTTCTTTTGCTCTAGAGAAAATATGGGGATCTCTGTTTTATATATCTTTGTCTGAGGTCCGAATGTTTCCTGTTTGTTTCCACTTTTTCAAACTCTTTTCCTCTAGTACTGTGACTATACAGGAAAGCAAGGCAGCATGTGACAAAAAACTTTCTGCACGTGCATGGTGGAGAGAACTCTTGATTTCCAGAGCTGCTCCGTTTACCAATGCAGTCTTTAACTTAGCTCAGGTGACAGACTTGGCTTAAAATAGAGCTTTCACTGAAATTTATAAATTCCCCACAGACTATATGATTACTATGTGGCTCTGAGGTTAAAGCAAGTTTACTCAGGCCTTAATAGCAAAAACAAGCAAACAAACAAACAAACAAACAAAAACCCTTGTATATATGTAGTGAAATGGACTAGAATTCTAGTGTTGAATGTAATCAGATCCCTTTTACTCCTAGAAAACCCTTTCCTGGATATTAGTGTAATTCTTTACTCTTAAGCATGCGGTAAACTGTGTGAAGATTTCCTTACCATCGGTGTCTGCTCTGTATCCCTTTTGTGGAAGAGTATTTCATTTTCTCCTATGCTGACATCCTTAACTTTTTAGGGGTTGGTAACTTCTCGCTTTAGAGACTGTCACAAAATAGGTTGTTAACTTGGTTTGAACCTTTAGGTCTGTTGTCTCTTATATTTCTAAGTCTTTTAATGAAAATGACCTTTTGTTAACCATCATCTTCCCTGGAAGAGTGGAGAGATTTAGGCCCTTCTTTTAAAAGAACAACTGCATATTATTTTGCTTTCCTGATATGATTATTCTTAGGGCTTTTGCTAAGTTCCTCTCTAAAGCAGTGTCAACTGTGGATGTCTGCAATGAAGTACCCGCAGAGAGCTGTCGGCTACAGATGTAGCTCAAGCCAGGGAGTCTCCTAAGAAATGCCTGGGATGTTTCTAAGCTAGAGTTTTGTATAGTTGCCACTTGAAGATCAACTTACGCTTTTGTTAGAAACTGTGCCATTGCCGTTTTTGAGGTGAATATGTCCTTTTAGTCTCTCTGAATTTGTCTTCAAAATAACCAGTTAGGTTAGGAATGATACTGGAGTAACCCAGAGTGTGAATGTGTGGGAATAAGCAGTCCAAAAAAAGAGAATATTTCCTTAAAGATATTAGGGATTCAGCAAGAAGCACTGTGCGTATTCACAGCCCCATTCCTTCCATTTGGTTTGAAGCCCTTTTTCAAAGGGACGGTTAGGGTTTGTAACTGGAAAGGTGGGTCACTCTTTGCCCCTGTTATGTCACGTTCAGGCAGCAGGCCAGGGAACAGTGGGAGCAGGAGCAGTTTGGATATTCCTAGTACTGAAAATGTCAGTCTTAAAACGCTGGCCTGCGTGTGCATACATACACTGTGAATGTTGGTGCGGAAAACTCCCCTTTAGAGTTATTGATAAGTGGTCTGCCTTTGTCAATACAGACTGAAGGGCTGATCACACTAAGGGCACATTTATGTAGGTGTGTAGGAAGACTCTAACCTTCCTTTACTCACACCACTCACACTTAAACTGATCTGTGGGGGCCTGGCAAGCCACTTTGTGCGAGACAATAAAAGTGTGATAGTCTTAACACTGTGAGATACTCAGTCTCATCAGTCTTGTTAATGCATTTGAAGGTGATGCCAGATTAACATGACTGCGTTGCATGTGAACTCACGCAAATAAATCTGTGTAGCGCTGTACTAAACCATATGGACGTACTGGCTGGATTCTCTGTTGACTCAAGGATAACAATGCCATGGTCCATTTCGTAGTATATGCATCCCCTGAACGTCATGCCTTGAAGTCCTTTGTTTTTGTTTCTGTTATAATGTAAATAGCAGCTTTCTCCTTATAAGACTTAGTTTTAAATCTGAGGTTTAAATTTAATGTTTACATTCTACTCTCCCAAAAGTTACTTAATACAAATGTTTTTTTATATATATTTGAGGTACAGCACACTGAATGAGCTTGTTACTTGACATGCAACATTTACAGTTCTTATTTGGCTGTACAAATTGTGCACTTAGGAAAAATACCTTTTAAGAAAGCTATTAATCTAATTTCTCTTCTATTTTTCTTTTGTGAGCTAAGAAATTCCAGGAAACTAACTTTGGTTAATCTTCTGTTAGTGTTCTGAGTATTTCATTAGTATATGCTATTTTATTAATCAGTTTATTCAAAACTGCAATGTGGCAGTTTTTCCTGCAGGATGTTTGTCCTTACTTAGTTTTGAAAAGTTAACAGGAATAAGTAAAGATATTATTCATTATATATATACACCATGTCATTTACTAGCTAGACAGAATCTTTTCCACAGTGCATATTTAGAGGATTAGGATAATTTACAGGATTATAGTCAAAGGCATATGTAGGAGGCTGCATACTTGTGAATGAAATGACAGATCATTTAAAATACGATTTTTGCAATTTTTCTTCATTTTCGTATAAAGATATTTTATGTGATGTTTATGATAGATTTTATGTGATTTTATGTTAGATAATATTGTATTTATTATATGATATATATTATATCCCCTTATTGCTATGGGATATATAATTCATCATTAGTAAGAATTGTATCAAAATAGGGAGAACAGGCAAAATAATTCAGTTAGTCTGTGGCATCTTAGCTTGAAAAGAACGTGAAAAATGTATATAGTGAACTAAACTGATCATTTATGTTGCCTTTTTGACTTCAGAGGAGTGACGTGGGAAGAATTTAGCCTCCTATTTTAAATAACTGATTTTCCCAAATACAGTATATCAGAAGGATTTTCTTTTAGAAGTGAAATATGACCTATAAAAGCATTTGAGTAGCCCTTGAAAAAAAATAAAATTAAATAAAATTGATAAATGATTCTTGGTCTCAGTGATACTTCTGTAAATGCTTGTATTTGAAGTCCTTGGGCATTGGCCATGAAAGGTGATTCACATTACTCGTTATGATTGTTGATCTAATATCTGGCTAGTGAAAGCTATTTGTTCCTAATACTCTGGCAAGTCACTCATTTCTTCATGCATCAAGTGCTGGGATCTCCAGCACTGAGTGCACTGCAGTCACATCTGATGAATGTGTCAACTAGATAGAAGTCTTCTGTTCTGATCATTTTCTTTGTGGGCAGTTTCTAAACTCGGTACACAGTATGCCTTCTCCTCATGTCCCTCTTTCCTCTTCCCCATGAAAATATTCCCTTTCTGAAGTATGTGATTTAAGATATACATGCATTTTAATTTTTCAATGCACTATATTTCTCTTATATATACTGTCCAAAAGGTAGCAAGTCAATGATGAGCTGAGAAACAGCAAAGCCTGTCCTTTTTAAAAACTTAAAACAAAATATTATCCTTATTTCCTTAAATGGCAGCAAACAAAACTGAAACATCTGTTTATGAAGAATGTTCATATTATGAAACAACTCCTTCCACATGTAAAGCCTACTGTTTCCTGGTCAGATTACAATGATGAGGAATCTGGAAATTGCACCTTTAAGTGGATCATTTCGGCCACCAAAAATGTTAAGCTTCCTAATTTAACATAGCTAAAATTAATATTTAAAGTGAAAACCAAAATCACTTCATGCTTTCCATCTATTTGTACTTTCTTTTATGCGGGGAAAAGTGAAGAGTATTCCAGATGTGATGACCTACTCTCAGAAACTGTACAAGGTTACAGACAAAGAATATGTACACTCTGATCTCATATTTTGCACAGGAACAGAAGCCATATTTATATAAGACTTAGTATGGATTTGATAGATTTAAAATGTGAATTTGCACAAGATTTCTATCACCTTAATCTCTTGTAAGATCTAAATTTCATTAAAACACAAGACTAAAGATTTTTTAAAAAATATTCTACAATTCTATATTAGATTACCAGGAATATATTAAAAAGTTCAAGAAACAACACTTTCTTAAATAACTTCACCTATATAATGCACTTAAATTGTCCCTCCTTCTTGAGTGGAGTGTCTGAGTGCTACATAGTGTTTTTACTCTTCCTATCTTTACAACACCGGTAGGTGGTAGAGAAGTCTTCTTATCCCTGTTCCAAGATGGATAAATAAGGTTCTGAGAGGCTGATATTTGCCCTTGATCATAAAGGAACCATGCTGCTGCAGCAAACTAAAAGTGGCCTGAAATTTTTGACCAGGAAACCTGACCCCTGAATTGTCCTGGGTATACACAGAAATATGAAAATAAGAATTCAGAGCTATTTCCTAATCTGATTAGTTTAGGGAAAGGTCAAGGGAATTTTTGTCAAGCAGGCTTCCATGGGGATGATTCTGGAGGATGGGACTACATTCTGTTGCCACTGGGGAAAAGATCAATGAGTTCTCCTAGCTCATGCCTTAGCTGGCACAGTTGTCTAACCTGAGCAGTGTGAAAGAGAGTGTGTGCCCACTACAACAGACTGGGAAGCTAGCTTGTCCTCTTAGTATATGGGTGATTGCTAAGGAGTAATCATGACCTGTACCTTGACAGGATAAAGGACATGTAGAAAATATCTGTAAATAAGATGAATCTGTACACCCAGGTACATGATTTTCAAGTTACCTTTGAATGGGCAGTTTGGGCTTTCATCTAACAGTCTAGATTTTCCAGCTAAAATGAATACTCTGCATTCTGTTGAAGCCAGACTGAGCCTTTATTGACCTTGGGTAGAATCATAGAATCAGTAAGGTTGGAAGGGACCTCTGGAGACCATCTAGTCCAAACTCCCTGCTCAGCAGGGTCACCTACAGCATGGTAAACAGGGTTGCATCCAGGCGGACCTTGAATATCTCCAGAGAAGGAGACTCTACAACCTCTCTGGGCAACCTGGTCCAGTGCTCCGTCACTCTCACAGGGAAGAAATTCCCCCTCACTCTCAGGCAGAACTTCCTGTGCTTCAATTTCTGCCCATTGCCTCTTGTCCTGTCACACAGGGCAACTGAAAAGAGTCTGGTCCCATCCCCTTGACACCCTCCCTTCAGGTACTTGTACACATTGATAAGATCCCCCCTCAGTCTTCTCTTCCCCAGGCTAAACAGGCCCACCTCTCACAGCCGTTCCTCGTAGGGCAGGTGCTGCAGCCCTCTGATCGTTCTCTTAGCCCTACACTGGACTCTCTCCAGGAGTGCCGTGTCTCTCTTGTAGTGGGGAGCCCAGAACTGGACACAGTACTCAAGATGAGGCCTCCCCAGGGCTGAGCAGAGGGGTAGGATCACCTCCCTCAACCTGCTGGCAACAGTCTTCCCAGTGCAGCCCAGGATACCATTGGCTTTCTTGGCCACAAGAGTGCATTGCTGGCTCATGGTCAACTTGTCATCCATCCACCAGCACTCCCAGGTCCTTCTCTGTAGAGCTGCTCTCCAGCAGGTCAGCCCCCAGCTTGTACTGGTGCCTGGGGTTATTCCTCCCTAGGTGCAGGACTCTGCACTTGCCCTTGTTGAACCTCAGGAGGTTCCTCTCTGCCCAGCTCTCCAGCCTCTCCAAGTCTCTCTGAATGGCAGCACAGCCCTCAGGTGTGTCAGCCACTCCTCCCAGCTTGGTATCATCAGCAAACTTGCTGAGGAGGCACTCTGTCCCCTCATCCAGGTCATTGATGAAAAAGTTGAACAGGATGGAACCTTTCGACTGTCTGAACAATCCTCTTCTTAACAAGAGTGATCTACATTTATATATTCACAGATTTTTCTTGTGGTTTGAGGTAGTTTGATGCTCTCTCTATTTTGTCTTTAAAGTTTTGCATGTCAGAATACTTCTTGTAATTGCTGATGTCAATCATGAGAATCGTAAAATACAGTCGTATTTAGAGAATGTTAGAATCACTCTGTGGAATGGTGAAAGTGTTAGGAGTGATCTAAAGATAGGTAGCAAGCATGAATCGAAAAAATGCACAGATCCTGCTTTTTGTAGCTTCCTTCACAGTAAAATTGCATTTTCTACTTTTGAACCAGTGGGTGTCTAAATTTTAGAGGTAGGAGAGCACTCGGATATAGGGGCTGGTAAATGGTTTTTAACATGTAAGATTTCAAATGACAATAGCACAATTGCAAAAATACGGATCTATGGAGATGAGAAAGGCAGAGTCACAGTTACTGTTAATGAGCTACTTGGTCTCTTTCATGTAAAAACTGTTTCATTTTGTCCCTATATAGCAGGAAGATATTTTTTCATGCGTTGAAGTTTTGAGGTCTCCACTCCCTTTTAACTGCCAGCAAATAGTTACTGTGAAAAAATACATCTGCTTACAGTGGCCTTCAACTCTGTCTAGATCTACTGGGTGAAGTTCTTTCAGGCATAAATGACTATTGTCCTGTTTTGTGCCTGTAGTATCTATACTTAACAGCTTCTTAAAAATATTCTTTCCTGTAGCTTGTGCTTCTGTAACACACAAACTTTATGCCAGTAAAACAAATTGTTTTAGTTACCATATAGGGTTATGAGTGATATTGTCCAAAATTAAAGCAAATCAGGTCAAAAGTTTCCACTTTAACTAGCATGTTGCTTTGAAAATGTTAAATGAAAAGATTTGTAGAGGTTCCTTTATAAAGAAGGTTTAATCATCCTTTTGATATTTGTCTTTTTTTGATATATGATCTCATGATGAAGTGACTATTTTAAATGCAAAAGTAGATTGAGAATGACAAGATTTTTTTTTAAGAAAAATATATATTTTAAGTAAAAATGTTCAGTCACTTGGACACAGAATAATAAAAGAATAAATGTGAGCCTATTAGGTTCTGATAGATACTTTCCTTTTAGGAAAAAAAGAATCCGTGTCTCTGGAGTATCAAGGATAATTGGGAGTATCTAACAGCTGCTTTAAAGGGGACTGCTTGATTATACTTTTTGTGGCTAGGACTGCATGAAATAACTTTTTTAATATATTTTTCTGTGAGCTAATGTCCAGATTTTGAAGTAGGTGGAATTTGTACAGCTCTGAAATTATACACCTGAGTAGAAAACTAGTAAAAAATCTTTTTCATGTTTCCCTCAGTTTTTCTCATTACTGAGTAAAGATACAGGATCTGTGGATAATGACAATGATGTCATGCAAACATTAGCAGCTTTAGAGATTAAGAGAGTCTTTCAAAGAGTGGCTGAGATTACATTTAAGTTGTTTTAAACCCATCATTAAAGAAAATGGTCTGGAAACCATTCCTGATCATTTGTCCAGCCACAGGAGTTCTAAGTGTATTTTGCAGACTTTACAAAAGCACTATTGTAAAAATATATTAAAGTCTTTCGTAAGCTAAAAATGGTTTATTAGACGTTTTGATATGTCTAATGTATATTTTAATTGTTTTGATTTTAACTGTTCTCTTGATTTTTAACTGAATTTTGCTTTAATATACTCAAGAGCCAGATTAAGCTTCGCATCTTTCTTTCTCATATAATAATGATAGAAGCAAATCATGAACTCTGCTTCATTGTATTCTTTTTTGTTGTTCATCATGCAATATCTTCAGATCCCTGCTTCACCATTCTGATAGTCACCTGATCATTTCAAAATCGCCTTCAGTACACTGTCGTTATGCCAAACCCATTATTATAGTGTGCCAAATTTAAAATGGAATAGGTAAGAGATGTGTTCGAATGTGCCTGAAAAATTTAGGAGCCAGATTAGCAGCTGTTTTCTAATTTGTGCAAATTTGTCTGCTCCGCAGAACTTCGTTGAGGAACTACAAACAAGGGAAAAGCTGCTATGTAGAATTCTCAGTCAAGCCATGAAACGTTCAGAATGAACTTAGAAACAGTGACCATGGATAAACCTAAAAACTTTCTTCTAGTTTCCAGCTTAATAATCAAATAAGTGAGGATATAGAACAGTCTTCTAGTTAAAATAGTAGGGGCAGAAAATGCTTTAATTACAGAATGGATCTTGATAAATATGGAAAAGATCATGCAAATGATTACAATTCTTGATCTAGCATATTCTTTCCCTTTTGTGTCCTAGATCCATTTTATAAAGGTGGTGAAATATTAGTATAGGTTGTTGTCTGGATCTCCTGGAAATGGGTGACACTGAAGAAACTATTATGCACATTACTGCAGCCATGTGCTGCCACGTATACTGGAGGTTTTCTTCCTAGCATTAGTTTCTCTTGTGGAGTATCCAGTCTTGTCAAAGAGCTACCCAAAACACGGTAGTGTCTAGAAGAGCTTGGTGTTTGAATTATATATATGAAGTCAATATTGAATGAAACATTAAGAAGCAAAGGAACTCTCAGTCAAAAGTTATGATAACAAAGCCCGTAAACAGTGATTTCAGGAAAGTGTTTTAGACCATCAGTCCTGAATGAAGTTTCCTACTCACCAGTCCCTGAAGAGCAGAGTAACACAGTGAATACTGGGGAAGGACAGAAGTTAAGGCATATTCTTATTTCACCATTTCTCCGCTGGCTACTTCCAATGGTTACCTACTCAGCCTGGTGTCTTTTGTGGATTCCATTCTGAGGTGCTCTGTTTCCACTTTCTGTTTTCTTTTCTTTACACTTGGCTTTGTAAACTGAGTGCACAGTAGTTAATTTATTGAGAGATTATTCTCTCTTTTTTTCTTGAAGTCAAATCTCCTGAGAACATTATCTCATACTAAGCAATTTGGCATGGACAAAGCTTTTGGTGTTTAAGATTTACTCCTATTATGGCTTTATATTGCCTGGTCATAGGCACATGCAGTGCTTTGATTACTGTATAGACTCCCATAACTGAGATCACTGAAACAGCCTCCAAAAAGCAGGAGTAACAACTTAATAGGTTGTGTGTGCTGTTGTGGTGTGTGTGTGGGGGTGTTTTTAATTGTATACTATGAGCTTCATTGATGTCTGGGCAGGCAGACTGGTAGTACAAGCAGACCAAGACTGTTCACTGTTCCCCTCATGACTGATGGCAACATTGTGTGTCAGAAGTCAGCCACAGACTGAAGAGAGGTCAGTAGTAGAATTGTTTAAGGCAGTCTGCCCAGAAGAAGGATTTATGGGTTGTCTTTATAGAGGAGCTTTTGAAACCTTGCTCAGTTTGTATAACTCCTTTTGATCAGTTTAGCTGGTTACTATTATTACTAGCTAACACTACCTTTTCAATCAGATGTCCTCCTTCCTCTGAAGCAAACTATTGATTTTTATTTTTCCTAAAGGACCAATATCTTGTTGGCTCATACCTATCTGTAAGATAATATATACAGGTTTTAAATGACAAACACGAGAAGTCAAACTGCATTAGAACTTGCAAAAAAACCCTCAAAATTAAAACAATAAAATTATATTTTTTGGTAAGTACAAAAAGAAACAAGAAAATAACTAGGTTGCTATGTTGTGAAGATAACAACATTAAATTATGTAGTATGACCAAAAATCACAGAATTCTATTGTTCATTCTTCATCAATGATGTACAATCAAAAAATGGGTACAAAAGAAGGATGAGCAGTGGTAATGAGGTGTGGAAATAGAAATTATTGCATCTGCAGTGGAAATAAAATTGAAAGAGCTTAATGTGGTGAGTATGATCCCCTTCAGTTAAGGGGGATTAGAAATCTCCTACTTAAAGTACAGACAGAATTGGCACACAAAAATTAAACAGCCAACTGCCAGGTTTTCTACTAAATCCGTCGATGAGGGATGGCATCATTAGTGAGACATCAAACTTAATTTTTACATTTTTTCCACTCTAAAAGTGCTGCTAAATCATCAAATGAAGCACTATGGCCAGTTTCGGGGGCTGCTTTCAAGAAATTCTTTACTTGCGTTGAGGAATGTTCTCTCTCATTTGACTCTGATAGACTTCCTGCAAACACTGAGCTTACTAGGGAAAGGCTAACCTGACTTCTTCATGTAAGGAGACCAGAAAACATAGCTGACAACTTGGGAAATAGTATGTGTAGGATGATGTTTCACAAAGTACATCATTAATGAGAGTAAAACCACAAAATCAATCCTGTCAATTCTCACACAGAGACAAACACTTTTGCTTCTTTTGCTCTGTATCTGCAGTAACTGCCCCCCAAGCATTGGTGGTGCTCTACTACTTTCTCTCTGCTCCTCCAGGTGAGGTTTTTCAGTGGAGTAGGTGCATCATGGGCAGATGCCCGGATCCAGCCACCATCACAGCATGGGCAAAAGCCAGGCATGACATCTGTTCTCTCTTACCTGCCTCAGTGGGCAGGTAAGATAATGGAGCTCGGGCCACCATCAGACTGTGGAGCTCGGGCCATCATCAGACTGGGTATCCTACCATCTCCTAAAGGGAAGTGAGAGCCCCTCTGTGGGGCCCCATGGATGTGGGGGCTCTGTGAAGTGCCAACCTTGCAGTCCGGAGGAATTAGAAAAGCCCTTGCTGAAAGATGATGTTGTCTGAAAAGATCTGTTTTCTGAAGCTACCTCAGGTCTATATTTCAAACAAGTCAAAATACTTTCATATTCACTGCTAAGGACAGCCCTCAAGAATCCTGGAGCCTGGATGTAAGGGAGAAAGTCTGGAGAAAGGAAGACTTTCCTTTGCTTGAGGAGGATAGGATTAGAGATCTTCTGGGAAAGCTTGATATCCACAAATCCATGGGCCCAGATGGGATGCACCCACGGATACTGAGGGAGCTGGCAGATGTTGTTGCCAGGCTGCTCTCCATCATCTTTGAAAAGTCCTGGAGAACTGGAGAGGTGCCTGAGGACTGGAAGAAAGCCAGTGTCACTCCAGTCTTCTAAAAGGGCAAGAAGGAGGACCCAGGCAATTATAGGCCAGTCAGCCTCACCTCCATCCCTGGAAAGGTGATGGAACAGCTCATTCTGGATGTCATCTCCAGGCATATGGGGGAGAAGAAGGTGATCAGGAATAGCCAGCATGGATTCACCAAGGGGAAATCCTGCTTAACCAATCTGATAGCTTTCTATGATGGAATGACTGGCTGGGTAGATGAGGGGAGAGCAGTGAACGTTATATACATTGATTTAAGCAAGGCTTTTGATGCTGTCTCCCATAACATCCTCCTAGATAAGCTCAGGAAGTGTGGGTTAAATGAGTGGACAGTGAGGTGGATTGAGAACAGACTGAAAGACAGAGCTCAGATGGTCATCATCAGTGGTGTGGAGTCCAGTTGGAGGCTGTGGCTAGTGGTGTCCCCCAGAGCTCAGTACTGGGTCCCATCCTGTTCAACTTCTTCATCAATGACCTGGACGAAGGGACAGAGTGCCTCCTTAGCAAGTTTGCTGATGATATCAAGCTGGGAGGAGAGGCTGATATACCAGAGGGCTGTGCTGCCATTCAGAGAGACCTGGAGAGGCTGGAGAGCTGGCCGGAGAGGAACCTCCTGAGGTTCAACAAGGGCAAGTGCAGAGTCCTGCACCTAGGGAGGAATAACCCCAGGCACCAGTACAAGCTGGGGGCTGACCTGCTGGAGAGCAGCTCTACAGAGAAGGACCTGGGAGTGCTGGTGGATGGATGACAAGTTGACCATGAGCCAGCAATGCACTCTTGTGGCCAAGAAAGCCAATGGTATCCTGGGCTGCACTGGGAAGACTGTTGCCAGCAGGTTGAGGGAGGTGATCCTGCCCCTCTGCTCAGCCCTGGGGAGGCCTCATCTTGAGTACTGTGTCCAGTTCTGGGCTCCCCACTACAAGAGAGACACGGCACTCCTGGAGAGAGTCCAGTGTAGGACTAGGAGAACGATCAGAGGGCTGCAGCACCTGCCCTACGAGGAACGGCTGTGAGAGGTGGGCCTGTTTAGCCTGGGGAAGAGAAGACTGAGGGGGGATCTTATCAGTGTGTACAAGTTCCTGAAGGGAGGGTGTCAAGGGGACGGGGCCAAACTCTTTTCAGTTGCCCTGTGTGACAGGACAAGAGGCAATGGGCAGAAATTGAAGCACAGGAAGTTCTGCCTGAGCGTGAGGGGGAATTTCTTCCCTGTGAGAGTGACGGAGCACTGGACCAGGTTGCCCAGAGAGGTGGTGGAGTCTCCTTCTCTGGAGATGTTCAAGGCCCGCCTGGATGCAACCCTGTCTAACATGCTGTAGGTGACCCTGCTGAGCAGGGGGTTTGGACTAGATGATCTCCAGAGGTCCCTTCCAACCTTACTGATTCTATGATTCTATGATCTTTCTTTGATAGTGAATGGTATATATATAAATACATTATCTAATGTTACCATTGGATTTCTGTACTTCTGTAGTCTTACAAGGCAGTTGGAAGAACTGATTAAGTGGCTTACATGTATGTACTGTACATTGAAGATATTAATTACTGGAAAAACAACTGGATTTTTTCCTTTTTTGTACTAAAGGATGAAATCCCTGGCTTAGATAGGTGGGCCTATTTAGAATTTTAAATAAGGATGAAAGCTTTTGAAAGCAGTAATCGTCTGCCTGAACTTTAGATGTGAGTATGGATTAAATATAAATGATTCACTGCTGTTTAAATTTTTTTTTTTTCAAATTTAAATATGTTGGTCATTATTTATTACCTTCCATCCCTCTTCTCTGTCTCCTAAACCAGAAAAAGATTAAACAAGTTTTTTTTTTTTTTTTTTTTTTTTTTTTTTCACTTTTCCAGTCTGTGTCCCTCCTGAGTCTTCCATGGCCAGGTTGCATGTCTGTAGTTTTTTATTTTAATTGTATGGAACCTGAGACATGCAGTAAGAAATTTGCCATGATCGTCTGTGGAACAAATGTACAGCAAGGAAGTAGAACTATTACTGTTTTGTCAGACTCTGTTATGTTCATGTAACATCCATTTCAAATGTTATTCACAAAAAAGAAAATACTGAATATTTGCACTCCAGCAATCCCTATCCACTCTAGATTTCTTCATTATTATTTTCCTCTAGATCTTAATAAGTTGAAGAAAATTTGCCAGAATAATATTTTTTTCATTCTTGTAGATGAACTACATGATATATCAATATTATTTCAATTCAAAATTTAAAAGCTGAGATGTGCCTTTGAAAGGACTAGATAATACTGATGGAGGACTGCTCTAAGAATTTCTCTCTAGTGTATTGATGCTCTTCCATCACTTTGCCTTGCAGTCATACTGGGGACAAATCAAAAATGTGTATTTTATACTGAAAATTATTTAACATTAAAATCTGTGATCACAAAGCACGGAAGATTCCTGTTACAACCTAAGTTACATCTCTGAAATGATAATATGTCTACATGTAAATACCTTTGGTATAGGAGAAATGTGATATTTTCTTGCTATAAAAGATGCAGTCTGCAGAGAAGTTTCCTTTCATTCACAAAACATATCCAGTAATAAATTGCACTTCCCTTCACTGTTTTCTTTCAGTGCCTTGATCCTGTCCTGAGTGTATCATTTCTGGCAGAGAAAAGTGTAGTTCACACTCCATAATCTTGCATCTATTTCCTCAGTATTGCCATTTGTGATTTTACTTTACACAGTACAAACACTTTCCTATTAGCAGTCAGCCACCCACTTTGGAGTGAGTAGTATACTGTGTTCGATAAGCACTAGCCTGAGCTGGAATTAGTGGCTTTGAAGTGTCAGACTCCATGTGCTCTTCGAGTGGTCCCCCGAGGTGTCAGACCACCAGGCTGGAATGCCTTTTGAAGCACAGCTTTGCACTGGAACCAAATTCAATAAAGAAAAGTTTGTATGAAAAAACAGTTGCGCTTAAGTCCTGTTCTAAATTCACTTTTCATTGCTAAGACATTCAGTGGTTTTAAAGCAACTGTTCTTTTACACTCTAACTTTCTGCTTGATCTTGCTGTGAAATCAACAGGAAAAATGATAATAATATTTGACTTAGCTGTTTTTATGCAAACAGGCATTCAAAAGTAGAAAGTTTGGAGAAAGAACATCTGCAGTCAGCAAGTCTCACACAAAAGAAAGGGGGGGGAACTTTAAGTTCATAATACAAATTTTACATGAGGCATGCTCTCAATAGTTCTTCTGTCAAATAGCACTTCATATATGAGAGTGATTAGAACATAAATATTATGGTTATTGAACCATTTCCCAATTTTCCCTCTGCTCGTCCCATGCTTTTATTAAATCTGACTTATTTTTATTTTTAGGTTTCTTTTTTTTTATGTTATCTTCTTTCATTTGGATTTTAGCAGCTGGGATTTGATGTACTGATATATATTTGTTACGTAAGGAACTTTTACTGCTACTTTGTCCCTGTGCTTTGCTCACATCATGATTTATTGCCAACATGGCATGCTTTCTAGTATGCTAATGTTTTATATGGTCTATTAAAAGAAAAACAGCATTTGGGAGCCTATGTAAGCTGTCGTTAATAGCATAGTAGCAAGCAGCAAAACTAGATTTTTTGATAACTCTGACTCTAAATTAGTATATTGTTCCATTTACTGGCTCTTTTACATGAGGATCTGATCCAATACCCATTGATGTTAGTGGAAGGTCTCTCACTGACCTAAACAAGTGTTGGCTCATGCCTTATATCTGGAAAGTGTGCAAAGCTTTCCATATAATTCTGTTCTGTATCATATGCATTCTCTGAGCATTTGCATTGCTGAAGTATTGAGCTGTGTTCCAATAGTGGGATAAGCACTGAAGCTGTCATATGTTTGTTTCTTCATCAGCTCCAAAGGCAGAAAAATGTAGTGGATTACATTGTTTTAGGTGAGAGCATTTTGTTTGTTTTTGCTTGTTTTGCTGTTTGGATTCTTTTATGCACTTATCCATTTATGTTTGAGAAGATAAAGTCAAACAAATGTGGATCTTTTACAGGACTTCATGGTTATTTATGCTAGCTTATTTCTTCAGATTTATTTCATTAATATCGGATTTAAATGGAAAAGGTATCCAAATGTTAGGATAGCAGCAAAAAGAAAAACTTAAAATTGCTTCATGTTGTATTTAGATCATGTCAATATCACGTATCAAAAAAGCTTATCTGAAATTACTAGTTTTATTTGCTTATAAAAGTGTTAAATACATATGAGAATTTTGCTTTCTTGAGCACATAAATAATTCTTACTAAATGTTGGCAGCAAAGAGATGCAGGTGCTGAAATAGTTAATACATTTTAAAAATACGATACATTAGGGAAACTGTCCAGGAGGCTCCAGGAACATCTGTCCAGAAAAGCAGAACTTTATTTGGGCCATAAAGGAGCTAAGTTTCTAAAACTTAATGTTGTATTTGGTATGACTTTTCTATGAAGGATCAAGATGCAGAAATTCTGTATTCTCACAGGTTTGTTGGGGGGTAGAAATAATCAGGTAGAAAACAGAAAGTAGTCTGCTGAGGACTGAACGAGTGATATGTTTGCACATATACTAAGAAATAAAATGGGGGAAATGGAATGTCTAGCAGTAGATGCAGAGAGCCCTAGATGGTACGTTAAGTTTAATACAGACTTGGTAGAAGAAGGGCATTATTCAGTGAGATACTGCAGTGCAATATACAAAATGTATAGGGATGATGGACTAAATCATGCTAGCAGCAGAGGTATGCTTTCTGTTAAAGACAGGTTAGGATCGAACCAAAATTAAGAAACATCAACAAGTATTAAGTAATCCTGTACAGGCTGAAATTCTGGGCCTATCTAGGAAGAATACAGTATTGGGTTTATATCTTGATAACACAGAGAAGATGGCAACCCGGCCTGTGTTGTGCTAGATCGGTGAGGGAAGGAAATCCGACAGGACAGGGCGAGTTCAGTTACCCTGTCACCTCAGGATGTATGCAGAGATCAGACTTTGGATGCCAACAGTGACTGCTTCATGGACAGGGACAGCACTAGGGTCAGCCTTTGACTACATTACTAGATATGTAGAAATTGTATCTGGCTAAGGAAGTCTCTAAGCTGAACATAGATGCAAGTTGTAAGAGTATCTCACTATTCCCTAGGACATTTGTTTATGGCAGTCTTGGGGTCACCTAGATGGAGTCTGATTAGATGAAACTTTGGTCTGACACAGGCTTTTTCTTCTTATGCTCCAAATAAATGCACTTGAATAAATGCACTGAGAAATCTGGATAGAAATTTTAAATAAGTACAATCACATTGTTTTGCTTTGCTGAAGTATCTATTTGACATAACAATTTTAAGAAATTTAGGTGACTGAAAACCAGGTAAGGTATAAAAGTTAAGATCATTGCTTTCAGATCTGTGTTTCCTGAATACTTTATTCAGGCAGAAAATTGCATATAGAAAATATGACATCTTAAAAATAGGATTTGCCATGAAGATTCTGTAAAAAGCTAGGTTAGATTACCTTTCTTGATTACATTAATTCTATTTTTCTACAATTCTGTTATACATCTGCTTATATATGTAGTTGGTTGTCTTGAGTAACTAGTGAAAATATGTGCAGATACTGTATACAGTGGATCTACTACTTTATTTATAAGTTTTGTGACAGGGTTCTGCATGCATAGGTGGTCTGGGAATATGGGTTTATTCTTTGGCCTCTCTACAGTATTAGCTTGCCAACTATGAGGCATTGTTTGCCTGATACAAAGTCAAGCTGTTGAATAATTTGTCTTCCTTTAGAAATATCCCTCTTACCAATTCTAGAAAAGACTTCCCATCTTCATAAGACCCCGGCCGTGTCTAGAACATCTCTATATATGTGCATTGTCAGTGACTCCTTTAACAGCTATCTTAATATCTTAGTCATCTTGGCACCTGAATTTGTGTCCCTCTGGATATGCAAACTGTCTTGGAGAATTTCCTCTTTGAGCAGAGCATTTCTAGCTTTTGAATTGAGGGGATCTTGCACTCCTCAGAGTGCCTTGGGATTTTTTTTTAAATTCTTGAACACAATACTTCTCATGGAAAAGAGAGTGTTTGCTCTTGGCTTTTCTTAAGGGCCATATATATCAATTCACCCCTCTTCCTCAACTGTAAAATCAGTTTAATAACAGGACTGTCAGAGAAGGAAACCGAAGTCTTCACTGCTGAAAGACCACTGTTGGGTCTGTTTCCTCAAGCCACCTTGTGTCCGCAGCACCAAGAAGGTAACGAACTGTCTCTCTTACTTCTTCCCCTTCCCCTTCACCTTCTTCTAGGATTAGGTTGGCACACTATCATTGCATCTGGTGGCAAGTTCTATCAGATGCCTGATAATACAGCTTGCACAGTGTCTAAAATTTACTTGATCCATGAGTCTACATTGGAAAGAACTGAATTTGGATCTAGACTTCAGTTGCTTTATTAACTGGGCTCTCTGTTGCCTGGAATGAAGCTAGACACCAGTTTAGATTTAGATACCAGTTTAGATTGGAGATACTTAAAGTTTGGTGAGATTTATTACACCTGAAGTGTCAACCCTTCTGTTCTGAGCCATGCTGAGGTCTTTTAGACATGCACAGATTCACTTTCTGACACTCATCTTCAATTCTTCTGAGATTTCTGTCTGGAAATCTGAGAACAGAAATAGAGCAAGGTGCTCTATCTACTATATCCATGCACTGAACATATAGGAAGGAAAAGTGTGTGTGAGCCATCTCTAGGTATGATGAAAGCAGAAAAGTCCTCAGGTCTTGAATGATACTATATATATATTCACCTTCCATATGACCATGTGTGTGGACTTGACACCTCAAGGAACTAAGGTTAGTAACTGCCAACCTGTCTTTTCTGTATTTTCTTCTAATTTCACGTTTCTGTAATAGGAGAGCTATCTTAGCCTTAAAAACCTATTCTGTCTTCTGTACGTGGAAAAAACGTGGTTTTGATCTGACTCAGTGCTTAGAGTGTAACTGTCAGATTAAGCAATCATCTTTCAAGAAACCAAATCTTTTCAGATTGCTACTTAAATGACTTCTATTCTTGGGTTAAACCACAAAACCAGAACTGGTAAAGCCTTCATGTACTGCAGACCTTCAAGAATAAAAGTGGTGAACGTTACGCTGCTGTAGCCATCTCTTTCAGAACAGGAGAAATATAATAAAAGTCAGTTCCATCTTGTTGCCTTTTCCTGTTGCTCTCACTTGTTGCTAGCTGTCAAATCAATGAAAAAATCAAGTGCAATAGTAAAGACTACTATTTTGTTGGTTATGCATTTATTAACAAAAACATTAATATGTAATAGTGGTAGTATTTCTATCAAGTCCCCTTCAGTCATATCATTTGCCTTCTGACAGTTGTATGTTTCAGCTGTGAGCTGCTTGTAAATCCACAAATCATCTCTCTCCATTCAGTGATGACAGAAGCAAAAGTCTATCCTACCAGATATTAGCTGCATCCACTGAAGAAACATACATGTTTTTTCCTAAAACATGTATCACTACAGACATGAACAGTATTGATTAAGAATCTGGAGTTTTATAATATTGTATAAGGATATTTAGGCATGTTACATGTAAAAATGCATATATATACTTAATTTATATTAAAAATCATTACAGTTGCAACAGTTTTATTTCTGATGTTAGTCTAGTTATGAGTTAGTTTCAACTCATATGTCCTGGCACTTAGAGATTTCCACTGGCGTTTAAAGTTTATTAAACTTTTTATTAAAAAATAAAAGCAGTGGTCAAACTATTGTGGGATTTACAGCACCAATTTGGAATGTGGCTTATTGCCAATTGTCTGAAATTGAGATTTATTGTGTCAGTAATGCCAGTATACTAAAATATGTGCAGTGTTTGTTCTTGCTTGCCACACTTCAAAGCCACTGAGCAGTGCCTTTTCTCAATTCTAATAATTAGCTGAAAACCACAAAACTGAAGATACTGCTGTATGGCAATGCAGAGAGAGACAGTTTATTTGCATTTTATCTATGTGATAAATTCCAAGTTCATTTTCAAGATAGATACTTGCTAGGAAGACATTTGGTTGTTCTGACTTTTGTGTAGATTACACTTGGAAGCCACGCAGAGAGGATGCTTTGTGTTCCATTATGCCCAGTGTAAAAGGCATGGATAAGACATGCCTGCGACATTCTGAATAGCCTGCCTAAAGTTGGTGCCTTTAGTCAAATCCCTGCTCTGTGAAATTATCTGAAGAAAAGAGGAGAGAAGCAGTGCAATTTTCATAAAGAGTCTGAGAAGAACTGCAAAGCATACTATATTGATGTGATTACAGGTTGACTGTACATATAAATCAACTGTATGGTTTTTTAGGTTTGAATTTTATGAAAATCTTCTTTTTCTTTTGCCATGAGTTCTGAGATGACTGATGCTTCTCCTCCATCCCCAGTCTGTGCTTGAGGAAGTCTCTGTGACTTCAGTTACTCCGAGTGACCAGTACCACTCACTAGTGGTGCGTCTGTACCCAGTGCCACCACCACAGCTGGCAGCAGGACAAGCGCAGTGGGACACTGAGCTGCAGCCCATCATCCAATTGCAGGGCTCAGTGTTCTATGGGAGTCAATTAAAAAGATGCAATGAAGAGCAATTTGAGACTGATTTTTTTTAATCTTTCTTTCAGAAAGAAAAAGTTGACTTATAATGATAACAGTTCAGTATATGATTGGCTTTGGCATAACACCTCTTGGTTCTATCTAAAAATTAGTGATTCTGCTTTTCAATAGCTTTTATAATATTGTTTTGCATATGTGAATAGTTTATACAAAATCGCTTAAAGCCTCTTTTTAAATTTGTCCCCTTATTTACTGTTTATAAATGCACAGCAAAATGACTGAGGAGATTGGGAAGCAATTCCATTTGATGAATGTTAAAATATGCTGATTTAATAGACCAGAAGGCTATGGGAGATGACTTTAAGCCCTGAACTTACTGCATGTGCTGTTTGGTAGCTCTGGAATGAATTAACATTTCCTTTGAAAAGCAAGACAACATTTTGCTTGTTAATTTAGGTTCTAGGTCTTGAAGTGCAGGCAATGGCAAGCCTCTGTATGAAGTGAAATAGGAGTCTGGATGATCTTAAAACAGAAACTTAAAAGGTGTTCTTAAAGTCTGTACTGTAAAAATGATGTTAGGGCATTCAAAGACAAATGTAAAAATATGTAAGTTAGTTAAATTAGCAAATGGATGTCTAAATGTAATTTTGTATGATTATTTTGCATCTCAAGTGAAAGACAGAATGAAGAAAGACTCCAAACTTCCATTCTGAGCAGTGGCAGGCTCTTATATAAATGTTGGAGCAGCAATTTCTATCTCAAAGGCATTTAGGTTATTTGTATGTACTCTAAAAAAAACAGAGCATATCAGTGGAAAAAAATCACTTTAGAGGCAACAAATGGTCCAAATGTAATAGGTGTATTATTAAATGTGGTACCTATATTGCATTTTCAGCATTTGTTACCACTGCAGTGACCACAAATCTAGTAGTAATGGCTATAACTGTAATTTGTGATAAACTTTTTTTTATTATTATTGGTATTTTCACAACATGCTGTCAGGTATAAAAGTTGCATTATCTCCGTTTTGCAGATGCAAAGCTGAATCTAGAAAGACTGAGCAAAGATTTAGAACTATACATAAACAGAATTTAAATGTCTAAACCGGGGGGGGGGGGGGGGAAGGGGGAGAGAAATGACCTAGAAAGCTGATATAAATGACCATTTAGGCCTTGATCATTCATAGTTCTTTGAAACTCAGATTTTGTACACAGAAGTTTCCTACATACCTAAATGTTCATGCATGTGCAGAAATGCACTGTCTGAAATGCTGGATGATAACTGATGCCTCTATTTTGTTGTGAACTATAGGATATATCTAATCACTCTTAGAAATAAGAACACAATATAATTTTCATCTTTGCTTTTCCAATCCCATATACAAGTATTTATAAACAACAAAGTATGTTTATACTTTCATTTCAACTTTGATCACTTTTTTTTTTCTATCATATCAATATATGCCACATAAGAAAATGAGAGAAGCAGCAAGAGTGGCTGAGTTGCCAAACCGTAAATAAATGCTCCCCTGAACAGTGATTGCTACTTTGAAAACAGAAACTGCAGCAGCTGTTCCTGTAAACCCTATGCAACAATTTGACATGAAGAATTCTTTATCTGATCGAAGCAGTTTCAGGGATGATTTTACAAAGCCATATGGGTTCACATCCTCTGTTTCTGGCAGTGAATGAAGCTGACTGAAAACTAAATGAGCTACCAAGTTCATGCAACTTTCTTCCATTACAATTTTTAGTTGGCAAACTTTTTATCAAGGCAAATTTAAAGTTTGGAAACTTAATTCCATGTGTCCTTTTAAATATAAAAACTTTTTTTTCAAATTCACTAACTTTTCCTGCATATCTGCTACAGCTGAAGGGGTTTAGTTTGGGAAAAGATTTACTTTTTGATTTAAATAAAACTTTTAAAATAAAACTTTACTATTTTAATATTCTGCAGATGTTAACCCTATTAACAAGTTTGATAATTTTCTGCTGATTGTTGTATATTGAATTTAAAACATCTTTGGTTGCACTATGAGGGAAAAAAAGAGACTGGTGAAAGGTCTACTGTTTAGATTTATATCTTACTACAAATATTACACCTGTATGATCTTCAGTGTCCAAGGTAAGAAATACAGTAAGTGTATATGTAGTACAACAGAAGATACTATTAAGATTTCTGCTACCAAGAAGTTTAGAAAGAAGGCTTTCATCTTGTATATTTTTTATCCTGTGTCTTAGCCTAATGCCCAGCCCAATATTTTGACCTTTCATATTTCTTAATTACACACTTCTGTTACATGGGAAACAGCAAATGGACTTCTGTAGCCCCTGCATAACCAGAAAGCAAATTGTTTCCAGGGAAGCCCCAATCCACTACCTGATTCTCATAGTTTATACAGTACTGTGATCAAGCTAGTGGAAAGAGCCTGAGAACTGCTTATTCTTGAGTGTATGTGGTACGAAATGAAACTTCTTTCAGTTACCTGTACTGCAGTCTCAAACATACATTCTCTTTAGATAAAATAATACATATCAGAGGAGCTACCCAGTAACTGAGGCTAGAATAGTAAAGGCTGATATGAGTTCCATAGTCAGATATTTTGCAAGAGAATATTAATCTAGTGAACACATGTTTATCTGTGAGAGCAAATGCTGGAAAAGAGGAAGATAGGGACTGTCTTAGGATATTTTATTTGCTTACCTGTAAAAGATTGAGAAGGACAGTTTCAAATTTCACTCAATCAATGTATGCATTTGAAGAAAGAATAACATAATTGGTTGACGCTGAGACTTCTTAATTCTTGAGACCAGAACAAATATTTTACTACTTCAGGATATTAGAAGAAAATCAGAAATGAAGAATTTTGTGCAGTTCTAATAATTTCATTGCAACTATTTTATCTGGCTTCCTAAAATGTCGCATCACTCAGTTTTCCGGTGACTTCTATCCCTTTCAACTTTGATGTCACTTGAAATGAAGTCATAAAACTGAAATATTAGAATTATTTGAGCTGATAAATGGTACCACCTTTTAAATTCCTTATAGAAAAGAAGTGCTATGTCTCTTTCACTTGTGACTATACTATGTTTTCTGGGCCTCAGCAAAAATAAGAAATATATTTGCTAATTATTTCTAAAATACTTCAGCTATTCCCTGTGTTTCTTTCTACTTTTTCTCTTCTTAGTGCTTTTAATTATACACACACGCACACACACACACACACACACACACACACACACTTTTTTTTTTTTTTTTTTGCTTATGATTTTGATTATGTTTCTGGACTAGCTGCACAGATTTTAGTGTGAGGGAAGTACTTTCTGGTACTGCTGCTCATTGTGATGTTTTAAACTAACATTGCTTATTTGGGGAAATGAAATACTGGCATAAATTAAACATTATCTTGAAATGTTTTTTCAAATTTGTATTGATTCTAAATATAGGTGAACATGATTTTCCCCCTTCAGTTTTGATAGTTCTTAATGTAATCATTCAGAAAGCTCAAGGGTCTGACAGGTTAGATGTTTAGTAGTTCTTTTGATCTATTTTAATATAGATTGCTATTATCTTTGCTAAAATGTAATGAATTGTACTATTAATTAAAATTTTTATATTGTCCAAGATGTAGCACAAAGTGTAAAACTCAGTCACTTCTGAAATGTGTGCCACTTTTACAAGTGAAAATGCTTTTATAGCAATCAGACACAGAAACTTATTCTAAAATCTAAAGGCTAAACTAGACTTCCTGTGGCTGCATATTAGCAATTTAATTTGAATCAGAAATGCACTTTTGAAGAGATTCTCCCAGTTGTCCTCACTTATTCTGCTTTGGTTCTCATCACTGAACACTCCCCTGAGCGTGTGAACTGGTTTTACCTCAGATTAAGCTAAATTAAAAGACGAGCTGCAATAATGCACTCAGTGGGCTAACAGACTTTCACTCTATGAGACTAGACTAGAGCTAGTCTAAATTAAACCCATGAAATGTGTTTAATTTGGAAATTGGGTCCTCAGCACCAACAGTTTCTCTCTACATATCCACTGCTGTTGTGCTGTACTACTCACTGATGTAGACGTGACCACAGATGTACAAATATTTGTAACCTTTTTTATGGGAATTTACATGACCATTCTACTTATGCAGTAGTCTGGCACGTTCTCTTATAGCCATATGATCTTCTGTCCTATTGCAGTAGGAGAAAGGTGTAAACAAACACATGAGTTAAAGTCAACTGACAGAGCAGATCTGTGGAGGAGGAGGATGGCATTTCAACAAAGAGTTTCAAAAGGCAAACTGAAATTCTGGATTAGCTATAGTGCTTAGTGTAACTTTTTTTTTTTTTAATAAACTGCTGAATATGATTCCAAAAATTATTATGGCACTTAATCTTACCTTGCAAAAAAGTTGGATGTTTCAGGTGAGCATGTAGACTTCAGCTTGAATTGAACCTTCAAACTTCTAACTGTCTCATCATCATTATAATATTTTTGTTTTAACCTCTGTATCTGCTGCTCTTCAGCAGTGCTGCAGTGACAGACATGAAAACTGTGAAATGCTCTGCACTATTGTAGTGTAGTGTGGTAGCACAGCAAGCAGCTGTCTACAACATGGGTAATAAATTCTGCTGTTTCACAGTGGTGTTTGGCACTTGTGAATCAACACGTTTCTGCAAGCCACAGTGTGAGCTGTCCCTTTTGTTGTCGCTATTTGGCCTGTTGGAAGGAAGAGTGAAAAGAGAGGTGACAAGTACATTAAAGGGGAGAATAGAAGAGTCAGAAAAGGATGTCAATCATCCATCATCATGACTGGTTTTTAGCTTTGTTTTGTGAATTCCATATGTGTTATAGGTCTAGCATACTTACGTGATATATGTAACCAGCTTTAGCTCTTGAATTTAGTTGGGACAGGAGAAGCTATTGCATAACTTTAATAGGAAGTAGATGAAGAATGTCAAACTAGCTGGGAACCAATGAAAAAAAGAGACTCTATGTAGACTGTGTTAGAAAATGCGTAAAAATAACCCCAAGGGAACCCCAGTCTGAGGAGGAAGAAATTCCCCACCATCGACATTGTATTTATCCTAGGGAAGAACTCAGGGTGCTGATGACTTAGTGATACTCTCCTCCTTCCCACCCTTGAGGAACATGAAGCTGTTGACCTCAGGACACAAAGGAGCATTAAAAGAGTGAGCGTAATAGCAGAGAAAAGGGGTTGATACTAGGAAATTGTAACACTTTTAATTTAACTCTATTAATGAAGCTTTTCTGTAGTAGGTCATTTCAATTATGAGTGCTAGAGTCATTTTAACTGTCTAATAGCTGTCTTTTTTTTTTTTGGATTAGGCTTTTAAAACATTACCTGAGCTAACAAAAATTCTTGGTTCTGTATATAGAATATATTCCTTTGCCCATGGCAAGATATTGAGTAACACTTATAAGGAGAGTGACAAAATCTAAGGGCAGCCTTGTTTGTCCACTACCAATGAAAGCAGGCTGAAAAAGCAGGAGAAAAAGAAGGAGAGGGCAAAAGACTTTTGAGTAGTTGCTGAGGAAGTATGGGCTGGATAAATGGTCTGAAAATGAACTGGACTGTAGAGTTCAAAATATAATGATTAATGGTTTGCTTCCAGCTTGTGTAAGGTGACATAGTGGAGTATCCTGAGGCCCGTTCTGGGGTCTTTATTAGTCACTGTTTTCATCAGCACCCTGGATGACAAGACAGATTGCCAAAATGTTCAACAAATTTGCGGATTAAGCTAAATTAGAGGGAGGAGCTGACATGTCGAATGGCAGAACTGTAATCTAAAGAGACCTTGATAACTTGAGGACTAGTCCAAAGAAATCTCATGAGGGTTTCTCATTAAGGGGAGGTGCAAGGTTCTGCATCTGGGACAGCATAAGTCAGGCATTCATACAGAATGGGAAATAACTGGCTGAGCAATCAACCTTTGGGTTATTGTGTTTGCCAAACATAATTTGAACCAATTGTGCACTCTCACTGAGAATAAGGCAAACCACGCACTGGGCTATATTACGTAGCCATAGTAGTATGGCTAGCAGATCAGGGGAATTCATGTATTACCCCTTCTCCTCAGTGCTAATGAAACCATACCTGGATTGTGGGGTCCAATTTTGGGCCCCTAGTTCAGGAGGGATGTTAAGAAGCTGAAGGGGGTCTAGCAGAGGGGCATCAAGACAATCAACAGGCTAGAGTACATGGTCCATGAAGGAGAAGTCTGGAAGGTAGAAGGTGGACTTTTATAGTCTATTCTATAGTTCTATTTTTCTGAGGTTTTGTATTGTCAGAAGTGTGGAAATAAGGTGGTTAGGACAGCAAGGTCATTTTTAATGGATGATAAAAACAGCAAGACTCTGGAAGAGGAATGTAAATATATTTTCTAAACTACTGTTACTTTTAGCAAATGGAAGCCGTGTCTGAGTAGTGTCAGGATATGACGAGATAGCAACTACACATTGCAACTGTTGAGGTTCAAGTTGGTTCAAATCATGAGGAGGGCAATGCAGCACTGGAATGGGTTGTCAAATCTGCCATTGTTCTAGTTTTTTAGATTTGGCTAGGCAAAGCCATGGCTGACCTGATCTAGTATTTTCAGTGGTTCTACTTAGAGCCAGAGATTGGACTAGATGACCTCCGTGAGTACTGTAAAAATTCAAGATAGAATTCAGTTGGTTTACAATTATTTTATTTTCAATTGTGAACTAAACATAGGTTCTACATTATCTTCTTAATGGATCTTCAATTAGAATAGAATCCATTTCAGATTTATAGGGCTAGGTCAGCTCTTCAGCACTAAGATTAAGTAATAGTAAAAACGCATTTTATTTTTTCCAAGATAAATGTATACAGAAACTTGGAAAGGATAGATTATTTAGATACTTTATAGACATATCATCTTTCCAATAATAAGTTACAGGAGAAGATAAGGAGCCAGTTAAAGTCTTTGTGAGAGATGTAATTCAGCCAAAGATGGCTGAAATGAGTATAGTTAGCTGCAGATGATGGGACAGTTCTGAGAAGTCTACAGTTCTAAGATTATGTAAGTGAGTGAGAAAATAAAAGAAATAAAGTCACAGCCCAGGAGGAGATAACAGTTGTGAGAGATTAAAATCTCCAATGTCATTGGTGATACTTCAGTAGGAAATACAAAGGCAAGAAGATAAATCATTGACCATAGAGCTATGTAAGGCAAAAGAAGAAAATAAATAAGTAAATGTGTCAAAGACAAGAAATCAAGAAAACTAAGGATGAGGAAAAGTTATGCAGAACTCTTAGTGATTTCATGAAAGCCATTTTAATGAACTGGTTAGAGCATGAGATACAATTCTGGTTCCAGCTCTTCAGTTTTGTCACTGATATCAGTAACTGTAAATCTTAATATGCAAGGAGTAAAACTCTTGAATGAAAGATGCTGTTTATAGATCATCATTTTTCAAAGTACAGCAGGATTTCATATGCTTATTTGTAAACCTAATTGCAGAAAATAGTATTTCTCTAATCTTATATTTAAGATTTCATAAGATTGAATGAAAGCTAATGCAATTAAGAGCTCTTAATTCATGTCCTTGAGGCTTGCCACTTTATAAGTTTATTGCCTTTTTCAATATATTTTCTTACAAAGGAAACTGTTGTACTACATTTAACACCAATAAAAATCTGAAAACTGCATTTGTTGGTATGCCAGATTCAATTCATCTTGAGTATTTTCCATTTTCATTCATTCCAGCTCTTTCATATTTCTTCTATACTCCCTTCTTGAGTCTTGCACACTGAGGCTGTTTGATTTTTCTATGTGTTTATACATATGCTTCAGTTTTACAGATTGTTGATGTGTTAGCTGATCTTGACACAAACTTGAAAATACTTGGAAAAGAAAAAGTAAAAAGGAATTTTCAGATGAGTTTGGTTTAGAAGAGCCTATAGCTTAAGTTGTTGCTTTTATTTTTGAAGTGAATCCTGGTTCTGTTAACATAAAAGTAATTTAAATATCTTCTTAATGATCTTCATTCAACTGGTTACCCATTAAAGCAAACTTCAGTCACTGGAAAGATCTTTATTAAAGCCATGTGTTCTTTTCTTTTGAACTGCAGCTCACCACAGCCACCTTGGATGGCAAACTCCAGTTGTTTCTACCCTGATATTTGCCAGCTTATGGAGTTTTGGTCCTGGTGCTCTGAGAATAACAGCTTGCTGAGAGACAGAAGACCAGTAACTGAGCAAGAAGGATCATATTCCCTTTTAACTGAAGTTTTCTTCTGATTTAATTTTCTGCAAGTTCCTCAAACTGTTCTTGAAGCTCTTCTGTTGTGTAGATATAATCTGTTACTTTTATTGCAAAAATAAGGGCAAGAGAAAAGAAAGAAAAGGAAGAGAGTACTCACACATTGACTTCAGTCTAGCAGATCACCACAGAACTGGCTTTCGGAAGACTTCTTGGGTGCTTATATTTAGATGCTCTGCTACACTGGGGCCACTTTTCAGTAGATTGCAAATGTGAAAATAACAACTATTCCAGTTTTGAGTTTACCTCTGCCTGTGACCAAATATTTAAATTGATCTGTAAGAGCAAAAAATTTCCAAAATGCCATGATAGTATTTCTGTTATAGACCTTTGGAGTTACTGTAATCAGCATGGATGTTGCTTAAAGGCAGAATTTTACAGAATTTTTATTGCCCTTTATACTATATTCTGGTTGTCTGTTAGAGAGTGTGTGAGAAAGGTCATCTTTTTAGAAAATTACCTTGTTGCTACAGTCTGATGTTATTAAATAAATGTATATGTAAGTAAGCTATTTTTGTATTTTAATTAGTGTTTAAATATTTTCAATTTTTTTTTGAAAAGATTTAAGTAATAAAAATATAAAGTTATGGAAAAAGCATTTCATCTTCTGTATTCCTCTTAGTTTACTTGTCTTGATCTTATAAAAGGTTTATTAGACATTTTTTTCTTTTTCTTTTTTTTTAACTAGATATTTTAAACTTTCATGGTCTCTGGGTAAGAGTACAGAGCATGTATATAGATTTTTTTTTCATTGGAAAAATGTGCTGCCACTTCAGTTAAATTTGCCAAGACAGAATCACTAAATTTAATAATCAGGTCACTTAAAAAAAAAGGGGAGGGGGGAAGAAGTGGCCTCCCCCTCTGCCACTTAAACATAAATCAATATGGCTAGATCACCTTCAGTACTGTAAAGAATGTTGTATATAATTGACACCCCAAATTTCTACCTATAATATCTAGTATATTTGTCATAATATTTATGGAAGTTGTTTAAATTCCATAACTCTGAGCTCTTTTGAAAAGGCTTTAGCTGTATTTTGCTGAGCAAAATCGTATGCTGTTACACATTCTGATATTCTTTGCAACATAAATGTCTCCTCAACAGCTATAGGAGTGTGGTGCAACTCAGTGATACTCAGCAGGAGTCTGAATATCAGAATCATACATGGTATGATCAAAGCAAGTGTGCCACATACTTGTGAATACTTTTTGGGTTCAAAATCAGATGAAACTGAGAGGGCGTTCTATGTGGCTACTTACTGACACCCTCATGAATTATCAGCAAGATTAGAGCTTTTATCTGCAATGTAGAGAACCTCAGGATAATCTTCAAATTTCATTTAGCTGCTTTCTCATCTATATCATCTGTACTCCACACTAAAGAGTCACAATTCAAATGCAGAAATCTAGCATGGCCCATAGCTGCAATTAGAAGAAAAGTCATCTTAGCTTGCTTAGTTAGGACAGAGTCTTCTGAGATGTGAAACATCTACTTAGGGTGTGTGAACTGTAATAATTGCTAATTAAAGAAAATCTGCCCAAATTTTGCAGAGTAATATTCTTGAAGCAAAGGACACCTTCGGCTAAATTTTGAGTCCATGCTGCAAGCACTGATATTGTCACAATCTCATGGGACAAAAGTAGAAGGAAAGGGCTTCCATTTTGTTGTTCTCCTACCTTCAAGGATGAACTTCTGGCAGAACCCAGTCAGCCAGTGTGTATCTCAATAACCCCTCTTAATCTCAGTTTGATCTCTGCGGAAAGAGTTCTTCTTCCAAATCTGAGGGAGTTTATCTCCATTTCCTTAAAGAAAGATTCAAAAATGGTAAGATGCTTTCTGGTTAGTTTTATCAAGGACTTTTGCTGCACGGAAAAGCCCTTTAGGACATTTTGGCTTTGACTACATCATCATCAATCCATGCCGAATACACACTTTCATCTCCTTGGGACTGGCATATGTGTAGCTCCTTGGTAGTCCAGGAATTTCTTAACCCCTTCTTCCCTTAGGAGGTAAAAGAGAGTGCCCTACCACTGAGGCAGTATATGTTTTCAGATGGAAATTCACTACAATTTTTTCGTATGTTCCAAACTTTATTTTTCTCCTAGGTTCCTCAGTAATATTTGAATGCTTGTGGGTGTTAGAATGAAAAGCTTCAGCTAACACATTTCAAGTTTGGAAAAATTAAATGCTTGAAATCAGGTTTCCAAATGGCAAATATGAGGAAAATTGTTGTGGATGGTGCTACCAGCCATGCCTATAGTATTATATTTAAAATTTTCATAATCACTGGGTTATCCTTCTAAGATCCATTTGATAGAAGGATACAGGAGACTAACACTTCAGTAACTGAGTATAGTCATAAAAGATTACTCTGCAAAATAGTGCTATACCGTCAGAAGCAATATATATTTGGTTTTAAATAGGCAATCCTGACAATTTATATTTTCAGTTTCTGAAATACCAGAAAGACAAGTCCATCTGAAATGAGGCAGTCCTAAAAGCAGATAGGAAAAGTGTCTGATTAAGTAAGATGAATAACTTATTTCAGCTATCAGACTGTCATAAACAACCAGAGATGTAAATGCTTAATAGGTCATTTTGAGGAATTTTGGGTCTGCTTTCAGGTTGTTTTTGGAAAAAAAGTGACTGCAGTCTCATGAAAATCAGAAGGCTGGCTTTGAAGGAGCATGTGGCAATGTGTGAGGAAAACAGTTGGCAAAAGAATAGTTTAGTTTCATTAAATATTGATTGTATCATCATGTAGCATCTGTCCTTGAATGTTGTTAGATTTTGAGGAGAGGAGTGTTGTTTTCCTGTCTTTCTGCATGTTATTATGTGAAGGACTTTCCTAGTTGAACATCTTCTACTGAATATCACAGACTTTTTTTTTTTTTTTTTTTTTTTTTTTAACATTTTTTTAACCATAACATTTTGGTCTGATTCTTTAAGAGTTGGAAGGTGTTGGGGGAAGCCAGGTCTTTACTGAATTGATCCTCAATAAATCTTATTAAAAACTGGGATCAAGTTGTTTCCAAAATATCATGTAATGGCCATGTGAATGGCCATGTGAATACCTCTCTCAAGCTTGGAGAAAATGGAAAAAAAGCATGGAAAAAAGCTTCCAGAAAAAAAGAAAGTTGAGAAAGAAAATCTGTATGTGAGAGAAAATAGTCTGGCTTACCTTGTAGATTTGTATTGTTTGTTTATTTGTGGGTAATGCTGAATATTACGGATGCTGATGATGATGCCTTGTGGAAAAGTGTTTTACCTGGACCTCATGTCAGTCCTTCATGGCAGGCAAACAGGCAAAAAGCCTACATTCCTGGTCCTGCAGCTTGGATCGTGATTCCTTTTATTTATTTATTTATTTATTATTACTTTTTTTTACCTTGAGGGGAATTAAACATAAGAAAATGAGTTCAGAATCAGATTTTTATTTTTCTGCTTCTGCTTACACTGAATGGAGAAGTCAGTGTGATTACAAGCTTTGCTAAGATTTCAGCTGATTTTTATATTAAAATATTCTGTATCAGTCAAATCTCAAATCAAGAAGGACTTGTGCAAGCCCATATCTACAGCAAGTAATTGCTTTCCTTTTAAAAACAAAAGACTTAAAATGCGCTTGCGTGCCGGGGAGCAGGAAGAGCAGGCTGCTCCGTAAGGGGAAGCCAGCGAGGAGGCAAGGCTCACAGCGAGGCAGGCAGAGCCAGCTGCCTCACTGCAAGGACACGGTACGCCAGCGAAGCGAGCAGGGCAGGACAAGTGGCAAGAGCCAGGTCCAACAGTGCAGATCTCCAGGCACGTCAGTACTGATGAAGCAGGTCCGAGGTCAAGTCAGGAAGTCAAGTGAGTGGGTCAAGATCCAGGTCAGAATTAGGGCAAGGTAAGAGCTGCCACTAGATACCTGCAGAATAGCTCAGGCAGGCAGTGAGAGCCTGAGCTTTAAAGCTGCTCCTGAGTGAAGGGGATCAGGCCTCTCCTCCGCACATTTTTTCCTTACAGAGCTGTTCCCATAAAGCTCTTTGATTCAAGTCCTCACAGCTGCACCCAAAGCTCATCCAACCCTGGTCAGGCAAACCCCTAGAAGTGAAAGTGAGAGAGGCAGCACTCAAGGGCCTGATTGTGTGAATACTTGCCTATAGTAATAAATAGGTGGTAAAACAAATCTTTAAAGTTGTTAACAGTCAGCGCAATATTATAGTATGTAAAGAGTTGAACGAGAGGCCCAGGTCTAATACAGATAATTTGGAGCAGACCTGGAGCGCCAAAGCTCAGAGATCAAGTCAATGAACTCAACAAGGATGAGAGACAGATATATGAAAGAGAGAAAGAGAGACACACGCATTTACCTCCGCACTGGCCATTCTAGAGCGTGGGATATGAGAGGAGCAGGTGGCTGCTGAGGCAAAGGCAACCAAAGAGATCTAGATTTCCTTGAGTCACAAGAGCACAGGACAGTGAGAAATGATGCTGTTGTGGGTGACTGAGATTGTTTCAGAGCAGAAATGGATAGAGTGGCCATTTCAAGGACAGCAGTAGAAGGGAGGGTGACGAATGGGAGTAGCACTGCTCAGCCATGTTTTGCAGATACTGAGTAGACAGAGAATGTGTAAGAAGAGTGTGAAAGTGAGGATAGAAGGGTAAGGAGGAGCATATAGAAATAGTAGCAAGGCTACGTTTTAGGTAATAGGGAAGAAGGAAAAAAGTTCTGTCAGGAAAGAGGAAGACGACGACTATGATGCAGAGGAAGAGTGTGGAGAAATCAACAGGGGTTTGGAATTTGGAGGAAGTTACAGGAACAGAAAAGCCAAATTACCCACCATTACCAACAAGAGTACTTTTTAAAGAATATTGCAGAGAGACAGGAGGCAAGGAGAGACTTTCCAGCACTTACACTGTACTGTAGCTCTAAGGGAGGAGAACAAGTCCGGTTTGCACTGTCATAGGAGAAGGAAGAGAGCAAGCCCATGAACAAACTCTCCTTTCTGGCTCTGCCATAGTTCTACCTTTGCCATTTTCTTTGCTTACCACACGCGCACACAAAAAAAAGAGTGTTCTTCAGATGTATACTTCAGGACTATATTGCTTTCCATTACACATGACAATTGCATTTAAATACACAGTTAAATGCTATCAGAATGTCTGGAGGTAGTCAGTGATATTTACCCTTGTTTTCCCTACATTGTTTCTTCCTTTTATGACACGCAGTTATGTTTTTAAAATTGCATCGGGAATCAAATTTTCCCTTTTGGACAGCAAACAAGTCTGTCCTACAGAATTTTATTGCAGGAGGGAAAAAATATCAATAAAAATAGCATAAATAATTTCTGAACAGCAGGGGTGTGAGTGTGGCATAAATAAAAATGAAGTGGCATAGTATGAAATTGGTATTAACATCATTCTTGGATGACCTGCTTCAATGCATGAGCTGCAATTCTAAAATACATACTAACACAAATAGAAGGCTAACAACATACAATGGAATAAATACTGCCTTCTTTGAAGTCTTTGCAGGTTTAAAAGAGCAACCTTACACAAGGAAAGTAAGGTGTATCTGTATGATATTACTTTTTATCTTATTATCTAAGTTGTATTTATACCCGTCAATATTTCCATGATCACTTGAGGCAGAGTCTACTCTTCAGAATTCTACATTTCATAAAGCATTAAATTTTGAAAATTCATGCTGTGATGCTGTGAGTGGACTCTGTCACAGGCATTTTAATAACATTCAAGGGAAAACAATGTATTTCTAATCATTTTTGGTGAACGAATAGTGGAAGCTCCGAAAACAACATACACCGGAGGAGGCCTGCAGAAGTTATTGAGATAGCAAGCAAGTTCCATATAAATTGTTTTATATTAAATCATCACATATTTGATGTGATTGCAGTATATTTACCTGAAAAATATATCTTAATTCAAAAGGTAAAGTTTAACTGAAGATCTTTGTAGTATATATTTCCATGAAAGCAGAATATTGCTAAAAAGAAAATATTGGACCAAACACATTGTTAGTGTAAATGCTCTGCCATCAGTGAGTAAATTATAGTAACAATGAATGTGATTTAACATAAAGTAAAATGTATTCCATTCCTGGATTGTTTTAAATCATTCAGACTAATCTTATGTCTTGGCCCAAGTTAAATGAACTACAGTAAAACATTTGCAGTGTCTTAACTAATATGAACTGACCTCACATCTTCACTTCCACGCAAGTGAGAGAAAGGAGAGTTTTTGATTGATTGGGTTTTGTTTTGCTTTTTTATTATTAGAAGAAAGTCTACCTTGAACAGAAAAGCTTTTTAAGATTCGGTAATTAGGTTGATCCTGTCATCCGGTTGCAGAAGAAAGAAAAACTTTGAGAAGTCATCTCCAAAAGCCAGCTCCTGAGCCCAGAGCAGCTACATCTAAATCATTCTTGACAGATGTTTGTCTAATGTGTTCCTAAAAACCTCTGGTGAGAGTGATTCTACAGCTTCTCCAGGTGGTAAATTCTCTAGCTGCAATTTAAACCCATTAGTCTTTGTCCTAAGGCTTTAGGCACAGGCATAATTTATTGCCTCCTCTTTGCAGCAATCTTCTACATTCTTGAAGATTGTTATCATGTCTCCCCTCAGACTTTTCTAGTCTAAACAAAGTCAGGTCTTTCAGTCTCCTCATAGGTCATATTTTCCATTCATTTTTGTTGTTCTCTGTATTTTCTCCACTCCATGTTCCTCCTTTTGGAAGTGCAGTGCTCCCAGCATGTTACACCACTGTGTGCCATATCGGGACTGTGTAGGCTGAAGGCATGGCTTGATGCGTCTCACATCTGGTACCCCTGATTTGATGTTCCACTGTGGTGTTTAGTTTGTGTACAGCCATATGGCACGACTGACTTGCGTTCACTCTAGGTTTGCTGCAGCCTTTTCTGAGGAGCTGCTAGCTGGATAATTGCTGCATATTTCAGAGGTGTGCAGTAACTTCACACTTTTCCGTGTTGACTTTTTTTCCCACATATTTCAGCCTATTTTCCAATTGGCTGAGATCATACTGAATTCTTATCCCACGTTCCCAAGTGCCTTCAGCCCCTCCTAATTTATTATTACCTGTAAATTTAGTAAGTGCACAGTAATGATTCAGGAGGGTGGAGGAAGTCAGTCGCCTGCTGACTTGGCTCCTAATTATGTGTTAACTGCCAAGGAAGGTGTTCTTTTTATTTGACTTATTTTATTCGGGGGGGGGGGGGGGGGGCGAGGAGGGGGGGACATACGATGAAATAACTAGCTGGAATTACTGTATCGTTCTGGTGTTCTAGTGGAGACAAAGCACTACAGCTTTTACTGCTATGGCACTAGCTAAGGTCAACAGCATGCGAGTGCTGTCGTACAGGGCAAATGTTGTATTCTTTTGCTCGTCGATGTTTTGTTAAGGTGCACTTGCCCCCTGTTGTAAACAGCAAGCACTCACTGTTGCACATGTGTATAGATACACTTTAAAAAAAGTTATCTGAAGACATGGGCTTTGAAAAGATTCTGTTGGCCTGACTCTCCTGCTAGCTTCAAGGGAGGTTCCTACTGTGGGAAAAGCAAGCAGAATTTCACACTTAGACCAGCATGTTAACCACAATGACTTCACATTTGCTGTACACCTAATCTCTGCATTCATTTTCAAAGAGCCATTCTTCATTTGCACTGGTGAAAGTAAGAGGAGTTAAAATTTTAACTTTTCTTCCCTCCAAAGGCCTTGTATTTCGGAAGCACCAAACTCCGCAGTTTGGCTGTGTTTGCTAAGACTGAGAGGATTTGCAACTTCTGCAAAGGACTAGTGAAAAAATAGATTAATAGATTGCTACTTTATTCTTCAAGTTAGCATTTTATGAATATTTATGAAGTTTTCATGCACAGGTTTCAATGTTCCACTACAGCACTGGCAATTCCAGGAGACTGACTGGTAAGCTCCCAGCTGCTGTTTCTCTTATTAGCTGTGTCAAATATAGGGAACTTGCAATATTAATGCTCAATGTTTCTCTGAATGGTTGAATTAACAGAAGAAAAGAATTACAGTTTTCTTAAGGCCAGAGGAAAAATGTGGACTATCTGAAATAAGCATTTTCCCCATTGTTTCAGGCTCTTGATGTGGCATTTAATAGCAATGAATGTGGGGGATAAAAGTAAACCTGAATTTGCAGTGCCTTTTTTACATTTTAAAAGAGGACAGAATTCAAAAGTTCTGAACATTATTAGTCTTGAATCCTTCTTAATCCAACATTTTTTTAGTCTCTACATGAAAGAAAGAAAGAAAGAAAAAAAAAAAAGCACAAGCGAAGTCTTTCTGCTTAGGCACCGAGATGTGACCAGCCAGGCTGAGTTCTGCTCTTGCAGGGAAGAAGCGTATGCATAGGCAAAACTTTGTTGCACGTTCCATTACTTTGAAATGCAGCGAGATACCAAGTCAGAAATGGCAGCTATAATGTAAATAGTCCCAAATTCAGGGTTAACTGGAGTTTTGGTTAAATAATTCCTGTTCGTGGAGTCTGGAATGGCAAATCCATCCTAGAGCTGACTTGCAGTGCGCGCTGTGAAAAGTAATGGTGCATAGTAATAATGTAGCTGCAGTTCTACTTCCATGCTATGACTCAGAGATCTGCCAAAATGCTTGGATTAAGCACTTTTTGCTTTCCCAGGGCAGCACCTGCCCCTAAATTTGCCATTTAAGCTCTCATTTTGGAAGAGAGAAATGACGGTATATAGCATGCTCTTCCACAATGCCCAAAGGTATCTCATTTTACCAATTTGTAGACAAGACTCACAGGCAGCTACCGATCCTGAGGCAAAAAGTGTTGCCTCATGTCTATGCACACTGACTTGCTGACCAAAAAGCTGTGCCCTGAGGGAGGATGAAGGTTTCAGGTGGTAACGATCCTGGAAAGGAGACCAGAGGCTGACAGTATTCCTGGCCTAACTCCATGCGCTTAGCTAGGGTTACACTGGGGGGACGCTTGGCCTAATGCATATAAAAGATGCTCTCCACAATTGTAGATAAAAAGGCATCTCGAGAAAAGGAAATAGAAGCTGAACAAATGAATGAAATGCCTTCCACCATAGGTGAATCTGGGCTATGAAAAATACAGTTTGGAAAAACTTTTTTTCTCCTCTAGTGGAAGCCACTGTGATCAGTGGTCTGACATGGTGATACATTTTCTTTTACCCATTCTTCCTCTTGCTTCCCACCCATGATGTCATGCCAGAGAATTTACCTCTGACAAGGGAAGCAGTGTGGAACCGTGCAATGCAGTTAAAGCAAATTATCTTCTTCTGTCCTAGTATAGTAGTATGGATTGGTGGTTTTTTTTTTTTTTTTCATTTACTCATTCAAAGTCTTTTTCATCTGTTGCAGTTTTTCGATTTCATAATAGTAAGATATACTGAAATCAATTAAGAAAATGAAGTTGTATAATAAGACATTTGTAAAGATATCATTTCAATTTTCATTCAGGAGACATACCAATGTATTTTTATTGTCCAACTTTATAAATATTTTAAACTCTTGAGCTTTTCAGATTGCCACTTTGTACCTTAATGTAAGTAATCTTAGTTATTATCTGTCTTTTAAACACCTGAAATGATCTGCATGCTGGCAATGGTAAGAATAATCTAAAATACAATGACTAAAATAAAGACTGTAGGGATAATGTAAAAACATATAATTAGGGTGGAGAATACTGGAGATTAAGACATTTTTCTTCAAAGTAATGAAGTTGCACACTCTTTATATATGTCATATTATATACACACCATCATCAGCCTATGTAGTCCTCTGGCAGGCAAGCTGGAAAAACATTTTAAAGTCAATAGATGACAACTGGAACTAACACCCAGCAACATCCCTATGCATTTAATATTTAATGTAAGTAGTGATACATTACTTAATAAGACACCTATAAAAAATGTAATTAGGAAGGGAAATAGCTTTCTCCCAGAGGGAAACTTGTAAGAAGGGTGAGGTTTCCTTTTATAGCGCTTTTTTCCAAATTATAATAATTATAATAATTTGCCAAATTATGTGAAAGATACAAGAACTTCTAGCACCAACCTTCTCTGAGATTCACTGGGAACATAAAGTCCCTATCCTTTCTCTAAATGGAAAGGAGAAAAGGATGTCCAGTAAATGAAGCTGGTTATATGTCTAATTTTAGGTATTTGGTTCAGTCTAGGTTGCAGAAAGCTATGGCTAAAGCAGGAAGGTTTTTATGCTAAAGTTCCTGAGTCCAGTCTCATGGGTCCATAATGTCAGGTAGCTCACTGAATGGTGTTCCCTGTAGAATGGAAACTCATTGAATGGTGTTCCTGTGCGATAGACATGAGATGTTTCTTTAGAAAGAATAAACAAAATGAAATGGATTGCTACAGCCACCTGCTCTCCAGTAATAACCCCTCCTTCATCAGTATTCAGTTGGAAATGCTTCCTAACATAAAGACAAAGACACTCTGGGCTTTCCTTGGTCTCTTAGGCCTTCCTCTACATGCGTGTCCTCTTCTGCTTTTGCTGTTCGCCATTCATTGCAAAAAGGGCTCTTTTAGCCTTTATTTGGAGCAAAAAAGGCTCAGATGAAGTGCCTGAGACTCCAGAAATCATCCTTGGCATTTTTTTTCCTTAAGGGATAGAGCTTTGCAAAAGTTCAAAGTTACAGCCACATTCAGCTGTGCTCCCCTCGCCCTTTCTGTGTCTGCACACTTCAGAGAGGAAATGTGTATCTGGATCCCATCTGAAATGGAATTAACAAATAGTTCCACCATTGGTGCTGGGGAAATGAGAATCCTTCCCTGGGAAATTTTACTGTAATTTAAAAAAATGCCTTTTTTTTTTTTTTTTTTTTGAATGAGGATGAAATGACAAGGGCTCTGGGGTTTATTTCCCAGTGTGGAAATTCTATTTCACTTTTTTGAATGAGGATGAAATGACAAGGGCTCTGGGGTTTATTTCCCAGTGTGGAGTGATTTCCAGGAAATTCTATTTCACGAGATACAAAATGAGACATTTTGCTAGCTTATAGCTGGACAGGATGCCTACCTCTTCACTGTCTTGCTTTTTAAGGTGACAGGGAGCATGAGAAGATGGTTAGCTGGCAAGTCAGATACCTGGGAAAGGGACCACCAAGATCCGAAGTGAGGTCTAGGAGCTAGTTAACATCTGCTCTAACTTCCAAGCAGTGCAGGGAACAACGGAGCCTGGGAGTCTGCAGATTTGGAAACCAACCTGGTGAGGAGTCTGGGGTCTAACAGTGGGTAGGGAGCTAACATGGAGCCCATGGCTCGACCTCTGGGGTGGCTCACAGGGTAAGGGCAGAAAGCCTGGTGGACCGATGAGCTGCTCACTCGGCTTGCAGTAGCCTCTGAGGTCTGGAAACCCCACAGCCTCCAGATGCCTGACATCTTCTTGGGGAGTCTGAGAAAAAGTGGAGAAAGGAAAGCCCTGCACTGCTTGCCTGCCATGATGTGTGCAGCAGAAGCAGGAGTTCAAGGCATAGGCAGGCTGAATTAAAAAATAAGTACTCAGTCCACTGCAAGAAATGTGCCAGGTTTCTTTCTGAAGTTGCCACAGAATCGATCTTTTCCATGGAAAACTCTCTCCATGGAAAAACTTCAACCAGATCTTGTTACCTGTCCCATTTCAGTGAACTTAAGAAATGTACAGATATGATTTTAAGGGGGCTAGAAGTAGAGTGGCCATTTGCTCTTACAGGGGACCTCTGCAAATTCAGTCTAGAGGAGAATCATGCTACTCTGCCCTTTTGGAGAACAAAAAATGCTGGTCAAAGCAAGGACAGGTCCATATGCTATTTTAATAAATGAATTGCCTTCCTTTCCACTAGTGTTCTCAGGCCCTGAAATCCCAAATTCCCAAGTTAAGAACAGCCCATTCTCATCAACCCCTTCTCACTTCCATGTTGTATTTTGCAGGAGTGAAAAAGAATGCATTTTTCACATTTTTGTCCTATAAATCGTTGTCTGTTAAACAGTTTCACATTTACAAAAATGCTTCAATCAGAAGATGAGGTTATGACTAGACTTACTGGCAAAATCCCAGAAAAAGTAGTAGATTCAGATTGCATCCGAGTACACAGCAGCCGCATGGTACCTCCAGGCACATTCAGACTGTGAGAAGTATATTTGCTCGGTGCAGCCCCCTGGATAACTGCCAGACCTGGTAGATCACTTTGTGTTGGAGCAGTCTAAATTTAATCGCAGAACCACAATTCCAAATTTGCTTTGTTCAATGAAGCAGGAAGTGGGAGTGGCTTGCCTTGACTCCAGCTGAAGTTTTAAAGTCAACTGCTTGCCTCCCAAATCTGTCATTTCTGTTATTGCAGGACCTGCTCCTAAAGGGCTCCTGTGTTTCTCTCAGGAGAACCCAGACTACAGGGGATTAATGGAGGTTGCTCAGCCTATTGCCACGCTTCATGCACGGGAGAGCCGTGTCGGAAGGTTTTGACTGTAGCGCATAGCACTGCCCCGATGGTCTGTGCACGTGCAGGGTCTGCAGCCACGACGTTAGCTGGGATATGGCAGTGACAGGTCTATGGGATGCCTATTAGCTGTCGTTAGTCCTCCTATTCCACTCAGACATCATTTACAGGTAACACTGTGGAATACCTAGTTTTGTGGGCCTCCTCCTAGACACAACTTGGAAATCACGCCTGTGCGGAAATGAAGGCTCTTTCTCTAAACTGGAAGATGAAATTCAGTCATTAGGGTCTGAAATTTGTCCGGCTTTACAGGTGATCTAAGTGGACATGAAATACTGTTGCATTGCATTGCCATGATGAACCAGTCACAGAGAGGCTGAAAAAGATGCTCTTAGTTCTAAGCTAAGAGAATCAAACATCCCTTTGCAAGGATTCAACAGCGATTCAGAGTCCAACTTGATTTAGTTGCTCTGGCCTTGGCAGAACGCTACCTAAGGTTTTTTTCATCTACGTTGAAAGACTCTGTTCAAAATTTCTCATAGTAGCCAGACTTGGCAATTTCTCCCACTAACGGAGCAGTACACATAGAGATGAGTTAGTACTGACACACATGCAGTACACCGAAAGTTGTGGAATGCACAGAAGCAGCTCATGTTTCTTACAAACATAGCAGAGAAATTCCAATGTCATTTCTATTTCTGGGTAACTGAGTGGGTGGCTGAGAGGAATTTGTTTGTATTCCACTAATGAATATTAAATTATATTTGAATATTAGTTCCTTGAGATTATTTGTTGTGGTGGTGTTTGTGTGCTTCTGTGATAGAAAGCAAATTCTGTTAGTAACAAGCAAACAATCAAGAGTAAGTTATTCATAGCCTTGGCCATGTCTTTAAATAAGAAAGAAAAACAACATTTCAAGTGCTTCTAGTCTATAGCCTTATGTCACTTTCTTATAGTCTCTTTCTAACATTGGATGACCTTTCAAAATCCAAATTAAAGAGTAAAAAATTAAATACTTCTTTTTTTTAAGGAAAATAAAAGCACTGAGCAGTGAGTCTCCGAAATGCTATGTGGAATGTAAAATAATATTCTTATCGGTAGCTTTTTAAATTTCCTGTTGCACAGATTTTCTGTTTCCTAGTGCATAAGTTTCTTTAGCAAGATACTCGCTTGTTGTGAATATTGCTAATGGTAGAAATGTGGAAATGAAAAGAGTCAAAATTCTTGAGTCTGATGTCACTGCAACCAGTGTTAACCAGAGATTAGTACTCTCTGTTAGTGTATTTAACACGTGTTGAATTCAGCATGCTATCACATTGATTATTGCCAGATTCTATCTTAAATTGATTGAAATTTCTCTCCTAGAAATTTTTAATTGTTTTAAATGGTTTGTTTCCTGACTGCATAGGTATTTGATGAGCAAAGGAAACTTGTAGAGGTGTATCTGTGTGTCAGCAAGCTTTGAATTGCCCACCTGTGTCTTTTACTTCGCTGAAGTTGCATTAAAACAGAAACCACATAGGCCCACCAGTGTGTCTCACAGATGAGAAATGTATTTAACTGTATGACTCAGAAGTACACCTATCTTACAGAGGAACCAAACAGTATTAATAAGGCATCAGCTTTTCCTCCCAGGACACATTACTCTTCTATATTCACTTTTGACTCTTCTACACAGCAAGACAAAGCTGTAGGTGTTTCTTCCAGGCACCTTGCATGGATTGGGATATTTACAGTGAAGTAAGTAGGCATGTTTATAACTCACCTATGTGAAACTCAGCACAGATATCCTCAACTGGTGTAAGATTCTGAGCTGCTATAATGTAAATTACATCAATTTTTTAGGATAACACTGGGACGTCCTGGATCTCTTTCTCCTACGATCTGCCACCCCTCTCCCTCTCATCCTCTGCTCTCTCTCTCTTTCATAAGCCAGGGTAGCAAAATGATTCAAAGATTCAGTGATGCAAAGTGTGAATTTTGGTATTGAAGATCAGTCTGACGCTAAGTGGTTAGGCTGCCTGGGTACAATATATGTGAACTCTAGTTCAAAGGCATCATGCTACACAGCACAGTCTAAGAAGATACAACAAATAAGATACGCCACCAGCTACAGCGCAGCATGACTGATCGGTGTTGCTATCTGCATAATCTTGTGCTACTGCTTGCTGAAATACTGAGGCTTTTATCTCTTCGCTGGAGAGAATATTCTGTTTCTTGAGATTTGTCCTGAAAGGCTGATGAGAATAGCCTCCTCCTACATTTTTTTGCAATGACATTTTTTTTGAAGCTTTAAATATAAAATGCCAAAAAAGTAATGCATCCAAAAAAGAATGTCACCTCCAGTTCCAAATGTGAAGGGTAAGGAAGTTCACGTAACATATGGGAAAGAGCACTGCTTTGTTTAGCCACTTGGCTTGAAATGTAGACTTTATGGTGCTTTCTACGCAAACAATGCTCAGTTGATCCATCAAAACAAAACGATGGCCGTATATAATAGTAACAATTAAATGCATATTCTCCATGATCACATAGCATATGGCTTTGTGCTGGAACATACGCAATCCCAAAGGATATTATGTGAACATAAAACACTGTTGACTCATGATTCCCTGCTTGTGTTCTCTGGCAACCTCTCTTCAAGAACAGAGACACACACACAAATACAAGGATCCTACCAGGATTTTTTTTTCCTTCAGCTTAATGCATTACTCACAGTAGTGTTTAGGACCTTTGTTATCAAAAATATACAAAAATATATTGGTAATGTTGAGCTCCAGGTTGCAATCATAATCTAAGAAACTGGACTGGAGCACAGGACCTTTACATACTGTAGGACCTTTTTTTTTTTTTTTTTTTTTTTATCTTTTTCGTTCTGTTTTGGATGATGCTTTTCCTCCAATTTGTTATTCCCTCATGAGATAACGGATTAAGGATGGAGTGAGAATCACTTACTTTGGTCAATACAAATCCTTTGAAATAATGCTGATGTTTCAGCCACAGCTCTTCAACACTGCATCCCCGTACCTTTTTGGCTACTTCTTGGGGAGTTTCTTTATCCTCTTTGCTCAGAGCCAACCCTTTTCTTGACACTTTTTTTTCCATCTCTTTTTTTTTTTTCCTTTAAGTTCCTGTTAGCTTAACTTGACAACTAATAAACCTTTTATTTTCTCAGCTAGGGGCGGGTGGTGGCAGGGGGATCCCCAGAAGTTTTCTTTGTCTGCTTTCTCTGTCAATTCTTTTTGGGTCTGGAGCAAGAGGAGTGGAGGCTCTGCTGCTCTCCAGCACAATGGAGATGCCAGGAGGTGGCAGTGACAGGGTCATGGAGGGATTCAGGCAGGCTCTCTGGGATGCCTGGGGACAGGCAGAGGCCAGAGGGGAGGGACAATCTCTCCTGAATGGGAAAGATGGCAGAAAGAATCTGATAAGCATGTTCTTAGTAGGCACCCAAAGCTACTCAAATTCCATCCAGGAGGAAGGAGCACACCAAACTTTCCTCTCTGAGGCTGGAGTAACTGCTTGGATGGCTACACAAGGGTTACAGTGACAGGGTATCGCTGTTCATGTGACTTCATGCACAACCCCAAAATCATCTTTCCCCTTTCCACAGAATATTGCTATCTCCCCAGACACATTTAACACAGTGTAGAAGAGTTGCTGCATGTTATCAAATGAAAGCTGGGTTAGCAGGATTTTCACAATAATTTATACATAGGTGCTTTCCCTTTCTTTGTTAATTATTCTTCAAAAAGTATCTCTGCCTGAAGATTGTTCGTACATTTTTTTCATAACCTCTATGTAAACATAAATAATATGTTTAAGTATCTGCATGTGACATATGTGACTAGTAAACAGAGTCACCTAGTGTTGTTTCAGCCCTTTGGTTGGATGAAAAATTAAATTTCCATAAATTTTATATCTTCTAATGCAAATACTGAATACTTATATTCATATAGAAGTCTCTCTGTCTAACTCACATGTAGGTGTTAGCAGGAACCAAGAAGTGCTAGAGGAAGACCTGTTTCCCTTGTTGCTTGTTGGTGACTAACTAGGAAGGAATATGGATGTTTCAAAATAAAAACCCTGAAGTGTACAAAAATATATTTTGTAGCACTCAAAAGACTTATTATGGTATTATCATTCTCTAACTATGCCTTTATTCTCTGATTACGATATTATTAATTTGCCTATTCTGATGCTTTCAGTTATCTGCCTTCAAAATGCTTTGGAGATCCAATGAAGTCTTTGCTCCCCTCCACTGAGACAGTTTAGTTTCTTCACAGACCTATAAGCCGAGGCACAGAGCTATTTCATTTATATGGCAAATGCATAGAAGAGGCTGGGATAGAATCTCAGATTCCTTTTTCTCTTTCTTGCCAATTCACAAGCTGCCTCACTTTAATAGTATCATGGCTGCAGCGTTATGGGCTTTGAATTAGCCTTGCTGCTGGGAAAATCATGATAATTTGTCCAGGAATTAAAAATACAGTGTTCCACAGCTGTTGATATTGTGCATCTTGAGACAGATTTAGGCAACATGTCAGTAGTTTATAAAGCAAATCTTTTATCTTTCCCGCCTCCATTCAACTAAAGCTGTAAACAGGACACATTGTGTAATTCCTGAGATGAGCTGAGCATGACTGCAGCTGTTAATCAAACTGAATAGCTGTAAATATTTGATTATCTGAAAACAACTAACGGAGCTGCTCTTCTCTCTGTTGCAAAGAGCAGTGATGCTGACCCCCAGAAATGCTGCACTATGTGTTCTTGGATCTGGTCTGAATTAAGAGCTATCAGATGGACAGGAACCCAGGTCTGGGTTTTGGCTCCAACAATAAAATCAAGGCTGCAGGTGAGGCAGCAGATGAATTTGCCCAGAAGTTTCCAGTTCACTGGGCAATGTCTGCAAGTCCCTATTTCAGTGTAAAATGTTCAAGTTCAAAGACATAAAACCACGAGTAAAGTGGAGACATCTAACTGGCAGGCAACAGTAACACGCAGGCCAGGGCAGAGATTTATACTAGCCTGCACAATGATTAGGTCACTGGCAACCTGTGGAAACAAAGCAGGTTGTACTATAAAATAAAGGCATTGCTTTCCACCTCCTGAGGAGAGGGCTGAAGTTTGCCAAAACATTCAGAAATCTTAGAAATAGCCAAAGGGAGACTGACATAAGAGTCCTTTATCTAAGATATTTTATCTAGTTGTCTGCCAAGTTCTGAGCTCCTAAAATAAAGAAACATCATCTTTGTTCATGCAGAGTACGGCATCTACTGCCAAAAGCTAAAGGTGACTTTTGCCCAGCCAAACTGCACAAGACTCTGTGTCTGCCAAGTACTGCCCTGAGCCACGCTCCTGGCACGGACTCGAAGCCAGACTAAGCCTCAGTGAAAGGAATAGGTAATAGGCATTCAGTGACACCAAAAACATGTGAAGGTATTATCCACATGATTTTCCAGGTGGTGTTTTCTTAGAGAAAAGGGCAATTCTGCTTTGGGGGGACTGGAAGAATGGGAGTAGGAGTTGAAAGCAGGAATTGAAGGGGACCAAAAGAGGGACAAAAGAGTCAGTGAAGGCAGGGAAACATTAGTGTTTTGCAAATAGTATAGCAGACTGATATGCATGGAGAACGGCCTGTGAGGCCTTATGACTTGCAAGAGAGCTAAAGAGTAGTGAAGACAGATCTGAGAGTAAGCCAGGCTTAAGGTTGGCCAATGTATTAACTAAGCAGATCTGCACTAACTGATTGCTTACTACAGAGTCTGACTGTTTTGCAAGCCTTTGGTCAAGACCATATTAGCTAAATAGATGTCTATATGCATTGAGGACAACTAATTTTGTGGCTGGAAGAAGCTGGCGTCAATTTTATTCATGGCTGAGCAGGACCATTCTGAGGTGAAATGAAGCCACTCGAGGGAAAGGCCTTCAGGGACTCCTTTGATATAGCATATCTTTTACTGTGGTAAAATATGCTAAGATATTTACTGTGGTAATCTCCACCCTTGGCATTGTGCTTTAGCATACTCTGCAAAGGATGTTCTGAATTATGGCAGTTTACTGTGCGGAACATTTTTCCTCATTATTTATCACTATTTCTCTTTGCCATGATTATTACTTTGCCCTTTTTGGTTTCTTTCCCCCAGCTTTTGAAGTGCTTCCAGATATCCTATCTTTGTGCTTCAGCACCCCAAGCATACACACTGTTGTATTCCCTCCGAGCAGTTAACAGTTTCATTACTGGTGTATTGTTGGTGTCCGTTAGCTGATTGCTCTGTTGTGCCCATCCGAAATGACTCTTCTCTTTGGAAGTTTTCTTTCCATTCCGAGTCATCTTTGCTAAATTACTCCCCATGTTGATAGTCAGTTGAAAATGCATGTCTGCCCTCAACAGGGAGGCTGTTTTTTATTGTTTTCCTTTTGTGATTGAAGGCATATATTGAATCCTGTATGGAGCAGTGTCTTTCAAGTATAGAAGAAAATACCGATGAAAATTATGGAGTTAAAATTATGAATAGTTAAATTCGACTTAATGGGATCATAGAATCATAGAATCGCTGAGGTTGGAAGGAACCTCTGGAGATCATCTAGTCCAGCCCTCAAACAAGTGGTCTATATGGGAATCGAACCCACAACCTTGGCATTATTAGCACCACGCTTTAACCAGCTGAGCTTGGCCAAACTATACAATATAAAACAACAATAGATTTAACTGAAGAATCAGGTAAATGTTATTTAAAATCTTCTCTTACATTTAAAAACCTACAAAAAACAAAGAATAAAGAAGCTAGCTAGGGTTTTGTTCCTGAAAACCATTGATTTCTATCAATATTAGACTGTCTAAAAACTTCATGTCTGTGAAGAACTGATCCTCCTTCCTATAAAATCCTCAGCAAAATCAGCTGAACTAAGTAAACAAAAGAATTGTAATAAGCAGCCTGCTCTTTTATTACATAAAAATTAACTGAGAAAAGATGAAAAGTTGCACTAATATTTAGGTACAAAAATCTTCAAATGTTGCAATACAAGAATTAAAAATCAAAAGTTCCTGTTCCTTTGAACAGATGATAAACGTACCATTAACATCATAAAAAAAGATCGGAAACACTTTCTGAGAAATTAATATCCTTGCATGCTCCATAGAGTTTCCCCATGGGAGGAACTGAGTGATGCCGAGTAGAACGAGAATTTTAGAAAAAAAATGAATGTGAGGTCTGAATTCCCTGAAGAGGTGTTAGGTGACTGCAAGGTTTGATTCCATCATCAGAAAAAAGGCTCTGGCCTCAAACCACAGTTTAGTGGAAAACTCAAAACAACAACTAAAAAGAAAGAAGTCCTAAGTAATAATTGTAAGAGAAGAAAATAGAGAGAAATCAATATGCTTTTACATTTTTATTACATTTTATGCCATCAGACACAGATAATTTCTGTCCAGAAAGCTGAAAACTGAGAATATATTTGGTATCTTGATGCTAATTTAAAATAAATATTTGAAAACTAAGGACCTTCAGAAAATTTGTGTGGTAACGTTATGCCAATTTTTAAGAAAAGTACTACACTGTATTCAGAAGAAAAATAGTTAACTTGAATTACATCCTGGATAAAATGTCAAATAACTTGATAGTTAAATAACAGGGCTACAAATTATGATACTGAACATTTTGCATGGAATTATTGTTAAACAAAAGTTATGCAATTCTTTGATGAGATTTCAAATGATTGATGCATAAGTAATTGCATAACAGAGTGCATTTAGACTTTGTACAACAATTTTCTCACTGTGGTATGATATTCTGATTTGAAATTAACACTACACAGTAGCAGGATGTGTTAAATTGATTAAGGATTGTGTGTGAGATGAAACTCACAAAACATAATCAAAAAATATTTGTCATGGGAGAATCATTACCAAATAGATTATTTCAAAAAGGTCCCTCCAATATATTGTAGAGATGGAGATCTTCAATATATCCAATAATAAAAAGAAGGAAACAAAATTACAACAGATGAAATTTGCCAGTGAAGCAATGGTGATATGTTATCAGGGGAACACAGCAGCTGGCAGAAAGGGTTATAGAAGACTGATAGCTGATGCTTATCTCACAGTATGATTCTGTGACGGAGCTGAGAACTAGGAGAGTAGCAGAGTGACTTTGCTTTGAACACATCTGATACTATAGACCCAATGTTACTGTCAAAAAATTATCTAAAAGATTGACAAATTAGAGACATCCTACTAAAAAGAAAATTCAGAAATGATTGAAGAACTGGAGAAATGATTTGTATTGAGAGATTTAAACTGTTTCAGCTGTTAAATTTATCAAAAGGAAGATGGAGCTTGGTTGCTCTGTTGAATGTCTTCATGCCTGTGGAAAGAAAGTACTAAAAGTTTCTTTAATCCATGCAAGGAAGTGAATCAAGTGACGGAAGTTGGATTATAGGAAGGCCCTCCACACCACAGCAAAGAGCCCTGAACTGCTCACCTCCCAGAGTGCCTTTTAATTCCACCCGTCCCTGTGGCTGTAGGGAACTAACTCTGCTGTATCTCTCACCCAGATCTTCCCTAGGAGGCAATTAGTGAGTGCTGAAAAACCTTGCACAATGATCTCTTACTTGCTCTTTGCTCTGCTACAGGTACAGTAAAAGCGGTAGGTTCAGAGCAAGGTTTCAAGCAAGAAGACTTATGACTGCTCTCACACCGTCCTTGCGCCTCCAGTTGTTGGTCTTATTGTACAGTTATACTTGAGAAGACAAGGATTTGATTTCTCATGACTTTTGTGATCAACACTGAACTCCACATCTAGGGAAGTACCCAGAACAATGGATAAGTAAGACAATGGAGCTGTGAGTCACCTTCATCCTTTTTTTTTTTTTTTTTTTTTTGTTCAAGAGAAGTTAAAAGGCACTGACATCTGTAACTCTGTAGAAGGTCAGCAAAGTTCCCAGAGGTCCTCCTCTGCCTTGGTTCTCCATTCTTGACTAGTCTGGCTGGTGTGGAAGGCTGATTTAGATATGGAATGGGTCGTTTCTTAAACTAACAGGATTGTGGGAGTGAGTGAGAAGTGCAAACACATCCAGGAAGTTTGCTGGACTAAGTAGAGGCCTAGCTAATGTTTCAAACACCAGACAGTGCCCTCGGGATGGGTATTTTGCACTTTGCAGCATTTGGCAATTAATTGCCTCATAAGTCATGACTCAACCCAATTTATTATTAAAGGTAAATCAAGCTGTGAAGGATTTATTGGGTGTTGGACAATTTCTGAATCAATGCTATGTGCTTTGTTTTGAACAGAGAATCAGATGCCAAAGTCGTACCTGATAGCTAATTTAGACTCATGGGGGAAATGTAGATCTGAGGCTTCTACTTGGACAAGCAGTGCTAATTAGATTTGGGAGGTGATAGTAAAAGAAACAATCCTATAGCAATCCACCCTCATTCTTGTAGTGCTATTATTTGGAGTGGTGAAGTCAGAAGAAATAGATGTACTCTTTCAATGAAAATCTGGAAAGGTGCATGTTTGGGGTGACCAATATCCCAAGCCCTTCAGAGAAGGTGGTGTAGAGATATTGAAGGTGAGTTTACTGAGAGCTTGGGAGACTGCAGCCTTGCCCTGGAGTCTTGGGCCGGGATTGATTTTGTCTAAGTGCAGATCATCCTTGAATAGTCAAGTGTGTATTATGGAGCTGAGAAGAAACTTGTGAGAAGAAAAATGTTCCTGTGTGGAGTGGCCAAGTCTCAGTAAATTTCAAGCTCAGTATTGCAATCCTTGGGGTCATGGATACACTATATGCTGATATCATATCTACTTTGAGGTCACCTATTGAGCAGTACTCTTCACAGGAGAATGCCAAGTTTTTATAGCGCTAGTTCTGGGCTTTAATGGGGATAGTGTGGGATACTGAACCTGTACTCATGGTGTCTGCTCTTTCCTTCTAGTATAGATGACACAGTAAGAGCACCTGCTTTATGCCTTTCTTATACTGGATATCTGAGAAGCAAATTGTTTGTATTTTTACAGCGTTCTTGAAGATAGAGTAAGATCAGACCTTGTTAAAACTAGTTAGGACTTATTTTCATGGACTGCTTTTATTTTAAAGATTCTGCTTGTGTTAGGTGCACTTTTTCTCCAGTTGTAACCATTTCACAGACACTTCATAGGTTTTGATCTCTGTGCACCATACTCACAGGGATATTTTGGTGTCCCTGTGAGTAAACACTAAGAACCATAAGGTTCTTTCTGCCACCTCCCTTTGATAGGGTTGTTCTAAGGAATTGTAAAATAATAGATATAGGCTTATATTTTCATTGTTTCTGGGAAAAATGAACCATAACCTTGAGGAATTTATTATTTAAGAATTACACTAGTTAAGGCTTGATTTACCCCTTTTTGACCTAGAATCTAGTCATTCTCCATAAAATGATTGTTATCTGAGAACTACATCAATAACATCAGGCCCCAGTGAAGCTTCACTCCCATCCTGTAGAATGACATACAGCAGGGGGCATGTGGGTGGTCTGCTGGAGACCATGGACTTAAATCAGAAAGGGTTACACATCATGCAGCTTGCTGTGTGAAAATAAATAGGTTCCTTTTGACACACGGATCATATTATTGTCAAGAAGCATGTATGCATCATTTTAATAGAATGCATTGTACCTGTAATTCAGAGTGTCATTCCTGACGAATTTCAAGACTAGTGCTTTACTCTTTGCTGTCTGTCAAGGAGCAATATACACAGCTATTGCCCAGTGCGAGCACATTCTGGAGGCAATACTGGACTCTCTTCTTTCTGTCCACCTGGGTTTTCACTCTCCTTTCAATACTGTGAGAAAGATGTCCAGGATCTCTGTGTTAGAGACTAATGGTTTTAGGTAGGATAAAGTGAGAGAGCAAAACCATATGCAGAAGAGGCAGATTTGTTTTCTACTGAGAACAAATGTAATGAAATTCTAGTTCACGACTTCGTATACTGGGTGGAATACTGTAATAGAAAATGAAGCTGAAGTTAGTGCCAGTGATTTTCGCTGAACTATGGCTCATTAGCTATTTTATGTTGCTTAGCGAGGTCTGTTTACAGCTTCAGAAACCCAGCTAATTCAATGAGTCCCTTCTCTCTGTACAGATATCCCAGTATTCTTGCCCATCTGCCCATGCCCTGTGTTTGCTATCCGTGTGCTGCATGCAGAACTGAACGCATATGCTTACTTTGATGAGAGAAAAAAAAATGTAGACATCTATTCCAAATACATTGGCACTCATCTGGGCTATTTCAGACCAGGCCAGAAAATATTTCATCATGATTCCATCTACCTTTTTATTTTTTTATGAGCCCGGAGAGCTGAATCATACACCTGAGGTTCAGGCCTCTTAGAAACATCGTATTTGAAGAAAACTTTTGAAACCCTTTTTAATTCAAGCCATAGTGCTTCCAAGCACTCAACTTTAACACAGATCAAAATGACCTTTCCAAAAGTTCTGCCTGTGTGTGTCATTCCTGAGGTTCATCACGGCTGCTGATACAAAACACATATTGTGACCATGTGTCAGACAGCAGTCGATGGAGTACAGCGGTGAAGCACCTCATCAGCATGACGCTGTAGGAACGATGGGCTAGATGCTTCAAAGAGGTGTCAAAAGACCACAGAGTGCTTTACTAGCAGATCAATAGTTCCTATTTGATGTGGGCCAGTGGTACTCTGGGATTATGCCCATCTGTTTGCAATTCTGTGTAATGATTTGGTGAGGAAATCAACAGCTTATCTCCCAGACACCCCAGAGAGCAAGCAGTAAGACTGATTTCATTTGATTGCTGTAAATTTAGGGGAATAGTTTGCTCACAGCCATGTTTCCAGCTCTCCCATGCTTGGGGCATCTCCAAACTTTCTTGCAACATTTTGGTATTTCCACAACTAGTTTTAGCCAGAAGATAAACTAATGTCCTGCTGTGGGCATCCATTCTGGTCATATGTGACACTGGTGCCATAATACTTCATTGAATAACTTCTGAATTGTATGTTATAGCTCGAGGCTAAGCCCTGGAATAAATCTTGACTAGCTCCAAGTGACTCTTCCTAGTGGATTCACAGGTTAATTATTGTCACAGATAAATATGAGTGTTACACATCTGTTTGTTTGTTTGTTTTTCTAAATTCATTCTTTTCTTTATGCCCACAATATTTCACACCATCTTCTGTATATCTGCAGCTAACCAGATATAAGCAATATAAGCAGGCAGATAAGCATAAACATGCAAACCAGTGTTGCCCTAGTATTTCATAGCTTTCAGAAAACTTTGAATTTGATTGTAGAAGACTTACTTGTTCTCCATAGATGGTTTTCCAGTGTAACGACTTTCACACATGATTACTTTCTCTTTAACTAGGAGAATGAACCAAGGAGACAAAAAGCTGTTCCAGGACTTAGTCTTACTCAAAGCAGTAATTGGTATTATTTCCATTATAGAGTTCAAAGTACGCAAATGCCCAGTTTAAAACTATAGCTTAAAACTCAATTCCAAGCACATTAAAAATTACATTCATTTACTCAAGACATATTTCCTCAGTAGCACGGGAATATAGACTTGACTCAGTCCTCCATTTCCATCATAATCCTTACTTAATCCTTCCATACTAAATTTTGTAGGCAAGGAGCCAAATAAGTATATGAATGACTTATTGGCAAATTTTTGAGTGCAATGAATGGTAATTGACTTTATGATCTCAACATCATGCCCATTTTCAGGTATTTTACAAGTGATTTTTATGTAAATTGGAAGGAGAATCAAGAATGACTTCTCCTCTCTCTCAGTGCATGAACATATATATGTACACACACACACTCCCAGGATTTTAAGTCAATATTTCAGCAAATGAGCATTCAGGGTGGCCTAGCTCACTCATTTATAAAGAGCACCATGATGTGCCACTGGACTAACATTTAATAGATACAAATTCTCATCATAAAAAGATTTCAACCTCTTGAGGTTTGTTTCATCTGAAACACCAAGCATCCCCTACACAGCTTCCTCACATTTCAAGGATGCTGAAAATGCAGCTCTTGATACGCCAGACTAGCCTCTGCTTATAAAACGTTCTATTTTCTTGGCACCAGAAGACCCATCTGTCTCTCACCTTGCAGGTATTTAAATCACTACAGATTGGCCTTCTCCCCCAGACTAAAATAACAGATTGGAAATACAGTTGAAACAATACATTTATCCCCCTTTTCCTCCTAAGTTCCTGCACATACCAGAATGAACCAAAAGGAGGAGGCACAAACAGACTGGAGATTGAATTAAGTGACATCCTAAGGTAAATTATAAAGCTTTAAAGATAAATCAAAACAACTCTTTGAATAGTAATGAATAAAATGATTTAACTCAACTAATACCCCAACAATAAAAGCAGCATCTTTCATAAAATTTAGGCAAGCAAAGTCCAAGCCAGCAAAATACTTTCCAGTTTATAAAAGTTTTCAAAAAATTGCCAGGGGATATGTTCTGGCCTTCCCAGCAGTGGAGCAAGAGTGAGCTCCAGCAAATCACATGGAAAAAGCATAAGGGGAACAGATTTTCCAGGCACTAATTCAGTGCAAAAGGGGTCTCCCTTCCAATACTACGATGCGCTGATGTGCTAGCGGTGTCCTTTCTCGCATCACTGAGCTCTGCTGGATGAATTGCAGGGGGTCTCTTTCCAAATATCATTAAGTCCAAAGAAAGGGAAAGGGCTCTCTTCTCTTGTATCAATCAACTGTGTACTAACTAAAGGATATATAGAAGGTCACAGGTTTGCTGGAGGTTTTTTCTGCAGGAGGATACAGGAATATATGCTGTAAGCACTTTTGCACGTAGCCCTTATGGAAAAAATCTGATAGATTTTAATAGAGTGATAGTATTCCTACAGAATTTAAAATCAAGTTATAGAAACATATAGGAGGGATATAAATATTGGGTACAGTAATTCCTATTGGACCTTTTGGACTCCACTCTTATTACATTCCAAAGGATTTTTCCATACAGGAATAAAGCTGAATATAGTATACTGGATGCTTCTGTAGTTTACCCATTGAAATAATTCTGAGTAAATTTTTCAAATGTTGAAATGGTCTTTAAAAGGCAGTAGATGCTACTTGTGCCTTCACTTTTATATGTTTCCATAGGATTGATGATTATGCACTAGTATAGTTTTCTTGCAATGCATTTCCAACTTACCATCCACTAGAAAAAGCCAAACAAAACAGCCTTTGGCCAAATCAGCCAAACATATCAACCTTATTCCTCCCCCTCCTCCACCCTCCCTGCCCCCCAGCTATGTTTCTTCCTGATTTGTATCCTTCTTTCCTTTTCCTCCTATTATATGTTTTGTTCAGCTCTTTCCTATTTAGTCTTCCTTGAGATCTGAGGAAGATTCGTATAGAATATTTCCTGGTAATGAAACTCATGGGTTATTGAAAGCTTTTATCCAATACTGTGAGAACCATTCTCTTCCCAGGAATGGTCCTCAGTGAAAAGATTTAGTGTTCAGACCTCTTAGTGATAACAGCCTAGTAATTTTATTAATTTGCAAATTAACTGGCAGAGCAATTTCACTCGTTAACAATTTTGTGAGATACTAACAAAACCCCCTGGGGAAACTCTGGAAGAGTCCTTAGTCTTTCAGCTTTCCCCTCGTCCCTTAGCATCTTTGACCATAATGTCATCAACTACCACTGGCTTTTTGTGCTTTCCTTACATACTGACCAGAGCGTATTTTGAAAGCAGGGCATTTGTTTGTTAACTCCAGTTGTTGTGTTTATGCTTCCCAAAAACTTTTTGAGCAATTAATATAAAAATTTCAGCCTCCAAAGTTTCAACAAGTAGATACTTCACTTTTTTTTTTCTTCCTTCCCTAAGGAGAGGAGGAATTCCTTATCCCTGTTATATCTGCTTTGATGTTGGTAAAGTAGATCTCTGCACCTGCTATAACTTTCCCATTAACCTCTTCTAGTATGGCATCACTCATTTATATACTGTGTTGAAAGAGGTTAGTGGTTAGCGTTTTTATTTCTCTTCCTGTAGGGAAAGTGCAGATGACGTAGCTAGTATGCATAGAACATCGTGAGATTATTTTATAAAAGAAATGTTATTAAGAAATGCTATAAAAACCACTGCATACACTCAGGCATAGCTGTGATTGTCCTTCTTAATTGTTTCTTTAGACTTTACGCTTACTCTGAAGCAATACTTCTGCTGTTTTCCCTGACTTTCTCAAAGGGAGTGTGCTGGGAGTCAAGGTCCTGGCAAAGGAATGGCAAGCATTCCCATGGCTTTAAATAAGAGTTTAAATGAGCACTTGATGATGCTAATGGTGCTGATGGCTCTCTTAATCTTCTTGTGGGTATTTTTTGGACAGAGATACATGACAAAGACCAGTGAAGTTAACTATTCTTGGAAGGTTTCCAGCACTCTACATTGTCTGTGGAATATATATAGGTAACTACCTTAGATGGGATGCCTATATCTCTGAGACTCAAAGCTAGGTGTAATGAACCCAAACCATAAGGAAAGACAGATGCACTGGACATTGCTAACAGTTTTGGAGAATTTTTCAGGAGGAACTCTCTTTAGAAAAGTTCTACTTTGTGTCAGCAACTAAGGAAGTATTTTTCTCATACACATTGTGCTGCCTAAAGCACAATGAATACTCCTTCATTCACTTTGGATGCACCCTATATCAAGTAATAAGGGACTAACTCACACTTTTCTAGCTGACTTAGTACAGTAACAAACCAGGTAACATTTTTCTTCTCTCCAGTTTTTCTTGTACTTCCTGCTTGACTTTGTTGGCTACTCAGGCATTTCTAAGAAGTTGTTTTGTTGTGTTCTAGATAATACTTTTTTAACTGTAGACTTCCAGCTATTCAACTCTATGTCAACAACCAGCTACTGAGCACTACTGCAGAAAATGTATTTATCTTCAGGCTGTGAAGAAGCTAGAATATATTTTACAGGTCAAGATGTGTGAATGTTTCTATCTTAACTCTTGTTGGGTCACATTTCTCTCCCTGTTTTCTTTGATTTTTTAAGAGCTGGAACTATGAATGGGGAATTCCAACTTCAGTTCAATCAGGGCTGGGGGGACAGACAGCCCCCATCTCCTATTTGCAGATCAGGATGGAATCTATCAATATGTCGAAAGGAAAAACTTTAGGTTCTCTAGGACCTGTAGCTAAAGAGAATCCAGAAAAGCATTACCTTTCCCTTTGCATTCAAAACATCATTTTCTAACTCTTTTTTTGTGAAATATCCACACTTTGCCTTTTTCTCTGGATACCTCTGTATCCCTGAGAAAGCACATGTACTAAATCTTTTCTTGAAGGAAAAGGCATGTCTAGCTGCAACTTCTGCAAAGAGGATTCTAGGGATAATATGTTTGTACAGATCCTTGATGAGTGAGGGAATATTGCTATTGCTGTTGGCTGATCCTTTGGAGCACACAAATACAGGTTCTGGGATGAAAGGCATCCTGGACATGAGCCACATACTCAAAATCAAAAAGACTTCATAAGATTAGCAAGCAGATGTGGCTAAATACATTCAAGTAGAAGTCATAGACTGTTTTCAGTTAGATTTGAGATACAAATTCCTTTGTTTATCTTTGTTAAAAAGTGTAAATAGGAGTCTGACTTTTTCAGGAAAAGACAAAAGCTGGAAGTTTCTATCTCTTCTAACTTAGAATTTTTCCTCTACCTTGGGTGATGTGAGAGTGCTAGCTGGAGACAGCTATAAGAAAACGTGCCAAAAACTGAGATCTGCACCAGGTTCTTTCTGTGATCGATATTACTGAGCAAGTTGAAGCACTCTGATGAGGACTGCATTATTCAGATTTGCTGTTTTATTTCATTTGGATTTAATGTTTTTGCTCCATATTTTGAGATTGTTTTACACCTAAAACCCAAAAGATGTGAAAGGTATTGGAAGACCTAGAAGTTGCACATAAGTTTAGCACCTTCTGTAAAGCAGTCCCTTTTTGCCAATCATTCCAATGCTCAATACTAAGAAATGTTAAATTCATCTTTATCTTTTTGCATATCTCAAATGGGCATACTACACTTCTCTACTGCCTAACTCTGTCAATGCAAGCTAGGTGGAAAATGGATTTAAAAAGTTTTATTCTTTATAACTAGGAGGAATATTTTCTGAAATAAAAAGCTGAAAAAACTTCAAAACAGATGTGAACATTTCAAAGAAGTTTGTGCAAAAGAGGACAATTTTTGATCTCAGTATATCTTGGAGTGAAAACTTTCTATTGTTTCCAATTGAAACTCAATTTTTTTTTCAGCTCCAAATGTAAATACTCTGATTGTAGTATAAATAATTGATGTGATCTTAGAGACATCATTGTTGTATGATAATGTGATGGTGCAAGTGTCCACAGTTTGGAAGGTAGAGAGAAACACCACAAAGTTTGGATGCTCAACTGATTTTTATTTAAACTATCCAAACTAATACAGTTTGCACAAGTGGGCAAGAAATCTCATGAGAAGAGAATTTTTTGAGAGTTTCATTATATCTCTTACTTCCATTCAGTACAAAGGGGCATGGGGGAGCCACTGAAAGGATTGTCAGAGCCCCAGGTGGATCTTGATTGACCCCAAATAATGAGCAATCTGGTACAGTGTTGCTCCTTCTTTGAAGCAGCTGAAGTCCCAGGTTTGTATCTGTTTTCTTTTCACGAAGGAAAAAGATGTTGCTTGCCAAATAGAAAAAAACCTTTGGGGTCTGCTTCTGCAGTTTTGAAACCACATCAAGTGTCAGTGCTGATCTCTGCTTTCCTGGTATGCATGTGTGTGATGGAGGTTTCTGCTTTTCCTTTTGTTGTGGAGACAGCAGGAAAAATGGAAACTAATCATTCAGCTTGCATCTCTGCCCCAGAGGTTCTTGCTAGAAAGCAAGAGTTATTTCTAATCCAGGTTTTACTGCCCTGGGGCTGCTGCTGTAAAACTGATGGCTGTGTGCCAACTCTATTCCCTCCTCTCCTTAGAAAAGCGATGCCTGACAGATCAGTGGGTCTGCATAAACTGTAATAAAAATAAATCGGATAGATCTGTGCTTGTAACTTTCCTCTACTAGGAAGTGCTCCATGGAAGTGGGGATGGAGCTGAACTCGCGGAATGAAAATCCCTGCAGAGAAGAGTTACATCTAAATTTGGGAATAAATTATATGGAGCAAACTGATGCCTGTGTCCTAATGGTGTGACCCTTACCACTGTTTTTTGAGATTACAGTAGGAAGTGAAATGAAAAGTATGTTGTAAGTGTAGCAGATCTTGTTGCTGTGTTTAGAGAAAGGCTGATAAAAACTAAGTAGAGTAGGGAAATCCTCAGGACACTGAGCAGTGCCATTTCTGTTTAAAGACTACATTACTTGCTGTATAGAAATGCAATGACAATCTCCACTCATGAAAGTGGTTTAAAGAGTTATTCCACTGAGTTGCTAAAGTCATAGACATCTCGGCTAAGTAGCGCGCACAAGGAAGGTATGAAACGGGTGCAATGTCTGCACAGTTACAATCTCAGGCTCTGAAGGAGCACTGAGCTGGTAAGTGGGAGGTGGCATCTATTTTAGATGGGGGTAATAGCCAAGAGTGTCACTTCCTACCTTAACTGTACACTGGGGCTGCAAATGTGTGAAGTTCTGTTCCCAGGCCTGGGCTGACAAGGCTGAGAGCTGAATCCTGTCCTGGCTGGCTTTGAGACATAGCTCCTGGGGAGTATGTGTTTCCTCTTCTGCAGGAAACCTGCTGGCCAGGTGAGGGCTCTGACATGTGAGAACACAGAAACAAAAGCTGAGTCTTGCTGCGAGACGTTTTAGGCAGGAGGCAAAGACCCGGCCAGACACACTGTGCTGTTGACTGCAGCATTTGCACAAACTGAGACTGGCTGTCCTACCTCCTCAGAGAGGGGCTAGCCAAGGAAACATTTCTCTCCCTCTCCTAGCTCATGCTTAAGCACTGTAGTAAGACCACATGCTGCTTAATTTTTCAGGGCAGAGATGGAGAAAGCAGCTCTATTGGCTTCTTTTTTCCCTCTTCTGATATTTAAGGCACATTAGGGATAGAGTTCAGACTAAGTTTGGTCAGTGGCTAAGATCATTGATAAAAGTTCCAGTAGGCAAGGTTTTTAATCAGGACAGACTCTTTCAAAAAGATTTCTATGAGAACTTTCCTCTTTTTACCCACTCCGTCCTCATGTGGTATGTTTGGGATGAAAAAAAGAGGCTTGTCACAAAGCAAATAACTCATTTAAATGTACATCTTGTAGCATGAAGAAACTCACAGTCTAAGGACTGATGGCAGATCTAGAGTTCTTCTGTACATACATGCATATGCCATACTCACATATTCCCAGTGTACAGTTTCAGACATAAATTTTTAACTGCAGACAGGCAGACCATGAAATTTTTTAGTCTCTGTGGTGGCAAGGCATTTCATGTATTTCCTGAGACCTAGAACATAGAAGTAAGGAGAAGCATAGCTGATCAAATAGTTTTTTTACAACATCATGGTGAATAAATAACCATCCATATTTGGGAACAGTTTTGGAACAGTTCAGCAGCCATAAAGGTCTGACACATGCAAAGACTAACTCCAGAAATGACAGACTGCCCTTACCCAACCTTACCTTTCCTAGTACCTTGACAGGTGGCATTTTCAAATTACAGGCTATCTTGGAGAGGGCTTTTTATTTTTTTTTAATCTGCTGAACAAGTACCGTATCCAAGATTGATTTGCATTATTTCTGTGTTTGAGGTCTCTCTTTTCTGTTTACCAAACATTTAGACTGATCCAACAAGTGATATAGGAAAAAATCTTGTTGTCTAAATAGAAACAAAACACAATAGAACTGCTGTGTTAAAATAATGAACTTCACAGGAAGGACACAGCAATGAGGGTTTTTGGACACTGATGTACTTGCTGTGAACCAGATCTGATTCTTCTTATTTGTATCATTTAAGAACATGTATGGGAATTGTTTCAGGAACTGTTTATGGTCAATGGAATGAAACAGAAGAGAGTGATCTCCTTTGGCTGGCCTTTCCCAGGGAGCCTGATACACTTATGACTCAGAGGAACAAACACATTGAAAATCCCCGGCCCAGTGCTTGTTTTGAAAGTTGTGTAACCAACCAGCCACTCTGGTCACAGACACACGGCTTTATTTGTTAATATTTCAGTTAATATCCGGCTGCTTCTGTGCTGTATTTTGGCATTTGTTTGGACCTCTTTCTTCTGTTTTCTTACATATATATTTTTAATCATAAAAGTTCTGAAAATTACTTGAGCTGAGGAAATTCCCCGTAGTTATTCTGTGGTACTATTTGGCATTGCAGAAGACTTGAAGAGAAGATCGAAACACCACCTCTGTGAAGCCCAGTGTAGAAAATAAAAGCGAAGAAGTCACCAGATGGGGAGTGGGAGGGTGCAACTTTTGTTATATGGGCTAAGAGGCAGAGCTGCTCAGAGCTGCTCAGAGGCAGCACCTGGTAGCCCTATTTCTGCACCAGGCTGGACTGGCTCTTGAGGTGAGTGAAACAAATTCTGCCTCAGTAGAAGGGGAAACGGAGTCTTAGACTATCCACTCTGCTGCTGAAGGGTAGAAATGAGTTTTCTTTGTTTTTAATGATATCTGTAATGTTTTGCAGAAATTCCATTCAGTTAACCTGAGAGATCCTGCTCCTTCAAGTGAGCCGTGTCCAGCAATGGAAGGGATGTCATTTGCTGATGTCCGTTTGTTCTACATCACTTTTCCATCATGCTCACTATTGAGACAGATCTGGAATTGTCCCTAACAAGTAAATGAGGGAGAGGTTCCCCAGGGAGGAAGATGAAACTCTAAAACAGAGCAGAAAGGTGGATCCTTTTCTCACCTGAAGCTGCTTTCAGCATCACTGTTTCTGCCAGGTACTAGGCCGGGTGGGAGCAGCTCCTGGTCCTCTTCTGGAGCCATCTGTCACTTTGAAGCAGCCTGTGGGGCACCTGTGCACAGTTTGAGAGCTCCTGGGCTGAACTGGGGCTCTTGATAGGACACTGACCACTGCTGATCCCTATGGGAGCAATCACACCCTGAGGGCTTTGTGGGTCTCCTCTGGAGGGGAGTGCCATTGCTTCATGCCTGGTTGGGCTGTGAGGGCTCCTGAGGGCAAGGACTGTCTCTCGGCGCTATGCTCAGCAGAGAGTTCATATAGCTAATGCTGTGAGACAAACAATAAAGTTTTCGTAATAAATAACTGTAAATTCAATACCTAAAACGAGTTTAGCATCCCCCCCCCATCCTGCTGTGGTAACATAATGACTACACTCACTAACACTGTCTTTTCTTTTTTTTCAGTGTGTTCTGGCAACAAAGTGTTCTGAGTCATAAGCATAAACAGATTAATATTAATAGCAAATGTCTATGATTAAGCTATAAACATTGCCTGTCTCTAACAGATAGAATCTCAAGAAGTACATAAATTGGAATTAATGCAAAATTGCTACTGACACTCTGGATTTAGAAAGCCTACTATCTCCTTCTAAGAGCAGAAGAAGACTATAACATTCCAGATAAAAACTTAGCTTGACTTGTTCTATAGTTGATTTAAAATACTTTCACACTCTGGAAAGAAAGTAACCTCTGACATTCTGGTGAGCAGCTCTGCAGAAAAGGACCTGGGAGTGCTGGTGGATGGATGACAAGTTGACCATGAGCCAGCAATGTGCCCTTGTGGCCAAGAAAGCCACTGGTATCCTGGGGTGCATTAGGAAGAGTGTTGCCAGCAGGCTGAGGGAGGTGATCCTGCCCCTCTACTCAGCCCTGCAGAGGCCTCATCTCGAGTGCTGTGTCCAGTTCTGGGCTCCCCACTACAACAGAGACATGGAGCTACTGGAGAGAGCGTAGGGCTATGAAGATGATCAGAGGGCTGGAGCACCTGCCCTATGAGGAACGTTTGCGAGAGCTGGGCCTCTTCAGCCTGGGGAAGAGAAGACTGAGGGGGGATCTTATCAATGTGTACAAGTACCTGAAGGGAGGGTGCCAAGGGGACGGGGACCAGACTCTTTTCAGTGGCCCCGTATGACAAGACAAGAGGCAATGGGCACAAACTGAACCACAGGAAGTTCTGCCTGACCGTGAGGGGGAATTTCTTTGTGAGAGTGACAGAACACTGGCATAGGTTGCCCAGAGAGGTTGTGGAGTCTCCTTCTCTGGAGATGTTCAAGGCCCACCTGGATGCAACTCTGTCTAACATGCTTTAGGTGACCCTGCTGAGCAGGGAGGTTGGACTAGATGATCTCCAGAGGTCCCTTCCAACTTTACTCATTCTGTGATTCTAAGATTCTATGATTCATAGTGAAAGCTCTTTGGCTTAAAGGTTACATTTTTCTTAAATGATGATCCATCACTACACACATGTAATTAACAAATATTAGTAATATCCCATATTAACAATAACACCACGCATTACTGAGTCCAATGGTCCAATCACGTGCTGTATAATACCTCAAAAATTTTATTTAAAATTCCTAAGTACCCATACAATGAGCATACTTTTTAAAATATCTAAATGCAACATAAAATCTAGTGAACCTCAAAGGGGAGAATAAAACAAATAAATACTACACATCAGAACATTTTCTGCAGGGTTAAAATCCTGCTAAAACCAGAAACAGTGTGGCAAGAAAATGCATTCTTTGTCAGAAATGACTTTCAGTAGAAGATGCATATAAGGAGAACACTTCTGAAATCAGCGCGTGGATTCTGTGTTTATGCTGATGTAGAAGAGACCAGAATTTCCAGTGTCAGATGTTGTTACATGTTAAGTTTACAATTTAACATGTTAAGTTACAAGTTAACATAAGAATGCCCCTTGACTCTACTCAGTCATAGGAAGTTGATGGCTGCTCTTGTGCTACAGCTCACCACCTGTGCAGCTAGACCTACCTGTGGGACATCATTCTGGGTATGATCACTGACATGCCCCAGACCGAAATAAACTCTTTTAGGAGAAGATAGAGAAGGAGGAGTATTAAGAGATGGTCAGCCACAGCCTGGGGACAAATAGGAATGATGGGGGTGGGAGGAGGGAATAGGACATAAACCAGTTTTGCCATTGCAGAAAACATTTCTGATCTGTCAGCACTTGGCAGTGGTCAATGCTTCAGAGGAAGCAATAAAGACATGTTGAGTAAAGCAGGGCAAGAGTGTGCTGTGGCACTGCAGCTGCATGTCACCCTGGAAACCCTTCGTGCCCCCTGAGTGTCAGCTGGTTTACACCTCGAGCCAACACAGCTGGTTACCCTTTCAGCCAGGCCAAGTCCCACCATGGAGCAATCACTCATGGTATCCTGGGAACTGAGTTTGGTTTCTTGCACACTGGTTTCTCCCCTTGCCTTGCCTTCCTTGTCCCCATGTCCTTCCAGGGTCTCAGGTAGCAGGGGAGTGCTAAGCACCTGTGAGGAGCAAGTGCTTTCCTCTGTCTGATGTCCATGGCCAGAGGGGACTGAACTCCAACCAGGAACTGTAGATGTGTTACACAGAGCAAGAAAATAGTCCCAAATGTAGGATCCTCCTACCTCAGGCAGAAGCTTTGGCTGTTCAGATGATTTAATTTCGTAGCTGAAAATATTATTAGCAGCAATAAATTTGTCTGCCCTTTTAGAAATTCAGCTAATGAGTCTTTATTCTTCTTTGCAATGGGATGTAAAAAGGATGGGGAAGGGCTACAATCCTAAAAAAAATTACTACACCATAGACCGACGTAAATTAGTATGTACCAGTCACAGGAGAAGAATGTTTCCAGTCATCTTACTGAGGGTGTAGCTAGAAATGCCTATTGAAAGGATTCAAACAGAAATTCACACACACATACAGAAAAAATGGCTATATCAGGTCTGATTCTGATTTAATTATTATCAGCCAATCTAGAGTGTCTGCTACATCCGTTCTATCTGTGCACAAGTGAGATCAGAGCTTGGTCCTTGCAGGGAAACTCAGAAGAGCTGTGTTAATCTAAACCCATTGCAGAGTTGCACAGAATAATATGTTGTAATGGAAGTAGCAGTGAACATCTCGCATTGTACTGCAGGTTGTCTTGTGACATTCCCTTCTCAAACGACATTTGCAAAGGCACTCACTGCAGCGGTTTTTCATCATGTAACGGTACAGGACTGCGTGTGAGTGATTTGGAGCTGCCTGGAGTGGCTCTGTGCATTCACTAAACTTCGTGCTTTGCTAGGGAGATATGGACAGGGATGCAAAATGTTCTGGCTTTGCTTTTCTTCTTTACACATTTTGTTAGCTCATAAGTCCCTCTGGTACATTTGCAGTTTTGCCTTAACCCCAGTAGTGACATATACCCAGAAATGGGACAGACAGAGTGAAGAGGGACTCTGGATCCTTGCCAAGGGCTTTGAATTGAGTTTTGAAGGTACATGTTAGCCAGACACCTGGATTTCTCTCTCTGATGCTGCTTCCTCCCAAAAAGGAATGCTGAAAGGAGAAAACTGGAACATAAATATAAGGTATAGAGAGGATGAGAAAGGAGAAGAAACTGCTCCAAAATAGTATTTTTAGTATGGTAATAGGAAAATATTTAAATATATAGCTAGTATAGAAATAATAATAATTTTATGCAACTTCATAAGCTAGGAATAAACCTTCACTTAAGAAGCAAATCTGGCCTCTGCAGCAATGGCAAGATCCTTAAAATAGGGGGTGGTTGTTCCTCCACATAGCAAGAAGACATGGACTTTCTTGCACCTTTCCAGGGTATGAGACCATAGGCTACCTGGCATAGCTTTCTGAAGGCCTCCTGGGTCTCCAGTGTTGGACTTCAGTGCCAACAGGCAGATGAATCTCCATTGCCTGTGGACAGAGGAGCAGTATCCTCCCTTTGCCCATCCTCCTGAGCTCATCTTCTCAGGACAGATGCTGTGCTCAGGTTCTGCCTGGCTCCTGGGAACAAAGAGGATCCATGACAGCCCTTGCAGGAAATCTGTCAAAGCCATGAGGGCAGCGTGTACTTATGCCTCACTTGAAAGAGAATTATCTTCTCAACTATGCATGTTGCTGCTGCTTTTAGCCATATTTTTGCTGTTGAGTTTAGGATTATAGGTTTTTTTTTCGCTTCAAGCAGAAAAAAAAAAGAAGTGTGAATTTGCAGGACATGTGACAAATCTAGTATTTGAAGGCTGACGATTTGTTTCTAATGAAAAGTCTTTTATTAGGTGAACTGTACAGACCTTCTTGCTGTGCCGTTGGTGTGAAGCCAACTCTATCTTTCCGCTGGCTGAGACGCTTTCTACACATGGAATTTTTTAAAACAATAGGCAAAAGGAAACTAAATTTATTGTTCAGATGGAGATGGCAAAAAAAGTGTCTTTCAGGTAAAAAAGGTTGGACAGCTATCCTCAGATTTGTTGAAAAGAAATATAACAGTATTTCTTATAACTGCAAAAGGTAGTTTTTGACAGATCATTATTTTCTTAGCTGATGGTCAAACCCATGCACTGTGTAAAGATGGGAGATAGGCTAAAGCTGAAGATCTACTGCTGTCAGTGGATGTCCTTTGCATCTGGGACCCTGATGGCCAGACCACTAGTCATTCTTCCAGGCAGCGTTTGGCAGCCTGAGCATGTGAATGGTGGCATTTGGCTGCAAAGGTGCTATCTGGGAACACGGGGAATGGCTGTCAGTGCATGCTGTTATCAGATAACCGAACGCCCTCATGTTTCTTCTTTTAATAGCAGCAAGAGTCCAGACGCAAAGTCCCAGTGCTGGCATGTTCTGCATTCGAAACTGGGGAATGATGAAAATGAGATGTTTTGGGTGACAGGTCTAAAAAAATGGGGAATGCAGTAGCTATTTCAGAGGGGTAATTTTCTCTTTCTGATTTACAAGGGGTCTGCACAGCTGCAGGTACTACACTACTGATACTTCTAAATGAAACACAGAAGTTGCTGAATTGAATCACATCCAAGATCCATATGACCCCATGAGTAGTGAGTAGTTTCAGTCTGTGGCCAGCACTAGATTCTGCAGAGAACGGTGAAAAAAACCTTGTCGAAGACAGGTGGAGGTTAGCTATCTGTAGTGTTTCAAGACTGACAAAGGCCTAAAGCATTAATGTTTCATCTTTTTTCTTTCTTTCTTCTTTATTTTTTTTGATGTAGTAACTATAATTGATCCTTGTTACTCATTTGAATATCTGACTGGAAAAAAACAAGATCTGAACCTTGGTAAGTTTTTCTGTCATCATAAAAGGAAAAAAGAGATTCTTTCACAGGAATATACCATCCCTACTCCCAAAGATGTTAGGATACCCCCCTCCCCCCCGTAAACCTCTACCCTGCCATTTCCCTGAGAGCAGGATTAGCTCTGTGAAGGAAATTCTGGATGCTCGCAATTATTAGAGGCCTGAAAATATAAATCTCATTTTGCTTCCCCAAGAAGGCCTGTGCCATAAAAATTATACAAGATCAGGTCTGTCTGAGTGATAAACTGCAGACATATCATCTAGGCACCTGTGACCACTTCTGCATCACCGAACCTGTTAATCCTTCTTCTGTGGACCTGTTCCAACAGTTCAGTTTGAGAAAATTGCTATTTTTAAAGAAGAAAAATATTCATTTTCTCTTAACATTTATTTCTTTCTCTTGTATGTGAAAACTTCTCCACAAGTTACAGCTGAGAGCACTATTTAACCCCAGATCAGTGTAAGGATCATTTCTTAACACTAAGAACAGGAAGTGGGAATTCTCCCACTCCAATGGTGTGCAGCACTCCTTTATTGCGTTTTCAGATGCCAACACAGCAATGTGCATGTCAAAATCATGACTCTGCTCGTGGGCAGCAGTGTCAACTCAGAATACTTAAAATTCTCTCTGCTATCATTTTCCCATCTGCTGCCTGTGAAGTTGAATTCATATGCTGAGCAATTTGCTTTGCTAAGTTGAGGGATAAGTGTATTAGAACATTTTTTAAAAATTTCTTCTAAATATTTCTCTTCAAAATGCAGTGTGACAGGGAAGAAGGGAGTCCTTTTGCTTATTGTTTGGCTTCCTTCTGTGTTAACATCATATTGGGTTCCTTGAGGAGATGAGGTCATGTGCAAAACTCTGGAGAAAGGGTATGGTCTCTCTTTCTCTTAGGGAGTTACAAAACATGCTTCAAGGGTAAAAGAAAGTTCAGAGTATGGGGTGGGAGAGGTAGAGAATGGATCTCACAGCCTTCAGTGTGAGCAGAAACACTAAGACACTCACAAGAGAAGCAAAGTGACCTCAAGGGTCTGGATGGGATTTGGTTCTGTACAAAAACTCACTGAGTTGGTTGGAAGCAAAGATCTACCCGCAAGGGCAATGGACAAAGGGAGAGTCATATACAATGTTTTAAATACTCTGGTGTCATGTCTGGTTACCTTGATCTTTTTCTGTTGGAAAAGTTATCCATTCTAGTGTGCATTGAAATAATCAATAGCTGATTTCAGTTTAAACACCTTTCTGTCTTTTTGGTGAGCTCACCAAAGGAGAAGGTCTAGATACCTCTAAACTTTGGTCAGCTCAAAGTCCTGTTATACATGGAATATAAGCAAGATATAGGATGCTGCTGAAATAACCATGACTCTGTGCATAGAATTTCATTTTCATAGAGCTCAGGTCCAGGATCCTCAGGCAGACACTTTTGCCTCTTGAGTACAAGATAAGAGTTGTTTGATTCTAGGACCAACATTGTGGGACCATTGTATTTGTATGGACTGGTGTAATTCAAGTACTTTTCATACATCCAGATTTTTAATCTGAATTCCTCAAACATTTTAGTATTTAAAGAGCCAGATCTTGGTTCATTCTCTAGTTTTTTTCTGTATCCATGATTTCACAGGATTATTCCTCATTCTCAGAGGAAGCTGCAGGTATGGCCATTCTGTACCATCTAGCCTGGTCCACAGCAAGCCCCAAGGGCACTAGCTGGTGAGCTCAGATAGCCTCCTACTCTGTGTAGTTCAGGCATATAAATATACTTTTGCATTTAATTTGCTACTCTGGAGATAATATGCTCAGCCCAGACATAGTCCATGACTTCATTCAGCGTCATACTATTTTCCATTCTTCCATGTTAACTGGCAAAATGGAAAAGGATTTGGCTCAAAAAACTTGAGATGCCCAGTTAGTGTGACCCCAGCTCCCTTTGCTTCCCTCCTGCATGCAGCATGAGGTTGGGGAGCTGTGAGATCAAACTGCGTATCTTTGTCCTGATATTGCCCAGCTTTTCAGCACTTAACAACATGCATAACAGCTTTCCAAGGTAGAGTTTCCTTAGGTGAGAAAATATAATCTGAAATATATAGATAGGTAGAGGTAGATGTGATATGGGTAGAAAGAGGGAGACAGAGAGAGATGCAGATGCAGAGGTAGAGGTAGATATAGCTATAGCTGTATCTGTGATGGATGGTCCTGGAATGCTATAGTAGAGACTGCTGTTGCTTAAGGTACAAGGTAGACTGGTGTTGATGGTCACATATTGTAGATATGATGGCTTAATAGTCCCAACAATGACCTAGAAATGATCAGAGAAAGCCCTGTGTGGTGCTTCCACTTCTTTGTACCAGAGAAATAGGCTGTGCCTCAAAGAAGGGGATAGATTAATAAAACTGTGGGTTGAAAATGGAGAAGTAATAACATCTGTTCTGTCTTCTTTTATTGCTATCCCTAGAGAGCTAGAAGGTATCCATCCTTTGTCATTCCTCTAAAAAGAGTCTGTGAGTCTGGGAAAAAAACCTGTGGCATGTGGGAGAAACTTTCATGGGATCTGTTTTATCCTGATCTGACTCTTTCCTCAGGTAAGCTGCTCTGACAGCAGTTGGTGTTTCCAAGGTACTTCTGCTTTGGCAGGCAGTGTGGGGCCAGACCCTGGAGACTGCTCATGTTCAATTTTTATTTAGCAAACTGCTATAGCAGTACCTGAAAAACACTCAGAAGAGGTGGAAAGAATGTGCTCTGAAAGATTCTACCTGAGCCCTATCAGAAGTTAATCTCATAAAACCAAAGAAAGGAATCCTGCTGGATTTCAGAGAGCTGATGCAGATAATGCAATTGCTGGTGCATATCTCAAGAAAGCTTTCAAAGATCTTTCTAACAGGAGACATCTAGTCAAGGATTCATTTCCAGGGCATTGAAATGGGCCTTTAATGGTGTTTGCTATAGTGATACAACAACATCATATCAGACCTAACAAATGATTTTGAGCAAGTGACATTATCAGTCCAGGCTGTTGTTGCTCTTGGCTTACTATCAGAATGTCTTACCTGCTACCTTTTCTGCAGTGCTTCATTTACTTAGATATCTAAGAAGAGCTAGTAAAACAGCCATTCATAATTAGAATAATTACTAACAAAAATCAATGTGAGGTCTAAACAGGTTGAAGGTCTTTAAAGTAAGTTTACTACATTCAGGATTACTTCACACTATCAAGTACAGTGAATACAGTGTTGTGCTGACCGAGCTGTGAAGTATGTGTACTGAAGTTAAATCTGCTAAATTGTTCTCAACTGAGGTACAGAATGCTCCCTTCCAGGCCTAACAAAGCAAATGACAGTTCTTTCTTATGTAAGGAGAGAAGAAACTATTGCCATATCTAAAACTGGAATAATAACAATTACTTGTTGCAGTAGGAATGTCAAAGAGCTTGCCTGGTTATGTCCACTTGGCATAAAACACTGCTGATAATGCCAGGCTCAGAGGAATGACTGAATTCACGTTCTTTGATTGAACATTTTGCACACTAGAGTTTTCCTAGGACAACATGAATCACCTAGAAATTAGCAATGTGATACTAAGAGACAACTCATAACTTAATAAAATTACTGTCTATCTGTAAGTGGGTTTTTTTTCAGTAGAGCCTATGAAATTCTAAGACTGATAGTGGTTTCTTCTGTTAACCTTGTCTTTCTGAGACTTTGAAGCTCTTGACTGAGTGTGTGACTGGCGATCTTACCAAAAAAGCCTTGTGATTATTAATGCAACAGTGCTGAACCCAGACTCAGTGATCAGCTTTTTCATTTTATTTGAAAATCTACAATTCAGAATAAGATGAGATTTATTGAGAAGTTTCTGTAGCAGGCTCACCTGTATCCCCCTCTGCTTCTACAGCACATATTCCATTGCAAAACAAGCCCTTACTGGTGTTCTGCATTTGCAAAGTTGCTGCTTTTTTTCATAGTGGAAAGCAATGTTTTTGTGAATCTTTGAATCCATGGGGTTGTTGCCCTTATAGAAGCACTTGATCCCCATCAAGACTGTGTCTCTGCAGCTTTCCAGTGATGTTTTCACTAGCGACACATGAGATCCAGTTTCTTCTTTGACGATTCTACTTGTAACAGGCTTGTTTTGGAGGGATATTTGTGTGTACGTGCTTGTAAAGTTGCGGGAAAGGCTTGGCATGTGAAAATTAGACCTGAGTTCCTGCTGGTGTTAGTAGGTGTTAGTCTAGCATTATTCTGGTTTTGGAAGAAACTCTCTAAATATGTCCTTGATGTTAAATGACAGATTTTGAGGTGGTCCCATATGAGAGCACAGCAGCCATTAAGGATTCATGGATATTTATAGGACCCATCTTGTGTAGTTTAAGCTGTGAGATTGGTCACCATCTGACCTCTTTTTAAGAACTTCATACTTTGTAAAACATCATATCATTTTTCCTATTAGCGGTTAGTCAACCCTAAGGACTATAGCCTGTTCTTGGTAGCAGATAATTATTTCTCATCTGTAGGTTTTGACACTTCATGGTTTCTTGCCTTGTTTGTGGACAGTTTGTGGCTGATAAAAGTTTTGCCTACCCTTCTTTTGCTATCCCACTGGCCTCCACACATAACTTTGATGCTCTTGGAAGCTGCATCAGCAACCAGTGCACATTTCCTCCTGGCAAATTAGTAAGTTCTCAGGAAAGACCTCACCTGTGCAGATTACTAGGTGACACTGCCTCAGAGAAACTTTGGAGTGCTAGCACCTTGAACATGAAACTCCCAAGAGAGTAAGCTCTCTTATGCTGATTACATTTTTTGCCATAGTTCTTTGTTAGTTACCTACTCCAGCTACAGTCAAGGCTAAGGCAAATCTTGCAAGAATGAAACCAGCAAAACTGGGTTTTCAAGTAGGAGGAATGGGGGGAAAATTTAAATAAAATGCAAGGAAACTATCCTTTCTTGTGCTGTGATTTGCTCCTAAGTGAAATCAGATGTGAAGGTAAGAACTGTCTATTTTGAATTTTGCAAACATGAATTTTAGACCAAATCTCTCAGCAAAAAGCAGAGGGACACTAATACTGATACCAACTGATACTTAGTTTCAGTGACCCAAAGCCATTGACATGCCGATGCTTGAGAAGCATTTTTATTCCAAACCCTCACAGGGAGAGGGGACCTGCCACTTAGGCGCGGAAAGAAAGGAATCTAATACCCCCTCTAGTTTTCTTTACGTGCTATTCCTCCAGACTGGGTAGCTAGGCTTTTTGTTTCTTCTTGTGCTGCTCATGGCCTTCCTCTGCTTCCTCCATATCCACTACCACTGTAAGGATGTTTTTGTTTCTTGTGATTTGGTTCTGATTGTTGTGTTTCCCTGTTTCACCTCTCTATTCTCTCAAGTTTATGATTAGATCAAGAAAGGACTTTCTTACAAGAAGTTAGAGTATAAAACATGTTGAACCAGATGCCTCAGATGAGGGATTTGGGGACAGAGGCTTTATAGATAGACTGAGCTTCTCAGGCGAGCAATCTAGCTGGGAGGCTCCAACTCTCTGTGCTGTTAGGAAGAGTCAGTCTGAACTGGACGTGGCATAAAAGGAAGCTCTTGCAAGCTGATACCCCCTCACTTCTGAACACAAGCTTTAAATAGGTTTTTTTTTTCTTTTTTTTTTATTTATGCGTTTCTAAAAGAGCTTAGCTTGGGAGCTGCTAAGAAAATGTGACTTGATGACCCAGTTCAACCTGATTCCTGACTTTGTGGCAAAAAAGCAGACTTAACATCTTCATTCTTGGCTAGTAGTAATAAATTATTAGTAGCTTACGAACAAAAGTCCTCACTTCAGCATTAGTGAGCAAAATTTGGAGAAAAAAATAGAGGCATTAAGCAGGCAAATAGTGTCACTGAATGCACTGTAATGACATTATGCACTGAATGTATCCTTCCACGGTTTTAAATCATGGCAAATAAATTTTTACAGTGCAAGTCAGTGGGATATTTGGGAACTGCAAGTTATTTACTGAGACAGTGGAGAAGAGAGAATTTGCAAGGAAGCAGTGAATCTTCACTGTGTCAAGTAAATCTAGCTGTCACATTTGAACTCACATGCTGGTGGTGAATTATATTTTGGAGTTGAGAAGTCAAATGTGCTTCTACATTGCAAGAGCAAGGACTACTGTCTGTGGGTTTCACATGTGGCTATAGGCCATTAGCCTCCATGACAGCTGTAAAGACTTTGCAAGCCACAGGGATCTCACTAGCAGGTCTCTATTACTCCATGGGAAGGGTTTCACGGGTAAATCAAAGGCAAGCCTGGTGAGTTCATGCATTTCCAAAGACTAGTGTTCCTAAGCCTTATATGGTGTTGGTGGGAGCAGGCAGCTTCCATCAACCATGGATCTTTTAGTGACAACCACAACCCACCCAGAAAGGCCTCTTAGCTATTTGAGACTGATGATTTCATTTCTCCTTTCTGAGTTTTGCTCATTTCCTCAGGCTTTGACTCCTTGTAGCCAGATCTCTGGAGTGCTTTATGCCATCCTAGAATTCTTTTCAAATGTCTCTATTCCCTCAAACCAAAACCACTCAATTATCCTAGGAAGAAAGCCTTTATAAACATGCCCATCAAGCTGAACCTATCATACAGAAGAATGTTTCTCAAGTATGATGGATACACATAGCCTTAGGTAGAATAAACTTCTATATTATTAGCTAGTGTTTCAGATGTTTGGGTTAGCATTCGTTCCTATCCACTAAATAATTTGGTTTCCGGAAGCTTCTCTGGAATAGCACATGGTAATTCTAGTAGCTGTATATTATGTAATGCAAATACTGAGAAGCCAGCCGTGCAAGATGGAAAATACCCATGAATTTATTGTGGCTTTTCTCCTTTCACATTTTTTTCCTTTTGCTACTCAGAAGTGCACAGAGTTCCTCCCATTACTGAACTGAAAACAGGGAGTGATTGTATTCTTTCAGGTGCTTGGAGATATAATTAAGGGCTGTAAGACATTACCTTCTTCTGCCCCAACAGAGCCACCATTTTCATCCAAGCAAAATTGAAAGTGCAATGTAGACTATTCTGAAATTTGTCAAAGATTTTCATTCCCTAACAATAATGAGTTTTATTAAAGATCCATTTACATGCAGTTATATTTATTAGGACTTTGACTCTTACCCCTATAAAACTTCATGAAAAATCACAGCAGATTAGACTGCGGGGCCATCTACCATCTGAAAGTGCAGAGTTGTGCTTGTGCATGTGGAAATTGGTGAGCAACACATGGGAAAGACAGCAACTGGCATCGTACAAGCCAGTGGTTTTCTTGGAGTATATGTGCCCTCCAGCAAGGCTAGTTTTATGATATAGCCCTGAGTGTCAATTCGTTGTAGGAATTCCTAATGGCATTATTTATGGCTTTATGTCTCCACCTTTCTGCAAGCTGCATACAGAGATCTCTATTCTGGCACTTCCAAAGCAAAGAACACACATTGAGCACCACCTGAGAAAGGTCTGGCTTAAAAGACTGGACACATCCTCTAGGCACACTGGGGTAGGGAAGAGGTAAGAGTCCACCTTTCTGTGGCATTGTCCAGCTGCCTTAGACATTAGCTCATCCTTTCCTGCAATCTTCTACCTCATTCATCTTGTTCTGCCTGCAAAATGGAAGGCATCGGCCCCATACGGATGTGTCCCCTCTACCACCTGATCTTGATTTCTCTCTCAGAGGGGTATCTCTCTGTTTAAAGGCATGTGGTGAATCAGGACATGTAGGTATCCAGCAGCTAACCTTGGAGTACTAAGAGTTGGAATTTTAAAACTGTAATGTAAGATTTCATTGAATATTAACAACGTGATGTAAGGTTTGTTCATATATGCAATTGCATGTATAGATTCAATTTCTTAGATATTTAAATAACCAAACTGAAAAAACACAATACCACATTTACATAGTCATCATTAGGCACTGATCTTTGACCTTTCCATCAAGAAAAGGATTCATAGCAGTAGTAAGTTACCACTCTACATGAACCAGAGGTAGACAGAAATGGTGTGTATACTTCAGATAGATTTTATAGACATGTGTTGGTGGTAGGGTTAGGCGGTAGGTTACACTCCCAGATCCTGCTTTTCCTGCCAGATTCTGAATAGGACTGCAGTGGGGCTTGCACAGACCTTCCCCCATGACCCACAGTCTCTCCCTGTGTTCTCATTGCATCTGGTTGCCTTTTCTACCCTCAAATCCTCATTTAGCTAGTCCTAATACTGACTGCTCTACTCAAGACTTTGGCCATTTATTTCTCTCCACTGATTTTGGCTCCCATTGCTCCACTGTATTGTCTATCTGTACTGTTTCCAGTCTTACCTTCATTATGTTCTTCTGATCATTTCATTAGGACCTCCTTCTTCATCCTGTCTTCCTGAGCAGACACTCCTAACTTGGTCCTCTCATGTTGCTTCTCTGTGTCTCTAGATGTTCTCCCACACTGCCCCATCCCTTGCTTCTCAGGTCCATTCTCTATGCAGTTTCAGATTTCCCTTCATCAACTGGTGTTTTGCCCTCTACACACCTCTCTGCCTGATCCTTGTCCGGCTGATTATTTTCCTCAGCCACGCAGTGTCTGTCTCCTTCCCGTCCAGATATCACCACTAGTATGGAAGGCTGCATTCACAGCCTAACTATGCATTTCCAGTTTTTGTTGAAGTACAGGACATATCATCTGCATTCATCTAACTTGTAGACTGTGAAGATGTGATTAATTTTCAGCAGTGTTACTCTTAATCTAGACAGGAAAAGTTCTGGAGCTTTGGCTTCATATTAAAAAGCAGCTGGTCTGGCTGGATTCTGATCACCAAAAGGGGCTTGAGGGGGAGCTTATATGAAAAGGGAGGAGAAGTCTTAGTGAAAAACTGAAAAATGTGGTCAGAGTAACTGGTGCTCCTATGCTTAGCAGGAAGGTTCTGTTGAAATGTGTCTGTTTCACTAGATGGCACTGCAGAACAGTTTGGCAGTGGTTCGTGGGTGCTTTAACAGAGATAAAAATGACCGAGGGAGGTTTTATTTGTGAAGGAGCAGCATCATGTTTAACTTCTGGAAGGATCTGGGTGAAGTCTGAGCAACTTAAGCACCTTCTCTGTACAGCTGGAGCCTCACAGAAAAACATTCTGCAGGAAATACTGCAGTGTGAATATTTACAGGACTGTATTAGATGTGCTGTAATTCCTGATTCTTTTCCCCTGGTTCAGGGGTCCTAAGACTTCCCCCTAATTTTCACAATGGAGCAGTGCATAAGATTTACTTGGATGAGTGAGACGGGGGCGGATTATATATGGGCTGACTAAAATGGAGCCATCAGATATGAAAGATCCTTCCTTCAGGACTAACAGGAACAACAAAGTACTTCCCCCTCCAAACACACAACTGACGGGGCCGGGTTCGCAGCATCCGTGTAGGTCCTGAATGGGAGAGAAAAACTTTGCAGCACTGCAGGATCCAAGTGGAGGAGCAAGGGACACAGTGAAGAGAGCTTGGCTGTTTTCTCTATTAAACCTTGCTCTAGCCACAGACCACATGTTTTGCCATAAGCATCAGCTCCCTCCATAGTGGCCTGATCATCCTGCAGATCAGTGAGGGTGCTGCAAAGATGCTACATAGAGAGCACTTATAGTAATACCCCCTGCCTCCATGAACTGGGTCATGTTTTGGCTCTGCAGCTGTGATCCCTCTTCTACTCTCAGTTGCAAACATACAGAACACTATATAAAGAAATCCATATTTAGTGATGATTTGAGGGAGTTTATTTTGTGGCCTGACGGCATGAAGTGATTCACATTTATACAGCCTGTGAGCCTGGCTCCTGATTAATCAGTTGGTTTCAAAGTAGGTGGTGCAGTGCAAATTAGGTGAGTATTGCCCTGGAATAAAGCACTTTCCATAGCCTTTTTTTTTCTTTTACTCAGGATTCTTCATGTAGCAGTTCTGCTTATGGACCCTGTTAGATGTGTTCTCTGGCAGACAGTGTTCTGGAGAAAGAAAGTCAGTAAAACTAAGTTTGCCTATTGCTATGGCAAAGCTAACAGTAGCTTTCTTGCAGAAAGAAAAGTATAACTGATTTACCATACTATAAATAAGACGGTTTCCTATCAATTCTGGTTTCAGCTGAATGTGGAGGGAAGTGTTGTTGTTGGGCTGTTGCTTGTGATAATCCACTACTAAGTACTGTTTGGTCCACGTGTGGTTGGTGTGCCACTGTGGGAGCCCTGGGCAGTAAGGAGTAGGACTGTACTGAGTCTGTGAGTGCGTTGCTCTGCTGTAGACTGTGGCTTTTTGATCTCCAGTTGCAACCATGTAAATGTTCTGAGTTTTCCTGAGTTAAGGCCAGAAAGTAAAGAAAAACTCATGTGACTCTCCTAAAAACCTTAAGCTTTGAATAAGCTCACGTGAGTTTGCTTTATTGTGGTTTTGGTTTTTGGAATTTAAGTTTCAGCTGGATCAAAGTCTTCAGCTTCGCAGTAGTAAGAGCAAGAAGCTTTGTGGGAAACTCACACTATCTCTGTCTGAAAGGCTTGAAATAGAACACCGACATTTGTGAAATGCAGGAAAAGTGCCTTGATTCAGAATGAAAGGCTAAGAACTGGTAACACTGTCTGTTTGTTAGAGCAAGAACAGTATGTAGTTGCTCTCCCCCAAGAGCCATGAAGTTGCCTTCTGCTTCCTGGTACCTGCCAGGCTCAGAGAGAGCAGGCTGGTACCTGAAGCTGTGTAAACTGATGCTAAGACATGGCTATATCAACTGGTTTGTTACTGCAGCCAAGACACTACTGACTCAGCCTAACTTTGGTCGGGGATAAGTGCCAGCTTTATCTGAAGCATCTCAGCATGAGATAAGGAATATTTGCAAGAGAATCTCTGATAGATGCAGACAGAGCTGCTCTGGAGTTGTTTCTTTTTGTTGTTGAAGTTCATTAACCAAAATATAGGCTGTATTAACTTATCAGGTTTGCTTTTTATTTCCCCAGGGGCCATAAATTTCAGATATTGATTCTACGATTCTATGAATATAATCCCCCCCCCCCCAAAATATACTAGCACATTTTGGAGGGATAACAGATTAATTTCCCGTTGAGGAAAAAAACAGTACATTTATGGTCTTCTTTTAAGTGACATAACTAGTATTGTTTATATTGTGTTCCCTTGTCCTTGAAAAGAGATAATCAAACATTACACAGACGAACCGTCTTCTTCGGGCAGCTGAGCTAGAATACTGCTGCTTGATTCCTAAAGTATATTTCTGTAAGGCAGAAATATAATCCTGTTTCAGCTACTTGCAAATGGTCACTGCCTGCCAACAGACAAATAAATTACAGTACAAAACTAGCAACGATGCATCATCTCCTCAGATATTGAATAGAAATTGTGTACTAAGTATAAACGTTTGGAGTGATAACATAAGTAACTTCATCAAAATAGTAGGCAGTACGTTCTTTAAAGTTAACTTACATGTGACTGGATTTTTGTCTGACAGCTTTACCCAGGTGAAATAGTCTCTTCATCCTTTACACATCTTATCTAGAGCAAGGAGTTAAGGGAGCATTTCATATGAGTGCAAGTCTGGAGTTTAAAATTTTAGCATGCTCTTTAACTTAAACTTTTAATCACACTGTGCTGACTTTACTCACGTGCAGTACCATGAGTTTAACTGGCACTTTCATCTTGTTAAGATACGTTTGGATAGCACAACTGACCCCTTATGGATGTCTATCTCAAAAACATTTAAGAAAGTTACCATCACCATGATTTAGGGTTCTTCAGCTTCAAAGTCATGTAGGGAATGAAAGTAGAAAATAGACTGAGAGACAGTGTGATCTAAAGGCATACATAACTTGCAAAGGGTTGAGATCAGGGATCAGCTGATAGTTTTGACATTTGCTTATGATCAAATATAGACATTTACCTCTGAGCTAATCACCCTAGCCTTGTCCAACAGAAGATGGAGAGAAACAGGCATTTCTAGAAGGCAATTTATCTCAGTCTCATATAGATTGAGATAAGATTTATGGCCAGATTTATTTCTCTCCCATCTTCTCTAGGAGGAGTCTGACTTGGATGTGACACTGGCCAAATTGCTCTGGCTCCATTTTCAGAGATATAGACTAAGCATGATTACCAAAATAAACAAGTATCTGGGGAGGAATTAATTAATTAATATTTTTAAAGGAATTGAAAGTGTCAGGTAGTTTTTTTTTTTAATATAGACTTCACTGTCTCTGGTGAAGGCAGTCATAGTTTCAAATGTTTACAAAGGTCTTTTCTTTCTCTTATTTTCATATTTAAACAAAGTGGAAGCCACTGTACCACTCCAAATGAATAGTGGATAGATGATTATCTTCAAGATTTGATTTTCATCATAGAGTGTGCAAGCAAGAGACAGAGTGCTAAGATAAGGTTGTGTGATTTTTTTTTTTTTTGAAAGTAGTCCTTCCATAGTGCCTGCAGCTGATTTCATGGAGTCAGTCATTTGTAATTCAAGCAGAGCCTTCATGGAAGTCAGCAGGCTTGTAACTACCATGTAGAACCAACAGATAATCAGCTAAGACACATCAGCCAGCAGGTGGATCAATCTTTTCTTTTTTCTCCTTTTATTTTTTTTCCTGTAAAATGAGTCAAGATGGCTGCTACAATGTTGTATCTTTATGTGGGCTGCTAAGGTGGACTACGCTTTCTGTATAATCTGTGTAGAATACCAGGTGTCCGCAGTTCCTGAGAAATATTATTTCCTTATTTTGCAGTGCTGAAATGATGCTGGGCTTATAGCCTATTGCTTCATGATTAATGAGGTTCATACCAGATGTGCCTTAACACAGTAATCCCCAGTTATTTATCGAGGCTGAAATGAACACCTTAACTAAGTTTCTTCCCTGTGAGAGTGACAGAGCACTGGACTAGGTTGCCCAGAGAGGTTGTGGAGTCTCCTTCTCCAGAGAGATTCAAGGCCTGCCTGGATGCAACCCTCTCTAACATGCTCTAGGTGACCCTGCTGAGCAGGGTGGGTTGGACTAGATGATCTCCAGAGGTCCCTTCCAACCTTACTGATTCTACGATTCTATGAACTGTTGGAATAAAGGTCTACTGAAAGATTAATTCAGCACTGAGCAGTTCAGGAGTCTAGGGAAAAATAAAGATGAGTTACAAGAGGAAGCTCTGGGTCCGTTGATCATCTTCCAGCGTTGGGAGATGTCGTCCTTTCATGCTGAAAAGCCACAGCAGTGTGGACTCAGGACAAGTGTTAGTATTAAAGTGACAGATGATCTGAATTCCAGACACCTGACAGATGCACACTGGACTTATCACAGAGACTCAAATGTAACCTTTTCTGATGCTGATGGAATAACTAATTAACTGTGGCTCTTATTTGGTATATTTATATAGTGGTTCCATATATGGAGTGTGACAGAGGCTGTGAGCTCTGTTCTCTTCCCCCTTTTCACTGGTCGAGCTGACTGTCTGTTTTTAGGGAATGTAGCGTGTCTCTAGCCAGGCTGACCCTAGTCTGCTGAACTGAGTTGCAATAGGGACCAGGCACAGCTCAAGGTTTGCCTGTCTGTAGTTTGGGAATGCAGCACTGTTTAGCAGTGGTTTGTGGTTCTTCAGCGGATGGGCTCTTAAAGCTTTCTGGTGCAGGTAGAGGCCCCATCTTAACGCAATGTAGCGTAAGCCTGTGAACAGACGTGCACTTGTTAATTACTTTTCATGGACCTCTGACAAATGATCTACAGGAGTCATCAAAAAAAAAAAAAAAAAAAATTAAAACCCCTGTGGTTTAAATTGGTCAACACACAAATCTGTAGGATGTACTAGTTACTTTGTGTATACTGGATGTCACTAATACTACCCAGCTCTAAAAACTACTTTTTTAACAGATGCTTACAAAGATGAGGAAGTACACGTGCTGTGCAAGGAGATAGAAATGAAGAGGAGCAGCTTTTATGACTAATGCTTCTGCAGATGTAAATCTTTCTTTTCTTGCTGCCTCTTTCCTACCGCTGAAGTCTCTGTGCATTGGGACTGCATCAGACCCTGCGGAGAATAGGTCTATGCCCAGATCCATGCTAGCTGATTCCTCAGTGATCTGGCACTGTCCCTCTCCCGCCTCGAGGGCAAGGCTTAAGGTGAAACTAGTCCTCAGCTGGTAAACCCACTAGATTGCTCCAGATCTGGGCTAGGATGCAAGCCAGTGCGTAGTGTGCAAAGTATGGATTAGCATGGAATTCAGGTTTCAGTGTAAATACAAGACCTGATCTAAAATGATGGGGTGGAGCACACAGGTCTCTCCCAAAATGTGTTGAAAATGAAGATATTGCCATTCATGCTGCTTACATTATGCATATGCCCCTACAGTGAGCCTTGGTTATGTATGGACACACAGATAGACCTAGTGATGGATTTGCTTTCTGGTAAATGCCTGTGAAAAGGCAATCATTTGCTTCCTGATTTTTTTCAAAGGTACTCAAGCATTCCTTCATGTCTAGTTTGTCAGCCTATGGGGACAGATTTGACTCACTTTCTGTAATCAGAAAACATGACTGTGAGGGATATGCTCACAGGTGACCGCTGGCAGTAGTCCCACGTGTACTGCAGTCTGTAAGCTGCAGATAGCACAAAACAGACCCTTACTCTTGGGCAACGGCAGAAAATGGGCAGACAGCCTCGGAGCCCATGTGTCAAGTCTCACATTCAATTTGTTATGCTGAGGTCGGGGGGGGGTGATTTGTTTTGCATATGAGATCATTATGTAAACAGGACGAGGAGGCAATGAAGTGCAAAACAAAATTCCCAGTCCTGGGAATCTTATCGCTGAGCTCACAAACCAGACAGAATGGAGTCCCCAGAAAGGGAAGCAGCTATGCTGGCAGAAAAATGCCTGTGTTCTTACATACCATTTTTATTTCCAAATGTAAATAGGCAGCAGAAGAATGAAAGCAAATCAGCTCCACTGTCGCTACTGGCTTCTAAGCACAAACTCTCACCCATGCTGTCTGCATCCAGCAGCCGTCATTTAGCTGCAGTGCTTTAAAGCAGGACTAGCAGAAATCACCCTTTGTACCCAGGGACCCCAAGCCAAGGCTCCTCCTCCAGAGCTCTCCTCTGTGAGAAGCTGAAAGCTACGCTTTTTGCAGCAGCCGGGAAGCCTGTTCCGAAACGCTGCAGTTCACTTGGGTAGCACATACCTACTGCGTAAAACCAGGGTCCGAGACAGCAATTTTCACTTTCCCAAGTAGCAAACACTCTGGGTCAGTAGTCTCGGGAAGGAGTCTGCTTTTCACCAAGCCTGTATTGCCCATATGTAGTCTGTGTTCTGCACTAACCTCCTGTGGAGCTGAGTCCACATCCCGTGACACTGGGGCACGGTGAATTCACTTATGTAAATGGAGATGTGCTGGTAAAATTAGTCCAATCCTCCTCCCCCCCTCCCAGCTCTAAAATGAGATAGAAAAATATATCAGCAGTATAATTCACCCCGATTTACACTCTTGTCAGTGCCAGCAGAACTGACTCTGATTGCTGTCAAAGCATCAAGATGTGTTTAATTGAGTTAGTGCTTGATTTTTGTGCCCCTCTAGGGAGTACAGAGCTGCAACTCCACCCAAGGAACATTCCTGCAATCCCACCATTTCACTGCACTTCGTCCCTCATCTGTCCTCCCAGCAAGGAGGAGGGGAACCCAGCACAAGGTGTGGTGCAGGTGACGGCTGGAGGGACACTGCAGACCTCATGCCAATGGGACTAGTTCCCAAACACTCAGGTCGCACTGGCAAGGTGTGGGGAATGGGATGAGAGGAAATTCCTTAAACTGCTTCCAGCACTTACTAATACACTCATCTATAGGAAAGGGCAGAATCTGACTCTTGATAAATAGGTTCCTTGGGGATGAAAGGTGCTATACAAATGAGACAGCAACCACTAAAACATTTGTTGCTCTCTTTTTCCCCTTCCCTTGATCCTTTGTGGATCTGGCTAGTTGGATCCACGCTGTTACTGTGTCAGGATTCAGAGACCAAGCAGCAATGAATTTCTCACTGCTACTGCTCCAGCCCTAATAGCAAACAGCTGAGTGAAGAATGAGGTCCCGGCTGAAAAACAAACAGAGCATTCCCTCCCCTTGCTTCGGCTGTTGCTGGAGCAGCAGCGGCTCCACTGTTATTGTAAGCCCCTGGTGTTAGATGCCAGGGACTGTGAGTGTGGTTATATTTAGACTGCCGCCACTCTATTGTTGGGGAATGGCCCAGACTATACTGCCTTTTACTGGATAGGTAGAGCCTGAATTTCAAGCCAGGAATAGTCAAATTCCATTTTAAGGGTAATTTCCCACATCCCATTTTACCTAGCGTTTAAATCACGTGGCACAAAGAAGACAAAGCAGACCTTGATTGAAAGTTGCTTTGTATAATTTTTGTCTGTTTTTTTTATATAACTGGTGGCTATCTGAAGAGGTGAAGGCAACTTTATTTTATTTATCTTTTTTACAGTCAAGCATTTAAACAGTCAAGACTTACCTTATTTGAACAGAGTGAAAGTTGGCAGATTTACTCCTAGCTCTTGGCCTCATCAGCCTCTTGGGCTGCTATATAGTAGTTGAAGTTGTGCCAGCCTTTCCATTATAACATTCCCCCTCTCTTCTCATTTTCAGGGGTTTCAAACTTGGCTGTAGAAATTTGCTCCAGGCTAAAATCTTGGCACCCAAAGTCCCAGCCCAGGTGTGACTTCTTAAAATTGCTATGAGCCAAAACTTGAAATTAATTTCTACTTAGTCTTTAGTCACTCACATACAACTGTATGTTCACTTTCAGGGGAGCTTTACATGAGAAATTAAAGGGTGCAGATTAAAAGAAGATTCCATTTCCTTGAGAGAAAACTAATTAGAATGAATATACAAATATTTGTGAGATATACATCTATTGAACTGAGGCTGTGTAATCACCCACAGATTCCCTTTCTAAAGGGCTCACGGAGATGCCATTTACTTGCTTCCCACAGACTTCACAACCCCATCATGCAGCTCTGCCCAAAGTCAGTGGCCTGCACTGAGCTTTCCATGACTGTAGCAAAATGGAGAAGGGAATGCTGGCCAGGGACCAAGCTTCTGGATTCTTCCATATTGCTCCTCCAAGGCTGATCTGGGCTACAACCTATATTTCAGAGCCCACCTAGTGGTGCACATCTGCCCAGATGCTGGCACGGAACAGCATGTCCTGTGGCCTCCTTTTGTTAACTCCTGGTGCTGAAGCAGGACATCCTTCAGACAGAGGTTACATGCTTGGAGTCATCCTGGTGGTACTCAGCTGCACCCAGGGCCATAATAGCATCTGCTTTTAAGGCTTTTGGGGAGGTCCTTGGAGAGAGACTGTAGCAGAACTTGCAGGCTAAGTCCCTAAGGGGAATTAATCATGTCATAGGATGTATAGTGCCTTGTGATACACAACTCTAGCCCTAGTAGGAGCCAGACTCTTGTTCAAGACAGAGCAATAGTAATTTGTTTTCTTTACCATCACAGGGCAAAACAACACAGGGCAAAACAAGGTCCTCATAGTCAACCCAGAGAGCAACACTCTCATGTGAGTGATGCTTTGTAATCGCCCAAGAGTCATACTGAAGGGACTCTGTTCTGGTCCAGTTGCAATGCTTTGAAATCAGGTGCTCTGAGACTGAGAGTTAGATCTAGGCCACCTGAATGCTGAGACAAGGACTCTACAAAAGACAAACAACATCAAGAAAACTTATGCTGGCATTTCCACAGAAGTTTTCTAAATTTTCTGTGCTGCTATGCTCCTAACATTTGGCTTGAATTAGCATGAAATGGCACCAAATAGGCTGCAGCCTACTGTGTCCTGCAAGGTTGCCTTACAAGAGAAGAATGAGATCTGTCTGCCAAGGCATATGTAGAACTGACAAGGACAGAATAACCCAGGCAATCCATCCCTCCAAAGGGAAATAAATAAGTATAGTACCCACCAGGTCTCCCATCCCCTCTTCTTAAGAGATGTTTCCAAACTTAAAGTCTTAGATATGATTAGGACAGATGTTCCATGGCCCAGTCATATGTTTGTCTATAAAGACCCTTTTCGGTCCTGTATCTATAGTAAGTGACAAAAGAACATAAAGATGGGTGTTCTGGACACAAAGGCCCATCCTATATTTTGTTTCTGAGAGTAGCCAAAAGAAGCGGTAAAATGAAGAATATAAAAAATAAGGGTATAAATCGTTCCCTAAATGCTCTTTTAGCCCCCAATAGTTTGTGGCTTTGGAACTTCCTCAGCTGGAGATGGAGTCTTTGTATTCAATGATCCTTGATAGAGTTTTCTTTCATTAATTTATTTAGTCATCTTTGAACTCATGTAAACTTTGTAATACTCTACAGAAAACATTTCCACAGGATAATTATGCACAATGAGAAAAATACATTTTATTTGCTCTTTTGAACTTAACATTTAACAGTACAAGATATTGGTAGAAACACTGAGCAGTTGTTCTCTGCTTGCTGCTCTTTGCCACAGCGTTACAGACCTTTACTGTATGTCTCCTTACAGCTGGCTGGGGGTGCTACGGTGCAAATGGTTGCAAAACAGTGCAAAAAACATATGGATTTCTGATTTCTCTCTCCACAGCATGCTGACATTGCAACAATAACACTGAGTGGTTCTGCTCCACTTATATCAACCGGTTGCTTTCATGTGGATTTTTGCAAACCAGCTGTGAGCAATGCCAGATTGGCGTAACTGGCCAGGCTGATGTCTTTTAGCTGTACAGAGAGCAGACTTGTGCCCAAAGAGGCACTGGTCCTCGAGCTGCGTTGTAGCTGTTGAAGGACATGCTAGCAGTACTGTTGCTGAGCAATTCCTGCTGCTTTCCAGGGCTGTGTGAGCGCAGGCACCCTGGCCCTGCGTAGCCATCCTGTCAGCCCTTGGGATAAGAGGGTGCTGGCAATCATAGGACTAGGCCTAAAGGGCATTGCCAAGGAGCTGTGACAGCATGCTGAAGGTATCATTGGTGGGGTGGATATTTCTGTGGCCAGTTTATTTTCCTCTTTAATGGGATGGAAGATTTCAGAGAAAACTAGAGGATTTAGCCACTAAATTCTTACTGTAAAAGCACAAAAATACTGTGAAGTCTCAGTCTGAATCTTTAGGACTGTGTACTTGAGCATATAGACATAAGAACTGGTGTTAACTGAGCTCATGTTCAAAAGTGCTGAGAACCTGGGATGTGCTCGTGTTTTTAAGAGATTGACTTTAGGCTCCTGATGTAAGATCCTGATTTCACTGAGACTGAGAAACTGAACCACAGTTTTCAGCAGGCCAAGATCACATCCCTATAGTCTAAGTGCCTTAATTACTACTTACTGTTATGTCTCTGATATATTTTACGAGATCTTTTTGCTAGTTTTGGTTTCTCATGGAAAGAAATATAACTCCATATTGTCTTCACTCTATTCATACCATAATGATCACAACTGTAGGCAAATGAAAATGTCGTTACTCCATTAATGCCTTCTGGTTGAAAATCAACTTCCAGTTCTGTATATATTTGTATCTTGGAATGTTTTCCATGTATTTTTCGCTCCACCATATACATTCATATTCTGTTAGACTGTAAGTCAGATCAGCCTCCTTCAGGGGGAAGAGTCACAGATCTATGTCCTGCTTAATACAGAAGGAGCAGTGCTGTGGCTTCCTGCTTCTTCCTATCTTCTATCCTGAAATTCACTCCATTACTTTTGTTTCTGCCTTTTCTGTTGCTTTCATCTATCTCCCACCTATTTCCTACTTGTAATAGTAGATCCTTGTTCCCACTGAAATCAATAGATCATTTATTTCAGTGGGATTTTTGACGCTTAAGCAGGAGTAAGATATGTAAATGCCATCCTAAATTTATCCCTAAATCTTCAGCCAATGAAAGAATGCAGCCAGCCCGGCAGGAGCTACATGTACGTTGTCTGTGTGGGGTAGTGCCACACAAGTGAAAGGATTATTTCTGTGTTGGTTGTTGCCTGCTCTTAGGTGTGGTGAGACCTCCATCTATGTAGCTGAATTTACACTGGAGCAGGAAAGTAAGAAATGCATCCGTCTAAGTGTTACTTTAAAATGAAGGAATAACTTTTGAAGCAGTTTTAATTTACAAATGAAATAATATTTGTTGTATACTCTGCTCCTAGCAGCATGAAAGCATATCCCCTTTCTCCAGCTTCTATGAGATTTAATGTTGTCCGTATTTTTCTGGCTCTTCTGTGCTTGCATAGCCAGAGGCATGTCCAATGGGAGAAACCATTTCTTCAGTAGTTGGGTGTTTGGAAGGCACGTGGCCTGTTTCCGCTTAGAAGGAAGTTAGTAAACTTACTTCCACTTATGATTTTCAAGGAGCTTACAAAGGAATATTATATAGGATTAACTAAAGCAGGAAAAGCTTGTGTTGTGGTGCAGTGGTCAAAAATATTCTAAAAAAACCCAAGTGGCAGTTCTAAAAATATCTGTGCTTTGAGAAGAGAGATGAAAAAGCAAGAGGTATAATTACAAGAGAGTGATGGACAGCTAGGCCTTTGCTGCTTTTATTCTCCTATTTCACATAATCGTTTTGGAATATGTTGGAGGAGCAAGTGTTGGTTGTTGTAGCCCCAAAAATGTTTCCCAAATATCCTCCCCTGGGGATTATAATTTCAAAGAAAATAGACTCTTTTGCTCTGCTAACTGCTGTTGTGGTTATCAAACCCTTGTACTTTAAATATGCTATAACTGGAATTGTTAAGAGGGACTTTTTATCTATACTCTCTAACCTATGTAAACCATAGAAATGTTTTATATCACCTGCTAACACTTTTCTATAACCTCATATTTTCCATAGTTGCGTCTTTCTTGTGAGGAAAAAGAAATCTCTTCCTCAGCCCACACTACTACCACATATACCAGCCGACATCAGACAGCAGCTGTTTCTAGTTTTAGTGAAAAATATAATAAAACCCAAAATGTCTAATGTGGTATGTCAAAAAAAAGTGTTGCTCCAAATTATGCAGAGGTAAGAATATTGTTAGAAGGAAAACATTGCTTTCCAATCAGCTTTCTGTGAAGCATTTGTACTCAATCGCTTTCTAGACCTCGTGCTAGTCACTTCTCTGATTGAGTAGGAAAAAAGATGCAAAAGAGGAAAGTGAAAGGATATATTCCTGTTATTTGTCTATATGGCACCTAGAATGTTGAGGGAGTTCATTAAAATGTAATACTGACAGGCATATACTGAGCATGACAGACTGTATTGTAGGTGGGAATGTGAGTATGTGTGTGTTAATGTAATAAATAATTTTAACTGGATGAAAATTCAAGCTCCTATAATTCACTTCCAAATCTCTTTTATTCTTTCTATCTAAACTTCTTCTAAGTTTTCAAAAATTTTCTCCGGGCAAATGCAGCTTTGAAAAGGTAGCTCAGCTGACACCTCCTTTCCTTATGTGTTTCCCTTCCTCTTTGAGATTTGCAATTTCTGTGTGGAAAAATACTTTTTGAGAATTAATTATTTTTAGTGCTAAGCTAGTGGCTTCAGAAAATGACTCTGATGATAGCTTCTTTTCTGCTGTTGTTTAGCAATAGTTAGTGAAGGTCACTGGATCCCAGTTCCTTTCCTTTGTTGACATCCACAGTTGCAACCAGGATCAAGGATCTTTTCCTCTGGATTACTTTAGTCAAAGCAGCTGCAACACCCTGCTAATTCATTGCTGGATGTCATCTTTGCCATGATATTTATAAGCCTGATCCTCGGTATTGATGGCAAATCACATTCACACACACCTTACCTGCACAACCTGCTTTTGTGCATTTTTGAAAACTTACATATATTTAAAGCTTACATATAAAACTTACATATATTTAAAGTTTTAAAGTAAAACAAATAATATAGAGCTACTTAATTTTCAAAATACGAAGAATACACCAGAGGGAAAGAGCTATGTGGCTAGGACTAGATTCTCAGCCCTTGCTTTTTTTTTTTGAATATAGCTAACGTAAACTGAGAATATGTATCACCAAGGTCATAGCATGAATGAGACTTGTGTGTATAAGATATCAAGGGTGGAGTATACAGTGTGCTAATCTTGAATTTTTGTTTAGTTATTTAGTGCTTGCAATGTACTGATCGTGAAAACATTGGAGTCCCTGCAGTGACAAGCTTAATAAAAATGTCAGCAACACTCTAAGAACAGATGAAAATTGAATTTGTTCTTTTTTTTAGCACTTTATTTTGAAAACTTTTATTCTTTTGTTTAAATATTTTTTTGAAATATTTTTAAATACATAGGCTCCTAAATTTTTGTATATGTGTACAGGGATGGAACGGAGTGCAGCAGTAGGGTTCATGACTTTTTTTTTTTTTGCATGGTCATGATTATGGCTTATATCTTAATATAAGGATAATATGACTTCTGTGACTTAATATGACAGTTTTTGAGGCAGACTGAACAAAAAATTACACTTTTCTACCTGTGTTTTATTCCATGAATGAAGAATCCTTTGCTCTGGGGGAATAACTTTAGGATTTTCCTGTGTACACTAGACAAAAGAAAGCTGCATCTGCCTTTTTATAATGAATACATGAAATGCAACAGGAAATTCAAAGAATTCAGGGTAGCCTCAGCCAGAAACTAATATATATGGTGCATACTTGAACAAGCGGAACATTCATTAAATGTTAATGATAACAATAATGCTTGAAAACCAACTTGAAAAGGAACAGAAAATCTGTTGTTAAAATCATTTTTTTTTCAGGAAAGGAAACATTCCTTTGGTGGTCGCATCAATCTAGTCCCTTGCAGATGCACATAATTCATCGCGGTTGGCCGTCTCCTCAGGAGCACGTCAGGACTGAGTTCAGAGGGGGGTTATACGGGTCAGGAGGGAGGCGTTAGGGCTGTGCTGTGTGCAGAGAAATTTGCACAACTGCCAGATTTAGGGCGCTTCTGTCTAAAATTGGCAATTTCATCACTTCAAGAACACCTCTAAATCCCTACTGTAAAATAAGTGAAAACTTCTTTTTTCCCCTTAGGCTAAGAGTTGCACCAGCAGTGTTTGAAGACAAAAAGAAGTAGCTCATCACTTCAGTCAGCCCTGAGATCTGCAGAAGAAACTTGTCAAGAGTTTGCTGAATCACTTTCTCCCTTTCTTTGAAATGCAAGTAGCTCTGTGAACCAGTGTTACCAGTGGTTCTGAACATTTTTCATAACCTGATCTTGAGTTTCAACAGAAAAATTTTCTTCTATACAGCTAAGCAGAAAGGGAAGGGAATCTGAGTACTCCCGCTTTGAAATTCCCTGGTCATCTGTTTTCTTAGTGAAATTGTTTATTGTATTGTCTAGCTTCAAAAACTTCTGGAGAACCTTTTATTATACTTTATATCATTCTTTGAGCAGCGGCTGTAGGTATCACGACTGAAGACAGTTCTTTTCAAAACACCTCTCTTTCTTAACTGTTTTTGAACATCGGCCACTATTGGCAAGGGTATGCCAATTATTTCCTCCCTTGGATGAGGCTCAATGTAGGAGACTGTGTGTGTACTAGTGAAAAAGAATCTCAAAAATTCAGATCGAGTTTGCGTCTAGCTGGGGGCAAATTTCTGGTACCCGGCTGTAAGTGCGTTGGTGATGAGAATTGTTCCTAGTTCTTGAGCCTCATATACAGCATGGCTCTCAGTTGTTTAAATTTGTAGAATAATGTTACTAGCGAATTAACAGCTGTAGATGAACAGGAAATTAGCCTGCAGCATGTTTGAAAATCAAGCAATTAGCATCACAGTACCTGAAGACTTACAAGCAATCCAAAGTTGCTTATATTCCTGAGCTTTCCCCAAAAGCATACATCCTTGGCTGCTCTCACCTACCTGCCCCTCCAGCTTTAGCTTTTTCCATTTCCAGAGAGCCTTCTTCACGTGTTCACAATGACGACGGTGGCAAGGAAGGGTGAGGGAGCTGGATGCTGGCAGAGTGGGTGATAAAGGTACTACTGTGCAACACTGAGGAGTTACAATAAATTTCACATTGCTCTCCCATTTCTCTCATTTGCTTGCTAGTATGGAGTAGCAAAAATAGGTCAGATTTTGGACTGTGGCGTATGGATTTTTTTTGAAATTGAATAAACCAAAATGCTGAAATATTCCTTTGGGGAGTATTTCACTGTCGTGACATGGATAGGAATTCTCTTTCCAAGAAATCTTCTAAAAATTTATGCTCACCCTAGTTATGTGGCAGCCACTGGATTTCTGATCTTTGCTGTCACATCCCTTATCAGCTAAGGTAACTAGTGATGTGGCTGTGACTCTGTCCTAAGTCATGGGCACTCTGTATTGTTTGAATATTTAAATCAGGTATTATCTCTATTTCTATAATCCATACAAAACCCACTTAGGCTTAAAACAGTGTGCAGAAAGAGAATAGATTTCTCTTATGTCCAGTATGCTTTTTACCAGCATAAGTCAAATAAGAAGGAAATCTCCAGATAGTATTAATAGTTGAATAGAAAGCCTAAATCCAAATATCTATCTGTGGGTGTGAAGCACACACAGCACTTTATTGGCTTCCCAGCCTGTATTTAAGCTTGGTTTTGTGCCTACTAAAGTTAATGGGAATCTTTCCGTTGTTTTTCATTGAATATTTGATTATATATTTAGATGACATATTTATATGAAACATAAAATAGTTTATATGTATATACTGTAAAATAGTTTAAGGCCAAAACAATCTCTTTCTTGCTTGGAATAGAACTATGCTATAAATTAAACTTATCACCTCTGGTGTGTTTTGCACTGCTTTATATATGCATTTCCTCATGGAAAGCAGCAAAGAACAAGAAGTGATGAATATCTTCTCCAGCAGAAGCTGTGAGGGTGAAGCTGGGGACTGTATTTATTCACACTTGGAATTTGGCAAGACAGTTGGAATAATGTCAGATATAAAATAAAACTTTGATCTGCGTTGTAAAATTCCTGTCTTAAGGACAGCACATCCTAGGGGAGCAGGGTATGCAGTAGGAGTTGTTTTAGCACAAGAAAGGATTACCAGCAATATTGCCTATGGCATCTGGTTTCCTTTGGAGGTATTTAATCTAAATGCTATCCATTCCTTATGTCGTGTTTGAGAGCCACAGAATTTAACGCAAGCTGAGCAATTAGGTCTTAAGAGTAAGATCATGGCATATCACATTTCATTGTATCACTTTCTGCTGTCCTTGCGCTGAGTCTAATAACTTCTGTTTTGTGAAAGCAGCTTTTTGAAAGATGGAAAGTTTGAAATTGGAAGCGTGAAGAGTTGAGAATTCCTTGGTGTTTTATTCCAGTTGTAAAATCAGAGCCACTGTGGCTTCTTTCTCAATTGCACTTGGCTGACCTCAGTTATCAGCCATTGTGTGTGTGTGTTTTTTTTTTTTTTTTTTTTTTTTTTTTAATCATTTCTTTCTCTGCTAGGTTATAGTTTTGTACCACGTATTTTCTCCTGAGGAAGAATTTATACCTATAAATAAAGCATCTGTCAAGATTCTTCATGTAAAACAAATTTATTAAATGTTTCCTGCCTCTCACAGTCAGTCACTTTTTCTAACCTTTAATCCTTTTTCTGACTGTTCTCTGAACTGCCTCTTCACAGCACTGACCAGCATTAATTAAATTCCTGTCCTTTAATTCTTTATACATTGACCTGAGTCTTCTGGAAACTCGAGGGACCATCTTTCTGCACCTATAAGCTGCATTTTAAGACTGACTCTATTTGGAAGAAAGCATCTTTTTAAAACTGCTAATCTGCATTCCTAGTTCTAGACACAAGAAAAATACCACTAGAAACCCAGCTCTTTTCATGCCCTAGCATGAAGGATGGCACTAGATGTCTCTGGCCCGGTTCGTAACGTTATCCTGCGCATGGCAGGAGGATAGACCACTTGAGGTCATTTCCAGATACATTTTCTAAGCTGCTTCCTTTTCTCCTGCCTAGGAGGAATTTTGCCAAGGATTGCTGCCACACTGGCTGATGATTTTTCTTGCCTCTCTGCAAACACTGGCACGATGTTAGTACTCTTGCAGTCTGCTGAATTTTCTGAGGAATATGAGGTATGGCAGCTTACTGTAGGCTGGCTGCACTCAGTGACTGGGGTAACAGGAAGGGTGAAGAAGAGATATGAAGTCTCAAATGGACACTTTCTTGACTGTAACGTAATACAAGCAAAATCATTCTTGATTCAGGACAATTTCTGTGGTGGAATTATCTGTCCTTTCATTATTTATGCAGATTTCAAGTAAAGTTTCCTGACTATAACCAGTTAACGTTTGTGTTTGGATCAATATTATCTTCTGCAGATCAGGACATTTGAATGAGAAATTTTTATTCAAACATATCTTTATTAAGAAGTGCTATAAACTGATAATGTCTGCTGCTCTCAGTTAGTTACTTATTTGATCTGCTGATAATACAGAATGAGAGAATTACAGTTGCTAAGAACCTTGCATTAGAAATTAAAAATTGGAACAAAGTACTGGCATGATGTCTCTTTTTCTACTGATGCCAGGTGATACAACAATATTCTAATCCTATACTATGACTTGGGTAGAAGAAGCTTTATAATCAAAACTGGCCAGCTCTGCCTGTGCTATAGCCCAAACAAAAGTTACAGGCTGGTACAGAGACTGCTGGCTGCCACTCTAAAATTTGTAACCTAAATGCCCACTTCAGCAATCCAGTATACCAGCGTGAAGATTTACAGTAAACAGAATTTCTCCTGACTTACATCAATGTGTCTGAGAACATAATTCATCTCATCATCAATCTGCCTTTAAGAGCTGTCTCTTACAATTTTTTACATGTGAACAAATCTTCCAAATTACTCTTCTATGATGAAAATTTGCACTTATATTGTCAGGGAGTTAGTTTCTTTCTGCCACTTCTAGTTTGTCAAAGGAACAGTAGGAGACAGACATTCCCGTAACAGCAAATATTTGAAATTTAATATTTCCACAATGGTATAGGCTACAGGAAAGAGGAAAGCCAATGTTCATAATCAGACACTAAGCATTGTGTCAGCAGTTTGCTTATGTGCTTAACAGATTAGGCATATGCCATTTTGTTATCATAGAGTTGTTTTTTAAAAAATTATTTTAAGAAAGATTATTGGCTCCAATTTGCTGATTTAGTGATAATACTCTAATTCACTGTATCCAGCTTTTCCTTTAGTTTGCTCTTAAATACAAGAAAATTTTAGGAAAACTTTCCTTCTGAGAAATTACAGGTGGATCAGTAATGTATATTTGAAAAATCTATATGTGTTGGCTCAAGTAGGTAATTTTGTCTGTTGTATGTTAGTGAGTAAAATAAAGCCTCCAAGAGATTGCACAGTGAGCCCAGTATATACAAACAGCAGGTCTCACTTTGCTGGGACACAGATACAGGAATATATAGTCATCTATTTATAGGCACATTAACGGTTGCACACGTTTACAAAGCAGATGTTTATAATCATGCAAGTGCACATTTTTGTCTACACCTGCCTGTGCATTGATGTATCTACATCAGGAAGGCACATGATTGTTTGCGTGTGGATATTTTGCAGGTGCAATACAGATTTCTCGAAAGTTTTGCTCCTATACTAAGAACAAAAACAAAACATTAGTTTTGTATCTTAAGTTTCTTATTTTGTCAGTCATCATCAAATGAGCTCCTTTTAGGTGTTATAAAAGCCTGATGTTTAAACATGTCACATATCCCCAGATGTTGATCCTTTTAATGTAAAGCAGTTGCATGATTAGAAATATATAGCCTGCTTTTCTTAGTAACTTTTATTTTAATTCCAAAAGGGACTCCAGCAACTGTATCTCCATATAGCTTTATAAAAGGAATATAAGGCCAAGAAAATAAATGTTACCTAAAAATAAACTGGACTTGCCAAGCAATGCAACATTCAAAGCTGTTGATACATCTCATGAGCCACTAAAAGGAGATCTCCTTAAAAGCTGAAGTCTTTCTGGAAGTAGCTAGGGCTTGTTCATGTTAGGCATTAGGTGGAAAGTACCTCAGCTTCCTGCCAAGCTTCCTGCAGTGCTGGGCCATGAGGCTACTTCTACCTTCATTCTCATCTTGTGCTGCTTCCAGAAGTATCCACCGTGTGCGGTTTGATAAAGCTCCTTTTGCTGCTTTCTGCTTTTCTAACTACACAGAGCCAAAGTTTCTGCAAATTCCCTGACCTCCCTCCACCCCCCCCCACCCTTTCCATTTGTCTGTATCTTTGGATTATATTTTTATAAGCTGTGTGATTTGATTTAAATTTTTCCATCCTTTTGACATTTTCCTACAGAAAGGCAGTACAGGGTGCATTTTGTCACCAAAACTGTCTTTTGAAACAGCAGTTTATATGAATGACTAAGAAGATATACCACCTCTGGAAAAATTAAATCAGCAGCCTAGCTTACAGCTGGAGAGAAAAATATTTGGAGGGACACTGCCTTCCTGAGAAGAAATTAAGGACAGCGTGGAAGCAGCCAAACTGGAATAGTACAGAGGCCCTGGTACTAGTGACAGCAAGTCCTGAGTACTGAGAACTGTTGCATTTTGAACCAGGTCCTCTGTTGAACTTTGGGTTCAAATGAAATTTGAACTTCTTGCTGCCCCATCACTTCTAAGGGACTCTTCGCTTCCCTATGGTATCAGTCTTTGTCTGCTCCTGCACTGGTGTCTTATGTGTTAGCTACTCCACTAGCCTTTTCTGTTTGAAATAAATTTAAATAATAAGATCTTGGAACACTCAGCTTTTGTAGTAAATCCGAATGGCTGACTGTTCACGGGTCAGGTACTTCAGGGGTTACTGCAGGGACCGTGACCCAGCACGCTCTCTGCACTCTCGGCGGGACATCGAGCGACCTTGCGCTGTGCACAGACCATCTGGCTCTTGATCTCTCGCGGTTCAAAAAAAAAAAAAAAAAAAGCTTACGATTTTTTAAGTAGGTTATATGCTAACCCAGCGGTACTGTTTTCCAGTGTCTTGTTTTGGAACCTGTTGGTTAACTGTTTGTTATGTGCCGTATCCTGGTGTGATTCACATTGCTGTCAGTCTAAAAAGACATCATTGCTCTGCATATCGGGAGGGCCCACTAAAGCTGAGAGTTGTTCCACAGCGAATAAAACACTACCAAGAAAGAACATACATAAGAGCTAAGGCGCTGGTGCTGTTGTTAGCAGGGGAGAAAATAAGAAATCTAACATAAATTATTTTAGAATGCCACAAAATACTGTACTTTCATGAATGCATTTTTTTGCCTTTGGCACTGTTTTTTGCATTACTTGCCATTTAGCATTCATGAATGATTTCAGTGCAAAGTCCCTACAGAATATGGTTTTCATGTATGGAAGAAATACTGTTTTCCACTAATACGCCTAGAAAGGCCAGGATTAAAATTAATTACACTTTCTATTGCACATGGTCCCAGATTTGCATATGAATAGTATTGGAGGTTCTTTTATATCATGTATCTCTGGCACAGTTCCTGTACACACTTGTTGTTTCTAATATACAAATAGCACATTGACTAAAGCAGAGGCTTCATCTTTCTATGTGATGAGGAAAATATCCAACACTTTCAGATTCTATTTAAAATATCTTCTAATAACATCTAGTAATAGATTTTAGTCAACTGTTTTACTAGCTGTACTAAGTCCATTTCACTGACTTTTCATTCATTTCTGTGGCCACTTCAAGTAGTTAGTGCTGGCTATAAAGCCTGCTCCTAGCTGAATGTCTATCTCTTTCTTCCTATGTTAGTACATCTGAATATTAGCATGGAAAGTCGGGGGACCCGAGCAGGCTCAAAGGCAGCCCCTGCGCTGTGGAATTTGCACACCTGTTGTTTTGAGAGACCGTGAACCAGCTGGCCTTGCAGGACAGGTCTGTCACTTCTTGCAGTCTTCTCTGAACAGGACAGTGGGTGGAACAGCATTTTTAGAAAACCACAGCCCTAATCACTATGATTTATTTGGTTTTGAAAAGTGTACGTCTATCCAAGGGCCACACATCAAATGCATTTTATTAATAAAAAGAGATGTCTCCTCAAGTAAAAAAAATCTTGACGGAATAAAGTGCACACTGTTGCTTTTTCTCCTATTCTATCTTTCCTTAGCTTCTAAGTTCTAGCTTTCCAATTTATCTCATAGGCCATGAACCTTATGATCTATTGTCTAGCTTGGAAATAAATGGTTTAAGATTGGAAAACCTGTTAGCACAATATACTTACTTCACATAAATTAAAATCCACCAAAATGCAATATGAAGTCTGTTTCTTAACTTCACCCTGGAAACCAGAAAGGACTCTTCTGTTACTGCTTTCAGTCATTTTGTTACTCTGTTTTATCTACCATTTATGCAAATGAAGCAACAGATCCTACTTCAGGGTAGTAACACAGTGAAGGAAAAATGATTAATTGCCTTGTCAGAGGCAATAAACATTCAAGACCCAAAGGATAGATTTAACTTGTGATATTTATTGAGAACAACTCTGTTATAAATGCATGAATACTTTTAAATTCAGCCTAGTGGAGAAGCTTCGGTTGTCCAATTTGTTTGCCCACATGATTTAGTTAAGTTTCACTAAAAGCTTCTTAAAAGAAAAAAGAAGAAGAAGGAGAAGAAGAAGAGGAAAAAGAGGAAGAAGAGGAAAACAAAGACCTTTCTTCTGTGGAAACCTCTTCACAAAGGCACATTTCACAATGGGAATAGACATGGAGATCTTTTAGGAGAGGCACAAGAAGAGTTTTATTTTGCAAGGCGCTACTCTCTATTAAATGTGTCTCAGGCTGGTCCAAGAAAACCTACTGGGTTTACCCTTTCAAAACACCCCCACCGCCCTTTATAGAAGAACCCTTTATCCTTGCTTTTACACTGGGCCTTCTTTTTCTGATTGTGATTGAAAGTATACCTACTTTCTTTTGAAAAGCTTCTAAATTGTCAGCTAGGTACAAGAGTCAAAGTACATCTGTAAGTTAACTCAACTAGCTGTACCTATTAGCAGTTACGTTCATTAGTCATACAACTTAAATAAAGAATATTAAAAAATGTTAGTGGAGGCCACATAGAGGTTTATATTTGTGTTTTGTTTTGGTATTTAAGTGCTAGCATATCCTAGGCAGCCCAGAAAACACCATATGGAATGCATGGGGAGGAGGGAATAGCCAGTCTTCTGAGATGAATCTTCATGAAATTACATTTCTTGGAAGAATATCAGGGAATGCTGAAAATAAAGCACAGCATATGTCTAAAGATACCATTGTCTAGACCACTAAGGATTAGGTGTTCCTTCTCATTTGTTCAAAGCAATGCTGTCTTTTCTGTAAGATGAAACTTACTCTGCAGTACGCAGTGACTGTAAAGAAAACAACCTCCTATGGCACTTACTGAGTAGACTTTCTTTTCTTTTTCTTTTCTTTTCTTTTTCTTTTTCTTTTTCTTTCTTTTTCTTTTTCTTTTTCTTTTTTTCTTTTCCTTTTCCTTTTCCTTTTCCTTTTCCTTTTCCTTTCTTTTCCTTTTCTTTTTTTCAGAATGAAAGCAAACTGACTATGCCAGATATTAACCTTATGAGAGCTCATTCTCACTTTTATGTGTTTGATTACCTCATGTGAATAAAACCCGAAACAGTGGTATCAGTTTTTCAGGATTTGCAGTGTATGTGTACTCATCATTCTGTTAACTAGTTAAAGGAATGTATTTCACAATATATGGAATCAGTAATTATTGAAAATCATTTCAAAAAATATTTCTACAGCAAGTTGATTTTCTTTGGAGTGATATAAAGAACTTGTGTAGAAATTACAAGTCTCTATATGACTTGTGCTCAGATATAGCCAATCTACTCACTGAGGCTCAGAAAGTGTATCCAGGTATTAGTCTCAAAAGCATAACCATCACACAAATTATGTTTTCAAATCACAACTGGTAAAGAGCTGTCTTAGTTCTTTGACTACTTCTAGCTTTGAGTCTTTTGACTCCTCTCCTACTTTTTTGCCTGGAAGAAAATATGTCTTTGTGTTCTTTTTCTTTAGAATCTATATACAAATCTAAGTACTGCCTCCCAAGATAGCTACTAGAATGACATTACCTTGAATAGACCTGCCTCAGGTTTATCATTATAGCCTTCTTTCTGATTTTTCTGATTTTCTATTAACAGTATTACTTCAAATCACCAATGTTTTTCTCCAATACTACAAGAAGTTAAATGACTTTTTTTTCCAACAGATCCCACCCAAAGCAAAACCAAAACCAGAAAACCTTCCACAGAATCTCTGTAACCATTTAGTGTTGGCACCAGTTGAAAATTGGCCTCCCCAGGGCTGTACAAAGAACAATGAGAAATATTCATGGTGAGCAATACTAAATAAAGAATTGTCAGCAGCAAAGTAAAGGTCCGTCCAACGTTCTCTTCCAGATCTTCCAGCCTGATGGTTTCAACAAGTTTTATCAATTTTACCTTTTTTCTCTAAATAACAAGGAATCTCTGGCCTTTGAATTTAGCAATATGTCCTCTGTTTGGCTTGTGGAGCTTCTAATGCCTTTCCAGATGAAAAATACTCTCATCCAAAGACTTGACCTAACAGATCCAGCTTGTGCATATAGTGCAACTGTAACGATTGCTAAGAGTTAGAACAATCTACATTTAATGAGGCAAGACTGAATTCAAATTCACAGTTGCTTTCTTCTTCCACCCTGGATGAGCTGACATGAAAAGATGTAGTATACAGCATCTTAAGCAACTGAATCATGAAGCAAAGGTGATTACAGGACAGATTTTGCAGCTACAGAGAACTGTTTATAAAACATATGGTTCACTTTTGTCTGTAGCGTTACATTAAAATATTTAAATGGAGATTTTTCCTTTGTGTGCAGATTACAATAGATGCTAATTATTTAGGAATTGAGATCTAGCTAAATTATCACTTCATAAATCTATGCAACATTCTATTATTATTAACTGTAAATTTTTGTGAAGTGAATTGAAGCAAGCTGGTTGAAACTTTTAGTAGCTGAATGACACTTTCAGCTGACATGGGTACTTAAAAACCTGACCTCCACTGGGACTTGGAACATGAAGGTGGAATTATTAGTTTTGTTTTATAGTAGTTGAAAGTAACTTATTCAATTAACATGTAGACTTAACATTTCAAAAATGGAAAATACTCAGCTCATTCTCAGAGAATGTAGAATAGCAAACCAGCCAGATACTAGAAGACCCTGGCTTCTATAATTTTCCTATGCCATATTTTTCCTTACTTCATGCTAGACATATCACATCATTCCATACTTCTTTCACAGAATCATTTCAAAGTACATGTACACCTCTGGCAGTGGCTTCACACGAACATAGTGGAAATAAATTTTCTGAAGAAGAGTCAGCTGTGGATTTTTTAATAGTTGTACACTGTCTCCAGTGAAGTGTCTCCAGTGAAGTATCCCCAAAGAAATAGGTGTCCCTAATGAATGATTTGGTTGGGATTCTTCTCACTTGATACTTTTTGTAGAGAAATTCTTTCTAGGCTCCTCCTAGAAACCAATGAGGAAACACAGAAGTCCATTCAGCACATGCAGTGAGAGATTCCTCAGATGTGTAGGATAAATTGCTCTCTAAAGTGCTCATCTCCCTCCTAATTTGAGAGTTACCTTAGGCAAGACACCAAACTTTTGGACAGACACTCCTGTTTATGTCAATCCCACCCATCAGGTACCAGCTCAGAAACAGTTCCTTGAACTGGTCATAGCTGGGCTCTGACAGACCTGAACTTCCATATCAGGAATATGATCTTGGTTTATGGTGGGTAGTCCCATGGAAACATCAGATAGGTGTTCTGTAGTACCAAATGGAAGAAAGAAGCAAATGAAATGTGATACTTTATAACACATATTTGGGTCAAAAGTAACTCTATCGTCTGGGTTTAATCCTGAGCTTTGGTATGTGGAATTCAGCATTACACTTAATAAGTACAATCCATATAAGTTTTTGCTACTTTCATACTAAAGTAAGAGCCACCTCAAAATTATTTATGTATAAATTCAGAATTCATTTTCAGAAATGACTAGGGCTTTCTTATGTTTTGAGTTTTCTGGAGGCATCCTCTTACTTATTCACAGTTTCAGTTTGGCTGGATATAAAATGTACATCAGTGCCTTCAAATAATGGATTAGAAAATTTCCCCAGGTTGCTCTTTTTTTTTTTTTTTTTGTTTGTTTTTGTTTTTGTTTTAATGTGAAGAATGTGACATACAGTGTACAGAGCAGAGAGGCTGAGCCTTGAAATGATTATGTTAATTGCCCTGGCTTAGGGTTGTCTTGAGCTTTGCCCAGCTCCGGAAATCGCTCGTTCTTCCCTGTGAATAACACTTGGGGTCAGGCTGTAGCCCCAGACTGTAGCTATATCTGGCACCTTGAGGCAGCTTTCAGGGCAAATAATCCTTTTCATCTGGAGTAGTCTAATATAAAGGGTGGCAAATAAGCCAGTCTATTATGTTTTAACTTAATCTTATATTGAAGATATACTGCTGAAAAAGGAAGAAAAAAAATGTGCAAGTTTTTGCTCACACTGATTTCAAAAGTGAGGCAAAACACTGGAAATGATCTCCATAGATCATTTGGAAGAGTCTGGATATTTGGTTTTGTATTTAGACTTAATACTTGTTCTGAAATATCCTTTAGCACAAGACATAGCATTTATTTCCATGATACAAACATTGACAATGTACTTATTAGTTTCAAAAATACACATACAGAGATATATGTGAGATCAAGTCCAAAAGAATTTTCTTGTAATCAATGTCCAGAGAAGATGATTCTATAAAACAAAATGAGAATTACATTGAAGGACACATGACATTTGCCATCAGGATTAAGAAAAACAGCTTCTCAGAACACTGTGAGATTTCTGGACATGATTACTGGATGTGTCTAGGAAGAATTTGTTCAAATTACTTCTTTTCAGGTGATAGTTATATTTAACAGCAGAGCAGAAGAGAAATGGTCTTGCAATGATAAAGTTATAAATTTAAGTTATGCAATATTATATTTTGCCTCATATTACCATAAAACATCCTCCTGCAACTTATTGGTTGAAAAATAGAACTATTTAACTGGAATACTTCATACAAAGCTATATCTTTCTTGCTGTCTCCCAGGCATCAGATTTTAATTCTACAAAGTTCTATCTGGTTCCTAAAAAAGAAATAGAGATTTCATGAATAAATGACAGAATGACAGAATAAAACTATTACAGGGTAATGAAGTCTACCACAGCTTCTCTCCTCTCCTCTGTAGTCTATGAGTCCAGCACCACTAAATTGCTCATTACTAGAGCCATCATCAGCGGGTTGCCCTTATTCAGGCATCTTCCTAGTTCTTTGAACATAGATTACATCCAAGTCTTGCAGTTACTTTCTGCATAACTTTTCTAAGATATGACTTTTTTATGAGTCTTTTTCCTCTACCAAATTCAAACTCTAATTTTTCACTTAAGTTCAAGCAATATCCTTTTTCTAGCCTAAAAAAAAAAAAAAAAAAAAAAAATGGAATCTTGCATACAAAAACTCCTCAAGGTCACAACTGCATAATTCCATTTTCTTAGAGCCTCTAAGTTATCTCTCTATTGTACCCATTCTCTGGTTCCTGTTACTGTATTGTATCAAATATAGCCAGAGTATCTTCACTTTTAAGGCCCTTCATGAGCAATCTGTATTCCCATTGTTGTTTTTCTGCTCAGGCCTGGCTTCTGCTGTTCATCATGTTAGTTTTATTTCAGAGAAGATCTTAGTTCTTCCCTTCTTCATGCTAGTACTTTACATTGAGGAGACCTCTCCATAAATGTCTACAAAGCCATATCATTGCTTTCCTTATGGTCATTCCTTGGGATTCTCCTTCAGAAAACTCGAGAGCTACACAGTCAATACGGGGTTTAATATCATCCTGCTCCTTCCTTGTGTTCCTCTACATCTACCTTATCTCACATTGTGACTTTAATTTTTTTGACTTAAGAATTGACTTCTGTTTTGGTTAACTGGGCTGTGATCAAGACTATTTTATCTTTTCAAAAATAAACAGAAATAAGCAAGAAAATTGCAAAAATGAAGAAGAAATACTGAAGCACATACATTCTCTTTTCCACATAGAAATTTATCAGTACTTAGCAACTCTCCACATGTCAGAGGTTTGATTTAGAATGAGACCTGTGAAGACTGAATGCTGATGTAGAATTTACCGAGCAATATCAGTTTTGTGAATCTGAACAGAAAAACTTGTGAGCATATGATTTAAAAGATTTGCACTTGCAAATGCAGTCACAGTCAGAACTTACAGGACAGAAGCAGGAGCAAAAGGACACAAAGAACTAATAATCAGAACAGGATAATAGATCTACAAAGATATGAGTAAGCCCATATTTTAACCATACGGTTTTCTTGTCCCATGTTCTTTATCAAGAAAGAAGCCAGATAAGTCACCACTATTTTTATTTATTTCTGGCATTTCACTCATGTCTCATAACAATTCTTCCAAAGAACAATTGCCTCTCAAGATCTGCCTTGTATGTGTAGGCAGATCAAAAACTAAGCCAATGCACCAAAGTGCCTTTTCAACCTTGGAAGCATAATGCAGTCCAAGTTCTACCATGATGTAATCGACAGCAGCATTAAAGAGCCAAAGAAAATAGATATATGTCAGCTGATACTGTTAGGACAATTATATTCAGGAAAAATTCTTAGAAGACAGAGCAGTAACACAAAATATGTTTGATATTTGTAAAATGCCAACCAAGTGTTTGTTCTGTCTCTTTGCACATGTTAAATGTAGATCCTCACATTATCAGCTTCTTCACAGTTTTTACTGGCAATTAGGTAATGATAATTTATAATTATATTCATTTTCTTTATATATGCCCTTCCTCTTTGAAAATGAACTGTCTGAGTGAACTGCAGTAGCAGCAGTAAAAAAACCACACACAAAAAAAGCCCAAATAAAACCCCTTAGAAACTCTAGTACAGCCTGTATTTACAGCAATCAAACTAGGGGTGGAATTTTGACTGTCCTTTCTGCTCCTCCATTCAAAACTCACAAATGCACATTCCCATCCTGATCTCCCTGTCCCTGCAGCATGCCATGACCACACTAGGTTTCAGGGTAGGGTTCTCTCCTGACTGTTCTCTTCCTGGTCCCATTATTCTCCTGCTCATGACCAAGCAGCCAGCAGGCTTCAACAGCAGCTGTTGGGACTGTCCCCTCAAACACGCCAAAGGACTGTACTCATTACAGTACTACCAGTAGTAGAGCAGGAGATGTTAATTTGAATCCCTGGGGAGAGAACAGAAGACAGGTTTCCCCTTACCCAGGAGAGTATTCTAACTAAGAATATTCATCAACTCCTTTTTCAGTCATGCTTTACAGTCAAAACGGCACTGGCTATACCCCAATCTGCTGTATGTTTCTTTGGATTTATTTCTATTATCACTTTAGATGAAGTGGTCATGATGAGTTAGATTTAGGCTGCTTTGCCTGTATGTTGTAATCCCTATAAAGTGAGCAATGTGATGGTGTTCAGCCCAGGCGAAGAGGGCAGCTCTTCCACACAGTTGCCCAACTTGAGGTGTCTATGAAAAGCATTTAGGCATCTGTGACCTCTAGACACTCCAGAAAGTTGAAGAGGGTCTTTTGTATTCTTAAACTTAATTTAGGCATTCAACGATAAGTTGGGTGCTTAGATGTATTTTTTTTTTGGGGATTTTATCCTTGAACAAATTACAAAGGCCATGACTCATTCAATTATATTTTATTTTCTAGTTTTATAATTCTTCCAAACAATTTTCAACTCCTCTGTTCTCAGAAGCTTTTCGCAAAAATATTTATTTTGGCTGACAGCAAAATTAACTAGTGACATCTGTCATGGATTGGTGAACTGAAGAGTTACAAACAATAAATTTGGGTATTTGTGATAGGTATAATTTGAAGTACCTTCTCATTTCTCCTGTGACACTAACTGACTTGTGCCCCTAGCTTTCCAAGGATGCAGTTACTATGAAGAAACAGACTTCATCATTCTCTTATGTTTTCTAAAACAATAATGATCACAAGTCATATGCAAAACAAAACTGTAAACCAGTTACTGTGGAGGGAGATTCCCTCCCTTCTAACCAAAAAAATAGTTGTGAATGATCTTTTTTATCTCATGACATGGCAGTCCTTGAAGAGATTCAAGCCACTTGTGCTGGGCATTAATAAAAACATAGAGTGGAAGCATCCGCTCCATGGTATCTCTTTAAATGCAAGAACATAAGTAGTGTTGTTGACCTCACGAGGATAGGTAGGTTCCTAATGACAAGCAAATTTGCACTGAGGTCCAAATAAATAGAAGAAAACATAAGAACAAAATCGAAGAGCCATTGTTAGCTCCTTTTCCTGTCTCTGTGTTATTCCTGAGAGAACAATTGTATTTAAAATTGCTATTTTACAGCCCTTTACTCATCTTTGGCTTCTCTTTCCTTTTATTTCCTTGTTTCTAGGGGGGGGAGAGGGGGGGAAGGGGAATATCCAGACAGCTCCTTTCATATTTTCATTTATAGTCAACTCCATGAATTACTACTGGAAAATTGCTTCACTGCTCTTATAGACCCATAAAACTTTTAAGTAATCTTACTCAGAGTGGTAAAACATGCATTTGTCAGTAAGGTAAGCAAATATAATTTGGACACACATAGGGATCAGAGCTGTTGAGTAAGAAGCTACTGCACTGACTTTAACTGCAATTTAAGATCCTTGAAGAAAGGAAAAGCAGAAAGATGATGGAGAAAGTCCAGCTATGATTCAAATAAAAGATGGAAAAGCCATAAAGGAGGGAGAGAGACAGCACAGATTATAGAACATGTGAAACATACTCAGGGCAAAGGAAGGCAGGAGAAAGAAAGTTTCAAGGGAAAAGAAAAATTGAAACAACATGGGAAAATTGAGGTGAGTTATTGAGGTGAGGTGAAATTGTTTTAAAATCAATGACAACCTCTCTTGACTTGTATTCTTGGAGTCTAGTTCATAGTGCAAGTCCTGGCAGAGAGACCAAATAAGAGGTGTGAGCTGAAGTGCTTGGATTACCTTGAGAAATATTTCACTTTACTTTTTGATAAGGAAAAGATATCTATGTGTGAGGAATGCTGGAACTTTATATGAATATAGGCTTTTAAATTCTCAAACACTATCATGACCCTAACCCTTTGCCAGCTATAACTGATATACATTCTGGATGGGATTAGCTGAATATAATTTTAGCCACTTAAAAGTTAAATACCTGGCCCAAGCTCGTTGCTCCATGTACTGTTAGTGCAAGTACAACAGACAAGCATCTCCAGAGAATGATTCAAGACGTCCTAAGTTTGATGTCTAAGTAAGATGTGCTGTCCTCTGCAGGGGCCACTGTTTCTATCCTGCCTATAGGCAGATCCCGGGCAATTAACTTTTAGACAGTTAAGTTAGGAGATAAATCCTACACTCTAGGCATATATTAACAGACTTTGTAAGACTCATCTATCCTTAAATAAAAATATTTTTGTTGTTGATAGTATCTATGAAAGATTCATCACAATCACATAGCAAATACAATGCTTTTATTTTTTTCTCTTGTGGGTAGTTCAGTAACAGCAATAAAAAGCAGTGTTGGGAAATTACTCAGTAAGCCGCAAAGTAAGAAAGAGTTTGCACAATAACTTCAGACAAGTTGAACAAGTAGTCTGAGAATTCTGCTTTATAATGTTCTTATTCTTACACATTCTCTGCAAGAGTCTCATTCTAAGGAGACATTTCTTTTCTTGATGAATTCTAAAATGCAATTTTCTCTTAAGTGCTACACAATGTATAATAACTGCCACATTGCTGTGCTCTGTAAGAGGAGGTTGTTCAACTCTGCTTTTTGTTACTTTGTTATCTTTTTTTTTCTTTTTTTCCCCCATTAGAAAGCCCTTCACCACTACCACATTGCTTACGAAGTTGAATTTATAAACTGTGGTAAGAGTATTGACGTCAGTGGTATTGTTCCATTTATCTCTCATACTTGCTCCATTAATGCTAGTTCACTCTGTGGAATTTTCATAGTCTGGGCAATGAAAATAGATGAATCAGTCTCACTTTTATTCCTCGTAGATTTGTCATCATTTCATTACTCAACAGCATCCCAAGAACGTGTCATTGTCGTGTCGCTTAGCTTCAGCTGTGCCAATGCTATTGTACTGGCAGAGGGCTTGAGACAGAGAGGCTGAGAGGGCTTGTGTATTTGTTGCAAACATTTGCAGATGTTTTGGTATTCTTTTACCTGGAACATTACGGCAGCTCTTAGTTAGGAGATAAGTCTCTGACTAACTCTAAAGTAGAGCTTTTTCACCCAAAAGTTAAGTGACAAAATATAAGAGCCCTGTCTTACAGTGGAAGCATAGCTTTCCTTTTGACCCCAAAGTAGCTTCCAGAGGATGGAGCCACTTGGTTCTTATTTATTTATATCATCCAGTAATTCCCTTTTCAAATACAAGTAAGTTATTGCAGTAAGAGCCAGGCCCCAGGTCCTTTTCCACTGACAAATTCCTCATCTACTGGGCTGCAGGGTCATGCCCCTTTTAAGTGCTTTCTTATTGGCAGATTCAGATTAGAAGATTCAAGTAGTTTTCTGCACAGTGGGACAGATTCTGAAGGAAAGGAGCAGATGGAGATGGGAAATGGAGCCTATCTCTTCCCTCTGCAGCCCGCTGCACACCATCTCTTGCACACCTTTTGCCCTATGTTTAAGTCCGTGGTTAGACTGCTTTCGGTAGCAGTTTGATCTTCATAGGTAGTGGAAGGAACTAAAACCAGATCTCCCACATACTGTGTGTTTTTTTAATACTTAAGACTTATTAACACTTAATAAAAAGAGTTTTTTTTCCCCCTCTAGCTAGATTTTAAAAGAAAGCAGCAGCCAGTGCTGCATTTTTTAAGGAGCTTCTTGGTAGTGTGTTATGTGTGCTCTAAGGAAACTAACAGAACTGAGCCCTTAATAACGTTCTTAAGCTTTTTAAGCAATGTGTATTATTTCTGTTCTGATCATGGTGAGCTAGACACTGAGCTACTTCAACAGTTCTCTGCAATTCCTCAGGCACCTATGAGATACCCAGAAAGTTTCAGCATCAACTTCTGTAGTTTGCCTGCCTCCGAGGTTGGTTGGCACCCGGAGCAGAAGGGTTCAGAATCACAGTTTTGGATTTATGTCCTGCTTTGGGACCACAAAGTCCTTGAATGAGAGAGGAACTCAGAATGAGCATTGTTACTTCCCACATTGTCATGAGACTTGTGACAACAATCTTTTTTCTTAAAACCATAAGCGATGTGATTCTTGGAAGACCCCCAGCTTTCAGGATTTTATGTTAGAATTCTACTATATGGCTCAAAAATCAGTAAGCAGCTAAAACTTCCAAAGCGTGTTATTCCAGTAGTCTTGTGACTTTTAAGTTATCCTTGTTACCATTTAGATGGACAGAGGGGACTCTCTAACATTTGGGTTTGACAGTTCCTGAGCATGAGGAAAGCTTTGAGAAAATAAGACATGACCATTCTCCTCAGTACTCTCACCCTATGACATTTTCCCCTTCTCTTTTATAGTCCTAGTCAGTCTACATCAGTGGTAGGATTTGAAGGATATCCCAGGCCACACTGGAACCCTTTACGCTAGATGTTGTGTTATCAGTCCCTGTTTCAAAAAACTATAATGTTATAGGGAAGACAGATGGTAAATGACAGAAAGATAGACATGTCAAAATGGAAGATGCAAAAGGAAGGCAAAGAAGTAGAGACAGTGGGATTTTGTGGTTGCTGCCCTTAGGGATGCAACTGGGGAAGGAGAAGAATAATTTTCTCCTGGGCATCACTCCCCTCCCCACCACATGGCCATGGCTCTGCCTTGGGATGCTGTGGCCCTTCGCAGGGCCTTGTTGATGTTGCCCTCCTTGTGACTACTAACCCAGCACAGTGTGGTAGCTGTTTGCACCGTGCTTGGATCAGCCAGGGTTGTTTACTTGGCTTTTGTGAAGCTGAAATTGCAGAGACCTGTTTGTGAGGCTTTCCTTCAGGTACTGCGAAACAGGAAGGGAGTTTGTTTTTCTGTAATGGGGTATAAAGCTGTCAAGGGGTAACAGGAGGTATTGTTATTTATATCTTAACAAAGAAGAGTAAACCAACCTCTCCAGCTAATCTGCAGAATATTTTGTTCCTTCTTCCATACTTCTGCAGGATTTCAAGAAGGTTGATATGAATTTGTGGCTCCCCTTTTATCTAACAATAAATTATAAACAGAAGTATTGCCTGGAATGTTTTAAAAGAACCATGCTAGGACCACAAGTTGCTCAAAAGTCTGCAATTCAAGTAATCTGAGGACGCTGAAAAAAGCTTCCAGGGATGTGTGGTTAATATTCATCATTATCTGCATTTTTTCCAACATGACTAAAAAGCTTTTAGGCCAGTCTTGCATTCCCGCTCACCTAATCCAAATGATGACACTGTGCAATCAGTCAAAGTGAACGAAGTGTGCTTTGTAAGCACTCAACACTTCTCATTTTCTAAGCCCATTCCACTCATCATTCATGTGTTGAGAAACATGGCATTCACCTTCCTGATTTCTGTTGGCTCTCTCCATTTAGTAAATCACATCCCAAAAGTACTCTTTGATAAGTACAGAGTAATCTCTAACATTGCCAAGTATTTTGCTTGTGACCAGTTTTGTTTTTGTGTTTCTCTTCTTAAAAATCTTTTTTTTTTTTTATAAAGATGAATACATAACACTATTGTTTTCTTTGGGAGAAAGTGAGAAAGTATTTGTTATTTAATACTACTTGGCAGAATTTTAATGGCTACCAGGGAAAAATGGTCTGAATTTGTGAGTAAGGGACTAGGTAAGAGCCAGACCTGAAGTAAAAGCACAGCTAAATGAGAGGGGATAGTACAGGCACTGCTGGTCAGTGGGTCCCGGTGCTGGTGCCAGGGGCTGCCCACAGTAGGGCCAGGCTTGTCCTTGCCATCTGGGCTTGTCCACCTGCCCTGAGGGTGCAGGGCCCCAGGACAGCTGGGGCAGCCCCAGGCCCAGGGGGTGTTGGGCACTGCTGTGGGGTCGGGCCAGGCAGGTGGGGGCCCTCGGGTCGGGGGGGGGGGGGCTATCAGGGGTGTGCTTAGGGTCCTGGCCAAGACTCCCTGAACATCAGATAACAGGATTTCCATCATTAGGAGTATGTATAGTATTATTGCCTCTAGGGTGCTATAGGCATTTTAAAGGCAGAGTGAGACAGACAGACATGATGCACAAGGCAGATGGTTTCTCACAGTTGCACGCTATGGGGCAGGGCTGCTCGAGTCATGGTCTGGGGTCAAAATCCATCTGCAAGACATGATCAAGTAGCACCCTGCCACTGTGGCTACCAAATGAGCATGGGAAGGGCTGGACTGCTGGCCACTGAAGGGCAATACTCAAGAAGTTCCTGTGCTCATCTAAGTCTGATACTGACTTGCTAACTTATTTTATCTTCCCACTCTTAAAATAGCCATGCTATGTGAGAAAACAGAGGAATGTGGGATAATCATATTCTCAAGGATAGAGAAGGCAGGTGTAACATCACCCATGTCCTGAGTCCTGTCCAAGCTGCACTCTGTGACCTCATTGCTGCTTGGGCCTGAGCTTTTTGCTGCAGCTGTTGCTCCGTGCCTTGCAGTATCAGTGGCTATATACATGACTTCAGATATTAAGGGGAAAATGACAACATACACAAAGTAGGAATATAATGGACACTAAGCCAAAGAAATCATCTGCCTGCAAAGCAGAACTCACTGCCCTACTTGTGCATTTTGGTTCCACTAAGAGCATTCGTTTGTCCAGTGCATAACATGGGAAAGGCAAAAAGTGAAGGTATGCTTCTGAGCAGATGCACAGCAAAACAAACTTTGACCACCCCAGATGACATCTCCTACTGGATTACAGTAGTCTTTCATTTACTCAGAGAGCAGCAAATGAAAGGGGGAAGGGATATTTTCCCCAAGAGTAACAGTGACTACCAGCTTCTGCTAAGTTCATATTCAGTCACCTGTCATTCAAAAGCTCTTGCCTATCATCACAGTCTTTTTTGCAACTGAGAGGAGCAGCAACTGCTGGACTAGAAAACACTATTCTACCTGCACATCAGAGGAGCTACTACAATCCAGGTCTCACTGAAAACTGGGAAGTCATTTCCTGCTACTGTGACTCACAAAATCTCATGACCTCACTGAACTTAGGAGCTGCTGCTCAAGAATCCTGTCACAGTAGAAAGATACCCATGATTTCCTGACTAGTTGCTGAGAGAAGCTGGGATATGGCTGGGAAACAGGCTTTGTGATGTTTGCAAAAACTCAGTAAAAGTGGTGGGTCTCAGAAGAATGCACTGAGTAGAGCTGGGAGTATGGCAATTTAATGGTGTGCTTATGTTCAGGATTTAAAAAACGATAGTATGTGATAGCATGTGATGATAATAGCATCCTGTTTTCTACAGCTCCACTCAGCACTAGGGCTGTCCTAAAAGCCACAGGAAAGAAAAGAAAATCCTGCTGAATAAGACACTAAGCTGCCTGGAGCTGAGAGTTTTCCTTTTACTGATATGCATACTCTGTCAAACTGAGAATTTGAACCTAGTCATTCCAATTCACCTAAATCTTTGGTGCAAGACTGAGACTCTACCTTGCTAAGTTTCATTCATCATTTTAAGTGTTGGTTTTTGGGAACTACCACTGATCTGAGATCTTTCTGCTGACCCTTCACTGGAATGGATGGCTTGTCCACCTCAGTTTAACATTTGTGATAGTCACCTGGAAGGAAATAAAATGCTACTGATGACATAGATCACAGAGGTAGAGTGATTGGTAAGTAGCAACAGAGATAGACTTATAATATAGAGCATAATATAACCCATTTTTCTTCAAAAGAACTACATTTTACTACAGCTCACTTGCAATCTTATATATGTTTATTTAAGCATCATTGCCCATACATATAGATCAAGGCTTGTAATCTTGAAAAAAGAATTTGACGGACTAAGGTTTTGCAGCAGAGGAACAGCGAGGCTGCGCAGAAAAACCAGAATGGTTCTTAGCTGAGCTGGAGAAAAACTGTGATGGTAGCAACAATATGATTCATAGCTTTACACTCAGTGAAGCTGAGGCTGGATGTACTGGACAAATACCTAATGTTCACACTGTTGAATGAATTTTGAAAAACGGGAGAGGATGCTGTAGAGGGCTGCCCAAATGATCCAATGATTAGAGAAAATGTCTAGTGGAAGCTTGAAAAGTGATTGATTTCATGGTACCGACACAGGGAAAAGTTCTGAGTACCTAAGGACTTTCTAAAAAAAAAAAAAAAAAGTCAAAAATTAGATACTACAGTTGGACAAATTCTTATTAGAGAACAGGCATAATTTTTCTCTACAGTAAAGATGATTCTGTCACTGGATAGTGGTGGATTGTGATTCTATTACAAGAGAGAAAAAGAAGTAAGAGATTATCTATCCCTTGAGATTGCATGCCTTTTTTGGAAAATATAATTTAACCAAAAGCAAGTTACTGGGATCAAAACAAGGATCATGCAATAAAATGTAATGGCCCATCATATATAGGAAGTCATATCAAATGATCTAGTGATGTCTGTTGGCCAAAATATCTATCAGTCTCTTAGCTGATTTATTTTGAGATCTTCACAGTGATTGATGTCTTTGGATGAAGAGGTACTTTTGTCACCAGACTCCATAAACAGCAAAGAGAATTCTCTAATTTTTACCAAATTTTTATGCTATCTTAGTGAAAGAGCGATATCTCTACCTTCTGTTAATAAAAAAAAAGAACACATTTGGGACAGAAGAGAACATCTTAACTTTAACAAGAATACAGCAGTATTCTTGAATTAATTACAGTAGACTGATTCAACTGTGTGTTTGTATATTTAAAATTTTAATCCACATGGAATTATTTACTCCATAAAATAAACTGAATCAATAAATGTTTATTAGTCATAGGAAAATACTATGGATTAGTAACCAAACACATATTTATAAAAAGAAATGGCCTTTTAAGAACTCTTTTGGAACACTGGTTAGAGAATTATCTTGAACCTTTTTGAGAAGCTGCCATCATCAGTGTGTATCTTCCCCTTTCTTCTCTTGTTCTGCTAAATGTATGGATTTAAGATCTTTATTTACACCTGGCAGCTTGTTTGTTCATTTTATAAGTTTTGCAGAACTTAATCCAAAATATTTCAGAATATAAGTAAATTGTTTCCCTACTGTTTTATTCATTTAATTAAAAAAGACATTGATTTTGTCTTTTAGAAACAGCTTAGTATGTGAGTATACCATTGAATAACATGAGTTATAAGAAGAAATATATCTATTTAACAGTTCATTCTTAAGTAAATTAAAATCCTATAAATTATTGTAATAATACAGGGTGGGATATATTATCACGAACCCTCTTCTGTCCTGTGTTGAGTCATGTTTAAAATCTCAGCTTAACTTGGTGTGGACCTTGTGGAGGTCTCTGGTACATACAATCTCCTGCTCAAGGCCAGGCTACTTTCAAACTTGGATCAGATTGCTCAAGGTCAGTCACGTTTTGAATATCCCCGAGGATGGAATCCTATCCCACAGTCCCTCAAGGAAGCAGTTGCACTGCTTACTCACTTTCCAAGTAAATATTTTTCCCCCATGTTCAATGAAATTTCTGTTGTTGCAACTTATAAGTGGTGTTTCTTCTTCTTTCATTGTGTGCTCCTCAGAAGAGCCTTGCGCTTCCTCTCTGTCACCCCCGTTCAGGCAGTGGAAGACTGCTGCTCACCTTCTCTTCTTCCGGCCAAGCACACCCCAGTCACTCAGCCTCTCCTGGTATTTCACATAGGCCTTAAGCCACCACCTTTGTGTCCCCTCTACTGGACTCTTTCCAGTTTGCTGACATCTATTTTGTACAGGAGGGCCCAAAACCAAATACATACTCCCGAGATACATTGAATTCATGCTGCTATATGCTTTGATGTTGTTTGCCTAACATAATAACATATGAAAAGACAAATTAACTAAATAGGAAAACAAATTATAATTAAATAATGGAGACTGTGGCGTAATATTCATCTTAAACTACATTGGAAATGAGTGGGAGCTCGTTTCTTAGGATTTTCCAGAAAAAAACCCCACTAATTTCCACCTTCTAGGACATAAGCAATCAGTGGTCTAAAACTCAGGTGTTTTCATTTCTTGTTCCCTTTAAAATTCACTAGATTTTTGGCCAGTGATAGAGTAAATTTGGCTCTAGAGTTTCTTGTTAACAAATCCTGAGGCCACAGGACACAAAGTAATATTGTATAGGTTATTGTATAGGATAAAATAATCTTGTATAGGTTAATTTTTCTGCTTCAAATAAGTTCAAAAACTTTGAACTCATTAATTTTCTACCTCTAAATTTAATATTGAATCAAACATTGTCTGTCCAAATCATTCAAGTTTTATGCCAAAACAAATGTTATTTGTCTTCCACACCTGGCATACTATTGGCACAAGAGCATAAAACTGGCATACAATTTATATCCTGTTTTCCGAGAAGCTGGACTGAAATACAATAGTGTGCCTGGGTCTGATTTTTCATTGAAAATGAATGGCTCAATTATCTGGCAGTGCACAGATATGATGTGAGTGATTTAAAAACCACAGATACTTCTGATCTCTGCCTATCTCTGTTTTTTTTTTTTTTTTTTCTTTTTCCTTATGCTTTTTAGAAAACTGCCACTTTAGGTTCTAAAAGATAAGCTTAGTTTAATTTATGGAGTTGGATGAACTATATAGGAAGTTTCACATTGACTTCATGGGTTCACTTTCTCCTATACAAACAAACTCAGTGATTAGTGATTGCTCTGTGATTCTGCTTGGACTCATAGAAACGTCTGGCCTTTCACAGTTTGCTGATGGAAGGCAGGCATTTTTGCCTTGGTGTATGGTAACATAATGTGTTATTGTAATGACTTAATTACCCTCAAAGCAAGGTGACGGGCTGACACAATGGCCATAAAACATTTGGAGTCTGGGTGGAAAAATATGTGTCTGGGGAAAAGATCAAACAAGGGTTTGTTTTCTCTTTCTTTCTTTCTTTTTTTTTCAATGCTCATAGTAAACAAGACTCAGAAGACCTTCCAGTATTAGAAATCTTAATCTGTCATTTCAGCTATGGCAGTAAGTATATAAATAATAAGTGAGATAATTATATTAAATAATATTAAATATTAATATATTAATTATATTATGCATTATCATATGTTATGTTAATTATAAAAATATTAAAATCAGTGAAGAATTCATGATGTAGCTTATACTTTCTAACTTCTAACAATAGAAAAGTGCTTGCAACTTTGAATATGATTTTGCCTTCATAGTGTAAACATTGGCTGCACTCTTGGCTGTACTAAAATAAATCCATGGCTGTTCTCTCATTAACTTTAGCTAGGCCACAGTAGCACTGTGTCATCTCTAATTATGTTTGTCAAGGGCAGTTTCTTAGACGCAGATTCTTTTCTCTTGTCTACAGTAGAAATGTCTCTTGGTCCTCTAATATTTGCAGCGCTATAGTTGTAAATCTTCAAAATAGTAGACCAGGAGTTAACAGTCTCAAGGCTGACGGATATTAGAATGACATTGTTTTGGCAGACTTCATAGTTTTCCCTGGGTCTGACAGTAAGCCAGCCTAAGCAACCCTGACCCATCTTATTCTTCTTCCCCTGCACAACCCAACCTGCACTGGGTTATCAGGAGGCCCCACAAAAGCTTGGTAAAATGGTTCTGCTAGAGTAAAAACAGAGATTGAGGTGGCAAATGCTTCAGTTGAGATTGTTACCAGAAGCTGTTTGTTGAACTACACTCTCAGTAAGGCATAGAAGAATAAATTATGGCTCTCAGCTCTGACACTATAGTTTTACATAAATTTGTCCTTGGAAGTACCAACTGAAAGAGCTCCTATCCTGCTTCTTACCGACATCTACTTTTCTGAACCTCAACTACACTAAGAAAACTGTTTGTAGGACTGTGTCATACACAAGATAAATGAAGAAATCTGAATTAAAAACATACCTAGAAAAAAAAAAGAGTCAAAAGGGAATTGGGACAAGCAACAAGCAGTGAGGGAATGAGAAAGAAGCAGGAACACCTTAAATACATAGTGTCAAAAAAGACACACAGGACAAGGAATTTTCCTTGAATTTCAACTTTCCTTTTCAGAAAACAGTAATAATCTACTAGGGATGTGTGATCCTATATCTACTCAGAGATATCTGTGACTATACTTTTTTGAGTGCAATATGCATTATTGTGGACCTTCCCTTGACTACAGCATCAATTGGTATTGGGGCACCATATGTGGCCCAGCAGGCACACATCTGATAGTTCAACGTACCTTAATACTAGGAGGCAGCACGATAGACAAAGGTGGATGAATGAAAGTACTGAGCCATCAGGTATAAAGTTTTCCAACTTTATACACTAGTAATTTGAGAGATAGAGCTGAGGAAATACCTACTTAAAAGAATTTCCTTCAGTAAAGCACTGTTTTTTGTTGACGGGCAGATATGAAATATATTTAGAAATTACATGGATAGTTTTCTCTTCCCTAGAAAATGCTAGCCCTCAAGTAAAAGAATCACAGTTAAAAATACACACTTGCAAGTGAAATATAGGGCTTTGACAGTAATTATGAGTTTGTCATTAAAGCAGCTTTAGCTAAGTGCTGGGGCATATTTCAGATTTCATGCACTTGGGTAATCCCATTGAAAGCAATGAATCTACTCAGGTTGTTATTTATTGGCTTATGTGCCTTCCTGGCTGTCCTGAAGTGGAATCTAAGGTGGGAAATAAAAATAAAAAAAAAATAAATAAAAAAAGGAGAAAGTTTAATTAGACTAGCAGAAATTCATTATTTAAAATTATTGTAGCTTATCATGTCATTTAAACACAAACTTCATAGTCAGGAGTGTGAAATGTTGTTGGAGCATCTGCACTCTGCGTGTTTCCAGCAAGCAAATCTGGGGTGGAATATGAAAGCCATATTAACAATTAGTGGCTTAAAAAGTTAAGAGAAGAAAAACTGGTCCATTGCAAAGCTCGGGGAGAACAGAGAGAGCTGTGTGTTGCTCTCACCTTGAATATTGAAGACATCTGTGTACCATGCCATAAGCCATGGCATAGTGGAAAGCAGCTGGTGACTTTCCTTTCTGTAATTACATAATATAAAATAAAGAATCCTGGAGAAATTTATGAGCAGATCATCATCAAAAAAAAAAAAAAAAAAAAAAAAAAAAAAAAAAAAAAGTAAAAAGCAAGCTCTATTCCCCACACTCTTTATCTGTTGCTGTATCTTCCTTTCTGGAAGATAGAACGGACTGGAAAGGTGTGGGGCTTTAGGGTTTTCTCCGATTAGAAGACCTGTGAAGTTCCAGCGCCAGGAGATGAAACAGGTTAAGCCGAATAACAAAAGGACGAAATGTTGACATAAGGTATTATTCTGCAAGGACTACTCTAGTTAATTTTCCAGTATGGACAAACTGAGAGATTTTATAGACAGCATAGAGCTACAGGGATAACAAAACTCATCAAGCTCCCCTTTGGTTTTATAGGCATTGGAAGTGTGCTGTCTGTGGTGGCTGTGTGTCCCCATTTTATAGTTTGCTTAAAAGTGGGTTGGAAGAGGACTGCTACTGATGCAAGTCACATTCGAAGTTCCACTACTTGCAGAGGGGAATGCGTGGTTTTCACTTGCTGCTCTAACATGCTTTTCTTTTTTGTGCTTTCCCTTTCTGTGCCTGTCAGTGTGCTTGGCACAGATGGGCACCGTGACATTTTAATGTAGTACTGCTCACCCCACCAGCCTTGCCATTTCTGTTTCATTCCCAGTGGCAGGATCCTTCTGCAAACTGCAGTCAAGAGGTAAATACATTTCTCAATGCAACTAACGGTTGAGTATAAAGTAAACCTCAACAGACAAAAAAGACCTTGCATTTTTAAGCAATTCCATTATTTAGCAATATGTGATTTAGAAAATCAGTTTGCCCTCCAGAGATACTCAAAGCTTAGGTTTCTCTTCCAAACACAGTGGTGACTGCAGGGCAGTTTGCAGAGAAGACGCATTCCATTTTTAGGAAAATTTGGTAGCTTAATATGCAGCTAGAGATGGACAAAACAAAAGCAGGTGCTCCGTACTAGAGGAACGAGGTGGGGGGGAGATGATGATTTATGTTTAGAAAGGTTAAACATTTTTTTCCAGACTCAGGAATGTTCTTTTTTTTATATTTAGTAAAAGGTTTCTAAGAGGAAAAAAAATGTGGTTTCAAGAGGATTTTTTCCCCAAGACATATTACAGTTGTGCAAGAAATCTTTATTTTGTCTCTTCAAATTTAGGTCACAAATCTGGAAGTATTTGCTACTTATTTCTTCATGGTATGTTCTCCCTTTATAGCACCTTTCATGTTGCCCCAGTTTAGTAGAAACATGAGTGTAGGAAGCAATGGGCACTGTATAGCTGACTCGATCCTTGTAGGAATGTGTAGTTGCCCTTATTCGTAACGGTATCTGATTTGTATGGCTACTCTTGTAAAAAGCCAAATTTAATTACACTTTTTTTCCCCCAAGCATAAGGATTTTACTTTCAAAAAGCTTTAAACAATCAAAAATTCCACTGGTAGGCCTCAACTGGTTTGCATTTATTTTATTTTTTATTAGATATACATATATACACAAAACCTCTCTCACTCCTGCTCTGTCTCTTATTCCTGCTAGACCGACATTTAAAAGAAAAACATTTTATAAAAGGCAAAGCCCTTTATAAAGACGTACCCTTACCCCCCTCTGCAAATTGTCACTCTGCAAATTCTAACGTAGTGGTAGAGATAGTACTGCATCCTTGTTCAGCGTTCTTATTTATTCTATCCTGTTGGTTCATATATTGACTCATATAAAATACAGAAATGTTCTTGGAAACAGCTACTGCCCCCAGCTTCCCACTGAAGAAACTGTCCAGTTCCTATACGAATTGCTAAAGAAGGGAAATAGTAGGAAGTAAAGAAATAAGATTATTTTGCACCCCTTCCCACAAGCACATTGGATCTCTTTTATTACGGCAGAGAGAAAACCAAACTAGTAAGCTACATATACCTGTGGGGAAAGTTTTAGTTGACATATAATGAACATTTATTTGGCTTGAAAGATATTGTTGATTCTAGAGGCATTTCCTACTATGGCAGTTAAAATAGTCTCTAGGATGTGTCATATCTAAAACTGAGGAACTCCAAATGCACCATTCTACAAGCAAGTGGAAACTGGATCTGTGTTGTCCTCTGACCTTTCCATTGACATTTATCTGAACTGCTGCAAATTACTAAAATGCTGGGCTAGACTCTTAGTCTGATAGAAGGTATCTTCAGGAACATGGGCTGTATCGCATTATTGCTAATATCTAAAATTGGATATTGTTACTCACTTTGCTGTGTTTCATTGCATCCTCTTTCTCTACTTCAGCTAAGTCAGGTGCTCATGGCTTATTTGGATCATCTAGTCAGACAGTGTGGCAAATAGCCCACGAGCAGATTCACTTCTGCTGAGAGTCAGGTCTGTGAAATAACATGATTTCAGATGAATGCTTATCTAAGCCTGTGGGAGACACGGAGCCTTATTTTGCTCAACAAAAATCTGAGTGGAAAGAATGGTTTTTATGACTTCCTCTCAAAGTCTAAATAAATGAAGTCTTCACTTCCTCACATGGCATTTCTCAGAACCTGGGATTATAGTACATACCATGTTGAATTAGGTAGAATATCAAGGCCATCCAAAAATGACATTATTTTTTCAGTAAGGCAGAGAAATATGTTTCTTGAGTAATTCATAGTGAAATAAATCTTTTTATAGCAGTTTTTTCCCATTTCCATTACCTTATTTTCTTCTCTACTCTCTAGAGTTTTATTTCTCCAGCTTTTCCTCCTAATCTCTGCTGTCCATCTTTTTGGATTTCTGGTGTCAGTCATAATTTTAGGGAAAAATCACATGCTCTTTGTGCTGATTCCAATCTGCACAGAGATCTCCATGTTTTTCACGCTGTAAATACTACCATTATACAAAGAGAGAAGTTTCTGTGACCCACCTTCCCTTTCATTCACCATCATTACTGGGGAATCCCAGGCCCATCTTTGTCTTTCTGGTTGGCTGGCCATGGACACAACCAGCTGAAGTTCATGATGGCAGCAATCAGAAGAACAGTTTCCTCAGGAAACCAACTGGAAGATGTTTGTTGCTATTAAAGAATGACATATCTTTCTCTTTCAGCTCTGTATCTTTCTCTCCTATATAACCTTCCCTTTGCTTTCACCCTGCCTTCTCTCCTTCTTCCCCTTCCATTGCAAGCTTCTAAAAATGGTTCTAATTCCTCACATGTTTCCTTAAATCCTCCTCAAATAACAGCCCCCAACCCATAATTATTTCCTTTGTTATGTTTGGAAAGGAGGGGATTTGAGCAAATCACATGCAGCAATGCTGTAACTACACCTACAGAACCAAGAGCAGACAGAAGAACAAAAAATAGAGGAAAGCACTGCAATTTTCTCTTCTCAGGAGGAAGCACTGAAGAAGTTCCTACTTTCTTAGTGCACTTTCCATAGCTTTGTATATCCTTTAAAATTATTCTATGTAGAAAGCATGGACAGAGTAAACAGCTAGTAATGAGGTAGCTTTACTTATTCAATATCACAGAAAAAACACTACAGCCCTACACTCTGAGCCCTGCTTTTAGAGCACTCTTGGTTCCTGTTTATGTCCTGTAGAATTCTCAGCATTCAGTATGGAAGTGCACACCCACACCACGAGTTCAACCTCTTTTCAGTGTCTTAGCCCAGATGACAGCAAATTAGTTCTGGACACATCCAAACCTTCAAGCTTTTAAAAAGACAGGAATCCTTTTGCTTAATGACCACAGTACCCTTGAATCTGGGCAGAGAAAAATCTGTCCACTTAAGACTCTGCTTGTGGGTTAATTCTTGAAATGGGCTCAGACCTACATGTGGGTAAAAATTTAGGTGATTCTAATTTGTAATATGGAAATTAATAGTGCTTTAATTGAAAATGTATACTGCTTTGCATGGATACAAATCCTCTATCTTTTTTTTCCTGAAAAGTACATCAGGCCCATTCCTCAGCCACAGAAAATCAGCACAGCTTTGACACAGACACTGGAAAAAAGCCAAATGAGGGTTGAAACAGGAAGACAGACCTTTTCCTAGCTGTTTGCATTCAGTGACTTGAACAAACAATGTCTGCATGCATTCACTGTGATTTTGCAAATCAATAGAGCACTCAAACGGCAGGTTTAGCTCAGCTGGTTAGAGCATGGTGCTGCTAATGCCAAGGTCACGGGTTCAATCCCTATATGGGATATGCTGAGGGTTGGACTAGGTGACCTCCAGAGGTCCCTTCCAACCTTACTAGTCTATGAATCTATGAAATGTCCTATTTGACACATTCATTAGTGTGGACAGTTTTAGCTGAGCTCATCTTGAGCACTATTTGTGCTTTTTCTGTACACTGTACCATCTATTTTTTCTGTACCATCTATTCAGATGATCTAGTAGATCTCAGTCACATATCTTACATTTGCTCTGGTGGGAGACACTTCTTCCTTTGCAGACTTCAGAGAGCACAGGTATTTTTCTAAATGGAATTATGTATCTTTTCCTGAAAAGGGCATCCAGGGTTTAGATATAATCAGTCTTTCCTTAATTGAATTCAAATGTTGAGACTCAATGTAACGTGAATGGAACCATGAACTGAACTTCACCCACTACAGATTTTCTTTATAGTCCTGAAGACTGTCATCCTTACAGCTGTGAGATACAGTACTGATGCGATACTGCACTGCTGGCATAGCAGTGTGCAAAGAAGTGGAACACATTGTGCAGGTCATGTAAAGCGGAAGCTTGTATTTCCTTCAGAGACAGTGACATCTGGAAATCCTGCCTCTCGTGTTACTGCGAGAAGGATCTCATCTGGGGAGAACAGAGAAGCTGCAAGTGTCATTCTGTGTATCATCATTTTCCACAGCAGGGGAGTCCTCTCAAAGTCAAACAATTCACTTTACAAACTCTGACATGTTTAATTAGAAGTAAAATAAATGTTGCATTTATGCAGGTCCAAAAGCGTCATTTTACTCCACGACAGGCACCCCCTCACATTCCAAACATTCAGTTATATACACCACCATGACACAGAGATCTGAGACAGGAAATGGAATTGGGAACAATCAGTGAAATATAACAGGTAAGGGAAGAGGGCAAGGAAATGAAACAAAATCTATTAGAACTCTGTGTTCCTCCTGGAAACTACTGAACCAACCTCAGATGATTTCCTTTGCTAGGCTTGAGGGGTAGGGAAGAGGATTTTTTTCTGACAGATCAGGTGTAAAGCAACTTGGCAACTGCAAGTAGCAACTCAAAGAGTGAACAAAAGAACAAAGATGGAGAAAGTCATCACAGCCATCACTCACACAGAGAGAGATGAGACAGTGAGGGAAGTTCTGTTGTCTTAATGTATAGCGTCACGCACTGCATGTCAGTAAAGATTGTTCTTTGTCCCAAATCCAAAAAAATAGTCAATGAAAAAAAATCTGCCTGCTCTATGCACTTTATACTTCATCAGCCAAAGATGGTTGCACTATAAGTAGCAGAACTTCTATATATTAAAAAGAAAGCTTCACATCTTTAATTCTTCCACTAGTCGATTTTTTTCATATACGCACATATTTTTTTCTGCAACGTTGTCAAGATTTTGTCCAAGATATCTGACACAAGCCAAGCAGCATTTCACTCGCTTAGCCTACTCCCCATTCAACATATTATCCACCACTTTCTTGGACAGAGGGAATAGTTCTAATGGAATATGTAAAAAAGCAGTTTTATATTTCTCATCTAAAATATTCCAGAAGGCTTTTACAAAACATGACAGAGGAAGGAAATAGCTGATGGAGATATTTTTCTCAGTTGGCTAACCACAATATATAAACATAAGTTATGATAAATATCAATACTGTTTTGTTTTTTTTCAATTAAAATATGTATTACATAATGCCCAAGGGACTGCTGCATTCTCACTCTTTACAGACTTTTAACTTTCCATTGTTTGTCATTTCTAAACTAGATGGAATTGAGAACACCATGGGAGTTGGAATGTTAATTTTCCTCAGTGTAACTGGTTAGAACTCAGAGACAAATGATATGTGTTCCTGAAAAGCCTCAGAATATCAAACTTCATTCAAGAGACTTTAAAAGAAGCTTGGAGCAGATGCACTGGTAAATCTTTGGAGTCTTAACTACATTTTCATGGAATCTCTCAGAGCTTTGTTAATACTGAGCTAGAGGGAACACCAAAAGCTATTACTTAATGTGAAACGAACTTCTGCTTTTGAAAACAAGAAAATGAGGTTAAGCTATCTACCATCTTCTCTTCTTTCTCTGCATCACCTGCCCTGTGCTGAAACCTTCTCTGATCCTGTGTCCCCTGCTCCCTTCTTATGCTTGTAATCCTCCTATACAGTCACTCTGACTCCAAAAAAGCATCTAAGGAGAATCTGGAAGTGCTACAAACAGCTCATTCTACAGGATCTATATGAGGGATCCTTTGTCCACACGACCTAGTGACTTGCAACTCTGGGTGCATTTATAATTCATGTCTCAACGCTCATCAGGGTGAGATCTGTGCATACTCCAGGCGCTTCTTCACAACCTCCTATATTCTCATTTCCCTGGAAGATAAGCCTAGCTTGCTGGTCAGGAAGGAGACATCACACTTTCCAGTCATCATGCAGTCTGGATGACCAGTGTCTTAGGACACTGATGTACGTGTTTTCTATGCAGTTCAATAGACTCTAAGCTTTAGGGCACAGCATTCATGTGCCCCTTCTTTCAGCTCATTTTGTCAGCCAACTTTGAGCTTTTTACTTAATCTTGAAAAATGTGGTAGTTGAACCCTTTCACACTACCTTTTTACCTAAAATGCCATAGCTGCTACGTATTTGAGGCATATCCAGAAATATCAGGTTTATTTTGGGAAAAATTTGAGTTATGGTATGAGCACTGGGTGTGCATATAAAACTAAGCATCAAGTGGCTTTACATGCTGCTCCTTTGGTAAGGCAGGGAAGTATTTGGAATCTATTGTTTAAATGTCATGTTCAGTGGGACACTAATACTGCATTGCAGCCTCAGGAGAGTAGCTATTTTCCAAACGGTCAGGGTGAACATGAATTTTGGAACACTTGGAATAGTCATCCTTTAAAGAGTAAACCACTCTCAAGCCCAACTATAATTCAGTCTTTATTCTGGCATTGTTCCCATTGAAGTCAATGACATTTTTGAATAAAAACTGATTAAAACCTGAATAGAATGATTAAAAACTGAATATGGTCATCCACATTTGTTCCATATATTGTAATGCTGAGACACTGCATGTTGCCATGTCACTTCCAGATATACATGTTTTCCTGGCAAGACTTCCCAGGCTGATGTATAGTTTTAGTGACCTCTCCACACTCCCTTCCAAACACAGCTGTAATGAGGAGTTACTTATGGCTGTCAGTTTAATTGAGGAGTTCTATTCATGCCTGTCTCTAGGATACAATTTACAGATGTCATATGAGATTTCTCAAGTCTCACGTGTGAAAGTAATAACAGAAAATCTTGTATGTTTATGGTGTAAGCAGCATTGGACATTTTCCCAATAAGTGTTTCTCTTAGTAGGCATTACTATATAAAAAGATTACACAGAACTGACATGAAAATATGTCAAACAGATATGCAAATATTTGCCTGAAAAATACAATGGATTGACTACATTTCATTTTGTGAGAAGTTTTTTATTATGCATGCTTCTTGATCGGAGGCTGCAAGTTTTCCCACAAGACTCCCTTTCTACCTACAGAGGTTTATACAATGTCATCACATTTTATCTTCGTGTTGCCTGCTTGAAACATGAACTGTGCTTTTTCTGAGGTTTCTACTTTGTCCTTTGAGTTGTACAGATTCCATTTCAATTTGCATGTGTCCATAAAGTATGTCCAAACGAACTTTTAAATTAGTACAGAATTAAAGGATTTTTCTTTGTTCAGCTTGACTTCAACTATCTGGATTAGTCAGAGATCTAGAGAGGAATCTACTAATGGTAGGATCACTCAACTGACCGGTCTAGGTAAGCACTCTGACTAGGAAATATTCCTTGATCCTCCCATTCTAAGAACACTCTCACACTGCAAGGGCTCAAATTCTATTTACTGTCTGCATAAATCTCTTCTGCTTAATCATTGGTGGTGTAGTTACCCTGATACCGATGTTTATCACAAGACATCCAGTTAAAACTGCTGTATATGTGTCATGAATGTTATAGACAGAGTAGATAGCAGCATCTTTAAGTTAAGACTACCCAATTCTGCTTTTAGTAGCTTTTAATCTTTCTGTTGTATATACTCTAAGCTGAACTTTTCTGTGTTTGAGGCTGTCCTAGGGCTTGTTTTTCAGGAAGTTTCTGAATTATGAATTAGGAATGTTGTTTCTGAGTTTCAGAAGTTTGAACTAAGAGAAAATGTCCTGTTTTGCCCACCTTACATCTGATTTGCCCAACTCGCATGTAAAAGTTGTGCTGAGGAAGCTCTTGTGCCCTCAATTTTAAGAATAACATTTCAAAATTAAATTCAAAGTTTGCTATTTTTGAGAATAAACAGCCACATTTTGTTTACTTATGATCCTTGGAAAAATCTTAGTCTGTTTAGTATTCATTGAAATTTCTTACTGATGGTCAGATACATTCCTGTTTGACTCGGCAGTGACTGCACTCCAGTGCCACAATACCACCACTAACTGGCTGCAGAAGCACAAGCCTCACAGTGCAGCTGAGTGCATCACATCCTTGGACCCCTGGGGCTGAACAGGCTCTTTGAAACTGCTGCCGTTGCTTGCATTGGTGATGGCTATTGCAACCAAGGGACTTTACTTTCCTGGGCTCTGAGTGTCCAAGTAGAGAAGAGCAAGAGGAAGCCACCTGACGTGGAATGGGCTAAGGCACAGCTTGGTAGTATTTTCAAGAGTAGAGACTGGTGGAGTTAGGAGTGTGGAAAAGTGTTGGCCAGGTGATAGTAGAAGGACAGAAAATCTGGGGACTAGACGAGAAGATAATCGAGAGGAGGAGATCTTACAATTAGTGTCACATACAGGAGACAGATAAGAGAATAGGGTAGTATATGAAGGAGCAAGAGATGGGGGTATAACAGCATAGGAGGCAAAAGGATGTCCAAGAGACAAGCTGTCGTGGTGGAAAATGCTGATTGATAGAGGGGTTTAGCACACTGACTCCAGAACTGGATTTCTCAATGCCCCAGTTCATGGCTGCCAGAGAAGCAGGACCTGTGAAATCCACAGGAAAGTGTAGGTCCGTCCCTATCCAAAGCCTAGGTCAGTCACTGCTTCACTCACCTTCTCTGCAGCTCCTGGCAGAAGTATGTACTGATGATCCAACCTATGGGTAACTTTGATTCAACATGAAGGAATCTCTAGATCTTTTTTTCAGTGGGTTTTATCTCTGCATAATGAGATGTGTTGCAAGAGCTGGAATGACCTGGACTTTTTACCCTGCCAACCTAATTGTCTCTAGGGCTTGTCTTGCTGTTATAGAACTTGAAGGTCAATGAGAAATTGAATCATCTTCATAATCTGACTTTCATGAGTACAGCACTGAGTTTAGTATCCAGATCTGCAACTGGATTTAGCACGTTCTATCTGCCTCCATTTTTCTGTGTGGGGGGCTCAAGGTCTTCATTCATTCTCTCTCAGATTTAAAGAAATTTTTTTGGTCTTTACTATTATTTTTAAGTATCAGGCATTTTCAACATTCTGTTCCTGGCTACACATTGAATTGTGAGATAAGGTAGCTAGTCAAAGATCACCTTATGACCTTATGGTGACTTTAAGCAGAAAAGGCCCAAGAGACCTTGGAAAGGGTAGATAGAAAGTAACACTTTAGGGGGAAAAAGTCTATTTAGGCTTATCAGAACACTGTTTGAACTCTGACATCTCATTCATTTACTGTGACCACAGCCTTTGATGCTTGTGCATATTTTGTTCATTTTGGTCCTCAGTAAACACCTCCAGATCTTGGTTATTTTAAACTTAGTTTTAGGAGGGAAGGAACCATCTTCTAGAAATTTCTATGTCTCTTTGTTGACCACAGAAGGAACTGGTTTAAGACTGGCTAAGATGTGCATGACCAGCTTCTGAGCTAAGTAAGACAAGTCCTACTTACAGTTTATATAGTTAGGATAGCTCCCGATCCATCACAATTGGAATTTGGGAAGATCTCATTTTCCTATTTGATTTTTTTCTTCCTCAGGAAGCATAATCCCATTCATTTTAACATTCTCATTACAGACCCTCTCTTTCTCCTCATAATAATAAACTTCTGCTTATGGAAATATATGCAAGAAATTATATGCATAGGCAAATATCTAGACCTGACTCCATTTTCTTTTTTTCTATAGTGATTTTTCAATGTAACCTAATTTGGGATCTGAGGGTGGAATAATGAAGAAATAACATAAGCACAATTCTAATTAATTGAAGAGGGTTTTTTTCAGTTTTGAGAAAAAGTATATTAAAACCAAAGAAAAAGACAAATACAAGGCCTTTTGCTGTATTTGAATGAGGGCTGTCTGATGACAAGATTAACATATAGCACATGATTAATCAAAAAAAAAGCAAAGCTTCACATTTTTACAGTTTTGTCTGAAACGGAGAAGACATATTGGATCTGAATTTCTTTAAATCAGCCTAATACAGGGAGACTGTAGTGAGAGACACATCTTTGAACAGGTGCACACTTAATCTTACACAAGTTCATTAACATGACACCATCATGGCCTCATCAACACACGGCCACCCATCCCCAGCGTCTCACGAACATTGACTCATTCCTACCTCTGTATAAACATTTACCCAACTGCACAAATTCCATAACATTCAACTTTACTTCCTTTCTTTTCCTTAATGTTGTGAACAATCAATGCAAATTCAAAACAAATTACACAGTCAGCTGATAAAAAAAGAGACAGTTTCTTGCCAGCAGAGCTTTTTTCTTGAAGTAGAATCAGCTTTATTCTTATGTGGTTTCCTAGAGGTTAGTATTCTGTGATCAAAACATAAAATAAGTAAGACAAGAAGAATTATTAATGTCCCTCTTAATTCAATGAATATCAGTCCACCCCTGTGCCCCACTTCCAGCACATCAGTGTTAACATTCATGAACAGGAGACTGAAGTGATTTTAAGAAAATAATATTGCTGGGGAGAAATGCAATTAATTACTGTGACATAGGTAAATCCAATGAAATACAAAGTAAACAAGAATATTAACAGCAGTAAGCCCCGTTGAATCACATCAGTGTTGTTTAGCTTATAACTTCTGTTGCAGGAGATAGTAGTAGAAATAATATGTTTTGTAGGAAGGAGGGGAAAATTATAGTTTTCTTATAGTCTTTTGGCTGATACAAAGCCAATTAGCTCTTGAGTGAAATGTAGAACCAACTACCGATCAAAGAATAGCCAATAATTTGCAAGAACTGGTGCAAAATCCTGCAGTGGAGATTTTTCCCAAGAGCATTAAGAAACATGCTAATGGATACATAAAGATCCATTTCAATAAATGTCAGCTGTTATTGCTATTGTGTGCAGAGATATATTGTTTTGTTTCTGGTGTATGTTATAATAGATTTATTTCCCCATTGCTTTAGTTTCTTCACATTTTCATTATACAGCCATATCACATTAATTAGTCTGCTATTATAAAAAGAGTAAATTTCTCCCTGTTGTCTTTTCAGGAAAACCAGATAGTTTTTTGAGCCCCAGTGGAGCACACAGCAGAAAGCAAAGCAGAACTGATTTTCTTCAAGTTTTAATTAGCTAAGATGCCTTTGTGAATTTTATGTGGAAGATGGCTTTCATTTCACAGCAAAGTGTATACTTACAAATATGAGTACCATCAGAAGGTACATTTTTCATTTGCATCCCCAAGTACTTGTGAGGGAAGTGACGGCATGCTGACTGGGGAGCTGAAATGCTACTGTCTGATGCCTCCAACCATTCACAGCTAAGCAAGACAAATTGGATTTTAAATATTCATCAACAATGCAAGTAACGCTATATGAACATTCCCATTAATTAATGTGCTAAGGGGAGCTGGGGTCTGTGTGTGGATTCTCTTATGGGGAGAAAAATAAGCAAAATCCAGATTAGAATAAGAAAATATATGGGAATTATTTGCTCAGCTTTAATCATCATAATCATTATCAGGCCACAACTGAATGAAGCTCTTTCTCCCAATGTGAGCCCCACAGCCAGCTATAGTAGTTGCATGAATTGCTTTCTTTCATCTCTTCAGTCCATCCTGTGGGACCCATGGCTTCATCTGTGGGAGTTTTCAAAATATGGAGAGATATCAAGTGCCCAGACTGTTTTCTGTGGCCTTTCAAACTTTTTGCACTCAATTTCAATTCTATGGTATGGTTTTTGTCATCCTGTTGGGGCTTTCATCCATTCCATTCCTCTTCCCAGTTGTGTCTCTTGATCTTTCCAGGATCTGCGAACCCCTTGTTTCAGGGATGCCTTGTGCCTGGTGAGATCAGACCTTGATGTTGGCCAGGCACCCTGCTGCAGCTACCGAAAAATGGAGGGCCAGCAGCGCGGTCCGGGAGGAGGGGGAGTGCAGTGGAGGCAGCACCCAGGGGCCTTGGGGCTGCTGTTCTTCAGGATATCGGGCAGGATATTGGGCAGGAGAGGGGCTCCCTCCCTCGCTTCCCACCTCGAGTCCCCGCAGACTCTGCCCCTGTAAAAGTCAGCACATATCACAGTGGAAATAACCCGAATTTCAAGGGACACTTGTATGGATGAAACAGGGACAGGGCACAATTCTTTTGAAAGACAAATATAGGTCTCATTGTAATAAGAAATTATTTTCACACTGAAATCATTCAAAAATTTGCTATTATTTGTTAAGCTTCAATTATTTGTTAAGCTTCAATAAGAGTTTTGCATTTCATTTTACCTAAATAGAAAGAACATAAGCCCAAACTTCAAAGATAGGTTGGCTCTTATCTCCTCCTGAAATGAACTAGTTGCCTGAACAACATTCATCATCCGGGCTGAACCACTATGGACCAAGCTTTGAATTATTGTTTTAGTTGTATCCACTTGCTCCTCAGCTAAAACTCCTATCAATTTCAATAGGTTTTACCTCAAAATAAGGATTATATCCAAACAGGATAAATGCTTTGAGATCTGGACTGTCTTTGAAATTACATAAATACAACAGATTGAATTCCATTTGACATACAGAGAGCATGGTACTGCAAATAAAATAAAAATGATAATATTATATCCTGAGAAATATGGACACCCTTAGATGCTTAAAAGTCAGTGCTATAGTGATACATTCTAGTCCTGTAATAACTGAAAATAGCAGTACCTTTGTTATAGTATAAGAAACTATGCAGCAAAGATGCAATAAAATCAAGTCTTTGGATAATAAAACTGTTCTGAAACTAGTAAAAGGTATTTTTGGAACCTAGAGCAACAACGTGGGATCTATTGAGTATTTTCAGTGTTCATTTGCATTAAGCTCAGTGGGAGAATGTTTGTTTTGGAGGCTGAAAATATTTGGCATTCCAAACAGGTTCAGCAACTCACATTTGGGAAAAAAATAATAATAAAAAATTACATAAAAATGTTAAGGATATATTTAACTGTTTGTAGATGTATATTTGTTGTGTTACAAGTACTTTAAGGAAATGAATAAGCAGTTTCCAGATTAAAATTTCTGTCTGGGAGTTAGAAGTCTAGGGCTCTATTTATAGCTTTTTCCACAAGTTATTGTGTGGTACTAGTCAAAACACGCAGGAAACGATTTAGCAAACTACTCAAACTTGTTTAATTTTAAATGTAAAATCATACTAGTGACAGCACTGAACATACTTTTATAAATAAACATTTTGTTGAGCAAAGAGAAGATTTGTAAAAGGGTGATAATAAGATTTCTCTCTGATATCATTATTGCAAAAATATACTAACTGGTACTTGCAAAGCATTTCTTCTAACAGAATGTGTTATTATTTGTGACTGGATACATTTTATACCTGGAAATTATTTAGGGAAGGCTGTAAATGGAGCGCTTCTTCCTCTGAATCAAAGAAAGGAAAATTAAGTATCTGGCTGTGATGTCCATTTTTTTTTGGACTCCTTATGCACAAGAACCTAGACAAAGCATACATAATGGTTTCTTAAAAATAACATTTTCCCCAATCATAGACAAATTCATTGTCTCTTGTGTAATCTAGTCCAGTACTCAAAATCTGCATTCATCCTTTAGCTGGAGTACTTCCAGGACGTTGTCTGAGGAACCACTAAAATCTTTCTTGCTATCAGTACAAGCTCATTCAGAAAACTGAACGGCTGAGTCACATGCTCATCTGAAGTCATCTGTTTTAGTTTTGTGACCTCAGTTATACTGAGTTTTGCAAACTGAACCTCAACAGAGAAAGATTTTTTTTTTGTCGTATCTTGTGTATTTGCAGATTGCAAAAATAAAAAAGTGTAATCTCAATTTTAACACTTAATGTCAGGAATCTTGCATTAATAGAAATGTAGAACATAAAGTCAAAGATGTTTCAGCAGCACTTGGAAAGGAAGCCTGGAGATTCATAGCTTTAAGGCCTTCAAGGACTGTTAAATCATTTAATCTAACCTATGTGACACAGAGTTTTACCCTATTGCTTTTATATTGATTTTAGTTACAGTCTTCTCAGAGAGGATCAGCAATTCCAGAGGCAATAGTTCACCTTTTGCAGAAGACTCACAGAAGGGTCGAGGTTGGAAGGGAGATCACCCCCCCCTGCTCAAGCAGGGTCACGTAGAGCACGATTCCAAGGATTCTGTCCAGATGGCTTTTGAATATCTCCAAGGAAGGAGACTTCACAGCCTCTCTGGGTAACCTATTCCAGTGCTGTATTCCAGTGATACAGTAAAGAAGTTTTTTCTCATGTTCAGATGGAAATTCCTGTGTTTCAGTTTGTGCCCATTTCCTCTTGTCCTATTGCTGGACACCACTGAAAAGAGTCTGTCTCTCTATACCCTCCTTCAGATACTTATACGCATTGATAAGATTCCCCCCACAGCCTTCTCTTCTTCAAGCTGAATAGTTCCATCTCTCACAGCCGTTCCTTATAAGACAGATGCTCCAATCCCTTAATCATCTTAGTAGCTCTCCACTGGACTCTCTCCAGTAGCTCCATGTCTCTGTTGTACTGGGGAGCCCAGAACTGGACACAGTACTCTAGATGACGCCTCACCAGGGCTGAGTAGAGGGGCAGGATCACCTCCCTTGACCTGCTGGCAACACTCTTCCCGGTGCACCTCAGGCCTTCTTGGCCACAAGGGCACCTTGCTGGTTCTGGTTAACTTGTCCACTAGGATTCCCAGGTCCTTCTCTGCAGAGCTGCTCTCCAGCAGGTCAGCCCCCAGCCTGTACTGGTGCCTGGGGTTATTTCTCCCTAGGTGCAGGACTCTGCACTTGCCTTTGTTGAACTTCATGAGGTTCGTCTCTGCCCAACTCTCCTGCCTATCTAGGTCTCTCTGAATGACAGCACAGCCTTATGGTGGATCAGCCACTCTTCTCAGTTTTGTATCATCAGCAAACCTGCTGAGGAAGCACTCTGTCCCTTCGTCCAGGTCATTGATGAAGAGGTTGAATTATACTGGAGCCAGTACTGACCCCTGGGGGACAGCGTTAACTACAGGCCTCCAAGTAGACTTTGCAGCACTTTGATCATGTGAAAATTATTATCTTTATGAGATTTTTTTATTTTTGCTGAAATAACATAGGAAATCGTTATATTATGCCAGTTTTTTCTTTGTTTGTTTATCTGGCATACAAAATGAAGTTGATCTTTGCTTTCTAGGACAGCTCATGAACTTGTACAATCAACACCGGAGAATCAGCATAGACGAAAATCTTTCTCATCATACTGCTGTCCTCTAATTCTGGTTTGTCTGTATGACATCATAGTGAAAAAAAATCTGCACAATCTAAATCAATGATCAAAGTGTTGTTTTCCTCCATGGAACTGCAATGATGGGAGATCTTTCCCAGGCTAATGGCTATAGACAATTAAAGGGTCTGTGAAATTACCTCTGTGGATATATTGTTTCACGATGCTCTTATACAGAGGCTATCATAATGCATCTGTTATTCCTTCATTGATGTTGGAGACTGTAAGACATGGGGAGATACCACTTCAAAGAACAAAAGATTAGATGTGGACACACAAGAACTGAGCAGCTTTCCTAAGACTGTCATTAGTCTGCTGCACGACCCTTGCAACTTACTTTCCTCTCTGTTCCTCTGTCTGGAGTAAATATTGACCTCAGTTGTAATGTATAACAGGTGAAAAAGGCATTACAGGAGGTAGTCCTTGCCATTATTATTGATAATGATGATGATTTTTTGTTGCTTATTCTCATCACGTCTGTAAATTTCTGTCTTCTCTGAATTAAGCATGAGGAAAATAAAGTAAGTCTAACTTTATTTATAAATAAAGTTTATATTTAAAATATAAAATCTAACCTCAGAAATTCTCATGAAATGTGCAACCTCCTTCTAATGCTTTCAGATTTTGAAACTCTTGCTCACAAAAGCAGCTCACATTGCAAACAGAGTAATCATTCATGTAAGTCTCCTTTCATACACATAAGAAATGCAGCATAAGGCCCACTGTTTTTATGAATTTGTAGTATTTAGTAAAAATCTCCAAAGTGCAGGTGGTGCAAGAAGAAAAAAAAATGGATAAAAAGAGGCAAAAGGAGGCGGTATAAAGAAATGAAATGTTAAGGACCAATGCACACTTCTGATGTTCCAGTCTGAAGTAAAATGCAATGAAAACTATTAGTGTGAGACTACTGTTATATCACCAGTACATCATTACACGGTCGTAAATCTAACTTCACAATTTCTCTAACTGCAGTTGCTCACATTCACAGTGTACTAAAAAAGCAGGTGACTGAGAAATGTGAATGTATCTCCAGCATTTTCATACATACATTGGCTAGCTGGGGAAAGTAGAGTGTGAATTCATTTTAGTGAGCCTTTTTTTTTCGGGAATTTTGGAATGAAAATGGTGTTTACCTCTTTAAAGGTGGCCAGAAGAAAGTTAGCAGTGAGCATTTTCACAGTCATGGAAAGAGCAGAAGCAAATCTATTTACTCAAATGTCACTATCCTAAATCACTCAGCTTGAAACAATAAGTTATCAATCCCTCATTCCTGTAACACCCCCAGAGATGGAAAGAAGAGTTTTATTATGTGGTAACTGGTTAAAAACAATCAGGATTAAATTTATCCATTTACTTCCCACTGCCTTTTTACTAACTTGAAAACCTCTACTGAAAAAAAAAGTTGTTCTTATATGAATGTACCAGTAACAAACTGCTTTAATTCAAAGATACTTTCTAGGTCACTTCAGCTCAGCGCTGCTCTCTCTTCTCCATCTCTAAACTCAGAGCAGCTTCCTGACTGAACAACATTGTTAGTGCTGTTCAAAGTCCTGTGGAAAACACATCACACAGCTACGTATAGAAAGACTAAATCTTAATGTAGTGGAGTGATGAGTAAACTCAGTAAAATCTGAGGTTTTGTGAACTTCATTAGCTATTTTTTAAATTCTTGAGTTTTCACAGAACCAAATGTCTTATAAAGACAAAAAAAAAAAAAAAAAAAAAAAAAAGAAAAAAAATCATCTCCTTCCTAATTTGACTCAGTCCCTTGGACCCTGTGAGAAAAGGAAGATCCCTTGGCGCCTAGTACACTGCAGGGCCAAGGCCAGACAAACTAGAAGTAGCTTCCATTGCAAGAGGGAAAGCCAGTGATACTTGAGCTGGCGTTTTCTATGCTAGCTACAAATTGAGCCTTTTGAAGTCTTCCGAGTTCTGAAACATCAGCATGTTTTTCGACTGAAATTTCAAACTGTGATGAGTATGGTAATTTCTCTCTCTCTCTCTCTTTTCTCTCTCTCTCCCTCTCTCTCTCTCTTTTTTTTTTTTTTTTTTTTTTTTTTTTTTTTTTTTAACATTTATGGGATTTATCTGCCTATAGATTTGGCCACACTCCAGTTTCTGGGTTCTGCAGACCAGTTCCACATCTCTTCATGTCAGCTGCAGGACCTTTCCACAGATCTTGTGGAAGCCCGGGTCAGGCCTCAGCAGCGTTGATCCCAATCTCCTCGTTGGACTTCCAAAATGTTTCCATGCCTTGGGCAGGTTCTGCGGACCCATTGCAAGGACCCATTCCCCCGCTTTGTGTGGAGCACGGTGCGTGCAGCTGTGCCCGCTACTCTTCAGTGGGGCAACCTGCTAGTGTGCAAGGTGGGACTGGATGGACACTTTGGGTGAGAAGACACTTCAGTCCTCTCAGCAAGATAGGAAGTGGCGTAAGAGAGCGAGATTCCTTATGTGCTGCTTTGAATAAACCTCCATGAAAGAGGAACATGCCCAGGAAAGCCCACTGCACTCTCGTGGAGCTCAAAGGGGATGAGTGCTTTGGGTAGAGGAGAGTGAGATTAATGGGGGTGCCGAGGGTCATCTGAGAAGTCGCTGGCTGTCTTGCAAAGGGCAGTTTACAGAAGTGGGGGGGGGGGAGGCGAGAAGACTGGGACACATCTTGCCTTTTGAGTTGCCGCCGAAATTTAAAAATAAAATGCATGAAAATAAGAGGATGCAGCCCTCGGGAAGGCTCAGTTCTGGGGCAGAGCTTGCAGGCACAGCGAGCTCCCGGTCGACCTTTCCCCGAGGACCCTGCCGGGCCGGGCCGAGCCGAGCCGGGCCGGGCCGGGGGAGCCGTGCTTCCCGCCCCTGGGTCCCGGCCGCCCCCAGCCCCGGCGCCGGCGGCTCCGCAGGGCCCGGCGGGTCCCGCGCCGCGCCGCGGGCGACAGCGCACGGGCGCCCCGCGGCAAGGCAGGCTCGGGCCGGCGCCACCGTCCCCCGCGGCCGCGGGGCTCCGCCGGCCCGGGGCCGGGGTCGGGGCCGGGGCCGGGGCCGGGGCGCTCGTCCCCGCCAGCGAAACCGCGGTGCCGGCAGGGGCACGGCGAGGCTGCCTCCCCCGTCGGCGGCGCCTGCGGAGGGCCGGGCCGCCCCGGCGCCGCCCGCGGAGGGCGGGCGGGCGGGCGGGGTGGCGGGGCCGGGCTGCCCCGCAGGTAGGCGAGAGCCGGGCGGGCGGCGGGGAGGGGGCGGCGGGGGTGCCGGCGCGGCGGGGGTGTCGGCGCGGCGCGGGCCCGGGGGCGCGCCCCGGCGCCGCTGATTGACGGCGCGGCCCGGCCCGCAGCCCATAAAGGCGGCGTCGCGGCGGCGCGGCGGGACGTGCGCCGGCGGCAGGGCACCGCGCTCCGCACCGCACCGCACCGCACCGCGCTCCGCACCCCGCCGCGCAACGCCCGGCCCCGGCGCCGCCGCCACTACCGCCGCGGAAGCAGCCCGCTTCTCCGCGCACCGCCGGCTCCCCCCATGCCAGGTACCGGGACGTGGCGGCCGGACCCTCCGTGCCGCGGAGCCGGCTGGCAGCGCGGGGGCGGCGCGGGAGCCGCGCTGCTGAGGCGCGCTGGTGGGGGTGTGTGTGTGGGGGGGGCTGCTGCGGGGTGGGGGGCGCCCCAAAGGGTAGGCGGCACCTGCTGGCGAGGGCAGCGGGACCCGCCGGCGCGGGCGGGAGTGTTTTAAACGAGTTGTCGGCGCCGTGTGCCACCGCGGCAGAGCGGGGTCCGCGATGTGAAAGAGGCGTCTCGGCATTTGCAGGTAGACGGCTGTAGCGAAGCACGTCGGGGAACCAAATAAGAGCCCTGTATGGGAGGGGGGAAATCCCCGTCAAAGGTATTTTTCCTGAATCCTTCCAGAAACAGTGTGCGGAGTTATTTGAAGTGTTGAGATAATATGACTGCATCCAGAGGAATGAATGGCTGCGCGTTCCGGGTGACTCAGTCTGCTCCATTCATTCTGGGCGCGCACACGCGTGCAGGCACAGCTATACTGCTTTTAAGGGTGTAATGCCACTGGACAAAAGGAGCACCACGTTACAAAACACTTTCTCTAGATAGGATTGGATTTGGAGTATTGTAAGACTGGGTAAATGAGTGTGTCCGTGTGTCCATATGAGACGGAGAGAGGAGTTTATATGATGGCCATGGGAAAAGGTACTGAAAAGTATCCCTAGTATTAAGAACTAGTAGTTAATGAGATCCTGTTATCCTACTCCATATCCAAAGCACAGATGGAGCAACTACTAGGCTGTATCTCATATCGTCTGTAGTTCTTATCCAGCTTGTGGAAAATCTTGGAGAAAATTACATCATACATTTTCTGCATGTCTTTCCTCTGCTCGTTGTTAGGGACACTTACATGCAAAGGAGCTTTATTTTCAAGACTGAATCTTCTCTCCACTTCATGTCATAATATTTTACTTTTGACATCAGAGCTACTCCCAGGCTAAGGAATTGTGGTGTCATAATCACCAGTAAGAAAGAAGCAGTAGAAGCAAACAAACTCTTAATTGCAATGAAAAACGAATAAATTATGATTTTATGTATATAGTTGGTTATAATGAGAAATATTTTTATGGCATGCTATGAGGCAAATTAAAATATTTGTAGTTGATAAAAGGTTATTTCCTTAATACTTACTACTTTTTGGTTTATTCATAGGAGTTATGCTACAGAGGAGTGGGCTGTTGTGGCTAACTGTCTTGATAACCCTGTGGGCTGCCTCAAGTGCTCAGGGTAAGTTCTGACATGTCTTAGAGGGATGTAGAATAACTTGCAAAGTTAAAAGCTGGTTTAAAAAGTTGGCTTAACTGAGCTAGAGTGTACAAAGTAATCATTTTTTTAAGTGCATTCTTTTTTGGAAAAGCATAGCAGTTGCTGGACTTTTTTGGGTAGATGCATCTTACTACTGGTGAATGAAGATTTGCTAGTAAATATCTAAAAATTGTTTTCTTTAGCAAACCTTAATCTAAAAGTATGTAGTCTCAGAAATAATTGCTATGATGTTTTCTTCTGCAGTGTAAACATATGGTAAAAGTAACATAAGCAGAACCACTGAGTGAGGTGTAATTTTTAAAAAGATAAAGGTAGGAAGAAAAAGCAAATTTAAGTGGAATGTAAATTGGCACAATGCCAAGCCCTCATTTACCTCAGACTTCTTGGCCTAAGTTCTTAAAAAGTGTATCTCTAGCTTCCTGTTGACAAAAGGCTACTTGCTTCTCAATATCTGATTTTTATTAATGACTGTCAAAATGTAGGAATTGGCTTAACTTCCTTATTCTCCCATACATACATGTATATAAAATATATATAAAATGTACATATATACATACATACATATGTACATACAAATATTTAATGATTACATTGTTATATGCATATATATGCATATGTATATGCAAACATACATGTGTATATGCACGAATGTGTGTTATCTAATACTATAAAATATATATGTGTTTATATAATCAAATGTATATTTATACCAGCAGACACAGAAGGAGAGAGTTACCATGTAAATGAAAATGACAGATGGAAAATATGATTCTGACTTGCTAGTAAATGTAGTTTATCTGTGGAAGTAGGAAAGTACTAAGCTTGCTCTTATTCTTCAAGTCTGTCATATAACTGCAACTGCTAGGTGTAGTGTGCAGAGTTATATTTCTTACGACAGTTTTTGTAATCACATTGTTGCACACTGACTTTTTCAGATGGTGACAAGGAAGAGGAGACTACCTTTGATTTACTTCAGATCAGTAACATAAACCGAAAGACAGTTGGAGCAAAATTGTTTCGAGGTCCAGATCCCTCTATCCCAGCATATCGTTTCATTCGGTTTGACCATATACCTCCATGTAAACCAGAGAAATTAAAAAAGATTGTCAAACTTATACGGCAAAATGAGGGCTTTATTCTTTCAGCCACTCTGAGACAGGACAGGCAATCTAGAGGCACTCTTCTTGCTTTAGAGGGTCCTGGCATCAGTGAGAGGCAGTTTGAGATTATTTCCAATGGCCGAGCCAACACCCTGGACCTTATCTACTGGGTGGATGGCTTCCAGAATGTGATTTCCTTGGAAGACGTGGACCTTGCAGACTCGCAGTGGAAGAACATCACAGTGCAAGTAACGGGGGAGAATTACAACCTCTATGTTGGCTGTGACCTCATTGACAGCTTCATCTTGGAGGAGCCTTTCTACGAACAGCTCAAAGCAGAAAACAGTAGAATGTATGTGGCGAAAGGAGCTATTCGGGAGAACCATTTCAGGGTAGGTAGCTTGGAGAAATGAGGTCTGTGGTAAGGTAAGAATGTAGCTACAATAGTTTGAGAAGACAATAGGCACACATTTGTTTGCACAACAACCCTTGGATGTGATGGGGTCATAAATGTTTCCAAGCAGAATTTTCTTCAGAGTATCTTTTGGTTGATTGCTGGATCTAGACTGTGTGAATTTAGGTGTTCCTGAAAGCAAAGGACTGATAAAGTGTAAGTCAAGGAAAAGTGAATACAACCAGTATATGGGCTTTCCTGTGCAAACATCTGCTTTCTTCTCCAGCTGTAGGACTTCTGAATATGTCAAATTTTTGTGGTGATGTGTAGAACTCTTCGGCAATTTCCTTGAAGACACATTTTTGCTGTTGAAAACTGTCCAGTTCACAGGAAACTGTCAGTATTTGTGAATTTTTATTTGAAAAAGCAGCGTATGGGGTGGGGAGAAGAATTTTTGAAGCTGAAGTATATCATGTCAATTCATCCCCCAAAGAATATTTTGGTTTCCCATTTGAACAAGTTTTACTTGCAATTTTTAAAAAATACCATAGAACTTGGAAGAAAAGTAGAATGGAGCATTTTAATCAGTCCTATAAAATTATTTTTTTTCTTTTTTGTGGAAAATGTTTTTGTTTCATTTTGTTTTAAAATGAAGGAATTACACACTTTAAAGTTTTCCTATAGAATGGAAGATCTACTTCCTGTCTCATAGTGGTGTGATCTGGTCTAAGTGCTTTAAGGATATTTTCTTTTCTCTTGCAGTTGAAATCAAATTTGAACTCATGATTTCAAACTTTGAAAAGCCCTTTTTTCATCCAATTCCGCCATCTAGTTTCCAATGAGAGCATGACATGCTAAAGTCTGTAATTAGCAAGAAAGCCAGAAAGAAGTTCTTGCCCTCAGCCATTCATTCCTGCCTCCATGACTAAGTTGGCCAGTCACTTCTACTGACAGAACTGTTTTTGGAGCTATATAGTAACCTGGCTCACTGAAATAATCTGTGGTTAACATTTTTTTTTTTAGATATTTTTAAAGTGAAACAGATACTGGTCTGTTTTATAGTTTTTTTTTTCTCAGGATAATGTCAGCACAACAGAGTGGACAGTGGAGTATGGTACTTGGGAATGAATGGCTAAGGACAGAAGTGAGGTGGTGCACGAACGTCATAAGATGTCTGGCCATCATAGCCAATGTCTTGTGGAACTACAGCCTGAAATGAAGTGTGTTGTATGGAAACAGAGATTTGAACTCAGAGCTCATCAGTTACTGTTTTATTATGACCTATTTCAGAAGACATCTAGTTTTGTTGCTTATAGTTTCAAATGTTTTATAACAAGATTATCAACACAATTTATAACTATATGTCAATGGTTTACTGCATTGTAGGGTGTGTGCGTGTGTGTGTTTGTTTTGTTTTTACAGATTTATCTATGCCTAAATTCAACCTGTAGCATGGGGATGAGATAAACCAGCTGTTGATCAATCTCATCTTGATGCAACTTGTCTTGTAACTGTTCTCTATTGCAGGGTCTTTTGCAAAATATTCAGTTAATCTTTGACACTTCAATAGAGGATGTTCTGCGTAAAAAAGGATGCCAGAGGACCCAATCAAGTAAGGATTTCTTCTCTCACTAATATGGTTCAATTAACTCTGAAAATGAGAAATACCAATGATGACATATTATCCTGAGACCATGACACAGATCCCATTGAAACTGTAGAGAATTCTTGCCAAAGCAAGTTCCTTTTGGTTGTAGTAGGAAGGCGTTCATTAGTGATCATAAATACTTACTAAGTTTTTGTACTAGAGCTCATGGGAGGTACTGCCTGTTTGACTTTCCAGTGTTTGTAGTTTTCAGGAGCTCAGTCAAGAGTCAGAGACAACTGATTGCATCAGAGGAATATGGTGGGTATGTGAGGCAGTCAGGGCTTTGAGGTTTTGTCCAAAACTCTGAAATTCCATTATTTATGTTACTTTGCCATGACGTAAGATACTGAGCAAATGAGTGAACTGCTCACCTCTTTTCCTTATTTGTTCAGATGAATAAATAATTAAGCAGTAAGAAGGCTTACCTTCTTCAAAAAGAAGCCAGATTTTGAAATTTTTGCAATGAAAATTCTCATATAGAGATATGTGTATGAATATGTTTATAGGGTGTGTATGCATATATGTATGTATGTGTATACACATATATCTCTATATCTGAACTTACTATTCTATTTTTCAATCTTGATAAAGGATATTAGTTGGTTATCTCAGACATTCTGGAGGTGTCCCATGCTGCAAGAACTCAAGTATGTTGATGTGTTAGAAATGACTCACGTGGGCTGGAACATGGCCTCAGATCGCTCAGGCCAGAAGGCATGCCTTCATTTGCTGGTTGTGGTCTGTCCCAGCCAAGCTGTTTTCTATACTCAAAATTAAAACAGAATCTACATGTAAGTGTTATACCATACATTTCCCAATGTTTCAGGGTAGAAAAGGGAAGAAAAAAGACAAGAGGAATTCATGAGAGAGGAAGCTGATTGTGATGCATCTGTTCCAAATGCAGAGCAACTTAGAATTACTGATTACTGTTCTTCTGCCTTTGTTAGTGGAAGAAAATGTTTGAGGAGCAGGACAAGCGTGGAAAAATAGAACCTATATTGATGTCTAAGTCCTTGTAATCCCAATAGAGGGATTGCTTTACGAAGGATACAGTTCAGCTATCCTGCTTCATTTTTCTGTAGAAACAGAAGTCTAAAAAGCCCAGGTAGAATCTTAAGAGCATATTCAGCTCTCCAAATAGCCTCATTCAAGAGGCTGGGGTTCTAAATGTAGATAGATTGAACCAGTAAAACCAGCTAAGGGAGATATCTGCAGATCTTTTGTGTTGTTGTCATTGGTTAGAAACTGCAAATTGTTTGACCAAGTGTTTTAAAGAGTGAAAATGAAAACATGATACACTTCCAATGTAAAGGAGAAGCCAATGGGAATATCAAGGGAAAACAGAGTTTTACATGCTAATGCACTTCTTACGAGGGGTTCTTGTGCCCTTTAGTTGTTGCGGTTATAGTCAGAGTATTTTTTAATGTATTTTTCTTATCACATCTGTCAACTACCAATTTTTCAGATCCAATAAAATATACAGATTTTTCTTTATTTGATCATTCCTTAGAGCGGTTTAGCAAAAAAACTCAGTTCACTTTCACTATACAACACCAAGAGAATATTACAAGATGGAAATTGCTTGTCCAAAGACAGATGAGGGCTTGCAGCAGTCTCTGGCTGGAGGTCTACATCAGAATGACCTAAGATACACACAGCTATTTTCTAGCATAGCCCATCTGATTTAATGACCACAGTTCAAAGGCCAGGGGTTAGAAATATGCTACTGACCACAAGGTACTCAAAGTATTTTTGCTTTATTGGCCACTCACTCACTGAGCTGAGGTACAGGTACTAAGATGCCAAATTCACCAGGGAGTGGCCCTTGTGATGGACAGTGAAGTGCCCTCAGCTCTGAGGGTAAAAGAGACCCACTGCTTTTTCAGTTATGGGACTGTATTATCGTAATATATCTTCAATCCCAGTTGGAGAAGGTGCAGTATAGTGAAATGGCACCTTGGGATTGGTGTTGGTTTGAGGATAGGAAAGTATCTGTAGCGTGGTAGTTGCAGATGCTTTAAGGAGGACTTCTACATATGCACTGGGTAGAAGAGGTTACTAAAATGCACCTAAACAGATATATCAGTAAAATCCCTCCCTCTGCTAGATCAACAGAATGGTATTTGCATATGTGAAAGGATACACAGTCTGCTCTTACCGTTTCTCATTTTAAAGATGATGTAGTCCTTAGGAAATTAGCAGGAAGCCAGCAGCAGAGAACTGATTTCCCAGTGATCCCCAGGCATCTTCTTTCACTTACTGCCAACTGCCAGTAGGAAGTATGGATTTAGTTCTTCAAACACAGTTTTGGTTTTTGTTTCCTGCTGAGATTGCAGCTTTAATAATGTCCGTAGAATGTTCCAGTCAAGGCACACTCTACGTTGGCCTGAAAAATATGAAATTATTGACCTGAAAAATGCTATGGGGGTATCTGAGAAACCTAACGTTTCAGTGTGGTAGGAGAAATGCCATCTTTTCAGGGAATCGAGAAGTAGTTGAAATAAACAGTTATGACAGACAATTCTGACCTGTTACGTGATATATCATTTTTTCCATTGTGTAAGTGGAGATTGATAATTATTTCAACTTTGGAACACTGCAGATGATTCGTTGTACACCCTGGCTAGCAGCAGATACTTCATAGCTTATTGAAGAACACATCAAACCAATCATTTTAATTATGATTGAGAAGTAATTCTTTAATGTCATTTTATTGGTTGATCCTTTGTCTTGTATTTTTAGACTTTATGAATGAAGATTGCTTCTGCTCCCATTTCCTTTATTTGTACATTTAAACATAATGCTTTTTTCCTGTGATACCTCGTGTGATTTGTGTTGTATAATCAAGCATCCTCTCAAGTCCTCAATTTTTATAGTATTGCCACCTTCTGTGGCAATATAAATGGTGAATAGCATTGGCTTATTTAGAAGCATGCCTTTTATGGCTCACATTCCTATGCTGATTTCTTCCTTATAAATTGCTTTATGCTTTGCTTCTCCTTTTTATTTGGTAACCATGAGTTCCTATAGTATTACTAAATCTGGTAAACAAGTCTTTATTGGGAGACAGGGGAGGATGGATTTCTCTGTAACTGATACCAAAGATGAACATGTCTTAGAGTCCCTACAGAAAGCTTCCTGGGAAGCCAAAGGATATTGAACTGGTGAAGAGTTAAGGCAAACTGTATTATTCAGTTACCAGTATTGCAAGGAATAAAAAAGCTCACAAAATTTCAGTTTAATGACAGCTATATGGAGAAAAATCTGATTATTTTATTTTTTATTTACTATTGATATTTTCTGTTTTATTTTTTTCAATAATTTGCTATAGACAGGAAGATCTTCTAAACTTTTTTTTTTTTAAAAAAAAAAAACACATTCAGTTCTCCCTATATAATACACCAAAATTTTTATTTTACATAAGGGCTTCCTAATGGAGGAATATTTGGAGGGCCAGACCAACTATTCAGCCTGATCTTAGCTTGACCTTCATTTCACTTCAGAATTAAAATATCATTACAATCACTCCTCTGAGTATGACAGCAGGCAGTGTGACACAGAGCAGCCCAGAAACTGGTATAAATTGCAGAATGGTCTGAATTTGATCCAAGTAACCATAGGATGAAAGGGCAGAGCAATGGCAAAGGTTTCTGTAAGGAAGCTCCTTACAGAACCATCTTTCATGGTTTCTGGCTCTCAGAGGATAACAAGTCTTTTTTTTTTTTTTTTTTTTTGATATTGTATCCTTTGTTACACTTTCTTCATTAAGGGGTATGTTGCACTGCCAGCAGTGTTCTTTAGTGAAGACTGTGTGAAACAGAGCTTGGCTTTTAATTTTGAAAAGGAAAATTGGAACCAGCCAACATCTAATCCCTCTCTTTTATTAATGAGTATAATACAGCATGAGACTGTTCTCTATCTACAGATGCCAGTTGGTGATTGCGGCAGGCACCTGTAACCTCTGAAAGAACATTGTACACACAACTTCTTTTTTCCCTCTCTTCCTACCAGCTGAAGTGAACACTATCAACGAGAGCACTGAAATCCTTCACTTGAGCCCTGCTGTCACAACTGAGTATGTGGGTGAAAAACCAGAGAAGAAGGCAGAGTTTTGTGACCGCTCCTGTGAAGAGCTGGGAACAATGTTCACTGAGCTCACTGGCCTGCGCATTGTGGTGAACAACTTAGCTGATAACCTTCAGAAAGTGGTAGGTACCTGTAAGCCTTAAGAACTGAAAGAGGTCTGTTATGCAGTACTCTTTGCTCTGGCACTTTGATCCATACCAACAGAGAGGAGGAGGTAGGTAAGGGTATCTGTGTGCGCATCTGCATACTTGTCTGTGTATCTATGTTATGTAGATATAACTTACATTTTTAAGGTGACTACTAAAGTAGTTCTTGAGAATAAGCTCTTTAATTAGGCTTAGCTTTCACAAGGAGGGTTTGAAAGAACATACAGACATACAGACACATATGCAGGGTGAAATCAAGACTCTAAAAGATACTGCAGATTTGGCAATTGGAAGCTAAGGAACCCAACCTTGCCTGTGTACTATTAAAGCATTATTACCATGTACATACCATTTATAAACACACCGGTAAGTGGCTACACAGGGCACCTAACTAAGTAAATGCATGGAATTTTTGCAGTTAAAATAACATGGTGACATTTTACTGAAGTCTGTCCCTCTCCGAATTCTGAACGAGTTAATCCTTTCTGAAGGTTGCTTATCAATATACTGTATCTGTCTATATATAGTATACTATATATACTATATCTCAGGAGTAAAATCTTCCCATCTAAAGAAGAACCATACTGGAAAAAAGAAACCTGCTAAGAACAGCTTTTCCTTAGGGTTGCTTAGCTGTGGTTGTACTATTAGCTGAGGAATCACTATGCAGTATTGCAGTACTTGAAGGATTGTTTTCTGTATGTACATAAATGTGTAAAAGTACAAGATTTTTGTAATTGAATAATTAAATCCAGTAGTAGGGTTTTATGGCTTTAGTCTTTCTTGAAATGATTTGCTTTACAGTATTCTTTTTTTCATTTATTTCATCTTTTAGTCTGAAGAGAATCAAATTATGTGGGAATTGATCGGACCAAACAAAACACTCAAGAACCAATCAGTTTGCTGGCAGGATGGCCGTGTCTTTTCAGATAATGAAAGCTGGATTGTAGATAGCTGCACCAAGTGTACCTGCCAGGTAAGACTTTGGAAGCACTCTTCTCTGCAGAAGTCCCCAGCAGATTTACTTCAACTTAGTAAATCTAGATCTGGTCTGAGTTAATACTCAGATCTTGGCCCAGGCTTACTGAAATATATCAGAAATACTCCTCATTTCCATGACGTTTAGAAGAAATCAAAGAATTTCTGTACCATATAAAACTTTCCAGAGATATTTACCTTTATTTGCTTTTGTATGTGAACATAAGCCAGTATGTTGATTTCTTTGCCTGTAGGATTCTAAAATTGTGTGCCATCAAATCACCTGCCCCGCAGTCTCTTGTGCTGATCCATCTTTTATTGAAGGTGAATGCTGTCCAGTCTGCTCTCATTGTGAGTATTTAGCCAAGGAAAAGGCACCCTTTGACAATTTTTAAAACCATTACTTGTAGGTTAGAGGGTCCAAATCAAATAAGAGGTCCAGACAGGTAAAGTCAAAGAAGAACTTATTTATTCACCAGAATCATACAAAATAATGTGGGTGGTCTAACTTACCTTCTGGAGGAGTTGTTCTCTCTTCGGTGACTATATATGTAGCTTAGGTGTAACCTGATAACTTACCTAGCTAAGCTAAGCACAAAAAGTTAGAGGCATATTCCTCCCCCATCACGTTTTTCAACGCAAGGCGTTCTGATTTTTGTTAGTTTGCACTGTTTGCTTTTGTTTCTTTTCCACACCTCCTGATCAAACAGATTAGGATGTCTTCCTGCCTCTTTATGGAGGATATGAAACATTTGATTGGAAATCTACAAGTAGTTTGATGCAATATTTATTAAGAGTGCAAGTTATATTTGCTCTCTGTTATTTTGATCCTGTTACTCTGTTCTATTTCCTCTCTTTGATATAATGGTTTACTTGGCAGAACGACATTGGCAAGATGTTGCAGATTGTGAACTAGAATGACAATTGTTTTAGTAATTTCACTAAATTGTTTTAATAATTTCACTAATTTAGTGAATGTGGTGTGAATTCAGTACATCCCACTCTGTACTAGACAGACCTATTACAGGAAAAAAAATCTAGCAATACTTTTTTGATTGCTTAAGATGTTCTAAATAAAAATGAATACGCTAGAATATATTCAGAGGTTTTTGCCTATTCAAAGCATAGGGCACACTCCTATAATGTGCTGTTGTTCGCATTTATGGTTGTGTTCAGAGGTGGGGCCACCTCTCACAATATTGACCCATATTCCAAAGTTAGGGGCGTGTGGGAGCCAAGTGCTTGGCTCAGTCCATTCTAGAGATGGTGTCTTTCTTCCTCCAAAGATCAGTGCCGCAAGTAAGCATACGACATATAGGAAAATTTAGACTCAAGATTCTAATCTGAGATGACCTCTGGTTACATTAAAATAAATTTCCTGCTTCAGTGGCAGCTTGGAAAAACAGAACAAGAGAGAGCAAAAGCACAAAGCTTACGTTCCACAAAGGAGAAGTGGAAACCCCCAAAATAGGAGGTTAAAAGCAGCAGGCAGTGCTAAGCCCTTTTTCTTTAATCTTCTGTTCTGCAGCTGATGACAGTGAGGAAGGCTGGTCACCATGGTCAGACTGGACAAAATGTTCAGTTACTTGTGGCTCTGGCACTCAGATGCGGGGAAGGTCGTGCGATGTTACCAGGAGTGCTTGCACAGGCCCACACATCCAGACAAGAATGTGCAGCTTTAAGAAATGTGACCATCGCAGTAAGTAATAAAATTCCACCTCTTCAGAAAGCTTCTTCCAGCTTCTCTGAGCAGAAACAATCTTCTCTTGGTTTTCTTAAAAACACCTGATAGTCAGAACTATATGTATATGTATAATTACAGTAGCTATCATTAGATTTTTTTTTTGTCATTTATCCCCATTCAAATTTCCTTCTTTTCCTGACAGTTTAGTATGTACATGCATTCCAGGCTGAATTATGTTAAATGAGAAGTAGTGGGTGATCTTTTTTTCACATTCAGACTGGAGTTTCTTCTTTGAACTCATTTTGGAGGCAACATGTAATTCGTGTTCATATATGTAGAGAGAGGATATTGATCTGCCATTCATTCATGATTATTAGTACATTCTATTTCCATAGTAGTGTTTAGGAATACAATAATTATAGGAAAGTTTTTCAAAATATCAAACTGTTTTAGTATTTATTACACTTAAAAGTATCAAACTCTCTCCCTAGAACTGTAACTCATACTGTTGCACAGAGCCTCTCTATCTATGCTACTATGTACCTAAAATTAATACTCAAGCTACTAATTGTCCAAATGTTTGTTTAAAAGAAGTACTTGTTCTATTGGACAAATTATTTTTAAATAAAATAACTAACATCCATGTTAGTCCTATGTTGGTCATTAAGATTCTTAAGAAAGTTGTACTTGAACATCTGAACTGAAATGTTGGGCTTTGTAAGTGACAGTGATAGGACATTCATATATGGTGAGAGGCTTATTAGAAGCATAAGTTCATAGTGAGTTTGTATTCCTGCTGCAGGTGGGCTATTTCCTTGAGTTTTGTTCTTTTCTCTGGCAGTACGTCAAGATGGTGGCTGGAGTCACTGGTCTCCCTGGTCTTCCTGTTCAGTAACCTGTGGAGTAGGAAATATCACTCGTATCCGCCTCTGCAATTCCCCCATTCCCCAGATGGGTGGGAAAAATTGTGTGGGGAACGGTCGTGAAACAGAGAAGTGTGAGAAGGCTCCATGTCCAGGTAAATCTGTGGACTTAAATCCAAGATGAAATTCAGCTAGACTGTTACTGCATCTTCTCTTCATATAGATCCAATTTATGGTGAATTTTATGGCAGAAAATATAATTTGTAGCTTAGAGATGAAATCCCACCTTTGTTTGCTCTGAGTTTAGAGATTTAGCATGAGGTTCAGAGGATAGTGTTTGTGGAGCTTTTGGGGGATTGGGAGTGAGGAACCTGGGATTCCTTTTGTGGTCCTGCCACTGACTGGCTCTGTAACCTCTTGAAAGTCACAACAGTTTTGCATGATTTAGTTAAGTGTTACCATGTTAGTTTGTCTCACAAGGATGTTTTAAGAATGATGACGATGCAGCCTGAGGTTCTGTAAACCTCTTAATTTGTGAGTTGGCCCTGAAATGTTAAGAGTTTGAGAAATCTTTTTGTAATTCAATGATTCATTTCTGCAAAGCACAAAGGTAAACATTTTCTTTCTTAAAAGAGGTCGTAAAATATATTGAGTATAGACACACATGCCCCCAATAATATGTATATGTGTATGTATTTTAGACTTATGCAAGCCATACTAAACCCATTCTGGATTGTTTCTTTTGTCCTCATCTTCTTTCTTTCTTTCTTTCTTTCTTTCTTTCTTTCTTTTTTTCTTTCTTTCTTTCTCTCTCTCTCTCTCTCTCTTTTTTTTTTTTTTTTTTTACCAGACGAGAATAATAGCTGCAACAAAATGTAATGGTCACACTAAAATTGTATGAAACAGTGGACTTATGTCTACGTTCTCACAGTAGTAGAATAGTTAGTTGCATTCAATTAGTATATTCACAGAGAATAAGAAATAGCACCACATATAATCAGTGGTCCTTTCTGGATTAAATGAATAGTTAGTGAACAAGATGCCTTCCTGAGAACACTGTTGCTATAAAAAACCATAGAGCTCTGGTTTATCAAGGCAAAATTTTGAATCCTGTAGTCATGTGCCGCTCTCTGTACGAAATGGAAGGTTAGTAGGGAGCTTTGAAGTCACTGTGCTTGTTCCTATCAGTTTAAGTGGAAATACACAATGTCGGTGGGCACTGCTTGTAGTTTTGAGTTATTGGCCAAAAATGCCTATAAAGCAGCCGAGTATTTATTATGTGGTTGTTTGTTTCTGAAGTATTGTTATCTCAGTATCAGTCTGTGCCAGCATCTTTCTTCCTCTGTGCAGTGAGAAGCTGTCTTTGGTTAGGAATCTGAAGAAGAGATTGTTGTCACTGTCACCAAATGTTCTCAGTGTATGGCTTATAGTGCTCTTCTCTGCTTGTGTATTCCAGTGAACGGTCAGTGGGGCCCTTGGTCTCCATGGTCTGCTTGCACTGTTACCTGTGGAGGAGGACTTCGTGAGAGGTCTCGCCTGTGCAACAGTCCAGAGCCACAGTATGGAGGAAAGCCATGTGTGGGAGATGTCAAACAACATGATATGTGCAATAAGAAGGATTGCCCAATTGGTTGGTATTTAGTCAGTCGCTATTCATAATCTACATAACTATTATTGCTGTTATTTCTTTAATGGAAAACACATGAACTGACATTGTGAAATCTGCTAATTACACTTTTGTTTCAGGAAAGCACTTCTGACTTTCTCGATGCTGTTTAGATCAGTGAGATTTTATGCATATTCTTAATATTGAGCTTACCTGAACAAGTATGCCTCTCTATCAGGTCTCAATATGCTGTAATATATCCAACTCGATGTAGCAATCTGTAGTATTTTTACATTCAATTAATATTTTATTAAATGGATTTAATAGCCCTAATTCCAAGGGGTTTATCTGAGTGTATTCCAGCATGTGTGATCTAAGCTAAAGAATAGAGAATACCTGTTTTTTAAATGTAGTCTTACAGGCCTTCTATGCTCCTAACTCAATGTACACTGTCTTTTGCCAGATGGATGTTTGTCAAATCCTTGCTTTCCTGGAGCAGAGTGCAACAGTTACCCAGATGGGTCTTGGTCATGTGGGCCATGTCCAGCAGGCTACCTTGGCAATGGCACAGTCTGTGAGGATCTTGATGAGGTAGACCTGATTTCTGTTAACATCAGGAAATCACTGTAAATTTCTCATTGTTTGTGAATTATACAGTCATCTAATTGGGTTCTTTCTCTATTTTTTGGTAGTGTATAGCTGTACCAGATGTTTGCTTTAAGGTGAATCAGGTCCATCGCTGTGTGAACACAAATCCAGGTTTCCATTGCTTGCCATGTCCTCCACGCTATAAAGGAAGTCAGCCCTATGGGGTAGGACTGGAAGTTGCCAAGACAGAGAAGCAGGTGAGTGATGTTGAAGAGTTTGATGGCTTAGAAATTGTGGCATTCTCACTTGAAAATATCTGTGAATGGAAAAGGTGATAAACTTGAGTGCCAAGCAAAGAGAGCCTGAAATAGCTAACTAGCTCCAAAGTGTTTTTGGTTGAAGTGACAAAATATTGACTCTGACTTTTTTTGCAGGTCTTATTTTCTCGTCATCTACACAGCTGGATGAAATGAGCATAAAATGCTAGGAGCAGGTTTTACTTCCCGGCTGAACACACTTTATTTCTCATGTCTAAATACCTACACAGGGAATTTGGAATTGTAGAATTAGGATAATTATCTTCATAAATACACTGCTGTGAATGTGGATATTGTCAGACATTTGTCTGAAGTTCTTAATCCCTAAATCTCAGTGGGTTAACATCTATGTGCGGGGAAGGATAGAAGGAAGTAGAAGTGAAATTGAAGACTATGGTTTGATAGACAGTTAAGACAAAAACATTGAAACAGATGTCATGGGATGCCTTCTTTCTGCTGTTGAGCTAACCACAGATAGATTCAACATGTGAAGTGTAAATGCAAAACATATGCTAAACTTAAACTCTTCAGATACTGTCAATAAAAATAAGCAAAGTGATAAGAACAGGTAATAAAAACTTACAAGAGCAGAATGTGAAAATTCATGAGGCAGTTTCTTTGTTTTAAAAAAAGAAAAAAAGATAGCACTTTCAACCTAACAGGTAGAACACCAAAAGAAACATGTGAGTATGGTCTACCTTCTGTTATAGAAACTGAATGGGGATTAATGACATCTGAAAGAAAGCAGCTTAAACTAATCTCTTTAATTGCTTTTTGAATAGTGTCCAATGTTTTCTGTGGTTTATTTTAATTATTTTCATTATACACATTTTCTGGAGTTGTGAACTGACAGAGCTATATGGCTTGCAACCACAGTTAGATTACACAGTTTCTGTCTTTAGGCGTCTAGGTAACTGGTCTGGTTTTGAAAAAACCGAGGAATAGAGTTGAATGCAAGTATCATCACCTTTCAATAAACATTCTATATTTGTTACAGGTGTGTGAACCTGAGAATCCATGTAAGGACAAGACACACAACTGCCACAAGTCTGCAGAATGTATCTATCTGGGCCATTTCAGTGATCCCATGTACAAATGTGAATGTAGGACAGGTTATGCTGGTGATGGACACATTTGTGGTGAAGATTCAGATTTGGATGGCTGGCCTAATAACAACTTGGTCTGTGCTGCTAATGCTACATACCACTGTGTGAAGGTAAGTAGAAAAAGGGTGATAAAAAGCCACGTCATAACCAAATTTTCTTTTTATAATAACTTAATTTTCTGGTAGTTGCTTTTATTTAAGCCTTGACTGTTTTAGCATGCTCTTTTTTCTTTGAGGTGCTGTGAAATGTGTATCCATTTAACTCTAGACCCAGTAAGGGATAGGGGATTCTCGTGATGAAATCCAGAGTCCTCCGCTTTGGGCTTCTTCCTGTTCAGCATATAGGGAAGGTTGGGATGCCTCTGAATAGTACACTGAGCAAGTGCTGCCTAAAGTGCATGTATGGAGCACACAGCTAGCTAGAACTAAACAGGAATCTCTGGTAGCAGGTGAGTAAGAAATCCTACTTGCAAGGCTTGTAACAAGATACTGACAACCACTTCAGGTCTGCAACTCTGAATCACTTCTTGAACTACCTCTTCCTTTTAAAGAGTTAAGCAGAGTGCCTCCTCTGTGAAATTTGAATTTAGAGTGTGAGATAATGTTTTGACAAGAGGAACCTAAGAGATGACTGAGTAGAAAGAGTAACAGACGGAGGAGTTCTTATTGCAAGAGCTCAGGGGGAAAGGACGGAGATTCGTCTCTCTCTTACCATTCAGAAATGTGGAGTGTCAGCTCTTGGCCTCACCGGGAGGATGACCTACCTTTCATGTTAGCTTTAAAGCTGGCATGGGATTACTTTCCACCCTTGCTGCTGAGGATTGCCATTGTAGTGAAAAATGAAAGACTGCTCTGCCAAGGAGAAAATAAGCATCAGGGAGCCTGAAAATATTTGGTTGTAGATTTAGCAGTAGCTACCTGTCATATATGTTCCCTAGGATGATGGTCTTATGTTCGTCTGAAGCACCCTGTAGCTCCTCTTTGGCTCACTGGCCTGGCGTTCCTTCCAGTGGAAATTAAGTTGCTGAAAAGAGATGAGCACACTTCAATGTCTCATCCTGGTGGGGTTACACTGCTGTGTGAAAACAGACTGAGTGTTGTTTGAAGGTCACAGGTTTAGATACACCCTAAATGGCGGGCAGGTAGTTCCCGGGATCCTATTTATGAGTAATGACCACACTGGTGATTGGTAGTTGAACGACAAGCAGAACAGAGGGGCATGAACTTTGCAACAGCAAATTAAGCAACTAGGATGAAGTGGGCTTTACCTGAGCAGGAGGCACACCAAGAGCTCAGTTTTAAATACCTGTCAATGGTAGCACTGACATTGCTGGATTACTTGCATCCTTTCACTAGGGCATGGGCCTAAGTATTTTGCTGAATCAGTCGTACCTGCAAGGGCAATACATTCTCTCACAAGGGTGTTTTTTCTTTTCCTTTTTTTTTTCCCCCTTTCTTCTTCAGCCCTTTGGCCTCTCTGTCTCTGCATTAAAGCCATTTACCTCTAAAACTATCATGAACTTCTAATACAATAACTTTCAATTAAAAATATAATGGATAATAAAATGAGACAAGTTGCACAAAGGCTAGGAAAGTTGGAGATCAACTTTCAACAAGATCAGCTGGCTTAATGAGAGAGTTGGAAGTCACTCAGGTTTCTACTTGAAGTCATGAATCTGGCTTTTATCAGCAGAAGGGAGGTTCAGACATTGGTAGACATGTGAGCTTGTAATACTGAACTTCTTCACCCTTGCTGATGTCTGTTCATTGTGGATCCAGCCAATTCAGCAATCACAGATCATATATTCTTTCTTCTTGTCATCATGATCTGCAACACATTGACTCAAGATGTAACACAATTGAGCAATTTTCATTTAAAACCCAACATGCTGAAGCCATTCAGAAAAAGCTGTTTCCCAAAGTTGATTCATGTGTTTCTATAATATATGTATATATTGATCTAATAGACAAAAATGCTTTATTTAAATGGAGAGGAATGTCTGTTAAAAATACCAGGTTTTCTCAGATTAAAAAGAGGAAGCCAAAATTTCTTTCTTGGAGCTGTTAGTGTCTGAATATTAACTTATTATCTAATCAAAGCTATAAGAATTAGACAAGTAATTGGAAATAGTAATAAAAACTCTTAGCAATATATTTTAATGTAAATTTCTTTCATTTACAAGAAAGTTGCTTTTATTTTTCTGTAAGAACTAGCGTACTAACACACAACTTGGTAAATGAGTAAGTAGAAGAAACATTTTTTTTTGTGTTTGTGCCTCAAGGAAAAAGTGACAATAACATAGAGGATTTTATAGATATGCTTACATTTAGACAGTGGTAGAATTACAATTTGGTTTTATCTATTAATATTAATATTTAACAAGAAAAATATATTATAATATATAATATAATATATTAAAAGTGTGGTCATTTATTTCCATTTTTTTCCAATCTAACCTCAGACTTCCTCATTTAAAGTAATAATTCTTTACAAATCTATGATACAAAACAGAGATATGTTTGACTTTTATTTTGAAAGCCATGGTAGTATTGAGAGTGCCAAGGTGGTACTTCTAGAACAGTACAAAGGCATGTTTCTCAAAACTCTTGCTTACAGTGTTCTGTTTCATTGCTGTGGACTACTTCATTGCAATAACTTTCCATGTGAACAACTGTTTCTGAAGATCATATCCTGGCATGTATTTTTATTTTTATGGCAACAAAACCTGATCATTTTATATGTAAAAGCTTCAAATTTACTTCATGAGCTGTCTGTAGAAAGTTGATAAAACAGTGCATGTGTATGTGATGTGCATGTTCTCTGCTAGAAGTTCTGATCTAAAATTTACTAGAAACATCTCTTTAACAGCAAAAGAGTTGGGAAATAGAATGACCTGCAGATACATTTCTTTCTTTACTTTCATTACTTTCTTTACGGTATGAGTTGAATGAACTAATGTCTTTGGCAACAAACAAACATAGAACCTTTGAAAAGTACTTGTGGTTTATTTTCTTGTTTTGTAGCTCTAGTATACCATATCTGCTCTTCTGCCCAAGCAAGTCAGTCTGACATAACGTAAACATCATGTACTCTTTATTTCTTTTGGACAGGATAACTGCCCCCTTCTACCTAACTCTGGCCAAGAAGACTTTGATAAAGATGGCAAAGGAGATGCCTGTGATGAAGATGATGACAATGATGGTGTTGAAGATGACAAAGTAAGATGCATTTCTTTGTCTTCAGAATGTTTAGGTCTTTTAAGGATAACCATTACTAAAGACAAAAGCATTATTGTTCAGCTGCATTGTTCAGCGCTGCTTTCTCTGAATGATGTCTTCCTCCTGGGCTGAGAAAGGTCAAAGCTGAGTAGCACTGGGCAGAGGAAATCAGACCTGGGGAACCCTGAGCTGAGCTACATGCTCCATGTAGCTCTCATCTTCTGTGATTCAGTGTGAGCTCCTCGTTCAGCTGTACGCAAGAAAATGGGAAAGGGCATTTCAGTTTAACAGATACTGGATTTTATATTTTGTAATGGGAGAATGATAGCACCTTTATATTCGAAAAGCAGGTAAGTGCTATATCTGAGGTATGTTGGGAACATCTTAAGGTATGTGTAATAATACCTATAAACATGGCCAACATCAAGTGGAAATGGCAGGTGGAAAATAACTAGCCTGCTCCATACTTTTCTCCTTTGGATCTGCCCACAAGACTGAGATTCTTTTACTTGCAGAGCCTAAAAGATAGACAGTCTAAACCTGTTCTCTCAGCACCCTCTATAATCAGGGAGAGGACAGAAGCACCTCCACAGTGGGATTCAGCCTGCCTTTTGTAGGCTTATCCCTGTAAAAAAGTATGTAATTTAGGGATATTTGAAGCATAAAAATTGTATTTAGTGGTAGATTTTTAGATTATGGACTTAACTGAAATGAAAATTTCAAAGTTCTCCTAAAAGGAATAGTCAAAGAAAAGAATATGTTGAGTCAGAGTATTTCATTTCACCTTTGCCTTTATAAATCCTTTGCACTTTGTTATCATATGCAAGCTAAGGCAAAATACAAGAAAAAGAACCCTTTTTGAAATGAAAAAATCAAAACATTTCATTGATATTAGCTCGTTCCAAAAAAGTCAGAATATTGATTCTAGTTCATTCAAAAAACAAATTGGTGAAGTTGGCCTCATTTTTGCAACACATTCTGATTTTTGGAACAATACATATACTAGTAGAATACAATTCTGCTGAAATATCTGAGTATAGAGACATTTTAACACACTGTTGCCCTCCTACTGTGATGTGGTACACACTTTGCATGCTTTATACAAAAAATACATGGTGAGGCAGGCTGCACAGAAACAGTTCATTTACCACCAAGATCTCCAGTGTAGATGCGCGCTTGTCCATTGGTAAAATAATGTATTTTCACTTTGACCTATGCCAGGATGAATAGGAAGAGAAAAGTTACTACTTCATAGTGTGCTCTCATGCCCTCAGTTCAAGTTGTAATTTATATTTTTCAATCTTTTCTTCCTCCCTAGGACAATTGCCCTCTTCTATTCAACCCTCGTCAGTTTGATTATGACAAGGATGAAGTTGGTGACCGCTGTGATAATTGCCCCTATGTGCACAACCCGGCTCAGATTGACACGGATAATAACGGAGAGGGTGATTCATGTGCTGTGGATATTGATGGAGACGGTATGTTTTTAGTGAAATTAATCTATTTTTCTATGGAAACATTGCAAAGTGCACAGCACTCCAAACATATTTTGTTTTTAAAATGTTATTAAAGAGACTTATTTTATTTACCAGTGCCTATGTGTCCCAGTTTTGGTCAGAATAAGAAGGGGAGAAGCATAGAAATGTTTTTAAAAAGTGATATCCTTGCAGCATTTCAAACTTATGAGAATCCAGAAATACTAGAAGCTGAAGAAGAAATCAAGTCTTGTTTTTTTTAGTAAACTTGTAAACTTGTGGGTGCTTATCTGAATTGAACTTTTAAATGTTTTAAAATCCTCTCATCCTACAAATCATCAGGTTATTAGTAATACTATGAGAGCTCTATATATCCATCAAAGGGAAAATGTAATGTCATGTTATTCACTGAAAGACTGTACAAATATCCAGAGACCATGTAACATCGAAGATCCATGTGTCTGTTCTAGACAGCTATGCAAACATATCTTGATTTTGCTTCTTTTCAGCATATTTTTGTATTCTATTCAACATATTTTGAAGGGGGTTATCAATTGAATAATGATATTTCCTGAGGGAGAACAGTTTCTGTTGAAAATCTGGTATGCTGTACAATGTGATGCACATGTTTAGTAAGACAAAATCATTTATTACTGAGGTGGCTATATATTAATGCAGTTGCTGCTATATGGAGCTCTTCAGAAATTCCTTCACGATATAGCTGTCCATTCTGTGCAATTTCTCAGAATGTCTGGAGAGAAATTACAAATCAAATTATTCAAAAATGAAAATTATTCCAAAATTTCAGATGTAATCAGGTCTTAGGCTAACAAAATCTCTTTGGAAAAGAAAAACAGAAGTGTTTATTATAACAAGAAAAATGGGATTGATACCATATTTTTTTCTAATACTAGTCTTTTCATTATTTCATTTTTCAATGTGCTGTTGCAGCAATCAGAAGGCTGATGAACCCCATAAGAGCCTTGCTTTTATAGTGGTGACTGGTATTGTATATGGCTATCTGTGCTGGATGCTCTATCATACCAATTTCTCTAATTTTTTTTTTCCTTCCCTCAGACATTTTTAATGAACGAGATAACTGTCCTTACGTCTACAACACAGACCAGAGTGATACTGATGGTGATGGTGTTGGCGATCAGTGTGATAACTGTCCATTGATGCATAATCCAGACCAGGTAAATGTTGGAACAAGGGTAGAAATGAGAAGGAACACATTTGCGGAAATAACTGGAGCTGTTACTGTTTCTGTTTCGTTACAGTTGCATAATACAGGTAGACTGAAAGAACCGTACTGCGTACGTGCACCTGACATTGTCACGTGCGTGGTCCCTACTGCAGTATGCTGCACCACTTTAAAACTGCATTAATATTTAACTGGAACCAGTGGTCTCTGATCACCTGACACATTGTGTTACTGGTGCTAGAGATGTTCTGTGATAAAATATCCCTTGTTTTACCTGCACACATACATAAATCACACTGGTGTTGTACTGTAGGCTTTTTAGCAGAACATATGCGGTTATATATATGATATATTTCCTGCCCCTGAGGAGACTCTGACTAAAGGGAAAAGGCTATCTAAGTGATAGAAAGCTCAGCTGTTTGTCCAGGGATATAGAACAGTTCAGATGAGTAAAAGGGTGAAAAGAAGAAACAGTAAAACATGTTTTTTCAATACTTTTCAAGGCTATGACACTTCATTCCTGTCTCTTGTGCAGGTGAATGCTCTGGGATTTATAGTAATAAAGAGTAAATGAAATTTGCTTCACATAATAATATTACTGAGGTCAATAACAGTCTTTCATACCATAATAAAAAAAATTACTGGAACAGAAAGATTTATATGAGAGCTGCACAAATTACACAGAACTGAATTGTCTTGAGATAATAAATAAATGTGAGAGAATATTTGGCTGTTTGAACTGCATACGGTCACGCACACCTGTATTTTGTGCCTGCAATATTAATTATTTTCAAGGGAAGAACTTTACAACACAGCAGTCTGTTTTATGAAGTAATTACATCAGAGTTGCAGGCTTTAGTGTATTGAAAGAATAATCCTGTGCCCATTTCAAATTCTGACGTTGTTACAGGAATTGCTATCAGTCCCTCTTAGCTGTAGGGCTGAACAGAGGGATCTTTATTGCTTTTCTCCCATCTCAGGTTGTCAGATCAGTTTGTATCAAATGATGGGGAAGTAGAATGACAACGCCTATAGTTCTTTTGTACCCTCAAGCCCTTTGAATGTTTTCTTCTCCCATGGCAAGTCCAATTATTCTCAGGATTGCATTTAGTATGCCTGAGTTTGTTGGTCCATGTGCACGTAAGTAATGTCAGGCAGACAGACACATCACATAAGTGCATTGCCCAGTTTGCAACATCCTCATGGTCCAGAGATCATGAGAAAATGAGATAAATGAAGAGTGTGACCACATGCCTGCCCTGGGTATATCTTGGGGGCCAGGTCTGATGCACTGATAGCAGTGTAAGCAGCTATACTAATCTTGTAGTTTGAAATTATGTTTATATGTTCATGCTTTAAGGATAGATGCCATGTCACAGAGAAGTTCTTGAAGAGAAATGCTGAGAAATAAAGTAACAGATTATCCTTACTTTTACTTTTATTAAAAATTTAAAAAATCACTTTCTTCCTCCTTCTTTGGTAGACTGATGCAGATAACGACCTTGTTGGTGACCAGTGTGACAACAATGAGGACATAGATGAAGATGGTCACCAGAACAACCAAGATAACTGCCCGTACATCCCGAATGCTAACCAAGCTGACCATGATCAGGATGGTAAAGGGGATGCCTGTGATCCTGATGATGACAATGATGGTGTCCCTGATGACAGGGACAATTGTCGCCTCAGATACAACCCTGAGCAGGAGGACTCTGATGGTAAGAACAATATAGTATGAACTTGATTTAGTTCTTAGTTTCCAATTCTGATCTTAAGGTATCCATATTTGTTTAAGAGAGACACTTCAGATGAAACTGAGCTGTTTTTGACATGCTAGATACCATGGACATTGATAGAACTGCACTGGCCAGCCTGGCTCAGAGTTAGAGCATGAAGAAACCTCTTGATTGAGAGAGGGTCAAACACTTAAAAGTTTACTTATAGAAAAACATATCTTTTCAAAATATTTTTAGATAGTGTTTTATATTTCCAGTTTTCACTCTGAATTGAAATTCTTAAAGTCTTAAAAATTCTGAAAGTCTTAGAAAGTTAAAACTGATTTGCTTTACTTTCGAAGCAAACTGTTTTCTGAAAATTAAAATATAAAAAAGATGATGTACAGATCTGTTCTATGTTAAAAACCAGAAAATATTTTTTGTATTTTTATAAAAAATACTGATGAGCATCTTTTCTAAAATTTGCCTTACAGGTAAGTAGCTTTAAATCTGTCTTGATGTACAAATCTTTTTTTTTTTTATGAAAATATTTTCCTTTTCTCCTGTTCTTGTTCTAAAGTGTTGCTGGTCACCCTCAAATGGTCCAATATGTTCAGCAGTATTTCAGTAGCAAAACAGTGATAATTTCACAATAATAAATGTAATTTAGAAATCATTTATAATCCTTTGAGAACTACTGTAATATAAGTAATGATATCTTTGCAATGAATACATGTGAGCAATTTCTATCCTGAGTTATGCAACTTGCTGGGTCATTTTGTGGTTGTATTGGTGAAACTGAAAGCAGAATTCAGTTCTTAAACTATATAGTTGTATGTACATTTAGAAAGACAAAATCCTGAGCCCTGACTGATTTCCTGGTTAAAAAAAACAAACAAACAAACAAACAAAAAAAAAATGTTTGTGGTAGGAAGCTTCTGGTTGGTAGTCAGTAGTAGCACTTGAATTACTTTACCTTTCAGTCCAATGATATAATGGGAGTATCTTTGTACTTGCCAGTCTCTGGAATGGTCCTTAATTTCAGGAATATCTCAAAACAAGGGTGGGCCCGAAATGGATAGTTTGTTCCAATCGGCCATCACCTGGATTTGCAAGCGAGACTACCTTTATGGATGGTGTAAGTATTCACAAAAAGAGTAAATTGAAATAGTTCAGTCAGCTCATCACTGTCATCAGTGGCGGGCTCATCACAAAGCTTGGAAAAGAGATAAATGGAGCTAAAAGATGCTCCCACGCTCTTGAAGATGTGAGCATTTAAAGACGAAGCCCTGGAGAGAGCTGTTGGACGTGGCTGGGTAAACAAATACTTTCTAACTTTCTTGAAACAGCATCAGTGTTGTCAGCAGCAGCTCAGCACCAAATGAAATGTCAGCAGGCCTTTCAGTGAATAATTACATTTTCCTATGACTCAAGAATTACCTCTTTGATGTTGGCAGAGAGAATAAAACTGGAAATTCACTATTTTTCTCTTTAAGTGCTAAGATTGGGGAAAAAAAAAAAAGTGCGGGAGCACACAGCTGGTCAGGATTCGGAGTTCTCCATGGCCGATTGCCAGAGTGGAAAGTGGAACCATTTTACCACCTATCTGAACTTCAGAAATCTTTGTGCTATTAGATGCTTTCCTTCACCGTTTTTTGGGGGGGAGGGGTTCTGTGGGGTTTTTTGTTTTTTTGGTGGTTGCTGCCTAAAATTCTTTTCTTTCTGAAAGCTTCATACTTGAATAATACTGTGCTGGCTACACACATTAATTTATCTTTGCTTTGTGTCCATGAAGCTTAATAATGGATTAGCTGGATCATTGCTCTTTCCCATTGCATTAATTCCCATATTCTTAGAGCAGTTGTAAACGCTTAAGATTAAAAAAAAAAGCAGATGTTCAGCTATATGAGGATAGAAACTAATTAGCTGGTGATTCTAGTTTTACATGAGTACCTAGGGTAAGATCCAGTGGTTTCTGTTGTGAACGTCAAAGCCATTTGCTAATTTGTTTCTGTACTTGTCTACCCAAGTCTAATGTCTTTATTTTAAGAGTTTGCACCATTATATACCACTGAATAACAGTGTCATTGGCCATGGTACTTTTGGAGGTGAGGGTGGGATACCTCCTTTCACTATCTGCTGTTCCAGACAAAATACTGCTTTGCAAAATTACTGGCATCTACTGGTTTCCACCAAATTTGTAGGTAAATTAAGAAGGGACATAATTTTTAGTTTTTCTTTTAATATTGAGCATAGTAAAAATATTGATTTGCAGCTCAACTGTGGCTGAGTGATAGGTATTTTTAGGTTTTCTAAAAGGCTTTTTGCAGTTCGGATAGCAATACTTAATATTTCCATAACTCCAAGTCTAGTTCAGCTGGATACTTCTTTTTTTTCTTGCATCTTCCTGAAGTACTATATTGTTTCTAAGACAAATTGCTCTAGTACAAATAAAAGAATGACTAGACATGTATACATATTTTACTTTACTACTGTCCCTACTTTCTTTTTGACATAGAGGTGATATTTCTGTGATCTGAAGCACCCTTGATGGAATGCTTTGGAAAGAATCTTGAGGCAGAGATAAATGTTTTAAAATTGAATATATTCAGTAGTATATAGGGATTTAGTAACGGGTGGGAGGATTAAGATTTTCAACACTATTGCTTGAATTCACTTACATTGCACCTATTTAAACATGACCTTGTATCCACATCTGGGACAAATCAAACTTAAAATGTGGTACATGCCAATGTCAGTGTAATTCACTAACGCAACTTCCAACTCCCCCAATCCTGATTCTAAAGCAGTACTATGGGCCAGATTGATCATTGTCATAAACCCATCAGCAGGACAATTTTATTAAGAGTGATTTTGGCCCTCATCTAAGTCAGTGACTCCTGAGTTAGAGTATGACCTCCAGTCTTTATGAGCAATTTTTCAAATGGATTTTCAGAGAATGAGGCTTTATGTGGAATCATTTGGAGTCCTCTCTGAGAAAGAGGAAAATAACATCCTTGTATGCATCACAGATTTCTTTCATTAGTCGGAGAGCTGTTAGGAAGGGTGAATAGATCACAAATAACTGTGTTTGCTTATGCATATTGCTAATAGGTGATGGCAGAGGTGACATCTGCAAAGATGATTTCGACAATGACAATGTCCCAGATATTTATGATGTATGCCCTGAAAATAATGCCATCAGTGAAACTGACTTCAGGAAGTTCCAGATGGTCCCCTTGGACCCCAAGGGAACAGCTCAGATTGATCCCAACTGGGTTATTCGCCACCAAGGCAAGGAACTGGTGCAGACTGCCAACTCTGATCCTGGCATAGCTGTAGGTGAGTATCAAATGTCACCCAGCACCTTTGGAAAAAGTAACTAGTGATCTAGGGATTAAAGAAAAAAGAAGAAAAAGGGGATAAACACACCTTTTTGGTGCTCCAAGCTTGTGACTGACAAATGGGAAGAGTGTATATGCCCAAATTAAGAATAGCTCTGTACTGTTTACCTTTTTTTACCCTTGTAACTTGTCATTGACTATTACACATAAAATATCCAGTCCAAGAACTTGACAAAAATATAGTGCCTGTTGTCTTCAATGCCACTTGTAGGCAACTTATTTCCCTCTAGAAGCCTCTATGAGCTAGGTTGGCAATCATAATTACCCCTCTCTTAGAGATAGGGAAACAGAAAAAGATAGTTTATGACTCCTGGAGAAACTCAGTATCGGAGCTAGGACTTCTGAGCATGGGCAGCCAGACCTGATGTCCTGACTGAATGAATGGTTTGTGTCTTTCATCCTCTCCCAGGCTATGACGAGTTCAGCTCTGTTGACTTCAGTGGCACCTTCTATGTTAACACAGACCGTGATGATGACTATGCTGGCTTTGTGTTTGGCTATCAGTCCAGCAGTCGGTTTTATGTCCTGATGTGGAAGCAGGTCACTCAGACCTACTGGGAGGACAAACCCACCAGGGCATATGGCTATTCTGGTGTGTCACTCAAAGTAGTGAATTCAACAACTGGTGCTGGTGAACACTTGAGAAATGCTCTCTGGCACACAGGAAACACCCCTGGACAGGTGAGAGGTTCAAGACTTCAAGCTAATGATGATGTGCGACTGATGCCTCAGAAAGAAGAGGGGTATCTAGAAATGAATTTCCTTTGATACCTCAGTTACACTAAATTATCAGCTTTTCTTAAATTGCCATATTCTTATTGTCAATAATTCTATTGTTTCAAAGAAAATATCATGCATAAAAATATATTTGGAAAAAATTACATATATAAAAGGGATGATGTAGTGTGGTCCAAAGAAAAAAAGTAGATCTCTGCTGTCCACAGATCCTTTGTGACCTCTATATCGAAACTTAGACACTTGCTGCTTTAATATTCCAGCTTGTTTGAATTATACTTTGTTTAGAGTTCAGTAGTCAATGAGAGCTCAAAAAAAAAAAAAAAAAAAAAAAAGAAAAAAGAAAAAAATAAAGAAACGAAAACAAAGAGGGAAAGTTTGCTGCTGTTCCAAGTAGGTCCTAGCTGTGGAAGAAACTTTTGCGTATTGGAAATCAAGTTAGTGGGGCTTCATGTATGCATAGGAATTCCACACCTTGGATTTCGCTGCAGGAGCAAGGCCTTGACAGAGTGTTACTGTGCCGGTTCTGAAAGAATAGGCTGCAGGCAGCAACATCGGTGCACGCTGCAGTGCTTTTCCTTCAGCTGAACCGCTCATGCAGATAAGAGAAAGCATCAAATCTGGCAGTGTGGGTGTGTATGTGCAAACAAGCAGGACTTCCTGAAGGAAGTCTGACTAGATGCTGTAATGGTCTTTACTGATTTCAAATGTGAAACTGCAAACTGATAACTGATAGCTAACTAAAGACAGGCATTATCATGCCTTTCACTAGAGGTGAACCGACTGTAACAGGTGTGGTGATGACACCGTCAAATTATTTTTAGTTTCACACTCTGCAGCAAATAGCCTGTGGCTGTGTATCAGTTACTGTAGTGCATATACAGTTACTGTAGCACGGTCTGCTTCTAAAAAGGCATTCTTATTTCTACTGTAGGTGCGTACTTTGTGGCATGATCCCAAGAACATTGGCTGGAAGGATTATACTGCTTACAGGTGGCATTTGATTCATCGGCCTAAAACAGGATTAATAAAGTAAGAAATGTTTCTAGGCCTCTCTCTTCTAGTAGCATAACTTTTGCTGTGTTGATATAACAGCTATTTTATTAGTTTCATAGTTCTGATCATGATGATCCTTTACAGACTGTTTGTTTTATTATTGGGGACATTTTGCTATCTTTAGAATAACAAAATATTCTAATAATATTTAGAATAATACTTTCTTTTTTCAGATTTATTTAATTTAGTTTCAGTGGTTCAATATTTATATCAGGTAAATATTCTAAAATTAATAAAAAAAACTTTCTCAATAGCTCTTCTGTAAAAGGACCAAGAATTCCTAAGCAAACTTAAAGCCAGGTTAGAGTATGAGATTCCTCCCAGCCTCTGGAATTTAAATGAATGAAATTAATTAGAAACATCAGAATTGCCACAGGGGAGCAGGCCAACAGCCTGTCTACTTCAGCATCCTGTCTCCAACAGTGGCTTATATGAGATACTTCAGAAGCATCCACAAGCACATCTGTAATGCACGTAAAAAAGAGCTACGGCATATTACTTTCCTTAGACCCAGCTGTTTATCTGATGTTTTAGAGAATGAGCATCGACTGTCCATGACATTTTTATCTTGCACTAGCTGCTATAACTGAAGTATGATTTTAATGAGGCAGAATCTGACCTTACCTCTTAAGGCCTGGTTATTTTGTACTTTAGTTTGAGCAGGATGCTTTCATTTGGCTGTGTAAGGCAAGAAATAGACTAAATTGAAAAAAAAAATTATCTTGCTTTTGGAAAGGAAAAAAAAATTTTGCATATGCTATCAGTCTTTATGCGTCAAGGTGTGAATGAAGCATTGACTAATACAGGTTGAAAAGAAACTTAAGTTGTTCATTGTTCATTCGTGTTACTGTTACCAGTATCTTCCTTTGAAGAGTCTAGTCAGTGTCAGACAAAAGTTATTGCAAATGGCATGCCATTAGATCAATCTACCCTGACAAATTCTATGGTCTAGGGCATTAAATTCCTTCATTCGATAGGGTATGCTAATAGGAAATAAATAAAAACTTACAGCTGTATTTGTGAAGTAATTGAAGATATTATTTGTACAGAAATAGGAATGTGATATTAACATGACTGGAGCTGGGTGATTATTTTGATGGGATGAATAGTTTATTGATCTCTCTTTCTATGTGTTTCAGGCTGTCAGTTTTTGCAGCCATTCTTTTTGTCATCCTTTCAATACTGTTTTCACGGGGCAGATTCAAGTTTCTCAAGGCAGATTCATCCTGGGCTTTGAATTTCTTTTAGAAAACAAAGCATACCTCAAATCAGAGCATGTCCTGGACATGTGAGAGACACAGGTTTGAATTGCCTTTCTGCCTAAGCCAAAAGCTGTTCTTAACCTTTGAGTTATAAGGAGCTACATGAGTGTGTTACAGGGAGCTGCTTGAGTGTTCCTCTTGTGAAGCCCTTCTACCTCATACAGCTAATGAAACACCAATTTGAGAGGACTGTAGTCCTCTCCTCCAGAGAATGCTCTAATCACTGTAGAGTCACTTCACATTTGGCCCAAAGACTGTTTTAGGAGACTGAGAACCTAAAAACCTTGACTTACTCTCTCGTAGGAAGTGCAAAATCCAATTTCAAGGAACTAGAACCAGTCTGGTAGAGGGGGAAAACAGAGAGGTCTTTTGGCCTCTAAGGGAGTGCCTGGATCACTTATAAGTTGGAAAAGGAGGATTTAATTCTCACTTATTTGTGAGTCTAGTTGTTTTTGTTCAAATGCTTAAAGAATAGGTCTTTAGTGTATGATTTGACTCTTAAAATGTTTGAAATTCAACATATCTCAAATTAAATGTTTTGTTTTACCCTAAAGGAATAGTTCTTCCAATTTCTTATGTTGGCCCTTGCACCAAAAGATAAATAAATCAGTGACTCATGCAGCTGTAAAGACGACTTTGTTAGGTGATGTGGCTAAATCTTGTGTTAACCTCTGAGTTCACAGGGACATGGGCTTATCAATGAATGATAGTACATGACATAGTTCATTCCAGGAGACATGACTCTTACTGAATAAAGAATTGGGAAATCTTTTGCAGATGGTGTGCATAAAATTACTTATGGAAAGCCCTACTGCTTCTGATTAATGTGTTATGGCTGGCAGCCAGGTGGGCGTGAGATAGAATTGAGGAGCGATCCTTACAACGAAGCTGTGCTATCTGGTGCCTTATTAAAAACAAATTCAGAGTCAGGTCTTGGAAACTCTTACCAGTCCTTAGCACTGGACACACTCCATTATCCTCTTGTTCTAATTTGTATGTTTGTTCTTTGTTACAGAGTTTTAGTGTATGAAGGGAAGCAAGTCATGGTGGATTCTGGACCAATCTATGATACAACCTTTGCTGGTGGACGATTAGGTCTTTTTGTCTTCTCTCAAGAGATGGTCTATTTCTCTGACCTCAAATATGAATGCAGAGGTTAGTAGTCTGGAAAATGCTGATGGATTTGATACCTATGTAGCAGACATGAAACATGGAAATTAAAAGTATTCTTTAGTTACAGAAAGCAATTGCTAATACAGCATGTAGTAAACTTTGATTTGTTAAAATACCATGGATGCCTTTTGCCCCTATAGTAATCTCAATTTGAATAACAAAACACAGATGCTTAAAATGAGATAGAATTCTAACTATATATCTTAGTCAGAAAACTATATACATATCCACTTTCCTTTGTAGGCTATTTCAAAGCCTTTGGGCACACAGACTTCTGGCTCACCCCTCTTTTGAGAAGCATAAAGGGGAGACCAGATATTTTTAATGAGCTTGTCTGTGTCTTGAAATGCAGCAAATGCTTTCCCAGGTCTTTTTATATATGATTACATATATACATATGTACAGAGAGAAAGAGAGAGAGAGAGACATAAGCATGCATGTGTGTATCTATATCTAATCTGCTTTTATATAAATGTGATCACATTTGTAGGAAAATGCAGAAAAGGAAGCATTGTGCTGCATCCATTCTGCTGCATCATGATGGAGTTGTGTTCCAGTCTGAATGAATTTTTAAATCAAATAAAGCAACCACAACAATTAACTACTTTTTCTCCATCTCTTTCAGATGCTTGAGCAATGGTTGCTGCATTACCAGCAAAGTACTGTAGATGCTGTGCAACCTAGACACCTCAGTACATCCTGGTACTCCCAGTTTCTATTTTTGTGTACCTCCTTCTCTGTCCTTGTGCTCCACTGACCAGGTACCTCCCTGCTGCCAGGAGTGGCTCAGCCATCCCTCCACCCAAGTGCCTTCTCACAGCTGGGACAAAACCATGAAGCTGAAATGTGAGCATCCGACCCACCACTGAAGCAAAAAGCAGATTGATACATTAGAACACTTCTGTAGAGTGAAAACTTAGCAAGACATGTTCGTTTATATGTCTTTTTAAGGAATAACGTTTACATATAAAAATGTAATTTCTAAATGTATTTATATATATGGAGAAAAAAAGGGGGGATAATGATTATTATTCATTGTCTTTAAGTGAGGAAAAAAGTGTTTGAATAAGTGTTTAGTGTATGATTGACACTTCCTTGCTCTGGTCAGGGCTAGACCTCAGTAACATAAAGCTTTTAATTTCAACAAAATACGAGGGCTGCACCAACGGTATCTATACTAACAATAAAAAGCCTTTGGAGAATAAAGTGAAGGTCAATTAGGAAGATTCCTTGGTCCAAAAAGATGTCCTTCAGCTGATGAGGATGCTTTTAGTAACCTTAAGATTAGAGCTGGTATAAATGTCAAATTTGAAACCTAAAACATTGCCTATTATCATGGACTTAGCTCATTTCTGTTTGGCTTGAATTAGAAACTCCCATGTGACAGGGAAGAGTGATCAAGTTAAACATCCATGGCTATCACCATTGTCAGGATGACTTTCATAAAATGATTTCCGGTTGTCCCATTTCCATCTTGTTTTGCATTCGCTCATAATAAAAAATATTCCATGACCATGTGGAGCTAAATGAACCTGAACCACTTTCCCGTGTCTGCTGCAAAAAGCACTTTGACATCCTGAACCCTGATCTGGGTTTTTGAAAAGGTGGCAACGCTACTACTATTACTTAATTTGGTAACATATGAATTTAAGGTTCCAATTATAAATATTTTGTTAATATTTATTATGAATATCACATTGAGCTACTTGATAATTTATTTTAAAGCATGTCATACAATGCATTAGTAATACACTTACAAATAAAGATATTTTAAAGCTATTTCAAAAAGCATATTGCAGTATGTAGATATTGTCAAAGCATGGCATACACAAACATATAATTTCATGGGTTATATTCATGTATGCGTTAAAGCCGAATGAATAATAATAAGGAATTTATAAATGGAACCTTAATATATAGCCAGTTACCCTAATTTTAATATTTTGTATTGATACCTATGTCTGCTGTATATAGAAGTTTTTAAAATAATGCTGAAGGGATACCAGTGTTTATTCTAAACAGATACAACAGTTATTCAGATATACAATAGTATAAACATGTTTAACATTTTTTTTGTTTTGTTTAAGTTGTATGAGCTTTGTTCATGAAAAGAACATTTACTGATGTAATTTTATTCATAGATGGGTTTACTCATGGCATATACAGTAACTTCGCCTTCTTGTAGGGCACAGTGAGCTAAATGTCAAATCAGCATTTTCTCCCTTGAAATAGATTTTGTTGCTATATACGTTAGAAAGAAATCCAGTTTCTGGCTTTATTGCACATTTTATAATGTTCATATTATCAAATCTTTTTTTTGATTTTTTGATTTTTTTTTCCAAATCCTCTTTATGAGGTTTTTAAGTTTGTTTCAGTTTCTTCCTTTTGGTGTTTCAAATTGTATCCCCAAGTTCAGAGGAGAAGGGAGGGTGACTTCATTAAATGTAATGATTGTAATGGCTGTGTAGGGTATTTTGTTTTCTCAGAGAGACATCAGTGTGGGGATGAAGATGTTAATATTTAGACTGTATCATAATTTTCCTATTCTATGTAAATTATTTATAATGTTTTTTCTTTTTTTCATTTTTTCCTTGCAAGTGTGTGTGTTTGTGTGTGCGTGAGAGAGCATGAGATCAATGAAATTTCACTTTGTTTTGCCAAAGTTTGTAAATAATTATTTATTTGTTTACATGGACGGATTCTATCATTTAACGTCCTGATTCATTTAGTCAGATCCTCATTTTTATATATATATTTTAAGAAACTAATGATAGGAAATAAACTGTAAAAAGGTTTTATAAGAAAAAATCTCTTTACCTTTTTTATAGTTACGTTTCATTAAAAAAAAAGCCCCTTCTCCAAAGCCCTCAGTTAATTAAGCCTTTTGCCTTGCTATAAACCATTTCATTTCAAACAAACCAACAAATCTATTGCTTAATTACAAATCATATAGTATTTTTTAAGGATATAAAGGGCAGCTTTCCTAGTCTTACTGACAAAGGACATCATTCCATATGAAGTCTTAATCTAGCAAACTGTCCAAAGTTTTATGTTGTTGTAATTGAAAAATTTGGGTCCTTCTCTTTTTTTGTTGGACTCGTACACATATTCTCTGTATTAGATCTTGGCCAATGTATTTGAAAAAATATATGATCCTATTCTGTAACTGTTACTGCTACGAGTCCCATTTAAGTCACTGGGTATGTTTGTGTGAACAAAGATTGCCTTCCAGGTGAAGAATTTCAGGAAGGAGTGCCTAGGGACAATCTCAACAGAATAAGATACATGGAAAAATTCTTTGCATTAATTTTTTTTTTGCCATGAATAAGAACTGCTCCCATGGAGGGAAAGTTGGATTGCGTTAGTAAAAATAAGAATGTTCATCATACTCAAATGCCAGTTTGGCAGTATGAACTCCAACTATATTCTCTTATAAATATCCCAGCAATTCACTTTCTTTGGGCTTTGGTTTCAGTGAGAGCTGGAAATGAGAGGTTTTTCTGATGGCCTAGCCCAAATACTCAGAACACTACCCAAGAAAGCCATATACTCTTCACCACAGTCTTTTGATGGATCCTTTGAACTGCTTTTTTGAATGTTAGCTCTATTCTGCTGCAAGGACAGAACTGTTTGACAATAGTCAGGAAATCAAGAGTGATTAAGATCTTGCTACCCCTGTTCCCTAGAGTCCCATTTAAATTTATTGTGTGGATCTGTGAGAATAAGGTGTCATCAAGAGTAAAAGTTTTGAGCATAAACACTTAGTGATGATTCAGATGGTAAAGAATTCTTTCATGACAAAGCCCTGAAAAATAAAACTGCTGGAAATCAGTGAAACTGTAAAAACAACAGTGTAGCAATAGGACAGAGCCTCTGTGAAAAGTGGAGAAGGAAGGTCTAAAGCAGTTCATAAAAAGCAGTGGCATCCTCTGACCTCTAGTCACAGTTCTAACTTCAGGCTCTTGAAGATGCTCAAGAATATTTAGTTAATTAAAAAAAATCACATATATTTAAAGATTTTGCAGCCTCCTCAATTCTTGTTTCCAAAGCGATATAGGCATGGAAGAAGACCTGAAATTCCTAGGGAGGAGCTGTTTTTCTTACTATAGGAGTAGTGTGATCTGAGCTCTGAGTATGAAACTAGCTTTTGTGTGATACTAGACAGATTTTTTTTTTTTTGGTTTCCTGAGCATCACCCTCCTATCTACTAAAAGTCAATAATGAGGAGGAAATGAAAAGTCATTTTCATGATCTCTTCATATATCTTATTGTTTCTGGGCCAGCCAAAAAACAAGGAAATCCTGAAAGTGCTCTGAATGAAGTTCTGACAAGACTTCTTGTCCACTTTTAAAATATGACTATTTCAGATAAACTTTAGATAAGCCTCTGAATTCTGAAAACTTAAGCTGAACTCACAACCTTTACAGATTTGTTCATCTTTATAGTGACACATTTACAATTGTTGCTACTGGAAAGGAAGGAAAAAACCTGCCTAAGGATTATACCTGTTATTTCTCACCTCAGGCAGCCTGAAAATTAGAATGATGAATGCTAACATCTGTGTCAACTACTTGCTAGCTGCACAATGGAGCAGGAGGTGAACAGGATATCACAGTCAGTGGTCTAATCCTTATCTTGGTCAATTCAGTGGGAGTTTTGCTGTGGATCTCAGCGGTATCTAGCTGAGATTCAGGATTTCACTTGCAGAGAAAACTTCCATAGGGAAAGAGCTCTAATGTTCGCTGGGAACATCTGCTTTCTAAAGCCATCTGAAAAATAAATAACTATATAATAACTTGGCAGTCTTATTCATAAGGTAGAGAAGACCACCCTTGTTGATCAGGAAGGGGAACTTTGAAGAAAAGGAGCCTAGGGTCTATTAAAGCAAAAATCCGCTTGATCCGTTATCCTGCTTCTTAAAAGCCACCAGTACCAAATGTGCCAGAGAAAGATGTAAAATCCTTATAATTAAAAATGATATGTCATCAAGCCTAGAAAGGAAATGTTGTTTCTAGTTCCAGGCAGTTAGTGGTTAGTTTCTGCCTTGGTGCAGCTTATTTTATACTAATATAAATTCAAATATTTTTATTAATCATATAAATGTCTCATCTCACTTTTTTATTCCCATTCTTGGCCTTAGTAAAATCTTTTGTGAGTTCTGGAGGTTGATTACATATGATGTACAATATAAACTTCCTTTTACTAATTTCCAAATCTGTTACTTGTTTAATTTCATTGACTGACTTTGTTTCTCACAGACTTCAGAAAGGAGGGAGTACTATATATTTCATTATATGGAAATATATATTTCATTATATATCTTTTATGGGTTCATGCAGTACATTAAAGGTAGACAAATTTTCCTCTGCTTTCTGAAAGGGTCAGCTGCCATGTTGTGATTCTGTTCAGGTACAGGATGCTTACCTATGGTTATGGCCCTTTGCAGTTCTCTCTCATGTAGACACATACATGCATGCACACACATACATATATATGTATGTACGTTTTTTATATATATATATATATATACACACATATACACATATAGGCTAGGTTGCTTTTCTTAATATTAAGTAAATAAGTACATAAAAAAGAATGCACAGTTTGCTCTGTGTATGGACACAGAGGATCGTAAATAGATCAGTGCTGAGCCATATTAATGACAAAGAAGTCCTTTAAGATTGTGAAAGCACAAAAATACAGACCTAAAGTCTAGCCCAGGAAGTCTCACAACTACAGTCTATCAGATGTTATAAGAATACAAAAGGTAAGTGCCATTCTGTGCTTTTCTTATTCTTAATGTTTTTCTTAGACATCTGCTACTAGCCATCATTGGAATCAAGGCAGTGAGTTGGATAGATATTTGATGTAACCTTTTACAATCTTTTATTCAGTCAGTGGTCACTGACCATTTTCCAGCCGTCTTGATATTTGTATAGCACTGTTCGGTGCTTTAGCTAGACATGAACAAGTTTAATGGAGTTTATTTAGAAGCAAGTGAATTCCTTTTCCAACATCTGCTGAGCATTTCTGGAGTCTTTTCATTACCGTTGAATGCGCCAGTCCCTGGACACTGGAGACATGCATTGCAAATCACACTTTCAATCTCAGCAACAGCTGTAGTAAGGTAACTTGGAAATTGTTTACAGCCACTTAGATTACATAGTCATTCAGTCACCTCCAGGAGTCTCAACACTCCCTTTGTGAGACAATTTCCGTTCTTTAAATCTTGCTGACCCAAAGGGGAAGAAGAGAGAGGGCGGTAAGCTGCAGGCACGGTCAGCTGCCGGGATGGATAAGTTTTGACCAACGCCTTTTAATATATGTGAAGAAAAGGAAAGCCAGATTTGTTCAATTTCATGCAAGGCAGGGTCCTCTCAGGTCCTGTCTTCTATGCATTCAGCCCACTTCTCTTCCTCCCATATCTGTTGTAGTCTTCTTGTTAGCAGAAACAACATCCAACAGAAAATATAGAGAAGGACCTGTCGATCATAAATACACAGCGATTCGGGTAATGACACGAACAATCTCAGGTTGCTTTAGCAGATATTCAGGAGCAGCGAGTATGAATTAGTAAGACATACCCTGCTGGTGAGACTTGAGTATGTTACAGCTGAAGCAAATTAATCTGTCCTGATCTGTGAGGAGTCAGCAGCAGTGTCTTGGCTCTGTGATTTTGCAATCAGAAGTAAAGGATCACTAGCTGGTCATGGACTTAATTGAATGTGTTTAATCTATACCCAGTAGCTCAGCTCTAATGCTGAAAAAGTGGAGGCAAGGTCTAAAGCTGAACCCAGTGATGTGTGGAAGATCACTAACTTTCTCAAGATTCAGTTACAAATAGATTGGCAATCATTGCTTTAGACAACAATACTTCTCCATTTAATGCCTTCCAATGTTTTAAGAAACATTTCCATGTACAATCTTATTCTTACTTCTTTGGTTCGTTTCCATGTTTAGTAACTTCTTGTGAATAAAAATGGGATTTTTGTTGTTGCTGTTATTAACAGTTGCAATCATTCTTAACTGCATGGAAGACCTAACCTCTGATCATATTTTTACTGAAATCACATATCTTAGGAGGGACAGTTCTAAACAGAACCATTTTTCTCTTCTACAGAAAGGAAAAAAATGACTTCCTCCAATGGGACATTTGATGAGAAAAAAAAAAAAAAGTTGCAGAAAGCAGGAGCTGGCATCTGTGGCATGATTCAACTTGACCCACTGGGACAGCCAAGGAATTAGTTAAGGAAAGAAATTCTGCATGCAGCTATCATTGCGCACAGTCCCCAAAGAGGGGATGGGGGAAAGTATTTTAAGTGCAGCCGTGGACCTGATCTGCTGTCCTCATGCCAATGCATCTGTCTACAGTGCCGTCCAGATTTAACACCTGAATTCTGTGTTTAAGATTTTTTTTTCTTAATGATATAGAGATTACCTTAAAAGTAAACAGTTATACTTGCCTGTTCCTGGAATATCTGTGCCAATGTTTCTCCCTTGTGTGAAATGGGGATTACTAATGTACCTGTAGGTCCCAGAGGGTGAAATAATGTTTGGAAAGAGTTCTTAAGACTCTCCAGTACAAAGTGTTGTGGTGTTGTAACCTTGTGAAGGACTGTTTTTTCTACCTCTTCATTCTCTTCCAGAACATATTTATAATATGGTGGCTGCTATTTTTCAAAAAAATGCACATTGTTTAGCTCCATGTATCATACATACGCTTTCTTCTCTGTATTGTTTTTTTTTCCAGTAGAGCATGAAAAGACTGAAGCGTTGTCATGCAACAACATTGTTCATAAATTACAGACTATTTCATCAGTCCTTACTTCATATCAGCTATTTTGGTTCTATCCGATTCTCAAAACAGATTTGAGTCATTACAGTTTTCACAGTACTCTATTTTCAGAAATAAGAGATAATTTGGAAAACTACTGCATTTTTTTCAACAGTTCAAAAGGAAGTAATGCTTCATTTACAAATATGGCCTTCTTATAAACAGGAAGTTTCCTTTTCTGTCCAGTTTCAAGTTAAATTTTACAATTAATTTTAAAATGTTGACACTTTCAGACAGCAATGGAAAATATTTTATTAATGTACATTTTTGTCCCCATTCCTGCAATATTCTAGGGAAGTTTTAACACTGAAAAGTTGTTTGGAAAACCATTGAGCTTTGACATCTAAATAACTCAAGATGCAGAACTGGTATTTTCAGGGATGAATGATTATTTTTTACAAGAAAGAGTGTAAGCACTGAACTCTGAGTTGGTTAATAAGTAAAGTTAAAACCTGCAAGTATTTGAGACATCTTTTCCTCTCCACTTGCTCAGTCATTACTCTGTATAGCTGTGTCCATGTGGGATGAGCCAATGTTATCAACCTGCCTTATTAGGACTACCAGTGTTTCATATATATGTTCATAATTTTGAGGGACATACTTCATCTTTTAGCATAAAACTTGACACTAACTTTAAGTCACTTCTTATGCTGCAAGTGTTTTGCATTAGAAATAAAGATTGAAATTGAAGCTGTGGAAAGAATTAGTAATATAAAAGGATATAATCTCAGAGCATTTTAATTTCCTGTTTTATCAGTATTTTTTACTTCATCATCTGCATTTCTGACATGTGCTTATGCTCTGAGCTGTGATGCCTTTATCACTTGAAAAGTTGTTCCTTAGTTTTGCAGGGACAGACCACCTCCACCAGAGGTGGTCTACCTCAAGAGTACCTACGTCAGGAGCAGAACATCCTTCCTTCCCTCCTGCCAGCTGTCTGGAGTACACAGCAAGGCCGAGGTGGCAGGAGGTGGAGTCTCCCACCATCACAGACTGGCAGGTGCTGAGGAAGAAATTGGAGAAGGATGAAAGCAAAAAGGCCAGTAGAAGGAATCTGTACAGTTACTTGCTGAATCCCACAGCACCAAATGGCAGCTCTTAAGGGTGTCTAAAGTTTTTTCAGATTAAGTATTTGTTTTCTGAAGTGTATTGTCTTAGTTGTGTTTTTTTTTTTTTTTTTTTTTTTTTTTTAACACAAAAACTTATCTAATAAGAAAATATGAATGCCAGGCTTATTTGTCACCTCTTCTTCTTCTATCCACAGTTTACTTGTTTTCTCTCTCCTCCTTCAGTTTGACATTGATAAAGCCTCTGGCAGTACATTGTGAAAAAGTCCTCCTAACTTCTGTCTGTGTCTGAATCATATTTTCTATATCATAAACAGACTTTTTAACTATCACAGAGATAAATTTTATACTCATCAGAAAAGTTTCATAAGAAAAAACAGCTTCTACCATTACGTTTTTTCTGTCTGTCAGTATCTGCTAGTGATATTTTAGCCCCCCCCTGGCAATTTAAAGAAAGATAAGAGGTGTCAAAATTGTTAGGATCTTAAAGCAGGGCTGTACAATATATGTCTAAATGGCTGTTTACAGGTTCTGAAACTTCTTTAAACTACCTATGCTAACATCATTTTGCTGAAGCTGTTAGAAAGCCAGGCAGAAATCTCCCAGACAGAGATACGTAACACACCAGATGTGGCTTAGAGGAGTGAGTGGGAGCAAAGAAACAGCAATAAAATCACACAAAATTTTATAGGGATTAACGAACCACAAAAAAGAGGCAGGTAGAGGGAGAAAACTACTCTATTCAAAGTTATAGTCACAGCTTGCAGAAATGTAGGATTTAGCCTGCAGAGATCATCAGCCAGTGTCCGAGCCACCTAGGACGCCTGACGGCCGCCCCCAGGGAGCTGCTGCGCTGGGCAGAGGAGCCCAGCTGTCAGGTTTCCTTTGTTGCTGCATGTTTGTTCCTAAATAGATGACAAAACCAGAGAGCCAAGTTCCTGCTTCACTTGTGCAAAAACAGGCTCAAGAATTAGACGGATACATAAAATACAGAAGTATGTTCCTTAGGGGAAATATTTAGAAGTGTCATTTTTCACTTTCTTTCTTTTTTCTTTTTTTTTTTTCTTTTTTTCAGTTTTATTCAACCTGTCAGAACAGAATGAAGGCTGCTCATCCATGTTCGTTCCTAAGAAATACCGATGTATTTTAAAGACGGAAGCAGAAATTTTTGCAGTTGTTAATGGTGAGCTAAGGGCAACCGTTAAATCGTATTTCCCAAAGGAATAGCCATAAAGAACTAGCCATTTGGTTTGTATATCGCAATGTCCCATTTGCAGCTATGGCTGTAAGAAATGCTCTATTTCCATATGTGTGGGACAGATGATATTCTGGTAAATAAATTAACAAATAACAGAGATGGGATTTATCCATCTGAGATGTAGACATCTACACCTTGCCTAACACTTCATACTTCCTTTACAGTCAACTAAGAAAAACAGGCTTTTCTAGAGCACAGTCCTTATTTTAATGTAGCTGTATGAAATAGGACAAATAAATCTGAAAAACAAAACCTTCAATCAAAACAAAATACGCATGCACTTAGAAAACTATTCTATAGGATGTAGAAGTAAAGGATCTCTCCTATTGTGCTCCACTTGCGACTGACTATACCGCTGAACTAATAACATTGACTAAATGAAAGCCTAGATTTTTCTGGTGCAGTCTTGAAATGAGAATCTTTCTCCTATGCACTCTTAGTGGCTTTTGGAAGCAATCATTCCGTAACAGTTTTCAAGATGTGCTTAAGTTTTTTCAGGCAAATAGACTACTGATTGGTTTCCAACTATGCTGTTCAGATGGACTCGTTATCTATGTTTAGTGGAACAGTTTAATCTAAGATGATCTTTGCTTTGCTTATACCCCTATACCAAGGCATTTGAACAAAGTGACTCATTTATACCTCATTTTTGAGCTTTGGCAAAAAGAGTGTGCCCAGCCAGAAGGACCCAAGTGGCTGTGATTCTGGATCCTAGTGGTTGCACTCTGGAGATACAAATAGTGTTGGAACAGATATAGGTTGTCTTCTAAAAATTCTGGAATAATGCTATAATATGGAGGCCGTTGCTGGTGTTAGAAATCCTCATGACAAAATCAAAGAGTGGTTCTGAGCAACTGCTCTAGCTGGCCCTGCTTTGAGCATGGGGTTGGATTAGTTGATCTCTAGGGATCCTTTCTCACCTCAGCCATTCCCCGGGCCTATGAAAGATGGTGAAAAATCAAACTAGCTCTTATATAGTCAGCTAGAACTGCTAGGACTGGGGCTGGGCCACTAGGCAGTGTCAGCTAGAAACATTTCTCTTTTTTAGCAAAGGTATCATTGTCCACAACTCGTAATATGTATGGCCCATTCAATGGAAGAAAAAAATCCAGAAGATTAATTAGAAGCTGAGAATAAAACAAGTTTCCCAAATTTCAATTTTCATTAACATCTCATGTGAAGTCTTAAGCAGGATTTGAAAAGGCAGCAGGAAGGAGTATAATTTTCCCATTAGGATGCAAGATGTTTTAGATTAATTGATTTCTTCCATGCTATTGGAGATATACATTGTTGTCTATAGATAATATGGACAGAAGTAAAAAATTTGCTTGTAGGAAAAAGGGTAAGAATTGATTTATTTAAAAAAATTAAAAATCATGCTTCTCAGGGATCTGCTCTTCTTTAAATTTCAGTATAAATTAGCTTGAAATAGTTAAACAGTCTAGTAGTTCCACAGATCTTTCATCTCATTATTGTTCTTTATAGCCCCTTAGATAACCACGATATTTATGTCCTTCTTGACATCCTGGAAAAAACCTGCCCCCAACAAACCAAACAACCAAAAATGTACAGAATTAGATAATTAACTGATTTTTACATATTTCCCCAGCTAGCTTAAGATATATTGATCATCTAGACTTTGTTTCACTAGTTGTCAAAGTATTTTAACCCCAAACTAAGGAAGCTATCCTGTTTAACTCTGTGTGTGTATCTATCTTTCTATCTATCTGTCTATCTATCTATCTATCTATCTGGATATATAGATACATATTCCAGTATTCAAATTCATTTATCCTTAAAGATTTTCATTGGATTAGGGGCTTTATTATCCCAGATTAGAACCTACTATGTCTAAATGGCCTAACTGAATTTCTTCCCATCTGACTGGTACAGAAATTGCTAAAGCACACAATGATTCTTCCCTTCATTTATTTCATCCTAAAAAGGACATAAGTGCTGAGAAACTGAGCATTTTTCCTGGTTTCTCATTTTATATAGTTGCATTAATATTCCCCTGGCTTGTCTTTTACTGTAATTAGATTTGGGACTGAAATAATACCCTCATTTTGAACACTCCATTATTCAGACTACTCAAACGTAAAACTCACGTCTTGTAAGTCCCAATATGTTGACTGGGATTTTCCCTTCTGTTAAAAAAGGTGATTCAGAGATCTGACTTGTGAAAGCTAGCTACTGATGGCATAATGAAAGAAGTTTATTTTGCAGAACAGACGAAACTGGAGAGCACGAAAGTGTGTTAGGGGGTTTTGAAGATGTGGTCTTAGATGCTTCGGACCACACAGGAACTACAGAAGTCAGGCAAGGAAAAGAGCAAGCTTGTTGCAGCATGATAAACGGCATGGTGATGGCACATGGAGAAAGAGGGGCTCTGAGCAAGGTAGAGGGTGATGAGAACTAGACAGAGCAGACTCATACAAGGACAAAAAACTTGAATTTTATGTAGTAATTCAGAGAAAAACAATGAAAGATTGGTTTAAATTGAAATTTAAGACAGTAGGATAAAAAGCAAACATGAAAAAAGTAGATATTGATTCTGCTTAAACAATAGCAAATATGAAACCATGGATACTGATTCTGTTTAAGCAATAGTTTTAGTGAAGACTTCGTTATGGCACGGACCCCAGATCTTATACTGAATCAAATTAGTGTCACAGAATGATTAAAATATGGCTGAAGGGATCCGGACCAGTCACTTACTCTATCTACCTACCTCAAGGGAAAGTAACTTCTATTTAACTCATTCCTGACAGATGATTTTCTTGCTCTGTTCTGGAGGGTAGGGAAGTTACATCTGCCCTAGATGTTCTATTTAACTATAGTTACAGCTGGAAGGATCCTTAGCTACATTTTGAACCTCCTGCTTCTTGTCTTAGCCACTGTGAACATAGACAACACTTTACCGCCAAACTGTGTGGAAAACTTTTTATGCATTTTCAAATGTCTTCAGACTTATTTTCAAAAAGCATATTTTGTGATCAGCTATATTCAGGACCTTTTCTGTATAATGCTGCCAGCTTTTTGTCCCCTACTTTCTCTTTGTAGTTGGCTGTTTTTGCAGCCAGTCTGAGTAGGGTGACTCATTCTTTCAAAACCTGGATATCATTTGCTACTGTGATCTTCAGTGCTAAGAGTGATAGTGCTGTGAATTCCATTCTGCATAAGCATGGACTTAGGTTAGCCAGGTAAGGACATAGTTATAAGCACTGACTGATCGCTCATTTCCTGAAGCCTACGCTTCTGTTTGCAGTGTCCCTTTGGAACAGGGTTGAATAGGTGATTTAGATCTTTTTAACAAAACTTCCTTAAAGAGATCTGTTACATCTTCATGGCATACGCAGTTGCTGCCGTCCTAGAAATATATCCTTAAAAAGCAGTGATGTATATTGCCTTCAGGATGAACAGGGCAAAGGTGACCAGCGTTTACCAAAGCAGGAATAGTGACACTGAAGCCTGAGGTTGCAGACCTCCAGAGGAACTTCTGCTCCAAACTGTGGGTTATCAAATAGGGTCAGTTGTTCGAAGATCAAGAAAGATGTAGGAAAAAAAACCGATAACATCTTTAGACACTGCTTCCAGTTTCTAAAGAAGTACTTTCACAGGGAACAGTTATGGGCAACATGAAATCCCTCTAGTTGAGAAAAGCATTTCATGTCCTCCTCCGTATTAGTAATATCTTAAAAGATGCACAGTGTTTTAATCTAGGAATCCCAGCGTGGAAGAGCTTGTCGTGAAGAAGAAAGCTCATTCACTCCCTAATTCCAAATTAAAAATGCTTAAGCAAATATCAGGAAGAACCTACCTAATTAACACTACAGTAAGCTAACACTATTGTGTACATTGACTGCAGTATAAATGATTTTACTGGAAGAATATGAATGCTGAGAAAAAAACTGTACTTTTGGATCTGAATTGACCTTTAAACTTTTGGTATTACAGCAGGTGGACATGCAGGAAGCAGGAATGTCCCAAGAAGATATTACTGGCCAAAGACTTCTGATTTCAACCCCATGCTGTGCATGCATAGCAACAGTAGAGCACACACATGGACAAGCACTCACAGTGGAAGTAAATGTTTCAGCAGTCACACTTCATAACAGTAGTGGGAATCAGAACCTCATGTTTGTAACTCTTCATCACTTCCGTGTCAGAACATCTGAAAGCATTAACTGTCCATGGGTCTAATCATGAGGTGATGATCACTGCCTGCAAAGTGCTGAAGACTCTCAGCTCCCACTGCAGTCACAGCGGGGAGATGAGGATAGTCAGTACTTCACAGCAGCAGGGGCATCATCCTGCCTCTCCGAACCCATGCTGTTTTCTGAAGGTCCTCTTGGAGAACAATTGTTGTCACTAAACAAACAATAACAGTCAAGCTGGAGATCCAGCTGTGCTGAGGCTGACAGCCTGAATTCCCCAGCTTGGCAGCAGAGAGATCTGTTTCCAACTCTGGATGAGAAACACGGCATTTGATCTGCGACTTGTGGAAGACCATTCCTTCTGCCTGTTCTCCCATGCCTTTAATGTCTCCTTGAATTGTATCTCCTCCTGCCTGCATGCAGGGGAAGCCAGTTCTGGTGATGTCAAGAGGAGTCCTCCAAGCAGGCTACGTGTCATCAAAGAGCTGCTCCTAAGAGGAAACCTGGAGCAGCGCCTAGAGCAAGCGCAGGCTGCCAACCCTCAGAGAAGCATTTTTGTTATTGAATGGGGCCAAGGGGCACTGGCGGCCCATCCTTCTTTTCATCAAATCAATCAGACACTGAGGAGCACTTCCAGCAAAACAGTCCAAAGTAAACACTGTGATTTTGAGAGGGATAAATGACACAAAAAGCCAAAGAAGTCCTTGAAGAAATGGTGTGGTAATATTTCATTAGACCACCTACTGCCATAGGGAGACAGCTGCAGTATGTACAAGCGTAAGGTGATGAGGTCTTGAAAAGTAGGGGAGCTCAGCAGGAAGGATGTGCCATATTCTTAAACCCCACTTCAAAAGCAGGCAAAAAAAAGAGCTTCAGAAATCTTGGCCTAGTAGTTTCAAAAACAAATAATAAGAAAATTTGCTAAGAACACTTCAAGATAATTATTCTTTCTGGATGTGTGTGGATGTGGTTGGTTTTGCAGGGGGGTTCAATGTACAAAAACCTTTACTAAGGCCAGGACTAAGATAATGGGATTACTTTCCACGTCATAAATCCCATAAACAATGCCAGTGAGTGAAGTACATTGTGGTAGTTTTCACCAATAACTAAGATGTTGTGCAACTTGATGAACCTGGTGAAAGGGATGGGTTTTTAGTGTTACTCTCATCAAAATCTATTGAGCTACATTAGATACAGAAAAGTGGGACTATTTGAAAGGTAAGGTCTGCACTACAAAATTTATGATCAACTTGTAGTCCAAATCCTAGTGGTTTCAATCTTTGAATTTTGTTTTTCTAATGGTGTGGTAATTTTAAAGGTTACTGTAAAGTTGAGCAAACAAAATTTGCTTGTAAAGCGCTTCAAAGAGATTTCAATAGAAAGGAACAGCTTTTTAAAAGGGACTGCCTGGTTCTCCCTTTAATCTGCAACAAATCTAGAGATCATCTGCAGGTGCCAAGCCATGTCTCTTTTTTAAGCTTGAATTGTAGGTTGTTTTTCTCCATGTGGTGAAATGCAGCAGCACCTGGATTTAAACAGAAAAAAGGAAGCAGCAAAATTTAGCACAGACAATTTAAAGAGTTGATCTCCATCTAGTCCATGTTCACTGTCATTTGTCATCTCCGAACTCCTTGCTGTAGTAAACTGTTCTAAGCAATACGTACCCATCTCATATCAGTATCCTCATACACCCTCCACAACAAACCTGCCAGAAATGCCCCAGTTTTGCTGCTCTAACACCTCTAGGTTTTTTCTTGCACTCCAGCCTTTTCCTCAGGCATGCAGGCATCCCAGACACCTGAAGAGTGCGGTTGCCTCTGTCATGCTTGTCAGCTTGTCGCCTCTGTGTCTTACCCTGTGCTCTTATAGTTGCAATGTGCAGGACATAAGGCACAGGAGCTGATTACTGTGTTCATTGGTAGAAATCATCACTCATAGATTAAAAAAAAATCAAAATCCTGGTAGCTAGAGAGCTGGTCCATCATTTATAATCCTTTAATTAATATGCAAGATGCATGACATTGCAGGGATCTGTAAATCCCGAAGCCTGATACTCCCTTTCTGTATTAATTCTCTGCAGATCTGGAAAACTCCTCAAGAGGAAGCAGTCTGGTTGAAAGTCTGGAACAAGTGAGAGGAACCTCACTGAAAATGCATTACTGGACTATGCACATGGCTAGGAAGTTATCACTGCACCCTTGTGTTAGTTTCCTGTTCATCTTGACTGTTTGCAGCTGAATGCAATGAAGTTCAAGTGTTCTTAACCCTGTGACCCATAATAAACAAGTGCTATTGAAACTGAACTGGTAACACCAGTATTAATTGAAAGCGCTAATGAAATGTCAGTATTGGGCTTCCAACCTGTCTGGCACTGCTGGTCAGGTGCTCCTGGTGCTGACTGAATACCAGACTTTGCCTTCCAGTGGGACAGTGGTTGTTACTGGTTGAATTTCTCTTTCATCTTCACTAGGGAATTAACTGGAACAGGCTGTGATGACCCACTAGAAATGACCTTTGGCTTTTGTAACTTTTTTTGTAAAAATGGCTCTTCCCAGTGCAAACTACACTTCATTTTGAAGGAGTATATATTTACATTGTTAACACATTTCAAATAAGTGATCCTGTAGCACATGGGAGACTTTTGCCATGCTTAATTTCTGTGAGTCAGTCATGCTACTCATGGCTTAACAAGGTTTTTCAGCCTCATCGTTTATACTATTTCCTTATGCTATAGCAAGAAAAGTGCTTAATATGAGCCCTGGCAGATAAATAGCATGGACTGAGATCATAAGCCTTCAACTAAAGAGCTCTGCAGGTGGGAGCTGAGCCTTTTTTGGATAAATGTCATGAAATAATTACCATGTGTAGTTTTTGATAATGATTAGAAATAAGTGAATAATAGTAATTGAGAAATGCTTTAATTTTTTTTAATTAAATGCTATAAAACCACAATTGCAGATAAGGACACTATTTTTTTTCATAATGTTAGGTTTAAATGGAAAATGGAAACCACTACATTTGCTTGCAAAGGTCATAGGCACAAAACTGTACATGTTTAGAGATGAATTTTCAGGTATTTCACACACCCATGAACTTCACATGACATCCATATGTATGCACACGTATTATTCTACAACACATCATAAACAATTATTTAGATGAAAGCAACTAACGTAGATTAAAGTTAGGGTATTCTAAAAGGTACAAAGAAACAGAAGAATTTATGATTAACAGAAATAAAACAAGTGAAAGAACCATTACACAGATTTGTTCATTCTTGGAAAGGCATGTTAATAGGGTAAATGCAGGAGAGTTCAATGGACGTTTCTTGTCTGTGTATGGGTAAGAGGAAAAAGTGGCATACTCAGGGCAGGACTAAATACATTAATTACAGTTCTGGATAGCTACTTCTCTAACCTGTTTTTAAAAATGCTCAATGAAACAGACTCCCTAATCTCACCATTCAGTCTACAGAATCCAGTATTTTGCTGTTTATTCTGAAGCGTTTTCTCTGATGTATTCTTTTCTGCGCTAGAGTAGGTGTTGGCTCTTGGAGAGACTGATCATGAAACCAGACTTACTCCCAGAAACACTCAGATTTGCATAGCTGTTTAGGCTGAGTGTTTTCGCATCGAGACACCCTTGAGGATCTGATAGGTAGAGAAATCGGTGTAGAAGTGCTTTAATAAACTTTCTGTGGAGGGGAGGAATGGTCACCTTCTGCAGCTGCTTCTTGTAACTCTAACTGCTCTTCAGCACTGGATGGAGAAGAATGGCACGGCCAGGTTGCTGGAGGGGCCTGGAGCAGTATGTTCCTCTCCCTTAGAAATCTTTGCTAACTTTCTTCATTACACACAAAAAGCTTGATGCATCATCTTGTTGTCTCAAAGGGATTAAAGTTATGTGGATAATCTGTACTATGTACTTTTACTCAGTAACCTCCCAAGCTGCTTCATATGCATACAAAGACACCATACTGCGAGAGGATTGCACAATGCTGGCCATTAATTTATTTCAAGGCTATAGTCTCAGTCTTTGAAATCTCTGGAAATCTACCCAAGGAATATAACCTTTGTAGGACTCCAGAACTCTTTTCTCATGATTAGGGAGGGTTAGATAAATCATAGTGGGACTCTGTTACTGTATCTATCTTACATTTGTTTTATTTACTGATTTTTAAATTCACTCTTTTTGAACTTTGCAGAAAGAAATAGTATTGTTTAAGAAGAAAAAGAAAGGCAAGCCAAGGATTAAGAAAGAAACAGAAATATTTATAGTTCAGACAGTTCTGTAATTGTTTTGTCTGGGTCAAAATGATCTACCAAAGCTTTCTTGGCAATGAAAACTCACATGAAAAATTTGGTCAGGTACAATTTATATTTATGCAATAAAAATAGAAAAACTAGATACTTCTGTCTGATACACTCATTCTTCCTTTCTGTGTATATTTGTTTTGTTTGTTGACTGGATTGCAGCAGTCTTTAGACATTCAAGTGAACATTAGGGTCCCATTCTGAAGTACAGAACAAGAAACAGTTCTGTCTCAGAAGGCCCTGCAATGGAAGCAGTCTTAGGAAAAGGGAAAAATGCACAAGACACATGATGATTTTAAATTCTATTGTTTCTAAAAGTATTTTTTAGGTTCTATTTTTTCTCCACTTGTGACTTTTATTTGTATTAACTAGATTTTATTTACTTTCACGGTATCAATAGGGCAATAGTGGGTGAGAAAAGAAGAAAAGACATTAGATAAGGCAAAGGCAGATAGAGGTGACACGATAAGAGTAGTGAAGCTGAACTGAAGAAGCTGTCTTTCTTAATCAGATAGGTAACGATGCTAAAGAACAGAAGGACCAATTTAACTATATAGAAAGCCTAGTGTTATGACCTTATCAGTACCTGAACATCCCCTGAGAAACTTTTTACTGTTGGAATCAGTCCTCAGTCTAGCTTCTCTCTTCTACACAACTTTCTGATGGAGGGAAGAGTAGAATGCATAGTTCCTTTGTTAACCCTCCCTGCACAACTTCATTGAGTAGAGGAGGGAGGGACAACTGAGAAGCAGGTTTTATTTCCTGCTGTCTGAGATGCTGATAGAACTGCATCTGCTGAAATTTGAAAATTGGAAATCAAAACACTAGGAAATGAACTCAAAGTGAACTGTGAGAGTGTTTTGGCTGAGATTAGGAGTGTGCTTTTGATGGGAATATCCCAGTTATTCCCACTGTCCACTTTGTTGTTCTCACTATGGAGTGGTCCTGGAGTGAGTGAACTTGGTTCTTTCTGGATAAAACTGTAGCAGCGGATGCATTCCAGGAGCATGTCCAAAGCATCGCAACTGCTAATGAGATCTCAGTCAACAAGACCAAACAAAAACCAGCATGTGCTGCCAGTCCTCCTGGAAGCTAGCAGGCACCTCCCTGAAGTGGCAGATCTTACATTTTTTCTCAGCCTTTAAATTTTCCAGTGGATGTTGTGCTTCTCTGAAAACTTACTGAAAGTGAACTCAAATCTTACATCTTACTTTGTGCTGCGAGCTGCCTCCCAGTGACCTGGTGGGCACTATTTTTTTGGGTCAGGAAGTCAGCAGTGTCCATATGAGAGTATTATCCACTGTTACTTCTTAGGTACTACTGGCCAAAAAGCCAAGAAGTTTCGTGCCAACTTCCAAGTCCACTTCTCACACCAAAACAAGCTTAAACTTGAAAGAGTTAGTTACTGTCACCACTGCAGTCATTTTTTAAAAAATTAGCTGACATAGCATTTACTTTTGAAATTATTATTATTCTCACCTGAATAGAACTTGAGATGTACTGAGGTCAGAATTTGCATATTTTTCTCCTTTCCTGTCTTGGCTACTGCAAAGACATTGTCTTTCCCTTTTACACTAAAACTTAAGAATGATTTGGAACATAAGCTCATCTCGTTGTACAACACAGCATCAAAACAATGCAGGCTCTGAAAAGCATGTGAAAACCAAATAAAATTGTATTAGTAATTTTCTATACTTCTCTATAAATCTATATTTCAATCTGTTTCATTATAAATGCAGTTTAGTAAAGGAGTTACATGATTTCTTTTATGTGCTTTGGGAGATTTTGTAAAAATAGCAGTAGTAACAAAACATAATATGGATTTCTGCTTTATCCTATTGTGTCAAAATCAGTTGTCCCTGGCTCTTGGAGCAGGGCTCAACTGTTAAATATTCAAAACACTTTATTTTATTTTATTTTTTTTTAGGATTCTGTTCTTTCTCCAAGGGGTATATGTGCTCAGTGATCTTCCACTGAACTTTATCCTCTGATAGATTTTCAGTATCTCTTTTATTTATCAGAAATATTTTTGTTTTTGCTTACGTTAAGTCTGGAGAAACACATTTACCCTTGCCGTTTCCTCTTTTTTAATCTGATCAGAGTAAGTTAGTTGATTTATGTACTGGGGCACACAAAACATTCTGTTAAGTGGGTAACTGTGAAGTTAAATGGTCAAATCAGATCAGCTGTGAGAGAACTTCAACTTCATTACTTTCAAAATAGGCTTGCAGCTTTCTGTGTCTGAATTAGCCAAAGCAACTTTACCAGCAGTGACTACCTAATGCATTTGTACAAAGTGAGTGCAAATTATAAGATAGGTGGGAGTGAGGAAGAACAGGAAAAAGAAAAAGCCCAACTGAACTTCTCTCTGCAACCCCATAGGGCGTGCTGATGCAGAGGACTGAGGTGCATGGACTTCCAAGACTATGTTAAATAAGGTGAGAAGACTAGGTCCCAAAATCATAATCAGTGTTTCAGAGGGGATACCTTGCTGAGCCTGGGATATTCTTCTCATCAGCATCATTCAAAAGCAACTGTACTGCATTGGGGATCTCAGCTGGTTTCTCTACCTGGTGCTGAGGTGAACTGGACTATCTACCAGCTCAGCTGGTGTAAGTGGTTGTGTCACTGTGTAATGGTACTGATCATTATCCAAAAGGATATGTAAGGCCAATAGACCTTAAGTGGTTTTGGGCAGTTGTGTCTATAGCATACCCAATCTTCCTATTTGGTCTGGCAGATAGTATTGTGGTTATGAAAAAGGGGAAAAAGTGTCCCCATATCTAAGACATGGGGTTGCACAAGGCAGCCCCTGCAGCAACTGAGAACCTCTTACACTCCCAAACATAGGTGGGACTTAAGTGGGACTAAGTAATACTACTTAGTATTACTACAGGCCTCTACAGTACAGAGGCCTGCTGAATATCCCCTTGTACCAGAATGAATTGCACCTTAGGGAGATTAAGAAGTAGATGAACTGCTTGGAAAAACACCAAGTTGCCTAGCTCTCCTTTGCTGTTGTTCTAAAGAAAGGATTAAGCATCTGGAGTTGTGTGGGTAGCTTTGGAGTGGACAGTGCATGTTTTTCTTCAGTTACCATAAATCTATCAACAGACTATTATCTCCTCTGTAAGAAATACTTCTGCACTTCATTAAGACCTAGAATTATCAATTCTGAATCAGGGAAGCCATGTAAATGAGGCCTTCTAAATAATGAAAAGAAAATCACATTCCACTGAGAGTCTTTTAAAAATAGCTTAGACTTGAAAGTAAGAACTGAAAGGTTGTAAGAGCAACAAATCTGGGAAGATCATAATAAAGACTCATTAGAAATTTTTAAAATATTTAGATAAATTACATTAGCTTTACTAGACTGTTAAAGAGTGATTAGATTTTTGCAGGCTCTAAATTGAAGATGAGGAGCGTTTTGTTGTCTTTTGCTCTGGACTGCTGCTAAAATCACAGAAATAATTATAAAAATACAGTGAGCATACTGTAATCTCATAACACACAAAATGTCATTTCAAGTAAAAGCAGGTTAACTGCATTTCAGCCTACTTCATATTCATCTGGCAAAAGATACTATTATTTAAGCCCTGACAGATACTATTATTTAAGTCCTGACAATGGTTCTGCATAGATATTAAAAATAAAGGAGCAGAACTGTCCTTTTAGAAAGGTTAAGAATTTTATTGCAGCAACATTTTAGAATGATTTGAATATTCTGTCTGAGTCTGTCTTTAAACTGTGGATGTGTTTATTGTCTTTCATGAGTTCCAGATGAAATCTGCACAGATCACAACTAAAATGTTGTCTTGTAACTAGCTAAGAGTCTTGCAAAACTCATCTCAAAATATAAAAACTAGCTAGGCTCTTTCGGGGTTAGCAATAAAAATTCTTGAATTGCAATTTAGGTAAAATAGTACTGAAGAGATTGTATAGTGTGGACAGGAATAGAGAACAGAGCCTTTTTTTAAAGCACAGAAGTTAGATCAGATGCCAGTTAAAGGGAAGGAGTAGATCTGCTCAGCAGAAAAATTGTAGATGAATTGAGAGACAGATTTAAAATATTTTTCCTGCTAAGTCTGCAGAAATGGAGAGTGTTGTGGTACCAGCAGTACAGGCAGTTATGTGCTGTGTAAAATTATCCAGGGCACATTCATTAAGAGTATATTGCTTCTTCAGGTTCCCCAGTCAGTGACAGCAGCTTCTGTTTTGTAAGTGAAAAATACCTGACTAAGCAATAAATCAGGCTTAATTTTGTGAAAAACTCACAAAACTTTGGGGTACTTAGTTCATCTAAGGCAACCAAAGCCTGACATCTAAATAAAAAAAGGCTGCTGCACAGCACTGCCAATTGAATTGTAAGATTTGATGTTTCCTTGTAAAACTATGTATTTGATTGCCAACTGTTTGCATTATCAGTGTCTATGCCAGAGAGAGTTTTAAAAAACACTACAGAAATCGGCTGTGCCAGGGAAGTGTGAGTCCATCTGAACTAACCGTATGACCTGTAGCTGAGGAGAGCACTTTTAGCAGACTATGCACCCTGGCCATGGTCCAGGAATACCAGAAGCTGGGAAGCTGGTCTCACAGAACCATGAAGTAAAAACATGTGTAATTGAGGTTGCTTGGTCTTGAGAATTCGTTCTGAGAAAGATTTGCAGAGGGTATAGTTGCCCAGAATACAAGAATGGCTAAAGAAAGTCTAGCATGTTTGTAAAATGGAAACAAAATAAAAAAGGAAACAAAAAAAACTTGGGGCAGGGAGGAGGAGAATGTGTCATCGAGTAAAAATTCTACAGCTGGGTAACGCTGTAGCTGAGAAATTTAATTATACATAAGAATATGTCAGAATATAGCTCAGACAGCAAGACGGAATGGATCAAAGATTGGGTCATTGTGTTCAGTATTTTCTCGGTGTGGAAGTGCTGAGCTTGCATGTGCAGCCTGAATAAAGGTCTTGGCTGAGGGAATCCAGCCTGTGGCATGTGGGCATGGAGAATGGAAGCCCTCTGTGGGTATGTATTCAAAGCAGATATGGCCATTTTAGAGAGACATCTGACCTCTCCAAGATGAAAGAGTTCAGATTTGGCATTTGGGATTAAGTCTAGCTCTACTTTTAATCATGGCACAGACAAATACTCAAGTACTCAGAATCTGAGTAACCAAAAATGCAGGATTGCAGAACTGAAATATTGTTTTTGTTTCCTAAGTAGGAGAGAGGATCTACTTCCACCATGATAAACAGCAGGGTTAAAAACAAGAAAGATCTAAGCTAATCATTCTGGACTAAGCTTGACTACAGTACTCAAGAAACAGTATAGTAGATCTTTTTAAGTAGAGGAAGCAGCCACTAGACTGCTGTTGACTAAAATGTTCTAGTACTATGTCTTTGGCTATATCCATGCTGAATGGTTCGGTAAACCCCTATTCCCTTCAGAAAGTATTGCACTGAATAGCATGTATTAGGAAAGTGCTTGAATACTAAATGTTAAATACTAACACTCATAGATATTCCTGAGGTCCAGCAGGACCATCCTGTGAGAAGCTTGACCTCTGTGTTGTAAGGCAAGAATTTATTGTCTTTCACTGTGTTTTCTCCTTCCTTGAGGAAACATGAAATTTGTCCCTAACAATCTACCTTAGGCCATTTTCTCTCCTCCCCTCCCTTAAATTAACATCTGAACTTGACGGGCAAAAGCATTATTTTCCACAAAGCAAAACCACAGCAAAAAACATATGACAAACATATGGCTAAGCATGTTAACCTTAGCTAAACCCTGTAACTTTTTTAGAAGGCAAGGAACAAATATTTATGTTTGCTTCTGCTCACTGCTGTCATGGAATTTGATAGATTGCATAGGACGTGGCATAGCAGCAGGGAAGAGCTCTGGTGCTGCGTGCCTGCTGTAGGTCCTATTAAACGAAGTAAAATATCCTATCCAGTTAACTACTGATGTTTTGTCCTCCCTTCTGTTTCCCTAGTCCTATGTTTGAATTAAATAGTCAAAAGTCCTTAAGGCATTGCCTGCTGGAGGCTAGAGGACTACGCCAGTCCAATAACTAATGATTTATTTTCCTTTTATGTGTGTAATTTTTGCATCTGTTAAACACAAATACCCTTCTCATACAGTTGCTTGCCACATATGTCTGAGTTTGAGACCACTACCTTTGACCTTGGATTTATCCAATTCAGACTTCTACTTTATATATTTTTTTAAAACAAATGTCTCAGGGAAACCTAGAATGTGTCTGCCGCTGCAAAGGCAAAAGTTGGTGAAGGACACCTGAGATAACAACAGCCTCAGATAAGATTTGCAGGTGGAGCAGAATAACATGATGTCAATTTACCAGTTCATGGTTAGCTACTAATAGAGGTTCTAATTAGAGAAGTTCAGTTTTCAACAGCTGAAGTGATATTTCAGAAAATCCTGCTAGTGAGTAAATGTTCCAAACCTATAGGAGAAACTGTATGAATAAATGGATATAGTGTATTTGCTTGAAAAGCTTTCAAATTTGTCAGTAACAACACAGGGTTAGATCTTGTCATCACCAAAGCTAAGGTCAAACTCCTTTCAACTTTCACTAAAGCTAGAATTTCACTAGTTATAATGAGCCTGCTTTTTTCCTATCTTGCTGACAAAAGTGGTACCTCATTATAACCAAATTAGCATGTTTTCCCATCTCTAAAGCAGAGTGTATTCCCATGAGGCTATTCTAGGAGCAGCCATTCTGGGAGCAACTCTTCATTCTGCCTGGAACAAGGGCTCAGATGCTAATGTGGTACCATGAGTCTGATGAAGGCCTTATGTGTGGTCCAGACCCAGGCTATGGGGTGGTTAAGGAGAAGAAACATGCCAGACAGAGGAGTAAGTGGGCCAGATGCCATGTCTGATACTGTTTCCTCTTTGTCTTCATGGAAAGAAGTGTAAAAAGGCTACATACATAGCCATCCTGAATAACTAGACAATATTTTTATTTCTGTTTCTGTTCGAGTGTTTAACAATTATTGCTGCCTTGTTTCTTAAGTGGAAAACCTCCACATCAGACTTTGAAGATATTGTGGGTCTTTCTGCTACCATGCACTGTGCAGGAGTTGGCAAGAAAATTCAAATCTCCCCTCTGCTGGCTCATATCCCATAGCTGCAGGAAGTCTCAAATTTTTTACACAGAAAGAATTTCTGACTCGAAAATGATTTCCAGGAGCTCTCCAGTATGGGAACTGTCTCAAGGAAAGAAATCAAAGCATGAACAATTAAAAGAGCTGTACTGCACGTGGTTGCAGTCTATGTTCTAACAGAAAGAGAAATTATTGATGAACGCAAGAGACAGAGCAAGAAGCCTCAGAGCAAGTATTTTTTCCCATTTTTTTTAGTCAGTTATTTTTGTTTAAGTTTCTCTTTTGAAGTTCAGCATGTCCCTCATTTTCTTCCTATCGACGTACTTTTTACCTAAAAAGGGCCAGAACTAATATCCAAGAGAGACCATGAATCAATCCTTGAGCAATCAAAAGAGATATCCATCTTCCAGGATCAGTGTTGAGCTTTTAATTGAGGTTTGTCAAAATAACTCAAGGAGAAGGATGTAAGAGGCAATTTTACTAATCTTACTTTCATGGTATTTCATGAAAGCCAATAAACTGTGTAAGAAGAACAGATGCAATGCAAATGCCAAGATCTATTTGTCCTAATTAAACAAACAGCCAAACAAATAGAAATGAATGCCAAAATATTCTATACTATGCACTCTCCAATATCCAAGAATAATAGTTTACCTCATCTTTCCATTATGGCTCAGAATTGTGGTTGGCAGCATATCACTTTTTTATTATTCCTTTCATAACATTTATCAAATAGTTGTCCACATTGCAATTAGTCCTGTGTTTGAACCTCATGCAGATAGGCTTCTCTAAGATTTCAGCTGGTTAACTTGGGTACTGATGGGAAAACAGTTCTAGGTACCAGAGAACGTAGCTTAAATATGCCTACGAAGTGTCCAGGTTTTCCTGGACACATTTACTTTTTCATCTTGAATTTCCTTTAAGGTGGATTTTGAGGAAATGTAACAGATGCCTAGGCTGACTGTGCAAGATAGATGATTTCATTAGACTGCTGCACATCTGGAGACACTAGACATGTCCTCAGTCACGTGTCCAAGATTTCAGCCTGCTGCGTGTCTTGGTTGGAAGTACTGTTACTGCAAAATGTGCTAGATTGCTGTATGCAGCCAGTCCAGCACTGTGTGACTCAGGCTCCAGGAAGTGTTGGCTAAACCCCTCAAAGATCCTCTGCTCATGTGGTCTGCACATGCAACAGAAACTAAATGCCTTCTGTGAGCATCAGATTTACTGCCCTTGTCCAGAAAAACTGCACAGTAAGTTTGATTCTCATAGATGGACTGTTTATTTATCTGTCCACATTTTACTGTGAGCACTATATTGTATTTTGATAAAAGGACATGGCTTTGGACTGACACCGAAGACTATCTGTTTACAATGCAGAGGTTCAGGTGTAACTGACTGGAAAGAAAGGGAGATTACTTTTTTCCTGAACATGGCTTAGGCACAGAGCTTAGAGAGCCCTATGAGTCCAGACTGCTGGAGTGTGCACTGAGCCGCAACTTCACCAAGGCCTGCACGGACTGTCCAGGGGGCTGCTGGCCTACAGGTGTCAGGGAATGCTCTGAAAGCCCCAGAGGAGTTTCAGTGAAAGTTGCAGCAATAGGAGAAGCTAGGGAAAGCTGCTGGACTGGAGAACAAAGCTGGAGAAAAGGATTCATGCTGCAAAATAGGCTGAGTTAGCGAAGGGTTTGATTTTAAAACATTTGATTTTAATCCATTTCACTCAGCAGACTTCAATGCTCTCTTTCTGAAAAGATACTCTCTTTCATTTTAGTGACCGAAATCCCTTTCGGTGTTTCTAGTATGCTAACTTTAAAAGAAAGGTAGAACAATTCTCTCTAGAGTTCTCACCTACTCGGATTATTGTCCAAGAAACACTGTACACATATTTCAATACACATACATGTTAGTGCATGCATATTTCTGTCTGGGTAACCCAATTTAGACTACAAAACCTGCCTAAGTGGTGAGATGAATATTGAATAGTTTGCCCATGCAATCTCCACTCTAATTCTTGGGTAAACTACTGTCAGCACCTGAGCTGCTTTCTTGTTTTCCTCTAGAGTCAATGGGAAGAGTGGGACTGCCCTTGGGACAACTGTTTGAGATAAGTGAGCTGAGTGCTTACCTCTCTCTCTCCACTGATTATAGAAGGAGCTAAAATGACAAGCTTAGGTTAGGTGCCAGGTGCCTATCTGTCAAAATCTTATCTAAAGATAGCTGAAATCAGGTGACGTGAACATTTTAAGGGTCATAAAATTAAGTTAAGGGAGGATCTATCTTTGGTGAATAGTGAGTATGATTCAGTCAGAATGAACCATATTTCAGATGTAACTGGGTGGTGACAGAGACAGTGACTGAAATCCTTACTGTGACAGACACAATGCAGAAAGAACCCAATTCCTGCAAAGTTACTCCTTTCCTAATGTTTTGGGATGGTTCCAGGAACAAAGCAGTACCAACAGGTAAACAGCTCAGGGAGTAAACCTGTAGTCTTGAATCTTTTATGGATGTACAGGAATGTATTAATTAAAGTCAATAAAGGACAGAAGCAGACATGAGGGCAGACCTGTTTGCATAGGCATATTCTTACACAAGATACTGGGTGGGGAGCATGGTCCCCCTTCTTGAGTTATTCTCTGTACAGGCTCAAAAAGACCATGCACGTTGCTCATGTTCCCCAGCAGAGCCAGAGAGAACTCACCCTAGGCTACTATGTGCTCTTTTGCAAAGCACTGTGTGTGTGAATGGATCAGCTAACCTTTACAGAAAAAGTACTATAGTAATTGGGAGCGCAGGCAAAATGAACAGGATTCTATTAAAGTTATTTAGAGGCAAATGCACTTCTATGGAATAGAATTGCTGTACTTGTACTTTTTGTTAATTATCATGCCTCTTAGATAATATTACCAGTTAAATAATACATGATGGACTGAAAAACAAATCAAACCTAAAGAAAAACATGTTTTCCTGTTAATGTGGTGAACTATTATATAAATGTTAAGTTTTCTACACTAGTATTTTTTGTGCAGAATTCTATCATCTGTCCTATTCTCTAACATTTATAAACAGTTCTATGTGCAATTCTGGCTCAAGTGTTTGTTTGTTTGTTTTTTTTAAGTACTTGAGTCCAAAAAATGCAATATTCACCATAAAATCTGTCGTCTCTGAAGTTTTGAATTATTTTAGCCTGACACTACTCATTTGTCTCTTTGCTGTCTGTTTTTCAGCCAGTTGCATTCATGTATCTCAGCTTACATCCATATTTCAAGAACTCCCTTGATACTTTTCCCATAGTCTCTGATATTACTAATACTTGCATTTTAATACAGACAGTTAATTTATTTAGTGAAGTGAAATATGAATTTTCACCCAACCACTGTAATCCAGAGTAATGACTAGTTATATATTCTAATCCCTGAGAAAAGATAACAGAAGTATTCTCTGTAAGCAGACCTGATAATAAGATATAATGTTCCAAATGGAGAAAACCAAAGAGATATGCAGATTTGGAAGCCTAATAATTATGGAAAATTCAGACCCAAACTAATTCTAAACTTTACTAGCTCTCTGCAATGAGATAAACCAAGACTGGATCACTATATTCTCCCTTTTTTTATGAATGCAAGAGCTTTGCATCATCTCTAATGCTAATGTAACCAGTAATTGTATTAAATTAACTTCGAATCAACATCAGTTATTGGAAATGGTTCAAATTTTGCTCAGCTCTAACCCTATGTAATAATGGTTTACTAGAAGTGCAATAATCATAAATTTTATGATTTATTTTATTTATTTATAAATCTCATCTACTGTGCGATCTAGAAAGATGGAGAAATATTTCACATTAAACAGAATATTTTAGGAATAATGGAGAGATTACATCCATGTCAATGCCTTACATTTTGTTCTGAGTTTTATTCTCTTAGTTTTGGTCTGAAGATATTCCTGTCTTTTATGAGCAGTCTTCATAGTCTTAAATTCTCAGGTCCCTTGTGCTTTTGAGATGGACTCAGCAGTGGAGTTACTCCTGTGCTCTGAGTGTCATTTTGTTCCCTCAAAAAATACAGAAAGTTTACCCAATTGTAGCATCTTTATGATATTTTCTAAATCTCTTATACACCTCCTGTCCTTCTGTTTTAATAAAAGCCATGCCGTGATGTCATGAAGGTAGTCAGTAGTGTAAAAGTATCCCCAGTAAACAGGTAAAAAACCACTGCTGGTCACCAGCATTCGGTTACACCTTGCAACAGCAGTGAAGCCCCAGAAGAGGAGCTGCAAGACTGAGTGTGGAAACAGCTGGGTGAGGGCTAACAGCATCTCCTGAACCCCAAGCAGCTGGAGCGTACTGGGCAGGACGCACACCAGAGTCAAAGTAGCTCCCGTGGAGCTGTAGACAGGCCACAAATGGCAAGGGAGTGGAATTTCTCTCAATCTATAGGATTTTCTTTTAGCAGTATACATTTTGTAAAAGAAAGTGAAAGAAATTTGTTGAAAATGGATGAGAAAGGGAAGGCAAAGAAAGCAATCCATTGCAATAGGACTACACTCCTCAGCAAGGCTGTTTACAAAATCTCTTCTTATTGCTGAGAGATCACTGAATAGTATCAGATGCAGGAAATACAAACTTTACACAGAGTTGTCACTGCCAGCTGTTGACATGATCTGGGTTAGTCACTAATTGCTATATACACGGCTCACACAGGCAAGCTCAGGTCAGCTATTCTTGGCTGGGATATTCCCTGCCAAAAAACCAGTCTGTCCTTTCTCTTCATGTAGATTAGCTACTAAGGGAGAATTACTTCTCCTTTCAGTCGTGTTCATCAAAAATGAGTGCAGAACAAGTATAGTCTTTCATTAGTTTAAGTACCAACCCTTTTTCTGTTTCATCAGTTATATTCATCTAGGAAGTCCACTCATCTTAGAATACGAGCTAAATATAGAAGAGGTTTTAAACTTTTTTATTTCAAGAAATTCCAATATTATTGTTGTGTGATTTCCCATGAAGAGCTTGGCTTAGAAATCTAAATGTATTTTTTTCTCTTTTGGCTAAGTTATCACATACACAAATGAGATTAGAGAGTGCTACATTGTTCAGCTAGTTATTTCAAATTCGAAACTGTTTAGAAGTGCTTGAAGTCTTGACATTTCATGGAGGGTAAAATGCAGTAAGACATCCCAGGCAAGTGCTGGAAAGGATCTGTAAAAATGAGAAAGGAGAATTTTACATACTTGGGCAAAATGCATGTGGGAATTCTTTCCAGACATTCAGCAGACTTCCTAAAGGTGAACAAAATAAAAACAATGTTGTTGCACTGCTTTTGCTTCTTGTTGCTCTTTTCTTGGCAACTGCTCTGCACTTATTTTTATCAGCTGAAACAATATATTGTAAACCAAATCATATGCTCTAGCTCTGGCATAAATTTTTTTAATGCTAAAATTTCCTCTAGGCCTAAGTGATAATTCCAGATGTTGGCTCATTTGATAAATGGTATCTCATGATGGTGACTGCAGCCCAGCTTAAGTCATGGTCCATCCTACTACATCTTGCTCTGTGATACACAGAACAAGAAAATTAAAAAAACTCTGCTAAGGCAAAGGTTTGCTTCAGTGTGGCATGTTGTTGAAGCCTGAGTCTCCTGATCCAGATACTAAGAAGAGAGCTGCGCAGCTGTCTCCTGTCTTGTCCTGGCACTGTTCTCGGGGTAAAACGCTGGTGTACAACCTGAGATGTTCTGCCAGGGCAGCTCTGCCTAAGTGCTACTTCTTCCTTTTGAGAGGCTGATATGGGTCACACAATCAAGAAATCTTTGCTGGCCATTTCTGTCAGACTAAAACCCAAACATTGACTCAGTGGCTGTCTCAGTCCCACAGGCTTACTGTGCTCGTTGAACTCCTAGCACAGGTACCAGCTAGTGGTGGGCAGGATCATTTAACAGGAGCTGCTGACACCAGCTGGTCTGTCCTACTGTCAGGTGTGTGACCTGCCAGGCACTTGAAAATAACCAGTCAGTTTTAACAATTAGTATCATCTTCAACTTTTAGGAAGAATATCTTCAAGCATTTCCTTTGTCCTAGCAGGAAACCTAACTGTAGATATTATCTTATGAATAACAGCCTGATAAAGCATGATTTCTCATGGGCTTGGGCCCTTTAAACTGCTCCAAAAGTGATATACTTTTCCCCTATCACAGTACTCTCTAGGGCAGACCCATAAGAAAGAGAGACAGGACATGCTGCTGCTGATCTGAAGTTAGATACCTCCATATTTCAGCCGCAGCATGGATATTCATTGGCTAGTCAACCTCTGGCAAATAAACTGTGTTATGGTTAACTACAAAGTGCAGATTTCCCTTTCCCAGCTTGAAAGCTTTGAAATGTTTAGTTGCCTTTAAATTCTCTCTCAAACGTATTCATTTTTGTATCCACTGACAAAACAGAGAGGCAGCCAAGTGAATATTCGATAGGTTAAATAGATAATTAATAATAAACCAGTGCATTTTCAACATGAATGCTACTGATCTGAAGTCTTTTTGTAGGCAATTCCCATGGACCACAGAGAACTCTAGTTTTATAAACATCTCCGTACTTTACATTATTTCTTCTTGTTGGTAGCAGTTTATATGTATATATCCAACTTGGAAAAATCAAATTGTAGGATATTTGCAGTGTTTTCTACTTCTGTGGAATAGAAATGTAGCCGTTGTTCAATCCTAGAACATTAGTTTACCAGTAGTTCTTTTTCCAAAGACTGCTTTTGGAAAGCTGAGTTTAAGGACTTAATCCTTTTACCACAATAATAAGGTGCTTCACTACGTGTTGTTCTCTCTGCTGTAGCCCATTGCAACTGTTTTGTGGCCAAATGGAAAGATACCTGGGAGTATTTTTCTGGGTAACAAATGGTTTTCTCTATACTTTTTTATGTGAAAGGTATGTATATAAATACTTTCTTGTTTAAGCACACTGCACAACAGGTTAAGTTGATCTGTGATTTTCACATTCACCTAAAGAAGAAGAGAAAGGGAAAGCTGAAAGACTGTGTGGTCTATCAGTCAACAAAGGAGACTGGGATCTGACTTGTGTGACTGCTAATTCTTAGCTTGGCTGTTACCTTCTTCTCTGATTTTGGATGAGTTCTTTGGGTTTTGCTATTGCTATATTAACTCATCTTTTTCACCCATTAGATCCTATCTAGGGATTTCCAGGACAGGAACATGCACATGCACCACTGAGTGCATTTAGGTTGTGCCATAAATTAAAAAGGGCCAAGGCACAGATGTGGACATGGGAACTCATTCACTGATTCTATTAAAATATTACAAAGTTATGGTTTCGACTCAGTACAATTAATGCTTTCCCAGCAATTTCCAAGTATATTTCAGGAGCTGGCAGGGATCATGAATTTTTCCTACTAATTAGTCTGGATACCACTCCATGCCAGTAGTCTCAGTGCCAGAGAATGGCATATTTAATTTATTAGTATAGCTATAACCGCAGTGTCCACTGTAGCTGACAGATGTGCAACACATCTGAATAAAGATTCAGATTGTGGAGTGACCTGCATGTGCCCAGTAAGTCAACCGTGGCCTGGACATGTGCAATTAGTTATGTATGCATACTGCTAATGTGTCTGACAAGTGCAGGATGTGCTGGGCCCATGTGCATCCACTGAGTAATTTCACATGCATATTTATAATGCAAGGTGTGTTATGTGTAATAAGATGTATCCACACACACAGAATATATGCCTGATTTGAGATGTCCTACAAAAATGTGTTCTCTGCATGCGTGTCAGCTCTGTAGAGTTGACTGTGTATGCAGGACAGCTAGATGTCTAATATTCCTAGACAATTGGCCAAATTTATCAAATCCAGATTTCTCTTTCCCCATGAACATCATTTCTAGGTGGAAATATAGATCGTGTGGTAACTGCAAGCTTTTGACACCACAATACAGTGGATTAGGTTCACATCTCTTTGTTTCAGTCTTAGTTCATGATTATGCCAGTATCATAGCAATGAGAGAAACTGGAAGTAGGAGACTTGAAACAATCCTGGTAGTTGGCAGACCAGGGCTATTAGTCAGGATTTACTGAGATTTCAGAGACTCTTAGTCAAAATACACTCTGTGGAATAGATATTGTGCTTGTTATTAAGCCTAATCATATTCAATGTAACTGTGATGGAATTTATAACCTAGCTTTTAAGGCAGGGTTATAAAGACCTTAAGTGAGATTTTTTTTATATTACTTAAGGGAATTAGGTGATCAGTTCCCATTTAAAGCTAGGGAGCAAATGACGGGTATTGAACTTCTCTCAAGAACTCTTGAGCTTTTGTTCTTAATAACTTCTTATAGGCCTTATTTACAACTTTTTATAGTTGCATATGGTGTATCATTTCACTGAGTAGATATAAGTGTGCTTGCTGCACAGGCCCTGAAAATGCTGTCCAGTATTGTACTTCTGAGTTTATTCTGTCCTTTTACACAAACACTTACGGGAAATACAAGATACAATATACACAGTGGAGTGGTGAGTGGACTGGAAAGAATTGTCACAACAGACACTGCCAAATGCTTTTTTTTTTAAGCAGCCTGGTGCAAGCTTAATGAGATCTACTGCAGTTAAAATGAATTAAAAGTCTTTAAAATTCTTCTCTCAGCTAGTTTTGTAAAATATGGTAATCCTTGTAAGCCTACATCTTGAGAGATGTCCTTGAAAAATATTTTTAAAGCAGCAAACATGTAATTGGTGTAAACAACATGCCAGCAAATGTGCAACTGCAAGCTCTTAGCCCCATTACTGGAGGATTTCATTATATTTCTGTTACATAAGATCTTTTCTCTGTCTGTTTTCCTTTTTTTTTTTTTTTTTTTTTTTTTTTTTGTTGAGGATTTCTTTGCACATATGTGTATCCATCTGCCCAACCACATCCTAAGGGACCCAGAGAGTGTGAGAGAATGAGGCTGTTTTATGTCTGTGTAAGCAGTTGTTCCACATCTACTCTTCTCTGCACTACACTGTAACTAAAAACCTATTCATTTAAGTTTTAAAGTACATATTTCAAACTGTATTCATTAGGAATGCTTCTCCTTTCCTTTTTTGACCACAGTCTTACAGGGTTATTGAAGCTTGGGGACTGAGTTCAATCTTGGCAGGTCCCTACCCCCCTCCAGGGTCCAGGTTCAGTCTGTATTTGGGTTCTTTTGTGCTGATGCCTGCAAATTCAGCAGCGAAGTTCAAGAGAGGATAGATGAGCCCTAGCATTGCTGAGGCCAATCTCCATTTCAGAGCTGAAAGGTGACAAAAAGTGCAAAAGTGAAATTGGTCCAGGAAGATTTTAAAGGGTAAGTCATAAATTATTTTCTTTTTCCTTTTTCCCCCATTCCTTCCTCTTTCTCAAGAGAAGGCGTTTCCAGTAAAAGCTAAATTTGTCTCAGGAATTGGCTCTGTTCATTTGAACAGTGTTGAATGTCTTGCTGCTAAGAAGGACTCCTAGTGCTTTTTTTCAGGTTTTGTCTCTTTCTGGTTTAGGTATTCTCCTGTGTTATAAATAAATAGGTAAATAAACAAACAAATAAATAATATGTGTGCACATGCATGTGCATACACACACACACATAAAAATATACATATACATATAGGCAGTACAGGGTCAAATTTTCCTCCTACTGTGTCTGTGAGCTTGGTTGTTTTTGAGGGCATATCACATTTTGGGGAAAGACAGATAATAATCTAATAATGATTGTAAGCACACTGCTGAGGAGTACATGATTACACATGACTACACTCAGATCTCCAAGTGCTTTTTGGACTAGCGGTATGCCTGGTCTGTAGAGTGACCACCAACAGCTTTAACTTTTGAAGATCTGTAAAGAAAGATCTATAAGAAGCCAGGTATATATTTTGTTCAGTGAGAATATGGAATGAGAGTAAAACGGAAACAAGACAATTTGGAGGTGAAGTAAATAAAAACATATCTGAGGAGGAGATAATTATTGGCTGAAGGAGAGGGGAATGAAAACTAAGCACAGCTGGACTCCTCTTTTCTTGGGAATCTGGATCAGTTTGTCCCAACAACAGCACTTGGTCCTACTGAAGCCTCTATCCAGAGTTAAAGCTATGTAAGGTCTTTTCCAACATCAAAAATACTTTTTAAATAAAAGAAGATGGATTGAAAGAGTTGGGCTGTACACTGCAGCTTTAAGGAAGCTATCTAAAAAGAGAGAAAAGGGTTGGAAAAAAATTGTGAGCAATAAAAATATCAAAAAGAAAGGATTTATTACCGTCTTGCTGCTATTCTCTGTCATCCTTTTACTTGGAATTGCCTTTAAAGAGGAGGGGAAGATAGATAATGTAAGTCAGTATCAAACTGTGAGCTCTGCCTTGGTGACAAGAAGGCACAGCAGTCCAGCACGGGGCCATCAATTCATTAGAGCCCAGGAGGACATATGGGCTGGGGTGCTGCATGCACCCCACCTGTGGGGCAATGGGTTCCTCATGGGGGCCACACTAGGCCTTCCTGGGGCAAACTCATACTGAGATGAGTGAACTGCAAAGCCCTGGCTTTGGAGGAAGACGCCGGTGAGCTCTACGGCCAGCTAGGTCCCAGCCTGCTGTTGAGTAAAGGGACACCTTGGGGGTTGCTGCCAGCTTCCTCCAGCGAGCCCCTCAGAGGTAGGGATTATGGGACCGATGGCTCTTACCCACATGACCATTTTACACGGTTTGTATGAAATATACTTTGTAATATACTTGCGTATGTTACATTTAGAGGTAGATTTCAAATGTTCTCTGTGATTCACTATGGACACAGCATTAGCTGAGCAAGAACTAGTCATAGCCAGAGTCCTTACATATGCCTTATGGATTTTGAAGAAATATTCTTTTTCTGCTGGGAAAACACCAATTAGTCAAAACTGAAACATGTAGAAAAGCTGGCTTTAACACTCTTTTCTACTCAAAATATATTCCAAATTGCAAGAATATTTTGACCTTTTGTAGGCAAAATGTTTTAATTTTGCAGATCAAGATAATGTTTTAGTGTAATAATGTAGACATTTAGAAAGTATGAAATTAAGATAGTAAAGTAGCAAAATTAGCCAAAGAAAATATAATAGTTGACCTAATCTAATTCAGACATTTGGTTCATATAAAAAATATTTTGCCTTCTTTTGTCTGGTGCAATACTCCCAGCATTCCCCCCCTCTCTCCTTTATTGTCTGATGGATATGATTAATGGCTCTTATCCGTGTGAGATTTTCATGTTTGTCTTCTAGTTTTAGAGGGGAATTTTTTCAGATATTTCCATGGTTTTCTTAGGGTGGGAACTCTTTTTTTCTAAAGTTTAAAGTTTAGTTTGGTTTACCTCAACTAAATGAAAAAAATTTAAAGTTTTCACATACATTTCCAAAAGTTAAAAAAAAAAAAAAATCATATTATGGATTTGAACACAGTGAAAACTTTTTCATTCACATGACTATAAGAAAAATCATCTCCTTTAGCATGCCATCAATAAAGAGAAATGCACACAGTAAATTTAATTTTCTGTGTGAAATCTTCTATAGCAAAGCTGTATTGTCCACATTTTAGAAATTATCTGCTAATTTATATCTCATGCAGGCAATAAGACTCTTGGCCCAAAGTTTATTTCTAAAGATGTCTTAGAAAATGTCTCTGTCTCCTCAGATTAAGGCTTTTTCCAGTGGAAAAAAATGCTCACTATTGATTTTCTGATGATGGTAATTAAATCAACTAACATAGAAATGAATATTTAACTCATACCCTGTATAAAAGAACTTTACTGCCTAGCAGAAAAGTTCTGTTACTCATTCTCCTGATAGGCAACAGTCTCCTGAAGTACAGTAAGGTAACAGCTAGCCTATTCTTCTTCCCAAATTCATGTACATAAGGTAAATATTAGCAGCTTTGTTAGGACTATCAAAAGAATGGTTATGCTGCCGGAAGTCATATATGTTCTGCAAACTATATTATTAGAAAAATAAGTGCAGAATAAACAAACAGTTAGACAAGATAGTGAGAATACATCAAATTTTGCTGTAAAACTCAGCTCTTTCTCTGGCTGAAATGATTCACTAATGTTACAAACAGTCTCTAGTTCTGTTTTTCTTTTACAAAACCTCCACCCCTCTCCTAAACTCATAAGCCCTAGAAATATGTAAACATCCCTTTTATCCAATAGGTAGTTTTTCCTGACCATGAAAGTTGCACACTTTGGGATTATGGAGAATGTAACAAATAAAAAAAAAATCTTTTTGATTGTTAAAAAAAAAAAAAAAAAAGAAAAGAACTAGAAGCAATCACACATGTCTAACTATCACATATGTATCAAAAATTTATATATAGCTTAATAATCATACTATTTTAGACCAAAACCCAGTTTCTATCTACAGGAGCTGGTTAGATGACCTGTGCCTCTTTGGTAGCTGACTCACTAGTCACTTACCGAGAATGGACTAAGAAAATGCATAAGCTGAAATTTTCATGACTGTAGCATGGCAGTGAACTAATTTTCCTACTGAGACAAGCAGAGTGCATATTCCACAAACCAAAACTGAACTGGTGATAGTTTAGTTTATTGCTCTATTAATCCTATTACAACAGAACCTGAATAGTGCAAGTTGGTTATGCAAAACGTAATTGAATATCAGTGCAAATACTGGGTCACATTCAATGCTTCACCAAAGCCATGGAATTATTTTGGACCTCTGAAGAACTGAGCTAGGCTTGTCCAGAATTACAGAGAAGGACAAGTATCAATCACTGCAGAAATACCTTCATGGTACTGATAAAGATTAAGTAGATTTATCTTTAGGGAGATGTTTTGTTAATTTATATATTTTTTATATAATATTTTCTATCAATATTGACATTAAAAGGAAGCAAGTTTACATCCACAGCTGGTATGACTGAAAGCCTGCTTTTCCTACTTTGGCTAGAATGACTGATCTTCACTGTAATAAAAGGACATGACACCATGAGAAGAATATGCTATTGGTGTTTGTCATTTGGTGTATTAAAAGAAACCATACCTAAAGCATTTATAGACTTTGATCTACTATTAAAAAGGTCCTAACTGAGTGCAGCATCTAAATTCAATCACATTTTTACTCTGAAATCAATGAGGTGTAAGCGTATGCTTAAAGATAAGAACTTGGTCGCAGGACTGGGCAAGTTAGCCACTGAGTTACTATTGGTTTCAAAGGGAGGTCAGTACTGTTATCATTAAGATATCATCAGATATCACTAATAAATGCTGAAAAAGTGCATCACTAAGCCTTATATCTGTTAGAAATCTTGTCTTAATGGTTATGTCCTTGGCAGTAAATTGAACAGCATCAGGAAGTGTTCTCTAGATGAGTGGCCCGGTAGCACAGTCTGGCCACATCTTTACAGCTTCACATCCAAAACTGGGTGACTGGATCCAAACTGGGAAATGAGTCCCTGGCAATACATTTACTATTAGTATCTCAAACCATGCCAAAGGATTTGGGAGAATATTAACTGGCCTAGGTCAAAACTCTGCCAGGAGCTGTTCTAACACTAACAGATAAAATGATTGTGTTTCCCTGCCCACTAAAAATTCCCTAGCTCTGTTTAATTCATGAAGGCATGGCCCCTATATCTTGAATTTGCTGCAAGAGTTCTCATAAGATTCAATATTTAGTATGCAAAGGGAGAAGGTTATTTCCCGAGAGAAGTCAGGCTGTTCTTTAGATGTCAGCTGCCATAGGAAGGAGTGTTGATTTCCTTTGCTTATCAGATGATGGTTTGCAGTGTACTAGGAACTTCTAAGACGACTAGATATTTTGCAGAGCAGTAATGTTAGAAAAATGCATGTCTAATGAGGAAAAACTATTAATTCTTTTCTAAAAGAACTATGGAATGATTTTACCCCATTATTAAAAGTTTAACATTTGGATGGCAAAGATACTTTGAAGGTCCTGATATACAGCCAGGTTAAATAATAGAGGGGTGTCCCATCTCAACCTAAAAAACAGAGATACTTTATAAGAATTTTTTGCGTCCCCTAAGCATCAAATATTAGCTATTGTCAGAGGTTTGATTCCAGACTTAATCAATGAATGATCTGATCTAGTTTAATAAATTTGATACCCCTATATAATGTTTTTGAGGATTTTATCTAAACTGTTCTGTCATTCAGTCTGTGTCATATTTCATTTCCCTGTTTTTCTTCATTCGGAAGTAGATTGATCAAGCATCTATCTATTTTTCATACATTTATTTAATGTAGAATATGACTATGCATTCAGCTGTTAGTAAAGGTACCCAGAATTGAAATCAAGGCAAGTGATGCTGTCATTTTGTTTGCCATATCTCCTGCCTGTCGCTACCTTTGAAGATACATTTAGAGAGTGGAAAGAGAGAGAACTGTGCTTTAGGATGTGCCATCATGTGCAGTTACACTTTCAGCTGGCAAGAGCACAGGCAAAGCCTGAAAAAAACCAAACCATTCCATCAGTCTAATGTAGACCATGAAAAATATCTGCTTCAGACAGCAAAGTCAGAAATCTAAAACCTGAAACAATAATATAAGTGATGTGAAAAAGAGAGGATATAAAAAGCCAACAGCTTTCATTTTCTGAAGAGCTCATGGTTTTGGATGGATTAAAATACCTCAATTCTTTCCTGGAAGGCAAGAACATAGAAAAGATGAGGGAAAGCATGAGAGGAACAGAAGCTGTTATAACTCTAATGAACATTATTTGACTGAGTCATTGTATAATTTACAAAATTAAAATCATATGGGTTTTGTCCTTTGCCTACTGTTTGCAAATTTTTTCAATGTGATCACAGAGTTGCCATTTTTTAAGAAACCTGAGTGCTTTCTCTATGTTTTTCACATTAAACCAAGTGAAATCATTTTACTTTCCACTGACAGGCTGTGCTTTCTGCTATCCTTTCCAGTGTGACTTTTCAGTAAGCAAGATCCCTCTGACTTTCTGGAGCCCTTTTAAAATTTCTTTTCTTAGGAACTTAAATTTTCCAGATGTCAGAGATTTTAAAACACCCAGTATATAGTGATCTGATCAATGTTTTAGTAGTACTTTCAAACATTGACATAACTTGTAGAGAAAATACATAATGGTATGTGGAGATATAAAGATTTTATTGGCATTAGCTTGTACTGACTGCATTACTCACATGTGGGGAAGTCATGAGTGCTTTGTTATCGCTATTTATTATTTATATAGTGCCAAGAATGTGCTCAGCAGCACCTTGTTATTAATATAGTAAAACCTTTTTACAACATGGCCTATCACGTATTTACATTAGGCTCTGTTGTAGAGGTATTTCAGAACACACTGTAGGATTTTAATTTTTGTTGGTTTTATTTTCCAATATCTTTCTCCCTCTAAATTCTGGATGCTTTTTTCTTCTTCTTCTTCTTTTTTTTTTTTTTTTCCAAACACATTCAAGCTTTAGTTTTGTAGTGTTAATCACTAGTATTTTGTGATCTGCTGGGATAAAGCGTTGGTACTTCTCATTGAGAATTTGGGAGTCTAGACATCCACTGGGATAGAGCAAGTATTTCTTGCTTTGAAATACCTCATGCTCCAAAATAGAAAAGTTTATCACCATTGATTTTTGAAAAAAGAAGGCTGGTTTCCCTATTTTAATGCAGGGAAAAAAGGCAGAACAAATGTGCCAGGGCTTTTTTCTGTTACCTTTCCTTTTTTTCCAGATAGTTATATTTTCTTGCAATACAAAAATGTGCACTTGTACCAAATGGTGCTCCTTGCCTGAAAATCTATTTTGTATATGACCAAACTGTTTTTAGTAGCAGTGCTGAAATGGATGCATGACAGGATCTTTTATAGGAAGCTCTCAAGTGATGGAAATGAAATCGTGATATGAGAGGAAAATGCACAAGAAAATTGGGCAAGACAAGAAAAGGTACTGAGAAACTCCAGCGGTTGATCCTCACACTTGATTGTCAGGGTTTCAGGGCTAGCAATAAGCATACATAGGCTATTAAACATTTTGGGAAAGAAGCAGCTTTCAGTATAGCTATTTTGTTAGGTAATTCAGCTAAAATAAAACTGCAAATGCAGGGAGCAATGGTTGTGAGCCATAAGAGGTCAATGCCTTGTGCGTGCTGGGCCCGGGCAGCAGAGAAGGATGCGCAGCCCTGGCAGCTCGGCAGCACCGGGGGAATCGCTGCCCAGACTCTGCCGGCCTCAGCGGCGGGGAGTCAGCACCGGAGGGAGAGCCCCTGAATTTAAGCCAGAAGCAGGCAAATTAAGCTGTGATCGGTGAGGCACGAAGACCATTTCAAAAAATAAATTTAACTCACTTTCTGTAGAACAGAACGGCGGCAGTAAGGAAGAATTGTGGCCACATAGCGGGCAGCTGTGCCAGCAGCAGCAGGCAAACACACTCACCTGTGTGCAGTGCTTCGCTGAGCCATGCTAACCTACCTTAAATGACTCTGAGAGTCCTTTGCCTACATACATGTGTATAGACACCTACTGTATTCAATTTCAGCACGAGGGCCATTGCTCTCTGAGAAAATCTTATTTCTGGCAATTTTCTGTGTCATTAATAATCAGTAGCCTGGTGAGGTGTGAAAAACTGGTGGAAATTTAGAGTATGTGAAACAGAAATCTCTGACAGCTCTTACGTGGCAAGAGTACAGCTGCTTTAAAAGTTTGCAGTCACTGGGGAGCTTATGGGGGTTTTGTTCTCTTTTAAAAATATGTTTTTGCCTGACTTTGCAGCAGCAAAATGTTTATTCTGTGCACCTCTGATTTGAATAACTTCTTAGTTACATCCAAGACAGTTTTATTTTCAGACTGAAAGCACCTGCTTGTCATCATAAATGTGCCTTTCTCCTTCTTAAGGTGTTTGTGCTTATGAAAACTGACTGGCCGGAAAGGCTACTTTGGCAAAAAGAGCCACCCGCACATGGCAATGCTGACAGTAAAATTCATTAAGGGTACCAAGAACTCATCAAGATATTTTAAAAGGAACTCATTTTTTTTTCCAATTCTGATGAGAAGTAATTCACAATAAATCCTCATAAAACCATAGATCCCAAAACTACAAGAGACTATTTGACAGCTTCTTGTCTGACCTCCTATAACACATACCATAAAGCTTCCTTAAATTAAATCATCCTTATACTAAAGTATATTTATCTCTCTCTCACTGCCCCTGCTCTCCACACAAACTCACTCAAAATTCAATATGTATTTTGCAAGTGGCAGAGAGAGATGATCCACTGCAAGTTGAGGTAATTTGTTCCAGTGAAAAATTCCTTCACTGTAAAAAATATGTGCCTTGTTTCGTGCCTGAATTAGTTACACTCCAGCTTCCAAATATTGGATATTGCTGTATATTCGTCTGCCAGGTTAAAGACCAGTTCACTGCTGAAATGTTGCTTTAATGAAGGTACTTATTTAGAGATTGTGATCAAATAAACTCTTAGTTTCTTTATAACAAACTGAAATTGAGCTTTTGGCCTAGAAGGCCTGATATCCAGTCATTTATTCTTTCTCTGGAAGACACATTATCCAGTAATTTAATCATTCCTGCAGCACTTTTCTGCAGTTTCACCCATCTGTCCACATCCTTCCTGAACTGGAATAGACACAATATACCAGTAGCTGTTTGGTAATATCAACGGTAATACCTCAATGCCAAGCGCAGGGGTGACACAGGCTTCCCTCTTCTTTGCCATATTCCCTGGATCCCAAGAGTGCACCCCAGGATCTCTGGGCTGCTGTATCTGTGAAGGCAGCAGATGTTCATCTGGTACAATCACCGGATCCAACACTTTTCTTCAAAATTTCATTGATTCCTAGGGTTAAATTCTCAAGCATTTTTCTTCTGGTCTGACAGCCCCACCGGACTTCTGAGGGCTGTCAGGTCTCTAGAAATGACTTCTCAGCGATTACACTATTTTACTTGCACCTGAAGGTAGGAAGCCAGTCTCTATAGTTTCCCTATATTGTATACAGGAAAGTGATTCTCAATGGGACATTTCATAAGAGTTACGTAACATAACTGTGAATATATGACTTCCTATTGCCCACAGAGAATCTAATGAGATTAAGCTCCTAGCTTAGACCCTTAAAGGGAGATTAAGTGAACACCATTCCCTTCCACATCTCCAATCCTATTCCATTCAATGAAACAAAATAAACAGCATATTCTTTGCACCTCTTACCCTTTAGTTGTATGACTGCACCCCACCTTAAAGTCCACTCAGTGCTTTAACTGAAGTAGCATTTAGCAGTCCTGCTAAAATGCCTCAGGCATTTCTTCATTGTGGACCTTCACCTCACTTCAGCAGCTGCAGACATTTCTGAAACACTTTGCTGATCCACAGTTTTTAAATTGCATGTACCTAGCAGACACTCTCATTATAACAATAAACCATTTTGCACTACCAGCTGTGCCTTTGGTCTCATGTCTATAGGATCCAGCACATCATGCACTATCTGAAAGGATTCACATTGTTCATAAGATTCTGTTTTACTGGTCTAGGTTACAAGTTGGAAATTTCTCTTTTTGGATTCTGGGGGGTGTGGGGGGGAAAGACATCCTGTGATTCTTGTATGGAAATACGCTTCTTTTGTTGCTTCACATCTTTGCGATTAGGAAAAATGTTTCTGTGTGGGTCTTTGATGAGCCTCTCTGTTAAAGGTCTGCCTTATTGTCAGAATTGCTATAAGTTCTTAGTAGATGTATTTATCGCTAGACCTAAATATACTGCATTTGATAATACATAGCATTCATTTTAGTCTGTGTGTGTGTGTGTTCAGTTTTTTTAAATATGGTTGTGATGTGCTGAAGGCTGTTTTATCTTATGCTATAAGGTGCTATAAGGTTTCCTCCCAAGAGGCCCTCATTACATACAGAGGAAAGGTCCTTTGCTTTGCTGGTTCTCACCAAGTCTGAAAGAGTAGAGGAGGAGACAGGAACAACATGATATTTCTGTTTGGTTCCTCTGTGATATATTGTGCTTAAGAAGGTCCATCAATCATGGTGTGGGGCTGGTTGGACATTCATAATTTAATAATTTATAGACCACAATGGTTGTGGGTATGAAAACTGTATTTTGATTTCTTGAGATGGTTCATATTTTCAGGGTGAATAATTGCACATAGCCCCACAATGGAATTCCAGGCTTAAATCTCTCCCATAAAGTTTGCAGTAGTTTGGATGTGACTCTATTAACACTGAAGTCAATGTATCAACTTGAGAGTCTTCTGTCAGACTCTAAGCAGGTCAAGCTGGAATCGCTGGTGCCAACACACACATATATGCACACGTCCCTGCTGAACTTTGTTTTTATGAACTTTACAGCTTGGATCTGTCTTGGGAAAACTAAGGTCTCTTAACTTCCTGGGAAATGTGCTTGTTAGAACATCTTTGCAACAAAGCTTGACCTTCAGGCTTCAAGGGGCACTTAAGACATATTAATAATACATAGTTTTAATAACAGAATTTTAAGCAAATTGTTTCTCATTTGCAGCTGAAGTAGTAGCATATGTGGTGCACTTCTTGAGTCATTTGTAATATAATAATAAGTACTGTTATATCAACTTATATTTTCATTGCTTTTTTTCTCAGTTTTGGTGAAGTTCTTAATAAATATGAGTCATGTACTGTGATTATATAATGCTATGATCTGAAAAACAGTGCTAAGGTGCATTGAACTACTGACTTTCCTAAGAAAACTAAGGAGCTGAGTGGGTTGAAGAACTATACCCAAGCATCATTTTTTGGAACACCAGAAATTATTGTCACAATAATTGCAATACAAGCCTCTGTAAACTGGTCTGCCAGTGCGCTCGGTTCCTACCAAAATTTGCTGGGAAGCCATTCAGTGTTCACAGTGTGTTTGGAACACCCCCAGGAACTTCGCTAGCTGTGCACTAGAATGATACGCAATTGTAATTTCTGCACCAGTGAATGCACGCTCTGCTGCCTCACAGAGTGGCCAGGGCACACTTACCATTCCTTAACAGAAGAAGGGGAATTACCTCTCCTTATATGTTGATTTGTTTTTCAGTTAGCTACTAAGATTGCCTCTGTCAGAAAAAGCAGAGGAATAGTTTATCCCAGAAAGCTGGCAGGCAATGAAAAGCAAGTTCCATCACATCCAGTAAAGTGATACCATTGCTGTACATTATGTCACATCATAGGTGGACGAGGTACTACCACTGTGATGAAGAAGGTGGACTATGGTAAGAGAGCTTCTGCAAGAACATGTGAAAAATGTTGTTATGCTTGTTAGTGGGTTAGAAAGCAAGCTGGATTTGTACATGCACTGTTTAAACATGTAAACAACTGAAGCCTTAAAGGGTCAACCAATGACTTGCAGCAGTCTTCCTATTTACTTCTGACCTGGTGCACTATTTAAGAAGAACTTTAATATCTCAGGAACAATTACATAGCAGTTGTTGAGCAATTAAAATTGTATGCCCTTCCTGGTTTAAGAACATACCACATCAGCTCAGCCTAAGAGACTTGCTCACTCTATACTCACTCCTACTCAGACAAACTAGACTTTGCTAGGTATAAACAATGTAAACAGTTCAAGAACCCAAGCCTTCTTATTTGGAAAAATAGATGGAAATAAAGATATTATTTATACTGTACACGCTTTCTGGAGTGGAGAAGAGAGCTGTTTTCAGCTTCTTGTGCTAATAGCTAATTGCTTTGTCTAGCAATTTCCTGCTGTTTGGCAATACTCCTGCTGTGGATCACGAGTGCTCTAACGGATTTGGCTTGTACTGATGCTGCTCTTTTCCTGGACTGATTTAATTGCTTTTGTTATTGTGAAGAATCAACACTGACTAATCATTGGTGTGTCTGTCTGCTAAGATGATGTTGTTTATGAGCATGCTGTTTAATTGTCTTGCTAGTTACTGTTTTTCAGTCCATTTCTGTTTCTGTGGATTTCAGTTTCTTCCTTACAGCAGTCTCATTTAGGCCTTTTTTTTTTTTTTTTTTTTTTTTTTTTTTAAAAAAAAGCATATTCAGGCTGACATGTATGCAGAAACTTTCCTCTAGTTCACTTTCAGGGCAAAAAAGTTCTTACATGGGAACAACCCTACCTGGTTAGATTCAAGAGTCTTGTAGCCCTGTATCTTGTTTTGGACAGTGGCCAACTGAGGCTGGCATACAAGTGGGCCATCTGTCTAACATCCTGTGTTAAGGCTCATCAGAAATATGAGTTGAATCCCTCCAGTGCCAGGATAGCAACCCTGAGCTATCCCATGGCCCTGTATCACCTCCAGTGGATGGTGTGCACCTTCCTTGCCTTGCAAAACATAAGATAAGCGAGTGGTGAACAGCAGATACTGTGAGGGGATATGAAAAGCAAACGCATCACAGTACTACTTCAAGCTGTGTTCCTAGCTTCCAGTGATCTGTGGCTCATCTTTGAATCTTAAGCTAGAAAAGTTTGTGTTAAATGTTGTATGTTTTTTTTCCATGTGTACTTTTAGCATGTGTAAGGAAGAATCTCATTTGCTTTTTTTTTTTTTTTTTTTCCTTTGAGTATTCTTCCAGATTATCTATTTTGATGCCTTTTAGTGGGTGGATAAATATCCTCTGACCCTTTCTGAATACGTATAAGCCCAGTGCCATACCTTCCTCTTCATTTCTAAATGTCCAGTGGGGAATACAGAACTATTCTTCACACATTCTGATAACATTTTGGAAACCCCAACTGATTTTGTGACGCTTTGCTTGCACAGAGCAGTAATTATTTTCTACAACTATTTTCAACAACTTAAAGATTTTTAAGTTAATTTGCTATTCAAATATCAAAATTAGATGTTATATTTTCTGAATAAGTACACTGAACTCCTGAAAATGCATTCAGAAATATCACAGCAGGGTCTGGCTGGAGTTGGTATGCTTTTAAATTCTTACCTAACAGGTTAATGCTGGGATCGTACAAATCTAGCTTGAGATCTCTGGAGAACCTAGTTCTGTCATAGAGTCATTGTATTTCAGTAATGGCAATGACCTGTTTCTCACTGTCTATTTTATTTCATGTCCTAGAAGACCAAAATCTTCTAGTATTTTTGTAGAGAAGGACAGCAGTACAAATCTCACAGTCTTCGAGTTTGAATGCCTTAATGGAACAACAATAGCCAAAATGTACTCATTTTTACATCTCTCCTGATAAACTTCTCTGGGTGAAGATGAGCATTACTTTACATAGGATTTCTTTTTGTGCTACAGAGCAGTTAGGCTACACCCAGGAATTCCAGCCCAAACCACAGACAGTAGTGGGAGGCTGACAGCTGAGTATCACTGTAGTTTTCTGAGCTGTTTTGTGCACTCTGAGCCTGTCCACTTGGACATGGTTGGTTGGAGCTTCTCTAGTCAATGGTTGTGGGACTGCCCTTCTGAAGGGAAGCACTGATGCAAAAGATTTTGCCAAAGAACAATGTCAAGGTAAAGTGTCCTGTCCTGTCATAGATTTCATCCTTGTAAAGTGAATTTTTGTCTGACTATTCATAAATTCAGGTGAATTTCAGGAAAAAAATTTTGGGAATAATTCAGGAACTTTGTTCACTTTCAGAAAAATAAAGAACAGCTGGAAGGGGTTCTCTTATATAATTTAAGCCATGATACAACACAGGAGATGAAAGTTCTAGTCTGTCTGCCTGTCTGATTTGAATTAAGCAGCTGAACCAACATATCACATATTTTCCACCCAATCATCAGACGACTGAGTATTGTAGAGTTACCACCACCTTTTGAAGCGTTTCCACTTTGGCATAAAATTTATTGGAGTCTGGCTTTTAACCCGGGTTTTCTGCCTCTTAGCCCAAAGAGGCTAAGACCACTCAACTGACAGATCATTTAATAAAGTTCTACAGGTTTCAGGAATAGTGACATATTTTAACCCAGCGATAGAAGCTGCCTCAGTCAGAGAGGAATAAGTAGCTTGCTTATAGCATATCTGTATCCTAGTGAGGAACAATTTGGGCAGTCAGAGATTGCTATTTGACCCCTAAATCTATCAGTAACAGCCATAGAAAATCTTTGTGTTCCTGGGGGAGATAGACCTGCTGAGATATGATGATAGTGCTATCACTACATCAAGAGTTTGAAGTTTAACTGCTCTTCCAGTTGACTAAGACTCAGTGAAGAAATAAAAGATGATGATTGAATTGGCTTACAAGCAAATCTGGTGAAACATTGAGAAGGAATTTGGAATGAGGTCTTAAATGCTATGTAACTGGGAGGTGCCACAATACCCTCAATGAAACCTTTTGACCTTCTATATGGATATAGGGATATGAGCTTCTTTAGGGATAACATTCCTTCATAGCTGACAGTGTAGGGTGTCAGGGTGTCAAAAGGAGGACTCATCATTCCTGGTAATGTTAGTTTGAAGTCTCGAAGGGAGTAGGTTACCTAAACAAGGTGGAAGCACTAATTAAAAACAAAAGAAATATAGCCATCATGTGTAGGATGATGATGTATCTGTATAACTGGGAAATGGAACTAGTAGGAAATGCAGGTCACTTCAGGGTTAATAAATAGATCAATATAGCTTGCACTGATTTTATGAGAGACATTAAAAAGCTTTGAAAAAACCTCTGCTGCTAAGTTTTATGTTTAATTTCTTTCTTACGAATGCCAGAGGAGCAGCCTCCTTTGGGATGATGCCTACCAGCATCCAGGCTGTCAGAGAGAAGATTAGATTCTGGCCTTTGCTGGGGATGATGGCCACTCAGCCCTCAGTGGTCTTCAGCTTCTGATTCACTATGAATAAACTTTCCTAAAAATTCAAGTCACATTAGCTTAGTGTCATATGATATGGCATAAAATAGTCCAGGACCCACTCTCTGGTCTGGGGTAATAAGCATGGTGTGGCCTGCGTCCATTCAACTAAACTGTCTTTCCCTCGGGCCAGTGTGTAGTCTTACTCATTCTGCATCCAGGCACCCCCTGAGCTGTGCTTGTTGACCTGTCCCAAACAGTGCCTAGATGAGCTAAAAAGGGAGCAAAGCAGAAGAGCACAGGCTCATGCCCTGCAGCTATTGATTATTAGGAAGAATATGGGCATTGAACTTAATGGATGCTAACTATTTTTGAGGATCTTGGCCTGCTGCTTTTGAAATTGGGATTAGAATGACACAGGCACTTTGGAAATGCTATCATAATGCCTGCTACAACAGTGGCAGCTCTCAAAAAGAGAGGAATATTCTTATCCAGCTTGGGTCAGGCTGCCACTTGGGACTGGTAGCCAGCAACTGACTCTCACAGGAGAAAGATCTGCCTTAGAGAAATGCAGGACTTCCCAGCTCTGGCTGGAAAGGGTGCTGGTGGAAGCTGAGAGTGGGGAGAGACAGTGCAGGAGCTTGCTTCTGTGAGACACCATCCGCAGTGTGAAAGCTGGAATTCATTCAGAGGGAGCTGGGAGCCAGGAATAACTACCTCTAACCAACGTTACAAAAGCAATCCAGATAGAGCTGGCAGTACTGAAAGGTGATGTATTACCTTCTATCCCTTTGCTTAAAGTAGCATTTATCTGTACCTGTTTACATTTATAAACTCTGGTGGAATGGTAGGAGGAAGAGGAAATAAAAGAAGATTGGCCAATGCAAACAGCTAACACCTTCTATGAAGGAGCGAAAGGGATGCCTTTTTCCACTTTCTCTCTTGCAGTAATTAAGTACCAATGTGATTTTTTTTTTTATCTAGCAGGTTATCTTTTTCTCATTTTTCATGTTGTTTTCCTGCTTTGGTCACCAAAGATGTACCCAAGAGTCACGGTTAATTGTGCAGAGAATATTATTTAGTAAAAGCCACCTTGATAGCTCTTCTACTCCCTTTTCCCAAGGTACAGATTCATGGAAATTGTTTTTTTGCAGGAGTTTTAGGAGTCCTGTTAGTTTGTAAAATTTCAATATGAATTATATGAACTATATTTCCTCAAAACATTAACCCAGTTTGAGGAATCCGTATTACTTAATTTACAGAGCGAAGCCCTTCCTGATCCCAGCAGTTTGCAATTAGAGATGAGTATTCAATGACCAGCTAAATACTCCCAACTTATAGCCTTGATTTGCACTGAAGATACCTGAGGTTGATAGGCTAAGTTCCTTGCAGATTTTAGCTTAATTTAAATGTATTATCTAAATAATATATATTTACAAAGCATCAGTAAATGTAAAAGGAGATGAGTATTGTCATAATAATCTTTGGATCATAGGGAGGTAGGACAGATTTAATAGAAAAAGACAAACTAATAAACAAACAACATATTTACTTTTTGATATGAAGGCAATAATACAGTCTCACAGAAGTGGAAATAGAAGTAGACATACTATATACAAGCAGATATGTCTGAAGCCTTTACTTTATCATGGGATATCACATACTTTTTACAAATACAGTCTCATGATCTTTTAAACAGCAATAAAATAAGAATACTCTGCTGATACTGCACAGCTGCATAATTTCAAATGATACAGGTTTGGGTTCTGTTTATTTAACAAATAATTGTACTGTGAATGAGCCAGATCAGATGGACTGATTTTTAATACTTATGAAAGATGCCAGATTTATTGCTTTGGAAAAAATGAAATTCTTCATACTAAAAAGAAGTAAAGCTTACAGAACTAGAATGACACTACCAGATAGCTGCATAAATGAGAAATAGGCCCTTAAGCAGTAATGCCATGGTTGTCAAGAAGATCAGAAGATCAAAATGTCTTGAGACAAAACTACAGCAGTGGTGTTTCCCTGATTGAGCAGAAAGTCTAAATCAACTGCTTTGGGAGAGAGCACTCCATTTCAGGGAGTATTAACTCGTTTGCTGAAGTTTGTTCTTCTTTATTTTGCTGTCCATAACGGAATAGAAAAGACCAGTGTATCATAAACATGCAGATGTTGCTATTTGTACTGCTACGGTTTTAGAGACACAGAGGAGAGAGAGTCCCTCAGCACCATACACAGGGAGCACCTGGGATGGGGAGAAGGGCAGGGAAGGGCTGAAGGAGAACAGGGCTGGTCATGACTTGGCTGAGTGTATGCTAAGATTTTCAAAGCCTGGAAAGCAATCCTTCAGAAAATACTGGGCACTGAGTGTCCCTTCAAATATAAGTTGAGAATTTATAAATATGCACAGGAAGAGCCCATCCTTTGTGCTTTAAAAGCTGTAACTCTGTTGACGTTTTCTATGAATCACATTGACTGGACATGATAGCCTTCGTTTCTAGTAAATGCCATTATCATTATGGATATATTTGAGTATGCCTGTCATTTCACTGAATAGGTAACAACGTATTTTCAAACAAACAAATTAGACATTGAAGCCTAAACTAGACACCTTGAGTCCCTTTCTGCTGAACAGAGAGAAACAAGTATATTTGGAGCCATATGGTCAGTCTGAATAAATGAGAAGAGGTGAATCCTACTCTTAGGCAAGTAAAACTTAGAAACTTTTATGTTTCCCAGGAAACTTCCTGGAAAATAATGAACATCTCTACAGAGTGACACAAGTGAAGAAGAACTGATCTTCCTAGAGACCAGCAAATATTCTTTTGTTGTACTGTGCTTGTTAAAATTTCAAAAATCTGTGAACACAAGGTGCAAACTCTAAAAGCAGCTTAGCGCCACTTCTACAACGGAAGTCTCACTCTTGCTTAAACCCCACCTAGCCTAGTCACTCATTTGAATGCGTGTCCTTCAATGAACTGATCAGTGGACTTTTTGCTTCAGCTGCAGGCTGATTTCCAGCAGGTTTTCATTGGAAGCAAGCTGTAACAAAATATTACAATTTTCCTGATAATTGAAGACTGACTTGCTTAAGCCCCTTAGTCCTGGAAACCCCCCTTAGTTCCTTCTCCTTTTTCCAGTGCTGTTTGTGCAACAGTGCTTTAAATTTGATTAGAAAAATGAAAACATGTTTAAAACAAAAACAAAGAAACAAAACCTCTTAATCTGGGTTTTCCCACAAAAAAGTTGTAATAGAGAACCACAGCCTCAGGCAGAATGCTGTGAAAATGAGGTAAATAAGGAGACAGCATACTAAAGTGGGAACCTGTAGGGGCAAATACAAGGACCTTTGTTTTATTTTTGTTTGTTTCTGCTCAGGCTTAGTTCTTAGCTGATTTAGTTCATATAACACTGTAACATGAAATTTTATTACTAATGCCTGGGAATTTAGAAAGCCAAATTTTGAACCTTTAACATGGGACAGGACCCTGAATAGGCCAGAACCTATGAGGATAATTGCCTTGACTATTCGAGTATACGTAAATGAAAACAATGGAGGCTTCTCATTTCTAGATTATAATACAAAATTATAGAGAATAACAGGCAACTCCTTTAAAAAGAGAAGATTCAAAATAATTCAGAGAGAGAAATAAAATAAAGGCATACAAAACCAATCTCTCTCTTCCCCACCATGCTTGTGCAGGATAGGACCTTTTCCCACTTTGCCTTTTGTTCTATGACCTCCTGGTTGAACAAATTCCCTGGTCCTCTCTTCTTCCTAGGAAAGTACGCATATTTCCATTACTTTAGAGGGCTAGTTTTTCCTCTGGAAAAAGTAAGGTGTGTGTATTGAAGACAAGTGTGGACATCACCATTGGCTTTGAACTGAGAAAGCCAACAACTATAGTGAATAATTAAGAGGTCTTGGTGGCAGATCAGAGGATGCTAAATAAGTCTTTTGCATAGTTATGTTAGAAATTAGTAGCAGGTTTCCAGTACCTGAGGGAGGCTGGCCTACTGTTCTATAAGAAATCATGGTGTTAAGGAACCAAGGTATTTTTAATATGGAACACAGTAAGTTTTTTAGAAAGTTTATACAGCAAAATTGAATAATGGAGACATTAAATTTATGATAGAGAATTGGCATGATATATAATGTTTATATGTTATGAATTCTGTTCTTTTGGGCTAACACTGATCACCTGTGATAGAGGATGGAGGTTTCCTTCAACCCTCCTCTTGTTATATAATTTGTTTCTGGGTCATTTTGTCTTTTTTGTCCGTTGCACCAGTGCAACTACTGTATGTAGAGAAGTCATGCTGTCCTACTCTGTTGAAAATGCCTCCCTACAATTAGGAGGAGGGTGCTGGATATGTGTGTGTTGCTATACTGGTTGCTAAACTTAAAGTTGGGAAGAATTCTTTCCCCCATACCAGACAGGAAATGTTTATTGGGGATTTTGGAGATGAGGGATAGGGATATCTGTATTTTTTACATGGGGAGAAGTATGGTTCTTGAGATCTTCTCTGAATTTATTTAACATACAGCCTTATTGCAAGAGCATGGGATGTTGAGGATATCCTTGACTTTCCTACTCTCTTTCCACTGTAATATTTGATTTTTTTATTGAAAACTCTAAGCTCATTGTAGATCACTGGACAGAGCATTGAGGCCCAAGTGATATGGAATAATAGGGAATAGCTATGGGGTAGCCCTCTAGAACTAAATATCTACTGCCTGGTTGCCCGAGATTAAAAGGGATTGGGCTTAAGAATCAAGGTTCTTCAGAGTGTTTATTCCTAGGTAAGAGATTAGCTTTTTTTCTTTTTATTTTTTTTCCTTTTGTTATATTGCTTAGTATTACTCAGTCTGTGCAACCAAAAGTACTTTTTAAGAATAGAGGGGTGAATACCACACTTCATCCCTTGGATATCATTTCACTATACCATATACATCTGCTTTCAATTATATAATTTAAATTTCACATTGACATAAACATATAGAAGACAGAAGAACAACCTTTTATGGAAAGTGGTAGAAGATCCATCACTTAAATAAAGCAAAATTTTACCCCATCTAAAGAACTCAGGAATATATTATAGGGAAGAGTCATATATTAGCCAGGAAGGGACAAGATGACCTAAGAGCATTTTCATGTATAGTTACATGTTTATGTTCCAAATGGTTTCCCATACTTCAGTAACAAGACAAACATGTTACTAGATCTGATGTCCAAATGACCTTAAAGACATTAAACATGATATCTATGTGAACAACAGAAATATATTGTATTCTATATCATGAGTAATAGCTATTTTACCCAGAAACACCATAATCAAAGAATGAGACATATTCTTGGTATGGTCTAATTTACCAAGTACATATTTGTACATGTTTAGTAATAATATATTCAAGCTAAGTTATGGTACTTACACTGTAACCTCTGGCTTTCCCTAGGCGAAGTTCAGAAAGCCAGCCTGACATCAAACAATGAATTTGAAGTCAAATAATTAATTAATTTTCCTTAGCTAGAATTAGCTAAACCTGTATTAATAACTGGCCTTTGTGTGTTTGTACAGATTAGAAGAGCTGTTTACTAGGAATATCTGACTGACATATCAAAAGTGAGACAATTTTATGCTCATGGTAAAATAATGAAACATCTCTGTTCAGAGGTGCATTCCTGTGGCACTGAATCTGTGTTCATGCTAGGTTTCCATCTGGAGCTGCAACTCAAAGGCATTTCTCACCCGGCAATCAGTCAGGACTGCCAGGTCCTTGTTCTCTTTTGTCATTTTCAGCTTGTGATCATCCCATTTACAGGAAAAAAAAAATTATTTTCTTTTTATTGCACAACCTCGCCTGTGGACCACTGTATTTTCTCTCAGTTCTATCATTCTTGTACTCAAGTGCTCCCAGGTCTTACAGTGTAATATCCCACATCTCCTCTGGACTGATGATGCTTTGTGATTTTGTGTCCTTTGCAAATCATGAGCTCATTTGCTACTGTTTTTGAGACAAAGTGATTAACATCACTGTGGCAAGATCAAGTCTCTATCCAGTCCTTGGAGACTGTTCCTGATAACCTCCTCCAGCTGGATTCAGCATTGCTCATTTCATCTCCTCTGTAGTCCATTTTCCACCAGGTTGGCTACTAATCCCTAGTGTAATTAATGACTTTGCATATAAAATCATATCAGTAGTCCAGATAAATGAGAGCTATATTATTGCTTTTGCTTAAAAGGTCAATTATTTCATCAAAAGAAAGCCATAAATCTGTTGTTATGTATTTTACCTCTGATAAAACCATGTTGTAATATCTCTTTCTTCCTCTTTCTAGCTCCTTATACTTTTTAAAAAAATTTTTTTTTCTCTCTAAAACAGACATGAAGGGTTGAACAGACCCTCTGAAGGGTTAGGCAAATAGGCCTTTTCAATAAATGACAAAACTTGCTGTTCACAAGCCATATGTTACTATCCATCTTGAAGCAATATGGAAAATGGCAAAATACATCCCAATAGCTTCCAACTAAGTAATATAAACAAACAGTCCCAGTGTTCTTAGGCTCATATGTGTTCCCCAAAGATTTACATTCTTTCTAATGTAAGATAAAATTCATGATAGGGAAAATATGTTGGCAAGAAAATATTAATTACTGTATTTTAACTTTTAGAATTGGATAATCCCTCAGTCCTGAATTAAGAACATTTCCCCTTGTAGAGTCTGGCAGAGGAGATGCTCCATATCATGTGTTTCCTAATGACATCAGCCCAGCCCACATCTGTGCACTGGAATGAAACTTGCACATCAGGACAGGGTCTTCAGGATGCTCTTTTGGGTACATTGTGTATTCTGGAAATGCTCAGTGTTACAAAAGTGATTATCAAGGAAAACTCTTTTTAACTCATTCTGGTGTCTGCGTATTGGTAAAGCCTCAACTGGAAGCTCATTAAGACACTCCATTTTGGTGCCATTATGGCAGATCAGCTGCTCTTAAACTTTGCCTGCACAGACACCAGCACTGTCTCTCTCTTTGGAGTTTCTGGTATGTTTGTTTGTCTCAGTCTGTGGCACTTTGTTTTGGAAATGTTACCTTACGGTTCTCAGGATCCATGCAGAACGCTCTCTGTATCCAAATTACACAAAAACGACTATTCAAAACTCAGCTGTTGCATGTATTTGGTTTTACATTCCCCTCTTTAGTTTTCTTCTTTTACTGTTCATGGTGCACCAGGTTTTTGTTCTCCTTTTTACTTAATCTCTGTATTTTAGTTTGACTCTCTCATTGTTTACATTTATTGACTTCCCAGGAAAATCTTTGGCTGCTTCCAATTACAAGGTCTAGGCTCAAACAGCCCTTGTTCAGTCTTATCTTTTCTTTTTTTTTTTTTTTTTTAAATTGAGGAACATAAAAGTTTTCTAAGCATAAGCACAAATTTTACATGTTCTCTACATATAGAAATAAACACTTACTGTATCTTGGTGAAAAATCCTTTTCATATCTCCAGGTGTTTATAAGGTAGGTAAAAAAACCAAATAAACAAACCAAAAACCCCTCCTTTGTCCATCTGAAGTGAAACACTGAATCTGAAGTGCACATCTACTTTATTATTAAAATGAAATTTTTCTTTCTTTTTAACTTAGAGCTAGTTAATTTTGAAAACAATTGTTTGGAAAATGTTTTAATTAAAATGGAGTAATCTAATCCACATCCAGTTTTTCTATAATTCTAAAATTTGTATTAACTTTTGGTGAAGTATGTTCTTCATTTTGAGAGGCAGATGGCATCTAGAAAATGTTTCTAGTTTACACCGACAAACAATTACTTACATTTGGTATACGCTGATTACACAATATATTGAAAAAATTATACACATATTGTTTCTTTTGTCGACATTCAAAATCTTTCAGTAATGTCTTTATCCAATTATTCTTAATGTTCTTCCACTTTATATTTTCCAGAACACAGAACAATATATAGTTCACACACTTCACAGAGATAGGCACTGAAAGAAATGTTCCGAAATACTGAGTGCAGAATGCATGGTGAATCAAAGCCTGGAGAATCTTACAGGTCAATATAGGGAGTCATGTAGACATTTCTTTCACAAAGTGAGGTGAGAGCTGTTACATTTTCATATGGAAAAAAATATTCAAGTGAACCCCTCTCACCCACCACTGGTTCCATCCTGAGGCCATTTGTTTTCCATGTCCTGGAAAGCTTCTAAATTGCGTGATCTGCATATATATATATACACACATATGTATGTATATGTGTGTGTGTGTGTATATATATATATATGTATGAATATGTGTGTATATATATACACATATATGTATATACACACATATATACAATATACGTATATGTATATATATGTGTATATATACATATATATATAAAACCAAAATCAGATTTGCCACAGAGCTTAGGAAAGCCAAAACTAAACCTCTAGAAGCTATTATATAAAGCAATGGATTATTGTGTTATAAACTGTCTCGTTAGTAAGTGTTCAGGTCACTGGCCAATGATTTCTCTGACATCAACTTTTTGTATGTATTGCTGCTATCGATGAATGACAACTCGCTCAGCATTTCCTTGGAAGTTTTCCTTCCAAATAGGATAATGAGTATTTAAAGACAGGTCATTCAGTTTAAAGTGAAGCGAAATCAGGCTGCACAATACTTGTAAATATGTTTTCATAGAACCTTTCATAAGAATATTACTTTACTGAGAAGAGAACTTAATATTAAGTAGCTCGCTTGTTTCTTTAGTAACTGTAGTAATTGCTCTTTGGGAAGGGCCTGGAAAATTATTTATTTGTATGTTTTCAATAGGTGAGGGGAATAAGTTGTATAGAAACAGAGTTGACAACATCTGTTTGCTCTCAGCAAAACCACGTGCTGTGGATTTCACAGGAATGTAGAAGCTGGATGAAGTAGAGAATACAATGCTAAAACATTCATTTTGGGGGTGTTTTGGAGTTAGCTTTAGAGAGGCATAGTAAACATACCTTGCTGGGGCTGGCTCAGAAACTGTGGTCTTTACCGTATGTTCATAACTTCAATTCAAAGGAAGCCAGGGTTGGCGGATCTAGCTTTTACATTTGATTGAGATGATGTAGAAAGAAATTACTTCTGTTTCTGAAAAGGGAACACCTTCCTGAGTGGAGAGCCAGCAGTGCTGCTGCAGAGCTGGTGTCGGAGCCTTGTCCTGGCTAAGAGTTTCTCCCCTTTCCATTTCCATGCTGATCTCTTCCTTTCTGCTCTTCTCAGCCTAATCTTCACCCAACACCACAACTGAGCAGCCTCTTGTAATAGCAAAAATGATGAGATGTCATTTAAAACTAGCCAGGACAGGCTGTCTTTAAGTGTGCCTGTCGCACTGCATTGTAGAGCTCCCAAAGGCCCAGATTCAGTCATCTAACCCAAGAGCGCAAGTGTGTGCTCACATTTCAGTAACCATAGAAAGGGTCCTGTATACTCTCAGCAGTGCTGTGAGGTAATAATGGCTAAATCATATTATTAGGCCTTTTATAAAATTCAGAGAAACTTTATTTTAAAATACTTTTCCTTTCTGAAAGTTATCTTAATCTAACCAATGAGAAAAGAGTCAGAAAATGGCTTGGAGCTTGTCTGATCCAAAGTCAGTTGAAGTGAATAAATGCATATTCTTCTGCTGAACATGCAAGAGCACCTGAATCATGCCCATTGTACTGCAGGGCAAATCCTAATTGCTTGAGATTAAAAATCAATAAGATCTTTGCTCTTGACTTCATTCTAGGAGATTACTTCTGGGAGAAAAAGGCTTGGCAGATATAATTTTAGAGACTACTGAAGAACACAGTTCTGACTGACTATATTATATGAATAGCTTGAATGAAATAAAATAAAGGCTATTACCTGCTAGTATTTTCTCACTTGCCCTTAATGTTGCTTATTTTCCTCTGACAGTTTTAAGTGTTAATCACAATGACTAATAAACTGAGAGTTTGGGATACCATCTTATATTTTCAGCTATTCTCTCTTTACTCATGATGAATACATATATTCCTTAAGGCTAAGCAATTTTAGAGATGTCCAGCAAGGAAAATGTGAGTATTGCACCTTTTACTTAGAGAAGGATTGTGAGTTCATACCTTTCACACACCTGAATGTTTTTTTAGGCTTTCCCCTTTTCTCACCTGAGAATACCTTGGGTTTAGAATCTAAGAGTAGAGCAGGGTATCTTTCATGGCAATGTAAGAATAGTTAAAAAGTTTGGAGCAATTAGTACTTCTTTAATTTTACATTTACATAAAACCCAGCTGTCAGTGCATGTTTTAAATGTCAGACATTTGGATTTGTGAGTGTCTTAGTGCCTAAGGTTTGGAAGATTTCTTATAGGGTTCATCAATTTTCATTTCTGTTAATGTTAAATAAATTCAAAATAATCTGCTTACAGACTTCATTTTTATGCTCCTGTGTTTAAATTGAACAATTTTCAGTTTGAAAATTGATCAAATTGTAATTTGAGCAGAGTACACTTTACCATTATTTTTAGGGCTGGAATTGCTCCCATATAGATTTCAGAATATTCTATCTACAGTTTATTTTTTTTTTGTCTGCAGTGGTAAAGATAACATTATTTGATCCACTTATTTTTTTGTTACCATTGGATTTTCTTCATGGATAAATCAACCGTATGTCTTCTGTCTAGCAATGTCTTTATCACATAAAAATAATACACTTGAGAATTAATTTCCTTTCAGACCTGAGCCTGGTTGTTTAGTCTTGCCATTATTATGGTACACATCACCATTATTATGCCATTATTATGGTTCCACATCACTATGGAAGGGTAAGCATGATATCTCAGACGGAATATTTCTCTGTAGAGAACCATCTTTAATATTAGTGGCCTTTAAAGATGGCAGAAAAATAGTATATTCTTGACATAAGTATTAACTTGTCTTAATGTTATAAGAATGTCCTTACATAGTTTTTCACAGGTTCCTGCTACCTGTTCACGTACTCTCTAGCATATTACCCTTAGAAAAGGGTAAACCATCTGGTAGAATTTGCTTCAATCTGGGAAGGAAACTGGAATACCAAAGACTTCTGCCTTGAAGGCTGGAAAGCAGCATTCAAGGAGTATCTGAGACACCCAGAAGAGCACTTTAAAAGCAGTAATGTATTGCTTCCAGTCTTCCAGAGGCTGAGGAAACAGTCTTCAGGAAACGTAACTTCCATGATCAAATTCTGAACTTTCTTGTGCTTCCTTCCTCCTCCCTCCCCCATGACATACGTAGATTTAGTGATTTTTATGTTAATTATACTGAAACAGTATCTCAGTTTTAATGATTCAGTGGGACCTCTACCTTTCGCCTGGCTGGGTCACTCCCGTGGGAAGAAGAGCATGTGAGGAGCTAGCGGAGGCTGGGCGGCCGGGGGAGCAGCATGCCCCTCTGCTTGGCAGCCCTGCACCAGGCATCCCCCTCGCTGCCAGGCTGGTGGCTGCCAAGAGGAGATGAGGATTTTGGTGGGTGGAAGCCAAGTGCAGTCTCAGAGCTGGTCTGCCAAAGGCAACGGCTGCCAACGCGATAATGTGACGGGAGTGGGGCTCTTTTGTACGAAGAAAAGAAGCAGGCAGAAATATCCAAATAAAGATAACTAGGCAGGTGGAGGGAAAGGATTCCTCACTTCACTTTCGGACCGTACTTTCTCTAACACTGCAGGGGCTCAAAATAGTTTTGGATTGTTTGGCTTGAGTAATGCAGAAATTAATGGATTGGATCGAACCCATGCTCTAATATTGACACTGGTCACTGTAGGAAGTCCAGAGGAAGCTAGGCCTTTTATTAAATGTAAATAGTTCAATTTCTCTGACTGCTAGACTTTTTGACACAGAAACAAATGACAGAAAAGAAGTATAACGAGCAAAAAACAGTTTTAGGCTTCCTGAACACTTGGCATTTGTTTTGCCAAATACTCTTGTTTTGCCAAATATTCTTTCTAGTTATGTAAGCAGATCCATGAATGAAAATACTCTTTATACAATATCTCTGACTTAATTTTCATTCAAGGAAAAGGAGATATCCAAGAGCGGTGTAAGCTGAGGTACTGCTGTATAGAAAAGAAGTGGAAATACTTTGGTTAATATACCAGACCTGAATTTGGGTAAGTGCAAATGCGAGAGATCTTCACATGTGTCCTCTTTTGCCTAGCCTTCAGTTTTAGGTTACTCTTTTTCTTACTCTTTTTCTCCTGAAATATTTTTTTTCCCAGCATTCTCCTGTGCTAGCTAAACCTATGAACATTAACATAAAAATGAAGAGAATCCTGTTCAAAATTCAACACCTCAAGGTCACAGAGTTGCAAAAAGTAGTTATGGTAGAATTGGCCTAGTTCTGGCAATATCAGTAGAATTCACAATCCAACATTTATTTATTCCTTCCTGCTTTCATTTTTGTTTTACTCTTTCATATTTTGGGCGCAAAGAAGGTCAAATATGGGAAATCATTAAGTAACTGGAGAGGAAGACAAACAACTAAGAGTGAAAGAGCCTGTTTCCAGCCAGCCTCCCATGGTAGATATATTTATCTTTCTCTAGACCTTGTTCTCTTGTTAAGAACAAGAGCCAGAGTCCAAGGTCCCCCATGTCAAACTTGAACATTCAAACTAATAGACTAGGACCATATTGCTTTATGTGCTCTTTCCTTGACTCCACAACTAGTGCTTGCTTGCATTCACACTGGCATGGCTTCAAAAGAAGGTGCAGAGAACCTTGTCCACAATCTGGCCTGAGCTGGTAAGTAATTAGGTTGCCTAGATCTCAGGGTCTCCTAATACTCAAGTGACTCTTTTCTGAAAAAGGGTCAATACTGGTTTCCTGTACTGTAAATAGAAGAGATATCCATCTTGTTTAGCTGATTAATTCTGGGAACACGTACTTTTCCCCATGCATGTCAGGAAAGTATAGGGCTGCACATAAGCAAAGCAGACTGGCTGCCAGTCATCCGGGAGGCTTATGTCATCTGTTGGTTGTGTAGGGCATGTAGGTATTGTTTGGTGAGACAGTGCTAAGTAGCTACGTACCAAGCTAAGCACTACAGCAGAGCTGGTTGGTTCCATCTGCAGGAACGCAGCAACGTGGTTTGTTCCACCCAGAGGAGCATAGGCTTTTGTTTACATTAGCTTTCTCAGTGATCTCATCTCACATGAAAAACACAACTTCCTATATAAATGCAGTTTACGTTTACCTCTAAAATATGTGATAGAGATGTGAAAATTGATTTATTGTCTAAATTAATCACAAGATGGTAATTATCATTATTAGATCATTGAATTCATTATGTCTTGTTTAACAGCAAGAATTTTTGGCTGCAGTCTGCATTACATTTTCTTGCCTCTTTCAAATCCGCCTTCTTTGTCTTAATTTGGAAGAATATAGATGAATGAATTATTATTCAGCTTCAAAGGAGCTTTAAAAAATTCTTGTAACATCTAAGTGTGATTTGTCAACACTGAGTATGTCAGTGTTGTTAACTGATGATTAAACGGTAGAAGTGAGAGAAGGTATGAAAGAAGAAAACCTTATTTTAGACTGTCTGATCTTGCTAAAATAAAGTGAGCACTCATTTTGAATAGCATCAGTTTCACACTATAAAGAGAAGTATCTAACTTTTATTGAAGGATAGCTGTTTTGTCCTAAGACTTGCTTCCCCCTCCCCCCTGCAATAATACCTGCTAACTAAAAAGTTGGTATGTCTTCTGTTAAAAAACTCCTTTAACACAGACTAAAAATCTCTATGGAAAATACTTTCTAGGAGTGGCTATTTCACTCAGGGTTTAATTGGTTCAGACAGCATGAACGCTATTTTGTGTGTGAAAAGGGCATGTTTTTACATATATAATATGCATACACTGACTCTCAGTTTCTACCTGCCCTAGTAAAAGGGATACATATAAAGGTTATATTGCTGCCAAAGTTTTGTAGTTTTGCTCTGTTCTGTGTGCTGGAACAAAGAAGCTGCAAAGTGGAGAAAAGAAATGGGATGAGAAAACAACAACAAAAGAATATAAGTTTGTGGCTGTTTTTGCAGGGGCCTGGCACCTAGAACAACAAGGCTCTGCACACAGACATTTGGCCCATAATACTGATAATGACTATTGGTGCTGTCAGAATGTCCAGGAGCCTATATCAGGACTGCAGTATATGAACTTGAACACAAAAAATCCAAATACTTGCAACCTAAAAAAGAGATGAGAGACAACAGGCAAATCCAAGAGAACATCAGAAAACTACAGAACAGTCAAAATGTTTATTGCTACACAGGCAATGTTTTTCTTTTCTTTTCCTTTTTTTTTTTTTTTTCTTTTTTTTTTTTTTTTTTTTTTCCTGTACTCATAATGGAGATTTTTAATGACAAATCTGAGTTTCTTTAATGAGGTTAGATAGTCATGGAGAGGTAGTGTCTAATGACATGGATTACTGGGAATAAGCATGAAAGTGCTTGTTGCTTCTACCACTAACAGTCATATGAAGAAGGCTGGTGTTACAAATCTTCAAGTGTGAGATCAGCCAACCAGTGGAGAGCTGATGCTTTGCAGGAGGAATAGGGAGATGCGAAATAGTCAGGGTGGTAGGACAGGACAAAGCACTCAGCATGGAAATGGGCAACTACAACTGCTTTGCCACAGGAAAGGATCTTTCAGGCAATGCCTGAAAGGCCACACTTGGATACCATGTATTGGGCAGAAAAGATTTTGCAATATTTAAATACAGTTTTAATATGATAACCCGTAGCCAGACCCCAATTCTGAGCGGAACACTGGTAGAGAAGGCTTGGCTGATGGTAAAAGATAAGGATATTGAGAGCCCTCTTTGAATTTGCCAGGAGCTCTTCTAGGCCTTCTAGTATACAGCTATGCAAACAATTGATTTTTCAGTTATGTGTACAAACCCAATCACGCTTGAGATGTTATTTCCACTGATCCAGAATGAAAAAATTTTCAACTACTTTCTAAAACAGAGATCCTCAACACTTTTGTTCCAGCTTACCAAAACATTCTCGTTGCCTGAAATGAAAACTTTTCTTATCTTCATTCAGAACTTCTTACCAAATTGATGAATGAATTTCCTAATAAATTTGTTGAAGAAATGCCATGGTCACAAAATTCTTGATTTCAGTGAATGAGCTACTTGTAGTGGAGAAGAAACAGTCTCTCAGTTCTTATTATAATACTGCACTGCCTGTGTGTCAGCCTGCTCTGGTGGTTTGGCATGGGCTGACCTTCTGTCAAACCTATGGTAGCTCTTCCTGTCCTGGTGAGGGAAAGCTACTGTAAATGAACACCTAAGATCCATGGTTCGTTCTCAGTGTTTAGAGAGGATGGAATAACTAGCTACAGACCATCCACAGCACTAAGCAGACTCTAAGTGTAAATGCAAGCCCTTAATTAGGTCACTTTTCTGTACATTTCAATGCTGCAAAGTCTTTTCTTTTGTCAGGCTGTGATTTCCCTGCACACACGTTCTGCATAGACTCAGGAATGAAAAGTGCTGTTTAGATATGGCCCAGAAGTAAATCTATAACACAAAACTATGTGGCAGAATAGCTTATCTTTTAAACAACATTGGCCCCCTTAAGCCAGCGTCACTAAGATACAATTCAGAATCTTTTCTAACTCTTTTTTATACTTCACTACATTAAATGAATGAGTTTATTTGCGGAGTAGGTACTTTTTAATATAAACAATGTATCAGAATCTGGCCTTTAGAATAAGAAGTGTTTATATTGCTGGGAAATGATGTAATGGCAGCTTGAATTATGCTTATTAGCATGTGAAAAGCTTTAGCAATATATCTGTCTGCTCTCCATTACAGATTTGTATGCAACAACAAAAATGTCCGTGGATAATAGACTGGAAAAAGTATGCGTATTTGGCTGGCTCTGTGTATGTTTTTTTAAAAAACTATTTTCCAGTGACCAGAAATGAACAAATTTCCTGAAGGTGCTGTAGGGAGACAACATACTTTTTTTTTTTAATATCCATGCATGCATGCATGCATATAAACACACACACACACACACACGCATGTGTGTATACATATATATATATATGTATGTATATACACATATATGTATATGAAAGGACAAGAAGGGGGATCCAGGGAACTACAGTACCAGCCAGTCAGCCTTCCCTCAGTACCTAGGAAGGTGATGGAACTACCAATCTGGATACTATTTCTGGACCCATGAAGAGCAGGAAGGTGAGTAGCAGTAGTCATTATGCATTTATGAAGCGGAAACCGTTCTTAAACAGTCTGAGAGTCTTCTACAGAGATACTTGCTAGTTGAGGGGAGAGAACACAACATTCTCATATGCAAGCTGATGAAATATTGGCTAGACAAATGGACAGTGAGGTGAGCTGGAAACTGAACCGCTGGTCTCAGAGGGTTGTGATCTGTGGCACAAAGTCCAGCTGGAGGGCAGTCACTAGTCGTGACTAGCCTTTCATTCATTAGTGACCTGCATGATAAGACCGAATGTACCCTCAGCAAACTTGCAGATGATGCAAAACAGGGAGAAGTAGATGATATACCAGATGGTTGTTCTGCCATTCAGAGGGCCTTTGACAGGCTTGAGAAGTAGGTGGAGAGGAACCTCATGAAGTTCAACAGAGGGAATTCCAAATCCTGCATCTGAGGAGGAATAAAATCCCATGCACCAGTATAAGTTGGAATGAACCATCTGGAAAGGAGCTTTGCAGGGAAGGACCTAGAGATGAACATCGGCCAGCAATGCACCCTCCGAGTAAAGAAGGCCTACTCTATCTTAAGCTGCTTTGCCTTGGGCAGAACCTGGCCAGTAGGTTGAGGGAGGTAATTCTTCTTGTCTAGTCTGCCCTGGTGAGGCCACATCTGGAATGGTGTGACCAGTGCTGGGCTCCCCAGTACAAGAAAGACATGGATCTGCTGGAGTGAGTCTAGTGAAGGGCCACAAATATGATGAAGTGACTGGAGCATCTCTCAGAGGCTGAGAAAGCTGAAACTGCTCAGCCTGGAGAAGAGAAGACTCAGGAGGATCTGATCAATGTGTGTGAATACCCGAAGGCAGAGTATAAAAGAAGATGGTGCCCAGTGATAGGATGAGAGGCAATGATGGGCACAAACTGAAACACAGGGAATTCCATTTGAGCATAAGAGAACATTACTTTACTGTGAAGATGACTGAGCACTGAGACAAATTGCCTAAGGAGCTTGTGGGTCTCCATCCTTTCACATATTCAAAACCCAGCAACCTGCTCTAGCTGACTCTGCTTCAGCAGGGGGTTTGGACCAGATAATCTTCAGTGGTGCCTTCCAACATCAACTATTCTGTAATTCTGTGGAAGAAAATATAAAACAAACTGAAAGTAACTATTCCTTTTCTGCATGTGTTGATTAGTATAAATTCAAACTGAATTCAAATTCAGTTGACCCAAAAGACTGAAGAATTACAGACCTCTTTCACTAGTAATCAGTGAGTGTATAGTAAAAGTGTTTCGGATTCATGGAGCTAGCATTTTGCATCTATTTCACTAAAAATGAAACTTAGGTGGCTGATGCCTTTGTGAATCGAAACTTTACTACATTAGAAGACAAACTCATCATATCTGTATCACACTGGGTGGTTAGAAGATTGCTTTACACAGATTTGTAATGTTCTTTTATAGTTTTTTTTTTTTATTATTTTTTTTAAGCCTACTGCATAACCGAGTGAGTATTTGGACATCATGAGTGTTGCTCTTTTTTTAAGCCTTTGCCCCAGAGAAATTTTTATGGTGTTCTGGTATTTTTCTTGGCATTTTTTGTTTGCTTGTTTGGTTATTTAGTGATAAGGAACATCTTCATCTATAAATTCTTGCCATTAATTGCAAGTTTTATATGGCTTTAAAGCATAGATTGTGATTTTATGTCTGGATTATTGTCTGGTTCTCATACCATAGTGATCTTGGGTAAGTAAAATATTTTTAAACAGAAAAATACATCAGAGAAAATTAGACATTGTAGGGAGGCATTGCATTAAAATGACTGGAATGCCACTGAAACTAAATCCAGATTTATAGATGATAGAGCATGAAATATTGTGAGATTTAGGCAATTCAAGTCAAATCTGAGGAAAGAAGTAAAATAATGTATTTTACAGCCAATTTAAAAGAAAGTGAAGCTTCAGGACACTCACTGAAGAATGTATGGGTTTAGTACAGCATTTAATAGGCAAAGTTTGATGTACTGCATGAGAGGTGATGGTAAAGTCTAGTGGATGGTATAGGAGATATATATATACATAATTTTTAACAACAATGTCTCCTACTTTGTTTATAGATGCCCTGAAGAAATACTTTTGGAAGAAGATTTCTTTGCTTTCTGTAAGAACTTCATCCAGGAAAAGAGATTATAAAATAATTGTTTTGTGAGATTACTCTTTTGCAATTACAGTAATAGATGATTCATAAGTAGTGTGAGCTGGAAAATAATGGTTGCTCATCTAAGTCAATGTTTGGGAAAGCTGGATGGAACCACTTAGCTAGAATTTAGATTTGTGACGAGTACATGGAAAGCAATTAGAGTTTGGGATTGTAATTTATCTGTAAATGCAGTCAACAGAAATTACTGCTTGTAAAAGTAGTGTTAAATCCATGTTCCCTGATGCAATCAGTACAAGGACAACCATCTTCTCAACGAATTACCAATCTTTTGCAATAGAATGAGAACTTATTTGAAAGGACAAATAAGCAAAAATAAAACAATAATTCAGAATCTTCAAAAGAAGTTCCAAATGGTAAAAAAGCTTCTGTTAATAATGGCAGAGAGCAATAGAAGAAAGAGATTCACAATGGGTAGATGAAGTGGCTAAAGTAGCAGGGAAGAACACAACCTCTAAGGAACACTCTATGAATTGGAGATGTCCACCTGGCGCTGCAGGAACTTCCGTGTTCCCTGCATCTTGGCCATTAGCTCCCTAAGCCCCTGTGGAGCTTTTTCCCGCTCAAAACATCTGTGGAAATATTCGTAGGCAGGATGTGATGAATAAGTGAAGCATTAACTGCAAGGCTGTAGTGGAATCAAGTCTGATTATTTTGTGATTGCAGCTTTCCCACTGGTTTATATTTGGACTTCATTCACATTTAGGCTATTGCCATCTGGAATTTCTTTGTGTCCTTGAAAATTAAGGGAACATTGCATCCTCCAAAAATATTGGAATGTATGTAGGAGACCTAAGAAAGAAACTTTGCCTTATATAACATAACTCCTAGATGATTTTCTAATTTGTTCTAATGATTTCTCACTGTAGCCTAAATGTGCAGATTATTTTGTATGTCCTCAACATCATTTTGAAGGAATTAAAGCTATAGCTTTCAGAAATAATTCTCTACATCTGGAGAGTCATTTTCCCATGGTAATCCACAAGATACAATCTGTTCTAGTCTTCAGTTCAAGAATAAATAGATTTGTTCTGTAAAGTGTAAAACTGCATCCAGTTAATGGGAAAAAAAGTGTCTCTGCACAGGTTAAGATTCCCATAAAGGTAAAATGGAAGCACTATGCTGAATACAGCAGAGCTACGACTTATTAATGCCTGTTAAAGTCCTGATGTGAGTATTGCTAGAGAGAGCTTGTGACAGTGCATCTGATGTCCCTCTGAGATATTTGTAGGGTCATATGGAGAGGTGAAGAAGCTCTGCAATTGTCTGATAGAACAGGGATGGAATCATATTGTTTGGATGATATTTTGCCTGTTATCCTACTGCTTATAAGAAGGAAGTAATAGAGAGTATAACAACTTTGCAGAGCTTCCTAAAAGTTAGGCATCTAGTCTAAGATTTTCTATTTTTCCCCTTTAATTGACGGTCACTTCCAAATGACAGATTGCTGTCTCTGAAGATCAGTGTCTCAGACAGAAAGCATAATCTTTTGAAAGTTCCTATTTGTTTCCACTGACTGCTAAAGCAATCTTGGAGATGCATTTAAGGCACTTTAAGATCCTTGCAAGCAGCTAAGTGTAGATGAAATGGATCTTGCCCATTGTGTTCTGTCTGATGGAAAAGAGATCTATATCCAGCAAGTGACCTTTGCTAAGATGATTCAATATAGAACATTTGTTGTCCATGAAGTATAAAATGATGGGAAGAGTTTTGCAGAACATTCACTGATTCTACTGTATGAAAATTTTCTTGAACATCAGTAACTTCCTTCCTGTTTTGTAAGGTAAACTGTAACTGTGAGGTGCTTGTAAAATTGGCATCAGCTTGCTCTAGAAGTAATGTAGAAATAATCCAGCTCCTCAGCATACAGCTTTCAGCTGCACTATGATTATATGGAAAGCCTGAAAGTTCATCGGATTCCAAATTAATTTAAGTTCTGCTTTCTGCTCTTGAAAGCATACACAATGTTTGTTAACGTTGAAGCAGGCACTAAAATGCCTGACATATCACACTGACACTGATAAAAGGACTTAACTGAGCCTGACTAACTGTGAAGTTGTCTTTGCTTGGGTTATAAGTTCATCCCTCAGACCTGAAGAGATGATCTGGCAGGAAAAGAGATGCATGCTGCAGCAACTCTCAAATATAACAATCCTTTAGAAAGGCTCCACTTTTATGAAATCATTGATGTAGGGTACACATGAGACACTGGATCTTCTTATACATATAGAAGGTCTTATGGATATAATGTAGAGCAACATTTTGTAAAAAGTGGTGGTACTGTGAAAAATTCAAAGGGTAGCTCCATGTATTGAAAGTTATCCTGAAGATCAGAGAAGTTGTTCACTTCAGGAACAGGTCTGAAATAGACTTAGAGAAGACAGTATACCAAAACAGAACTTGCTGGCACAGTTGCTGTGCAATTTGTCACTGTTGTGAGAAGCAATAGAGGATGAAGATATCACCTCTTAGTATAAGAGATGTGACGTAAAAAGCCTGATTTCTAAATGAACTTGGAACCTCAGGTATTCTACCTTGCATCATATAGAGAACTTTTCAGCTATGTTTGTTTCTATGAGAAATTTTCTGGAAAAGAATGTAAAAGGCCTAAATTAATAGAAGTTCAAAAGTGGTTGCATAGCTTTATGGGACTTCGTACTTCAAGAAAATTGGAAAGTCAACTGTCAGAGGTTAGGAAGGGCATATGGTAATGTTTTGAAACAATGAAATTTTCTCCACTGAAGGATAAATATCCTTCAGTGTTAGTACCTCACTATGTGGTAAGTTACCATTCTCTTGGCTAGAGAAACAGAGAAATGGGGAAAACATTTTCCATCTGTTGAGTCCCCCCCCCCAACGTCGCTTCTTTTTTGTCCTCTTTGCCAGAGGAAAAACAATAAGAAAGGTCCCTTCTCTAAAGATCACAACTCAACCTAGCAGAACTGCCTGTTCCAACCATGTTTGGTGAGTGCAGATCAGAAACACTGTTCCTCTCACCTGTGAGTTTACCAAGCCAGGATCTGTCATCCTGAGTTCATTGAATCGGTGGTAAAATTTCTAGTGGCATCTGTGTGCCAAGGGTTTCACTCTAAGTATTATTATGTATTTTTAAGCATTAAATGCTCAACTAGAATGTCGTTTTTTTTAAAAAAAAACTCTTCTAAGTACAATTAAGAGTAGTTGAAAGACACTTTAAATCATAGTCTTATGGCTCTGTGTGATGCAGGAGGCACAAAAAATATGGTTCCAATGTTTTTCTTGAGAAATGTGAAACTGCTTCTGAAGTTGGGACCATTGCTTCAGTAACTGACAACACATGCTATTTGTGAAATGAAATGCGCAGGATTGTTACGAGCTACATGGACTTCAGAACTGACCTGCACTATGGTACAACCTCTTTTTCTTTTGCTTTATTCCTTAACAGGTACTCTTAAAGTAAAATATAATTTGCTGAATAGGTGGAATTCTGAATTCTATGTTTTTGGTTATATGGAAAAGGTATCTTTTGCTAAAACTTTTGAAATGTTCAGTTCAACTTGGGTTCTTAATGACCCTACAACTCTGGCATGAAAAGTAAAATGCTGTTGTCATAAAGAGGGAAGATGGAAAATGGGAGAAAGTACACTTTTCCATAGCAGAAGATCTGAAAAGAAGTTAATACTCAAATACAAATTAGTAGTTTTATTGTACTGCAAACATCTGTGTCCTGAAACAAATTTTTCATGAGCCAGTGGAAATGAACACTTCCCATGTGTGCTGGCCTAACACTAGAGAAATGTTTAGAGCTGTTGGAGAATATTAGGATGAAACACTTTCCTTTGGAAAATGGCAAGCTATTGAAACAGAGGCTTTTCAGGAATGGGCTGATTTCAAAAAACTTCTCATGTGAGGAAAAAAAAAGTACTGACACTGCCAAAAGAATTCTGGCTTATTTTTTTTTCCAAATACAAATATTCTGTTTTTAGTTCCAATTGACTTCTCATTCATTCAAATTAATTAACTTCTGATAGTAATTAATTGTCTCTCATATACAAATATCTCAGCATTTTCTGAACAATCTACCTCAATGTGATATAGTTACTGAATTGTCTAATTCCAGTATAAAATACATACATACACATATATATATGCATATATGTGTCTGGAAAGATTATATATAAATTTTAGCAGTATTTTACAGTGTAAATACTTCATAGTAGAAGTTACATCTAGCATACTGTTAACATAGCTGAAAATAAATCAAAAACAAGCAAATCAAATAAAATCATTAATGTTACATATACGTTTCTTGCTGAGAGCCAGAACTATAAAGCTTTCCCATTTACTACGCAGCAAAGATAGTTACTTTCCAAGCACGAACATACACTTAGCTAGGTCATTTAAGGCCTTTTATAGGCCTATATGCTAACATGTTCTCTTCAGTTCACCCAAGACATAATTTTCTGAATCAGCCATATAAAATCTGTTAAAATAAATTGTTTTTGATAGGCACGTGCATGCCTATTTGGCCACATAGAGACAAAAAAAATAGAAAGAAGAGAAATGAAGTGTTTATTTATATTTGGCAAATGTAGTACATTGGCAGGTAGATTGGACTAAGGAAAACTAAATTCAGTTTTTCTGATCATCTGTAATTTTGTTCTAGTTTAAAAATTGATAGCTGTCCAGTGGGCAAAGTCTCAGGTTATTTATGTTGTTTGGAGACCTCTGAGATGTTCATTTTCAATTGCTTTTGTATACCTACTGTTACAGATTTTTGGTCTAAATCTGAAATACACTAGGGAGTTCTCTTATTGAAAAAGCTTAATTAAGCAGGAGAGGAAAAAAAAAAAGCCCAAATTAATAAACATGCCATGTCAAACTGTATTTGTTCTCTATACATTTAACTGAAAGTACTTGAAATTTAAGCAGTCCTAAGAGCTCATGAAAAACTAAGGTTTTCTAGGGTGAGGGTTCATGGAAGCAGCAGGTGCAAATCCTTGTGAATGTAATGCTATTGCTGAGACCCATAGTGAGAAACCATGTCTTGCATTGGATTTGAGGAAATATGTTTAATATGGTCATATTTAAAAAACAGAATGACTAGCTGTTAAGTAAAACTCTCATTAATTAGTCAAAAACTTAGCTTAGGATTTCTGACGTTTTTGGGGTAGATACATGAGGAAGAAAAAGGTCCAGAGTCTTAAACCAAAGAGCTCGGATAGCCCTTAGATTCTGTGGAAGCAGGGAGTAATTTAGTACTAGCGTAGAAATCAAACAACTGGAAATCTGATGTATTTGAGAATATTCTCAAGAGAATGTGTTTAAATTAACACACCCAGATTCCACTAAAGGGAGGAGGAGTTAAGCACATAGTTATTGCTGGGTTCAGAATTATCCTACAGTGAATTCCCTGAGTGTTTTTGTACTCCTAGGCTCAGTTCTATGAACTTGTGTATCAATAAGTTGGCCTATCACAATTCACATGAATTAGACTAGGTATTCACCAACCTTTGCTAAAAATGTGTCTTATGTTGTCTTAACATGCTCCGTTAATACACGCTACACATTTATTTCTAAAGAAAAAAAAAAAGGATTGTGTAGCTGTAAAACTAAAAGATTAGTTGTGAATCATAAAGTCTTGATTTATTACCAAACAGCCAACATTACTACTGATAGTTATCTATTTGTTCTTCCTCTCTTCTTTCCTCTCTTCCCTCCTTCCTTCCTTCCTCTCTTCTCTCCTTCCTTCTCTCCTTCATTCCTGTCTGGCTGTTAGCAAATGGATCTCAAACGTTTTGTCGACTGTAGTGTTGTTCTATGGATGACTGGATGAGTGGAAGAAGCTTTTAATTCATCCAGCTTCTTATTTTCCCTTTGTTCTGGTTCCTACTTTCCTATTATTAATTTTCATAGTGTTTTCTGTTTCTTGAAGATGTGATCTACTATGTATAATTTTGTCTAAAATACATTTCATTATGATATAGTCACATGCTACTTCGATTTTATTCTCAAGTTATTTTCATTTCATCCCAGCTAGGGAAACTAAAAACGATAAAGGAAGGAGAGTTAACCCCTCCATTTTGCCTTTTCTCCCTGTCAGTTACCCTGGGAATGCAGAGGAAATTGCAAGACTTGGTTATGTTTTTCTTTTCTTTTTTTTTTTTTTTTTCCATGGGTCCTTATAAACAGAAGAGGACAATGGCTTAAATTAATATTTTTTGCAGCAATTAATTAATCAAATCCAAAAGAGAGCTGGCATTTTGTCCTTCTACCAGGTCCACATGTGTTGATCTTTCAGAGGTTTTGCTGGGTGTTCTCATGAATCATCTTCCCTGTGAGTAGCTGAAAATTCATACAGCCTTTAAAAAAATATCTATTTCCCTTGTAAAAAGCTAGTAGGGGCAACCTCAGTGGATTTTAAAAGTATCCCTTGTGCTTGAGTGTGGAGTTCTGGGTTCCAGATATATGCCTAAAATGCTATGTTTGTTATGCTAACCTATTATATGAACTTAAAGGATTATCAAAACTATTAAATGGAGCAACAGAACAAAGTGGCATTGTTTTTGTTGATTGGATTTAGGATTTGTCCTGCCTTTCTAGTTTAGAAAATGTGATATCATTTTATGTAGCATCTGCTATGAATTAAATACATCTTTCAACCCTGCTTCTACAATTCCTATGTATACATTTTTTAATAACAAACTAATACAGAGTGTTCTGAAGCTTTGCAAGCTCACAGCTGTTTGTATTACACAGAGAAAGTTGTTCTTCCTCCTTGTGTCTTGCTCCTATAGGAAAAAAATTGAGCTAGGTTCAACATGTTGATAAATGCAAAAATGGTCATTTTCCAAAGTATTGTGGTTAAGACAGAGACAGCTTGTTAAACGTATCAAAGCATACCATGGATGACAGCTGAATGAAACTGGATGGTTAGGAATTGATTGTGGTTGAAAACATGCTTTCTTTACTTCAAATTTAACTACATCAGTACATACTCCACCCAAATACTTGTTTTCTAAAACTCAATGTAGTGATGCACAGGGACGAAACTAAAGAACTTCAGATGTTCAGAAATTACATAGAATAATTAAACAAGATGTCATTCAGATTCAGCTGGTGTGACAAGGGAGAAAAGAAAATATGAAACCAGTGCAAAATACTACTCCTTTTCTGTGCAAAACATCAGAACATTTTTTGGCCTCCAGGCTGAACAAGTGACATGGTTAGCTGAGTGACACTTCATTTCCTACTAATTCCTGGCACCTGACTCAAAGCAATCTTTGTACAGCTGCACTGACTGACATAAGCTCTACTACGGGATAAGGTGCTCTTAGACCAGTGCTTTGGAGAATCCTCAAAAACCTTACTGTCCAGGCTGGAAGGGAGATTAAGCTTTTTTTCTTTTAAATCCTTCGGGCTCAATTCTGACCTCATTAAAATCAACGGGAATTTAAACATTAACTTCAACAAGGTCAGTATTTAGTTCTCATATGGCAATCTGTACAGCCGTGGGGATTTTATATATTGTGCTGGGAAACCACATTACTGGCTCCTTTGGTTTGACCTGGTTTCCTAACACTCTGAGGATAATGAGGTAAAGGAAAAATTTGAGATTTGCGTGGGTGACTGATGCAGTGGTTAAGACATAAGGACAGGGTAAGGCCATAGCACCACCCATCTGTCTGACTCTTCTTCGGAGGCCCCATTGCAATTCTGTTGCTCCAGGTGGAGGCATTCAACATGTGCTGGCCAGTACAGAGCTGTACAAACAGCAGAAAACTCCGTACAGAGATGTTCGTAACTGTATCCATATAACCATTAAAATATTGTTTGAAATCATCGAGTATTTACTTTGATCTATGGACAGTTCTGGATACATGCACCAGAACTCAGCACAGAACAAGTCATTTGAGCTCTATGGCTCCATACAAAGATTGGTAAAGGTTTATAGACATATCATTTTTAAAAGCCACTGTGTTATAAAAAAATATGAGATAAATCTTTGATAAATCATCTGATGCCTACAGCCTTCTGTTGTCTTTTCATCCTGGGAATTATTGGCACTCCAGGGGCAAGTTAAGAAATTGTATTAATTTATATCATATTTAAGCATGCATGGAAGAGAGACATTTCTAGAGGCATGGAGAAAACTTAGTCCTCAGAAAATTTCAGTGGCATATCGGATAACTGGAGTATTCCATTATGTCACAGCATCATTAGAAATGTCAATGGCTGACCTGATACCAAAGGAAAACGCAGAGTTTCTATCACCTTCTAAAAGCTCCTTTGCCCTCTGATATTTAGCACAACACTACATTTTCCACAAAGTCTAGCCAGATGGGCACCACCAACTGTAGTTCCTGAAATCCTTTGAAAAATGCTGACAGGAAAAATTGATAGTCATTGCCAATGTAAGGACTGCTGTTCATTTCTATTCCTCTAAACCAAACCTTCTTAAGAATAACTTGATTGTGCACAAGTCCATAATGGACATAGAACAGAAATTCTGCCTTGTGTGAGGTCAAAAGATAGCTTCTAATGGATTTTGCTCAACTTACTGAATTTTAAATCAGCAATGGTGTAATTGTCACTGTCCAAGATTTAAAAAAAAATCATTAATTTAAGAGAAAGTTTCACTCTGTAGTGCATTTTAATAAACTTTTATTTTTTTCTGTCACTTAAAGGTTTCTTTTGATAATCAGCATTATCCTTGACGTGTTTCAAATTTGTGTTTTGCTTTAGTTTTTGAATGATTGAGCGTATTTTTCTATAATTTGAATTGGACTGTTTCACGAGATAGCACAAATGAATGAAACCAGGAAATGTAATCATAGTTTTTCACATATAACTGTGGCTGAAGTTTGTGCCAAGAGTTTGTGCTCCTGTGGGTTCATTTTCACACCAATTCAATTCAAACTAATTGTGTAGTTACCTTTTAGGAAGGAAAAAAGAAGTGTTTTGCCTCTGATAGAACAAAAGGACTGGGAAAACTTTAGTTTTCAATCCCAGGCCAGAGTCTTTAGTTGTAGATCAGGGGAATATAAGTTAAATCCTGTCTCCTGATGCTGACTTTGATACTGATTCTGTTCCCTTTCAGTACAATGGCCCCTCTATAGCTGTAGACTGCAAAACCGCTAGACCTCATTTCATGTATTCTCAGGGTAAGATGCTCTTTATGTGTTTTCAAAGACATAAGGTACAGCTGAAAAGTTAAAAACTTGTTTTGTTAAATAAACGTACCATTTTGGAAACTGCGTAAAGAATGAATCTGTGGTTACATGTGTGGACCTATAGCAGGGATATGGAAGGAGGTATATTAAATTGTGAAAAATTGAGGCTCCTAAGCCATCTGCATTGGCATGCCTGTTTGAGGTAAGTTTACAAACACACAGCAAACTGAAAATAGCAGTTTTTGCAAAACTGTAAAACTCATAGTGTTTTCAGAATTCTGCAAACATGAAGCTAAGTAAGGCACACCACTGAGAGAACAAAGCAGATCTCTAGATCACTTTGTTTCTCATGCATTTAAAATTAAAAGGGAAAGAAAACTCTAAAGCAGTGTCTGACTGAACTCTCTTCTGACACATTCTTGTAGGTACAACCAAAGGAACAGTTTCCTATGGCTAAGCATATATGATATATTTGGCTATATCAACTGCTCATCACTTTAATTCCAGAATTTAGACATATTCTGAGGGAACAAGAGAAACATCACAAGTTCAAATCCACAAACAGAGCAAAATATGGGTAGTAAACCTGTGCAGAAAAGAAAGATAAGAGGATAAAAACATCTACCAGGATGAATAGCTGAACAGATCTGCAATGTTTAAAAGGAATTATATCTAAACATGAATGAGAGACTCTGTAACTTCTCTGATGTTTTTTTAAAGGTATATCAGCCTCTGCAAGAGCCCCAGTATGCATAAATACATCCTATTCAAGCAAAGTGTGGATGAAAGTGTCAGGCCAAAATTCTGTCAAAGGTGTCCAACCACCTTTTCCTCTCTATTACCAACGGATGATTTGAGGAGTTCAGTGAATTCATTCATGAAAGTAGGATATTTCTTCAAAATTTCAGAATGACTACAATTTTATAGCAATCAAAAATGCTACTATTTATCTGAAATGCTCCCTTTAAAGTATAGGTTCACTATCAAAATGTAGTAGATTCTGTGAGTTTTCAAATCACCTTACACCAAAAAATGAGATGCAAAACCCAAATCATACTGATTTTTAACACGTCATTAAATAAGGAGAGCAAAGCTGGATCCATTCATCTATAACTTTTTCACCCCACCCTTTGGAGGTTCAGATAAAATGAAATCTGTCTCTAATTTACTACAGTTTTCAGTTTTGCAACATTTTAACCCACTGAAGACAACAAAACTAAAACAATGCAAAGTTTTGCCTGATAAAATCCCAGATAAAGTCTTTATTTATGTGTTCCCTTTAAAAGAAGAAAATCCTGAACAATTCCTGCTCAACATGAGACCTTGTCAGACGGATTTTTAGAATACCCCTTTCTTGGGGTAAAGGAGTATGTCTTAGCTTACATTTATAATGCACTAAATGTATTCTTGATGCTCAATAAAATAATAATTGAATAATCAGTTTTACAACGATGATTGTGATTCAGTTGCTGTCTGTTACTGAAAAATTTCAGGAAAAAAAAATCCTAATCTCTGCTGCTTTTTCAATGCTTTCTTCACTTTTAAATGTCTTCTAGAGCAGCTGGTGGCTCTGAGGAATATTTAACTACAGGATTGTAATGTACTTTTAAATGATTTTAGTTATGGTCTATAAAAAATATCTATGTCTCCTTGGTCTTCATTAATACACAAGGAACTCATGTCAGAAACTGGTATTTTATTTCATCTTTGTAAAATAAACTCTGATTTTCCTTTTACAGTCTGATAGTTTCTAAAGCTGTGTCCTGTAGGTGCATATACATCTTACAGCAGCAGTGTACACTTGACAGGCTCTGGCTGCCTTAAAATCGTGGACAACTGCTCTTTTTTCTAGAATAAAAATGCAAAACATATCTGGTGAATATAAAGGCCCAAGGCTAGTTGGGCTTTCAAAAAATGTTAGGTGATGGGTCACAAACAAGGTCCTGAAAAAAAAACTCATATTTTTTTTTCTACTAATGGATGTAGTTGATTTGAGAGAGAATCTCCCTCTCTTTACAGCCTATGGCATTTAGCTTACAGGAGAAAGCAGAAATCTATCTCACTAGGGTGCCAGATAAGATATTCATATTTGTGAAGTTGCAAAAATAACACAAACAGTATTGCCAGTGAAAATATCTGTGGAAGTGAAATCTTCCTTCTGTGAAACAACAGTAGTAATTCATCATAATACACGTGTTACCTTACAACCTGGTTTAAATATTTCTCCCTATTGCATCCTACCTTAACTTTTGGGAAGTAGTTTGGACATTTCTTCCCACAAAAGGTTGTTGGAACAAAGGATATGATGGATGGCACAGGTGAGGCTGCTCCAAGGAGAAGGACCTCTCATCCACAGGCAAACGGTGGCAAGAGGTCACCCTAAAGAAGGCAGCTTTCTTTTCTTCTTGGCTATTGTAATTGAAGCTCTAAAAAAAGGTAGAAGGAGGAAGACTACAAAATTTTCATTATTCTACTAGAACCATAATAAGAAAACAGTGTTATGTGGTAAAGTCTACTGACTACCAGGATCTCATCTCTTTACCTGTGATATGCTTTTGAACATTATTGCCCTGTTAGCTTGTGGAAGAGAAAGATCTTGGCTAAGATAAAACAGGAAGGCACCAGGAAACCATTCATTGTGCCCTCAGCAGTTCTTTTTCGCTGTATCCTCTGAATACAAATCTTCAAAACTTCAGGCACAGGAATAACAATTTTTGTTTGCCGAGTTTCTTGCAGTCTCCTCTCTTCCAAAATGTCAGTGGAAATAACAACTTGTGTTCTTTAATGCAGCATTTTTCATGTTCAAATCACATGAGTTAGGTACTACGTGCATTGTATATGCAGAAGGCCAAGAATGTGAATAACTATGCAATTTCTCTCTATTTTATACTGAAGGGGTAGTTACAATTAAAAACTTTTACAGTATTAAGTGATCTCCAAGCAATTAAATGAATAATTTCTCCAAGAAGGGCAAATTTTCAATGATGATTGCAGCCAAGCTGAATATTTTTGCACAGGTCAGACTTTTCAGTTTTCTTAATAAAGTTTCAATATTTTGAAAGAAAACTTCTACTGAACTATATATTACTTTAATTTTTATCAGCTTCTTTAGGAGGAAATAACTGCTTATCACCTAACTAAGAGTAAGATATATATACATAGCAATTAAATTATACTTTTGGCTCTATAAAATAATAAAATATTAAAATGGTAACTTCATGATCTCTCCCATGATACATTCATTTGAAATGTTGGCCCTCAGCAAAGGGATCCGCTCTGTTTCTCATGGAAAAACTCCGAAACTCACAGCTGTTTTCTCAGAATCAAATGCAAACTGCAAATTGCATAACTGATGTTTGTATAGGGTATTTGATTGGTTTTTTTTTTTGTTTTGTTTTGTTTTGTTTTTTTCCTGTCAGGTGTTGACAGTTTAATAACACTGGAGAATAACAGAAGACTTCATGATTCCTGGAGAGGAACAGCATGTTTTGCTTGGTCTTTTTATACAAGAGTTTTGGGAAAGCTCTGCTTAAACAGGTGAGCTTCATTATTTATTTGCTTGCTTTGTTCTTCTTTTTAAATGGAAGTTTTCCTTGGCAACTAAATCTTCACTGCAGCCATGCTCCTTGTGCCTTTTGATTTTATCAGATCCTCAGTAATGTACAAAGGACAGCTTGGGTGTAAGCAGCTAAGAAATGCTGCAATGGGATAGACATGATGTCCAAGGAATACCAAATCTTGTGTTCATGCTGCCTGACTTACATTTTCAGATGAGACTAATGAATGCAGGTCCTTTCTCTACCTGGTCTTTCTATTGGCACTGCCAGGACAACCACTATCCATCACCTGAAGGGTGAGTAGTTTTGTCACTAGTTCAATAAATAAAAATTTGTTGTGGTCATTGATGGCAAGGCTGTAAAATCAATATGCATGCTGCCAAGTTAGAATAGCATCATCTGAAATGGTAGGACCATGCCTGTTGCATCTAGTGAAGAGGGCACACTGATGGAAGCTGTGGCTTTTGACTCCTGTTTCACTGCTTAGGTGCATATACAGCACTGGGAGCTGAGATCAGAAGGGGAATGTCTCATTTCCTGCTTCCCTCACAATGCTAAAACAACACTCACAAACTTTATTTATTTTTTTAATTCTTTGTCAAGCCCCACTAACTCTGGAATCTATTTAGGCACAGCTTCCACAAGACAGAATAAAACAGCCTTATACCACCTTAGGCACTATCCAATTCTTAGGCTAACATTTCCTGTGTGGTCTTCTCCAGCCTGTGAGTTTAGCCAGCTGTGTGAACAAGAAGTAGTCAGGTTATTGCAGTTTGCACTGCTGGTTACATACGGGTGACTGAAACCGACCCTGTATTGACAGGATTTGAGTTCTTCCCCCTTCATGTTAACGCTTAGTTTTTAATACAACCACCAGCCACTCATAGCTGGACAAGGGAACTGCAATAACAGAACTAGCACCCAGATGCCTCAATTCTAGTTTTACTTTTACAAGAAATATACTTACAGAAAAACACTGTGAACTTACATGTACTCTTTTGTTTCTGTCAGACATCCTAGTGTCTATTAGTGCTTTTAGCATATCCTTGGGTATCAGCAGCGAAATGGCTGTCTATAGTGCACTGCAGCATCCAAAAATCATGAGTCCAGACCCACAAAATTAACTTAAAAATTAAGATATCAAAAAACAAAAGCAGAAATAATAATATGGTGATCGTGGGTTTAGGGTCTTCCTTGAACTTCTGTTCTGTTTTCTTTATTATTAAAGTACGAAAGCAAAGGAGACCAAACATAACTCCTAGCCAAAACAAGCTCATAAAAAAATTATACACCAAAATGCATGCCACACACTAAATATTCCTTCTTTTGGGAAGAAGACAGAAGAGTTAATATTTCTGGCATGTTTCTGTCTTTAGCTACCTAAAAGATAGCTATTTCATCTAAGTTCATCCGTCTCTCCCTAGTCAGTTGGGAGACATTGCTAGGAGATGACTCATCCCATTTAAAATAAGTGCTGAAAATGAACAGAGTGAATTATGCGTTGATTATCAAACCTCACTGGCTACTGAAGCAGGGCCCAGAAAAGCAGCTTAGACTAGACATTGTACTTTTAGACAGCCAAATTTAGGGGACATGAATCCTGGTTTGTCTGGCAAGTATGCTATGATCACTGAGGCATTTTGGAACAGGGAACCTTAACATATCCCCAATATTCTTTGAGACAAGCTTGTTCAACTTGTTACAGTTGGGTCTTTACACGTCATTTTTCTCAAAGGTCTTGAGGACACAACTAGGAGGATCAATTGTGACTGCTAGGATTTGCTGAGAAAGCAAGTCTAGAACATCATTATTAGCCAACTGTAGGTTTATAACAGTAAAATTTCCACTTACTTGAAGCGAGGGAAGATAATTATAGAAAAGATTGAAGTCAGTTAGACCTTTGTAACAACTCTATTGAGTTAAAGAAAATCCACGCTGGCTTTGCAGGATACTTTATATAATATAAAGGGAACAGGTCTGCATATTTGGAATAGACTGTTGAGAGAGCACAAGAGATGGCATATTTTACATTGTTCCCTTAATATAAGTCTTTTGCCTTCAAAACTATGGCAATATGTGAAGGGATCATTGAAGATAAGAGTCTGACTCTGGATTTACATTGAAAGTTGTCCCAGCCGTAAACATGCAACTAGCCAGCTAGACCACTTCAAAAAGTGGTGTGCATCTTCACTGTGTATAACCGAGACTGGTATATGCTATCCATTCTGGACCAGAAACCTTGGATTAGTATTACAAAAAATAATTTTGGGCAACTATTTAACACATATATACATAACACAAATTCTAATACATATATATACATATATATGTATATATGTATACACATTTATGTAATACATAAATTCCTAATACATACTAGGTAAAAGAAAACTATATTTTTTGTTCATTTTTCCTGAGAAAATCTTTTCTTTCACCGGTGGAAGAAATTAGCCATTGATGATTACTGTCATCTTTTATTCAGCTCTGCTTAAAAGAACAATGGCATCGGGTGAAGATGCATTTGCATGTCTGCAGAAGGCTTGTTGAGATTTCTGGCTGTCTCTAGATCTTCAAATTAGATGCAGCTGCAGCAGCATGCAGAAGAAGAATATTGCTAGCTGACCCATTCACAGATTATTAAAAATATATTGGAAATTCAGTGGGGATGTCACAAGAAAGTTAGTGAATGTTGAAAGGTACTGATATGTTTTCCAGACCAATTCACTTATTTAATTATGACTTTTCTAGGCTAGTCTGATACTTAATGTTTAATGGACTAAGCGGTGAACAATACAAATAGAGGAAGGGAGACTTTCTAGGGAGCCTAGGGTAGTCTTTGTAAAGCAGATGTCTCTGCGGCAATAAAAATCTAGCAAAGGACTTGTACAGGAGGTGCCAAGAGTGAATGTGCTCACAGAATTTTCCAATGGAATTATATGGTGAGGAAAATGATTATTGTTCATCAGATTAATAAAAATTTGAGCTAAACGCTATTAACAGATAAGACATTACTAAATTCAGTGTTTTTAAAGAAAAATTGTTGGGTGATATGGTTTAAATTCCAGTCAGGCTTTTTTAGTTAAAAAGACACAAATTACAAATTCAGGTCATTATTAAAAATAGAATAGGTTTCAGAAAGTCAAAGAGCAACAGGATTCTCCACAAAACATCTACAGTCTATGTCCTAGAACAGAGAAAACCTGAAAGAGGAACTGAATCTAATTTCTTTGGGTGATCATGTATCTTGAGATTAAAGTACTTTTTGCTTTTAATATTTTCAGCAGAAGATGAGAAACTTTCTTGTAAGCTACTGAGAAGTTTCGTACCAATGAATGTAGGCAATTGTCCTTTCCCAGGAGTACAAGCTACTAAACCTCATCGTTTCCTTATACTTTCCTAGTATGTCTCAAGGGCTCGTGTATTTGCTCTCTGGTCTCCTGTTATTAGTTGGAGAATGAGAGCCAAGCCACATTGCCTGCCCTAGAACACAGAAGCCCATGGGCAGCAGAGCTATTGAAGCCTGATTTCCTATGGATTTGTCTTATGTTTGGTTTCTCTATTGTCAAATGAATTACGAATTCTGCTTGAAGAGTTTCCAGTGAGTAGCTCATTTATAACAACCCTTTCCCTTGATAGTTCCACACAGGGTGAACTGATGCTTCAGTCTTTCTCTTAGGAGGAATTTTTTCCCTGCCCTTGACACCAGATGCACAAAATACTTTGGAATACTTTGGTCCTTACAAGACCTTTTTTCTTTTTTTCTTTTTTTTTCTCCCCCCAGTAAAACATCTTCAAAGTAGCCAAAGGGTTCAAAATGTATTAGGAAGAATACACAGATACATGCATGCAAACATGCAGCATAATCACTTAAACCTTGTTTCCTTCAAAAACAACGCTAGAAACTGTATACTGCACAGTGAAACTGTGATGTAGAAACTATGTACTGTGAACAGGGCAAACAATAGTACTTCAGCCCGAGCAACCATCAGCAAGTGAGATCATCAGAAGCCTGAAATCTATGGACAGTGTTAGCATCAGCATTTTGTGGCTGAACTAAATAAAAACACAACGCTGGCTTCACCTAAAAAAGGAACTTACATCACAAATTTCTCTGGAACTTTCTGTTAATTATTTCCTCTTCCCTAGCTTTTCTGGGACTTTTTTTTTTGTGACACTGTGAAATGAAAATAAGTCTATATTCTGGCTAGTTAGTCTCTTGTTTTGTCTCTGCTTCAGAGGTGTCTCACTGTGGAGTGCAGAGGGACAGCAAAGAACGCTGAAGTCCACAATGCCCCTACACCGCAATATAGCACGAGGCCTCCCCCCTCTCGTATCACTAGTCTCTGACCGATCTCTAGGAGATTCACAGACATCTCTGTGGCTATCTCTTTCTTACCAGACTATCTGAGTCCTAGGAAGATCTAAATCTTTCTCTGGATCAGCAAAAAGGAGATATTTTCATTTTGGTATGACCCCTTTATATGCAGTTCTCAGAACAGATAGACTCTGGTCTGCACTCTGGCAAAAATACTTGTAACCATCTCAATCTGAGATGCATTAGTTTTTCAGCTAATGCAGTATGAGCCGGCTGTTGTTAACTGAGCTAATGCACCAGTATGCAAAACTAAGTAAGTACCACTTAAAAAAATTCCAGTCAGTATTGCGAATTCCACTAGAATGACTGATATCAACCATAGTGATTTAGGGATTTCACTGTCTGTATTCCACTCTTTGCAGTGCCAGCTGTATACTTTGAAACACACACAGACACATATGCTTTCACATTGTATTCCAGGTCATTCAGAAATATAGAATAAAATTACTTATGTATTCTCAGTTTCCCTCCTGACATTTTCATTTTTTCTTTTCTAGTGTTTCTTCTCTTTCTTTCTTTTCTTACATATTCCTACACCCATGACAATGTGTACACAGATATTTTGTCTTTATTATGCTGAACTAGTTAGGTCCTTTCTAAAAAGAAACACAGGCTCTCATAAATGTCAAAGGTAATGTTCCTCATTTTAGTCATCTACAATATAGACACCTATTTGCTGAAGAAGCTGACTTCTTTTTTAGACAGTGGAGAAAAGCAGGTACTTCTTGGGTGCAATTCATCTTGTCTTAACAGAAGTATCTACTACGTACCAGATGAATCTCTTCCAGAGGTATTCCCCACCTGCTCTGATCTACACGTGACTGCCTCATGTGTGCAGTGTGGATGTCTATGTTGTGGATGGATCCCATGCCTCATTGCTGATTCCACAGCTCAGTAACAAAGAGTGAAACCAGTGCAGGACTTCAACGAGAAAGGGAAACCACAGAAGAAAATGTAATGATGAAGGTATTGCAGAACATTAAATGGAAGGAAAGGTCAGAGCTGGCTCAAATTTTAGGACTTTAGTAAAGTTATGTTTTTCTCACTCCAGGTCTGAGTAGTCTTAAAATACTCTTACAGGTAGATAAGAAGTTGTTTTGATGAGATAACTGAGCTTTAAATTTAAATCACTGTAGATAAGGAAAGGCTAAACATGGCACTGGTGATCTGGGCAAAAGACAAGTTGTTGGGTTTTGGTTTGGGTTTTTTGTTGTTTTTTGAATTTTCCCTTCATTCCATTGATTTTTCTTTTAATTACTGAAAAAAATGAAAGTATTTTGAGAATTATAAAATGGTTCATTTTGATGTTCCTATGATGTTTTTTCTATTAGAGCTTGCTCTGATATTCTGTCTTTTTTTTAAATGTAGCTCTAAACTGTATGGCAGAATAACCTCAAATTCATAAATAGCATAGATTCTGTTGAAACTGCAGTTTTGGTAAAACCCTCTTTTCCCAAACACTGATTGTTAAGAGCTTGAGACAATTTAGAACATAATTAGGCTGGAATCTACTTGAACAGATATGTAAAAGACTGTCATATTAGATCATACTTTCTCTTAAACAACTTTTTAGAAAGCAGTGTGTTTAACACAGTCTCTTTTTTTTCACACTGAAAAAATACTACATCCTGCAAAAGTTCTGAGTCTGCTCCTCTTGGAATCTATAATATTATCCCATTGAATTAAGAATTAAAACTTTTTGGGATGTCCTGTGTAAAATTTTTGGCATAGTCCTCTTTTAAAACTAAACATCTACCCATGAAAACCTTAAATAAGTGTGATAAAAGTCAAAGACAGCACAAGCCTCATGCTAAGCTTGATAGCTCTAATACGCCTCTTTGGCTTGTGAATTTTCTCTGGCCATTTTTTTCCAAACTTCACTGGGGTCACTATATTTAAATTATAGCACCCAAAACAAGGTTTCTTTTTTTTTTTTCCTACCAGCCACAAAGAGAAGAGGCCAAAAGAAATGCTGCTAAAAGCATTCTGGGCTAGTTTTCATGCATTCACGCAGATTTATCCCAGCTCTGATCATATCTAACTATTCTTATGATCTTAAAGAGTTATTATATTTTCCTTAAAAGCAATATAACTTCTTAAAAGTTTCAAATTTACTTGTTCTTGTTTTGTAAACTAGAGAATTAAATACGATTAAAATTAATTGTGGGTTGTAGCATATGCTGCAATTAAATTTTTATTCACTGTATCTTATTTGGCATCCTGCCTGGGTAGTGTGGGTAACTAATTCCTATCTCTAAGCTAATCTAATGATTGTGATATTGATTGGGTCCACAGTCAGATTTTTTTGGTTGAAATAACCTTCTAGTAAAATAGTCCATGAGATTTTAGAAGACTTCAAAAAATTAACATTCTTACTCATAAGCAGGGTCACGGAAATTCAGTTTGGCACTTGAGCAAATTATTGTGATGAATGGGTATGCAACCCTCTGGAACAAAAGAAGAAAATGTTTTTCATATACAAATATTTTCTGTTTTTCAATAACTGTTCTGTTTGGCACTGTCATTCCTCTATTACAACTAATATCTTGGCAGCTAAAGCAAAACTGAATTATCTGTGTTATTAAGTTCTGTTACTACAAAGATTTAACAGGTAAAGAAAACCTAAGAAAGCCTTGTGTGCCTGAAACTTTGCCTGTTTTTTTCAACTACAATAACTTTCTAATAAATGATATTACCTCTACCCACAAGTCTTGTCTTGCTTGTGTCCTTAGACCATCCTGAAATTATGCTCCCACTGGGTTCTGACTGTTAAATAATAATCTTTTCTATAATTTTCAGAGGGGAATTTCAGTAATTAGGAAATAAGGGAAAAATAGATCTGTTACTTTACTGTCTGTGCCTCAATTCAATCTGAAGGAGAATAGCCACCTTCAGGAGTAAAGTACCTTCTATAATAAACAATTTCACATACAGAACATTCACAGGAAGGATAGTGCCATGAGTAGGTCCTTCACCTTCATACATTATGATAAGAAGTGTCTAAGATAGGCTGCGGTCAGATAGGTTACTTTAACGCTATGTTGGAGAAGACGGTTCAGGAAGAGTCTTGCATTCCCAGGATACCTCCCCTGTAGTACCATGTCTAGCCAGCAGCCTCCATGCAGCCTGAGCTGAGAACGTATGGAGGTGTCAGCCAAAGAGCCTGTGTTGTCCTTTATATCATGGCTTGTGAAGGCACACGAGGGTCACAGAGAGTGCCAGACCATGCAGTAGCTGGGCAATCAATGTACCCACAAATGTGCTCTGAGCACAAGTCACACCTGAAGTTATTCCTAGGAATACAGCCAGGAATACCAATGGGGAGACCACCGGTGAACACAGCCCATGCTGCTATGCAGTGCAGCAAGGGGGTCTTGCTGGGGGACCACCCATGCTGACTCCTAGTGACACCAGATCGGCTTTGTGTGAGCCAGCCCAGACCCAGAGACAGCAGGAGCATGTTTTTGTGCAGTGCTGACATTAATGGGGACTTGAGAGGGGGCACCTGGACGAAAAGACTGTAACGAAACACCAGTAGGTGAAATGCACATCAGGGTGTGGACACTGATGAGGTTGGACTGTAGCATGAACAGCACTTAGCTGTAACTGTTTCCATTGTAGAAAAACTGCTTGTAATCTGGAAGCAGTATTTTTAATTAGCAACTTCTGACCATTTCTCACCCTGACAGATAGGACATGTATTAATGAAAGATTTACATTTAAAAGTGAAAAACAAAAGCATTTCTAAGTAACTGAAGGTAGAGTTCTTTAACAGCCCATGAGTTTTGAATCAATCTGAAAATTTTCTTTTCTCTGTGGTATTAAATGCAGTTCAAATTCTCAGTATGGTTCAAGTAATTTATTTAACAAGAGGTTTTGCTGTAATTGTGATTTATTGGTCAGACTGAAATAACCAGTGCTCCCAGACTCACACTTCCACATGTGCTGTATGAAGTTGTAGCACTAACATACTTACATCAGACACGCTGGAATGCTAGGAGACTTGAGACCAGCCAAAGGTTTCTTTTCCTTCTGCTCTCTAGGTGTCTTTATTTGACTGGTCATATTTCTTTATTTCAGCATTTTTATTTATCACATTATGAAAAGAGGCAGCACAGGGTTTCAAGTTGCTTCTGCTATAAATTAACAAGAACAATGAAGTCTTCTCAACAAATTTGAAGGAACAAATAAAAAAAAAATCTGGTAGGGACAATGATGACTTCATTTCCTTCTCTAGCTCATAGGTAGTGGCTCTCTGGTAATGAGTGGAATTATTTACACAGATACAGATTGAGAGAACTGGGCCTGCAGTTCATGTAGCATATACTGAATTGAATATTTGGGTGACAAGAAAACAGTTCATCTATCTAGGCAAAGGGAGGTGTTGGAAATAGAAATAATGATAAACATAGTGTATCCACAACCACTGCTCAGCCTGGGTTCTCACATATATTAAGAGCTATTTAGTATTCTCACTTCTCTTCTGCTTTACTGTGTTTAAATTTTCAGCTTCACATTAAACGCCTTGAGCTTCAAGCATTTTGAATGCATGCATTAGTGTAACAGGCTGCACAAGCTGTATGACTAAAGTGTTTGCTCTGTGTTTGCAGGTATGTGGCTGATCCTTTTCTCCCCTAACAGTGACACCTGGAGTCATTTCTGCCAGACAAGCAAGTGTGACGCAAGGCATAAGGCTCCCCTTTCAGTCAACGACAACCAACAAGCCAACAAAGCAAGGATGTTCCTTCTCCATGCTAGCTTAACAAACTAGTTAAATTAGGCTGGGCTTTCAGCAGTGATTCAAGCCTATTTTAAATGAGGCTTAGTTATACTTCTTCATTTTTTGACCTGCAATGAGGTTTATAGAAAGGTGACATATGAAGAGTTTTCTCCTTGCCATATCAGGATTCTTCTGTTCTGTAACGATCAGGAAAGGGATCCAGACTCCAGAACTCACATATCCCAGGTGACCAATCTCACCATTTGAACTCAGGGAGTTCTTTGTGGCAAGAAAAAGATGAAAAATGTTTATATTGATTCTTTTTTTTTTTTTTTTTTTTTGTTAAGTTGTGTTTTGTTTCACCCATTGAACCTAAACCTGGGCCCGATTCTTGCATCTGCTAACTTCACGTTTAGTAGGTTGCTTGCAGCTTATGTATAGATACACACTGAAGTGAATCATCTGTGTTAATCAAATAAAAATTTATTAATCCATATTCTGTCTTGTGTTTTCTATTCATAGAAAACATTTATCAACTTCAAAGTTTTATCTGAAGGATACCTGTCTAAAAGGTCAAGTGTAATATGAATAATTTTTAACAGCTTACATTGATTCCCTTATATATATGTGACTATTACCTTGACCTGATTTTCATATATATGTATGCTTTATTATTACTTGTCTGGTCATTTAGTTGGGTCTTGCGCTTCTAGCAGTGGCCTATAGCAAGTGCTTAAAACCAAAGAAAAGTAAAGGAAAACAAAGTTAAAATAGCAGAATCTCAAGGTCATACAAACAATTCTAGATATGTGGGGGTTAGAGAAGTGGGTAAAGAAAATCTGTCTTTATCTCAGCAGCTAGTGAAGCATATTATTTGATTTTCTTTATTTGAAATTGTGCTATGTCAGGAATGGTGTCATAGTTACCGATATGCTAGAACCAGAAGTCTAAGAAACAGTTGTCAAAACAGCATTTTACTCTTTATGCTGCCATCCTTTCCTAAACAGTAGTTACAGTAAAGCTTGCTTGGCAGACTGTGAAAAAAAATAACTCAGTTATTTTATATAACAGGACTAACCTTGTTAGAGACAAATTTTACATCTGCCTGCTGACATGTGTAACCTGAAGAACAACTGAGGTATTGTCACAACAGTGTAACAGACTGTGAGTGAACCAGAAAATATGTGAAACGTTGAATCACACGATGTGTATTTTATATAATCAAAATGGAGAGCAAAAAGGAGGAAAAAAACAAAAAGACACTGATTTTCTAGAAAAGTGGAAACAGGCTCTCTTTAGGCCCAGCCTGGCCTGGGAGATAGCACTGAGATTGCTCCTCCTAGAGTGTCCCTGACAGGATGTGTGTCTCAGCAGGGGTCTGTCCGCTTGGAGTTACCATTTTTCTCCTGCTCCCTCCTCACCCTTGCTCACAGCTCTGTGCCCTACCTCTGAAGCACCCTACTCTGAAGCCTTGCTCTGCTGGGCGAAACATGAGGACAGAGTGGATAGGAGTGCCGGGCTAATGAAAGGACAATGAAGGATGCAGTGGGCTAGGAAGGGAGACACCCAGGAGTTCTTGGCCTCAGAGGGCAGATTCACAAAAGCTCACAAAAGCCATAGCACAACGAGCAGCCTTGAGAGACCTTAGCTGTCTTTGCTCTCTTAGTTCTCAAAGATGCCTGCAAGTTCAGAGAGATGCTGCTATACCTACCAGCCAGCATACTCTTTCCTCCCTGCCAGGCTTTCTATAACACAGACCTAGCACAGACACAGACAGCTACAAATTTCTCTTCATATCTGAGAATTTTTGGAGTTCCAGGTCCCCCCTTCTCAGAGCAAAACCTTATACACCTTGCTCTCTTGCTTGCCAAGAGGCTTGTTTAAACTTCAGTAAAGTTATTTATTTAATTAGCAAAATACATTTGGCTAGGCATATATCGGATAAATATTGACAAACATTCATTTTAACCTACAAATATTTTTCTTGTTGCTTTTCTTAAAAAAAATCCATATGATTCATCTGAAAAGATGCATTTTATTACTTAAAAAGGAGTGACTGCATGTAATTTTAATAGTTCAAGGATAGTCGATGTGCAAGATAATATTAGCATGTAGCATTTGTGGTTTATGGAGACTGCTGAGAAACTCAATTTCTTTTACTGAGGAAAGCAAAGCAACATTATATAAAAGTGAGGTGACCTCAATGTTTTGCCTGAAAATTTCCTGTAGTGCTTCATTTAATGATATTTTAAAAGAAAGCAGAAATCTTGTGAAGAGATATTGTGCAAGATTCAGAAAAAGAATTTAGATAATTGTGAAATAGAAATGCTATTTATCCTTCTAAATCTGAGCTCATATTCTTTAGTTATTATTACTGCCACTATAGCAACAACAGATGCATATTAGCTTTCATGTAGAAATATCACCAATCTTCTGCAAAACCCTTCAGTGGACTGGCCTTTCAGTGTCATTCTTTACAAGTCAGCGTGATTCGTCTTTTGAAATGGGATTACCATGAAATTTATATTAATTGACTCGTCAAAGAGGGGGAAAAAAGCACATATATTAAAGACAAGATAAATGGATAGTGTGGATAGAGGGTTTGTGACTACAAAGAGCTCTTTGAGTTTACTTGCTTGTGTCTGCCTTTGGGATATTATGTTTTTTTTCATTAAAAACTGTGTGCCTTGTTGGTCACTTTTTAATCTCTCCATGTGGCCAAGCAGTAAGAGTTTAGAAGAGGGTAGAATCATAGAATAACTCAGTGCAGAAGGGACCTCTGGAAGTCCCTAGGCCAACCTCAAGTGAAAAGTGGGGTCAGCTATGAGATCAGACCAATAAATCTGTTAGAACATTTATTCCTTTATTCTTGTGGCTTCTCTAAATGACTTTTTCAGCTAGACATCTACACAAGTGTATGATAATCCCAGCTGGGTACTATGTTCTAATAAACTTGTTACCTTTGGAAGGCTAATATCTAAGAGAGGTTAGTCCTCAGCCACATTGTCATAATGGAGTTCAAGTTTAGTTGGTTATCACCTATGACTGATAAAACTCTGTAGATTATTTGTATTGTAACAAGCATTTAGGCACAGAATAATTCAGGTTGAAAGAGACCTCTGGATATCATCTAGTCCAACCACCTGCTCAAAGCACAGCCAACTAGAGCAGGCTACTGAGAGCCTTGTCCTTGAATTTTGAATATATCCAGGGATGGAGGCTTCACTGTCTAGGCACCTGACAGTATGTCTGACCACTTGCATCATGACAGTTTTTCCTAATATCTAATTTAATTTGATTGTCTTTTTTGCTCTTCTGAACTAATACTCTATTGTTTATTATACCCGTGTGATAGACAGAAAATCAATCATGTTAGAACTTTTATGAAGTAATGAATAAAATATCTATAGAAGTTGTTCCATATGCGTCTGAAGAATTTGTCCACTCTCCCAGCGATGGAGAATTTTGGCGCACACATTAGCAGTGTGGTGCCTTCTTCTTTGGCCCTGAGTAAATATATAGCCTTTCTTCTGATTATATGAAATTAATATTTTTCACACAAACTTAAAGGAACAGCCCTGATTGCTTTAATAGACTATTAGAAAACAGATCAAGAAATCCCTGAGTCCATTTACTATAAGGGAAAAGTATCTGGACTGTTTAATAAGGAAATTTACCTCTTATACGTGGCAGTTCTAAAAACCCTAAAGATGAAGATTCTCCAGTCTCCCTATGCAACCTTTCTTTTCTATTCTATTCTATTCTATTCTATTCTATTCTATTCTATTCTATTCCATTCCATTCCATTCCATTCCATTCCATTCCTACCATTACAAAGTTTTTTCCTAATGCCTGAATTTCCTTTGCTACAATATAAGCCCAGCAGAGTTGATGCATAGTTATATGAAATTAAATAATAACAAACTCTCTGTGAGAGATCCAGAAAGCTATATATTCTGAGGAGCCTTTCTGAATAATGAAAACAAGAAGATTTAATATTTCACAAAAAGAAACAATTTAACTAGGCAAGGTTATCTATACTCTTGTGCAAAAGAATGGGTGAAGAAAAAGGTTAGAAAAAAAGAAAAATAGAAGGTTTCAATTAGAAAGTTGTTGCTACGGAAAAAGTCTTCAGGATATATTGGAAAAATATACATTAGGTCAAAAGGAGATTTTTTAAAAGTCAAATTAGTACTCAAGAAATGTGCCAGCTTGACAGCTGAAATTCATTATCTAACCTCAGAAAAGACTGAGGAAGGCCAGCAGCAATGCAAGTGTTGTCATATTTCTCTCCCAATGAACCTTTAATCCTTCTAGGAGGCAACTAGTGAGTTGAATTAGAGCTTATTTTTCCATATCTATTTGTCAACATAAAATATAGCATTAACAAGTTTGGCTAATAATATAAAAAGTAAGGTGATTTTTTTGTGACCTTGACTCCTGTCATACACCAAGTCCAGCAAATCCACACCCCATAGGCCATTGATTGACTATCCTTTATAGACTCTGACAGAAGACTTGAAAACAAAAGTTCTCTGATGATAAAACAAAAAGCACTCGTGGGAACATAGCCAAGTTGTATCTCTGTGAATAATTCTCTTGTTAAGTCTAGAGTAGCACAAATGAAGACAGAATGTGTCCGTGCTTCTTTTGAAAGCACATATTGTTGCCAACTAGTGCTTTATTTTTCATCTAACAATACAAGCAAAAATAAAAGAATAAAGTCAACAGAAGTATGGGTTAGAAATTCAAGGAGCCCTGAACATATAAGGCTATAAGCATACGTCTGTCTGCCATTGAGGGGTTACTAGACACACACTGTCTGCGTGTCATACCAAATCAAATACCTAAAGTTTTTAAAGTCTTCCAAAACCTCAGTCAGAGTGTAAAAAGTACTACAAATCACCTTTCTATGTCAGTATTTTACAAAGAACACTGTATAAAACCTGCCAGTTTCTTATGTGAACAGTAGTGCAGCAAGTCTGTGTAAACCAGTGACTCTGAGCCTGAGAATTCATCTGTTCTTTCTATCAGTCAATCCAGTGAGATACCAGCTCCCTCCATGAACATAACCTCTGAAATAAATTTTGGGGATCTGACAAGGTTTTTCAAGTTTGTTCCTTATTGGTATTTTATAAGCATGCCCACAACCAAATACAACATGCATTAAAGTGTTTGCATGTCATGTAGCGGGGTAGGAAATCCTTCTGGCCAGAATATGTGATGTAACGCTTGCTCCCTCTACTTTTGCTGCCTGCTGTATGGCTTTTATCGAAAAACATGTCAGACTTGGCATTTGTCAGTTTAACAGGTGACTGAGGTCACAAAGACTTTGTTATTTCATGGTGTGCCAAAACAGGACAGTTGGCAAGTAGTTGAGCAACGCCTTTTTTCTCTTCACAGCGACCTGTCCATTTGTGCATCTATTTTACTGTACTTCATGCATGCAGTGCTATAGTTACAGGTGCAGAACTCCTGCAGGAGTAGCCATAGCAGGACTTTCTCCCTTCTTCTATTCTAGCAAGTACGGTGTTGTCAGCATTACTCCTTGTTATGAAGAATTTGTTCCAGTGTAACAACCTAAATCACTGCAAGAGACATATTTTACATGAACGGTAGAAATTACCTCTGAACTGTAAAAATACTTCTCATTGTATGAGGATCTGTATGCAGCAGTGTTGTTCACTTATCCCAGCATGTTATTTATGATACAAGATAGGAATGTCCATGGTCAAACAAGCCATTCTTTGGGCTGCCCTCATCAGGCAAAAAATCTCATTCTTTACTGATCTGTACTTTTTATAGTTGTGTATATAAGTGCAAGCTGAAAGAAAATTGAACTACTATCATTTTATGTCCATTCTGAATGCACTAGGCAGCTGAGAATCAATGCAAGATTTTTTTTTCTTTTGATAATTCACACTTCAAATGAAAATAACTGATAAATGTAGGGGAAAGTCTTTTGACTTTTGTTGTGTGAAAAATGAAAGCATTAAAACAGAACTCATATGAAAATAATGGGAACAACCTTCTAGTAAAGAGAACATTTGTTTCGACAGTGGTAGACCAACTTAATTTTTATCATATTTTAAGCTATTTCAGTAGCACTTTTTATAGTCAGACTAAAAATATGAAAATGATTCAAGACATTTATCTACCCAGGATGCAATCTCAGATAAAATATTGATTCAAAATACAAAAGATTTTTTGCACACATTCTCCATCCACATCGAATAATCTTTTGACATAGATAACTCCCAAGTCTGCCTCTCTAAACATGCCTCTTTTCCTTTAGTTTCACACTGTATCTAGTTATTCTTTCTCCTCATTACAGTTTCCTTCATCTTTCCCCTACCCCAAACCTAATGATCATTTGCTATACTAGCTTGACATGTTTTTTTGCTTAATAGGATTGTGGTTCTTCATCCCAGATATAGTACTTCTTTATCTATAATAAAATGCAGATAAAATCAGTGCAAAGTGGCACTGCAGAGACTTTTTACAACAGTGTACGCAAGCCACTGAAGTCTCAGTATCAGGCCTGAGTATCAAAAACCAGCATCACAATGGCAGACAGTGAATTAGCTGTAAAAAAATATCTTGACAATAGTGCCAATAAATTGTTTAAAAGAAAACATTTGTAATGCAGCATCGCAGGATGGAAATAATACCTTGCAGTATACCTTGCAGTATAGTAGAAGATCTTGGTAAGGGCGAACTCTGGAAAATTATGGGATACTTCTCTTCCTCCCATGCAAACCTTATGTTGACTTAAAAAAACTATAAGGTTAAAAAAAAAACCTACAGAAATGTATTTTGCATTGACTTTATTTGCTTTCCAGATGTTAAGCACTTAAGGTGAACATGAGACACATTTTCCAGCTTATGTCTTAGACCATGAGGGGGAAAATTCACTGGTATCCTTCGGGTGAAAGGATGCAGGTTTCCCAAAGCTTACACAGGAGTTGTAGACTGGGAGAAAAATGTTTCTTCTTCAGTCTTCTCCTAGGGTAGTGCTCCTGTCTGGGTGCCAAAAAGAGTGAATCTTCATTAACATTCTGTATTTAGGTCCCCTTTGCATCTAAAGCAATTGCATTTCCTGACTAGGTCAGTACAATAGAGTTCAGACTTGTTACTGGCAAAAAATGAAATAAAATGTGTGGAATTAAGCTGCTAAATACTTCTCAGATTTCTCTGGAAATTATTTTTCCTTTTCTCGGGAGGAATAAAAGGTTTTCCATATAAAAGTGCCGGTTTGAGACACATCTGGATTGCATCATATAGTCTACACACTGTGGACTCAGTGAACCTGCAGGATTCTTACCTTTGTTTTGTGAAACATTTCCAAACAACATCTTGCACTCTCTCAAAGGATCTGGATAAGTAGATCAGTTGCACGTTTGTGAGTTTCTTTTAATGCTAGTCCTCTGGGGCCTTAGAAAAGAGAGTTGTTGCCAAATATCCCATATGCTATGGAAAAGGAAGACAACACAGGCTTTCAGATAAGACATAAAGCTGCATTCCTGGACACCAGAGTGATTCTGCTCCCCTGTCACAGGCCTCTATGAAGTCATTCCTTCAGTAATATAATTGGACTTTGTATAACAATAACACTTAAATTAATGGAAATCAGTCTTTTACCATATTCGAGAACATATTTCCTCCGGTTTCTGCACATCGTTACCTAGAACATTGACAGCCCTAACGTCAGTAAGTGTAGCCTTAAGATGTATTTAGCAAAAGATCCCTGGCCCTTTTCACTACTCTATTTATGCAGAAATGTACTCACACGAAACTAATCTCTGAATAAATTTACTTCACTGTAGTAAGTATGATCAGATAAAATAAAAAGGTCTGACTTACTTTCATGCCAGGTTACACTGAAGTTCCTTCTGAATTACATTACTACACATGCACAGGAAATGAGGCGAAAATAGCCTCCAAAAGGTAATCGTTAGCTTGATACAGATTTAAAGAAGCTTGATAGAGATTTAAAGAATGGTTTGTTCCATTCTCCATCCTTACTGGATGGATTATAAATAATCAGTTGCATTTTGGCTGGTGGAAGAAAAATGTACAAACAGCAATGCCATCATGAAAATTGATTCTGATAAGGGCCTGTTTAAAATATTTACTTTGGATTTTGCAAAAGTCAGGAATGTTCTAATCCAATATAAACACTGAGTTAATACAAAAACCTCTACCCAATTCAAATGCTGTGCTGACACTGAGATTAGGAAAAAAAAAAAAAAAAAAGGAAAGAATTAGTAGCTCAATATCTCATTTATGTGCTTATTTTTGCATTCCTTTGATCCTGGACCTTTTTCAAATTACAATGAAGTATTTTTTTTCTTCCTCTGTTTCAGTGGGCTTATCTTTGGTTCATCTGTCTTTCATTTGATTTATATTGTAGCAGGCCTTTGCTGAAATCAGTTTGGATGTGTATAAATACATATTTTGATAACTGCAATAGCAACTCATTTGGGACATGAAAATCATCCTCTTTACACCAGGAAAGCCCACAGTACTTTCCTTCCATGTTATGATACTTCTTCTGCCGTTAATCTGTATCATAATCCTGTGTCAAAAAACAAATGAAGAGTTACCCAAAAAGTAGCAAGGATCACAGAGGAACTACAAGAGCATGTTCAGTAGGCACACCTGAAATATTTTGAAAATGGCTCAGGACACTTGTGGCATCTAGAAGGACATGTCCTTCCTCCTAATCGTATTCTTAAACAAGAAATATTTCTGATTGTAATTTAATTTGAGTCCTGTCACCCCTTCTGGGCAGCAGTACCTCCTCTAGCCCCATTTCCTTCGCTTGGCAACAAAGTAGGTAGAAAAGGTTAAGAAATGTACCCTACCAACAATCCAGATAACCTTAAAATGAAAAATTTCTGTGAAAACATAAATGCTTTCATCTTTGAGGGTAGACTAAAAGTCAGCACTTTGTTCAATCTGCCTTACAGTGGACTTTGAACACAACTATGAAACTCATTGCATCTTATGTGTCTGTGTTATTTGTGAGTAAGATCTGTGTGCCATGTGATGGTCTGGACAGCTTTTCTCTCCAGACAAGATAGTTTTTTATCGCAAGTCAATTTTAATCTACCTTTAACAATACTTACATCAATGAACACAGCTCCTAGTATTTCTCTCCTGAAACCAGACTGATTTCATTGTAGAAATTAAATTGTAAAAATTAATTTTGCTTTAGAAATCCACAGTTAAATCCTTATTGATTAATTTATATTAGGTTAATGTCTTATTATACAAAGATACTAATTTTTCAGATAACAAATTTTGAAGGAATCTGGCAACTGTTGCATAGTCTTGGCAAAATTTTCTGCTCTGTGGACAAAAATGTTCAAACTTCTTAAGAGTTTCATGCGATTAAATTTATATGGTTTCAGTCATTCCAAGTCCACTGGAATTTATTTTGCTGTGGGCTTGTGTTAACCATATCTAGTAAAAAACATACATTATGTTTATAATGTATTTTTATGATATACATAGATCACAATGATTAAATCAGATTGCTGTAATTTCTGAAATGCTTTATCCTCTTACACAATGATAAAATCTTCTGAAATCACAATGATGTTAATAAATCAGTGGCAATTTGTGGGATAATAATTTAGGATAAAATTCCAAGGAATTTGTATTTGAGTTCTATTTTTTCGCAGAATTTAAACTAGAAATTCCAAAGGATGCCACACAGACAGTGGGAATAAGACTACCCAGTTCTTCTGGGAGCAAACATATCTCTGGTGATTAGAAATCCTATTCAATCATTTGACCCAATTTCTCACCTCAGCTCTACCTGGAAGGTTTGATGTGACCTCACGAGTGGCACTTGTGTCTTGCATATGCTATTCAGAGGGCTGCATTCTGGCTCTGTAGTGTGGTTATAAAACACAGTGGTTGCAGCCTGGTGATAATGATCATGATATCATTTTAGCAGTTTTTCCCATTCTAACACAAAAAGGCAAAGTCTACTGAGGAAAGGGAAAATCATATGGAGTAACTATTACATTTGTAGCCTTCTGGGTAAGACTGTCAACGAGGATGTCACATCCAATCTACCATAACGACCCTTAATGAACATTTTTTTAGTTGTGCTGGGAACTAAACTGAGATTGCTGGCAAAATTCCAGCATGTTTGAGGTCAATGACAAAACAGCTACAAATTTCAATGGACCAGATTTCAATCCCTTTCAATACAACTTGCATCTATTAGTCACATCTTGCTGCTACTCAAAATTATCTTGTAGCAGAGATGAGTAGTTTAGTGGCAATTGGTGCTCTGCAGTTGAATTGTATCTACTAAAATGGAATACCTACTCATTGAAAAGCTGAAGGTGACAGTGTAGATATTTGTCAAAAGTACAGAAATCCTAGATAAAAACTCTACTGAATTCAAATGAACTTAGCTTTAAATTTTTGCTGATATTCTGACCTGACTTTTAAGGTACTTGATAGATACTTACCTAAAGGCTGTTACTTTTGTAATCGATAAACTACTGGCTCTTCCAGAAGAGATCACCAAATAGGGGGCTTAGCTCAGTTGGTTAGAGCGTGGTGCTGATAATGCCGACATCACGGGTTCAATCCCTGTATGGGCTACGCTGAGGGCTGGACTAGATGATCTCCAGAGGTCCCTTCCAACCTTACCATCCTATGATTTTAGATACTGGCAATATATGTAACTACAGAGTTTCAATAAGCCGGTTTCTCATCTGAATTTCAAATGTACCTTTGAGACATTCTCTGCCTTCTAATAGAGTTAATCTGCATGGCTTTTCGGTTACTCTCATGTCCTCCTATAATTGTGAGAGACATATCAAGGTGACTTCTGGAACAGATGTCAAATGTAGAAAGTCACTCAAGGAGTCACAAGGATAGAGGAGGAGCAGGAGACCTAGGCTGAGCTTGCTGGCACTTGGTACTGCCATAAATAAGATTGATCATGAAAGCTGAATACAAACAGGACAAATGAGCAGAGAAGACTTGTGTGTGCAGATTTATCTTGACTCCCTGCCTCCTGCAAGATTTCTTGCTGGAGGGGCTTACTGAATTAAGTAGACAGGGAAAATCAAGGAAAATACGAATTGCCAGCTTCATTACCAAAAAAAAAAAAAAAAAAAAAAAAAAAAAAAAAAAAAAAAAGATGGACTGAATCATGTCAAGAGATTTCCATTTTTGATGTCATTTTAGTACACTTTTACACTGCCAGTCAGCAGGATCACAAACAACCTTTCCAAATGATTATGAGAAAGGTGTTTAACAGAACTCTAAATTTTACTGTGGGAAAACCAGGAAATTGTGTGTGTGTGTGTGTCGAGGGGTAAGAAGTGACTAAGAAGATTCTTCAGTCATTTTCTAAGACTTAGGACTTCCACGTGACATGCTTTTTGAGCATCCAAGACTGTGTTTGAAAAGATTAATTTCCGTTTAGTATGCGCTGCTGCTACACAGTATGTCCAGCAAGCTGTGCTTTCAGCTGCAACTGCAACCTAAGCTGTCCTGACTGAGGAAGCAGTTCCTGACGAGCTTCTCCTGCCCAGTTCTCTGCCAGCTCTCTATCTCACTCCTATAGCAAGGACAGAAGTGATATTTTCAGAACAGCAGCAAAGATGGAGAAGTGAGGAGGAGTGGAGGTCTGTGGGTTTAAGGAAAAGGAATGGGTATGAAAGGAATGTTTCTCCTAGTAGTGCATTTTACACCTTTGCAAGGATCAGATGGAAACTGGGTATTATGGCACAATTACACCCTGACTTTGCATGTAAGTTGAGACAGAATAAGTTGCTGCTTTGGGAGAAAAAGGATTAGAGTATTTAAATTTATTTTCCTTAGATTTTTTTCTGAAACAAACTGTTTCAGAATCATTGGAACTAATGTATTCTTGTTTCCTGTGGTTTTATATCATGTTCCCTAGCAAAAATCTCAGTTGCCTAGGGATCCCTAACAACTATCAAGAAAAGAGGCAGGATGTGCTATGGACTAGTTCAGAACTAAGTGTTTATTTGTTGTTTAATTTGTATGTCAGTCTGTATGCTCTATATGTGTGCAGTTTGCATGGCCAGTGGCCTGCTGGGACGCTGAACGGTGGAAGTCTTGAGAGGAGAATTAATTCAATTCTTTTTCTTCTTCTCAGATAAAGACTCTTATGATGTTCTTGAATACTTAGTATGTTAGAGAGATCTGTTTTTTTGTCAAATTGAAGTTGTTTTTAGAAGTTCAAGATTATATGGGCAGGAGAGGGGGAGAGAAAGACAGACAATCTTCAGTAGATTGAGCATATTATGACTGGATAAGTTTCTTTTTCCCTGGTAACAAGGCATAAGCTAACTCTTTTTAGAACTGTCAAATAAGGTATGCATGGATTCTAGGTTTAGGCATAGGCCTGGATTCTCCTGTTTAGAGAAATCTCAGACTGAAAATCTTTCTACCATTACAGGACAAGAACATATCTAAATCTGTCAGATTTTAGGGTATAATTACTCAACTGTAAACTAGTGATGGCGTAGTACTGCCTTCATAGTATGCCCTGTTCACATGAGCAGGACTTCTGTCTGTGTGGAAGAGTACTACAGTCAAAAAACCCAAACTCTAACATCTGCCATGCAGGGGGATGAGTCCCTGGGCAGGTCTGCTCCTGCCTGCCAGCCTGCAGCGGGAGCAGAGGGATGCACCTGCCCACGTGGGCATGCAGCAGGACGATGTCACGGGTATCTCCAAGGAGGGTGCAAGTGGAGGAGGGACTCCTCTACAGCATGGTGAGCCAGGCTGAGAGTGTTGTATGTCACGTGCTGCCAGGAGATCATCTTGGATTCGGCCCTGCTGGGATCCATAGCCATGAAATTGGATATACTACCTCCAGGAAATTTTCTTGAAAGCAGAGTACACCTCAGGACCCTGTCCAGTGATCCATCTCAGGCACTACTGGAAGGAACAAGAATTTTGCCTTATCTTTCTGGTGTGAGACTAAGCGATTTGCCACAGTTCTTTCCCAATTGCCTTTTCTGCTCCTTTTCAGTTAAAAGGGATATTATAAATCCTAATTTTTTCATCTGGCTGTGAATCTTCAAAAAAATCTTAAAAACTGAGTGAAACAGGATGATCCTTTCCTTTAAGCCTGAGGTAAGAGGGAAGAATCTGGGCTGCAAGACAAGAGAAAAAAAAACAGTGAGTTTTTAGTGAGATTTTAGTGTTCTGAGGTGGAATAGGATGAACTTGAGCCAGGGAAAAAAAAAAAAAAAAAAAAAAAAAAGAGGATGCAATTTAAAAAGGATGGAAGCAAGCAAGGAGACAGTTCATGCAAAGATTTTAAAGTAAATAGTATTGAGCATGTGGAATAAATTACTGAAAGCATAAATATATTCAACAGAAAGCTTGGTTATGTGTTTCAAAATCTTTACATAAAAAGTCACAAAGACACACAGAGAGAGAAAAAAAAGGTAATGTGATCTCCATTTACCATTTCTTCCCCATACCTTTTTTTTTTTCTTTTTTTCTGAGGTCTTGTTTACACTCACCTGCTTTGCAGCTAATTTTGTGTACATTGTCCAGTGTTAAAGAATTATATACAAAAATGAACTATTTTAGAGTGTAGACCTATTTGTGTAACCGAATTCATCTGCTTGGAACATTATTTATACACAAAACCTGACTGATAAACACAAAAACTTAAGCTCTGCAGTTAAGTATTTTGTTGCTACTGCCATATGGCAAACATGGAGTGAGGAATCTTGCACCACTGCAGCTCCATGTGTGAAGCGGATTTAACGTCTGAGAGCAGGTACTGCTTCTGGACACTGAGCATTTTTGTGGCTGTCCTCACATGGAAGAGAAGGCTGATCACTACTTGGCCTGTGTTGGGTCCAAGAACGTGCTGAGTCATTTGCATTGCTAATTTTTAGACCAAACAGAAATATTTTGTATCAGTAACCAGTATTTTAAAATGAGTTATAGACACTGGTTGGAAAAAAACAGGGCAGATTTACAGGAGTATTCAGGGAGTGTGAGGTTTTCAGGTAGTACTGGCTGGCGCAGTACACATTCACACCACAGCCATATAGTCAGAAAACTCTCTCTTCTCTTGCAAACCTGGATGAGGACAAGGCGTTTCTGTGCTACATTTCCTCCCAGAATTGGCAGCACTGGAACTGGTGAGACTACTGCTGGTTTCTTTATTGTCAATGGCTTATTGCTCTTTCTCGTCCCCCGGGCCTTCCCTTTGGGCGTACACTATTTAAGGCAGGATTCATCTTTTGGTTCTGTTTGTGCAGCACCCAGCACTCAGAGGACTTGTCTTGCGTTTATGACTACAGAATACAGTAGTAATGCAAATAATAATATTCAGTGTGGGGAACCTGCATTAGGCCTTATAGACCATAAACTTGTAATTTGGCTTTGACCACAAGCCAGCACATGCAATGTCTTTCGCAGCACCTACAAATAAATGCTTGAAGCATGCTGGATTGCAATTTGGATGCAGTGCTATATTTAATGCACAGCTGCTCAGCAGGCTGGGTTTTTCGATTTCAGTCTTCTTTGGGGATAAAATCTGCTGGCATTTGCTCAGAAAGAAAGGATCAAAATACTTTGCTACCGGACACATAAAACTCTAGCTAGAAACCCCCCCCCAACACACACACACCACCGCAAGCTCTGAAGCCCCAGGTAAACTCACAAATGCCTGCAACTGCCCGAATGCACCTTGCATGAGTATTGCATAGCTGCACCTCATGTTGAGCCTCGGGAGGGCAGGAGCTCAGCCCCCAGCAACCCGGGGGGGGGGGTCTCAAGCTCATCTCTTTGAAGGAAAACACAGTTTCTGTTACTGCTCCTTGAAAGTACAACAGGGAGGGCTGAGCCTGGGAACAAGACTCCTCTACTTCTGCCAAAGACTTGACATAAGATTAAGAATAAAGGGTACACACTAGGATGGAATGAAATTTTGAAGGGAAAATGAAGATGTGATGTTAGATAAGAACAACAAATTTGAAATTTGTTTGTGAGAGAACTGCAAATTTAATGGAGCGATACAACCATAAGGGATCAAAGTGAGAAAGTTTTTCTCCTTTAAAATACAGATTGCTTAAGAAGGGAGACACATCTCTACTTCATGTGATAGTGAGAGGGTGGTTAAAATTTACAGATGCCATAGTTTGGTTTCCACATCCAAATTAAGATGGCTGGCTCATGGCTAGGATGGCATCAAGTTAGCCAAAGAAAATGGGGCCTCTCTAACTCTCTAACCTCTCTAACCTATGCTTTGTCTGCATCTCTCAGGGATCAGAAAAATAATTGTGAATGCATACTTTGACAACCCAGAGATGTAAGTAAGAGTTCAAAAAAAATTTTTTTTTTTTTTTTCCTGGAACAGAGTGTTTGTTCTTCTAACTCTTGCCAACCTCAGAAGAAAACAATATCAAGACTGGGATATAAATATCTTCCACCCCAATTCAAGTAAATTATTTTTATTAGATCTCAAGGCTATCTCAACCTAAAATGTTTGACTGAAAAATGTATGCATTTTTGATGGGAATTTTTAATACATACATGAACACTATATAGTGGGTACATACCTTCCTTTAGAAAGAAACTACTTTATGTCCCAGTGTCTTGTAAAGGCTCTTAGGTAAGGAAGTTCTTTTTTTGCTCGTGGAGACATTGTCGACAGACCCATGGAAATATTTCAGAAAAAAAATCCTTGCAAGCAAAAATGATAAATGAAAAGTTTTTGAATTAGTTTTCACTATATTCATTTCTACCAAACAACACATTAGTTTGTTTATAAAAGACAAAACTCTGTTAATATTTTATTTCACTTGGGCCACATCACCCTGAAACCTTCAACTAAAAGTTCCAGCACGTATTTGCTGAGTAAGCAGAAGGTGTGTGCTGGATATAGGTATCTAGTTGGGCTGTGCACAAATAGAAAGAGGCACAGCTGAAGTGCCGAGTTCATAAACAGCTCCAAATCTTCACAAATTTTGATATAAAATATTTCTATAGATAATCTGGAATATTTATATAAGAATATTGTGTTCATAGTCTATTAACTGCTGAGAAAGAGGTCTGTGATAGTTGAAAAATGATTCACTATTATTGTGTCATCTGGGAAAATGGTTTTCTGCACAATCATTAAAGATGACACTTTTAGGAGGGAAAGAAGAAAGTTACCTTGGAACTTGTGAATGCATAGCATTTTCTTTCCTTCTAATTACCTCTAATTGTCTTTTTTGCTCAAGCATATATATTCACACCCTTACCAAATTCTTTTAAATTTATGACTGTGGATGACTAATTCTATTTCCATTACTAGCAGAAGCTATGTATCTGTAGTAAAACATATATCAAAATTCCTACAAGATGACAAAACCAGTAAAGAAAAAAAAAAGACTGACTATGCTTCAGCCTAATGTTTCACCTGTGTTTACTAGAATTGAGCTTGCAATGGTCCTTTTCCTTCTCTCAGCTCTTTCCTCTCTCGTGCCTATCCCTTATCTCAGAGTTGAGAGAAGGAAAAGGACCATTGCGAGCTTGCAGAGTGAAGATAAGCAAAGAATGAGAGTGCACTCTTTTGGGGATTTAGGCACCAGGGGAATAAACCAGGATGACAGAGTGAAAAAGCATCAGGGTAAATGTGCAAGCTGTGATGATGTGTTATGATGTGATGTGACCTGAAGAAAGGTATAAAAGAAGATAGAATAAAACTATTCCCAGAGGTGCACATTGAAAGGACAAGGGGCAATGATCTCAAGCTATACTAAAGAAATTCAGATTAGATGTAAGGAAAATATTTTTCTCAGAGAGTTCAAGTGTGAAACAGGTCCTTGAAGTTGTGAAATCTCTGATTTTCCTTGAAGATTTTCAAAACTTGTCAACCTGTTCTGACTTCAAAGCTATCCCAGCTTTGAGCCAGAGGTTGGAGTATGGATCTCCAGGGGGGTCCTTCCAACCTGAATCTTTCTCAGATTCTCCAAGCGAGTGTAATGGACTGATGAACAGAGAAATTACATGTGCTTTATATGCATGTTAATAATAACATGATGTGTGAATAAGGGAGCTATTTTTTCAAATAAGTGAATACATGAAATGACTTCTCCATACAAAAATAATTCTCTTTGCACAGGGAATCTTCTTTCATTTTTTAACAGAATGGTTGGCACAAATCATTCATTTGCTAAGATATGTGAGCAGAAAACACGCGTGGGAGAACAGGTGCCTATGCGATTGTCCCTTGTAAAAGGTAGTGAACACAAATGAAAACAATTGGGAACTTCTATGGCCAAAATTAGATTTTATTTTTTTAGAAATGTAGCATTTCAGGGTCTGAATCAGGCTGAAATAGGAAGTCTTCCTTTATTGTAGCCAGTTACATATTGAACCTAAACTTCTGTCCTAATTTTTTGCTTCATGCACTATAAAATCCCCTATACCTGACCTGCACTGCTCCATAGCTCCAGTGCTGTAACGCTCCAGGGCCTCCAGATTAAAGATGAGAGCTGAGGATGAGTCACAACTCAGAAGTGCTTGTGAAAGGCACTTCTGCCTCGCACATGGCTGGTAGGTGCCTCCTCCTCACTGAAACCAGTGACTCAGTGCATCACCTTCCAGGAAGGCAGGAGATGAGGACTATTCTGAATTACAAGGTAATCTGGGCAGTGGCAGCCCTGAAGAAGCACTGCTCCTGGTTGTGTTTGCTGAAAATGCGGTTCTTCATTGGAATAACTGGTACCGAGAGGGAGCATTACTGTTTTTACAAGGCTTTGCTAAACAGCAAAATCCCCCAACATTGATGAAACCTGTATTTATAATTTGCTGAGTCTCACTCGTGTGGAAAAGGGTTTATTGGTTTTTTTCTTAGACTGCTGTTCTTGCTGAACCACAGCATAATAAATAAACTGGAAGACTGCCCTAAGTTTCTTGATTTTTTTTCTTGTTTAAAACCAGCTTTAGAGCTTGACTCTGTAAAATGCTTTCTGTATATATATATATATATATATATTTTTTTTCTTATGAAGAGTTTTGCTTGAAAAGTACCATTTTAGGGAAAACAGATGAAGGAAAATATTTTAAAAGTTCCTAATCAAACAGCTCAGTACTTTGACAGATCACCCAAAGTGTCAGAGAAAGAAAAATGTTTTCCTTTCTTCAGTTTTTCTTTTCTTATGTTTTATTTATTATAAAATGGAAATAAAAAAATGAAAAGGTATTAAACAAACAAAAGGGAAAAGAAAGAAGTTGAAGGAGTTATTAAAACCTAAACTGTACAGAAAAAAAATAGTCCTTTTTTAGAAATTCCTTTCAGAAAAAAATAGAGTAGAATCTTGCTTTGCCTCATTCTATTTTTTTTCTATTATTTTTCCTTCAAATTACCTTAATTTTATAGCCTTTCATGATTACTAAGAAGCCAGTGATGTTATTAAGATAGAAAACCCCTTGGCATGCCAGTTTTAAACTAAGTGGTGCTGAAAGTTCTCCAGTACAGCAGTATTATTATATTATGACAATAAAAATGTTTCATTGTCAGTGAGTCATCACTGAACACCACTGAGAAGAAAAAAAAAGAGCAACACAGACTTCATAAACATTAACTATATTAAAAATTACTTTTAGAAATAGTTATTCCAAAATATCCGACAGTATCCATTTTTAGGAGTGATTATATATAGTAGCATAGAGAAGGCAAAGTGAAATAAACAGTCTGAAAGTCTTTGGAAAAATTGTGAATTTTATATGTGAAGTTTTCCCACCAGAGAACTTTTTGAAGGAGAATATGTCAAAACATTCTGGTGACTTTTGCACTTTTTTCAGTTCAAAAAAGCATATTTTTGTCTTCTTCTCACAGTGATTTAGGAATTTAATGGAGTACTGTTTGAATTAAAGAAGCATTCCGAGTCATTGATTTTTGTACAATGTGCTGTTCTTGAGGGGAAATTTTCATTTAAGGAAACTACAATTTAAACTTCAAACAACTACCCTTCTGAAATTCTGCACAGTTGAACTGTGGATCACAAAGATATTAGAAGTGTTCACAAGGGCAAATAATACAATAATATTTACAAGTTGTAAATAAAACATGAGATTAATAAATGTTTAAAGTTAACTGTTTTTGAACTTCTTATTGCAGATTTTTGGACTATACAGTTATGATTTCATACTGTGTGGTTGAAGTTAAAATGTATGTCAAGAAATTACATTTGATGAGAGTGTTACAAAAACTCTGCATGTAAAAGGCTAGTATGAGACTTTTTAGCACTAGACTTCTGATGACTTGTTAGGTATGAGAATGATACCAAAGAATTTTGTCATAAAAGATTGAATCTATTGATCTGTGCCATAATTAACTTAACATTTCAGTAATAATAGTGTATGCTTAGTAAATGATCTCCTTTAGTTCCCATTATAGTACAAAACATCAAAATGAATCCTTGTAGGCACATAAAACCCTCATGCAACAGATTCGGAGCCCAACAGTGTTTATGGCTAAGTTTAATTTGTATATAAATCTATGTATGAGATAATTTTCTGTATGAAAACATGAAAATATTTGTGTATGACAGAAAAATGTGCGTGTTACAATGGGATACGATTATATCCTTAGACATATACAGGCAAACGTATGCTCCCTCAATTAATGCCATTCAAAGTATTAAAATATCTTATCTCAGATGTAAAACCGCTGACTTACAAACAGTCACTTGGAAAATTATGATTGCTGCATGCGATAGTGATGAGCCTCTGAAGAGCCAGTCTGCCAGAGCAGCCAAAAAACCTATACAAAACTAGCCACTCCTCGCGTGTTCAGTTGTAACATCTAGAGCTGGTGTTATTTACATAGCTGACTGCCTCTGCAACGCCGAAGGATCTCAGTCCGGGGAAAACATAGGGTGAGGCTCCAGCTACAGAAGTATGGTTCTGGAGGGACCATTAGGAATCCGAGCTTTATAGTCCCAAACTGCAGCACTGGAAATCACAATCGAGAACTTGACTAGTCTCCTGCTGAGGGCGGTAACAGTCGCTTGCTGACTTCAGTGGAAGCAAGGATTAATCCCAAATTACTATGTCTGTAAAATAAAGACAAGCTTTGATTTTCGTTCATATTGTAAATTGGTGATTTCATCCTTATGGAACAGTTAACTAGAAAAAGCAATCTCTCTATGAATTTTCTCTCTTATGAAATGAACTCCATATAAAAGCATTTTATGGATTAATTTATGTTCAATGAGTTTTCTATTATGTTATGACTGAAAATATATCAAAATTAATAAGATATATTGCTTTAAAAAACCTCACAGTTACAAACTTTTTTTCAAGTTGGCAAGGACAAATCATTAATAATTTCAGAATTGAGTTGTTAAACAGAATTCTAGTTAATTTTGCCAGCTCCCGAGAATTTACACTTAATCTGTCTTCCTTGTTTGATTTCTGCTTTTGGCAAAACTATTACATTTCAGTGACCCATTCCCACAAATGTTTAAAGTTATATTTAAGAGTAGGAGAAAGATGAAAGTAAACACTGTTTCCAAATTACAGACATAATTTCTATGAAAAATCCAAGTTAGCTATCTGAAAAATATTTGCATTTATTGCTGAACCATACTATAGAGCAGTTTTGAGGATCACGATTTCAATAATCCAAATACAATCAGTTTTAGAGTCTTGGCTCTATATTCTCCCATAGTAAAATGCCTTGTGGGTGGAAAGTCAGTGCCATTCTTTGAATGCGTAAGAGCTGGAATAGGAATGTGACATAAGACTCTCCCTGCTGCCTTTCCCATCACCAGCTAAGAGAGTTCCGAGTGTATACAGGTCAACACACAAACACAGCAAAGTTAAAGGCTCTTGAAGAACTTTGGTCTCAGTAAATCCAGATCTTTTCATGTTTCTCACCCTAAAATTTACTTTGCATAATTTGCGATTTTATTTTTTTCGCCTCTGAGAGACCCTCAGAAATAATTAGCCTTTCTGAGTGAAACTAGGTAGAGAATATGTCTTTCCACTAGAATCATGGATAACAGGATAATTCTTCAGAATCAGATGAAGCTAAGTTAGAGGAATGTGGCTCCAGAACCATAACAAAATACAAATGATTGTCTGAAAAACGAGCACAATTTCTCAGTAGAGTTGAATGTTGAGGTAGTTCTTCTAAAAGCCAGTTAATGAGGCTAATTTTGTGCTACCTTCTCCAGGAACCCTATTTTGAGAGTATGTTTAGTTATTGTGTTTCTTTTCCCCAAAATAAGCAAATAAAGAAGCAAATAAGTAAACAAAAGAGAAAGAGATTTGAAGGATCAGCAGGTTTGTCATCACATTTATCATACACAAAAAAGTGTTAAAAGTTCTGTTCTGATAGCTGCTGAATCAAAAATCATACTCAGAAATCTGAAATATTATCCATTTACTTCAAGACATCAGTGTGGGCATCCAGGAATGTTATGTAATCTGTATATATTGTAAATCTCATTTGCCCTAGGCTGCTTGTGGCAGCTGACTTGAAGCCTTGAATGGGTGTTCACTCCATCTGAAATTAAAGCTGACAAAGTTTCCGTGGTCCAAGTGGAAAAGCTATTAGGGGAGTTGAAGCTCTGCCATATCAGCTGATGTAAGGACGTAGTATATGCAATATATCCATATAGTGTATTGGCTGGTTTCTTGTTTTTGCTGTTGCCCTAGTCGCTACTATAGGAACAGCAAGCAATCTTCTGACATTTTAAACAAAAATCTGCAGTCAACCCCACCCTTATCCTATCTCTAAAACAAAGCTTCGTTGTTGATTACAGCACATTTGAAAGCACATTGACAGTTGCTCAGATACCATCTCTGCGGTTAGCGTCTTTTCAACATATCCCATTCTTACACAACACATCTGCAGCAGGTGAACAAGTGCTATAGACAGCTGCCCAGGGAGAAGCAATGAACCTCTGCAAGCAGCTCCAGCCTCACCCACCGCTTCTTCTCACAATACTTTTTTTTTTGTCAGGATGATGGTATGTGGGACATTTAGTTTTGACTTGATAATGCAATTCTCAGGGAGTACAAGGAAAATTTGAGGGCAAATTTTTTTCCTGAGAGCTTTTGTTCCATTACTTCACATTGTGTACGTAAATTTACTGAAGAAGGAAACAATTAGTACATTTTCCCAAGACCAGATTTGCAATGCAAAGTATTACTCAAATCTTACAATCGTTTTACAGTTGAAGTTCCGTAACATATATTCTTTTTTTTTTTTTTTTTTTTTTGGCCAGTCTCACAATTTTAATAATCTAATACGGTATAGATATGTAAAAATAAATTAGCTTATGGCTTGATTTCACTGTAGTTCATTTTCAATGATGAATTAACTGTGATTTTGAATGTGCGTATATGTAAACTGGACATCTCTACTATACCACCAGAGTCCTTTTTTGGAATTTATATACCTCATACTTGAATCACAGACTTAGAAACTTTCTCTTTTCAGGTATTTAATCAAGTTTTCCTGAACATATATATTCCAATAAGGTACATACTTGAAGAACAACTAAACTACAGAATAGTTTTAAGGTCTGATATTACATTTTTATTTTGAATTCTCTTGGAAATTTTAGAAGTTTTAAAATTGGGTCTTGGAGTGGTATTATCTACAGATCATTTACTATGATCTAAATCATTATGACCTATTAGCTAATCTTTCTTCTTCTTTTTCATTGTTTTCTTTGTCTTCTAACTGTAAATCCTCCTAATTTAGGTTTCAATATTGTTTCAGTTGTAGGTAGGGCAGAAAAGGAATAAGAACGGTTATTGTCTGAGCTCTAATTCCTGTTGGCACAACATTTCAAATATCTGAAAATGTTTTGATCTATTTTAAAACTACCCTCTTCCTTCAAAGTAGGTTTATGTTAATCACCAAGTCATTTCTTGCCTTTTGTAGGTTTATAAAAGACAGTGAAGATAAAAAGAAAGACAAAGAAAAGGAAAATAGTTATTAGACAATTTTGATTCATCTTTATTTTGGGACATCAGCTGGCTAAAAGATCTTGTGAATAAGTCAAAGAATCGTGCGTCTTTGATATGTTGAGTGGGATGTGGCTCTGTAATGGGCAAAATGGTTGGTTAGGGGAAGTACACAATAACTCAGGCAGAAAAATGTTTTCTAGTTTTTGGAGAACAAGAGAAACAAAAAAGAAACAAAAGAACAAGATAGGTTGGGATGAGAATTCTAGGAAACTGTCAGTGCTGCTTCTCACCGTGTGCCAGCCAATGGATAAATAAGAGCTTCCATGACTGAATGACCAGTTGGCTGCTATTTTCTTAATTCAGTAAAATTAATTTAATTAAATACAGGAAAAGTTGGTTAAAACATGCAGCATACCTCTAAAAAGTATTAAATGTTAAGTTTATCTTATTGCCACATGAGAAATGACTTTCGAACTTCTTTGTATATGCAGTTTGATGAAGCTGTTGCTTGGTCTGGATGTAAATTCAGTGTGTAAATATAAAACTGTTTTTATTTTCTGTAGTGGTAATCACATGGGCAACAGTGAGCACAGAAAAGAGTATGTTTGAGGAAGTCAGTAGAAAATAAATCTTTAAATAGATATATCATTTCCTTTTATTTTTAAAAATGAAAATAACTGAAACCTATTTAGAGTCCAAAAACCGTCCAAGGTTTTGATACAGTATTTAAGTTTGTGATAGAAGATCATCCTTCAGCAAGTAACATTTTATCTATTCTCAACTTGAGTTATGATTGATTGTAACAATGTGGTTAAAATCACGACATCTACAGTACTTTTACTATGCAAATATCTCTTTAATATAGGAACATAGGACTGGAAAAGACTGCCCAAGTCAAAGAACTCAGCCTTTTGTTGTTGCTGGCAATCATCTATACCTCGTATACTGAATTCTAAAATATTACCACTTCAATGTTGTTGTGAGCTTTTATTGGAAATTTAATTTAATTTTTACAATTCTAATCAACACAATTAATATTTAACATTTTAATTTTAATAACAACAAAGGAAGATGCTAATGTCAGTTAATAGAATTGATCCAGATGGAAATGGATAAAGTGGATTTAAAACATATGACCAAGAGTAAAGTGTGTAGTAGAATTACTGAAGAGACTCTGGGGTTTGTATCTAAATACACAGCTCTTAGTGCTCCTGAAGGCCCTTCAAAGCGTTACCCATAGGTTCATGAGTACTCATGAGTGTACCTTGTTACATTTTAATATAAATGAAATAACTACTGTGCAGGTCCATCCAACTCAGTATCACGTACCCAAGAGGATAAGAATAGATTCTTCCTCAGAAACATTTTGAGCTTTTATCTGCTTGGAAGAGACCATGAAGAATGGTCCTATGTAAATTCCCTTCACTCTGCATAATATCAGACACCTCTGTCATGCTCCCTCTTAGTCATCTCCACTCTGAAAAACTTACTGTGCACAGCATTTCCTCCCACCTTTCCTTACCTTTGGTCATCCCAGTTGTTTTTCTTCCTACCATTTACAGTTCAGAATTACAGAACAATACATTACAGAAGAATACCAGAAGTAGATATAATATTCAACATGCTGGTTCTCCTTCAATTTATACAGAAGAATAATCATATGTTCTTTGTCCTTCTGTTCCTAGATGAAGGTCTTATTTTAGAAATCTGAAGATAAAATGAGTTATTCCCAACTTTTGCTCTTTACAATTGTTAGGGTTTGTTTGAAAATGTACATTATTTCTATGAATATTTGCCAGGATAATTCTGGTTGGAAGAGACCTCAGCAATTCATAAATCCTGTCAAAAATAGCTTTTCTTGACTAAAGTCTATAGAAGCAGATCCTATTTGGTAGAGCCAATTTGTGAAGTTTCACCACTGGTGGAGATATTTTAAGGGCTCTAGACTGATCAGAATATGGAGATTTTAAGCTTTATCTGCCTTTTGCTCTATTTTTTTAAAGACTTTAGCCTCAAGTCTGTTCAGAAAACCCAGTATGCTTGAAGCTTATTTGCTGTGCTAACTTTAAGAAGGAAGCAAAACAGGGGTAACACTGAGCTATAATCTCATGACTTTTTGTTATTTCAGCTGAAAAATCTGTTTACTACCTTTGGCAACACATCAGCTTAATTCAGATTGATCTTTCCTCAGTAAAGACAATAGGATTCCAAAATGACAGGAACATTAATGTAATAATAAAGTATTATGTAAGGTCACCTGTTCGGATCCATGCTGAGCAGTGAAAAATGAGGAAACTTTATTTTGTCAAAAAAAAAAAAATCTATACATTTAGCCTTAATTAAACGACCTGAAGGAAGAAATTCAAGTGTTTGTATTTGTTGACCAGTAGCAACATTTAGAAATTACAAATTATTCTGTATGATCTAATTTTTTCTTCGGCAATCCATCTGTCTATTTGATAACATTAGATACACTGCAAATACAGACATTTTTGCATTTTATTACTGATTTTGAATAACCATGTAGTCTTGACCTGTTCTCCTCAAAAATAAATACATCAGTACCAACATTTTGAAGGAATGTGTTGTTACCAAAACCATCAGTGAGTGAAATGACTCATATGAAAAAAATCAAACTCAAATTCTTTGTTGAAGAATAATCTTAATCCAACACATTTTCAAGGAAAGGCCTCCTGAATCAACCATTCAGTAGCTAAAAAATTTGCTTTTGTTTTTATGTCAGTTTTTTCAGTTAATACTTGACAGTATATCTGTGATCTGCATTGTTCAGGGAGGTTGGACTAGATAATCTCCAGAGGTCCCTTCCAACCTTACTGATTCTATGATTGTTTCCTTGGCTTAAAAATATGAAATTGGTCCTACAGCATTCCTGTGTGCTCAAGCCACAGAAGAGTCATGATACACTGGTGTACATGGGTGCTGACCAGTTGCCCAACTAAGCTTTCCAGAACAAATAATAATGCGTTGTATACGTTTCCATTTGGTCTTCTCCAATGGCTTTGAGGCATCTCTTAATTCTTGTTTTTCGTCTTTTCTGTCTTCTAAATTGCCACGCCCTTCAGTAATTTGGGTCCAGCCTTGCCTGTGATGAAAGATACCAGTGTTTTGCAATGTCTAGATACACAGCATGGGTGAGAGTTGAGTTAAAGTATGTGTATTTTACCCGGAACATCCTCTACAAGTGTTAGCACGACTTCTTGTTGTCATACCCTCAGGAAAAAGAAGCTCAAATCAGATCTGTCTGTAGCCTGTAGATTTATTATGGCAGTTCTTTTACAGACTTATCTCAGGCTGAGTATCTAACAGATGCATCATTTTTCTGAATAATGCTTTTAGACACAGGCATAAAATAATGGCATACCTGGAATTGATAATAGAAGAATATAATGAAACTTTAGTTAAAAAAAATAAAATAAAATAAAGCCAAAACTTCTGGGAGATTTTTCTGATTGATTACTGGATTCCTGTGCTTCAGTGAGGACCAAAAGAATCAATAAAAAAAATGAAACAACAAAGATTTCTACTCATAATTCAGCCCCAAACATTTAAATCTGATGTGAACAATCTTGCTTGTTCAAATATTTCAGTACAATTTCTCAATACTGGAGCTATCAAACTTTGGATAAGCTTAAACTTAGTCCAAACTGTGCCACAAAGCCCATAGAAGTCTTTGCTCTGCAGCAGCTAAGTCAGCCTGGACGCACAAAGCATGGTGGGTTATACTATAAGAGCACTGGAAACTGGAACAGGGATTCCAAATATTAAGCAAAATTGAACTTTCAACATATGCTTGCATCCATTTCTTGCCAGTACAACCATAAAACAGGTGTTTTATACCAATTCAACAGAAAAGAGTTGCAAATGCAGGTGCAGAAGAATTCTTCTGAATCTAAATTGTTCCACAACAAAGAAAGGAACAAAATAAAAAGAAATTTTTAATTGAAATTTGAAAAAAAATGTGCTTAGTAAAAAGTTTTTTCTTTCTTTATGCCCCTCTTTCCCCCCCATCATTCATTGTATTTCTTTTTACAGAATTTTTCCCCCAAAAATCCAGCAGAGAACTATGATTACAACCAAATCTACAGTAATTATTTATTGTTTTATTTTTTAGGATGAGAAGTGTATATAGGGAAAGTCAAAGTAACAAAGAAAGAGATTGGCATTGTCCTACAGTGTTTCACAAAACTTAGAATTCAGGTCATTCAGTTCAGGAGACTGAAAAGGAACATGGTGATGGGTGATTTTATGAAATGGGTTTTGAAAAATGGTCTTGATGAGAGTGGAAAAGAGAGAAAAGAGAAACTATTTAAACGATAGAGAAAGTGTTGAAACTGTTGATGTTATCAGGACTTACTCAGAAAATTTCTAATTTTGAAACTAAAGAAATCATCAGAGAAATATTTCCTTTCCTTTGATAAGAGCTAGAAAGAAAGTGAGTTTTAGAGGAGGCGATGAAAGAAGGTCAAAGAGAACATATAGAAAGTGTTGATTAGGAAAGTAGACTATGCTGTTTAAGTAAGTTCGTGGGAGAAAGCACAGTTTAATAAAAGGCTCTCAAGTCAACAGGAGAAAATGCAAAATCATGCTTTGTTGATGCATATGTACAATTTGTAAACTGGTCACAGTTTTCTGACAATGTAGTTAATTAACAAAATGAAATGATATGAGAGAGATTAGTTCTCCAGCTGATTATGGTTTCAAATGAAGATGTTCGCTTGTGGGAGATACACTTCAGTCACACAAATGTGACTTCCAGGTTCCACATGGCATCAAATAAAGAAAAGGTAGTTGTTGATCAGGAGAAAGAGAAAACTCCCTTACGGGATTACAGTCTTGTTGTCTGAACATCTTAGTCTTTTAGAGGAACTTTGTACAAACATCTAAATAGTTTGGCCTTAAACTGGTACTCTAAGCCATTTGAAAACTTTATTGAAAACTTTGAGAAGAATCTTGTTTATCCTAGAAAATAGGGAAAAGTCAGCATGACTTTCAGATTTAAAAATAATTTGAAAACTCAAAGTAAGAAACCAAGTAAATAATGACTTCATATTTTGGTCAAAAGTATCCACTTTTGATTAAACGTATTTTAAGCAACATCCAGTGTTTGTCTGGGTAAAAGCTACACCTGAATATACCCTAAATATTTAAATATGTAACCCTAAATATGGCACTCATCTCAAGAATTTTAAAATGCATGGGAAGTTCATATCTAGGTTTACTAGTTTTAATGTCAAACTGTGGCTATGTCTACATGCCTGCTGGTCAGCAAATGTATCTTTTTTCCATACGCCCTCCGAGGTGACTGAGCATCATCCAGATGTGATTTGAAAATTAAGTAGTATCATTAGAATTGTGCTATGCGCAAGTAACATCATGGGCTGAAAACCCTGAAAATACAGTACAATGAAAACACAGCTTTTAGATTAGGGCTGTCTGGTGTCCTTTTTGCCTGTTAAAGGTGGTGAGGCTATATCACGCCTTGTGAATGCAATGGCAAGATTCATTCCAGTGCACCTCTTTCAATGGGAAAATTCTAAGAAAAAAAAATATATATTTGCCAGCTACTTGAGCAGCAGCATGTGGATGCTGTGACCCATATGAAAGTATTTTCTCCAGGAAGAATAGAAAAAGGGTGCCTAGACTAAGTACATGTACACATATGCTCACAAACATCATATTACAGTTTTTTTTCTTGCAAATATAAAGACTGTTACAGATGTAAAGAATGCTAAAGTAAATGATAGGAAAAGATACCAAAGTTAAGGATAGAGAATAAGCCCTTCTTGATTTTGTGAATGTAGGCTCCAGTCCAGTTAAGCACTTAAGCATATGCATAGTGTTACATATGTGAGAAATATTAATATTTATTGCTTCAAGTTATGCATGCACTTAAATGCTTACCTGGATTTGATCCTTAAGTTATACTTGTAGTATAACTTTAACATGTCTTTTGTTTGCTATTTAGATTGTCTTTCAGAGAGAGTACTAACAAGAACATAATTAAATAATCATCTCAATATACTGCATTTATTATAAAGCTGTTTATAGCTATTATTTCCTGTTTACCTATTCAGAAAGAGAGATTCTATGCTTTTCTATGAGCTTATAGTCACCTTAGGACTGAATCTGAGAAATAATTCAGAATAATTGCATCACATCCCCTGCTCTAATTATGCTTCTGTGATGCCTTTCATTCCTGTGGAACTTTGTGACAGGTTTAAATCTTCAGCTCAAATTTGGCAAGGTAGATTGAATCTGAAGCCATGTTGAAGTCTGAAAATTCTTGGTCAGCTATTAAAAAAATATTTCCATTTCTGCTTTTCTTGGTTTAAAACTAGAACTACTAGTGGAGGTCCTGAAATAACAGGAGCATGGGTGCCAAGTTCACTGTGAATACATAATTTTAAAGGCAGGAGGCAATTCCTGTTGTGATTTGTCAACAGGTCTAAATAATACTCGTTGACAGGTAATAAAAACTTGACACAACCTGAAGAAGCTGTGCAGGTGGGCAAAGGGTAGTTTCGAGGCCCTTTACCAGGGCTGGTCTGAATCACTGTGGTGACTCAGAGCAATTGGGGAGTGCTGGCGGAGTGTGTTGGTGCTGGGCCCCAGGCGTTAGGATTGCAGCTGTCAGAGAGCAGCTGTTTGTAGTGCTGGAGGATTCCCTCGCTCGCTCTGAAATTATTTTTGTGTAGCTGGAAATATGGCCCTGCATTGTTTGTGCACTAGAAATGTACCACAATTTTGCTTTATACATAATCCATGGGCTTCCTGTAAGACTGTACATTGTGCATGCTACACGTATTTGTTGAACTCAGGTTAGGTGTATACAGCATTAAATTCATTTCTAGGAGTGGTTGAGCAAAATCTCTCAATTTCCAAAAAATTCAGGAAGAATGTAAATAAAGTACTATAACATTTAAGAATGACAAAGCAGGGAACAATTCTGACCACTCACTCTCTGGTGTGGTTACAGTGTTGGATCTGTAAGTAGCCAGCGGAAAAAAATATCTAAGTCCTAAACTTAAACAAAATGACTACAAAATGACTCTTGCTCACCATCCTTTCATCTAAATATCTAATCTTAGGATAACTAAAATGCTTAGCATAGCTAGTGCAGTCCTTTGGCTTGTCCTTATCAAGGAGTGGAAAGGTGCAGGCACCAGGGATGGTAGAACTGTCACTGCCATAAATAACTACAGTCCACAACAAATTTTGCCACTTTTTGCTGCTGCGTGTACGAACCTTGCTTTCTCTCACACATGCCGCAGCTACTCTGGGAACACTGCTCTCTTGGGGCAGTGTGACAGCCCTGGTGGGAAGGGCTGAGCAGAAGGAGTTAAGGTGCATAGTAAGGTGCATAGAAGCCAGTTCCCAAACTGCTTGTTTAAACCAGTTTAAAGCAAGCAGGTCTACTCTGTTGCTTAAGCCACACTTTCCATCACCTGTTATGACCCTTCTTCTGAGAGCTACATTTTACATCCTGAGAGTGTCAAGAAGCTCTTCTCTGCTCCTCGTGGCAACATCACTGCATTTGCTCAGTTTTAAGCCTGGAAACTGCTATGGATAGGAACAGAAAAAGAGGAGGGCGATATCTGCCATCTCTCCATCACAGAATTCCTTGGGTCCTCCCCACCTCTCCCATGCCACCTGACAGACAAAGGACAGTGCACCCATGTGAACATGATATCCACGTTGCTCCATACATCTAGAAGGTGGTTACCAACTTGTATCGTGAGGTTTGTAAAGAGAAAAGAAGCGAAGAGGTCTGATGGATGTGCTGCAGCCCCCAGGCCAACCCGTCTCAGGCATCTGGAAATTCAGTAAGAGCAGATTTTCTTGTGGTATTTCTTCAGCACAGGTTGGAGTGATGTCTGGAAATGGGAAAGTAATAAAGCTTGTGCAAACATTCCAGCAACACAAAGAGAAGTTTGGTTCAGCAGTGGTAATGAAAAGGGCATGTATTTGGGCTCTTATTCAGTTTGGTTTGCCCTTTTGTACCAATTGAGTGTCAGTGGACATATGTTTATTTGCCCAGTAAGAATTTAAATAGAGATTGCCTAATCTTTTTTTCATAACTGCTAGTCTTTAAACAACAGGAGATAACAGTAACTTCTGTGTAGTATTAGAATTTCAAGTTATAGTTTCAGATTAGACACATCTGAGCCAGTGACCTAGACATGAAAAATACTCAATCCATTTGGTGAGCCATTTAGTCTCTTAAATGTCCACACTAGTCATTTCCTGACTTCAAAGATCACTGATAATTATCTGTTTACTCAGTAAAAATAAGGCAATGATTCTTTTGGACAATTACTCATAGCGGATCTGGCACTAGTGCATTGTACATAGATTTACCACATGTGCCAAAGAGTCTGGCAATTGTTTTTGGCATGAACACTTACCACAATGCACCTCAATATGATGCATCATATCAAAACAAGCTAGGAATCTTTCCTGATAGGGTCCATGCACATATGCTTTTCTTCTGAGTGATGTACTGCACTGTGAGACAGAAATAACATTTTAGTGAAGACTGCCCCTTCCCTTGAAGTTCTTCAGAAACAATTTCTCTCCTGCACAATCTTAATCAATTAAAAATGAAGGCCTCTTTTTTGGTGTGTGTGCTTTATTGTCTGTGTTGGAGGTGTGATATTTATTGGTTTTGACATCTGTGCTATTTCAAATCTTGGAGCAAGCTACATTCTCTTCATTAAAATATTTCAAAACCCTGGTTATAAATCAGTGTAAATGACAGTTCAAAAATAGGCATAGATGAAATAGGTGTGTTGTTCTATCTTGGGCACAACCTGTCATTATTTCCTTTCCACTGTAGCTAGCCAACTTGCTAATTTAATTACTTTCTTTTTCTTCTTTCCCCAAAGAGTGAAATCTATCAAAAGAATAACGTTGCTCAAAAGACCTCTCTCCAAAGCTAACAGAACTAAGTTGTTTTTTGTTGTTTGCTTTTTTACAATGGAAAAGTGACAGCTTAGCTGCAGAGTTTGTGTTAGAGTGGGGAGGGGGGCAAAGCAGTGGTTTAAGTGTTGACCTCCTACCTATACATGGCTGCTGCTACCTAAGTCAGCCTACTGCATCTTCTCTCTTCCCCCCATAGCCATTGTTAATGATGCTCCGTTTTAATAGGTAATACATAAACAAAGTGCATTAAAATATAACATTCTTTTAAATCGCTGATGGTATGTATTATTTATCAGTTCAGAGATGAATGAATGTGATTTCAGTCTAGTGTACATGCAGTGAATTAATTTTGTAAATGGATAAAGAAAGGGCTAAGGAAAAAACATAGATGCAAATTACTGCAAAACTGCTTGTGTTGTTCAGTGAGTCATATTCCCACTGCTGAGGCTTGAAAATATTTATTCACTGAGTTCAGTTTATTATGCCTTAGCCTCTACAGAAATGGTCCTGTTCTAAAACTATTGGATAGATAAATGCATACTACTCATGATTTTTAAGTCTGTCTATACTCAGACATATGAGAAAGACCTCCATTCTTGTGAGACTGCTGTTCAGTTTCCAGACCAGAGAAGTTCAAACATATATTTCTGTAAAACTTGGTGCAGTACTGTCTTAGTTATTATCAGTTCTCAGGAGGCTGCTATTACTATTCCTAATAAAGGAATGTGGAAAATCAGTTTTCCAGATTATTTTAAAATTAGCTCTTCAATAACATCTCCTCCACTCTGTTCCCAGTTTTCTTTAATGTCTGGACATTTCAGCAAAGGGCTTGGGATCTTAATGCTAACTTTTGAACATAAATGTGGTAGAATTTTTTGGAACTGCCATACTGAAACCTGTTTTTTTTGGAAGGGGCATTCAGGGAAGGGGAGAATGAACACACTTCATGACATCTGTTACCTACAAAAGCACTGTTATTAGTGCCCGGGAGAAGATGTGGTTTGCAGTTTAGGTTTAAGATGGGATCTCTAAGGAGAGGACTCCAGCTCCACAACGAATAGAGTTTCACAGGATTATGAACGTGTCACAAGCCCTGAGGTTCGTTTGCCACACGAAGCAGTGCTAACAAGGCTACTGTTACCCTATTACTTTCCCTCCTCATTGATAAATCTTCACTTAGTGGAAAAGATGAAGTTGGTCACTTAAGGTCTGAACAACAGCCTAACAATATGGCATCATCTGGTTTTGAAACAGTTCTTGATTCTACATCCCTCTGCCAGTTCTTAGAGTTTTCCTCCAAGCTTTTGCCCAGTCCAGATTGGAATTGCTAATGCATCCTTACAATAATACACATAAAAACTCTTTGAAAGACATGCATTCTCTAACCTAAATTAAGTCAAAACCTTTCCAGTCTTCATGACTGATGAACTATGTGCTGGAGGAGAAAATAAGATCTTTCGTGGGAATGGGTGGAAAACATACTTTTCTTGAAAGGATTCAGGATCAGTTAGTTAAAACTCAGTGAAGAAAATCTCCAACTGCTTGCCTCTAGGAACCTCTGCATGATGCTGGAGCAGAAAGCTACAGATAGTAGCTGCCAACCTGGCTGGGATTCCTAGAGGAGATTGCTCCTGACATCAGTGCTCTGACAGGTCACATCCTCTGTCTGGCACCACTGTTCCCTATTTTCATTAAGCCCCTTTTTTTTTCCTCCTTTTTTTCTTTGTTCTTCTCACTTGAGCCAAAAGAAACAAGAGGGCAGTAAAGCACAATTTTAGCTGAATATGAGTTTTATCATTTTACCACTGCATTACACCACTTACCAAGTATTTAGGTTCTGTTCTACTAGGAAAAAAACACATGTCAGGATTTAGAGGAAGGCTGTGCTAAGCTTTAGCACACAGACTGTAAAGTGTACTTGTGAATTATTATTCCTTCAGTCTAAGGAAATCCATATGACTTTGTGATTTCATATAGTCTTCAAAAGTTGCTCCTACAACTCCCAGTGGAAAACATCATCTCTTTTGAAATCTTTCTCCCTTTACCCAATCTAAGACTTTTTAACATAGCAAAGATAATCTTAAAAATAAAAGTGTCAATGAAATACTGTGTTCACATAGCAGAGAAATCAACATTTGCACCCAGCTACTAGAATATCAAAGCTAAACAGAGAGCTACAGCCAGGTCATATTTAGTATAACTCCACTGAGATCCAGAGATGCATAACAACAGAGGGCTAGTACAAAAGTGCTATACTAAAACTATTTGTTATTGCCTTGTCTTGAGAGTGGTCAGTCTGACAGCACCCAGACCTGAAACTTCACTTTCTCATCCTTTTACTCCAACTAGGAAAGTAGCCAATCTGCAGAGCCAGCTGCTTCTCTGCCCACCCCAAAGCTCTTGGATTGCAACTGTGCATGCATGAGGCTAGGAAGGTGTTTACTCTGAAATAATCACAAGATTGATGTTGGCAATCTATATCACAGAAATTATTTTAACTGCAATCACAGCATGATACAGATAAGTTAATCTAACTACAAGCTGTTGCTGAAAAGGTGCCCTCTTCCCCTTCCTTGCCCACATATTCCCACCAATTCCTTTGACTTGTCATTGACACTTGTTGGACCTTTTAGTGAGCTGGTTCCAGAAGCTAAGTTAGCAGGAAACCCTTAAAACAAAGCATGTGCCCTTCTGCCAGTTTAGTGCCAGAAATAGGGTCACCATGGGATGTCAGAAATCGTGTGACTTCCTGTCTCCTCCTCTTGGGGGAAAGGGAAATTACCTCTGTCAGAGCAAGCAGAGGGAGGAAGATGGTCTGGAATCAGTCTGACGGTTACATGGCCATGATGAGATGGCCATGATCTTTGGGATTAGGTGGAAACTCCTCTTTAAAATATTATTAAGAAGATACCACAATCTTTTTTAAAACATTAAAGAGTATATAGAGAGATTAGTAGCATACTCAGAGTTTATCATTTAAAAGAAATGATAAAATTTCATACCATTCTAGCATTTGGCCAGGTGAGGTGGGGAAACAGAGCTGAGAAGGGAAACATGGAGAGAAGTAGAAGATCCCTAGACAAGCAAGACAAGAAGAGAAAGAGAGTATTTTATAAAACAAATAGCAATACAAACCCAGCAAATCTGCTACCATTTTGTGAGACTGTAGCTGTTTGAGAAACCACAGAATGAGACCGTTACTGTGAACACCATGCTTTTTGAGTCATCGCTGCCAATAATAATATGGCATCAAGCACAAGTACTCACTCTTGCCATAAAAAATAATAAAAACAGCACAAACAAACAGCAAAGTAATGATAATAATTTGCAGCTGCAGATTAGAGATGAGAAAGCATTTGCCACCCCTTAGCTCATCTGCAGCCATGCAGGGTTGCTCCCAATGCTATAATCACCACTTACGTGTCCACATTAGAGCTAGCCAGAAAAAATGTTTCCTTATCTTATGAATGCTTTTAAGAAATGAAAGTTGCAATTCCCATACTTTACCAAGACAAACTCTCTCAAATACAGTCTGACTATAGCCTAAGTTGTTGGCACAGTCAGCTTGAAGGTAGTCTCCTGCTGTGTCTTGTTTTAAGTAGAAATTTCATTCTGGAATGGAGAGCGAGGAGGGAATAATCTTTTCTCTGTACACCCAGCTATTGGCTATTAGCAATTTAGAGACTTTCTGAAGCAGAGGTTGGATCTGAGCTAATAGGTTTAATACTCCCTAGGGGACCTAACCTTCACAAATTTGTTTAATCCTTTTTTTGATATTTTTGACATTCTGTGGCCAGGAGTATCTCAGTTACTTAAGTGACACTTAAAAAGGTACTCATTTTGTTTACTTTAAACTTCATTTCTGATATTTTTGTTCAAGACAAGCATACCCCATTCTGTTTCTCTACAGCCTTCATGATTGCATAGACATTTATTCTGTGTCAGCTGTACCAAATAGTCCTTGTACAAATGAAATCTATAGAACATATTCATACCTCTGACTGTCCTTGGCACTTATATGTAGGTTCTTTTAGTTTTGTTTGATATTTTTTTTTCTCCTGTGTTACTACAGAGTTGTGCATTATGCAAGACAGACACACTCATAGCTTTGTATACTGGCAGGTTGCTATTTTCTGCTTTGTTCTCCTTTTCTCTCCCAACAGTCGGGACCACCGACCACCACTGAATGTGTAGTTGATGCTTTCAGAGAAATAACCACAGCAATATCTGACTCCTAATAATAATAGCTCATGTAGAACCCTAGTTGAAATTATTTTTTCCCACATGCATCACATTGTGCACCAAAACTGAATTCTACCTGCTATCACAAAATGTAAATACCTGAGTATGTACCATTGGGTGGGCTATTTTCCTGTGCCTCACCTCCTTTCTGTATCAAATATACCCAGATACATGTCTTTTTTCTGGAGAGGGGAGTATAATTTTCTGAAAATCTGGAGCTGCAAATTGCTGGAAATGGAGATCAGAAGGACAGCTGTATGGATAGATTTATTCATATATTCTTCTCTAGATATCACTTATTGGTCACTGATGTAAGCAGGAAACTGGTAGGTGGACCATTGCCTGAGCCAGAAGAACCATTTTGTGCTCTTATGCTCACTCACACTTTCTGTACAATTTAGAGAGTGTAAATGAAAAAATGGAGAATAATTGAGAATTAGAAATTATTTGTTTAAAATCTTGATACTTTTCAAAGATTTTTTTTCAAAAATATGAATTCACTGTATAGCTCTTAGTTATACCATAACAGTAATTGTAACAATACTATTTGCACTTTGCTAGCCTAGTTCTTCTAAAGGTCTCAAAAATTATTAATGAATCAGGTCATGTAACACTTGTTTGAAATAGGTTGTAACAGAGGTCTACAGTTCATAGAAGATCAAGAAAGAAAAAAAAGAACCTGGATCTTTGTAATGTTCCCAATAGACAGTGTTTGACTCTGAACACATGAATGACTGCTGCTAGAGGCCACACATGAAACACATGAAAATTAAGTCAGAGTAAATAACAAAATCTAGATGTTCTAGGTTTAGGTCTGTTCTTGCACTAGTAAGGAAATAGGGAAATAGTTTGGACCTGACACTTCCATTAATCTAATTTCTTTATATATAAAAAAAAAAAAAAAAAAAAAAAAACACCCTTTCTTCTCATCAGTCCAAGTTCTCCACTTTAACATTGTCTGAGAAACTGTCTGGCCTTCATAAAATATTACATTCCTTTAATTTTTCTCTCTCAAGTTAGACTCAGAAAAGCAGTAATACTTACCAGGTGCATTATCTTAGTATCTAACAGAGAATAAGAAGTTGGATTATGGTTGAAAAACATCCATGTCCTGGAAAAGCTTATTTGCTTCAAAGAAATATAGCATCTGGAAAAATGAATAAGCAGGATAATGATTATGCAAACTTTTTGCAAGGGAAAATATGTTGTGTGCAAAGAGGGGTCATGTATGTTTAAAAAAGAGCATCTAAGGTTATCTGTTCTGGAATTTTAGAATATTGTGTAAAACACATGAATGGTCTTCTATGGAATAGCTAAACTCCATCCCTGGAAAGGTGATGGAACAGCTCATTCTGGATGTTATCTCCAGGCATACGGAGGAAAAAGAAAGGTGATCAGAAGCAGTCAGCATGGATTCACCAAGGGGAAATCATTCTTAACCAATCTGATAGCCTTCTATGATGGAATGAGGGGAGAGCAGTGGACGTTATATACAAATCCTCCTACATAAGCTTAGGAAGTGTGCCATCAGTGATGTGGAGTCTAATTGGAGGCGTGCGGCTAGTGGCATCCCCCAGGGCTCAGTACTGGGTCCCATCCTGTTCAACTTCTTCATCAATGACCTGGATGAGGGGACAGAGTGCCTCCTCAGCGAGTTTGCTGATGACACGAAGCTGGGAGGAGTGGCTGACACACCTGAGGGCTGTGCTGCCATTCAGAGAGACCTGGACAAGCTGGAGAGCTGGCCGGAGAGGAACCTCATGAGGTTCAACAAGGGCAAGTGCAGAGTCCTGCACCTAGGGAGGAATAACCCGAGGCATCAGTACAAGCTGGGAGCTGACCTTCTGGAGAGCAGCTCTACAGAGAAGGACCTGGGAGTGCTGGTGGATGACAGGTTGACCATGAGCCAGCAATGTGCCCTTGTGGCCAGGAAGGCTGATGGTATCCTGGGGTGCATTAGGAAGAGTGTTGCCAGCAGGTCAAGGGAGGTGATCCTGCCCCTCTACTCAGCCCTGGTGAGGCCTCATCTCGAGTACTGTGTCCAGTTCTGGGCTCCCCAGGACAAGAGAGACATGGAGCTACTGGAGAGAGTCCAGCGTAGGGCTACAAAGATGATCAGAGGGCTGGAGCATCTGCCCTATGAGGAACGGCTGCGAGAGCTCAGCCTCTTCAGCCTGGGGAAGAGAAGACTGAGGGGGGATCTCATCAATGTGTACAAGTACCTGAAGGGAGAGTGTCAGGGGGATGAGGACAAACTCTTTTCAGTTGTCCCATGTGACAGGATCAGAGGCAATGGGCAGAAACTGAACCACAGGAAATTCTGCCTGAATGTGAGGGGGGAATTTCTTCACTGTGAGAGTGACAGAGCACTGGACCAGGTTGCCCAGAGGGGTATCTCCTCTGGAGATATTCAAAGCCTGCCTTGATGCAACCCTGTCTATGATGCTCTAGGTGACCCTGCTGAGCAGGGAGGTTGCTCTCCAGAGGTCCCTTTCAACCTTACTGATTTTGTGATTCTATGAAATGATCCCACTAATTCACAAGAAAGTAAATCTCAGTTTGTAGTCCAAAAATGCAAAATATTCCTTGACTATGAAAATGAAACAGAGCTCAGAAAAAAAAATATCTTGAAATCAAAGGAATGCTAGCCCACTTTACTTGAGCTTACCAGTAAAATTTGGGCTTTAATCAAATGTGAGCTTTAAGGTGGTTTTACAAGAACCATAGCTTTGGATCATTTTTTCTTACTATGTTAAGATTCAGAGAAAATCTCCCTATTTTAGGCAAAATGTAGTGAGTGAAGATTGATTCCTATTATGGAAGTTACAGGAATAAAATGAAAGTTTAACTCTGTTCTGAACTATGAACTAGCTGTCATTGCTCTGTTAGGCTTCTGTGCAAGTTCAGTAGATATTCCACCACTAACTTGTTGGATTTTTAACATCAAGCAGCAATCTTAGCATATATTAACAGATGCTGGAACTAGAGAATACATAGACTAAATATTATAAACTCATTCTATATATGAAGACAGAGAATTGTGTTATATGCAATATATATTTCACCATATCATATAGTCAAAGCTTGTGTTTGAGTCAGAAAAGGGCTGAGAATTTTTTTTATTGCCTCTCTCATTTTACGCACGCTCTAATTTGTATAAGAATTGGTAACTGTGAATGGTAAAGGACAAGCATTAACTGAAAATTGAAAAGCCAAAACATGCGTCTGTCAGAACATCTCATATTTGGATGGGCTGTTCCATGCTGAGGCCTGTGGGGATCCTGTGAAGATCTTCGGACAGCACTATTTGTACTTCACTAGCCCAGTTCTTCTAAGAGTCTCAAAAATTATAAATGAATCAGGTCATATAACGCTTGTTTGAAATAGGTTGTAATAGAGGTCTACAGTTCTTAGAAGACCAAGAAGGAAAAAAACAACCTGGAAGATCCTGTGAAGATCTTGCCTCTTGAAAACAAAGGCTAGCAGTTGTTCTGTCTAAGCAGAATGAATAAGTGCTATACCAGTGCAATGGCAGAACTTCAACTCTATATCAAGTGGTATGCACAATAGGAAAAATTATGAGGTGTTGGTACCGTAACAGGATCCTTGCTGATGATCTTGTACCCTGCCCTGCACAGTTCTTCCTGGACTCACACACCCAGTATCACCTTTTGTTGCACCTTCATATTTGAGGGAGAATTACCTCTCAGTGAAACCAAATTGACTGAAGTGCAAAAGGCTATGGAAAGACAGAGTGAAGAAAAGCATTGTTCATAGGCCCTCACCCCAAGCTCCACTAAATCCTTATCCAAAAGACTGGGGTACTTTCTTTGCATTAGAATCACTCAAATGGCATCACCCTTCACTAGTAAAAAGTCTGAATTCTCCACCTTAAAACTGTGCAGCTCACTTATGTTTTGGTACTTTTATCTAAAACAGAACTTATCAACACAGCGAACATTTAATAGAGCTTCTAATCAATGTATCGTTTTAAAAAAAGAGTTCTGCTCTGGACTTGCAGCAATTCACCGAGTCCCTGACGCTGCTATGTTAGCCTTTAGAGTCTCCTCTGTTGTTAAAAAAAATAATGAAACTTAAGAACTGTTAAAGTTTGGGAGATACCAGTAAATCAAATAAAATGAGATACTTTTCACAAATTTGAGAAATGCTCACAGAGTGTTTGCTTGGTTTGTCAGAAGCAGAAGTTTCTCCAGTATAGCTACATTTTCAGTCTGCACAGACTTCTCAGACACTTGAACTAGTACATTCATCTCAGAAAGACAGCAGTGAAACTAAAGTGTACGTAATGTGTAGATATTACTAATAATTCATTGTCCACATGAGGCATCCATGGATTTTGTTTACAGTAATATCTCATTTCAGTAGCACAAGTAAAATGACATTTGCAAATATCAACATTAATCTGAAGAAGTTCAGCAGAGCTTGTGTTCAGTAGAGTTTGTGTTTGCATTCACAACCTTCTAAAGGACAGGCAATTTCAAGAAGCCTGCAGAATTGCTTTCATCTGGGAGCATCACTTATTTTCAGCGTTCACACATGTGAAGCTTATTTTGTGACTAGAGATTAGGATTTTCTGTACTTCCACTATCCCCTCTGCAGAACATAGGAATAGCTGAACTGGGGAAACCAGCCTCCCACCTACCACAATATTCTGAGTCTGAAAATAGAGATTAACAAATGCTTCTAAATCCATATGCAAACAAATTATGAGCTTTAAAACAGTGGTATTCAAGAAGGCTGTTATTTAGGGGTTTCTTGAATTGGAGCTTGGGTCTGTATCTTGTGTTTAATGTAAACCTCCTTCACTGAGAAAATTAACAGTTTTTCCATACCCTTCAGCGTCCTTCTTTCAATTAATTGTAAATCCAGAAACAGATCTACTCTTAATGCCATGATACCTCTTTTTATATTTGCTGATGCTTAATTACTAGGCCAAACAAAGTTTTCATCTTTTCTCTCTTTTCTTTTCTCTCCTAATTCATTAGGGAATGTATCTGAAATAATCCCAAAACAGCTTACTTTGGTCTTTCATCCTCATCTCCACATGGTCTGACTCAGGTTTTAAGAACTTCCTGTGAACGATCATTTCAAAAGTTGTTCTGCAATCCCAAGTGCATTATATCAAACTGATTACTCCCACGCTTGATAATTATTCAAAGCTTTCTAATAGATTGTGAAGCATAACTTCCTTCCTCAAGGCATGTTGACTCTTCCCCTCCAAGTTTATATTTATGTATCTCGCTAATAACCTACTTATTTTAATTTGTTTTTGCTCTTTTGGTATGGAAGTCAGTTTTACTGCTCTATTGTTCTTTGGAACTCTTTGTAAAAGAGGTATCAGTTTCCATTTTCTGGTACAAAAGTTTGCTTAAGTAGAATGTTTACATTCTTATTTACTTTTCTTATTTCTTGAATTCCAGTACTGATGATTTATTATTATTGTCTATTTAATTGAGTTTTTCCAAAGCCTTTAACACTTCAATGTGATATAATTTCTCAGTCATTTCTTGTAAAGACTTCAGTATGGGAATCTCTAAGTTCCTTCACAATGAGTAAAAAGGACACCTTAACTTTTCTCCAATGGCTTTATTTTTTGTGAATCTTCTTTTAATAACTCATTCACCAATCTTCTATACTCTGTGGCAGGGCCTTTCTTTCTTATATGTTTAAGAAGTAACATTATTCAACTTTTGTTACCTCTAGTAAATAGTTCCTCAAAGCTTTTTTTTGGCCTGCCTTAGCGTAGTTTCATATTTAACTTGCCAAATTTTATTTTCTTTCCATTTTCTTTATCTGGACACAACTTCAAAGTTTTTAAGTTTTTCTTTTTTTTTTCTTTTTTTTTTTTTTTTCATTTTCTTTACCACTTATAGCTTCCTTTACTCTACAATTTAACTTTGCCAGAATTTCTTGGTTTTGTTACAGTATTTTTTTTTCATCAGGAATATACTTTTGCCTAACTAACAATTTCCATACTACTTTCAAATGTTTCACCTTTTCAGCTGCCCCTTTGCACTTTCTTTTAACAACATTCTACATTTTTATGCTAATTTCCATTCTGAAATTTATGTTACTGTAAGATTTTTGTGGAGTGAGGGTAAGTTTATCTTTTAACTTGCACGCATTATGTTTGCTACTACAGAGAAACTCTTTATTTACAATATACTGGTATAGGGCCTGTCAATAGGTTGCAAGTGTTGACCTGTCTGATGCTCATGCCTACTTCCAGGATTTCTTCTGTCATTGTGCATTCTTTGACTAATTGTCTCTGAAACAGTTAGAAATGATGTCTCAAAATTTATTCTTCATGTTGTGCCCTGTCACATCATTCAGCCATCTTGCATTTGAGATGTTTTCTGCTGCCACTGCTTCCCTTCCACTGTTGCCATCACAGTCATGTGCCTCATGTTATGTCCTACTATTATTTCTCTACTTATCCTTGTCAATAAGAAGCACAGCATCTATTTACTTTTTTAAAGTTTATGACTCTAAGCTATGTTAAACTATAGTATTTTTCTTCCTCTTCCTGTCATTACTTTGTCATTTACATGCTAGTGATACACTGCTGTATTAATTATTCTCTTTCCACCAAGTTTCTGAGATGCCTGTTATGTTACTTAGATGTAGTTTTTCCAGTCCACTCACCTTAAAAGTTAGACTTCTACCATTTATTTAGAAGTAGCCATATATTTGTCATCTCATCTGATTTGATGATAGAATTTTTATTGAGGTTTTCATATTAATTTCCTAACTCTCCCACCTGGTAAATACTACTTAATTCAGGGGACAGGAATCGCTCCATGAATTCACTAGATCCTTTCACGTTTTTAAATTAAGAAAACGTATACTTGCTCACAGAAACCAGTTTTTCTCTGCAGGGCTACATGATAAATTACCATTTGTGTGTGCTGTCATTGAAAAAGACTTAAAAATTCAGACAAGAGATGTGTGGAAAAATAGTATGTAATAAATGACAGATCATATGGCTGCAGGAATGAGTGCCAAAGTCTATAGCTACTGTTAAGACTTATTTAATGACACATCTGTAGAATATAAAGCAAAAAAAACCTATATGGAAAAGGCTCTTATAGTCTTCACTGTCTGAGACAGCGGTGGGGAGTGTTTATTGCTATTCATGGAAAATCATTACTAATTGACAAGCCAAAAAACATACCAGTTCCTGCCAGAAAAACTCATTTTTAAGCTGCCAAAATATCTCTTCCATGACTTTGCTTATGAAATGTGATTTGGATGATCTTTTACCAACAGTGAGAAAAGGACAACTAGCTTGAGTAATTGTAAAATCCAAGAAGTATAAGGGAATATTAACATCAGCACGAGGGATTTTAGTTTCTATGTTTTATGTATATTTATGTCTATTTGTAAAATAATTTGCATTTTTTTTTTTTTTGCTTTTTATCTAATTGCTCTCTGAATAAAGTCACATTTATCTTAATATATTTGCTTAGAACCTCACATCTGCTTTTTAAATACTTAGGGAAACTGATCTTTCTCTGTGTTTTGTCATAGCTTGGAGCAACCTCTACTGGATGTTTCACTTTGAAATGCATCTTGACTGGGACTTGTTATAAAATGATGAACTCAGAGTCTGAATGTTCAAAAAGTGAATTATAAGCCAACAAAGATGAATGTTTATCAAGCTTCTTGTGATTTTTTTTTTCCACAAAGAATAGACGGCAGATTTATTTCGATTCTACTTTAGGCAGACTTGAAATACTCTATTCCACGTTTCACAAGTGCCCAATGTAAAGCCTATTCAAATAAATTAAAATAATTAAATATATTTCATAGAACTTTGTAGCATACCCTCAGATGTAGTCCAGACAACATAAAGCTATCAAAGTAGAAAACGTTTGATTTTAGAGACTTTTTTTCCTTATTATAATTTATCAAAAATCCAGTAGAAGGTATGTTTTATTTAGGTGGTAAATATTGATAGAAGATACCATTTTCCAGTGAATTATATTTGAAAACTGTGAAATTAAAGATCTATAAAGATCTATGGGATAACGCAAACAGTAAGCTTGCATAGCACAGCATTCAAATTTAATAATTCAGTATGCATTCACTCATGCATAGTGAATACCTTATTCAGCAATCTGTACTACTGAAATACATATAGTGTAAGGTGATATACAAAACGATATACAATATGGCCTGTAAATTTTGGCAAAATGGGTGAAGGTCTATTTGTTCTTCGTTCCTACTCCTTCCTCCATCTTTCTACTGAAATTATTCTTGAGTTATTTTAACCAGCTGAGAAAGGTTTTTAATATTGCTCTAGAAAAATATCTTTAGGAACACAAATTTATATTTGAAGGAAGATTTAAGCCACCTTAGATGTCATAGTAACTCAAATATGCAGTCACCCACCTCCTGGTTAATTCAATATGTGTATATATATATAGGGAGAGAGAGAGAGAAAGAGAGATTACAGGAAGTGGGTTATCTTAAAATTAGAGCTCAACATTTTCATACATCAGTAAACAAGATAGCAATATTGCTATACTGTAAACAGTATGCATACATTAAACAGTAAACATAAAGCAGACTTTCTTTACCACTTTTGGCTTAGACTGGGAGTAATATTATCATGTCATTGCTGTTGAATTTTCTGTGTAGCAAAATGTAGTAAATATTGAAAACTAAAATGAAGTCTTTTTTTATTAAAGATTCAAGCGTTATTTACAAAAAGCAGAAGCACTTTGGGAAGAATGCTTAATTTTGCAGTGTGAGAATAGGCCTATGATTAAGCACTATTTGTTGCTCAACTTCTTACCCCTATGGTACTTATATTATAGTGATGAGCTGACCATACAGTTCCTCTGTAAGACTAAAATGAGCTTTAACGAAAAGCCATTGAAAAGAAAAGTAAGACTTCTACATTTTATTGTGATTTTTTTTTTTTAATTTGTCTGCCTCTGTGATCCAAGGATTTTGTAGCAGAACTTACATCACTGGTCACTTTTGCTAGTAAAAACAAGAAGCTGTTTTCTAAATGTTTGTTTGTTGTTTACAAATAAAGAATTTAATGTTTGAATGTATTTTCTCTAGCTGAATTTAGACCGGATTTTAACAGTTTGACAATTTAAAATGTAATCAAGGTAACTACCCGGAGCTTATAACAATGCTCCAAACTAGAAGCCTTGGTCCCAACTCACCATCTTCAATGTCCAGGCTTAAATTTAAAGCCTGAAACTGTGGAAAAAAAACCTTCATGATTCTCTTTAGAACTTTCAACCTACAGCTTAACTCAATTGGTGTCTCTTTTTACAGGGGAGAATAAAACCTGCAATATGAATAATAACATATTTGAGGGCGTTAAAGATTTCATTTCTAGTATAATAATCCCAGTTGCATAACATTCATTTTTTTACTTGATCTGTGCTTCTTAGTATGTCCAATTGAGTGTCATCATCAAATTTATTGTTAGCCACAATCTCTCTGTCAAAGTAATTCATATGTACTAGAAACAGCAGAGGGCCAATGATCTCAGAAAGAGAGATACTGATTGTTTTACCATATGATTGTGGTGTGACTTTGACTTTTTCCACTTTTGACTGTCATCTTAAAGTCTGAATACAAACGAAAATCTTTACACTGGAAAGTGTAAAGATTTTTCTCCCTCCATACACTATTCTTGGTTAATTAAACATTTCAATCTTTATCCTCACCCACTGAAAAAAGAGGGGGAAAAAAGCAGCAATATGTTTATACACCAAGGCTCATTCATAGATACTGAGCATTCATTTAACAACTCACAGGAAATAAAATATGCAGTAATGGGCACAGAGGATAATGCTGCAGAATCTACTTAAATGTCAGTATTGGCGCTGATTGAAAAACACATTAGACAAGCAGAATTTGAGGGAAGATGAATGCCAGTAGTAACTGCATTAACAGTAACTGCAATAACAGAGCATCTAGGTACTTCTTTTAATTTCAGTATAATGTAGCTTTACATATTGCTGGGTAAAAGGACTAGGTTCAACTAGTAGTGTCCTAAAACACCAGAAAAAAAAATTATGCTCCAGAAAGATACAATTTCCTGTTTCTAGTTGTTTCTCAGGGAAATAGTTGACAATCAAGTCAGTAGCAGACTAAATGCTAGGGGAAAAAAAGAGAGAGAGAGATTCCCCTCCTAAAATTGTATTCTAATACAAATTGTCAAGTTTTCTTTCTTTCCTCCCTTAAGGTCAAATTTCAAACATTTGGCCAAAGGTTAAAATTATTTTTCTGAAAACTGAAATAATGTGGCTTGTGATGCCATTATAAGCTCTGCTTGCTGCATATGGATATAGGTTTTAGACTGAAGTCCTTTAAAGCACTGAGGAAAAAAAAATCTACTTTTTACAGAAGGAATTAAACTACCATTCTTGTAGCACTGAATGATCTGCAGAAAACCCCATTAACTCTTTAAAATTCCATGCTGAAAAAGGATCTCTGGGTGTCAGGCTCTTCAGCAGTGTGGAATTAGCAAGAAGCAAACACATCAAGTGTGGCAGCAATAATAAGCATTAAGCACCGAGCAGAGGTTAGGAATGGACTGGGAACACAGGCAGCCAACAGGAGTACTTTGAGAGAATAAAATATGAAGAGTATCGAACAAGAGAAGAAATATCCATCACAGAGAATGAATGCTCAGAGACAGTGCTGTTTATCAGGACGGCAAAGACACTCACTAATTAGAAACATACCAATTAGTATATGCCAGCTAGACATTAGACTCTAAAGATGGAAAGGAACAGAGAGACCAAGACAAAGATAAGGTCTATTGTTGCCTCCAAAATGTGTTTGATAAATACTAAAACATTAGTTGGCTTTTGTTGTACGGGATCTCATTGTTAAAGCTGGATGTCCCAGCTGCTAAACAGAAAGAACGAGGACTGGGAAGCCTCATCCCAGATGCTGATTACCCCTGTTCTTTGAGTACTCTCTTCCATTACAAAATCATACACAAAGCCATGGAACTGGCCACATAGTAGTACAGAAAATTGAATCAGCTACATCTGCAACATGTCAGAGCTTGGGTCATCTTTCCAAGATGTAAAGGTATTCCAAGCAGCAACCACAGTTTTTGCCAAACTGGAAACACAACTGAGAAAGAGCAGCACTGAACAGAGAGCAGCAAAGAAAATCAACAGGGCAAAACTGAAAGTGAAAAAGCAAGAAATTCTTACTGAATCTTAAGAGCAGCAAGCAAAAAGTGAGACTGGACTATAACTGAAAGAAAATAGGTAGCACTCATAGGCAATATGATTTAAGCTACAATAGGCAATAAGATTTAAGCTACAGGAATTGCAGTCAGGTATCAGCACAGGAAGAGCACAAACTGAAAAGCCAAAAGATTTGGTGCTTCACTGATGGAAGAAAAGGACTGAAATGAAAAGTCCAGAATAGTAAGTCCTTAGGAGTATGAGGAAAGCCATGGAGGAGTATAAGAAAGCAAGCAAGCAAAACAGGGATGAGAAATATGACAACAGGTGGAGATATGCTGAAAACCTAGTGGCTGAAACTGAAGTTTCCACTAAATTAGAAAACCAAAGAGATATTTACCTCATGATTGAAACTGTATTTGGCAATTCTGAAGCCTAAAAGAGTTAGTCAAAAACAAACATGAAACTATGCTCACAGTTGAAACAATAGAATAGATGAGCAAGGAAAAGAAAAAGGAATGAAAACTCCAAGGGGACACATCCCCGTTAAAACAGATCACTTGAGAAAATAAACACATATATGTTAGAGCTAGTCCAATAGCAATATCACAGATGCTATGTCAAGAGTCAGAAGAATAACAAAACAATAAGCAGCAATTCAAATTAGAAGTGCTAAGTGCACTTGCTTCCACCATCACCTTGATGAAATTAAGAGAGTTCACCAATGATATCTCTGGTGAAAAGAAAATGCATCTTCCATCCTTGAAGAGGGAAAATACGGAACCACATCAAGATAGCAGGAGGGAAGGACTCTGACTGAAACACGGTTCTGCTGTAAGAAGAAAAGTTTGACATGTAGAAAAGGTTAAAAAGGAAATGAATAGTGGGCTTAGAAAGAAACTTACTTCAGGTCCTACAAATCCTGTATAGAACAGGTACTCACTGAAGACCATCATGGATTAGGGGGCTCAAATTGACATCGCTTTCATTGACTATGTAAAGGTACCTCATCAGCTCAACCGACTTACAGTATCGTACATCCTCCAGGTAAAGAGTGAACTCAATCAAAGTAGTTATCACCATGAAGAGTAAGAACTAGTAAATGGAGTATTGTGCTAGTGTGAACTAGATAACAGCATTCAGTCTTTTCCTTTCTCTGCTTTTCTCTAGCCTTGTCACTCAGTGAGTGATGAAGATGTCTGTACGCCACATAACAGGGAGAGAGGACCAATGTCTACAATATCCAGGATGTTGCACTAGTGACTGACGCCACTGAAGACCTGCAGTCAGGGCAGTGTGGTAAAACCAGGATGCTAAGCTCAAAATAAGTTAGAACAACCTACAATGACACAAACATTTTTTTTTTGTTTTTGATTTGCTGAACTCAGCCGGTACAGTTTGCCATCTTTTGGAGGCTAAATTAGAGAAAACCAAATACTTAAGTGCAGAATGGACTGTTTATTTGGAGAGTATTCTCAGTCTTACAGATCATGTTTATTAGACATATAATTGCTCACATGGAATGGCTTTTACAAGGACTGGGTTGTAAAATAGAAATTCATAACATTTCTGACTATGAACTCCCTCCTTAATACATAAAAATAAAAAGCAAAATGCCATTGCAATTAGTCTCAGCTAGGTGATAACAATGACAGATATAACACTAACATATGCTCTATCACAACTGCTAGCAAGAAAAATTAAGGACAAGGCAATTTTTGCTTCCTTAACAGATGTTCTGAAGAGTATGCAGACTAAGGAAACAGTGCAGGAAGGATTGCCTGCTGTCTCTTTCCTGGCCAGGAAGCCTCCTGGCAATAGATTTGGAGTTTATTCACAGGAGAAAGTAGTTGTCTACTTCAGGCACAAAGGCATGCAGCTTGATATATGACAGATTTTATTTTATTTACTTCTTTTAGGTTGCCACAGCTAAAAAGGTTGCAGTCTGAGAGCTGTCCTGTCATACATGTTAAGAAAAGAGGTGATGAGCAAGGAGAAGAACTTGTATTATGGAAATTCTTCTATCTAGTATGTCTTTGAAATCTACAAAGATGTACTTGAAAATCTTCTGCTAGTGAAAATCAGTATTTGCTGGAAGTGTGTGAAACACTTCCAAAGTGTATCCTGCTGTGCATGCAGTCCTCCTCTCCTCAGGGAGAGGAAAATGAACTGAAGCTGTTACATGAGTTGCTCATTAGAGAACAACTTACCTTTAGCAAGTGATAATGTTCTCGATGACCCTTAACGCTGTAAAGGGAGACAAGCTCTCAGAAATCTGTCCTAAAGTCAGCTATGTATGTACCCTCACTGACATCCAGTTTAGCCAGTCTTCTAAGTTAAAGGGAAGAGAAGAATGTACTGTTCAACAAGTTTCATTTTGGACTCTGGAGCCTGGCTAGGTTGTCTTTGAGCTAGTAGCTCAACCTAGTAGCTGGAGTGCAATAACCCTTCTACTTTTGGACTTTGCAGATTTATATTTCTGTAGGACTTATCTGCAAGACAGTAGGAACCAACAAGATCCCTGCGCTTACAAGAGTGATTAATAAGTTAGAGCCTTCCTATAGTTAACGATAGACTGCAATCTGGAAACTGGACAGAAGAGCTGCATTGGAAGTACAGTGTGAGGAAAGAGGTCAATTGCAGGACTTCACAGGAAATCCCTCCATAGCTATCCACTAAATGTTGTCCATTGGCATTTGAAAAAAACATCTGAGAGGTAAAACCAACCCTAGACAAAAAGACAACAACAAATAAATTCTTTCTTGGAAAAGACCTTAATTATTCAATTATTGAGTTGCACAACTTCACAGAAAAAGGAGAAAAACAGATATCCTCAGAAAGAGAAGAGGATTCAAGATTATCTAGCAGGTTTCTATGACTCATGAAGGAAAAGGAATCGTGAGAATGTACTCAAACCTTAGCATATTGAAGGGAAGTCTGTCCAATATTGCTAACCTAACAGAGGGAACGGGATTCTTATAACTGATAAGCTAGTTCTGAGAACAGTTTATATCTTCACAATCAAATATTGATCTCAAATGGGCAAAATAGTGGAAAATTTTATCAATGGCAGATTTTCCTGAGTTACAGCAGCTGTAAAATTTTTTTGTTATTTTCAGATCTGTCTTCACCTTGGGAAAGAAGGATTGGGGAGGGGGTAGGATAGCAACACTATAATCCACTGGTATTGCAGTAAATAAGAAGATGAATAAATTTACTGACCTGATATTCCAGAGGCTGATAAATTCAGTATAGTTTAAATGAAAAGTGTTAAACATCTGTTTTCTGCTTTTACTGTTCTGCTTTTACTGTTGACTGTGCTACTAGTAAAATGTGTGTTCATTCCATTCATTTGTTCCATTCGCAAGTGATCATTTTCAATTATGACTGAAGCCATAATTGAATACTACAATGTATTATTGCAAAGATCTATGTAAATAGCACCAGCAACAATAAATGGGATATTTTCTTTGCTGCTGAACTGTATTATGCAATGGCATGGTTCCTTCAGTATCAAAGGAAGTTAATTCATACCTGTATGGCTGTGGTTGTTCGTTTTGTTGCTGCAGTAAGTCCTTGGTGAAATAGCTGCTTACCAAAATCAGCCCTCAAATGAGGTGAAGTCTGCATAGTTTTCATCAATGTTAGCTAGGCTTTTCTACTTGCTATGCAGGCCCCAGTCTGTGAAGCTTTGCTCAAGAAGAAGGTACAACTTTTTCCTATCATTTGCTGAAAGAGATGGTGCTATACAGTACCATAACAAAAAAACTCCATCCTGAAATCATTGATTTTAAGTTCTCTTCTGAAACATGATGAGTAGTTGCTTTTCTAATCCTGTCCCTAAAAATGTAACTGTACTTGAGCTATCATTTTTGTACACATTCAATAGTCTATTAAAAAAAATCCCTGAAACAAAAGCCAGTGCACGGTCATGCAAATCATTTATGCTGAAGAGTTAACTGAAAAACTTTGCATTGTTTCTGTTGGATTGTTTTGTTATAAGATTCCCCCTTATTTTTGCAGCATGAACAAATAGTCTGTTACGTACTTTTAGGTCCTCTTACTTTTCTCAACAGCTGTGTCTTAGAAGGACTGGTTCTAAATAGGGCAAGCTAGAACTGGACATTTTATAAGTTTCATGAAATAAACAGCTTTATTTGGGAATTACTCTTCAAGATCTAAGGCTTCTCTATTTCCTAATAGCTCCAATTGCTCCCACAGCATCTTCTCTAAATAAGAGATACGTTCTATGATGAAAGATGGGAATCATTTCTTTACAAAATATCAGAGGAAAATTATGGATAAAAAAAGATTGTTTAAAGCTGAGGTACTAAATTAACATGTTCATTATGAAGTGTCAGTTTGTGTGTTATACTGTTTATCTGATGTCTCTGGAAATAATACGTTATATCAATGATGGTAGAATTCATGTCCCATGTTTTGCTCTTTGTGGTTCAAAATGCAGTGCATTTGCATTTTAAAGTTTTATGGAAAGCATAAGCCTTATAATATGTAATTCTTCTTCATCAGTTGGTTGCATGTGCTGGTCATTATTTACATGTTTTTTAAGTATTTGCCAAAATAATCGGTTGAATAAAAATAAAATAATGAAGCTATAGAAGGTTTCCCCAGACAACTAGGTTCTCACAGTTACTGGTTTTCCATAAATAAATATTTGTGACCATGTATACTCGTCATCGAACAATGTGTTCAGAAGGGAGCCGTATAGTCTCCTACCACTTAGTATGCAACCATACTGGAAAGTCAATATGAAACAAAGGTATGAAGTAATCTGAGACTAAAGTCAAACTGAGAGGTCTCTTAGAGGGCGTAAGGCTACAAGTCCAAATGGAATCAACAGCTCTGTAAAAGTTAAGAAAATATTAAGGTTGTGCCCAAATTCAGCTTCTTGACATTTTCTTCCTCTGTACAATTATGCAAAAATGGCTCAGAAAAACACATTTCCTGGGACTGTTTAGGGGGAAAGAGGGAAAATGGCGGGGAATAGAGACTAGGGTACTTTAATAATCAACTTTTCAATAGAAAAAGCCACAGTCCTGGGCTAGAGGGCCAATCCTTCTGTGTTTTGTGGGGAAAGGATGGAGATATAAGGGTGAGATTTGCAGTATCCAGAACACTGAGCTCTGAAGCTTGCTGCATCCAACTCTCAGCAACCACACCAAATTTCTGATCTCACATCTGAATTTCTCTGGCGTTGCTCAATCTTTTAATGGAATTTCACAAAGTTCTTTTTTTTTTTGTCAATTTTTGTTTTTCTTCTCCGGTATGAGATCTGTCATATTCCCTTTCCACATCAGCATGCTATGAATTTTAATGCTGCAGCATTTCACAGGCTCTTTAAAATTGGGCTTGGCTGTAAATCTAGCTTCTTTCATGTGAAGAAGAGAACCCAAAAAATCTACAGCTGAGTGAGAAAAAAATATTAAAATGTCATTCAGATTGTTTCAGGTGGCGATCTCAGTATGACCTTCATTATACTCTTCCTGCTTCAAATACTTTTGTTGATTTATCCTCAAAAATCCTGAAATTTTCTAGAGCACTCTGAGTTAGTGCTCAGCCTGCATTCTTTTTTGACAGTTTATAATAACTGTTTCTACACAGAGGACTTGAGTTCCTATTGAATTGTCAAAAGCACAAGTTTTTATCAAGAGGGAATTCTGTATTTCTACACTGATAAAAAGAAAAAAAATTCCATTTTCACTCAAACATATTCTGGCCATAAGTTGATTTCCATCTCTGTCAAACAAAAATTACATTGATTATTTTGTCACTCTGTTCTTGTTTGGGAATCCAATAACCCTCTCTCTTCTTTTGCATCAAAATTTTACAATAGGATAACACAATGACCTTGTATATAGATCTAGTTTTAATTTCACTACCTGCAAAAACATTCAGATTAGTTCTGATTGGAAAATTTTCATGAACTCAGTTTGAACTGACTCTGGATAGGTTCATGCAATTTTAATTAAAATCTAGCTCAGCCATCATTTAGGAATTAAGGGAACTGCCTTTCCTCAGCCCTTAAGGACTTGCTAAGGCTGCTGTAATTTGCTATTGAACATGTGTATATCTGAAACACTGAAAGACTCTTGAAATGAAAAAACACCTCTTGAGATCGGGGTGGGGAGAACAAGAGAAGCCAATGCTCTGATCTGCCTCCCTTAAAATAAAGGCTGTTTAAATGCTCTGAAGCCTCAAGACTTATGAGCGTAGTTCTTCTAGAGCATCAAGCCGAGTTCTTGAAAAGGTTTTATGATGGAAGTCACAGGATTTACAAGGGACAAGAGCTGAATTTACTCCATAGTGGCTGTAGAAAAATCAGTATCAATCAATCTAGAGTCGTAAATCCCTGGCCTTTCTCTGAGGCCCCTGGGCGCCATCCAAGGACACAGGCTGGCCAACCCACCAGCTTGCTGTGGAGCAGGGTGCTCCCGCAGCCTCCCCTGCAGGCCCTGGATGTCCGTCCACCCTGCAGTCATAGAAAGGGCAATATTTATTTACTCGTGGGTGGCACTAGTTTTCTGCCAAAGCAGAACCCCGGGTTCGCTCCTGGCACCACTTGCCGTGGGGCAGGAGCAGTTCCAGGACCACACAAGAGATGTGCAGGGGGAAGTGGATGGGATAAGGATGGCATGGGAGCGAGGGGAGCTGGGGCATCTTGTGATGCTGCCACAAGCAACAAGCTCGGCTTGTAACACCAGCCCACAGCTCGCCTCAGCTGGGAGTCGCCCCTGCCTATCCCTGCAGACTTCTGCTCAGTGTTGCTTGCAAAATGTGCTCCGGTGGGTGGGAACTGACTGAGGAATGATCTTTTCTCCCAGTTCTCTAACCAATACACTCCTTTTACAGGCCCATTTTTCATCCATCGACTGGCCTAAAGACGAGGCCAAAACTTACTGCTAACTTCTGTTTGTATGATCACACACGCATGGAAACTCATTAATGAGGTTTAAGCAGGAATAGAGCAACTCAGACAATGACACGATTTTGACTCACAGGCATTCTTACAATCTACTGATAAAAAAAAGATATGCCATGTCTTCAAAGGGATGGAGCAAAGTCATTCCCATGATCTTCGCAGGGCATTCCATTAACACATCGCAGTATTTCCTGAAAGTCAAGTGTATTTTAACCCATTATCCAATGTCTAGGAGTAGTTGAAATTTCACATCCCCTGAGTCTAACCCATTGCTGGTTTTCTTCATGGAAATGTATAGCTAGGGGGAAAACGTAACTTTCAAAGAGCAATGATAACTTTTATTTTTTTTTGTAAAAAATGTACTGTTATTTGGAAGGTACGGTAAGACAGAGTAACACATGGCTATATTTCTAGATCATTGTGTATAATATTACATGCAAGATAAAGTATACATACATTTTCACACAAATGAAGTCATAATTGCCAGAAATTCACATTGTGCTTCTGTATTTGGCAATGTTAGATGTAGAAATTGTCCTGCAGAGCACACAGATAACCTTTACAGTGGTGCCCAACAGTGATGGGTTAACAGTCATTTAATTGCAATACTATTAACCAGATCAGGTTAAGTAAGCACAGAGATTATATTGAATTGACACGTGTAGATACATAATTTGTACTGCTGTTTTTAAAGTGGTCCATGAACATGCTATAGAATTTAAAGTGATCCATGAAGACAAACTGAATGTTTGATTATTCAAGATGGAAACAGTTTTAAAGGTTGAACACTCTTTATTTTCAGGGCAAATAGGGAGCAGATTCTCACTATTAACTCTGTTACCTAATCAGTTTAAACCAGTGATAATCCGTAAATTAAACTCTTTGAAAAACATCTGACAGGGGCTTCTGTACAGCAAATAACTTGTAGAGACTTTTTTACTCAAACTTGAGAAAGTTTACTCCTTAATCAAAACATTGAAATTCTTCTTTTTGACTGGCAAAGGCTTATTTTTCTTGAAGTTTTGAACAGATCTGAGATGACCAAATGACATCGTTTCTATTTGTTTTTTTGAACAGATTTCCTCTTCAGTCTTTCTGATAAAGGGGAAAAGCTGACTCTTTTGTCTGTATTCTGAGTTCAGAAAAAAGCACAAGAAAGCATCTACTAAAGCATCTACTATCTGCAACATCAGTATAACAATAAAAACTAAACATTTTTTTTTCATCAGTAAGTACAAGCCTAATAAATGCTGGAGCTGTTCTTTTTTGTAAGAAAGCACTTTTTTCCCAGATGAACACAATATTTGCACAAGTACCATATCTCCTGATGGCATGTCCTAATCTGTGTCTTTTTCTAGATGCATCTGTGATCTTGACACTATCAGACCACCTTAAGCTGCTAGTCAGGACCCTGCTACTTCCTCTGCTTTTCTAACAAAATTGTTCTTGTAAGTGTTCCATAGCTTTTTCCAGTCAAAATAAGCCAGAAGTGTTGAAGCTGTTTCAATAGACTGCCTTTGCCAGTTGGCTTATTTGAGCTGAAGTAGAGCAGGGAGTCATCACACTTGATGGTTGATTGGCAGATCTGCAGGCGTGGTGATCTCTGGTGATGCTGAGCAGCTGACATTGCGCTAGCAACAATAACGTCTTCAGCCAGCACAGCTGGAGCAGGAAGGTTATGCATATCCAGGACACTGGTGGATGAACCGTTGAAATCCTTTTAGAATCAGGAAATTTTGCAATTATATATATTTTTCTATTTATCCTGTGAATGCTGAGGAAAGACCAGGATTTGGGCTACGTATTTGAACAATGGTCCAGTCTCTTTGGTTGGATGAATAATGGTGGAAAAACCTTTTCCTAATGCTTGAGTATCCTGGTGAGTAATGTATCAGTCTCAGCCTGAGAGCTCAGGACAGAAGCACCCTGTGGTTAAGGAGGCTGCCTAACGTTGACTTGTAACTCATGAAGCTGTGCAGTCTTCTGTGCACTCAGTCTTTCCTTGGCAAGTGAGTGTATGTACCTGCTAATGGGGAAAACATTATCTTTATCGTGTCTGTGGAGATATTTAGTTTCTCTGTATAGGCTGAAAAGAGGTATCTTTCCTTAGACACTGGCCGAAAGGTTGAAAGAGGGAAGGAGACTACAGGGGACAGAAGTCCTGCTAGAGCATTTCACATTCTTTACAGAAAAGGAGTAAGTGGAGAGGGAAGGGCTTGATCTAAAAAGCTTGAGAGCTACCACGCTTATCAATAGTTCCTGTTCAGTTTGGCTTTTTGCTCTATGTGCCTAATCCGTTTACTTTAAATAAACATTTTTATTAGCAAGGAAGGATAGTCGGCACTCTTTGGTGTGTACAGACTCAGCAGTGAGGTCCCAGATCTGATCCCATTCTGGAACACACTAGACGCAGCTCTATTAACTTTAATGGAATTGTTTCTGACTTACATTAGAGGAGCTGAGAGAATGAATCAGGCCTGAAGCTGCAGTAGAAATAAAAAAAAGAAAGAAAGAAAAAAATTACTGTATTAGATGGAAAATATACAGGTGACAGTGATAGTCAAAATACAAACTGAATGGTTTAAAAGCAGCTTTTCCTTTACACTTACGTCTCATAGTAAATGGCACATATGGAAGCTTTTCAGTCCTTGCTGTCAGGTTTGGCCTCCCTTTTTCAGGACACTGTCTTTGATTTCAACATATTTTTTTTTCTTCTGGTTTGTAATTTTTTATGTTGTTTATTTTTCTCAATAGTTGACTTCATAACCTTGGAGGAATATATGTGCTTGGATTTGCAGCTAACGAATCGGTTCACTGCAGATCTGCTGTGCCTAAAAGGCCATATAGGACTCGCTGTAGTCAGCAATGTGGGTTCCTGGCACCCTCTGGTGGTCGTGCTCATTGGTACAGAAAGGATGGGGAAAATATTTGAGCCGATCAGTGTGCTTGACTCACGCAGGCAACGTTTCCGGAAGTTGACTGGGGGCAGTTCACAAACCAATTATGTTCAAAGGATGCACTATAGATAGATTTGATAATTTCCTAATATATCCTTTAAAATGTAAGACTAGGTAGGCTGCCATATCAAGGTGCATATTGTGTTATGTCAGTTAGGGGTGAAGAGAGACATGGCATATGTGCTTATTAACTATCTCAAGCTGGTTATAAAATCTAAGAAGATAATGTGAATGGTCAGGCAAAGCATCAGGGATGCTGGGTTATATATATATATATATATATATATATATATATATGTATGTATGTATGTATATACACACATATATATATACACACGGTCATATATCTATACACAAGCATTTTCTCCCAGAGATTGGTGACTTAGTGAGGGACGTACAAAAATTCTTCCTAGCTGAAAAATAGTGAGGGGTTTTAGGGTAGCAACCAGCTTTTTATCTCTTTAGCCATTAGCAAAGCTTTGTTTGATAGTACAAGCTGTTCACTGTCAAAAGACTTATTTCAGACATTTCATACCAGCAAAATAAAATAGCATGTGTTTCAGAGGATCCTACAGCCCAAACCACATAGTTTGGTCTATTGTTAGCACTCGTTCCCTACGTTCAATACGTGAGGTGAAGCATCTTTCAGATGTTTCCCATACTGGAACTTTCTGTCATTGCAACAGCACATACTAGCAAGTGCTTATAACAAGGATGAAAGTTGTTTCTAAATGTAGCAGCTCAGGAAGATTTTATAATATAAAACTTCTACAGCAGAGGTTGTATCTGTCCCTCCTCAAATCACAGCTGTAAAGCAGATGAGAAAAAATTGTCTGACGACTGAATACTATCCAAAATTCTCTTGCAAGTCCCAGCAATATAAATCTCTCCTCATTAGATCTGGCCGAAGAATTCATTCAAACTAAATGAGTCCATGTTCCCCAACTTGATGACCTCTTTATGTGTGTGTGTTGGGGGAGAGGACAACAGGAAAGTAGGGAAAAGAGCATATCTCGGGGTGGGGGGAGCATGCTGTCATGCTCAGGCAAAATCTCCTTTGAAGTTAAAATATTCTATTAATTTAATTCTTATTTGCACTCATCTCTATATCTCTATTTTCCAGCTCAACTTGTAAAAAATAGTAGCTAAATCCCTATGATGCCAACCATTTCTGATCCAGTAGGAAACTTTTTTCACGAAAAAATGTTGTTATGATAATATCAGTCTGTATTTGTTAGATTATGAATAGTGAAGAGTTTGGATTTGCTTCAGAGAAGCACTTGTGTTTTTGGCTCCTTCTCCAGATATGCCTTTGGAGCAATATGTAGACCACGTTGACACAAAATGCAATTTCATTTTCCTGTGATCTCTGCTGAGCCATCTGCCTCAGCCATTTATCCACTCAGCAAGTCGTCTATGCTACTTGTGCATCAGGCATGTTGATCGTGTACCTCGTAGTTTTTGCAAGTTTATTACTTATAAAGTCAGTGAAAATAAACTTAGACCTTAAAGCTGCTGAATATGGGCAGATTGGCTAGGGTCCTGTTACTTCTCATGCACGCAACTATTCACTGCAGGAAATCTCTCTTTTAATTCTACCAGGAGTATGTAATGAATCTTATTTCTAAAAGCAGTAATGCTTCAGTTTCTTATTATTTAGTTAATATTTGAGAAGGCTTCTGCAGTCAATTTTCTCTGATTCTTGTGACTTTTTTGTAGGCATACCCAATTGCCACACAAACTTTTGAAGACGAATACTCTGTCTGTAAATAATATTTACTCACGTGTAATGAAAACCACTCTTCAAGCACTTTAGTGTTTAAAAGCCAGTGACGTGCTGTGACAGAAAGGAAGGTCTTGAAAAGCTGAGTGGTGTCTCCACTTCCTGCCCCCTGGCAGAAAGGCAGAGGATAACAACCATCAGGACAAAAGTCCTTATATCCTGGGGTATGCTGGTGTTGCCAACTTCCAGATGGATCCTAGAAGACTGGTAGAAAAAAACCCAAGTTTTTCTTAAAAAGTTCCAATAAAATCATATTTCTTTTGGATTTATGGATTCTGAGAAAATAGTCCACTGTATTTAAATTAAATTAATTAAACAGTGTCAGGGAATGTTTAGGGCATTATCTGTATTGCGGAATTATCTGATTATCTGTATTGCTATATTGCGAGAATAGTCCCTGGCCTGACTCTGGGTAAAACTAACTAGCAATTCCTAGACAGCTGGAGATAGGCACAGGCCAGGGACCGTTCCCAAGAGGCCATTTTCATGCAGCCAGCCTTGTCTGGAGGCTAAGAGGGTTTGACAGTGTGGAGATAGCCAGACGGTGCCAGCTGGCCGCAGGGCTGCAGAGAACAGTCCCTGGCTGCATTGTTTATCAATATTGATGTTGACAAACATATCTTGTGTTTGCTAGAGCTGCCTGAACTCACTCATCACATTGTACAAATTAGAAGAAGAAAAATTCACTATTGTAAAGACAATGTTAAAATTTTGGTTAGCAAATTAGTAACAGTTACAAAAAAATCAATAGAATAATGTATCTGCATTGTTATGTTTAAGTCTATAATTAAAAAGGAAGATTTCTGTTACAGGTGTGTTAGTACTTCAGCTGATTTTGTGGGTTCTTTGCTGAGGGAGGATATGAGATACCTGGCAAGAAGAAATTTGTCAGAGCTTATACTCTGAGGGCCGGGCCACATATAATGAGGGTCTTTTTTTTTTTTTTTTTTTTTTTTTTTTCTTTTTTTTTCAGATGAGAGGTGTGACAGGTTACTTGGTCTCAGAGGGTCTCTGTCTCGCAGCTGATACGGCTGAATCCTAATTCTAGAAGTTGTGTCTACAATTTCTATGATTGGAATATAGAGGTTATCATCTTTAAGTAAGTTATCGTTACAGTATATCCATGATTTGCATTCTGCAGGCACTCAGCAGTAAATATTGATTTAAACCCCAAATCTTAAGCCCATAAAATCTTTGTCTACAGGAAGAGATCATTAAAGGGACTAAAACTACCATGGACCAAAGCCATCTTTGCTGGTTTGCATCAGCAAAAATGCTGCAATAAACAGCCAATAATCCCCCAAACTGTTCCAGAGACTAATTTAAAAAGCCTCTAATGCTGAGGCAGAAAGAAGAAAGAAAAAAGACTGCAAAATAGTCCAAAAAGCAGGGTTTAGACAGGGGAGTTTCAAACTGGATCAGTGGCACCACTTGAAGTGTACACTGATCTGCAGTGTTTTTCCTTTCACTACCCTCCCCATTTGCAACTCCTGCTCAAAATCTGAGTATTCTTTGGATCAAATTTTTAACTTATGTAGTTCTTATAAGTCTTTGATGTACTTCAGCAATTTCAGGGGCCTCTGTAGTATTAAATGTGCAGCAGCATCAGCCAAACTTTCTATATCTTGAATAAACGCGTCAAACTCTAAATACAAAAAATGATCTCTATGGTAAATTTAAGAGCATCAGTGTTACTGGTCTCAGGCTAAGAAAGTGCTGTCATGAGTTTTACAGAGCCACTTCTGCTAAAAAAAGACAAGATGTCTTCTAACCTGGAAAATAAATCGGAAAGGACTAAAGGTCAGGAATAGGCCATAAGGAAATTTGAAAGGAACAAGTTTTATGAATAAAGGGGATTTGGATCTTGATGATTGAACTAAACAAATTTTTAATAAAGGAAAAGTTTTCTTTTTCAGACCTCAAATATTTGAGTGGAACCAAACTATTTTTTTTCCGTTTTACCTGTAGAAAAATCATTAGATGATACATGAAATAAAAAAGAATACATTTGATTTCATTAAGGAAATACCGAATATGCTGACCTATTGAAAACAACTTTGTGTGGCTGGGTTTCTTTCTACTGAACCTCCTGGTGAATCCTTTGAGGCATATACCACTTCATTTTTGTGACTGTAGAATTTAACAGACTTTCACCAGCCTCCCAGCAAACAGCCAGTAGGTGGCAGAATTTACTTATTTAACGTTAAGCCAAGCAGCGCTGAGGTTTTTATGTAGCAAATTCTAACCTTACAGAAAAAACAATGTCTGGGCTGTGCTCTACAGCGTGGATCTGGCTGGCTGTATACATCCATTTTTATTGCAGTTATTACCTTTTCCATTATATTCCTGAAAGCTGAAATACTGACATGCATGATATTCCTCCCTCCCCCCCCCCCCCCGCCCCGTTACTACATAAAATATATTCTGGACTCTTTTCTAAACTATCTTGACAAAAACTGAATTTAATGGAAGATGTTATTTTTTATGTCAATACAAAAGTGATAATGTGGAGATCACTGCAATTAAGTGATCTTATTTTTAATAGCTAGAATAAATAAGCAAGGAAAAAACGTAGAGACAGACTTCACTAGAGATAGATATGTTAGCCAGTTAAATGAAATCAGTATGAGAATGGAAATACAAGGTTATACTTGAAATCCTTCTTACATCACTACAAGAGGGACTTAAAAAAGTGAAGGGGAGCAATACTGATCCTCTGCAGCCTCAATGAAAGTCTATGAGAAAATCCCATTTTTCCTGATTTCCAGCTTCAACTGTAGCTACTATTCTTGTTGGCATACCTTGATTGAGTGGGTTTTTATCATTCATGGAAGCTGCCCTGATAAAAGGATCCTGTTTCAAAATGAAAATTTTCTGATTTTTGAGAGTTTGGTTTTGTTCATTCTACAAGGGGATGACATCAAACCTTGTAGAAAGCTGTCAAGATCTATTTAAAAATGACAAAGCAAGAAAGTAGCCTTCTCATGTTGGTGTTAGCTTTGGGGATGAAGTAACTCCTGTGCTGTGGAAAGCCTAAATTGTCTGATTGGTGCTTGACTTCTAGTTATGCTGGATTGGGTTGATCATACTGTGTCTTGTGCTTTCATGTGGAATTCCACCCTGTATGGAAGGAGCTTCTTCAGTTGAAAATTTCTTTGAAACTGCTATAGACTTGCAGCCAGCACTCTGTATTTTCAAATTCTCAGGTGTTGCTTGCTCGACTCCACTGATTCAGATTGCTCCCTTCTCTTTCTCCCACCATAGTGGAGAACTGAGGAGAGAAGTCCACTTTGCAGAGTGCTTGGAGAATTGCCCTGAAAGCACATCAAGTACTGGCTAGATTTGATGTTTCCAGAGGGACGTGTCCTGGTTCTCATCCCAAGCCCCACAGGTAATGTCACCCTCTTTGCCTATTCTCCAGCAGGGCAGCTGTTACTTAAGTAAGTATGCTGTCACCATTTCCTCTGAACTTCACCTATTCTGGAGACTTTCATCCTGAAGTAACTAGCCAGAACTGTAGTAAGGGGCAGAAAAGGAAGTATCTCTTTGCAATCCCCAACAAGGCCAGAGTGTAAAACACAGAGCATTCAAATTCCTCCTGCTTTGACCTTCACAGCCTCAGTGCTTGCAGGTCTCAGCCCAGGGGAGAACCTAATGTGACACCAATGGAAAGGATTCAGCAAAGTGCTTCACTCCCTTGCCCTGGGCAGATTTCTCTGGGAACAGCAAGGCTTTCTAGAATCAGGATAATTTTCTGCCTGGGGATATGATGACTTATTTCAGCTACAGAAGCATCTGCAATGCAATTAGCACCAATGGAAAGAGACAATGTTTTTTCTCTCCTCTCTTTCTCTCTTTCTTGTTTATTTCTGAGGTTTCTACCTGAAAACTGTTGTGTTTTCCAGTTCCAAAGGGCAACAGCCTTATATCAGATATAGAGTCACTTGTAATCTGAGAAATTCTGCTATAAAAACACAGTGTGCCATGTCATTTAATCTCAGCAGAATGAAGGGGCAGGTATATTCATTTATTTATTTGAGAGAAGAAAGCGACAACCAAAAAATAGGATATTTTATAGGAGCTTTTTTATAGGAGCTCTCATTTTAGTGCTCTTGAAATTTTGTTTTTCTTTCCTTATATTTACTTTACTACAGCCTTCCAGGCTTGGGAAAGTGCCAAGTACATAGAGATTAAAGCCATGAGCTGGGTTGCAAGTCAATGCTATTCTCTCAAAGTAGGGTTGTTTTACTAAGTATTAAAGCTGATGTTTATTTAAGCCTAATGAGTGAAAATTGCAATATGCAATATGGTAGGGCTGTGAAAAGGCAGGAAGCCAGATTATAGTCTCATTAAATAAATGGAAGATGGAGCTACTCCATTATTAAATAAGATCAGAATCTAGCCCACTATCTCCTATTATAAATTGAAGTTTAGATCCAGCAGAGATCTGGTGTTTTGTAATACTGAATATCTGAGCACTTAATTAGGAACATAGCTACATAATAAAAAATAAATCAGCAACTATCTCCCTACAAAATTTAAAGAGACTCAGAGATTCCCAGTGGGCCTAAAACAAGCAGCATAAAGTCACCAGGCACAGTAGGCAGCAGCCTAACAGGCTTTCGAGATGGAACATATTTAAAATCACAACCTAAAGGAGCATCCTGAAGACTGTGTGAAAATGCCCTGCTCTCTTGGGAGTCCTAGCCACATGTCTTACACCTTTTCCCATAAAGTATGGCATAGTGTAGTCTGGCTTCTCTTCTATTTTACAGAATAGTTCAGTGTTTAGAACAGCAGCTGCTTAATGTAAAATTTAGAAATGATATGAAGAGTAGCTAGGAATACCAGAGGATTTCCCCTGTCACAGTCTCTTGCTTTCTCCTCTCTTGCCTTCTTCTATCTCATAAATCATTCATTCTCTTCTGTGCAGTAACATAGTTTGCCCAAGAGCTGAGAATATCAGCTCCATCAGCCACTACCATTCACACTTAAACTGAAGAAGGACATGTCCTAGTTGCAGAGAAATATGAATTTAAATTCCTTTGTATCTGCAGATGTACTCATACAACTCTATGGGTATACACAACTGTCTTAGATAAAAGACAGTTTAATGTCCTACGTTAAATTAGAGGACAAAAGCATCTGGTGGAGTTGGATGTGTTTGCTTGGTATATTCCTGAGTGGGTACCAAACCAAGGCCAGCAGGAGACCTGGGGTTCAGAACACACAGGAAACCTCTATAGCAGTAAATGAGATAATGCTGAGGAATGCTCCTAGACAGTTGTGTAGACTGTTAAACTGTTAAAACAATCCCTGGCACAGTTTTATCCTGGACAGATTAGTGGTGCATGGAAATATCCACAAGCATGGTTCATGTATGAGAACATCTGATTGAGCATTTCCAATAGGCAGCTTTCATACCTCCGTGATGTTTTGGATCCTAAGAAGTTTTATTAATTTCAACATGGGCTAAGGACTACTCTATGCCAATTTGCCACAGTGCCTGGAAATGTTCCAGGGCAGGTTTAGTTTATTAGTCTGGCATTTATAGAGTCTAATTTATAGAGTCTAGCATTAAGCTTTAGGGATTTGAGTCCTTTACTGGGCTGAGCACTTCAGCACTTAGGAGTCCCATTTGGTAGTGAGACTTAGGCCATGCTGCTGTATGCAGCACAGTAACAGCCATGGTTTTCCCTCAAAATGTCTCCAAGATTCCCTCTCTTTCTGCTTTCCTTGTCAAGAAAGCAGGATAGCACAAAACAGAGGTACACAGAAAGAGCAGCTACCCAGACATGGGGGGAGGGAGGGTAAAGCTCTGAAGCCCCTGCTTTCCCTGAAGGAAACTGCTTTCATTGTCAGCAGATGGGAAGGGGAAGCTGGGGGTGGAGGCAGAGAATGAAGGCTGCTTTGATGTTGGCCTATTTGTTTGCTTTCTGCTTCCTGGACCCCTCCTAGAGAGGCTGGAGCCATCATGGGGAAGAAACACAACAGGATGGCCTGCCTTCAGCCCATAGACAAGACAGCAGCAGATGTTGATGATAGGAGTGGGTGGCATTGGCAGAAGCAGAGAAATGATAGGAGTGGGTGGCAGAGAAAACCTAAAAGGATGTGATGGGAGAGTGAAACAGAGAGATAGGGAATCGTGGAGAGATGGTGAGTGCCTGTATTGAGACACCAATGATTGGTCAAAGGTGGAAGGCCTAGGTGAAGATCTTTTGGAAGCTGCCTAACAGAGCTTCTGTGGATTTATCTAAAAGTTTTCAGTTTTTAGTCCTAAGGAAACCCATGTTTACCTGTTCACAGGTCAGGGTATTACACTTATCCCCATGAGAGATATGCCTTTGCAAGCCCTCAATCAACACAAGGCCAGTGGGGGCCAGGAAGCATGTCCTTAAAGGTATGCCTGTCTGTGTGGTGGGCTCTGTCGGGCGCTCTGGCAATGTTCCAGGCAGACCAGATGCCATTAACAGCATTGTAGCATCTCTGTAACATGGCACAGGGCAGACTTGAGGTCCCTGAATTATTTTGGACTTTGCACAGACCTTCGCACAGCTTTTCCTCAGCCTACATCGCTTAATTTTATAGTTTCTCATAACTGAATAAAGCCATTTTGACACTATGGCCAAGATAATCTCTCACTTAGTAGATAGGAAAACAGCTGCTGAATCAGAATTTATGCAGGTTATTTATAGATCCACTATGATATCACACACACAGCAGATCTAATGAAGGACACTGTAAATTACCTCCATTTAATTAATTGGAATTGCCATCAAGGGATTAATCTGGAACATAAACTCTCACCCAACTAAGACAGCAAAAAGGATCGTGAGGCACAAAATAAGTCAGTCTGTATGTCTCTCTAGCAATGGGACACCCTGGTCTTAACCATTAATTTACCAATAAACACCTGGCAGATGCTTACTGGAAATTCGAGGCCCATATTTTGAGTCAATTACAGAGCAACCAATAAATAAAAGTAGCGTTAATTGCAGTTTGATATTTATATTTAGAGGTATTTTCTTCCGTGAATGGTAAATGTAGTCACTCCTGTCAATTATACCTTTGTTACTCAGCTGGCATGGCTAGTAGTATAAGATAAAATTGATAAAAAGCATTGCAATATAATAATATGTGCAATGCAATGTAATAGCATTAATCTCACATAAAAATGATACTGTAGCTTCTCTTGCTAGCGATACTTCCCCATTCACAGTAATATGCTCTTACTGAGCACTCTTGGAACAGGAGCACAGGTTCCACTAGACTGGGAGAGTAAGGGTGATGTAAGATATTTTGGAGCACATACACTATTTGATTTCTAGAACCCTGCACATAGTTATAGATAGTATAAATGGTTTCCTTAGCATAAATTAAATCTAAGACATATATTTTAAGAGGAACAGTTAAAAGTAGTTCTTTTTAATAAAGCTGGTAGACTCAAGACACTCTCAGGTGATCGGTCTCTTTAGAGTATTTAGTTTAAAGAGGAAAGGACAAAATATGCTTTTTTGACATGGACATTGGGACAAGCCCTGACAGTAATATTATTTGTGGTCAGGGACACACAGTCACCAGTCAGTGATCTTTTATGCAGGGAGATGGGCCAGCTATTCTACCAAGACATTGTAATGGGCACCAGATCTGATAGCTTTAAGCAAGAGGACAGCCATGGCCAGGGAAGCTAAAATGCAATCAGAACGACTGGATGACCATCTGGTTGCATCGTTAAAGTTTACACAGAAGAGAGGCTCATGAACTAGGCTTCCAAATCAATGATCGAAAAGCCACTGAGGGCAACAGACAAAGCCCATCCACAAAGCTCTCTTCCAGACAATCTTTATGTTACATGTATTAGCATACCTTAGCATGCATAGGCTATTAGCATACATAATGTTATCTGCACACTTCCAAAGGCATTCCAAGGGAAAAGTCAGTCCTCCAGCAAGCATTGCCTAAAATCATTAGCAGGGAAAGTGTGAGTGGAAGCAAGAGAGCTTTTTCCTAACCACAGCTTTTAAAATCCTCCTCACGCTTACTGCTGATAATTTTTTTTTCAAAGCAGACAGTATCTAGTATTGATATCCAGCTACTACAAACAAGATCCTGCTTTCTTTTCACTAGATTAAAGGCCAACGTAGACATAAGAAGCAGTGGATGCTGAAATGCCACACACATCTTTTTGAATCCTGCCTGTTATTGATGTATGAATGTGGATAGGGAAGATGGGGCAAAACGTGCCCCACTGTAATCGTCCTGCTTCTTTTCCTCTCCCTCAAGCCTAAGCTGGAAAACAGAATTCCTCCTTAGCTCTGAGGAAGCAGCTGGCAAAGCTCCCTCACCTATTCCCTGGAGTCTGCGTTCTGTGGGCAGGTGGGCATGCCTTTCTCTCCCCTTGCTCTCCCGACTACTAGTGAGTTTGTTGAGGTTGGAAGAAAGCACTTCAAGAGAGGCAAATTTATGCTAACAACGTAAGTCAAACTGAGCTGTGACTGCCTGGCACACCTATCAGAGATCCTGTCCCACTTGCAGATGGTATATGTGATGAACAGTGTGTCTTTGGAGAGACTTTTTGGCCTTAAGAGAGAAAAAAAATCTCAATTTTGATTTCATCAGAGAGATGGTGAAGAAGGGGAATAAGTATATAACTTGTAGCAGAAAATCAGAGGACAGTATACTGCATGTCTGAGATCTGAGCTGAAGAAAGCACAAGCACCCAACCACATTCCTCTAAATATTGCCAAAAGACTTAATTATAGACTTGAAATGATAGCTACTTTTGTTGCATGAAAATCAATTTTCTCCAAGAGAAAATGAGACAGAGAACACCAGAGGGCACTATTTCATTCTTTAAAAAAATCTGACTGCAAAGTCAAATCAAAACGGAGTTATTTTGGATGTTCATTGTCTTTCCTTTTTTGGTGTCTTAAGGCATCTTAGAGAGATCTTGTCTACATTAAGAGAGAAATAATATTAAATAGCTATTTTACACTGCATGCAATTCAGCACTACAATAATCAATGACATGTGAGAAATTAGGCATTAGGATCAGCCCTGCATTACTTCTCAAGCAAAGCATTGATGAGTAATTGCATCTCCTCACTCAAGTTTCTCTTTAGTTCAAGTCGTAGAGACCTCTGATTGGGAGTAGAAGCTCCAAGCCGTTCATCACACTTTGCGGACATTTGAGAAGTGCATAATCCACTCACTGTCAAGTATTACAGCTCACTATCAAATGATTAGATATAAATCTATTAATAGAATAATGAGGTTGGCAGTGAGGATGGGAACATCATAACTGCACATGCTGGAGCTATGCAATTATGGCAATGCTTTTGGTAATGCTGTTTTTACATGCTGATCAGGAATGCAGCACTTTAACAGGAACTCTGTACGCCACATGTACAGGCCTCTTGAGGAACACTTACTGTGACTTCTTCTATAGGCTTTCAGAGGGTGAAATGGCATGATCTGTAGGATAAAATAGCTGAAGCAAGGAAAAACATCAACTTCTAGGGGGAATCAACCCATTAGGAAATCCACTTCCCTTTTGTTATTTGTCAGAAAGCAGTTTAGCATGACAAAAGCATAGAATATACATGCCAACTGTGTCTGTTGTCAGCAGCATATTGAGTTCATTATGGAGTGATTATAATATCAGACTTATTGAACACTAAACAAAAAAAGATTTACAAAATTTTTAAAACTATGTTTTAGATGCATGTGACTGACACAAATTAGATGCAGACTAACCCCAATGAGCTACTTGAAGTCTATGATAATTATTCTATTAACCTCTAATCATGAATTTGTAAATTCTATCATCGTTTTTAAACATTTGAGAAATTAAATTTTCTAGAATGGAGACTTGAGGTGAACCAAATATTATCTGCATCTACAAAATGAGTAATTGCATACACAAATAAAGTTTGTGGATTACAATTACCCATTTTGCATGGTTGTCTGGCATGAACGCATAGATCCAACTTGAGGCCACAAGACTGATAATGTCTCCAAAGCCTGATGCAAAATTGGAGATATGAACGAGTTTGAATGAATAAGCAACAGTGCAAATCACCCTCTAAATCTCAAACCAACCCAAACTGGAAAACAGATAGTGGGAAAAGATAAAACTTTTGTTTTTGTTTTAAATAAACATTTCATAGCAAAACAAAGCACAAGCCCCCAAACCCTTGTACTTCTTCAGTTTGGTCAAAGTTGAAATAGAAACAACAGAAGAGTAGGGGAAAAAAATTAGTTTTCAGAATAACTGGACTGAACAGAATCTACTTCTGGGTTCAAGCTGTTAAGAATTTTCACATTGAATCTTTTCAGTAGAGTCTTATGGGAGAAGGACCAGAGTGTTGTACTGCTTTTCTGAACTCAGTTTCAGAAGACTTGTGCATTTCCTATCATCACGTTCCACTGAATTTGACCTGTTACTGAGCTTCTTGGCTATATGCATGCTATACTGCAGCTATGTCATTAAAATAATACACATGCCCTAAATAACCATCCTTATCTTTTTTTTTTTTTTGTTTTTTGATATTCTGTCCACAAAAGTCTGCCTGTCTGTACACATTACTGACCTCTAAACATAAATTAATACTGCTGTCTACTTTCATAGCTTTTCTTAGTTTGTGTAGTGATCTACTGGCATGTTTGAAAAGGTGTTATATTTTCTGTCTACACAGATGTAAGGAAGCCTAGCAGTCATATTATTTCATCTGAGGTTATTCAGTTGAAGAAAATTCCCTTTTCCACCATACAAGTGGAGCCCAATTTACCACATTCCAATTAACTACCTCTGTTAGTATTAGTTTTCATGTGGAGTGTTGCTTTTACCTGCGATGTGAGCTTTTTTGCATCTAGAGCCAAGTGGTTAGCCAAAGTTCAGGATCTTACAGGTTTAGGAGAAATTATAGTCATGTTTTTGTATAAATGAATTACAAGTAATCCTATTTCCCTAAACACAGTAAAAATGAAAAGTAGGTAGATTATTTGCTCAGGTTATATAAGCATTTACATACTTACATTACGAAGTTTTCTGAGAAGTTCTGTGCTGAAGATGCATCTCCTCTCTGCTTCCTCTCAGGATGACACTTTTGATCCTTTTGCCACCAATATGCTACACAGGGCCTGCAACTGAAAACTTAGTCACAGCTTTCCAGACACTCAGTCCCTTAAACTTTATTTCTGATTTGCCCTGTTTTCCTCTACACTGAAAATTCCCAGGATCTGTCATGGTCTCTATATTGATGTTCTTACTCAGTGACTTGTGTAGCCTTCTGGATGGATCAATGACAAACCTAATGGCAGCTGTAAACGTTGTTCAGCGCAGCAATGTAAAAGTGCATGACTTTATATTCAGTTTTTCTGCCCAGGTATTCCTGAAGGGGAAAAAACGAGATTCAGAAGGATGTTCCATAAAAAGGACAAATGTTGTTTAGAAGTAATCTCCTGTACAACTGGAATGATGTAAGAACTATACTTTTGCAAAAATCTATATTCCCTTACTCTCTTCACTTTGTATGGCACTCAAAAATCAAAGTAAGTAAAAGCTGATGTCTTATAAAATATAGTCTGGCATTTCCTTGTTTTTAAAGTGGTTATACTAGGTGCTGCAATATTTCAAGCTTCTTCATTGTAGTATCCATCATAGGCTGACCCCAAGCGAATGCAGAGTGGTTCTCTCCCCTGATTTCACTACATTGTGGATAAAGCATCTGGTGAGAGCAGTGAGCAAGAAATCAGATTAACTTGTCTTCCCATTCTGTGTTTTGTTTTTCTTGCTGAAATTACCAATATAGTTGAGAATAATATTTGCAAATTTTTGGACATTTCCGTTAGGTACTGCAATGATATCCATTTCACTTCACTGAAAACCATGACACGGCACATTTCCTGCACTACGAATTAGGCTCATATTCTAGTAATAAGAGAGTGTGAGAACAAAATCCTATCACTTGTGCTTTTTTTGTCCCTTCACAATACTTCTAAAGCCTCATCTTTTCATGTTAAATAAAACTCACTCTTGTCCTAAAAGAAGATTCATATGATGCCCTCCAGCAGAGATTTAAATATAACTGAAGACATACCTAGACCTTGTACTGGTCCTTTGCGAAGGAGGCAAATTTCATCTAACATGGGATTTTGTACAGCAGAAACAGTCCATCTCACCTAGTTTTAATAACTGATCTTTTGAGACTGATTAAATATTCCTGCTTCATTTTAGCCATTAATCATTCTCAGAATAGATGTATGTCATTTATTGCTTCACATACTGCAAAGCAGGTGAGATTTTTCCCTAAGTAATCACAGTACTGTATGTCTGTTATAACTTCAAGTGACAATGCAGTGTTGCTGTCAGCAGTGGTGTCCTTTTCCTGGTTTCTATCTGGAATCAAGTACCTGCTTGAGATATGGGACTTCAAAGTGCTGAGGGGCTCATTTATGCCTTGAGTGATGGGGGTGGGGGAGGTTCTTCATGAAAGAGTAATTTCTGTAGCCACATCTGGATTTTCAATTCCTTTGAAGCTGAGTTTCAGTGGGTACAATATCACACAATATAGTTATTCCAGTTTAGCAAAGTCTAGTGCTTTTTTTTTTTTTTTTTTTAAAAAAAGCTTTTTCTTCCTCTGCTATTTGTTGCATGTCTTCCTGTTTTCACAACTGCAATGGATCTTAATAAGAAGTCTTCTCTTTGCTAGATAGGATGATCAACATATGGCTGTACTGGTATAGATGCTAAGACCAAGTATGTTAGAGATAAGAATTGCTTCCAGATATGATAACAATAAAATCTTTCTCTGAAAGTAAAGTAATGAGTTCATATTTACATAGGGAAAATCAGAGGGTGAACTGGAATACTGAGTGAAATCTAATTTCCATGCAGGAATCTGACTCTCATGATTACATTTTTTTTTATTGGTCCCATATCTTAATATAATCAAAGCCTTGACACATTGTCACATGACAACATTACCATGGTTGTTATTTCAGTCGTCATAATTTCCTATGTATTGAACAGAAATAAAAAGTCATGAAAAATTAAGAATTCAAGTAAAAGTGATATCCAAATGCTTAGCTATTGGACAAGCTTTTTGAAGTACCAAAAGTTTCAGATAAGATGTTCAAAAATCTCTTGTTCTATCCAGTTCTCCTTCAGTGCCAACAAATGAACAAGCCTGAATTCTGTTTTTTTGTTTCTGCTTCGTCCATTTATATATCATATATTATGTAGAACATTTTTTCATAGGAAATAGTCTCCTATATATAGGAGACTCCTTCTTAATATCATTCCTGTAGCTATTAAACAGTTGCCAAATTTTGTCCTGAACTTCTGTGTCTGCATTACACCCATTTATCAAGCCATGACCCATTCCCATAGCCTAGATGGAGTTACCAAAAATGTCATTAAATATGTTATTTTGAAACATTAAATTGATCTTAAAATGTTATAACTTCCTTTGAAGACCTGAGTTCAGGTCTTTTTGTCTTTCATCATGCAGTGACTGAAATCTTATCTGTTACTATAAATTTTATAATAGCCTACAAAGTACAGTACTAGCATCCCTCACTTCAGGCATTATGTTATTTGTGCCCAGGGATATATAAACTCTCAAATCCAAGTTCTGGAAGTTAAATAAAGGAGGAAATGGATTTATTATTTTGCCTTAAAAATGTATGTCAGATCCAGTCATGCCTCCCACTGAAATCCAAAAATAGCTTTTGATATGTTTCTGCATGTTAAAAATACTTATTATCAGATTTTAATATATTATTATCTATGCAAGATGAACACCACAAGCATTAATATCAAATGAATGTAAGGCTAGAGGGAACCTTGAGAAATGGCACAGGTCTTGTATGTTCTATATTGCTGTGATATCAGCTTAATACTTTATAACCTTTAATATATGAATCCTCAGACATATCCGTGCAAGGGAGGGGAATACGGTACGTTCTAATTCATGGAAACGAGACAGGTAGTGTGGTAGAATGACTTTACTGTAGTCACATAAGATGTTTGGGGCAAAAGAGGGACCTAAAGACAGGTTTCACTTTCCCTCTTGGTGCGTATGTGACTGAAAATGTGAGATAGCCTGCTGTGTGTTACATGACATCAGATCAGGACAAGTATATTACACAAAAATAGTTAGATTGTGATTCTCTAGTTCTGCCTGTTCTTACTAATGCTATACCTTGAGACTTATCCATGACTATCACAACCACATTTAATACCTCCCCATTTTCTTGAAAGATTTGTTTATTAGACTGAAGTCCCAAAGATACAGATCACAAATGGTGAATCAACTGCATTTGCTACTGTAAAGCATCTTAAATTTGCAGTGGCAGCCAGCCAAAGCTTAAAGTTTCCTTCTCAGTGCTGTACTTGCCAATGCTTTAGATTTTACTTCTTACCCTACTCTGTGGTATTTATCCTCTCTACCACCTCCAGTGGACTCATTATCTCCTATTTGTTTTTTCTATCTCTCTGACTTTCGTGTACTTTCTTAACACAATGCTTTTGCTTATCAAAATGCCAGGCTTCCAGTATACCATTGACTGTATACCTACATTACCCCTACACAGTATTAAGAAATATCAGTGAATTGTTCATCTTCACACATTTTATGACGGCAAAAGTAATATTAAACAACATTTAAATGAATTAACCACCTTCCTAGAAACCTTTCCATGCCTTTTTCTCATTTGTGCAATTCAATTAACTCCTTCATAGTTTCCATCTAATTGCTCCTTTTTTAAGAGAGAAAATACTAAAAATCACAGCAAAGTAAATGGGCAATTTCTCCATTTTGTTCTCTGTCAGATATATGGGCTCCTCTGTTCCATCTATTCAGAGATGACAAAAAGAGAGGGAAAGATATTTTCCTAAGATTATTTACTTACCAGAAATATAAAACATGCTGCTGGCACTGCTACTTTCAGGTGTTCTGGGATAGAGTATGTCCAGGGAGCAGTATAACAATAGGGGAATATCTTAGTCACCCCCTTTTGGTTTTAAGTATCAGACAAATTAAAGTTGCCTGGTTTGAAGATGGAGGGAAGGAGAAGTGCATTGCATAGACAAAGCAGCCTGGTAGAACGAACTAAAGGAAGGAAAGAGACAAAATGAGAGGAAGGGAATGGCACAAAAGCTTGATCACCAGTGGGCAGCAGTTTGTTTAGGATATCATATTCCCTCCTCAAGCCTTACTATTTATCTACAGTCCAAGCGCTCATGATATCTAGTGGCAAGCCACATCTTCTGGGCTCGATTATATACTGAATAATAATTTACTGCTGTTATCAGCTACTGAGTCAGCTTTTGTGCCAATTACGCAAGCATCAAAAATGATCTGAAAGTTTCTCCTATTAAGAGTCAATGCTGAAATCAGTACAGTACAAATCAGTACAGTGCATGAAATAAACTTTAAATCTTTAGTCTGCTGATTGCCCTTTTATTTTTTTTTTTTTTTAACCGAAAAAAATCATGTACAGGATGGACTTGTCCCAGGGATGCATCATGATTACGTAAGGAAAGAAAAGCATCATGACAGCTCACTTTTTCATCTACTGCAAAAATGGGAAGTTGTGCTTGGACCAAGATGGACTTGGTTAAGACAGCTGATGTTGCTATGGGGAACAGCTCTTCCCCTTGCCTCAGCTAAGGGCAATCTCATAAATCAAATCCTTCAAAGGTGGTCATTAATTAGGTAATGCATATAAGCATACCTACTTAAGAATTGCATATGAAAATAAAGGCCTGAGTGTTTACAATAGCAATGTATAGCAGTTAGATCTGTGGATCGTAGGAAATGTTGTACAATACATTAAAAAAATAGCTCCTAGATACCTCAAAACTTGGTATCTGTGATCAGTGAGTACTTCTGACCTTGCTCTGGGTATATCTCATTTCTTTGTATGTGGAGCAGGGACAGTACATACTATGCTTGCCTCATAGAAAGGTTCTCAAGATGTATTAAATAATATTTGTGAAATGTTTGGAAGCTTCAGAGTAATCAGCACATCGAAAAGCCTAAGAGAACATAAATAAAAGACACAGTGGGACATAAAACCACCACTGAAATAGCTGCTAAGTAAATGAGAACTGCCTGTTCCTTGTACTGGGTGGAAAAAATGTTGTGCTGTTACAAAATTAAAAATTCTATTATAAGACACATATAAGAGGAAGATGAACTAAAGTGGTGTTTCAGAGCTTTTGAATTTTTGACTTTTGAACTTTACACTGATATCTTAAAATCATTTTGCTGTTGGTACCACCATGTATGGATCTGTATTTTTGTTTGGACTCTGTAGTACATAATTATGTCATACAGCAAAAGATTTCTACAGTCATTCATACCACATCACTGGCATTAATCGCAACAAAGTCCAAAGTGAAATATACAGATCATATCAAATAAGCAGAAGTAAAACCTTTCTTCCACACCATTACTCAGTGTCTCTACAGCACACTGCATAGATTGGTCTTTTTTTTTAACTCTAGAAAAGATTGGAGATTGCTGAGGCACAATTTTTATCCCTTTCTTGCAGAAGGAGGATTAATTTTGCCTGTTCTGTCTATTTAGATATTAAGCTTTATATTTTATGGTTTTAGCTGAGAGAATAATATGGGCAACTGGCACATGATCTGTAGCCTGGACATGAGCATCCAAAGCTTGACTTTAATTATGAAGTCATCCCTGGGATGCACTCGCCCAAATATGTGGCTAATAATTTGGTAAAAATGCCAAATATTCTGGCCTTCAATTAAATAATAATGCTCTATTGTTGTTTCTCATTCCTGCCCTTGCTACAGCTCATCAATTTAAAAAGGGACTTGGGGACCCCAGATAGAAGAATTCAATGACATTCTGATTATCACTTCCAGAAACTGGTTCCTCAAGCCCAGATTTTTAGGAAGGGCTACCTTATTTCTTGAGGAAGAGGATGAGCAGATACACACACACAGACAAATGCGTGCACACGCTCTCTATCCAAATGGTAGCATTGCCTGCTTCGGGCAGAGCCCTCTGTGCTGTCCTCATACCCCAAAGCAGACAGGGGGCCATATCTTCCCACCTGCACTGGCACAACAGCCTCAGGTTCTGCCAGACCACTCAGCCTGTCTGCCCGTGGGGTTAGAGCTGCCCACACATCACCCAAGACCCCAGACAGCCCTCAGTTACCTCCTGATCCTATCCCCCCTAATGCCTCCTGTGGAGCTGTCAGCTTCCAGATCTTCCTGGGAAAGCCACTGTGCCCATAGAGACACCTCTATCACTCACCAGTGCTTTCTGGGATGTGCACCTGGCCACAGACTCTCTTCCATCCCCTGCTCTGGCATGCAGAAGGAGGCACAGCTTGCATCCAGCTATTCAGTTCTGCCTCTCCACCTTATTCTCTCATTTGGGCAGTGGCTCCTTGGCAAGTTTCAGGCAAAACATGCCAGAATTGATTCTGAACAATATTCTTGAAATCTGCTTGAGACCATAGCACCAGTAGCTCTGACAGCAGGTCAAAAGGGGCAATATATCTTGCTAAAGCAGAATCTGTAAAAGGCAATAAAGCAAGGCAATAACTTGCTCCATTGCTATCATTTGCAGAACACACTTCAGGTCCCTGAAGCCATGGTGCATCCACACCAGCCGTCTTGACTCTTTTAGGTCATAGTGGTCTCCACCTGTCTCCAGCTCAGGTGCTCCCTCAGCTGCTCCAGTGGCTGCTTAGTGCAACTTCCATTCCCCAAGCTCTGCCCTACAACAAAATAGCTCAAACACTGGTAGATTCATTCCAGTTAATGTATGTCCCCAGGTGCCCTAAGAATATTCATGTTGAAACAAGTTAGTTCTATCCTTGAAAAGCAATAGATGGTGTTTAGGCTATGAAATTAAACCAGTGTGAAAATATCTGACAGCACCTGGGTTAGCTGAAGCAGAACTAAGCACAGTTAAGCTTCATAAGCAGACAAGAGCAAAAAGTCTTCACTACTATTTTCATGTTATGTCTGGTCAGAACCATAGGTTAAACCAGTAGCTTGATGCAACATGAGGAGATTGTCATTCTGTCACCTGCAGCTCATGAGTGCTACAGGGCTCAAACTGGTGTCTTGCTTTGCCCCTTTTCACTGTCTCTTGTATCCTCAGGTTTATAGTTACCATCATCAAGGTATTAGAACTCTGCAGGCATCATCCACATCTGTCTACACCTGGCAAATCCGCCATTCTCCCCCTCAAATAAATCCTTCTGCTGAAATGTTGGTTTATACATTCCATGCTCTCAGGGTTAACCTTACAGTCTTAAAAAACTCTTGGCTCATAAGCTATATAAAGGGGAAATTAAAAACAAGGGTGTGGGGGAGAGTAGATGACAATTAAACATACGAAAATTAATTAGGTTTTCTGAAATGTGTGGGTGACCTTAAGAGAAACATACTTCTTTATAAACCCTCTCTGTATTTTCACATGAGATACATTTTTCTGTTTTTCTGCATTTTATCTTGCGGTCATTTTAGTCATGAGTGATGCCCCAAAGATATACCAATTTATTCCCTCCATAAGTTTATTTGCTTATCTGAATCTTGTCCAGAATTCTTTGTTTGAGAAATCAAACCATAAATCAACTTCCCTGTGGTATTCCTAGGAATTATTTATTGTTGGCTAGGCTGGAGATATTGTAAGACAGTCTTTCTTGTGGTATTTTGGGACTTCAGATTATAGCAAGATTACTGTAGGCTCCCAAAACAGATATGGACACACACACAAAATAAACAAAAAGGACCCACCACAAATCGCAACATGCTGGGCTACTTGTGAAATGACCGGTTTCTGAAACAGAGAATCAAATTCAGTTCTCTCTGTTGGTGTAAGCTGGGAGCAATGCTCTTACCTTCAGTGGAGCTAATCAACAACAGTTGAACTAACATGATACCTTAGTAAAAAATCTTGAACTAAAAACATAAATTGTGCCATCTTCTTTACTGATGTCATTGTCTGAAGGAAACTTCTTGAAAACAGTAGAGATAAGTTTATTTTCATTTACAGAAAAAAGTTGGACCCAGAAGTTCCCATCCCCATGTTTCAAAACAGTCTCCTAACCATCTACATAGACTTTGAGGTCAAGTAAAGACAAAAATTATACTAAGATGTAGTAGTTTTTTCCAAGGCAATCACATGCTAGCCTAGGTTGAAACATTACCACTACAAACAATCCATGCATGAGAAGAACATTTTCCCTCAGAGCATTTGATTAGAAGACTGTTTTCCTTTAGTGGTGGAAGTTGGTTTGTAGTGGCTTGTACTGTGCATGTTTTGAGTATCCACAAAATTCTCTAGCCGATTTTGATGTATTTATTTATGTGGGGTAATTTGAGATTATTTACTTTCTGCTATAGAAGGTGGTGAGCCAGTGGCTGTGCATTCAGAGTCTCCAAATGCTACTTTTTTGTTGCTAGCTCCCTTTTTTCTTTTCTTTTTTCTCTTCTCTTCTCTTCTCTTCTCTTCTCTTCTCTTCTCTTCTCTTCTCTTCTCTTCTCTTCTCTTCTCTTTCTCTTTCTCTTTCTCTTTCTCTTTCTCTTTCTCTTTCTTTTAAGAATTTAAGAAACAACATGCTGTACTCTGGAAGTTGCGTTTACAGCGAAATTAAGTATTTGCTGAGCAGACTTCAAGCTTAATGTCATAAAGTTACATGCCTAGTACTGAGAGAATTTCTAAAAAATGACCCAGTAAGTCTTTCTATTCTAAAAAGCAAAAGCAGCAGGGGAGTTAACTCAGACAGGAATGATGGGAAGCCAGTAACTCTTGTCAACTACCTTGACACGTGGTGAACATAGGCAGCCAGGTCTGCCTCAGGAGAAATAGGCTAGGAAAAACACCATAATCAAGTAGAGTTAGAGAAGGGACAAGACACATGCTCCATGTGCCAACTAGTGACTGCACTAATTTATGTCATGCCCAAGACAGAGTAGTAAGAAAGTGACAGCAGAAAAAAGAAACAGTGTGAGCTGTTAGTCTTATGAAATGGGAGCTGTGGGGGGTGGGATGGGGAGATGCATGGAGGGTAGAAAGACAGTGCAGGAAAGATCTAAAAGTTTTGGCTTTGACTTCCCTCTGATTGCTCAACCATTCCTCAAGCAAGAGAAGAGCGAGCTCAGAAGACAGTAAGGATTTGTGACAGGGAACTGGGTTTGTGGCTAAGGGGTCCCAAGCTGGCAGTGTGACACTGCTTGACCAGCTTCGTGTCCCTAGCAGGAGGGATCAGGGAGAACTAAGGGCATGGGAATGTTTTTTGGAGAAATGAGGGGGTGGAGATGCTTGTGCTGCTTCATGGGGAGAGGGGAGATGAAGAAAAAAGAAGCAGAGATGCTCAAGAGTCTGAAATAGGGTACAGCTGCTGCATCCTGCTAGCAGTATTTACGGAGCTTGCATAATACAGTCACATCAAGCTCAGTTTTAAAAGCAAGCAAGTCAAAGTAAAAGCCTGGCCCTCTCAGATATTCTTAAAACTTTCCAACTGTGAATTTCAGGCAAATTCATATGAATTTTCTGACTTGACAGACAGCCTGAAACAAAGGAGGTTCAGAAGGCATTAAACCTCCAGTAAATTCCCTAGACTACCATAGAAATAGCTCTTTGACATCATTATATACCCCTATGAATGAAAAGCCAAAAGGGTGAGTTTCAAAAGACTGAATGGTGATGTCTGCATTTTGAACACCTCCATGAAAACTGGCCATCCTGTATTCCTGTTGACCAGAGTCCCGGTCAATTAAGTTCAGACTTGATTCATCTCAACCTTAGCCAGACATCTGAAAGGACTCTGATGAATGAACCCCTTCTTACCCTTCTCTCCCCCCCTCCCCCGCCAAACACACCCCATTTTTTTTCTGTTAGGTATGAAGGAAGTTGAAGGTGACTAACTCAGAGAAGAACTACACCCAGAAGTCAAGTAAGAAGGAGAGAAACAAAGAAAGGAGGACAGGGAAAATGGATGCTGGAAACCCAAGGGTGCCCAGTATGGCAATGTTGTACCTAATGAAGACCATAACCCCAAATTTTATTACTACAAGAACGGAAAATGCTGTTGTGGATGGAGAGGGGCAGGGAGTTCCCACATTCATTCAATTCCCACAACTAGAAGTGGAATTTGACCTGCTGCATCAAAGTTTGTCAGCATGAGACTTCAAAATCCTTTTCAATTTTAAGGTTTAATGCTTTATTCAGTTCTGATTTTGCCAGTTGGTGTGCTGTTTTATCTTTGCAAATCCATATGCTCTGCTATTTCACAAAGGCCAGACTTTTCCAAGTACAAATATCTTCAGCTGTTAATCCTACTGAATCCAACTTTAACTGTAAGAAAGACAAGCTACAAAAAAAGAGGATTTTTTAAATGTATTTCTTATCTTCAAAAATATCTAAGCTTTTCCAGAAACAGTAAGCTGAGAAGGAAATGGAACATCTGAAGATTTCCTGGGACTCGATAACAATCTGGGGAAAATATTTACAAAGATGGGGATTTGAAACCATGGGGAGTATAGGGATTTGTATGGTAACATCCAGAATACCCCATTGCCGCCTACTGTGATGCTATTATTTTAAGCATACACTTTTTTTGGTAGGTTTGGTGATGGGGTTTCACTGAATTTATGTATTCAGAAAACAGTAGATATGAAAATGCTCAGTGTTAATTTTATATGCTCCTCAGATTGAGAGGCCAGGCTGTGTTCCTCAGAGGCCCCCTTAGAGAAAGTCCTTCCTTAACTATTTGGAAAGAAAGCTTAGCTCTTCCTCGTACAAAAGACATCTGGGAGCCAACCGAGAGGTGCTATTATAAAGACAGTACATTTGGAGGAGAGAAAACTTTCTCTCTTAGCAGTACCAAGGTGACCCGAGGGAAGCAATGAAGTCTTGCACCTCTTCCATTGTCCATCTACCTGGTGAAGACACTGTTAAATAAAAGCAAGGCTGTGCAGATGAGAAAAGGAGCCTACAGAAGGTCTCCAACAACATGGAGTTAGCAAAGAGAATGTTCACATGCTTATGTGACAAAAACATATTTCGGGAGATCTCTTCTGTATAGTTGCTAGTTTTTAGTTTTAACATGGCTCTCAGACTTTCTCAGGCAAACACTTAGTGAAAGCAACATGACTTCTGTTGAACTGAATCCTCTGTGAAATAGGGTAAAACTCTCAATGTTATTATAACTGATGACTCACATGAAGTGATCCTTATGTGTTATCATGCACATGAAAGAAAACAACACTCCTCCTCTCCCAGCACAAAATTTCACCATCTCAGCTACCACTCTCTCTTCTACTGATTTCACGGTATATATCATGAAGCTGAAATATGACCAGGAAAAGTCAGCAAACAAAGAAACTCCAACTTCTTCAAAACAAGTGGTGTGGAGAGTCCTCTTTATTATCCCTTCTGCAGGTGCAGCTCCTATTTAAGTTCCTGTTTTTGCCACTAATTTGCTGTGCCCACGATACAACCTCTTCAAATATAACTTAAACTGAGCTAGAAGATTTCCATGAATATTAACTAATCAGGAAGAGACGGTGACACTATACAATTCCCAAACCTAATCTTGTTTCCTTCCTCCAGTTGGCAAACACAGAATCTATTCAGATGCACTCATTGTGTACGGGACACCAATGATACTCATTTGCTTTATGAATTTTGTCTGCTGTAGACTAAGATTTAGTATAAATGACTAATTCTATATGATTTGGGACTGCTTCAACTCTGTAGGCACCTTATTGTTTTAGAATATATTATTCTTGAATAAGAATAAAAATATGAGAAAGCAAAGTACTTTCTGTAGTTATGTCAATAATATGAGTTATTTTCCCTTATTAAAATGAATTTTCTAGATTTTTATTTTAACATAAAAATCAGAATTTCTTCGTAATTTTGCAGCTGGAGTCCTTAAGAATAGTTAACTTTGTTATAAGTTCTTTCACTTGAGGATCTACTAATGCTAAACCACCACTGACTAGTAAAAGAGAAAACAGCAGAGATCCATGAGGAAAAACTTTACAGAATATGGGTAGGCAGTAATACTGACAATGCATCCGTCCTGTAGATGATGCTGCCTCTTCTCCATGCTGAACAGGGCCAGCTCCCTCCACATCTCATAGGACTAGTGCTCCTTTGTGCTCTGACCTTTTTTTTAATTGTTTATTTTAAAGCATTCTCGGTCAATTGTAGTTGAACAGATTGCCTATGGTGTGTTATGGTTAATGGCAACATGGGATGGGTGGGGACTTGGAGAGGTGACATCAGGGGCAGAATTCCTCAGAGCACTTTCCCGCTGAAGGCTACTCTGCGCAATTACCAGAAATAAGTAGAAGCAGACAATTTTAAATTTCATGTGTCTCCTCATTTTTATGTGTTTCTTCGGACAGCTCACAAGACTAAAATACAGTAAACACGTGTGGGCCAGGAATGGCCTATCCATTTTTCCTTCCCTTGGGGTAAGTGGCAACCACTGTTTCTTGGCATTCACTCAGCTCTCCTGCTTTGGTATAATCAGGAGCTGGAAATGTACCATGACTAAGTCTCTTTTATATCAAATCCAAACATTCTTGTCAATGCCAGGATTCAATTTGCATTTTCAAGGTTAGCAGACTAATTCTATTCTCTAGGTGCTAAGTCAGTCCCTTGGCTGAAGTGAAAGACTTATTCAGCTTAATCTAGATTAACAAGGGACAATGCTGAGAGCCTTGTTACATAAATTATAGCAAAAAAATTGAAAACTGTGGGGAAGACTATGATCCTTAGCTTGGATGACCTTAGAATCGTCTATTTAAGCTGTTACTGTCTGCAGCAGGTATAAGTAAGAGCATGGAAAATCCTGTCTCCGATAGTAACCAGCATCATCTGGAAGGTGTGGAAAACTGTCCTAACCCAACAGAGTCATGATGTGGATTGAACCTGGAAGTGTGAGGTTTAATGTTCCTTCTGGCATTTATATCTTACTTGACTGTTTTTACTCCAAATATTGTTGAAGTAAATAGCAATGTCCAAGATCATTAAAGCAAATTCTTGCCTCCTTTCTATTATATAGCTTCTTTTCTCTTAAATAAAAACAGCACTGCAAAATAGAGTTTGTGGACCAAAAAGACAAAGGTGTCTGGATAAGTCATTTCAGGGTAGATGGCTCAGAGTTGTCACCTTTGGTATTGCTGCCTTGGCACTGTGAAGTTGCGGCTCTATTATCACAACTTGACCATTGTTATCTTAGGACCAGTTTGAACACTGGCCTTTAATGCAGACAGTGGATTTCTGGAGAGTTACTCTTAGTTTAGCTGTTCAAGGTGCCAGGGCAAAGCCAGGGCAAGAATCTCTCTGAGGCTTCCATGACATGTGTGCAGCTTTCTGGGAGATCAATAGTTTTAACATCTGGAAATTTTGTGGCTTAACATGTATTTGTTGGGATTGTGTCAAACGCAGACCTCAGTGAAACTGCTAACTCAAACCCTTGTCAGCTGCTGTCAGCCTTGCTGATGCTGCAGTTCTGTCGTGCTGGCTTGGTGCCATGTTGCAGGTTTGTAAGCACAGCATCGCTTAACCACTGGCTAATGTGAAGTCGTAGATAATGCTTCTACTTAAGCTTCCCACTCTTCCATATATACTGTTCTCCTGGGTGATTTCACTGCTGCCCCAGTATCTTGTCTAATGTCTATGCTGTGATCTTGCAATCTTATTCTTCAAATTCATTGTCTTCTTCTTGTCAGGCTCTTTCTCTGCTTTCTTTATTATTATTATTTATTAATTATTATTTTTTCTCCATTTAATTAATCAGAGGGAAGGGGAATTCTTGTCTTTCCTCCAAACCCATTCCCCATGCCTTTTCTTTCATCATTGTTGACAACTCTTCCATTTTCCCAATCACTCAGATTGACAGCCATGAAATTATTTTTCACTCCTCACTTTCTAATATCCGGGTCCTCATCAAGTTTTGTACTCTTTGCCTCTATAATCTTCTAAACCTGCCTCTCCCTTTTTCTTTTATGTCACTCATCATTTGCTCTCCTGGCCCACTGCTGTCTCCCTTTCTCTGTATTCTCTGGCACTCAGCTTCCCCACTGCAGCCTACCCAATACTCATCAGGTAAAATAATTTCTTATCCCTCAGATGAATCAGTGTCACTTGCTTGCTCCAAGTCCCTTCTCTTTTTCTCTCACTCTTTCTATACCCAGTTTGAAAGCGCTGACAGAGGTTTTACTTCAGCTGAGCCCCTTTCTCTTTGATCCTGTCATGACTGTTTGCCCTTCTCACTCTCCTTGTTTTGTTCATGTTTCCTCCCTTGCTTCCTTGCGTGTAGTATTTTGGTCATGGTTCTTCCAATGGGAAAATTACTAATTTCTTTCATTTAAATCTCCGTTGGGATACTACCTTCTCTATTTTTGTATTCTACTATTTTTTCTCATGTGCTACTTGCAGTTGCTCTCTAATTCTGCATAGTTCTCCATACAAAATGTCACCACTTCTGTAATTAGCACATATTAACATTAAAGATTTATGCTTGATATCATTTCAATTCTGCTTATCTCTCTTGTATTTCTTCAATGCAAATTGTATCTTCTTTCTCTGCAATGGGTATTCTAGTAAGGAAATATCATTTTTGTGTTAGTGAGGCTACTCAGTGCTCAAGTAGTTAATCTCAGGTCAGAATCATTCCAAATGCCCCACAAAAATCATTGCTGAGATGACAAGAATAAATATTTCTCTTCATCCTTCTATGGGACCACAGCATCCAGAGTGATCCCCCTCCGTTCCAGGCACGTTTCACCCCACTACATTGTAAGCACTTCACCAGATTTCTAAGTGCCTCTTTTGTTGAAAATATAGACAGGAATTTGGCAAGCACCTTTCTGCAAGGCTTGGGAGGAATATTTCAGAACAATTCCCTGCTTCAGAACACTTCCTTGCTGTAGAAATTGCACATCTTGTATGTACAAAGTTTTTTGGGGGAGATGTCTTGCACAAAAAATACAGTGAGTGCTCACTATTCATCCCTTTTACCTTTTCCTTTCAGTAGTAGCTTCCTTAAAAAAATGCTAATGCTGTAAATATCGGATGTGTGCATTTTATATTAACAGAATTTTGGAAAAATATCCAGTATTGAATGTTTTTCACTGATGAGCTTGCACTGCTATTTAAGAACCCTATCATTATATCAGCTCCATTTAACAATGTTTCTTACTGCTCAAAAAGTTAAATTAAATTATACACTCAGTAGTATAAGTTTTCCCACACAGCTGTAGAAAATGTAATTGCTAATTGCAGCGACTACAGCCTTCATGTTTCAAACAACTTTTTGACTGAAGTGGTCCATTTGTTCTAATTATAAAAGGGATAGGAACATTACTTTGTCTTGTTAAATAGACTTTCTTTCTTATTTTGTAGTTATTTTCATTAAAATAGCTACTCTTCAAGCCAAAAGAATTCCCTCCTTTGAAAGAGAAAACATTATAGTCTTTATACAGTATATATAGAAAAGCATTATTTTATCTGCTGAGCATCTAGTTACATGATGTGATACATGCAGACACATATATTTGTTTAAGCATCACTCTCTTTTGCAAACTGATGAATTTTGGCTGCAGTTCAGAAATCTTTTGAGGCAACATTATACTTGAATTCAAGAATAAGTATCCTCTGCTTGTGCTTCAGTCTGTCTCTTTTATGGATACAGCAGAGGGATAGGGGCTAAGGTACTTAAAATCTTAGCCATACTAAAAAGGGTGAACAATAACAAACTCTAAGACCACTGTCTACTTTGCACTCAGACAGCCATGAGGGATATCATTCGTACTTTTTTGCTTTGTAACATTGCTAGATAGAATTTGAACGTGAAACTAATATTTTTTCAGAAGTGACTGCTAGTCCTGAATATTTACCATGTGGTATTTACTAAGGCTGCTGAACATGTATAGTTCCCACTTCACTTTGCAGAGTAAATATATAAGCTTTTTTTGTGTTGAGAAATGGTATTAATACACTGGAAAAAACTCACCCTTCAAAAATCTCCATGAAATAGTAAAAATTAAGCTTACTTTATTAATGTCAAGCCTCCATGGGAAAGGCTAGCATATACAAAAGGCCATAATCAATCAAAGTGTGTCCTTTTCCCCTGATTTATCAGTCTGCAAAATTTCAAGTTTTGTCCTAATCAGATACAAGTTTAACATGGCATTTTCCATCCACATATCTCAAAATACTTATGATAACCTGCATATGATTCCTGCACAGAGAGGAAAAAAAATCCATAACCTTATGGGATGAGATCAGTTGTGAAACAGTGGCTGTAGCAAAGAAAGTTAATGTGGTATGTATTCTTTTCTCGTCAGGTTATTGTAGATTACGTTTTATGGTTCCACAAAGAATATTAGAAACAATATAAAAATGGCAGAATAGCTTTTTGTCTTGTGAAAATATATGCTCAAGGAATAACCTACCCCAAACCTAAATGTTTACATGACCATGGTTTAAACAAAAACATCTTTAAGGCAACTTGGCTTTAAAGATGAATCCAGTGTGTGGGAACTCTAGCAATGGAACCAGTTTAGCTGGGCAGTTCTGATTTATGCATGATTTGTAAGGCAGGCTTACCAGGTTTATGTGCCCTGTATGCAAAGCTGAGGGTCAAAGCCTGTTCTGCTGCCAGTCAGCACAACTTCACTGTTTACAGTCTTAGTTAATACAAACAAGCCAGGGATGTGTCCCTCAGTGTTCCTGAAATAGCCACTTCTATATTTTTATTATTAGATTAAGATAGATACTCAAAAGAGAAATCTACCAGGCTGGTATTTCTAAGATTTAGCTCTGACTCCGATGTGCTTTACTGCACGCGTATATTATACACCAGTGTTGATGTGAGTGTGCTCATTTATGAACATAGGTTTGTTTTAGTAATTGGATCTAGAGAGATGCAATGCATGTTTTCAGGAAAGATCATAATATTCACTGGCATACACACGCATCCATATGCTGAAGAAAGATAAATGTCATGTAACTGTACAAGATTATATCACTGGCACCTACAATTAAATTCCAAGTCTAAAGTAATTCCCCATCCACAGTCTTTTTGCCATATATGCTGCTGTCTTCCTCTCCTGGATCCATAAAATCTGCAGTTGATTTTAAGCGTCAGTTCCATGTGAGAACAAGACACTATTGCCCTGCCTTCAAGGGCAAGTGGAAGTCTGAGATTTACCAGGCACAGAATTGAGTCATTGGCACTGCGATTCTGCTGCCTCAGGACTTCTTTCATATTCTTTAAGGATGAAAGACCTGATAACAGTACATGTGTATAATATTAAGGATTTGCTTTAGTGTAGTAAGCATGCATCAAACATCAAGCTGCTAATCTGATTTTGTGAGACCTTGATTGGCACGTTCTCAAGGGATTTTCAACATAAGAGCTAGTCAGGAATTTTTTGATTAAACATTTCTTCCCTTGAAAATCTTGATTTGTTGAAACTGTAACTTTTCAGGAAAATATCGGTTTTGACAACAGATTTTTAGGGAGGAGTTTCAGGTCCAGGATGAAATTTCTGATGAGGAAAGGAGAGAGTATGCTGTGCCCTAGGCTAACAAATTGGAGTTTGGGGTTCTTAGGCTATTGATGGTAAGACTCTAGAAGCTTAGGGAATTAGTTTCTTATTATCAGAATTCTGGGTTTTTTTTCCTGAATTTTAAGTGCAAAAAGATTTTCAAGAGATCTCAGCTTCATCTTTGTGCAAAATAAATCAGAATACTGAAGCTTTGTGTGCATGTGCATGTGCGTACTTTGTGCTGTATATGTGTATGTAATGGAATTCCTGTTTTCCAGCCATTACTGTCACACAGTCAGTGTATTGTGCTGTCTGTCACTAATATTAACTTTTGTGAGGTTAATATTTTTTATTCATACCTTGGCACAGGCTCCTCCAGCTGCAAAATATTCTGGCATCTACAGACTCTGTGGAATAGCCGTCATTCACTTTGTTCAGAAACAAAAGATAAAGCTAATTTTCACAAATTCCTAGACAATAGTGTCTTATGAAGACAAAAAATGTCCAGATGTAAACTGAAGTCCAATTAGGATAAAATGGTATAGCTTTGACTTCAGCTTTGCCGTGCTGATTCACACCAACCATGGTGCTTAAGTTTAGATCCTTTAAACTAGTGTGGATGTTGTGGACAAGCTGAGGAAATTTCTACTTGCTCAAGGTTTTGTCTAGAGAAGCCACATTTTCATGTTACAGTGAAGAAAAATTTATCCAATGAACATTCTAGGAGAATTACAGCTCTTAGATGTTTTGTAGAAATACTTCTAATTCCTTCAAGAAAGAATAGCAACCACTGTGCAGATGTTAGCTTATGTTAGTTATTTAGTTAATTAGTTAAGATGTTAGTTAGTAACTTTCAAACACCATCCCTTTTACACTGTCATGTTTTGGTGTAGACTATTCTAAGAATGGCACACTTAGTCAAGGGAAGAGAAGAAAGAAGCTTTTTATATGAAAAAAAGTTGTAAAATCATTTAAGTATGTCCAACTCTCTTGAAAAAATGTAAATGTCCTTTTGCAGATCTCCTAAATGTTTAGTGATGATGCTTACTGAACTCCTCACCTGATTTTGTTGTTTTTTTAAAGAGAAAAGTCATGATTGATTAAGGAAAAGGACTAAGTGTTCCTCAGCTGAGTTTCAAAGCAAAGCATATCACATCACCCAGTTGTTACGTAACTGCTTTTAAAAGCAAGTGCTGCAAAAATGCTTTTGATGCAGTCATTGCTAAGATTATGCCAAAACTTGATAATAAAAAGACCTAATTACCATTTACTGAAGAAAGCAGGAGATCGGAACTTATTGCCTGCTCTTGTTATCAGTGCAACAGGGCATGAATTTTCCCTGTGCTCCTAGAAACCAGGATAAACTGCAGCCTTCTCCTTTCACTGAGCAGTAGAACAAGTAGGAATTCTGAGGCTTCTTCTCGGAGTGAAGAGCATATCCCATACACTTCTCGTAATTAGAGAAAAGAAACAGTGCTATTTTCAGGATAAAGCTTGAGACCAGCAATCTGAAATCCTCCCTCATCTTCCCAAATTGTTACTGATATCTTGGTGTGACCTTAGGCAAGCCATGTCGCTTATGCAATGCCTTCATTTTTCTGCTTGTAAATAGAAGATAATGACATTTTATTTTCTTTAGTCAGTCTTTAAATATTTTGCAATTAAGAATATTATGTGGTTGCAATCTAGGGAATATTGACCTCAGCTGAAAGCTTTCTGCTGATTTCAGACTGTGTTGTATCAAGCCCTATAAAAGTAAAGAATTATTAAATGTAGTCAATATTTTTTTTAATTGTATTTAAAAAACTATTTTCACTCTGAAGTGCATCAAAATGCTGCTTGTTCCACTGGAGTTCACAAATCTTAGGAAGATTTTAGTTCATCATTTCCTAGCTCCTAAAATTCTTTGAAAATTCTTGTTATAGTTTCACATTAGTCAGAAGCTAATGTGAAAAAGCCAGATGACCCTGGAGCAAACTCTTGCAAATCTCCTGAAACTCAGCAAGGGCCTCTGAGGCCCAGAGTCTATTTATCAGATGACGCTTGTGTGTGGTTCTGAGTTTTATAGCTGAGTTTCCCACAGTTCTACTTTTAAGATCTCTTTAAAAATGATCTTAAAATTAGTGAAAAAAAGAAGAAAAAGCCTAGCAACAGAACAAAAAGCTTGAAGGTAAATAGTCTGTGATCCAAAACATGGCATTGCAGCTTTAAATATCATATCAAATTGTTGAAACCAAGCCAAACTTCAATCATATTTGCAAATTTGCATTTAAATAAACAGTACTGCAGTAGCAAATGGAACATTCTCACTTCGCTGTTTACATTTCAGAAAACCTAGCTCTGGAGGCCAACTCTGTGGTGAGGTATGGTTTCAGATTCATTTTGTTTTCTGCTTGCTTTACATTTGGGCATAGAGGTAAACCACTATGTGCAGTTAGGCCCAAAGTATGGCCTGAAATTCAATATATGCTACTTGTCTTGTTAGATGACACAAGTACAGCATCTTTCCAAAGAATTGTTCCTTAGAAATGGTAATGCTTGAATGAAAATATACAAAAGGTTTCAGGAATGCTTAGATATGTGCCTATTTGTTCCTTTTTTTTCACTTTTCCCTGAACTCTGTAGTGCTACTTTTTTCTGCATCAGAGATGAGACCCTGATAAAAACCTGGCCTTCTGCTGGGACACTAGTGTCTTAGGAGAGCTCACCTAGGTCTGTGCCACTGCACTGAAACCGTGTTTCCACCTGTATATGAGAAACATTGTTTAAAATGTCCCAGTTCAAGTATATAGTGCTGAAGTAAGATTAAATAGGATGCTGACAGAAGCTGAGCAGAGGTCCCCAGCAAAACAAGCATCTCTCCACTATTCTCTGCAAAAATACTTGTGGTTCTAGTTCTTTGTCAGATCTCCTATTTCCCAGTTGGCAGGAGGGATTCCAGTACTCTCTTGGTGAGCAACGCACCATTCATAACTAGGACCATATTTGGTGGTCTATTGATCTTTTCTAGACTATGACTTAGATCGGTAGACAGGTGTATCCTGTACAGTATGCTAGGAACAGGCTTACTCACTATGTATATATTTTTCACTATGTATACATTTTCAGCATACATTTCAGCAGCCCCACAAAGTTGTAAATAATCTCTTTTTCTAAGCCTAACAAGTTTCTTTAAAACAAGTTTTAAAATTTCCCAGTTCTTTATGCTTTTAGAAAGCTACACCTTTTGCTATATGTAGTATTCCTTCTGTGACAGCCTGTGGACCTAGTCCTAACAGCACCTTATTAAGAAGTAAAAAAGATCCACTACCATGACAAGCAAGAAAGCATCGTTTAGATAGTAGGCACTTTAAAAACATGACGGCTACAGCCTAGCTAAATTATATTCAGCTTTAGGCTATATTTAAGTTAGTTATTCCCACCCTGAAATTGATCATTTTCATATAATGCAAGAGTCATAAGTGAGTAATAGCTCCAATGATCTATTTATGCCCACATGAATTTGCACAATCCATTAAACTACTAACCAGACATTTCCTGACATCCTACATTTTCAAGGAATCTTATCTTTCAACAAGATTTGTAACAGGCAGTTCAAGTCACACAGACACTCATATCTTAAACATCCTTTTCTCTGACCTTGACAAATGCAGTCTTGTCATGCTCAGATCCTTACGAAATGCTGCTTTAATGATCATTTTCCCAGCCTGTTGCTTTGATCATGACACCCCATCCTTGTATGAACAGTTGGCTTCTCCTCTCCCCCTCAAACATAAGTGACTTTGCTTCCAAGACCCGTCATGGCTTTCTCTCACCTATCTCTCATTTATTATCAAGACAACAGCTTCTGCCTCTGATTGACCTATGATGTTAACCTTTGTCATCTACTTGTTGAATTTTCAGGAAAGCACCTTTTTGCACTTGCTTCCAAGCTACCCCTCACATTTGGAAAACTTGGGAAACAGTTATTCTCAGCTGTGAAGAAGTCGTTTGTTCTGAGTCATTGTTTAAAACTCTTTTTTTTTGCCCCAAAATATCTACAAAAGCTTTAATGCTGATGTCATGCTGAGACCAATGCTCCATATCCATAATGTGTCTATATACATCTCCTCTACCCTGCCTCAAACTTACATTGTGGGTGTTTTGTGTAGAACACGTATTGCAAAATTCTGCTACTGTGGGATCCTAGCACATGATCAGAGCGTCTAGGTGATACAATAGTACAAATCAGAGTAAGTAATAATGATCTTATGTTTGTGCAAGTCATTACATTTTTCCATAACATCTCATTTTAAACTGCAGGTATTTCAAGAACCCAGAGCCAAATCTATCCTATAAAGTTCCCCTGGCATAACTACTTTGGCATTATATGAAAAATTCACATGCCTCCTTATCAAACTGATGATCTTATGCCAGTAAAATTATTGCCACAGATATTGCTATGCTGCCAGAAGAAAGCTTTAGTTGGTTTTGGTTATGACTTCCAGGAAGGTAGTTTAAATACACACACAAAATACTCTTGCATTCAGCAAACACTGTATTTTCAGTGCATTTACACTAAGGGGTTTTACCAAACCAACTATGATAACAGAATTTCTACAGAGAAGGGCTGAAAAACAGTCAATAAGCTTCTCAAAAAGCTGAGCAGTGACTGCCCGGCTCCATTGACATCCATGGGAATTTTGCCACTATCATGAGTGAAGCTAGAGTTTCACAAAACAAGTTTATGAAACATCATAAATGGAGGCCATAAATTGGAAGTATACCATAACATCCAACTCTATAAATGCCATGAGTCTGCATCCACATACTTTTAATGATGTTTCAGAGGTAGGTCAAAGTCAGAGCTGATCTGAGTACTGAAAAAATGAGACTATGTACTCACTTTTCAGAGACCTGCTTTAGGTTTCTAACACTGAGCAAAGCCCAACTCCTTGTAAAGTATAGTAAATAAATAGGAGAAGAATCACAGCACTTTTTCTTAAAATTCAGCTGACAGACTGTGGCATTTTAATGGACATAAGTTGATTTAAACCCAGCCACCTCCCAACCAAAAGAACTTTGCAGGCCCTGAGCTGCTGTCATTTTGTAGTTTTTGGTCAGACAGTGAAATAGGAAGTCTATGAGACTACTTAAATCCCCAAATTCAGCTTTTGTTACGAAGGGTCAGAGTTGAAAATGGCCACAGACCACAGGCTATTCCTTAGATGTGACCAGAGTACGTGTGGGATGGAAGTAGAAAAGAGATACATGAAGAGTCTAGGAAGTCTATTGAAAACATCTAGGAAAACAAAAATAACTTACAATTTTATTCAAAATGGTAGAGGAATAATAATACAAACTTCATAGGATGTGGGCAGCATGACCAATTTTTTTAATTACATTTTGCCTGGGAACATCTGGCTTCTGGAAAAAATGAAGACAGTTGTAGAAAATATGTAAGGAAAGATCTTTGTCAAAGCAATGATTCCCTCCAATAATTTTTGTCTAAGCTGAAGTATTTTGGTCTGTGCTTCATTTGCTTCAGTTCTGCGCATAAAGAAGAAATGAATCTGAGTTAGGACAGCAGGGGGGAAAATCACTGTAGTGAAAATAAAAATAGAATCTTTCATAAGTTTTCATAAGTTTACTTTTATTTTAGCAATATGCCAGAGACAGGGGCTTCTGAAGATATTCCAAAAGAGTGGTGTTTTCATTATCCTACTGCTATACTGCTCAATTATTAGCCTTTTCAACAGAATAAGTGCAAAAGCTAAGAAAATGTATTTATAATCTTTTTCCCTACTCTCTTCTCTCTTCTCTCATGCCTGGCTTTTCCCATATTGGAATAATAAATGTTGGCATCATAATAGCAAGGCAGAATGGTTTACCAACGGACTGAGGGATCTGAAGGCAGAGACTTCATCTAGCAGTAAAAAGGTGCCTATCAGGGATGAGACAATAACAGTGACTTAAAGCAAGAGCAGGACTAAATACACTCAGGAGGGAGTTGCAGAGTTGGCACGTGCTCTCTTTCTTCTCCTAGGATGGTGGCTTCAGTGGAATTCAGCTGCCTGTGCAGCGTTTCTGGGCGGACCTGGTGGAAGCATCGCCCCTAGCCGAGCTCCTGGCTGTGAGCAGTCCCAGCACTGGGCTCCCTGGGGTGGAGGTGTCAGTGCACATGTAGTGGGCTCCACACGGGCAGCAGGTACCCTCTAACTGCACTCACAGAGAAGACCTGGCATGCTCTGGACAGCCCACCTGGGCTCCCATGCAGGACAGCTTCAGAGGACTCGCTCGTAGACCAGAGCAGGACATATCAGTGTCTCAACACACAGGGGACATTTCACCTGTCCTGCAGGGCTGAGCTGTGCCAGTGCTGTTGTTGCAATCGTCTCCTGCATCGGACTGCAGTCCTGCAGGGAATCCCTGTGCTGTTGTGGCACTCCAGGCAAAGAGAGACTTCAAGGCATGACACAGAAGCGCTTCCCATTTATTCCTGATGAAGGGGAGAAAATGCCCTTAAACTCTTCTACTAAGACTTTTTTTCTAAACTTGTTCACGTTTGAGTCCTACAGACACATAAACATGTTTGTAAGCGGTTCTATTGACCACAGCACAAACTGCTACAGTGATTTGAAAATTTATTTGGAATTCCCTCCATATGGGCTATGTGGTTATTCCAAAGATAAACATTTTAACTTTAAACATTATGACTGCTTTTGACAAATGCCTTACCTCAATCTAAATTGCATCAGAGGGTGCTAGGTATATTTCAGAATCAAAAACCTACACAGGAGGAAAAACTCTCATTTACAATAAGAATTATTCACATTAATGCATTCTTATGCTTGTTCTGGGAGTGATATTTGTATTTTCTATCACTTTACTCCTTAGTTATCCAGTATAGACAAGTAATTATTACAAAAAAAAGTTACAAAAAATAACTTGTTATCTTACCAGAGGCCTTTGTGCATTTCATGATGAGCAGCAGATTAAATAATAGTGTTTCTCATTCAGATATTTTTATTTAAGTGCACTGGAACCTTGAGTTTAGACTGATATATATGGTTAGACCAACTGGAAGTTTGTTTAACTACACAGAAAATACTAAATTACCAAAGAAATCAAGTAGATATTCATTTACATCTATGAAATATATTTTAAATTTTGTGTTAGATTTAGCAAAAGATAAATTGACATTCCTGCATTCTGCTGTATCAACCTGGACTTAGAAAACAAATCCAAAGAGAACGTAACTAAATATCTCTTTAAAATATATCTATTTAAAATAAATATATCTTTAATATATTTTAACAGTCAACCAATTTCTGATACCAACCTCAGAATTACAGCCCTGTTCTAAGAATATAGAGCCAACATGCTATAGCTTGAATCTCTGGTTCAGTGAACTCCCTTGAACTTTAAAATGTCCAATGACCTTGCAAATTGTTAAGCACAAGTATGAATTTAACACTATTTGTTTGTATCCTGTCTGATGTCTCGGGGCAATAAGGCAGAGAATAAAATACAACCCTTTTTTCCCCAAAATCTGATCTTTAAAAAAGCTGACATTTTTTTCTTCCAGCATCAGAGACTTTTTTCCTGTTTTTTTTTTTTTTTTTTTTTTTTTTTTTTAATGGTACAAAAACATTGTTTTCCTATTTGCTTTCATAAGAATGATAGGAATCAGTTCATCTGTGCTGACTGAGATAGGCTCTGTATTTTAGCTATTTATCAGCTCAGGACATATTTTTTCCAGCTTGCTTGCCAGCAACTTTTATTCAAATTTATAAGTGAGATAGGTTTCAAAGCAGTGAATAACTTTACAGATCCTGACTGGGTTCTGTCCTTGCCTTATGTTCTGTCCTTGTGTCACAGATGGTAGGCAGGAAAGATTAAGCATTTTGGCCAAGCTGAAGTACCTTTGTTACAAACAGAGATTTTTTTCCGTAAATGTTTTGAATGCCTGATAGGACCTGGCTCATTGTCCATTTCATTTTGTAGTTCCCATTGCTTTTAGCTGGAATTTTCTTCTTATTTATATCAGATATGAGTTTTGGCCTAGGAGCTAGGCTTTAAAATGTGTGTGAGTCTTTAGGTCTCCCTTTTACGACGAGTCTTTTGCAAAATTCAACCTTTGGTTTCTGTTTCTGCCTTTCAGGATTTCTTTAAAGTTTTTCAGTGCATGAAGTTTTTGATAGAGGTTTTTATGTGTGACTTATTTTCTTTAGCACTCTTGTGCTTAACTGAAGTGGTGTTCAACCTATAGTAAGCACTTGTATATATCTTTCTATATCCTGAGGCTTGGTATGTAATCTTTTGCACTACAGGTTTTGTTGGCAAATTACATGCCTGGTAAAATCTAACAGAAGTTTTCTGCTTTTAATTTAAAATAATGTTCAAAGAAGTGATAAATGTGATGATCAAGTGGCTTTGAAAGTTTCTATAGGTGTCAAAAGCCTCGAAATAAAGATATGGTTCCTCTCTAATAATCTGCTAATAGAGTGAATAGTTAAGGTTAGTTCTGGCTGAGTTCCTTTTACCTCTCAGGATCACCAGTGATGGACACTCAGCTGTTTTGGATAATACACACACACACATAAAACAGTATGCTACACAAACAACACCTTAAAATTACTTTTCCTAAAATTAGCTAAATTCTATATTCCCCTTTTGCAGAGCTGGTTTTAATCAAGTGTAGAGGTACTGAGATGCCAAGGAGTAAAATACGGAAGTAGCAGAAGTTTCAGAGATATATTCATTTTTCTAGGTTGTCTATTTCAGCACTGTGAAATCCTGGAGAAGCAACTAAATTTTTGGATGTTAAACCAGACAAAATCTCTGTCTCTCCCGCAGTGCTTTCCTTATGTGCCCATATCAGCAAGGTTACACTCTGATGAAGAAGGTAAAGAAAGTATATGCAGTACAAATAATAGTAATATTCAACTTTCTGGAGCTGAAACATAATGAGATTATGATATTTCTGGTACTATCTCTAGCTGGGATGGTAGAGGCCTAGGCTTCTGAGCCCCAAAGTTAAAGGAAAACTGTTTCTAAGGGGAGAGGCAGAAGGCGTTGACCTTGTTCTGCATGGAGAAGAGGCAGCATCCAGGGGACCTTGCAACATCTCCCCCAGTACCTTCAAGAGGGTCTTCAAGAAGACAGAGCCAACCTCAGCAGTGTGCACTGGGAGGATGAAAGACAACAGACATGAGCTGAAATGAGAGACTCAGACTGGATATAAGGAAGAACTTTTACATCGCAAGCACAGTCAGGCAGTGGAGATGGTTGTACGGAGAAGCTGTGCAGTCTCCATCCTTGGCGATTTTCAAGACCCAGCCAGATCAAGCCCTGAGCAACCCAGTTTGACCTCAGAGCTGACCTTACTTTGAGCAGGAGGTTAGACAAGAGCCCTCTGGAGGTCCTTTCCAATCTGAATTGTCTTACAATCCTATGAAGTCTGGCTGCAAGACAAATTCAGGGTTATCTGGCCTATTCTATTCCAGGGAAAAGGGCTGAGAGGTGGGAGGGTACAAGACCTGTAGCAAACACAAAGTGTATTAGGTTCTTTTCTTACACCCCAGAAACATAATATACGCAATAACCAATATATTAGCAGGCAGCACACAAATCTGTTGCAAGATGGACTAAAACAGAGTTAAAATCAGAGAAAAAGTACCTTCTGGCACAGTTTCCTATTAAAGCGTTCAGGTGTTCAGATTCTTCCCTCTTTTCTTCACCCCTCCCACCCTGCTGCCACCTCTTCCCCTCTAACCATGGTCCTTTCCATCACCCTCTGCCTAAAGCAGATTCCTAAAGCAGAAAAGAATTCCACTATAGAATTCTATTTGTTCCTCTTATTTCAAATAATTGTAGCATTGTCTTTACTTTCCTCAGTGTTCTCCCTTAGGGGAATTTTTCTTGCTTTAGCTACCATACCACCCTCTTTCAAATAGCTTAGGGTTTAATGCAAAAAACCTGTTCGTCAGCTTGTGTTTCCAGTTACAGTTATTTCTAGCCAGGGTGTTTAGGAAGTCTTATGCTCTTTGCAGGTTGTAAAGTTGTGGTTTTGGCCTCCATGAAATATTCTTAGTGTCACTTCTGCTTTGCATAGGACTTGTTCCATGTCCTATGCTTTTATTGTGGAAAAAAACAAAGCTGTTCATCTTTGAACCTCTACAGCCATAGAGCAATTTCTCTGAAGCTGTAGGTGCAGAAGATTGTCACCCCAACCTATTCAGTATACTTTTCAATATACTTGTTGATGGAACTTCCTGAGTTTTTCTTTAGCTATGTTTTTCTTTTTTTTTTTTTTTTTTTTTTTTTTTCCATCTGTCTGTGTTGTAGGTGCCTTCTAAAGGTACAAGGAGGGATCTCTGTCCACTGCTTTGCACCTGAATGAAAACATGCAAATAACTATTGAATGAAAGACTCCTTGGGATCTCTTTATTGAGCAAACTAACAATTCAAATAGTCTTGCAATATCCCCTGTTTTCAGTTCACAGGTTTGCCCACTTTTAACTTTTAGTCAGATCTCTACAAACTTTTGTCTACTTTATCCTGTTGCAAGTTGGACAAACTAAACATAATGTTCAAACAAAATTGGTAGCTTTAAGTTGAACAAATTTTGTCTTCAGGGGCCAAGTTTATCAGTGAAGTTTGAAGAAATGTGATAAACAGTCACTATCAAGTATCAAATTCTATTCCAAATTTTACACCCTCCTCTATTGCATTTGAATCTCAGCAGAAGCCTAGAGCTTCAATTGGCACAAATAAAAATGTTGTAAGGACAACCTTGCCTCAGCTGCTGAATTTTGTCTGCCTTCAGATGGTACCAAAACACTGGTACCAGAAAAAAAATCTAATAAACCACAAGTTAGCCTAGGCTGTGCTTTAAATTCAGCCCTCCTCACCTTTCCCTCCCCCCCCCCCCCCCACACCATATATGATGGAGAGGCTGAAGGACCTATAATCTATTAGAGCTATTTTCTGGGTTTTAGGATGAAAACTTCATGTCTCCCGTTTCATGACTGCAAGAGCTATTGATAGAACTGCATTTTTCAGGATGATCACAAAGGGAGCAAAATGTCCAGCTGTACTTCAATCCTCCTACACATTTGCTCAGATACAAGCTGTCTCTGAACTAGGAGCTGTGTAGCAACAACTGCATTCACACTAGGGAGCCCTGCTAATAGACATCACGAGCCTCTGTCTCTCTACATCTGTCTGCATGGGTATGTTCTGTGTCTTCTTTCTTACCATATCTAATCTTTTCTACCCCTCGAAGTCCATCTCCACAGTCATCCATAGGTGAATGCAAACTCTGGTGTCTGGGGCAGCCTGGATCCATGGATTGCTGTCCGCCTTGCCATGCACAGATGCCCAGAGAGCCAAGATGGTTATTCCTGCAGCCATTTCACATGCAAAGATGGCCTCTCTGAGGAGATGGGAGGTGTTGGTTGCCAGCCTTACTACTGGCAGGAAGAACACTTAGCTCAGCCCTCCAGTGCCCTCCATCCCAGCTTGGTTCTTCCCCCCTCCTTCCCATGGCTGAAGCAAATTGGGTTCAACCAAACTCCAGTCTCTCATTCTTGAGAAGAAAACTTCAGCCTTGCCCACACAGCTTAGAAGTCATCTCTGCCTTACCCACCATTTACTGGACATTCACACTGGTAAATGGATTTCTAAGGCAAGAAAAGATCAAAATAGCCATCTTTCTTGCTTTCCTGTACAACACAGATCATACCATTTCACTCAGCAGCTCCTAAATTCAAAAAATCTTTGTTTCTTTATATTTGTGAGTCTATAGATGTAGATACAGTAAGTGAAATACCTTCTAAAACTTATACTTGGGAGAAAATTAATCAATTCTACCAAGCTCTGACCTTAAATAACTTCCTCTTAATATCTTCCCGCTTGCAAACACCCTAAACACAGCCTGTAGTGATGAGTAAAAAAATAAGAAAAACAATTTGGCCATGCAAATAACAGCATCATAATCAGTCCATAGCAGAGATATGTAGGTCAGTGTAAAGATATTGCTTAAAATGCAGTGTAGTTTGGCCCTGAGCATACAAGGGAAAAGGAAAAGGAAAAAAAAAGGCAGCTGTATGTATTTCCCGTGAAAGTAAATGTCAACTATCTGAATGTGAAGAACAGATAACTTTCATTTGGGATAAACACACTTCAATATAAAAGTGTTCTTACGTAAAATTTACTCTTAAATATTGCAATAAGAAGCAGCTGGAGGAAAGAAAATGTCAGGAAGTAGGAAAAGTACAGGTTGTGATGCTTATTACAAAAAAGAATTAATTATTGTCTGAAAGTAGGGTAAGTCAAGGTGAATTAGCACTGTGCTCAGAAAGTGTTTTGACCAGGTAATATCTTCAGGTTCAGTCATTAAGTTTGGTGTGTTACACCAAAATGCAGCATCTTTGACTTATCTATTGTAGGGATGGTGGTCAGAACAGAGAGATTCCCTCTGGTGATTGAAGGTAACCTGTCTTATCTCTATCACCATTCATATTACTCTGCATTGTGCCACCAAAACCAGATGCATTCTACATCTGTCACCGATAACTGATTTGAACAAAAATGAAATTCCAATACATCCTTCAAAGGAAAAGGGCATTGTTCTTGATTATTTCTCTGCAATCTGTTCAATTCTTTCTTTCTCTCCATGCATATCCATAAATCTGCCTGGTGTATTGACAGCCAAATGTTTTCTGACCTGTGCCAAACATAGTCAAATAAATTATAATTCCTTTGATGCGCTACTTTACCAAAACTGAAGCCAGATGTTTCACAGGTGACCTGACAGAATGCCATTACTTCCCAATTACCATAAATAAAAGGCAAAGCTGTCACACAGTGTGTGCAAAGATATATCATTGCAACATTCCTGAAGATTTAACCCTTCCTGACCAGTTAAAAATTGAACATCAATTCCTGACTTCAGTCATTAAAAATAAGGATTGTCATTGCTTCTCTCTTTTCTCAACATTTGCTTTAAAATAAAGGTTTGGGAGATTCCAGTCTTTCCAGAAGCTACAGTTGCCAAATACAGACAAACAGAGGGACCTGCAGAACCACTTTAGGCCTATACAGATAATTCTGCCTCCTATTAGGCTCAATGAGAAGATTAATAAAAGGAATAGTATGTCCCTTGATATATGAGTGATGATCAAGCAGTCTTCACTACTATAGCTTTCTCCTGAGTCAGTGAATTAGTGAACATAAAAAAGGCTCTAAAGGCATGGACTGTTGGACACAAGTTATGACCCACAAGCATTTTCTGAAAAAATGCTTCAGCTTCAGGCATGGCTTTTAAGTGTTTGGATTGTCCATTTCTCAACTAATCCAACTGCACTGCACTCAGGACATACATATTGCTGGTGGTGTAGGTAGTAGCTTCAGTAACACTGGGGTAATATGTAAAAATTAATTCTAACTCTACTAGAAAATTTGATATATTTTTCAAAACGCAACCCTTAACCTAGGGCTGATGACACTAGGTAACGGATGCATTTTCAATAAAACAAATATTTTCCAAAGTCCATTGAAATCATTCATGGATTCACACTAACTTCCTTGGATTTTGTATGGGACCAGAGTACCCAAAATACTGAAGGAAGATCACACTCTAACAGAGCCCCATAGAATATTTACACTGAGCCAGGCAGATGCAGAGACAGACTATTTGAGGGAAGAAATCTGCATAAATATTAATAAAGTGAAGACATGGTCAGTAAAACAGTGTAATTATACACCATTGTGGCAAATCAGTTTAAACATGAACAAGCAAGTTGAGAAGACTTCCAAGCAGTATCTGTAGTTACTATTTAAGATCCAGACAATAATATATGCTGGCAAGTATAGCACCTGCTGGTGGAAGGTCAGCTACTGACAGCTGACATTGGTCAATGCCAGCTAGAACGTCTCTGTGCTGTTTTTTGGGTTAGATTCATAAGATAAACAGGTGCATAATTGCATATGCCCAAAGCATATTTCCACCAAGAAAGAAAAAAATCTTTCCTCACTCTGCACGTAGCAAAATTCTCAAGGACAACACAGTGCCCTCTGTGCCTGTATTTTTTTCTTATCACATGCCAGTAGAACTGCATTTATCCTCAGGACTGGAGGTTGAATAGCACATTTCCTATTCCTGCCAAACAAGATTTACATCTATAGCCTTCCTTCAGTTACCCTGCCACAGGGCCTATATGAGAACTGAGTTTGGGCATATGTATGCTCATATCAGATATCATCTAAGAGGAAATGATGTCCTTTTACACACTAGCTGTAAGAATGGTCACGTAAGGTGTTGAAGTCTCAAATTTCCTTTTGTGCAAGGGGCAATTTAAACATCAGATCAGCCAGCAACCTAATCCATCCCGGTGGTATTGGTACCTCCTCTGGAAGTTGCTCTGCTTTGCTCACACGTCTTTTGGCATAAGGCCTTAACTTCCCTGCCTGACATCTCAGATATGTTTTCTAACTACTAGGTTATGATGCAGGTAACTTGCTCTTGGTCTGGCTCAGTGAATATTTACATATTTTAAAGAACATGAAACAGTTTCTGGCAGCAGAGTGAAGGTAAGGCTCTTATAACAATGCCCAATAATAATTGAGAAAGTAAAAGATCTGTGTTCGAACCAAACAAAGGAAGAAACAGGACCTGTGCTTTCTCAAAGACAAGCAAGTGCTCTGAGTAGATGGTGATACTGATGAGAGAAGAGTGGTACCACCATTACCTACTCTGCCCGAGAGAGGATGGTCCAGGCTTTCATTTTCAGGAGAAAAAGCATAGCTATGAATTCTAAGCAAATGTGGGCACTTATCTCTGACAGGGAGGAGAAAGAAGACCTGCAGCTTCATTCATGTCCTCAGCATTTCTTACTGTCTAATTTAGGTAGCTCTCCACTTACTGTACTTCTTTTGGGGAGTCTCATCCATCTCCCTGAAATTTTTAGGACCCCCAGGTGACCAAATGCATCACAATGACCAATAATGTTCTGATAACTGTATATGAAGACCACCTTTGGTGACTTCGGCCCGATGTAGTACTCTAGTCTTCCCCTATTAATGCTTTTTAAGATATCCTTAACAGATTGATGGACAGATCTGTACTTCCATGAAGTAACATACCTGTTTTCTATTCTAAGCTTTTAATAAAAAGCTAATAATAACTGAGTTTTTAGCAAAAGGAATCTCCTTTCCAAGCCTTAACATTGGTAGGCACAAAGTGATGTGCCACTCTGCTCCCCACAAACAAAAGAACATGAGCATGTCTGTCGAGAAAATCTGCTCCATTACTATGAAATGTCTACATCTACTGCACCCTAACTCCAGAATAAAGCAAATCTTTTAGCCATAGGATAAGGATTCTGCCTCCACTGAGCACCATTAGGCATAGAAGTCATTTCACATACAAACAGAAATAGTCTAGGACTAGGTTCATCAGGTGTTGCTCATGAAATATGAGACTGCTATATGATTTTCTAGCAATGAAGAAACTGGACAATAGTTCCAGTGCAGTTGCAACTGCCTGGATAGAAAACAAAACTGATATAACAAAAGAGCAAAACAAACAAACAAAAAACCCTTCACAATTATTTCTTTCTTAGTCTAAAAGCTATATTAGTTTCATAAACCTCTGCAACTGTTCAGTCACCAGAGGGGGACAAAGAACCGTAATGATGAAAACTTGGTTATGTTTTAATTTGCCTAAATCCACAAAACTTTCACTTTACTGTCTTGTCTTTGTCAAATTCTGGCTCATATGCTGCTCCAAAGCTGCCTGTTCCTCTCATCTGTTCTGGTTTGTTATAGTCTTCTTTTAGCTTCTGCAAATTGCAATGATGTATGCTAGTTTTCAGGATAGCAGAAAGCCAACAAAATTAAATCCTCATGAAGGAATATGAGCTTGAGGTTTCCCCATATTGTTCCCACTGACACCATACAACATTCCAGTTGACTTTGTCTTCCTAGCTGGAAATATTGTTATCCAACTGGTCACACAGCTCACATATGGCTTTTTTCTACTGTCACTGACATTTTATGAAAACTTCAAGTATTTTCCAAGAAAAGAGTTCCCTCAGCTTCACTGAACTCTTTAAGCACAGCTTTGCTTTAACAGAACTTTCCTTGAATTGCTAGCCTGGTCTTCTTTTGTCCTTTGGGCATTGATGCACGGAACAGATTAATTTATGTCTAAAACATATGGACCAGCTGAGACCATTGAGTTGTGCTAACCTCATGGGGCAAAAGTGCAGGATACTCCTTTAGGGTCTGCTTGTGAAGTTCCAGGAGGTGGAAACTACTATGAGGAAACGCTACTGATCCTGAAGATTTTGCAAAGAAAGGTCCTCATGCAGAAGAATATATTGAGGATGTATTAATTTATGCCTTGCAATTGTGTAGTCCCTGGGGTATAGTTTTGATGGAAACTTACAGCAACATTGTTCAGTAGTGTGCTTCAATTCCCCATCAGTTAGGGAGAATAACAGCTATAGAATGGAGCAGTGATTAGTAGTTGAAATTAGTGGGGGTTTTTTGTTTTGTTTTGTTTTTTCCTGAATGCACAGGGTTCAGCTTCCCTCTCATCTCATGCACTCTTCTTCCAGGGAACAAGATGTGTAGACAAAACATACACTGGGTTTCTAAATGGCACAGGAGACATCTCCACCCAACCAAGCTTTTCTTTCCTCCATAAGCAGGAAAAGTTGAGAGTAACAATTCATAATTTCTCCTAGGAAAGGTTAGAGAAGGTGTTTCTCCCATAGCAAGTCATACTTTAGAGACATTTTTATATAGATTAAAGTCTGTGACTACCCTCTCTAGTATCACACACACCCTATCAGAAGAAAGCCTGTCAGAAGATCTTGCTCTCTTAGTAGGTATTCATCAGAAGATGGTCAATGTCATCATCGTGCCACAAACTATATTCAGACATACGTTGTTTTTACTGTGCAGCCTGGCATTTATGATAATTCATCATATATCATTTGCTATCTCTTTGATTTGTATCTCATTACTTAAGGTATTTGCATTAATTTCTCAGTGTTTTTCAGACTCCCAAAGATGCAATTTCATGCCTGACAGCTCCATAAAATATATTAGATATTTTCATTTCTTTTAAATTTAAACCAGAGACCTGGCTTCAGTGGAAATTTCAATTGTTTTTTTGAAACTGTCCAAGACTGTGACATTTGTAACTGCTCAGATGTTAACCCAAACCATTCACCCATTCACCTTGGTAACAGCATACTTTGGGGTTTTTTGTACTGGGCTGGACATCAAAGACATGTTTTTATTGCAGTGATTTTACTAGCCAAGTCTGGATTCATAACAGATACCATACAGCAACAGCTGAATTGTATAGACAGTTCTTCTTTGGGATAAAAACAGGTGAACTGTGATCAATCAAGTCCTAAATTGAAATCTTCCCTCCTTCTCTGCTCCCCACTCTCTACTCAAATTTTGCCTAGACAGGGAAACTCTCTCTGGAAATTAGTATCTCATTTGTTGTGCTTCTTACCATAAGAAGTCTGTCTTTTACATTCCTGCAAGAAGGCTGTGAAAACACACACACACACACACACACATGCCACACACGCCACACACATGCACACACGCACACGCACACACCATTCCGGCATTCTATAGCTACCTTATCCAAAAGGAACCTTGTTAATCATGGATGCATTGAACTTTTTTTTTAATGAAAGAAACAGATATCTTTAGCAGCTTCTGTTACATTGTGTCCTCATCCCTGTTCTTACAGACCTTCTGGAGGATCTGGGTAACTGTGACTTGTATGCTTATTCATAACTGTGGCTTGTCCTGTACTTACCCAAACCATTACGTTCTCCTTCATTCCTTTCAGAAAACACCAGTTGGCAAAATAATGACTTCTCCATAAGTTCAGTCAAGCCCTCTTTCCATGCAGTCCACACTTACAAGTTTTAACAAGGTTTCAACATGTTTATGAGCTCTAGATGACCAGGAAGACATGAAGCAGAGACTTTGAAAATCTTTTAGCAAAAGTATCTAAAATACATGTTAAGAAATATTAGTACTGCTCAGTGTCATTTTCATTTGTCAAAGTGCATGTAAAAGACCACTCCTATTAAGCAAATCAGGATACCAGCTGTTACAGTAGAGGTTATCAGCCAATTTTTATGATTAAGATTATTTCCATCTTATTTCCAAGAGAAAGAATGAAGACAGGATGCTGCCGAATGACAGTTTAATGGTAATGATATCTTACATTTCTGCAGTATCTGCAATACCAGAGCAACTTACAAATACTATTTATAAAAGAATTATTCTGCCCATCCCTGAAATGCCTCCATCTCTCAGCTGGAGGTTGGGATCCAAGCAGATAGTTCGCAAAGAGAACAGCAGAGGGAGAAGAATTTTTGGCCAAAAATATATAGATTTAGGAAACAGAATCTCTTATGGAAAAAAGATGCTAAGGATCATTACAATCTGCATGGGACAGAAAAGACTGGTCTTGTCAGAAAAACTTGGTCACACAGAAAGCTTCTTAGGACTTAATTATATACCACTCAGGGATGAAAGACAGAGTAGATCTTGCCAGGTTATGAGAATATGTTGCCAAGGAATATCTGTAAGCTTAATATCAGTCCTGCCTTCCACGTTAAAGACAGGACACAGTTTAACTTTTACTTGAGAAGGATGGCTCTTTTCATTTCTAGGTCTTCTTCTACTTGCACATATTTGCAGTGTAGGCACATACAGCTGTGTACCACGTCCCCTTCGAAGATGACTGCACAATTAGAAGGTAGTCCAACATACTGCACTGCCTGTCCTGAAGTCCGTAATAGAAGACATCGTAGCAAGAACTTTTCCAGCCTTTAAATCTATCATTTAAAAGGAAAAAGGAGAGCTAAGTTTCCATCAGCAGAGCTGTACAATGCCTGCCTGCTTTGCCCAGTGTTGTTTTGGTGACTCTAGTTAGTTCTACGTTGTTTGCAGCACAGCAGTGATTCTCCAAGGAATTCAGAGAAAATTGCCGTTTTTAGAAGAAGTGGTCAGTTTATTCCCTATTCCCCCTTTTCAAAAAAATTTTTAAACTCTCACAACATCCCAGTTCCTAAAAACATCCTATTCATTCCAGAGTCAAGTAAAATCTTTAGAAGGTATGGTCTATACTTCCCTTCTCAGTTTCCTGCCTCTCAAATGAATACTTTAACCACTGTTTCAAGTTATATTTTCTGGATGGTTAAACTGAAGATAAAACAGCACACAACCACCTCAACGATGTTATGGATGGACAAAAAATTTCAACAGTGCCAAATAGATACTCTGAACTCTAAGAGAGCTCTGAGTCAAAAACATTAAACTACAAGATGCCTTTAATTTTATTTCAAGCCTGACTTTTTTCCCCTCCCTCATCCATCAGTAATTTTCCCCATGCAGAATTTTCCCACTAGTCATCTGGCTCTGGGAAAGTATTTGAGAGAGGGAGGTGATAAGAAAAAAATGATTTGAGAATAAAAGGTCTGCAGCAGAGAAGGAAAAATAACTGATTTAGCACTTCAGTATGTACACTAGCTTGGGCTTTGAAGCAAACTCATTAGAGCAGGTTGACAGTCCCAGTGACAAGTGAGAGAACTCCTCACAGGAACATTTCTCATGGTTAGAAGAAGGGCAACAGGTTAACCCGTTACTGAAGGATTAACTGTTCATCAGTTATGTGCTGACATGTCTTAAAAATACTTGGCCCCTCAGTCTATGATTCACTTTAGTTCTGCCAGCCCTTTGTAACCCTGAAACGCCTAAGCCTTCTGTCCTCTCAGAGCTCCTCTGATATGACAGCTGGTTTGAGAAATACTGTGGCACTAAATTTCTTTATGGAAATTATTGTGAATTTCAGAAGAACATTTGTCTTCGAAGTGAACTTTTTCATTGCTATAACATAGCTCAGTCTTACCTGATACATAGAAATATGCTCAGAGTGATCCCTTTCGAGAAAGAGATATCACAGGAACTGATGGTTTTGGTCAGAAATCCAGTCATTTGTATGCTGAATTCTGATGCTGAAGAAAAAAGAAAGAATACATAATTCTCTGTAACCTAATGTGTTATGAAGATTTGGTGGAGATTACATATTCCATTCTGCTTACTCCATGCTACGAAGAAAAATGCAGATATAAAGGGTACTGTAGCAGACCACTCAGTGAAATTCTGATCAGCCATCACAAGAGATAATTTTATATTCCTTTTTTCTTTTTTCTTTTTTCTTTTTTTTCTTTTCTTTTCTTTTTTTTTTTTTTTTCACCTTCAGTGATCAATAAACATTTTTGGATTTTTTTTGTTTGTTTGTTTTGGTTTGTTTTGCAATTACTTCTTTTTAAACTTGAAATATAAGATAAAATATAAGAAGTATAAATCAAATTATGTGCCCTGCCAAAAGTTAACTCCTACAAAGATTACAAAACAACCAATATCATCAAAGCTGTAAGCCACTTGTTCTTGTTTCTAAGGAACTGGTACTTTCACAGACTTCTACACTGAAACAGAGCCTGGATGAAATCAGACTAGAATTCAGAGTACTCAAGGAATTTCTCTATTACACTGGCTTCTTTATTAGGCATATGGGCCCACTTTCCCCCATTATGCCCTGAAAAACCTCTCTTGTATTCTGCGGTGCCTGCAAGTCCTTGCTGGCTGGTACTGAGGACTGTAAATCTAACTAGCAAACTAGACCGTGATTTTGCTCAGAATCAATCACTTTTTATCTGTTTTTGACTGATACTCTTTCAGGAGCTCTCCATTCTGGATATTGATATAGATGAAAAAGGTTGTAGTAAAAGCCAGGCAGCTGAGATGCATAATTCCTGCTGCTGCTTTAGGAATAAGTGTAAACAGAGCTGTCTGGTAAGCTTGCAGTTGTAGGATATGGGCTGTTGCAGCTAGACTGTAAATTTTGTTACAGTTTTGATATGCTGTTTCACCAGAAAGCTGAAGCTTTTCTGCTGTAAGGATGTAGTGGAAAGAACAGGGATTGTGTGTTGAAGAAGATGCTCTGTGAGTCACGCAAACATACACGGCTGCTGCTATCCAACAGGGTGGCCACTTCAGCAGAGATAAACGTTATCTGAACTCCAGCACACTTCCTGATAAAAAGAGCAGCCCTGCTGTTAGGTAACATTTACAATAGATACATTTAATTAAAAAGACACTTTTTTATTATTACCATTTGAGTAGGAAACGTAAGAATGACTTCAAGCCCGAAGTATCTCAGTTTCTCAAGATATTTAACCAGAGCCATGAATCTGCACAAACATTGTCCTCTCATACTGTCCCTAGATTCCTCATTTATTGATTCATCAGTTCCGTTAAAATACATGCAAATTTCAGCTGGCAGGAACTTGGTCTTATAGCTGTGGAATATTGACCATATTTCTTTTCTTAAAGGCAATAATCAAATTATTCCCCACATTGCCTATGCTCACTGCAGTATAAAAGGAACCTGAGATACAGTTTCAAAATGTGTCCTCTTAGAGTTACTGCCATTCTGAACGGATACACTAAGGCAGTGGATGTAAAAGTCAAATCTTCTAAAAATGTTGTCCTCCTACATCAAGAAAACCCATTCTTGTTACATGTAACCTCAGCAAAAGCCCCTTGAGGAGAGGGAAAGTTATTGTAAATTACATCTATATGAACTTAATGTTAGGACTCTGATTTATCATTACTTTCATCTCCAAAGCTCCTGCATATGTGTAATAGTAGCAGCTTTCTCCACTGTGATAGAACATAAGCTGAAGAAATAAGTTATCTATTCTCTTGCTCCACTACTTTTTTGTGTGAAGAACAAAACATTAAGGTTGATGTGAGGTTTCTAAATAGGAAAAGCATAGATTTCTCAGCATGATTTAATCAGAGTTTTGCAAGATTAGAATCCTTCAAGTCCTTCGTTGATTGCTATGGATTTCAAGTAAAAACCTAGACAGGAAACTATCTTGTTCACAACTACAATATTTTGTTCCCTTAAAAGGCATAAATATAACAATATCATTCTCTTAATGGAGATGTCCTCTAATAGACTAGAGTAGTACAGCATTGAAAAGAATACGGCAGAACTACTTCAGAAACCTTAGGGATATGGAGCCATGGCTGTATGAAATGCTTGGGGCTGTATACCTTAGAACAAAGAGGAAAATGATAATAAGTACTCATATAGCAAGTAAAGTACATGTAGAGGTTAAGTTTCATCTTGCAAAAGAACGAGGGGACATTCACTAAAATTAGGAGGCAGAAAATGCAAAGTTTTTCCCTCGCTAAGTGTACGATCAGACTGCCCAGCTATGTGGAAGACTGAGTAAGATTCAAAAGCAGGTTCAATGGATAAACAAGAACACTCAGCAATACAATTCTCAAGACTGGCAAATAATTCTAAGAGGAATAAAAGCTTTTTTATTTCAGTGCTTAAGGAGCTCTTTAACTGTTTGGATTAAGGCAAATTACTCATAATTATTGTACCTCTGCCCACTGTGCCTTTCTGATATTTCTGCTTTAGGCAGCTGAGACTTGTTGCCAACAGAAACTATTCAATGTTGGATGTGAGCTTGATGGCTCTGGTGGGATTTGTTCCTCCTCTGTTCCTTCTGCCTGGCCATCTACACAGGGATAAACAGCTCCTGTTCTCTCCTGCTGAGGAATGGTCTTTTCTTTCCTCGTCTTCATTTCCATTAGCAGATGAACCTCCAAGTCAATAAAAAAAGTTGAGGGAGTTATTAACAAACTAGTCCTGATTCCACTGCTCTTCTCAGAAAGAGTTCCTCTGTGAGCAGTGTTTGGTTCTGTTAATGTGTTTTTATTCAATGAGAAATCATACCCTCTGGCACTTTTAACGGACAGAAATTTCACTGGATTACCACAGTACTGAGGCCAGCGATAGACTGAATGAAAAAGCTTACATAGTCAGTGGTACCAATTCAACATTCCTGCACTGCTGTGCTACTTTGGATGCTACCTTACTGATATCAAAACATGTAGCTTTGTATAGAAAGGGGAGCTTCTGAGGTAACACTGAACTTCCCTTTTTACATCCAAAATACATAGCCCTTTCAGTTTCATTTAGCATTTATTTTTATGGGATGTGTTCTTTCTATTCCACTTGCAATACTCCATGCCTTTGAGAAACCTGCTGTCATATCTTTTCTATTCGAGTCAGGTAACCACATTTCTTTACAGACTGGCAAAATTCTGTATATTGCTCTTCTTCGTCTTCCCCCTCACAAAGTCTTTATTGCAATGATCATGCAGAGTTCTATATGATTATCTGTTCATTTTTTCTTTCCCTGGGCTGTCTAGCACTTAATGTTTTCTTCATGACTAACCCTAAAATGGCTATATACCTTGAGTTTCATTTTTACTTTTCATTTCTTGGTCTTTCCAAAAGGCACTGAAAAATAGTTTGCTTTTTGATTCAAATAATACAAATCTTAATCTTAGATTTCCTAGAAATTGGCTATGCCTGCTCAGGCCAAAGTTTAACCAAAATCTTCTCTTTGATGGAAGAAATAATAAAAATTAAGTAAGTTATCTAAAAGAGATCTGCAGCAATTCATCAAAGTAAGGCCTTTTCTTGAAGGCCTTAGTCATGAAAATCACAAACAGCTTCCATGCACTAAACAACACCAAATGCTAGCCCTAAAGCTCTAAGGAATCATGGAAACAGTTCTTGAGTACATTTTCCCAGTATTGATCCATATGAATTTTCATGCTCCCAATTTTGCATAATTCTCGGACTGAAATGAACTCAAGAGCATGCAAAGTGAAACTCAGCCAAGCATTCTGCTTCCCATAATTCCAGCTGAAAACCATACATTGGGCTAACCTCTCTCAAAGGAGTTTGCACAAAAGGCATGCAAGCATTGACCAACCTCATGCTGTATTCCAGATTTGTAATATGTTTTTGGTTTCATTGTAAACATTTTGCATAGCTTTGGTTTTCTATATTAAAATGTTGTATGCAATCTTCAGAATGGTCTGAAAGAGGAAAAAACAATATGATCTCTAGTGTCAATATGTCCACAACCTCATTCCTAGTCTTTGGACCCTAAAGTCACACTGGCTCCCTAGTTCAAATCAGATATTAAGGAATACTTTTGAGTAATCTGAAGACGATCTTTCAGTTGTTGAGGGAGACATCGCATGCATGTTTTCTCACGAGTAGTTCTACATAGTCCTATCATCGCAGCACTGAGCCCACAGCTTCCTGGTATTCATTCAGAAAAGATGCAGGAACACAGTGTCTTCCTAGTGGACTGTGGATTAAGAATCTATCTCTTTGTGATACTGAAACCATATGGATGTAGAAAGAGCAGAATTGCTCTTTAGATAAGAGATTTATAACCAAAAAGTCATTAGAGAGACTGTTTCTTTCTTACAGTTTTAGCTCAGCTGCTTAACAACGTACAGCTGTACCTATAAGTGTCCTAGGGAGCTGGGAGCTTCTCAGACTACCTTGGCTATATCTTCTCTTTCCAACACTTAGATAAAACCACTGAAGATGATGGTTTTCTATGGCGTATACTGGGGGCAGTCAGATTGTTAGCTAAGAGGCTCTTCTCACACAATTTAGCATCATCCCGACATTTCTGAGAGCAAGTCAAAGAGGATTGCTTGACCTCCTGGTGTTTTTAAATGACTTATTTCACTTTTCAGTTGAAAGAGTGGAGAAGAAGGAAGTTACGATCTCTCAGCTATTAGTTATAAGCTTCCATGAAAAGGTAGTACTGGACAATTAATGTATTTGAAGTATCATCATAGTGAGTTTAAGATCAGGGCTTATGGATATATTATGTAGATACTGCTGCTAGTTTAATTTCTGGGAAAGGTGTTTTGATGAGTACAGATCAGCATAAAATTCGTAAAAAACTACTACACATGAATTTTGTGTCTGAGTACCCAAGGCTCTAGCCATAGCTTTAAAAAAAATATTTGAAAAGGAAGGAAAATTACTGTTTTGGATAGTGACGTTGATGCAGGAGGACCAAGTAGGAATGACAGACGCTATAGAGAAACACAGTCCTCAACCCCAGCTGTGCACGTGTGAAACCCTGAATGCATTCAGGAGCTGCTGGCTCTCCAGCAAGATGGTTTTAGCAATCCCCAGCCTGTGAATTAGCTCACAGGTTTTGCTAGAAGGCCATTACCTAATTCTCTGTCTTGTGCTGTCTTGTTTTCTAAGCATTGATACATTATTCAGCCAGACTTTGTGGCATTCTCCCTTCTGAACAATGCAGATTAAACTCTTCAGTGAAGAAGGGATGTTGTGACATCTGATACTGAAGTTTTTCCCAATGTTTTGCTATTGATAAGTGGTGTCAGGGAAGTTTGAAGTGGGGCTAGATATGACTCTTACTCATGTCTTCAGAACTGGAGAGGTGTTTAGGACTACATGTCACTAGCTATCTATTAGCTCCTCAGTATTTATTCAAAACAGAGGTAATGAGCCAAGGTTTTTAAAATAAACTTTAGAAGAGAAAATTGGACTAAGACAAATAAGTGAATGTATTTAAAATTTCCAGAGTGAAAATATTGAGGGGGAAAAAAACTGCTGAGAAGGAAGTCTTTCTCCCAGCTGTGCTTTCTCATGTCAGGTGAATTCACTTTCTGGTTTGACTTTAAATGCTCGTAAAACATCTTTAACATAAACAGTATATTTAACAAAGACAGAAGTGGTCTCATTAGAAGTGTAGTATTTTCTCACACCTCGTCTACTTTCAAGGAATGAATGGTAATTCTTTGCAGTAGATCTGCTGCAGACACATTCCAGCTCTCTGATGTCAGCAGCAACAACACTGAGAGCTTTGCTTTTGTGTGGCAGTGCTAATATGCCAGTACTTGTAAGATAAGGAAATAAACTTATTTCAGCAACTATGAATTATTCCCATGTAAAGAAAAACCTCTTGTGCTTTGATGTGAGGATTCTCTGAAAAATGTTCTCATAATTCTCTTTCTGAGTGTTAGGCTGACTTCATAGTTTTAGAGGCAGTGTCACTATTCCTGTATAACTGAGAGGAATTTATCCTAGAAGATTTAGCATTTTTAATCAATTTTCCTCTAAGAAATGACCACTTCAGTGGTGTGTACAAAATTGCAGATCAAGGCTTTGTTCTATTCTCAGACAAACTTTGCATACACATTAATCCTAAGCATCTTCTGACTTTTCACTATTCAGTTATGTAGCCAAAGTATGGTATGTTTTAGTGCTTCCCATTTGTTCTCAATAGATTACTTCAGTCTCTCTGTGGTCCAGGTTACTCTTTGAAAAACTTTTGCTGAATTTCCTGACTATTGATTGTTCTGAGCTTTTGCCAGGTTTAGACTCCTTGTTATCTTCTTCCAAACTGGACCTAAGTAAGCATCACCATACATGGCTGGAACTGGTAACTGAATGCTCTCGCATCTATTTTCCTCTTGGTGTTGTGTTAGACTCATGAGTATTCATCCACCATCTGCCTTTGTCTACTGCTCCTTGCCACTTCTATATTATCTCCTACTTAAAACTTCCCAATTTTGGGGGGCTGAGCCTCACCAGACCTTTCCAAAGGCCCAGTCTTTCTCTGAAGTTAAAAACATTACTTAAGAGCTGAAGTTTATTTAGAAATTTGCAGGTAGGTATAAGAGCTGCACTTGTACTAGTCCTCAATACCATATCCCTTTTTATTTACCTGCTTCTGCACTACCTCAAGTTTAATATTTTCTTGACCTGGTCAAGAAAATTTGTAACACAGCTGAGATTTAGACTCAGCACCTATATAAAACAAGCCAAATCCTAATGTTATATGATGCATAGGCAATTATCTTTGTATACTTTCACAGCTTAGTGGAGCTCGGTATTCCTAAATTCACAATCTTAAATAAAGTAGAATTCTTTTTCAAAAAAAAAAAAAAAAAAAAAAAAAAAAGAACTAATTCTTTTAACTGATTCAGCAAGCATAACGAATCTTATATCCTGTGACTCTTTCTCTGCACTCTGCCTGCTCATTGTCTTAGCTGCTTTGAGCAAAGAACATCCTTGGGGCAGTGTGAAGCGTTCTGGCTAGCAGCCAGCCATACAATATCAATAACTAATTTACCTCTGAGTATCATGCAGCCTTGCCCCATGAAATACCCCAAGTTAAGATATTCTGTTGTAACGTACTGAGGCTAATGCACAAAAGGGGAATATTGGGTTTCCTGCTTAGGGAGGAAGGCTGTGCATATACTCTGATATACTCAGCCAAGAATCTCTAACCACTTTCCAAAACCCTGGGAAAGGCAGCATATATTGAAGTGAACCACGCTAGAATTTGAGCAGATTCTTTTTAATTAAGACTACTCAAACATGCACAACTATTATTCTTTCTGTAAATGTGATGAGAGAAAATTAAATTCAAAATATACAGGTAGCCAATAAATCTTACAGTAGCCTAATTTTTATATGAATGTTGCTTTAGGCAAGGCATGTGTGACCTAAGAAGAAAAAAGGTTTTGATATTTTATGAAATATTCTGCTGTTTTGCTCTCTCTTCCTAATGATTCAACATTCAGGTAGCTACTTCTGTCTATAATTTTAAAGGTACACACTTTTGTATCACTAAAAAAAACATGTAGATCCATTCTGAAATGTCTTGTGACAGGGAGATGGAGAGTGTACATAAACCACAGCAGCCTTCTGCTCCACTATATTTGTTTGCCCCAAGCTGACAGTGACTGAGGACTGAATTTTACTTTCCTACAGTTGCTGGTATCTTTGTAACCTGAATTCACACAACTGTTTAGCAAGATCTTTAATTCTGCTGCTTAAAGAAAATTTCAGGTTTTGTGAACTATCTAAGTATTACTACAGAAAAACTTCTCTGTTCTGCCTTGAATCCCCTTATTTATATAAAGCAGTTTTGTCTACAGAGCTCTTCTGAAATGTTCAAAGGTATGCCCACAAACCCTCGCCCCTTATGCAAGCTGAGCTGCTGAAGGCCCCATATGGTAGAACTTTCCTAGCGGATGCCGGGAAGGTTTCCCATCCTGCACAAATGTCAATTATATTTGTTTAATGCTAAAGAGAGGTATTTTGTTCTAATGCAAGTATCAGGTGCAAAATATGTCAAATGCCATCTATTGTTAGGTAAAAGATTAAATAGGCACAGGGTTTTTCTTAAAGGAGACTAAACAGTAATTCTGGGACTTGGCATAAATAGGGAAAAAAGGAGAGACATTGTTTCTATTGTTCCAAATACAGTAGTTTTAGGAGGAGAAAATCAATTTTAAAAGATAATCTTTTTAGGTCTTTTACTATTTTTTTCATTTTTGCCATTAAATATGTTAAGAATATGTATTGTTTGGTTACTTTTGCTCTTTCATTTTCTTTTCTATCTCCTTCAAACTTCAGTGATTCAGCATTTCCAGTTCTCTTAAATTTACACTGTGACAAAACTATACAACTTTCATCTTTTTTTCACTATTTTCCTATTTTCTATAAACTGGAGATATTTCAAAGAATTAGAACAAGAGGAGGAAAAAGAATAACTGAAGACAATCGTGGCTCAATTCATTCTGTTACTTTTGACATTTAAAGAAATAAGTGAAAAAGGAAGTGAGAGAACAAATAAATCTCTCAAAATCTGAGAGAAAATGAAATTGAGCCGGGATCAATATTTTACACTTCAAATGGTTCGAGTCTCAACACAGTAGACCCAAGACAATAACAGCCTCAATCCATGGGCTTCAACCTGTTGACCCTACCGTCCCAAGCCATGCTTTTCTGAAGAGCACCTGTTCTTAAGCCGGCATGTCCCAGCAAGTTATTGTCTGATCGTTCAAACAACTATCTCCTCCAAAGCAAAGAGATCAGAAAAGCAGTTTCAGATTGATGTGGACATATACCGGAGAATATCTCATTTTAGTTTTTAGAAAGAATACAGAGAAGAAAAGCAATGAGTCTACTAGGGTTGGCTTTAGTCCACTTGAACCAAAAATACAAAAAATGCCTGTGTGTGATGAATATTTCTTTTGTAGAAACTACTTCTCCATCCCGTTAGGATGTGCAGCCTCACAGCAGAGGAAAGAGCTAAGCTTAGACAGGAGGTGTTGCTACCTTGACACAGGAAAGAAAGGAGGTGTCTAGGTCAGGAGGCAATAGGGATCCCTGCCCTGGGATGCTCACCCCCACCTCACTCGCAGGAAGAGAGGAGTTGGAAGTGTCAAAAAGAGAAGTAGAAAAACTGTGGAGTTGGAAAAGTATCTGAGGAGTGGCTCCCCTCCCTGAGGAAGGGCTGACCTGAATTTATAAGGTGTTGAGCCCTAGGCTTTTGGAGTCCGAAAATGGGTTTCTTGTACCTGCAATACCCAAATAAAACCGCTACCACTGCAGGCACTAACTTGCCTCTTTATTTTACTGCTGGATTCCTGCTTAGGAGAAGGCCTCACCTGCAATTACTGAAGGTGCCCCAGAGAGAGGCTGGGACTCTGTGATGCCCAGATCCAGTCAGCAAGTATAAAAGAATCCCAAATTTACCCTGCTGTAGGGCTAAGCCAGGACAGTCCTGAGGATGACTGTCTGAGAGGATGACTCCATAACACCTGAAAAGCAGCCCAGCTTCAGACAATATCATTAGGACACAAAGATCAGTGAAAATTTGAAACAGGGTTTTTATTTCAGCTGTCACATTTGTTTTGCTTTTCTGTCACTCCAGTCCCTACTGGCCAGGCTTAGAAAAGACACTTTGCTGACTCTGATAAAATTCATAACATTCCTGTGGAAAGCACATTGGTTGAAAGGAGTAGCATCTAGTCCAAACAGTAAATAGGAAAGTATTATTAAGAGAAAAGCAATCTTAAAGAGAAAGATTTTATGATAAACAGCTCTATTTACCACAGGCAGAATTCCTATAGTGATATATGGAAACCCTCTGTGATTCTCAATTTTTACTAGATAATCTATTCTGAAGACAAGAAACACTGCATATCACCTTTTGAACTATTCAGGCACTTTGCTGATTGACCTGAAGAACAGTTCTGGCCAAGACTGTCTGACATATGTGGCTGCCTGACTCTTAACAGTAAAATAAAAACTGAAGTTAATTTTAGAAGTCTTGGAAGCCTTACTATCAAAAAACATAACTGAGAATCAACACCTCTGTACTGTGAATATGATATTACTCTTAAATGTGATATTGCACATTGTATTGTGGATTCAGCTGGTCATATAATTATCATTTCTTCACAGTGCTTTCAATGCACAGGCCAAAGGAAAAACTAGATATTTTAAATAACATTAATTATTCTTGACTAGAAAAGGTGTTTTCTTCTTTTTTCTTTCTTTTTTTTTTTTCTTTTTTATCCAATAAAAAAGCATCTTTGCTCCCCAGTCTACTGCTCAGGCGTGAGACTCTTACAGGGCAAAGAATCGAACAGCTGTAGCCTTTAAGGAACTTTTACTCCTTGATATTTCTTGAAATACCTCTCTAAGTTTTCTCTAACAGAAGTGAAAAATGATGAAGTTTCATTTTTCATAGCTTGAATCAACACAAAATAATTCACAGGAGAAAGGTTGTAAAAGGGCTGTCAATGTTTATGGAGGCAATTATGCTATTAATATAGGTACACCAGATTGCTGAAATCTCTCACGGAAAGACAGAATGTTGCATTCCTTTCCCCACTAGCAGGATGAGAATAAAATATTGAGAGTTAATTTTATTAGTTAAGGTCAGGGAGTAAAATTAAAATATATTACCCTGTCCTGTGTATAGTTCTAGTCAGTATGTGCACTGGTGATGGTATTTCCACTTTTAGCACAACTGTAAGCCTCATCTGGGCCAGCCACTCTACAAAAACAGTAGAGTGTGTCTCCCCATCTCAAAGAGTTTGAGAAATAAAAGACAGTAAGAGAAAGAATAGCAGTAAATCAGATAACCCTTACTTTTTTGGTTCACAATTAAGGTGCAGAAGGAGTAACAGCTGTGCTCAAATCTGCATCCAGTTTTGAGAAAAACAATATAAAACTAATGGAACTACCACTGATCTTCTTTAATTTCCTTCTTTTTCCCCGTTCAATATATATCTTCCTGAAGGCACACAGAAAACTCAGAATGACGTGATGACACCACAGTGCATGGAGCCCTATTGAGGGTGTCTGTCCATTGGAATAGGCCATGGCTCAACAAGACTGATCAGGTGGTAAGTCAAATGCCGTATCGAGTGGGTCAGGAGCACTTGGCCATGCAACATCTATTTTTCCACAACCTGTTACTTCCATCTCTTTTTTATCCTACAGATGAAATAAACAAAATATAATATGAAAAATGTGGGCAAGGTAGTGTAATTGCTAAACCTTTGTCACATTTAGACTTCCAGAGTTCATATCTTTGCCTCTAACATTTTTGGATGACTGCTTTCTAAACTCCTGTAGAGACACTTCTTACAGCTCTGCTTCCTTTGCTGCTACTGTTGTTGATTTTGTATGAACTTACTGGAATAATAGACTACTACTACACATAAAAAGCAAAGCAGTAAGCATGAGAAAGTCCAGGGTGTCATGCACACAGTAGAGTACAAGTACTGATGGTCAGGACCTGACATAAAGAGGTTTCCTAAAGGTGCCAGTTGCTATTTGTTTCTTCAGTGTTTCAGGATATGTTAATCTTCTAGTTGGTCTTCCACAAATATCTGCTGCAATATCTCAGAATTGCTTGAGTACATTGATTTTAGACCTTGACACAACCCATGGCTTCCTACTTTAAAGGGTACTAACTAAAAAAAGTGGTCTAGATTGCATATCAAAGTCAACACAATCCCAGCAACTCCCCTTCCCCTCCCTTGGGAAATGTCAAGCTTTCAGAATGCAAAAAAGAGACAAATTTTGAATTAGGGATCACTTTCTGGAAGAGGTACACATGATTTAGAACTAAATGTGGATGAGAACAGGAAGGAACTATTCTTTTAACACAAAAACATTGCCTTGTGGTCATTCATTTGAATCCAGCTGGAGTCTGTGATGGCTTGAAACCTTATTCTGATAACTGACCGGTGCCCGATATGAAAAATCAGTAATATTCCTAATGGTCTAGTATCAGCAGAATCCTTTCCTTGAAAAATACGTTTTGTAAGCACCTTCACAAAAACAAAACAAGAAAGTAACAAAAAAACAAAAAAAAAACCAAAAAAACAAAATAGCAAAACCAAGGAATGAAACAATGGTGGCAAACAGAGCAAAATGACTTCCTGATCTAGGTCAGGAAGTTCTGATCCAGATTTGAATCTCCAGTGGGTGCTGTGTTCTAATCAGTGATTTTGGTTCCAGAGATGCTATTATATATAACAACTTTGAAAAAAAAATACCTTAAAATACTGATAATACTTAGGTAACAAGATCTTTAGGTATTATTTTTAAAAATAAATTAAATATTTCATTTGATTTGGATGAGCTTTGTACTAGGCTCCAAAAAACTATAGAACAGGAAGGTCATCATCAACTTGTATTTTACTGTAAACTATTTCTATGTTTTTCAGGTTTGGACTAGTTCTTAGTCATGTTGTGATATGAAAAACAAAGTATTATTCCGCATTACTGAATCTGTTGAACTTTTTAATGTAAACTGAGCAACTACAACTCAAAGAGAAAAGACTTTAGAAGGCTTTAGAAGTTCAAAATATGCAGAGGGATTTAAAATTTCTATACACCCTGTCAAATGCTAAATCAAATGGAATAACCTTAAATATACATACTTCACAATCCTCAGCAACTTTCTGATCTCTTTCAGGATAAAGCCATAAAACAAACAAAAGTTGCTTTCTCATCAGAGACACATTCTAGTTTGAAGAGTTTCAACTCTCTGAAGATTTTTTTAAAGTATCTATCTCCATTCCTCTGTAGTTATTTATACCTTGAAGGTAAAAACCTGCTTTTCAAAAGTTTCAGAGCAAAATATCAGAGGACTGCAGATTATAGTAAAATCCTATAGCACTAGGAAATGGGACAGAACTATATGTTTATATTCCTTTTTCCATTCTTTAATTTACATATACAGAAAACAGTTAATTAATGTATATATTTATACTCTATATTTATATTTTATATGTAACACTTCTATATTAAAAAAGATCATATTTTTCTTCTGCCTCAGCTCATACAGATGTGTGCCTGAATGTTTTATGAACAGGAAGGACACTGGTATATGCTCTGGAAGTATTGCCATGTGGAAAACTCTGGCCATAATAGCTTTTTTTTTTTTTTTTTTTTTTTAAAAAAAAAAAAAAAAGATAACTTTCTTGACTGAAGTGGGATGTTTTGATGACTGGACACTGTTCTTTGTGACCCTTCTGCCAGACACTGTTGCTTTCCTGACCTGCTGCTGCAGAGGGGCATTGCCAGGACCCCTGTGCTGCCCAGCAGCAGTCACCTGTGGATTCATGTGCTTATCTCCCTTCTGCGGTCCTGCGACCTCCCTATTCCTTTTTGCTTTGATCTTTTCTCAGACTTTCAGGGTTTCAGCTTGTGCCTGAAATCTCCTACTACAATCCCCTGCCTTTGGTACATGTTCGAGTATTGACCAGCAAGGCTGCAAGGCTTTGGCAGGACTACAACAGAGCGTAACACGGCCAGATGAGCTGTCCTTTCTTCCACCACAAGAACGTCTTTATACTATAAAAGATATATATCAAAGTAGTCTATGTTTACCTAAATGATGTTTATAATACATGTTTTCTCTTCTATTTTTCCTTCTCCAGTGTTTTATTTGAAGATTTCAATGAGTTTCAAGACCATGAATATAAACGTTACATGAATATAGGACTCAACCCTGACTACAGAATCATGCCCAGTAATTTTATAATATTCTATAATATATATATAATATATATATATAATATATATATATATTTATATATATATAATATAATATTCTACACCAAATATTCAAATAATTTGGAGTTGACATCGTGTATCCCACCAACATTTGGCTGTGCAGCTCATGAAAGCTGCAGCCTTTCCCACTCTGTGGGAGGTTTTGCTCTTTTGAAGGTCATTTCCATTCATATATCACCTGTGTTAAAATGCAAATGGCCTTAATATAATACAAGCAGGGAATGTTCTGTGATAGAAAAAGAAAAGCTGTTTCAGCTAGCATGCAGCAGCAGTTCTGTAAAACCAAAATGAAAGATTTCAACAGCTATGACTTGTTAGAGAATGTCAGCATCATGCCATAGCACTACTGCTGACATGTCTTTAAATAATAATGAAATAATGTTGGCTGAAAATGTCATGAGATAATAAACTAATAGAAAATTCAAAATACAAAAATAAATTTTATAATTTTGAAAAAAAGTATTCTGGAATTTTCATTGAAGTTAATTGAGTTTCATGAAAAAAATATTTCATCAAAGTAGCTTTTTCTCAGGAAAAAAATCCAACTTTTGAAACTACTCAAAGGAAAAAATTAAGCATTATGCAACAGAAAATGCCATCTGCAATCTATTCACAAGTTGTCCCTCTCAGTAATTTTGTCATTACCAAACATCTCCATCTTCACCCAGGGTGGCCTTAACCATGTTCATGTGTATTGATTTGATCTACTTTGAGCATGCAAACATTATTCTTTCTTTCTTTCTTTTTAAATGAAATTTGATACAAAATCAAAATCTTTTTTTACTCACTTACTTACATTCAAAACGTAAAAAAGAAACTTTTTCTTTAAAGTGTCCAAAAGGACATTTTTTTTAATGTATTAGTTGTGTTGTTTTTTTCACTTTAGTCAGCATTGTTGAACTGGTGTACGGAACTTCTAATAAAGCCTTATTCATAAATTTGTTTTCATTTACCAGAAAACAAATTATTGAAATGTTTCATCTCATATGAAATGAAATATATCATTAGCCATTTTACTGGTGTTTTGGTCACATAATATATATATGTGCAAAGTTAATGAAAAATTAGAAATGTAGTAATGAAAAATAGGAGATTTTGGAAATACTGAGAATGCTCTGTATCTTTGGAAATTTAATAAGCTTTCTGGCCCTTTCCAGTTCTGGAAAATACAGAATAAACAAACAAACAAACAAAAAAAAAACCTAGCTCTGTAATCCTGATATTTCAAAAGAAGGTTACTTGTGATATTTCCACAATAAGTGAATGAAAATTGGCATCTGTAGGGAATATCATTGTTTAAATAGAGAAAATAAATCTTATATGAAAAAAAAGAATCTCAAAAAATGCACAATTTTTAAAGTTCAATATACTAATATTACAGAGCAATTAAATCATCCACTACATTGTATTTATTGTGTTAAATGTGGAGTTAAATTACATATGGAAATAGAGAGAGGCATTAAATCAGGTTTTGATGTAACTGCAGTTACCAGTTTGACATATTAATACCAGCACAGTGTATGATAGAAGGATAAGATGTTAATAATTGGCTTGTATGAGTCATTTTACATCCATTAAATAAATTAGAAGTACTAAACTGATTTACATTGCATATATGTTATATATAAAATGCACGTCTAAGTAAATATGTTTGGCTTTGTAATGATGCGTGGTCACACATGCAAGCAAAGTCATTGTCCACTGCCTAACCCCACAGAGGAGACCTGTGGAAGAGGACCAAGACACTGCTCTGAAGAGTAGCAGCGATGGTCCTCCAGCCATGAGAGACAGAGGAGGAACACAGGGGAGATTTCAAGTGAAAAGTAGTGCATTTTTTTATCACTTTTTATTAAGAGGAGTTTGATATTACTGGTTAAAAAGGAAAATCTTTTACCTACACTTTAATTTTCAGATCTGAAACAGAAGCAGCAAACTTCAAACTAAAAAGCACATTAAATTTAAGCTGTGCTGACATTAGCTGTTGGTTGTACCTCAGCTAGGCTCTGTTCGTGGGTGTTCTTTATAAAAGCAGAGTAGAGGAAACATGGGAACATAAACTTCTCTCACAGAATAGAATGTCATCTGCTGCAGATGTGTCTCGTTAGTTACAGGTACTGATAGCTCAGATTAATTAAGTAGGATTAAAAATATGAAATCAATCTTTTGCCTAAACCTCAAAACAAAACAGAATAGTGGTCATATTAGACTATATCCACTGGCTTCAGTGGAACTATAGTGATTAACCCAAGTTGACTTCTTGACCCTGGAAACTTGGAAAAAAATATGGGCTACATTTCACATGTGTTTGCATGAGCACATTCAATACACATTGAAATGTATATTCTATGTATTTCAGTAACTTGCAGCAAATTTTAACCAAGAATCCCTAAAATCATAGTGTTAATTTCTCTATTTTCTTGCACCTCACATTATCATTTATATGTATATAATATGAACATAATATTGTTACCTATAACCACTAGATCAAGGTGGTATCTAATTTGTACATTTATATGCGTGTGTGTACAAAGATCCCTTAGAATATGTGTCCTTAAAAAAAAAAAAAAAAGGTATGAGTGATAATGTGACCAAATCTAAGCATGTTTAGAGTCAAAATTTGTGAAATGTCAGTGAATGGGTGCCAAGTGGTTAAGCCAGCAGCAGACTCTTTGGGTCTGGATGGCTACTAATAGCAAAACGATATGGTTGTGAAGTCTTCTTCTATCAGAGGTACTGCAGAGCTCTGGAAAGAGGACCAAGTAAATTAACAGTGGGGTGGATCTGGCAGGGCATTCTAGCACAGGCAATAAAAATTTGGTGTCAGCCACTTACTTTTAGGCTGATAGTTAGTGTAGGATTATCTAGCTGAATTTAAAATGCATAATCTAAGCTAATCAGCTAGCCTCTCCCTATCACCAGAGGAGAGAGAAAGAGGCATTTTGTGAGGACCCTACCCAGTTTAAACATAAGATAGACTAGGTCATCCTTGGCAGGTGTTCACCTCTCTTTTTTACTGTAGATGAGTGCAGGAAACTGGCTTTGACTAGGTGCCTGTCTTTGGTTAACGAAAGTTAGGTGAGTTGAATCCTATTGTCACTCAGGTTGATCATTTATGCCCTGTTACATGCCATAGGGACATGAGAATGTTATAGCTGTTTCAAAAGAGTTTTACCTGAGGAACAGAAAAAGATTGGTTAGTGTGTTTTCAAAATAAAACAATATGTTGCTAATCTGCACTAATACTTTTTTTCTTTTCTGAAAATCTGGAAACTCCCAAAATTCAGTTCTGTTCAATCCTGTAGAGGGGTTCTCTTAAATAAAATAAAACGATTTTTAAATAATACATTATTTTCAATAATGGAATTTTCTTTGGAAATCATTTTTGAGAGGTTCTTCCCACATTCAGCGTTTTAGGAAAATGAAGAGCAGCAAATCCTACAGTACTTAAAACGATGCAGGCAAAATTCCTATTGAATTCAGACAGGACAGAGGACAGACTGTGGGATCTGGATGAAAGTAACATTCATTCAAGCAGCTGTTGCTGATGAAAGTATTTGCCAACACCTTCCCAGTGGTTTGATCTATTTATTTTTGTATACTGCAAATCCTAACCATCGCAGTGAGAAACTCGCTGAGCAAACAAAAGCAGTGGGATGTCAGCCACCCCACACGCAGGTACAAAGAGACTACTGCAGGAGTGTTTGCTAGTCATCTAAACAGCACTTATTTCAATGCAAGTAACAGTACTTTAGAAAGATGACCCTAATTTTTCCTTGCAGAAACTTTCGACTCTCTTACAAATATGATATTCATCTTTTTTTTTTTCTTGAAGAAGTTTACGCTTGATCTAGTAAAACTTAAAAGGCTATGTCACCCTCATTAGTTCTGTTCTTTAAACCTCTCTGCTCCATTTGTCCATCCCCTTTTCCTTGAAATTCCTTTATTCATGGATTTCTATGACTTTGGTTTTATTCCCTGGAGTAACACAACTGAAAAGGGAACCGTAATCTATGAAGTTATTAATATCTAAGTGGAATTCTTAAGACTGAAAAAAATACTGTCCTGTTTATGAAGTGAAAGGATATGCAATTTTTCAAACCATTATCAGAGGGTAGCAATTTTCATTAAGCTAAATTCACAGGCAGAAAATGAAAAGCGTACAAATACACTGAAATAAAAATCTGCAAAACTGTTCATATATCCCAAGAGCACGATTCACTTCGCAAGCCTAGAATTTCATTTATGCTTTCATATAAAAGGACATACAGATATTGAAGTGAATATGGTATCACTGATTTGGGCCTTCGTGAACTTGTGTCAGAGCAGAAAAATACTCAGTGATTTATATCAAACAGTTATTCACAGATTTTAGTGAGTTTTATAAAAGAAACCAATTTATGAAGTTTCTATATAGTGCAGTTTTCTAATGCATCAAAGTACATGATTTCTTCATGCTGTCAGTTACGTGCCCAAATCATTTAGATTCCATACAGATTAGAAACCATTTCTGTTGTTTCTGTTAGAAACAATATAGTATTTCTGTCCTTTTCTGACTGATTTTAGGTAGTTGAATGGTCTGCATATATAGAATTAGTGCTACCAAATCATGACATCTTTCCTGAAAACAATGTGACATTGCAGTGCTTTTAAAAATAGTGTTGTTCTCACAAGATGAACCTTTCTGGTTCATTGTATATATAATCATTATTTTTTGTATACTGAAGCTCTGTGAACTTTGGCAGTTTTAAATCCCCAAAATCCAATATATTTTCTGGATTTTTTCTTTCATTTAGTGTGGGTTCACACAGCCACTGAGTTTAGCTTCTGGGTTCACACAGACTCAAAAACTCAAAGAAATACTTAGCCATAATCATGAGTTTTGTACGGTTTGGAACAAATCAGAAAACTTTCTGAGTTACTTGGAGAGAGGATTAACTTGACAGTTGGTCTATACTTTGTAAATTCAACCTGAGTTCATTTCAAGGGTTGGCAAAACTTGGAAAATCTTTTTGTCAAATCTGGGACAAATTGAGGATTATAAAGACCAATCAAAACATATTTGTCTCAGAAAAGACTAGTAATCCCTCCTCTGTTTCTTTTGTCCCCCCAAAAGCCTCTCACCAATTGCTATAGAAAGATGCAAATTCCACATGGCTCTAAACTTCATAAAAAAATCTACACAATTCCAGTTCAGATAAAAAAGGCTTAATTATTCTTATGTTTTTTACAGTTTAACTGCCACGTGTGCCCTAGATTCAGCTTCTAATTTATATTTACTTACATTAAAGGACATTCAGGCCTATAATTCAATGTCAATCAAAATGTATAAAATCTCTCTCAAACAAGAGGCTCTTTAATATTTTCATAACTGAAGGCACCTACCTACATTCGACCCCTTTCAAGCCATTTTACATTTAAGTCTAGATCTCCAAATAATTACCCTAAGTAAAAAAAATGAAAAAGAAGCATCTAGTCTTTCATTATTTACATACTTAATGTTGTTTGATTCAGAAACCACAATATAAATATTTTCTTTTAAAAAAATCTGTAACTATCAAGACGTATATAAATATTCTACAAAACGATCAGTGTGCTCTCACCAAAAACAGATGCCTTGAAAACACTTGGCTTGTTTTTAAGAAAAACACTTAAATCATTTTTCGAGGTCTAGCCATCCATACATTCAAAAAGCAAGTGCTTTCAGCTAAAATACTTGAAAAAATGTATATACGTGTGTGTATGCATACATATATATACACATACATATTTTATATATATAGTATATATAAAATACACAGTTTTTGCTTAATAGCTAGAAAATCCACAAAATCCACAGCAGTGCAGGTGCATGGGACTTGCCAAAAAATGTATTAAGAAGGAGCTGAATCTACCCAAAGGCCCTTCTGCTGTTTGCAGTGTCGCAGAAACACACAAAATGCCTTCAAGTTCCCAGCTCCTTCCAAGAAACAAAACGTCCCCAAGCCCCAAGCGAGGTGTGGACGTGCCGGCCACCTGAGCGCCCTTGCATGGCGGGAGGAACGTGATCCCCGGGCACCGGCAGCAGCAGCGCGCCCCTTCAGCGCGGGAGGCCGCGCGCGGGCTGCCCGGTCCCGGCCCACGGCCGCTCCGAGCCCCCGGGCAAGAGACGTCGGCCCAACCTGCGGCAGCTCACCCCAACTTTGGGGGAGAACGTGCGTGGGCTGCATGTAGCAGCGCTCGGCTGCTGTAGCGGGTGCTGGAAAGGAAAGATACATACAAACAAGCTTCTGTTTGGCAATCGTTTATGTGGGTGAGCTGCTTGCAGAGGAGTACAGACTTGAATTTGGCACCTGTCAGTAGAGCAGTGTGAATCTGTCACATGCGGCTTCGCATTTCACTGGGATAAAATTTAGTTCCAGTATTCCAGCAATTTAAGTGTATGAGTTGTTTTCTTTCTTTGGCTGAGCTTCCCTTAATTTCCTTACTTTTCCATGCCTTGGGACTACTTTCAGATGCACACTGGAATGTGTTCTTTTATTTTTATTATCTATCTGCTCTGTTTGTTTTGGAGGCAGTCATTTCAGGTTTCTTGTCACTAAGCTACGGTATAACCAACCAGGCCTAATCCAGATACACTCAGCGTCTGAGTTAGGAAATGATGGAAAAAATCACAAATAAGTAATTACGAACAGATGAAGTAGGATTCATTCCCCCTTATTTCGGCTGTTTAGAATTGAGGTATCTGGTCTAAATCAGCCCATCTAAGCTCCTTGTCTTATCAGAGGAGATAGGCAGCCTTCTCAAAAGAATAGTTTATTTCACTGTAAGTTGGACATCTAAAATAAATGGGATGAACTGTCCTCCAAAGGTGCTTCTGTCTCCCCCTCATTTCTGTAGGAAGCCTAAATGAGAGCCTGAAATCAGGTGCCCTTTTAGGTGAAATGAAGCCCACTGGGAGGTATGCATCCAACATGAACCTCGCAAGCCCAAAATTATCTCACTGAATGGTTTCTTAATGGCTCTGCCTAGGACAAATACACTTAGCTGGCTAACAGCAAGCTGGCTTCCACTACACAGAGCTTTTCGACATACTTTTAATTACACATCTCCTCAGCTATTGTGAAATAGATGTCTATACAACACAGTAATTATAAATGGCTTTTATGCACAAATACAAATGTGTAAAGAAAAGATGTTAAAAGCAAAGACAAATGAATACATGATGAAGTAATTAGAAACAGATCACGCTATAATGCTGTTTGGAAGGAGTGTTTTTCACTTCGTTCTATTGATGTATTGAGGCCTGCAAAATCTTAAATATAGAAGCTTTCTAACACATACTATGTTGAAGGAAAAAAAAAAAAAAAAACTATTCTTCCACTGCTGTTTCAGCTGGAAACAGTGTTCTTTTTCATTCCTTCTCCTAAATTAAATCAAATTAAAAAGCATAAACAATATATTTTACATACGAACAATAAATCTACAGAATTATTTTTATTTCAGAAGAGAATGTGCCAGTACTTTTGGTATAAGACTCATAATGTTTTTTCACATAGTTTTGCTGGCAACCATAGTTTTAGACATATAACAACATTTAACCACATTAAATTGAAATAATCTGTAGCCCAAATGCACTAAAATCAATGGAGATTGATTTTATACCTTGGTCCCTTTATTCTTCAAGCTCCCTTGATATTCTGGAGGATAGTTCACCCTTTAGGCCTCTTCCTCTTGAAATTAAAATCATATTTTTCTATTTCTGTCTCCAGCATTATAGTTAATCCTAGACTCCCTTTTGTTAGCATTCAGTGATATGTTGGGCAGGACCCCTGCAAGTGGTTTTGTCTATCGCTGAGTTCTGTTCACTGTATTTTATAAGTCTTTGATTCCCAAACATTACACAATAATGTATATTCAATTCCAGCTTTTGGGCAGATGTCAAACATGAGCGTTTTCTGGTCAAAAACTGGCAGGATGGTTTCCTTGCAACTTTATGCCTTTTGGCTTTGTAGTTAGAGTTCATAATATGTAAAAAGATTCTTCAGTAATCTTAATTACACTCCTAGTAAGGAAAGAAAACAATCTTAAATACTTGGGTTAAATCCTGGAAATGGACAGTTCTAGCAGTATGCTATATAATCTCCTAAAAGTGGGTGAGCTGTGGAACACAAGAGTGTAAGGAATATTATCATTTATTTGGACATAGTTCTATACCAGAATTTGTTTTGTGTTACATGAAGAGCCCAAACCACATGGCACGCACAGTCAGTTGTAGAGAACTTTCCATTTCTTCGTGCTCTGAGACTAATAGTGGGCCATATTCTCACGGATTTCAAGAGAAAGCAACAGCTGACCACGGTTTTGGCTCATGAAGAGATCAACTCTGTTTTTACATCAGAGATCATTCTTTTCTACAGGGCAAGTAAACATTTTCACAGGAACTGGATACAAAAACATCTGGGCCATCACTCAAAACCAAATTACCTCTTCAGTAGGATGTGGACAGAAGATAAGATTATTTTCCTCGTTGTTAATATTATGGTATATTCTTGCAGGACTGAAAGAATCTCATTGCACTAGAGAAGACAATTCTGCAAAGAACTTACCATCTAAGTGGAAAGAGACACTAAGGAGAGAAAAAAATGTATTCAGTCCTCAATGTCAGCTACAAATAGTACCAGAAATGATGGTCGGTCAAGCGTAAATCATTTTCTATCAAGCATATCATCAACTTACACCTCATTCTCTTCAGATAAGTTTGAAAAAAAACTTTGCAGGACCCAAGTGGCCTTTGATGGCTTCCTCCACCATCCCCCAAAAGAAACTTACTATAATTAGAAATTTGAGATGAACCAGCAATAACATGAGGGTTAAGGGTCTTCTTTAAGGGTTTTGTTAATGTCTGTCAATTTAAAACAGTATATGTTTGAAAATTATGCAGATAAATGACAACACTGAAACCTAAGACAGAACTAATAAGCAATTAGCTAAATTGATTTTAAACTGTTAACTCAATATTTGTATCAGCATTTTGATCGGCAGATCAGCTGTTTGGATCTGCTTGCTTAAGAGCTTCTTTTGGCCAATCTCGTAATTGAGAATCTTCTATATAATATCAGTAGCAGTAGTGATAATCCTAATACTTTGACATTTATATTTACAGACTAAGTCATGGTCAGGAGATACATTTTAGTGCATCCTACTAAGTGTTGGGTGCTCCTTTAGTAAATGATAGCAAAGAAAGTGATCAAATATTAAATTTGTATTTATTTTCTCACAGCCTGCGTTATTTCTTAAAGTCTAAATCCTGCAATCTTTACCTGGACAAATTTTAAATATAAGTTAGAGGTAATTTGGAGCCTGGATCTCCAAAAAGAAGAAATAAGAACTTTATCTAAGACTTGTAAAGTGTATTATTAAATCATAAAGACATTGAAAAACGCAATCTTTTTATTTTCCTTTTAACTTAATTTCTTAGAGTAAAAAAAGCATTTTATGGTTGTGTATGTATACATATTCTTCAGTCTCAATACTTTTTAAACTTATGAATATTTCAATAGCTTTTATCACATTTGCTGATTTTAGACAATTTTGGGAGAACAGGCTATAGCCTACCCAGAGGGTGATGCAATCCTGTAAATTCTATGAAGTTATCTTGTTTACTAGACTTGTTGGTAAACATACCAATAGTCATTAATTTGTCGGGGAGAGATGTAAAACATAGAAAATCAGAATTAACTAACTATAGTGATTCCCCGATTGATATATAGATGTTGAATGACTTGAGCACTGCCAGTACTACTGGATCCAGTTTTTGCCGTGTTTGGGATAGCTGAAGGGTAAGGTGTGGCTTTTAAACAGTCACTTCTTTGATCTGAGGTCTTGAATTTGCTGAGATCTTGCCTATCCCTCAACATTGGCCCTTGAAACTCTTGCTGGTTGCTCAGGCAGTGCAAGGCTGCTTAAGCAGACAGTCCCCATCTCAGCAATGTGGAGAGATGTCAGCCCAGACCAAGTGGCTCTGCAGGCTGGGTGTGTTTGTAGCGGTGAGTATGATTGCTTTATCTTATGTGTAAGGAAATTTTGCCTCTTCTTTCCCCCTCATCCCCCTTTAGGATATTTCCTCTGCTAGGAGCAAAAGAGAGAGCATGGAACTACAGTGTCACCTCATCTCAGTAACTGAGGTCAAATTTGCAGGCCTTATAGCTGCTAGGAGTCATCAAATCCAAGCCAGATCCTTAAAGCACTGCGGAGGATGTCCTCTTCTTACACTACACAGTTTACACAAATTTCCTCCCTCCTTGTTTGTGTGATTCAGACTCAGTTGCTGCTCTTACCAGCTGCCTTTATGGGTGGCATATTCATGAGTTCTGTGGGAAACAATCCCACGCAAGCAGAAGAAAGACAAGATGACCTTATACTTATAGGTTTTTCTCTTGTATTGCTAGCTGACATCATTTCTAGTATGACTCTTTGAATTCCAGGCTCTATATACGAAAGGCTGTACAAAATGTTTAGTGGACAAAACACAAAAGCTAACTTTAGCTGAAATCTGTCTCCTTAGACTTGCTCTGTAGTCAACACAGAGAAGGAAAGGCTTCCGTCAGGGGGAGGGTGTTCGAAGCAGATAGGTAGCCTCTGAAAGTATTTCTCCCCTCAGAAAATGAATCCAGGGAGATATGGTTCCCAGGGCTAACATTAGATTTCATATATACTATTCCTTAAATTCCAATCCCACTTTATGCTCTTTTGAGATGCAGGAATATTTTAGTCCAAGGAAAACAAGAGATATCTGTCTTTCAAAAGCTGCTGGTTGAAGTATGGTGGGTGTATGCAGGCAGCATGGCCAGGTTAGAGGCGCTCTGGTAGATGAATGCTGGGTATCCCACGGAATTTCTCTGATCAGCATGCAGAAAACATGTTCATCTTAGAGATCTCACAAAGAGATATATATTTTTTTTAGTTTATGATCCCACTTAGATTTTTCCTTCTTCGAAAGAAGTAAGGACTGAAACATGTTAATGTAGGAAAGAAACCGGTTAAATAGAGCTCTGGAAGACTGGGTGTAAGAGGTTGTTGTAATCCAGAAACTGAGAGGCCCATTCTGATATTTCAACCCCGTTGCTGGGCGTAAGTAAGGAACTTCTACACAACACTCTGAGAGGTAAAGAATTGTAGTCAGCCCTACTCCCACAGGGAACTTACTGTTTCAGACAAGGAGCATCAGATACTATACAAGCTGGCTAGTGTGGAGCCAGAGAGCCTCATCAGTTATGACTTTCTGCAAAATGTAATTGAGTTCAACCAAATGTTTTCTCCAGCTGATGCACCCAGAGAACTTGCAGCAGCAAATGTAAGTCCCATTAGCATAAAATGAGATGTAGGGCAGTACTGCTCTTTTCATCTGTGATTATTACATGACCCCGTGTAAGGGTGCCCCAGCAAGGGTGAAGCCACAGATACTCAGAGGCACACAGCTCAGCGTTTAACTCATACACACATGTGCAAATTGGATGTCAAAATATTAAAGCCAAAGAAGTAACACTTACATAAAATTCCCTTCCCCCCAAGTGGGAGGATAATCAAGCCTTGGATACATGCTCAAATTTGAATGTGCATCTGAAACTGATATAAACTAATTCACAGAGCTGCGTCTGTATATGTAGTTATCTAAGCATGTTTACCATGTGCAGCTCTGTGTCGTCTGGATTTTAAAGCTCAGGAGAATAAACTGTGTTAAGAGATTGCCATTCTCTCCTCCTTTTATTTGGAGGAGAAGTGCTGGTGGAACAGAATGACTCCTAGCAGCCTAGCACATCTGAGCCTCTTCAGGGCTGGAAGCAACAAAAGTAGAAGTCCACACTGCAATAAAGAGTTCTTGTTTTGCTAGAGACTAGGGGTTTTGTTTGGATGAAAATGTACTTCCTTTCTTCCTTTTATCTAAATCCATCTCTAGCACAAATCAGAGTGAAGGAAGCATAAAAATGTATTTTATCTGCATATCTTTAGTCTTGCATTCTGAATGTATTTTACTGTACTGTGGCTTGCTTGAACAACTACTCTTCTCTGTAAACACTTTCGATTGTTTATACAAACTAAATGTCAGCCAGCGCTAAATGCATTTGCAAAAAGAAATATATCAAATCAAAATAACAGCAGATGTATCTCAGACAATATTAAAGAACTTTACCCAAACCTGTATCCAAAACAAAAAATCTACATCAAAGATAGAAACACATGGTTAATCTGCCACATCTGTTTAGTTAAGTGATGGCCTTAATTGCTTTTAGTCACCCGTGACTCTTATGAACAGGCTCTATTTTAAATTTAGATTCAGACATTTTTCCATTTCTCTAATTAGGATTTATTCATGTATAAACAAGCTCAGCATTGGCTTACCCACGCACATTTACATTTTTGATTATGTGGCCTTGCAGAGCAAAGCCTGCGTGTTTTATGTGTATTCATATAGTTGGTCTTCCAGTCCCACATGCAAACTGCAGCAATAGCTTGTTGACCAGTGATTTTTTTTTCCATAAATAGGCTTTTAAAGGAATATCCATAACTGAAACGTTGATTTGCAGAACCATTTGTCTGGTAGGCAAAGAGCTGTTCTTTCTCACGCATCCCTCTTTGTGAGTATCTGGGATGGAAATATGTCTGGGTTATTTTTTCCCTCCTCCTCCTTTCCACGTCACATTGGGAATGGATAGACCATGAAGCCGTTTCAGAGAGCAAATGAAACTTCCAAATAAAATTTCCCATCCGACTGTGGCTGGCTGCTGACATAATAATCAGCATGAATTTCATTAAGGGTTACACGTTTGTGGATATGGTCTTTTGTTCGGCCATCTCTGGATTCATTTCTTTCAAGCACAGAATAATGCAGGCCGAGCACATTCCTTAAGGTTTAACCCTTAAACAAACTAGATTAGACACAGAATGATTATTTGGTGGCGCTAATGCTACCAAGAGTCCCTCAAGATAACCTTTTCCAGGGCACCAAAAAGAGTTCTAAGCATGCTGCCAGCATTTCTCCTGTAAGAGTGTTATCTCAGTGCTGTTTAGTAAGCAGACAGAAAAGTCTTTTCATGAACAATGTTTTCTGAGTGTTCTGGAGATGTGATTTACCATGTACCCATGACCACTGTTACTAAATCGTAGAGAAAAGAATTTAAAAATGTAAGTGACTTGTATTAACTCGCTGTCAATGACCGTACAATATGCCACTGCAACAGAAGTTAACAGCAGCTGATCCTTTAAAGTTGGTGCTAAACATCGTGTTACAGTTTACAATTATAAGGAAATATTGAGTTCAGAGTATTTTGTGGTATTTTTTGTTGTCTAGCTTTATAACACTCAAATGTTCAATCTCTTTTCATCCATTATAGCACAATCTACATTTATAATATGCAATGTACAATGCAGTACACAATATATCTATTGTATAAACCACATCATTATATCCTGTTTTAAGTAAATTCACAATTTGAATATTTTTCCTGATAATAAGCCTACATTTTGTTATTTAAAAATCCATACTGATCTGAGAAAAAAAGAAAAAAATGCGATGTTAAATTATATTTCTCCCTTCCTTCTTTCAAATATAATCTTTTATGGACTACCTCTAACTGTAGTTTAGCCAAGTAGTACCTGGTTGCTTCAGTCAAGCATTATTTCAGCACAATTATACCTGCTCAAATATAGTTTTATGACAATAATTACATTATATGCATTTCAGATAGATAAAATTAGATTGAGTCACAGTTTACTATAGAAAGCACATCCAGATATGAAAAATCCCTCCACTGTCACTTGACTATATTTATAAAGATGAAATTTACAATTTGTATTGCATTAATATGCTTTTTTTTAATCTATTACTGGCAAATAATCCTTTTCACACAATCACCTCTCTGTTGGTATAACTCCTAAATTTGACCTAAATCCTTCCAACTATACTAAGGGCTTTCAAATCCAGACATATGTAACCAACTTGAACACATTATGAATATTACTGCCCTTTGAAACTCCATTTATTGAAGGCAGACTTAGCTTATGAGATCAAAAAGAACACATTATAGAAGAAATATTTATCTGTGTAACCCACGGTGAGCCATTTTATTTGAGTACAGTCACTTTTAAGTTTGCTTAAGGAATAGAAATGAAGCAACAATTTACATCTTTCTTGCTAGCTCTGCTCAAAGTATTACCACAAGGCTCTTGGTATTCGAAGGGGAGAAGCAATGACAGTGGTTGTGGTTGTGGTTATCTGTCAGGACCTGTGATGAGATGAGAGTATTTAGTGTGGCTAAGTTTTCCAAGATGGCAAAAGCAACTGAGGAAAGTTTCTCGAAAAATGTACAACCCTAAAGGTGTTAGAAAAATTGTAAAGTGGAGAAGAGATAATGTTTAAGGAGCTGAAAGTCTTGAGAAGAAACATGAGTAAGGCATTGCTCAAACTTTTTCTTCCTTGGGAATAGAAAGGGCAGAGGCTTTTCTCCTGAATCTGTGACTGAAAATTTAAAGTTATTTATAAAGTAGCTTAGGCCCTATCCAGCTACTAAAACTTGCAAATTAGCAACTTCACATTTGTTCTCTACCAGAGTCTCTCTTAACTCAGGTAGAAAAGATGGCTCTCAAACAGTGAGTGCTGAGAATACGCGCTGGATCACAGAAGGAACAGAAAGCAAACGCACGGGTTTCGGCTGTGAGGGAAAGTATGCCTACATGCTCATACGTGTCAGAGAATCACATGCCAAATGGGTGAATAAATGCAAAAATAAATGCTATTTAGATTCTTCTTTGTCTTCCAGACACAACTAATGCAGCCTCCTGTTTCAGAAACCCTTTCTCCACCCAAAGGCTACGACCAAACTCATCTTCTGAGTTGCCCAGTTTTTCTTAGCAGATTCCATGTGTACACCCCTGCTGTCTAATGCTTTGAAGGAAGATTATGCAAATATACGCTTTTGAAGAATCAGTGGACAAGTTAGAGCTATATTTGTCTAGGTATGGTTAAGAAGCTACTTTATTTTTCAGTTACTTCTGAAGATTTGCATGTATTTCCACTCAATCGCTTTGTACATTAGTTCTCTGATGACTGGTCCCTTCCATGTCTCCTAAAAGAAGTATATGATGATGGTTTCAATCTTACTGGGATTTATCTGCCCATGTAACTTTTTTCCCCAAATTTTTTCTTTTTCTCATTTAGGATTTGTACTATTGAGTTTTTTGTTTGTTGTTTTAAGTCAGAGTCTGGCTGCTCCAAAAGCTGCTCTGAGTATCTGGCCTTGCTTTCTACCTTTTTTTTCCTGATCAAATCACCATGTGTATAGACCTGAATGTACTCTATACAATCAAAAATGTGTTTCATTTTCTGGCGAATCACTGTGGCTGCCAAACACAACCCAAATGGCAGTCTGAAAAACAGTGTCTCCTAATGGGAATAGAGAATGTGTAGAAATGTTTTCTTAAGGCACCTGCCAGAAACCTGCTGATGCAGCAAGTGTAGAAAAATACTTGGCATCAGTCATTCCTTGGGTAGTGAGAAACACTACCTTTATATATATTTACTTAATTTCTTTGGTCTGTACGTAAAAAAACAGCTCAGTCTTCTCTCTCTATCATGACCAGTTAGTGCATCTACTCTACTGATTCTTCTGACCATTTTAATGATTCTTGGACAAAGCTGCCCCATTCTTTTAGCCTCAGTTTTAAAGTAGAAGAATCTTATACAGAGCAGGAATCATGGACTTCTTTATAACTGTTAAGTACTTAGCTGAATGCTTTCTTAGTAACACAAAGACATCCTGACATTTTTAGTTTTTTTCCCCTTTTTCTTAAAGTGTGTGTACCCTTTAAATAAGACCATCAGAACAATACATTTTAATTCATTAATTGATGACCTTTTCCTTTATAACTAGCAATCAGGAGAAAAAAAAATACTGAAGAACTCTTCTTCAAGTGTAAAGTATCTACCCTGGATAGGCAGGACTTACTGGCGGAGGCAGAGCAGTGCATGTGACATGCCAGCACCCCTAGAACTACCTCCACATCTGGCTGGGTGAATGTGCTGGTGGTGGCTGTTGGACTGTGGTTACCCCCTGTGCCACTTCCACTAGAGCAGTCAGCCTAAGCCAGTATCTCTTCTCTCATCTGCCCACTCACATTCATTGGCTTTAATGCAATATAATGAGTGTGGCCAAAAGCAGAATGTGTTTATATGAGTGAAATGTAGGTAGGAATAATAGCCAAATGACTGCATAACTGATATTTAGTTCATATCTCTCTGTAGATAAACATAGTTTCACACCAAGATAAAATCTGCTTCTTCTGCCTGTGTCTGAGGAATGATTGGGATGTGTTTTTAAAATGATATGACATCTTCTGCCATTTAAGGTCACAGATTAGTATGAAGCTAAGCACTAAGAAAGATTGAGAGAAGAATTACTCATTATCTGAATAAGAATGGCATCTGCAATTACTCAGGCTGGAACAAAACTCACAGTAACATTAATTCTCATGCTTCAGGACATAATTGAGCAACAGCTGGAGTCAGGAACAGTTTTCCTCTGTGGCAGAGCATTGCACAATTCTGTGTATTTGGGGGATTTTGTGTGTTCATCTGATACAGCTGGCACCGGCTCAGTTGAAGACAAAAGGCCAGATTAGATGGACCACAGGTTTGGTCTGTACAACAGTTATTATGTTCCTACACTGATACAGTCACAGGAACAATCCCAAGCTGTGTCAGGCGTCATGTGGGTGTTAATGACTACTCCTCTATTCTCTATTTTCCATCTGCTTTGGATAACCTGGAAATTAGTACCACTTGAGTTTGTGGTTGAGTCTTGTACTAACAAGTGGCCAAATAAGAAGGATATGGAAGTGCAAGAGACTGTATAACAAATAATCATCTACCACATCAGCCTATTTATCTTTGCCAGTATTCACTAACGAGCAAACACCGTGTATTAGGGAGAGAAAAAAACAAAGTTAAAAAGAATAAAGCTTTGCCATCACTTGAGTGCCTTATTATGAATAGCTGTATTTCTATGATTAGCTCTCAGGTGAAGTGCTACCAGGATATCCATGAACCACAGAGGTAGCCAAAATAGTGGAAATGATGGAAATGACAGTAAATGACAGTTCAAATATGAATGAATTAATATCTTAAATATAACAGTTATGATGATTCAGTCCTGTGTTCAGCCCTTCTCAAAAGAAAGTCTTGATGCAGTCTGTTGTTCAGCTAACTCAGTACACAACCTTGTGTGAGTAAAAGATGCAAATTCACCACTAAATAGTTTCACTAGTACTGATATTACGAGGGAATCAGAAAAAAAAGGAATCTATCTCCCCCACGTATTTCCAGTCTTGTAATGGTACATAGCTTTGGGCTTTTTATTGCCCCTCTTTGTAAGACAGAGGAGCTGCAGCTCTTCTGAACACTGCCAGAGTCAGGAAATATTCAGATTCCATCTCACTTCAGGCTTTAGCTTACACCTGACTTCTCTGTCCAGTGTAGGCAAACTCACTCATTGCCCAACCTAAGCACTGAAGGTCTGAATGATGTGAGAGAAAAGCTCTGTAATCATCTAGTGGCATGGACGCCTAGACAATTTTTCAGTCAGAGTTGCTATATTTAGTCTCTATAATCATGTGTTTCCTGGTTTTCAGGCTGCTTCTTAAAGGTAAAATTCATCTCCATATAGATAGTGGGGTATTTCTGATGGTAAAAAATACCTTCAAAACTCTTTTCTCTCTACACGGAATGTTTACACAGTGGCTGACTTTGATTTCTATTTCCAAAGCAGTGGATTTTAACCTTTACAAAATGGCCATTTTTACACAGAATATACCTCCTACTATCACAGTAACAGAGACAAATGGGATTTTATTCTGTAGGAAATTATTCACTGAGAAGTTTCTGAGTAATGATGTGAAGTAATTTTCCTATCACAGAATAACACGACAAATTGAAGTAACATTATTTTAAAGACATTTATGAAGTCTCCTTGTGTTTGATTATTTCTTTCTAGGGGCTGTAGTGAATAAAAATGGAAGCAAAGGAATTCAAGGAATTCAGTCATAAATAAAACCACTTTACATTTATGCAAGGTAATTTGCTCAGAACATTTCCAGAAGAGCTGTTGTGAAAGCTGGAAATTGATGCATAATTTGTTTGCTATTCTTCACATTTCCAGGTTTTTGTGTTTTAGAAATGAATTGCTGGAGGAAACTAGTGGGTTTTAATTCTAATAAGCATTAAAATACCCCATAAAGGACATGTAACATTATTATATATATACTATATATATAATATTATAAATTTATGCTCTACATTATGATTTCCAAACAAAAAATCTATCAATAAATTAAAGATTTCCCTTATACTTGCAGAGAACATGTTAATCAATGTTTAAATGAAAATATTTTCCCCACTTCTTTCCAAAATATGTATCAAATACAGAGAAAAGTAACATTAAAGTAAAAAAGTTTGATAGTAAATTTTCTTTTGGTCTTTTTTCCCTTTCTATTTTTACTGTTGTGAGTACTCACGTCATCTGTTCTACATTAGGTGCACAACTCTTAGTACGTTCTGTAATCAGTTCTTGTGAGAGATAGAGGGACACTGCAGGGAAATTGGAAAAAAAAAACATTGAGAAGAGCACAGTGTGAAAGGAGGACACATCATAAATCAGGAATGATAAGAGGCTTTGTAGCTGTGGGAGCAGAGGCTTAATGCATGGAAGGTGCACTCTAACTGAAACCTTGCTGCTTAATATCCACACTATCTTCTGCAAAGAAGTGGCATGTAGAGAGGAGTAAATTCAAGATAATATTCCATTGATTTCTCTTTTTAATTTGAATCACTTGTCTCACATTGTCATTTGTACTTTGTCAGTCATATGTTGACTTTACAGCACTGTGTGGTATATCCGTACTTCCTATAGTTCTTTATATGCCCTAAGTATAAATTTATTGCCTCTATTTACTTTCTAATTATGAACTCTGTAATTGAGGCTAAGTAGTGTCTCCTAATAATGAATTCTGGTGAATAATTAACTGCATTAAACAGTATCAGTTGTTTTTTATTTATTTTACCTATCACATCTTTATTTTAGTGTTGAGAGGGAACATGAATAGTTTGGACAAAAGAAAACGCACAGGATTTTAAGGATGAAGATTAAAAAAAAATTGTCACAATATATGTTCTCAGGGTTTTGAGAACCCAGATTTTAAAGAAAATGAAAATAATTTCCTGAACTATTCTGAAACACAAGTTAGAGAGCACTATACTAACTCTTGAGTGTCAGTTTCTGAAAATTACCAAGGTCATGAATTTAAAAACACTAATTTATTACATCAATGCTTATTAACTTTAACCACTTACGCAACATTATTAATGCTAATAGGAACACTCAGTAATTAAATTAAATATTCACATTCCTGTACAAAATCAGAGCTATGTTATATATGCAAAAGACTGATCTGGTATAACCCTTAAGATAAGTGAAATCACAGCATCACAGAATGGTTGAGGTTGGAAGGGACCTCTGGAGATCATCTAGTCCAACCTCCCTGCTCTAGCAGGGTCACCTGGAGCATGTTGGACAGGGCTGCATCCAGGCGGGCCTTGAATATCTCCAGAGAAGGAGACTCCACAACCTCTCTGGGCAACCTGGTCCAGTGCTCTGTCACTTGACCTCTTGTCCTGTCACACAGGACAACAGAAAAGAGTTTGGCCCCATCCCCTTGACACCCTCCCTTCAGGCACTTGTACACTTTGATAAGATCCCCCCTCAGTCTTCTCTTCCCCAGGCTGAAGAGGCCCAGCTCTCGCAGCCGTTCCTCAGAGGGCAGGTGCTCCAGCCCTCTGATCATCTTTGTAGCCCTGCGCTGGACTCTCTCCAGTAGCTCCATGTCCCTCTTGTACTGCGGAGCCCAGAAACAGATGCAGTACTTGAGATGAGGCCTCACCAGAGCTGAGTAGAGGGGCAGGATCACCTCCCTTGACCTGCTGGCAACACTCTTCCTAATGCACCCCAGGAGACCATTGGCCTTCCTGGCCACAAGGGCACATTGCTGGCTCACGGTCAGCTTGTCATCCACCAGCACTCCCAGGTCCTTCTCTGCAGAGCTGCTCTCCAGCAGGTCAGTCCCCAGCTTGTACTGGTGCCTAGGGTTGTTTCTCCCTGGGTGCAGGACCCTGCACTTGCCCTTGTTGAACCTCAGGAGGTTCCTCTCTGCCCAGCTCTCCAGCCTGGCCAGGTCTCTCTGAATGGCAGCACAGCCCTCAGGTGTGTCAGCCACTCCTCCCAGCTTGCGTCATCAGCAAACTTGCTGAGGAGGCACTCTGTCCCCTCATCCAGGTCATTGATGAAGAAGTTGAACAGGATGGGACCCACTACTGAGCCCCGGGGGACGCCACTAGCCACAGGCCTCCAACTGGACTCCACGCCACTGATGATGCTCTGAGCTCTGCCTTCCAGCCAGTTCTCAATCCACCTCACTGTCCACTCATCTCACCCACACTTCCTCAGCTTCTCTAGGAGGATGTTATGGGAGACAGTGTCCAAAGCCTTGCTGAAGTCAAGGTACACAATGTCCACTGCTCTGCCCTCATCTCTCCAGCCAGTCATTCCATCACAGAAGGCTATCAAGTTGGTTAAGCAGGATTTCCCCTTGATGAATCCATGCTGGCTACTCCTGATCACCTTCTTTTCCTCCATATGCCTGGAGATGACATCCAGAATGAGCTGTTCCATCACCTTTCCAGGGGTGGAGGTGAGGCTGACTGGCCTATAGTTGCCTGGGTCCTCCTTCTTACCCTTTTTGAAGACTGGAGTGACATTGGCTTTCTTCCAGCCCTCAGGCACCTCTCCAGTTCTCCACAACCTTTCAAAGTGATGAAGAGCGGCCTGGCAACAACATCCATCAGCTTCCTCGGTACTCAAGGGTGCATCCCATCTGGGCCGATGCATTTGTGGATGTCTAGCCCGCCCAGAAGGTCTCTAACCTGATCCTCCTCAACCAAGGGAAAGTCTTCCTTTCTCCAGTCTTTCTCCCTCACGTCCAGGCTGCAGGATTCCTGAGGGCTGCCCTTAGCAGTGAAGACTGAAGCAGAGAAGGCATTCAGTAATTCTGCCTTCTCTGTATCGCTTGTCACCAGGGCCCCTGCCCCATTCAGGAGTGGGCCCGTATTTTCCCTAGTCCTCCTCTTGCTGCTGATGTATTTGAAGAAGCCCTCCCTGTTGTGCTTAACATCCCTTGCCAGACTCAATTCCAAATGGGCCTTAGCCTTCCTCGCCGCACCTCTACATACTCTGACTGCATTCCTATAACTCTCCCAAATAGCCTGTCCCCTCTTCCACACTCTGCGTATTTTCTTCTTCTGTCTGAATTTGGCCAAGAGCTCCTTGCTCACCCATGCAGGTCTCCTTCCCCTTTTGCTGCACTTTGATGCACTTGCATCCCTTACTCATAGGGATGCACCGCTCTTGAGCTTGGAGGAAGTGATGTTTGAATATTAGCCAGCTCTCGGGGACCCCCCCCTTCCTTCTAGGGCCTTAAACCATGAGACTCCACCATTAGGTCTCTGAAGAGCCCAAAGTCTGCTCTCCTGAAGTCCAGGGTTGCAATTCTGCTTGTTGCCTTACTTCTTTCCTGCAGGATCCTGAACTCCACCATCTCGTGGTCACTGCAGCCAAGGCTGCCCCCAACATTCACATCTCCAACCAGCCCCTCTCTGTTGGTTAGGACAAGATCCAGCAGGACATCCTTCCTTGTAGGCTCCGCCACCATTTGTGACAAGAAGTTATCATCAATGCATTGCAGGAGCCTCCAGGACTGCTTGTGCCGCGCTGTGTAGTCCCTCCAGCAGATGTCAGGGTGGTTGAAGTCCCCCATGAGAATCAGGGCCTATGATCTTGAGGCTATCTCCAGCTGTCTGTAGAAGGCCTCATCAACTTTCTCTTCCTGGTCAGGTGGCCTGTAGTAGACACCCACAACAGTGTCCTCCCTGTTTGCCTGCCCTTTGATCTTTACCCATAAGCTCTCAACTGCCTCCTCCTCCCTGCCTAGGCAGAGCTCGATGCATTCCAGCTGCTCTCTCACATAAAGGGCAACTCCACCACCTTGCCTTCATGGCCTGTCTTTCCTAAAATGCACATATCCATCCATGGCAGCATTCCAGTCATGTGAGCTATCCCACCATGTCTCCGTGATTGCAACGAGATCATGGCCGTGTGATCGCACACAGATCTCCAGCTCCTCCTGTTTGTTCCCTATGCTGCATGCATTGGTGTACAGGTATTCCAAAGAGGTGGTCATGCCTGCAGATTTCCCAGGAAGGGTGTACGGGGGTCGCCCATAGCCATGTTCCAAAAGCACATCCCCAGCTTCATGCACCCCCAACCCAACTTGTGTTTTGTTGTCTACCCTGTCTGTATGACACCTTCACTCTCCCCTCCTACCTAGTTTAAAGCCCTCTTTACTAGGCTGGCCAACCTGTTTGCAAAGGCAAATGTGCCCTGCTTGGTGAGGTGAATCCCATCTCTCCCCACCAGTAGTTGGTCTTCAAACCCTGTTCCATGGTCATAGAATCCAAAACCCTGTTGCCAACACCAGCGGCGTAGCCAGTTGTTGATTTGGGAAATCTTCCTATTCCTCTTCCCATGCCTTCCCTGAATTGGCAGGACCAATGAGAAGACCACTTGGGCTCCCAGACCCTTGACCACCATGCCCAAGGCCTTGAAGTCTTCCCTGATTGTCTCTAGTTTGTTCTCTGTATCATTAGCAACCACGTGAAAGAGCAGCAGAGCATAGTAGTCTGATGAGTAGACAAGCCTTGGTAGCCTTTCAGACGCATCCTGTATCCTCGCCCCCAGCAGGCAGCAAACCTCTCTACAGGAGGGGTCAGGTCGGCAGATAGGCACCTCTGTCCCCCTCAGCATGGAATCACCCACTACAACCACTTGTCGCCTCTTCCAAGTGGTCATGCAAGGCACAGGCTCAGACAGCCCAGTTGCTTCCCTTGAGGCCAGGTCCGGGTTCTCCTCATCCTGGAGTGCACTAAACCTGTTCTTCAACTGTAACTCCAGGTCTACAGGAGGATTAGGGGCCTTTCTTCTTTTTGTTTGAGAAGCAACTAGCTTCCAGCCGCCTTCGACAGTGCTGTGTGCTGAACTATTTTACTCTTCACAGAGTCCTCCAGCAACTCCCCTGCTGCAGGGGATTGGGACTCCTGGAACAGTACGGTCTCTGAGAATACCCCGTCTATCTCCTGCTCACTTTCTCGCATGTTTCGCAATCTACTGACTTCATCCTGCAACTCTTTGACTTGATGACACAAATCCTCAACAGCAGCACACCTCTTGCAGGAGGGCAGACCATCAGTCCAGGCCTATTGGAGAGGCTCCAAGCACTCCCTGCAGCCTGGGACCTGTAGGGCAGCGTCTGCTGCAAGAGGCTCTGTCTGGGTTGACGCTTCTGACATAGCTGATGTAGCAATTGCCACAGCTACTGGCAAATATGCTTTACAGCAAGTTACAACCATGTTAGCAAGAGTGGGTGCTACTGGTGCTGGAAGAAGATGTCCTCTTGCACCTAACTGCGCTCCTCCTGCACAAACTGCTGCACAAAAACTGCTGTGTCTGTTTGCTGCGCTCTGAGAACTGAGCTCCAGTCCTGGCTCTTAAATAGACCTCTCTCTACTACTGACCCACAGGGTACTTGATCCACCCTAAACAAGGGCTACCTGTGTCAAAAGCCCCAACTCCCTCTATTCAGAGGAGCACCTTGCTCATCCATGCAGGTCTTCTGCCACCTTTGGTGGACTTCTTTCTCCTTGGGATGCACTGCTCTTGAACTTGGGGGAAGTGATGCTTGACTACCAGCCAGCTCTCTTGGACGTTCCTTCCTTCTAGGGCCCTAACCCATGGGATTCTTCCAAGTAGTTCTCTGAAGAGGCAGAGATCTAGAAAAAAGAGTACAAGACTAAATGGAAGAATTAAGAATGTAAAGATAGTTTCATGAACTCTGGCCTTTATTTCAGAGCTTTTTTATGTTCCTTTTAGCCATGTCCATGATGAGCATATTCCTTAAACTATGTTGCCATTGAAGAGCCGTGTTACAGGTACCCTAATGGCAGCCGCAGGGGAGACATCCATGTACACAAAACAATGAGACTTTGATCATCTCTTTACCGTATGCTGCTCAGAAGGCTTGATGACATAGTGGGAAGGAGGGAAAAAGACCACTGTTTTTATGTCTATACTGTTATCCCTGTTGTTACTTCTACAGGGAGAGCTGTACTTCTAAACTATAGAGAAAACTAAATATAGAAAACACATTAGATATGTTCAGACATAGCTGTTTTATCATTTGCTAGACCTCTGAATAGGCTTGGCATGAATCATCTCTGAACTGGGAGCCTTGTAACACTGTTGTCGTAGCACTGTTACCATGGGCCAACCTGCAGTTGGGCACCTACATGACTCTGGGGCTGGAGCTTACGTGTGTCCATGAGATGTGGGACATGGCAGGGCAAGCCTGCCGGGTGCAGTGTAGATAGGATCTGAAAATGCCAGTGGGATTCACCTTGCCAGCTAAAAGTCACTTATTTAATGTATTTGTGTTCTCTTTACAGTTAGTGGAGAGAAACAGGTACTACTTTGGATAAGACATTTGTCATGTCTAAAGATGAGCAAGCAAATTAGGAGATGTAAATAGCCCTCAAAACTACAGACAAGACTTCAATAGGCTAGCTTCAGCTAAATGCCTAATTTTAAATAGTTTAAATTAGGTAAAATTATCAAAATGATTGCTACTTTCCCAGTTTACAATTAGAGTTAGTAGCCCTTATAAAAATAGGCCAACCAAATCCTTGACTAAAATATTTCCAGTATGTTTGTACTACAGATATTTTGAAGTGCAAATCTTAGATCCACATACTTCCAAACTTTGTAGAAGGCCACATTAGCATACAAATCCAAATTTTGTGGTAGGATCATAGTCTTCCTTGGTCTCAGATGGAGTATTGGCCCTGGAATATATTTTGCTCAGAAAACCTGAGGTTTGGATTTATATTAATTTTTCTGCAAGACTCTTTTCTAGTTCATGCAATAGGGACAGAATAACAAAAGATTTTGATGGAGAATGGAATTATGTTCATTTACTTCTTGGACTCAACTCTTAGGGATACGTGTAATGTAAGGAGGATGAAAATTGTGGACACATTGTTTCTGGGTTGAGGGACTAGAGAAAAAAATCAAAACTGTACTCTTCTAAAAGCAACTGGCATGATTTTCACAGTTTCCAGAAGTAATATAAGTTACTGATGCATAAACATATTGAGAATAGTCTGTGCTATGTTTATTTCTGGTGGAATGATGAAAACCATTGAGTGAAAGCCAAGTATCAATCTTAGTCAGCCACACTGTGGTGAAATAATTGCAATTTCGTAGATCCAACTCAATCCATCAGTCATGTGTACCGTCCTGGTAATTAAATATATAATACCCTTTGTTCTTCTGCCACAAAAGTCTGTGGCAAAACAAAATTTGCAGCAGGCTCCCTTGAAACAGAATAGGAAATGTTTTTTGTGACTATTTGCAAAAATGAATTCCTTATTTTTGAAAAACTCAGTGAAGCTATTAAGTATATTCGTGCCACTGCCAAAAACATAGCACTTCGTTATCCTCTGCTCAGCCATTTTATTTTTTCTAAGTAGGCATTAATAAGCGAGAATATCTGCATAAGGGCTCTTTGTGTCTGTGCTGCCAATGATTTAAGAAAAATTAGAGTACGTGTGTGGGGATAAGGGGATTATTATGACTAGTATTTCTGTTAGGCAGCAATATATCATAGTCAGAGAAATGATGGGAACCCCAGAGTTTGAGTTTTTAAAAACTAAAATGGATATATTGAGTGGGCACAATCATTCCTTCCAGGTATATGGGCTAGATAACATAGAAATTGTTCCATCAGTGATTTTATTATAAAGAAATATTACTTAATCTTCCATTTGAAAATATTCTTCTTCAAAGAAAGTATCATAACCTCAGCCAAAAAAACACCTTTTTTCATTTGTTTGTTTCTGTGCTCATTTTTGTCTTCCCTTGCTGCCATTTCTAGTAGGAAAAAAATAAAAAAGGAATTAAATTATTAAGGAGATCTGCATCAAATACTGAGATAGGGTAAGACTTGCTTCCATATTTCATTCCTATGTGAACTCACAGCTGTTTTATTTTTCGAGGCTCTAGGTGAGTGCCCTTATTCAGACAGTTCCAATAGAGTTTGTGTATTATGTGACATTTTTAAAGGTGATGGCTTGAAAGCATAAAGATACCCTGATTTTTTCAGCTTATAGCCCACAAACATTTTCATTAAACCAACAGTGTCTCATTTTCTTTCATTTCATTAGTCAAAACTCTTTTTTTTCCCCCAATCTGTCAGAATTCTAATATCTTCTGGCACCAAACAGGTTTTTTTCTATGAAGGGAAAAAGAGTTGGATGGCCAAGCCAATTTAGCCCAACTAGAAAGCTGTGGCAAAAATAATTAAGACAAATGCACAGGTCAGGTTTCATGTCACAAAGAAGCAAGGAAAAGGACATAGAAAGTAGAGAAGCCTCAGAAAGAGAAAGGAAGATGAGAACTGGTTTCTTACCTGAAAAGTATCCCACGATAAGCTATAGATACACACTTTCCCCGTTTTAGTCCTTTCATGCTGTAAAAGAGCTGTGATGGTCTAAACGCCCCATTTCTGGCTACGTGAGGATCCCCCTGCCAAGGCCTGGGAGAAGAGACCAAGAGGTGTGAAACTGGGCAGCATTAGAAAATCTCAGCAATGCCTGGGACGCAGCAAGCCCAGGTGGCTGTTCCACTCAGCCTGTCTTCGCAGGAGCCTGGGAACCAGAGATCATGGAAAGAATTTAAAAGCACTCTAGATCCCGCTGTCCTGGCATGCAAGCTCCTTGCTGTACAGTGCAGAGAGGGGTTTATTTGAAGTACAGTATGGAAAGGCACAGCAGGGCTCAATTAACCCCAGGGGTGGAATATTTGCAGGCTTATATTTTCTGAACAGATTGTCAAATCCCATTGATTATGTAGCTTTTTCCCAGGACTGAGATATCAAAACATGTGAGATCCAATTTTTCCCATTTCTTCAAAATCACTTGCCTGTTTTTTTTTTTGCCGGTGTCAAACCTGTCTAACAGTTTAAACACATGCTTATCTCTCTAAATCTCACTCGCTTTGCTCTATCTTAAAGAAATAGTAGACTAGTTCTACTAGTTTAGAGAAATCATGTGTGGGTCACAAATTCACTGATGCTCCAGATGTTTCCCCTAGACTGACTCCCCTAAAATTCAGAAAGTAGTATGGCTATATAACTTTCCTGCAGATGTACTACCAGAAATGAAGATAATAATCCAAATACTTAGTCTAATTTGCCTTCTTTTTAACAAAGGTCTTTTTAGGTAGGTCCTTCAACTCTGGTGTTCACGTTCAACAAAATGCATTTTTATCTCTATTTCCATTTTCTGCAAAGAGGGTTAATTACTACATTGCTTTCTTCTGGATTACACCTAGGATTTGTTTCTTCAATTAATCAGTAGTAATGTTCCCTTCTGTCTAAGAGAACACCAAGGACAATAGTGCTGATATTCAGATAATCTATTCTAAGGGGAAAAATATGGAAAATATTTTTAATTAGAACATTTCTAAAACACTGCAACCAGTACAGTAAATGAGGCAATATGGTACAATGTTAGCTCTCAGTTGAAGTTATCTATATAAAATAGTCACTCGAAATAAATGATTATAAAATTTTTCTGCTTCACCACATCGCCATATATTTTATTTAGATGGATGTGCGTATATATTTATATATTCCCATACTTTCAGCAGTTGGCCAATATGTTATCAAATGACTAGTTATTTGGGGGAGTTGAATTTATGACACTTCCCACCTACCTAATTTGCAGAAAATGCTGAGCATCCAGTGTTTGAGGCTATAGGGCAATGTAATAAATTCAGCAGTTAGAATTGCCAGTCACCTCTACAGATCTTAGCCATACATTATCCAAGAAAAAGCTTTTTTCTTTTTCCTGACTCAGGGCAAATAAATAGTGTCAGCTGTAAAAATCTGTTCCAGAGTGATTCTAGGGAGGAAATGAACATATCCACTTATATTTTGAAAACGTAAGGATGTGAAAACTGATATTTATGAGGGATTTATTCCAAAGGACTGAAAATTATAAAATAATTGGAGCTTCTCTTACATAGTTTTGGATGGGTTATTGTTTTTTTTTATACTGAGTGAAAGTGGAAAAGAAAACACTGACACATGTCTACAGAATAATCATGGTTTATATTTTTCATTTTTTTCCAGATATATTTTCTTGCTGGAGGAATACAGCTCCATGTTCAGACTGACACTTACACACATAGGCAGACGAGTTACACACTATCTACCTCCTTCTCTTGTCTTTGAAACAGGACTTTAATGTTGCTCTGGCTATTTTACTGCAAGAAAATCTCAGTTATGTCACGCAGCTTGCTGGGAGGACACCAGACGTGATTTTCCAGGATTTAAACGTGAATCCAGATTTCCAGCCTATCTCTTCTGTTTGCCTCTCCTCATCACACTAGAGATTCAATCAGATCATCTGTGGAAACCTCATCACACTAGAGATTCAATCAGACCATCCGTGGAAACCACTCACACAGTCATGATTCCATTCAGGCTTTGGTAATGTTTTACTTCATACGTGTTTTTTTTTTTTTTTTTCTCTTTCTAGGAGAATTTGAAATAAATTAATCCTCCTCTACCTTCCCAACTCTTTGGCTTTGTATCCTCTGCCTAGGAATATCTTTCTACCAACAGCAAGGATGTTCAGCTCATGCCTGTCTCCGTTCACACGTGGATCCCATCTCCACAAATAAGTAGCCTGGAAAGTGGCAGGGGAATAAATCAAAGGGGGTTGTTAACGGAGTAGAGAAATAGCCAACAACTGAATAGCTTCTCTCTAATGAGACAGTGGGGTCATAATTTGGCCGGCTTTTATTTTAATTGCTCAGTGTTTTTGCTAGCCAGGTGAGCTGCCCCAGGCACACAGACCCCCACAGCTTTTCTGTCTGCTGAGGGTATGATCTCAGGCTGAGTCACACCCTTTGTGCTTGGCCCTGGGGATTAGCTCAAGCATTGCATAGCTACAGAACTGGCCAGAGGGCACAGAAAGAAATAGTCAGCAGCTCAATGCATCAATGAAGATGCTTCTGTGCCCTTGAATCCCAGAAGAAAAAAATACTCAAGGTTTGTTCTCTATATATGCATGCTGGCAATCCCTACAGCACTGTGACTGCATTGATGGCCAAATGGGCTATTACAATATCTACAAGGCGGCTTTAAAAACTCTGCATGATTCTGAATTATGGTAACTTTTAAAGAGCTAACTGTATGAACACACTGTACTAGGGCAAATGTTCTAGCATTCAAAGGGGAAAGTGTGAAAATGTGCCCATTCCTGCACTTAATTTGTATCTAAGTGCTTTCAGTACAGTCACAGGCTTTCTCCTTTGAATTTATTTCTGGTTCATGCATGACATCACTCACATCTTAGTGAGCTGCAAATTACTGACAATTTCTTCAAACAGCAATATCAGTGCATTCAGATACTTTCCTCTACACTCTGGTGCATAGATGCAGATTGAAATAAAATAGAGGGAGGATCTAGGAGGATGTTATGGGAGACAGTGTCCAAAGCCTTGCTGAAGTCAAGGTACACAATGTCCACTGCTCTGCCCTCATCTCTCCAGCCAGTCATTCCATCACAGAAGGCTATCAAGTTGGTTAAGCAGGATTTCCCCTTGATGAATCCATGCTGGCTACTCCTGATCACCTTCTTTTCCTCCATATGCCTGGAGATGACATCCAGAATGAGCTGTTCCATCACCTTTCCAGGGGTGGAGGTGAGGCTGACTGGCCTATAGTTGCCTGGGTCCTCCTTCTTGCCCCTTTTGAAGACTGGAGTGACACTGGCTTTCTTCCAGCCCTCAGGCACCTCTCCAGTTCTCCAGGACTTTTCAAAGATGATGAAGAGCAGCCTGGCGACAACATCCATCAGCTCCCTCAGTACCCGTGGGCGCATCCCATCAGGGCCCATGCCTTTGTGGACATCAAGTTTGCCTAAAAGATCTCTAACCTGATCCTCCTCGACCAAGGGAAAGTCTTCCTTTCTCCAGTCTTTCTCCTTCATGTCCAGGCTGCAGGATTCCTGAAGGCTGCCCTCAGCAGTGAAGACTGAAGCAAAGGCATTTAGTAACTCTGCCTTCTCTGTATCGCTCGTCACCAGGGCCCCTGCCCCATCCAGTAGTGGGCCCGTATTTTCCCTAGTCCTCCTCTTGCTGCTGATGTATTTGAAGAAGCCCTTCCTATAATTCCAGTGCTTTAAAAATGTGTGCACTATGAAGATCGTATGTGATTTTGAGAGTCTAGCTAGTCCATTTTCTCACTCCAACAATACCTTTATCTTTCATGACAGCTGTTCAATCTGTTTTGACGGAGATCCAGTGATGAAAACTGCAATCTCCTTAAGCGGTCTGTTTTAGTGTTCAACTATTCTTCCCCTTAGTTTCACAGCTAACCTTTCCCAATATCTATTCTTTCTTGCTGCAGATTAAGACCCTTGTTTATTGCCCAATCTACCACGGTCACCAAGAACACATTATTCCTTTTATCTTTGCAAAATCTGTTTACATATTTGAACACTATTATTGTGCCCCAATCCAGTATTCTCTCTGTTAAGCAAGACAAATCCAACTATTTCATTCTCTCATCATAGGTTATGTTTTTTAGACCACTGATCATTCTCCTCACTCTCCTTTGGATTATCTCCAGTTGTTCCACATCTTTCTTGAAATGCATTGCTGAAAACTAGATGCAATACTCCAGCTGAGGCCTTAACAGTACTGAGCAGAGCAGGATTATTTTATGTCGACTTGTTCATACATCCCACTGTGATGTTAGCCTTTTCCACAACATCATAACATCGCTGACATGTGTTCAACTTATGATTCACTCAAACCCTCAGATGCACTCCCCCAAAATGGCTACTGCCCTGCTGTTTTCCATCCTGTACCTGTGTCACTGTTTTTTTTATCTTACACTTGTTACTGTTGAATTTCTTCTAGTCTTTTTTCAGACTATTTCTCCAAATTTGTTTAGATCATTTTGAATTCTCTTCCTACCTATTTGACTTCCACTCAGATGTAATTTTAATCAACATGCTGTCTCTCGCCTCTTGCATGTTGGTCATTCATGAAAATATTGGATATACCTGTGTCCAGGGTAGCACATCACTGCATATAATCTGCCATTAACCATAGACTATTGCAAACAACTGTCTGGAACTGGTATCTATCTGATTTTGCATCTAGTTTTTAGTAGTACAAGACAAGATTTCTCTAGGATTCACAGAATGACAGAATGATTAAGGTTGGAAGGAACTTCTGGATTTGTTCACAGGAAATCATCCCTGAGTAGGTAGGTTTCTATTGGGATCTAGTGGAAATGAGCTGGCACTATATTATTTTTCATTTATATTGCTTTTCTGGAGAAGCATGTGAAATCATTTCTGATAAATTTTCAGGTGACAAAAGGATGGTGGGAATAGTGATGTAAAAGAGATTTCTATAAGGTAGGTGCAAGGAAACTATACAACTTTTTCAAAAATATCACTAGCTCAAGCTATAGAATGGTGGCATCTGTCTCAGAAAGACTTGACTATGGCTAAAGGATAACATGTTCCTTAACTGCATAAATAAGAGTATGTTGAACTGAAGTAAAGGGATTTTTCCTTCTGTTCTAAGAATTCTTGTATTGAGAAAGCTGTAAAAATGGTGTGTCTGATTCTGGTCATTACAAGGTTTGTTAAAGCACTGGGGAACATACTGTAGTGTTAGAATCTCAAGAATCTCAGTCTACTTTTTTAACAAAGAGATAATTAAGAAATGACTGGACTGGAGGAAAATGTTAAAAAAATTCCTTTCCTCACTTGCATGCAGTGGTAGCTCTGTAACTATATAATTCTTTTTACAGCTTATATTGTTATATTTCAAAGTTTATGAACAGCAGAAGGAAAAATGAAAATATGTATGTATATATATGTAGGTATATAAAATTAAAATATTGTATTATATAAAATATGGAAATATATAAAATATATTTATATATATATATAGTGATATGTGTGTGCATGTGTGTGTGTGTGTGTGTGTGTTGTGTGCATACTAAGAGAAACCTGGCCAAACTTTTCACATGTTAAGAAAAATGGAAGGGAGTGGAAAAATGAAAAAAAATGTGCAAGATGGAAATAAGCTTACATTTTCCTCATTTTGTCTCCACACTGCCTCCCATTTTTTCAGTGAGATTTGTGATAGATTCTTACTCACTCTTTTTCTTTTAACATAAACTAGATGACACTACTTTTTTCTTTGTTTCTACAGTTTTTCAGATTTATCTGTATAGATGGGGAGTTAGCTGTGATACAAGCTAACTGAATGCATAGTTTGTGCATCACGAACCAGAAGAGTCACTAAGACATGTCTTACGCAATCTTGTATAGGGTCAGCAGTCAATCTGAAGTTGATTTTTGATTCTACTCAGTAATGAACTCCATGTCTACCTGTGAAAAATATGTATAGGGATGAACAGAGATGATATTTGTGCTGAACGTATATTAGTTCTTCCAGACAAGAATGGACAGTGATACCGTCTCTACTGAAACCACAAACAGCACAGCCCATTTGTTTAACTACACCACACTAAGTCACATAAAGCAATTTCTTTGGAAAAAAAAAATGAGCTTGCAGGTTTTTCTAACATCTTTCTGACATAAACATTAGTTACTTTCTGAGATTTTCCTCTAATCTGTCCAAATTATATGTGTGAACAGTGTATTTTCAGCATTAAGAAAATGAACTATGGTGTAGAGAATTTGCAGTATTGAAACTAAAGAACGCTGATACACTGTGAGGGCCGTCTCTTTTGAATTCTGCTTCAACTTTGTAAGAAATGTGCGTTGTTATAAACTGTTAGCACTTACACACAATCTTTGTGCCCATTGTTTCTTTTTTCTTTTGATAATTTATAAGTGCATAGTTTTCCAGGTTTTATGGCATCCTTCTAAGTTTTCTTATATTATTCACCCAAAAGAGATCTCTCCCCTATTTGAAGCACGTTAAAACCGAGAAGTGAAAACACTGATTCTCTTAGAACTCCAAAGGTTGCCGATTCTGCCAGAGTTTGGGGAACAGGAGATATCATTGACTGATTAATCCAAACGATCAGTGGTGCATTGTCACAGCAGAGATAATCCATTTTTGTGAGTCATGAAAGAGGTATTAGGTTTTATTTTCAAAGACAACAGGAAAGGAGATGAAAAGAAAACAGAGTTGGGCTGACTGACAAGATGACACTATATCCTATACCGTTTGAATAGCATCCCATAGGTTGTAATGTTAGTCCTGGGAGATGCCTCCAGTAATATGCTCAAAGTATAAAGGACAACAGCGTGCCAAATGCGTAACTTAACTCAACTGAAGCCTGCCAAAGCTAGCTATTTATACTGTCTGTGTTTTACAGTTGATCCTCCATTTAAAGATTGAATACCATCAGCACAGAAGCCTTAGAACAGACAAGAAGATCCGGCAGGAAATCTTTCAGAAATCAAGAATTACACACTGGAGGAGCTTTTATTCTCTATTCCTAGCTGTCCTTATATGTATATTGTATACAAAGTTCTCATTTCTAACAGTAATGGATAACTCTCAAAGTTACCAAGGGGCACAACTAAACAAAGTTAATTGTTGCCAATCAACTATTTTCCATTCAGACTTGCCAAAATTTATTTAGAAAAATCTATCTAATTTTCCAGGTTATATGCACTTTATGTTGCAGACATGAAGTAAAATGTTAAGGAATAAACACAAAGCCTACACAAAAGCTTTTGTTTATTTTAAGAGGAATTGAATTTGGTCAATAATACTATCATAATTATACAGTTGGGAAGAGGAGAAAAAAGAAATAAACTTTTCTTACAGACTCTTAGAATTCCTATGTTACGTCAGAACAATTTCATCCAGTTCAGGAGCTAAAATTCACCACAAAGTTATAGAAAATGTTAAAAAACAGGGTGGTCTAAGCTTTGGTTTATCTGATCTGTTCCAAATATTTTGAATGAAAGTGAACAAACGTGTCGTTGCTGTCCCTGATATTTAATTTTTTACATGTTAGTATGCCATGTTTCAATATTCCCCAAAGACGCCTGACTGTTTTAGCAGATGAATGATAATTTGGTATGTTTGCTGTTTGGATAAATAGAATGTTTTTAGTACATGCTTATTCAGGAACATCTGATACATGCTGCAACAGCTACAAAAAAAAAAAAAAGAAAGAAAAAGAAAAAAAAAGGTTATTGCTGCCAATTTTGATTTAGTTTGAAAAGTTAAATGCTAGGAAGCTAGCTAGGAGAAAGTAGTTTTACACATATATATGGAACCTTAATTCCTCTCACTGGCACATGTGGGCACATAAATATGTGGCCATGTAATTAAGACCAAAGTGTCACGTACACATCCAAGGGAATACTGCTGACTGACTTGACTATATTGCTTTTAGGACACAAAGTCATGTCTCTACACTATGCCTTATGGTTATACCAGCTAGGCTTTTTTTTAGTGTTCTACATTCAATTTAACATTTTTGCTCCTCTTTCTGTCCTTACTACTGCCTCAAAGCTTTGTAAAATGCAATTCTGTTACTCTGTTTTGTTCTCTAGTGGCGATCAGGAAAATGTCGACATCGAGAGCTTAAACTCAGTCTTTAATAACAACTTCGCTAATAAACAGCGAAAAGAGGGTGACAAACTTGTCTGCCTCTCCAGAGGCTTCTCTCTCAGAGCTAACTCATTAGCTTACCCTGGTCAGAAGTGGTCAGAAAGGGTCCTCCAGTGTCCGGTGTCCATCAAAATCCAAACCTGAATAGCCCGTCAGACCACCCATCACCCAGCCACACAGTGGGAATGCATAACACCCCTCCTGTAAGACCTCCCTCTTTTGAAAGAAATGTATTCTTTTTTTAAGAGAATTGTTCATATATTACAAGGAAACATAAAGGGCAAACAGCCCTTTCCTGCCTCGCTGGGCTGTCCTGGGACAAGAGATACAACTGCAAAAGAGAACATCAGAGACAGAACCGCCTCTTCTCTGCTCTGCTCTGCTCTCCAGGGACCCTACCACCAATGTGGAGTGACTATGGACATAAATGAATGTCAGCCATAAATGTCATCAGCACCAGCATACCTTCTGCCAGGGCATGCCTTGAGAAGCCATGGAAAGAGCGACTGTGAAATTGGTGGTGAGCATTCACCTCCTGCAGCCAGGCCATCAGAAAGGCATCCAGGTGCCAGGTCAGCCAGCCATGCGAGTACCTCATCTCCAATCCCTGCATCATGCACCTTGCTGGTGCTTCTCCACACATGTTTTAGCTCTTCCTCAAAGCCTTTTTTTGTCAGTTTTAGCATTTAGCCTGGTCTCTGGCTACTGTGGAGGACATGCTGAGCATACATTCATGCAACTGCTGGCCACAGCACAATGATTAAACATAAAGGTTTACTTCTTCCGGTATTGATACCACCTTTCCTATACGGGTTTCTGCTTCTACACTAAAGTGTCTTTTCTCACAAGCTACAATAAAATAAAATAAGACAAAGGTTTACCTTATAAGTAAAGAAAATGTTTGCCTCTGTCTGTATGTCAGCTTCTTTATTCCTATGAAGCAAACTTTTTTAAAAGCAAAGCAAACAATGAACATATTTCACAAAAAGTTCTTTTACACCTACCCAGAGGGCTAGATGGCTAGAATAAATTTGTCAGCTTGATATTGTAAAGTGCATTCCAGGAAGCGGCTGGGCCCTTAATCCCATAGTTTAAATGTACCTAACTGCAGAGTGGAGAAGAAACTTGAATGATATGCTTTAAAGATTGAAGTTTTTGAATGGTTACAAGCTAAAAGGCAATGAAGAGAAAAAGAATTGTTAAACCCTCCCTCTTCTGTTTATACCATTCCTCATGCCTGTCTGTGGCTCTGATGCATGACAAATCCCATACTTGTCACAACAAGCTTTCTGCAAATGTCTATATTAAATGACTTTGTACTATAGTAAGAAATTGAAAGATATTTCTGATTTGAGTTAATCCTACACACCCATACAATCCTACACATGCACACTTTCTAGAATGAATTGAAATATTAGCAAAACATAACAAAACATTTCTGTTAAACTTTTTATTTGCCAGACAGAAGGTTGGCTTTTTTATGCAAGACAGATTTTTATAGAAGATATCTATTTGCTTGAAAATAATTAAACATTTTTATACTCTCTCTCCCTAAAAGCAAAACAAAACAAAAAAAAATCCTTTATAAAACTACATGGTGTATGTGTATTTCTACTGGATCACATCTAATTTATAAATAGCAAATACTTTTTTAGTCCCTAAAAAGGGGGTGGGAGAGGTGAAATTGTCATGAGAAGCTGTGGAGGGGATGGAGGAGAAGTTCAGTACATCTGAAATACAAGACTCTTTCAGAGTCTGTTCACAAAACCTAAATCAAACTTCATTGGTTTTCAGAATTAACCATATCAAACAGATGCTCAATAAAATCACCAGATTTGATTGCCTTTATGAATTTTTAGCCTGCATAATCAAAGATTACAGAAAGTTGGAGATTTCCATGATCCCTTTCTGAGATTTGAACTCATCTCTGATTATTTTCCATTCCTTGCATTTGAATATTTTGAAATTTTGTCTGAGAAAGAAGTGCTGAAATGCCATGACCAAGACTCAAATTGTGGTATTTTTGGATAGAATGGAAACAGGAAGCATTAACAACCTTGCAAAATAGCCTTACTCTCTTGAGACATCTAGCTTAATTTTGTATTTAACAAGTAGCTGTCTCCTTTTCAGCCTAAGACTGTTTCCTACTGCAAGCTAAAGCAATGAAGTTTGGCATAATAACAATGCAAACATATATCTGCCAGTGGGACGTGGCTGAGATGAGAACTATGATGCCAAAGCAGATGCCTACTGAGAAACACTCTGTATTGCACAAGGATGACCTAGTTTCACAGGGCTCTTAATGAACCTCCACAAGAAGATGAGCTCTGAGAAAATTTTGCATCCTCCAAGTTGGGAGACATTTGAGACTTATTCCTCTAGAGCAGTGCTTACTTGACCCAGTTGCTTATTTTAATCCCTGAGTCATCCCTGTACCACACAGTGGTACAGCTGTTGGCAGCCTCCAAGGACAGTGTGAGAGCAGAATGTATTTCAAGGGCACAAGCTTAAAAGTTTCCCTAAGCTCATTTCTTCCCAAGATGTGCTGAACGTGACAGCTAAGGTTGTAGTTTTCTTTTCTTCCTCTGGTCCCCAGTTTTATTGGTTAGCTTAGTCCTTGCAGCACTAGATGGAATATTTCCACTGTTACATAGCCAGAGCAGAGGAGAGGTGTAGAAGCAAGCAGAGCTGTTTGTCACAGCCCTGCCCAGTTTGACATGGCCTGGCCTAATGCGTTTTGACATATCCAGACACATAGAAATGTATATATCATTATTTTGCTCTGGAACCTCAAAACCTTTGTAGCTACATGGACATTAGTAAGTTAACAGTAGTGCTATGGCCCATTCTCTGGCTCTGAGGCCAATAGGAACAGCCTCATCACAGGCTGGCTACATCCAAGCTGTTTATTTCAAATGGTTCCTGGCTGTGCTAGCTCCTGATTGTGCCTTGTTATTTTCCAGGAACTGTTCTAGCAGTTTAACAGTACAGATGACCAAGGTCAGCTTGTGCCTGTTCTGGCCTGTGCCTGTTTGATCTAGCCAGTATGTCCCTTCTTAGGAGTTGAAAGTACATTTGATGGTAAGCAAAATGTCATCAACCCTATATGATTGTATCTTCTCACTGGATGCAGTTGAGAGATTTGCAGAACTATGGGGCCACCAAACTGAATGTATTTTGGGTTTATGCTAAGCCTTTCATTTTCTTTTCTTTTCTTTTCTTTTCTTTTCTTTTTTCTTTTCTTTTCTTTTCTTTTCTTTTCTTTTCTTTTCTTTTCTTTTCTTTTCTTTTCTTTTCTTTTCTTTTCTTTTCTTTATAAATCTGAGTAGATCAGAAGCAAAAAAAATACGTCCTCCTCTCCCCCTCAAGAATAATTTTTAGTTCCTCTGAAAATAAATGCTTTTACTTCTGGGCACACTTAGTGAAAGCCAAAGATGCAAGCTGCAAGAAAATTGAAGCAGTGCTCACAGAATAGGTGTGCCTTCCCTTCCTCATTTAGCCACAACTAAGGATGTCTGGCTTCATCCATCTTTGCTCTGTGATTGAGAACATGGATACATTTGAACTAAGGCCTGTCACATCTCAGCAGAGTACCCTAATTCGGGCCTACTGAAGCTATTCCATTTGTATACAACACTACAGTGTTTTGTTTAGGTCGGAATGACTATGAGTGACTATGCCCTGTTGTTAGGACGTGCTCTGTGGTTAGAAAGACTCAGTCTGGGGGCCACTTTTCAGTGAAAATCTGAAATTCTAAATGGGTAGCTTTTACAACTGTAAACCCTTTAAAATGGACTCTAAGTAATCCTTTAATTCCAAAAAAAGTTTGTATTTGCATGAAATTACTTTTCTGGATGGAATACATTTCTTCTTATCCCTATTTCTTCTGAGGATAGACTTTGTGTTAAAAAGGACCTGCTTCCCAACCTACAGACCATCTCTCTTCACCTTCATGATCTCATAGCATTCCTGAGGCCACTGGAGAACTTACTCATGTAAGAACCACTTCAGGCATTGCTGTAGTTGGCAAGCAAGAGCAGGAGCTTCACTAGGCCCAGGTTACAACAGCCCAGGTCCCAGGTTATGAATGTGGCCGAAGGAGATAAGCATTAGTGTGAAATTTGTCAAGTGGCGTTTGCTCATTCCTGGTACCAGGATTTCTCCCAACTACTCTGCATCTCTGAACTGAACATATATACGGTGGTCTATATGGCTGTACAGCAGCTACAAGCAAAGGTAGCCAAGAGCATGAGACAACAGCTCTTTGCAGATCACTGCTGGTGAATGGACCACAGTTTGAGAACCACGGAACAAACCGATATTTAACAAGGGCTCTGAAGAGGTAATTGCTATGTAAGTGCTAAGTACTATTATTATTTTGCTAGCTAGTAAAAAACAAAAGATAATGATATGATACACAATACATCATACTATACCGGAAGACATATTTGTCCTTGGTTTTGGTTACAGTTTTGTGGAATCAGAAATGGGTAGGAGTCGTATTTTTCATTGTCTATAAAACAAGAACTGTAGAAAGAGGGTTCAAGTCTAAAATGCAGCTGATAAAGAAACATACAGGAAAATGTCAGAAGAAGCTGTGTCTGTGAGTGGTACCTGGCCAAGATTCGGATCCTGCTGAGCTTGGCTTTTCCTCCAGCAGCACAGGTCCTGGGGCATTCTCCACCCTCTCACATGCAATAGCATCGCAGAGAAAAATAACACTCACTGGGCCATGGAATCTCTCTCCTTATGCAGCTGTTCCTCAGTCTGAAGACAGCGCTCTTGGCTTTTCCCGGTATATACTGGTGAAGACATCTTTTCCAATTAAATTAATAATTTCTGAATGTCTATTTGTTGTATAATGTCTGTTCCCAGAAGATTCCTGTGCTTCTCAGGCATCATGCCTCAACCCTCCCCTGAACTAGGTGAAACAAAGATGCTCTACAATCCTCATTTTGAAGAAATGGAATTGTAACACACAAAAAAAGAAGCCCAGATTTTCAAACTGGGTTGCACATCTCATCCCTTGCTGAATTTCAGTGGAAGTCAGTTGCTTAAATATCTTTGAAACTTGAATGGCTGGTTAGGGATCACACAGAAAGCTAGTGGGACCCCTTGGAAGAGTATCTAAATCCAAATTGAACAATCTAAGCAGTGGGGAGTGTTCACCGGTCCCAGCTTCTCATTTTTGATCCTTCAACATTTGTATTATAAGCTTTTATCTGCAAGCACTAAGGTCAAGGAATTCACTGGTTTTGAAGGTTGACAGCTGTGATTTGTCTGTAATCACGTATCTGCATACCCCTATGCTATAAAGAAAAAATAAAAAATGGCATGACCTGTGACAAAACAGTTAATGTTGGCTTTGCAATGAACATATAGGGCAATATCAGAAATTCTGGTTAAATGCTGTTTGCATAATGCACCCCTCCCTTAAGCACCAACCTCTAATAATATATCACAAGATAGCAAGTCAGCATACAGATGTCTGATATTCAGTTATTTGTGGGTTGTGTACGGCATTGCTGAAAGTGGGTCCAATCCCACACAGACAATACTAATCCTTGCAAATATAGTCAGAATCTATTTGCAGATAAGGGCAGAAGCAGTCAGCACCAATTCGGGTTTTTATGGTCATTTAAATACCCAATGAAGAATCTGTAATCCCAGCCCTGCAATTACACTCACATGAATGGAATTCTGTAATGATCCCTCATTCTTAAAGGACACTTTACAGGAGTTCATCCTGAGTGGCTTTAAAGAGGGAGACATGTATTTTCACCTTTTTTAAAAGCTGGGAAACAGATGCACATGGAGATGAAATAAGACAAAATGAAAATCCAACTGTACAGCTAGGAATAACTCACAGACCACCCATCTGATGTGTCCTTCCGCATGGTGCTCTGAAAATCCACACAGGAATGGAGGGTGAGGTCACAGCTTCTGCCTTCAAATCTGCCATAAAATTCACTGTGTTTGTATATATTTCATTCTGCACATCTCAAAGATCTTGAATGGACTCACTTACATCTTTGGGAATTGCTTTTTGATGGGTAGTTGTGAAAATGTTTTACTTGATTTTTTTTCAAAACCTGCCTGTAGAGGAGAACATTTGCAGTTAAAGGGAAGTACAAGTGAAGAGACCTGAGTTTTGCCTTCCCTTATCTTTAGGCCCTGATTTCACCATGATGCAAATAAGCTCATTCATGAGAAATCACAAGTACTTCTTGTTTTTCAAGTGTTAAGCTAAAAGAGAACATAAATGATTAGAGGAGTGACCATGGGGATTGTTATTCTTATATCTCTGCTTGTAAGTGTTGACATATTTCTGAAGTGACTCAGAAAGTCAAGGGTACAAGATCTACTAGAATTTGGAAGCTGTGCTCATTAATGCTTTTCTGCCACTTGCATATAAAAAGCTACCCTAGACTGAGTACAAGGCAGAAGAGCATGAATCATTTGCTGGAATTATGTTGCTTTGGGTTAACAGAGCAGATATGATTATGGTTTGTTTTGTCAAAGAGGTACTAAATAGTGACTTCTGAAAAACCACACTCTCCTCCTCCACCCCACCCAAGTGTTATTAGGATTTCTTCCAGTCGTCATTGTAATGTCTGAGTGCTTAGTCTGGCTCTGAAAATCCATTTAGTCTTGGCTAGGAATTTCAATGGGAGTTGGGTGGCTCAGACTCCAGGGAAAATCTAAGCTCTTATTAAAGTACTTAAATTGTAACCTCTTCTAGTCCTGACCCCTTTCCCTTGCAACTGAGAGGAAGCCTCGGCTCTGTCCTGCAGTTTTGCAGCTAATACTTGAGTTGTCTTCTGACAAGATTTTCCATCCTGCCTGGCACTTCTGTGCCTTTTTTGATCTCTTTTTCTTTCTTCTTTCATGAAGCAAAGGAAATTCTGTTGTGACTAACAAACTTGCTGATGTACTCAAAAAGAAAAAGATATCTTTACTGTCTCAACATCCTTTTTATGTATTCATATTTGAATAGGCAATTCGGTATGTGAGAATGGGACCTCAAGACCTGTACACTCACAGTCTGCTGGTGAAGGTAGGCCTTTGGACATCCTTCTGGAGAGGGATGATTAATATTAGCACTATTCATTAATGATTCTGCAAACTTCTGCTTGTACAAGCAATTCTTCCTTTCATTTTCTCCTGACACTCAAATTATTCTATTTGAAAGGAATGAAAATACTCTTTCAAGTGAAAATTTCAGGATATGCACCAAATATAATAAGCTACTTTCCTGTACACAAGGCAATGTCTGGCATCAACAGGCTTCAAAGGGCTCACTGACACAAGACCCTTTAAAAGTAATTTTTTTTTTTTTTTTAAGAAAATTTCGGAAAGAAAATAATCAGCAGAACAAATAAGGCAATCTTACTTCCTACACTGGTCCACATTCTATGATTTTACCCTTTGGTATTTTGCCACCTACCACTTCAAGGGTCCACCACAGGAACTTCATTCAATGAATAGTAAGTTTCTGATGGTCTCTCAATCATTTTATGAAGAGTGTCTGCCTTGGGATATCTGCAAACTTTGTAGAACTGAACCTGGCTTCCTAAATAACATGATTATCACCTGTTGCAGGAAGTGTCTTGGGAAGATAAAGAGTAAACCTGCTGTCAGATTCACCATCCTCTCTGTAAGCTGAAGGTAGCTTGTGTATGAGACATACAAAAGGAAGGTAGCCTATTTTGAAGCTCACATGTGCTCGGAAGGGGCAGGGTCCATTGCAAAAGGAGTAAAATTGCTGCAAGCCCCATTGGGCTTGTAGCCCACCAAACACTATAGAAGTTTCTCTGAGCTTCAATCCCAGTGGACACTGAGGAACTGTGGTGATAGCAGAGAAAAAAGTGGTAACGTTGGTAAAGTAATTAAAAGCATCTCTTACCGCCGTGTGCTTCCTCCTGCTCACAGACAAGCTGCAAACAGCTCACCAAACCTCCTTATTGGCATGCTAAGCTGACCAGCACGCTCAGGCCTGCAAGATCCTGTGTGCTCTAGAGGATGTATTTAAGCACAGATCTCCCTGCACAGACTATGAGTCTGGCCAAGGTGATGCTGACCTATCCCAAGTGTATTCATTTCCCTCTTTGTACTATGAAGTTTCCATTTACAGATCAAAAGCAGAGTTAAGAGAGGTGAAAATATATTGAGAGAAGCTCCTGGAAGGGCACAGAGGCTCAGGAGGAAAACATATTGCTCAGGTATTAGCCAGACCTGGTGAGGCCTGGCAGATGGCATCTATCCTCATAGACCACTGAGCTCCAGCAATGATTCTTCCAGAATTTCTTACTTCTCTATGCTAAAGTAAATCCCAACTCCCAGCAAAAATGAGTGAAAAGGCAGTGGTTGAGATTCTCCCATAGAGGGATAGAGAAGGATACAAGGTTTGGTATTCAGCTTTAGCCTGAAGAAGGGTTTTATCCATATCTGACACTCTTCAAAAGGTCTAACCCCTTCGTGCCTGCATAGCTAGGATGGAAATCTCATCAGCTTCTGCTTTCTTGTGAGACTCTCGGGGCTTCCTGCTTCTTGCAGGCCTGCGAATAGCACAATATTTCCTCACAAAACTACACCCTTGCATGTACTGAATACCTCCAATCTTCAATAGCTACCATTGGTTTGGGGCAGGGATGCGGGATGGAAAACCTACAGTTTTCAGCCTGAATTATCTCATCACCAAATCCAGATTTCCCACAGGCTTCACGTGCCATTTTTTAAACACAACTTGCCTACATCAAAGTCTAGTTCATCTAGATTATTGTTGTTTTATGTTTGTTTTTTTCATGCTGGTTTAGATTCTCCCCTTCTCTTAACCATACAAGCGCACTTTTTTCCCTCCATGTTTTGGCTGATGAGAGGTGTGGAAATTTTGCACACTCAGCCACTTCTGAGCATCCCTTCAGGACAGACTGTTGCTGCCACTGGAGTTTAGCTATCAGTGACAAGTACTATAATGATACCCATGGGAGAAGAAACACTTAATTTGACATAAAACTTTGCTCCAGGAAGTTGCTTGACATTCTGGCCGTTATTAAATGCCTATGTTTGTGCCCTGGTAGATTAAGGCCATGCAGAATTCTGTATTTTATTTGGAGCTAGATTTAGGAGGGATATCTGGCTCAAAGGCTGATCCGTACTTGTTTTCCAAAGCTCATTCATTTGGAAGATATTATTCAAAAAATTACTAGTCTGAGAGAAAGAGAGCCTGAGAACAATTAAATACTTTAAATAAAAGAAGAGAAACAATGTGAGAAACTACCACTAGCCTAAATTTTACTATCCATTACATTCCATGTTGGATGATTTAATTAATGAACTTGTCTGCAGCCAGCTGCATACAGAAAACATCATGTGTTTCATTATTTATTTGCTCATTGGTGTGGTTTATTTGTTTGGATTTTTTTTTCTTTTTCTCTATCTCCAGCCCACTGAAGGGAAAACATGATGTTCAAAAGGCTGTTTATATTCAAAGAAACAACAAAGTAAGAGACTCAAACCACAGTCCTGTGCTGGTCTATAGCTAGCAGTTAATAATAGATAAACAAGGTCTAATGAAATAAAAGCCAGCATGGCCGCTTGCCCAACATGCAGAGCAAGTCAGATGTGGAGGTTTGGAAAAGCTGAGTTGTTTATTCCCCTGAATACACCTCTGGAGCTAATAAAGTCACTAAGGAAGAGAAATCACAGGCCATGTTTTGTAAAGAAAGTAGTCTCACAGGATTCCTGAATCAGCCAGCCAAAAGCAGAACTGATTACCAAGCATATGAAAGAGCAACTATTTTTTCCATTAAAGGATTTTATATTTACTCTTGATAATATTAGGTTAAAAAATATTTTAAGATACAGCTGACTGGTATCTGAATTACAAATAAGCAACCTGTTAAAATAAATTAAAGGGGAAAATATGAAGGGTGAAATCTCTAGACCATATCCATCAAATCTCTAAAATCTTGTCTTTTACAGGCAGCATAATATTTTGAGAATACAAGTCTGTGGGTTGGCCTACATAAAGTCTGAATACTGATTTAACTAAATCAGTCTTGCGTTTGTCTGTATGAGGAAAGTGATTCAAATAAATATTGTGTAATAACCTACTCTGGAATCATTTCCTTTAGACATGCTATTCTGAAATAAAAGTCTCTTTATTCCACAATCATTAGCGTGCTGTTGAAGCAGAGGGTTCAGCTCATTCCTCAGGCCAGCAAGCTCTTGAAAACCTCACGCCTTAGTATACAAGAGATGTGAATGAGGAGAAGTGGTTTATTAGTGATGACCAACAAATAGATTACAAACATCAGTCTTTATTTGCCTGTTAGCAGTTAATTACCTATAAAAGCATCAAAATCATAAAAAATATGATATTTTGAATAGCTGTGACCGTGTGGAATTGTTCTTGAAGTCTCTAACACTGAGCCTAAACTGTTTCATTTCTAACTTACAAAAAATCATGTCTAGGCAGTCTGCGTTAAGCATGTGCATCCATAGCACAGAACAGCTTAAACCACTTTTTACCTAAAATATAGGTAAACCAGTTATAAAGCTGTGCATTAACAAGGTGGCTGTGTCAGGAAATATATGGTTTGTTCCTCTCTCTGCTACCAACTGGCTCTTGCTTCTTGCACTGACTTGCTCTTTTAACTTGTTTTCCTGTTTAAATAAAAACATACTTCATGAAATGATTTAAATTTGGAAAAATTTGGAATAGGAAAGGTATTACTTTAGGGCAAGGTAGTCCATAAGTCCATATTAGAAAATCTTCTCTTGGCTATAGCCTAGCCAAAAGCCCTGAGAAAACTATCATTTTTTATTGTTTCGCAAGGGTTTGGGGGGAGAGCAAAGTCTTTCTTAGCCCTGCTTATCTTTACAGTTCTGAGGTCTCAGTGCTACCTTGAAACAGAACAAAAGTGGCTGTGAGCCCAGGAATAAACGAAGCCAGTCACAGACCATGAACAGTAGGTCAAGCGATGTCAAAAAGACTTGTGATAATAAAAAATGCAGGAGAGGAGGAAGAACATTTACCCTCATTTAAAATACTTTGCAGTCTAACTATCCCAGTGTAGACATTTGTCTTTCCATTGTGAACCACCGGGATCCACATTCACATCACCTCTGCCCACAGTTTCCTGTTATTAATGTGTTTGCAGAGATGCTTTATGAATGATACCAACCATCACAGATATTAGAGAGAGGAAATAAGAAATAGGACATGCCCTGTCCTTGCCCATTAGATTATTTTTCCACTGTCACTTTATGGAAGTCCTGCCTTTTGTTTAATTCACTTTATTTTTCATGTATAGATGCCAAGGAATAGATTTCCTCAGACAGCTTTAAAACCTACTGAATTCATTGCACAATACTGCAGTATAAGGCAGAGCCTGTATTTAAAACTGGGAGCCCCAGGCTCTGAATCAGGGAGAAACATCATGCATTCAGGAGCTGGAAAAAAGGTGCATTCAGTCAGCCCTGGTACTCCAAGACCTCACTCGTCTTCGAAGTCATAAAAAATAACAGTCAAAAAAACCCACTACCATTTTTCCAGTGACACTAGAACCATCCAGGGAAATGCACTGATGGAATATAATTGTAGTAAAAGTTCAATGAGAAGATCGAACCGTGATTGATGAATCCAGGGAGGAAAAAGAAGGAGGCATATCTTAAGGCCTGTTCAGTGTATCATACTAAGAGTCAGCATTCACAGACCAGTGTAATTAATCTGAGCAGCAATCACTTATGGAAATGAAAGGGAAGTAAACTGGCTTTGGATAAATAATATTCATTTTTATGCTTTAGATAAACAATACTCATTTTGATTCTATTGAAATCAGTAGCAAAAATCTCATTGTCTGCCATGGGCTTGTGTCATCCAAAGCACTCTTCTAAGTTTGCCAATGTGCAAACCGCTTGGTCATGCAAAGGTTGCTGAATTAGCAGCCTGTCTTTTAGCTTTTCAGAACTGACAGTCTTGCTGAAGGTAGGAGGCAGGTAAGATGAGAGAATACTACAAGTAATTTGAGGGAGGAAGGAGATAGAGTAGGTAAAGGCAAATAAGGAGAAGAGAAGGCAAAAGGAAAGATAAGCATTTAGTCAAGATTTATGACAATACCTGAAGTGGATAAGCAGCTTATGTTGATGGAAAAAGTGACAGACAATGAGCCATCTTCACTGTTAACAGAAACATCAAATGGGTGTTCAAGTGAGCCTTTACTGAGAATGCTACAAGTGTTACCTACACTGTCTGGTGATCATGGTTTAAAACCAAGGTATCCACGGGGCTTCTTTTTTTACACAGGGTTAGAATGTCAAAGTAGTCACATCCAAAGCTATATTAAGTTTTCTTTTTCCTGTTGACTCATTTCTCAACTAGCCCCAGCAGGAGTAAGCACTGCCACACAAGCGGTCACCAAGACTCTTGTCTTGAAGGTGAGGAAGGTGGCGGAAGTTGTTTGAAAATATACACGAAGCTGTGGCAGTGTCCTTCCTTGGCTTTACAAGTGGACTGGGTTTATGTCACCTAAAGCATGAAAATGTAATCAGACCTTTTCTCAGTTCTTTGTTTCTGTAACGGCTCATGAAAACTAACCTCTGCATGTGGATCCTCTGTGAAGGCCAGCGGCAGGGAGAGAGGAGAAAAATGGATGCACTTGAATAATTCACAATACTCTTTGGGAGCAGAGAACTGGCTATGGATGCCATACTTCCCAAACCAAAGAGAAGTTCTGCTGTTACCCCATTGCCTCTCAACCAGAGATAAGTTATCTGAAAGTGTTGTTTCTATTTTGTGTAAAGCCACTGTGCTGGCAGATATTCTTAATTTTGGATGGATTTTCTACAAAAAATATCACTAATCTGCACAAGTTCCCAACACACAAAGGCCATACATTAAGATACTCTCTGAAAAGTTAAAACTGGATAAAGGAGAACAAAAATGACACACACTCATTTGTCCTAAATGTATCTAATTTGGGGGTGGGAGATGGAGGGGAAGTGAAATATGACTTTTTTTTCTGCGCAGGAAGGGCCAATTACCAATTCAAGTGGCAAGTAAAAAGACCCTAATTACAGCAACTATTGGGATGAACTGAGAACTGCTGTCCTCCACGAATTTTCCCTATTATTGCTATGCTGGTTCAGCTCCTCTGATAGGAGCTCTGGAACAGACACAATGTCAAGTTACGCTATACACAACGTTATCTCAGTATGCTCAGAAGAGAAGAAACTGCAAAGATGTTAAAGCCCCAGCCCCAGCTGGTGCTGTATCTGTGTTAGCACTGTAATGGTAATACTATGATAGGAATGAAAAAGAATTATGGTCAGAAAAAGCCTTAGTTTACATAAATCCTTGGAAAGTTCTGCAATGATATCATTTAGAAGTCATTCTGGAGATAAAGTCTGTAATGTCAATTCTGGAACTGGATCCATATACCCATAGGCAATTGGCTACAGAACCTGGAGACAGAGGTAGAACTAAACCAGGTAAGTCTGTTGAGGAAAAATATATTCTCAGCAGCTGCCAAAAGTTAAACTCTAACAGCCTGTAAGATTAAAGAGAGAGAGAGAGAGAGAGAGAGAGAGATTAGAAAGAGTCAATCACAGAGTAATAGGAAAAGGGGCAGAAAGGAACGTTGAGTTGATGTTTTCTCCATCCCCTTGTAAGCATTATTCATGTCTGTGTGCACAGCATTTCCAGCCTACTCTTTAAAACTCCAAGCACTAGCACATGCAACCCTCTTTAGCACTTCACTGTCACTGTTACTGGGAAGGTTTTCATCTGCCCTGAATTTTTCCTGCTGCAGTTCAAGCCCATCATTTCTGGTCCTTACTTCAGTGGAAGACAAAAACAATACTTTCCTTTGCAGCAACTTCTTTTTTTTTTTTTTTTTTTTTTTTTTTTTAATGTGTATGAAGAGCATTATGATGTCTCCTTTCAGTTTTCTCTAGTCTCGTAGAGACTAAACATACACAGTTCTTTCAACCTTGCAGACAATTTACAATCTAGTCACTTTCATAAAAGCCAACTAGAAGTAATTTCGGGTGCTGCACTCAGATGGTCTGTCATTGTTTTTCTGATGGTTTTACAAGTATATTTTCCTCCATTCAAAAATAATAAAATAATAACAAAACCTCTCTCCTTGTAGTCTGAAGGACCTACACAAACAAAAAGGAGAAATGACTAACTGATTATTCACAAAAAAAAAAAAAAAAAAAAAAAAAAAGTTCAGCTGACTCACTAAGTGCTGTTGAGATGTTGAAATCGGGGGGAAACTCTATTAAAAAAATAACCCTTTTACATCATATAATTATTTTAAGTGGGAAGTCAAATATTGACTTCCCTGGTCTGTCATGCACAAGTCTGGAAGGCTGTAGCCTTGCCGCCCCCCAGCCTCTGTGTGTTGCAATGGGCAGCCTGGTCACTGCTGTGCACACTGGATGGATGGGTCCCTCAGTGCTCCTTTGACAATTCAAACTAGAAATGCCCAGGGCAACAGCATGAAATTTTGAATTTAGCATTAGAGTAGAGTCTCTGGGAGATGGGAAAGCCATGATGCCGCAGTGATATTTAAACTTTCTGGGTCTCATATGCTACCCTGGCACCATATGAATTATTCAAATCCCCATTTCAGGCCATGACACATCTGATTTCCAAAACCTGCTGTCTTTTTCAAGGTCCATATTAACCAGCACAGCAGGCCAAGCATGTGTGTGTTTTTTTACACCATTTGGTGATTTTATTTTAAGGATCCTCACTCTCTAGTTTTTACAGGATGTTCTTGCTGTGAATTTTCTGTTTCCCTTTTATAAACAGCATTTCATATTTCTCTCCTTACCATTTACCAGTATTTATGTGCCGTATCACAAGGTGTCAAACAATTATACAAATCTCCAAAACTCTCAAAACAAATCATAAAGTCTCTATGGCACTTTAAACTAGATTTTAACAGGTAGTGAAATATTAGTAGTGACATGACTGTCTACCACTGTGTAAACAGCAGTGAAAATTCCAACTTCATTGATAGCTGCAGAGACACTGGCCAAAAATATTTCAAGTCCTTCAGCTCCTGGTCCCAGTAATGCAGTTGTCAGTCTGTTAAAGCAGCAGTTCGCTGAATAACAGCTTCTGGCAAATGCCAGTGTGCTTGCTGCAGTTCACTAGGTGTATTTACCACTGCTCAAAAATGTTTGCCTTTATCAACAACTGTTTTGCTACTTGCCTGTAATTTCTCCGTTTGAACACTGATGCAAATGCATCTTAGTGCACATAATGTCGTCTCCTGTGACAGGTCAGAGCCCTATACCACATAGAAGAGGGCTTCGTTGGGACAAAGCCTTCTCCACTGCCCTCAGCCCTGGCTCGAAGCACCTTGCAATGACATGGTCAAGAGAAATACCTCTTTTAATCCCCTCAGCCACTACCCTATCTTGGCTTCCTCAGACTCATGCAGGTAGTCAGTCTTTGCTGTTCTTTGATTTCCTTTGATCAGACCCCTCAAGACCATGACAGAGATGGTCATGTCTTTACTTGATACCTTAGATAAAACAGTTTTTGATCTTCTGCATTAGTTAAGGGTTTTGTGACCCTGATACCTCGGTCAGGGCTGTATTTGAACACATCCTGAGTTCAGCCTAAAGCCCAAACATAAGCCAGTATCTGCTTGATATGTACACACAAATATTTACTTGAATTTAGTTGAAATGAAGTAACTGGCCATTTAGATAGACTTAATTCAAAATCAAGACAGCATAATTCATGATATTTTGGATTTGTTTCTGAGGCAGGCAGGGCTTGATTTAGGCTGAATTGAAATGAAGTTTGAACTGAAGTAGGATAGGAGATTTGCAGACAATAAGACCAGAAAGCACCACTAAGCTATTTAATCTGCCTGAGCTAATATCTTTGCAATGGCAAAATCAAATTTTGTGGAAAAGGCATCCGGTACTCATTTGAACACTACAAAACAGAAAATTTTCTACATCCTTGGGTTGAAGCAAGGCTGATCACCCTCACTGTTGAAATATATTTCTCTGTGTCAGGGCCTGAGGATGCTCCCAGCCCTGGCCCTGATCCCATCTCAGCCCAGCCTGAGGCTGTCAGTCACTGCCCCATAATGCTGCAGTGGTGCTGGCTTCAGCCCCACCGTGGCCCTGCCCCTGCCTGGCCATGGGTCCCCCAGCCCCCATTCCAGTCCTGGCAGCCCCTGGTCAGCAGCACCCAGATGTATTCAAGAGCGATTTCATGACTGCTGTTTTCTACCCAGGAAGATGCTCCATGCTAAGTTAATTGCTTCTCTATCTTCCATCATCGAAGCATACTGAACAGTTTACCTCTCTCCTTGCAAGGTGACTTTATGAGCATTTGGCTTAATGCTCCCACCCCCTCTTCACTTCTAAAAACTTCCTTTAAAAACATGAACACTGGCTCTACGCTCTTGCCTTCCTATGCACTGTTTCTCTACCAAAAAAAAAAAAAAAAAAAAAAAAAAGATGACGTTATCTCTCTGTTATTCTGCACAGGTAAGAAGCCAAAGATCACACTGGTCCTTCTGGAAATGGCTGCACCCAGGGACTCACATAGACTTGCTAGACCCTGTTTCTTGCAAGGGCTTAGCTAATGTGGCTTAAAACCATGTTGTTACTTAAAAAGATGTGTTTTGCTGTGGATAGAAAGTCCAAAGTTCAGTATTCAAGTGCCTTTTATTCATCAGAATAAAAATGGTAAACTTTGATGGTGACAGCCTGAGGCTCACGGACCTGGCAAACATGAACAGCTTTTCCTTTTTACAAAAATGAGCTGAGATTGCTCACCAAGTTTTCCATTGTTTATCAACCCTTGTAAATATCTGTGGGTGTCTCTATTCATAAAATATTTTGTATTTGGGAAGGAGTCTTTCCAAAAAGAAGAGGGGAGAAAATAAGGGGAAATATATGGCATGCCAACAGTAGCAGCAGCCAATGCAGCGAATGCCAAGAGGACTTTAGCATGGTTTGTGGGAGGTCCATTGCTTACCCCTATCCAGTTCGCACTAGCTTTTCTGTCTCAAGGACAACCTTACCAATTGATACAAAGAATTTACCTTGCAGCTCTATATGCAAGCAGAGTTGATTGATGTTTACTTTCTAGAACAGTTTAAAGCAGTCAAGAAACAGACAGGCAATCCTGACTGTAGTAGACGCTCTTTAAAGAAAACACGGGCGGACGGCCAAAGTGTCATTTCTCTCTTGTTCAAGACCTTTGCATCATATGCAGGAGAGCTGATATTTCAAGGACATGTCCTTCTTGTTTGGTACAGGGATTCCTGAGTATGCCGTTCATACTTTTCCAATTTCAGAGGGGGATTTGAAAACATGGAAATGCCCTTGCTGGGAAAGTGTGCAAAATATGCTCATTTCTAGTGGCTTTCTAATACAAAGGCATTATGCTGTAGGAAGAAAGAGAAAAAAAAGCGTTGCTCAGTTTTGATATACCATCCCAGCCACAAAACACAGCAAAACTGAAAACTGTTTTTGAGAAACATCATCTTAATGTATCATTTAAGGTGTTTCATTTGTGCTCATCCCTTATGTCCAGACTTTGTCTCTCACAGAGCATAGTGGCACACCCTAGACAGGAGCCATTTCCTATGCTGTATCCTTTATGTTGGCCACAAAGAAGACAAAGGTATCTGAACCAACACACCCATACAGCAACAACTCCAAATCAGATTTTGCTGGAATTGGACTTTTTTTTTTTTTTTTTTTTTTGTAGAAAATTCCATATTCCCTGAGAAGCAGATTCTTTTGCTTCATTGGCTCCAGATTCCAATTTTCTGTCACAAACAATTAAAATAGAACATTTTCAACTAGCCCTCTCACTTTGCAAACCCCCTAACGTTTATGCTTATTTTTTTTTCTGGCAAGTACAACTAAACTTTGGAAACATTTTTCCTCCTTCATTTTTCTATCTGAAAATTTATGAGTTCATTGCATTTCCTGGTAAACTGAATCTTCTTCACTTTGTAAACCTGCAAGAAACAACAGTGTTTATTTTTTTCCTCTCTCTCTTTTTCTTTCTTTTTTGTTTTTTAAACTTTGAACAATATTTTTCTGCCTTCCTACCTATGGCATTAGTGGGGGCCTCATAAGAGACTGTGAAGCTAAATTAGCTCTGATAGTCATTCCAGATCTTAGGTACTTATATTATTATTACTAAAATTTGTTTTAATTCATTTTAATAATAATGAATCTCAGTTATGGAAAGCAAAACTGCTAGAACAAAACAACAAACCAGAATCTCCCTTCAAGAGTCAGGAACATAATAAGAAGGAGAAAGTAATCTTGGTTTCTTTTATTGCTCAGCAAATCCTCCCAGATATGCTGTCCAGCACTGGTCTACACTGCAAGTGTAGCATCCTGTTGCTGCCATCTTACCAGTAGTTCTTCTGGCTGAGGTTTATACTATAGATTAAAAGATTTTGCATTCCTCCTTCTCATATTGTTCAAGCTTGATTCAGCATATTTTTATTAGGTGAAAAGGCTGTTTTCAGATTGTCTTTACTGAATAAAAAGAGACAGTCATGCGAAAAAAGCTTGTGTTCAAAGGATATTACAAGGGTCAATCCCTGTGCACTCAGATTTATTTGCTAGCATACATCCTAACCACTGGACTATACAATGTACTTGTGGGCATACATGCATTATGATGCAGCTTTTCATAGGTACATGAAAACACACAAGTTGCTTCTTGAAAATCTGAGCTTAGCTACTGCACAGACAGCAGAGTAGAGGAGAACTTGGTAAAAAATTAAAAAATTAAAACCTGCTTACTTTTATATTCTAAAGCACTAGTCTGAGACTGAGAAGAACTGAATTCTCTTCCTGGGGTTCCCACAAATGTCCTGTTGAGCAGGAGTTGTAACAATGCCAGCATTTGAGGCTGTCAGAGTAGCAGGATGCACAACAACCTCAACCATGCTATTTCCTTGTTTTCACAATCTGTACATGATGCTACTGCTAAGCATTTTTGCTTGGTTTTTGCTGGGGGAGGTGGGAAGGAAGGAGGGATATTGGGAGGATGAGTTTCTGACAACAGGTGTGGAAACTCAAGTTCAAGAAGTAAATGTTGGGAACACCAAGACCCGCTGCAGACCAGAATAAGAATAAAACCCATGCATGTTAGTCATCTTGCCCCTTTCCTATTTACAAAACAAACCTAACTCTCTCCTCTAGCTAGACACTCTGTCTCCCTGGGAATATAAATTATTGTGTTGGTTTATGTTAGCTTAGCATATTTTGGTTGCTCATGATGAAAGGAGTGCTTTTAAAGAAGCCTAGGTAATATTGCTCCTGCTCATTCTGTTCTGCTCCAAGATCTTTCCCAAGCTGGTAATATTTGTAACAGAGCAGTTGTCATTCTGTGCTTTTCACTCATTCCCCTGAGTTAGCTGTCAATGCAAACAGTCAAACTCATGTAGCAAGAAACTGCATTGCTGTTCTCCAAGAGATCCTAAGTTACCAGCATGTGGTTCTCATTTGGAAGGACTGAGAAGGAGCAGTGTTCTCATAATAGCTCCAAATAAAAACCGTCTACTTGAAACTAAAGAGTACAGTGAGAGGTGATGTCCTCAGGAATACTTTTTTTTTTTTTTTTTTTTTTTTTTTTTTTTTAAGCCAGAGTGGTACAAAAAGATGCATTCATTTGCCAGCCTCATCATCTTGCCAGAATATATAGAGAAGACTCCTTTCTCTATGACCTCAATGAATTCAAGAAACCCTACTAAAATGGGAGCATTTGCATCAGTGCATCATGGGAATCAGGCTGAATCTATATCCTGATTGAAAGTGAAGAGTATTCAAAGGCAGAGAAAATTTTAAAGCAATTTTTACATTTAATATTTTCTCAGCTGCTGCCACACACTGCCACATTAAAACTGTGCTGATCTAATTTTCTTACCTAAACCCATGAAGCCACTTACAGCCTTTGCTATAGTCTAAACATCATTGTAAAATCATATTTTGTTTTACCATTCTACTATAAAGATTGATTATTTCTATTTAGCTTACTACATATACTTGAAGCATCAGTCGTTATTCTGAAAACCTCCTCAGTAGTGTTTAAGTTAAACATAAATTCTATTGCATATAATTGTGCTACAGAATACCACACATGCAAGTTTGATGTAGCTAACCCTTTTCTAGGGCAAAGAATATACAGGTCTTATTGGCCGGCTTTGGCATCTGAAAGATTCAGGTTGCAGACTTAGTTTCCTCCTCCTAAATTATGAGTCTCAAAAAGCAGGAATTATCTGAGAGTGAACAGGCAAGGAAGTCTATATTATAGACAGCTTGCCCTTAATAGGAAAGGGCTATGGCTGTGATGTCTCTTAGGAAAGTTTGGCTAAATAGGAAGAGCGGACCAGGATGGAAAATGTGAGAATTAGGTCTAGGACATGCTAGGTCTAGGCCTTAACCTTCAAACCTTGGAAGGTATAAAGGGATGGTCTTGCTGAATGTGGTATCACAATTTATTGATAGCAAGAGAAAGGATCATGGAGATACTTGTGGAGTAAGAGGAAATATTTATCAAACATATGATGGCAAATATTTTGGCTTTCTATGAAAAAAGCCTCTTGTGATTTATGTAAAGCCTGGTCATATTATTTTTGAAAAGAGCTCATTTTGATGAACTTCCCACTTTAAAAATTTTGGAAACTGAAAAAAAATCTACTTTTTAAAGAAAACTTATGTTTCTGAATAAACTTTTCTTTCTGCACTGAAAAATAAGTTTAGTTTCAGGAAAATCTAATGTAAAGAAAGCAGATCTGCCTTGAATAACCTAATAAACTTTCTTTTTTCTTTTATCTCTTTCCCAAAGAAAGTTCTTCTATGTTTCCTAAGTAAGAATATGACAGTTAAAAAATTTCTATTTTTTTCCTGAATAATAGCATTTTTCCACTCCCCCCCTTGCCTTGCTTCATGCTTTTATTTTTCTTTAGGTTTGTTTTAATTCTTTGGTTGATCTGAAAAGGGAAGAATTTCGGCTTTCACAGAGATCAGAGTTTAAGGTGACCACTTTGTTATTGTTGTGAGCATTATTGCTGATTAATGATTATTAACCTCCTCTGGCAGTAGTATAGATGATTTCCCAGGTTCATAGCTTAAGATGAGGAGTCACAAAAATCATATATGCACTATGACTGTAGGTAGGAAACCTACTTGTCTCATAAGAGGTTCCCAAAATCAGGGATAAAACAGACTTTCTAAACACTTTTTTGAGCATGCTGAGACAGGAGGAAGATTCAAAGAAAGTCCACACAACTCTGGATTGCCTAGTCAGCCTCCCAGACTTCAATTCATAGCCATCATACTTGTAGAGATGAGATATATGAGGAATTAAGCAGACAGTGGCTGCCAGGCACGTGATGTGAATTGGAGCAGATCTGCAGGTTCTTTGTCCATCCTGTCTCTGGAGTAGCTAAAACATACCTCTAAATACCCGTGCAAAAAATAAATTACTTTGAATAGGAGAAAATTCAGAATCTTACCCTTTAGGTGGATTCTGTAGAGTATTTCCCAGTCATTCAAGTCACTTTGCTGTTCAAGAATGCTATGAATAAACTAGTAAAACACGTTTCTATTATTGATTTTTCCCTCAGTGCCTCAATATAATTTATGGTCACAACTTGATTAAGTTTCTGACATTTCATGTGGCACTCTAAATGCAGTCACCCTCATAGCACAGAAGGAGACGCCCAGAAGGCACCTCCAGACTACTAGGCAGGTATTCAGAAGAAAAGACAGAAAGAAGAAAAAATCAGTAGAATTTTGTATACTGATTATAGTAATAATAATAAATAAATCCCTCTTTATAGGTTCCATTGGGAGGCAGAATAGAAGGGGTTAGGAGTAGCAGCAGGGATTTCTGCCAGCTCTAGAAAGAAGAGCAAGGACAATGCTGGCTCACTGCAGGATGCCTGTTTTCCTCCTACCAGTTTTGAATGACTGCCAGAGAAAGAATATACTCAAGAATATCTCTCTTTAGAGTGCCTATGTTCATGACTGTAGTGCTAAATACATACAGAATGGCTCAGCTACACCTTCAAAATATGAAATAGAACTGGTCAAAAAGTTTGACCAAAACCTTGCTGAAAAGACAACTTTGTCCAACAGTTTTCATGAGAAAGTATCTTCAGTAATTTCAATTTGAGATTTCTGTCAGAAAGACAAAATACTAAATTAGGTATGTCTCAAAGATGCCAAAAATAAAACTCTCATTTTTTCCTTTTACTTTTTCTTGCCCAGAAAGATGATTGAGACAGTTGTTTTCCTACCTTTTACTTTAGCATTTTTTCCCAATGTGCTTCCTTCTTCTTCCTTTTGTTCTAATAGTTAAAACAGCAAAAGAAGATGGAAAACAACTCAACTGCAGTCAGAAAGACTCCTTAAATCACCTCTACTCCCCCCAAAAACTTCAGTTAAAATAAAATGTTCCCTTTTATTATTTGTAACATTTCAAGCAGAGAAAATCTCCAGACGATCTCCAGAGGTCTTTTCCAACCTCAGCCACTCTGTGATAAACAACTCCGTAACAAGTCAATGCTCTCACCAGAGCAAGGGGAGTCAGGTTGTCTGACTCTCTGCTTAACACTTAATGAAAGCCCTCACAAGCTGTTAGTTCCCTTGTGGGACTAGAAAAGCGACGGCAGCCTGCTCCTTCTCTTGCACTTCTGCCACCCATGGTGCAGAGTTAGGAGAAGCATCTTCAGAGATTTATGGTGCCTCCCTCTGAACCTTTTCTATCTGAAATTGTTCTCATGGTGGTACATTGCTAGCCTACTGGAATGCCACTGGGTTTGGCTTTGTTTAACAGCTTGGCATTTCCACAAAAAAATAAGTCAGGCCTTTAATTTAGATGTTTGCTTTATGCCTTCAAGTTTTAATACTTTGGTCTGAGACATTTAAACTGTACCCATTATTTCTGCAGATCATATAATCAGATAGTACTACTAATAATACCACCTAATTGGCTTTTCTTTCTGCTAATGCATATTTCGCTAGTCTTGATGATTATTCTAAAACATAATGTGTTTCAGTTGTTACACAAAAAGAGAATTAAAGAACCTTAATGCTACAGTGAACTTTTTTTCCTGTTTAAGTATAAATTACTTTTTCTGATGCAAATTTCTGGAGTAGGAGTTAAGCCTGGTCTCAATGAAACTAAACCTGCCATACCTTCAGCAGAATGCTGTTTGCAAGGGGACGACTTTTTTTTTTTCCTTTGAGAGCAAGCAAGGAGCAGTGTTTCCCTTGTACTCAAAGCCTGGATTCTATCCACTATGGATATGGTTTCTATGATTGTTATATGAAGCTTTAGCCTGTCCGTGGTACAAAAATGTTAGGTTCTGTGCTATACATGAATAATAGGCTCAAGTTAGACTAGATCCCTGCTCCTCAGATAAATATATTGTATTTCCATAACAACCTAACAATTCTTGGCAGATTAGTAGTTAAAAAAAATATATTGTGCATGAATCTCTCTTTAAGTGTGTCCTGGGAGAAGGTCTGGAAATTAAGAGCAAATGCACAACAGGAAAAGATTACCATCAGTACAATACCAAAGCAGCTGGCATCATTTCTTTAAGAAAATGCTATCCCCCTGCGTGTACTGCCATATTCTTCACAGCACTAATGCAAACAAGCTTCTGAGCAGTTAATTTATTGAATTTCCAAAAAATTGTCTTAGCAAAATCCAAACAAAGTGGTAACACAGGAATTAGAGCAACTGTTTAACATGAGGTACAGAAAGAAATTACGGAAGTCTTGGAAAGAACTATTTTGTTTGTTATCCCTTTGTCCCAGCAAAATAGAGCTGGTATGAAATTTCTTAAGGCTTATATTGGCTGGAAAAGAGTAATTGTACTGTGTTCTCTATAGGCTGATCATGATGTTAAATTAATTTTCGTGAACATACTGTTTCCTAAGTGAATCTATTTGTACAGATTCAAGAACCCCCCCTCATTCAGATCTGCTAATTAGAACTGTCCAAGAGTTGAGATAATATTTCTAACTTCACTTAATTATTGAAATTTAATAAGTGTAGGGTGGTGCGTAGGAGGTTAAAGTGGGCAAAATAAAGCCTGGCTTCCATACAACACTGTTAGACTTACTCTTTAAGTAAATTCTGTGTCTATTTTTCTTTGCTGCTGTATGTAACATAGATATTCTGTTCACTGAATTCTGTTGAGGTGCTGCAGGGCTTAACTTGTTATAAAATACATTGAGACTTTCTGACTACTGTTGCAGAATTGCATGTATTAAACTTGCTTTGGAAGTGCAAAGAAATAAATTAAAGACACTGGGGTTAGATATACTCACGTGCCTTAAGACTGAGCCAAATTCAGGAGTGAGGTGGACCCACCTTTTGGCAGATTCCACTGAAGCTGTGCCAGCTAATGTCATGTCTGAATTTGGTTTGCTCAGCAGACCAACACAGAGACCTTCAGTTCACTTGGCTCCATGCATTATGAAACCAAAGGAACAGTATTTTGTGTGTGTAATGAGAACAGATTCACCCCCCACCATATGTCTAGATGATGAGCCATGCCACCAAGCTTTGTTTAATATTAGAGTGGACTTACCTAACATAGTCAAAGAGGGCTCACTATGAATTCAGAAGAATATGAATTACACCTGGTTCTCCCCTTCTTTTGAGTCAAGCTTGTTACCTTTCTCATACTCTTAAACCTGACAGCTTTGTTCTCTGCAGTCAGGAGGGACTTAAGTTCCTACTTCACAAGTTAAATTAGATTCGGGTGAGTGATCAGGCACTGCAGTTAAACATAAAGCAAAGGTAGCCCAATAGGAGGCAGATCACTGATAGGCTTAGCTGAGCAGCTTTGGTTCTCATGAATAGAAGATCATTGATTATTTCAGATGAAAAAAGTTGTTTGTGTTACCAGCTCAGTACTTTTAATTAAAATTATAGTAGTGTTGGATGAATGTTCTAGTAACTTAGATGAGTGGATTATCTTCAGGGTCTAGTTTGACTAACATCTTTTCAGCTACTAGGGAAAGTAATAGTGGTACTGATGCTCTGGAAAACTGTTATAGTTTACTTTTTTTTTTTTTTTTTTTTTTTTTTTTTTAAGATCTGTGGAATGGTAGGAGAATAGTTATTTCCAATAACCTAAGAAGATGTGAGAAAAGATTGTCAACTAGAAGTGTTTACAGGTGAACACATCAAAAGTGCACATGGAAACAAAGCACTTGAGAGGTGCAATGACTGAAGCACAGAAAGACCACATCCAGCCTGCTTGCTGATGAGTTTATTTTATAATTAACACAGGCAGGATTTGAAGTTAGGTCTTGCTCCCACTGAAGCCACTGACAAATTATTTTCTCTACTGAGCAGAGCTTAAGGCACTTAGTTCACAAGCCAAAGCAACCCTCATGGATTCTCCCGGGATCTAAGCAGTCCATATGTCTCCCATCAGTCCTGAAATCCTTATGTCTCAGAAAGAGCATCAATGTGATTCTCCTGAGTGTAATACAGCATAACTTTCTAGGTGTGAACAAAAGACTAGGCTACATGAAGGCTAGGAAAGTTAGGTATCTAGTGCTCCTTGCATAGGTCTTTATAATATGACAGCAACAACATAGTGCTGCTTTGATAACTAAAGCCCCTACCAAGAAAAACCCCTGTGCCAGGGCACCACTGATGCCATGGGAGGTACTGCAAAGAGGTGTGAATTTTACAAGAGAATGGGATATTCCATCAACCAGTCAGCTATAAGGATGTTTCTTCAGGTGATGGGACTGGATAATACACGTCTACAAAGCACCCATCCTTGGAGTTCTAACACTGAAGAAACACATGCTAGTGACAGTTTCTGTTTTCAAGGGTTAAAAATTTTAAAAAATGAAAAAAAAAAAAAAAAAAAGAAGGCTCCAAAAGACCTGTGCAATAAGCTGGCAAATTCTGCATTAAACAAAGACAGAAGGAATATTTTACTAACCCAAGCTGATGATTGTGTGTGAGGTGACAGGGAAAGGAGATAGAAGAACAGAGGAGAAACTGTTTGTTCTTTCTGTTTCAGCAAGAACATAAAACACTGCATTCTTATATTGATAAGAAAAAATATGTAATGACTTGATCAGTGTGTGATTCCTCCTAGGAAATGACTGGTAAGAGAATTTTTTCTTTAAAACAACATACTTCTTCCAGAGTTGCTAAATAATCATTATAAATATCTCTGCAAGTTGAAATAACAAGATCCTAAGCAATTTGAATGCAGACTCAGTTCTGAAAAATTGCTATGTAACTAGTTCCTCCATAGCACAATGACTATAAACTAGCATACAATGCCCAAGCCAGGTTTCATTTAATAGTCCTGTTTAGGAAATTATGCTTAATACTAATAAATGAAACAATAATCTAAAACACAGCAGACTTCTGGTTTCATTTTAGGCAATAAAATTCCTTTGTAAGCTGGTGATAGTGCATTTTACAGACATTAGGATAGCAGTGGGGGAAAGATGCTTTGCGTGGAGGAAATATTTGAAAGATGCTATTATCAGCACTCCCTGGCTAGCTGAACTTTGATATGCTACTATAAAATTGATCAGTGGATTCTAGTTAGGCTTTGGGAACAAGAATTTCTATTTGTGTAGCTAGGCACTGAAATAAGAGACCTGATTTAAGGGTATTCAGTCCTACTTTTGGAAGAAATGCTTAGAAAACCTGAGCATCAGAGCATGTCTTTTGGATAGCTCATTTGAAGGGTCCTGAGTTTGAAAATCTTAGCTCTTTCATATGAATTGTTAGTCAGGTCTCCTAAGGAAGTGAGAGGTGTGTATGTTCATCCTTAACAAATTTTGAACTCCTTGGCCAGTTTTAGGACTATTTGACAAAGAAGTGAAGATCTTTAAGATATTATATCTTCAAGTCTCTTAAAAGTAGGTAGCCAGTTGAAGAAAATAGAGTCTGTGAGGACAGAAAGCACACATTAAATAACAAAGCTGCTGATAGGAAAGAGCAGTTGTGAGTCCATGAAAAACTTTAGCCAGATCTTATACCAAGGAATTCAGTCACGGGTGTCAAGCAGGCCCTATTTGTCCCACTGCTCATGGAAATGCTCATTATTTCCTAGTGATTTTCCTCCCAGTACTTCTGTGCTTCTGTGTCTTGTCATATTTACATAATTAGCTTCATGAAACTTGTTTCAACTTCTCCATCAAGACCTCTTAGCACTCCTGATAAAGTCATAAACAAGTTAATGTGGGATGCTGGGAGAGATTCCCAGCTGGCCACATGCAGGTGAGTCCGGCCATAGGACCTCCTAATTTAAATCTTCAGGCCCTCCCCAGAGCATCTCACTTAACAAGTGCTTCAGTACACTTCTGTGTGATTTGCCAAGCTGTAGTGATGGGTAGCTCCCAACAGGGCTCTGGGCAACTTTGCCTGTTTATGGATAATGCACAACAGGACTTTCTCTGGCCAATGTCGTCGTCTGTGCAGGTCTTTGGTCAAAGGAAGTCAAAGCTTTCATCCCAACACGTGTTTACACCCCATTGCACAAGGGTAGATAAAATAAAATGTACCGTATTAGTCAAACAAGCATGGCTAATATTTGTTTTCCCCACTTCTGCTGTTTGTTTTACTGACAAGAAAAAAAGTGAATTTGGATCAACAACCGAATGGTACAGGCCTGTGCAGATTTTCGATCTTCATTCAGTTTAAATAAGAGGATGAAATAAATATGAAATCTAAACTAGTGTGCCCAAAACTAAACACTGGAGCCAATATTTTACTCTGGAAAACAAACACCAGTAAAGCGTGGCTTTACTTAAGCTTTGCTGGCTTACTTAAGCTTTACTTAAGAGTAAGCTTATCTCTAATTAAAAAATATATTGAAGGATTAATTTTAAACTGCTGGCATTAGAAGCACTTCCCTCCTCTTCTCCTATATTGTGTACGTCTATTTTGAAATTCACAATCTGTGAAAGCCAAGAACCACATAATCTGATAGTCTCATCCCTGCCACATAGATCCTTGCTCAACCACTACTGCTCCTGGCCCAGCATCCTGGCTGAACTAGTGAATATCTTTGAGGGAAACACTAACTATGATTTAAGAAGTGAAATTCTGTCCTCACTGCAGCATATGGAAAGACTTCCCCACATTCTGCGTATGTAATTACTACCTAAGCGTTTGCTGTGACCAGCTTTCAGTATATCTTAAGAAACACAGAGGAACTTCATGATATTTGCTCTACACATCTCCATGTTGGGGATCCACAGTGATGTTGTTTGATGAAGTGGTTGTTCTCTAGAGCCAGAGCTCTCTAGAGTAATTCCTCATTTCATTATATGTGACCAAAGATAGATTCAAAATGACATCCAAACAGATTGTAATATAGGCAATCAGCAGCACAGCTACAGATGCAAAAACACAAAGTGACAAATTTACTAGACTGTAGCATCAGAGGATTTGCAAATGGGAGGAAACAGATCTTCCGACAGAGCTCACAGCAGAGCAAATTCATTTCCAAAGTGCAAAAATGAGCACTGACAGGTGGAACTGAGCTTTAGTGAATTTGTTAGGTGTATCGTCCATACTGCCAGTCCATGACAGTAATTTCAAACTGTGATTTGTGACTGCTCATGTTCCACAGACTATTTCTAAGGAGTTTGTGAAAAGCAGCTAAGAAAGCTCTGCCCTCAGTATCTTGTATTGACTCCACTGGAGACTCCACTTTGAAAAAAATTACAGATTTACAAACTGAAAAGAGTTAGAAACTACTAATTTAAGAGACTGTTGCCTTTTCATATACTAGCAAAGCAGTAGGGCAGCTATGTCTGAGAGAGCAGACAAGCTAAGACAATGAGCAGAGAAATAGATATAATGAAGAAATTTCAAAAATACCTACATAAAAAGTTATCAAAAAATAACATTTTCCCTAAGAACCTTACAATGAAATTACATTTTGTTCACTCTTTTTCCATGAGAAATGGTACTACCTGAATCCATATTTGAGTTACAAAGCTGGTGAAATATGTCAAACCTCTTATGATAAAATCACAGGAGTACAACATGTCTTCACATCTGCCAGCATAGGGAAGACTCCAGCTTAAGGAATCCCCTCTTTAGGAAATCAACCAAATGAACTGAAATGCATTTGAAGTGAAGGGTTGGACTTCACTGCACTATGTCCCCCATATAGTGGCCAGAGTAGCCTGGGGTTTCTGAATGTTTGGAAATGTAGTTTATCATCCAAGGTGAGGAGGACACTAGGTTAGCACTAAGGGTGAAGGTTCATCGCCCAAAGCAATTGAGTTGGCTGTTACAACTTTTAAACCACAAAAGAAAACGCGTCTTCACAGCAATGTCTCTCATATAGCTCTTTCCATTTGTGTTACTTATATTAACAATTCCCTTCACAATAATTTCTAGAGTTTTGCATAACATTTCAGGATTTTACCCAGTTCATGACCTGAAAAGTTACCTAAAACTTGCTGCTGAATGTTCTATATTTTAGTCACATTGAGACTGTAAAAGGAAAATATAACCGAACATTCACTCCAAATAATCTCACTTGTGAGTTATCTGACTAGGTAGTCAAGCAGACAGACAAACAAAACTTGCTTCTAGCCAGCTGAAACATAATTTCAAGATCTTCGATTCTGATTTTTCTGGAAATGATTTTTTCTTTCTTCTGGAGGCAAAATTTCTTTGTCAAACCTGACCAGAATTTGTGTGTAGCTATGCTGCTCCTACCCCTACAAACATTTTCTTGGGGAGTAACTTTATCATTCACCACAAAATTTAACCCAACTCCCCTCCAATCAAAAAGCTTTTTAACAAGCCTTTAATCTTTCTACTTTAGCTGAGGATATCAGTATGGAATCTGTTTTCAGACTAAATAACTAAATTAAAGCTGAAAACCATTATAAATCAACCCACAATAATAATTTCTCTTCACAATCAGTGCCCGTGCCTTTCTAGAACACATGTAACCCGGCTTTGTGATGCAAATTGTAGATACGCTACGTTCCTGGAAACGCAGATGTGAGTACAGCCTGGGCTGCCAACCTAGCTCTGTTACTGGAAAAAGACTTGTACAAGGATGGTGAAACTCAGCTGGAAGAGAAGCAGTGCATATAACTTCCACAGGTCTATTCAGCAGGACCGACTTTATCTACTATTAAAAATGCTGAATCTGCTGGTTGACCCTTAAGTTTTAGCTTTTGCACTCTTCTGACTCAACTTTCTAAAGATTCCCCCAAAGTAAAACTTACAATTTGCTGACCTTTTACAAAAATGAAAAATGGATTATTTTTTCTTTCTGATGATGATTGAAACCATTACATCAGTGCAGATGTCTGGATTACACATTAGATGCTTTGATTCTAGCTTCACCCATGAGAAAAAATAAAATTAAACTTAAAAAATATATCTGGTCCATAAAATCAGCATTGCCTTGTTCTTCAAATCCCTATCTTGGAATCACATACTCCTCATTACTCAGACAAGTCAACCAGTAAGCACAGATACATTTCTTTGTACCTAGGGCCAACTATGCCCTAGTCTGAATCTTAGGGGGAATTAAAGCTGAAGTAATGGTTGCCCTAACTTACTGCTGGCAACCAACCATTTCTCCTCCCTGTTTGTGGCAGCCAGTCCTTGCTCACTTCTGCATTACAATTACAGAGTAGGTCTCGTCTGTTTGTTCATGCCCGTACCTATTAAACCTGATGGAAAGGCTGCCTGGAGCCTATTTGTGGGAACAGTTTGCGCTGGTGCTCACCTGGAGTCAAGCTCAGTGCTGAGCCGCAGAGCCTTACTTTGAAGTGACAGCACTGGTGCCCCTCTTTGAAATAGACCCAAGTGCTACACTGCAGCCCGGCACCTACTCACACGTGCATTTAGCCCATCTGCCAAAACCGTTCTGCAAGATTTGTAAGCCATCGCCTCGCTTCCAGGTTGCTGGGAGTACTCGTCTTTAAGAGCACCCAAGCTCACTCCCTGTTGAGAGCACTTCTGTGTTGACTTTCACAAAAACACACTACAATAAAGCGATACTTCTGTTCTGCTCTCAAATATCTCTTATTCTGTAAATCCATGCAGCCCTCAGTGAAGTCTCTACCTCGGGTCGCAAACGCTGGCTCAGCATTCCTGGGGAACCAGAGCACATCCAGTCTACACAGCATTTTCAAGAAAAGTAAAGATTTTTATGTGAGCATGAAAATCTGCCTGTGTGTTAGGTTGGCCAAAGAAACATAGATTTTGCTATTAACCACAGCACTGAGTGTTTACTGGAGACAATTCACAACGGATATTAGACAGAGGGCATTATCTTTTTATGTAGAAACATCTGTATGCATTTTCCTGCAACAAATGTAACATATTTCACTATCTATTAAATGCTGCTCTTAAGAAACTGAGTTGAAAGTTCACCATAAGGCAAGCTTAAGAATAGCACAGGGAGGCATTTTACAAGTTTCCACATGCAGCTTTGCCTTTGCACTTCCACCTGGCTCATTTGTATTCCACTCCTTGCTATCTTCGAAATAAAGGCTGTCAGCCACATGCAATTATCTCATAGTTTTGTGATATACTACAACCACATGGGGATTAGGATGAAAATAGTCAACTCCTTTATATTTATGACAGACATTTGAGGAATGGAAAACCCTTTTGTGAAATCCTGCAGTATGTTGAATTTTTGTCACGGAAATGCATGTAAAAGAAGCTGAACATTAATAAAGATTGTGATAGAGTGGATTCACTGGCAGAATGTGACTTTGCTCTTCCTGAAATAGATGGATTTTTTTGATTCTGTTTTCCATTGTTTCTCATTAAAAAAATAGCAATTAATAGGAAGATGATGCAAGTTAAGTATCACCTAAATGTATGAAAAACAAAATGTGAAAATATTATAAGTAAAGCACTACTTCCACCAATATACTGAGGCTGGATGAAATGACCATGGAATGGATAGGCCTCTCTCATCCATGTTTTCCATTATGCATAAGAAGATTGGCAACATTGTATAACATGCAGGAAAATTGGTATAGCTGTGGTGTTTCATGCTGTGAAAGACTCTATTTCAAGCTCATAAGAAAAAAATAGAATATTAAAATAAAAGATATGCTAAGAGTTGCAGTCAACCAAGACTGCATATGTATCCACTACTGGCTTCCCCTCTGCAACAAGATCTGTATTTTCCATTTGAAAACCAGTACAAACTAAAGCAAGACATATGTGGAAATATCTCTGAAACTGAGTAGGCTTGGTACTGTTTCATTTCTATGTCTCAGGCCATAATGACCAATTTCTTAAACAAAATCCATCAAAAGTGATGCCGAAAGTTAAGAGAAAAGAAAAAAGGGAAAATATGATGATTGAGTTCCTGTGATCTAGTATTCATTCATGTGTTTAGTTACTAGTTAGAAGCAACACCAGATTTTATGTGTTTTCTGTTGTCAGAAGACTCCCTTCGTAGCCTTATCCCTATTGTGGGAGAAAGGTAGACCTTCTGACCCTCAGCTATAGACTCCTTTCAAACTTCTTAAAAAACGAAAGGAGTGTGAGACTTCTGATGTACCATGAAAGTTAGCACATTTCCTGGCTAAAAAATGCCCAAAGAGGTGTTTCCCAAAGCTTCTGACTGAACAGCTGTGGTGTTTGGACATTTTTTTCAAAAAGACGGTAAGCCTGGATCATGCTGATAGCTCGATCCCTGTTTCTCTCTGTGAAGAGGACACTGATCCCTGGGAAGTTACACGTCATAGATTTCAGAAGACAGATGGTCTTTTTTTTCTGTTTTAAAGAGATAAAAGTGCATAGAGGCTGTGGAGTTTAAAATAGCCTTTTTCACACACACACACACACACACACACACACACACACACACCTGTACTGCAGGCAGCCAGTAAATTTGTGCCAGTTGTCATTTTCTTGTATTTTACAGCTGTGCTGCCTGGCTCCAGGCAGAAGTTGTCCTGAGAACCCCAGAGTGGACTGAATATGATGCATAACTTGGGAGAGGTAAAAGTCTCTGGGGTTTAAGCAGTACGGCAGCCTAGTCCCAAGCCAAGTTGGCTGGGCACCCTCAGGATTAGCCCCTTCCTCTTTACCTCCTCTTCTCCCCCATCCTTCCTCCCCCACCCCCCACCAGTTGTGAATGGGCATGTAGCTGGCACTCTTCCTCTCTTCCAGCATACCCAGGGGAGGGCTCCTGACCCTTCCTCATGCAGTGGCCCCAGCCTAGGTCTGTTTGCATTAGGACAGCATGTTATGGACTTGCTCCTTCATCTTTTCCACTGGACCACTAAAAATCTGGAGTGCGACTATTTCCTGTCATTAGCTATGTTCTCGGTCATTTTTACTGATAAATATTCAAAGATAATGAAGTCAAACTGCTTGTCATCAAGCTGTCAGAATCTTTGATACCTTGAAAATAGTTACAACCTGAACCTGTGATATTTTCCATAGGTTCTTAGTTTCTTTGAAAATATTTCTTGCACTCTTTTTCTTTCTCTCTCTCACACACAAACCTCCAGATTAAAGATTACAGATTTTAAGAAGTATTTAAATCATTAGGTTTTAGCCACCCCAAGGGTAAACATAAAGGCAACCACAAAAAAAGACAATGAAAAGCCAGCACTCTCTTGTAATCCTTTGCCATCAATGTGTTGATTAAAGAAAATATTAAACTGTAGGGTATCAGCCAAGCCTAAAGAGGATCTACTGGTACAATGAATGAAACAACAACAACAAAAAAAAATCTAATTATACTTTGCTTGCATCTTTACTGAATAAGAAATGCAAAAGGAAATTTATCTTTGTTGTGGTTCAGATTTCCTCATCCTTTTCAAATCTGCTCTTAATTTAGAAATATGCTGGTTTCTGCTTTCATATTTTTATTAAATGTTGCTTCGACTTCCTGGATCTAAAGGAAGCCTTAGAATTGGCCAGGAAAACAAATATCTCTTGAAACAAAGCATTCCAGCCACTGGGAGGCAGGGGGACAAATTCAGACCTTATGTATGGACAGGAAGATCATGCCATGGCAGGCTGGACCTCTGGCACAGGTCAGAAGGTAGATGTGCTGCCTCTGAGAGCAATGCTGTTATCCAGGAAGAGGAAATTTTGTGTTTGCTTTTCATTGTATCTCCTCCATTCTTTTTTTCCTCCTAGATCCCTCAGACTTTTTCTCTTCATGTCTGTATCTCACTGGCTGTTTATTGCCGACTCTGGCCTTCCCTTTTGGTTCCCTTTTTGGTTTCTCCATTATTCTCCTTCCACTCTGCATTCCTCTCCCCTTTGTCCCTCTGCTTCACTTTTTCTTCTCTTTCTCTTACTTTTATTAATTTTTTTAAACTTCACGTTCTTTATCTTCCACTTCATCTCCTCATCCTTCATATATTTTGTCTTGCAAAATATTTTTTAAACCTATTTAGTGCAGCAACAGTGCAATTCAAGCTCCTGGGAGAGCAGAGAGAGAAGGGCTAGCAAACAAGCTTCCTCTCTCAAACCTGACTGTTCGACATAAGGACATACATCACAGACTGAGAGAAGCATGCCTCCCATCTGCAGAACATTAAAGACCCGATGTGTACAGACGCTGGTTGGTCATACGGTGCTGTGAAGAAAGAGGATTTGTTAGATGGGAGTTTACCTAGTATATGCCTTTGCTGAAGGAGGACACAGTATTTCTCAAATGCCCCTTAAACGAGACTTGCGTTAACTCTCACACCGCTGAAGCATAATGTAGTTGTTAAGTATGGATTTGGTGGACCAGGAAGCAAGACATTAGTCATTGATGATATGGAGTTGCAGTACTCAGCCATTTTTTCTGCAGTGGGCCACAGCCCTCAAGGGTAAAAAATCTGAGCTATGGAGTAATAAATATATTGTAATTTGCAATGTCTGCCAATGTGTTTTTTTCTTGCGTTGTTTTGGATCTCAGTTCCAACGATGGGCCAGGCTGGGATCTCAGAAAGCTAAAACCAAGCTGTGGATTGAGGAAGGCTACTGGGAGTTCTGCAGTGATGGAGCAAGGACTGCTCCTCTGGTAGTGGTTGAAGCTGGGTTTCGCATGCATCAGTCTTTGAGTGAAATGTCTGGTAGAAGATAGAGATGTGTTAGGATGCTATTTCAGGTTTTAGAAGGATTTTATTCATTCTCACAGCAGATACATTTGTGCAAGCCTGCAAAGTATACTATACACGTGTGCAGGTCACTATTCAAGCTGTCATGGCTTTTGCTGCTTTAATCGTGCTGTGTGGATACAAACTAGTATAAATACCCTTACCCATACTGCAGTTTTCTTCATGATCTTTGTGTCACAGTGGTAAGTTCATCAGTTCATCAGGCTCTATCCTGTTAAATTAAAATATAGAATTTCTTTGCCTGATAAATAGATAGAAAGGTGCTCAGAGACTCAGCTGAAGAATTACAAATGCTTGAAAATTAGACTTCTTTCCAATAAGAAAGATTTAAAAAAAAAATCAAGCTGGGGTGAGGAGCAAGAATGTCTATATTTTTCATATCTAATTTTGTGATAAAATGGTGTCAAAATACCCCTTTTCAGTGTTGACACCATACTTTTAGATAAAGGAAAGGAAGTTTCAATATAAAAATAAACATTGAACTGATAGGATTTTTTTTAAAAGCAAAATTTCATAGAATTCTTCAATCACATGAAATCTATCAGTCAGGGCTTAGTGAAAACAGTGTCTCTCAATGGAAGCATCATTCAGCATTTTTCTTTTCTGACTGGCTACTTAGAACAGATACAGGCAATCTCAGGGATGTTCTTTAGGTACTGGGCTTTGCAGATGTTTATAAACTGTTGTTTGTGATGTAATACAAAATTACATCCTTCCACCTACAACAGCTTTACCTCATAGACTACGCTAAGCTTGGAGGAGTGCTTTTCTTCATCAAGTTATCTGTTCAGCCAGGAATGGATTCTATGTCAGTGCAAAGAAGCATTCAGTATTTGATGAGAAGTAAACAATCCTATGCTATGAAATTAACATCAAGAGTAAAGAGAATATCTAGTGAAAGGATGCCTCAGATGACTTTATTTTACAGAAGAGATTTTTCACATGTATGTAATTCTCATATCACTATCTTGCCTCCCAATACACTTTGTATTTCAGGAGTGACATTAGTCAGAGGACAAAACATAAGACAAAATAGGGAATGTGGATAGAGAAAAAATAGTAATACTGTAGATGCCGCTATTGCTGATCTAGATAAAAATCGACTGCTTCATTCCCTGTCATCCTCCACCATTTGCTATTCTAGAGAAGCATGTTGTTCTGAATACTTTCCACATAAGCTTTTGTTTAAAGAAAAAAAATACCATGCAATATTTATGATTTTTAAACAAAGGGCATATTTTCACTTATAAAATTTGAACTGAAACAATTAAATGGGACAAAGAGTGCAGTTTGTATCAGTAATTTACTATAATCGTTCCAATGTTTCAGACATCAATAAACTTAATTGCTTGCTATTTAATGTCAAATTGCTTCAAAATGACATCAATTTGCCATCCTAAAGAAAACAAAAGTAATAAACCTTTCACTTTCCACATTAAAGACTCTTTCACACTTGTTACTAATACAAAACCTAGTTATATAATACACTAGTGTAAATATTTAAAAAGGATAGCTACATTATCTTTGACAGGGAAGATCTCTTAACCTCTATTAATCCATCTTTTATTACTACTGTAAAAAGAAAACACTAGCTAAATCTACCAAATCCTGGACACATTTAAAGGTCTATAATGATGTAGTCTATATTTTTCTTTCACTTTCCAGCTTTCTAAGAATGTTTGCTTTCTCCATTGGCTTATAGCACATATGGAGGGCAAAAATATAGACCAAATGAGAACAAAGTGTAACTCCTGACTTGTATGCAGAAAAGATTTTAAGTTTTAGTTTCAGTCTTCTCCCTACTTCCTATGTATACTGATGTTTTTTTGCTCCCTTCTCTTCTCTGAAATGGCATTAACAAGAAAAACTATCACTGAAAGCAATCATATAGGACCCAAGTCTGCAAAATCAAAATCTAAATGCTAGGCATTGTTAGACTGGGACAAGAATGAGAATTAAGCGATTTTGGTAAAACTGGCACTATGAAGTTGGCCTAATTATAGGACTGGGAACAGGATGATAAAGTTATCCAAAATGTTGACAAAACATAGCATATTTCTCACTGTGTGGCCTGTGGACATTGCAACAGACTGGACAAATCACTGAACACATACACATTTCTAAAAGTTATTAGTCTTTGAATTACAACTGTATAAAAGCTCTAAACAAACCTCATCAGCAATAGCTGGAATTAGAAGAAATATTTGTCAATGAGAACCAGAACATAAGTTGTGTTTTCAGTAAGAATGGAATTAAAATTACATCTAAATTGTTGCATATGGAATAGGATAAAAACTAGAACTAATTCATTACTGTGGAACTAAATAAACACTGGTACTCTGTCTGCTGTGAGCCTAAGGGCCTATCCACATGGATTCCTTTTTGGGATCAAGACCATGCTTGGTTACAACTAGAAGGGCAAAGATTTATCTGAATCTCACTATTCTATAGACATATAGGAGATATATGAGCCAAATGTGAATTTGGCAAGGATTCAGGTGTGTTACAGGTATGGGTTTGGACTCATCTCTAATTAGAACTACAAGAACTAGGTACTGCTTATAGCAGAGTGACATAAAGGCTGGAAATTAAAAGGAATCATAGATGTGATGGTACATAAATATGTACAAAGATGAAATATCTTTCAGTCATTTTTTTTTAACGACTCAGTGCTGTAAAAGTCTTTGGAGAATGGCTATAGCATTTATTTGTGATTTGAAGCTCTTAAGGCTACTCTTAACATAATCACATAGCTAATCAAAAGTTGTCCCCGTTCCACGTTTAAAAATAGCTGCCATCCATGCTGCCAACATCATGGACAGCTTGATAAAATATTTGACAACATACATTTATATTGCCTCTGAAGGCCACAGTGATGATGCTCCTTACAAAATGCTGCTATTTACCATAGTGAACTCTGGTTCACTAAGGTGCTGACTTTTCCTGAGGGAATGCCTTTCTCTCCTTATTGATTCCAGTGTGGCTGAAGGTTGCCTAGCAGCTTGCAGCCACACTGAGGACCAAACTTAGAATATAAATAAGACGTGAACTAACTTAGGAGAGAAGTCAGTAGAGGAACAAGGGAAGAAAGGGACGACATAAACTGAGGTCATGAGGTTACTTGTAAAGTTATTAAGATCATCCTGATATTTACAGTTACTTGTGTAACTTATTGCTTGTCTGCCTCACAAAATGCTTAGGTATCAAAGTGAGGGCGGCTTCATAAAAATTGTAATAGTGCTTCACTGATGGGAAAGAACTAAGGGAAAAATGTTGAAAAAGCGATTAAAGATGATGTACTTCACCACAGGTTGCACCTGCTTCTAAAGATGCCTATCTGTGCTGCAGGGAGAAAAAAAAAAAAAAAAAAAAAAAAAAAAGACACCAGAAAAGTTTGATAGTATACTGGACTTTAATCTATAAAGAAGATTAAATTCAAAGCTTAGCATTATAAAAGAATATCAAATACATTTTAAAACAAAAATACGAGACAACACAGAGTTGCATCTTGGTTCCTCCTGCTGTCAAAGCTTAGAGTACTCACTTTCTGGGATACAATTCCATTGCATACAGTGTTTGCTATCACTTCAGCATATATCCATATGTAGAACTGAAATAAAACATTCTTTTTTGCAATAAAGCTTTAACAGGTACAAGCTCAAGCCTGGGTGTTATTATGATTAGCTAGTCACATGTCCAATCCCACATATTATTTAAGCAAACCTGAATGAAATCACTGCTTGTTGTAACATTCCTGCCTTTTCATGTCAGTTTTTAGATGCCAGCAATCCATCTACCACTGCATCAATCAATCCAGCTGCTTGTAACTCATGGTTGTTCGAGGGCTAAACCCTTTAACTTAGGTTCTCTGCTCTGAATTCACATCCGCAAGTTCTCATTTCCCTCAGGCACACACACAAAAAAATGTTGTGGGGCTGCAGGGGATATGACAAAGAAGGTATGAAAACTTGTGAGAAATTCTTCCAGAAAGCAAGAACAATGCCTCAGGTAAGGGCGATGGGAGTAGCCCCTCCTCATGGCAACTGTTCATAATTTGTTCAGCAATAGCTTTACCTGTTAGTGGACCTCGAGGCAACTCTAAGAGTTGGTGGAGGCAGCCAGGTGTGGGGGAAGAAAAAGCTGACAAATCTGTTTAGCCTTCCCTGTCTCTTTATAGTTAGATTTACACTCCTGACCCACACAGATTCCTCTCTTGCTTTGCAATGACTGTAGGAGCACACTGTTAAGCTTAGTTTGAGCCAGGCTGAAGTGACATTACAATCCATCTTACTCCTCCTTGGTTTGCTGCATTAATAACTCAAAGAAAAAGAAGCAGGGTAAAAAATCCTACCAAAACTTATAATGGAAGGCACCTCAAAAATGGATGAAAGAATATATTTTTCTACAAGAGTCTTAACTGTAGTATAACTGTTATGAATCCATTAGTGGTTGCATTCTCATTGCCTGATCTTTGGAAAGCATAATAATAAAATCAAAATGAAACAAAGCATTGCCAGCAGTGAAAAATCTGTTCACTTAGAAATTACAAAAAACAAGTCAACAGCAATTTACACACTTCCCTTGGTCCTGGAAGCCTGAAATATCCAACAATGCTTGGACAAAACTGAGAATACAGTAGACCTTTCAGCATAACTCTATTTAAATGACAGTATTGGTTAAAAACACAAGGCATAAAAACAAGGCATACTACTGAAACCAAAATACATAGAATCAGGTTTCTATGCTAATGTTTTTAAACAAGTTTTTAAAAAGGTTTAAATGCAAACTTGTACATCTCCCAACACGTTTTACATATTTCAGACAACAGAAGGCACATACATTGTATGTGACAATTTTTCAAAACTAGCCATTACATTTTCACAGATTAAAAAAAGTCTATTTAAATATTTAATTTCTACAAAGTGAATTTACATTTTAAAGTACAAAGTGCAAATACTACAGTTGTTTTTATTGCCTTTTGGTGAGGAAATCTCCCACGTCAGAGATCTGCCTTGGATCAATAAGCTGTTCACCCTTGCTTCTTAGAAACTTGCTGAAAGAGAGACGGAAAAGAAATTGCATTATTACTGATGTTTTCAAGTAATCAAGTATGAATTATTTCAGCAGTGCCCACATGCCACTATCAGAACAAGAGTTCTGTGCAAATATATATGAGAAATAAAATAATCCCTGACACATAGTCCTTCATGGTGCCTATGAGCAAGGGGAACATCATCTTTACTATCTCTTACCTACAGTCTCTTTAAAGCTATACCTGCTAAACACACAGTTTTAGCAAATGCCTGGGTATGTCCCTGATGCAACATACCTTTCTATGGCACATGATGCATAAGGAGTGGGCTGCTGGCCAAAGCCTTATGAACAATCTGCAGTTGCCTTGTAAACTTTTTGATAGGCTGCCAAACATCCTCCAGTTTTCACTGATATTGTATGTGTGCATGTATGTGTATGGTTGTTGGACAGGGTGGAGCTGAGTAAGGGAAATGTCCCTGGCCATTACCCCAGTTCTGTCAGATCTGTGATGTATTTGACCTCAGTTAGAATGATCACAGCTGAGATTCAACTGGTATATTCATATATGTATCTATATTTCCTTTCTTTCAGTAAATCTATATGTTTGTAAAAAATACCTGAAAACATTAATATGTAAAAAATATTAATGAATAAATGCATAAGCACACATTTTACAATTGTATAAATAACTGGACTTCAGCAATAAACAAGTAAAAATGGAGGCAGTGATTTCAAGTACACATTTCCTGATTCGTGCTGATCTAATCATTCTTTCTTAGGTGGGTGGTTTCTCTTAAGCAACTCCTACCCAGCCCAGTTCCTTTTCCATAAGTTCCTTTCAAGCAAAAGCTTTTGTGATGAAAACCACCTCCTGCATTTGCAAACTTGTATTGTTATAATATGGAACTGCCAACAGATGGTTTGCTGGGCCAGCCTTATTTCAAAGCTATCACTGTCAGCAACAGGTTTTAAAATAATTGGTGCTGAGTTAGTAAAATTACTGGATAAAATTAAAAAAACAGAATCTGTAGGACATTTTTATTACAGATTCTGCAAGTCAGGATTGGATTACAAGAAAGGAGGAGAGGGCATGTCATGCTTCAAGTGCAATGCACGTGTGCCAGTAATTGCTATTATATAATTAAAATAACCCCTTTGAATGTTTTTGAGTTCCAACAGAGTAATTGTTTTCAGGCTGCCTTGTTTAAAGTATAAGTGATTTGTGGGGGGAACTTGAAAAGTTAAGACCACAAACATTTGTTTAAATAAACACAAACTTATCACATCCCTCTAGCTGTGAGAATGTTTTATATTCCATCAAAGGTATGTAGGAGGTTTCTGGTAGAACCCACAGCCAGTGTTAAGCTTGCCTTAGGAAGCTTAGGAACCTAACATCAAACTAATTAAGAGATAAAGCAAGTAACAAATTGACTAGCAACAATGAGAAGAAGATTTCTCTTGGCTTGTGGGGAGGTTCACCCAGGATTCAGTTTTCAACAAATTAGTCTAGCTTTCTGATAGATAGGAAGACAGCAGATAATTAACCACAACAATGGCTTTTTTGAATTTTTAGCCAAACTCATATTTTCTCAGCTTTAGTGTTCTTGAACTGTTATTCAATATATTTATAGCAATACCTTTAAAAAATCATCATTACCTGATGCTTTTATATCTGTTACTCATTTAATTACTTCTAATGTAAAAGTGAAGTAAGAATTGCAAGTTAATATTTTTAATAGATCATTCAAATAACTGTCAAACTCACAAATCCTTCTTCAGATCAATGTCAAAGTAACACAAAGTTGTGTCCAGATTGTCAAAAGTGAATCATTAAGATTAATGACTATAAAAATAGATATATACAAATGAGAAGTCCTCTTTTAACTTAGTCTCTCCTAGGCTTCCCTTTGCATCTCTCCTTCTCAGTGTCTGCTTTTCGTGATTCAAAAATTTTAGTTTTGTGCCTTGTGCAGCTCTGAAGGTACTGCTAGAATACTATGAATGACATAAAATGGGTGTTCTTTAGAAAAAATAAAATCAAGTCTTTGCAGAAAACTGGTCAAAAAACCAATCATGAATTACGTTATCAGGGCACCTGACATTTTCTTATTTGTTACAATTCTTCAACAGACCAAACCAATTTTAGTTATAAGATGCATCATCCGACTGATGCAAATCCAGCATCACTTAGCTCAGCCAGCAAAGGCATTCATTTCAAAGAGACAGCTCTTTTCTCTACATTAAGACTTTAAAAGGTGTTTAAAAACACCCTACAATAATTAAGTGGGGTTTAGATGTACAGATTTTCATAGAGCATAAAAAATGCACAGCCGTCTTAACAAAAAGTGATTTTGATCAGTGTAAGTTTGTGTCTGTAGTATGACTCACAGGCAACTTGACAGAATTCAGCTGAAGCCAAAAGTATATGATGATAAAGCAGTTCACATTAAAGTGTTTGGGAGTACTGTCATTCAGGAGGCAGAAGACTCATATGATGGCTCAATTACAGTGACCTAAGTATCAGTAACCTAGATATCACTTTACTAGGAACACCTACATGCAGGTCTAATCCATTTTGCATTCATGCACATTTACTCTGCCCCTGTAGTTGATTGATCCAACTTTCCTGAGAAGCATAAGAACTCAAGCTTTGTTTACCACAATGCTGCTCTGTATTTTCCTGGAAAGTCTGCAGCATGGCAGATGAACACAGTTTCAAGCTGCAATGGTAACAGCTAAAACACCAAGATGTTCAGTGGGGCAAGACAGGAACAGAGATCTTGCTCTACCTAGTACTCACCTGCCTGTTGGATGAAGTGCTCTCCGTATTGGTTTTAGGGGCTGCTAAAAGAGGGAAAAGAAAATATTATGGATGTGGTTTGCAAGTTACATGTATCTTCCTCAAGAATTGAAGCCCTCATTCTGAAAAGGGATATACAGTTTTCAATAAGTGAGATAAAATATTTCAGATCTTTAATTGAAACATCCTATTTTTCTTTCCTCACTATAGATGCTGCTTCTTCGACGCAGTTATCTGGAAGCTGAATAACAGAAATTCTTGCCAGGTAATATGTGACTTTTGCTTAGGACAGGTTGCATCCAGCCAATCAACGTCAAGCATTTCCAACTTATTAAATCCTCAGTAGTAAATGTAGTCTAATATCCCTGGTGAGAAAAAAGCATGGAAAGCAAAGACTGCCTGGAAGCATTCATTTTGCTTGCAAATACTGCACAAAAACACTTGTGCTACCAGTCAAAAACATTGTTCACATTTAAGCTGTAAAAGCATATGATTATCTCAGGCTTTTAAGTTTCTTGTTAGTAGCAAAGACCATTTAGAGTACTCTCTAAATGAGGAGAGAAAACCCAGCTACATGAACTTGCTGGACTATTCACCTTCACAAGCAAACTTGAGAGGCTTGAGAAGAACTCAGCTTCTTGATTTTCCATCTCAGTTTGCTGGTAAATCAAGCTGAGCTGAGACAGAGGAACTAAACTTGACCTTGAAAAAATGCTGCAGAAACTACCATTCGCCAGAAAAAATACATATTGAAGTTCTCTGACTTTTATATTGCTTCGAACGGTTCTCATAAGATCCCTGGGACCCACACAGAGTCATATAGAGTCACCTGTGTATCTCAGCTTTCACATCTGAGGTGAAAAGGGTCTTACCTATTCCTGAAAGTATAACTAACTTCAGTGAAGTGGTGATTGAGTTCTTTTGTGGAAGTAAAAGGATTATCAGTAAGGAAACATCCAGAATGAGAAAATGGTATTTTCGTTTATGTATATAGATTTAGTTATAAAGGCAAGAGAAACAAAACAGAATGCTGACATTCCAACAAAAGCAATTTTTATTTTCTTGTCTCAAGAAGTATATTTTATTAGGAAACTGAAAAGCAACCAAATGATTTGGTTAAGAATTTTTTTTTCAGTTGGGTGCTATTTCAATGCAAAACTTTTGAGTTTTTTTTCCTTCCAAAAATCAGTGTTCTAATTTTTTACTACATTATTTGGAGAAGCTCTGTCAAAATGTCCCGTTATGGTGAATATAATTTTTACTTTAGCTAAAATTTTTACTTTAGCTCTCTGTGTAATCTTCATATAATTTCATATATCTTACAACATTCTCCTCTGAAACAAGCAACCTATGGACAGCAGGAGAATCCTAATCTTTTTTTTATCATTGGAATAGGCATAAGAAAACAGGCAAGAAAATTTGGTTGTGTTTTGAGTTCTCTACAGCCTTCTTTTTTGTCCTGGACTTGGGACACAAATTTCATTTACAGTATGAAAGGCCAAGTGCTGACTTCTTCAGTACAGAAGTGGATATTAACATATAGAGTGAGCATAATGGCCTCCATTTTAAGCCACCATAAAAAAGGGTGTTATGTTTCAGTTTCCCCATCGGTAGCATAAAGACGATAACACTTAGCCACCTTCATATACATGTTTTCACCTGTTTGATACGTTTGTTTTAAAAATTCATTTCAGACAGCCATAGACAATTTATTTTATTAGTGCACTGTATGCCTATTCCTTCTTTTTGCAACATAACCTTTTTAGACTGGAAAAAAAAACAATTATGTGGAAATCTTTTCTTTTTTTTTCTTTTCTTTTTCTTTTTTTTTTTTTTTTTTTACTGCATTTCCCACTTAGCTTTCTCTTCATTCACTATGACACCTTTGTTTTACTGTCCTGGCTTCATTTTGGGGCCCCAAGCAAAAAGAAAAAAAAAGTCTATATTCATATTTTACAATTTATTACAGAAAAAGATAGGGATCTACTGTTGTTTGCAAAGACTCTTTAATTCTTTGTTCTCAGAAATTGTGTGAAAAAATACTGCAGGGACTATTATGCACTTTAGTCAGCTGTTCCCCTTTCTACCAGTGTTGCAGGCAAAAGTGGCTGTGTACCAACAGTTGTTCCATCTAGTTGATAGATGACCACATTCCTCACTGTATCTCTAAGTCACATTTGAGAAATAAGAAGCTATTAGAAGGGTCAGTAATGTACTTCCCAGCAGGAATCCAAAAAGTACAGGTGTGACACTTCCACTCATTCAGAACATGCTATTATAATAACACTGCATTGGCTTTCAGGTCAATGGTATCATATCTCTTAGTTTTCCTGCTGTAATGCAGCAGTATAACTTCAATAAGTGAGCATTTAATGATTAGTCACAGGAAGTTTTTGATTCTGTTGGGATGTGAAGAGATGATCTGTATACACAGAAGTAGTCTCCTCTCATCCATCCTAAGCAACTCCAAAGGCTAAAGACAGATGTACATTTTTATTTTGTATACTTCTGGCATATACAAATGCCAACTTTGCCAGCTTTGAAGAATCTAGTGAAAAAGATAGTTAGAAAAAGTTCTTACTATGGCGTTTCTTTGTTTCTGCTTTACCTTCTTCTTTTGTTACTCCCAGACAGCCCATTAATTCTTGAACTGACAAGGACTTATCATTGTTCACATCACAGTATTCCACAAACTTCTTCACACATTTTTTGGGTTTTGATTTCTTTCTTAAGAATCTCTTAAATGGCTTGATTTCTTTCTTGCCAATGTCACCACTGGAATTTTTATCAAGTTGTTTGAAATACCAGTGGACTACTCTCTCCTCCAGAGTGTGATTTGGATCAGGCTCTGAAACCCTGAAACAGAAACCAAGTGTTAAGCCTTATTTGTGATTGTGTATGTTTGTTTATACCATTACTTTTGAATAGGTGCTTTACTAGATGAACCTCTACTTTTGGACACTACTTTCTTGTAGCAGACCTCTTTCTTTTTACTGTGGCCAGCTGTATCCCTAATATTACATGAAGGGCTGGAACCTGGTCTTAATCAACTCTCTGAAACTGTGCTCAGATCTGCACTATATGCAGAAAAAAAATGCCTTCCCCTTCTATTTCCTGAAGCACAGAAAAGTGAAGAGAGAAATAAAAGTGAAAAGGAAAGTTCCAAAGATGCAAACACTTAACATGCCCAACTGAAACAGGCCAACAATCAGCATAAGCAAATACCCATAATGGACATTCTTGGAGATTAAACGCCTAAATGCATTCAACGGAGGATGTTATAATAATAAATGCAACCTCCTCTACTGATCACAAGCACCTGATTTGCAAACTCCCCAAATTTTACAGCACTTACTTATTTTTAATTCTTGCTGTGACTATTGATAGCATTGTTTTGTTTTAGAAGACACTAGGCAAAATATGAATCTGGAAGTCATCAAGAGAAGTCTCACAGGAAAGCAAACTAAGATTAACACATAGTTGTACTGGCAGTTACAAATAAACTCTAAGCTGTGATAAGGATTCAACCATTAGATACATGTCTATTTAATGGACATTGTCCACAGTGGTAACTTTGAGGTAAACTCTCACAGATCAACTCTTGGAGATACACTCTTTGTGAAGGCAGAAACCGAATAACTTCTCCAAGCCCTTAACACTTCATTCACTGCTACCAGAACACACGAAGAGGATCTAAAGATACATGAAAAAGATCTATAACCCACCGGCTAGAAGACAATGATGGATCAGAAACCGCATGCACCATATCTGTGGACAATGCATCCAAAACACTAGTCAAGAACTCATTCTTCTTGGCTCCAGGACAACCTAGAAAAGCAACAGATTTTTTCTTTTCTTCTTTCTTCTTTTTACTTTTAATTCCCAGCAATATTTCAAAGTCAGAGAAAAATGTGACTTCTGTATACAAACTCCCATAAACTGTGGAGAAATTCAGAACCTAATTCAAAGTGAAACATCTAAATTCAGGCACATTTCTGTATGACAGATCAGAGACAGAAAAACTTTTTTTTTAATTCATGAACCTGGTTTATATAGCTTGGATCCCTTTCTTTCAATTTTAGCATTTTTCATCCCTCTGTGAGATGCTTTTTCCATGGGTGTGACATTTTGAAAAGAATAGCTACAAAAAGACACACATTTTTCTATCACACAGACAGTCTGAAAACATGGGCTAGAAGCCCAAAGAACAACACTTTTTTCAGATTTCCACCTTTGCCCTTCTGAGCTGCCATCAGTTTTCTAAACACTCTTAGTGTATCAGTCTTCCTCTCTGTAAAATGACAGTCATCTCTTTTCTTCTTCCACTGTTGTCTTGGACAAGGGGTTAACTCCCACTATACAACACCTAGCATAATGGGATGCTGTAAGTTGGTACTTTGGTTCATACTGTTGGATGCTATGGCGATACTGTATCATCCTAACAATTTTACACCCAATCCCACAAAGCTCTTTGAAAGAAACTGACAGCACATTAACACATTTGAGATACATAATACATCAGATAAATATGTACTGAAACATCCATTCTTAGAGCAGTGCAGCTGGAGCAGATAAATTAATCTGACAAGTGCAGGGTTGTTGACACACAGAGGTTTGCTTCCACAATGCACCTGCTTCCTCTCCTCTTCCCTAGAGCCCTAAACCAAATACCAGGTCTTCAGCTATCTCTGTAACGACTGAGTTAAATTCTAGGACCATGAATGATCCATGACATAAAGTTCATAAATCTGAAGCTGGAGACCATGGCATGGTCTTTCACAGCCAGTTCTGCACTAGAGGCTAACTTATCTATAGCTCCTTTTCGAAGCAAAAAAGAGAAATGCATTGAAGGTTGTGGAAAAGGAATATTAGTCACAGTAGTGATTTGTTATTTCATTGCATTTCTCAGTGGCCTCTGGACCAGGCAGTAGAATTACCTGAGCCAAAACTCTTATCTTGCCTAGCAAATTATTCTTTAATACATCCCATGATGCTTCAAGGAAATGAATCTCTGCTGCATTAGCCCTGATCTGTGTTGCAGTAAGAATAGCTATATTGCTCAGTTATTATGTATAGCAGCAGCATCCACCACATATTGCTGTGTCTAACACATTTATGCATTTGCAAGTTCCCTGTATCTTATATGCTTGCTTTCGGCGCTGGGGATATTTTATTCCAGTAATTGTAAAAGGCATGTTACAGGAATTCACTGGAACAGGTTCCATTGCACTAGAAGTACCTATCTGAAATCAAATGTCACTCTCCTAGAAATGTTCATCTTCCCTTAGCTTTTCACCATTTTTTATTTTTGCGTGTATTGTACTTGGAAAAAAAAAATGCAACCTAATGTACACTACAATCCCAAGTACTTGAGCTCTCTCTGAAAGAAGCAGCAATAAGAAAGGACTTTATACATACCAAAAGGTTCATGGCAGTATTCAGTGGGTAATTCAGAAGTATGTTCTCCAGAACAAAGTGCATGCTGGCATATAAGACTCAAACACTTTCTGACTGTGCAAGTAAGTTTTTTGTCATTTAAATGAGACCAAGTAATTTTGCAAGTCACAATGCTCATTTGCCCAGGGATGAGCAGGCAGAGTCCAAGTAGTTCCAGCCCAGAAAGCACATCCAGCCATGTTAGCATGGCAATGTACTTCAGTCAATCAAATAAATTTCTGGTCAATCTACTAAGCACAGCACTGCATCTTACTAACACTACTACTTGGCTTGTGGACCAGAGCTAATTCATTTCAAAACATAGCAAAAAAGGAGGTCTGACTGCAAATGTCCATGCAAACCAGTCTTAAGCAATACTAGGTTTATCTATTTCTTGCTTGGATTGTGTTACTATCATCAGACATATGCTTGAATCTTATTCTAAAAATGAGTTTGCAGTTGACATAGAATTCATCGAAAACACAGAAAATAATATCTCAAAACACAAAAATTTATTACCATAAATAGACAAGATAATTTGACTCTTTTTTTCTTTCTCTGTCCTTTTTTTTTGAATAGATGATAATGTTAATAATCCGATCTGAAAATCCGATCTGAGCTCTATCTGAATTTTTCATGTTAGTTATGAATGTATTTCTGAAACATCAGGAAGAAACAAAAAAGTATACCTTGGGTAGTTTCCACTGCTGTTCAGGGAGTTGCTGAGTGTACATATGCCACATTTGTGAGACTAAAATCAGAATTTAGCTTACTATTTATGAGATACAGCTAGGGAGGCAAAAGAATCAACTTCTAAATTCACAAGAAATCACACACACACACACACAAAACATAGTTAAAGTCCAGTCTCTGACAATTTTGCTTAAGATTAATAAAAGTTTCTAAATGTTCATTGCACAAAGCTGCAATAGCAGCTGACAGTACTGGAAATCTTCTCATAGAAAATAAATCTTGCAGTTAAAACAAACACAGCTCGTTGCTGTGAAACATTCTCAATTATAACTCTACTACTTAATGTAAAATGACACCCCACAAAATCCTCACTATTTAAACACAGAGAAAATATTCAGTTTCTCCCAATTATAACTTTTTGCTGATGTGTGGGCAGTCACACAGCAATTTACCTCACAGTGAAATCTCTGTTCTTTGCAGGTGTTATTAACTCAGAGTTATTCTCTGGAGGCTTTATGTTGAGTTTTAATTTTCAGCAAACTTGCAGACAAAATAGCAAGACTTGGGGAGCTGTCGCTGGATTGTAGTGAATAATTCACTCTTAGTGGACTAAATACAGAAAGGGGAAAACTAGTTTGTGATGGGAGCCTTATGCGTCTCACTATGGTTTATGTGCTTCAGCAGTTTCTTCTTGTGCAGCTGCCTGTCCTGTGTGGCTTTGGCAGGTTACATAAATAATTTGTTGTTAAAGCATATGCAGTTATCCTGCAGGTTCAGAGATGTAACACAGAACTGAGTGTTTGTTTTAGGGAGAGTTTTACCCAGAGTGTATTCCCCATTTAAACAGAGAATAGGCCTTAGAAACCTTAGGCCAACAAATACGACATATGACAGGGGAATATAAAAACACCTAATTTCAACTACAGTATAAAGATAATCAAAGGATCATTATGATATATTATTATATATCTGTATGCACATGTGCATGTAGGTATACATACATGTCTTTGTATAAAGATATCTCCCATTAATACTAAGGATGGATTTTTGGAATTAATCTGTGGGAATGGTGTCTATAAACCTTTTAAAATATGCACCCAAATGCCTTAGAGCTCCCTGCTTGAGTGATAATAATCTACTACTGTAATTTTTGGAAGAATATCTTCAGTACATCTGAAGCCATGTATAGAAAAGCATTTTGTTCACTTCTGTAAAAAATGTGAACACTATAGATAAGATTAAAATTTTTCAAAAGGAGTTATTATTTGTTATTATTAATACTGTTATTAAGAATACTAGGTTTAGCAGTGCACTCAGATACAATGACCACTGAAATCTCTTTGAAAATTATAAATTCATTTTGACATGCAAAAAATAAAATCATCAGAACTATTCATTTTTCCTTTGCAGCTTTGACTTCACTGAAAAATAGTAATATAAGGGAGAAAAAAAATTAATGCATTTTGTTTGTCAGTGCTAGTGGTTATGCTGAGAGAGCAAAAAAACTCCCAACTTTTCCTCTAACTTTTACACTATATACATATATATGTATAGTTTAGGAGATTATCCATGTTGAACTAAATAAATCACAGCAAATTTATCTTTGTCTAGAGAGTGTCCTCATTGTACTGAGGACTTTCTGAGCACTTCCTGAGCCCCAGTCCAGTAACAAAAAAAAAAAAAAAAAAAAAAAAAAAAAAAAGAAGAAGAAAGAAACTTCAAAAGGTGAGTCTAGGAACTGAAATTCATAACTCTCCTGCAGACCATGGCCTCAACAGAGTAGTTAGTGGTTTTATGGCTCATTATAGTTTTTCCTGCACTGCACCTCCTGGTTACCTCTCACAAACAGTAATTACCTTCCTCTTATTCTCTCTATTCTACAGTTTGAGGACTCTCCTTGTTAACACCCCTCAGGTATTAACCATCTTATTTTTCCCCCCTCAAATATTGCTCAAATATTCTTACTGATTGAAAGAGTTAAGTTAAACTCAGAGCCAAATTCTCCCAGATTTGTACTTAGCTCAATTTCCTGGTTCTTTTTTCTTTTTTTTCCAAATATATTCTTTGGCCTAATAAAAAATTACTTTTTCCCATAAATTCAGTCTTTCTTAATCACCGCCCTTCTCATTTCTTGTTAATTAAATTGTCCTGTGCTTCACAGGGCCAAGGAAAAGACATTCTTACCACTTAAAGACTGACTAGACATCCTACTGAGGGCAAATCTGAGGAAGAAAGTTGTATGCCTCTCTGTAGCACTGCAGCCAAGGTTTCTGTGTCCTGAACAGATCAGCACAGAAATAATAAAGTAGGGCAGAACAGACATTAGCTGGAAGGGAGTTACAGATCCACTACTGTGGAGCTTCATATCTTTATGTCTTACGAAGAGGAAGTATTATTTCTGGAACAGCGAGATTTCAGTTCTCCACATATATTATTAACTTTATCGTTGTTACTATTTTAAAATGATCTTCCTGTTCTAATTTGGGGGGAGGGGGAAACAAAGAGTTAGCAAAGAATAGTCTGTTCTTCTATTCCAGACATTCATATCATACCAAAGTACAGTGAGTGAGATTTGCTGAACCTGAGCCTACCGAAATGAGGTGTCTCACTCATAACCACTGTTTAAGCTCTGTACAGAGAAAGGGAGAAACACATTCAGAGTTTAGAGCGTATTGATTCCAATTAGCCTAGACTTTTTTCTTAAATTAGGATAGTCTGTCCCTGGAGATGTCTCTTTTCTTCCCCATTAGTTACTGAGGAAGGTAAGACATCTAGCTCACACTAAGGTGACGGAAAATTGGTCGAGATTAATCCTACATATATCTGTTTTTTAAGTTCAATTAAACTCAAACTACTCTACTATTCATGGCAAATATAAGGTGGAAATAAGTAATAATGTTCATACCAGAAACACATATGATCCTATAAACAGTTTTTGCAGGCCCAAATGATCAACTTAGGCTAGGAGATTTGTTGATAGGAAAAGCAGTTCATTCGTCTTATTTCAATTCTGTTAATATCATGGTTAACAAGAAAAGGAGAATCAGAACATCACAGCCTAATACAGGCAACGTGAAATGACTAATTTTTAAATGCCACTTGCTAATTTGATTTTTCCTCTGTAAGAGCTGAAGGGGTTTTGAGAAGCAAATTTGTTTCTTCTAACTGTTCAGAGGTATCATTGTGAGAAAAGATAGAGATGAATGGGCTAAAACAACAAATGCCATCCAAAAGTCAAAGCAGAACTTGAGAAGGTCTGTGGAATACATTTGCCTTTTTCAACATTCTTTTGTGGACTCTTATTTTCCTACTTTTGACTGGGAAATAGGAAAAAGTATCAAAAACTCATAAGCTAAAGAGTTCTTACTTCCTTTTTTGCCTGGCTAGAAACAAGGCATGCTGATACCGTTATAAGGTAGCCACTGCCTACACCACATGTAATTCAGTTTGGGAAGTCAAAGATACTTTAGTATGTTGAGAAGAATGTGAAAATCTGAGCATTTAGGTTCAGCCTGTGCCAACGTAAACTCCCAGCCTTTAGAGGCTGGCCACCTTACATTGAACTTAATCTTCACTATATTTATATGGATCCTGTTCCAGGAAAAGAAACAAAATGTATTCGTCTGATATATTAGCACAGAGACACAGGTCAATCAACTCATTGATTACGACACAGACAGAAGATTTTCAGGACTAGAAAAGGGGCCAACTAAATTCAGAAGAGAAAAAAAATTGAATGCAATTTTCATAGCGTTACATTCTGTCTTACATACCATATTTCAGGACTACCTGTCACCAAGATACACAACTGCTATTTCTGAGCACAGTAACACTTTCTACAATAGCTTATTAAATGGAAATATTTTGGAATACAGTTTTGTACAGCATAGCAGGCATCTGACTCTCCACATATTATCACTTCAAGAGTCTGAACAATTAAAAGCCAACATTATTTAGGGAGTCAGATGCATCCCTTTTTAATTAATACTACTTTCAATTCACTTAAGTATTTTCATCATGCGGTTATGTTTCCTCTCAGGAGATGAGTATGAAATAACCATATTTAATTACTTGTATTTAAATAACCATTAAAAAGGAAAAGCTATTATAGAAAATGTATGTTGTTGTAATTATGGAAGTGACCTCAGCAATAACACGCATAATTCTGGTCTCCTGCTGGAAAAATTGAACGATGGGGACTTGCTTAGTAGGGATGTTTTTTACATTACTTAATTAAACTAAGCAGCCTGCTCCTTGGAAACATGCATGAAAAACGATCTTTTCTACAAATTGACGTTGCTTTTAGCCTTTCTAGATGTCACTTTCTGAGACTTTTACCATTAGAGGCATCAGCTGAAAATCCCAAAGGCATCCACCTTCAAAAAATCAAAGCTACAAGAGAGCTCTCTATTCAGACACTAAGAAGCATAGATAACTAAACTAAAAAGATGAAAGGAAATTCAAAGCTGAGTTAGAAGTTGAGTCAGCCCAGTAGCATATGTATATGTGTGTTTTTGAGAAGTCTCGGCCCACAAAGTAGTACCAGGTACTGAGAGAGCAGAGGAGAACCTTTATGCCCATCTGTGATCCTTGCATTGTCATAACACAGGATAGATGGAGTTGTAAGGCCAATACTCTTTAAAGACCTTTCAGTTCTCCAGAAGAAAGATTCATACATGATGAAACACTGCTTCATTTGTCCAGATGTACAGAGCAAACCCTACCTGTGCTCCATAAATGGGGAGTCCCACAGATGCAAAGACTTGATATCTCTCTGCCCTGGAATTAAAGCAGTAGTAGAACCACAATTAAGAAACTATGTCACTTTTATGAGGGTACAACTCACCCAACAGGTACCACTGTTGGATGGTATAGGATTAGCTGGAACAGGAGATGGGAAATGGGGAGTAGAAGGGAAGAAAGATGCAGCTACATTGCAAGCAGTCAGGTGAAGATGAAAAGACAGTAGAAGGACAATAGCCTCTTATGAAAAAATCCTTTATCCACGCTTTATTTTGTTTATACAGGTATGTACGAGTACTGAATTTGAATTAGGAGTCAATTTTTTCATCAGCTTCACCTGCTTATCTTTTCTCTCTCACTCCTGTAACTTGGAAACAGAAGATTCAGAAATTGAATCTCAAATATCGAGCTGAGCTGGGAACAAGGGGAGGGCTATTTCTTGACCTATTAACTATATACTGAATTTAAACTCAAAATGAATTTTTACGGCAGTGATTAAAATAGAGGTTTATAAAACTGAAATTCTGGAGGTAGTTGAAGTGAAACAAGAGTCAGCAAGAACTGCTAAAGCATTACTTTAATGCTATGGAATGAACCAGTCCTTGGAAACCTGGCATCGCAAAAATCTATTGCTCCATTTATGTAGCATTTAATTTCGGATTGGCAATTGTGTTTACTTCCTGGATATTTTCCATTAAACATAACAGATTTCTTCTGCAAATACCATTTCAAATCTCATTGGCTCATCCTCTGCTAAATAAAAATGCTGTAAAATGACTAATACAAAAGCACAAACACAGTCTTACAATTGCTCAGCATGAAACTTTTACAAGTTACGACATTATGCAAAAATGAAACCCTTAACTCTTGCTGAAGCAAGTTGGGGGTACTGTGACAAATTGCAGGCTCAAGCCTTAACCATTAGACTCTATAACTTAATTCAAATATTAAGATCCATTCCTAATTCACCATTATCCAGCTCACTTCTCCAGAGTTGACAGAAAGAGATCATTGCAGCTAGAGCAGATTTCCAAACCAGCTTTCTTTGCAAATTGGCATCTGTCTGGAATGGATCCCCTAAGCCAAATATAATACTGTGTACCTCATTAAACCACAATAAACTCAAGTTAAGCTTGACTTCAACCCACAAAAAACAGGGCAATTCACAGTCAAAACCAATGCCATCTTCAATTTGCAATTTACAGTAAGTATTGAGGAAATGAACACATACTGCTTGGTAGCTAAGATCCTGCAATGATAGAAGCACAATGGAGAAAATTAAAGATGGAGATGAAAGTAATTATGGTTCTAAAGTGTCTGCCAGGAAGGATGCAATGGAGCTGAGTTTATGTAAAATAGTTTACGGTGTGTGGTTTGATTACAAAGTGCCTTGGATCATCTGACAGCATGGAGATCAAATTACGTGACAGCAATCCATTATGGATTATGAGGATGGTCTCCTAACTGGACCACGACACTGTATGCTAGTTTAATTGTGTACAGCGTGGTCAGTATCCCTCTTTTGCTGCACGTCCTGCATTGGTTCAGAAACCTAGCTAGGAATATCCTGCAGCCATGCCAGGAATCAGATTTCCTTGCATTTCTGCAGCCCACCTTATTAACTTCAGCAGGGGTTGAGGAGTTCAATGCTGATCAAGTTGGCGGGAGTCAGTCACTCTGTATTAATGCATAATATCCAATAGGGCTGAGGAGATAGGCAAAAACTGAAAAGCAAAACTGTCTCAGGCTTACTGACCATGGGACTGGAGAGAAGACAAAGAGGTAAAGAAATACCATACAATATCCCTCCAGTCAGCAGGCTTATTCTGAAAAAAAAATCCCTTTTTATTCATGGATTGACATGACAAGGACTGTCTGGAATGGCTGCAACATTGAGCATGAGTACACAAGTAGAGGAGCATATGTATCACATTTGAGGAGCAGGCCATGCACGGCTGAAGCAGCCAGTAGCACATGAATGTAATCTTGATTTTTGGCAGCAGAGCAACAGTAACACATAAAAGGGGTTCTCTTGCAATTTACTGTCTGCTGCTTCATTAATTGAGAGTTGAGATTGGGACATCACATGAATTCTTTCTGCCCTGGGCATTGCCGGGAGTAAGAGGGACTTAACAATCTATGTATGTGTGTATATATATATATATATATATATATACAAATATACATATACATATATATAAAAGCAGCATTTCAAATGCTCATACCCTGCAAAACTACAGTTTCCTGTTACGCATGTATAATAACCTGTTTTCTAATGATGCATTTTGCAATAGTGCTTGCCTACTTAGTGAATGGAATTTAAATAATGACTCTGATTATAATTCATACACCCCACACTGCCATTCAAACTCTCATGTGAATAATTTTTATATATATGTATATATATTTATATATATGTATATACTCACACTTTTATATATACTTTTATAAGGATATATCTAAGTGTATATATATATAGACATAATTTTATATATATGTGTGTGTATATATATGCATATATATAAAAATTTATACATATATGCATACAAATATGTATATTCTAATGTCGATTTAGTAAGCAGTGATCATTTTCCATCTCAACTGGGTGAATATAAAGCACTCTTATTCAAAACTAAAGGGCTCCACACTCCAGACTTGAAGATATCCAGCACCGCAAATTTTAACTGACACAGGGCTTTCAATCCATGAACTTTAAATGACTAGCATAAGCTAAACTCTGCAAATGGCTATAAAAGTGTTTACATGCTAGATTGTCAAAAAACAAAATACAGTCTACTGTCTTGTTAGAAATAGAACACATAAGAAAAGGTAGGTGGAAGAAAGATCCTTAAACCTTTATACATGCCTGAGATTACATTAAGAAATTCAGTGTGTGTGTGAACTATGAGGACAAGATAAAGAGTTAAAACCCATCTGTTTTTGTCAACTGATACAAGTGTATTCACAGAGGGGTCTGCGCCAAGGTTCAACTATGTGTGCCATTAAAAAGATTTAAGTCTAGGCCAAAACAATTTCTTTGCATGGAGAAGTTCAAGATTTAAGGAAATCAGAAGAATATGAATATATGGTAAAGGTAGTGAAGGGACATGACAAGCATGGAAATTAGAGAGAAGCTAAGGGAGAGGAGAGAGGCACATAAACTGGTGGAGAAAACAGTTTAAGTTTCAAGTGAAGCACAGAGCCTGTGTTCTGACACAGACACCCCTGACAGCACCGACATTGACAGAATATTAATCCTACTCCCTCATTCTCCCCCAAACAAAACTGTAGCTCACTGCGATAGCTCTGGCTTTCACATGAGGAAGCTTCTGGTGGTTTTGTTTTCCTTGTTCCTGCCAAAGTCATGTGGATAACATGGCTGAATCTCTACATCTTTAGCTTCATTTGCTGAGACAGGGAGTTTTTGTATCTTGCTATTGCTTCTGGCTGTGTTGGTATCTGACCATGAAGAAGCTCTCTATAGGCTGGCCAGAAAACAATTCCATCATGTGGAAAATGTCAAGATTTGGGAATTTAGATTTTATTCTGATGCAGAATTATTTTTTTTTCTTTAAGAATAAAACACCCCACCCCATCTTGGCTGAACAGCTTCGTGATGAGGGCATGCAGCTGAGATGAGGGAGACTGAGGTTCAATTCCCTGATCCAAACCAGACAGAGTAGGGAGTTGAACCTGGCTTGCTATTATCCCAGCTGAGTACCCTGATCTCTGACACCGGAGAGTCAGGTTCAATTCCCTGCTCTGTCTGGCTTGGATCAGGGAGCTGAATCTAGGTCCTTTGCTATTTAGCTGAGTGCTCTGAACATAAAGCTATTTTGTGTCCACAGAAGGGTTCTTTCTGTGAGAAAACTTTTCAAAAGAAAAGAGTAACAATGAACAATGAAGTAATTCTAATGTTATATTAAAACATTTTTTTCTGAAAAATAACAATACAAGTCAGACTGGACAGTATGTTCTTTAGTTTAGGGCTTAATCCTGTATTATGCAGAGAAACACAACCAAAACCTTCCAAAAAACTTGGCAAGTAGATTAATAGAATGTAGTCTCACTAAATCAAATGAATACATAAGCTTAAAGAAAGCATGTATCTCAGTGTTTTGCTGAGTAAAGGCCACTGTGCTTCGCACACTTAAGAGTTGAATCCTCAGTGAATAAGTTTTTGGCCTTACAGGTTTTGGACTCTAGGCTTTCTGTGTTACCAGACAACAGAGATGGGGGAACAGATGGTTAATCAGCATGGTTACATGCTGCCATACTGTAAGACATTGTTAATCTCTTTTTTTTTTTTTTTTTTCCCAGCAATGTATATACACAAGAGAAGCCTGTCATTTGATATAGGAACTCATTAAGTCTGTTAGATTTCATTTTCTAATTTTAAATCCATTCAATTTAAAACTGAATATTTAACATGACTATTATTCAAGATACTTGTTTAGCTTAGGAGAGATAAATAGGAGAGAAAATAAAATATTCAGTGAGATAAAATTAAATCTAGAGCAGATGATAGGAAAACGTAGGGGATCTGGAGGGAATCAGACACAGGAAAGAGTAGAAAATAATGAAAAAAAATCATTCATGTAGGCAATATAAAGCATAGGATACTTCACTGGTACTGCCTGAATTTGATAGGTGTGTTTCCATTTATAACCCAGAGCACAAGCTCCCTTTTATTTGCTCTTTTGTTCCTTCTGTGAAAAGGAAAGGTTTAATTTAGTTTACTAAGTGTGAAATAACTTCACAAAGTGTGAAGTACCTTCACAAATTTTACCAAACTTGACATTCAACAATATGACGTACCAAAGCACATAAGACTGTGTTGAATGTTAAGTGTATCTTAGGTTGTCCTGATGTCTGATCCACTGGAGCTGAATCAGTATGGTTTATGCATTTCACAGACATATAAAGATAGAAACATCTATCAGGAGAAGATAAGAGCTTGTTGGTTCCAAATTTAAGTCTAACAATAATTTTTGGTGACCTTGAGTTTTTCTATTTTCTGTTTGTCTATATAAAAAGGATTGTATTTAATCTCTCAAGTATTTGAGAGATTCAGTTAATGCTGGTAATGTGTTTTGAAGTGGTTACGAGAAAACACTGCACAAGGACATAAAATTTATAGCTTTCAAAACAGATTTTAAGAATAAATTGCTCTTTATGATAGACATTTATCTGTAGACTCTACTAAGAATATAATGAGTATAGAATGTCCTCACCTTATCTTTCCTGTGTTAAAGTATTTTAGTTTATCAGTAAACAGAGATAAAACATGAGTGAGATGACCGGGGGTAGACGGGTTGGAGAATGAATTTTTCACTGTTGAAGAGTGGAGTTCAAAATTTTGTTTCGTTATTAGCAAATTAACTCTATTAATTCCCATTCACCTCCAAATTACAGAGGTTACTTAGCAAGCACAATTCAAGTAAAATGCTGAAGCTAAACAGAGAGAGAGAAAACAGCTATGATGGAAAATTTGAGCCTATGCTCAGGTATATGAATCCCTCCTTTAACAGAAAATACATTTGCAAACAAATATTTAAAAATATATATATATTCCTCAGTATGAGGACTAGAAATAGATCCACTCACATAAATGCCATCTTGAAGTCAATGCTGATGAAGAAATAATGAAGTACCCTTCCCTTTCTGTGTGGTTATATATAATATATAACCACAATAATGAATTTCTGAAATTTATTGTAGTAGGAAAGAAAACTTCATTATTAAGCCACTCACTGTACCCCTTGGTGAGCTCACTTTCTACATATCAGCTATATTTTTCTGAATTAAGAAAATGGTATAACATTATGGAGTGAGATCCAGTGGGTCTAGGGTTTCCCCCTCCACCCCACAGAAGGACAGGTTTTATTTGGAATGAGGAGCCCACATTGAATAGATTCATTCAGGTAATAGTTTTGTGATAAGAAATGTATGCCTCTCTCATCACATAAACTGAAGTTTTATAATCTAGTTCCCAGGGTGACTTTGCCTGGGCTGTTTGTAAAGAATCAGTACAGTGTAAATTTATTCATATCTCTCCTCCCCGCTCCAACCTTCCACATGAAGTGACTATCAAGTGAAGCCTGCCTGCAAGATACCCCACAGCTAGAGATGAATGAGAGCTAGCAACAATAAAGCACTCTCCCAAATGCTTAGCAAGGTCTCCAAGCTTAAAGTAAAGCAGCTGAGTAATTCAAAAAACCAAGGTTTTACTGTAGAATAAACCATACAGTTTTTATTCTCCCTGGAGATTCTTGCTTCCCAAATAACCCTGTTTTCACCAAGCCACCTGCCTGTGTCAAGGAAATTAATGAACTTCAAAAGTAAATACAGCTCAAGATGAACAGTAAGCCCTGTTTATCTACACATTGGAAATGCCAGCACCACAGCAAGGTGTCTTCTTTTTTATTAAGCCATACAGGGAGCTGTAAGTTAAAGCCTGATTTCTGGACCTTACATGAGCAACCATTTCAGTGGACATTAATCTTTTTTCTTTGATTCAGCTGCCAAGTTTGCAATAAGGTTGTGTGATGCCAGCCTTGAACCACAAGTTTAGCTCCAAGAGAACTGTGCTCCCTGTTAATACAGGAGTCAAAATACATATTTAAAGAAACTGATTTTTTATAGGAACTTCATATGAGTGATTTGTGTAATCTTTAGCGTAGTAAATATTTGCTACTTACAAACACATCTACTGAACAAAATCCTCCCTATAAATTCTGCATAGATCATAGAAGAAGTAATGAACTTGTGTTGTAAACATGTGAGACAGATGCTGTGGCTCTATTTGCCTTGATTTTTTAACCAAGAAGCAAGAACAAGAGGAAAAGAAGCATAGCAAAGGATGAAATCTACATTGTGTAAAAGAAAGGGGATAGTCAAAAGAGAGAATATGATTTCAAACAATTCATAGCAAGTTGGTATTTTAGTGTTTACAAGAAAAGTCAATTTTGCACAGTTTGCATTAGAAAAATGTAAGATTTTCATTAAAAAATGGAAAGGAAAAAAATTCTTTCATTTAAGAAACAAAAGCTGGTTTTGACAGGAGATCCTAGCTTACTTTGTTTCAGTAGGAACAGGACTAAGTTAAATCAGAGAAAAGTATTTCCTTTCACAATCTGACGCTGGAATTGTATATCTAATGTTAATTATTTTTATCTGTGACTTCAGTTCAAATTGATAAGACAATGACAATGACATCTAGAGCATGAAATCTCCGTAGGTGCTGTTTATGTAGTTTAGATAGTCTCAAAAGGCCCAGCTGTCATTGTAATCACACTGGGGGTATGCTTTGCACAAGCAGATCTGAAAACTTGGATTCCACAGACAATTAAGGAGGAAGAGAGAAATTTATGAAGAGTTCTTAATTAACTAAATGTTCTGACTTGCCAAGGAGGAAAAAAATATTGTGCTATATGCAAAAAGAAGTCCCTTGAAATATATGCAGTGTAAGATGCACCAATTACATTTTTCATAAGCAATCTTCCTGCCTTTCAAAGAGAAAAGATGTGGAGACACAACTGTAATGGTTGGAAAGTTCAATTTGCTCTCAGGTTTAGGTAGACTCAAAATTGTTAATAGGTCTCCACGAAAAAAATGAAAGATAAATGCAAAAAACAGACATAAGGGGTTGAAAATTGTGCCCGTCTGCCCCATGCTGTACATTTTAACCTACCACTCAATAGCTTTAAGATGCAAGAAAATCAGTGATAAACTGATAGTGTGGATGAACTCAGGGCTGTCACATAGTATTTGCAGTGAATCTGATATACCCTGGGGCTGTTGAGCTCACTGACACAGTGTAGAGTCAACTCTGTCCCCTCCAAAGGAATGGGTTACAAAAGTGTCTTCAGGCAAATGATGTGGGAAAATACATGTGCCTACAAGAAAGGTGGGCTGGCCAGAGGAGTTCATCTTAATTCTGGTAGGGGCAGTTTCAAATCCCTGTCAAGTCTCACTGACAGGAAAAGACATAAAAAATTCATCAGTGACCCATCAGCCCAGACTCATTCATTATGAAGTTGGCCTCTGACGTACCTGGAGTGAGTTGATTGTCTCAGACTATTCCTGGGCTGGGGGACACCCCCAAAGTGCAGGGGGTGTACACAGATTGTGTCACCCCAGCCTCAGGTAGGTTTTCTAGAGTCAGGGGTCTGAGCTGACGCTCTCTAGAGCAACAGAGCAGAAGCCAAAGAATGAATCTAGGCTCAGACATTTCAAGATCAGAAGAAAAAACACCTAAGTTCCAAGTCCCAGCATTGCTTTCCAGGAAAAGTTAGTATTTGTAAGAGATGTCAGGATTATAATGCTTACAATTCTGGAAACCTTCTGACAACTCCTCATTTATCTTTCTTTCTGTGAAGTAAAAAACAATAAAAATACTAATGAAAATATTGGAGTTCTCCACAGTTTATATTCAACTCTTGGTATGGCTTGGTAAGTATACTGTCCCAGTTCTTACCGTAATTTTTACCTCTTCAAATCCTCAATAACCCAAGTGGTTGCAGTGAAATTATTTTCAATTCAAAGCAATGACATAAAAGCAAAATCTGAATTATGCTTTTATAGATTAAATAAAATAAAAAAGCTTCTTCAGAGCAAATAATTTCCAAGTCAATAGACTACCAAAAAACTATTATTTACTAAGTCAATTACTAAGCTATTTTTAAACAGATACATCTTTTATAATCTTCTGTATCATATCAGCTAATGTTAGAGGAACTATTTTTATAATATTTATTTGGTTTTCTCATTCTTAATAAATGACACTTAGCATAATAAAAGTCTGATAGAAAAAACGTATTTCTTAAATCTACACAGTTATAGTCTGCTATTAACTTGACTAAGAAAATCTTAATCTGTTTCCCGAAAGTATATCACAACACTTACTGACAAAAAGTAGAAATAACATAAAGCTCACAGAGTAGCTTCAGTTCAGTGCAAAGCATGAGAAAATTCTTTATCAACTTGAATTCAATCTATTAATTAGTAGGACCTGTTTAAGACTTTGTCATATGAGTGTGGGTTGAGAGGCACAAGAGGATCAGTGGGTGCACAAGTCAGTGTTGGTAAAAAAAAAAAAAAAAAAAAAAAAAAAAAAAAAAAAAAAAAAGATTTATATTTAGGGCTACATATGCTATCACATAAAAACCTTTAACCTGCAAAAACAGAAACCTACATTGCTCCTGAGTGGTGAAATTACATGTGCATGCCTCCGCAAACAAATGCCAGTAGAAATTTTATACCACAATGTATCCTCAGAAACATTGTGCATGCCCTGTGTTATTTGGAAAAAAAAAAAAATCTCTTGTATAAATATTTTAGAGAGTTTTAAAACATTTTATTAGGAATATTTTTGCATTCTTCCATCTCTTTATTTGATACTGTGATTTCAGCTATATAGATCTCAGATGATTGTCTACAGATGACAGAACCAAAGACCAAATGCTATTTGTTACTTAAATACAAAATGCAGTATATTCTTTTTGACCACAGTGTACGGAGTATATATAATACAGCTATACATATAGTTGAATGCACCAGTTAATATCTATGTCTAGATTTTGCTTTTGTCTTCAAAGAGTTAGCTAAAATTTTCAAAGTCAGGGTTTTACTTTCTGTGAACAAATTTGCCTAGCTTTAGCAGACATCTTTTATAACTGTAGACACCTATAATATCTAGAAACTCTTTGCTTATTGGTACTTTTCCATACTGTAAAATTCAAAGAACAGAGTGCTTTGGAGGGCTAAATAAATCATAAAAAAGTTAATGCATAATCATGCTGGTTTTAAATTAATTTGATTCAATAACCTTTGCTTTGCATTTAACTATGTTTCAAAGCTATTTCCAGATTGGATCACTAACTATCAAGGCTGTGTTATATACTCAAAGAACTCAAAATTCAGACTGTTGAGGGTCGACTCTCTAAGTCTCCAGTTAGGGAATAGAAATAAAATCATGGTACTGAAAAACTCTAACTTTAAACAGCTTCTAAGCTGTTCTTAGCAAACAGAGACTACATAGCATGTAGAGTATCAAGGGTTATGGAACCAACCTAAACTTTAGTCCTAGAAACACTTATGCCTAAGCTTAACTTTACAACCACAGGTAAAGGTTCCTTTGATTTTAATGGGACTAATCATAACAAGAATGTGAATGTTTGCAGGATCAGGGTTAGGCAGGTCATGAATTGTATTTTAGTAATATTTACAATGAGTTGCTCATGGATGGCTTACAGAGCAAGAGGTTTTAAGAGAAGGTGTTTCTAGATAGCAAACAAAATCAAGATTCACAAGCAGGAAAGGGTGAAATTCAAGGAATAAATTATTTTCTTCAAATTATTCAAAGATTTCTGCCATAGGTTGCATCAGGGATCTATGAACAGTTGCATTCCTGCTGAGCATTAGAGAAGCAAATTTCTGAATCTTGTGAAACATTCTAAATCTTTTGAGACAATTCCCAGATGTTTGTAAGAGTAATTTCTTTTCCTCCCCAAGGGCTCTCGGTTGAGGAGGCCTATGAGTTGTACTGAGCAGGAAGAATACTAGCCATGTATTTGAAACCGCTGAGGCAGTCTTGTACACACTGTCCTCTTTATGGAGAAGAATATTAATTCTATGTCTCTTCACTGAGCCCAGAGAAATGTTTTCTCTGCTATCTAAATACCTGATGCAGAAAGGAACCGGGAAGAAAGCCAGCTGGCTTAAGCTCAGCTAGTGTAAAATAGAGGTGATACACTTTGGCAGATTGAAGCGCTTTGAGGAATTGGCCGGAACTTGGCCTCTTCTGCTGATGGCATCTGTCCACCTATATTGTCCAAGTGGCTTTGCAGTCACTTGGACTGTAAAATTTCTTGGGATCATCTTGTTCTGTGTTTGTATAGTGCCTAGAACACTGGGATTCCAGGCTATGCACAGTGTCCCTATAAACTGTTGTGATACAAATAATTGAGACTTCAGTAATGGGAAGTAATAACAAGAGAATGAGAATGAGAAGTAATAATGAGACTCCACAAGCTCATCTCTGTTCCTGGGTTCCCCAGATGAATAGTGACTAAATATGCCTTCTTCTATCTGTGGCTGCGCAAAGGCATGCAGCACTTCCTTTCCAAGACAGGTCACGTATAAGGATCATTTCTTTGTTCGCACAAAACTTAGAACATAACTTGGCATTACCTCTAAACCTCAGTTGGAAACTTTGCTTAATGTTGATATTTTATCTTCTGAAATAAATCCAACTACAGCGAGAGCATGCAACATTTATTTTATCCTTTACAGTGGCTACCAGTTCCATTTTCAGAGAAGCTCAAGATGCTAATTACCACTTATAAAGTCATGGCTGGTCTATGTCATAGTAGTTAAGTCAACTTTTCTTCTATGGCCCACTATAATATCTGAATCCTTTGGATTGTTTCAAGGATATGCCTCGAGCAGAAAGATTGAATCAGCAACAGATTGAGCGCTTTTGGAATGGTTAGTTCTTGTCAACGTAATTTTCTGCGTTTAGGACAAATGTGAATCTGTGGACCATCTCCATCAGAGTGCATGTAAGATACAGCTTTTTACCTAGCTGAATTTTGGAATCACTGGATATTCTGTGAACTGGTTGTGTTTGTCCTCATAAACTTTCACTGGTCTTCTTAGATAAGCCATTTTAGTAGCTACAGGCTGTGAGGATTGAATATGCTGATTGATATTATGATTTTCAAGACAGTCTTTTTCTTGAAAGCTAATATACAGAATGATTCATGTATCAGCCCAAAATCTAAATATTTCCTTCAGAAAAATATACCTACTGATATGAGATCAGAGTATTAATATTTCTGACTTCATTTTGTATATTTTCTTTGTCATGTGAGCTAATCTCATTACTTGAGGCTTTCAGCCATTATTCAGCTGATGACATTTTGTACGATATGTTAAATTACTTAAAATATTAGGAAGTGAGGATTCTTACACTGGCTTAATATTTCATGAAACCCTAATCCTAAAACTTTGCTTGCATTTCAAAGAGCCACTGTTTGATATAAAACACAAAATTGCTCAGATACTTCGGTATAGGGGTTTTGAAAAGTTGCTGGGAATTGAAAAACTCAGTGAACTCATTGGAAACTAAGTGCTCAGCTTGTTTGAAAACTGGAACACTTCTTCAAGTGACTAAGTACAAAAAATGCATGCCTAATCTTTGTTGTTCGCTCTTGAAAATATAACTGCAGATATACTTTAATTCAAAATATTTATTGCTCCTTGTCGACCCATTAAGCATGAGAGCTGCTTCTGTCAGATAATCAGCTAGGAATTGTATCCAAGTATGAGAACAAGGCACTGCAAAATATCCATTTTGCAGGAAACAGCCTTACAAATCAATAGCAAGATTTTATTCAATATATACTCCATCGGATGAAAGAGGAGAATTCTCATACCATGCCTCTTAAAAGAAATAACGTTTTATTGTGTAGCTCCCACTCATGATAAGGTTCAGGTGTCATTTTTCAGTATAATTACAGAGCTGGCAAACTAAATGGTTTGCCTCTTCCCTTCAGTCATGAGTTTTTCCTGCCATCCCTCAGATTGTAAGATGACAATGATTGCAGGCATTCTGGCAGAAAATACTGAACTTACACTGCATCAATCTTTCCATCTTCCTGTGTTGTTTTTTCTACTCTTTGCTCAATAATTGCAATCCAGTTGCCCTTAACTATTATGAGATAACCTCTCCCCTGTCTTCACTGTACTAGAAATTATTTCAAGATTTTTTAATGCATTTCTTGAAGCTTAGTAACTTAAGGAAGGCAGCACCAAAGTTTGCTCAGTGGGGTCAAGTATTTTAATCTGTTTTCAGTTCCAGTGTGATCAAAGGTTGACTCTACTTATGGTATAATTTTATACTGGGCACAGACAATACTTCAGTATCTACAGTCATGTATTTACAAGCAAGTGTTTTGAAAGGGCCTGAGGTATTTTCATTCCAAACTACACACTTCTTTTAAAAGACAAGAAATATCTTGATTTTCCTAACACTCATATATATCTTCCACAGACTCCTGACTACACAAAAAAGAAGAAAAAGGAAAAAAAAATGTTTAATATACAACATTTTTTTGTTTTCTTTTTGTTTTTTAATTAAATTTTGATCCCTGCATCAAAACATTTTAACATTTTGCTTTTTTTTTTTTTTTTTTTTTTTTTTTTTTTTGTCTTTTGGGTATTAGAAGAAAAGAAAACAGAAATAAAGAAAAAAGAAGAGTAAATGTAATGTTCTGGACAAATGAAGAGCTCACTGTTCCCAGTTCTAGAGCTTTTCTGTTTATCTGAAGGGAGAGCTAAATGCTGTGTGCTTTTGAGCAGCTTAACACTGACCAACAAGAATGTCTTGAGGCAGAGAGTATTTCTCTATGCACAGAGGCTCAGTGCTTGTCATCAGTAAGCAGGGCCAAGCAGTTTACATGAAGTGCTAGTTTAAGAAGAATGAAATTCAAGACTTCATTAGACTAAATTGCTTTCAGGGGGGCATTAGTCATCCCTCCACAATGTATGTAATATTCCAATTACTTGCTGTAAGTAAGTGAGATAAAGCAGTATCTGAAAAAATACTGGTTTTCAGACAGATATTCTCATACCCTATTACTACTGTTAGGCTTATTTCCTTGTTAAGAACACTTCAGAGTGGAACTCTGAAAGAAAGAAATGTTGCAGCATGATCCAGTCCCCACTGAATACCATCAGCCACAGTAGAGGCAACACCTGGTTGTATCTGATTACTTGTGGAATACTACAATAGTTCGTTTTCATGATGTATATAGATAAGGTGGGAATATTCTTATTTAACTTAAGCTATCAAAAATATATTCAACTACTGATGTTAGTTATATATGTTCCCTCTATAGTCAATGGAGATAAGCATTTCCAGAAAGTGATTCAACCTAAAACAGATATTAGTAAGACACAGAGATGTAATTCTGTTATACAAAGATCTGAACTCATTGAACATTCTTTGTATCAAAGATCCTGTTTTTCTTTCAGATACGACAAAAATAACCATTCACTTGAATGGGTAAGAATGAATGCTCTGTGGACTTTTTCCTCCTTTGGTGTGATGACTAAAAAGATAAGACAGATTTTCATATTCTTCCAAGTATGATTTGACTGGTAATGGTACAGTTTCATCTGAGAGGGTTGTTTATTACATCTGCTTTTATAGGCTAATCTGCCATGGCATTACAAAGTCTGTCCAAACTTTCACTGGCTTGTAAGAGCATTTGCTTTTAGGTAGGAAATTCATTATTTTGATAGTGATTAATGGGGGAGGGGAGCTGCTTCCTATAAGCAGTTCAGAGATATCCAAGGAAAATTACAATGTGTGGAGGTAGAGAACTGCTAAATATAAACACAGATTTATAGAGCTGTTTGAAACTTTTGGGTAAAAAAAGAAGAAAACATTAACCCTCCCTAAGTCAGCTGCATGAGGCGATACTCTAATGTTGTTATCCATGATGGCATTTCTTTTAAAAGAAAAACAAAAACAAATGTATTCCTCCATGCCTTTTCGACTGTCGGATTTAATATACTATCTATAGGATTAAAATTTCTTTCAGAAATGTATTTTTCAGCTTTATTTAGGTTTCATGGCATAATAAGCTTCAGTTAATGTATTACTTCTCACTGTGGGATAACTAGAAATACATACATATATATAAATATGTATATACATTCACTACACAAAAACTCATTCCCTCATCAAAGATGGAAGAGTCCGGCTTTATTAAAATCAATGACAAAATAATTAAGTGCAGGTGCTAGTATTTTTCTACTTATTTACATCCTCAGTGGGTATAAACTAAGACAGCATCACAGAAAGAGTCAGCAGAACTTTTCCATGTGCACTTGGACTTGGGGAAAGCATCTCGGCCACAAGATGCAAACATCAATCAGAACCTCTTCTGTAGAGTACTGGTGCAGAAGACAGTGGCTGTATGCTACTGGGAACCTCACAGGAAATCAGCCAAACATATAAGAACTCTCTCTCTCCAGCCATGTGTCCACTGGAGATGTCCTAGTTCAAGGACTTTCTCAACTCTCACCGAGAGCAGAGCCTGCTGGCACTGAGCAGCACAACAGGAAACACTGCTATACTTAACAAGAGATTTGCTTTACAAGGGAGGATGGCAACAAGTGAGGTGAGAAGCAGAGCTTACATTCTTTGGCATAGCTGCCAGTATTTTTTTAATGCTGAGAAGCAAATGAAGTCAATGTTTACTAGTCCTAATATATTCCTTTAAAATAAACATAAAATTATAGGTTAATATTAAACAGAGCAATGAATGAAATGCTATTGCTGAGCCAGTAGCATCACCTTTAATTAGCCAGCTTTTCTCTTCTGCTAACTGTGACACAGCTGTGTCTTTCACTGGTACTTTATTGGTTGCTCAAATGCTTCCACTGTAATCTTTTTTGGGGAGGGAAGATGGAATTCTCACATAACTGGAAGTTGCTGCAGCTCTTGAGTAATGTGATGGAGCATTTTTTGTTGCAGATGTTAATATTGATGTTCTAGGATGAGTCAAAAGGAAAGCAATATAAAAGGCTTTCTGATTAAAGGAAGGATGGGCAGATGGACAGGAGTGTATAGAACATAAAGGTATTAAATGAGATCTGCAGAGCCTTTAAATATAATTTACAGGCCTTATTTCCTCTGGAGCAAAGCTGTCTATTGGGAAACTATAATATAATGATACAGTCAGTCAACACAGTAATAATGCTGGAGCCACTAAACCCAGAAGTCCAAGTAAATAAATAAGTTGTCGTAGGTTAAAGGGACAGAAGCCTCTTCTGAGGTTCAGCTTCTCTGAGATTACTGTTCGTGGCCTCAGGAAATACCCCGGACTGACTGACTGCAGTGGACCTCCCTCTTTAAAAAGAGGTTTGACCAGTACATCTATGTAGTCATAAGTCTTAGTGCCTCAACCCAACATCCTCTCCAGATCACCACTAGTCATTACTAAAATAACCTTCTGTGCCACAGTGCAGGTACTCTTACCGAGCCAGTGCTTGTAATACCAGTTTGTGTGCTGCCTAGCACCCCTCTCTTCAGGTCCACCAAGTGTTCTAGTGTTGCATTAACTTTACAGCACTGAAGACTCTCAAATTTCTTCTTTATATTTGCATGCCAGTTACAACTTTTTCTTTGTAAGCCTCCTCCACAGCCACTGTCTCAGGCTTCCAGCACAGGATATTTGTAATATCTTTTAATACATTGAAAGGGCCCTTCACAGAGCTGTCACTAATCTAGAGCTAGCCCAAGGCACTGGCAAGGTATCCAGCTGTGTAAGACAGCAGAAAGCTAGAATGCTACCTCTTGCAGCCTTGTATCTTAGGGGAAATAACTACTGCTCAGGAAAGTAAAGCAGCCATTCTCCCTACTCTTCCATCGCTACATGAACCAAGCCTGCTCTTCAGCACCCCAGTGCACCACACTTTCTAGCCTCACCTCACCTGTCCTTGCTGCATGAGCAGCCTGGCTCAAGGCAGATCCTGTCCTTCATCCACATCACAGTACAATTGAATTCTGCCATCATTGCTGTGAAGGCTTGTGCTGGCTTTGCATCAGCATTTCCTGGTCACAGTTCCACACTTAACTAGGCAGATATCTGCAGTATAGATCCATCTTGCCAAATATCTTTTGGTAGATGAAGCGATAGAGGGCTCAAGAAAATAGTTACAGGTGCAGTTAAAACAGCCAGGAACTTCAAGTGGTTATTTTATTTACAGACTTCAAGCTAGACAGCTCAGAGCTTTAAGATTCAGCAAGAGAAAGGGGTATTTTAAATATTAGCTCATCCAGTCAAAAAGTTGGTTACATCACAAAAACATAATTCTTTCAAATCATAACTCAATGACTCAAAGTTACATGGCAATTGACCTAAAAATTTAAAGTTCATGGGAAAACAGGCATATGTATACTATCTGTATTATGATCAGAAGTATTCAATTAGTTAAGTAATACTTTAAAAATAAGCAAAGTTTTAATCATTCAAACATTTAAGAATGTGTATTAAGACTATTTTCTACTCAGTGCTAGCACCAGACTCCACAGATGAAGTGAAGAACAGTGTGAAATTGCAATAATCAAGATAAGGTAGACCAGTGGTACTACCTTAGCATTTTAGCCAGGAAACATTCAGGTACTTTATGAAATCTCCTGTGTTCATGGTCAAAAGTAAAGCAAATATAACGGTATAATGGAATATATCTCCGAATCACTTTCTTTTTTTAAAAAATACCTTTGAAGTAGTACAACACTTTATAATGAATGTGCTTAACAGTTTTTAGACCAGGGGCAAGGAGGAAGAGTGATCTATACCGAGAATTCAGGAAGACTAAGTCAAGATAGCAATTTTGCTAATTTTGATCCTTCCTGTGTCACTGAATAAACTCCAAGTATTAACAATGGAAAACTTTCAGGTGCTTATTAACTCAGCTCTATCAAAAAAGCCAAATTCTGATCTTTTTAGTGAAATGCACTAGATCCAAAATTCTAATGAGAAGGTTCTGAAGCTTTTCAGAGAGCAGCCTGACAGTCAGGAAGGACAAAAATAAGAATGAAATGCTGATCTTATTTACCAGTAGAAATTTAGAGTAACTTCAATACAATTTAATGAGTTCTACAGGATTCAAATTGGTTTAACTGAGATCAGCAATTCAGCATAAGGAAATATTTAGTAGTGAAGAATTACATTATTAGGAGAAAATAGAGAAGGGAGACTTCCAGCATTTTTAGTACATGGACTTACTGAATCTGCACATTCACCCAAGTCAGTAGATTGTATTACAGCTACAGTGCATAAAGCACCATCATTTTGAAACTACAGTTTCCCTCCCCAAATTATCCCTTTGTATGACAGGAAGTATCATGACTATACAAACTTTAAAACATACTGTGCTAAAGAAAAGGAGACTTAAATCAAAATGAAATGTAAACAACATAAATGGTCTGACCCAAAGCCACAAAACCATAGAAACTCAGAGTTAAGTCTGAAAATCCAGCATGACATTGTGTCTCTCTCTCAAGCTAGTGTGTCTTTTAGTGGGCTTTTTCTAGCTTGTTTTTATTTTTTTGCTTCATAAGAAGATAATGATGTTTCTAATGTTATGCTGTTATGAAATCACATTTCCAATAATACTTTTCAAATTTTTCCAATTGCTGATACCTTTTATTTTTAATGAGAATTATATTACAAAAAAGCAGAGTCATTTCCAGTTTAAATAACAACACAAAAAGATTATATTATATACTGTACTGTAAAAGGATTATCCAAAACTTCTCTGTCCCTCACACTAGGCAGGGTTTAAAACAGAGCTTTGTTGTGCTCAGTGTATACGTTTTTAGTAAGAAAAAAGTTTGTCCCTGAGGCAAATTAGCTGAGTGGTCTGTCACTGTCTCAAAATGCTATCAAATTTTGCTCTGCAGCACGTCCAAGACCTTTTCTTTCCTGCTACTTTAGCACAGATGCAAAACTAGCTTCATAAACAGGTAGCTATTCACTATCAAAGCTGGCAGATTTGAGAAATGCTCTTTTAACACCCAAAGTGACCTCTGCTACTATTACCTCCCCTAACAAGTTTCTCTGGAGAGAGGCTGCCTTCTAGAGAGGCTGCTTACAGTGAAGGAATCATGCTGATGGTCCTGTCAGCTGTTCAACCCATGCCATGCTGAGACAAAGCAGTCACATCTTCTTCATGAACATGGGCTCTGAGGCTAGAGATTTCTATTCTAATTAAAGGAAAGCTAATATACCTACAAGATTTCCCTGGTCCCTGGTGAAGAAAACACTAAAATATGTTACCTAGTATATATTTTCAGTTATGTGAGTTTAAATGCCTGATTACAATACCTTCTGCCTTATTTTGTTGCACACCCCACGAATTTGAGGTAGACCCTATTTTGGAATGGCAAATCTACAAGGAAGTCATCTGGTGGCTGGACTCCAGGGAACTTCAAAGCCTGTCAAAATAGCTAGATTAGGAAATGTATCATTTCTGTGTTTCACCTATTATCAAGACTTCAAAAATAAATATTAAATATAATTCCTAACATATGGAATACCCTATTGCACCCTATGAGAGACCACCCTCTGCACATGGAAAAATCTTCTCATGATAGTTTTACATGAAGTTTGCATAAGGTTTTGCCTCTGGCAATAATCCTCATCTTCTCCCCCACAAATGCAATACATGTTACTAAACTAAGCATAGAAATTAAATAAAACACCAAATGACCAAAAGTACAGTAATTTTATATTATCTAGAACTTTGTGCTTTGAAAATTTCATCAGCTTCACATAGTTACTGAGCTGATGTTATTTCTGAGATAGAATTATTCTCATCTATTAAAGATACTGAATATATCTAACTCTTGAAAATACCTTCACTCTTAGACTCAGCCTGAAAAGATACAATTCCAGAAACCAATATTTCTTCAGCTTTCCTGAATTTCACCTATTACTACTTATGCTTTTGTGAAAAAATACAGGCATACTTACACCTTATTTCAACATATTCTAGATTTAGCCCCTGCTAGCTTTCATCCTATACTCTCTTAAAAGCTCTTGACCAGCGTGTGCAGAAAACTGAATTTCTATTTAACATACAAGCTATCCAAAACAGCTTCAAAAGAAAGCATTCGAGACTCTTCAGAGAAGAATACATCAGTTCATTAAAGGATTTCCATTTTACTGTATAACATAGTGGAGAATAAAAGGCAGATACATGAACATTTGAAAACTCTGAGTGAGAAAAATGAAAAAAAAATCTGTTTACTCAGTATGTGACATGCCCTGAGTCAATGGAATCCTTTTTGGGTTCACCTTCATCATTGCAAAAAAACAAGACTCTAAGTAGGATCAAAACCACAAATAACCTCAGAAAAACAATCTAGACTTAAAAAAAATACTTGAGGGGTACATAATAATAATTCCTCCTCTAATGGGAGGAACTTCCAGTCCAATCTAATAGATACAGGTGGTTTGGATCGTTCTTACAAACATTAGACAAGCCTTCAATTTCAAATGCTTTATATTAAATTACTCTCAAAATGCGAGGATATACTCCTAGCCCATTTTAAATCTGAGGGAATTTTGCCACAGACTCTAAGAGATGCCTATCTATTTTCTATGATTTTGCCATAGAAAGATATCCGTGTTTGCCAAAAACTGCATCTTGATTTGTTTGCAAATTATTGCTAAAAAACATTTGCCTTAATATGGAATTGGTTCAAATTTTCAGGTGGTGTAAGTCAGTGTAGCTGCAGAGCTACGCCAATTCAACCCACCTCAGGATGTACCACTGTGTTTTATTCTATTTAAAAATTATTCATAGCAGTAAAGTAATTGTTTTAAAATTTTTGTGGTTTTACATTTCAGGCAGTCACAGTGCTTTCACCCAAGGCCACTGCATTTTTGTGAATATAAACTGCAAGTCAAGCAAAGCTATCCTTTCAAAAATGTATCATCTACAGTTAATCTACTTTTTCTATTCAAACCTGGCACCTAACAATCAGATGCTGTTTAAATTCAGACACTACAAATGCAAACATGCTCTTGCAACACTGTCTACAGTGAAAAACTTTGCATAACAGTCATCCATTTCTACTAAAAATTTGATTATTATTAGCCATCTGTGCAGTTTCAAGCTTCACTCAGCAGTAATTAGATGCAATTTTACCTGTTACTTGGTATCGAGTAGCCACCTTTGTGCAAGACCCTCCTTCCCCTTCTGTTTTTTTAATATCTATAAACTCAATTTGGTTCTGACTTGATGTAATTTTTGTGTTTGAGTGATAAGATAAATTTGACAGTTGAGTGATGAGCACTTGAGCATTTAATAGACAACTTTAGAGATAGAAAAGAGAAAACCATGAGAGAAAAAAAAAAAAAAAAAAAAAAAACTTAAAAGCAGCCATGAAATAAACTCCTCCCTCTATTACTTCTGTAAGGGTGTACTTACTCCATGCTGCTGTAGAATAAGAGAGAGAATTTTCTAACTAGCTCAAAAATATTTATAAAATTTTAGGAAATGGTAGCATTTCCCATATTTAAAAAAAAAACTAAAGCATTTGAAAGTTGAAGATTATTTAAGAATAAGTAACAAAAATATCAGAGAGCAGATCAGGGTCATGTATAATAATGAAAATTGTGAGTCCACATCGCAGCAGTGGTTTGTTGGACTGATTCTTGCTTAATGCAAAATACCATAGAGTGGAAAGAAAGTCAAAAGAGCACTGCTTAACTTAACTACACCTATCAGGTAGAAGCTTACAGTACACAGAGCTCTTGTTAATGGCTTCACTGTGAAAGTATCCTAACTTTGGATAATTCTTTATTACTACACTGTAAGAAAACACTACCAGTTTGGATAAGAAATAGAAGTGTGAAAGCTGACAACTCTTCACCTGCCCTCGCTACTTCTGAGAATCCAGGTACAGAATGCCTCTTCAAAAATCTTTGTAAAAGGCTGAAGTGACCAACAACTGATACTTTTCACAGAACCAAATGCAAAACTTGTGTCTCCGGTTTTCACTCTGTTATACTCTCTTCTCAGTATTCTTTTCACTCAGAAAAATACAAAATCAAGTAAATATACAAATTGGTAATTATGCAAGTACAGTTTTGACATAAATTGATAAGAGAGATACTTATAGTACATGGGAAGTATGGGTCTAATCCTATCTCCACAGAAGTTAGTGGCCAATTTTCCACTGGGCTTAATGGAGTAAGGATGGTAAAGTATGTCCCAAATTATCCCTGATATACTTTCTAACATCCCTGGAGTTACAATAGCAGTAAGTAGCTTCAGTGGGCAAATGCTGACTGATGAAATTATGGATAGACATCATGAATTTGAATGTCAATAGAGGTGTATTTGCCACTAAATTTCATATATCCAAGGATTTATGTGGTACATATGGTTCTGGCTGAATTCAAAATCTGACAGCAGCTGAACAGCGCAATTGCAAGTCAGACACATTCAGTCATTTTTTTGTGAATGAAAACAAATGCAGACAATTTGCAAAGAGCTGTGAAATCCATACTTCAAGCTCAGTTTTTAGTGCAAATCCTTTTTTCAACTCTTAGCACATCACACATACAATATCTTAGGAAAAAAGAATGTGGAGTACCTCAGTCATTTGATTCTGTTTCCCACTATTTATTTAATAAACTGATCAAGATTTACCTGAAAACCAGCAGGTTTTCTGCCCCATTACTACTCCTCTAGATGGCTATTGCCTCACTGCTCTAATAGAAACTTCTTTACAGATTCCAGGCCAAATACGTTCAAGGTAGTTCATACCTATTCATTCGCAGGCCAAAACCGTCAGAGAGGCAAACAGTTCTGTTTCCTTTCCTCATGTTCTTAGAAAAGAATATATTGCCTCCAGACCTTGTCTTGTTTGTCTAAATGAAGTGATTGGTAGTAGACTTCGGAAAATAGGCCTTCTTTCTCCAATATATTATGACTAGCCAGCTTTTTCTGTCTGCATCTTTTTCATGAACACAGATGAGCTGAATTGTACTCCTGGTTCCACAAAAAATAATAGGGCTTTCAAAATGTCTTATTTACTGTGATTTACTTCTTCCCATAAAGAACACAACATATAATTATATATTGTACACTAGCATATTGCTCATATTTCTTATGTCTTTTCAAATTATATGTTTTAATTAGATTTGCTTCATGACAGACAGCATTAATGTGTGCTTCATTCTAGATGAATTTCAGCACTGATGAGCATGTTTAGCTCAGAATTATTGTCTAGACATTTCTCTGGGTCGCTAAACTGAAATACCTCACAAGACATAAAACATCCCCCCCAAATCATTTGTTCGTTATTGCTTCTTTAGCTGATAGTGATTCATGATTTCCTCCCGATTTGGGCGATATCATTGAAACATTCCAACCATCAAGTTATGCATATACATTAAAAGCCTGATTCAACAGTGAAGTAAGTCTACTGACTTCTGTGTGGCTTAACTCTCCAGAAATAAGATCTCTACTATCCAAAAAATGCACTCAGAATCTAACAAATAGCAAGATTTGTTCCTACAATACAGGATATAAAATAATATCATTATGAGGTAAATTAACAAGGGGTTATTTGAAAAAAAGGAAGTAGATAGATTTTTTTTGTCTGATCTGAAGATAGAAGTCAATTTCCCAAGGCTTTTGCTAGAACAAGGATTATGAAGTATGGCCCAAGTTATTCTTGACATACTTGCCGACTTCTCTGGAATGACAGCGGCAAGAAATAACTCCAGTAAGCAACTAGAATTGCCTTTGAACTACTGACTTCAGTATAGGGATCTGATTTGAGAAATGAGCCTTACTTTCTCTGACAACACCTGAAGACCCATATTTACATATGCTGTCCCAAATTCAAAGACTTCAGTTAGTGCCAAATAAATGTAGCAACATCTAAAAGACATATTTTTTTGCATGAGGTAAGAAATTGCTTTTTAAGTTACTGCAGTGAATAAACAAAACACTAACACACATGAAACCAAATTTATCTATTTCACTCACCTTGAAGCTGGCGTCCTTTATACAAATCCTTTGTTTTGGTTGGGTGAGCTCTGGCACTATTATCACACTTAGGTTGTTCATACCTACAGAGCAAACAGGGACAGAAAAAAACATCAATGTCAACTAAATTTAGAACTAATTTATTTCCAGTTTTGTAGTCCAAATTAAACCTGTATGTTTTGTTCAGAGAAGAAGCTTTACTTCTCATTCTTCATTCAGAACAAGCAATGCAAATTCCTCTGCCTAATTTCCACTTTTATCTCAAATAATCTAGGAAATGTTTATTCTTCTAGGGCTGAGACAAAACAGACCAATTATAATCTATTCCGAAGTCCATTATACAGGGAGGAAGGAGAGGAACTGAGGAAGGAGAAAGCTGCGGGGAATTGCCATGAAATAATATGTAATGAAAACAAAATAGAAAGCCAGGTTCCTCCTACCTACCAAATCAAAAAGCTCTAAATAGCATAACAAATTCTGGCATCTGGCACAGTATTCATGTTGTGAAACTCCAAATCACAACAATGCAGGTATTGTAATTAATTTAATACTGTGTATTACTGTGTCCTCTCCAAAACAAGTGTTAGTTTATATAATAAGAGTTAACACTTAATATCTGAACACAAACTGATATGGATTCTGGAACAAAGGGAATTGTGCTGGAATAGTTTGAACTCGGTTATGCAAATCAAATCTCTACCTGCTACTTGAATATTCTGGCTTCTCTGCTCTTTCTGAGAAGTCCAATTAAAGCCAGTTTGTTAGTTCAGCAGGTAACAAGAAATCCTATGCTATCTGTACTTCCAATGAATATCAAGGATATCAACCAGCCGATTTTTCCAATTCATCCAATTCATGACAAAGTTTCTGGGTTCTCAATGGCCCTTCCAGTCTGAGATTCTAGGGATAAGAAACAAAGTCCTGTGCCATGAAACAGCCTTCTCTCTTCTTTTTTTGTTTAGCTTTTCACATCTATTTTACCCTCTCTGTGTAGAAGTGAATATAGCAAGGCAAAGAAATGGCGGTCAGGACTGAGCTCTGGTGATCACTATATAACCATGCTGGTTTTGCGAAGATACAATTCATCATATAAAATCATATAACATAGTTATGATTGTGCAAAGCGTATTCTGAAGTATTCAGTCTCAGTGCCCAGTTGGGCTGTCTCCCAAATACTACAAAGATACCCATGCAACCAGAGAAGAATTTTCATCATTGTATATAGAAAATATCTTTGTACTGGTTAGGAACAGAGGAGCACATATCCATCCCATGGCTATTGGATTTGCTACAGAATTGAATAGAGAAAAATGGTACTTTCTTGATCTCTGGTTTAAAAGAAGTCTTATCTTGCGAGTGTCCAGAAAAGCCATTTTATCCCAGAGTGTATGGTCATAGCTTAGCAGTTTGCACATTTCAAGTTACAATTCCTGTTCTCTGTCAACGAAACTGGGTCTGATTATTCATGCTTGACCTCTTGTCTAGTCCATGTGTAAGTAGAGTAGCCCTAGATCAAAACTGTAAAGCCTTTCTTCTCTCTTTTTTTTTTTTTTTTTTTTTTTTCCCTTCTTTGGCTTAAGCAAGTCCTGTCTGTGTGTTTTTAAAACTTGTTTTTTTTCTGTTTGATGCTAACAAAAGCTTTCAGATATTTCATTATTTCCTTCCTTCTGACCTTACTTGGCAGTTGCATTATGCAGTCCTCTTTTGATAAGGTGATAGTCACACTTGGGGTTTTGGGTTATAACAACCAGTACTTATTGATATTTCAATGGCTTAGATACATTCAATTGCAGCCTAGTTGTAAAAATTGCCTGATATGACCAAAACTTTTGTGTTATACTCTTAGCACGTTTAGACAATGATCAGGTAGATTGCAATCAAAGTTACATGTTACTGAACTCACAAATAAAGTTCTGCTATCTGTGGGATCATATTTAAATACATTCAAGTGTGTGCATGAATAATGTCATAGGCCATAAAGCACAGCAAAGCATAAAAAGTTCTATTTAAGCTACTCAGTCTTAACACTGAAATGCTACTATTTTTGGCAATTTGTGTCTTACCTACTTCATTCTTAACTATTTTTTTTAACCTGGCAAGGTTAAAGGTTATATATGAAATAAATCAATGACTAAAAAAATAATAAGCTCTTAATACATTTTTTATCTCTCTGTGCTTTTAATTATGGCATTTTAATTTAACAGAGTCTCTTTCTCAGAAGTTTTACTTACTTGTTCTCCTACAGAGCTTGAAGCTACAGACTTTAATGCAGAGCACTTCAGGAAAAATTTCAATTCTAAAAAGTTAAATACAGTAATATTACATGTGTCCACATACAGGCTTGTGCACACATGTACTCATTCACTGAATCCTGGTGCCTCTGTATTTTATGTAACACTTGTCTTTCTTTGAAATGCTCCTATTATATGTTCCAAAATATCACATTTACTGAGCTGTATATTAACATGTCTGATCAAAATATACCACGTCAAATTTTTGAAAAAAAAATATTGTTTTTAAAAGTATAAAATGGTGGTTATGTCTTGGATCCCAGCCAGACCATCCCTAAAAACAATTTGTAAGTATTCTGAACTTAATTGCAGGGCAGAACGAAAAAAAGTTGTTGTTTTTCTTTTCCCTTTGAACGCTTCATTTATTTCCACATCATATGAAGAAACTATCCATTGGCCCATCTAATTTTAGATGCTGCAAGAAGTGATATTATTTCACAGGTTTAGGAGTGCTACAAGCACTTTTTTTCCTAGAGAATGGTAGGTATAGAAACTTTGCTTTGATAACATAGTTGAGATTCAGATACCCTATGGATGACCACTTCAATCAGCCAAGACTGAAAGGGAAATCTCTGAGTAATACTCACTAATGCAGTACCTGGCAATGAGCCTGGTCCCTGATTAATCTGACACCCACTACATTCCCCTTATCCTCTTCAGTTATTGTTACTGCTCTGTGCCTACACTTTCTTTTCTGGCCTCCACACTTGTCCACTTCTTCCCTTTTGGCTTACTTTTTTGTTAAATATAGATGTGGCATATCATAAACTAAATCTATTAAAGTCAACTAGGTGTTAAAATGCTGTAACATGAAAGATCCACGTTTAACTCTTTAAAAGCAATAAAATGATGAAAAATTAAGTGAATCATTAGAAATTTACCTGTTTGAACCTTCAGAGACCATGGCCATGCTAAGAACTGGTAAGAAAAACAAACTTGCCTCAGTTTTCATGGGGAAAGAGTGGCAAAGAGATAACATGTTAAAAGGAAGCACTGCCGGGTTAAAATAATGTAGTAAAAAGACATTCCAATTTACTCACTCTTCAGATTTTTAAAACTGAAAGAATACTCAGCACTGAATGTATATCTGGAGTCAGTAAAAACTTACAAAGGCTGTTTTATACCTTTGAGCAGTGCCCTGAGAGTCACTGAGGTATACTGATGTATACATACTGCAGTACCAAGGGTTTAACAGGAATTCTACACAGTGTGGGCAATCCTTTGCAGGTAGATTGGAGATTATTCTGCCCATGATCCTAGCTGCTCAAAAGCCACATTTGGAAGACCTGACTCATGGCTCTCCTGAGTAAAACAGTCATGAGGGTCATGCTCCTGTGATTGAATGATGTCTGGAAGGTATTAGGAGCTACCTGGTAAAGACCATACTGATAAACTCTTTTTCTGATGGCCCTTTCATTCCATGTTTTGAATGCTTACATCATAGGATTTTCAGAGGAATAGTTGTTTGTACTATTTAAATGCATTGTTTCCTTTCAGTATAATGGATACTTCACCTAAGCTTTCATAAAAGCCAGCTTTATGCGAAGTCTTCAACTTCACACACTTCCTGTGAGCATCTTTGCATTAAGCTTCTGTTAACATAATTTCTAGGAGGACTCTATGTCCTATAATGGTTCTCCATTCACTCACCTTTATTTTAACTCTGGAGTGATGTGTTTTTTTCTGAAATACTTTCACTGACAAATGATTTATCCTGACTTCCAATGACAGGGCATTAGAAGATCAGTGAATACTCATAACTTCCACTCATTTTATGGTGCTAATTTAATGGGACTACTTTTTATTTTGGCATACAGAGGCAGATAATATGACAAATTTCCTCATTAATGTTTTCAAAACAAACAACATACAGAATGATAAGCTGTTCTCCTAACAGCTTCCCAGATCTGCATATACAGATTTACAGAAGAGAAATTCCGGAACACAAAGCATTTTTCTTGCTACCAGGAGTACTAATGCTGTCAGATTCTGCAGCAGAGCTTTAGTACCTACTCTTTTGATTTGTATTTTGCAGATGAAAAGTGGAAGGTAGCATACACCATTTTCCAAGAGCCCTTGATTCTTGAAACTAGAAAAGACTCACATATTCTTCACCTATTCCATTCTATAAGAAATAATTACTATAAGAAAACTGCATATTTCTCATCTTACATTGATCTTATCAATTTGTACAAGTACCTGAAGAGAGGGTGTCAAGGGGACGGGGACAAACTCTTTTCAGTTGCCCCATGTGACAGGACAAGAGGCAATGGGCAGAAAGTGAAGCACAGGAAGTTCCGCCTGAACGTGAGGGGCAATTTCTTCACTGTGAGAGTGACAGAGCATTGGAACAGGTTGCCCAGAGAGATTGTGGAGTCTTCTTCTCTGGAGATCTTCAAGGCCCACCTGGATGCAACCCTGTCTAACATGTTCTAGGTGACCCTGCTGAGCAAGGAGATTGGACTAGATGATCTCCAGAGGTCCCTTCCATCCTTACTGATTCTATGATTCTATGATTTGTGGTGCTAATTTCATTAAAGAATCCCCAGAGGGTCAGGAAGAAAATATACTTTCAGCTTTCTCCTCCTTTCTAAGGGAAAAAGTTTGATTTTACAAATATGGACTAAAAGAAATTTTAAAATTCATAAATAATAATGGAATCCCAGCCCATCTAAATCTCACCCAGAAATGAGATCTGAACTCCTAAACTCCAGGAGTTTTCCAGGCTTGTTTTCCAGGAATGCTCAGCACTGTAGACTCCTAAATTTATTAGACATTCATATCATGTAGCATGAAATTCCTAAAATTAAGCACTCTAGTTGCCCTAGTATGCTCAGAAATGTCCCTTCTAGAGATATTACTACATATTACTTAGTTGGACCCCACTATAGTCCCAGTTTAGTGGCTGGAAATTTGAATTCTCTGTACGTCTAGTGAAGCTGGACAAAATCAGATATGGTCAGGACCACAGCAGTGGTCTGTTGTGTTTTAGTTATCAGATAGAGTATGCACCTAGGAAAATGAAAATTTGTGTCTAGCTTATATGCATGAGATTGAATCCAGACCTGCCAGCATTCAAACTTTGGGGACATGCAGTACCATGAATGAAATCCCTGCAGTTGAATTACTATATAGTTTTAGAATGCAAGAGCTTACTGAACAAATAAATAGAAATAAAAGAAGAGGGAGCCTGGTTCTAGCTCCATAAGTGATTCCTCATAGTGTTGGGAAGACCTGGAAATTCAGTCAGTGTGACCACAGAAGCCCAAATCACACGCATTACACACTATAAAATATGAACAGGACAGCTTGCTGATTTTTCAAGGATCACCTCCTCCAGTCTCAAGAATGGTTTGTCCCAATGTGAAGGTGGTGGCAGGAGGTTTGCGTGGATGAACAGGAGTGCCTGACAAAATTCAAACATAAGAAGAAAGTATACAAGAAGTAGAAGCAGGGTCAGGTAATTCTGGAGGAATATACAGACTCCAAATGTGCAGAGATGGAGTTAAGAAAACCAAAGATCATGTGAAGAGCAGGAAGAAGAGCTTCTGAAGGTGTATCAGCAGCAAAAAGACAAAACATGAAGGACAAGAAGGAGATTTGGTAGCCAGCATGAATTTAGAAAGAGGAAACTCTGCTTGTCCAACCCTATAGCCTTTTATGATGAGATGATTGGCTTAGAGGGTAAGGGTAGAAGAGTGGACGTTGTTTATCTTGATTTTAGCAAGGCTTTCTGCACCGTCTCCCATAAAATTCTTACAGACAAATTGAAGTACAGGCAGGAAAAATGGATGGTGAGATGGACTGAAAGCTGGCTGAATTGCTGGGCCCAAAGACTTGTGATCAGCAGCAAAAAGTCACTAACAGTATATTCCAGAGATCAATACTGGAGCCAGTCCTGTTTAACATCTTCATTAATGTCCTGGATGATGGGGATAGAGTGCTCCCTCAGTAAATTCACAGATGATACAAAATTAGAGTTGCTCATACACCAGAATGTTGTGCTGCCATCCAGAGGGAACTCATCAGGCTGGAGAACTGTGTCAACAGGAATCTTATGAAGTTCCACAAATGGAAATGCACATTCCTTCACCTGGGAAGGAATAATCTCATGCACCAGCATAGCCTAGGAGCCAACCAGGTGGAAAGCAGTTTTGCAGAAAAGCACTGGAGTCCTAGTAGACATAGAGTCGAGTCTGAGCCAGCAACATACCCTTGCAGCAAAGAAAGCCAACAGCACCTTGGGCTGCATTAGGAAGAATGTTTCCAGCAGGTCAAGGAAGGCAATTGTTTCCCTCTACTCAGAATTAGGGAGACCATGTCTGGAGTGCTGAGTCCAGCTCTGGGCATATCAGTACAGGAAAGTCATTGACATACTGGAATGAGTCCAGTAAAGGATCACAAAGATGATTAAAGAATTGGAGCATCTGATGAAGAGGGGGCAAGAGAACTGGTATTGCTTAGCCTGTAGAAAAGAAGCCTCAGATCTGATCAATGTATATTAAAGATGACGGAACCAGACTTCCCTCAGTGGTGCCAGCTGAAAGCACAAGAGTCACAAACTGAAATACAGGAAATTCCATTTAAGCACCAGAAGAAACTTTTCTTACTCTAAGGATTATTGAACACTGGAACAGCCTGCCAAGAGAGACTGTAGGACCTCCATCCTTAGAGATATTCAGAACCCAACTGGAGAAGGTCCTGTGCAATCTGCTCTAGCTGACTCTGCTTTGAGCCAGAGAGCTGGAATCCCTGGACCATTTCCAGAGGTCCCTTACAACTTCAGCTATTCTATAATTCTGTAATAAAATGACCTACAAAAAAAGCCAGCAAAAGTCCTATTGTTGATCAGTAAAAGAAGATGATTTGTGTTCAACTTAAGGAACAGGAACTAAGGCTCCATAACATGGTTTAAATTATGCAGCAGGAAAGCTGCACTAGCCTCTAATTTTGAATAAATAAAACATATGTGAACGGACAGACAGACAGAGAGGAAAGATTATCACTAAGAGCAAGAAACAGTGAGCAAATCTGTGGGTGGAGCAGAAATGGGACACTTTGGAATATCTAAAGAATATCTCTAGGTCCTCAGATAACAGGTATACTGATGCTACAGTTTCAGGACCAAATCTGAACTACATCATTTGACATCAGCTTTCCAGAAAGAGTAGCTCACCTGAAACTTTTAAGTCATGATTACTTCATCTAGGAAATTGTACTGTAATTGACATGTGCCAACCTACTGTACAAACAACTATCAGTAAATCAGCACTTGAAGAATATGCTACTCCCCAAGAATATAACACAATATAATTGCAGCAAGTGTCTTAAAATGCTTTTCATAAACATTATGCAAAGGATCAAAGATGATCTTTGCTTAAGTTTGAAAAGATTTATGCTTGCATCAAGCTATCAACACAGCCCAGCAGCTTTATATGAGTGCATATAGCTTTTCTACAAGAGCCAAACCTCAATTACTAGCCTAAATAACATCCTTTGGAACCTGATATATGCCTTGCCTACATCTGGTACATGTGGCTCAGCACACTTTACCATATATCTGGCTCAGCTGAAATGACTGAACTTCAAACTTCTATTAATAATGCACTAAAATGATATTTCCTCTCCAAGGGTTCACAGACAGTCGTTCTACCAAAGCCAGTCATATAAAATATTTGAGGAAGTTGCTGGAAAAATAATTGAACATTTCTGAGGTTGTCTTGGGTTTCTATCATAGCCCATCCCACTTGGTTCTTTCATGTTCAGGTTACAGGGGTGTGAGGTTTCCTCTGGCTTGATTCATTATCAGCTCCAAACCCTTGGCTTCCCAGGACAAAATAAAAGGAAAGAAAGAAGAGAACTGTAGAAGCCTACAGCCTGTGACATTGCAGTCAGTCTTTGGCCATCTAGTCTTAACTTTTCATGATTCTTAGACATATTTTCACATAATCTTCACAGTGGAAGAAATCTGTATGATGTAATTGCACTAGCAGTAAAAATCTGCATGCTAGTACATAATGTACTAGGGCATCAGTCCCCATGACCCTCTCATTACATGTTCAAGCACTGAAAATGTATTCCCTTACCTTGTAGACGTGCCAGGGATGGGACGTCCTGTATCCACAAGAACACACCAACAGTAGCCTGTTGAAGGATGACACTGAACAGGTTTGTAAAGGCCACCCTGAGCACACTCTGGAATGAATACATTGTCTTTCTGGGGTTGTTTAGCTTCCTCCAGTGCTGACTGAAGTTCTTGATCACATGATGATGCTTTTGGAAGGAAAAGAAAAAATAATGAAGAAGCTATATGTAAAGGACTCACTGGAATTATCAAACAATTCTTAGATCTCTCTGTAATTGTACGTAAGAATTGTATTTGAAGAGGCTCACTACAGCTCAAATATCAGCTACATTGGTTTATGTTGTATATGTTAGGATCCTTAGTTTCCTTTTGGTGTTGCCACTTCATTACATAATCCTAACAGTATCTTGATACCCTTTCTCCCATCAGAAGTAATGCATGAATACTCTCAAAATCCAAAATACTTTCTCTGCCACTGTAAAAAAAATCCTCTCCTACTCCACAATCCTTAAAATACTGATTCTTTTCAGAGATTAAAAGTCAAAATCTAACTTTTAATGATATAAATGGATTATTCCATTTAAATGGAATGTTTATTTCTTGTTCTTTCTTTCTAGTTTTTGGAATAACCTTTTAATATAGTGAAAACCCTTCCACCTCCTTTCTTGATTCTAGTATTGATCTATCCTCTGATCTGGAGACAAAGATCTCCAGGAAAAAGTAGCACAATTCCTCTCTGCCCTATCAGTACGTCCAGGATTTCTTCTGGATCTTTTGTCTACACATTTCTGGCCTTTAAGCAGAAACTGTGAACCAGGGTTCAAAGAGCAGAAACCCCCAAAACAGAGGATGCCCGTTATTTCACACCAGTGAGAACAACTCCGATCAACTCCTCTGCTAATTAATTTTGGTCACTACTAAACTGGTATGTCTGGCAATGTATAATAATAATAAATGAAATAAACTATTTTCTCAAGCCATTTCTTTCTCCAGGAACTTTAATATCAGTCTTCAATCATGCAGAATTTAGAAGTTAACAAAATTTATTCTATATAATTCTCAAATTAATCAGTTGAACAGAAATAAATATTTGAAAAAGTCAAAATGCTTATGAATATAGTAAGTACTCTACAAACACAGGAATTACTGATAAGAAAATTTCAAGCTGGTAGATTTTCAATACACACAAAAAAATCCATTTAGTGAAAAAAAAATGTTTTAATGTCATCCAGAAAAATAATTGCAGAGAATTTTTGCTCCTCTTTCAAGTCAGTTAAAGTCTAGTGGCACAATTATTTCTTTGAATCTCCAGAAGACTTTATTTCTTGATTCAACCCATAGAAGAACAGGTTGAATCCTGATTGTATTTTCCAGTGTATTTGCAGTGATGGGGATCTAATCTCACTTACTGTTGACCACAGGATTGATAAAATGCTTTGCAAATTCTAGGCACAAAATGACAGAAAGTCATTAGTTACGTTCAAAATGCCACTAGCCTCTGCCAGCTTCTTGCTGGTGACATCTTGCTGATGACTAAAATCAGCTGGTCTTCCAGTGCAGTGCAAAAGGCGAAGGGAAGTATATCCCCTTCATACTTGAAATGGTACGCAATTCAATGTATGCTGGCCTGGTATTTTGTTCCAATAAACATAAAATATTAAAACATGCATTTCATTTGCTAACATTTTTATGCTCTCTGCTTTGGTTAGAAAGTACTTTGGTGTATGGAGACTACACAGTCAGGTCATGCAGATCGACAAAATGTAGTAGCAAGCAGGGAACGAGTATGACAGAGAATTCCCAGTGTAGAGGCAGATATGGATTATTTCAGCTGTGAGCTTAAGCAATAGTGACTAATTTGGGGGCTGCCCTAGGTTCTGTTGATGGAAATAACCTGCAACTACCACATTGCTGACTCTGAAACACTGGAGTCATGGGCCACTGAGGCAGTCCCTACACAGGAGCATGTGCTGAAGACCTAGATGGACAGTCTTTTCACTCATGAACAGTCACTCCTAAGGTAAGGTTTTCAACCAGCTACTGCTCAAGCCAGAACTTTGTCCCTTGAGCACTAAGCCAGGTTTGTGTGCTCCTTTTTTCCCTCATGTCCAGTTTTAAGTTTTAAAGGTACAAAGAGAAGAAGTAATATGGAAGAGACTTCAAAGGAGGGTTGCAAAAGTGGATAATGGCATCAGGAGGTATGATCAGACTGAGGACTGGTGAGATAGATAGGAAACAGGTCAGTGATAGAAACAGAAAATAAAGTTTAATGATAAAAAGGAAATACTTAGGGGCAGAAGTATTGCAAATATACACAAAAAGTCTAGTACTCACACAAAATACTATAGGAAAATTCTTGAAACTAAAAGGACTCTGCTGTTGGAAAAATCTACCTTGAAGAGCAGCATCAACACAAGCATTCACGACAAAGAAATTATATGAAAGAAACTGTGGTGTTTCCAGGAAGGTCCTTCCCTCCTTAGAACCTTTCATTTCTTATCCGAAGGGACAGAGCGCCTCCTCAGAAAGCTTGCTGATGATGCCAAGCTGGGAGGAGTGGCTGATACACCTGAGGGCTGTGCTGCCATTCAGAGAGACCTGGACAGGCTGGAGAGCTGGGCAGAGAGGAACGTCATGAGGTTCAACAAGGGCAAGTGCAGAGTCCTGCACCTAGGGAGAAATAACCCTAGGCACCAGTACAAGCTGGGGGCTGACCTGCTGGAGAGCAGCTCTGCAGAGAAGGACCTGGGAGTGCTGGTGGATGACAAATTGACCATGAGCCAGCAATGTGCCCTTGTGGCCAAGAAGGCCAATGGGCTCCTGGGGTACATTAGGAAGAGTGTTGCCAGCAGGTCGAGGGAGGTGATCCTGCCCCTCTACTCAGCTCTGGGGAGGCCTCATCTCGAGTACTGTGTCCAGTTCTGGGCTCCCCAGTACAAGAGGGACATGGAGCTACTGCAGAGAGCGTAAGGCTACAAAGATGATCAGAGGGCTGGAGCACCTGCCCTCTGAGGAACAGCTGCGAGAACTGGGCCTGTTTAGCCTGGGGAAGAGAAGACTGAGGGAGGATCTCATCAATGTGTACAAGTACCTGAAGGGAGGGTGTCAAGGGGATGGGGCTGAACTCTTTTCAGAAGTGCCATGCAACAGGACAAGAGGCAATGGGCAAAAATTGTACCACAGGGAAGTTCCACCTGAATATGAGGAAGAACTTCTTTCCTGTGAGCGTGACAGAGCACTGGACCAGGCTGCCCAGAGAGGTTGTGGAGTCTCCTTATCTGAAGATACTCAAGGCCCACCTGGATGCAATCCTGTCTAACATGCTCTAGGTGACCCTGCTTGAGCAGGGGAGTTGGACTAGATGATCTCCAGAGGTCCTTTCCAACCTCAGCCATTCTGTGATTCTGTGATTCTGTTATTTCCCTTCATTACACAAAGGCTAATCATCTTGGTCAGCTATCAGGCAATTTATGTAGTGACTGCCCAGCAGAATCATCTCCTCAGCGTCCAAGACTACTGTACAGTTTTGACAGGACCAAATCACTTGTGGCACTATTATTACTTTCCTGTTTGTCTTCTCTACCAAAACACTATTCCTACAGAAATAAAAAAAAAAAAAAACAGAATCTGCCTGCTTTTCCTAGGACCAGAATATTAGTCCTCAGTGTAATTTCCTCTGTAAGGGAGCCATTAATTCCATTTTAAATTCTTCCTTCAATTATTTACAACAGGAGATCTGGGAAGATTCAATTCTAGCCTTGTAATGTCTAAGAACCCTTATCATAGAGATGCCATACTGTTGCAAATACTTGCCTTTATAATGTCAGAAGAATAATGGTCAGCAAATGTTCATTTACTAGAAGAACCAGCTATAGATGTCATTAACTTATAAAATGTCTGAGAGTTTGTCCAAAAAATCAAACATCAACTATGATTTAGAGACATTTTATTGCATATGTCACCACAACAACATTCCTTACAGGAAGAAAAAAGCATTGATATCCTAGCTTATTTTCAGGAAATATGCTTACATTATTGTACTTTCACTTATTTCCTTTAGCTATGTCTTGATGGGAAAAAGGGATTGTTTTCCAAGCATGCTAATTCCATAAAATAGTTAGACATTGCTGAAAAATCCTTTCGGGATAGTCTGCCATGCTAGCCAGCTACTATGTAGTACAATTGGGATTCCTAGTTACAGTTTCTACATAAAACTATATTTTATTCCATTTATGTGAGCGTAAGTGATTCAATACATAAATTTCAAGTATGTAAGGGAGTAGATATATTTTGCCTAGATGTGTAACAAGAGCTCTGTGCCATCCAATGACCATCTACTTACTCTGAAAAAGGACCTTCTGAATGATGAAGCAAAAATCTTGCTCATCAGTAAGAAAGAGTTTAAATACTTGCTTTAAATGTAATCTCTGTTATTATTCTGGTGTTTTATTGCTATTCTATTTCTTCTCTTTTTCCTGTAAGTATTAGTTACAAAATAAACCTTTCCTGTTTTTGTTCAAGTTGTCTTCACAAGTTCAATACGAATAACTAGTAGAAATGTTTCATCTTCTGTCAATAGCAAAGATACTTCAGCTAATGCAAAGTCTGTGGATAAGTTTCATGTTTTGAATAAAATGTTGAACAGTTCTTGTTGCTAATGGTCAATTCTTCCTAAAAGAACCAGTCTGCATTCCAATGAATGAAGTTAATTTACATGAACAGAAAAATATTTCAATGGTAGAAGGGCCTAAACTGGAAATCTTTATTTATGAAAGAATCCATTTATCAATCTCTGATGGGTTAATTAAAAGGTTAATTAATATTTACTAGGTGATGTTCTAGAGTGAAAAAAGTGGCTTTCCTGGAAAAGTCATCCTGAATAAACTGCTTTCTGGTGCATTTGTCCATAGCATATTTAAAATACCAGCACCACATTATGTTGATTATAATAACCATCATATTAATTTTGTAACAGAAGAGATTTTAGCCCCTTATTTCAGAAATTATTTAAATCGATGTACTCTGTCTCATGACAGTTTCTCCCAATATGTGGAATTTTCATGATTACAAATAATTTTGATTTTTTTTACTTAAATATGAATTGATGTACTTATATCTAAATTTCAGTGTGTTTTGTGGAAACAAGTTGCCAAATCTGCAGAAAATTACAAAGGCATCTGTATGCTACTTTAACATTTCCTGCCACTACATAAACATTTCCTTTCAATTTCCTCAGCCTCCAGAATGTGTATATGACAAACAGAATCCATTCCAAGAAATTCTATTTCCAGTTGATTTCATCTGCCTCCTTTTCTCATTACCATAATGGGCCATGAAACTACAGATTAGACAGCCTGGTTTCCAGAGTAAAGGGATCTTTTATTGAGCCTTGAAGCTCAACATCTTCTATAGAAAGCAAGTAACAAACCTGTGAACAAAAATACTTTGAAAAGCGATACACATGCTCTGGAGGAGTGCACTGTAACATTTAAGACAGCTAATTTTGCAGTGTTCCCACGTTTCTGGGAGGATATATATATATCAATAGAACATATTTGTTTTCAAAATTATAGAGACTTACCAAAATCTATGACATTTTCCGCTAACCAAAATGTTATCAAAATTATCAGGCTGTCCTAGTAAATTAGGCTTAGTTTACACACTTTCAGAACACTTCAAATACTGATTTATATAAATTTTGTACTAGTTTGTTTCAAAATTTGCATAATTAGTATGGATAAGTAATCCTTCTATTGACAATCATACAACTCTCCAACAAATTCATTTCTCACTGGTATACGAATTTGATCTATTTGCTTAAGATGAACCCTCGCTGAACCAGTGAAGTTAATAGGCCCGGAGGAAACTGATTACAATGTGTTTTTATATTTTCAAAGAGTTTTCATGGTATTCAAATTTCACTGAATGGTTTTCCACTTACACTACACCACACCGTATTTTCACATATGACCAGGACACTCACTTTAGGAAGGAAGTGGGAAGTGTGATAATTTCTACACAGGCTACACTCTCCCTACAGAATGAATTTACACAGACTGGATGGCAGATCTGGAGAACAAAATGAGTCCATTAGAGCAGTTGCTCTGTTATTCCTAACTCCTGTTCATCATCAGAGTAAATTAGTAGATCCTTTCTCTGTAGCTGATCAATTTGTATAACCTAGAACCTACGACATCTGGCTCTGCTATAGAGACAGCCATCAAGAAAGTAGGTTAGCTGACATAAATGGCAAAAATTCTCTAAAGGATTTCATTTTAGTGAAGGAGAGATGTATCTTAATGGCTTCATGCTCTTTTGGGGTTTTCAGCCTGCCTTTAGACCTTCTCTAGCATAACAGACTCCTATAAAGAGAGAGGTGAGGTGGTATAACAGGGTTTAAGAAGCCAACTCCTTACACTTTATGCACATGAAATTATTCTCTGGTCTGTTATGGCCCATGTATGAACATCTCATACTATACTTTCTTAAAAAGCTCTGTTTCTACAAGAATTTCCCTGCCTCCCTTTCTTGATCATTTCAAATAAATTAATCTCCACTGGAAATCAAGTGAAGCTTGATGCTAGAAACAAATGCAGGAACAACTCTGCTCATGCTTATAGCTTCTTGTAGAGACTGTTCATAAACCCAAATCAAATGGGCAGTACACAGCACAATCCTTCCTCTAGAAGACTTCAATGGAAAAATATCCACTAGATTCAATGGACACTACATCAGGCCTCAGCTGAATATACTCACATACATGTATGTTTCCAATTAAGTCCAGTATTTGTTCATGGACCAAGCAATGATTAGAAGGAACAGGTAACATTAATAAACACTCAAATTCAGTTCCAACATCTAGAAGGCAACCAAAACCTAAGTCTAAATTACAGTATTAGTACTCATCTGGCGCCACATGTTTTGATTTACATTATGTTCAGATACACATTAGCATGAGGGCTTTCAAGGCTTGGAGAAAGCTGGCAATATTCCTACTCATATTTACTCTTGTTTGTGAAAACTTGTGGGAACTAAATATTTCTGGCCCCTTGTGCATATTTGCAGAGTACTCCCAATATACAGCTGATCACTGTTTTGCACTTTTGGAGCTTAAGTGGATGCTTGTGGCCAAAAACAAAGCTCATGGCTTCAACACAACCCTAAAGATTAATTTATATACTTCATTTCACTGAACAAAGCAGGATAAATAACAGACAGATGTTATCATTTATCTATGTGGTTTCATATACAAAGATACTGTAATACGTACAGAGGATAATCTGGAAACGCCATGAGCCCATTAAAACAATGAGCTAGAAGGCAGACAGCACCAAACTCCAATTATCTTTACCTGAAAAAATCAGTTAAAACCACTCTAATGTACCCATATACACCAGGATAATCTCCAGTTTTACCTTTGGTTTGATCAGCCAAATGGCATTAGCTCAAATCAAGATGCCTACATTATGTAAATTCCAGTTCTACTGATAGTCTAAAGTTTAGGAGCCCAAAAGAAAAAGATTTCAGATGGAAATACGCTGACTTGCTCTTTAACCAAAATTCAATCCCATATATCTCCTGGGTTTTTAAAAGAACTCATATCACTGGTTTCTGTTTTAGGGAAGGTTTTGCACTCCTCTACAAGTCTTTTTGCCTCCAATTTGAAATATTAGGAAAGCTCTGAGAAAGGCTGTAGCTACAATATCTCTAACAGAAAAAGACAAAAGCCTGTCATTTTAGGGTTTTTTTCCTTAAAAATCTCCTAGTTAAAGAAATCAGAAATATTATGTTTTTGAAGTCTTCCTGTCACTGAATTACAATTCATTTAAATTCCTTGTTTTGATTATTCATTTATTATCATCTTTTTCCTTCTCAGAGTTCTCACACTGCCATTGCACAGAACATAAGGGACCAAATAGCTATCTCCTTTCAAACAAAAAGGTAATGTTAAATTCTACCATTCTTATTTACTTTGAATAAAACCATAGTGCAAATACTGGCCACTGACATGATGAAGGCTCTCAGTAGCTAGTCTTCTTTTACAAGTGTGCCAGAATCTAGCTCTAAGAGTTTAAGTATCATTGTTCAATACTCACATAGTTAAATGACAGATAAGTACGAAATCTGTATAATTAGAGTATAAACCTGAGTTCTTTCAAAGACCCTTTGCGCATTAGAACCATAATGTGTACCCTGAACATCCTGAGTCAAACATTTATTACACAATCTATTAAATGTGAAAGAGCAGTAAACCAGGAGTGGCTGATTTTTGCTAAATCTTTAATAGGAGAATGGGAAAATGACAGAAAGCCTTAGAAAAATAGATTGCTTTAGCTAGACTTGAGGATCTTCTGATCCAAGGACTGTTTACACTAACCACCACACTGGATTTTTGAGTGCAACCTTAAATCAAAAGTTCTTGTAGGCCAACAGGTCAGTCACATGACATCAGACTTAACAAGGACAGTGGAAAATCCTCAGGTTTTCTGAGGAGATGAGGTCCCTCATTCTTTTTTACTCAATGAATTGAAGGCATTCATTGGTTTACAGGGCTGGATGCAGGATGAGTTATCATCTCCAAGTGTATTTGCTTGATATTGTTAACTTGGCTCCCCCAACATGAGTAAAGACACTGTGTGCAAAGTCTATCCTATTCTGAAAAGTAGAGCAGCACCATACCTTTCAAACGGCAAAAAAAAAAAAAAAAAAAAAAAAAAAAAAAAAGGAAAAAAAAAAGAAAGAAAGAAAAAGCCACTACACAAAATTACAGTACATGAAATTTACTGGCCTTTTCCAAACACAATGGCTAGTTGGCCAGTTTGCTATAGCTCCTTCCTTAACCAAAATTTCTCAAAGCTGCCATTTTTGCTTCATCAGCATATTAACAAGCAAATGTTCGTCTTCTGCCAGTGGAAAAATTATTTTAAGAAATATTTGAGGTGCAAATAAAGCTGGTTCATTTTTTTCATAGAGCTGTGAAAATGAAAGTCTTTGCCAGGAGAGCTATTTATCTGAATTGCTCTATTAAAAATTACAAGACAAAATGTGCTAACTCGGGTGCCTAAATTCATATTTTGGCACTTAAATAAGAAAGCCCACTTGTAGAAATGTTGATCTGCCAGAGTTTCCTCTCAGCAAAACAGGAGTTGTTTCTGTTCAGCATTTGGGAAGCAGACACTTACATCAGTGCCTGGATATAGCTTTGGATACCTGATTTTAGGCACCCAAGTAATTTTCATTTCAAAAGTGTGCAGTGGCATCACTGGCTACAGTTTATACCACATTCCTGCTATTGGTCCACCATGCTAAGTTGTTGGAATTGTGCAATATTTTCCAGCTTTATTGCTTAACTCTCATTCAATGTGGAAGCACTCTGTTTTATTTTCTAAGTATAAGCTCCTTTTCAACCAACTCACAGGCAGCTCTCCTAGGCATACACTTACTCAACATATAAACAGGATTAAAACAAGAAGAATCAAACAATCTTTTTGCATTCATGTATTTCTTTCATTACATCATTTAATGTCTATTTAGTGCTTGTGAAGTGGGCTGCATCATCAGGCTTTCAGTAAAATGGCAGTCTCAACTCACTACGCTGGCATGTGAGACAGAAGTTGCACCCCCTGCCCTCCCAGGGCACACGAGCCCTGGGAAAACATGAGGAAAACATACATTGCCATTCTCTGCCACCATATCATGGTGTCTCAGAGCACCTTACAAAATGGCAACTAAAATATGCATCTCTCTGTGGCTCATAGCAGACAGCACAGGCATTACAAAATCGTAAGGACTTGGTCCTCTGACACTCAGCAGGTATACAGACATTAAACAGACGATAGAAAGTGAAATTCTCTTTTCTGCCTTATCTCACCGTTTCAGGGAGGGCTACTCTGACAAGCAGAAAAAAACAGTTTATACAACTATCATTCCCACTGCCTCTTCTGTGGCTAAGGAGAATGATTCTATCTCCAGAACTCTCAAATATGTACCCTTCAAACTTACACCATTTAAAAAACCCCAACATTCAGAAAGCATGCTAATGTCAAGAATACTGTTGCATCCTTAAAAGCTAATTAGTGATACAGGAACCAAAACCTGTCTAATCTTATTCTGATTTGCTCTTTTTCATCTTGTCAAAGAGAAGGCAGGAAGCAGGTGGAAAAATGCACATTGCTCATGTCTCTAATTAAAAGAACCATGCTGTGCAATAAAAGGTCCTCGCACAAAACCAGAAGAAGTAAATTTTGTAATGTGCTCTCATCTGTTGAGTCACAATACTCCTGGAATGGATTAACTCTTATCCTGAGCATGCGATTCTACAAATAACATGTACATGAACCCCACTCAAAAAGTAATTGCATTACTTAAAACCTGCATAAATCCTACTCAGAAGGCTCATGCTAGGCTAATGCTGTACAGGTCTTGTGTTGGCCCTCTGCACATTACATCCACAATACACTATTCATATAGTACGTAGGAAGTCAATATTCTTAACAGGAGAGGTAGAAAAAAATGGACTCAGACAGAAGACTGTTTACTGGTTTTGGCCGAGTGTTGTGTCCAATAAAGAAGATGAGCCAAAAAAGAATAAAAAACAATAAGAATATTCTCAGATTATTTTTTTCAGCTCCAGTAACTTTTTAATACAGTTTTATGTGGCTATTTTTTTTTCTCATATGACTATGGTTAAATGGCTCAGCTTGTTTTTGGTTTCAAGAGGAAAGTCAAAATCTTTGGCTTGGCTCTGCCTTCAAACTTGGAGAAAAACAAGAGCAGTGGGAATTAAAACTAAAAATATTAATTCTACTCCACTTTCATCTCTACTTTCAAAAATAAATAATTCTCTGAAGTCCAGATAATGAGGTCTATATATGGTGTGATAATGAAAAAGCCCTATGCTTTTGAAGGATGAAAGACCCATAGTGTATTGAAAATCTTGGGTCATAATTTCTGCTCCTGTAAGCCAGAATCATTTCACTGAACATAGTGGAGGTCACCATCAGAAAAGTCAGTCTCTAGCATACACAGAGCAATTTTAAAGGCTTCTTAAATGAGGCACAGTAGCAAAGTCAAAGCCTTTTTGAAACAGTAAAATTAGAATTTGAAGTGTGAATAATGATCCTTAATCCTTTACAACCCAGTGTCATGTGTTTACAGTGAGTGCTCCATAGATGATAAGTGTTCCTATCATGGAAATAACCTGTATGAATGGAAAAAGCCTTGCATAAATAAATACTTCTCAGAAATCCATGGTGTGTGAGAGAAGAGCATGTTTAAGAAAGTGTTATTTTTCAGAGTGTTTGCTTAGCACATTTCCCACAAATACTGTCATCCCTTTCAGACTTGCTCCCATCCTGTTGCTCCACCACCACATACACACATCTACCTCAGGCCTCATTTATTTTGAAGCTCTCTATGACAAACAGAGAAAATCCAAACTACTGCTTTTGGCAAAACCATTCAAATAAAACAGATTCTAAATATTTAACTTTTCCAGATAACCAGTATCACAGGAAATAGCAATACTAGTATTCAGTCACCTAATAAGGAAACATTTTTATTACAGTTTATGTGAAGACAGTTCTGTTGTTCTTTCTACGTATTACATGTATGCTTTGTTTTCCTTTTAATTTGGGAAGATTAAAGGTTGATTACTTGAAAATAACACAAAATGAGGCACAGTGCACGATGTTCCCAGGAGGCTGTGGAGCTGTTGCGACTGGAGCTGTTTCTGATTAAATCTCTCTACTGTTATAAAGCATCCTGTGCCAAACCAATCACCCATTGGCATAATTAATGAAGGCTGCAAGGGCTTTTCCATCAATCAGGAGGAACAGACACAGGCTAAAGCAGCTTGGAAAAGCTTGCATTTTTACAGACCTGCTTGCCTCAGGCCACAGTTGTGAATAACTATAGTACAGTCCCATAGCAAGTGCCATGGATTACTAGAAATTTTGCCTCATTCACGTGGCCACATTTACATAGAGATAACACAGAAGTGAGTCTTTATATAGGCTCTCTTTTGCATCAAAGTCATATACATCCTCTGCTTGTCTCAGGGTTCTACAAGCATGCTATGGCAGATATATTTTGCAGAAAGAAGGGGAGGGATTTTTGAAATGGCTGATCAGACGCAAAGAAAAAGGCTGAAAACCCAATGTCACGATTTACATGATTGTAACAAATAAACAAAAAAAACAAAACACAGTAAGTCTAGATGCAAAACTGAGACTGAGAAAAGGGATTTATCCTGTGTATTTCCATTTAGAAAAATGCAACCATTCCCACTAGTTAGTGCAATTCATTTCTCTTTATAATTAGGGACTTCATATCCACCTCCCACTCTAAGTCTCTAAAACTTCTTATTGATATGTTCATTAGACCTGTACTAGACACTATCTCAACCGTCTCTCTGCCAAAACTTTTACTCTTGCTTGCATTGATCTGTCCAGACTGCAGCAGTTCTCCTAGAAGTAGAGCCAGGTTTGGAGCCCTGGAGTTCCTGGCTAGCTGCCATAAATGTAAACCATCAAAGTATGCTGTCTCTCTGTAGCTGCTGACATAAGATACTTTCACATACTACACTATGCTGGCTGCTTAAGTCTCCTCAATGACATCCCAAGGAAACAAAATTGCCACAGAATATATGCCAACAACATGATAGCACTGATCATTCTATCTAATGGTATCAGTGTTAAAACACTTGCACTGAGTTTTATCTGAAAAAATACACATGGTCACTTCCACAAAGAACTTACAACTTTTATTATAGAAATATTCTTATTTAGTAAAGCATTGGCTTAATACTAAGCATATCTCCAATAGCTTTAGGAGCAAACACCTAGTTGTTCTCCCAGTTTGGTGCACAGTTAGGTAGTAAACAATTGTGAAGAGGGAGAAGCAGCCAAGGTGATCATGATGAAAACATTTTGGTAAGCACAGCAACTGATTTTAGGCCAGAAGAAGAAGCAATTGTGATCACTTAATCTGATTGCTGGCATGCACAGCTTCTTCTGCCATGTACTGCATCAATCCTATATATTCTGAGTGATAGGATAGCTATTGAAAGATGCTTTGTTCTAATATAAATATTCCTACTGTTGAGGAATATATCCTATTCTTCACTGAATTGTTCTAAAGGTTAATCACATTCATTTAAAACAAAATCTACCTAGTTTCTAAGGTTAATTTTCCCACTTCAACTACCAGCCATTGGATTTGATTATGGTTTTCTTGTTAAGATTAAAAAGCTAATCACAGCTAGAGTACAGTGAGCCTTTTAAAGTCATTCAGTATAGGACAGATTTTCTAGATATTCATTCAGATCTTCTCTAGACTCTTTTCCAACTCTTCAGTTTCCTGTAGTGTGGATACCACAACTGGATAAGGTATCCCTGAAATGATTTTTGAAATCCTACATGCATAGGTAATGCCACCTCTTTACATTCACCCTTAGTTTAGGAATCAAAGTAGCTCTTCTATCTATTACACTGTTCAGCTGGTTGCTCATAAGAACTCTTAGCTTCTTTTTGGAGTCATTCTATTTTCAGAATAAAGTCTGAAAATTCACAGTATGACCTACAGCCTTTATTCCTTGTTGTCTAATCCTCCCTTTGATGGCAGTAGACAAAAAGAGAAGAAGGGAGAATAGAGAGATGAGAAATCAGTGTTGCAGAGGAAGTCCGAAAGAACACCATTTGAGATTGAGGAATGATGCATAACCAAAATAGGAGAAATACACCATGAAGATCAGATATGGACAGTCAGTGCAGAAAACAGAGTGTAAAGAAAGGATTGAAAAGAAAACTGTGAATTCTGTCTGTGCAAGTAACAGTGAAGATGAGTAATTACAACAGAGGTAACAGACACTATGGCAAAACTGCATAAGGCTCCAATAAAAGCAGATAGCAAAAAAGGTGAATTAAGCTAAAGATAACACTCAGACTTTTTCCAAGGAAAAAAGAAATGTAAGGAAAAAAATGAACCAAAGCAAGCTCTAAGCTTGCTCTTGATGTGAGACATTCCATATAAAAATCACACAGGCTCATTTTGACAAGCATATTGAAAAGATTGCTGCTCCTGCATTTCTGGGGGTAGCACTATTGTTATTTATGTGATATTTTCATATAGCTCTGCCAGAAACCTCCAAGTCATCTTTCCTCATCAGGCTTCCAGGGACATTGTCCTTCTGACTGCAGTGGAGTCACTCCTATGTACACTGCTCTCAATAAAAGGCGGCTTCATGCCCACTGAAACCAAACCATCCCCTTCTGTAGTGATTTGATTTTATTATATTGAGTTGCTTGGTTTAAGGGATGAACTATAGGATGTTTGACTACATTACAAGGCACTGTTCCATCCTTGGGATGTTCATAGGGAAAGGGGGAGAGGTGATCTTTCAAACCACTGACATTCATACTGATATTTTTGGCTTTGCTGCCTCTCTGTTGCATCAGAGGAACTAAAATCATCTCCTAAAAATTATTTGAAATTACTTTTTAAACCTGCTTTGAAACTGTAAGAACATTAACATCATAAGTCTCCTAGGATAGGCAGGACTTAGCCTTTATTCAGTCAAACAAGAAAGCAATGGCAATAATGACTGTCTCACTACCTTGTTTAGGCCAGTAAGGGCTACTGAGATTATGGCTTTAGCCACACTGTGTAAATTTTCAGAAAGTCAGAGGGGAAATGTCTGAAATTAGAAGTTACTTAGATATCTTCCTCCAAGAACAACTAGTTAAGTAAATAGGCAGGAAAATAATAAAAAAAAAATAATAAAAAAAAAAGATCACTGGCTGCACACTCTATCTCCTTGCCAGCCAGAACAACCAGGTACAGAGCTGTTGCAAAAGAAGGGTGAATTACACCATGAAAACATGTGCTGGTCATGAGCTTCTGCAACTACTCAAACCTTTGCCTTTGTGAGGAGTTTTCACTGTAATGGAATTTGTGGCTGAATTTACTAAATGAAAAGTAAACATAATCAGATAGGATCACCCTCTGTCAACTCTTACATCAATGGAAATTTTCCTTAGTGTAGACCTGAAGATTTGGTCTAATGACTCAGGGGGAATTGGAAACCCTTAACTCTTCTTATGATCTGAACCTGAACAGATCTTGAACTCTGAACTATCTTCAACTTGCTTATTAGAACTGAGTCTCATCTTTTGGGGGCACAAGCAATCGACTGCATCACTATGTACAGTCTAAATTCAAAAGCAAGTGGTAAGGCTTTAATTCACATTTACATTCCTCTACTCCTAGACCAAACACCGGTCACTCTCTTGCCCTGATCTAATTAGGCGCAGTGGAAAATAGTTCAAGGGCAATACAGGCCACCAGCAATTACATGAAAAGAAATGATCATCTGAAAAAAAAACATCCTTTATGATCACAGTGGATTGGAATATGATTGGAGACACTGTGCTACTGGAAGCTATCTACATATTGGCTATAGGGCCTTTTACAAAATATCCTCTGGCTGCCTCAGTGCAGGGCTTCGGGTGAAAGAGTAAAGAAGGGGTCTAAAAGGTGAAACAGATGAAACAGTGCCTTCTAATAGAGTCACACATCCTGTAGTTCATCACTTAAATTAAATAGTCCAATGTAATAATAGAAAATGGCTGTAGGAAGGGATGGTCTAATTTCACTGGGCACAAAATCTTTTTACACTGAGAGCAGCATACGTATTACTGACTCCACTACAGTCAGAAGTGTAATGTCATTGAAAGCTTAATGAGAGGAAAAAATAAGAAAATCATCTATCTAGTCCTCTTACTTGCTTGTATATCCCTAGATCTTCTAGAAAATGCAAGTACCCCTAACTCTTGTTGGCAGGGAAAAAAACAATCTTTGGCTTCATTTCCAAATGAAGGTTGCAACAGAGGGACATGTCCAAAAGTATTCTTTAATAGTCTGAAACAAAAAGATTTCAGGATTTTATGTATTTATAATGCATTCTATTCCAGAAAAAAATGTATCTAAGCAGTCATCAAAACAGAGTGTTTTTGAAGTATAGTAAAAGCCCTTTCATTCTGATAAGTTATTTTTACTCCCTGAAAGACAACAAAAATGAAAAGTTTAAATAACATTAAGATCTTGCTGGAAGCCAATGAAACAAGATAACTCACTGTTTAAGCAGTGATAAAATAATTTTTTCATAGCCTGTTATGACTGTAATAGGCTTGGTTGAAAATATTTCACTATGACAGTTTATTTGACAGAAAACCAGGTCTTTAGATTAAAAGATGTTTTTCATTAAGAAGTGTTTGCTTTTCATAAAAAAACTTGTTTTTTTATGAGAACAAAACAAAAACAAAGACCCACAACCAAAGGATGTTTCTTTCTGTTGAACTTCAAATTGAACTGCATGATCCAAGATGTCCTATGCCAGTGTAACTTCTCAGAGGTATCTCTCTGTTTTTAAAAGAGAGGAAACTCATATCCTGCATATATGTGTCAGCCTATGGACATCAATCCCTGAAAGAGAAGGGGATCAGATCATGAGGTTTTAAAATTACAGCACCCACAAGGCATTACAATGAACATTTCAAAATCAAGATTTTGAAGTTTTGGTTAAAACTATTCAGCTTTATGCAGGCTTTTTGTTGTTTATTTGAAATTTGATTCAGAAAATATAATTTTTGAGCTGAAAATGCACACTTTTTCAAAAAAAAAAAAAAAGATCCCTAAGAAGTTAGAGTTTTCCAGAGGAGGTTGCATTTTCAACCATTCCGTGATATGAAGCTTTGCCCTCTCTTTACTTTTGTATTTTGTAGTGCACTGAGAGAATTTAAGATCTGAAATTTAATTTATAGCCTTAATCTTATTTAAACATAGCTTTATTTGTGGTTGAATGCAGATACTTGGCCTGCCGTTCTTAAGCTAAAATAGGTATTAAAAATAGCTTAATGAAAAACAGTGGCCTGTCTCTTCAACCACTGCTTCTTCTCCAGTAACATAGAAATCTAGTGCACTATGGCAGCAATAGTTAATGTTATTTTTAGGCAGAGCAGAGTGTAAGGAAAATATAGTATAGAGCATTTTTCTGGAACAGTCTGTTATGAGAGAGGAGAGCATGATGGAGGAGAGTAGAGTGGAGAAGAAAGCAAGCCAGTAATAATCAATATTTGAGGTATATATAACATCTAGAAGACGAAACGATCTCAAAGTGATTTTACATAGTTTAGAAATGCTTTTTGACTGGAACAAGTTCCATCATGCCAATTATGACCTGAAGTGTGGCTTTTCAAGGAAAGGAGATCCTACAATGGTCCCACATCAAAGAGCCATTGCATTAAGGGCAGGCTGAAGGATAGAATCCAGGGATGATGGTGTCAACCTAAGATCTTAACAGTCCATAAAAGCAGATTCTGAAGTCCAAGCACATGCCTGAGCTTATACAACAGTTGCATGGCAAACATGTGGCCAGCATGCAGGTTTTGGGGGTGAATTCCACTCCTTCCAGAGAAGTCCCTGTAAGAGTGAATTTTTTCTTGTTTTTGTACTAATTGGAAAATGCTAACATTACTGATGAAGCCACAAAAAGTTCCACTATCACATGGCATTTTTTTCAGGCATTAAAGAAGGGAAAAAGCCAATAATTTAATTTGAAAATAATTAAGTTATGTATGAATTGTAGCATGAGCTGTCAATCTTTTCGAGAAGTTTGTTCAGAGATACATGGTTTGGCAAAGAAGAAATTTGGAAGTAATATGTGGCAAATGCTCTCACTGAAAATCCCTCTGAAATTCAACCACTATGTCTGCCCATAACCTGATCTACAAAGAAACATCTAAAAACAAATTCAATCTGTCAAAGATTGAAGGAAAATGAGGTAAAATTTTAACTCCAAATAGCAGGTCTGACACACATTACATGCCTGCCAGTCTGTCCATGACAGTATTTTCATTAATATCAGTGAGAGGTTTTTGTACAGAACATGGCCACATCATGGAGCAGAATGTCACACTTCACAGGGAAATATTAACAGGGAAGTATTTTGCCATAAGTGTTCTGGGATTTATTAAAGTACCTTTTACTCAATTAATGGAAAGATGGACAGCTTGTTCTTTGATTGATTCTAGTGAAAGAAAGAGAAAATTGCTTTATTTCAGAATAGTCTAGTCTGTCCTGTAAAAACAGGAAAAACTTGCCAGAACAGCTCACTGGATGACCTTATGAAAACAGTGAATCCTTAACATTTTGTTTTTCTCTAACATTAGCATTTTCTAGGCTTTTTATCAGCTCACATATGAAGACATAAGGAGTTTCTAACCTTGCAAAAAGTGGGAGAGTTCCATGAATAACCTTGGAGCAATTAAATTACTTTTGTCACCATCTTTATTATTAAAAAGGGGGGTTTTCTTGTTCAAGAACACAACCACCAGTTTATGAAAGTTTTGAAAAGATCAGAGTCTTACAGCTCTGTAACACTTCAAGTATTTCCTTCATTTTATAATATTCAAATGTTTCAAATGGCTTGACCTCAAGTGCAGCATCAAATTCTCAGTATTAAAAAAAAAAAAAAAAAAAAAAAAAAAAAAAGGAACAGGACAGTTGTTGAGATGCCCTTCAACAGATTTAGGTGCCTAATTCCAAGTTCTCATCTTGGCCTGGATGCCCAAGAAAGTGCATAGGAATCAAGAAAAAGTTTCTTTACGATATTGACAAACACCTTGGGTTGCTTTTTGCATTCGTTGCTTTTAGGGTTTTGGGGGGTTGGATGGGTTTTTTTGCAGGGAAGGGCAGGGAAGGGAAGAAAAGGCATGGAACATGCACATTTCTCATAACTATCAGGTCATTGGCATGATGGTGGAAGGCCTGGCAGCTGTTACTGTGGACCCTTCTGGATTTATTATAGTTGCCTGCAAAATATGCAACCTCCTTGCAGACCTATCTTCCTCTATCCCAGGAAGCACAGTATACTCAAGGCCAGATCCAAACTCTCTGGGTTGGAAGATTTATCTGTTTCCCAGAAATATGATGGCTTTAGAGATGATCCAATATGTATCTCTGCCCTAACAAGATTTACCTTTTTCTTTTCATCTGTCCAGTAAAATATAAACTGTTAGCCCCTGACATCCGGCTCTGAATTTACAAAACTTATTGATGCTTTTATGACTATGCAATCTGATGTCTGGTAAACTGTGGAGAGCTGTGGGCGGTTGGGGGCCTGCATGTCTAAAAAATAAAGGCGAACAGGAGAACTATTGTGTCATTTACTTGCTGCAGAAAGTAATATGATATAATTAAAAATAGTTCAGGGAAGATTAGTATCTTTTGGCATCAAATTTTAACATACGCAGTAAAACAGAAGTTATCAATCTTGCATAAAGCAGATCCTTTTCTTTTCCCCCACATGGGGGTCTAATAAAACTCTGGAACATCCTGAACATAAAGAACATCAACTAGACGTAAAACAGAACTCTTTTTTAAAAGACAAGTTTTAGAATGGGAGGATCTTTCCTTGTGGTGGGAGGAAAAAAATGAAAAATGCCAAAACTTGATGTTTATAAAGGTTTTGAACTAATATGTAAAATTAAAATGAAGATAAGTGAAAATGCTTGTAAAAAGGGGATTATTAAAGAAGGACAGTACTGTAGCAAGTATGATCCAACAGGCTACAAATTAAGAATATATCATAATGTACAAGCACTCTGGGGAGGTCTGGAAAGGTTTATCTTCTTAGAAGAGGCTGAAAGAGCAAAAAGAAAACACTCGTTTTCCTTTACCAATTCAGGGGAAAAGAAAATAGGAAAAAAGAAAAAGAGAAAAGAGAAAAGAGAAAAAAGAGAAAAGAGAAAAGAGAAAGGAAAAAAAAAGACAAATAAAGAGAAAAGGAAAAAAGGAAAAAGGAAAAAAGAAAAAAGGAAGAGAAAAGAAGGAAAGAGGGGAAGAGGGGAAGGGGCAGGAAGGGATGGAAAAGGAAGGGAAAGGGGAAGAAAAGTAATTGCCTTCACTGATGAAGCTGAAGAATACTGTTCTCCATTTGTGTAACAGTTAAATCAAGACAAGGATTTAATTAAAAATTGCTAATGAAAAGATATCCAATTACTGATTAGTCCTAACAGTGTGTACAACCAGTATTTCTTTTTCAGCTGCCAGGGAATACCCTGAAACCATCTTCAAAAATATTAGTCTGAATCTATTTTGATTCTTAACAGGAAACAACAAAAATTGAGGAGAAAAAAATAATGGCTTTTTCTTTTTCTTCAAAATATTTAAAAATAACACAGTAGGAGATATAATGAGATATGAGAGTGTCCAATGCACCTCCTCCCCAAAAGCTTCTTAACAATGCTATGTTTATAGTAAAATACAAATCACAAATTATAGTTCATTCCAAATAATTGTGTTCTTTCAAGAACTCCAGAGGGAATAGTTAGTTAGCAGTCAGGGTCAACACAAGAGTCTGAAGAGGTCCTAATACCTGGAAGCTTCTAGTCCTCTTCTGTTTCAAGTTCTCTTACCCAACTTCCTCAAAATTTATTTCTCTTATCTTCAACACACAACTTGCTGAGATAACAGTAGACCAAACAGCAAATATTCTACTAGCTGATGTCTTCCAACAGCCATAAGTTTCACAAGATCCATAAGCCAGGTCAGTGGCCATCACAGAACATTCAGATTTCAGCTGTAGATGTCATGTAAAAAAATGCTAATGCTTTTCCTTGTATAGTTAATTAGCCTGCAGATGAACCCAAGCCATAAGGTTCATGTTAATATGTGGATCTGAACTTCTCCAAAGTTTGGCAGAGACTGACTGCAAGGATTAGGCTTGTCACTAATGGAGTGAGTTCCCATTAATGGAATTCATGTATGAATGTACTAGCAAATTTATATATTTGAAGACTTACTTAAATCAGTAGTTTCTGCCTTGTACTTACATTTCATGGCCTGAATTCACATCCTTAGGGCTTCATTTAGTGCTATTTCATGTACTCTGGATTATCAAACCTGGATGTCAGAAGGGCACATGTTTCCAGCAGGCTGTCATATCTCCCAGCCCCATGCACATCTCAGATACCCTCAGACATATCAAATGGCAGTAGCTGCCTATATTTAGGCAACAAATTCCCATTCTCAGTTTATCCTGCTACAGTTAATAGTTCTGTTTACAATGCAATTTGGGAATGCAAACCCATCTTTGGGTATGCTTGATACTCCCCAACTGTTGCAAAGAAATTCTATCCTGTTGGGCTGAAATGAGTAGTAAAAATAATATGGAAATAAAATTGTTTTACATATGTAAGTCAGTTACTTGCAATTAACAAGCTAGTCCAACTAAGGCTTCTTTCCCATGCAAATCTACTTTATATATTCATCTAAACTCGATTTCTAGGTGTCCAGTATGAATGTAATGCATTCAGAGTGAGTTTGACTCTTTGAAGGTACAAGTATATTCTGCTGGATTTAGTCACCTCCTTTAAAGTTTTCAGCTACCCCTCCTTAAGCACTGAATACAGACAAGTTTAAAAACAGAACATCTTCAAGGGTTCTATAGGCCAAAGCCCTAAGTTTTTGGAATCCTAATTGATGGAAAGGGAGGAATAATCTTTTAAAATAGTTTACTATCTTTTCCCTTCACTCTTTTTCTCAGTTTACTATGATATGTATTTTTATTTTATTACAACTAGTTTCATACCTCAAATCTTCATATTGCAAAGTGAGTCTAATTTAAAATAGCCCTAGAAAACTTCTAATCAATTTGTAAGACTTTATAATTTGTAATTGGGAATATGCAACTTTCCAGATCTTTTATTTTTCTTGCTAGCTCACACATCTTCAACTGCACAAAATTTCCCTTGAGTCAGAATTAAGAGCAACATCTGGAAAATGCAACAATAAATAAGAATAAATACAAAGTAGCTGAACTGTTATTCATTTTCCTGTCTGTTAGTTACTCATTCTCCTATGCGTACAGAGGAATCATCATAAGAACTGATGTGATTGGGCAAACACATATACTCTTACATTAATTTCTATTGAAAGAAAATGCCACTTTGGGTTTTTCGTGCAGGCATAACCGATTTTTAACTTCAGGACTGAGTTTTGCCAGGGTTGGCATAGCAGGAAAATATTAGCCAGGTTCAGTTTGGAACCAATGTGAGCACAAACTTAACAGAAAAAAGTTTGTCTTGGTTCTCTGTGAAAAGGTGACTTTTAGAGAATGATCAGGGCAATTGCCTCTGAGAAACAAAACAAAGCAAGCAAACAAAAGAGAAACCTCATCGACATCCAACATAGTTTCCATGTGAGAAAAACACAAATGTGTGAGTGCTTTAAAACTGTCAAATGACCCGCTAAGAGAAACTGTGTTCAGTACTGGAATATCACACTATTACATTATTCAGTCTCACTGACAGACTTTACCAACAGTTTCAGACTATATGGGCAGAAAAATGCACCAACTATTTAGTACAGATATATGGATAGTTGGATTAATATTTATAGGATTTTAAAATCTTGTATTTTATTCTTTAAGAAAGTATTCACAGTAGATACTTTTTTTTTACTTGTACTTGCAGTCTGTACCACATTACTATACATGCACTTCAGTGTTCTCTCAGATGGTGTTTTAAGAATGAAACTTCTGTTGGATTGAACCCTTTGGGGCTAATTGATAGGTATTGTAACAGATTTTTAAAGCTTTGAAATTGACAGTCTGTTGTAAAATGGCAGCAATGAAACTATACTATGTCAGAAAATAAAATAGAAAGTTATGTTTCTTTAAAGTGTACAAAACCAAAGTCAAAAATGAAGTTACAGATGATTCTACATTACTCAAATATCTAGGTACAATGGTTGAAATGTTGGTACTCCTGAAGTCACTAAAGCCACAGTTTCAAGAGACAGTAAATTCTGATTTAATGTTCTTAGTGCTAGATTAAAAATTTCATGATCACATCATATACTTTTTTTTTTTTTTTTTGGTACAGATGTGTTAAGAATTTTTACAGGTTGATCCTCTCTCAGCAGGCTTTATGCCAGAATTTTCCATGTGCCAACCCTATTTTACACAGGGCCATATACTGCTTGTCCTCTAACACCTGGTTAAAGCCTATAAAGACACAAAGCTGGCAGAAAGCATAAAGCTGGCATAAATAGTATATCATACCATCACATGTCAATGCCTGATTCAGATGAAATTTGGACTACTGCGTGAACTAGTAGTATCTAGACAGAACATAAATGGTTATGGAACCAAAGTCTGGGAGTTCTGCCATTGATTTCCAGGGGGCCTGAATTTCTACCCAGTGATTTCATGCGTTTAAAATTTAACACATGAATCAAAGTTAAGTTCAGTAAAGTGTAAAGATATATGACAATTTCTTCCTGTCTTCTATTTTAGACATCACACCAGATTATCAACAAAACAAAACCCAAATTTTATAAGACTCAGTAGACTACTTATTCAATAAACTTCCCAACTGATCAATGCAGATATAAAACATATGTGCTAAAAATGCCTTACTATTTAATCCTTAAGGAAGCAGAGCAAAAATTATTAATATTAATAACAAGCAAATGGAAAATCCATGAGACTTTAATATGGCTTACCCACTGATACTTTATTTGACTCTGGCACTTTTAACTTGAATTATATAATCACAAGAACCTCTAATGACCTTAAGCAAATACATTAGTATATTCTAAATTACGCATGATTTTTCGCATTCAGATTTATGAAATTTCATATTGCGAGTTATTTATTCTCATTTTCACACGTGTTACAGAAATGTACTTAAAATTACTTACTCAGTAATGTACTTACTCAGTACTTTAAGATTCTTTTTAATATTAATGATATTATCTGTTAAATTCACTATATTTATTTTTCACGGAAGTACTCCCACACTAGACTATTAGAAACATTTTGTCTCTTAAATTCAAGCCAACAGAGTGAATACTGAGCTTCAAAAGCCCTTGTGACAAGTGTTCAATTTACCTTTCCTTTGTCTGTACTCAGAGTCAGAAAATGATATATATCCTCTGAAAAATGTGACATCTGGTTCTCAGTCTCCTGGTAGGGCAGATTTACCAGGAGGAACCTATGAGATCTGTAGTCCAACCTGAGCTCCCCTCAGAAAACTGCATTGTCCCTGCTAGGTCATGAATAAGTACTCGCATTGCCATGTAGTGCCCTCTATCCACATCCCTGCTGCAAATAGCACTGAGATGACACTAATAACTGCTGCAGACCTAGACCAAAATGTTTCCTTTCTTTAAGACAAAAGACCTTGTGTCATCTGAATTTTACAAAATGCTATCTGGATTTTCACCTGATATTGGGGTACGATTCAGTTCATTGAAATGTAGGGATTTAAAATATAGATGTCTTCACGTGAAATAGATACTCAGACTAGTCACCACACTCAGTGAGCTCCAGATACCTACTTAGCTGACCAAGTGCAAGTGTTAACTTTATGATGAGGTGAACTGCTCTCTAGATATCAATGTCTGAGCTGACTGTATCACCACTGACTACAGCAGGAGCTTAAACACTGAGTTCACATAAAGACAGCAGTGTATAGACTGCTAAATTTTGATGTCTTACTCAGGAGCTAAACAGCACCACGTTCAGTATTTTCAAAGCATATCTGTTTATTTTTGCTAGCTGTTGTTATAATTCCTTGTATTTTTTGCCAATCTGCTGTGGCAAAACCAAAACACCTGTTCTGAAATGAGAGAAGCAATGTGGAGTGCAGGGGTAAAAATAGGTCCAGAAAAAAACTCTTAAAATACCTGTAAAGACACAGAAGTGTATATATATAAAATTACAATCCCAGCAAACACTGCACTATTTTAACAGCCATATACATCTTTTTTCTAAATCTGTGAAGAAAAAATCTAGAAAAATAACATTTGAAAAATCATTTTCAACACACAAAAAGAGCTAAAATGGAGAGTCAAATGTTTCTACCTATAGTCATGATCGAAACAAAGCTATTGTTATTTGACCTGATGTTGATGGGGTTTTTGCCAGTAGTAATATTTTGTCATCAAAAGCTAATAGGTTAAATACTACTTCTGCAAACTCCTTTTATGAGCAGCAAAAGCCTATTTTTCTGAATCAACAAACAGAATATGCACCAGAAACCATTATATGGCATAGAAATACAATCTGTTAATTTCATGTCCTGCATCTGTAAATCTTCTAAATGCCATTTCTCTGTGCTAAATTAATTTAAGCTGATTTAAATCAAATGAAAACACTGGATAACTAATGTAAACTAGAATTTCCTAAGATATTATTTTCTATCTTCCAAATACTAAAAGCTGATTTTCTTGATTAATTATGATTGGCAGGTCATTTGCAGAATAGTAAAAGCAAACCACTTCAGGATGAGTACAACAAATGCAATGTGAGCCTTAATCCACAAAAACATTCTCCTGAATAGAATGGTTTCTCAAATCAAGGCAAGCTATGTCCACAATTTGCTGACCATGACATATTAGGACAAAAATTTCAGTAAAAAATATAAAAAATAAGAGCAATACAGATTAATGTAGGTAGCCTACAAGTAGGCTAACTGAAATTTGCCTGAAATTGATAGCATTACAATTTTGCTTATTTTTTACATGCAGGGTTAGGTCATTCTGTTATTTGCACCAGAATAATTTTTTTAAAAAGCACCTAGGTTACTATAGCACAACAAATGAATGGCCCATTATTAATAAATTGAGTTTCATAAGCGCACTTTACATGTGAGATTAAATTTCTCAGTTTATTCAAACAAATATGTTTTATATGCTTTCTTGTATTTATAGAACAGAGTCTGAATCAGCATTTGTGAAATAAACCAAGTAAAGAAGACATCTCTATTTATCCCTTTTATTGAAGTTTGGATTCAGTCATGAGGTCCTATTCCATATATGTAGCAGCCCAGAGCTGGTACTCTGTGGGTGTACCTAAAAGCCTTGACATCACTCTATACGGTGTAAAGGGGAAAGCTAGAAGGCTTAGTTACTGAATATTAATGAGGATCAGTTATCAGAACAAGATACAAATGTCACATGACAAGATATAAATCACATGACAATGCTGTTATTTTTTGGAATCTAGACGAGAGATACTGCCTAACACAACTAATAGAGACACTGGTTTTAACATTTTGATTCATTTTGATTGATAATGGCCTATTACATAGATAATAAAAGTAACAGCAGAGATAGCAGTGGTCTTTCTAGAACATCGGGTATGCTTACAAACTGAAGCAAGACTGGCTATGTAATATCTGCTTACATATCTGTGCTAGCTGGGGTAACAGTCACAGTGAATGTGTGGCAGAACAGGCTGTAGCATATGCTGACAGCCTGTGTACAAAACCTCCAGAGACTCTATGTATATAGTATAATTATGAGGAAGTCCTAGTTATTAGAAAATCCAACAGAATCATGCTTTTGATGGTAATGCACTATCTGCTAGCAATCATAATATGTACAGGTAGATTATGATGTTCCTATATTCCTTTTTTGTAATTATGACCTTAGATGAACTGGACCTCCCAGTAATAATTCCTAGCTTTTCCTTTAGTGAAAGGAAGTTAGTGAAGCCATGCTTCAAACTCAAAAACTCTTGCTTTAGACTTGCTGGTCTCTAATATTGTAATAAATAAATAAATATCTCTAAAAGTAACATATTGCTACAGTCTGGTTTTACACAATAGAAATCCCAAAGGAATTCTGTTCTCTCTAGAACAAATCTCCAGCATGAAAAGTATTTACTTCAAGCACTTGCTTACATTCTGTTTGAAGACCATTTCTTGAGTGCCTGCTAGAGTATCAAGGAGAGGAAAAAGCATTAATAACTATTGCTTCGATGTTAAAAACAGTTTATATAAAGAAATCTGTGGACCTTTTAGTAATACTATGTTTTTCCTTCTTATGATGGTTGCTTGTCTTTTAAATCTTCTCAGGCCTCAGTTCAGTAAAATGCTTAAACACAGTGCTTAATATAAAGCATAAGCTCAATTTCCACTGGATCTTAAGTGTGGTTTTGGCTGATTTACTGAGGTATGGCCTTTATTATTAATATTTCCTTTGAAACTAAACATTTTTCTGGAGTAAAAGAATCCAGGAAACTCAGGAAGTTTTTCTAAAGATTATTCTACTGAAAGGAGGGAGCAATGAGGAAATGATGTACTTGAAGTACATCAAAGCACTGAATATGTCTCAATATTTGAAATTCTTCAGTCTTTACACATTTGACTGGCATTTCTAGCCCAGCTTTCCTAAGCTCATTTCTGAAGGGAAGTGAAAAAGTAAAGCCAAAATTTAGCAATTACAAAAAAGGCAACATAATTAATCTATACTAAACTGTCAGTCAGGTTGTAAAATACCAGATGACTATAAAACTGCACAATGATATACGGAACAAACAGGTAACATTGTCTTTCCAGCTTCCTGTTAACTGGTTTCTGATAGGATTTTGCTTCTACTCAGATTTGTCTCCTATGAATGACTACCAAAATTAATAACTCACATCATCCTCTTACAAATATCTTCTTCCTACACATCACCACGATAATGTCAACAGAAATAGAAAACAAATAATTAAAGAAGATGAGAAAAACAAAGTGTCAGATTCACTCACAGATATAAACAAGTGCGGGCTAAAGCCTTTAGCTGAGTGATACCGATTTACACCAACTGAAATCTGATCAAAACCATTTCCATACAAAATGAATGTATGATACATGAGTCTACAAAAGCAGTATATAGCAAATTGTTAAGTTGCTATTATGATGTAGTGATGAGAGTGGAAGCATAAATGATTATTAAAATGTCTTTCACTTGCATGGTTTGAGTTTTAATACAAGTTAATATATGGCTTCACAGGAGCTTTGCAAAGCAAGGATACCACAGATTCTTACCTGAGCTTTTATTAGTTTTGTTTTGTCTACTCTTTACTTGCTCAGTCCATAATGTAGGATAGCGAGAAGCTATATCTAGAAGAAAACAGCAAAACAAAATTTTTAAATGTCACAGATTTTTAAAAGTTACTAGAAGTTGAATATTAAATGCGAGTTTTAAAGCTATTCAGATCTAAAAACGAAAAGGGCACACTGTTTTCTATTAGAACAGTTAAAATCTTTATTCATGAAAAAAGAAAGGAAAAATTTTACAGCAATGTCTACTATCCTTATTCTTTTTGAAAAGTTCCTCCCTTACATAAAAGTTCATACAAAAAAGTTGAAAACATGCTTGTAGAATAAAATTATATTTAATCAGAATAAAAATATTCTGATGTGGCCCCAAAACATATAATAACTTTAGAACAGATTCTGCTAGATTTACACGACATGATAAGATATAGGTATAGTATATAGGTATATAGTATAGGACTACTACTGCATATAGACCTTGAGCTGTTCACTTACAAAGCAATGAATTTCACCAGACATAAAAAAGCCTGGCAAAACACAAATCTTTTATTACTGGGTGATACATTATGGACAGAATTTACCTTTTAACTTTCTTCTTTGGCCATACAGTTTTAATCCTTGTTGTGGCTTAAACTTAAAACTCTCTCTACCCTTAGAAATTACAATCAATTTGCCATTGCTATAATGCTGCCTCAATCACATGATATTTGTTATTTTTAAGTAAAGGTACAGTAACTTTCAATTTCTACTTTCAACTTTAAAGTTCACTATCCTTATTCTAAAGTAGCATCTAGTGCTGTGATATGTGGTCCCTCTTACATAGTTCAATACTGTTCTGTTTCAATTCCTATGGATGCTCACCTTCTTCATCACCTTGAGGTTGAGTCTCCAGCGCGGGAGCTGAGGCATCATCTGAATTCAGAATGGAAAAGATTTGCAAGGAGACTACAATTATGAGAGTAAGCTAAATAAGTGTACATACGTGATTGATACTAATGATTTGCACATAACCCCGGCCGGTAAACAAACAGTAATTTAAGTATCATTAATATGCACTGCAAAGCATAGATATATTACCCCCACAAACTATAGAAGAACGACTTTTAAGGTTATGACTGACAAAGTGATTACAGGGTCTTTGATGAAACATGAAGTGATCAGGTCGCTTCCCAGACAGTAATCCTTCATTTTTAATGACGAACATGGACTCCTATAAACTGTTAATTGATCAGATCAACATTTCTAAAAAGTAACTGGATAGAAGTATATTAGGGGTAAGCCCTGTGAAAGCAAAAGTAGCCTAGGATGAATGAGTGGTTGCAGACATGCTGACACCTTAAAACAAACAGTTCAGCAGAATTTATTTAACAGACAAGTTGATTTTATAAGCAAGATTCATAGATTAAAGACCCAGAAGATTGTTTGCATTGCTCTTATCCTTCGGTCAGCCATCTCCATCCGTCCACAACCAACCATTACTGCAAGACAAGAGGGAGGAAAATTTACCAGAAATGATCAGAATGCATAGATAATTTTTAGATTCAGTAAAATACAGGGGAAGCAGTGCTGGAAAAGAAAATCTCAATGTGAAAAAATGATTTGAGTTAGCAGTCTTTGAGATAGACTGGTACCAAAGAACCATCTTTATTACGTCTTGCTTATCTAAAATGATTTCAGATATTAAATAAACAGGACTTAGTAGGCCTTGATAGTACATATTTTCCAGCTGCTGCTGTTTTCTAAAGAATAGAGCTAATCCAACACCAAGGTGCTGTGCAGTAAATAATATTTTCCATGCCTTTTGTTAGTATTTCTTGCAGTTTCACAACTGGATTTCAGACCAACATAGTTTCCAGACTGTTTTCTTGACATTTACACAGAAGCTAGAACCAAAGGTTACTGTGAAGCTTCTTCTTGCACATAGTTCTACTGTGGTAACTATAAGTAGTAGTTTTAAGGATGACATGCTATTTCAGTTTCTCCTTTCTTCTGCAACTCAGAATGACCATCTCCTGTTCTCTTTGTTGTCACTATCATAGCATTTCCAAATCTCTATTGTCTTCATGCAGATCATGTGAAAGATTTGGAAGCACTTTATCTTTCTCATTTGGAGGACACAACGTACTTCACAGGAAATACAAAGTAAATCCTGATACCAGATAAACATCAAATTTACAGCCATGGAACACTAATCTCCTTGCTTTTCACAAAAGCAAAGCAGCAGCAATAGAAACTTATTTTCATTTCTAAATGTTTTAACTCAAATATAACGAGACTTTCTTTAAGAATGTTCATTCTTCATGTTCATGCAATGACAGGATACTTTGCTCCAATAGCATACTAAACTGTCACTTCCCATTAGTTTTGATGGCTTTTTTGTGGTGTTCTCTGAGAGGTAGAATAAGACCATTGATCAATTTCAGAAAAGCCATCAAGTATCCCAGTGAACTAAGAATCAGGACATATATTTAGGTCATCAGTGATTCAGTAAACTTGTAAATTTTTAGAGGGTAGCCTACGGTAGGCAAATATTATGAAGAGCTCTGCCATAAACTCATTTTTGGGTTTAAGGGACATTTTTCTAATCATTTTTCTGTACACAGTTTCTGTCTGTGCCACATTTGATCTTATGTTATCACCTAAAATTCAGCTATAATACTGCAACTTTAGAATCAGCCCAGTCAAAATTATCCTCTTGTCAAACAACCTTGTTCATGAAGCATCTAACACACAGTATATCAAAATATTACAGAAAAGAAAAAACCCTTAGCTGCCTAAAATGTAAGTCATAAAATAGGTCTCAGGTCTTGAATCAAGTATAATCTAAGAGATTATGAGCTGCAATAACTCCTGAATTACTCTTAATCTGAATGAGGACAATCCCCTTAATTTTCTGTTTACAATCTGTCAAATCTAACTCTTTTCAAAAAAAAAAAAAAGCTTTTTGTTTCCAGTATGAAGAGATATGTAGCACTTCATTGTTAATAACAAAATTCAATATAGAATAACAACTGTAGAATTTCAGAGGAGTTGCATAACAACCATATAATTTCAGAGTAATCCAGAGCATCTTCATGTTAATTAGCTACTTTATGCATACTCATAAGATTTCCTAGCTGGCCCATCTATACCAATACATATGCGCACACGTGTGAACAGAGACCATTCTCCTATCAAAGTTCAGTAACCAAAAAATTTCCAGTCAGGCAATCAGCTAATAATCAGAGAAAAGTTGATGTAATCTTGTCTCAGATAATCCAAGTATTCTCCCTGGCTAACGAAGGGAACTGTGAGGTCTAAGGAAAGATACATTAGCAAGTCTCCTTCAGGCTTTGGCCTTATTCAGTTTAATATGCAAACTTGCAAACATGCAAATACAGCTCTTTATCTCCAAAACTCACATCTAGAAATTTTCTTTCAGTGTTAAAATACCCAGAGAAAGTGAGCTGCAGTACTGCAACAGATATAGCCTGCCAGATCTTCTTCTCTTGTGGGTCTGTGAGGAAGATCTTGGGAGAAGAAACTGTCTCAGGCCAGGTTTATGCTGCCTATTGTTAACAGTCTTCAGGACCAAACCTGAATGTCTGTAGCATGTCCTCTGCAGCACAGGGAACATCATGAACCCAACAAAGCTTGCTTGGTTATGATACCAGCAGGTACACCTGTCTAAGTACCACCGGCTAGTCCATAGAAGCCACGTAGAGGGAAGACAGGCAAGGAGGGGAGTATGCTAAATTTATGGTTACTGCAAAAACTGCTGACACAGCCTTTCAAGCTTTTGTATTACTGAGCTATAAAATATTTCTACTGTACTAACTGTGAAGCCAAAGCACAGATCTTTAACTCGTATAGATGATCTGATTCATAACTCTGTGATGGTCTTTAGAGAGGTTGTGATGTCTTCAGCAATGTTACTTTATTTAAAGTATAAGGCAGTGATTGGTTGGGAGAAGGGTGGGGAGAGGAAGTAAGCAGCATCTAAGAAAAGCCAGGAACCACCTGGGAATAAGGATAGCTGTCCTTTGTGCTGCAAGTTTGTGTTGGAGACTAAAAAGGAGGCATAAGTAAAACGCAACTGTGTCATTTTAGATATAAATATACATGATGAGGAGGGAAATATGATAAATTGTGTTAATTTAAGCTTCTTGTTCTATGACTGCCTATTCAGGCTTCAGCAACTCAGTCCTTATAATCATCTCAGCCCTCACAATCACAGACATAAATAAAGAATTCCAAGATTCAGACAGGTTTTATATATGAGATAGTTCATGTAGCTTAAAGCCAAAAATGAAATTCCTGACCTAAAGGAATTTTTCCCAAAAAGTAATGGGAAACTTAAGGTTATTGGAGCCCACAATGTGTCTGGAAATATATGAAGGAAAGATTTTCCACTGACTATTAAAATACTTTGTCATTATTAGCCTTTAAAGAGATACTGATTTTCTCAACCTAACTGCACAATAATTTATTTAAATGTTAGGCATATTATAATGCTGCAAAAGTTCCTGTAAAAAAATTTACCACTTACATTTGTCGTGCATCAAACTGGATATTCACTAGCATTAGAAGAAATACGAACAACTTCATTAAAATTAATTTAGCCTAGTGTAACTGGCAGTAATATTTCCTATATTATTTTCAACTGACTTTAAAATTTATTTAAGTATTTGGAGAGTGAGAGCTTTAATTTTGTTTAGAACACAAATATCTCCCTGATTTACATCTACCAGCTATGTTTGAGTCACATCAGATTTTGCCCTGATGACATAATATACACCATGATCTATCTCTATTAATAGTAATTATTTGGTTGTGATTGTAAGCAATTAGTTGAATTAATCACAATATAGAATGAAATGCTATGTATAACACAACTCAAACACTGGTTGCTATGAAGATAAAGCAGTGACTCCAGTTCCTGGGATCCTGGGACTCTGAAACGTTGGCTTTATCAGAAACAGAACAATCTATCCTCCAGAGCAAGAAAATAGTATGAGAGTTTGGAGACTAGCTACAGGTAGAAAAATTATTTTCCCATCAGCTCAGAATAGTAAAGTCTGCAGGGCTGAAACTAGAAAAAAAATTATGTGTATGCATATATAAACACATACATGTATATACATTTATACCCAAAGCTTACTAATATCTTCAATGCAGACATAAAATGATAGCATGCATGCATGTATATATACATTATATATGCATATAATATACATCATATATATATACATTGATATTTTAAATCTATGAGAAATCAAGATGTTATATCCCACAGCTATTTTAGTTTCTGTTTAAAGGCATTCTAAGATATTTACCTGTTTTTCCTGCACCTTCTCTTTGTGGCAACTTCTCACTTACAGAACCTGCAATTGGAAAAAGGAATTAACCAGAAAAATACTATTTTCATTATTAATGTGTTTTCTAGTTTTCTAACGCAGTTCAGTTTTAATGATTCCTCTTTGCTTATTATAGCAATAAAGATCCAGATAATTCTTCTTTTGCAAGTCAGAGATTTTAGCTTGGCCTGACATCTGCATCTGTGCACCATTAAATTATTGACTATTGATAAATTTATTAACCGGAGAAAAAGATGACACTAAACACTACATAAATAAAGTGCAAAAACATGCTCATGTGCTGCACAGTCATATTGTCCCTTCCAAACAGACACCCAGATGCCACATCCTACAATCATACGCATAGTCCCGTCATTATGTGAAATCCTACTCACCTGCAGTTTCTTGTGCAGGACAGATCCCATCCTACACACACAGACTTGCCCACCCACTTCAAGCACTTCGTAGGGTTTCTTAAATCTCTTGCCCAGTACCGGGCCAGTTAGGGAATTAACTTCCAGACAATATTCAGTCAATCAAAAGTTTGAATGTCTTTAGGATATGCCAAACACCCATCCTGTTTGAGGAGACTTTTCACTCTAGCAAGAACGAATACTATCAGTAACTCTCTTACACATATATGGAAAATCCATGCTACACTTTCTAGCAAAGATTGTGAATCTCAGACTATAGCTTTGTAATACTGTGATTACGGACAAGCACTGTGAGCTGAGCTAAACAGTTGCATACTGTACAGAAAAGCTAGGGCAGGAAGTTGCAAAAGGAGGATTTCTTCTGACCTCTTTTAGGCTATTACGTAGCACATGCTCTTGCATTATGCCTACTAACTTGACAAGAGCATGTTTTCTAGGTGACACCAGGCAATTATGGATTCTGTATGCATGTTGGAGGAGACAGGAACAGGGCCTTCGAAGTCTGAGCCTGAAACAGTTATAAATGGAACTGAAAATTGAGTTCCTATCTAAGCAATTTAAAGGATCTGAGAAATTTATGCAGTATTCCACATTTTAGACCCAGAAGTGGAAAAGCCTTTACAGATCTCATTATCATCAAGATGCCTTCAGATTACTCCATATGTAAGTAAAATGATGAGAAATGATGACTTTGTGATAGTGATGTAGAATCAGGAAAACTGAACTTTTTCCTGTGCTTTTCTTTCTTTTACCTAAATTTTGAAGGAAAATTGATGGGTGTAGGGGCAGATTGATATTCACAAAGGCTAACCATACCATAGTGAAACTAATTTCACTGTGAAATTACATAAAGATGGTGAAATTCGGTTCCCTAGGCTGACTATAACTTAGAAGATAAAGAAAATAGTCACAGAAGTTCCTAAGTGAAATAACTGCCCTTAATATACTTTCACTTGGGATTTTAAATTTATTTGAACAAATATTGGCAGAAAATTTGTTTTGGTATTCACTCTGAGTTGGAGGAGGAATGTTAGCGAACTTACATTGTTTTCTTCCTACCATTTTTTGAATATATTTGAGTTAGAAGTAATTCTAGCTTAAATGGTGACAAGAGGTTGCAAATTAAGTTATTTAGGCAATTATATCTTCAATACTCACAATGGAAGTGCTCAAATTTTCAGCCAGGTAACAAGCAGAAATCTCAGTGTATACCTTTTCTAAAAGTTAGGCAATACAAATCAATTTTGAAGTTTTTAATTAACTTTAAGCAACCAAATCACACCACATAAATATATTGATGTTAGTGGAAAAGGCAAGGAGGGATGTTAGATTCAGCAGCATTATTTTAATAATTCAGTATCATTCTAGCTCATATATACTTATCTCTTTCATTTGCTTAGCTATACATCCATTAATGATTTTGATGAATTTTTTTAAATGGTAGAAATATTCATCTATTTCATCTAAACTAAGGCATAAGCCTTAGTGTACTTCAAAATCCACTATTCAGTTCAGTTTCACTTTAAAAGCTTCTGAGGCATAGTAAATCCTTCACGGAATATGATGTGATTTTTGTGATTTATGATTTTTGCATATATATTTTCTATAGTTCTGATCATATATTACTGGGCTTTAAAAGAGAAAAGGAATGCTTACTATTATCTGTTTTAGATAACAACTTTTGATCTCCTGCTAAGGAATACTTGATAAGTAATCACTGAATGCAGAGAACAAGAAACAGTAATGTAAACTGTTCATGTTCTATATTTTGCACCTGTGTGTGTATGAGAATATATGTATAAGGAAACTATTACATATGGGGACAGAAGAACTAGATAATTCAAGGATGGAAATTCTTCTCAATTAATAAAAGAAATATAATATAAACTCAAAAAAGATCATTGCTTTCCCAAATATGATCATTTTCATTACAGTATCTGATGATAATATTATACAGATGGGAAGAATTCTGAATTTTTAAAGGTACTTATATGCCTTTAGAGAAGATGATGGTATCTTCAATGTGAGGTAACAAACCAACTTCAAAGAACAATAAAACCTTGTTATCCCTGTGCAACCTCATAGGCATGCTAAGGTAGAACCCCAGAAGAGTTAAAATGGCAGATAAATCCTACAATAGGAGAACATTTTATTTTGCAGTGACAATTTAACACCTGCTTCTCAATTTCTGACCCATTTCCCAGGACTCTGGGTTTGGAATTTCTGCAGTTCCCTGAAGTGCTGATAACAGAAATGGGGAGCTATAAAAATGTCTATTTTACGTATGGTGTTCTTTAGTGAAAGGATTGGGGGACATTCATCATTTTTAAGGAGCTTTCTTTTTAGTGCTGTCATGAGAATGTGTTTGATTTACTCTCCTTCCCATCACTGCTTCTGAAACAGTGGAGATTATATCTATGGAATGGAATGGCATTTTGAGATTTATCATGTGTGTTTTAGCAGTACCAAGTGTTGCTGTAGGAATGACTTGGAAAGGACAGATGAGGAGCTTTTTCGGGTAAGGATGTAGTAATTAAAGGGAAGGTTTTATATGAACCCATTGGAAAGATTCCTGCATTTTTTAATGCTTCTTTAGAACCTCCATCCTTCTACATCTTTTGTCTCTAGGAAAAAATATAGTTTTAATAAGAGTAATCAAAACAGCACAGTGAGCACTTAATTGTTCATAGAGATATTGCAGATACATAAAAATATATATTTTCTATCGCAGGATCTGAAATAGCTTTAGGAAGAATCATGTTATGCACATAAAAAATTTAACATTTAGATAAAGTTATTTGACCTACACAAATCACATAGCAAATATAAAGCATGCACAGGCGAAAGAAACACAAAAACAAACTCCTAACTGCTCATTCTAAATTCTGCTCCGTATTTCCTTTATTAAATTCCAAATTCTTTCAGGCTGTCATGCTCTTCTCTCCTATTTCTGGATATTCACCCAAGTCAAAGAAGGTTTCACTGGGAGAAAATGAAAGGCAAGAAATTATCCCATAATTTTGGAAGAGCACAGTTGATTAGATATATATATATTTATCTGAAATTAGTGCAGAAATGGAGTTGAAAACACTGAAACTTTTTATTTAGAAGAGAATTTTTCACACATTCTATGGTACCATATTTCCTATGAGAAAATCATTTCAAAAAGATGTTCACAATTGACTCTATTTGTCATCTTTATGGTCTGCATGGGTTCTACTCTAAAAGGAAAAGGTAGCAAAAGTGATCCTGGGAGGAAAAAAAAAAGTCTAGCACATATGCATAAACTCTTTGAAATAACTATAACATCATTCATGCAGAATAAACAGACACAAGTGAAAGCTACATAGAAATGCAGCTGTCAGGGTGCCATTACTACAAGAAATTTCCTTGCAATATCAAGAAATAGCAAGACAACGCCTGCAAAATGATTAGTAACCATCAAAAAATGTATTAGACTGACTAGAGACAGTAATCTGCGAAATAATAGGATCCCACAATTGCTAGTTAAGATAACAGCACATCTATTCAGCTTCAGTATACCTACTAACATTTTGACTAAAATTCCTGTGCATAGTGGTGCTAAAGAAAAAGTATAAAAGTGAAATAGTGGTGTTCTGGAAAACATCAACAGTCCTGCTAAGGTGGGAGGGGGGAACCTTTGTTATACTAAACAGATGTCAATTCTGAGCATATACTCAGAAACGGGAGAGAGGTTTCATCTTAAAGATCAGTAGTTTTGCCTTATTATGCTATGTAACTTTCTGAGAAAATCCGTAGCTGTCCTCTTTGCTGAATGAAAAGGTTTCTCCAGACCTCTTCAAGACTGAGCCCTTACCCACTACAACTGCAAAATCCTCTAGCGCTTCAAGTTAATTTCTGAATTATGCTGTAGCTGGAATTCTTTCCTAAGGGACAAAGAAGGGGTGCTGACCAGTAAAAAGAGCACAAATACAAGCAGAGAAAGACTGCTGCAGAGCCAGTCCCAAAGCATCTAACGACAACTAGAAAACTATCCTTGGCTTTCCATGCAGCAGAATCAGTTTCTGTATACTCACTTGGACCCAAGAGCAGTCTTCTTATCCCTGAACTACTAAATTAAAATTGAATGCTAGCATCCCATTTGCCTTGGCATTTCTGTAAAACTAACTTCCCTTTCCATGCTTCCAAAAAATACTGAAGCAATTGGCAGGTTATCTTCTAGGCACATGAATATACCTTTAAGGGGAATCAGGGCTTGGTTCCTGTACAGGTAGAATAGTTCTTCTGTGACTCTGTTAATTAACCCGAAGCTACATTGCAGCTTCTCCTTGATACTAAATGCACAAAATCAAATGAATGTACAGTAACCAATTCAGCAAAATATTGACTCAAGAAAATAATGTCACACACTGTGACACGGTTACCAAACAATTACTTGTTGAAATTTCAGCATATACATAATCCTTTCTTCACTGATGCAGATGAAACTGAGGAAGCTACAAAGCTTTATGACACAAATTGATATTCCACAGAAAGCAATGAAGGCACACTTTCAAAGACGCTATGGTTGTGAATGTGCAGAAACAGACAGTATTTGAAGCATGTAAACGCTATCCTAACTATCTGTGTCTTCTGAAGCCAAGACCCAGTTATAAACAGTAATTACATTAAAATTAATGTATGTGTTTCTGAACTTTAAGCCTGAATTTTACATGACTTTTCACAATTCATTGTCATGCCACAATGACTCTTCAACGTATATCCCATTTTAGACTGCATCAAATGAATTAGACTGAAGATTATTCTTTTTAACTGAAGTTTACCCACAGGCAAAACGTATGGAAGGCTCTGAAAGTCTAAGAATCATAGAAGCATAGAATTGGTGAGGTTGGAAGGGACCTCTGGCAATCATCTAGTCCAACCCTCAATCGAGTGGCCCATACAGGAATCAAACCCACAACCTTGGCATTATTAGCACCACACTCTAATCAACTTTATTTAAACTAAATAGGTTTTAAAGGTGGAATTAACTTTTCACAGACTTTGTTGAGATTTTTTTTTCTCTAGTCTCTTCCTTTCTTCATCTATTTATCAAAAATATCAATATGGTACTTGAACAATTGAGGTAGATCATGCCAGGTAAACTCTCTCAACAGCAACTGAAAAAGTGCCTTTGCAAAGACACTTTTTTTCAGCTTAATTTTTGTTACAAGGTGAACTTATTTAAGTTAGTAGTTATTCCTTCCACTTTCTGAAAGGGAATGATCTTGCATGCATGAACATGCAAGGGTCTTCTAGTGCACAAGCAGAAGCATAATACATAGAGCACAAATATTTTTAGAGCTGTTTCTGTTGAAGGGGTGCCATTCTGTCAGCCTCAAGCAAGGTGAACAATAATTCTGGCAGCTGCTCATACACTGAGAATTTATTACGTATATTATCAGTGTCAATGAAATAAGGTCATAAGCAAATTCCTTAAAAACAGTGAACCTGTTAATTGTCTTGATGAAAGATAAAGGGCAATGCACACAGCAATAATTTGATTTGTCAGTTAATTTCTACTGACAATGATTCCATTATGTTCTTAGTGTTTCATTTCATTTTTACTTCTCCTTTCGATCTAGCCATTTATCAGATTTGCTGTGGGAACTGTTTCACTGGGCTACATCACAAATCAGGATATTCACACTCCATATTTCTGTTGGGGTTGGGATTTTTCTATAATCTAAGTACTTAAATATCTGAAAGGCAAAAATCCTCTGGAATTTTTGCAGTGCGTTTACTTGCAAAATAGTTACAACATAAAGAACTAACTCAGCAAAGCAGTTACATGGTTTCATATATCAACACATATATATACCATACAAACATCACAGCAGAAACCCCCCTCAATTGCTAGATTATAATACAAATAAAGTAGATGGATCATACAATCACAGAAAGATTTAGGATGGAAATAACCTCTGAAGAACTCAAGCAGGGCTAACTTCAGTTAGACTAATTAGCTAAGTTTTGAAAATCCCCAAGGATGGAGAGTCCATAGTCTTTGTAGGCACCTGTTCCTGTGCTGAATCAGGCTACCAGAGAAGAATTTTTTCCTTAAGTCTAATCAGATGCCACAAATTACCTTGACTGTTATTCTTGACACAATATTATAACCTGGCCAGCCAAACAAATCTTACCTGGGCACCGAGGAGTTTTGTGGGCCACAGCAGTACCACTGATAGGACGACCATTAGGTGTGACACACCAGCAGTATCCAGTGTAACTATGGCACTGAACCTGTCAGAAATGATACGAACCACGTGTAGTCTATGAGACATATGTCTATTATCCCGAAGCATTCACGACACATGTACAAACGGCTCGTCCAACAAACTCTATTGGCGAAGCCTAGAATGATAAATCGTAAAGACCTTAATTTCAGTCCAATACATAATCCTTAGCATAAAGAAGAGCTTCTTTCAAGCACAGTGTGGTAGATCCTTCAGTTTACAGTGGAAGAGAAAATTATTGAAATATGTTGTTGCTTATGCCCTATTTCAGAAGTGTGAGGTGCAGGTGTTATGAAAACCTCACAATGAAGATCCTCAGGGGACAAATAAACTGTTCCTAAAGTAAGCAGTCTTGAGTTTTTTTCCACATAGAGAACATATTGTTCCACCCACTGAAAGAGCAGGACACAGTGCTTCTGCCAGCATTATTCATATCCCAAGCTGTCAGAAAGGAAACTCTTGGAATTCCTCTTAGAAATCAATTGCATTATATTTCCTGAGGGCCAATATCATTTCCTTCACCACACTTAAAGTGAGATGGATTGTCCTCTGCACAACTCTGCGATTTAAACGCAGTACAGAGGTAGCAGAAAGCAATCACGACTAGAATATATATCAAAGAATAAGCTTTTAATTGCATCCCTTCTGAACTCTATAATCTAATCTACATAAATTTGTCTCAGGCTGTATGCCTGTGTAGAAAATCAATGAATAATAGGGAAGATTCCTTTATGATTCATGCTTTAGCACTAAAATATGGACTCTCGTCACAAGATTTCTTGTTCAGATCAGGAGTAGATCAGAAATTCCAAACATTTTACCATCTGATGAGTATTCAGGGGGATACAAGAATGATTCAGCTGCCTCAGCCTAGAAGAATAGGGAGAGTATCACATTAACAACAGTAATGTTTGGCTCTTTTGATGGCCAACTTCAAAAAAAAAAAAAAAAAAAAAAGAACTCAGCTGGTACAAAATATAAATTTTCTTTCCTTTTTTTAACCTTAGTGTTAGCACAAATTACATTCCATTTTGAAATTACATTTCATTACATTACATTTTTCTTAATTTTCTGCAAATGTATACAAATTCTAACCTTTCAGACATGCAATATACCAAATCAAAAATTTTCAACCTGACTATATGTGCCATCATCATTGCATTCTGGGATAAACACTTGTTGAAATTCCTTGCGAGCTTGTTCCTGAGTGTACTTCCTCTCAGCTACACATCTGGAAACATCTAGAAAAAAGAAAAAGACAAGTCAGTCTGGTGATGCAATGTAAAGGTAGGTGATAACCTAAAGAGAAAAAAGGAAGATGGTTCTGAGACCCACATAAAGAGAATGGAAATGATAATCAGTGACAAAGTACAATCACTTGGATTATTTTTTGGAAACAAAACTAATGAAAACAATAATTGTATCATAATTGCTTTTCAGGCTTTTGGTCAATATCCTCCTAATTCACCTCCCTGACAGTAGCATTTCCTACTGATTATCACATGCCAGTCACAAGTATACCTATGTTCTTCCTCCTACCCTTTGGCTGCCTATTTAAGCTATGAGTTCTTTTGGTTTGTCCAAGCTGCTCATGCTGCCAAGCAGTGTAAACAAATCAGAAATTTTGCCACATCAAAGCCAGGAGGTTAGAAAAAGTGAAGTACAGAGGGGATGGTAGAACTGGGAGACAAGACAGAGGGAGAACCTTGAGAGCTAGCCTTGCTGCTCTTGCTGCTGTCAAAAAGGGCAGAAGAATTGGGCTTCTCCTGCTGGTTTGATACAGTAATAGCTATTAATATTCTTTCAGTGCTGGTGATAGTAGCAGTAAGACCAGTTTTCTAGTTCTTCATAAAAGGAGAAGCAAACAGCAGGAACATAGCTGCTTTGTACTTTCTATTATGAGTTTGCACACTGTTTACTTCAGTTAGGCAGTGATCTAAGTTGTGACTATGGGTGCCACTACCAGGCTGGTAAAATAATTAAACTAAATTTACTGCACTACAGAAGGCTTGCTGAGGGAGCGGGCAGCTCAATGATGTTTTTTTCCTTGCTTAATTCCTATCATGCTAAAAATGTGTGGAATAGTTTATGATTTAGACTTAAGTCAAGCCTACCGCATGGATCTTTTGTCCACTGTGTGGTTTCTTGCACTGTCTCACACATTAGCTGTGCTGCCATTCACAGAGACCTGGACAGGCTGGAGAGCTGGGTGGACAGGAACCTCATGAGGTTCAACAAGGGCAAGTGCAGAGTCCTGCACCTAGGGAGAAATAACCCTGGGCACCAGTACAAGCTGGGGGCTGACCTGCTGGAGAGCAGCTCTGCAGAGAAGGACCTGGGAGTGCTGGCGGAGGGATAACAAGTTGATCGTTAGCCAGCAATGTGCCCTTGTGGCCAAGAGGGCCAATGGTATCCTGGGGTATATTAGGAAGAGTGCTGCCAGCAGGTCGAGGGAGGTGATCCTGCCCCTCTACTCAGCCCTGGGGAGGCCTCATCTCGAGTACTGTGTCCAGTTCTGGGCTCCCCAGTCCAAGAGAGACATGGAGCTACTGGAGAGAGTCCAGTGTAGGGCTACGAAGATGATCAGAGGGCTGGAGCACCTGCCCTATTAGGAGCAGCTGCGAGAACTGGGCCTCTTCAGCCTGGGAGAGAGAAGACTGAGGGAGGATCTCATCAACGTGTATAAGTACCTGAAGGGAGGGTGTCAAGGGGACGGGGGCAAACTCTTTTCAGTAGTGCCATGCAACAGGACAAGAGGCAATGGGCAGAAACTGAAGCACAGGAAGTTCCGCCTGAACGTGAGGGGGAATTTCTTCCCTGTGAGAGTGACAGAGCACTGGACCAGGTTGCCCAGAGAGGTTGTGGAGTCTCCTTCTCTGGAGATATTCAAGGCCCGCCTGGATGCAACCCTGTCTAACATGCTCCAGGTGACCCTGCTTGAGCAGGGGGGTTGGACTAGATGATCTCCAGAGGTCCCTTCCAACCTTGCTGATTCTATGATTCTATGATTACTTGGTACCGGTCTCTATTCAAGAGAAGGTAGCAAACAGAATAGTTTTAATTCAATGGAGTTTCTATTGTCTAATATATTACACTTTGATTAGGCAACCAAAGACTGAGAAAAGACTCATAAAAATCTGTTGCATCTTTTTTGTTTAAGGTAATTACAAATTCTAGCAAGTTGCTGATGCAGAATCAATATTCCAGGATTTACTTGAGCTAAGAATTTCAAGACAAATAAGAATACCAGGCAAGCTTAAGGTAGCATTAATGATTTCAAGATGTGACTGTAACATCTGAATTAGAATGATCTCCAGGATACAAGCAGAAAAAATTACTGCTTCTGCTCTGTGTTTTGTTTAAAGATTTTTCAACAGTAACTGGCTGGTAGCACTCTAGGACTAAAATTGTCCAGTGTTTACCTATGAGGCAGGAACATTATGGGGGTTAGTGACTGTAAATTCTTAGCATAGGGACATATTTTCTGGCCTATGCAAGTTGCACATTGAACAGAATCAGAAAAATAAGGCAACAGCACTTTCATTTTCCCCATTTGATACCAGTGCATCTTGACATTTCTTTAACCTCTAGCAGACCCCAAGAGCTACTCTGTCACATAAGCATGAGCCAGCAAGTTCCTGGTCTCCCAAGTACTGTCTCTGTGCCAATGCCACAGATGCACAGAGCCAACATGGAAGTTCTATGTAACCGCAAAAAACCTGTCTGGAGTACCAGATGAATTCTTCACTGGTCAATGCCACCAAGTTTTGAACAACTTACCTAGCAAAATTAGCACATAAAATTCCCTTGAAGTCCTAGGCAATTTGGTGTGTAAAATGCCGCATACTGAGGACAGAAAACAGTCCTCAGTATCTGTGCACTGAACATAAAATTGGGTCCCCTTTATTCTGCTATTCATAGTGATTTCCCTTCTAGTCTTGGGCCTGTATGCATAACTTCTGTGCGTTACTTTACTCATCTGTAACACAAGATTTTACTTATATCAGAGGAACTTTATGAGTGTTATTAGACAGTTCATGTTGGTAAAATGTCTGAAGTACAAGATGTTTTACATGGAAAATCCAAGTTTCAGACTTAAATAAACTCAATCATATTATGCTGTTTCAGGAAGGCTATTCACAGAGACACAGTGCCACCTAAATTAGACAGAAAAGTTCTACCATCCAGAAGTATGAGAAAAATAGTAAGAGACTGAAAAAATTTATACTCTGGTACTTTAATAACTTACTAGATTTTTATCAAGGAAAAATTATAATTAATGTACTGTGTACTCAGGTAGAATCTGTTAGTATATGTACTGCCAAAGTTTAGGAAAAAAATATATTTTAACCAACCTTTGGTGTCATTTGCCTTATTCTGAGCATGGTTTGGATATATAGTACTTAATAACATGTGGTTTTAATGTAGCTAGTGTTTTAACTGAAAATAAATCACCTCTTTGTTGAACCTCTGTCCTTGTTTTTCTAGAATGACATGTGGTTTAAAAGTCTAAAAGGAAAAGTGATATAAATTCCACCACATAAGGTCTCTGCTACAGTACTATAGTGCTACAGTGCAGGTTTGTAAATCATCTCCAATATTTGAATTATCATAAAAGCACACTAGAGAGAAAGAAAAGTTCTCCACACTGTCCACCATTTTGCTTCTAAACAGTTTGGTGTTCTAAAGGCATCCTATTTGTAGATGATCTAATATTCTTTAAAAACAACAATGACCAAATTTAGTGAAATATGAAATTCAGATTCGAAGCTTTGTTTTGCATCATAACTATGGAAACATTTTAAAGCTGTTGGGTATTAATGTCCTTCATTATATTCAAAAGAAAACATCTCAGGAGGAAGTTCTTTTTCAAGTTAAGCATCTAAAACTGTGAATAGTCAAAATGTTATTTCTAGTTCTGATTTTTTATTTCACTAAGGTATTACCACAGGGGAAGAAGTATGACACAGAGATGCAATCCAAACCTGATAGAAAAAATGTAACAGGGTTGTCAGGACAAAAAGAAGGCATTTAAAAATATTATTCCTTAGAATACTCATAAACATTACATTACTAATACAGAAGAGCTAAAGTCATTCCAAATACATCACTGAAGTTGAAATGAGTAATCATATTTTTGATAAATTTGTAAGATTACATCATCTGAGTGTCTGCCTGTGTGCTCCAGTTACAGTATCTTTTGAGCCTACTGCCTGATTTCAACCAAATTTTCCAGAAGAAAGGAAGAATTCAAGAGAATTATGTTCTAGACCTTATTGAAAATAACAGTTGAAAAAGGAGACAAAACTTATTTTTCACCCTGACTGCAAGAAAGCCTGAAACACGAGTTCACATAGAAGTATTCACACAAAAGATAGATACTAAACATCCCACAGATGTAGGAAGAACTTGCAGATCATAACAAACAAAAATCAGTCAAGCATAAGCTCAAACCTGTAGAGAAACCAGCCTTTCACATGCCCATTGCTTATAACCACTCAGTAAAGCCAAATTGCTTTGCTGGGGCAACTGCACTAAATCCTACATGTGCACTCAGCAGTGAAGAATGCTTGTCTAAAAGATCCTCTATGCATCTCACGCAAGCGTAACTAACAAAGATGATTCATATATGCACCCCAAACTACTAGGACGAGTGTAGGCCTAAATGGCTTGCCAAGAGGAAGATCACAGGAGTACTGACATCTAAGGGGATTCCAGAGTGGTCTCTCACACACAGATTCACCTCTTCTTGTTAGACACAACAGGGATGATTTAGATCAGGATGGACCTTGATCTATCTTGAAATGAAGATGGAGAGTAAAAGATAATGGGGCTTACCTGACAGCTCTGAGCTTACTGAATCAGCTCACAGCTTTGATTTCCAACATCACAGCACCTGGCCAAAGGAACCATAGCTCTTGTGAAGTGAATGGTATCACATTGGTGACACACAACCCAGTATCAGAGCAGATTCCAAGTTTGCAAGGTGTCAGATGAGGAAAAGCACTGTGCAGTGCTGTGCATCACTGGAATGTCAACCACACTACAATGTATTCAGTTGTAAAAGAAAAGCTTTACATTTTTTTTCTTTTAAAATCTGTTTTTGTTTAAACTTTTGGAACTATCTAATGGATTTTTCAATCAGCGACTTGAATTTGTTAATGGTTTCTGACTAGAACTCCCACTAGACTTTATTACTCTCCTAGTTTAAGATTAGTAGGGAGGTAATCCAGCAGGCTCCAACAGTAATTTGGTGTATGACATGGTGAAGACTGTGGTTCTAGGACCTGTAGAAAGCTGAAATGAGGCCTTGTTTGCCTATATTCAGAAAATGAAAAAGCCTAATTTTGCAGATATGTGTGCTCAGCTGTAATTTTGCATTATTTCAGTGGCTAACTGACTTAAGATTCTAATCCAGGTAATGGGCTCTTACATCCCAGAAGCCTGCTGGGAAAGAGTTCTCCTAGCACAGAAACTGAACATGAAGAGAAGACACATGACTTTAGGCTAAATTAGCTCCCTTGGACAGTATTAGCTGACAAACTGGGGCACTACCAGGCTCTGTGCTGTTTAGCACATTGGCCTGTATGTTGTTTGTACTATTATGACTTAGCAGCTGCACTGGAGTCCAGTATCTGTCACAGATAAAATTTAATGTTACTTATAGCTGTGCTAAGCTTCTAAGTGGAACAGCAAAGACCTTCACCTATTAAGTGAAGCAATGCAAGTACATATCTACAGAATCTAGAACCAGATTCAGAAGCACAGGACTTCCTTGAATGGCACTAAAGTTAATAGGAAACTGTAGTACACAAGGAGGTTTTTAAAACAGAATTAGCCTCGCAAGCAGCACAGGAATGACTTGGAACTCATCTATTTTATGTTCTGTTTCCAACAATACAGCACCTAAAATTGAGTCTTGGAAAAAAATCAACTTTACCTTTACTGGCTAACCCTTGAATAATATATCATACAGAGAGAAATTTATTATCGTGAAGTAGAAGTTTATCTTTAAAACAATGACACAAGCTCATCAAGGGTGTAAACACCACCTCTAAAGTGACATTTGATACAAACGAATCTACAGCAACTTTTGGGCTCCACAGGGAAACGTAGCCCAGATTTGCTCATGGAAAAGCAAACAGCTTGCCAAAAAAGAGATAAATTGACTGCAAAGATTTTGATTTAGTCCATCTGGTATTTTTTGCTTTTCTATATAATTTCAGTAAGAATAGAAGTACCTTTCCCAATCCCAATACACTAAGCAGCCTTCACTTGCTTTCAAATAGATTACTCTGTATGACACAGGATTGTTATGTATTTATGCATAAAACTATCTTAAAAGTTTATGTAGTTATTTTATTATAGATGGAATATCCCACTGAACAGATCAGAAACATTTATCACTTTTTAAAACCACTTATAAAGTGTTTAAACTTAATCATTTGAAGAAAACATTCCCTTGAGGTCTTTCTACAGATCCTTAGCTGTTTGTATGCTAAACAGAAAGCTTTTCTAAAGTCATATAGATTTGAGCAAGCAGACCTAGGTATGGACTAATCTAAATACCTCTCATTGTTTCTCTGTACCGCTTACTTCCCTTCCCTCCATTATGCCTCAAAATACCCATGTATACTTGCCCTTAAATTTAGAAGCATACAATGCATCATTAAGCTGTTTAAAGTTAACCATCTATTTGAACACTTTACTGAATTGGCCTAACAATTAACCATTTTTCCCCCACTTCTGTGGTTCTTTCTCCCTCTTATATCCTTCTGCTAACTTCTAATGATATGATAAAAGCCAAATGGCCCTAATTTGCAGTTCATTTAGCACAAAAATCTTTTATTCAGAGTAGAAGACACAGTTTGGTTTATGTGTTACTCACAAAATGGAAATTTTCTATATTTGACCTAGGTCAATGCATATTCCAAAGAGCTGATCATGTCTGGAACAATGAGGCACATATAGCTGTAGTCTGTAGTGATAGGAAATACATAACAAGTTATATGTGTTCAAAGTTTCAATTTCAAAGACGTAGATCGTCAGCCTCTTGGGCTGGAAATGATGTCAGCACAGACATTAAGCCTGACACAGCCATAAAATAAAGACTTTCTGCTTTGTGACAAGGTCCGGCTATGCTTTCACTGTTTATTTTTATTGCTGCATTCTGGTTTCAAACAAAAAAGCAGAGAAATCTTAGCCTAAACTCTTCTCTACTGGCATTTAACAGTGGCAGACAGTCTGTTTTTTTACATTTTGCAATCGCCCAGCAATTCAGATAGCTAGGCTTTAAGATAAAAAAAGGAATGCTGTGCTGGAATCTTTCTTGGCACAATAATATTTCTCTTGATTTGCTAACAATCACATTTGGAGAGATACAATGTGACTAGAACTGAATCAAATATTTGCAAGAAAAACTAAAGCTACAGAAATCACCTTTTTTTTTTTTTTTATTTTTATTTTCTTACATACCAAAGACGCGACTAGGCTTTCTGAACGGAACAGAGTTGATAAATAGTTTGAGTAAGTCTAATGTGAGCCAATTTATAATTCTTGCCCTGAAAATTTGAGGAGGTTTACAACTATTTGTGATTCAAAGTCTTCAGAACAGTATTATTGCTTTAGCACTAGTAGTTTCTACTTCATTTGCTTTTAGATTTTTCATTTTATATTAAACCTTTAATGTAAATTGACATTACCTAGCCAGAAATGAAAAGTAAAACTCCACAACATTTAAAACGTGACTTTTCACACAATTACTGTAGTGACTGGACACATATTTGACACTAAAAAGGTAATTTTTTCATGCCTGACTGCTCTTACACTCCTTTTTCCTGCACATTCTGTCTGGCTCAGGCAAATTCTGCTTAGAGAAATATCTTCAAAAAAATGGAGTATTTTTAAAAGTGATAAATTCACACCCATACACACAAATTTTGGATGATATTTCAGTGTTATTGATCTGTTTTTTCTCTACTACTCTACATAAAACTACCACATATGTAACTACCACATACAACCATTCCAAGCATACTTAAAATGTTATGTACCCCCATTTAGTACCTACAAGCAAGCATAATCAGAGGCCAACTTATAATTTAGCCTGATCTAAATTATATTCTATTAGATATTTTGTTTATCAAGATGTTGAATATTTTATTTCTTAAATTAATGCTCCTTCCAACAATATCTTGATACAAAACAGTCAATTAAGACTCAGAAATAAAACATATAGCGGTTGGAGTTTGACAGGAATTTTATCAGGCTTGGCAACACTACACTCTAGAAACATGCAGAATCATCCTACAGAAATTTCAGTGTTCACATTGAGAAAAGTATGTCTGCAAGAGGAGGAGAAAGATCCTAGATAATTCTTTTTTTTTTTTTTTTTTTTTTTTAGTTAAAATCTACCCCATAATCAGCTTTTTCCAGGAAAAGGCCTATTTTCAAAATTATTCTGATACCACTTCTCAATATGTCCTCTCTTTAATTTTAATTTTTCCACAAAGAATTTAAAAAATCTACATCCCTCTTTTTTCACGTTTCCTCAGAAAAGATGACAGAAAAAGAAACAGGAGAGGTGAAAAGGACAAGTGAAAATTGTTCTATTTTCAATTTGCAGGCTGTTTGTATTTGCAGACTACGCAAGCTTGCTGCATTTCACATGAAATGCAATACGCTAGCTTTATTTTATAGACTGATACCTTGATCTAGTCTCACTTTCACTCATTTCAGTTAGGAACAGAACTAAACCTACTCACTATGTCTTTCTCTCCAAATTAAACATCTCAGGAGCATGTTCTGCCTTCCAAAAGCAGCTCCAAAGGCTGCCTTCCAGGCAGGGGATGTACTGGCCAAGCAAACATTCCTACTTATGCACTAACTTAAGGGAAACACTAGGGCACTGCAAGCACACAGGCTTACGTTACAGGCTCACATCATGCTTACAAACACAAGCTTGTGGGCTGTCTCCATAGGAATACTGTATTAGGTATACACTTAAGAGACCACTTCCAGCATTTATAATCCAGTTCTTTAGCTAAGTGACAAGAGTAGCATTTCCCCAAAGACGCTTAAGTTCCTGCATTATGGGACCACAGCTAATATATGAGCCCAAAATTCAAGTCTTAAGACATCAGTTGACCAGTGCTGTGCTCCTTCATCTCCACAAAGGTAGTATCGCACTAGCATGTTTATCCAAGAAGGGAAAGGAACCTTAATTACTAACTGCAGCATGTTCTTCATTTGGTCGTTAATTCATTCTACTACTAATTAAGATGTGTGAAACTTCTCACTAAAACTGTAAGCCCCATTTTTAATGAAATGGAAATGCTGGATGCTTCTCTCTTTTAAGGAAAGCAAACAGTAAATAGTAAAACGCCTCTTTATGGGAAATTCCACTCATATTTTGATGTGCTTCAGTTCTTTATGTGAATCCTGAGAATGAAGATAGTACCTTTTGTTATGTCTATGATAGCCCATAAAAGAATGGCATTTTTAAACAGCCAGGCTCTTTAAGATACCATAAATGAGTTAAGCTAAACATAAGCTATCTAGGGTTTCAAATAGAGAAAGGGGATCTACTGAGTTATAGAATAACAGTACTACTACTGTGTGTGATGGCTACCATTGGTATGCTTGTGAAGCAAAAAGGCCCAGTTAGGGCCACTTCTGCAAAGCCTGACTACATTCTCAGAGCACCAGCCAGAGTATGTATTTTTACTGCTAGTTCAACGGGTACTGCAAATCCAGGTTGCTGCTACATGATGGCAGTGAAATAGTGAAACGTAGTGCAAGTTGGTAGTTACACTTTTATAGTGGTAATAACTTATACCAAATATCTAGCCATTACAGATGTCTTCTTTTAGTGAAGTACTGGTACAGAAGCCAAGAATGTTATGGCCAAAAAAATCCAGACACCTCATCTGGGATGCTCCAAGAACTCTAGGTTAGGGCAGAGATGCACTGCCAGGACTGTACATGTTACCTTGTTTTTCTATTGATCACAAAGACAGGATGCCAAATATTATTACTAATCCACTTACTTAATGGATTCAGAATATTAGTCTCCAATGCCTCAACTATGGGCCAGTTACATGCAATTAAAAATGAACTGAAAGGGGGAACAAATGTTTTTATTTTTATTTAAAGAAAAAAGAAGAGAAAAATAAGACAGAAGAAAAAAAGATATTTTGAGTGTATTATTCTTCAATGCCTGCTGAACCCTTTTATGGCAAACTTTAGTTAAAAGCCAATAGAAGATCCCCTCAGCTAACTCTAAGATGGATATCTCCATGGGAGATGAAGGCTTTGTTGTTCAAGCAAAACATTCCCAGTAGCCACAATGGGAATGCCAGAGATATCCATATTCACTTCCTCCTTACAAGTTGCCTAAATCTCAGTAAACGTTCACAGAAAGAGTTTAAAAGCTTACAGAAAATTCAAATGATCCCAGATGAACTAAACTGCTAGACACTCCTGTTATAAGTATTGCTTTCTTTGAATACGATGCCATCAGCTAGCATATTTGGTAGACTTGAGATCTGAAGATGCTGAAGTGGAAGACAAATAGATGTCCATCAGGATCTGAGATATTCAATTTACATTCAAAGTTTCTGTGCCCTGAAATATTGTTCCTGTAGAAAATCTCCTACTAGCCTAGTTAGGACTAAAGCTTATTGTCATGTCAAAGAATGAAAAAAAAAGACATAGTTGCATAAAAAGAACTTTCAACCCTACTCATCTCTACCTAGCATCATAATTTCATTTTTAAAATTTAATATATATTATTTACTGTCATGGGAAACTGCTTAAAAGCTTAAAATTATTTGAAAACTGCTAAAGGAAAAATATAAGTTCATATTTTCAAAGTTCATGGGAAAAGCCTTGTTCAGTAGTGGGGTGTGAGTAGGGTAGAAATCCTGACAAAAAAAAATTCCATCAGCTGTAACAGAGAGGAAACTGATAGATGTCTTTAGAAATGACTTCAAGTGTTCTCTTACTTTTCTGATGTCTGCACTAAAAAATTCTCATGACAATACAGAACTTGAATATTCTATGTACAGTAGCATCCTATAGTGACGAGACTAAATTTTACAGGGTAGCTCTAAATACTTACAGGAAAAAAAATCATACTTTTTCTTTCATAAGAGATGTTTAGGATGCTTCATGAAAAAAATTGTTTCAGGTAGTCTTATATATCATAATTTAGGACAGACTATTGCTCTTACATTGGTCGAACAAAGTAATGCAAACTGCAAAGAATGAGGTCCTCCATCAGTAAAGTACACACTAAACACATGTTTAGGTTTGAGCACATGCATGTACTGAGACTCTGCCATTGTGTACAGTCAGGTTTAGCCACACTCTGTGCCTAAAGGACCTTTTTTCTCTGTGTCAATTCTTAAACATCTGACATATTTACTCAATTCTTCCTCTGATAAAACCCTCAATGTAGTTGATGGTCTGAACTGCATAGGCTATATGTAGGAAAAATTCATCAACGTCAGTTTGCCTTTGAAGCTGAGAATGTTCACATTATAAAACCATTTTTCATCCAAGGTGCTCTGAATTTTCACAAAGCCATATAATAACTTCTTCCATGCTGGTAAGAGATATTGTAAAGATAAGTTTTGTGCTATCCTACTCATAGCTGAGAACTGGTTCCTGAAGGCCTGACGGCTCATAACCTCCATTCTCTCAGCTGGATAATACTTCTTTCTTTAAAGGAAAATACTTCTTTCTTTAAAGGAAAACAGGAACTAAACAAGGCACAGCCTCAAAAGGCCGCTCAAAGTCTAGCTGCAGCATAGCACGTACTTGAGCACCAGCTAAAAATTCATGTAGCTTGGAAGACTGCAAGTCTAACTTGCAAGCATTACTGTCTAACCTCAGGCTTTTGGGGGGAATTTATTAGTTCCCAGAAAGCAAGCTCAGAAATGATATTGAATGAACAGGGTGATTAGAAAGATAAGTCCTCCCTAAGCAGCGTGAAAACAAGCCAAAGCTTGATCTTACAATGTCCATGCCATGAGTCCCTTAAACAGAAGGAACACATAATTCCGTTTTATCATTAATATAAAGTAAAGTACATCTATAATATTCATTTGTTACATGACTTATCTAGTGATGTACTTTTTTCCAATTTAAAAGATAAACCCGAAGAAGAGCAATGCTGGGTTAGGCTTAATAACACAAACCTAGTCTGGACCAGCATGTAGACAAGCTAATCTAAGCTCCTTCTCCTTCTTTCATGGCAATCTGGCTCTGGGGAACTTTACATGCCATGACAACCTCTCCTACGCACAGGAAACTGACAGAAGGTACTGGCAACAGCAGCATCTCCAGCATATCTCCCGGGCCTCATCGCCTTCCTCCTCACAGAGTTGAGAAGCAGATTTTCTCTGCAAAGTCTAAAGGGATCTAAAGAGGATGCCTCTCATTTCTGCTGAGGAAGCTGAATTTAGCTTATATTTTGTGCATTTCAGTCTCCACAGAGCAGCCTTTTGGAATATGCTAAGCCATGTTTCAAATCATGTAAAATTTCTGTTAACTGTAAAATTGTAACTATAGGCCCTACAGGAGACTGCAGTGCTGGGCAATAGTCTCTACTCATAATGGGCAGCTATATAGTTCAGGGCTATAAATTAAAGGTTTTTTTTTCCTTTTGCTTTTATAAACAATTAAGTTTCTATTTATTTATTTATTTATTTATTTATTTGGAATATGGTAATTTGCATGCTTTTTCAAGACTATTTTCAAGACCAATAAACTTCAATTTGTACTTTTCACATGCACTGATAGAAAGGATCAAAGGCTCTGTTTTGCAAGTTATGAAGCCTTCTGGTGTAATATGCAGAGCTCTCCAGTCCCATCCTTACCAGCTGTAGCAGATGGAACAAGGCCAAGTGATAAAGGATTCATGGTCAAGGTTTTATTAGTCAGAGGAATAGATTTACCTTGACATGTATCAAAAAGTCCTGTTAGAACAGCAAAGTTTAGCTCTCAGTATTTCATTTTACCCGGTTCTTCATAAGTATTTATGTACCAAATTCACTCCACTTGCATGTGAGGATTGGGGCCATAGTTCCCTGACTCTCTATACTCCTAAACTAAATGTACTGAGGAGTATTTCTAGATCCTAAAGAGATTTACACAGAACAGTCCATGGCTGTGCTGCTGAACTGCTTTACACCCCCAAAGAAAGTGGCTGTGTGTATGCTGTCCCCTAAGAAGAGTCCCAGCAGTATGCTAACTCCTTAGCCACGTGCACAAAGTCCTTGAGAAAGGGCTAGCTGGCTGACACTCACAGTTCTGCAGGGATCACTCCACCAGTTTACTTATTTAGTCACACTGTGTCCTGGAAATGTTTAATATATAGGGAGACATCACCTATCTGTCCTTCTGTCCTCTCTAAAAGCAGTTGTATTTCCTTCACGCTTCTTGTATGTTTTGTTTCTTTGGCTATACAGGGCCAGCTTTACTGTGAAGTATATGCGTATGCATGGAATGCATGTGCATGTGTGCAGCAGATTCCAGTCACAGGGCATACTTTAACAGTCCCTCTAACACAATACCTTTCAATTGTCAAAATACATTCACTTATTAGACTCAAAATCTTACTGCATAGTAAATGTCTGTCTCTCGTAAGTGGTAAACCTCCAGAAGTTCAGATTTTCTTTGGAAAATCTTCTAAAAATTTGGATGTTCATCTACAGTTTTTGCAAACTATTTGAACCCTCTGATACTGCGAAAGTATAGTTGTAGTAGGAAATTTTATAAAATTGGGACTTTTTATAATGTTTCCAACTTTAGAAACTGATTCCAGAACTGCCTAGAAGTGGACTGCAAACAAAAGTAACACAATAAAAATCTGCAAGGGCTTAAAAAAAAACAAACAAAAACTATCAAAACAGTCTATTGTGATGCTTTTGTCAAAGGTGAGCCGTTTTTCAGGACTGAGCAGAAAGTTCGGGGTTTCTTCATTTTCAGGTTTGTTCATTCTTTCTATGCTTTAGAAAGACATAAATATGAAAACCATACCAAGTTACTTTAACGTCTGCTACAGTCATCTGGAACCAGATGGATAGAAAGAAAAGAAAAAGGAAAAAAGGTTTGTCAGTGTATTCTATTATTTTGCTTTGAGATCCAGGCCCTGAAAATTTTTTCCTTTGTAGTGCAAAACAACCTACCTCAGACAAACACTTTTGCTATGAATGAAACTGGAATTAAGAAAGTGTGAAGTAGGAAGAAAACAAGTTTAAAGCAATCCAACCCTTTGTAATTTAGTATTTAAGTAATCAAAAACAAATAGATCAGACAAATGTTGAGAATAAGTAAGGAGGTGAAAGGATAGTCAATCAAGATTTGGCTTTTTGTAAGAAAAGATACATCAAGGGATAGCTGGAGAAGGTAGACATCAATCTGACGGTAGTTCAAACTTTCTTATGGATGTAAAAAAGAAATCCCAGTTTTTACTATATAAACAAGAAATGATGAACTCAAAATCATTCCTGGAGACTGTGGGTCATAAATTGTGACGGTATTTAGATTTCTAATGGATACACTGAACTGAACAAAAAGCCGCTCACAATGTTTCCAATTAAATAAAATGGATCCTGGAAATATCTCACTTTTAGATAAGTGGGGGGTAAGAGGTGAATCTTATATTTGGTGGTCAGAGATGGCCTCATCTCTTTTTCCACTCATAATTTGCACATCTACAGATACACATTCATTTCACTTCTTGTTGCATTAACAACCTCAGAATTTGATCTAAAAAATCAAGTTTTAATGCATTATGGGTTGTTGGTTTTAGGGGGAGTGATTAAAAACTTATAAAAGGATTTACTTTCATCCCAATATGGAATGAAAACAAATTCTGAAACCTTGAATGTTGCCCTGAAATAGAACTGTCATCTTTTGGTTAATCCTACTGAAACAATCTTCTGCTCTTTACAGAATGCAAACCTGCAGTAATAAATTTTACCACTTTTATCCAACTGCCTAAAAAGAGTCTTAATCTGAGGACTTCCTCGGCTGCTTCTGGAGGTTTGATAGTGCTATCAAAGGTAATTCTTGCAATGCTGAAACTGAAACTGCAGCTACGCCAGTGAATCATCTTTTTCTTCCTTCAAAATTGTTTTCACAGCTTGAAATATTTCTGAGGATTGCAGCTGTGAGCAGGAATAAAGACATTGATCAATTCAAAATTTAAGATTGCTTTTATTAAATAATAAATACTATGAAAATATGAAATGAAAATAGCACTAGTCTCTTGCTGATACTGACCATGTATATTACTGACAGTCATACGTCAACTGACAATCAAAGGAAAAATATTTAAACATTAGAGTGATGTTTGCATTCATTTAAATGAAAGTTTAGAGGCACTCAGTTGATGAAGGCATGATATCTGTTTGCTATTAGCAATATTTAAGATGCCGAAGGTGTCTAATTCCAAGTCTACAATTGTAGTGACATGCTAGACATTAATAAATAAACAGCAAATGAGCACTTCTCCAAATTGTAATTGTTGACTGCCTACAGCAAAGTTTGACGGACACAGTCTGGGTAGGGCAATACAACACATCTTTATGAAAAAACTCATAGATGAAATTGTAAAATTTATTCCTGCAAAAAGTGTAAAATACTCTAAATGTATGCAATGAACAAATACAAAGCATACAATAATTCTCTCTGTTGTTCATGTCTGTAATAAAAACTTTGGCTCAGGTTGCTTCATTATGTTATCCTTTTGCATAAGTAAATACATCCATCAGGTAATACAATGGCTTATTATGAAAGAACTAAAGAATAAGCATAGTGTTTCAGTTAGGAAGAAGATGAGACAGAATGTCTCTTTGAAGCAGGCTTGATGCTTCAGAGGCTTGCTTGAGCTAATGAAGAGAGATGATGTGGAAAATTGCCTCCTAGAGGTTGAGTCTGTGTGTTCCCTGGAATTTTCCTCTATCTCTCTTTTTGAACAGAGAGTAAGGGAAAGCAGATCTTTATGATCAGTGCTATTTTTACATTTTAAAAAAAAAGATAACTGTGCAGTGAATCACCCTACATTTCAGAAAGGAACTATGTCACATTTCTCTTAGCATAACTGCATTCTCTAGCTGTGGCCTACTCTAAAAGTCAAAAGACTAAACTGTGGATGCTTTATAAATATTAGAACTGAAGTGCAAGGGCTGCATATGTTGCACAGTTTCTTTAAACAGAGGATAGAAGCAAAAGAGTGGATGATGTAGCTAGGAATGGCCTGTGAGGGCTCTAAGCATTAAAAACCATTTCACTGAATTTCAAAATTATATTGTTTGAGGGTTTACCAGCTTTCAGATACACAAAAATTCCTGCAATTTATAACCACAGATTTATTTTGAGGTGGATTATATTTTAAATCAAATCAAAACAATAACCAGTGGAATCTTGTTCTGCTAACCAGATGATTACAGTTAGAAAACACAGGACTGAATTTGACCATCTCTTAACTCAAAACACCAAACTGCAGTAGACAGGAAACATCAAAGAGCAAGCAATTCAGTTTTTATGTCTGAGATACCTAAAACCAATCACAGTTGTGTGCCTGAGCCTGCAAGTGACTGGTAATTCCTAATTCTCATTTACTGGGAGCTTTGACTACAAGGATATTTACAGAATTAGACCTGACAAGGTGTCAACAAGGACCTTGTTCCTCCAACTTACTCCATGTGACTGCTGCCCTGCACAGATTTCTGCTTATCTGAGCAGAGAATTTATCGCATGTGAAATCTGTTTTTAAGCCCAGAAGATGCATCATGATAATCCAAGTGAATTTAAAGTTCATTGCTCCTCAGGAAGCTGTTTTACTCACAGGAACATCATATTCATCTGGCTACTAAGCTTCCTGAGGCAATTCATACAAAATTAGCACAAGTGTCTCTGCACAGTGCTGTGTTCTTGCTCCTTGCACAAACCGCAGGTGAAGAAACAGGAACTGTAGATGAGATTTTTCACAGGACACTGTCCACAATTAAGAATTTTTTTTTTAATCATCTTGAGAGGTGGACTGAATAGCCACCTCTTTGAGGCTGCTTATATACTGCAATTCAGTGTTTTGGATTAGGGATGGTCATAGCTCTTCTCTATTTGTAGCTCTTTATTAGGAAACAGTTTCTAATTGGTAACTCTGCATGGATTAAACCAATCCCTCCTAGAAGCATAAAAATGACTTACGGAAAAGAGTTTCATTGTTTTCATTGAAGCTTTTGCTCTCAAATTACTTCAACATTTTTTGAAATGCTGACCCCACAGGTAGCCAGCTTGGACTCTTAAAATTACAAGATTATGAGCAAAGACACTGGCAAATATCTCACAACACTGATTTTTCTCATTGAACAGGTAAACAGAATCCACTACTAAAATAAAAAAGAAGTCCAGCAGGCTCAGTGATACAGAAATGCTTTTCATTCATGGAAATGTTTTTTTTTTCCATCAAGAAAATGAATTACAAAATACTTTTATGCATTAACCATCAGCACACTGAAATGGAGATACCAGCCTGAAGAGTTACTCTGAGCCTGCCAAAGAAATGATCCTTCAGAACGAGGACATAACCTTACAATTTGCTTAACAATGACTTATTATCGTATAACTGGGCGGAGGAGTCTTTTTTTTTTTTTTTTTTTTTTTTTTTTTTGAAGGAAAAAGATTAATTTATCTTATTTCTTATTTATTGTTTAGTATTTATTTACTCATGTAGCATCTTATTATATAAAGAGGAGGGATTTCAATCTACTTGCTTCTAAGATAACTCTTAAAGTGCAACATGCCTAGCTGTCATTTTCAAAAGCTATTTGAAGTCTGTTATATTTCATTATGATCATGAGATGTTTTGACTTGCTCACCTTTGCAGTTGCCCCGGTAAGCAATTTCCAGCTGAGGGTCTTTGCATTTTGCTCGTTGAAATTCACACCGGGACAGAAAGGTTCTTCCATCAGATGCACAGAGAGACTTCTGGGGGGAACCTGCACAGTCCAGGCTGCATTCTCTGTCTTTGTCTTGGTCCACTCTCAAAAACTAGAAGAAATATTATAAAATGATGCTGTAGGAATTCTATTCCCAAGTAAAAATTGCTGTCTGATCATCACCCCAAGCGGTAATTGTACACATACAAGTATTATCCAAAACTGGAAAGAAAGCTCCGTCTCTTTAGCTTATTCAAATGATAGCTGATTCAGCATACCTGGAGTTGTTCAGCTGCTGCTACGAAATGCCAGTAATTATAATATTTCCATCACATGTAATAAATCTATATAAAGCATATAATAAATCTAGTAAATAGGAAATCTCTGAAATCCTCCAACCATTACGAAGCTGAAAACGGTGGCTCAGTCTTTAGAGCAAAAACAGTAATAGCACAAACATTCTCCACAATAAAAATGAGAGAGAGATGGAAATTTGTCTATTTTATTAGTCATGGATGAACTAGACTACAATAGCAAGCCGAAAGATTAAGATCCAAATCAGATTTCTAACATCAATACTCATCTAATATTATAACCATACTATTTCCAATGGCTTCAAGATGTCTGAAGAGAGGATGAGCAGGGCAGCAGACCTGATACCAACACTGCGATTTAAAAGCACTATGTGAAACAGGAAATAGATCATTTATTCTTACAGTACATATATTTAAAATCTAAAGGCTCATTAATGCAACAGAATTCTAGAGATTATGCTATAGAGACATATAGAGATGTTTCTACTTCTGCATATGCTGGCCTATTAAAATAAATAAATAAATAAAACATGCCAGGATTGAAGAGGGAATTGTAAGAGCTTGCAGTTTCTCCAGTAGCCCACGGGATGAAGCCCCAAATCCTCTCCCAAAGCACCCACCATGGACCAACGCAACAGAGAACACCTGACACAGACCATGGGTCGCAAGCAAAACCATCGTGCCCCAAAGGATTTTACTTAATTTATCACCAGTCAACACACAAACTTCCAATTGCTTCTTCAGGTAGTGAGGAGAAAAGGAGCACAATTAAGTAAATACTTTTACAGATACTTATCCTCCCCCTTTCCCAGCGAGTTTTGGGTGTTTTTCCTGCGGGTTACACCCAGTCCCTCAAAACACCACCGATGAGGTGATGGGCAGCGCAGGGGATGAGCTGCCCTCCACGGCAGCTTCAAGCTGCTTCCCTGGGTGATGGTTTCTGCAAGTCGGCTCTGAGTGGGTCACCCCAGAGCCGTGGTCCCTCGGGGGTGTCCCTGCCCCGGCGTGGGTCACCAATGGCCGCAGGCCCTCCAGGGTTTTTGGAGCCCCCTCAGGCTCCCACCCAAGAGGGCGTCCCCAGCCCCTAGCTGCTGCTACTTGCTTCCTTAGAGGCCTCCGAGCAGTGACACTGTGTTTTTACCACCAAAGGGGTAAAGCTGTGGTGCCAGACATTCCCCCCCCACCACCACCCCACCCCACCCCCTGCTTTTTACTCTGGTTTCAGCCGGCTGGAACCGCCTGTGACCAGCACAGGGCGGCTCAGGGCCTCCCCCCACACAGGTCACCCCCACGCGGTGCCCCACTCCGGCAGCAATCTCGCCCTCACCGGCAGAAACACTAGTTTATTATATCCTCATCGGTGTTGCTTCGTCGTCGTAAATCCCAGTTACAGAAAATTTTATACTCCAGATGACAAACTGAGGCCGCTAGAAGGAAACTTTCAAGCAAGGAAAAGGAGGACAAAGAGTACTGTTGGAGCAGGAAAGAGTAGTATAAGCTTACAATTTCAGAGAACTGTTTCTATATATAGTCTCCCTACATTTTATTACAAAAAAAAATGCACAGACTCATAAATCCCCTTAATTTTCATACTTAAGCTATGGTCTATTTGCATTTTCTAGCAATTAATGTGAGGAAATGCAGGTGTCTTTATGAAGAGTGTCAGAGGTGTCACTTTAAAATAATAATCATATGGTTGGAATTTGACCAGAATTTTTAAATTTTAGTGTCACGGTAACATAGAAAGGAAAGCTTCCTTCTCCTGATGTTTTATGCAATTTTTCATTTTTAACTGTAAGTAGCTTTGGAAGCAAATTGCCAATTCACAGGGTCACAAATCCCAAACCTTTCATCCTGGAAATTAGCTATGGAGCTTCAGAAGGGGGAAAGAGATGTTCCTTCCCCCAGTCCCCTTTAATGCTATTTGGTAGATCCTTTTCACTAAGAGGTATTAATAACCAGAGGAGCAGACTAGAAAGGGTGAAAACTGAGGTCCTCTCTCTTTACACGCAACATGAGCAACAGTGACAACAGGCTTCTGTGTCTCTGACCAACCTACAACTTGTACTGGTCTCCAGGATGTGCGCCCAGGCTCCGGGGCCCTACCAGTTGCCCTGAGGCCCGGGTGAGGTCCTCCAATCTTCCTTCCTTCCCCATGTCGATCAGGCTGTGAGATGGGACAGGTGATGCTGCATTTGCCTTGGAAGCATTTGCAGGACTCTGGGTTTAGACCCAGGCAGGGCTAACCCAGCCGCCGACCCACAGCTCTGTCGAGGCTGTCAGAAGAGGACTTTTCAAGGAGAGGTGAACTGTGTGGGACTTCTGACAGAACTGTAACCAGTTCCCTGTTCTGCCTTATACTTTCTGTGTGAATTTAACGATGGCAAATCAAATAATCTTCCTCTTACCATCTTAAGATGTAATGATGAGAGTACTAGCTCTCTCTGTTTATAAAACTACCCCTCCCATCTCTGAAATAGCTAGGGACTTTGCCATCTTTAATTTATACTCAGCAACATCTCTGCTAGACAGATAATTTTTTTCCAAAAGGATTAATGGAATTCCCTTAGGAAGGCTTCATGTCCCACACAAACTCATATTTGAATCCCACAGTAGATTAGGGAACTGAACCCAAGCCTCAGAAAAAAATCACACAGAGCAACATTTTATCCTCCATCCCATTTTTCTCCCACACTTTCCTCATTTTTTCTCTTTAGAAGCTTTATAGTAATTAAGAGGAGTGTGCCTGATCACAGTGGACAAATCACAGTAACACAATGGACAAAATCCGCTGAGCTGTCTGAGAAACAAAATCCATTCCCTTTAAATAGTGACAGTTCACAGATAAAACTATATTTTCAAGAGCATTTATCCAGAGTTTTATTTAAGCATTTTATTATTTCAAAACCTAAGAGGAGAGGAGGGTAATTTACGGGTTCAGGAATATTCACATAACCTGGAAAAGCAGAGGATAAAGAGATCTCCAGGAGATAAAGCCACTTGAATTATTTTTGATTAGCCAAATATCAATGGAGAATTTAGGTTATATATTTAAACAATTTTCATCGGGCTAATAAAATTTAGGAATCTAACAGGAAAGACAAAAAGGCAAGTAAATGCCAGAAAGGATAGTGTATAAGAGATGAATTAAAAAATGTACTTCTTAAAAAAAAAAAAAAAAAAAAAAAAAAAGTATGTGATTAACCTTTGGAAAATAACCCATTCTCGTCTTTATTGCAGCAATATAAGATGATACAAGTCCAAATCAGCACTGCTTACTCACATGTAGACAAAGGAATAGATAAATATGTCAAAACTAATAGAATCACTGAAATGAGCAAAAGCTATGAGATTTCTCATGAGATTGTTTATTTGTCTAAACAGAAACAAGAAGAGTCAATAATATAGAAACTGGGATTACACTGATGCATATTAGAGCTGTACTTTACTGTGAAAACACTCCTCTCTATTAAAATGGACTGTTTAGAGAGAAAGATGGTTATAAACCTGAATCAATGGACCAGAACGTGAGTAATTCTGAATACTGACCCATCTATTTCTAGCTTTAAGTTCATTTAAAAAAACAAATCTTTTATTGTAAAAACATGCAATGCATTGAAAGACAAGTTTAAAGTAGTATTTTTATTTGCTGGTAGCAACTGAGATGAAGCCAGCAAGAGTTGGCCAGCCTGAAGTGGAGCTATTCTGAACATTCAGCAAAAACTTGACAGCTATTGCTAATCCTTGTTAACAAGTAAACCAGTTTTAAGAGAGGGGAGTTCCTGCTCCTAATAGCACAGAAACTAACCTAGTCTAGGCTCAGAAAATGGCTCTCAAATACAAATTTGGGTTTATGCTACAGATTAACAAGCATGACTACTTAACCAGAGTTGGCTTTTTAGTTATCTTCTGCTTTACATTTTAATATCATAAGGTATTTTTATGGCCTCCAATTTACTTAAGCCTTTCCAATGTATTATGTTTTACACCACCAAATTTCCGAGGGGCCTGCTATTCTATTGTAGCCAGTGCTTTAAATTATAATGTAGTATTTCTAGGAAAAAAGAATGATAACGGGACTGTATCAGAAGACTTCTCAACTGTTAAACTTAACTGAGTATACCTCAGTCAATAAGAGCAAAGTCACTATAAACTATTTACTGTCTTGCGTGTCATGCTCCATAGAATTCCAGCACGTTCCTTCACTGTCTCATCCACCAAAGGTTCTTCATGCTGGTGGAAATGTGCTGTCCTATAGCACCAGCAGCCCAGCGATCTTCTGTTACTGGAGTTTGCTAACCTTAGAATTTTCAGTTTATGAGATAGCAGATACCTGAAACCTTACTTATGCTGGAGAAAATTATTTCTACAGCTACAGTTTCTGCTCTACTGTATCTTTCAGCATTGTTCTTGTCATTGGTCCCACATCTGGTCTTTGGAAAGCTAAGATGCTTATTTCCTCAACCACAAGCAGCATGCTCCAATCCATTGGACAGTTTTTCCAGTACCTCAAGAGAAGGCATTAGATTATTTCTTAACTTAATTAAACCATTTATCAAGATAATACATTAATAAACTCATTAATTGCTACAGCATAACATGTATCTCCTCTTTACCTTATACTATGCACTCTTATGCAAGGATTCAGTTTCATTTCTGTTGGACTACACTGTGCCTCCACATGGCCTCTTGGGTAGAAAAGATCTTCATATGAAATAGAGTCACTGCATCTCCACTGCACAAATCTGAGATCCCACCATCTACGCTGCACAGCAAATTTCTCTTCACCTAAAGCAGATCACGGAGTATACTGGGGAAAAAAAGTGGTACACAGCCAGACGGTTATCAACTGGGTACAAGCCAAAGTATCAATGCAAAAAAGCAATAGAGACAAGGCCAATGTTACAGTCTGGGTAAGCGGGCAAGCACATCTCTGCCCATAGAAGGGAAAGCTGATGACAGACAGGTTTAGGCTGAACTGTAAAGATTAGTTATGGAATCTGGCTCATCGCCTTTTAAACAGTAATGAGAAATGTTCTGCTCTACATTTCATGACGTAGTGTACAGCTGTGGATTGTCTTTGGTCAGAGGTTATTATCTGATTTTAATCTCAGCAACACAGGAACGTTCTCCCAACTATTCTTTTTTGGCTTTTTATTTTTTAATTTGGGCCGACTTAACAAAGTGTGCATACATTCCTGTAGTAACATCCTTAACACAAAAAGGCTGTGCACAGAGTGGCATAGCTCAAAACACTGAACCGATTGTTGTTTCACCCTAATTTACATTTTTCTACCACAACCAGAGACCCAGAAACTGCTTCTTTTCTGACTGGGGAGAAAATCTCTATTCTCTTCTATGAGAAGAGGATTGGAGAAAATTGTCTATCAGAGTTTTTCAATCTTTCTCAGTTTATAGACTACTTCAGTTTTCAGGGGTCATATATACTCTCCACTGACAGTTTTTAAATCTAATAAGTTTTTTTTTTTTTTTTTTTTTTTTTCTGTTACTTTATGTGGGTTTTTAAGACTTGGTATACATACTTCCGCCTCACTATACTCTGGCCTGGACCAAGTGAAAACTAGTGCTTCAGAATCTAAAACAAAGCTCAGGGATGCTTGCAAACCAGGAGAAGGGCATTTCATTTTGTGGGGTTGGGTGCATGAAAGGCCTGAAAAACAAGCAGAAAAAAAAAGGTAGACGCTAGATATCACTGTTTTTCTTGGAATAGCCTATTGCTATAGCAATACTACAGCTTTGAAAGGCAATTGCTTTATCCTGCATCTGGTTACTGTAAGATGTTGAATAGAACGTTCTGACTTCCTCACTGCTGGCATGGGAGGTCCATGTATAAACTATGGAGCAGTGTGCTCTAAAGTGGCTCTGTGCTTAGGGCTTTGTGCTGTTGAAAAATGTGCTGATTTACAGTGATTTATGTAGCCATGCTGTTTCTGTCTGATAGCTGCCTGAAGGGCAGATGTGGAAATCTCCAAGCTAGGAATATGTTGTTCCCTCTGAGCTGGTCTACAGTGGGAAAATGAGTTAGACAATGATAATACATATATGTGTATTTATGTGTATTCATGTGCGTGTGTGTGTATATGTGTCTTTATTATATATGTATTTATATATCATTGGCCAGGAAAGCCAATGGTATCCTGGGGTGCATTAGGAAGACTGTTGCCAGCAGGTCAAGGGAGGTGATCCTGCCCCTCTCCTCGGCCCTGGGGAGGCCTCGAGTACTGCATCCAGTTCTGGGCTCCCCAGTCCAAGAGGGACATAGAGCATACGGCTAGGAGGATGATCAGAGGGCTGGAGCATCTGCCCTATGAGGAACGGCTGCGAGAGCTGGGCCTCTTCAGCCTGGGGAAGAGAAGACTGAGGGGGGATCTTATCAGTGTGTACAAGTACCTGAAGGAAGGGTGTCAAGGGGATGGGGGTAAACTCTTTTCAGTAGTGCCATGCAACAGGACAAGAGGCAATGGGCAGAAACTGAAGCACAGGAAGTTCCGCCTGAACGTGAGGGGGAATTTCTTCCCTGTGAGAGTAACAGAGCACTGGACCAGGTTGCCATGAGAGGTTGTGGAATCTCCTTCTCTGGAGATATTCAAGGCCCGCCTGGATGCAACCCTGTCTAACATGTTCGAGGTGACCCTGCTCGAGCAGGGGGGTCGGACTAGATGATCTCCAGAGGTCCCTTCCAACCTTACTGATTCTATAATTCTACACATCCTATTGTGTACACATGCACACACATGTGCTGTTTTATATATATATATATATACACTGAGTGGTATTTAAATGAATATTTCAGACACAAATAATGATGTTTAAATATCAACATGCTACATACTGCCTTAAAGAGCACTCCAACCAGGTACTTTGTCTCAGATAACCTTCTTTATTAAAATACTACTTATTTTCGTATTTTTCAGGCTTCATTTCATCATTCTTCTGCTAAAGAATAAGGCATAACATACAGTTCCATAACAAACCTTACTGTCATCCTAGGGCCAGCTGCTTTTTCTGAGCATCTCTAACCACAAAAAAAGCATTCCACCCTAGTCTTGCAGTCTAGGGAAAACCTAAGTTCTCCTTATCCATATTACTGAGTGATTTAGAATAACCTTCAAAATGACAACTCCATACAGCTGCTGCGCTTAACCTATCTTTAGCTGATTAGCTCACCTTGTACTATCCCCTGAAGCACAACAGTCCTTCATGAGTGTTCCAGGACAAAGCTCAGAACTGCCTACTGTAAATTGTAACCTATTTCTTTGTCCAGATATACAGGACATCGCCATTAAGGTCAAGCTTACATGGATAGATTTACATGAAAAGCTATCTCACATAGGATTAACAGACACTATTTTGATGAGCTAGAATGTGCTTACAATTGCTGTCATATCATGTTAGCATAAAATTGGAGATCATTTGCACTTGCACCTCATCAAAATGTTTCTGCTTCTCTTTTCAGTGATTGAGATTCTCAGCTGGTGTAAATCAGAATCTTTTCATTTATCTTCCACTACTTAATGAGTGAGAAAATGGACTTCTGATTTCAATGAGGCTATTTCAGACATCCAGAAATGAACATTTGTTGTGTGAAAGTTCATTTATTTGTATTATTCACAACAATCCTAATTCTCTGGTTACAATACTGTAGCACTCTCTAGGGCAGCTAGGCATGATAGCCACGTTCATGACTTCATAATGTGAAATGATGAAAGTCACTTCAGAAGAATGTGATGTGAAGTTGTGTAGACTCCCATTTCAAAGAGAGAATGGAGATGAATAGGTACTTTTAGGACAGGATTCATCTGACTTACAATAAGATGGAATCCTGTCCTAGAAATGTCTTTTCCATTTTATGAATTGGAGGGTCTAATCAGCTAGTTCTCTTGTAAATGGCTGAAATTCTAGGAGGTTCACCACATCCATTGCATCAAAGGAAAACAAAGGGAAAGAAACATTCAAAACCCCATGTTCCAGTCAATTAAAAAGACATGAGCTCCAGGTTTCAGAGAAAAGACAATAACCTGAAGAAGAAAAACGGCAAACATATTTCTACTGAGAAAGAAATGTCTCTAGAAAGAACTTTATCTAAGGTCTCGAAGAGTTGTCTGTATGTCTGCAGGGCCTGCATAGGAGGGAGAAATATCTCTAATGGTTGCTAAGACATTATTGAAAAGGACCCTGTTGAACCTCTGAACACACATCGTCCTTTGCCTTATCATATTTCATGAAACTCTTCAGGTGTAACATCACATCAGCCCTCTTTCCACATAAACTGTAGCATAAACTGTTGGGAAAAAAAAGAGTATACAGTTTCACTGAGCTGGTTGGGGTTTTTTTGCAAAGCAGTCTTGGGTCTGTGCCCAAGGTCAGCTGCAAATTACCTATCAATTAGGACACTGTTTTGCTTTTCTCCCTCAGTGCCTGGAGTGCAGTGGAGCTTTTGGAGAGTAACTGCCATCTGCTGAATATGAAAATGTGCTAAACTACAGTATCATCTTGTTACAACCAGCACAGAAAATTGACTGTTAAACAGCGTTGTGCTTTGATTGATATGTTTTTGCTTTGGCATGTTATTTTTAAAATGTTTATTGCTTTAACAGGTATTTTGTTAAGTGAGCTCTACTATGCTGTATTGATGGATGGATGGCAGGGCTGAATGTCAGCATATCCATCACTTTCTGCTGCTGCTTCACAGATGACTAAAAAAGGCAAAGCATCTCAATTCTGCATACATGTAAACTAGGAAGGATTGAGCTGAAATCAAGTGCAGTGACTAATGTTTTTTCTTGCTTTGAAGACTGGACATAAATTTATCATATATGCAGCCCCAAGTTTCACTATTACCCTATTGCCAAAAAAATTCCTCCTAACAGCTCATTAACTTAAAGCCATTAAATCACCTAAAATCTTCTTAAGATTAACAGTATTTCTAATCTGCTATTAAGAGGCAGGACAAGGAGGGAGGGAACCATAATCAGAGAAGAAAAGGGTGGCAGAAGGAGGGAATGGACTGTAAGGAGTTCAAAGTTGCCAGTTGACCATATTTTTCTACTAATTACTACAGTTTTCTTCAAAAAGGAACTGAATTGCTTTGGCCTCTGGAGGCATAGGGGAAGTTACACCAAAAGTGTATTCTGTACTGTTTAAGCATTCTGAGTATGGTATACCAGGAAACCTGATGAAACACTAAAAGGCAGTCATAAAGAATGAAGGGTCCAAATCTTTTTTTTTTTTTTTTTTTTTTTCCTCCATTTAGCTTTGTTGTAAAAAGAGATTTCAAGGTAGTGCAATCCTGGCCCTTGAAGGGCTATTCTCCTGAGTAGATTAATTTTAGGATCTAGTTCCATCCCTACTAATGTAAATGTACAGACTTCAATAGAAGCAGGCTTGTGCTCAAGAGTAGCACTCAGCCCTGATGAACTACCCTTTCAGAAGGATCTTTCACTGTTTCATGTGAATGCTGCTATAATGTAGTCTTTCAAAGCACAAAGTACTGACTCAAAATGAGTCATGCCTGAAGCTGCAATGTCTAATCATCAGAACCAATGTATGAATGATTCGTTACCACTGACCCCATATTGCCAAAATGAACTAATCATCTTAACTTTCAAGACTTGATGAATGCAGTGACACTAAAGCAACCATTACCTTACAACTTTCATATGAACACTTCCAAGATCAGAATCCCATCACATTCCATTAAAACATTCACTTTTGCAAAATGTGCCTTGTGTATTCACCATAGATGAAAATATCCCAAATTTTTATTACTGTACTTATTTAGAAGTAATAAAAAGGCACCACAGCGAAAACAAATGGACTGCAACAGCCTTTTTTTCCCCAAAAAATAGTTTACTTGGTTTTTCAGGGATCAAAAAATTTTCCTGTTATTTTTATTATAATTATTTTGAACATCAGTTTAATATAAACAGTTGGCTTCCTTCATTTTGCACCATCAAAAAAGTTAAATGATATTCAAACTTCGGTAATGCCAGTCACACATCGGCCTGCTCTGATACGTTGCCTGAAAATTGAACTGTAGATTGGGATGGAAGATGTTAAAGATGTGGTAAAGAAACAGGCCAACTTTTATCAGAAAAGTCGTGTCCTTTGTGTGCATGTTCAACCACTAATCAGAGAGATCTCAGTCTTTTTTTATCGGTAAATACAGAGTTTTTATTTCTCTTTCCAGTAGCATTACTGCTTTTGGTTTGGAAGTTTTATCAGCAAAGCATAGGGATTCAATGGAGTCACATAACATGTATGGATAAATAGATCTTGGGTCACCAGAGACAACATAATCTATGATAAATTAATATTGAAACTCAAATTGAAAGAGTTTTCAAATTTGGAAGTATTCTATTCTGTATATATTGCAATCTAGTAGTTTCTAGATGTGTCATGTCCAGTGTTCTGCATCTTTCCCAAGTCACTGGTAACTTTATGTCCTTCATTCTTGTGGTATTGTTACTCATAATCTTTTCTTTGGCGGGTTGCTGTCATTTATAGTGTTTCTTCTCAGTTGCCAGAAGTCACACAGGGAGAAAATAAACAGAGAAACAGTGGGATGCATTGTGTATGTATTGAGTTATCCTCTGGTTTACTTAAGCTTGTCATGAGTACTGACCCAACTTTCAGAATACAAGTGGGCTAGCACAATCATCCAGTTAACCAGTTTCCTCACAGGGGCTAATCTGCCTCACTGGTGTTTTTAATACTCATAGTTATGATCTAGAAAAACAGACATTTTACTTTTAAATCTTGATCAAAGGCTTCTCCAATGAAAAATATTCTAGCTTCTAAAATGTTGAAATGCTATTTTAAAATGTAAATAAAATCTAAGCCAGATCAACATTTCTACATTTGGAGTTTTTATTTTAGGATTAAAGAATATCCATATATTTCTGAAGTGTATGAGATAGCTCAAAACAACAAAACTAAAAATAAGAAGCATAAACTTGAACCTCTGTACTATAGGCTGGAAACCTCCTCACTCGTTGGTACCAGCCCGTAGGACCTATGAAACCATGATCATCAGCTTGTAGATGGTAATCAGATTGTCTTCTCCAATGGTGAGGTTTGGCATTCCTATGCTATTGTTCCCTGGAATCATGGAAAGGGAGCTCCTCTTCCCAGGTCTCCTCTGCTCTCTTCCTGCCCCACGCCCATACAATCATCAGTTCTTTGTATGAGTCCAGTAGCAATTATACCAGGGGATGCCAAAAAGCCAGCGTCACAAGAAGTAGCTGTTATGGTGGTGATCAGAGCTCTGTGGGGTTAGTAGGAGATGTACAGAAATTATATCTAATCAGTAGCTTCTTCTATTCATAATCCGCCCAAAGAAAAAATTCTACCTCCTCTTCACTTCATATGATTTATGTCTTTCTCACTGACAGCAATGGAACAACCAAAACACCTAATGAAGAACACCATTAGCTGATGCAATAATTTATTAAAGGAATTGGGGGGGACCTCCTCAACCAACAGCTAAAGGGAAACAGTACTGGATGTTGTGCTACGGAACAGTCTCCCTTTGTGAGGGAACAGAAAGGCTGAGCTAAACAGGGCTTTTCTATATCTTAGTTTCTATGCAATTCTATTTAATGCCTATCGTAATCAGCAGCCAACTGGCCACTCTCCATATGGCTGGTTGCCTTCTCTACCCAGGAAACTAAAGAACATAGAGGGCATCTCAAATGACGAAGACACAGTATGAGACAATATCACAACAGAGCATTTCTCTTTATAATTTAAATCAAGTAAGCAACTGATTCATGCAGGGCAGAAACTTGATAAGACATCAAAGGTCTAATCCTCTACCCATAAAGCTAACTTTCTGACAATAACTGCAGAGCTCTAACTCTCTTACATTTATCACTGCCATCAATTTCTTCAGAACAAAGTATTTTGGAAGAAAGGCAGGCAGCTGAGTCTAAGAGGCAGATTTTGCTCTTGTTAAACTGTCAAAACCTAAAACAATATCTTACTAGATTTAAATACTGACATATTTAAAAGAAGAAATAATAGTAAAAGCAAACAGTTAAATAGTACACGTTTCACATATACAAGGATTTAACAAAACAGTTTAATGAGAAAAAACATTTTCCATAGGGAAGCAAGAACCTGGCTGTGGTTTTGTCAAACCACTGGCAGTTCCACTTCCTCCCAAATTTGGGTTTTTATAGAACACTTGTATGTTTGTTTGTGTGTTGGACAACACCCCCCCCCCCAAACTTTTAATTTAAAACATTGTTTTCCAAGGAAAAAAGTCACTAAAATCCATCTATTTCTAATTATTATGATGACTGCTGTTGTGCAAAAGAAAAATCTTTGAATATGAAAAGAAAAATGTATCTAGAAGTGGGTGGAGGCATCACCCACGATATGGACACTATTTATGTGCAATAGAACTGGTCAACTAACAAAAAATAGACAGGAGTGATACCTACAAAACATTTCAGCATTTCACTGCAGAAAATAGCTCCATGATTGTAAAGATTATATTATTTGGAAGAGCATTTAACAGAGTCATCCCCTTCTAATAGCAGACATACCAGATAACAGACATACTCATCCCACTGATTCCACATCCTCTTCCTCCTCTATGTACAAATTGTTGTCTTTATTGGAGTCTGGGGCCTGACTCTTGCAAATCATATTTTGTCTTCTGTTGCTTGTGAGCTCAAGGAGAACAACTCTACCCACAGCTCTATTTCTCAACTGTCTGTAGGGGCCTAGGAAGCTGAAATAGCTGAATAGCTGAAAGTGAAATAGCTATTTTCAACCAAGTTTTATCGGCAGGAGAGGGGAAAAAGAAATAGTGAGGCCATTATAAAAAAATCTTAACCTTTGCTCCTTGCAAAAGTTAAGAAAGGTTAAGAAAAGGAGCACATTCTCATCTCCTCTAGTGCCGTTGCCTGAGGAAAAGGACCATCAAGCATACAGGGAATTCCTCATTCCCCTCCCTCTCCAAGCACCTAAGCAGAATTACAAAGCTATCAACCTGTGGTTGGTTATTAATGGTCTCTGTGGGCAGTACTTGACCACATTAAAAACAGCCTGGATGAGTATGACATATCAATCTAAACATACTCAACTATATGTATTGGATCAGATCAACAAGGGAATTTTTCAGGCTCCTGAATATTCAGAAAACAGAAAAGAGAAGAAAAAAGATCTACGTGAATTCAGTGTGCCCATATTTACTACTGGGCAGGCAGGACGGGTGTCCTAAAAAGAGTCTCCTAGTTAAGACCTGCACATTAACTACAGGGGCCTGGAACCTGAAGAACTTTTTCCCCATCAGACCTAGCTCAGATTGACTTTGATACATTGGCTAAGTTACACTTCTGTGTTTGCACTTAACTTTTAGATGTCACAGACTAATACCACTACCCATGTCTTACAGTGCCTGAGGGCCAGGCCCTCCTGGCTTATTAGATCTCTGGGCATCCTTCTCTGCTGCACACCTCACAGCTCCAGCCACATCTTATCCACAGCAGCATTGTTAGTTAACTCTGACATACTTGCCATAAATTTGCACTAATATTGACTTAGGCTCACAATAACCCTGTTAGGAGGTATGTTCAGCTGTGAAGCTGTCTGACAGAAAGTGCTGCCAAAGTGCTACAGGCTGCTGATGCAAATGACTCCATTTACCTTCTGGCATTTTTCCATTACTCAGACAACGAAAAAATTGCTTTAGAAAATGATCACACATTAAGTACTTCTTTTGGATTTATACATTTTAGAAAGTTAAAAATCGAAGACTTTTGTAGCTGCAATTGATACCTTAGTTTACAGTCCTTTCAACATAAGAGCATCTCACAGTTACTTAATCTCTCCTCACAACATTCCTTTGAGGAAGAGAAATTCCATTAGTTTACGATTGGTAAATTTAATCACAGAGATGTGGCGACTTGTCCAAAGTCACAGAGGAAGTCTGTGGTAATGCTGGGAACTAAACCCAAGACTCCAGAAACTCAGTCCTGTTTTTTAACCACAACCTTCATCCTTCCAAAAGTTCTTTCCTACAAAAGATTTATTCATAGCTGGAAAAGGCCCTGCTCATTAACAAAGTAAGTACATGACAAGAAAAACTATACAACTCCTTCAAAACTGGCATGTGGATTTTCTTGTTAAAAACACTTGAGGATGTTTTGTAAACCAAATTATGATCTTATTTGTTTCCATAAAAAAGAAAAAAATCTTTGTTGAAGGGCATTTTTAACAGGATCTAGGATGGTGTTCCAAGGAAGAAGCATGGGCTGAGCTGTTTTGGCTCTGCTTGCTGTTGAGTCTAACTTTTGAAAAACAGTGTGGTATTGATTGTTTTTGGAGTTCTTTCACAGCTAGTCCTGAAATCGAGGTCTCCCAGAATCCTCTTCCAATTCTGAACCTGGAATAGTATAGGGGAGCAAACACATTTATTTCATTTCAGATATGTATCTCCAGTCTTCTTTCCTGTGAAGAACCAGATCTGCCAAAAATACAAGGCAATGCTTGGAGACAGGACTTTTCTCTTTCTGTGTATTACGAGCTGACCCAATCACAGAAAAGCCATTTTATCTCTTTGACTGTCTTTACTCCTCACCCCCAAAATATCAGACTATTATACTTGTCCATCTTTGTAAAGCATTTCATAAACTATGAATGAAAAATGCAACATAAGAGCAAAACATTATGTAAGTGCCAAAGCCATGAGATCAGCCTCCAAATGAGGCTACAGACTTGACCTTCACTTTAATTCTCTGGGGCTTATTTATTGCTAAGCAGTGTATTACTTGAATTTTCTATGATAGTTTAGTACAGTGTTTTATTTGGTTATGGGGGTTTTAGCTTTAGGAACCCTTCAGTCTTCAGATACTTTTTCTGGTGTAGCTCTCAGACCTGTAGAAACAATGACATTATTGTGATTGTTAACATATTGTTAACATATCCATCAAAACATAAAATAGATGTGATACCTTAATGTTTCTATAACAAATCTGATATTGTCAAGGCAGATGCTCATTTTGCAGGATCTTTCCTGAATGTTGTTCCAGGCCTTACGTCTTACTTCTAATGTGTCCAAAAGCTGTACTATACTCCTTCTTGATGGCAATATTTCATCTATATTACAAGTTTAGCTGAGAAAAATAGCAAATAAAATCCTTCGGCCAAGGAGGGTAAGTTCCTCAGCATGGTTGCCACGTCCAAATATTTTACTCTTTTTCTCTCCTACTTGGAAAAGTAAAGAGGAATATCACAGTGAGGAGTTGATCTCATCATGATTTATTTGCTGCATACCTTGCTTTTAATATCACAATATCTATCAGATAATGAAAATAAGTGACAGTGGAAAGTCTTATATACAGAATATGCAAGATGTATTTCTTTGTTTATGTTAGCTGCTTTATGAGGAAGGCAGCTATAAATTGGCTAAACTCTGCTCTCCTTGTACAAAAAGTTTTATTAAAGAAACTGGACTCTGCTTGAAGCTGAGAATGTTTTGTTTTCGTAAAATATTGTTGAACCACAAGAGGATCCAAGCTAACTAAATATGGAGCAAGATATGTTTTTATATACCAGCACAAAATATTCTGTTACTGATTCACTGGTAACTTATGACTGGTTTGGATATAATCTTAACCAACCATCGTTGGTTTTGGGAGGTGAAATGACATGAGTCAACTGAAATTAATATGATAAAGAACAGCTCACTTTTATTGCTTAAGTAAGTCCAGTCAAAGCTTTTCTTCTTGCTACAGTGTTTCAGTCCTGACCTTTAAGAAAAAGCAAATTCAAAGAGACCTAGTGAGCTCCATTTATTGTCTGATTCCTTTCTCCATGGCTCAAAAGTATAACAGTCTTGTATATATGGAACTGAAACATAGTATCAAGTTTTCACATATATAGAATGCTCAAATAAAACAATGCAGGATTTTTCTATGTGGTAATTATGTTGCATACACAGTTTCATAAAGTGTTGCCCGTTACCAAACCTTCACCTTTCTTCCTCTCATTTCTAAGCCTAAAAAGCTTGTCAGCCAAGAGATGCTCCAAGCTCTTTCAGAAAGGCTAAAGTAACACTATACAAAAAAATCAAACGTGGATCTTGTTCTTTCACTATAGTAAAGTCGCTCAGGAAACATTAAAAGTTGAACTCTGGGAATGACAAAGAACTATTTAAAATAGAGAACAGTTCTAAGAATAAGTTTAATCAGTGAATTCTAAGAATATCTAACAACCCCTGCAGAAGTAGTAAAGACAAATGTAAATTGTCAAGATGAATCTTGAACTATAGATAAAGGAGCAGGTGACATGGTGTCTCCAATAGAAAGAAGATAGATTCCAAGAATTATCTACAGTTAAGCATTCACAAAATTCCAGTAGAGAGAGCAAGTGATAAATCTGGGGGAACATGGTTCTCAACAATGAACTGTTTTCTAATTTAAGTCTTTAAAACTTTAACTTGAAATGTCTTAGTTATTGGTGTGAGGAAATACACACTCTTATCTGAGTGCTATAAAAGTGTCTATCTTTAAAGGTTTCAGATTCTATAAGTTTCCTCAAATACCCTGCAGGCTTCCTTTTACCTTCAAGTTTTCCCCAGTTCTGCTCTTCTTTTGTTTGCACTTTTTAAAATAATATTGTATTCTCCCACAGCATAAACTGATACTGGTTTGAATATGAGCCATCCCTGATGAATCATATGTAATATATATAGCATAAAGCTAGAGACCAAGCTTTTTCTATTATATCTATTTAAACTGCTTTTAAGAGATGGAAAGAACAGCTGATAACTGCTACAGAGCTAGCCTATGTTCTCAACAGGCTTTAACTAGTCATGTATTTTATCGACCTAAAAACAAAGTTCCCACTGTTCCTCAAAGGATTCACACTTTGCACAAGCTTTGAAATGCTGCCGTTCTCGAGAGGGAGGCAATCTAAAATTGCTCACCCTTGCCTGCCTGAAAGTTACAGACTTGAATGGCAACTTAAAAGGATGTGTCAAGATTTGTATATTCTCCAGCCAAGAGCCAGGACCCAATACTTTGCTGAAGGAGCACCTGTGGATCACACTATGAGTGCAAAAAGCACTCATTTTGTTACTGGCCCAGAGTTTTCCGAAGTATCAGTTTCTTCTTTCTGATAGAGTATGCAAGACAAGGGATTTCATAGACCTTGCTCCCTTAGTGGAAGATATTTCCATATTGAGTGTTACTGAACAGAGCCTGGTAACAGCACAGATTCTACCCTTGATTCACCCTGTCTTATGTTGTTCTTGGCTAGAAGAGGCACGAACGAACAACCCCCAGTAATAAGACGTCTGATCATCTTTCTCCAGGGGAATTGCAGATATGCAGAGACCACATACAATCTTTGGAAAACAAAAATCTGTAGGGCATAGTTTCTCCTACGTGGTATAATACAGTGCAAGTCAGAGCACTTTTACTAAGACTGATTAGCCAAGCCCCCAAGTCTGATAAGAGAGGAAACTAGCAATTACATCCAAATAAAGACACAAGTAAAGGAATAGGAATCTGTCATTCAGTGTGAATCTTGAAAATATACAAAGGTTAGGTTCAGCAAGCCTGAAAAACTAGGCAGGAACACTCATAGAAAAAGGAGGATTTTATAGCAATGCTTCCAGGAGTTCCAGTTTCTGGCCAGGACAGAAATACCACAAAAACAGTCATACTTTAAGCCAGAATTGGACATTCGTGCAGGAATAATGAAGAGCAGGGAGAAAGGGGAGGAAGAGGTGGGGGGAAGGAAGAGAGACAAAAACACAAAACTTACACAAGCTCTGTCCAACCTAAAGAGAAGCTTGAGTTTCTTTGCAGGTCAAGTTCTAGTGAAACCTTTCTGTAATTCATCAGGAAAAGCTGGAGTAGAAATCAACACTTGATTCACCTCTGCTGTTCTCTTTACCTCAAATCTTCTATACTGTTGCTTCCTAATTGCTGATGTGTAGAAATCTTAAAGGCGAGAGGCAAATGGAACAATGACAAAGCCAGTGCCACTGACAGGACAGGACACAGCAGGAACTGGCTATAAAAATCATTAAGAGAAGGCATCAGTGGCAGCAGAGCATGGAAGAAACCAACAAGGTGGTGGGAAGACAAGAAGGAGAATGCAGCCATGGCAGTGAGGCCCACCTTGACAAAAGGTCCCAAATCACCATTTGACAGCACTATCATCTCTATTCTGTTATCCCTTATATATGCCCATGTATCTGTAAGATATTCATGCACCTGCAAAGACTTGCAGACAGGTTTCTCCCAAAGCTGATGCAAAGAATTCATGTCCCTTGTGTATTATTAGCATACAAGGGTACTGCATGGGAAGTCCAGACCTTTCCTCCCACCACATCATGTGCTGGCACCAGTTGCATTGACCTTACTTAAGTTACTCCTGATTTACATCTGTGTAAAAACAAGTCCAGAGTGTTCACAGAAATATTCTGCACAGCTGGGACAGTTTAGACACATAAAAAAGATGTTACTAACACCATGTGATTAAAGAATAACCCAAACCACAGATTTTAGATCTGCATCCAAACCTTTCTTAAGCCTGGGGTGTTTTAGATCTGAAATTTTGATTCAGAGCCATGTCTACATAAATTGTAGCAGTTTGCTGTGATTTTAACTAATATATCACACTACATAAATCTGCACCTAGTTTGAATTTTACAGGCTTTATGGTAACTGATAAATTAAGTTGTGGAAAATGTACAGTAATGAGTACTGCTTTAAAACTCAAAAGGGAAACACGGAAAATAAACACATTAACAAGCAAGTGCCAACTTGATGTTCCATAGAAATTATAACTTCCATTGTCCATGACTCAGATGTGAGCATTAATTTTCTATATCAATAGCATTCTTGTGTGATAATTAGAAGAACTTATTTCCCACTTAAGCAGTAGGAAAACTACAGGACAATCCAATACTTTCCAGCATGAAAAATTGTTAGTACTCCAATAATAGTTTCTGCTTAAAGTCAAAACTCTATTTCTCTAAAGATCATCCATTAACCTCAGCTGTTTCCTTACTCAGGTATTTGTGAGAGGGGTTAAATTCTGTAACATCATTAAAGTCAACAATCTCATTCCCATCTATAGAACTAACTATTGACCACTCAGGCATTTCAAATGTTTTCAGAATAGATAAGGTCTGCTTTCAAATACAAACATACTTTACAGAAAGTATTAAACAGGCTGAATACCTTGTTCATTCAAAAGATGTGCATTAATATTCAGCAAAGGCATCAAGATATCCAATAACTGGAAGCTGAAGTTAGAAAAATTCAAAATAGAAATAAGAGCTTTTTAAAAGACAGGTAAATTTACAGGACCTTTAGTATTAATGATAACAGGAGTTATCTATCTATGAATATGTACATATTTAGCACTTTGATCCCTAATATTGTTCTGAATTTAAAAGTTTGCAGTTTTTAAATGTACATACTGAAAGAAACTGGTTGTATAAGAAGTAATTAACACAGTAATAAAATGAAGTCATCTTCCCACTCTCAAGAACCAGTGTCCAAACCAAAATATGCCAACTATGCAGTTAGTTGTGGGAAAGATTTCTTTCCTAGAGTCTAGGCCGGGAATCCCAAGTTTGAGAAAGTGGTTTCCAAATAAGTTAAAGGTCTACTGATTCCAGCCACAGATGTTTTCTCTCAGAGGTGGTATACGCTGCCAACCAAGCTGACAATTTAGAACTCTCAGGGCTATGCAGAGTAAGTCTTCATTTCCCCTTTCACTCTGAGCTATGATACTTCAGTCATTTGAAGGGTTTTCTGACTGTAGTCAAAGAACTTGGGATTCTTCTCTTCAACAAGTATGACTGAATAACAAATAGGTCAGATTCAAGTTGCAAGTTGTATGTTAGCATTTATAGGCATTAAAAGACAGCCTTTTTATCTACACAATGTTTTCACAGCTTATTAGCATTTCATCTTCCCCAGTGCCCACCCTCTTCCCACCCAACCACTTATACCATTTCCATAGAATTCCCTGGTGTCGCAAAAGGAACAAGCACCTGGGGAGAAGACAGCAACCTCCTAAAGCAGATCCCAGACCCCTGATCTCATAATATCCAGAGAAACACCACCACTTATGGCAGGAACAGTTTTTCTCAACCCTAACTGAATAATATGATAGGACAAAATTACATATTTCAATCAAAATCAAGTAGTACTATGCCTTTCACTGTTTTTGAGTTTTAAATATGGAAAGAGGGTGAATCAAAAATATGGCTTCTTGAATCTCCATGCCAACCATGACAGCATTCATTGGAGAAAAATACCAAAGCTTTACTCGTTTCCACATATCCATAAATTAATTCCAAACCCTCAGTGACCCATATTGCAACACCTGTCATGCCCAGATGCTCCTGTTTGCTTTTGTAGCAGTGAACTAAATGCTTTCACAAGGTGGAATGCTATTTTTTTTTTTTTTAACAGGGGGATTGTGATGCATCTGTCCATTTATGTGTACATATGTACCCACATCTGCCTCTTCAGATTTAGGCTGATGGTGGTTAGGCAGTGGTTTTTATACAACCCATATGCCATTCTGCAGGCAGCTTTTTCACAGTACCTCAGCAAAAAGCTCTGAGCCTGTGCAGACCTGGGGACTGAAATATTTCAGTCAAAGTGTATCTGAGTCAAGGTGATACTGTAACAGAAGTGCATGGGAAATTTGCTTTACTACTACTCATCTTGTGATGCTTATATTACAATTAAAGAAACTTCAGATTACAAATGTCAGCACAGAAAAAGGTCAGATTTATAGGGAAAAAAAAGCCATCAAATTATTTCCATGGCTTTGTTTTGCTGTTTTTGAGTTCAGTGAGGATAAGACTGTTTACCACAGGAAAAGGGAGGGTGGATGTGCTTGCTCAGAGAGTCCGTTCAGAAAACTGAGTTAAACCATGGTATCTTTCTTCAAATGGGTAACTTTAAAGTATGAAGCCACTTTTTTTCTATTAGACAGGAGTGGGAAAATTCATCTGTATTTAATTCATGAGTGCAAGTAACATTCAGAGCTTAGTTAAAAACTCAGTCGTGCCATTTTTCTACTCCTTTCAGTATTGCCAACTGTTTTCAAAAAGACCAGGCCACCCTTTGTCAGTCTGGCTGTATCTTAAGAGAATAAGCACAGATAAAACACAGGCTTCTGGAAATGGTTGATTTTAATGTTTCTGACCTCTAGCTGTTTGGAATTTTCTTTCTGTGTTTAAGGGTGATAAGCATTTGTTATGAAAACTCAAGCATGTCCACAATGACTCTTCATTCTGCCACAGACAGGAGAAACTGAACTGTTTTTGTGTGAATAAAGCCACAATGATAAGTTCACATACTAACAGCGACTGAGCAAAAAAATTCTCTAAGGTCTTTTATTATAGCTCAGAGAATCAAGGAACTAGAGGTCCAACTATGCTCATGACTGATGAGCACAAATCACAGTTTTTCAAAATACACTGCAGTATGCATCTACAAAAATACAACAGTGAACTTGAACAGTCCATCTGTGTTACTTTGTGTGGAGAAGAGTTTTCGTCACTGCAGCTACCTTTTAGAGACAAAAGATCCATCTCTATCTAAATGACAGTAATCTCTTTGGCTATTTGTCATTAGACAAAATGATTTGTAAAGTGAAAGGATTTAAAACATTTGGAAAGTATTTTTTAAATGAATGAATGATGATTTCAGTTCTTCAGTTCTGATTTTTCAGCTGTGTACCAAGCCATCATAAACTATGTCAGCACATATAGCTATTGCTTTTTTGTCACAAGATACTTAAGTCTTATCAGCACTACTGAAAATAACTCTCTAAATCTGAGCATTTTACTGTAGTAAGTTGACAACCTTCCCTACACTGCTATTGTATCAATGGCACTATAACTAGTCACTATATATAACTAGCAAGATCTGCAGCTTTTGTTTTAAACTCATTTGACTCACTAAAGTAACTAGTGATCTAGATTGATCAATATGTCTGTGGGACACATTTACTTGGGGGAAATATAAAAAAAAGGATAAGTAAACATCTCTTTTTCAAAACTGAGTGACTCAACGGCATGTCGTTCCAAGTTCAGAAGTTCAAAGATTCCAGGTGAGTTCAATGTCCAAGTTTTTTGGCCCAACAAATAGTTATTTAACATAATAGCAAAAAGCATTAGCAACACAAACTACATCTTTCAGAAACTGGACATGAGCAGAATGAATTATGCATCAGTTCACTTCAAGATTAACACTTTCTCTGAACTGTAGTTTTAACATACAGAGGCATCCCCATCCACTGTTGAATTCTCTTCTAAGAACTCATATGAAAATCATCTTTGCCTTTATGTTGCAATTTGCTATTGCTAAGAATTAGACATCACCTGAGATTTTTCTGAAATATAAGTCTATCCAGGAAAGGTGTAAATTACGTATTATAAACTGTATTATGGTATTTGCAAGTAGTGTGATTTAGTGCACATACTGGCTCACATTTGCTGAAAATGCTCATCTACCTCAAGATTTTCTATAACAGCCTGAGTCTAAGAAAAAACATACTACTTTATCCAATGTTTTATCATTTTTAGATTCTATTAACAGAAAAGCTCCATGGTCACAATCTTAGTATTTTTCTAACTAGTGAACTCAATCCAGTTTACAGGATCAGTAAAGTGTTGGTAACAATAGAGTCTTTCTTCTCAAATAGGTAAGATCTTCATGCTTTCAGGAGCCAGCTGGATGTGGATATCTGTTCTGTTATTAACAGACAAGAAAACTGAAGAAGCTGATGAACTTTTCCAAGGACTTATTTGTAATACAACCTTCAGTAGCCTTTTTTTTTGCAATCCCAAAATGAGCACAGACGGCAAAGTGTTATCCATCTTTCCTGACACAGTATAATTTTCAATAAAGGTACATATTTCATCCTTAAACAGCTTATAATATTGTACATTGTTTCACAGGTACACATTGGTGTAACAAAGAATAATTTTTTCCAGTGTTATCTAATACATGTGTATTGCAACTTCATTACAAGAGTCAAAAAATGGACCTTTCAGCAGAACTCACCAGGGTTTCCATTTTGAAGACGTGCTGAGAATTCTCTGATATAGGATGCCCCAGTATTCAAACAGACCATGTAACTTAAATATACAGCAGTAGCTTCAGCTAAGAATATTTTCACTGTGACCATGGCAATTTTGGGTGAAGTCACTGAAACATACACATGGGACACAGTGGCCTGAGCTGTAACTCTTCCTTTTTCATTGTTTCTATTATGTGCCTTTAGGGAACATCTTTCAACATTCTTCCCATATTGCCCTCCCCACCATCCCTAGAAAAGGGGATGATGTTTAGTCACACAACCATCATGTTGTGGAACTAATTCCACATACCACTAGTGCGGGAAAATTCCTTCTTCTCAGAGCAAATGATACATTTTGAGTGTTCACATTATTCCATGGCATGCATGTTGGTATCAATTTCATCCTAAATTTCTGCTCCATGTAACATTTTACATCATCTCACTGCCGTATAAGGCTTACCTGGTAGTTGCTCAGATTAAGTGAGTTACCTGCCTAACAAATCCTCTCCACAATCTCATCCTCTCCCCTAAAGGAGTATGGACAGTAGAGCTTTTTTATCTCAGATTCTGTCTAAACAAACAGAAGTAAAAGGTTGAAGAATTTCATCTTGCACTGGACAAGAAGGTGGAGAACTTCTCAGTCATTCCTGCCAGGTAGCTATAGGCTTCTGCCATCCCTAGGCCAAAATAGCTTGACAGAGGCGTTTAATCTGAAAGTCCTCCCATAAGGAGTGAAAATGTTTCTCAACTTTTCTTTCCAAATAATTCATATCTTTTCCTCCACTTTCCTCAAGCTACATTTCAATAGCTCCCTCCACCAGTTTAAACAAGACCAAGCAACACAGCTGACAGACATCCTTGACACCTGTCCTACCATGCAAGGGTACACAGACTGCCCCGCAACAGTTCTTACAGGAATTCATTGCACAACCTAACACATAAGACTTACCTCACACACAGATCTTCACCCTGAAGATGTTACAAGTGAATAGGACAGGGTTTGGATATAGCTGCAGTGGCTCTTGGGAGGGACCTGCCCCCCAACTCCTCTCTCATGATGTATAACAGAGCATGGGGTAGAAGGGAGGGCTAGGAACAACTCAACACCTGTACAGCAATAAATTTAAATAAATTTACAGCAATAAATGACCTGAGGCTACCAGCACTGACATTCTGCTCAGGAAGACCACTGCACAGCAAAGGGCCTGGAAGACACTCAATGGCATCATGAGAAGAACAGCTGAATTAACCAGCTTGTACTTCAGCCTATATTTTCAAGGCTCCTTAGTAATACAAACATTATGCTTTTTGACCTGTTGACATCTGATTTAACTTGAATAATTTCCTGAAGTATCCTTTGCTAGTCCTCAATAACAGGGTAAAATAGGGTAAAAGCAGCACCTACAGAAGGCAAGGTACAATAGGAACGGGAGTCTGCTCCTGTTTGGAGCTGCAGTGTGCAGACTACTTCCAGGTCTGAGGAGCAGAGGGAGGGCACATGCTCCATTCTTGGATGGGAATAATGGTACTGACTAGCAAAACCTAGTAAAGCAAACATCACAGCTTCCCTGAGAGAGAGATGTATTATCTCTGCTTTACAGTTGGGCATACACACATTGAATTCGCTCATGGCAAACAAAAAACTAAAGTAGAGGAAAAAACATCCTAGTATGATGAAGAAATTAAGGTAAACATAAAAATATCATTCATTTTAGAGCAAGAAATACAAAATGGATCATTCTTTTTTTCTTCCTTTTGTGGGGAGGAAGTGTCATTCTGTATCCTTTTATTGTCTCAGAAAAGTTGATGCTGGTAAGCAATTTTATTTCTTTATTGCTGCCATAAGAGATGAATTTCAATCTTTCATCTCCGTGAGCTCACTTCTTGCAATTCCACAGGTATTCCTGAGCAGATCTTTAAGGATAATAGAAACTGATCCCATTAAGACACTCATGGGCTGGACACTTAAAGGCAATCATATATCTGCAAGTTTTCTGCAACTTCCTTATTCAATTTACTCTTCTTTTGAAATGTGAAAATGTTTAAAAATATATCTGCTGATTATAAGCATAGCAACCAAGGTATCTCTGCACTGCCCAGTGGAGATCTGTATTCCTATGTTAATGTTGATACAGGCTGGCATGTTTACTCAGTGATGCATAGCTCTGAAGACCATAGTACTTTGGCATTGTTCCACAGTTATGCTGAACTATGTGGTCTTCTGCAGAGCTGGAGGGCTTGCACAGCGCTCAGCTCTGCAGCGCAGAAATGCTCACAGTGCATCCATTCTGCTTCCTGCACCACTATGCACATACACAAGCACGCACACAGACGCAGACGGACACGTCCACTGTGCAGCTTCTGACTCTGGCAGCCCGTTTATGCTTTCATAAGGTTTCCTTGCACTTCATGGTTTATATGGTGTGGAAAGCAGGATGTGTAGCTGATACGGAGATTTCAAAGTGAGTGAAGCAATTTATTCATTTCCTCTAGTAGCTTGCTCCAAGTCACACCAGAGCAGACTGTAGATGGGGGAACCTTGTCTTCATGTCAGCTATCATGTCACATATTGACATGAGTGGTCAACAGTCTAGTAATTGCTGCCTTGCAAAAATATTCAATATGATGTGGGAACCTACAAAGAATACAGTTCTCTAGATATGCTGGTTGATTAGCTGTAAGACTGCTAGACACACTTTGCTCCTATAGTCAGTCTGAGGCCAGTCTGTTTGCAGCTGGCTACATTATTCTACAGCTTCTTACACTCCTGTGACAGGGATTCACTTCTGCATGCTCTCCCTTCAGGCTGGTCTCTCTCTGTCTTCATGACTTAAGGATTCTGAATACCTTAGGTTTGGTATTATCCTCTCTGCTTGTGCTGCTCTAAGTAAAAGGTCTTCACTCACAAACAACAAAGCTCTTTAAGCATAACATAAGTTATCAAATTGGAGAGTTATTTTCTCTATTGCCATGTACATTTCATAGCCATTTAAAGCTACAAACCGACATTATAAAAAGCAGGCTTGGTACAATACTAACTGAAGTGCTTAGGTGGACTGCTGGGGCTTTTAAGTTGCCACTGACCAACTGAGTTTCCATCCTCAAAAACTGGAAACAACAGCTTAGACTCTGCTTGCCATTAGATCATCTCCGTCATCTTTTCCAGATCAAAAACCTGTCTGATGGGATTTTTAGTTGGCAGAACCACTTAGCAGATTGTACAACTGCTTTTTAGGGTGCCTTCTGGCCTGTAGCACCCAAATGCTGTGGTGGCCAATGTAAGGGCCCTGGGAGTATCGCTACCCACAGAGGCTGGCTGCCAGATGCAGACCCAACCTGGAGACAGCACATCTGGGGTGGCCCCCTTCTTTGGTGGTCTGAGGCAGAGGCTCCTTGGCAGGGTGGTGGGAAGCTTGTAGCTGGGCAACCCCCGGCCCCTGGGAACTGATTTTAAGCTGAGCTCTGCCATTTGGCCCCACCAGAGCTACAGCTCCTGCTGCATCGCAGCCTTGCCCCTGCCCCTCCCCAGCCACAAGTGCCCTGGTCCTGATACTCGTGCACCAGCTGGGCCAGCCCAGGGCCATCCTCATCCCTGCAGCGGTGCTCAACGCCTCCGGGGGCTGGGGCTGCCCTGGTGCCCCCAGAGCCCTGCACACTCGAGGTGGGGGGACAGGACCTGGCAGCCAGGAACAGCCCTGCCAGCAGCCCCCAGCACCAGGAGCCCCCAGCCAGTGGTGCCCAGACACTAACATAGATTGCTTGCCTTTCACATTACATTTTTTACCATATTAAGAGGTTTTTGGCAGTTGCAGTGGTGCAAGGAGAAAGGAATTGGTCCCCTGAGAGGGATATGTAACAATTTTCTTTGGACTAAGGAAGGGGAATTTAGTTTTAATTAAATAATATGAGAAAAAAAGGCCTAGATGTGTTAATTTGTTGGCCTGAAATGTGTTTAGACTGGGTTATAGGGATGTTTTGACATTGGGTGATTAAGGTGATTAGAGAGGACAGTTGTAAGGTTGGACTATTTCAACATTAAGGATTTTGATACTGGTAATGTCACCCTGACACTAAGAAGATCCTGCAAGTGATATAAACTCAAATGAACTGCTGTTTAACCAATGAAATGAGCAACCTGAAAAGTAATTTTCTATAGATCACCAAAGACAGCTTTAAAAAAAATGCATAAGTGAAATAGCTTGAGTTTTTTTTTTTTTTTTTTTTTTTTTTTTTTTTTAAGGCATGTTTTGAAAATGGGTCTTCAGAGATATCCCCAAGAGTTATATCTTCTAAAATCTATAGATCATCTTTTCTGCCACATAAAGAAGGTTGCAAATATGGAACTGATAAAAAAAAATTGTTAGATTGTAGATTAGTGATTTTTCTTCCTGAAAGAAAAATCACTAACTTGACCTGTCTAATCTCAGTCTTGTGTGATGCTAAATAGTGATTCAAAATTCAAATATGAATTTTGCCCATACTTTAGAGGTACCTGAGAGATTTTTTGGTATGGGCCTTTATGGTAAAAATTTTTAGTATTAATTAACAAAGTTAAATAGGAGTTATTACATCTTTAAATGTTTCATAAATAGGGTATAGCTTTGTAGGTCATTTCAAGGCTGAAAAATATTCTGCAAAATCTGTAGAATAACCTTAGACCTTTTTGCCAGCCTATACTGGAGGCTACAGATTTATGTACAGCAAAGATCATGTAGAGTTTTTTTAATGAACCACATCTTTGACATACGCCAAATCCTTTATCAGAAATATTTCTTCTCTTGTTAAAAATAGTAGAGGAAGTCTCAAAAATGAGGAAAGGTAACTGTAAAAAACAGCAACACTATATTGCTGTATCATCTTCATTATTGAAATAAGATCACATGATAATTAATAAAGAGTTAACTTAGAGAAGTGAAAGTTTTCAAATTTTGCATAAGATTTTTCAGGTCAGAAAAGGTTCAGAGAAGTAGGTTCAGTTCATGAAACATTTGAAACTGAATTAGCTCCTCTTTAGCTATGGTTAGTGATACACCACAAAACCATACACGTAAGTATAGTAACAGTTATGTTACCTTATGCATGAAAAACTACCACTGGCTCGAATTCTTTCAGATTAAAAACCCCTTCTTCATAAAAAATTGTTAGATTCCACACACCTTTATTTTCTGTCTGCTTTTTTAGGAAATAAAAACCCTTTGCATTACTGTACACTATTTCTAGAGTACAATTTAATGACTGCTTCTCTGTCTCTTGAAGAACATCAGGACTATAAACTATTGTTACAATAAAATGCACAAAGTTTATAGAAAACTTTCAAACAGAAGAGTTGTCTGTTAGGAAATGCTCTTTTTGAAAATGGAACGTTTCATACACAAATCGCCTTTTAAAGAACTTATAAAAATTTTTGCCCTATTTTTTCTACTCCTTCCTTTTTTATGCCAATATAGCTTCTAATATACTTGTAACTTTGCTTTCATAACTCTTATCATGAAAGAAAACATTTAGCCATTCAGCTAATCAGATTGGCTAGCAAAGGTTTCACTTGTTTTACTATTGATAACAATTATTTTTAAATCCCAGATAATTAAAAGCCATTTATCCAAAAAAGAAGAAAATCAGTTAAAAACAAAAAAACAAACAATGGAGGCATTAAATGCATATACATGATTTGGACAAGAGGAGAGCATTTTCTCTAGACTTCCTGGAGCAGTCTGATGGCTATCTTGTATATGATTTTTATTAAAACATTTTTCTCTTGTGCTTCTCTTTTTTGATCCTTTGAATACATATGCACCTATCTTTGGATATATATGATTTCTCTCTTCCTATCTTTTCAGCCTATTTTATAGATAATATCTTTTTGGCATTTTATAAATGCTCTTTTAATAGGCAAGGGAACCATCCTTTCTGTCAACTCAGTTTCCACTGAGTACTAAAGAACAAAGCTTTACAGAGGTAATGGTAAAGAAACATGAGCAACTGGGCAACTGTTCCTGTGCCTTACATGTGAGCTTAGACAGAGCCATCAAGCCATCAATCAGAAATGTGTTGGTGGTTTACTCTTCACCTGTGAATACTGCAGAATTATTTGACCCTTCTTTTAGAACCAAACCTGTCTCCTCTGGTTTGGAAGTGCACTGTAGGCACATGGTCACTAATTCAAATATTTCCAGAGCTTCAGGACTAACCTCTAAGCCCTAATATACTTTTTTTTTTTTTTTTTTTTTTTAAGGATAAAGGGCCCCAAGTGAAATTCCCAAGGTGTGTGTATCCCCAAGTGACCTACTATGCACTAAGGAACTGCACTTATCCATTGGAAAGATCCAAAACCCTCAGGGTAGGGAATGGTCTATAATGAATATAAGTGTTGCTGATAAATGATCCCTAGGGTAACAAAGTACTGGATATGTATTTTATTAGGTGATGAGCAGGAGAAGGATAACATCTGGATTCACAGTCCATCAGGCTAAAGCTGCCAAGTGTTTGATTCAAGTTACAGTGCATTTGAACAACACCATAACATTTAAATGGATTCCCATGGCAAAGATCCTAATGCAATTTGGAAAATGAAATAGCAATAGAGCAATGGTGTTCACCTTTGACATGGAAAGTGTGATAGAGAAAAAAGTCTAAGAGACAGCATATAGCCAACAGCTGTTTGAGAAAGCAAAACAGTGAGCAACAGAGATCTCTGAGCTAGAAAAGACTTAAAACTCTGATCAACGTGCTGCAACAACAATGCAAGTGACCCATACACCAAGAGACCAACCCTTCATTTTATAGCATCATTCACAGCCTCAAGTTAATGGACATGAGGGAGCACATTAACTGAAATTGCAGCATTAACTAGTTTCATACATCATACAGTTACTAAGACGGAGGCTGGCTGTTGGAAATATAAACTCCCAATGTTGCGTGCTTTCATATACAAGCTGCCCATGGATTTTTAACACAATGCACAAATATTTTTGGACCACAGGGCAGACTTAACTGATGTAGATCAGCATGAGGTAAGCACACTTTCATCAGAGGAGCCTGACCTTGCTTAACCAAGCTCAGGCAGGAATCCAGAGCACCAAATAGCAGGACATGAGCCTGCTGGAGAAGTGTAAGCTTAGAAAAAGGAGTGTACCATGGAATCAATGCACTCTGAATCTGCTTGGTTATACAATGTAGTCAGAAAGAATGACAGGTGCCCTAGCACTCCCAATTTCCTGAGCTTTTTTTAATAATTGCACTGATGAACAACACACTTGCATGGCTTTAGCTTTACTTTAACAGTTTTATATACTAATAATTCTTATGAGTCTAGCGTAACATGAAGTCAATAGAGATTGTTTTAGTGTTTGCCAGCAAGAAAAGAACTTTATAAAAATGAGTCAATTTTATTTTGAGATAAGCATATCTTCTTAGAAAAAAAGTGAGATTTGAGCTTCTGCCTTCCTATGCTTTTGATTTTGCTACTACTTTCCATTGTACATATATTAACCTTGATTACTGTCTTTTCTGGGTTCTGCAGCTGAACCTGCACCTGCTTCTGCACCACGTTCTATCTCACCTGAACTAGTGCCACAACCCCATTCAGGTATTTCCAGCCTTTGGCACCCTGAACAATCTTTGGAGCCTGCAAACAGCATATCATACTAAAATTTAAGAATGGTTGTGTCTATGAAGAGATCCTCCAAAATTTAAGAACAGCTATGTCTATGAAAAGCTTCTCCCCTTGCTGCCAAGATCGACAATGAGATTTTCACCGAAAATGGGACTGATGGTCTTGTAATAGTGATTTTGATGTATGTGGGATTTACCTCGAACTTATCAACCTACTATTAGGAGAGTCAGCTATATTTGCCCTGCAGAGTGAAAGACAGACAGTATTCTAACAACTTTGATTTCATCAGACTATTGTATCCCTACAATTTCAATGGAATTTTAAGTTACAGCACATGCATTTGCCAACAATATGTAAGAAACATGAATATGGTGATCAGACTGATTCAAGAAAGTATTAGTCACTCAGTATCAGGATACTGGCACCAGAATGCTGGAAGAAGTAATTTTGTGCCACTCCTGTGTAGTACATGTTCAGTGATATCCTGTTCTTGACCATCTTCTAGTTATATGTACAAAAAGCTGACAGCATATTTCTGCTACATTCAAGAGCTGTGGGTGTGAACAGCCCTAGACATGTACAAACTGACAGAGATTTTATCAAGTTTCTGAGGCCCTAGCTTCACATTACAACATGTTCATTGACGATACCAGTTTCAAGTACTCCTGTCACCTCTAAGCTTCTCTGCACAATCCTGCCCTTGTATGGGACACCCATTGTCAAGTTAATTCTCCCTCACTCATTTCAGGAGAGCAAGTTGTTTCCCTTGTTCCACAGTGAGGAGGACAGGCACATGTCCAACTTTGCTCAACTCAAACTCTTACTGGACTCAGAAGGATCTAGAGGAGAAATTCTACTGTGATCATTTTGGAATATTTGTACTGCTACCATAGAAACCCTCTGACACTCGTGTATGGCTGCCTCTGCAACTTCTCTATCCATGACACATATGATCAGAGAGCTCCAAACTAACTTCTGTTAAGTGCCTGTCACAGACACTGCTGCTTTGACACAAATGCACCGATTCCAGAGGGCTAGGACAGAAGCTGACAGTAACCCCCTCTTTATTAGGAAGTACTGCAATGTGATGAGTTCAGAATCTTTTCTGATCTCTCAAAACAGGAAACTAGGTCAAACTGTCTCACTTCACCTCATCCACCCTTCTGCATCTGTTGAAGTGCTTTGCAGGTACCTTGCATATATTTCACCACTTTTTTTTTTTTTTTTAAAAAAACAATATTTGATATAAGAGGAGGACACAGAATGTGTGTACATGATATATGAAGCCCTCAGGCCATTTTACAATTATAAAGAACTGATAAGAAATTAAGTAATTAGTTTATAATATACTTTGTTAACATCTTCTAAATGGCACTCCACCATCCTGTAGTGTTCTAACAAAGGAAGAAACATTAAAAGAGAATAATAAAGTTTTTAAAAGGAGTGGACCTATATTCAGACAACAAAGACCAAGTATGGAAAACAGAGAACACCTATTCCTACTTCCCTCAGACACACACGCACACCTGCTTTGCCATTGCTGACAGCAGATAGCTGCAGGGTTCTTCCTGAGAAACATCCTGCATACCACAAAATAGCTGTAGAATATGAACTGTGACCCTCTTCAGCTTTGATAGACTTACCATTTTTCTCAAGCTTTTCCATCCATCATGCACAACCTTTCTCAAGTTTAACTCACTAGTTCATATGCAGCTCCCCTGAGGGAATTTCATTGTATGTCTGACACTAGTTTAATTGCTGTCAGGTGGAAATGATGAGTTTTTACATGTGATTAGTTCTATTCGTAACCACATAATTTCTATGAACAGTTCTGATTGCTCTTTACTTGTATTAAATAAGTGTGATTTCCTAACATAGTTGTAAAATGAATCTCACTTTGGAGTTTCCTCACCCCCGGGTGTGAGGAGGAGATTCAGAATAGCAACTTTAAAGAAATGATATACTTTTCTGTCAAGGACTAGAAACTGTGTAACTTTTTGTTTGCTCTTGTCACACTTAGCAATTCAATCAGTAAAGGCTTTCCTCATTCTCTCATAATTTAGTCAAGAGAGATAATAAAATAAAACCAAACTATTGCCTGAGGCAGCTACTGAAGTGAACCTAATCTGAGATTTGAAGGAAGATGGTGTTTCAATTTTCAGATAACTCCGCAAATCTATCAACTACCAAACACAGCTGCCCTGAAATATCTCTAACATCATTAAAACCTAACAACTTATAAATCTTGTGAAATTAAAACTACCACTTCTTATGTATCCTCTCCTCTCTTAGAGGAAAACAAACAAACAAACAAACAGCTCCACATCAAATTTCAGGAACAAAACTGAAGTTCTGGATTTTTAACTAAATGGATCTTTAGAGCCTCATGTAGGTTTTTCTATCATCTTCAGAAAGCAAAAGGAAGTGGAGTATTGCACAGGAATGTATATAGTTCACCTCTGCATACATATATGTAAGACTCACATAGTCTTAGAGAAGAGATAGTAATCTAGGGAATTTATTGCAGAGGATGGATAACATTCTGAAGCTCCAGGCTCCCCACAGGAAGAAGAACTGTGCTTCTTAATAATGCTTGACACCTCTTTGAGGTTGGCAACAGACCCTTTGGGTCAAGCTTCCCCAAAGGGTTGGTTGGTACTGCTGCTATAGAAAAAGAGAGTTCAGTCATCAGGAGGGGCAGCAGCAAGAGCACTTCTCAGCTCTTTGATCTGCATCCACTGAAAAAGAAGTATCCTGAATGCAGCCCCATCTCCACTGCCTCAAGAACAGATACAAAGGGGCAGTGGTGAGAGAAGCTCTCAGCTCTGTGCTAGGCTGCATGCAAGAACAGGAAGAGGCATCCAGATATTCCCTTTCTTCTTTGCAGGAAAGGCCAGGCTGTACTGGTTTGGAGCTTTTCTCCTTTAGGGAAAAAAAGAGTTTTGTACCATGAAAGGAAACACATACCACAACCTGAGAACCCCCTGCTTTAGGCAATAATAAGGTTGAAACACTAAGCTCTCACAAGGCAGGAAATACCAAGTAGATGACACTTGGCCCTCTGGACTATGCAGATCCCCTTTGTCCAGCATCATGACAAGACCAGGGAATATACCTTTTGCTCATCTTTTCCCACAGAGCTGAGTGATTACTCCAATACTTTAGAATACCTAGACTTAATTCAGACAAACCAGGAAAGTCAATACAAGTTAGTTAGCTTGAGGAGAACATGTAAAGCAGAGGATGTAAAGAACCAGGTTTTGTCTTCTGCTAGATACATTATTTGTATATCCTCCACTAGTTGTATTGAACTTTTTCTGTAGCAGGTATCATTTGGGTTTTATGCTAATTTATTACACTTATTTATTATTGAACTTGTTGCTAATGGTAGACCAAAAGGGCTAGCCAAGAATGAGGCTCATCTGCCCTAAGTGCTGTGCAGACTTGAAAAGCTTACAGTCTATATAATTAGACAAGGCATGCTCATACTAGGGAAGGAGATGTACTAAGGAAGCAAGGTCAAATATATACAGAAGGAGGAGGCTGGAGCAAAATCTGCATAAGCCAGAGACAGCACAGTCAAAACCATAGGTCACAAAGTATGTCAGCTTTGAGGTCTTCTGGGCTTGTTCAAACCAGCAGGGTCTCTGCTAGCTCATTTATTTATTTTCACTCTGATGCCACGCATATGGTGAATCTGTGATTATTGCACTATTTACTCTACAAAACCAGCAATACTGTGTCTGTCATGTTTCTGTGGGTTTGTCACTAGCCACCTGGATGCATAAAGCAGTATCCTTCAGCAATATCCAAAACATTTCATCTTAGTGTCAGATATCTGGCTTTGCCATCAAGTAGGAAATACCTTGAAATGATTCTCTCACTGCCGTGTATCTCACAAGGTGCTGTAGCTAGTAAAAGTAAATCACTGATGCTTCTGAAGGGCACCACTATATACCAATTTTGCACCACACAAAATGACTGCACTGGGTATAGACAAATAGGGATTTCAGTGCTCTGCATTTTGCTTTTCCCTTCAGAAGGAAATCAATTATCAATGCATGAAAAATGTCTTGTAATTTTATTACAAACTAATGGAAGTCCATCACCAAGCAATGACAGAATTTTTGCTTTGGGAGTTATTCAGCACCTGAAAAGGGGAAACTTAAGCAGAAGAGCAATTTACCAAATGAACACTCCTTTCAAAAAATCTTTCCTTTTCTTTCAGAAATGTAATTTATGGAGCCTTTCAAGGAGGAAATATGATGGAAAGATAAAACCTCCTGTACAAAGTTCAGATTTGCAACTAAATCTACACAGGCTGAAATCCATCAAAAATTTGACATGCTTGAAAACTGCCTTCCCAGGAGGATGCAGTTTGAAACATAATCCCATTAAATGTAGTATGGAAAATAAGTCATCCACTTTATTTTATCTTGCTGGAAGCTCTGTAACTAAATGGTGCAAAAAGAAATCTTATGGATATATGCAATGAAATGAACTGGCCACATGCTAGTTCTTAGCAAGCTGAACACATCCTATTGTCCTACAGTTAAGAGCAACTTTTATGTTAGGCTATCTTTCCCCTCTTGTCCACACCAGCCTCTCAGAGCTTAGACACCAGGATTCAGGATTAATGTCAAGGTAAGCTATGTCACTAAAGACATAGAATACTTTGTTTTCATAGAAATGAATTGTACATTTAAAGATTTTTCTTGTGAGGTTTTTTCTCATTTTGAGGGCCTAACTGGCGGGTAACTGAGTGGCAAGTGCTGAGAAGTGAGAGTCCCCAAGTGTCACATCCCCCAACCTCCAGTCTTATACAACTGGGGGAAGAAACGGTTTTATTGCTTTCAGCCTTTCACAGAGAGGACAAAGCACACCGTGCTGTTCTTGCACTCCCTCCGGTGGTGCATTCCTAAAGTGTAATAGGAGAAGTAGGAGAAGTGCCATCCCAGGCTTTGGGAGTGCTGGGTCAGTAATACCAGTCTGGCTATATTTGCTGTGAAACAGACAGGAGAAGAAATGGAGAAAGATGTGTATAGATCAACTCTCTGCTTTTTAATCTTAAAAATCCTGGACTCTGAAGTCTAGGATGGCTACATTCAAAAAGTAAGCCATTTAACAGACTGGAGATAATTCACTAAACATACACGCATGTTAAGAGTCTTTTTTAGTTTCTTTGTTGGTGGTTTCTTTTTTTTCATAACTTACCTTCTTTGGGAATATAGATGTCTTTAGAATTTGTGCTATCCCTTACTACACTTAGACCAAACTTCACTTAGTTGATTTCATTTATTCAATAGAAGATGTGACTTTAAAAAGCAACATCTATCACAGTGATTATTTACTCTAACAGCCACATCAGTCTACATGTGGCCTTGAGAAGCACTTATCAGCACCAATGGCTTAAAAATGTGTCACTGAGGCTGTACTTGCCAAATTCACCTTTACAGAGCCTAGGCCAGCTTCACTGCCATTCCTCTGACTGGAGTAAGTGGCTTTACTATAGGTGCTAAAGTGAATTAGAACTGATTAAAAAACTGTTTGATTTAATTCATTAATTAATTCTTTACATAAGCAAATAGACATGAAGACAAACACATGGATTGGGGCAACGGAGCCAGAGTCACTGTGGGAGCTATATTTATTCTCTCCTTATGATGCCTGCCTTTGATGGTAACTCTCCTTCTTTTAAGGAGAGTTCATCTCCCTTTAGGGAGATTAGGTTCATCTCCCAACTTCAAATGGGAACACAATGTGCTTGAATGCATACAGAAAATCAGGAGCAAGGCAAACACTGTGCAGTCAACATGGCACACACAGAAACAGCCTCACATAGAAGAGATTCACTGCCTCTCTGATATAATGCCAACTCCATATTTCCACCCTGTATTCTCCAGAAATGGATCCCAGACCTTAACCTCTACCATTTATAGCAGCTAAGCCATTTCAAAACATTATAGACTTGACCTGGTGTTGGGAGTTGCCTCTGCCAATGGCAATATCTGCTGCCACTGAAGATAGCAGCACCTAGCAAAGAAAATGTTTGGGGAATCAGTGCTCTAGATTATATGAACTGCCCAAGGTAGTTCATATACACATTCGGCTCGCTGATACTTTCAGACCTGTGCCGTGGTTTAAGAGCATTTCTGTTCATGAAGTCCATTTATGGTTAAATTATGGTCAAATGCTTTGTGTATCCACCGAAATGTCACCCTCCCTCCTCCTTCTCCCTCGAAGTTGTAATGAGACTCAGTGGCAGCCTCCTTTATGCAGACTAAACTCTCCCAATCCTCCCCTTTACTCCAGATAACAGTAGGAAAATGATAATGAAACTGAGTCATTGCCTTCCCTCCCTAACATCCACACATGCTTGCAACCTGCAGGTTTTCTCTGTACTCCAGTTTGCTGCACAAATCATGGTGAGTCTACCCTGATTAACATTATCTATTAAACTGGTTCTTTACATGCCAGTATTTTCATGTCAAAAAATGTAACCTAAATGTCAGACCTTTCCTGACCATTTATGCTGCTTACACATCACTGACAATATCTTGCTTTAATATTGAAAGGTCAACATATTGATATATATATGAGAAATCTAGCCTGAACAAAATACTGTGAGCTCTATATGGCAGCAATTGTACCCTAAAAATCTGTAAAATAGAGCAAGCAATCATGGCATAAATAAAGAGTGAGCCTTCCAGAGCAATGGAATTTTGCTTTGTTTTAATTTAAGTACTTTTTAGGTGCTCTAGGATAGACAGCTGAAGATTTATAGCATATGTATGACAGCTAATTTGTATAGAGATTTAAAATGAATACCTAAAAGACAGAAAAGCATACTATTACATCCTCAGAACAAATCTAAGGTAACACACATGAAGAAAATATGTTTACTCACTGTCTTGTAAAATGACAGAAAAAGAAGGCTAAAGTAAATGAAGGAAAAAAGTAAGATTTTGGATAGGTTTGAGGTAAACATTCTTGAGCAAGTTTTCTAGTGACAGACTAAGAAAGTCGGGGAGAGAGTTGGACTGGATCACTTTCAGGAAATGTTTTCTCTTTCTGTCTTGACAGGAATTCTAGGATGTGTTCTCTATTAGCCTGAATTTTCAGCAGCTGATGAAATACTTACTGATCATTTTTTAAAAGCTAATAAAGTAGAAAGAGGAAAAAAATCACTGAAGGGCAGCTACTAACTCTTCGAGGCAATTTCTTCTGCAAGGATTGAGTTTTAAGGACTGACCCCACACAAGTTTACTTCATGGTAAGACATGATACTATGTTAACTTTCCTTCTTTAAAACACTTTCTTAATTTGGTCAAGTCCTACTAAAAAACTGTACAATAACAAGCGTTGCCACACCATCCAAAATACCTAAGCAGTCCATTCATGTTTGGGCAGCTTTTACCTCATCCTCAGCAAACAGAATTTGTATGCTTGCATCTAATGAATACCATTGCATTACATCAATGGCAGTTATTCAAACCTATTCCCTATGTATCTAAGACAAGTAGATAGAAATGGGAGAAGTATGGGAAAAAACGTTTCTTTATGCTATACTAGTTTCTCTTTGTTTAACCAGCTCTCTCTTCCCAAAGAGAATTGTCAAGTATTGTTAATGACTGAATTTTTGCTACATCTTAAGTTATCTTTCCTCTTCCTTAGCTAAAAATTATGCTGTGTAACATCAGCATACTGTAAACTGTAATTTTTTTCCTGATGCATTTCCTCCTTTTTGGGCTTACTGCCAGTGTTGCACTGAAAAGTGTTTTATCTACCACTGTAGATAAAAAAGAAGTCAGTGAATATCAATTAAGAATTAGAATTGGGCAGAGAAATGTCAGCAGAAACATATCCTGTGAGAATATGCAGGGCCACTGACATCAAAATGACTGGCATCACCAAAATTTTGTTGTAGAAGATAGCAGAGGGGAAGATGAGGAGGAGGGCAGTATTCATATAGTCAAAAACTATTTTGACATTCTTTCTGAAGAAAGCATTCCAACTTTTCACTATGAAATGACCTTCATTTTAAGTATTTTATCTGAACTTTCTAAAAATCTATCTCAATACATAGTACAGAGTCAACCCAAAGTATTTCCTTTGTAGAAAATTAAGAAACATTTGGAATTTGATCCTAAAGAAAACAAAAGAACATTTTAAAATTTCTGAGTACTTCAAAAAATGTAACCTCCATTCACTTCCCAGCTTCCTCAGGCATGTATGAACTGGTTCAGATAAAAACTGCCACTCCTGAACCAAACTCAGGCTTTCATTTGCCATTCAAAAATAGGTTTTTGATCTCAACTTTTGCTTATTCAGTTTTTAATTTTCAGGCGCCTCTGCACTTCCTGGTCTCAGGCATGACAGGAAATGGAAGTACCAAAATACCGTGCAAATGGCTGTGTCTGTGGTAATTCTGGTTTGGCCGAAGAAATGGAAACATTAGCAAAGTCCTGAGTGAGCCAGATCTTGAAAAGATTCCTAGCCTGATTTCCAAACCAACATGGTTCAGATAGGTTCTGGATAGCAGTTAAACCTTTGGATGCTTCTCAAAATGAACCAAACCCTGAGGTTTGCCAACTGTCCAGGAATATATACGACTGTTCTTCGAGGTGTCCTCTATGTAATTTCATTTTTTTTTTTTTGTTTCCACTGTCCTGCTCTTCCCTCTCCTACCCATGCTCACTTCCACTCTTTGCTTCTAGTTCTAAATTCTTATGGGTGTGCAATCAACCTGCCACCTCCATTACGCATTTCACATTATAAGGTACAGTTTATGTTGGCTGCATGTAGAAATATTATTTTTAACTCCTGATCAAAAATTCTGCTGAATTTTTTAATAATAACCCTCACAAGTTCTGTTTTTGTTTCTTTAATGAGAAGTGTCTTGAGAGTTTAGTATACAGAAGCATTGTTGAAAGTGTTTTATTTTCAGAGCTGATGCACCCTTGATTGTACCAATGCCCATTTGCAGTAACAATGCTGTTAGGATCTGGAGCCACTTACAGTTTTATTTATGGTCTTGGTTTTTGAGTCACAATTAGAATAACTTTTCCAAATGTTTGGGTTTGTAGGCGCCATCCAAATGGATCCTTAACTTGGAAAGCTTTGATTGTGTTTAATTTCCCTCTACTGAACTACCTTAGTGGCCCATCTTATATTGCTAAGTGTTATGGAAGCTATCCAGGGCATTAAATGCTATTGAATACTCACAAAGCATGTGCCAAGGAAGAAAAAGAAAACAATTGTTCCCTGAAATATTCAGCCTCCAATGAAAGGAACTTTTAACAGGCAGAGGTGTTCATTTCAAGAAGCGATTTCAAGCAAACTTTCTTCCTTTGTAAGATCTAAGATCAATACTATATTGAGAAGGACACATAGTTCATCAAGGCTTTGAAAACATAAAATTAAATAGTTGTGGTATGTTGTAAGTCATCAAGATTTTAAAATAAGAAACACTTGTGTCCTATTGTTTGTAGAAACACATGCACTTACAACCCTGCAACTGAGATAAAAGCTAAGCTGATGGTTCCAAAAATACGGCATAAACAATGCCAAAGTAAGTGTGGCAATAAGTACAGTCATCTTAAAACTTACGTATTTTAGGAAGAGAATGAGTTTTCTTTTTAAATATTGTTTCAAAAAAAAATACCTAGGTCCTCAAGATATGGCTGTGCCCCTATTACAACATGCCTACACGGCTCAGCTCTCTCATCTATTTCATATGGACAGAGAGAATGGGTGCGTATAGAACAGAAATATAACATCTCAGAAATGTTCCAACAATGTACTACAAGAATTGCAGATTATTACCTGCCTTTCCATAAACAAGGTTAAAGGACAGGGATAGTTGAGATATTTTGTTGAAAGTAAGAATGTTTTATATTAATATTTGACACATGGGAAGGGAAAATCAGGAGCAGCCAAATTGGCTACAGTCTCTCCAGATCTCACTGTTTCTTATGAGACAGCTACCTTCCCAAAATCAAAGCCATTGTTCTGTTGCCAATGTTTATTTATCCAAAATAGCAGTAAAATAATACTAAATGATGTTCTTCTCCTCCATCCAGCTCTGTGGCTCAGCTAGTAATTCAGATTTGGAATATGATGTTTCCCTTCACTTCTTCTGTTATTTGCAATATATTTCTACTCCAGAGACAAGGGTCCATGAGCAATTGTAACAAAGAGGATCTTTTGACCTCAAGAGACTGAGATGGCTCCAAATTCAAAGTAGCTTTGGGCTGTGTCTAACCCAGTGAACCCTGAAGAACTTCTAAATTCTTGGGCCCTACTGCATCTCCTGGCTTCCCATAAATTAATATTCACATGTGCATCAGCCCCAGCGCTCATGTTCACTCTTTACCTTTGTGGATAGATGGGGACTCAAGCATGCTCTGGCTGGGTCCACAGTTTGGACAGAGAGGGACACACTACAAACACTCATTCATTACTCATTTAAATACAGCCATGAAGACCAAAGGACCAAACTCTAGACTACTTGATGCATCTCAACTACCTGATGATTTCTTTGATGCATCAGCCTGCTAGAAATTGGTCTGATGGCTATCATGAAGGTTGTAGGAAGCCACATAATCATCAGTCCCTGTGGACCTGCTAGAACTCAGTCCTGGAATCACAAATGACTGTTAAGCAATTGAGTTGTCACCTGCATGAAAACTGTAACTTCTTGCTATTAGACTGTTGCAAAGTTTCCCACACCAGAAAATCACATATTCACCTAAGCTACAGACATGAGTGGTTGCTGTGAGGTTTTTTGATGATCAAGGGAAATCTAATGCAAAAATAGTATTTGTAATTAAATAGGGATATGTCTCTATAAACGATTGAAAGTGCTATCTGTTTCTGGAGCTAGCAAGGATGTCAAGTTAAAATAGCCCAAAAGTATGTTTAGCCAGATCTGAACATAAAGACACCTCCCTTGCCACCATCACCACCAGCCATCATCCAGTTTGAAGTTTAGAACACCAAGCTGCTCAAAATACAAGTGCAGAAGAAAACTCTAATCCATGCAGTCATCTTTTTAAAATGACACTAATGCTGGGAACCTTAACTTTAAAATTGCTTTTACTAGAGGGAACTTTAATGTAACTGTCAAGAAGTTGCTAAGGTTCAATTTTTGGCAGATTTATCACTGTGGATAAAAAGACTATGTCTTTGTTATAGCTACCGTCTGGCAAGGTGCACATCCCACACCCCATGATGACGTGATATCTGCAGGCCTGTATACACTCTTCCCCATAATCATCCTGCAGTTTCAGGAACCTCAGGTCCACAGTGCAGCGTGTTCTGTCCCTGTGGCCTCCAGTTATTTTTGAAAATGTCAGTCTGTCTTTATTATTCTTCTAGTCACAGATAAAGGGAAAATCTTCATCTGGCATGCAGAAAAGAATTGTGTAGGTTCCTGTTATCATACAGCAAGTTAAAAAATATATATATACTCTTCCTTGGACTTTCTATGCAGTCTAGATTTGTTTTCTCTTATTATTTATATAGCTACTATCCATGCTAATTTGAGAGAGGTACATGTGAGAAAGGATCATACAGCTTACGAGCTACAAACAAAATGACTACAGGAGTAAAGAATGATTTAGAGTTGTGGTATTTAATGCTGTTTTTGTGTTTAAATAGGGAAGTACACAAACAGTAGAAGTAAACCTTTCTCATACAACCAGAATTCACTCAAAGTTTAGTCTTGTGAGAAGATGTAAAAATTATGTGTGCCTACATGTATGGGCACTGTTCTCTTACTAGGGGTATCTCTGAGTGTTCATTACCCATTTTATGAAAGAAGCATTTCTAATGTAGGCTAGAATTCATATGTGTTAGCCATCTCTGCAAGAAGAGCACAAGCTGCAGAAAAACTACCATAGGCTCACTACCTGCAGCCACCTAGCAATATGACTAGCTACTTGCTCTGAAAAGTTTGAGTTTAATTCATTCCAAAATCTTAAGATCTCCAAAAGCCATCACCATTTTGGTAGCATATGCTGGGGATTCCAACAGATTGACTGTTCTGTTCATGGTTTCATAAAAATGCACGTTACTGTATGGTCCGCAGATAAAAGATACACACTCTGGATGGGGAAGAGAGGGAGCAGAGGGGCCTCAGAGATCTCTCAACTAATGCTGAAGTCAAATATGACCACATGAGTCTATGTCATCTAACTTCTAAAGACACTACCCGTGTCCTGGGGTAGATTTTTCTTCCTTCAGCTTCTGTGAGATGGCAAACACTCAGCACATGACAGACACACTCAGCAGCAGTTTATTTAAATGGCATTGGAATCATATGAGATTAAAGATGATAAAACAATCAGTTGTATTTTACCTTTGGACAAACTAACTTCTGGTAGTGTTTCCAGTTTACTCCCATGATAATATCTAGATCTTTTTTACATTCTGAAGAAAGGAAATATAACACATAGGTTCTTATAAACTCTGTTTACTCAAATTTGCTCTAATATGATTGTGAAAGCAAACTCAGAAGTTAATGGCAATGTTAACCTGTCAACTAGAATATTACGTATTGTCTGACAAAACAAGGGTGCTTGAAACAATTTTCTTAAAAAGATAAAATTCACTTGACTTCACCTGTCTCACACTTCCAAATGTCACACACTATAAAATTCATGGAGGGAACTCATTCCTTTAAGGTTTTCAATTAACAGCTTCTAATCTACAAATCATTTCTAAAAAACTAGATGAGAAGGCAAAACTTCTTCCGAAGAATTTCAGGTATGAACAGCTCAGCCATCCCCCACCACCGTTTCTCCTTCAGTCATCCCTATCTCCCCCTTTTCCATGAGAAAAAGAGAGAGAGAGAGAAAGAGGGAGAAAGAGAAAGGGTGAGAGAAAGAGAGAAAAGAGAGAGAGAAAGAGAGAAAAAGAAAGAGAAGAAAGGCTCTACAAAATTCTCAGTATTTTACAGAAACTTCTTGACAGACTGAGATGAAAATGGGGTCTATTTCACTTTGCAGCTCCCTGTAACTAGCATAATAAACCTCCAAAGGGCCCAGAGCTCACCAAAACACTTAAAAACAGCTTGAAAGGGGTACTCGCTGCCCGTTATGTTTACTCAAGCACTTGTTTAAAAACACATTTAAGGAAAATGTTTTTATTTCTACAGATTGCATTAATTATAGCTTTGCAAACACTGCGAGCTCTACAAGAAGACTGAACCGAGCTATTAGCTGCAAACCTCAGGTCCCGGCTAGAGAAGTGGTTATGGCTTATTTAGCAGCTTAATGAATTGGCTCACCCATCTCTACGCAGAGTTCCATGTTTAGCATCATGGAGTCTGGAATAGCCAAGGAGGGTTGTTTCGCGTCACTTTGTAATTAAAAATAAAATAAAATCGGTCAACCAAAGGCAGTCCGAAAGCAGACCTCAATGCAGCACTATTCCTCTTCGGGAAAATAAAAGCATCAGTATGGGCATTAATATTGGCCCGAAGTCCTGCGGAGACCCACAGTAAACTTCCACTTAACTACCACGCTTCCCCCTGGAAAAGCGCAGGCGGCTCGGGTGTTTGTCACCCGTAGCACCGCGACTGCGCTCCGCTTTGCTCCAGGCGCACACGCGCAGGCGGCCGCGGCTCAGCGCGCAGCCTCCCTCGGCGCAGCGAGCGCGGGGCGCTCAGCCCGCCGCCTCCCCGGCCGCGGCCCGGGCCAGCGGCCCTTTCCCGAGGGACCGAGAGGCCGAAACCTCCCGGGGCGGCGGGGGCAGCGGCGGGGGCTGCGCATCAACCTGCGCGCCCGCCGCTCAGGTGCGCCGCGGCCCCGCCGCCGCGCCGCGGGCCGGGGGCGGCGGGCAGCCTTACCGTCAGGGCGGAGAGCTTCTGGGCTGGCACGGCCGGGAGCAGCTCCGGGAGCAGCAGCAGCAGCGGCACCCACATCCTGCGGCGGCGGCGGCGGCGGCGGCGGCGGCGGGCGCGGAGCGGCTCCTGGACGCGGAGGAGGGGACGGCGCTCCCCCCGCCAGCGCCTTCTCTGGCTCCTTTTCAGTCGCTCCTGCTGGGAGGTCCCAGCTTAGGTCCGGTTTTTGGTTTGGGTTTTTTGTTTGTTTGTTTGTTTTTTCCCCCACCCCTTAAAGTTTGGGGACGCGGGATACAGAAGATAGCCGGTGGCTTCTCCCTTTCTCCTTGTCCCTCCTTTGCTCCTGGAAAGTCACAGCCCGGGCTCGGCGATGCCCCCCAGCCTCTCCGCCGCCGGGGCCCTCCCGCCGCGCAGGCTCCGCCGGGGGCTCCGCGGCACCTCGCCGCGCACTTTCGCCGCCCGCGGCCTCCCCCGGGGCGCCGCTCCTCCCTCCGCCTCGGGCCGGCTGCTGCCTCGCCCTGGGGGTCGCTTTCTTTCCCCTCCACCCGCGTCTCCGTAGTCGCGGGGGAAGAGGGAGGAAAGGATGGGGAGGAGGAGGGAGGACCCTCCCACACCGCCCGCCGGTGTCAGCAGCCCGCGGGGGGCCGCGGCAGGCACGGTGGCAGCTGGGGAGCCGGTCGGTGTGCAGCTTCGCCCAAGCCTCTCCTGCCCTTTTCCTCTTATCCTCCCCCTGCGCCGCAGCCCGGCCTCCTCTTCCTCCTCCCAGATCCGCAGGTCCTCGCCGAGGATCCCTCCCCGAGGCACTCGGGGGGAAAGGGGGGCATGTCGCCTTGCTCCTACCCCCCCCACCCCGGGGGATGATCCCCTCGACTCCTCCTGCATCAACCCGTGCAAATGCAGGCAGCCCCTGGTTCGGGGCGGTGAGAGGCACCCCGGAGCACCCCCATCCCGGGGCACCCCGACCCCCTCCCAATGCACGTTGACCCCCGTGCATGCCAACCCCCACATATATGCTACCCCCCCATGCATGACTACTGCCCCATGCACCCCGAATCCTCCCCTCGGAGGGTACACCCCCGTGCACCCAACTGGCCTTGCTGCCCACAGGCTCCTCTGGCGCTCGCACCTCTGGAGGACAAGGCAGCAAGCGCTGAGGCAGCCTGTTGGCTGGCAGGCGCAAGGGCCGAGGAGCAGCGTTTTGTGGGAAGAGCCTCGCTGCCAGGCCCTTTTCCCACCGCAGGGAAGTGGCACACGGTTGGTGAGGGAAATGCAGGTTGCTGCGGGGCTGTCGCTATGCATGCAATAAATACCATGTGAAACCTCCCTGGTGACAGCTTTTGGGAACCGGATAAGGAATTTTATTATCTTCTTACTATGAACCAGCAGAGGATCTGAAATAAACCCTTTTATTGCATCTTTGTCAATGGAGGAGTCCCTCGCTCCTCCCCTGAGACCCACAGCGCTCTGACAGCCTGCAGAGGTCCACAGGGTTCAATGGTGCTACCAAGGAGGTTGAAGCTATTAGCGTCTGTGTTATTCTTAGGGTGTGCTCATTCCCAGGAGAAGGACAAGCATGTTAGGGAGGCTGCCATGCGGAGCAGTCCCAGCATGCAGGTGACAGATTCCCTCGAGGGTCCATTTCTGATCTCATACTATGTCACGGCATTATGACACTGTCCTTACTTCTGTGGATGCACATTGCTTTGCACACAGTGAACCAAAACTGAGAGACCTTAAAATAAATTATAGACACTAAACTTGGGTGCCAACTTGGGACACCCACTGGTGGCTTTTCCAGATTCTGCAGTATTCAGAGCATGCAGCCCACAGACTAGTCATAATTTGTGCAGACAAGACCTCCAGGTCTCAACCAGGCATCTACAGTAACAAGAATTTGTAGAGCTTGCTTTTCAAAAGTTTGTTTTTATACAACCTGATAATCAACAAAGAGTATGCATGTTCGTGGATGTGTGCTCTCATGTTATCTCTTGGGCTTTTAGAAGGGGGAAAAGAAAAAAGAAAGCTGTCATATGGTATTACCCAGGTCAGAGCAATATTGGGACCCTTTAATCCACCACACAGACCTTCACTAGTCTCAACCTAGCAACATCTCACATAGAAATAGCAAATTGCCATTTGCTGCTGTAGATAGAGCAGGACATTTTGCCAGTGTGAGCTCCACAGCCACTTTCTGACAGCTGGGGTTGGGGAAACTCAGGAATGTGTGTACTCCTGTCAGAGTCAGAAAGTGCTTATATTCTTGTGACCATGATTCCAGCCATCCACACTCTCATCCACATGTCCCTTCCAGGAGATCTTATCCAAGTCTTACCTCTTTCACAGCATGCAGCCACCCCAAGGTTACCCTCCACACATACCTAGTCCTTCTCTCTCCGATGAAGTTTTTCTTTCCAGCTACTGTGTCGATAAGGTCTCCATCTCACCTCTCCAGAATCATCTTCCCAGTTCTCATTCCCAGCAGGACTCCAGGGCCCATTCAGAACAATAGTTGGCAGAATGGTTTTGAGTTGCACAGATACCGCTGAAGGAATTTTTTGTTTTACATAGGACAATTTATCAGTGGTGGTTTTATCCTGAAAGCAGCCCTCTCCCAAGGCCTGACATGCTCTGAGTCTACAGTCAAGGAAAATTCTGACCCAGACACCTCCTCATCCACCCCATGAACATGCCAGGCTTGATCTATGGTACAGCTAGGAACTGTACCCAAATTTCCTGAGGTCCTAAGTCTGTTCTTTCATAATGAGACCCACATTTTCTCCTCTTCCCCTAGACTTTCCAAAAAGATGGGCTCAGGAAGTTGTAGAAAGTAATTCAAGTTGCTTAGATGAGTGAGTCTCATGGACCAACCTTATATAGTTTAACAGCAGCGAATACAATAATGTTCTACAGGAAATACTTGGTAGAATTTACTAGAGCATGAGAGCTCTCCTTTGGTGCTTTTAATTAGGTTAGAGAAAATAAAAGGAAATTATATCTCTACTATAGAATTGTGTAGGCTGGTTTAAAATCCTGTAGACAGTTTACTATCCTGTATTAAATTTGACAGGATTGTTCCAATAAGAATATTGGAAATTCAAATTGTGAGATGGGAAGAAATATTCAGCTCTTAATATCAAGACTACAGAAAGTAAATCCTCTTCAAGCAGTGCTATAACCACAGGGATGGGCCACTAGATCCAAACAGAGCCCTGCTATTTGGCTGGGGTATGTAAGGGTTCAGCCGCCTGCTTCTCATTGCAGGATCAGGATGTTGTTTGGCAGAAGATAATGCAGTTCTTAGCAGGAGATTCTTTTTCTCCTATCGATTCCTGGCACCTGCTTGTAAAGAATTACCAAACAAGCCCTGCATTCTTGCCTGCTTTTCAAGTTTGCTGTTTCTCAGACATCATTCTGCAAATTCACTTGAGATGCACCATACACTTGGTTGTTTTTTAAAGTTTGAAAAAATAATGGGAAATAATATTTAAATTCAAGTATGAGATTCTTTTAATACCTGGAAAATACACAGGCACTTATAGAAGTGCAAAAAAGTACGGAATAGTTATTTCAAATCTGTGTGGCTAGGACTTCCCTGTTTCTTCTCTGTTTCTGCATCACTGAGCACCATGAAGTCCTGGTCCATGACAGAGACTTATAGAGACTGTAACAACAAAAATAATAACAAAAAATGCTTTTGTAAAGCATTATCACTTCACTTCTCATAAACAAAGGTAGTAAATCAAAACCAGCTCATGGAAATGGAAAGTCTCTTACAGCATTAATATGAATATGAATGAAAAGTCTACAGTGATCCCTACAGTACTCACAGTATCATTAAAGTGTATTCCTGGGGTTTCAAATTTATGAAGATGATCATTCCAAAAAAAAATCAGATATATGTGTTTAAGCTGAAAGAATAATAAAATTCTCCTCTGTTTTGATTGTTTGTATTTTCTCTGAGTAGTAGAGAAGATGGAGTCCAAGAAATAATTAGGAGGTTGTGGAACTTCTTAATCAAAAAAAATCTCTCATTCATTTTTTTTTTTGACTTAGAAAATGGTCTTTATAAACGTTTTTAACATGCATTTTTTAACATAGCTATGAGCAAACTGCTGATGACTGAGCTATGCTCTGCACCATATGAAATGCAGAGTGGAATTTTTTTAAGTGTTTATGGGAACTAGGAGCTGATATCCTGTTTTTGAGAGCTACATAGGTAAGCCAAACCCTAATCCCAAAGCACTAAGGCCCACGCATTGTTTAATCGTTAAAAATAAAGTCATCAACCTGGCCTTTTAGAAAGGGGATGCAATGTAGAAGCAAAGTCAGAATTGTAACTGGTTACGAGAAACAAGAGTTTCCTTGGGAAACACAGAGCTCTGAAAGTGTCATTCTTCAGTTAGATTTTCCAGTACTGGCATGTTATATTTTTTGTGATTCTGGACATCTGGAATTTTCTCACATTTTATGCTCAGTCAGTATGAGGAAAAGGACTTAATTCTTCAAGGCAACAAAAAACTGCTCTACATCTTGTAAAGTTCGAGCAGAGCGGAGCTAGTAAATTCTGCTACATTTTTCCTACCCGAAGATAGCATACTTTCTAGATTTTTCAGAAGAAGGTTGTTTGTTGTAACAGAGAGAGAGGCATCACAGCTGACTCATTCATCTTACATTAAATCATCCTTCAGGAACGCCAGCTCCATGGCCAGAGGCGCTGCTCTTTTGCCCAAGAGTAGAATTTGGAACGGTGTGGTTGGGATCAGGAGCAAATCCTAAAAAAAAAAAACAAAAACAAAAAACAAAAAAAAAAACAGCTTCTGATTTAAAGAAATGCCTGAAATGATAAGAAGGATGTGAACACCAAAGAGGAAAGAAAGAAAAGAAGTAACCTTTTGGAAATATTGCTGACAAACTCAACCTGCTGTCTGATAATCTTGAAACAAATATTGGATTCTGCACTGCCCTAGGAGCCTTGGAATCAGACCACAGTTTGGAAAATATCAGTGTGAGGAGCTCAGTCTAGGAATGGATAAATTTATCCCAGATGCTTGTTTACTGGCAGCAACTGGATTTACACCAAGAGTGAAAATGATACAGAAAAATAACTATTACATGAAGTGCAGTGCTGGCTGTAAAATGCTGTCTGAGTGCAAGTGGAGTAGCTGAAGCAATATAGGGTACACTAGATAATCAGAACACAAAATAACAGCAGAATATGTAAGTGACAAAACAACCTCAAAATCATCGGGCACACATCCTAGAATGTTATTATATTATTATTTCCCTTTCTTGGCCAGACTTATTTTGCTATCATTGCTGTTTATTATATGGCTCATCTTTCTAGAGGAAGATCTCTCCATTTACATAGCAAATGAAGTAGTGATCAGTTTGAATGAAAAGATTCAGGAACTCTTCGTATTGGGAATATTCTGGACAGCCGTCAGAGATGTGCTGCTTCGGCATCCTGTATGCACTGCTTCCCAGCAGAATAATAAAAGATCTGTTGTACGGTTGAATGGAAATGCTTTACCAGAAAAGCCTGGTATTTTAGTAGTGGAAAGTTCACGCAGTCTCAAACACTTAAAGAAGTTAGGTAAAATGCATGAGAATTTCTTATTTCCAGACCCCAGCACTGACATTTGTATTGTGTACCAGCTTGCTTTTTCAGATTTGTAAATTCATAGAACCCTCAAAACCATTACGTTCTCATGGCTCTTCCTCGGCCTTGTGCAAAGTGAGCTTCGTGGTCTCAAGCCTGTCTCCTGTGGGCAGGTGTTTGTGAAGCCTTCACCATGCTGAGCAATGCCAGCACAGATGTCAAAGGGTAATCAGTGCCTGAGCCACACCATCACCGCTTACAGAGATCAACCCAGGACAGCACGGAGGCCGTGGCCTGACAGTGCAGGGGAGGCTCCCAGGTCCCTTCCTGCACTGCTCTTGTATTGTACATAAGCAGACTGCTTCAGCCTCCCGGGCAGTTACTCTGGCACCTTGCACAGAGATTAATTCTTTGTAAGATATCAGGAAGTAGAAAAAGAGAGGTTATATGTTCCTCACTCCTTTTCCCATTCCTCCCTTCTTGCTCCTTGTAATGGGCACACAGGAACAAAAAATGTATTTTCTCCTTTCTGCCCTCAATGACTTTCCAAGGAAAGCAGGAAAGAATCTTCTGTGATGGGTGGAAAGGTGTCCCAAGGTTATGCCTGGTGCTACAAGTGGTGGTCTCATCTGCAGATGTGAAACACTGGAAACATGAGCAAGAGACTGGGGAAGACCCTGTGATGGGAACAGCTAGCCAACAGGTCTTGTGTCAGGCTCAAGTCTGCCGTGCATGCCCTCAGACAGCTCTTAGTTGCCTCCAAGGGTAGGCAGAGGAGCAGGCACTTCTGATGAGAAAGTGGCATTATCACATTCTCTGCTCTGCACAGAAGTTGTTATGCTTGACCTAGCCAAAATCTATTTTACAATGGATAGTAATGATTTTTAGTCCTTTGAGAGTCATTTTTTCTTCCCGATCTCCCTTTAGAAAGCGGAAAAAAGCTGTTAAGTATTGTAGTGAGAAACTCAGCTAAAATTGCAGGAAAAAAAAGTACCACAAAGTTTATGAAAAATATTAAGCAAATCCCTCTTCACTCTGAAAATGTCCTTTTTTCTTCTTGCTTATGATTTGCACTGGTTTTGCCCAGCTAGCAGGCACAGGTACAGCCTCACAGATATAGCAGCAGCGGCAAAATGGCAGGTTATCACAGCAGTGGACATGCCTGCATTTCTGCTTTTAACCAGTTCTTTCCTTTTGGATTAATTCATTACATCAGGTGCTGTTATTTTCATTGACTTTCGCTGACTTACTTAAAGCACTGCCTGCCACTAGTTTTGTTACCTTTCCTGACTACTGAACTAATTAATATTCATACATTTTCAAGAACATGTTGATAAGTGCTGAGGTTTCTTCAAAACCCTTATAATATCCTGTAATGTGATGTCAAGAACTCATTTGGGCATGTGTTGCTTTACCACTTTAGAGAAAAGACAATATTATTTTTTTGTTTTAAAGTAAGGCAAAAAGCAGAAAGTTTTATGGGTTTTGGCAGACTGGTCTTTGTTGCTAGCATTTCCCCTTCAGCTGAATTAGTGGTAAGCTGCTGGCTGTGTGTGACTCTGAGGCACACCAAGGTAAAGTGTAAAGAGAGTGGCAAAGAGATAAATTTACAGCAAGCACTAAGTGGAAAGACATCATGAACAATTGAATAAGGACTTGTCTATTTAGACAAACAACCTGCCAAGTGTTTATCAGCGTAGCACTGGCAGACAAAAAGTTGGTTTCTCACAGCTTAAGAAAACCTTTCTTTCTCATTGTGGTTTTAAATCTCTGACAGGCTCCATAAACATTAATCCATAAGGTGTTTAAAATTTTGTGCTCTACTAAAGATTTGTGCGGGTTCTGTGGTTTGTATTTATTTCTATGGAGTGACTATGGCAGAAGAAGAAAGATTCTTGCTTTAGAAGTGTAAACACTGGCCCACTTGAGAGACAGAGATATGAATTACATTAAATATTTAGCAAATGATTGGTTTCCACTGGGAGAATAAAGTATTTTGCACTGGAAGAGATACAGAAAAAAAATGGGGAAAAAATCTAGTAGTTTCATAGCTGTTTTTTCTGAGAAAGAATGTGAAACACTATCTGTAACTGGCACCTTGTAACCTTTAAGTCATCTGGCCTTTCCTGCACTCACAAGAGCTGGTCAGAAATTCTTTAGTGAAATATGATTTTGCCTGTGTTTATGTCAGCAAACACCAACTTTTAAAAGACATTTTCTTTGCAGGGACATATCCATTGCACAAAAGCTTTGTTAGGAAACATTTCTTGGGCACAAACAAGCACTTTTGCTGAAAATCAGATAAAGCTCTGCCTCTCAGGCTAGCCAAAAGGCTGATATTAGAGCTGTCCAGAGATGCAGGAGGCCCAGTTTCAAGCTCCTGTTTTGCCTGACTGACATTCAGTTCTTCTGCCTCCCAACTCCATGTCCACCCGAGCCACCAGGGAACTGAATTGTCCTGGAGCAGCTCTGACAGATGGGCAGCAAGAAGAGGAGTGATCTTCTGCCAGCCAGTAGGTCCAAAGTTAGAGAAACACTTTGGAAGAGGAGGGTCACAGATTTGATTCAGCTGGTTTATGTGGAGTGGGACATGCACCTCTGTCTCCCACAAGCGGGGGTGAGGGTGGCGTGTTTACGTGGAGCCCCTGCTTGGTTGCTTCGGAGAAACTTTTGCTGGTATTCTGTCTCGACAAAAAGTGCCTTGCAGTTATGCTGGTAAAAAAAACTCTCTAGTTGCCAGGCCGTGTTATTTCATCCTCCGTGCTGGTGTGCCAACAGGAGTTGCACCTCCCCTCAGAGGTTTATTGATATAAAAATTCCAGTATAGCTATGCTTGCAAGCTCTTCCTAGTGTACACTAAGCCTATGAAAAAGTGTATTTGAGAACACTTGGCATTGACAGATTTTTTATTTTACACATTTTTGAGGAAACATGGAATAAACAGTAAAAATAAGTTAGGCTAACAAATTCTGTGCCTGAGCAAATATTATGCAGTGCTTTGTTAGACTGGGACTGACACTGGAGTTGCAGAAGAAAAAAAAAACCACTGTTACTGTTCTTTGAGATTTGTCTATGGCCAGCCACTAGTCACTGCCAGTAGAATCTAAATGTCATCTCAAAGTGAAGAAAAATCTGCTGTCTGTAATTCCTGTAAATCAGACCGACTTCTGTTATATTTCTCTGATGTAACAGAGAGCAGAATTTGGCCAAATAGTACTGCTCTTTTGCTGACAACTTTTACATATTTCGTGTGGAGACCCCTAACTAGGAATCAGAGAGCTGATCACCTGCCACCTCGGCAGCTGGTATAGATCACCAAAGCCAGGCCTGGTCTGGGTGATCCCAGTGATCGATCTTGATCAGAGAGACAACGTGCTGAGATAGTCCCAACAAAGCAGCAGCTGCGAGGACTGGCACCCCAGGTGTAATTACAACAGGTCGTGACTATATAGACGTCACCTGGTGGCACAGGTGGCCTACCTCCAGCAGAGCACCCAGAAACCAGGGTCGCCCTATGGCTCAGTGTATTAGTGCCTCCAATAACAAACTGTTAGGGTGGTTGGAGACAGTGATTGCTGCATGCAGTTGGTGCAGTGCCTGGGAATAGCAGTTGTCTCTGAGCCATCATTTGTGAGTGAGCCTTTGCGGAACGGCTGCTCTTTCCTTCGTAGGCAGCTCTAAGCTAATGCCTCTTTGACTCTGCCTGCCTCTGCTAGGAAGGCAGTTCTTGGCTTTTCTCTCTGAGGTGCCTCACAGTTTCAGGTGCCATTACAAATATTACTTGATTTTCGTAAACCTAGAAGATGAAAGAATTTGGGATAGAACTGAACACTGCTTTACACATGCTCTGGAAGGCATGACCAGCTTGGCCCTGAGCTTCATCATCCAAGCTGGCAGGAGGGCAGAAAGTGCTTTTCTCTCTCAAAGATGAAATCTGTATGTCTGCCAGCTCCCTGTAATTACAAGCCCTAAAACGTGTCTAGTGCAGTATGACTAGGGCTTTGGCTTTTCATTTATCAGTTACCACTTAGTGCTACATCACCTGTCCAAGATGGGAATTTCTTTTGTGAGGAGACCTCTTTTGTTAGTAAACGACAAATCATATTCTTTCTCCAACATCAAGTTCAATTGATGTCCCTTTTCTGTCCCTTAATATAGAACTTCAGTCAAATACTCCCTGAAAATATCCCTTCTCCTTGCCTGTATCTCTGCCTTGGTTTAACTCTGCCTTCACTAGGTGCAGTCATCCCTTTTTTTCTCTGTACAGCTAATTCCCATTCTAAAAAAAGGAAATCTTTTTCTGGACAGCCTGTTAAGGTCACCATGGCTTGAACCAAGGTTTAGGCTCTTGGGTTTTGCTGTGCTGTTGTGACTACCAGCACCACAAAGTCACACCTGCCCATGTAGTCATTACCCACAGCTTTAGCAATGAAATTTCAGGGGCTCTTAATCCTGACCAACTATATATCATTGGCTGAAGGCTGAACCTGAATTAGTTTAAAACTTGCAAAACCTACTGAGGAGCTGCTAAACCTCTTGCCAGTGCTAAATGCTGTGTTGTCTGGTCCATATAGGAAGTAGCATCTAAAATAGTTTTAAATTGGAGTGTCAGGGATGTAAACATACAAGTTGAGTCTGAAAATTGATTCATTGGATGTTGCGGAAGAAATCAGTCTTTCCTGGGCCCTTGTGAAACAGTCAGTTCAGAGGCTGTACAGTGGAGATAATTACTGCCATTCAAGCATTCATTTGTCCATTCCTGCCACTATCAGGTATGGATCCACACAACTTGAGAACAAGTCCTTTCCTGCCTGTGACCTAACTGGTATCACTGAATGTGAAGAACATTTCAACAACAGGCTGCTGGTCCTCAGGAGGAATCAGTGACTCCTGGGGAGGAGTACAGTCCTACTAGATGCTCACATGATACTATCAGAGCAGCAACTGCTGCAGACACTGTGAATGTGTTTGACTTTTTACTTCACAGGCGGAAACAGTGTGGAATAAAAAATTCCTGGAGAGTGAAGGAGAAGGAGATAGAGCAGCTGTTACAAAATGGGCCAGCTGCCTAAATCTCTATGTACTTGCATTATTTGTTCAGCTCCTGTTCTTTGTTTTCTCTCAATATAAAGTTAAAGAAGAGCAAATTGAAGAAGAAAACTGAGAGTAAGCAGAGACTCTTTCCTCAAATACAGCCACAGATAATATGATGATATCAAAGTTGTTCAATGCATAGGAGAACTGACAGAGTCTGTTTGCCTCTGGCCTTGATTCTGCAGCTGAAAAATCCCACGTCTCATAAGCTGTGAGCTCTGATCACAACTTTTCCTGCTGTTTGTATATGCTCTGTGGGTCTCACCTGTTTAATTTCTGGAGTCTAGAGATACAGCCAGCTCATACCACAGCATTTCTGTGCCGCCCTCTAGGGCTCTCTCCAGTACCTAGCTGGTGACATTCACAGAGGTTTTAAGATCACAGTCATATTTTAAGCTTCTAACTTTCTATCAGCTTTGACTGAATTAGCCAACAGAGCTCGAAAGGTTCTGGGAGGACTGAGAAAGGCAATGAGATTATAAAAATCTTTCCTCAACAGCAGCCTAAAAAATTATATTCAAACAAGCCAAAAGTATGGAGAAATAGCTTTCATATGTTAGTAAATTGTCATTTAGTATTCTCTAAGTTCAGTGATTTATAGTATTGCTAATCGCACTGTCATTGAAACTTGACATTATTTCACACCAGAAAGATTTTGCAGATTTTTAAAACATTTAGTTTTGGCCTGATGGGACTTCTAAATCTTTCAGGAGGTTGTTGGCTTTGTTTTCTTATTCCTTTAGTTGGAAATTTCAAGCTACAGCCCTTCCTTTTACCTCCCTCATGATTTTTGTTCAAAATTTATGAAAAACATGATTTTTTCTATGCTTATAAACATGTTTTATTTTTATAAACCATAATGAAAACGGGTTTATCTGACCTTTGTGGAGTCAGCCTAGGTGGAGTTTGGGGGTCTGTTTGCAGTGGAGCCTGAGGTCCACAGCTAATTTTGAACAGCTGAAACTTGGCAGGAATTCTCAAGTGCAGCTAAAGTTTCAGTTGATTTGGTTTTTGAAGCAATCACAGATTGGCTTAAAAACATAGTATGGCAATTCTGTACTTCCTTTGACTACTCAAAGAAGGCAAACTTTTACTCACCTTGTTCACTCCAATAGCTTCAGTGTCTATCCATGAGATTATTTAGGTAGATTGGCCCAAAATATGTTTCATAGCTATTAAAAACTTGTGTTAACAGCCTACAATATACCAGGAAATAGCTTTGTGTGTTTTTATATCATTTTATTTGGATTATACATTGCAAATCAAGGTAATTTCTACCTTGGCACAGATTTGTTATGATATGACTATATATTAAAATAACATTTGGATATATGCAATTACCTTTTGGCTGCTAACACCCCTTCTCCCTAACTCTTAAGTGAGAACAATGTCACAGAACAATCATTTTTACTATGAAAACAAGGATGTTTTTCAAAGGTTGAAGATAAAGGCTGAATACAACAAGAAAGAGGAAGTTCTTTCTTTCAAGAAGGGTTAATCATCACTGGTTTCATCACTGGAGTAGGTATTTTCTTGTTACTTTAATATATATACATATAAACCCATAACATAAAGAACTATTTCATATATACAATATTTATAGCCCAGTCAATCACTCAAGCTAATCCACGATAAAGCTTATACTGGAAAGACCTAGTAAAAGAAAATAATTATTCTCAGACTTATAAACATGTATTTTCTATAAAATTTATTTCATATTCAGTGATAAAACTAACAATCATGAATGTTTTTAAATGACTTTTTTTCATTGTTTCAAACCAAGGATTTCCCAGGAAATTTCAGTTGAGTTGAAAAATACCCAGCAAAATGTTTGATTTAGTCCAAAATCCTCTTCAAGATTAGATGAAAATATTTCAGGCAGTTCTACTGTTGACTCCAAATTGTGTCTTTTATCCAAAAACCCTTCATTTAATGAAAGCCATCTGCAAGTCATATCATTGCTACTCCTCATCCCATTCTTACTGCTGCTTGAAACATCTTTTACATTGACAGTTTCTCTCTGTAGCCACTGCTTTCTAACAGAAGCCTAGTAGTTAAAACAGCGATTAGGACTTTCTGATTCTTGCTGCCTCTCTCGTTGGCTCCTGCTGTGTGACTGGGCCAGTCATGATCACTGTGTAGCTCATTTTGCCCATCTGATAAGAGGACACAGTATCTGCCTGCCAGGTGTGTTGTAGGGACACAGCACTTAATGTTTGCAAAGTGCTACTGTGGTACTCGAATAGAAATCCTGAAAAGGGGCAAAGTTTCGTAACGGGGTTGGAGCGGGGAGTCATATAACCACACTTCATGCTTCTCCAGCCTATGAAGTTTTACTCAGGCTGCAGTGAAATGAAATCCCAAAGTCCGTGTTCCCAGCACTATGCTATGTCTGACAGCCTACTTGGTACTGTCAGAGTACTGACAGTAGGTACTTATCAGTGTATTGACTAGAATGGGGAATGGGAAATGTTGGCTAAAGGAAGACTTACTTTTAGCTGGATAAATTTCCCGATTTGATTTTCCTGCTGTTTTTCAGCATCTCCTGGAAAAAAATTGCAGTGACATAGCTGGCAGGGCAGTAAATTGCAGTTACACAGACAGGAACAACATGTAGGAAAGATAGGAGTCCTTAAACTGACTGCATCAACAAACCACATCACTAGAGTGCACTTCAAGTGTGCCTCTTCTCCATGCTCAGTGCTTCACCCTAACACTTCTTTCATACTAAGATGCCACCTTAAAAATATACGTGTATATAGAAAGATTAGGGAATGGAATCATAGTAATTTCCATGCTGAGCTGGGCAACCAGCGACACTGAAAGCGACTTGCCAAAAGTGGATCAGACACTTGTAAGAGAGCAAATCTGAGTGCAAGTGTCCTATACCTCAGGTAGAAAGCACATTCTTCTTTTCATCATGCAGTAAACATTTCAGCCGATTTTCCAACTATTTTCTTTCTTGCTACATCTAAAACATGACTTTGACTCAATTGATTGAAATTTCCCATGACTGAGATGCTGTAGTCACCCTAGGGGAGACCAGGAAGGAAGCTATAATTTTACAGAGGATCAGGGAGTCATGTATGGCAAACAAGTTCAAAAACTAAAGTACGACAGCCTGCTTGGAATAAAGTTTCTTTTTGTGTGCACTTAAACTCCTGCAAAGAAAAGAAACAGTCTTTGAATAATTATCTCCACATATTGCCATTCTTACAAAATGCTCACATTAAGCACAAGCTATGGAATAGTGTAGAACAGATTCCTGGTAAGAATGTCATTACTGTGTCAGTCTTGTAAAGGGAGCTTCAGATGTGTCACTGAGGGTCTTTCTGGAAGAGGGAGGATCTGGGCTACATATCTGATTATCTCTACTTTTTGAAGATACCCCTCCAAACATTTAGAAAGGCTTCTTCAGGTTGCTGGAGATCCAGAGGAATGGATCCTATATTTCAATTTCCTGTGTTTCAATTTTTCTGAATAATTGTCTTGTTTGAAAATACATTTTAATTTTTATTTTAATTCAGCTAGATGTCCATGTTTCTGAAGAGGTGACTCTAGGGTCACTCTTGTGAGTTTTAGTGGTTATATATAGTTGTCTTCCTCTCAGCTGCATTTTCTAAGAGCTCTTGAAACAAAGAAGGGCTGAGATGGCAGCAGCATAAAGCAATTCTCATCATTTTCCTTTATCACATCCCTCAAGCAAACAATCAAAACTTTACAAAGAGACAAATGCCATAGTCTTCATCACCACAATATGCTGTTGACCAAGAGGTATACCTCTTCTTTGGAAGGGGTATGCTTTCTCCTAGCATCAAAATTATCCCATGCATTTGTGGTTTGCTTTGGAAATATATTTTGACACACACAGAACCAGAGCTTGGAATAGCTTAAGGGAGAAAGGAAACCTGTCAAAGATGTGAGTGGCAGAGCAAGAACAAAAGATTGCGAGCTTCCTCTTTGCCACCACAGATCTCTGGGCTGCCATCTCTTTTCATAGCAAACTAGGAAAGAAAAATTCCTGAAAGCAAAGCTTTGTCTTATCAACTGTGATAACATCTGACAAACTGTACAGACCTTCCCCCTCCCTTCCCCTCCCATTTGCAAAGGTTGGGGCTAGGCCAGCAATAGAGTAGCAGGCCATTGACCTATTAGCCTCTGTGATCATTTTACCCCAGGCCTCGAATGATGTCTGCAGACAGGTCCACTGGGAAAGAGAGTCAATAAGGTCACCACTTCCCCATTTCCTTTTCACTGCTATCTGTGCAGCAGCAGCTTCTCCAGGCTTGACTTCTCCATGAGTAATTGACGTGTTGAAAGTCAAGCATGTGCTTAAGTGCTTTGCTGGAGTGGGGCCAGCATGTGCAGCACCTGGCGGGGTCTATGCTGGGCAAAGAAAGGGCCGGCTTGGAGCAGTTGCCTGTATCTCCCTGCAGAGCTGCAGAGAAGGACCCTCCTGTGGGCTCCCTCAGTTACCGCAGGCTTCTCTCTGCCAGACCAGCTTGAGGAACTGTATGCTGCCAATGCAAAATCTATGTAAATCAGGACCCTTTAAAATATAAAATGATAGCTGCTTTCCTCTCTGATTTCCCAAAGAATGACACATTTATTATGATCTATGTATGTCTGTTTTGTGTGTCTCCACTCATCCTGCCTCCTGTCTTTTGAATCTATTGGTCAATTTGATAGAATAGCAATCTCTAAGAAAATTAATTAAGTTCCTCCAAAGTTCATTAAAATAGGTGGCCAGAAGAAGATGCTGAGACAGAAAGAGGCAAGACCACCCTCAAGTACTGCAGTCCCTGAAGCAGCTTCAATCCTGAGGCACAAATTAACAGGAAGCCAGGCAGTATTAGCTATAGCACAGCTTACTGGGCTTGTATGCATTGTATATCCTTAGAGCTATATCTTAGAGCTAGGGCTTCTGGGAAGGGAAACTGATAAAAAGGTACCTGCTCACTACCACAAGACTCCTAATAAAGTTTCAAGATTTGAAAACACTGACCAGGATCTAAGAGAGGGATGGAGCAGCATGTCTGAGACGAGGGTAGAGGGCACATATGGTGGTTTTTCTCTTGCTCCTTAAGGTCTTGGAGTGTAAGAGAAGGAGTGTGGTATGGTCCCATTCTAGACAGCAGGGAGAAAACCAGCTTCAGAGCGATGTTCCTGGGGATTAATATAGTAATACCTGTCCAGTGTCCCATGAGGGCTGTAGGCCATCTGGAACTACATATACAGTCTGCACAGAAAAAAAAGGGGGGAAAAAGGGGGCGTTTCAGAAGCACTTCATATAGCTGTTTGTAAAGAGCATTCTATTGAAAGCGCCCTAAAACTGTGGCTAGATAAAGTGGTTAAGCCACCAATCCCAGACACTAGTTTACAGTCAGAGACTTTTAAGAGATAGCACTGGTATTAATAAACAAGGCAAAACGAAGGAAAAACAGTGCAAGTTCTTGCTGTTTGATCAGCTCACAACAACACTGCAAACCAGGGTAGTTCTTAGCATTATGCTTAATGAGATGCTTTTCTGATTTTGAATAAGGATTATACACTTATTTCATCAACTTAAAAGATTACTTAGCATCTTGTGCTATGAGAACAAACCAACTAAAATATGCCTTTAAGTGATGTGTTCAAGAATTCTCACAGCAGGCTCAGGAACACCTACAAGAATAACAGAAAGATTGAAGTTACCTCTGTTGTAAAGCAGACTTGAAAAAAGCTTAAAAGATTTTTTAATTATGCAAATAGATATGCAGTATGAATCCCCTGATCATTCTGAAAAAAAAAACAGTATTTTAAACCCCTCTGAACATCTGAAATACAAACTCTGATTCACTACAATTGTTTTAATTCCTATTCTAAGTGTTACTATTTGATAGAAATTGACAGTCAAGTACTTACATTGTTCCTATATTGTTCCTTTTTAGGGAGCAGGTACTCAAGGCTGGTTTCATCCAGCCTTACAACTTAGATGTAGATTTTCTGTGGAAGTTAGTAACCATAAATACAGCAAAGAGCTAATGAGGTGTCTCAGAGTGAAACTTCGACAATTGAAAGAGACAAATTCATGAGCTTTAATGCCTTTACTGTCCCACAAGGGCAGTAGTTACAGCTATCCTTCCTGCTACAGCCACCGGCAATGTCACCATGTTTGGATACAATTATGTGAGAGGCCAAGTGCAAGACTCTGAAGCCCTTGCAAGCCTCCAGTGTTCCTGCAGTCACCAAATGAAAGCAAAGAGCCCAAAGCTGTGCTTCGATGACAATACTGTCTGCACCAGACATTGGGAAGTTTATTGCCCCCTTGGTCTGTGAGGACACAGGACCAAAACCTTTTCCATTTTCCACAGTCTGCTGAGCAGAGAGTACGCCTGGAATAAACTACAACCTGTAGCTGTTGGTTTTATCTTTTAATGCTGATACACTGAAATGAGCAGCTACTTCTATTTCTCTTGAAAAACAGACAGAAGTGAAAGCAAACACAATCATGTTTTATTTTAATTTTATTTTTAAAATCTTCAGCTACATAGATAAGCCAGGTTCAGCCTCTGATGTTATAACTAGGAGCCAAGGGAGCCAGAGCTCCAAGTTAGATACAGACTTGATCCAAAGTCCATTGAAGTCAATGGCAACACTTCCACTGACCTCAGTGAGTTTTAGATCAGGTTGCAGAGCTATAAATATGAAGACTCACTTGAGACTGAAATGTGAAGATTCATGAGAGATTGGTAAGGAAAAGGTGAAACTAAATGGCAAAAAGGAGAAGGTGAAACTAAACGGCATTATCATTACCTCATAAGGTATTAACAAGGACCTGCATTTTTTTAGGCAATACTTTTTTTCTAAGTCTTCCCACTACATTTTGCTGCTCTGTAGCATGCACATGGCACACTGCTGTGATTATGTGTCTTAAGCCTCTGGTACCACTCACTGACTGATAAAGAGGTCAGAGGGGGAGTCTGGGTGATGATAGTGGAGAGAAATATTCCAGAAGTCTTACAAAAGGCTGTGAACTGGGGAAATTCACTCTCTCGCTGTCACCAGCTATTAGCAGGATCATTAATAACACAACATCTAGCTGCATCATACTCAGTGCGTAGGTGCATTAGCTGTTGTCTTACACCAGTAGTGGTCCTTCTAAAGGAAGGAGTGATGAGCATTTTTATACTCAAGGATAGCAACAGCCCTGTACTAACTTCTTGCTTTCCTTCCCTCTGTCTTGCAGATCAGACACACTTTTCTGAAGTAATCATTCCTGAGCATTTTAAATTCTTTTATGCAACAATCTTCCATGTAATCTGTAGCAAGTGCTGTACCTAGTGATTTTAACAAATCTACTTTCAGTGGCAATCATGATGTGGAAATAGGATTGTTGAAGAGAAGTCTGTGGGGATGATGTTAAGGAGTGATTCAGTAAGACTAAAACATTTACAGAGTTGGCCCAGCTGAAGTAGAATTGCATTTACTGAGAGAAGAAAAATCAGGAAAGCCCATGAAGCTAATGGAAAAGATCAAAGTGACCAGATAAAAGAAAATAACCTGAAGAAAGAAGAAGTACAGGACAGAAAATACAAGAAGAAAGGAAAATGATGGGATGGTACTAAACATGCCAAAAGCACAAGGACTGAAGTAGTAACAGCAGACCTTGCTACCAGTGAGTTAGAAGGAAGCAGCATAGCCATGGAGTATAATAAGGATGTCAGAAGGAGAATTCACCAAAATGTTCTGTTCTAGGTTGTTTGCAAGTCATTCAATTTACTCAGGAAACTGGACTCTGAATGTAGGCCTGGATGTAATAGCACCATCAATTTTCCAAAACACTTTTTAAGTTAAATTCATGTTAGCTATATGCTCTTCTCTCTTAGTAATTAAATACACAGTTCTTAAACACTAAAAAAATCCTAACAACCCCAAATTTTCCAGTTCACCTCAGCTCACCTTTAAATGGATTTTTCACATCATCAACAAGGAAAGTCATCACCTGATATTAGCTGCATGCCGAACATCTTGTTTTGTGTGGCTTATGAATAATCGCCTGTCATATTCCAATTTACCTCCAAGTTACAGTGTGGACACCTACAGAGGTGATAGATTGTCCTGTTGGGAGCTCCTGTGACAAATAATTGCCTCCCATCAGGCTTGATTAAGGGCATCTACATTCATCAGTCTGCAGCTCTCTAATCTGCTAACACCCATGCTTAACTGGATAACTTTGCACTTACAATAAGTGAGTGAAAATAGATAGGTTTTTTTTGACACAAAACTAGAGAAAATTTCATAGACCACCATGAGACAACATTTTTTTCTTACAGTGCTTTGATCCTACTACAACTTCTTTGAATGCACAGTGTTTTCCTCTCTGCAAAGGTGCAAAGCAGAATCACAGTCTCTCACTTTTCTCTGTAACGTAACCTGTGAACCTAGGAATTAGAAATGGAAAAGACTTTCTGGATCATAGCATAGCTGAGGTTGGAAGGTACCTCTGGCAGTCTCTAGTCCAACAACCCTGCTCAAAGCAGAATCAGGTCAGGCAAAATGAACAGCCCAGTCCTGCCCGATCCTTTGAGCCTCACCCCTGTAAGTAACTTTTGTGAGTCTATCTAATGCACTCATTTCACTGGAAATACTTCTGCAAATGAGTGAATACAGAATTCACAATTTTGAACCCACTACTAGTAGAAGGTATGGCTGATACCAAGCTACCTCTAGACCTCTCTTCTTTGCAAAAGGTCAGCAGGGATAATCTTTGACCAGTGAGTGTTACCAGGGACATGTGAGCATTAGTGTCAGGAATTCATCAGTAGAGGTCTGTCTACCTGTGAATTTTATTTCCTCCTTTGGTCTGCCAGTGTCCCAGACTGTTGATTTTTTGGGCAGGATGCATGGCTCATCTGTTTTCTCAGGCCCTTGCCTGAGGACGTGTTGGTGAACATGTCTAGTATATCCTGGAGGAGATTCTGTGCTGAGCTAACATAGATCAACAAGTCATCTGTTTCATTTGCAAATTTCTAATGGTAGTCAGACGCTCTCTGGACACATTTAATAAACGAAAAAGTAAATAAAACCCTACTACATTTCATTTGAACTTAGCTTGCAGAGGAGGAACTCACAAGGGAACTATGTAAAGTTTTATGGGGGGTTATTTTGACAGAAGCCATCATTTGTTAAAAGAGAGAAAGAAAAAAGAAATAACTCAAAACATTGCCAGAACTTTGTTTCTCATTCATGCTGCTCTACTGCATTACAAATCAGCAAATGATGAAATCCAGACATGAAAGAATACAGGGATTCATTGACTCTGTGTATAAATTTGCATTTTTTACTTGTCACTCTCATTTTTCTAGCTCAAAATGTCTGCAATCATTTGAGAACAAATCCAAACTTCCTTAAATTGGAAGAGTAGAGGAAAAAAGAAAATTTAGGATGCAGAGGGAAAGAAATAGGCACAGAAGTTTAAGTTAAGATGTGTGAATAAGGAAATTGGAGGTATTGGAGAGGCATAGATGGTTATTTCATAGATTCATACGCTTTCGAGCATGCTCTCTACTTTGCTTACATATTGGTGCTCCCTTATCCCTTATACCTCGCTTCTCTTAAATTGTGTGAAATTATATATCAGTTATCTAAAATTGCTGCTAGTTGGGGAAATAACAATGAGCAGTGTCAGTCCAGCAGACCTTCCTGAGATGCAGGTCTCAGCTGAAATAAGATGGGGGCTCTCTCTATGTATGTTAAAAAAAGATGATCCTGGAATAGGTTGCTATTTGCAGTACAAATAAGACATGCTATTCACATTTTATCGTTTATATTCTCATTTTATTTTGTAGCACAGTTATCTTTTATTTCAATGACACCATCAAAAACTGCCTTTTCTTACGTTTCTCCAAGCAACGAGCACGGTCAGCCTAATTGCTGGAGCCCCAGAGATCTTGTCTTTTCCCTTGAACTGCAGTGACACCTAGTGCTTATACTCATAAAAAGACCAGCCCGTAGTTTTGACTTCTCAGTTTTCGAACATTTTTACACAATGCCGAATGGCAGTGCCAGAAAAGTTAATGTAATCCCACCATAGCATTTATAATGTGTATAGAAGAAGGAGGTCCCCTACTACACGCATTTGTATGAAAGGCTCTGTTCAGGCAGCTCTTGGGTAAGGGGGGTGCCTGAGGCAGGGGCAGCTCTGTCCCACACTGGGCTTGTTCTCTGGTCTCAACTAAGCAAAGAAGCATCTTTTGGTTTCCTGGCTCACTGAAGCTTTTCAAACAGCACTGCCCAGGTCTAGCCTTCCAGTCTGCTACGTATAAAGCCCTGAATGCAGGCCTTACAGGAATGTTCAGTAAGTTTCAAAAACTGAGCCCCTGAAAGAATATCCAAGCTTTAAAAAACATAAACTGAGATGTTTAGAGTACCTTTCTATTTCAATTTATAATGTAGGTTACAAACTAACAGCTTCAATTTTATTCACAATGTGCCAGTTCACTACTTTGCTCTCACTTGTAAGTAGCATAGCCTGGCCTGTCAGTAGAAGCTTCACAAAAAGGCAAGATGTCACTAACCAGCTCGCCCCCTCCATCTTGCATCTCTACGCAGCACAAGAACTGCTGCTTTGGGAACCAAAGCCCTTGGCACATTGAACTCGACGTGTACACCTCTACATTTAACCCAGTTCCCTTCTGCCTCCCTCTGCAGCCTCCACAGTTCTGCCATGCAATGCTGCTTGTGCTTCTGGGAAGCTGCTCAGAGCAGGCACAGAGCAACAGCATCTCAGATCTTCTTCCAGACACTACCACCGACGAAATCGGGAGCCTCGCACAGCTGGTAACATTCACATCCTGGGGTTAGCAGCTAGATAGTGTCCTAGTGTTGAGTGGGGTAGGAGAACTATAGCCTATTTGCAAAATGATATACCCACAGAGAGCCCCATAGCAAATGTCATTTTTTACCCAGAGCTTGAGGGTCACTGTACAGGGCACTCTCTTTCCTGCTTCAGATTATGGGCATCTACATCACTAAGCTCTCTTTAATAGAAACAAATTCTCAGTGTTACATGCCATCTCCAATAGTTAGCTGTCATTTCCTCAGTTTCTATTATTACTAGACAGGATAGTAACTTCTACAAAGATCTCTTATGCAGAATTCCCCCTAAAGATACATACCTCGGTTTAGCTGATGGCTTAATTCTTATTTTTTTTATACTGTGGTATGTAGAAATTGGGTAGTGTCCCTTCAAATGGAAGGTGAACCCACCATCTGCTCTGAAATTACCTGTGCAAATTTCAAAGATTAATAGTATTTACATGTTGCAAGATGTTGTTTGTAAATCTCACCCCTGTTTGCATCATTTGTCCGTATTCTTAATGCTGTGAGAAGAGCACACACATACCTACCAGACCACATGCAAAATGGGTTAGATACTGAAGCCCAACCATTCATGGTCTTTTTCCCCACACTCTTCAACTGCTGTGTCCATAAGGTTGTTTAGAGTTTGCAACTATCTTATCCTCCTCTTGGCCAGTTTGTGGCCATGCCATTTCCCGAGTGGGGGAATAAGTAGGGCCCAGGGGATGCTGGCCCATTATGGCAACTCTGTGGTGTCAGAGTCTCCCCAAACCTGTCCACCGCTGCCATGATCCTCATTGTGCTGATTCTGGGACCTTCCACCAGAGCTGCCCATTCCCCCACCACTCGTGTGTGCGGAGATGTACCTAGAGTCAGAGAGAAAAATAGTTCTCCTCCCCACTACTTTTCATGCCTGTAAGGAGGATAAAATTGAACACTGCTGTGTAAAGCACAGATAATTCATGTCTTTCACCTTCAGCCAATAAACTGCCCCAGCACATCCATGGGGTCACTCCCTTCCCTGCAGAAAGACAGACACAGCTGTCTGTAGATATATGACACTGTATCAGCTGTCAAAAGTTTCAAAACAAATATGAAATCCTTTTTATTATTACCATACTTTTAAAAAATCTATTCCTTTTCAACAGTCTCAAAGCTCAGGCTAGAATCACAGAGTGGTTGAGGCTGGAAGGGACCTCTGGAGATCCAACCCCCCCCTGCTCAGAGTACAGTCACCTAAAGCACATTACACAGGATCACATCCAGGTGAATTTTGAGTGTTTCTAAAGAAGGAGACTCCACAACCTCTTTGGGCATCCTCTTCCAGTGCTCCGTCACTCTCAAAGTAAAGAGTTTTTTCCTCATACTCAGGTGGAACTTCTTGTGTTTCAGTTTGTGCCTGTTGCCTCTTGTCCTGTCTCTGAGAACCACTGAGAAGAGTCTGGCCCTGTCTTCTTGACACCCTCCCTTAAGATCTTCCCTCAGTCTTCTCTTCTCCAGGCTAAACAGGCCCAGGTCTCTCAGCCTTTTCTCATAGGGGAGATGCTGCAGTACCCTAATCCCCTAATCAATCTGGATCTGGAAGCCAAGTTACATCCATCTGAGCTTGGGCCTCCCTGTCTTAAGCACTCGGCAGGACACTTGCTGCTCTCATTTTAATAACTGCTGATCAGTGGCCAAGAATTATGACTAGTGCTACCTCCATGCAGCTCTGGGCAAGAGTGAGGGTTATACAAGTACCATAAGGTGCACCGCTTAAATACGGAAGAGCATCAGCTGCTTCTCTGAAGTCATATAAGTTACATCAAAACAGTGATGCTGTTTGGCTTGGACCTGCTGAGTTAAGAGGTATATCTGGGGCCATATCAGAAGGACACTCTCCTTCCAGAGACCTGCCTGGACTGGGGTGCCAGCAGCATACGAGGGAGAAGTCTCCAGCCTGGACAGCCTGGGGACCATGACCCAGAGATCTGTGCCAAGCATCCTAGATGGAAGTAAACAGTTGTGTGATCTGTGAGTTGTAAAAAAAAAAAAAAAATCCCATTTACTTTATCTTTCCATGGTGCTCATTTATAGTTGGATTTTTAAAAATCTTTTGCTGCTAATGAAAGGAAGCAAAAATGATGCTGAGCAAGGTGACCATCTCTTGACTGTTTATGACTAGTCTCACAGAAATAACATTTCTCAGAAAATCCAACTTCTTTCTGAAAGAGATTTCAGCTTTCATCCTCAACCGTAGTGATGCTTCTAATTCCACTGGTTGTGGAGAAAAGCTACACATTTGTAGCTTCTGGTGAAAGAGCAGTTTTCCTTCTTACTTTGTTATTATAAAGCACAACTCTGTTCCAGAGGCATGAACTGTTGTTTGCAGTCTAATCCAAATCAGAAACAATAGTTCTACAAAATGATGTTATGGAAAGTAAGAGATGGACAGGATTACTGCTCAAGAGGCTTGGGATCTATTCCCCTCTGGGATACAAAATATTTTTGTTTCCCAAGGGCTAATCACTTATCTTCAGAAGTGCCAATCTCCCTACCCGTAAAGTGGGAATAACAGTGCTCCCAATGAAATTAACTACATGTAACAATATTGAATGCATCCAAAAGCCTCTCCAACATTTATTTTTGCAGAGTACCCATAAGAGTAAGTGGCTGTGCTGTCTGCTTATGACTATGTTTTGGGGAAAAATAGTTTGAATAAAGATATACTAAATACTCAGCAAAGATAATTAAAATAGTACAAATTTGTGATTGCTACACTTGACAAAACTTTAAATGGAAAATGTACTCCTTTTTCTTTGTGCCTGGTAAGGATATTTAAAGCTGTCTGATTGTTTATCATGATGTATTAAAAAAGCCTTTTCATAGTTGTGTGATTTCTTTGCCACAGAACTACATTTGTTATCTCACTTCTTCTTCTTCTTTTTCTTTTTCTTTTTTTTTTTTTTTTTTGCAATTTTTTTTTGCATTTTTAATATTTTGTCTGGATTAGCCTTGCACTAAATAAAGAAAGAAGCATCTCTATCAAATTCTACGAACACTTTTTATATTGAGTCAATTTCATCAGCTTTTAAATCTGGATAAAATAAAAAATGCATTTCCCAAATATTCCACCCATTTCTACTAATAAATGGATTCATTGGGACCATGAAGTTCTCAGATGATAAGCTCACAGTTACGTCAACAACAGAATGAAATGCATCTGGAAAAAACGAAAAGAGATAGCACAAGAAGTATTTTAAAAACTAGTTTAAAGATGATAATACCACAGTCCTCCTGGGTAGAGGTGAAGATATCCTAATGAAGAATAAAGCAATGTAGCGTGGTTCTTCCTATCTGTGAATATGGAGAATTACAGAACTGGTTAAAACAGTAATGTGAGGCTATGTGGGATTTCTCAGATCCCTGACTGCAGCTATGAATCCCATATCTATAGTCCCACACAAACATTCACCCAAGTAACATCTTAAGGTGTTTGAAACTAAGTTACCAAGTTAGCTCCAGAACAAGCGATCCCTTGTCAAGCACTACCCAGTGATGCCCAGGGACATGTATGTCTGGGGCAAATTACTTGAATTGCTATCTTGCCCTTTGTATGGCGATGCTATAGCAGTAGAGATTTTCTGTATCTGAGGCAGGTAATAATATAAAGCCTGGAAGGGTCTTCATGCCCTCTTTTGACTAGACCTGTGGGCACGTGCAAAGGTTTTCAGAGGCTGTACAGATTTCAGTTTCACTGAGGTAGAATAAAACAGAGAACTGTAATGCCTGACAACACGCATAAAGTTGAAAGTACACTAAATGATTTCAAAAGTGGTTCGCCAGAGATGGTTTTGCAGTGGTGCAAAAACTATCCATTTCAATACTACTCAAGAACAGGAAATGTTCTTGAGTAGTATTTTCTTGTCTTTGACAGCTTATTTGCTCTGTGTATGTTCATGTATATATTACATAGGCTGAACTGTGTGACTTCTGCTGTGAGCTCAGAGTGATCATCGACTACGTGCTGAGATCCATTCCCTTCTTCTTCCCATGACGGCAGGAAACTAGGCAAGAACAGGTATACAAACATTTATATATACATATATATATATACACACACATACACATTTATATATATATATATAATATTATATGTTAGGTTTAGCTCAGTTGGTTAGAGCGAGATGCTAATAATGGCAGGGTCGCAGGTTCAATCCCCGTACAGGCCACTCGTTTGAGAGTTGGACTAGATGATCTCCAGTGGTCCCTTCCAACTCTACCAATTCTAGGGGACAGGTTTAGCTTGGTTGGTTACAGCGTGGTGCTGCTAATGCCAAGGTCGTGTGTTCAATCCCTGTACAGGGCTATACTGAGGGTTGGACTAGATGATCTCCAGAGATCCCTTACAACCTTGCCATTCTATGATTCTATAAACATAAATATTATATATTAATTTACAGTATATATACACACACATACATATGTGTATATGTAATGTAGGTTGGCATTCATAATGTTGGTTGGCATTTACAATGTCATCGAGACTTCTTTGCCTTTAGATTAAGCTCCTATAGGAAGTCTATAAAGTGAGGTTCAAGCAAGAAAATCCTCTAGTGATGGCCACTAGCCTGAATCTTTCTACAAAGAACACAGATAATTATGGTGTACTATATTAGCCAACATATACATGCTATTTTGTATGCCATTAGCTTTCAAATGCCTTCTCAGCAGTGCCTTAGCTTCCTGCCAACATTACCTATTCCTCCAGCCTCCAGAAGATCTTGTTTCCAGGTTGGCACATTTCTCCTCAGAGCAATGCCAAGAATTTGGAGCTGGGTCGCAATTACCAGAAGAGCTGTTCTGAGCCATCCAGCCTGCAAGTAATTCTAAGACAAAAATAAGCATTTTAAAAGTGACAGGCTAAAAATAAAATTTTAGTAAAGCCAAGATTGTTCCTTTGGGTTTGTGTAGGCAAACCAGTTTTAACAAGTGTTTTATTGTACTGAATGCTATATTAGGGAATCTACACTACTTGCTTTAGCTTTGCAAAAGATTTGTAAAAATAACTAGTATTTTCAGCTGTTTCCACCTGGAGAGGCCCAGATGGAGACTCATAATGAGTCCTCATATTGCAAAAGCACTGAGTATGAGGGAAAGATGAGATCTAACTGTGAAGTTCAAACAAGCTGTACATAGTTTTGAAAAGCCCCGGGGCTCAGAGCTTGTTGAGACAGAAGAGTTCTTGGATATGTCTAGAAGCAGAGTATTGGTGTTTAGAGACCTTTCAGGCAAAAATGGAGTAATTTCACCTCCCAGACTAGGCAACACCTGAGAAGTGGTTTACATGATAAAAATGTTATATTTGTGTACCTTAATTCGTGCTTGAACTCGATTAAAAATATTAAGTTTTTCTTCATGTCCTATAAATCCTATACAGCATTTTTAAAGCAATCATAATCTTCATGAAGTTAATGGACTTTCTTACCAGAATATAAAAATCTAAGCAAATCCTTCATGCACAATTTGTGTCACATTTATCAGGACAAAACCTCAGAATTTCAGTCTGTTCTGCTGAGTTCAGACAGAGAAGATCACCTATTTTCTTAGCTGTGGTGTTGTGAAACTGGGATTAAGATCATGGAGTAGAGAAACTAACTTAATTGTTTGGTATTGGATCAGCTGACAAACTAGGATTCACAATGTTTGGGGGAATTTTTAAACATGGCCCATTTTCCCATAATATCCTCCTCCTTGCCTTTCTTGACGGTAAGGATGACATCTGCTTTCTTCCAGTCCTCAGAAACCTCTCCCTATTGCCACCACCTCCAAAGACCATTGAAAGGGGTCTCACAATGTCACTGGTCAGCTACTTCAGCACTCGTGAGTGTTGCTAAGAGAGGTTCACTGATGGCCACATCACAACTGTCTCTTTGGGACCTTAAAAATATTTCATGAGAATTATTTCAAAACTTAGAAGAACTCAGTGCTAAAATTTTCACATAACTACTTTTCCGGTAGAAAGACATAAATAAAATGATTTCTCGTTACTCTTAGATTTCAGCATAAATAATGATTTTCCTGTTTTCCTTGTTAAATGCATAGGAGGGTATACTAGGCTTCTGTTTCATGCGCAGCAGAGATACTTCTGCAGGTAGGGACAGATGAAGCAGGGATATGCATATTTCAACTGCTTAGGTCGTGTCACTATCTGGATCACCTTTCCCTAGAATGTTATACTATTTGTCTGAAGGAGCTAGCATTAGAAAATGGGCTATTTGCCAAACATAAGGTCAAATTCTAATTTCATTTTCACTGTCAGAAAGCTAGGATCATTTAAATAACAGCTATATTTACCTTTATAAGTCATTTATCAGAATATCTTGCCAGAGAATTGAACCTATCTTTCCCATTCATAAAGCTGTGAAGTACTCATCCCAGGACTCAGAAGACACCAGAATGGGAAATGCTGCAGCTGAAGTGGAAGACAACTGTGTCTTTGAGCTTCTGAATCTTATCTGAAGAAACTGTAAGTATGCAAATATTTTATTTATAACTGAATGGCTAGTTAAAAAAAAAAAGGCTAAATACTCAAAAAGTATATTATTAACATCTGCTTAAATTGCCACTACTATTTGAAAAAATACTGAATGTTTACCTTTGCTAGCCAGCTTTTCTTGCTGAAACAACTGGTCGGAAGGCAATAAATCTGTTCATGACTGGCACTAGATTTTAGGGCTAAAGCTCCTTTACATAAATGGGTCCAGTTTCCTCCTGCCAAAGAGGCTACTACATCTAGCACATCTACAGCTGGTCATCAATGCTGCCATTTTCCGACTAGTGCTGTCCATCAGTGTGCTCGCAGTGTGTAGTGTCAGCCCTGTCCTGTCCCGGGGTAGAGATGGTGGGGTTGCTGTTTGCCTTCCTGAGTCTGCTCACTCCAAGTGAAGAACAGTCCTGAGCTGGGAAATCTGTCTGGAGTGTGGGGCACAGCGACCCAGCAGGCAGGGGGAAATGCCTGGAGGAAGCCGGGAAGTGACAGAGACAAGCCTTTGAAGTGACAGGAAGACAATTTCTTTGAGACCCATGGGCACTGGGAGTGAGGTTGTGCAAGGCAGCTGGTACAATCTAATGGTCTGCTGCCACCAAAAGCACTATTTCATCCTTCTTTAAATAGCAGAGCCAGACAAGCTCAAGGACTAGCATGAAAGAAGGAGCAGAAGAGTGCAATCAGCACTGGGAAGCAAGTCTACCCTTAGGGGCAGCAGCTAGCTAAAATTTATCAGCAATATTTAGCCAGTGTGGAGCCTGCTGCAACCCGAAAACCACTAAATGTTATTTGACTGAGACAAAAAACATTGTTAGCAGAAAGGAGTTTTGCTTAAAAGGCCTGCTATATTATTGTATTCTCACTCATAAAAACCTGAGTTTCTTTATTTTAAAAAATGATTGTCCTAGCTTGGCTAAACCAAAATGTAACCTTACAAAATTACAACTGTCTGGGTGATTTTGATGTGTTCACTGTAAAGATAAGATACAGGTAGGCTGACCTCTAAACATTTGGACAATTCAGAATTCTTTCACAGTCAATTAAAACAGATCCTCATCTAATTTATATTTCTGAGAGAAGCCAAGGAACAGCTCCCCAGGAGATGTGAGGGAACAGTTGCCTTCGTCAGGGATGAGCTGAAGGCAGCAATAACTTATGAAGCCATTGCAGTTGCAGATGCAAGAGAATGTGTGTCTGCAGTTTCTGTAAACAGCACTTTATCACTTTCCATCTGGAAATGTATAATTACCCCTCTAAAGCCTACATACAACCTCAGAAAAGATATATTACACAGCAGTGGAAAACTAAACTGTATGAAAATAATATTAATAAGAGTAGTTTCAGACTGACTGAAAATGAAAGCCTTTCCAAAGCAAGCCTTAGCCTTGGAAAATAGAGTGGAGCAGGAGATGGGATTAATATAATTTCTATAGAAGGCAATATTTTTGATCTTCTTTAATGGAATTGAAAAGAAGTGTGAAATATATAAAAAAGAGGGAGGGAAATGGGCAAGAGGAGGAGAAAAGGGGTTGAGGAAACAAGGGAGGAAAGGGGGGAGAAGAAATAGGGAAAACCAGGAGAAACAAGAGGAATAAAGGGGAGAGTAAAAGGAGGGAGAAAGAGGAGTAGAAGAAAGGGTGAAGAAAAAAGGGTAGAAAATGAGGTAGAGGAGGAAAAAGGGTGGGAAAGAAAAGGGAACAAGAAAAGAAGGTGGATGAAAAAATGGGAAGGGGAAAAAGAAGAAAGGTGAGAAAGAACAGGAGAGAAAAGGTGGAAGAAAGAAGGAGTAAGAAAACTGGGGGGAAATGGAGGAGGAAACTGGTTGAAGAATGGGAGAAAGAAAATGGGAGGCTGCAGTGCTGAGCACATGCCTAGGAAATACTGCACAATTGCTTAGTGGTACTGGAAAGATCTCTGCATGTTCTCTCTCTTTCTCCAGAGGCAGGAATCTTGGGGAGAGATCATCTTTGGAGAACCACTTGCTGTAGGGCTGCCCATCTACTTTTCAGGCCTTGCAGTACACATCCTATTTCGTTCTTGCTGCCGGCTTCATTGCTCTTCAGCACTCACGAAATTTTTGGTCCATCTCTTAATTCTGAGCTTTAGAGAAATAGTCTCCCCAGCTCCCAACAACCCCTGCATACAGCAAGAAGTAACAAGGAATGAAAGTGGACACTATTGAGAAAGGATAGGAACTCACCAGTGTCAGGCAAGAAGGAGCTGCTTCATGCCCCAAGAGGCCCAGTTGTCCAGGTGGAACAAGTCAGCAAGGACAGAAAAACAGTGGCTGCTGCCAGGTTGCAGGGAGCGCTGCTAGCTGGCTGGCTGCACACCTTTCCTCCTCAGGGGAGGTTTCTAAGGTGATTTTATTGTTTTGTTTTCCAAAGTGGCAGCTCTTCTCCTAAGGCAGCAAGGTTCACGTGGGCCTTTCTCTGCACATCACACCAACTCAGGCTTCTTCCTCTTCAGATCCAGGATCAGCCTTGCCACCCAACTGCCCAAGAGAAGGCCATGCCACCACCTGTCCACTAAGATGAACCATCCACCCCAAGCAGTGGTGCATAACTGTTTGTGTAACCTACACCAATGAGTGCTGAATGCCAGCCTCCATCTTCACACCGTACTTGCTGACTAACCAGGGCTGCCACAGGGAAATGTAGCAACACAGTTTGCCAGGGAAAGCAATGGCAGAGGACTGTAAGCTGAGATAGCTGAGACACTCCTGTATGTTGCCCACTAGCAGCACCAGACACCTGCCAACAGCAAAAGCTCATTGTACAAGATGCCCAGGAGAGACTGGAACAGCCATGCCTAGGCTGTTCCACCAGCCTAGCGGGCTAAGTGACAGAGATCGGTTGGAAGGGGACTTATAAGGCAGCTTCTCTACTTGAAGACACCTTTCTGGAGGAGGATGTCCCCCAGTTTCCCATGGGTTTCCTTGGATTTCTTTTTCATGGCTTGGAAACTGGACTTCTTGACAATTCTGAGAAAATCTTCCTCATTTAGGGAGAACCCAAAGAAGGCAGCAAACTTCTTCATTCCCACTATCTGGTTCTGGCCAAAGGAACATAGCATGGAAGTGAAAACAAAAGGCTCAGCACCTTACCTCTGGTACCTAGCCAGCTCCTGGTGGAAAGCCTGACATAAGAGGGCTTCCTCCCAAAGCATCACCCATGAGTTGTAAGGTCTTGCAACAGAGAGGGAACCCACAAGCAGCAGCCTCAGCTGCAAGGCCTGCTCTTCTCTCCTGTAAGTAACTGCACATAAATGATTCCTTCTGAAGAGAGCTAAAGCTGCCCTCCTCTTAACCCTCATGGCCCTCCCCTAGGCATAAGAGAACAGCTCAGAATGGCTTACTCTTCTCAGGGGGCATGTAGGTTTGAGCCAAGATTTTCTTCCTCCCATAGCTGTTTGTATCAGGGGAGCTGTGCAGTGTGTGCATGAGGGAAGAGCAGGGCAAGGTACTCCACCTCTTTCAGTTCCTCGTAGCTTATCACCATGAGCCTCTCATTGTCAATACACTTGTTCCATTCCACTAAGTGGTCAAAATAGGATCTCCAGCCCACTTTGGACAAAAGTAAGAGTCATATCTAAAAAGGGTTCCCCCAAAAATGGCCCTTTCCCAATCAGAGAAGTCAGCCCAGATGGCTCTCTAAGAGGAGCACTAGGATTGTGAAGTGAGAAGCAGAGCAACACCTCTATTCTTCTGGATGAGATCTACATGGGATCCCGCAAGCTCTGGCCATTACATAGCAGTGAACCTCACAATGCCCTGAGAGATGCTTGGGAAGGGATGCTGGACTGCAATTTGCAGGCCCAGGATTCTGGGTACATCCCTGCAGTGGAGGAGAATGCCTAAAGAAGGAAGGGAACGTATATCTCCATTCATGAAAGCTACAGAGAACTCCAGGAAGCAAAGGAGGGCAGCATGGGCAAGTTGTGGTTGAAGTGGTAGTAGGAGATAGCTGTCTCTTTGGGGTTCCAAACCAGCATAGGAATCTGGTAGAAGAAAACACATGATTTTGTTGGGATTTGGTGACTGAGCAAAACACTAAGTTTCATAAGTCACATGGCTATGAATACCCACTTGCATTGTGCAGTGTGGGCAATGCGGGTCTAATTCCTTCTCTGAGAAAGAAATCAGAGCCTTGTCAGACTGCTTACTGCTAATGTGAGCATCAGGCTGCTGACAAGACACTTTTCAGCGATGGCCTTGGGACACATCTCTGAGCTCACTCCAATCAAAAGAAATGACCTCATGTGCTACTGACCAAGACACCTGTGAGCAGGCTGTGGGTGTACCCATGCTTCTTGCTGCAAAAATCCTGCTGAAGAGGGCCTTAGCCTCAGCCTGTGATGGGCTTTCTACCAGTACTCGACTCTCAGAGGCAGGCAAAGGCCCTGCTCGGTTTCCCAGCACAAATCTGGAAGCAGCTCATTGTGGAGATCTGAGGGGGACAGTGACATCCAGCTACAAGCACAGAGATGGCACCCTTTTGAGCCAGCATTGCTTCCACTGAGAGAGGATGTGTGTTCAGAGCCTCAATACACAGCAGGCCTGCCCCTTCACCTTTGGAAATGCCCCTGAGCATTGAAGAGCCCAGGTGAAACTGCAGGAAACACATTTCACACAGGCAGCAGAAAGCTAAGTTGGGGTGGAAATGCTTTTGCAGGATGATGAGGAGAGAGGACTCACTTAGCCTTGCTTTGGAAAAAGGACCTTGGCAGAAGATGAGGTGGGAGATGGGTTAGCATAATTCTTCCAGAAGGCAATTTCTTCATCCTCTTTAAAGCAAGGGGAAAGAAAAAGGACAGAAGTCTCTTACTCAGTGACAATATGCCATTTCAGGAGTCATAGGTAATGGGGCAAGGTGAGACCAGAGAAGAAGGATCCTATCCTTTGGAAACCATACAAGGACACGGAGGGGTAGGCTTCTGCCAGCTTCTGCCACAGACCACAGTTTTACAGATGGTCCTGAGGACAGAACACCCATGAGAAAGTTCTTACTCTCTCCATTCTGTTTGGTCCAGGGCTGCAGGACCCTGTGGCGCTTCAGCACCATCTGTACTTGAGGCTCTGGGCTTGGGATACGAGGGGCAACAGGACATGCTACTTCTGCTGACCGTAGTGCTTTTATGGCTATAGATTCTGTGCATTGTCTCTGAGATCACTTACGGTCTTTTAGCTATATCTACCTTTAATAGGAAATTTGACAATATGCAGTCTTTGCCAAGTTCAAATTTCCTAGGATCTCCAAACTCTAGATGTGGAAATATCTGTAATTCCTTTTCAACATTTATTCTCTCTTTCATTTTTTCCTCTGTATATTTGGCATCCATTGATTCCAATTCTCGCAGAATTTCATCGAGCCAGTTTGTACCTGAAATAATAAAGATACATTCTAACCAACTGAGTTAACCTGCCCCCCCAAAAGCATATGTTGATAAATCCAATCTATTGTTGTGGCCAGTCATTCTGACCCACTCCTGTTTACAGTTTGTCACAGTCAACAGAGTTTGACCTTACCCTTTGCCCCCAGCTAGGTTTGCATAAATGGCAGGAGAAGGGGTCAACGAGCAAACCACCAGACTACCAGCCCTTGCACCAGTCTCAGCTCTCTTGGGCTCTGTAACGTGGCACAGCTTCCATATGAGGTGCTGGGCCTGGTGAGCCAGGCCTCAACGCGCATCTAACATCTTCAGGGATGTGTAGGTGAGACCTCACACTTTTACACCGTTTCTAGCTGTGCACAAGTCTGCAGGCTGCACACAAAGTGGATGTGATAAAGATCATCAGCTCCTCTTTTTCTGAAAATGACTTGTATACATATTTCTCTGAAGGGATTAGGAACAAACATGAATTAATGCAAAACATCCGTGTTGAAGGAGAGAAGAAAGAGTCTTGGTGCCAGGCATGCCCTTCCATCCGGCCAGATACAAAGGAATCATCTGTATTCTGCAATGCAAGAAGGCTATGGAAACAACCATACTTTTGCCCTCATTAGTAGGAAACGTTCCCTGTATTGCCCTTGCAGCAAAAAGGCTAACTATATACTTTACTGTTTTAGTGAGAGTATAGTCAGAAAATCAAGGGGATTATCCTGCTTTACCTAGCATTGATGAAGCCACCATTGAATACTGTGAACATTTCAGACCTCCAAGTGCAAGAGTTATCAGCCATCTAGAGAGAGTCCAGCTAAGATCCACTGAAATCACTGGGAACTGGAGCAACTGAAGTATATGGAAAGGCTAACCTTGTTCAGGGTGATGAAAAAAAAGGAAAAACAAAAAGAAGAAAAAAAAAGTAGAACAAGATATTACTGCAGTCTTCTACTACCTTCAGGGAGGTTATTGAGAAGACAGAGCCAAGTTCTTCTCAGAGTTGCCCAGGAAAATGTCCAATAGGAAATATTACAGATTGTAGCAAAGGGATGTCTGACTGCATAAAAGTTAAAAAAACAGAGTGCTAAGGAGGGAAATCACTGCTATAAGTTTCCAGTGAGATCTGTACCCTCAGAATTTTCAATCTCTGCTGAACATAGACTTGAGCAACAGGACATAACTTTGAAGTTACCCCTGCTTTGAACAGGAGGTTGGATTATTTGATCTCTAAAGGCAGTTTAAAATCTAATTTTATGATCCTATAAACTCCTCAGCAGATTAATATCACCATAAGCTTCCATCAGGTATAACTGCTGTGTTAGATGATGGCACACACTTCTGGATTGCAGCATTGTGTATTTGACTCTTTATCAAGCAAGCAGCACTCATCTGTTTTAGGATAGCCTATGAGAAACACATCATCATTCCTGGCTTCAAAGAACTTAAGAGTTTCCAGTTTCTGAGCTAAGTAGTAGCTCTAAGAGTACTTTCTAAGAGTAGCAGGGAGCAAAATGCCTTTGCAGGAAAACTGCAGATCTTCTGGAGACATTTTTTTCACACTCTAGAAAAGTCTTTTCCACTATTTTAGTGCCTCTCTATTTCTAACCATGTTTATATCCCTGTGAAACTCTTTGAAAACAGACTGAGATTAAGTTTTTTTTCTATGGTCCAGAAAAACTTTATATGACAAATTATGAAATCATAAAGGGTATTCACTCAGGAACGAAAACACAAGTCATCAATTAACTCCATTTATGCTCTGTTAACTCACTTTGAAATGATAGTACTGGAGACTGAGAGACAAGGAGTTTCCAGGGTAGCTGACAGTAGCAGCAGTAGTTTGCTGCAAAGCACTGCTATTGTGAGGACAACACTGCTGCCATTCAGAATGTTGAATGAAACTCAAAAAAGAGCTGTAAAGTGTATAGCCTAAAGTGTTTTAACTGGTGAGTTATGTGGTGCAATGCAGTGCAAACTGCATGACTAGAACAGTGGGTCTCAACCTTTTTTACTATTGACTGCACTAGTGGATGCATTTCCAAACTTTCTTCCAGGTGCTGGATCTTTCCTGCAGTCAAAATTTCAATTGACTCAATCATTTTAACATCTTCTCTTCAGAAGGTTTCTGCAGAGCTAAGTACAAGTATCATTTAAGACTTATCTTTCATGACTAAATACTCACATCTGAGACCTTATACTTCCCCAAATCCTATGGGAGGGTTACTTTCATGTTAAGTTTCAAGACTCAGATTCTCCGTTAACTTGAATGAAGCAAATTCCACCTATATGATTTGAGTTCTATTTCCTCTCTACACCTGTCCATGGTTTAATCTTTGGGCTAAATTGTTATTGATAGGGTTATCAGTACCTTTTCAGAAGATAATGAGTACTAAGGTGGGCAAAGAGACATCTCAACAGCTTAATTCATTATATCCCAACATGTATATAGAGACTTGCAATACAGGAAGGCTGAATTACTCTGTGGAGAGACCTCCACAGAGCGAGAGCTCTTTCACTCTTTCTCACCTTTGAATACAGTATGGACCTCATTTATCACACCAAAACGTACGAAGAAGTCCGCACTGCTGTGCGTCATATCCTTACTTTTCCTTCATAAAAGGATTTTAGGCACTTAGTAACCACATACATAAACTTAATTAAGCAACCAGGTGCCTGGAGGATGCAGGGAGGCCCAGCCCCAGCACTGTCTGCCCAGGAGCCCAACGCTTGGGCTAAGCGGGTGACCCAGCAGAGAGGCTGTGCAACTGTGGCACTGCTCTCATGGTCTTCAGGTAAAACACTGAGTTGTTCAGTTCATCTGCATGAAAATTTACTTTGGGGTGGAAATGCTGTTAGTGGGAATAGGTGCAGTATAACACAAAGAGAAGAGTCTTCTTAGCCTAGCTTTGGAAAAAACGACAGGGACATGTAATAATTCTTCTGGAGGCAGTCTCTTCATCATCTTTAAAGAAAGTGGATAGAAATACAATGCAAGTATCCTATTTAGTGAAAAAGGAATTCCATTTCAGGAATCATAGATAAAAATAGATAAAAAGAAAAGATTAGATAGGAGAAAAGCGTTCTATTTTTCTTTTCTTGGACAGGTGATCCTTGCCTTCCTTCTCTTCCCTACTCCTTTACCCCACTGAATACATGGGACCGTGGAGTGCCTCTGATGGAGAAAAAGCACCTGAGATTTACTGCTCTGAATAGCTCTGTCCTTCAAGGGGAGAGCATAAGGGCAGAAGGTGATTGAACCTATGGTCTTGGTATAACACTGGAGAGGATAGACTGCAGGAACAGGTTGTTGGCTGTTCTTCCATCAGATTTGCAAGGGCATGTGTACAGTTCACGTAGGTAGGCATACCCAAGCTAGTTTTGATCTAACTGGTTCAATAGCATTTTAATGCCTCCTTCTGACCCATTTAATTTATAGCTAACTGATAACACAAAAAAAATCCTTGGAGGATAGTTTCACTCAAAATAATTCACTAGGGACTTAAGAAGAACACTGACTGAATCACACACCTTCTGTTCAAAGCCCAGGGTATCTGGAAAGCCTCCCTGCAAGTGAAGGTTCTCTTGCAGGATCTGTCCAAAAAGCCAAAAGCTGTCATGAAACCACAGTGAGATTCAGTCAGCAAGAATAAAGAACATAACTCTAGTACATTTTGGATCTAACTGGGGAAAAAAATTCTCAAAAAGAAGGCAGATTTGACAGAATCTTGCCTGTTTCTTGAATTGAAGTGTCTGGTGGCAATGTTCTGACTAATTCAAGAAAAATTCACACAAACAATGCTCTGGGTTTTCTTGAACAGGGAACCAGGAAGAGCATGGAAAGCTAATCTGTTCCAAATTGCCTCAAAATTTAGATTGGGAAGGGAACTGATAGAAAGGAATTGATTTGCTAGTCCTTCCTCTGTACTGCTGAAGCATCAAGTATGCTTATGTTATCTCTGCAGCTTCCTGCCCAATATCTCTGTTCGGTTAAACTTTTCTACAGCCTCCCTTGGCAGTATGCTGCAGTTTAGGATGATCTGAAACCATAGACTGCAATAATTACTGCCTGTCTTACATATGATCCATCTGTTACTCTAGACCAAAATAGAAGATGACTTTTTTTTTTTTTTTTTGTCTTCTCAGTGCCCTCACCATGTTAATTCTTGCTTAGTGCAATTCCTCAGATCTTTTCTGTAGATGGCTGCTTAACTGGTTTGTATTTGTGTCTTTGATTTTTCTTTCCTAAATGTAGCATTTTTTGTGCATTTGTTTTTTTTCCTAAATGTAGCATTTTACTGAAACTGAACTTCATGATTTCCAACCTTCTTTTCAATTTTTCATGATATTTTGAATTGTATCCCCTTCAATTTTTCATGATATTTTGAATTGTATCCCCACTGTCCCCTGTATTTAAAGCCCTCTGTTCTGATCCTCCAACCTAAACATCAGTCATGCATCATACATTATATAGTGCTATTCTGTCTACCAGGGCATTAAGAAAATGTTGAATATGACCAGAACCCACTACTAAAGAATATTTCTTGATTTTTCCTCCTTGTTTTGCAATGATCCAGTACACGCAATTGGACCACAAGTACACTATTACAACCAGTTTCATAACAGCTATGTAGATAAGAGGATACTGGTCACCCCGGTCACTGTTGTCTGAATTTCTCAGAACACAACTCTACTTTCAGTGCTTTAATTCAACTTCTGTTTGTTTCACAACCCCATTGGTAAGTTGCCATCTCCACATATGACTCCGTTCTTCTGAATCTGTTGACCTAGACTATGTCTTTTCTGCTACAACTTCAGAGCCTCTCTGATGCTAGGATCTATCACATCATCTGCCTGTGCTTTTTTCAAGAAGTTATCTTCTAAAATAGGAACACAAATGGGTTTGACATGGTTTATTTTTACCACCTTACTGTCCTTAAAATGTTTAAAGTTTGATTGCCTGATAATTTCTGCTAGTAACTTTCCAGGTATCAAGTTAAAGTGACTGACCTATTTTGATTTTTCTTCCTCACATTTTTAATTATGTATATATAATGTATTTAATTATGTATCTACTATGTAAGCCCTGCCCCAGGCATTTGGTACCTTTTTGAGTTTTCTGAATAATTTCTAGTGGCTCAGAGATGGCTTAAGTCAGGTCTTTTACATAATCTATAGCAAATTTGATTAAATTCTATTGATTTGAATCCATCTAAGCTTTCTAAATATTTTATTCATTATTACGTCTGCATTCTTATTCCTTTGAGGAACACTGCATTCCTACACATCTGGACAGAAGTAGCCACCTTTAGAAGAATGAAGCAAAAAGACATGGAATACTTTATCCTTTCCTATGGCATATTTATTTTTACTTATTGTCTACTAGGTGATGGATTTTTTTTAAAAAAACTTCAAGTATACTAAAAAAATCATTTTCTGTTTTTCCCTGGGCAGGTCTGAAATAGTGTGTCCCAGTGCCAAATATCAATGCTGGCACAAAGTAGTTAGATGTGTTAATGTCTCATACCATCACCTTTAACACACTAATTTTTTCAATACAGCCAGTTGCAGAGAATTTTGGCATCTTGAGCTTCAGAGAATTTTCAGTTTGAAAGTTAATCTATTTCAATGCTTAAACATTAAGTCAAAGCTTAACTGAGGGCACTTTTGTTAATTCAGGAATGAACAGAGAGGATGCTAACAGTAGTTTTTGTGGTAAGACTGTTCCACTGACCAGAGTCTTAGGGAATATCATCTTCAGGTCTGATATTCATTACATCTTATCTTTCCATTTTATGGTTTAACATGGAAAACATAAAAGCAGCCTTAGAAAAGGCACACAGGTATATAGATTAAGAAATCTCTTCAAATCCAAGGAAAAGATATAAATGTCATGATTTTGCTTTTTACTAACCTTTGTACAGGTGAAAAAATTGATGTCCTCAGTGGAGCAGGTGTCTATTTAATATTAAAAAGAGATCCTTTGGAGATTTTTCTGATACAAAGAGAAAATTATTTGTGCTTGAGTATAAAAACAATGCCTGTTAGTGTATCCTGCCTCTTAACACCAGCCTGTAATCTGAAACCCAGCTTGAAATTATGCATTCAGAAAAAAATAAATCCTTAGAAATGATCTTCATTCCCCCCCAATCTAGCTTTGATCCTGTTTATTCTGAAGTCATAGGGAAGAGTCATATCATCATTAATTAAGGTTATGTCTGATCCATATTTTTGCTAATGATCTTTTTTTGCATTTATGTAGTCTAGAAAGATGGAGTTTGGCTGGAAAGAGAAGTGGATCCTTCCAGGTGATAGCTACTGAAGCAGGGCTGTCAAGTTTATTTGAATATGATTAATTACCATCTTATTCAGCAAATGGATGTAATCAAAGCAAGCCAAAGATGTCACATTTAAACCAAAAGCCTGTTATTCATTGTTGTGCTGGTTTTCTAGTTCATATCATTCAGAGGATCAGAGAGCACAGTGGAAAGCTGTTGTGCTAACCGTATCGGGTTTTCATGCTTCAGGTTTTGCAGTATACTTCATACTTCAACTTTGCACCCAGTTTAGTTCCTGCTATGTGTTCTTCAAATGCTTTGTCCATTTCCTGGTTCTGATCTTCATTGAAAAGACTCTTCCAGTCACTTACACCACCTTCAGAGAAGCAAAGAAAATCTTGAAAAACAAGAATTTGCATATTTTTATTAGTTAGATCTGTTGTTCTATCATACATTAAGTGGAGTTGCTCCATTCTTCAAGAAAAAACTTCAGTCATTTTTGCACCAATATAACTTTGTGAAGTCAGTGGAGTTACAATTATGTGAAACTGCTATAAGGAAAGAGATCTGACTACCTAAACTCTTTTTCAGATGCCTATATCCAAAAAAACTCTCAAAGGACTATTTCCCAGTGATTTTTTCAGACAGTTCTGACTGACAAGGTGAAAGATCATGAGCAATTGTTTTAGACTTGTCACTTGGAAGGAAGCAGAGCTGTGTTTCTGTTCAGCTGACAACTTGTGTTTTTATCCAGTAAATCTTTCAATGTAAAATGCAGTAGTAGTCTCTGCCACCTAGGCCTGCCCGGGCCCGGACTGAGTGTCCTCTGCATTAGACTGCAAAAGTAGTTCCCTTTTGTTTTACTTCAACTTTCTTGCAGGTTGGAGTGAACGGGGGTTAGCAGTGGCCCTTCCTAGAGACCCTACACACTCCTAAAAAGTGTGGTTATACCATTCTGAGTTTGGCCCAGTTTGTCTGCTTTTAAAGAGTAAGTCATGCTCAAGTAAACACCTATTAGAAGACAATGACACAATGGTGTTGGACCTGAGAAGGAGTTCAGACACAAGACTACTCTTTCAGTCGGTATTTCTCTCCCGATGTTCATCTGTGGCCCTCTAATATTTGCATTTTCCTTGACTAGTCTTCTCAAGCATAACTGAGAATGTGATTGGTGCTAATGTGTAGCTAACATCATGTCTGCAAAAAAGATGCTGATGATGGGTGAGTCAAGGTCTTCAGAGACTGGTGTTTGCCCCTCTGGACCTTTTGAGGCCCCCTACCTTTACGAAAGAGGATGCTGCCCAGTGCCCCATGGGTCTTCAGTGAGTTTTCCTTCATAGACTGGAAACTGCTCCTCTCTGTAACACTCTGAAGCTCTTCTTCAGTCAGGGAAATTCCAAAAAAAGCAGCTATATTTTTCACTCCTAGGACCTGATTCTGGAAAGAAGAAAGTAACATATCACATCATATGAACAAAATGCAGTTTCCTTTTCAAAGTGTTTTCACTTTTCTGCATTTCTCTGCTGGCTACGTATATAAACTATTCACAGAGTTCAGTAGGACTGAACCAATACTTGGTGTTTCATATTTCCACAGTTGTTACAGAAGAGATATAAGCTATCTTCCTATAGATCACAAACAAGCATAAATGATTTACAGTTGAGCCAGATCAACAGTGTTGAGTATATAAGAGCTCCAAAGAAGAATTATTTGGAATATAGATTTACAATGATTTTGGCCTATACCATGACTTACAAGAAAACAAGAACTATTTTCATATATAAAATTTAAAAAGTCTTACGTTCGAATTTCATTCTGCCCTCCCCAAATCCAGAAATCTATTTCATCTTGTATCATACAGTATGAACACACTATTTGAATATAATAGTTAATTGGTTTAGGAATAAATGCTCTTCAAAGTAAAAACTATTTGTTAAATATTAACCTCACCTCTTTCAGCTCTTCATAAGTTATAGGCATGATGTTTTCATCATCAACATGCTTGTTCCATTCAGAAACGAAATCAAAGTAGGATCCCCATGGCACTAAATAAAAGAAAATAATCTTAAGACAAAGAGTAAATGAAGATTAGACATGCTTCTTACAATATAAACCAATTTCTACTGCTCAGGTTCTTCACTCAGGCACTGGCATTATTAATCACTTCTGTGCCAAGGACATTATTTCCTTCTGTGAGAATTATGGCATTTTGCTCCACACTATTCAGATTTTCTTTGGCCCTAAGGCTAATGCCAGCAGCATAGGTCTCCTTACCAGCTTAGTGCTGCTCTGAGGGACCTGCCTTCTCAGGAGGTCAGCAGGGAAGGCTCAGCACTTCTGTGAGCACCTCCACAGAAAATCCCATCTCAGGTGTGGGGTTTTTTTAGCAATTCACATCCTAAGGTGTGTGTTTCCAGTTTTGTGTGACCCTAGTTGTGCTGGCAAAACTGCTGTGGGGCCCACTCCCTTTCTCACTCATTTTATAGGGTTGTTTTAAAGCCAGATGTGCTCCCTGAGCTGGTTTGTTGTCCAGCCCCACATCATATCTCACATCCACAGCACCATCCGTATTGGAACAATAAAGGGAATAGCATCAGGGCAGAAGCATGTGGCTAGGAGCAAAGAGTAGCTATGACCCACAGGGGCAAGAACAAGGAGCCAGAGAAAGCCCTCAGAAGCCCAGCCTAGCAGCTGCCACCTTCATGCTTGCATGCCTCAGACATATGCTGAAACTTGTCAATATTTCAGTGGACTCTCAGATGCGAGTCCACCAAAGAGCTCAAGCCACCTTGCAGAGTTCCCTAACCCAGGCTGAGACCCTAGTTAACCCTCCTTCTGCTGGTCATGGCATATGCCAAACTGTAGAACTTCTGCAGATTGAAACTGGGGTGGGGAGGATGACTTTCTTTGTAATACACTAGACTTGGCCCAAACAAATTCGAAGCACTGAATAATTGACACAAATAGAAGAATATACTGTACTTCTCCCAATCATGAAATCCGTGATGAAATCGTTCCAGGTCTCATAGGAGGGAATAGAAGATAAGCCATTGGAAAAATGGTAAAAAGAGGTAGCTACATCCTTTGGATTGCGAATTAGCAGTAATATCTAGAAAATTAAAATATGTTATTTCTAAAGTAAGACGTAACAAACCACTATATAAAGATAGTAACAATCTACTTCATAACAGCAGTTTGGGAAATGTATTGTGCCTCATATATTACTTGCAAAAGTATCAATTTTATTCTAAATCTAGAAGGTGAAATATTTCATTTTACTTCATTGCCTTGTGAAGATTATTGCCTGTAATTTTTAAATTGTCATTTCCAGGTTAACAAATTAATTACGCAGAATTTAAGCCTGGTTTGTTCAATATAAGCATCATTCATTATTTGGGTAGGTGGGGGAAAAAAAATCACACAAATACAAATTCTCTTTAAAACATAATGCTGAAACCCTCACTTTTGACAACACCATATAAAGCCTTATACAGGAAGCCATGTCAAAATATCTTTCAGTACTGAAGTTTTCCCTCACATATCCCTTGTGGAGATGGACACACCATTTTTTTGTTGTTGTTGTCAGGATTCACTGACTTTTGGTAAGATGAATGGCAGTTATTTAGCACACATTTACAAATGTCTGACCTAAGCATTTATTAAGTGTAGTAGTGATTTTGAAAATTAGCAATGAAGTACTAAGTTGGCTTTTAAAAGTCTGCTAGGATGTGTGCTTACAAGACATTAAAATCAGCACTCACCTTGGCTTTATTTTTGAAGACTGACCTGGGAAGATTGTCAGGAAGGAGATGAGTAAGTATAACTCTTCGAGAAGTTAATTTGTTCATTCGCTTTATTAAGAATTGGAAGAAGGAAAGTGGATAGTTCGATTAGTAGACATATTCTCTTCCATGATAAAATCTTACTATGGTAAAACATTTCTTTGTTAAATTTATCAACAGTTTTTGGCTAATAGAAGTACTTATGCTTGCTAGGTATTATCCTGGGATCTCAGAGGACTGGACTGAGTAGCTCTAATCTGCAAAAGCCCCAGAGAAGGAACATCTGGAAAGATTATCCATTGCTAATTCTCTTCAGATAAATGGATTTAATGTGTTTACATGAGGGATCAAATCTAAAGAGAAGAAGTAGACTAACTGGCAGGAGGTGAAAGCTAAAGGATCGTAATGAAAGAGAAAAGGTGAGGAGGAGGAGCTAATGGAAGAAACAAAAGCTATTCCTATGTTATTTGACTTTTCATAAAACTTCCTAAACATAAAATGTGCTACAATGAATTTCAGTAGTTCCTGCTTTCTCTCAAACCCTCTATAGTATGTGAAATTCTTCAGCATTTGCAAGACATCAGATTCATCCTGGGCAGATGCAGTCTATAGAGAAATGGTCAGAGATCTTATCAAAGAGTGGAATATTTAACATACCATATATTAAGTATTTGAAACACTGAATTTTAGCAACTTTAATAAGTATTCTGTGCCCACCTCATATTTTTCAACATCTCCAATTTCAAGGTAAGGGAATTCTAGTTCTTCCTCATTTACACTGTTTTCTTCATCTTGATTTTTCTTTTCAGATATAGTGACCAGATCAGTTAAGATCTGACCTACCCAGTTTGTACCTGAAGGGGAAGAAAAACACAGAATTATTTGTGAAACCTTTGGAATAAGCAGAAATAGATTCGCCAGGAGATTCAAGAGGTGGTTAGTCCTAACAGGCGAGTTGTCCGATGCATTTTCGTGTAATACAGTCATAGCTGATTACCTGAACACTCCTCAGGAGTACTGAAAATACCTTCTCCCTTTACAAGGGTACATTTCTCCAACTCAAATGACTAAGTAACAGTAACCTGTGTATTATAATTTAACTTAAAAAAGGGAGAAGAATCACTAGGGTACCAATGTAATAGATTTTTTATTGTGACAAATACAAGTGGAGACTGGGGTGGTAAACCTGTAGCTCAGCACCTAGTATACTATATATGGTTTCTCACATGCTATGTAGGATTATTCTGGGAGGAAAGATGAGTCACAAAACACGAATATACTCCTCCTCAGTCACAAAACCACATAAAGCTGAGTGAACCCTGAACAACTCACTTTATCACTCCCATGTATGTTTAGGTGTTTGCAGGTATCCATATGTGTGTACATATATATATATATATATGTATATATAGATATATGGATACACACACATCTGCATCTTCTCCTCTAACAGTTTAAAAAATGAGCAAATCTAGATCCAAAAATTGTGCTGTGTGACCATTTTCTCTGCTAATATGCTGGGTTATATCCAAAAATTAAGGTTTTAAAGTGACATTTCTGATATATATAAATTATATTTTTATTCACAGCATGAAAGAGGGCCTGTAGAGAACTCCCACCTTTAGTTTATCATTTCCTGACTTCTGGACATGGAGTTTCTACATCTTTGCCATTACAGTATTAATGGCCACATTTTGGTGTATAGCACGTCTTAGAGAAGAGAGCATGATAAAGCAGGAAACACTTCTCAAATTTTTAAAATGTTACTATTTACTGTAGACATCCTACTGCACAAGGAGAGAAAGAGTTACATTAAAATAGATATGTGACTCATCTAATCCAAATCTTTAGCTCTGACAGGGACCAGTGTAGTGGTAAAAGCAGTTTCAGGTAAAAGCAGCAAAGATGTAGTATAAACTAGCAACCCCAGCAAAGATCTCCTCTTGATTTCCTGATAGTCAAAGGTCAGTGCAACCGTTTCAGACTATTATGAAAACAATTTTTTCATAGTTACGAATTTCAGATATTCTTGATATCTGTGTGAAAAAAGCTAAAGAATATGCAACATAGCACATGAAGACATCAGAAGGTCAGTTGTCTGTAGAAATATAAAGCTAGGGGCTTTACAAACACAACTGTAAGAGCAGAACCTGTAATGTCAGCAGATCTAGTTATTTCTGGTATGAGAATTATATTGTGATTCCCTCCAGTTCATGCATTTTTATTCATAAATATAAATTTTAAATTAAAATAAAATATTATACATTTTATCAAAGAATGTCAGATGCCATTTTTCCATTCATTTGAAAAATTCTGTATATGATATCTTCATACTTCATTGTGCTTTTGGAGAAAAAAATAATTTTACAAAATTTTCTGAAAATTCTAAATACTACATACTTCCTTCTCATTAAAGAACTTTTTTTTTTAATGAAGAAAGCAAACTATATTCACCAGATTTAGGGTATCCTGCCAAAATGACATCATCAGTTCTTGCTTCAAAGGACTCCATGGCTCTGAATACTTCAGGACTGCAAATAGTAGTAGGGTAGAGAATCCCCTTGTAAGAAAAAAGTAGCTCTTCACGGTCCATTGTGTTAGCAGCAACTATTGCTTTATCTATCAGATCAACAAATTTCTTCCTTGATTTCTCCATTCTTCTCTCTCACACACAGGTTCTTTCACAGTATGAAATGCTATGCAGAGAAGGAGAATCACAGATTACTTTTATAGGGCCTTTTTTTCCTCTCTTTTCTTTTTTCTTTTTTACATCCTGTGAACAGTTTACTACTCTTTCTGAAACCGTAAAATAATACGTAACTCCAGACAAAGATATTAAGTCACCCGAACACTTTGAAATCAACAGAAGTTGAAAATAACAAGAAAATTTAGAAAGTTTAATTGCATCTTAGGTTAACATTCTCATCTAACTTCAAAGTATCATATACCAAAAATCTACAAATAATTGCAGCACAGAGTTTGTGAACATAATATTTCAAAATAGAAGAACACTCAGTATAACTAGGGTTTAAATTGCGTAATCAAATTCCTCATGGCAATTCTGTTCTTTTTGGTATTCACTCTTCTGGGATCTTTTGTTATATAACTCGTCATGCTCACCAAATTGGGGTCAAAAGTGTTGAGAACGGGAGAGTGTTCACTGTGTTAGTGAGCTGTGGACTGTCCTGTGATGGTGGCCAGCTGCTCCCTTCAGCTGGTGCATGGGAAGGCACAAGCATTAGTACACTCTTTGCCATTGCTTTTCTCTTCTAATTGGACTGCAATACTAAACTTCAGCCTTCTGTAGTTTACCTAAGAATGATTAATTTATACACATTATTTCCTTGATTATCTCAATCATTGTTTAATGCTGATTCATCATTACTGATTTGATAATAGCCTCAGTTATCATAATAAGCATCTATAATGCCCTTCAGGTGAAGAACCTCTGACTCCATGGATCTCACTAGAAAAACTACAATGAGGCCCAGATTTAGTGGTATGTGAGTCACATAAGAATGGGCCACAAAGAAGAGAGGAATGAAAAAAAATATATATATTTCCCCCCAAAAAATTCATGACAAGCATCTAAATTTCATTCTTTCTTATCTCTGTCTTCTCTCAGGCACTCCAAGCAAGAGGGCTAGCAGCTGAGCACCTGCATGCTCTTACCATTTGCTCACCCGTAGGGATTCATGCCTGGGCACTGAGGTATGCTGCAGTGCTGGCAGGCAGAACTAGCTCTCATTTTGACATCAATTTTGATTAGTCAATAGAAGTCTTATGCTTTTCCTTTTATCTCTTTTTTTCTGTAAAGCTGTGTCAGTATATAAAGACTTTTGAAGTGCGTAGGGTGTCTGAACCAAGTGGGCATCATATGACTCCTCTCTCATCCATTTGTAGAATGAAATGGGTAGCACCAAAGTGCAGCCAGCTGGCACCGTCTGCAGTCACTTCTCTGGCATAAGCAGGAGCTGTACTGGCTGCAGTAGAAAGAAACTAAAGGACTAATTTGCTATCTAAAGTGTTGGAAGGATTTGTACAATATTTGGGGTAATATAAAGTATTTCTGCTAGAAGTCACTGTTTTATGAAATATTCTCATATATATGTGCTGATTCTTTATGTGTAAGCAGACACACTAGCAAAACATGAAAGCCTGTTTTATTTATTTATTTATTTATTTATTTATTTATTTATTTTTACCTTCCCTTAGTATGAAACTGTCATGGACTAAAGCTAAAAAAAATCTCTTTAAGTGTGATTTTTACCTACTGGCAAAAGAAGGGTAGTGAGAGTAGGCATTCCTTAATCAAGAGAAAAAGAGAAAAAACATATATAAAAGGTTGATATCTCAGACAACAACGTGGACAAGGATTGCCGTGATGGAAACAGCTCATTTCACTCCCACACACCACTCCTGACAGAATATTCTGGAAAAAGTTTGAGACAGAAAATCCAGAGAATTTCCAGCTTTTTTTTTTTTTTTTTTTTTTTTTTTTTTTTTTTGCCACAAAAGGCAATCAGGCCAATTATTCTTTGGAGGCATGTTTTATCCTTAGGAACCAACAAAACAGTATTAGTGTAGAAAAACCAATTAGAAGACCTAAGTCACAAGAAGAGATTATGAGTAGAGTTAAATTTTTTTGGCAAAAATAGCAGGATTAAGATTCAGTAATGTGAGCCTTTGATACAGCCATCTGCTATAACACCTTAGCTGAGAGATGGGAGGACTATATCTTGCACTGTACATGTTACATAAGAAAGACCCTCCGATCCTGCCAAATCCTGAAAGAGGAGACTGCAGGAAAACATCAGCTGGTTTAACGTTTCTAAGAAGCAGCTTTAAAAACATGGAGATTAAGAATAGATTAAAGGATTTGGTAATTTCCAGATTAACAGTATTTGCTATTCAAGTGACCACAATGCCTCTAAAGGTTCCTGACTTCCCATAAAGTGTCAGACCTGATCTCTCTTGATCGTGGAGCTTTGAAGAAAGAAATTGGTGACCTTTCCTGTGATAGCTGCAAGACACTACCAGATGACAATTGCCTAGTGAGCTGCTCTGCTTATGTGGATCCATTTTCTGTTAAATGAAACACCAAAGCAGCCTCCAAACATACACTCAAGACATTGCGCACTCAGATGTTAAATGGGAAAAAGTATGTCTCTGTAATTATTGCTATGAACTGCATTCATCTCTGTCAGACTCTGGAAAGGTCTTCCATAGATTAGTCTTCCAAAATGACTCCATCAGATTTAAGATTTGGACCTTGATGCATTCATGCAGCTATCCCAATATCCCTCTGATAATCCATCAACCCTGGGGGAACATTTCCCTGGCTCCTACAACTGAGTCCATGAAAAGCAGAGCATAAAGTGGAATTGGGCTCTATCATGGAAATGCCAAATGTGGTCATTCCCCCCCTGAATAATTTAGCCTGTGCTTTATCAGAGGGGAGTCAAAGCCTCCAGACAGAGACTGGGGTGATAGGATATGATTCTTCAGCTGAGGGGATGGGATTTACTGGGAGTGGGATTACAGCAAAGAAAGGACTATAAACCATACTTACTTCTCTCTTCTGCTACTCTGAATGAAGTCCTGTTCCTTCTAAAGCTCAAAGGTGTTTTCTTCGGTTGATTTCAATAAAGTTCACCCTCCTCAATTTTTTCTATATCGTGGAATGCTACTTGCCTTAGATAAACTAATCGTTGCGACAACATGAGGAATAAATCACTGTTTATAAATTCAGTTAAAAAAAAATAGTTTTTCTAGTTAAAAATCAACCAGCCTCACCCAATTACACTTCTAGATGGAAACACTCCAGAGAGTGTATTAGTTGCTTTGCTTTGAAGGTCTGTAAGTGAAGGCTTGGTAAACTACCACTGCAAGAAACATGCCCAGCTCTATACCTCTCAGTTTCCCAAAACTGCTGGAGTCCTTCTTTACCACCATAAAGAAAGACCCCATTCAAATGATTAAGCAAAAGAACTGAGTTCCCAAGGACATCTTTACTTGGGTATGAACATCTTATTTGGTGGCTGCATAATCTTTTTACCACTTTTTACCATTATTGTGCTGTATGCATGTGCCCTTATGTTAATGCTATAGCAATCTTCTACATATTAGGTTCAGAATTAGATATGAATTAACTTAAAAAATTTTCATAGATCTTCCTATTTTGACATTTACAAGATCTGATGGTTCAAAAGATTATTATGCTGTCCAGTTTTAAGAGAATGTAGAATTAATCTTGGTCCACACATCCATGTTCCTAATATAAACTCTGTTAAAATCTGGGATCCATGAATTAGCAGTATGTGAGCCCTTGATCTTATCAATAGCTCACACCTGTATGTCCCTCGAATTTTAACTGAGGGGACTCCAGAAGGGCAACTGTCAAGTATCAAGAGTACATGATAGCAGGACATACTGAAATAGAGATGAAAAAGAATTAATCCTCTGTACGTGATCTAGGGTCATTTTATATACCCTATAAAATACTGGGGTTTTTTGTTTTTTTTTTTTTTTTTTTTTTTTTTGTTTTTTTTTTTCCTGAGATGTAATCCTTTGTAGAATTATGCAGAATCCTCTTTCACTTTTTGATTTTTCTTCCAAACAGTAGAGTCTTCTCAGTTAAGCTCATCTTCCCAGACCTAGGCTTATCATATCACGTTAGACAACAGTCAAAACACAAAAATACAAAAGTATACCCAGCTCTGCTTTCTGCTACCCAAAGTTTCTCATTTGTCTCTTCTAAACTTAATTCTCACAGCTCTTTTCAGCCTCAGCTTTGCTATCTCTGGAGAATTTCCACTTTTTTAATCCCTTTGCTGGAACAAGGTAGGAAATAAGCAATTTTCCCCAGCTTTCAACATCTCTATTAATACATTGGCTAGTGGCCAAAGTACAAATACAAAGGTTAACTGCTCTCTCCCTCCTGTTAATTATTTACTGGGTCCTGAGGACAGGTGTGCCAGAAAAGACAAAGCATTTCTTGTCACAGAATTCTGGAGTAATCGCCTTTTCATACTAATCTGCACATTCAAGCTGTATGTTAACAAACTCCTCAAACCATCACCAAAAGAAATGCATTTCCTTGGTGGGAGTGTTTTATTTTTTTTGTTTTGTTTTTATTCTGTAGGCCTGATCTATTTTCCATCAATATTGGTGATATTAATTAAAAATAAAAAAAAAAGGAGGAGGAGGCAAAAAAATAAAGAAGAAGTTGCAAAAGGAGGAGTCAGGTCAGTGACCTGATTCACAATGCCAGTCAAAAAGTAACCTGTTGCTCCACTGTACATCCACAGAATATGGCATCAAAAGCAAAGGAGGAAAGGGGATAGAGGGGCAGCAGGAAACAAAAAGAATGTCAAAGCCTTACGAAACATTCACTGATATTTTGAAGAACTTTCTGAGTTTTGCTAAAACAATATATTTCCTGCTGCCTGCAAACCCATCATTAATCCCATTGTGCTCTATGCCCCTGAAATAGTCGAAGCTCTGGAATCTTTAATACAGAAATACAGAAGTAATTATGTCATATACACAAAGTGTAATGTAGAAATGCATATGTGGCCATACCTAAAACACAAGTCTACTAGACGTTAGACAAAACTGACTAAGTACATATCTTGAAACAGGTTATTCAAATGCCTAAGAAAAGTAAAAAATTACTCATGTCACATTCTTTGCAATAAATAGTTATCATTCTAATTTTAGATATATGAACTGCAACACACAAATCAGGATTATCAAAACAAATATAACTTTTTCAGTAGGCCACAGGAGACATAAGTGAGTGTATTCCTAGAAGAGCTGGAAATATCCAGCTGGGGTCATAAACCTAGTCGAAAACATGTGTTTTCACAGAGAGAAGATAATTTAATTCTTATCTAAAGATCATTTTCTGTTTCTTTCACTTAACTTGTGAAAGATAATTAGTTTTATTTGAATATTGTTCTATGAGGATTAGAAAGTCAGGTAAAATAAGCTACAAATCTTTTCTGTTTTTTTTCTTTTTTTTTTTTTTTTTTTGTTCAAAACATGCTTTTCCATGGATTTTGTTAAGTCCTCATCAATGGACATTGTAAATTAATCCTTTGGAAAATTTAAAGTAGAACTGCCAGCTAATGGCCTGTGGGCTAATTCAGCTGCTGATTAGCTGGCCACAAGGCCAACACATGGGCACCATCAGCCAGTTTTCAATCTTGGCCCATGCCCTACCACTTTTTTTCACCTCTCCTAAGTTCCTTAGACTGGAGGACTAAGCAAGCTGAACGTGGTCTGCTCTGTGCATTTTGGAGTGGGACAAGGTCTCTGTTGTGTACAGCTGGGACTGAGGTTTGGGATGTAGGAGGAAGACATAGAGCTCTGCCATGGGAGTGCAGATAGGGCTACAGAAGAGATGAGCTGATGTAAGGAAACAGGGAAGAAAACAGTAAATTGTGCGTCTCTTCTCTAGAAACACCCAATTCTCAACTACCTATGTGCAGTTTAGTCGGACTGAAGATTAATGGTAGCTAGTGTTGGAACAACGGTTACAAGCTCAGACACTGCTGAGTTGCTTCCAAGATGATCTTAGCAGCATAACTCTTTTTGGCATCATCATGGCTAACAAACCCTAAGAGATATGAGGTGGCTCCCTGCAGAGGTTTTGCAGATGTCTGTGCTGTATTTCCTAGCACTCTGCATGTAGCACTAGACCTAAGCTGTCTTGGGTCATACTGCTCTGTGCCTTAGCAAAAAGTTTTTTCCCAGAAGAAATACATGAAGAGCTCATGAATCATTTCCTCAGGGGTCAGCTTGGACAAGCTGATGCTGGATGGACACTCCAAGCCTTGCTAGACACAGGCTAGAAAAGTTTGCCTCTCAGTACAGGGCTCCCCAGTAAGTCATGTAGTAGCCATATAATCAGACTTTCCTGTCCTGAGCACAGTTACTTCATGACTGCCTGTCTTTCCTCTCCTATCTCACGCGGCACTGCATTATTTGCAAATGAGAAATTCTTGTGCCTTATTTTGTTCCCAAGAAAATCCAGTGCTCATGAATAATGAGATATTTCTGTAGAGATGTATGTACCAGACTAATTCACATTCCCTTGCAGTGCCCAGGCAATGCATCTCAGCCCTGAACCCCAGTTCAGCCCTAGAGCAAAGTAGGTTAGTCCACTTGTGCAGCCACTCAGCTTTTCTTGGCCTGTCTCCTGGGAGTGCTCAGTAACTGAGGAGCTCTGCTGAAGACGTTCCACTGTGGACTAGATGTCAAGTGCTCACTGTAAACTCTCTGGAGAATTCTTTCTCTCCATTTTTTCCATGTTCTATCATTTTCTTGCCCTCCTCCTTCAATAAAAAAAAAAAAAAAAAAAAAAAAGTGTATTTTTCCCTCATGGTTTTTGCTTCTTTTTTTCTTACTTTTTTCAGATCTTCAGCAGGTTTGATTCATCCTGCCAATCTATGTTTCGAGCTCCAGCAGGACTCCTTGACTCTTTTTTTCTCTAATTGGATTCCATTGTTACCTCCAGAGTCATTCTTATGAGATGAGCTCATATTTCACTTGGTATACCTTGCACTGGACAATTTTCTCTTCAAAATTCCATTCTGGGGAACTTTTATATCTTAAAGTTAATCAAAATGCACAGTCCTTTTTGATCTCAAGAAAAACACAGATATAAAAACATGAAAGCTTCTCCCTCTTTCTGTTTCCCCTTCCTTCCTTCTTAGTCTCAAGGGCTGCCTCATTGTCACCACTCTCCCTTTTGATCCTAACAATATCCCTTAGCTTTCATCTTTCTTTTCACATTTCCTAATTCAAGTGCATTTACTGTGTTGAGATTTGTTTCATTGTGTAAGTATGAGGGGGGTTTATCTCCAAACACAAAAGATACTAAAATAGTGAGTAAATAGCACAGCTCACCAAACATACTAAGATATGCCTGAAATATATTTCCACACAAAGCTGGGAAAAGGCAAGACTTTTATAACTTTAGAAGATTAGTTGAAGTCTTTTTCTGCCAATACCTATTATTCTACTATTATTTGCCAATACCTATTATTGCTGCCCTCATACAGTTAATGATGAAGCACCTGAATATGTACAGCTTTTAGCATCCTGTTTTAAAGTATCCTTAAAATGATGACAGTTTTCTGGATGCACCTGGGATACAGGTCAGGAACTGCTTCAGGGGCTCGATCCTCCTGGCAGTTCACTGTCTCCCCTCACTGCCTCCAGTCTGAGAAGGCAGAGTTCTTCAGAGTGGCTAGACAGGATGGACACCTGGGACTGGTCCAGTTTTGAATCCATTTCACCATGTCTTGAAGCCTGTGTAGCCATCTGAATATCAATCTTATAACAGCTGTAACTCTGCAGACTTTATCGGAATAACATGGAGTAAAAATCAGCCACAAGGCGATAGGATTCCTGCTAATGTGCAATGACAAGGTAACAAATAACTTTTTTATTCCTGATTAGTTCCAGTGTCGTTCCCATGCTGGGGACTCTGTTCTGTGATCAGCCACAAAGGCTGTTTTGTAACTGGGATCCTTGATTTCCTGTGGAATGGGGGATGCTTAAACTAGCTTTGCTGGCTCACCTAGGCTTTCCCACACCCTATTCCTCAATGGGTTGGTGACATCTCATTGTTTACAATGGTTTTTACTTGATTTTATTTGAAGCTTTGAGGTCTAGAATAAGAACAGTTATTATCTCATACAAAGACGTCTGGGCTGCATAACACAGTTTTTTGGTAAAGGGCTTATTGTATACAACCCAGATCATACTGTGGAAAACCATTGTTTTACTCATTAGGCTTTATCCTCTCATACTTGTCTTTCCTTCCAGTGGAGTTCCTGCTAACAAAGTGATCTCCAGTTAATTTGAAATGTACTGACTAAAAGCAAGCTTTGGAAGAAAAGCGGTAGAATGCAAAATATTACCCTTTTCCAAACCCATTAGGTTGGAGAACTGTAGGATGAGAGAGAAACGGACTGCTTTGAAGAGCAGATAAACAGCTGGTCTAAGGAAACACTCTGATGAGAAAAGAGTACTGAATGTTTAAATAGCTGATTCCTGAACTATATTTCCTCTACAGAAATATTAATGCAGCATCTTCACAGAGCAGGGAGCAGAAGCAATCTGCTGCTATTATAGGGAACTGACTTGCAGAAGAAAACTTACTAAAGTGAACTGTAGATTTGTTAGAAGCTCTCTTTCCTAGTCTGGAAGTTTAAAAGAGATTAAAAAACATCCCTATTCTGTGGGGGGGGGGGGGGGTGAGGGGAAGGTCCAGCACTTGCACTCTGCATCTGAACTATGCGATTTCTTTCTCCACTTGGGAACTAGCAGGAGAAAAGTATTCCTGGGACTGCAGGTGAGACAGAGTTCCCACTTTCAGGTGCAGAACCTTCTCCCACCATGATCTGCAGCAGCCAGTAGCAGGGAAAAACCCTTCTCAGAGCCTTCTATCAAAAATTATGCAGTTCAGACACTGCAATGAGCGTAGGACATGTTGAGTTTTGTCAGCTGCATAAAGTTACAGAGATGCTGTTCTACTTCCCAGGGAAGGTATATGCCCTGTCTCAGATGCATATAAGGACCTAAGAAAAGCTAGAGAATACAGTTGCCCTTGGGGTCAGCATACAGGCTGCCTGCTCAGTGCAACTGGCTGTTACAAGCCTTACTGTGCTCAGATATGGCAGGTTTCTGGAAGTTTCACTGAAGTTTAGCCAAGAAGTTTCTTCTGAGGTCTTCTGAAAGTCCTTAAAGGTTAACGTCTGGATCAGATTTTCACAAAGATCCGCAGTGAGAGCCAAGACACATCCCTCCAAGAAAAAATACCTACTGTTAATACGGCATTGCCAGGTACCTTGAGCTTCCAGGAGCCCTCACATGAAAGTCTGCAAGTTTGAAAACTGCTTCACTTTCGACTTCAGAGCAGACCTGCATGGACAGAAAAAGTAGCTAGGACCAAGGCCTGACCAGGAGCTTCTCCCAGTCACTTTCTCACATTCAGGTCACTCAGGTAAATCCTAGTTCCAAATCTTCTCCTTACAGCAGTGGATTAACAGGTAAAGCAACCACTAGTGATTATTAATATCCCCAACATTATCAGAAAAGCTGATACCTGCAGGTAACCAAAGGATATCACTCAGTGATGTAGCTTGAGAAAAAATGGCTATGGATCAGCCTCTTGCTTCTCTGACTGTCACCTCACAGCCAACTCATGGCTCCTCTCAAACTAGGACCAGATAACACAGAAAGACAGGTGTGGGAGACATTGGAGATCCATGAAACAATTTAAAAGGCAGCTATAAGCCGCAGCTTTATTTTACTGTGACTAAATCAATTCTTTAAAAAAGTAGTGCATACATGCAAACATAAACTGTATGTTTTATTACAATCATTCTGACTAAGTCAAATAAAAAAAAAAGATGCTCAAACTGGCATATTATGGGTTAATTAGATTCAGATGCAAAAAAAAGTATAACACCTAACAGAGACTATATAGAGCAAACTTTGGCAGTAGATACACATCAAAATTACCCAAAGCTATGCAAAGAGAGGCTGATATACTGCTTGTAAAAAGATAACTACACTTTAAAAAGATTTAGCTACTATTGTTTTAAGCACAGCAAGGCCTCCTTCATTTTTATCAGTGTTTAGCATAGATTTAATTCAATTTCCAATGAAGTCAGTGAAAAAAATTCCCTTGATTTGAATTACATTTGGATCAGAGCTTAGCTCTGGCAGAAATCTGTCTGCCAAGTAGTCTGAACTGAAACAAAGTCTCCAGGTATCAAATACTCCTAAGCAGTCCAGCAAGTCTGAAAAGCTTAATAATAAAAGGGGAAATTACATATTTCCTTAAGATGGTATATTGTGAAACATAGCTGTTAGATTTATCTGTAAGTGATTAATTATAATACTGTCTGGTAAAGGAACACCATTGCAGTATGCCAAAGGCCTTACATTTAATATTAAAACCTGACATACACTGCTGACACTATAAAGGCAGCTGTAGTCTGATAAAATTTATCTGCAGGATAAATTTTATCTCCTGGATGTCATGCAATTGCACTCTTGGTCAGAGTTCAGGAAATGCTTGCTTCAAAAGTTCAGTTTTATCCTTCAGGCTTTGCAATACACTTCATATTTTAACCTTGTTCCAAGAGTGGTTGCTGCTAAGTGATCCTTGTACATTTTGTCCATTTCCAAGTTATGCTTTTCCTCAAAAAGATTCCTCCAGTCGCTAACACCACCTACAAAGAAGCAATATTGATGCTCTATCGATACTGTAATGCATAGGTTTTAATATTCATTGTATTTAATTTCTCAGAGTGATTCATTTATGTCCCTTTGCGTGTTCAGCAGAGTATTTTTCTTACTTTTTAAATATTTTTGGATTTAATTCCTTTTCAAGTTTGAGTGCTTCTGCTAGTCTGTGGGATCCACTGAGTAAGATACCTTGTTCCCTAGCTTTCTGCTTCACTTACCCAGAAGATGGTACCAGCCTTAGGGTAGGGATGAGCAAATAGACACAAAGTAACTACTGGGTTGTGATATGGGTGAAATAAAGTTAACTGGCCTGATTTTTGTTCATTTTAGTACATCAGCAGGACAGTTATTGCAGTTCAAGACCTCTTCACCAGCTGCTTAGTTATTCCTGCCATGATGGCTGTAATGCTGGAGTTACTTCAGTACAGGATGACACTGCCAGTCAGGGGGAAAAGGAAGAGGGGCTCATACTCTGAAAAAAATAATATTGTCTTTCCAGAAAGCTGATGACTCCTCAAAAAGCTCCCATAGATTTTTCAAAAAGAGTGAACGTCTCCTTGAAAGAAGGACTTACTTAGTGGTCCTAATGCTGCCCCATTTTACCCATGGAACCAATGAAGGGAACTGACTTAGCTGCCTTCCCCTCCCTAGGCTGTTGAGAGTGTTATTCTGAGGAGCAACAGTACCCCGTCATCCCAAATGAAGAACAAGGAGCAGCACTGCTGTCTACCTCAGGCTGGACAAACTCTATCATGCTAAATGTCACCTAATTTCTGCCACTGCTGCCACAAGACTAGATTTCATTTCCTTTGAGCTGCAGAGGAGGATCACCAACTCCCTGACTCTCCCCAGCTCAAGTTACTTGACTTTGGTCAGTCAGATGAATACAGTTACAAAGGGGGAAAGGTGTCCAAAAAGCTGTATGTTAAGACAGCTGAAAGACTGCTGTGAAATAACCTTCAAAATTAGGAAATTCTGTTGAAATATCCATCATTGTACAGTGCGAATATTCAGCTAATATTTATGAAAGTAAAATTTCTCTGTTATTACACTGACTAATGAAGCTATAGTATGCCTATCAATAAAAAGGCTGAGAATAGTATCTTCAGAATGGATGGAAAATTCACCTTTACGGAAGAGTAGATCACCAAATGCCCCATGAGTGTCCTTAGAGTTCTTCTTCATAGATTGGAAGCTGCTTCTCTGCACAACAGTGTGAATTTCTTCTTCATTCAAAGAGAACTCAAAAAATTCAACTATTTTTTTCACTCCTAAATATGTATTCTGTTAAGAAAAAAAGTAGCACACTGGATATTATCCAAGAAAACACATTGGTTCCTCCCTGTCACCTTCCCACTCTCTGGTCATCTATTCTAGCTCCACATTGTTGTATAAAGACAGTGATGCATAGAGGTGTCCCCAGGGTGAATTCAACTAATTGCTGAAATCAGGACTTAAATAGTTGAAGTCCTGTGAAAATTAGTTAAGTCCATTACACACACAGCGATGAAGACATGCAGAGAAGAATATGTGCATCAATTCAATCCAGAGTTAACTGAAAATTACATTAAAATATTTTAGATTCATATTATAAAAAGTAAGAAAATAAGAGGAGAAGAGAATTGTTTAAATTCAAAAAATTGTCCTTTTTTGTTATTGAAATATCAGCAAAAAAAAAATCAGGAAATACATTTCTGAAAAGGAGAGTATTGCAACATTGCATTGTCTCATGCAGTACAGCAGTGTGTAAACCTGTGCTGCATTTTTTTTTCCTAAGATAGACGGTTACTTTATTTTAGAGTAATTCCTCCACTGTATTCCTTTTGCCCTTTACAAAACACTATCTTTGTCCAATCTGTGGCTGGATATCCATGATCTGACATTCATGGACATGCTTTGCATGTAGTCATATGTGCATCTAATATATGACCTCTCAAAATCATCATCAGTCTGTACTTTCTGAGTTATGTGTATAAACAGACATGACTCTATGAAATAATTACTTTCCAAGCCCATAGCTGCAGGATATCAGAAAGAAATAGCTGGGCCAGGCTAAAGACTGTGTCAAATGTCATGGTTAGCAAATCCAGAGAGGTGCATATTTGCCCATCCTGCTTAGAAATACTGCTGATGTGGTATTTATACAAGCTTTGTATACAATTTGTATAGGTATTAACCACCCATACACTGTTTCGGTTGTCTACACCACCGAAGCCTAGAACTTGGACCCCAAACTGTGGTTTGCAAGCTGAAGTACTTCATCTTATGCATGTCTTCAGACTATGAGCACATCTACATCATTTCTGTTTACAAGGTAGACAATAGGGATGCATAATAGTCTGAAAAAAAAATACAACAAATCCTGTGTTTGAAAGATGCAGGAACCATTAGTGTACATCGAACAGTGCTACACTTACCTCTTTTACTTCTTCAAAACTTATAGGCATAACATTTTCACTGCCAATGTATTTGTTCCATTCAGAAAGATAGTTGAAATAAGACCCCCACGGCACTGTATAAAAGTCGGGAGGCATTTATATTAATTTTTTTATTTATATCCATTTATAAGGAACATTTATATTAATTATAATAATTACATGATGACATATTGGTAAAGACTGAGTGCCTGTTTTCCTATCTAGAATCAATGTAGTAACTACAGAAAGGATTCTCTTCCAGATAAAACCATGACCTTGTTCTACGTGAAAAAGGCTTTAGAAATGAATACTTCCTTAGCATCTAGACAATGCCACAGAGATGATTAGGTCAGGTCAGTGTACTAAGAAAAAATTATGTACATTTGATCCATTGGATACTTTATTTTGGAAATAAGTATTATACTTTAGCCACATAATAGAGTTAGAGATACAGATATTTATGCTTTTGTTGGGTTTTTATTATCATTACCTCCTTACCCTTAACCATGCTATTATTAATTGTTAGTATTATTTTTACATTTGAAAGTAATGGAGAGATTCCTTGAATAACAAAAAGCCATGGTGAGTAATCAAAGTTTCCTTAATGACTCTAGAGTTTTCCTTTAAGTATGTCTTCACTGCCCAACTGAGCTGAATGAACTATAGGAGATCTTCAGAATTGGGGTTAGCTTAATCAAACAGAGAGCATCCTAAATAAAATCCATTTTCTCTTTATTGCATTCTGAAAGGGCCACAGTAGGCATTTGCCTGTCCATGCCTACATTCAAAGACTGTCTAGTAAAATCATTCTACTAAGGCAATTGGAAGAGGGAGTTATGAGAAAGCCATTGTTAAGGCAATATAGTGTTTGTGTTAGAGATTACTCTGTGTTGATGATCAAAGCAGTGAGAGTAAAACGTGAGTAACCATGAGTGAATACTTCTATTAAGGGAGAGTACAATACCTTTTCCAGCCATGAAGTCTTCAAAGAAACCATCCCAAGATTCATAAGATGGAAAAGGAGAAAAGACTAGGCAAAAATGATAATAAGACTTTGCTAAATCTTTTGGATTGCGGAGCAATAGCAGTATCTGGAAAATGTAAATGCAAATACAGACACAGGTCTTAGGAAAGGGCTGTTATAGAAAAATAGCAATTTTCAGTTTAACTCCCCCAGCACTGATCTCTTGGACTATGTAGCCTTGAAGTATTGATTTCACATTATAACCAGTGTCTGAATTATTTCAAATTATTTATTTTAAGCCATTTATAGTGAAAGGATTTTTGTATCAAAATCAGATAAAATGATAAAATGAGCAAGAAAGTTCAAACTTCGGTAAAATGATGGTATTCTTTGCCGAATGAATTGTGCTCACAGTCCAGCCTCTTGTGATACTACAAGAAAGTGGTCCCAATAGACTGCTAAAGAAAATCTAAATTGGCATAAAAAAATCATGAAGTCAATATGTCTACAAAACATTAAAATGAGCACTTACTTTAGCTTTGTTCTTGAAAATGGACTCAGGTAAATTTTGAGGAGCCATATGGGTACGTATAAGTCTTCTTGGAGGTAATTTCTTCATCCGCTTCATTAAAATTCAAAAGAGAGAACATTAAATGCATAATTAACATAACATAGTTAATCTGAGTATCTTATGCATCAGCTTACTAAAACTTTCATTTGGGAGAGGAGAAACTTTTTTGAGAAACTCCTCAACTGGGAGAGGAGTAAAGTTTTTCCTGGGACCAAATGCAGTGTATTTTGAGTAACCTTAACATAAAAGCCCTTAATAATAGTTGTTTAGGGGGGAAGTTTTCTCTGACCTATTTCAAAATATGAGCTCATGCTTCCTCTTTATATGGTGAGAGAAATTTAAAAGTATTGAGTGAGATCTTGGTGGGGAAGATGAGAATGGCATAGCCTTTTGTAACCAAAATAGAAGACTCTGTTGAGACTAAGAAAAGAGGGGAGAGGGAATAGTGGAAGGGAGAAGTTGAAATTAATTTTGGAAGGAGAGAAGGCTGGAACAAAGAAGAAGGTTGTGGGAAAACGAATATCATAGAAAGTCCTGAGCAAGTGTCTGAACTCTAACATATGGTGGCAGAAGTTTCTGACCAGCACTATCTGTATCTAACCTCCTCCTTGTGAGCTGCTCCAACAGCAGAGTCTCCTTAGACCTGAGAATCAAGCTGTCTACTCCTCTCTAGGGCTTGTCACTCTGAATAAAAGCGTATTAGCCAGATAGTGCAGAGAAACCTAACTAGTCGGACAGATGCTGTACTTTCTTATGAAAAATGCCTGCCTCTGAAAAACAAAAAAATATATGCATCTGATGCTAATAAGAAAATGTTGCAGGGAGAGCAGCAAAGCAGAAATAGATTGAATTGGCTTGTTGGAGGGACTACAGAAATTACATTTGGGATTATCATCTCTGGCATGTCATCTTGTGTTGCATAACCTTTTTATTTGTCTTTGCATGAAACTTCTGCTTCATAATCTCTACAGAATAAAATTGGATTCAATTTTTGAAAGTATCCCACACAGACCTTCTGAACCTTTTTTCCTTACAGGGCTACATGGTTAGAGCATTCTGCAGTTGTCCATAGTACTTACTCTGCAAAAATGTATTTCATATCACCTAAGTTCAGTTGTGAAATGACATATAAGCTTCAATGCCCACCTCATATTTCTCAGGATCTCCAATTTCAAGATAGGGAAATTCTTCTGGCATATCACTGTGATGATGTATTTCATTTTTATTGTTCTTTACAGCTAATGCTATTAAGTCACTTAAGATTTGACCAAACCAGTTTGTACCTGGAAGCACAAAGAAAAGAGTTACATGGAAAACTTTAACCATAGTGTTACATGCAATATATGAAATGGTGCATGAAAAGGATCAGTGGAATCTCATTAGTTAAAAAAAAAAAAAAAAAAAAAAAAGAAAAAGAAAAAGAAAATACTTGCTAGTGTAGAGATTCACAGTCACAGAAATGAGATGCTGAACATTGAACAGTACCCCAAAATATGCCTATTCTATGGAATTTAAAGCATTACTGAATCCTATAAGGAACTAATTGTGGTCTCTTCTGCTTTGGTTAGGATAAAGGCAAGGAATGTCTTACTGAGTTTGTATCAAATCATAAAATATGAAGAGATTAAAATGCTACTTATTGTTCTAAATAAATTTCTCTGCTAATTAACAGGATAGTTTTAAGAAGGGCATTGACTGGTTGGATTGTACAAGAACATTAGCAAAATCCATGAAGAAATAATATGGTTTTGCCACAGATCAAGTTCTCTCTCTGATCTTTTCCCTAGTCTATCAAAATTCCTCTTAGCTTGAACTGACCCTGATGTAACTCATAGTCAGTGGAAATTACCATAAGCTTGATTTTTCTCTTTTATCAGGTCCATTATTTGTATAAGCACATGTAGATAATTAAAACTTTAAAGGAGTCATGCAGACACTTCTAACAGAAATGTTAAGACTGCTGTGAATGCAGTAGGAATGGGATGCATATCTGCAGGCATCAGGAGAAACAGCAGAGCAAGGGTTAAAAGGATGACTAGTATTGATAACAAAGGACACTTCACAGCAATACAAATAAAGAATGTGTTGCTTAGTCATCAAGCCAGGAAGGCCAGTACTCTGACAAGATCACAGCACCACAACTTGTCAGCAGAAGACCTTGCACTTTGGAAAGAAGAGGAAATCAGCAAGGTTATAGCATATCCCATCCATGTGCCATTCCTTTTCCTCTTGGCCCAACAGGAAAACAGACTATAGCCCTAAAAAGCTTAAAATGAGGATGCACAATGGGCCACAGACTTGCCTAAAATCTGTGGAGGCTGGAATAAAACACAGCAAAACAGAAGGATCACATTGAAATAATGTCCCCTTTCAGTCTGAGTTCCTGTGACTTCTGTGATTTGCTATGATGAAAAATGTTAACAGTTGTATTTTGGTAGGACTGAAATATTTCGTATCGCTCATAGGAAGGGGAGTGTACAACATTGCACATGAAAAAAATTTAGGCAGTTTTATACCAAAGACAATTTTGTTGAATTTGCAAATAGAAATGTCACTTTGCTCTCTCATCCACCTCAACACAACCTGAAATAAATATTTCATGGTTCTAAATGCAACACCATTATTGCATTAATAGTCATCGTAGCAGTAGTAGTACTGCTATTATTATTGTTGTTATTCTTACTATTATATATGTTCTGATTATCATTATTACTATGGTATCCTCCTTTGTGCAGCAAGCAAAACATACCAGATTTAGGAAAACCTGCTAGGATGACATCATCTCTTCTGGCTTCAAAGGAGTCCATAGCTTTGAATATTTCAGGAGTGCAAAGAGTAGTGGGGTAGACAGTGCCCTTGTAGGTAAAGATCAAGTCTTTACGTTCTAATGCGTCAGCAGCAATCATAGATTTTTCCAGCACATCAGCTAAAGCTGTTTTAGGCTTTGCCATTCCCTTCTCTTCCATTTTTCGTTCTTTATAAAAATCCTCGTTGAGGTGCAATCTTGGGCAGACAGATACAGGCACAGGTCACGTATTTATAGGATATTTGTGTCCGTGTACTTTTCTTAACTCCTCCTTTCCAAGCCCTTTGCATACAAAAATCCTGAACCAGCTGCAGCTGGGTCATTTAAATTTGTCTACTTGATCTCAGTGAGAAATAAACTGGTCACAAAGGAAAAATAAACGAATCTCTTTTTGCTTCAAAGCTGCTTCAAAGACCAGCTAAAAGGCAATATACATCTTCAGGTGTTCATTCTGACTCCATTAACGCTAACACAGCCTCTAGTATATGTTCATTGAATGTAAGATAATTAAGAGCAATTAACTTTCATATTTTGACTATAAATTAATATAATAGCACGGTTAGCTTATCCTGGGAGAATGTGGGGTCTTTTCCAAACATTCTAGAGGGCTGAAATTTGGAATACATTTTGCAAACACAATACAAGTGCATGTGAAATCAATAGCAGATTTTCAGTTCACTTTGGCAATTCTAGAGATTCTTCCTGGCTATGTAAATTAAGATTTTGAGGGCCCAGAAAACAGCAGGAAAAGCAGCAGGAATGTCATCATGTTCACAGGGCCCTGAAAAGAGATTTTATGGCCAAGCCATATATTTGAGATCAAATATTTTATTTATCCATTACAGGATAAATATTGATTTTGGCCAGACTCCTTTGACATGGATCCAAGTTAAAATAAAATCTTTAAAGAATATGATAACCTAATGTTCTATTCTAGAAAGGATCAAAGGTGCATTTAGCTGTGAACACATATTGCGGGAACACAGAGGGTCAGGTCAGTGGGCTCAGTGTGATGAAGCGGGCAGATCAATGGGCTCTAAAAACAGTGAACATCTGTTGGTAGGTCTGATACACAAAGATAGGGTAAATATTTCAGTAGTACTTTGATCTCAGAGGTAAAACAAAATATTGTCATGATTCTCTCCTGTTGCCCAAAGAACTGTGTTAACTTGAATAAAACTAGTAATGTGCACTGGCAGAGATTTGTACTCCTATTAAATAATAAGTACTTTCCAATTAGGAACTGTAATAGATTACACAGGAACACAGATACAGTGCAATAATCTGATCCTACATTCCTAATGACTACAGGCATAGATTAAAATATTTAACAAAATGTACAAATGTCTTTCTACCCAGTGTAGAATAGCTAAGCAAAAGATATATCTAGTTATACTGACATAATAGGAGTTAGGAAACCAAGCTGAGCACATTCTGTAAACCATGTTCTGTACCTACGTCTTTGAAATTGTGAGCTAATAATTTGGACTGGAATTTTAACATGGCAGGTGTTACTTAAACTAAAAACTTTCAATGCTAAAAGCAAGAGAAGCAATAAGCTCTTGATTCATCTTAAAAGTATCTAAGTAGCCCACAGTTCCTTGCTGCAGGATGCTAGGTGTTCAAAGGACAGCAGCAAGTTTATGGAACAGAAATTCTCGGAGGGTTGTTAAATACAGATATTTCCAGATTCAGGAGGTCCTTAAGCCACAAATTGTCAGAGACTGGGAGACTTTTCTGAGGAATCACAGAATCACAGAATGGTTGAGGTTGGAAGGGACCCCTGGAGACCATCTAGTCCAACCCCCCTGCTCAAGCAGGGTCACCTAGAGCATGTTAGAGAGGGTTGCATCCAGGCAGGTTTTGAATATCTCCAGAGAAGGAGACTCCACAACCTCTCATGGCAACCTGTTTCAGTGCTCTGTCACTCTCACAGGGAAGAAATTCCCCCTCCTCGTATTCAGGCAGAACGTCCTGTGGTCCACGTTTTGCCTATTGTCTCTAGTCCTTAGGAATTATCTTTGTTTGCTGGCTCTTCCTTTACTCTTCTCTAATTTTTTTATGTTGGCCACTTCTGTAGGTAGGACACATAGCTAAATGCACCCTTGGTCTGCTCTAGGAGGGGATATTAGCAATCATAATTTTCAAGGAACTTGGACTCATGTCAAAGGTGTCTGGCCAGAATCAATGTTTAGCTTGTAATGGATAAGCAAAATACCTGACTTAAAATATGACTTCAGCTTCAGCACACATTTATATTATGCATTATTTATTTAAAGAATATGGCTAAGCTCTTTCTTGGGTTGCAGTTAGAGAAAGGATCAGTTTTCAGTTTTTATTTCACTCTTCTGTTTGCTTAGTTGACAATTATACTTAAATTAGAGTTTTATCCTAGTCTAGATGTATGTACTTGCAGAGTCTGTGAATATGGTTTGTTTTTATTCTATGAAGAATGGATCATGTCAATATTGTCAATCATCCCAAAGCCTTTCAGGCTGAGAACTTGACCTATTGCCAAGGCAATATTTTTAAGAGAACTTGAGTAAAAATGATCTTACCACTTCTGAGTATGAGAAAAATGGTTGGAAAAAATAGTTTCTTTTTTCTTCCCTTATTATGGCCATTGTGATTGGGTCTAAATTACAAGCCATGGCTCAAGCCTTACCCTCGCCAGACCTTTTTTAACAGGCATTGTATAAACCATGTGAGTTTTGTTCAGTTGCATTTTCTTCTGCATGCTCAAAAGAGGAAGAAAACAAATTTCCCCTACTGGAAATGTTATAATTACTTACTATATAGGTGACAAAATGCTACTAGAATGAGAAAACATTTACTGCTAGCCCACTGTTGCTTTACTTCCATAGGTAGCCAAGACAAAGTATGTTACTGGGGTAAGGAGCAGAACTTTGACTTTATTACTTGCTGTCAAACACAGAACATTTCACAAAAGCACAGATCACACAGGCTAAGGGAGCAGCCAGGAGCAGCTCTGCCCTCTGCCTTATTGAGCAGAGATTTGTAATCCAACTGAAAGTAAAATATCTGTCATGGACTTGGTTCTTAGCATCCAAAAGAGAGTCTTTATTTCAACCTTTTGGCTGCTGAAATAACCAACTAGAAACGATAAGGGAGCAGCGAAGCAGTTTTCTTATGACAGATATTTGAGCACATGGAATAGAGGAGAGTTCCTTTAGCCAGTTTTGTCCATTCTCAGTTCTGTAACCCAGATTCACTGAGTAGCTGGGGTGGAAGGGACCTTTGGAGATCATCTGGTCCAACCCTCCTGCTCAGAGCAGGTTCACCTAGAGTAGGTTGCTCAGGACCATGTCCAGTCAGGTTCTGAATATTTCCAAGAATGGAGACTCTACAACCCCTTCGGACTACCTGCTCCAGCATTTCACCGCCCTCGCAGTAAACTTTTTGTATGGAAATCAAGAAAGCACCTTTATGAAAACCTTGCATAGGTGAAAAGAAATCTTCCATTTCAACTCCAGAAAATGCAAATTAACCTTTTTGTAGTTTTGAATTGGGTGTGATCATTACAGTGTCGTTATTGAAGGAATGTAATTAGCTGTAGGCTGTTGCTAATTGTTGTGCCAAAAGGTAGATGCATTGAACATCATTTAACCACAATAAGATAAAATAACATCTATAAATTCAGAGTAAAAAATATCTAAAGAAAATGTGCACAGAAGCACCGTTGGAAATGTGTTTCAATAGCTGCATGTTTAGCTTCATGCTTTGCATTAAAATTCATATTTTATTATTTTTGCTCTCAAGTTAATAATTCTTGATTAGTCTTCCATTTTTTGACCATTTCTTCATTCTGCAAATTAGTAAAATACTTTTTTCCAATATTAACAATACTTTCAAATAAGCATATATTTTACTTGGAATTTTTTGTATTGAACTCACATATTAAGGAACGTGCAGTTTTAATTACAGATCATTAATTTTTCAGAGTGGTTTACACTTATTAATTGCACCAATGAAGTCCCACAATTCAGAGTTTTTCCAAACTTCAACAACATTTCATAAACTTTGATGTAGATCTGTCTGCTCTCCTCCAGAATGAAGACTATAAGATTGGGGAAATTTTAGGCACTTTGGCTTTAAAAAGAAGTGGAATAGGAGTAGGATTGAGAATATGGTCTGCTAAATTCCCCCAAATTATATTTTGATGAATGTATTTTTATGGGAAGTGAATATTTTTTACTAGGCCCAGCCAATATAATTGGGCTTAGAGTCCCTTCACTGACTGCACTACAGTCCGGAAACCGAATTAGCTGAATGATTTCATGTGAGCCCATTATTGCTCCGAGCTGATATTGAGGAAATATGAGGAGAAAATATTCATGAAAAACATAATTGTCTCCTCATTAAGTTAAGAAAAAGGGGAGTTCGCTTCTTTTATTTCATCCTTTTCAGCATTTTGGCCCTGAGGCCCGCAGTTTTTCCCACTGTGCTAAATTCAACAGCAGATCTTTTTCTTCTTACAAATATTCTTCATCTATATATATAGAACACCATAATAACAAGACTGCTACTGGTCTTTTCAAAATACCACACCTATTAAAAAAATATAGTCCCAAAACTTTAATATAATTAATATCTTTACAAGTAACATCATGTGTTCAAAACAACTGCTTACTTGTATGTATTGACAGTTGTATCTTTGGGAATTTGCCTTTGCAGAAGAGAGCAGAACCTTACTCTTCATTTCTTGGCATTTTGGAGGGGCATTCTTTTCCATAATCTGGAGTTCCTATTTTCAAAACGGTTTGAATATCTTTCCCTGTTGTTCATAACTCCAAAAACTCAACTTTTTTTGACTATCAGATTTTGCTTTGAAAAGTAACAGGCAATACACTGTAAGTTACTGGCATAGAACATACCATTTCTTAGACTTTGAACTAGCCTGATGCTGGAAATGTCTTTGACAAAGTTATGAGAAATTCAGATATGCTTCCCTAAGCATTTCAAAGTGATTTGAGTGCCTTGATTTGTTATCTCCACTTTCACAACTGACTAAACAAAAGCTCCTAAAAATTAATCAGACAGAAGCTCAGGAACGCTGAGTGCACAGAGTGTTTATTTGCTTCACTGGAACTCACAGAGTGTCAGTGCAGTTCTCATGAGTGCCTCGTGAATGACAGGATTTTGGCAAGGCTGGTACTACCTTATGACATTTTGCAAAATCTTGTCTGATCAGCTGCTTGTCCACTATCTGTAATTTGGACTTGGAGCAGACACCAAGGCTGGAGACTGCAGGAAAGAAGAGAGAGAATAGGGGCAGTGAAGTAACTTCTTAATAAAAGTTTTGTTATCGATAAAGATGACCATGCTAATTTCTAGGGTATATCATCATCTTTCTCATCAAAGACTGAAAACTATTCAGACAGAAGGTCAGTAGTCTGGAACTAACTTTCAATGAACTGACTCCTTTATTTGATGCATATAAACAAACTTCACTTTCAGCTGGAACTACTCACAAAGATAAAGTCACTTACAGCCCTGAGTATCTGGATGACACTAGACAGCTAAACTATTTTGTGTGTTTTACCAGTTTGGGCCAATGTAATCAATTTACATTAGTGAGTCAGACTTTGGACATGGCAGGCAAGGCAAGGAGAAGAAAGGAAAGGACGGCCTAAATGTTAAGTCTTTTCTGCCTTTCTAATCATCAAATCTTCAATGCTAGAAAGGACTAAAGGATATGATCAACAGGTCTGATGCCCTGCTCAAGACAAGCCATAGAATTCCATCCGGTAGTTCTTGTATCCTTTATAATTTATGTTTCAGTCCCATATGCTATACAAATCCCTCATCATGAACATGCAGATTATCATCACGTGAACTTTGAAGGGAACTGCATTCGAATGGCAGGGGAGGGGTTCCTGCAAAAGCCTAAATGGTTCTTCATCATCCAACTCTCCATAAGTTTCAACAGAGACATTTGTCCTTTTGAAAACTGTCTTGCTAATTCGCAGTTATTCTGAATTATTTTGGCCACTAGTACCTTTCTTTGGCAGTTTGACACTAATTCAAAGGAGAGCAGTATAATTTATGGAAGTTTCAGAAAACAAATTATTTACAATTAAAGACAAAGCTTTTCTTAGATTGCTAATTATACAGAAAAATAGCTTAATAACTAACCGTCCTATAGAAAGAGGAGCATCATTTGTTAAAAAAGATAGTTGCAAATATCTATATCAATTTAAAATAGATGTACAACTTGGTGTGATTCTTGAACTCAGAGGTAGGTAGATAACCAGGACAAAGATGGATTCCAAAAACCTCTTTGAAGGAATTTCTTTGAAGAGGGGAACAGAGATCCACCTGTTCAGTTGAAATCTGTCTTTCAAAACATTTTTCATGAGAGTTGAATAGCATCCTGTAGCACAGAAAGCACAAAAGCAGCACGATCCTTTTCATCGTCCCGTGACTGGCTGCATAGGAAAAGCATCATAAAATAAAGTAGGATGTGAATTTAAAATATTTTAGCTGCTATGCATGAGCACTTCATGGATACTCTTATTCATCTCATACTGTACATCTAGACCTTACAAACCAGTGCCACACAGAGCTAAGGGTCCTAATTAACTAGCAGCAACATAAGCATGTGAGCAGGTGCATGAAATGAGTTGCACAAGAGCAGCATGTTGGTGAAGAGAGACTCTTGGTTCTTGGAAACATCAAAATATAGTTGGCTACGTGATGCCACGTTGTACGGTAAAGACATACCCCAGAGTGTCCTTCTGCAAGTTAGTAAGAGTAAACTGAGTAGAGCTGCAGACGTACTCACAGGCTACATCCCCATGCAGAGAAGCCCTGTGTAATAAATCTAAATTTCTAGGGCCTTCTCTTTTGCTGACAGGATACTTTAGTTCCATTCCTGCCCTTCCAACATGGATTTTTGCAAACTAGACTCTGATCCACTGACCTAAACAAGACTTTGTTAATGACACACAAACAAACAAGAAACAGATCTAGCTTTCACTTTTTTTTTTTTTTTTTTTTTTTTTGTGCAGTAAAACAGGGTGTTGTTGAATGATGTATTTCAGAATTTGTTTAATCCATTAAAAATCTATCTATTGAATCCATTGCTTTGCAATATAATGGTAAATTGTGTAAACACATTCGTCTGATAAACACAAGGAAACAAATACAGAAACTACTTGCAATGCCTGGAATTATTTATACTTTTTGTTGCTCTTGCTTTCTCTTCAGTTCTTCTTGATTGGTAGTTTCCCCAGAATTTATTTACCACGTATCAATATTTTGCCTGCTATCATTTGACTCATTCCACCAAGCAACATTCATTGTATTTATTCCAAGACAATGACTAAGCGAATGGCAGTGAATCTTTCCAATTTACTTTATTTTAACCATGTATAACAAAAGAGGAGCAATACTGATTGTAATAAGCTGGAACATCCCTGGATCTCCCAGTTCAAGATGTGAATATTCTGACTTTTCTTCATCACATTCCATTTTTTCACCTCTTCATTTTTCTTTGCACCTAGTATAACCAATCTTACAATATCTGGAAGATCCAATTATTCTGTGAAACAGAAAAGAAATAGCTTTAAAAATAACACCAAGCAACTGCAAAACCTTGTGCTAAACTTTTTGAAGAAGAATATCCGAAGATAAAATAAAAATGTCTGGCATTTTTCTAATAAAATGATTTATGAAAAAAAAACCAAAAACAAAAACAATGGAGAATTAGAAATGCAGAACTAGTAAAAAGCAAAAAGAGAAGAATTATCTTGGATATTATTGCCCAGCGCAGATAATTCCAATCATTCTCAAAACTAAACCAATATTCAAGCAAATAGAAAACCTAGTTTCATTTATATCATAAGTCTATAATTTTTAGTTTCCCTTAATATTTTTAAAGGGCAAATGTCAAAGTTTGGAGAAGTAGTCAAATGAGTTGTTATGCAGGCCATAATTTCTTTCCAGTAACGTGGGAAGTAAAACCTAAATGAGGTTTAGAGATAACACTTTGTTGAAAGGTATCTTCAGGGCTAAAACAGATTTTGAATTTTCCAAGGAAATAGCTTTCATTAGGAAACAACAACTCCTTGAGACCAAAACTTTTCTTGGAAAGCTTTCTTTCTTTAGAAAACTCTCTCTCTAGAATGGGAAAAAGAAAAATGGAAACAACATCTCTGCTAGTGACTCAGCAATACAGGTACTCCATAAAGACCTAGAAATACAAGCTCAAGCCCCAGTGTTGCTGAATCAGGTCAGGGGATTGAACCTTTCCCTCCCAGAAGACGAGACCACCAGGCCTGGACTGATTTCAGCTTGAGTAGCTCTCAAGTTAAGCCCACACTGGCTGCACAAAGATGAGTACAATGTGCTAAAACACCAGGCAGGGAACAGTAATGAAAATATAGTATGACTGCATTCAGAGGATGCTGTCAAGAGCACAACATGGTTTGTGCTTTTGTTACTAACACAAGCTAAGGCTTGGCTACCTCATCTAGCTAGCAAAAGCAGGCCAGTATATGCCACAGGCACAACTGTATGATACCTTGAAACTCAATCGAGGCCAACCAATTGGCCACTGCTGTAAAAATTGTGACCCAACTTAAAAGACACTTTGCATCAATACAATCTGTTTGTATAAAGACAATCAATATAAGAGGATGCTGTTCTTCGCCTATGAACATGAAACACAGTCATTCATAGCAAAGTTCCAGAGGACTCACACTTTTCAACATAAATAACTTTTCTAGAGCTCAATTTATGGATGTCTGGGAGGAGAGAAAGAACTGTGAGAAGATCTGCTCTGTAAATAGTTGGCTTCATTTATAGCAGAATGGGAAAAGATACTTACGTGTTAACCAAAAAAATTCAGGAATCTTCCTGCAAGCAAATTCAATTTTGAATTAAGTTTACTTTGAAAATTATTATTCTATATTTTAGAATTATCTATATTTAATAGCATTAATAAATACTATATTATTATTTATTTAAAGTAATATTGATTTAAGTCTGATGTCTGATTTTGTTCAAAGTTGCTTACAGGTCATATCATTTTTTTTTCCATAAGATGTTACAAACAACTTGACAGATTGGTGAATTGGAAGCAAAAAGTAAATGGAAACTAAATGTCAACAGCACTAGAATACTTTTTGAATCTTTGCAATGGATTCAATTCATGCTGAAATTTACAGATTGGCCATTTATTCTACCTGTGTCTGCTGAAAGTTTCTTACTGTTGTGCAGCATAACTACAAGTTAGTTCCTGACAAGAGCACACGTCCTTCTTACGTATCAATGAACTTCCTAGTAATGAACTTATCACATTGTACTGAACATGTACAAGGATGAAATTTTGCATTATTGCATTGATCCCTCTGTATAACAGAGCATATGACTCCACAGCTATTTTCAGAGGTAGAACAGATGTTTGCTTTGGTGTAGCATTTTGTAGAAGACGGTGAGATATTAAAGTAACCAACATTACATTACTGACATTACATTACTGTATCCACTGCTGCTGCCTCCAGTGCCTCTCTCCACTTTTAGGCAAGTCTTTGAGACTCATGAAAGGTAGGATTTTCAATGCAGGAAGAACAATTTTTAAAAATAATCAAAACAAAAATGAACACAATAAGACAGATTACCACACTGATATGCTCACATGTCCCACTGTCTCACATGGGGATTATGGTATAAACTGTCATTCAGAAATTGCCTCTCAGAGCTCTAAGACTGACTTATAACTGCATCAGCCCTCAACTCCTATCCTTTATGTCTCAGAGCTGTTGTTATATTTTAGCCTGGAATACAAAACTAGGATTTTTTTAAAAACTTCACATATGGACACCAGCCAAGTATGTGGGGGGCTGTTACTTTAACATTCAGATGTGCATTGTGCTTTTTAGCATACACTTTTCTTTTTTTTTTTTTTTTTTTTTTAATGATCAGCACACACCCAGTATTTCCTCTCCAGATAGTAATGGGAAAAGCCCTAAAACTGGTATGAGTTACTTCATTTGTTGATCATTTTGGAAGACACTTAGTTCTCATGCCAAGAGGTATAGCACCAGAGCATGAATCTCAAAGAGCAGCTTCTGGTAACAGAATCTAATAAATGTAGAACATGAGAAGTAAGATTTATGAAAAGTACAAAGAAATTAGGTGAGAAACTCCTGTCGAAAATCAGAGCATAACATCTGTGCATCACCCATTTTATGACATACATAAACTTCCCTGCTTATGTAGATATTGTGTAATTAGAGTTGTTTTGTATTACTATTACTATGTTAGAATAACCTATTCCTTTCCTAACTTCTTTAGGTGTACAAATTCATATTCACAGCATTATACCACCAGAACTTTTTTTTCCCCCCATGGAGAGAGAAACGTAGAAAGGTATGTCTGATAGGCTGGCTGGCTCTTCTTGTGTTTTGTTTCGTAACTTGATATCCTTCCAGTTTTATGTCACACTGGATAATCCAGATTTTAACCTTTGTTAATACCTGAAGTCTTGAAAGAAGAGGGGTATTATGAGGAAAATAAACATTAATGTTTGTGCTGTTACCTAACAAACTGTGCAAGTAAAGGTTTAACGTTCATTTTAGTATTGCATTAACATAAAGTAAGCAGCAATATTTGAAAACTTCGCTTTGCTACTTGAAATGTCAGGGAGACCGTATTTCTACCAGTACTTCAAAAGGTGAAAAATGCTCCTCACTCTAGCCAGATAACCACTTTGTTTTGACATTACCACCTTCTATACTTGTGTGTGCTTCTCCTAACAATTGCTTTTAATGGGGAGAATCATGCCCTCCCGTTCATAATCACTACAGGAAAAGCCCATTATGTGCAAACTGACAATTGTGATACAGAAGAATTTTATTCAGAAGTGATCAATGGAAGTACTGGTTCACAGCTTTTTGATCATCTGTGCGTGTGTTAGAGACACCTGTCAAAGAGTGATGAATGCATCTCTCAGGTTAATTTATAAGTGTCTTAATCACTTTATTTCAAAACTGCATGTGACTCTATTGCACCATATCTCAAATTACTCATATATGGGGCCAGACTGTGCTTTCTAAAAGGAAAACCAACAAGGCAGGACTGGTGGTGACTGAGGAGAAAAACACTGGGGAATCTTTTTAAGCATACCTCTGCAGAGCAGATCACAGTGTGCAATGGACCACAGTGCAGATAAGCTGTACCCATGGGGAGTTAAACCTTTAAATCCACAACGCTAAATGCACTAGTGTATGAGTCCACATGCAGATGTATAGAAGCAGAATAACTATGCCATGAATACAGTCCCCCAGCTCAGGTCTGACTGCATTTACAGCCTTCTTCATTTTCTCCCAAACCTGCTACTCCTGGAGACAGGCTTTACCAGCACTCCCTGTTCCTCTCCCATCTTCTACAGAAAGCATTTCCACAGTGAACCTAGTCCCTCCAGTATTCAAAAGTCTTGGATTTCTTTTAAAGTCTAAAATGAACAATGAAGTAATCAGGCTGAGCACCTACATTGCCTGCAGAACTTTTTCACCCTTACTTGGGTCAAGACCAACAACTTGCTGTGAACTGAACAGCAAGCAGCTGTCACCTAACTCTCATTTTATTTTGCCAAGGTGCAGTTTTCTGGATTTTTTTTCTGGACTTCACGATGCTGACTTTAACTTCTCTCCCTCTTTACTTGGCAGTTCTGTGCCATTGGTTGAAAGGTAATACTAGGTGATTCTCTGAAAATAAATGTACTTGTAATTAACTTTTCTATCTGTTTCCCAGTTTATAAGTATAGCATACAGCTAACTGTTGTTTACTAAGAGCCAGATTATTCATGTCTCCTTCTTAATTGTTTCAGAAAAACTAGAGGCAAGCTCTACTAAAAAATAGTATACTTCCAATTAAAAAAATAGAAAATGAGATATTTTATGTCCACTGAGATCACATATTGCATGAAGATATAGAAGCCAATTTATGCTTTGAGTATTAACTTTCTTTCCCCCCCCTTTTTTTGCTATTTTTCCTCTGTTTTACATCAACTGTGAGTTAAAGATAACCCATATTGCTCAAGATGCTATCCGAACACACACGTGCACACACACACACAATTTCATTGTACATACTTATTAGTACTAACTTAGCAGAAGATAAAGTTCTTTCTTTTTTTCTTCTATTTCATTTCATTTAAAATACTCCCTGATCATTTTATAATGCTTTCACTTGAAGCACAGAAAAATGACATATTGACCAGATTTGGGATATTCTGCTAATAACACTTCATCACTCCTGACTTCAAATGATATTAAAGCTTTGAAAATTTCTGGATGCTTATCACAGCAAGATACAAAAACTCCTAGTAGGAAAACACCAGCTTCTTTCAAGGACAGATTCTGACAGCAGCTATAACCTTGTCCAGCATCTCAGTGAACTTCGTGTTGGTAGCCACCTTTTCCTGCATGAGTCCTACATGCAAACAGTAATATAAAGCAATGCTTACACTATTTGTTTCTCAGTAATTAAGTAAAAAACTTCTCTTGTATATTTATAAAGATAATGGTGATAAACTAAGGACAATTCTGAGAACTTGCAACAAATTCAAATGATTTTGACCTCTGCAGCAGGAGTACTGGAAGTGACACAACTCCTATCCTTGTACTGTTTGCACTGCGGCTATGCAAACAGCTGTCTATGACTGCTGAGCAATGGATCTATCTTGCCCAAGGGAAAGGAGTAACCCACTTTGTAAATGGGAGAACCAAAGGGCAGATTTATCAACTCAAGTATGGATGGTCCTGCACAAAAATTTTGGACACGGTCTGTTGTGTTTGCACGCCATCATGCTGTACCAGGTGGATGCATCAGCATCAGTTAGCGCTAGTTATTTTTTCCACAGTACTCCTCTACTCACTGTAAATGAGGCTGGAATCCAGCCATGCTACTCTCTGGATACTGTAGCTAGAAAAATCTAGATAGCAGTGCTGTCCTACAGCCACAAAATCCAGAAGGTTAGTTTGCTTCCAGGTGGGCTAGAAATAAACTACCTGCATTTTATTGGAAGTTAGTTGAAGCCAATGCATTGTTAGAAAATATTTCCATTGAAAAAGTTGTTGGTTTTCAATGAATACTCTTTTATCAGATAATCTCTGACTGTTTCTAGCAGTTACCGAACTCCCCCATCCATGTACCGCCCAGGTACCACCTCCTTCAAGGCATTTGCCACACCTGTGCCCAGCTCAGCATATCCAAGATTCTTGAAGCCTGTTTTCCCATCCCCAATACAGTCCTGATGCACAGACAGTCTAGTACACTCTACAATGCCTGTAATCTCACTGCCATCCTCCTGAAGAGGCACCCACCCTTTAGTGTGCATGCAAAAATCACTAGCACACCTAGTTCTCTACCAGGATCCCTCCTTCCTTTGTAGGAAACATATTTTCTGGGTCTTTCAAGCATCTGTTCCCATGTCTTATGTCCATGTCTGCTCCCTACTTTGGCTGAAATTTGACCACTCTACAGTCTCAGCAGGTGCCTCTTCTTGGAGCTCTTTATCTGTCCCAGAGGTGCTGCCTGATCCTGGTTTTATAAAATTTCTAACCTACCAGATGTTTTCTCTCCTCCTTGTCCCACCAAGATGTCCAGGCAGATAGGTAGCACTTTTAGGAGTATCCAATTTCCACCATTTAGCACCAACCCTTCTCCCCCTCTGCCTCTGCCTTCTCCCCCCTCCATCACCTTCTGCCCCCTTTGCACTATACAACAGCTGCTCCCCTGCACTTCATGGAGAGCCTCCTGCCCCAAAGCAGCATCTTATGGAGCTGTTGCCAGTTCCTCAATTGGAGCACAGGACTGATTGCAGAGCATGGAGAAGAAAATGATAGGTTCAATTGAATTTGGGGAAAGTGTTTCAACCTCCTGCAGAAAGCTGCTAAAACTCTTTGCTTTTTTTTTCCCCTCTCCCAGCCAGCCAGTGGTGAGAGACCATTTAGAGAGCTTGGTGATCCTTTCAAAAGTCATACATGTAAGGCCGTGGAGATGGCAGTAGCCATGGAAACAGCTACAGAGATGTGAGGGTAAATAAATAACACCCCTAGCTTGATGCCCTTAAGCTGTCTGTTACTTCTGCACTGCATGGTAATTTATTGGTTATTCTAGAAGTACTGATATTTTTCATTCTGAAGGTTTGGTTTCATCTCAGGGCAGACTGCAAAAAGTCCAAACTTAAAGGATGCTATAGCAAAAAAAATAAAAAAACAAAAAAAAAACACACATTGGATAAAAATAAAGGTCTAAGTGGAAGTGTAATATCTGCAAATCACACTGTAATTGAAACACTTTAGCAGATAGTATTTACACATAATCCATTTTAAAGTCACTATGAGTAGCATCAATATCAGTTTATTTCTTTCATTTTCTCCCAGACATGATCCTAGTTGGATTTTGAACAAGAAAACTGGGATACACATATTAAGATCCTTTTGCTTTTATTATGCTAAACCTAAAATCACTCAGAGCCTTATTTTAAACCTGAATGAAAACCTTGGACATAGTCTTACATATTTGCGCCATCTACTGTCTTCCACAGATCTTAGCATTCAACTTCAACTTTTCGACTGCTGCTGAACACTGATTAGATATTCATAGAAATATCTACTGTAATTGTATGAGCTTGTTCCTGAGAGGTAACAGTCAGCTCAGAACCCCAACTCACATTTTTTTACATCTTTTTTCATACTGTTGATAGAAGGGACTATTATATGACAATCTGACCAACTGCAAACGGGTCATAGACTATTCAGGATTTCTCTGAATTATTTCTCGTCTTTTAGTAAAACCCTTCCATATGATTAAAAACATTTCCAATGCTTACTTACCCCACCTTAAAACAAGTATGTCTTATTTTTAATGACTTTTGTACCCAAAATAGTATACTGTTCTTATCCGAGACGCAAAGGGGCTTTTATGAAGCCAGCACAACAAAAAGATAACATTGTCTTTCCACAAGGACAGCCTACAAAGTCGTGAATGCATTCCCAGACTACTACTTCGAACTGAAACAATATACAATTAAACACCTTCTTCAGAACTGAAAAAGGACCACTGTGTCTAAAAATTTAAGTCTCCAGCTGCTGGATACCAATTCTTTGTGAGATAAAGGCTCAAGGTGTTCAGCTGAAAGCCCCTTCTGAGCACAATCAATTTACAGAGAAAGGAAGCTTGAGGCTACCAAAAACATTATATTTACATATTTGCTAGCTTAATAATCTTCCTAGACACTGGATGTTGGGTTAAGGTGAAGTGGCCATAATGGTAACTAATCTACATTTAAAAAAATACAGCCCATTCATTGTCTAAGATGACCAAATGCTTTCCCAATCTGTATTAAAAGGTTGGGGATAGTTAACTGTTTACAGAAAGCTAGTTTATGTTCAGCTTGTGTTTTTTGGTGGGAACATAAAAAAAAATCAAGGGAAAAAGCACTTTACATTTCTGCTACTCAAGTTTCATTAAAAAAAAAATCAGCCCTTAGAACAGCGATAGGAAAGAGAGCAAAAGTGCATCTAGCTGAAATGCATTTCTGACAGTAACTAATACTGGATTCTGAGGGAAAAAAAAAATACACGAAATAGTGCAGCCAAACAGTGATCCTTTCCTTGTTTACACTCCTGTTTTCCAAAACTCAGCAGTTTAGAGTTCATGAGGGGCACTCCAGCTACATTTAACAGCTACCAGTGGGCCAATTCTTCATGCATTTTTCTAATTCTCCATTGTCTAACTATCTGCATTTTTGTCCCCACAGCACCCTGTAGCAAAGAGCCCCACAATTTGGTTGTGTACCGGAGGAAAAGGACTTTTTTGTACTGCTTCTCTAATATCACAAGCCCGACAAAATTTCAATCACCTTATGAGGACTTCTAGGGAAAAAGGTAGATAGAAACCCAACTTCCTAATGTACAAACCCATAAGGAAAATAATCCTCTGAAAATAATATGTATGCCTTTTACAGATCTCTTCTAAAAAGACAAAAACTCATTTCTTAGTCTTGTTAGGTAACCTTTATCATGAATTTGCAAGTCTAAATGTGTTACAGGAGCATGTGGTATTCCAATAATATATGTACCTTAAATGTACATACAATTATTACAGTACTATATATTTTTACAGTAAACATTTACAACTAACTTAAAGCTCTACCACCTTTATGCTGCTGGTAGGTGCAGGATGATAAAGAAAGTGAAGATTACAGGAGGAATGTGCTACTAAGCAGGGCGTGATTAAAGAGATCTCACCAAAGCTATGCTCTCCCTATGCTCACCACATGCTGCTCAGCTTTCTTAAGGATGAAACCAATGTGAATATTTATTCTCACAATTTAACTGCTTGTAGATGTCATTTTGCTTCAGGTATCTGTGCTAGAGCTGAAAACTTGCCGCAAACCATATGCAATAATGTTTTTTAGGCACTGACACTTTTAAGCATTATTTATACAACCTGTTAACTGCATTTTATATACTAATATATACACACATAGGTATACATAGATATGTCTATAGGTATAATATAGCTAATAGATTTTTCCTTTTAATTTTGCAGTTCCGAAAATGTTCTAACCGAAATATCATTCATTAGCTATTGTTCAATGCTCATTTCTTCAAATAAAAATCAGTCACTCTAGGGCAAGGAGGTCAACTGCTATTTCCTCCCCAAAGATAGCTCAAATAATTCCAAATCTCTTCTTGATATTGTTATCCCTTATTTGGGATTACACATTTTAAATGCCAGGCTCCTACATTTGAACACAACACACGAAGCATTTCTCTTGCAACACTAATTGATGCAAAAATTCCTTTAAAATGTGCATAAAAGACAATTCATACAACATATGTAAATGTATTTTCATCATAGTGAGATTGGACAGACCTCTGAGCTACAATTTTTACAGTTCAAAACAGTGATGCCATGACACAACATTAGCTGAAAATATCTGAAGAGTAATCTTTTCTCCAAAACAAACTGTTTTGTAGGAACATGTCAATTTTGATTAAAGCAGTTATATCTGAAAAGATTTCATCACATGAAATTCAAAAGAGAGTATTTGGGATTTACTTCTTTCTTGAATATTGCCCAGACTTTCTCTTTTCATCTCGTTTACCTTCACTAATATTTAATTAACCTAACATATTATATGACATATTTTACATTTTTACAGGCAACTTAATTCTGCCACTTCATATCTTTAGACTACTTGACTTACCAGATTTATAGGTTGAAACTGTAAATAGAGTACTATAGTTTTATATAGTCTATTTATCTTTTTGCCCTGATTGAATTTACCTTGCCAATTATACATCAAGCGATACGGCCAACTATTACTTTTTGTCCACTTAACTCTCCACAGGCAAGATGCAGTCTGGTACTGTGCCATTAGATGTCACCCTGGACCATGCAAAAGAAGATCAAACTCATGAACCAGCAGCCTTCAATCAGTAGATGTTAATCACAGTTTTACAATATGAGATACATCTTCCAAGACTGCACCATTCCTGTGTATGTTCTCTAGTACTTATGTCTTATCCACCATCTTCGCGTTCCTCTGTGGCAGCCAGCTGTGCCAACACAACAGCACACACGCACAAAGCTGACACTGAAGAAAGTGGGTCAAGCCTTACCTGGCAAAAAACCTGGTGCTGTGCTCCTGTTGTTTCAGGAAAAATTTCTAGGGCCAGTAGTTTTCAGTTATACGGAGGTAAAGAACCTTGAAAAACCACAACTCTGGGGTGCCACTGAGAGGGCAATGTTTAGCCTGAAATCTGAGCTTAGAGCAAACAATCGGGCAAATTGAAATGAGGTGTGTGGGGGATTGGATCTGAAGCCAGCTGACTAATTGCTCTATTTCTTGCGTTGTTTCCCACAGCTTCTGCTTCCTTTAGACTTCTTTGCTTTGTTTGTTTGAGTTTCTTTTTTTGTTTGTTTGCTTGCTTTTTGTTTTTCTCCTGAGTTGTTTCCAGTGAAGAAGTTCATCAGTTTGTTGTGACTCCCTCAGGGGAAGGGACTGTAACTTTGATCTGGAGGAGGGGGTGCAGCGAAAAGGTGAGGCTCTCCCACTTCCAAGGAGTGGCTTCTGCCCACACGGAAATCCCCAGAGCACACGCTCACTTCTGGTGGCAGCAGGATCAGAGGCTTGCTGCTCTTACCGGGATTAATGTATTCCCAATTCTCTTGTCTAGGGCATCATGGTGTTTTGTCCATAAAATGAAGGATTAGCAAGAAGGAGGAGACCTGTCACATCAAAACAGGACATATTAAAACAGTCTCCAGATTTCCTGCAGGCATGACCATATTAGAGACAACAGTGGAGTCTCTGGCTCATCCTGGAATTCTGGCCACAGGGGAAAGGCCTGCTCATGATGAGGCTCTTGCCCATGGCCATGTGATTTCCGCTAACCCTAAGCAGTTCACAAACAGTTCTAGGTGGGGCACCTTTGAAGTACTTTGTCATCTAATCACATTTTTGTCCTTTCAGGCAGACCACCCGATATGTCTCAGCACGATAGAGTTTGATTCATTTAAAAGAAAATGAAATAGAGGATTATAAAAAGCTATAGGTCATTAAAGGTTCTGCTATCTGACAGCAGAGGCAATGTAACCTTTAAGAAACCATGCTATATACACATACATACACACACAGAGAGATGGAAAGCCAAAAGAACAAGAGAATCTAGGTGTAAACCTCAAGAGTCACGTAAGTAAAATTCACTCTGAATCCAAGTGAGAAGGGCTCTGTATAATATTGCCAAGTTGAGAGCTCATATACTAGAAATGACAGCTTTCTTTAGAGGGAGAACTTAGCCCAGAACCCAGCATTACCTAAGGAAGCCGCTCTTCTCATTCCTCCACCAACAATGGGCACTCAGAGATTCAGAGCGTGACATGCGCATGTCAGCACAACCATGTGATGAACACTGTCTTCTTTTAAGGGGCTCCCAAAGTGCCTGGGATAGACAAAGTGACAAATCTCAAGTCAAACAGCAAGGATGCAGCAGAGCTGAGAAAAACACCAAAATATTCCAAGTCTAGTCTGGTGTCTGAATACTGATCTGCACTTCCCCCAATATCCAGAATCAGTGGAGAGTGTTCTATGGGACAGGAGCAATGCTGTAGCATTTCAAACTGAGGTGGTTCACTTTCCAGAGGGATATCTGCTGACTTTTGACTTCTGATTGTCAACACATGGGGCAAGCTGCTGTTCTACATGCTGGAAAAAGGACAGCTGTATTGTGACTTTTCTCCAGAAAACCTGCTGTGTGATTCAGCTGGAGTCCTTGAAGTCTCTAAGGGATTGTCTGGGACAGCTGTCCTCTCAGCCTCCAAAATAGCAAAGGTCGTGTCTCACTCTTTGTCCCAACTGAGCCACCTTCACCTCTTCAGCAATGTCAGAAGGAGCAAGGAGGATTTCTTCCTCCACTATATCCTAGCCAGTCTCATTTTCTTACCTCATTTTCTGATACTCATCCAGGAACAAAACAGAACCTGATCCCAAATCTCTTCCATCTTCTATACATTTTACCATACATGATGGGAGATCAGACACCATCAATCATTTCAACAGTGCTTCCAGAGCACTATACAGACAAAAAGCTTTCTCCTTCTATTTTAATCTGATGTCCTGGGAGGGGTGGTTTATTTCGTGTCCTAATCGGGATGGGTCTGAAATGGAATATACTGATTAGCAGAAAGAAAGCAGAGTCAACCTGCCCAAATTTTCTCTAGGAAGAACTTCACAGGATTTACACAAGAATTTACTTGTAGGCCAGCAGTCTTGAGCATCTAATTTAAAACATCCTGTTCTGTGAAGATGAAATATTTCTTTGGGTGCCCACGCATGTAGAGATGCCTTGTTTTTTGTGACTGTTTCTGCGCTAGTCCTTAATCTGTATTGCAGCTGGTACACCAGTGTTATTTTACAGGCATTAAAAACATCCAGCAGAGTGGCTGCTAGCTAAGGTTTCAGACTCCTGATGACAGATGGCAGATGTTCTTCATAGTAACAATGAGGAAAGCAGCTGCCTCTGTTTTGGGGGAGGGAGCGGAGAAAACTTGATCCACATTGATGCTTGGATGGGGGGTTGGTTTTAGCTATTTTGGCATATCCAGTAAGGTCCAAAAAGCACAAATGTCTCTCTTATGATCAGAAGAGGAAAGCAAAATGTCAGCCTTGCAGCTAGCATGGATCTGGGCACTAACCTCACTACCTTTGCAAAACAAATTCTGGATAGGGATTTCTGCATCAGGACCACGTTCCTGCTCTGCCAGGAAAAAATAGCTTTCAAAAGACTTTGTCTCTGTACAGAAGAAAGAAAAAATATCATTTCTGTACAGAAGAAGAATCTAGGAAGAAGCAAGAGAAACTACTTGATGGGTAATTTCAGTTCAGTAAAGGCAGAAAGAATAGTCTGTGCTACTTCATCCTACTTCACTCTAGAGCTGCTGCAGGAAGCACAAATGCAAGACAGTGATGGTGTTTCTGAAGTAGTCTCACATGATGCATCCAGGGGTGTCTCCATCATAGCACAGAGCCACAAGCTAGCCCCAGAATTGCAAACAACATAGTGGCAGCACTGCAGTGGCACTGAGGCACAAATGAGCTCCAGGACACCACCACACTGACCACACTCGCACTGTCCTGTGAGGCCCTGAGAGGAGTGTTTCAGCATGTACATGGCACTCGCAGCTCACTCCAAATCTCTAATGTGTCACAGTGCTCTCACGGTCAGTGAGAACAGAAATCTTGATAGTCTCTTCTGAGAATGAGAAACATCGTATCTGAGAGAAGAGCAAACACATGCAGATAAGAGAAGGACAAGCCATCAAATCAAAAAACAACCTGAATAACTTTTGGAGGTTGACATAATCCTTTAAGTGACTTCCTGTTTCCTGTGTTTCTCTCCACATCATTCAAGGTTCCTGATGGTGTTGATTTTTTTATATAAATCTTCTTAATATCTAGCTGTGAAAACAGTTTCATATAGAAGCTGCATATTCTACCCCCTTCTCAGGCTTCAGATTTAATTAACGCATTAGGATATACAATCAAGCAAAGTTTTGACTAAGATCAAGAAATGCCTACCTATTACTGACCTAAAAATCATGCTGACAGGGCCGTACTCTTTCTGGTTCTCATGCAGATACATTCAGCAGTAACTGAGTACCTGGGCATCATGCTCTATGATATTATATACATACAACAATTACAGAATCCTCCAAGTGGAGGGTAAATGTCCCCCTAAAAGTTTGCCAGCTCTTTGGCACAGGCATGTCAGAGAACACAGGTGTCTACAAACACCTAGGCATGATTATCTCAGTTGGTGGAAGAGCTGAACAATTCCAGTGATCATGCTGCTCCCACTCCCAATGCCAGCATGTCTGTCACACTGAAAACTTGCTATCAGCCACAGGAGACTGAAAGACAGGCTATAATTGCTAGGATATTTTTTGAGCTGGACTCAACTATGCTGAAAAGTGAGAGCTTAGTAGTTTTAATAGGCAGATAATTTACATATAGGGAGTATTGATACTGTATATCAGTATACAACCTCTGCAGTCCCACTAGCAGAGGAACTAGAGATCAGCTATGCATCTGCCATTCTTCTCCCCCAACATGTTTCATTGCTGAGCACACAGCCACCACCTCAGACTGCCTCTAACTTTTCCATTTGTTTTTCACAATTCACTAATTACTTACAGCTGCCCCCAATCACCATCACCCTGCTTCAAAGACGGATGATGGATTAAGCAGACCTTGCATGCAAATGGCAAAACATGCAAGATGCTGATTGTGAGTACAGATATGTAACTGGAATTTTACAAACCTGCCGATGTTACATGACATGTTGAAAATGTTAAAAATACAGTTGAAAATACAGTTTCTCACTAGGAACATCACCTCCCTGCCAGCACTGCTCTTCTTCTAGTGAAGAGAGCTGCAATATGCCTAAGAGCAAAGAACCAGTGTCTGTAAAGTAACTTGGTTTTATTCATTATCTGGTTTATTTAAACTTTATAGGAAAGGAAGAAGTGAAAAAACAATAAATATATTTATTTTAGTTTGCCACTGCTCTTTTAAATATGAAAAGGAAGCAAAATCTTCTTGATAGGAAAAGTTTGCCATAATGTTTTTACACTGACATACTCAGCAATACTGTGGTGGTGTGATGTGCACCAGCAACTTCTGCCAGTTTACAGTGCTGAAGCAATCTATGCTGTGGTTTTACCACTGGCCTAGCTACAGGCCTTAAATGTCAGTTTGGAAAATGAAGACACAACTGAATCTCTATGATAAATTCTTACAGGGTAGAATCAGCAAGAAACATGCTCCTCAAAGCATGTTTTGAATAGGGGGTCTGTCTCTTATAAATAGAGGTAAAGCAAAGCTTGAAGCCCAGGATACAGGTTTCCATATACTTTTGTCCTATCCAAATTAAAGGATTTAACATTATTGGAATGATACAAGGAATGATAACACGATTTCTCCCATCTCAGTTGCTGCTGACATTGATATGCTTTTCTTATGATTTTCTAATAGAAATTAGGTAAGTGAGAACATTTCCTTGTGACCATAGTGAACAGTATGACTCTTATGCACCATCATATAAATCGTATTAGCTCACAAAACTTACAAAAATATTCATACTGACTATTCAGGTCAGTGGAGCAAATTAGATCTGTCTCATTCTATCTTGCTAGAAAAGAGATGATGTTTCAAGCATGTTCAGTAAAATCCACAGTCCTCACAAATCAGTAGGTTTGCTTTTTGTTTTCCAGTGAAAGAACCACAAAAGACCAGACCTATGAGCATTCAGCAAGCTGAGAGTGCATTATCTGACTACGTTCAGTCAATAAAAGGTACATTACCACGCCATCCTCTGCGTTGCGGTCTAACCCTCACTACCCGCACAGATCTCAACCTCAAATAAATAAGAACATCAGCTAGATCAGCATGATGTAAAACTGGAAGAGGAATTCGTCTTTCTTTCCATGCTCCTCCTAGAGATCTTTGAACTAAGGAAACTATTTTTACTGCAAAACTTTTCCTTCTGAATGGCCTGATCCAGAATGTGCAGAAGTATTTGGGAAGATTGATTTCAGTGGGTCTTTAGGTTTCCATTTAGCAAGATATTAGAGCATGTGCCTAACTTTAAGCACAAAAGTAGTGCTATTGACTTCAGTGGGAACATTTACCTATTCAGAAGAGCTAGGTACATACTTAAACAACTTGCTGAATAGGAGCCTTGGGGCTTTCTAGCCAGATGTCTTGGCAATTTTTGCCATACATTGCTATAATGGGACCCAGCGCTCTCTCTCTCTCTCTCTTTTTTTTTTTTTTTTTTTTTTGTTCTGGCATCCAGCTTTATTCTCATTGGAAAAATAACCTGCAATTGTTTTGCAATAACTAAACTTTGCATTTCATCCATCCTGAAAAAGGGAGTGTCCTTCCTTTATAAGCCTTTATAAGACCTGAGAGTTAGTCAGTAGGATCCTGTAGCAGGGCAGAAAGAGTACTTTAAACTTCAGAACTGCACACTGACACTGATTTTTTCTTGTTGGAAACATTTCTTCAAAGAAGTAAGCTCATGCATAGCAGGTTTTGTTCCATATTTCAGAGAAGTACAAGATTTCCAAAACAGAAAGATCATAGAGAGTTCCACTCCCCCCCCCCAAAAAAAAAAAGAGGAGGGAGGGAGGGAAGAGGTAGAGCTCTGTGCTGATGCTAGTTCAGAATTTGATATGAAGCATCAGATGTGAAATAGTAAGTAATAGAATGAAAAATGATTATATCAGCTTGAGCTTACTGTATATATAACAGCAGAAAATTGGGATTCCAAAATCCTTTAGAAGATGGTTTTGCAATCCAGAAGGATCATCCGAGATCAGACCCTGGATGAGGGACTGTAAGCTACTTGGAGTAATGTGGCACACCAACAGAAAAGATGGCAGCTTGGATATGTAAGCATGATCTGCTCTACTGAAAAGCTGCTGAAGGGTAATGAAGTAAAGGGAAAGCAATAATGAAGAGCAAGGACTGGACTGGGAGAAGTGTCTGGAACTGTACTGCAGTGCTCTAATAGCTGCCATTCTCATTTTAACAGTAATGATCAGGAAGAGGGCTTTAAACAATATTCTAAAGAAATCTCCAGATGATATAAAACTGCAAAGTATTATGAATGCTAATGAGGGCAGAGAAATATTGCTGGGGCCTACAGAAAGCAGGAATACAGGAAGCAAATGAGGTTCTTCAAGGAAAAAATACAAGCTGTAATGGACTAGGGGGGAACTCTGGAAAGGAGGAAGAGGATATTAGGGACCAGCTGCAGAACTGATTAGTAGTCTGTTCTGAATTTTCAACAGGTTGCCAACAAGGGAGACCAATATGCTGTGGTGAAAAATAAGATGTAGCTAATAGGGAAAAACAATCATTATTTTCCTTGGCTTGTGATGTAACAGCATGAGGCAGATTGTATCCTGCCCTTGTGTGCCTGACTTCAAGCAAGCACTGACCTGCAAACTGCTCTTAGCAGGAGCTGAGATGACCTAGGGCAGTCAGCACTGAGAACACTCCAGCACAGGCTACGAGCCACGTCAGAGGAGGGCTAATGCTGGGCTCCAGTAAAACTGGCACAGCCCATAGGGACGCCAGAATGACAGTGCTTACATTTCCCACTTCACCAGTGCCCATGCCCAAGCAGCTATGCTGCCTCTTTCCACCAAAACAGAGATCAAGTTTGGAAGTAGTTTGCAAGGGTCACTGCCTCTCTCAACAGTAAGTTATGGATAGCCCTTCTTCAAGGACTGCCCTACCCCTGGCTCTGGGGGGCAGCCTTCTGTCCCTGCTCTGTTGCTTCCCATTACACTTCTCTGTCCCATCACAGAAGCACCCAGCATTCACATTTGGCATCTCATTCTGAGAGAAACCACAGTAAAATTTTCCTTCACTTCTAAAAAGCCTTATGCCAATATTGTGTTCAGTCATGAAAAGGCAGAAGTGCAGCAACCCTCTAAGTGCTGGCCCCAGGCTGACTACTTGCCACACATACCTCCCAGGGACCTCTGGTTCAGGTATGTTATAAACTTCAGAGGTCAATTAATCTCTTAGTGCTTCACTGTCTTCTCAGTTACATGAAGATGGCAATGCTTTCAAAATCCTTGGTGAGAAGCCATTATATCCACACAAAGCAGTATCACTTTTTTTCCTGGTTTCCATTCTCCATTACATCCCCACATATCCCGTTCTCTCTGACTACTGCTTCCCTTAACTCTGCATTCTGGCTTAGCTCTCAGGTTGCTGTTTCCAGGCTCACCATGGCTGTTGTATGCCACTCTACCTACCTACCTGGATTTCTGGTTTCTCCCCTGACTTCTCCATTTTCCTGGATATCCTGTGCTTCTTGCGTCTCCACCTGCACAACTGTCACTCATGTTCTCTCCTATTTCACCTTCTAGCCACATATTTACAAATGGGAAGACATCTTTAAGTGTTCCAAAATTAAGGCTTTTAGATACAAAGATTTCATTTGGAGGATACGAATGGGAAATGGACAAGAATGAACACATTCATGCTGAATTTCTGACAGTCCTGAGCAAAGCTTTCTTCTGCCTCCATTCCCTGCTACCCCTACAGTTGTGCTGGAAGTTTCACAAGAGAATCAAACTTCAACTCTGAGAAAAATCAACAGAAATAATCACAAAAACAGATGGACATTGCTTAATCCCTAGTATCTGAAGGCAGGATTTTACTCTTGTTTTCAGAAGATTCCTCTTTCTAAAGATCACCATCAACTCAAATCTGGTTTTTGAGCAGAAGCAGTATCTGTCAACTGCAATCTCACTCCTCATTCCCTATCCACACAATGTAAGCTACAGTTCAAAAAGTCATACTTTTTTCAATTCAAATTAAATTCTCTGAACTCTGACAAGAGACCATCTCACTACCGTGTTTTTTTTTTTTTTTTTTTTTTCCTAATTGAAGAAAATAATCCTGGAAACATGGAGACATAACCTTTAGGAAGAATGTTTCCAAAGGCAGCTGCTGTGCTAGTCAGACAAAATGCCTGGACAACAGCAACTGACTTACAGTCAAGGACATGCAGTACTGTGCATTCCCTGACAAACATCGCTAACACAGAACTGAGACTATCCAATGTGGGCGACATAAGGGTTTAATCTACTTTCAGGATATTCTTAGTGGTTGAACTTAACGTTTTTGAAAAACAGCAAAAAGGCCCCTTTCTGCATTCCAGCTTTACTTTGTACCTCTAAGCTGCACGTCAATCCTTCTTCATAAAAGGATGTGCTTAGTACATGCCTTCCTGGGCATATAATGAGCAAGAGTGAAAGGCACAAGAACTGCACTTCAACTTACCTGTAGCAGGATAATGCCTTGTGTTAGGCTTGGCTCACACCACATTTCACCAGTCTGCATCCTCTAAATAACACCATATATGACTGCTAAATATTAACAGCTCAGGAGATTCCCCTGGCTGTACCTCTGCATGAGACCTTCAGTGGGACTGATGCCAGGAGGCTCGTAGAGCTTGTAGAGCAGCACAGCGTAGTCAATAGAAAAGCAGGGTGGCAAAGTGAGGAAACTGGTGCAGTCACTGAGTCACCATGGTGCCAAGAGATGATCCTAGACAAACAGAATGGGATGGGATTCTTCCACTACTTGTGCTACACATGCTAATGTCAGTGTAGGCTAGAGACATGGCTAAAAATAAACTTATGCTGAAGACAATAGCCTATGCAGAGAGATTCAGTCTCACTAAAAAAAACACTGAATGATTTTCACAACAAAATACAAGCAAACACTGGAAACAAACTGCAGTTTAGTTAAAGTTGTCTGGTATTCCAGTGTATTTGTGTACTCTGGACTTCTTCCAAAGCAAACATTGATTTTCTTCTCCCCTTCTCCCCCCGCCTTTTTTTTTTTTTTTTTTTTTTTTTTTTTTTTTGTAAATACATCTGGAAGTCAATACAAATTGTCCTACCATTAACATTAGTCCCATACAAACTGGCTAATACACACCCATAAAACAGAGAGCAAAGTCATTTTTTGTGGTCAAAAGAATAATTTGGCTTCACTTTCAAGTCCTACCACAGATTTCCTGTGTGATCCTGCACAAAAGAGTTAACCTCTTTAAGCATCTCCATCTGCAAAACAGCATAAATAATACCTGCCTTCTTCCCAGCAGTTTATGAGGTTTTGAGGGCATGTCTATACCACAGGTGCTGGCACACCCAAGCTGGCTCCATGTGAGGACTACTAATTGTGTTCCTCATTTTTCTAAGGAATCAAATTAAAATACCCAGGATTCAATTTAGCAAAGTGCTGAGTGCTCAGAACTGCAGTTGAAGTCAAAGGGAATTCTGCTTGGAACAATAAACCAGATACATATTAACTACATAATACTAAGTACTCTGAAAAATAAGCCAAAAACATCTCCAATGGGCACCCAAAATGAGTGAGCACCTCTGTGCCTCAGGTATCCAACTGGAAAACAAAAATAACAACCTTACACGCTTTGGGATGTTGTAAAGATGTTATTCAATCGTACTGTCAAACACTTAGAAGCTAGAATACTAAGTATCATTTAAAAAAAAGACGTAAGGAAATTAATAATTCTGTCTTCAGTGCACAGTGTGAATGGCTTGCAGTAATTAAGACCTGTGGCTGGAGCTTGAGGACAGAAGATGGTAAACAGCTGCTCACTGAGCACGCACCTTTCGTTCAACATCCTGAATAAAGGATAGATCACTGGAACAATTGTATGCAATCACATCGTATAAATCAGAGCCCAAAATAAGGTTATGTAGACAACTTCTGTTATTTCCTACTGTTTGGCTGTCTGTTTTTACAACCATATCATTCCTTTAACACAGCTTTTTCTTAAAATTACATGATCTCAGGATCCACAGATAGAAAACATGAGTCTGATTCCAACTGACTCCTTTGTAAATCAAGAATAATGCATTCGAAATCAATGGAATTAAACTAACACAAGTAAGTTGAATGTTTTGGTCCTGAAAAACACAAGTTACATTTCAGCACTTGGCTTCAGTGTACTATAGCTACACAACAAAATGGGATATTAGCTTTAGTGTACTCTCATTTTCTTTATGTCATTCTTAAAGTCTAATGAAAGCTTACTGAACATGAACAGCAAATATCCTTCTATGTCAGTCATTAAGAACAGTGAAAGTTTTATAATTCCCCAGTAAGAAGCTTCCACCTTTATCACTACTACTCTTCTTCTTAATCTCATAGTTCTAAATTTGAGGGGGTTCACACCTTTTACTCTCTCCCCTAGAAATAGGATAGCACAAGCTATTTGTGGAGTTATCTGAAAAGATTAAGTGACATGTACAAAGCTTCTGTGGAAGAAAGTAATCAGTACAATGCAGAGGATAATAAGGAAGCTGCTTAGGCTAAAGATACTGCTGTGATATAGCCCATTAGGCATTTAATGTAAGAAAAGATAGAAAGATGAAAGAAAAAGAAGAACAAAGAGCAAGGGGGAACAGTTCCTTGTAAAGGAAAGAGGGAAAGAAATAAAGAAAGATATACGACCTTACATTATCTAATTCTTCTAGAAGTGTATACTAACTGGCATTTGTACCACTGAGTTGTATCTGGTCATGTTAGAACATCGTTTGAATAAAATACAGAACTGTGCTGTACGTCTGTTTTAACAAGTGCCAAGCCAAGTGCTTTTCAGAAATGCTTCAGCTCCTCATACCTGCAATGGCATTTTGCAAGATTCTTGACACATGCTAGACACTGCCTGTTGTTTGCCACCCTCCACCCCAGAGGTGACAGTATTTCATGTTGTCTTTTCTCAGCACCTTCAAGAGCATCTGTTTTGACGTTGGTTTCTCTTTCTATTGTGCAGATAAAAAGTCTGGGTGTTGTAAGGCTAAGGTACTGCTCTGTACAGAGGAGTTTGGTGAGACAGAGAGCGAAAGCAAGAAGAGCACAGGTATATTCATTAAAGAGAGAGGGGAAAAAATGCCTTAGATGACATTGTTCATACCATGTTTCATACACACTCCAACTAAGCACCGTAGAGCTGCGATCACCCCCGCAATTTCTTCCACAACTGGAAACACACGTGAATGCCTTATCAGAATAGGATCACTGTCCCATTCTGATGTAGTCCTACTTTGTTTGGCAAATACCATTCTCAAATCTTTAAGCTCCATGAAAACTATGGAAAACAACATGGTGAAAGCAAGGCTTGGTCCCACTGACACTCAAAAAATAATGTGCTGCACAGGGCTTAGGGAGCAAACACGAGAGTAATTGGGCTTTCAGTGGGAGCTGGGCTTTGACATTACACTAGTGTATCTGACAGTGCCTCAGCTAGGAGACTGCTACAGAAAAAGCGAGGCTGGCAGCAGTCTGAGAGGGGGAAATGCCCACCCACATGTGGTACTGAAAGAAGTATACTTGAAGGGCAGATGACTGGCTCCCACTGAGCTAACTCCTGTATTCCAGCCCAAAGTCAAGTGGCATTCAAATTAAAGGACGCTAGCTTTTAAGGATATGCCACAAGGCAAGGAGGACAGATGGGGTATATACGTGTTCACTGCTTCACGGAACATCATACACCCTTTGTGAAACTATTTCAATCCCTTTGAATGCAGCACATAGTGATCTCAGGAGAAAGAGATCTGTGGGCAGATGCAGATGCTGCAAATGCTTATTTCAGCGTGGGCAGCAGAAAAATCATTTCCTGCGGTGCGTCTCAGCTATGTCCACTGTGTTCTAATATCAGGGCTTCTTCTCCTCCTCCTCTCCATAATATGGACATATATTGGCTTTTGCTATCTGCTGCAAAGCTTGCTGTCCATTTGAAGCCTTAATGACAGGCATTTCTTGGTAGCAACAGCACCTTGGTCCTGGATTTTCACAATGAGCTGTGTTTTCAGACCCTGTTTAAGCCTAAACCCATCAAATGGCCTCTCACGGGCCGAGGCACACACTGAACTCACAAAATAGGTGTCTGCTGTGCTTCCAAGGTGACAAGGAGCAACTTAGTAGCACAACTGTGCGCTTGTGTGACTTCATGACGCAGTTGGGTTGGTTTCCTGACACCGGGGAGAGAAGAGCCCATCTTGTGCGGGTGCCTGACAGACTGAAAAGACTAGCAAAGCGAGGGAGGGGTGAGCCGAGGGCACACGCTCACCGCCCCCTTTTCCCGGGGAAATCCCCCCGCCAGGCGAGCTCAGGGCAGGCGCCACGGTGGGCTGGCGTGTTTCGGGAGGGCGAAGGCCCCGCAGCCCTCGGCCGCCAGCCCTCAGCGAGGGCTCCCGCCGCGGGGCGCAGACACGGGCCCGCGGCCCTGCGGGGGGAAGGGCGCCCCGCGGCGGCGGCGGCGGCGAGGGAGGGAGGGAGCGGCCGGGCACTGGCTCCTTGCCGCGCGTATCCACCCCGAGAGGTGGCCCCGGAGCCGCAGCCCTCGTCGCTTCCCACCCTCCCCCTTCCCCACCTCTCCTCCAAAACCGCAGCGGCCGCGCCGCACTCGCTGCGCTGCCAGCCGCGGAGCCGGGCGGGCGGCCCTCGCCGTAGGCACGGCGCGGGGCGGGCGCTGCGCCGCCGCCGCCGCCTGCCCGCCGCCCCTCTGCCATGGCCGGGGCCGGGGGCCAGCTCTGACCATGCTGCTGGGGGCGCCGCGGGCGGGCGGCTGGGATCGCGGCCGGGTGGGCGAGAGGCTGCAGGCGGCCCTGGCCGGCCTCCAGGAGCTCCAGGTGCTGCGGGAGAAGCAGCGGGCGCTGGTGCGGGCCGCCCTGGCCATGCCGCAGCGGCCGCCGGCGGGCGGCGGGGAGCAGCCGCTGCCCGCCCACAGCAAGGAGCACCGGCTGGAGGCCACCCTCGCCGCCCTCAAAGAGCAGCTGGTAAGGGCCGCGCCGCGCCGGGCGCGGGGCTGGCGCGGGCGGGGGGCAGCGGCGCCTCGGGCGGCGGCGGCGGGGCTGCCCCGGGTGCGGGCAGGGGCAGCGGCCGGGCGGCGGCGGGGGGCTGCCGGCGTCGCGGCCGTTATAACGGTCACTGGTCCCGCAACGCGGGAGCTGGCCCGAGAGCGTCCGCGCCGAGGGGAGCGCGGAGGAGGAGGAGGAGCTGCTCGTTCACCGGGGCCGCGAAGCGAGGGACGGTTGGCTCGGGAAATAGCCGCACGTCGAGGAAACGCTGCGGGGTCTGGTGCGGGCGGGCGCGCACACGAACGCGCGTGTGAGCGGCAGGAAATCCCCCCGGGAAGGGTTTGGTGAGACGTAAATACTTTGTTCTTGCGACGGGCCGTGTGATCAAAAGAGAAAAATAATTGAATGCCGGGCCTCGTAATTTGAAGTCCTACACTTGACACTGGCTTTTTTTTTTTTTTTTTTTTTTTTTTTTTTTTTTTTGTGTGTGAAAGAAAGGGAAAAAAAAAAGGCTACATCGGGACTGAAACCTGTTTCGTAAGGGAGACCGCAATCAAAGCGTAGAGGGCTTTAATCTCTAGCGTGGGCAATTACACACTTCGGTAAGCTCAGAGTTAATTCAGAGCGCTTTCCCACCCGGTATTGATGTGAGGCTTGGCGATCGGTTATCCATCAGGTGTGAAAGCAGAAAGGATATGTGCTCGCTGCCGGCAGTTTTATCGTACAGCATCTCGGGATGAAAATTGGCTTTAACCTTCAAGGAAACCTAACCACTGCATGTGAAAACACAGCAGCAGGAGTATCTTGATTAAAGTAAAAAAAAAATGCAAGACAAGTAGATTGCCAACCACTTGCCACTAGTGATTGCATATCGTTAATAATTTTAACTAATAGCTTCATCTATGTGTATATATATATTTACAAAAAGAATAAAGAACATTTATCCCCTGTCTGGGGCCACTGGATTAATAGAAACACCCAAAGACCTCTGACCATAGTGGCTGTTCATTTTTTTTATGTCAGCTGCTGTGCTTTTATTACTCATTAGTTATATATTTTTTCAAATACGGTTTGAAAATAGAAGAGTAGTTTGTCAGGGCTTTACTGTCACCTTACAGGCTTTCAAGGACATGGGAGAAACCAGTCTTTAAAATTTTGCCTTTAGAACTGCAGGAGTCACAAGAATTAGGGTATCTTAGCGCGTACTGGAAAAGGATGGATTTCACCAGTAGGTGCCACTGCAGTTATGGGAAACATGTGGCTCACTGTTTTCTGGGTTGCCTGGAAAGTGTTCAGAAAGCTTTAAAAGCACTGCTCAGAACTATATAAATCTACGGGCATGTTCTTCAGCGAAACTGCAATTATTGTAAATGCTTAAAGTAGTGACAAAAAGCTCCTCCAATTGATCTGTGGCTGCTGGACGCTTTCCAGACTGGCATAGCTGGTAGCTTTCTAATGTTTTTTCACCTCTGATTTGCAGACACGTACTTGAGTAGGTACGGATGTCCATTTTGCTCAATAGCAAAATAAAGCCAACTGATAAAAAGGTTTTCAGATCTTAAGAGCCCAGAGACTATACACTGAAAATTACTTCTCAGTGACTCATGGGCAGCATGTCACACTCAAAGCCTTGAAAATTTTGTTCGTAATCATAGAAAATTAAGTTAAAACTAAAAGCAGTGGAAAATGCAAAGTGCAGCATTGCTTATGGAATATTATTGTTGTTGCTCTTGGCCCGGGGAAAACAAAGTATGTGATGATTGCTCTATAAGCTTTCTGAGAAACTCATTAACAATGGAAATGTAGCTTTGTCTTGCTGTGCAGCTTTTACCAAGTTTCAAGCAGGGCTATAGCCTTGGGCTGAAGTGAGGTCCTAGTTTAGTTCAGAAAAAGTTTGATCCCTGCAACATAAAGCTGTATCTGCCCATGCTGGCTCAAGGCTTCTCAGCAGTGGAAGCAAAACTGACAAGGAGTCAGGCCAAGGTTCTCTTACGATGGGAAGGAGAGAAATGGAAGAACAGAGGCAGTATTGTGGGGAGTCAAGTGCCACCAGCAGAAACATGAGGAGAGCCATCAGGTCCTGAAAAGACCACTAGCTAATGCCACTGTAACATCCCAATCCCTTGCCTGTGACAGCTGCCAGCCGGCCTACATGGGAATCTGGCATCAACTGCAAGGCCATGGGCTTTCTGCCACCTCTAGCAGTCTGCTGTCTTCAGCTGCCTCCTCCTTTGTCTCCACTAGTGGCTCACTTTGGTGTCCAGGAGCTCTTCTGACAGCTGCAAGTTACTGCAGCCCAGGCAGGACCATTCTACATGGAAGAAGCAGAGTTAAGTGACACCATCTACCAAAGACTGGTCTCTTGGCCAAACCATATTATGGTGGCCTAGAAGAGAAAGAAGAGATGCAAGTTCAAGCTAATAAAAAGAAAGAAATCTGTAACACTCTCACTGTGTAACTAGGTAGATACTTAAGGCAGCAGCATCCAATATTTCTCTATTGGTTCCTCAGAGAACATTATCTATAAAATAATGATTTGATTTGAGTGCAATAATTTTTGTTTTACAAGATTTCAGGTGGCTTATCGCATTATAAAAATGTAGAAAAGGGACACAGCTTATACTGGATAAAGAAAACAGTCAATATTCTGCATTTTGCTTGGTCTTCTTCACCTTACACTAGTTTCAAATAGAAGAAAACATCTTTTAAACATAGGATATCTTTTAAAAATGATTTTTTTAAGTTAAGTTAGTTGTATAAATTCAAGCCTTTCTCAATGGAGGGAAATAGATGCTTCTGAAAGGCACTCATTCAGCTCACCCTGGGATAAGGGTGTCAGAGAGGTGAGATTAATTTCCGTCTGAAACTGTCTATTTTGCCCTGACAATTACAAAAAGACCCAAGGGTGGCCACATTTTAGATGTGCAAAACTAGCTAAGGTTAATGCTCTTGTTTATACATTCCAAAATACCATTAGATTAATAAAATTGTTAGATCCTAATCTGCACCCATAGAAGTAAATGGCAAGGCTCCCTTTAGTTTCAGAAATTAATAGTTAAGCAAAATAGGCAAATGTAACTAGTAGTTTTTGGTGCCTTGATTTGGCTTGCCAATTTGTGATGACCCATAGGAACTTTTTAGAGAATGTTCTTCTTTCTGAAAAACAAGTGTCACGAAGGTATCTCAAACTGGGTTTCCAAAGACAGGATGCCGTTGGTAGTACAAGAAGATTTTGAGAATACAGACCTGCATTTTCTGGACAAGAAAGGTGTTTACCTTTCCTTCCCTGCATGGTGCAGCCTACAGAAGTCTTCACAGCTGCATTGCCCAAAGCAAACAGATGGTTTCACCTGCAAGGTTTTGTCTCATGTAAAATTCATGTTATGAATTGAGAAAGAGTGTATTTAGGGCTTATTGTTCTAGGTACTCCTTACTGTGGTTATTAGAACAATAACAACAGTAAACCTTAAGCAATTACACCGGAAAAGTCATCAGTATCGTTTGAGGAGCTAATTGTCTTGGATTGCAGGAGTTAACTGAAAGATCAAAGCTATGAAATCTGCCAGAAACATGAAAACCCAAAGCTATAGGACACCATGAAAGGGTTAAAAATGATGGTGTAAATCATGTGTGTTGGTTAAAATGCTGTAAAAGCGCAGACAGAACCTGGAGGTATAATAAATAATCTTTGAATACCTGAGAGCCTTGTGGCCTCTCTGCCATTAATCAGAAACCACAGACTGAGAGATTGGCTGGCAAAACATTAATCATTAAGCAATTAATTCCAGCCGTGAAAACAACTTTGTGATTTCCTGAGTAGGTGGGATTGAAGGAGGCATGACATATTTTTGTTTCTTAACTATAAAGAAAATAAAGAAGTACTAGGGAGGTTATATATTCATCATTCAGGTGGGACAGAAAATCTGCTTTATCCAATTCTTCCTTAGCTTTGTGTTTATGTGAAACAGGAAGAGTGAAAATCACTACCTATTTTCTTAGGAAGCAGTAATAAGCATATTGAACATAAAGCTTTCTACCTTTGTGAGAGACTAACAAAAAGGACCTTTATTTCTTGTGTCTTATATTTTGCTCTAGTTCTCTATAATTACAAAGCAGGCTAGAAATACGGTTTTATTCTTCTGGGCAACATCACCAACTAAAACAATTGTCTTGTGAGCCTCATGACATCTGTTTTTTTTTTCTCTCTCTCTCTCTCTTTCTTGAATCTTCATTTCTGATTATTTCTTCATTACATCAGGTTCTTAGCTCTTCTTTGTTTTTACTATTTATAGCGATGGATAAACCTGAAAATGCAGGACTTAAAAGCTGAATAATTGGAACACAAGGACAGCAGAATTGAAAATGTATACATACTGATTTTGATTTTTCTGCATATCATTTAATGTTGCAGATACTTTAATTAGTTTAAGGGACCTTGAGGTTTTTTTTCCTTTTTTTTTTCTTTTTTTTTGTTTTGTTTTGTTTTCAGGGTTGGAAATGCTGCTAGAACTACCACTGATATTTCCAAATCTGAAATATATGCTTTAAAAAAAACCTTAATCATGTTTTTTTTGCCATTACTGAATGGAAACCTGGCCCCTTAGGGGCTATGAGCACAACTTTACAATTAACTCACAGAGACTACCCTTCTGGAAAGTCTTGTAGAATGTATAGTTAAGTGTGATATAATTAGAAGTTGCCTAAATACCTTTGTCAGCTTGGGCCCAGATAATTTGCCAAGCCATGTGAGAAGTTTGTGACCGAAACCAGCCATGGCTGTTTGGCTGGTACCCTAATGACTGGCCATCTGCCTCTCTAGGCTGACTGCACAAACATGGGGGGAGCAACTCCACTAGCCGTTTTCTCAGGTCAGCCTGGTCAGTTATTGTAATGGGCACAGGCCCTTGTTGATGGCTTCTAAAGGATTATTCATTAGTTTGACACACCATTTATTTTAAATACGCTCGTTTTCATGGGAAGATTCAAATACCATCTTCTGCTTGAATAAAGTGTGTGGAAGTATCTAGTGATGAGACATACAAGGGAAACTTTCAGCAAAATAAAGAGATGTCACAGTTCATGCCGTGTACCCATTCAGCTGTGAAGAGATGTCAGCAAAGCTTAAGGGGTGTGCAGAATTAAGTATGCTACCTGTACTTCATATGGCAATAAGACAGCTTTATATGCAGTAGTTTCCTTTCATCAGAAAGTGTTTTAGACTGCAAGTGTCTTAGAGTGCTTTCAGACTATCCATAATGTTTATCTCATTCTCCACTCAGCTGCAGTGTTGGCAAAATGGGGTACATCAATGTGTTAATTGAGGAAAGATTGCCATTGTCTGTAGAGTGATACAGTTCCTGCCATGGGTGTAACAAAAAGGGAAGCTAAAAATAATTTTTCCAGTATGAAAAGTATTGAGAAAATCTTCAGCTAGACAGAAGAAAATATATTTTGAGAAAAATGTTTTGTACTTGCACGTTATTTCAGTCTCATTAAAGAGAGCCAATTGCAGCAGTGCCTAGCTAAGCAAAACATTTTATGAGCGCGTAATCTGTCCGGCACAGATGGCCTGAATTCGTGAATTGCCACTGAGATTCTAACTGTGATTATTCTTAATTTCCACCTTCTTTCCTCAACTTATCGATTAGTCTCATTTGAGGAGACAGGATGTCGGCTTGAAAAGCCACCTGGATCAACTAGACCAGCAAATAAGCGAGCTGAAACTGGACGTCAGTAAGACCTCCAGTGAATACCTGGACAGTGACAGCCGGCCCAGCTCAGGTAATGTGCATTTGGTCATTTATTGAGTATTGTGCTAATAGAACTGAAAGATGTGGACTGCTAAACAAACTCCGTATATTATTTGAGCAGAAACAGTGTCTGTGGGCTGAGGTGGAGAATAGTGACCTGGCACAGAGCACACATGTTGGGATGATAGGAGTCTTCCAACAAAGCTGGTGTAACTGGAAAATGCTGTTTTATTCATGCAGAAAATTTTCTCTGCAAGTATAAAAAATGTTGATGAAAATGGGCATTTTAGCCACAAGCAGAAGGAGGAGGAGGATAGAGTGATTAATCCATTGCAGACCTTATTCAGTGCAGAATGGCCACTGACAAAGTGGCTAGAATACTTCCTAGGAGTAAGGGAGACCAACATCAACGTCAGTGCTCTGCTTGAATCAGAGAAGGCTCTCTAAAGCCTTTAGGATCAGTATCACTGCTGCAGTCTGGCCTAATGAATGTTTGATCAGTTATATAAAAATGAAACAGTTCTATTAAAAACACTCTGAGAAAAGCTACTCCAGCCATTTACTGGCTAAAGTTCTCACAGACCAAGGGAGACTGAGTTTCAAGTGACTAGTCTGATTGATTCACACAGAGAGCTGAAATGTGGCCTTATATAGATAGAATATCTGTTAAAAAGAGTTCCTGTTATCTAGTGTGAAACAATAGGAGTACCTCTTTTCAAGAATTTTGAAGTGAGACAAGGAAAGAAATTTTTGTTGGAATCATGAAAACTTGTATGATACAGGGAAAATCATTTCATGCTCATCTGTATATATACACATTAATAATTAATACTTTTCTGAAATGTTATAAAAATACTGAGTAGAGATAAAACATCGTCCCATTAACTACTTCTCCTAATAGTTTTCAACCATTTTTCCTAAGTACAATTTGTATTAACATTATGTGTATTTTTGCAGGCTTATAGTTGTAGTGGCTATAAGAAGTACACAGTTCTGTGAGTGTTTCCGTTCAAGAATAATGTGATTAGACATATACACGTAGTTCTAAGGAATCAGCTTGCTTTTCTTTGTTTGCTTTATATAGAGAGGACTAATAAAAATTCCTATCTTTAAGTTACAAAAAGCCATATTTAATACAACTTTCACGATTAATTGGCAATAGCCACAAGACTTGAAGGGAAAAGATAGCCTCTGTTCTGTGCCCTTACATGTTCCAGCTGTCTTAGGCTTGGCTGCTCTGATCACAGGCTAGTTTTACTCTACTTTCCAATCTTGGCACCTAGCCAAGTTACAATGGCATAAGATGGCCCTATTTTGTACTTATTGCATAATAATCACCAAAGAAGTTCTCCAGTGAAGAACTAGGCATAATGGTGCTGCACTCACCCCGTCCCACCTCAGAATTAAGCATGTATGTGCTGGCTCATGACCTAAGTAAATATGCAGAAGCCCAATAAAATCTATTGAGTTGGAGTATGTCTCTCCAAAAGTTACCCTCAGAAATGATCATAAATCTAGATCTGTAGCAAACAGCAAAGGGAGATTTATTTTATGCATTTTTCTTCCACAGAGCATGTTTAGTCACTGTAAATCATAACGATTTTCCTATTTATTTTAACTCTGCAGGTTTCTATGACTTGAGTGATGGCGGCTCTTGCTCGCTCTCCAATTCCTGCACCTCTGTGTACAGCGAGTCCATCTCCTCCTCCCACACCAGTCTCTTGCCCTGCTCTCAAAACCCTAAAGCAAGGCTCAGTGTGTTTGATTACCGACCTAAGTCTGCAGATGAAACTACTGTACACACCGCCAGTTTCCAACAGCAAGGAACCTATGTCAACGATGGATGTTGGATTACAGCTAACATGGACATTTCTGGGACTCCAGCCAGGTCCCGACCAAGGCCAGTTTCCACAGGTAATCGACTGCAGAAATGTATGCTCATCCAAGAGAAAGGGAAAATCCCAGTTATTACTTTTAGAAGCTAATATACCAAGAGTGTAATTAATATACAGCGCTAATTTTAAATACACAAAGTAAGAATTAAATTAAACCACACGGCCAAACCATATACTGTCCAACTTTCACTTGTCTCATACTCAGGTGCTTTTAAAACAACAAGTAAAGATGACAAAGATAGAAATAAAAAGTATTTAAATGCATGAGGTAAAATTGTCATGAACGTCTAGATACCATTTTAATGTACCTGTTTATGAAGTAGAAAAATTTCAGTGTTTGCATGAAATGACATGGATGTATACAAGTACAAGGTAAATTCAGTATTAGAGCTGTTATATTCTACTAAGAAAGCTTTTATAAAAATCTAAGGAGAAGGAGGTAGCTCTTCCAGATTGAGTGTCTCTTTTCTCAATCACTTGTCAGATGAGTGTGATAATACCTATTACCTAACCATCTTTATTCAAATTTCTGTGGACTCCAATATTGTCCTTTTTCATACTTGTATTATGTAATGTTAGGGATAGCAGACACCAAAGATTAATGGACTACCTAGAAACCAGCTTTGAGCCTAATGTTGGATCAAGTCACAGAGAACATCATTTCAAATGTGGTGTCACTTTGATTCTTTTCCGCTGCTTCTGGACCTGAGCTAGTTCATCTCTGGCTTGCTTAGAGCAGAAACAAAGGCCATGGATGATGTACTTGGCCGTACAGACATACCTGAGTTGATGGTGGTCAGTTACAGCCTAACAGCTTCTTGGAGGTTAGGGGTGGAGCTGAGCGCAGTGGTCCCTGGCGCCTGTATTCAGGTTACAGAATTGATGTTGTATCAGAAACTTCACCGCTTTGCAACATTTTGCTAAGACACCCAAGGCTTTATGATTCTGGATATGGAGATAGACTAGCAAGAGAGTATGCTAGTTGATGTTAAATAGTGATGTGCAAGTCAAGGTTCAACCCCTCTTCCTTTCTTTCTTCTTCCTGGCTACAAACCCTTAGCTTCTTCAGTGTGAGAACCATAAATAGATGGGTTGTTGTCTCCACATAGACCTGAAGGGAAAAAAAAATCCTGCAAAACTGACCATGTCACAGGGAGATTGGATGACATTATGTCAGAAGAACATCAACTGGAGAGGAGAAGAAACTTTTTTCACTCCTTAGCTTGCCCCCCACCTGTGTAACTGGGCCAGGTGCAAATGGGCTACTACTTCTTTCAGTAGCAGCAGGAGGGCTTCCTGAAACCCAGCAGAGACATTCTTGTGAGCCCTTCAACCAGAGCTTTGCACTGGTTGAGAGTCACAGATCCTTTGATTGAATTTTGGGGTTTCTGTTTGTTTTGTACTGGGATAAAATATTTTTGCTAAAAGTTTGCAATCTTGGTTTAGATCCTTTCTTGCCTCACTGCAGATAAATTAATGAGTCTGGGTTCCTCCTGTGAAAGCATATATCATCTTGAGCTAGAACATGGGTTAGAATTTTGTCTTTTCTTTTAACATAGTGCTGAGAACAAATCAGTTTGTGATAGAACAAGCCTTTTTCACAGAACTTTTGTGCTGCACAGTATGTAAAACCAAGGCAAAAAGAGAGCACTGTCAACAGTTGCCTTAATGTATTTTCATAATGAAAATACATTACTTGAGACATCATCATCCTGATCTTTGCTGTAACAGGTCTGTAAGTGCCTCAGGTAGGACAGTGCAGACAACTCCAAATTTTGAAGTCTCCCATAAACTTCCTCTAACAAGACAGAAATAGTCACTGTAAGTGACTTACCTAGTTGGGCCGGATGCTTGGGTTTGCTCTGGCAGCAGGAAGCAGTGACAAAATTAGCTAGCTGAGGATTTGTTGGCATTACAGTCTTCACTGTCATGCTGAGAAATCCAGGCTAATTACAGATGGTGCTTCCGGTACCAGAAGTAATAAAATTGCAATACCATAGTGCTCTGCTGGATGACTTGTTTCAGTAGAGTACTGTCCTAACACAGCTGTCCTAACACAGCTGTCCTGCTCTTAGAGCACGATCTGACTCTGAGTCACAGCTCCTGAGGAGATGCTCCTGAGACGAAGCAGGGCAACAATCAAGTGTAACTAACAGCAACCTTGAGAGTACTCCAAGATTTAAGAGATCTGAATTGGTGGTCGTAAATGCCATCTTCAGGGACTGAACCTCTGTCTGCCTGAGTATTTACCATTAGAACTTCTTATCCTCTGTCAAGGTAAAAAGGATTTTTCATCCACTCTTATACACATTTAATGTTGACTTTTTAGAAACCCATACGTGGAATTTTACCATTCCTGTTTTTCTGCCATTCAGTAAAACCTCAGAGTATTTCCTGCCGGAATCAAAGGTTCTAAAAACTTTGAATGTAAAACAAGTGAATTGCTTGAGAAAGCCATGAGACTGGTAATGCTATTGGAGGAGGAGCCAGAATTCAGAGTTAACCATTAAAAACCATGCCACAAACTGTTTATATGCTGAAAATTTCAGGAATAGATTGGTTATAGTGAAAAGAAATAAGACACTTAGCCAGAGGAAGCCTTCATCTTATCTTAGGGGAAAGTATTAACAAATTATGTTTGTTGCATTAGATAATTTTGCATGACATTCAACTTTAAGCTTTCTGGTGCTTGATTCACTTTTCATTTCTACTCAGAAATAAAAATAATTCATTATTTTTGTTTGTTTTGTTGAATTCCTGTTAGTCTATGAAGTTCTAGAACATTTTTCTATATACACAGGTTTATTTTCTTCTAAGTAGCAGAGTTTAAATTACCTGCATTGGCATTAAAAGACATTCTAATCTCCTTTGTGCTCAGGTGAACAAAAGCTCTGAAGTAATTCAGTGTTCTTGGAGGACTGAAACTTTTTTCCTCCTTCATGCTATCAGTTTTAGTAAAAGCTGGCACATCCTACTGAAATAGTGCTAATAACATAAGCCAGCTTGAGTGTAATTGTCTGTGATTTAATTAGGTTATTTTTTTTCATCCAATGTGTAGGTGACTTGGAAAGACTCAATCCAGCAGACACTAGATTTCAGAAAGAGACAGATCCCAAGTCCATATTGCCTTTGTGCCATACAGGAGAACTGCAGTTGCTCGGCGTGGATTCCAAATTCCAGAATGATTTGGTCTCCAAGAATGGCATTGATGTGTATCCTTACCCAAGCCCCCTTCATGCAGTGGCTTTACAAAGCCCCCTTTTCTCCCTGGTGGGGACATCCCCAGAAGCAGACCTCCAGCCTCCCCCCAGCAGACCTCTGCCTAGTATGATGGGTCCCAGCTTGATTAGGACTAGGCCAACCACTGAGGCGAAACCAGGGGGTTACATCAATAAATTACTCCAGCTGACGAGATGCAAAGGAAATAATCGGGCTGATGCCAGTGAGCAGATTTTGACAAAGAGCCAGCCATCCACAATGCACCAGAGACTCATTATAACCCCCAGTGCTGGTGGAGTGAAAATTAACAGCAGCAGTAGCCAGCTGGAAAAACAAGTGAGCTCCCTGGAAAGCAACAAAGCTGAAGGGAAGTTCCAGAGAGATGTGCCGGAGGGGGAATGTGCCAAGCAGCAGGAGATAGCATGCTCTCTGGATGGAGAACAGCCATCTACCACGCCTGACACAGAGCTTTCAGCTGTGAATACTTGTTATCCTGCCAAGTCAGCAGCAAGGGGCTCTCCTCTGGCAGAAGCAATGGAGAGTAGCGAGGAGCACAGTTCATCCTGCTCACAGCTATGCCAGGATGACTCCAGCCTTGGCACATGGAACCCTAAACCTGTCCCATCCAGAAAGCTGCCCCTCAAAAGATGTGGAAATCCCAAACTGACTAACTCTGGGGGTCATGAACGAGCAGCACGGAGTGAGTTTGTTCATGCTCAGTTCGTCCCTGCAGAATCCCACCAGGTCCGGGTCAAGTTTGCCAGCTCCAAAACAAAGGCAGTAAAGATAAAGAGAAGAAACAGTGAAAAGGCGCTTCGGCCTGGGAAGCAGGCCTTCTGCACGGAAAAGGCAAGAGGGCTCCATGGAGCTGCCAGGCTGCCTGCCGAGTGGAATCAGCCCCAAAGGCCACACGGAATAAAGAACCTTGCGCGGAGACCTTCGTATTCAGGTGATGTGACTGGCAGGTCATGCTCAGAATCTAGCCTATTGCCTGCACAGCTCAGACTACTCCCCATGCCATCCAGGCCGGAGCTCTACAGGGCTTCTGCCAATGCACTGTATTCCCTCGAAGCCGCTTACGTAGACACAGCCACCAAGAAGAAGCAGCGCAAGTGGCAATCCACAGTGGAGATCTCTGCCAAGGCCCACCTGGCCAACCTCTCTAGTGGCTTTGGTCTCGGGGCACCAAGGCAGCCAGCAAGAAGAGCTGGTGTCATGCGTACTGTTAGTATGAGGGCTCGCTCAAAGAGTCATCATCCGGAAGCTAATGCCAAAAGTGAGTCAGACCACTCTGAGTACTCTGCAGAGTGTGCTTCTCTCTTTCATTCCACCATCGCAGAGACCAGTGAAGGGGAGGTCAGCGATTTCACAGCTAACCGTTTTGGGGACAGTGAGTCCAGCGAAAGCGATTTGGATGGCAGCAGTAGCAGCAGCAGCCTTGCCCTTGACTATGATGAGGGTGATGAAAGTGAGCTGATTTGGCCTGAAGCTTCTGTCAGACAATCGGGGTCTGTCCAGGCCTCTTCCAAGCCTCTTCCCCCGGTTCCCAAAATCTGTCGCATCAAAGCTTCAAAGGCACTGAAGAAGAAGATTAGGAGATTCCAGCCTGCCTCTCTAAAGGTTATGACCATGGTTTAAGGGAGAGCAATCATCTGTTTATCCAAGTGAGGCATCCTGCTAGCTCTCCTTTGCTAAACAGAAGAACTGATGTGCAATTGATGTTGCTTAAACAAACTGTGAACAATCCCTGAATCAACACAAGGGATCTTTTAATTTGTTAATGCCTGGATGGAAATGTCACTGTATCTGATTTCCTCTTTTGCCATTTATTCTGTAAATAAGGATCTATGTATATTGTGTGATGCCTTTTCTTACTATGCAGAAGGGTCATCATGGTGAAAATGAAATGTTAATATGAGATGACATGCCCAAACAACCTGTGCTGGAAGATTTTGCAGGCAGGCTCTTGATCACTTTTTGTCCATGTGCACTCACAAAAACAGTCTTGGACACAAAGGCCTCCCAAGAAGAGCTCTTCCCCAAATGGAGATGTGGCAGCTTCTCTCTCTCTTGTGAGGAGTTCTCTGCAGTCTGAAGCATTAACCAACCACCTGTCACTGTGCTTACATGGAAAAGCTCTCAGTGCTCTCCATAGTTTTACTCTCTTTCATATGAACTGTTCACATATGGTCACAACATCAGGAAGACAAGTTTGTTCCTCAATAGGAACATTTTATGCTTAAGCAAGAAGGCAAATGTATTTGTGAATGAGAACAGGACTTCACTCCATTTCCTGTTTTCAAAATTTGAGAGTATAGGGGTTTTTCTAACCCCATCTTTATGATGTTCCATGTTATTGTTCATTTATTGAATGCATAAAAGAACATGAAGAGGGGTCAGTTCCACAGCATGTGAATAGCTGGGACTGACGATATAGCTTTGCCCTGAAATTGCAAACTCAATAAATACTATTTAACGTACTTCTGAAAACTATTTTTGTCTGGCTTTCATGTCTAAAGAAAATTATTCTGAACTCTGGACAAAGGATAGAAAATGTAAATATTCTGACATGTCACAGGAATGCAGAGGAGCATTCTCTAATGGAGCAGACTTTTTTTGAATCACTTCGCAGAGGCATTCCTTTTTATTATTCAGAGGGTCGCTATAGGTCATCATGACCAGGGTCCTTATAGCCTCTGCTTCAAAAGCCTGGTTCTGCACCTGCTGCTGTATAAGTGAATTTAAAAAACAAACTTGTACTGAGGACAGGCACACATACACACACACACACTATTTTGAATGCCCTTGAGAGTACCTGTATGAAGATTTGAATTGATTACTAAACTGATGAAGGGGTTTTTTTGTGTGTTCAAACAAGCAGTCCTAATGCTTTTCTCTGAGCACAGCAATCTGGAGGCTGAGCTGAAATTCACCCAGTGTTTACCAAAGATCAGGTATTATCCTCCTACCCTGTTTCAATACCCTATCTGAATACATTCCTGGCCTAGGAGACGTAGGCATTACCTCATTCAGGGAATATACTGGCTCTGAAACAAAAGGCATGTGCTCAGCAGAAACTGTGGGTAAAAGTGCTTGTTTACTCCAAGGATTCCTTAGCAAACAGAAGTATTGAAAGATTAAATTTTTAAACCCATGCCTTCTGTTTTTCGGAAGCTATGTTATGTTTTTAAGCCACTCTGTTTTTTTCTAAATATTTTTGTAAAATGAGGTACAGAAAAGTAAAAGTTACAAGGTGAATTAATATATTGAAATATTTGCAGCTAAAACATAAGACAATCCTTATTTACTGATATTCTTCATACTAATAAAAATACTTCTATTTCACACTGCAATAAGGAAAGTATTAAAGTTTAGTCAGTGGTATATGTTTAAGCATTTTTTTGTGGTCCCAAGAATACTTGGACATATAACCACTCCAGTAAGATGAATGAGATAATTTCATGGGCTTGGTGTTGGTTTCTTGTTCAGCATGTCTAGCAGCAGAACAAACAAAGTAGTGATTTATGCCATGTTGACTTTGCACACCACAAAAGGATTTTTTTTTCCATTTACACAAAAGCTTTTATTTTGGGGAGCTTGTCAAAAGTTACATATGAATCTTTAATCTATGGATTTTCTGTTTTGAAGGGCTTTTCAGTTAGATGGGAGTTTTGTGGGAGATTAGTTTGAGGCTGTTTTTTTTCACAGGGGTGGGAATTGTTCCTAACTAGAGAACTGTTCTGGGTAGGAGCAATCTGATACCCAATAAACACCACTGCCTAGTAGCTCCCTGTCTTTTTATCAGAGTACCTCAAACAATAAGTTTGTGCTCCGATAACACAGCAAATAACATCTGTCCTCCTAGAGCCAGCATAAAGCCAACATAAAAGCATAAAGCTGGCACAACCTTTATCATCATATGCCTTAGCTAATTTGACAAGTAAGATTATGTGCCCATGCTTGACCCTAAGGAAGGCTGGAGGATTTCACCAATACAGATGATCTGCTATTAAGTTTCAAGATATCATCATGCATAGTGATGCTGTTGAGCTGTGATTTTGGGGAGGAAGGACAGTGTTGGTAGCATTTCAGATGCCCAAGGTGTGGGCAGCAGTCTGTTGCCCCCCTGCACACCTGAGGGGACTGAGAGTGATCTCTGTGGTGCTTCGTCCCACTGTGGACGTGGTAACACAAAGTCACCTGGCAGACACTGGGACCTCCTTCATCACCCAGTTTACTCCAAGATGTTGGACCTTCTCCCTGGAGGAGAAATGCTGCTTTCCTCTGGCACAGATCCTGTGCATGGGCTGCAGCAAAGCACTCTCCAATTTTCTCATTTGGAGCAGAAGCTGTATTGGAAACATCGCTCCTGCTCCAGAGGGTAGAAGCAGGCCAGTGCAGAACAGGCCAGGAGACTGGGGTGGCCCATACCCTAGCAGTACTGGCACCAAAAATATGGCTATGGTTTAATACACTGATAGTTACAAGTGTCTTTTAGTACCAAGTATATTGATAATTTTGGTAACACCTGCATACAAGTATGATGCTTATCAGTGCTCTGTCTATGTGCAGCTGTGGGCTAGCTCTGGTGACAGCACCCAGCAATCTCCATCTCTGGAGCAAACAAATCTGAAACACAGCTAAGATTAACAAATATCTGTAAATGCTTTGATGCTCTATCCTTTTATACCCATGTATTAAATTCATAAAACGGCCTTCAGCTCCATATGATGTCAGCGAGAATCAGGGGTGCCCATCTTTACTCACAATCATGGCAATGCACAATGGAAATATTCCTGGTTTATTTTCCCCTACAGAACCAACACACAAAATCCTTTTTCCCATCCTGTGTCTAGTACTATACGTGCCTACTAGAATGTAAAAAAAAGTCACCGAGTCAATTGAAGTTAGACTTTGGTGAAAGTCTAACACCAAACCTAATGTATTTTAGGAGTGAGAAGTTTAGCACCTTCACTGTGACTTAATTAGCAAGTGTATTGTTCTGATGGCTGTGTCAAAAACAACTTTATGCAGTGTCTCCATTGCAGAAGCTAACATCTGTCATAGCTCTAAGCTGTAGTGAATTGAAATCATTCATTACTGAAATATATGTACCAGATCAGCAGCTTCTTTCTGTCAGTCATTTACACTTTGATGTAGGAGCAAATTGCTCCTAAACCTCAAAGGAAAAAGAAAATAGAGAGCAAATAGAAAGGGGATTAAGGAAGCTTTAATAAGAATGTACAGAATAGATCAGTCCTTTAATTTTAAAGACTTCATTAATCCTTTTATTGCTCTAATAATGTTGGAATTTTATAATTACCAACCATCTTGGCCTTGATATGAATTATATTTTCCTTCAGATTAACTGTGTTAAGCATATGATTTTATGCTTTTATTTTTTTAATCCATATTCAGTACACAAACCATGGTAGTAAGTCAGGGAACTGGTATTTTGTTGGAGATGCCACCCTTGAGACTAGACCTTTGTCTTTAGTGACTTCTGGTCAGGTAAGGCTCTATTTAAAAGAACAGTAGATACCATTTGGTAAGTCAAAACAGCCAAGGATGATTCACATGCTAGTGAACTCAAATCCCCTTTCAGTGAACATTTGAGACTGTGCTGAAAAATATCATTCATACTGAGACTTCTGTGTTTGCTTACCCTTCTTTCTCAGAAGCTTTGAAGAGGTAGAAGCTGAGGGGAAGAGATGCTGTACGAGCAGCTCGCCGATAGCTGATAGCAGCAGCTCTTCAGGGACCTAGTCATTCCCCATAGGATCAGAGTAGACTGAGCTTGCCACCAGCTCCTCAGGCTCTCTGACAATTTCAGCCCTGGTAGCCCTTACTAGCTTGTTTCTTCCATCTGCCAAAAATACAGATTGTTAGTAGCTCAATTGATAATCTCAATTAAACTAACCTAACCCCGCTGTTGCCCATGCAGCACATCTATGGAATGGGCATGGAACTTGAAATATTCACTGGCCATCTGCAGCCCAGAGCCACAGGCTGATTACTCCTGTCCTACAAACTGAGGTAGCTCCCCCAGCCCAGCATCCTTCCAGCCTGCTGGATGTAAAATCCCCAGAAGGGCAAAGCTTGCCCAACAGGAGTGTGCAGCAAAACAGAGAGTTATAATACCTGTTGCTCCCCAATCATGAACTTGCTCTCCCTGCTGAATCTGTTTCCCCCAGAAGCTGTCCTGAGATGAGCAGCTCAAATTAATGTCTAAATGAAGGAATATATGTGGATCTGTGAAACAGGAGTATAGTATTTCTGAAACTTGCCCATGAGGAGTAGACTCATACAATGACCACATGTTTAAAATAAAGCATTTGGGCACAGTCTCTTATATGGATGTGAAGGAGATCTGGGATTCCACCAGTAGCTGCTACTGTGTACAGAGTGCTACGCTAGCACTTCACATACAGATAGAGGGGGATAACTGGAAAAATGTTCAGCTAAGGGCTATTTTTTGATGTTTGTACTTTTCAGGTTTGAAATCATTGCTGTATATGTAATGATACTGCAGTGCAGACCTTCAACAGAACAACAGCTGAAACAAGAGTCACCATCATTTATATTAATTCCGTATGTTATCATCATAATGCAACCTACATGCTATTGCTAATCAATACGGATTTTTTTTTAAAGCATTTCAGGGTTTTTCCCTTCTGTCATTGACTCTGTATTTGTAATTAGGGATGCAGTGGATGAAATTCACCAATGACATAATTCCAGGGAAGTCACTGGGGCTATCCTGCAGATTCATTTATACTGCCACACGTTAGTCTTGTGATAGCAGCAGCTGGGATGATTAGAGAGACAGAAAACAAGGAGCATTTCAGACCTTGGTTTCATTCGTGATTGGGCCACAGACTGTGAAAGTAATTGTGTTTAGCCTCCTTTGTATAGGGAGAGTCCGGCCACAGTGTCACATCTGTGTTAGCAGGAGAGCAGGGACAGTGGTTTAGGCTATGCACTTTTCATATTCTGGTTTTCTGGTTTGCAAAACAGGAACTGAAATGAGAATCAGGAGATCACTATCCATATAAAGTTACAAATGAAGAGAGGAGAAAGCACAGTTCTGACTGATCAGACAGAACAGACCAGGCAATGTAGAACCAAAACTTCAGACCTGGAAGCCCAAAATTAAGCATCTGAGTCAGACCAGCTGGATGTGGCCAAAATCTCTGACAGATCGCTCTGGGTGCCTAGTCTTCAGCATCCAAGTTAGATATGTCAGGCTCCGACAAGTGTAGACTACTGGCAACCTTTACTTCAACATTTTTAAGAAGGATTTTTGCTCTGTTCCTAGTGCCCCCAAAATGAGTCTAAAAAAACCCAAAGGTTCATGTACATTCTAGTTCTTTCACTGAGCTGCTATGTTTAACATATACCAAATTCAGTAGCCAGTATCCAAGACAGATTAATATGGATACATTTACTGTCAAGACAACTAGAAGCACCCTTAAGCAGGAATGCAAAAATGAAATTTTCACCCTTACGACAAGATGCAGTACCAAAGAATTTTACTATTCAACATATAAATGTTCAAGTCGTTGCATTGCCATGGTCTAGACTAAAACTCCAATAAATTTTTATTTTTTCTAAGATTATTAGCTCATTCACTAATGAACCCCAAAAAGTTCCATTATGAAAATAGCCTTTGAGTTAGATCATTTTCTGAGTATACAGAATTTGGCAGATAATGCCAGTAGGACAGTTTTGATTTTTCAGCTTTATATTTAATACTCCCTGAAGAATAAAAGCAGAAAATAAAAGGTGGGGGGGTAGGCAGGGAAACCATGAACTCAGAGAGACAAGAATTACCTTACACTTTCCAGAATGGTTTGGCTTAGATTTGATTTTAAAATAAAATATATGTTGGAAAAACATTGTATCACAATATAGTAGCCTATCCTTTACTTCTTCATGGTTCTTTGGAAATCTGCCCTCACAGTTTGTTCTAAAGAGCGAGAATCTGACCTCTGAAAAGGATAGAAGAAAAATATCATTATTCCACCTCCCTACTAAGCAAAAAGCATTACATTCCCGGACATTCCAGGCTGGCTTGGAAAAAGCCATGCTACAGCATCCGGCGATGAGATGCTTTAGAGAAGTAATCGAGCCTTGCAAAATCAGCTCAGTTCCGAGTTTCCCAGCAGGGATTTCTTAGCTTGCGCCCCCAGCAATTATATTATTCCTATTAGCATTCAGAAATTTAACGGTTCGTTTTCACTTCTTCATTGGGAAATCACCTGAATTGACGCTGCCTTGATGCACTCACACATACAAAAGAGCAAGAGCAAAGACAGTCGCAGTCAGAATGTAAATTGGTTGTATCTTAGCACACAACATCAAAACCATTTTTTAACCTATTCCTTGGCAAGGAAGTGGAAGTTAATTGCTAGGGTATACTCTAAATATCCCATGCCAAAATCACTGGAATTAAGCAGATTCCTTATCTCAGATGCTCAGATATATCTTATTGCAAAAGGCTATCTGTAAAGGAAAGCCGATTTTCCTGGCTTATATACCAGGTATACTCATTCACTGTTTTGCTTACTATGCTTCTGAGTATAACCAGATCAGTACCCCTTGGCTCACCAGTGTTTCTATTTCACTATAGGATTAGCGGAAGAAGAGTGCTTATCAGCTACATCGTATTGTCTGATTGCTGGACATTTGAACTTGGCATCAAATTCTAAATATATTCCATAAGGGCTGAAGTTTATGTGGTTATTTCCTGGAAAAAAAAAATCTGTATATCTTCATAGCATTAGATGCATATAAAGATATGTGGAAAGAGGCAGATCAAAGGATGGGTAGATGCAATTCTATTCACAGACATTTCTTTGCAAGTGAAGCGGAAAGGATTTTGGACCACACTGTGTTGCTTCTCTATCTTGTCACTGACTCTGACTATACTGTCTGGTGAAGACAGCTCTCAATTAACTGAAGAGGTATAGAGACTAAAACACAGCTGACTAAGATTAGTACTATGAACATTTTTGATCACATCTACTGAAGCTAACAAGTCTGGGGATAGTTTGATCAAAATCTGATTTTGGAATGGGATGACTTTTTTGAAAAATAAATCCATAATGTCTTTTGTGAAACCAAGATGTTAAAGGAAGCTTCATATGTGCTTACTTGATCTGCACCTGAATTCTGAAACATCTGAAGTACACTCATAACTATCTAACATATTAGAAAACTGCTCCTTTTTCTCCCTTTAAAAAAGGATGTCCTATGTTACACAAGTACAAAGTACTTCTAATTAAATAAGTATGACTGCTGAAGAGCTTTTCTACTTCTTCATGCTGCATTTAGAATCTGTGGTTTTGATTATTTCCATATCTTGAGTTTCCTTTGTTGTCACTATGGCACAGGAATTGATATAATACTTGCATGACTACAACCAAAAGCTTTATAACCAATATTTATAGAGCATAGGCTGCTTCTAGGAGGTCAGAGAAAGGTAACTATGAAAAGCAAGCCTAATGCCAGCAAGCTTAACTTTGCAGTACCACAGTATGAACTTTTATCTCAAATTTTTAGGAGCTCACAAATCAAAAAAGGCTGAAAAGCACACACTGTATCCTAGGTGCCTGAGATGAACAAAGCCAGAAACAGGAAGAATTCCTGGAGGGATGAGATGGGAAAAAACAATTTCACAGTTTGCTGATAAGTTACTGCAAATCAAGGGGAAAAGCTCTCCACAGATGGTGTATAAAAAGCACAGTGGACTGAAACCTGCCGGAAAACAGGCAGGGAGAGTGATAAAAAAGGGACACTTTAAAGCTCTGTTATTATAGAAGGGTTAATAATTTTCTAACATTGTGGTTAGTATATAATCACAGCAGTCTCCCACTTTAAGTAATATCAGTGTGGTTGTCAAGAAACAGAAACATGCAAGAGTTGGAGGCCAAGCAACCAGTGCTGCAGGTTGACAGATGAGTTTGCACCGGCCTCAGCAGCAGAAGTCTCCCCAAGTCCAGCCGAGGGAGCCAGCAGCTCCGGCATCATGCACCCTCCAACCGTGCCACTTCCCTACGGCCCTCCCTCGCATCCCCAGCCACCGTGTCTGCAGCTGAGACCCTTGCTCCTATGATGGCCACAGCAGTCTGCTGGTTTTGTAGTGTGCCTTAGCATCCCCCGGGAAAGCTGGGCTTTGCTGCACCTTTTGCTGGGTGCTTGCCCTAACGTCCACGGAGGAGCAAAGGCTTGTTACGCTGCCTGAGTCTCCAAGTTGAAAAAAATTGCCCTTAATAAAGTTGCATTCTGCAGAAGAACCAGTTGTGATAACGTAGTTTGCGACAAAGGGCCACTAACTGTATTTCCCTAAGATTCAGTTCACGTTAACTTCCCAGACAGAAGAAGACCTAAATCCTTCTGCATCCAAACTATAAGAAAGGAAGCTAGGAAATTTACTGTCTTCACTACTCACATATAGATAAGACAAAACCACAGTATAAATACACCAAACAAAGTATCTGTTATGGTATATAATACTGTCATTATATATTGTGCTGCAAAACGCTACATCAGTTTGTAATTGCTCTCATCTAATCGCACACCCCTGTTGAAAGTATCCTTCTCCTGTGAAGCTAAAAGTCTTCTCCGAGATACAAAGCCTCCAGTCTATGGCTTATTCAACTTCCTGAATTAGCAGACATTCTGTTTCTTCTTTAATAAAATATTCTAGATAATGAGTACTGTTTACTTTGAATGTTTGTCTATAAAGTTATAAAACTATGTTTAAAGAAGCAAAGAGAGAATTAGATTTTTCCCCAAATAACTGTGTTTTTATAAATGGTCTCAGAGGCAAAACCAGCTCTGCATTTTAAAGTCACCTCTAGTATTTCAATATGCATCTGAAAATTCAAGCCAGACCAGATCAAACTTCTAGAGGAACGTAATGCTTTTCCTGGTTGAAAATTAGGAAAAATTATAAAACGAAGTTGTGTCTTGCCAGGAATTTGTCTTCAATTTAAATTATTCTATTACTTCTGTGAAAGCCCCTTTTTGTTATAAAAATAATATTTTCCAAGTAGTCATTCTGAAAAAAGAAATCTTTTTCTCATAGTCTATGGTTTGTTATGTATGGGAGGTAAGACTAAATCCCCTTGTAATCCTTTTGAGCTTTAGAATCTATTATCTATTATGTTTTATTCTGTTTCCTGTACTTTATTTCTATTTTAAGAGGAGAATGATCCTTAGATCACAAACTAATTTTAAAACTTCACAGTGAGCTGGGGGAAAAAGTTTCTTTTGATGACTTAAAAGCAAATATCTGTGGTTTTAGTATGGAAGTTGTTACATCTACGTTAAGGCACCTAAAAATTAGGAATCTAGGCTAAACCAGTCTTCTAGACACCTTTTACTGCCAATAAAGAGAGAGAGCCACAGCGCCAGCAGGGAAATTGCCTCATCGCAAACAAAGTATCTCAGATAGGTGGGATGAATCATTTTCTGGAAGTCTTGGCTATATAAGGAGTCTAAATGACTCACTTAGACACCTAAATTTTGAATAAGTAATGTCAGATTAGATGAATTTGACTTCTGAGAGTGTGGGGAGCTGCTTTTGATTGTACACACCTATCATTGTAGATATCTGAGGAACTAGAAGAAATTTTTTTTTTTTTTTTTTTTTTTTTTTTTTTTTTTTAGGAGCTATTTCAGGCACTATCAACAATGCTGGTACATGGCTCAGGGTAGGCACAAAAACATACAGATGGTACAAGCTAGGGCAAGCCCCAGCACATACACAACACAGAGCTGTGACATTACTGTAAATTATATTCAAACTCTTAAGATTGCATAAATTTCTCAGCTTATTTTTAAGATTAAACTTAAGATTCTTAGCTTAAGAATCTTAAAATTAAGCTGAGAAATCAAACAGGAATCTATCAATCAAAAAATGTTATATTTAAAATCCTTAACCTGTGCTTTTCTTCTGTTTTCTGAAGAGATCATGAATTATTCTCTAGAGGACACCAAAACTTGAACAGATATGCAAAAAGTCAGTAAGATCTAGTGGTGACTGGAAAATTGCAGAAACTACCTTCCTAGACATTAGCATGTAACACTGTCTCCCTTTCTTCAGGGCTTTGATTAGTGCTCTAAGAATTTAAGAATTGGTTTACTTACTGTTTTGTTTCAGATTAAAGAGGTCAGATTAACATTCCTGTGCACTTTATGTAGTCACTTAAAAGAAATCAAAGTGAATTTTCACATAACCGGTTTTCGCAAGCTTTGAAATTCTTAGCTGATTTTGAAAATGGTTCTTTTTATATGACTCTACACAGTTCCAAGAATAGGAGATGAAAACTTTAATTCTTTTCTTAGACAAAAGAAATAAAAGAGACTTTCAAATTCTGCCTGAAAAAAAGTTAAATAAATTTTTAATTCAGGATAGAAGAACAAATTTTTCCATGAAATGCTGTGAGAGATCTGGAGTTCTATCAAGATTGCCCAGACACGAAATCCAAGGCATGACTACAGCTTCAATATCCACCCATACCACATTGCTGAGCAGAAACAGAGAGCATGTCCTTGGTAGCCCAGATACCTGCAAGCTATAGAAATACTCTATCAATAGAGAAAGTGCCTGTTTCACAGGGACAGCTCCAAAACCACTACCCTTTTAATTCCTTCACATTTCTGACTCATTTCATGTTCTGTTTGCAGTAGTATGAATTACAAGATGCAGGACAAGCGAGAAGCAAGCCATCAAATCTCTGTAGATTTACCTAAGAGCGTCGAGTTCCATGTAATCTAGCTGGAATTCCTATCATCAATGTCCATGTGAAAAAGACCATGAATATGGAGTACTATTTGTCATTTCATTTGCTGATACTAAATGTGTAAGTAAATAAACTGCATCCATTCATGCATGCACACATACTCAGTTAGATTTTTAAGTTGTTTGACTTTTCTAGCCATTTTACAATGAAAACAAAGAGCAAACTTTTCTTTGAAGAAAAGAAGTTTAAAGTGAAAAGCTTATGACTCCAAAGACAGGGTTTCCCAGCAGGAAACTTAGTTGGATGGGCTTTGTAAAGAACATACATTCTTTTTCCTTTAGTAAGAGGTGCACTTTCTTTACTCATAAGCGAAATAGCTAAGTATTTTTGACAGTGGCATAGATGTATTTTTTTCAGCTCTGGAATGTAATTCATATATTGTTTAAAAGTTAAAGAAAAAATAACAACAAACTTCAGAGCAAGTTCCTGTAAGCTCTGTGAGCTCCTAGTGTACATATGAATGGGAAAGGCCATTTTTCCTGCATGCCAAAGAAGAAGGGTAGCTTTTGATGGTGGGTCATTCAGCTATAGGGTGCCACGGGACTTAACTGTATCTTATGCAAGAGATAGCTTCCTCTGGTCTCAACTGAAAGCTGCCTACCCAGGGGGTCTGGCAGGAATCTCTCCAGCCTTTAAATTTTGTTCAGGAGTCTGTATTTGTCTGGCCAGTTCAAATGCACCTGTTTTCACAGAAACCGCTCTCTTTGTTCAATGTACATTCCAGCACAGTGTTAAAAACATGGTCAAAAGGTCACCGCTTGTAGATCTGCTCAGCTCTGAAGACAGCACCATTCTGTCTGAAATTTGCCGTTTCTCCAGAGTTTTCCACAGAGCATGGAAATCACAGTAAAGAAACTCCATATCTACTTGGACCAACTGGGAAGGCGCAGTTTGTTGATGAGCTGTGCCATCTCACCAGATGGAAGGAGTCTGGCATAAGCAAACCTCAGCTCAGTCAGAAATTTATTGTTATGTTAATATTGCTCATGTGATTTTTCAGCAATTTATTGGTCAAGTCCCACTATTCTTTCCCCCCAGCTCGTGTGATTTCATGCTGAGGGTTAGGTTTGTATGTTTGTTTTCCCCGCTTTTCTGGACAAATCTGTGATTGGTTTCATTACAAGCTCTTATATATGCCAGTCTCCATCACCGTGCTTCACTCTGCACTGGCAAACTAAATGGCACTTTAATCACACGGTCAGCTGCAGCAAGTCTTTTTGTTATGCATGCAACTTTAAACAGATTAAGACCGTTATGCATCTCTTCCTCTTCCTGTTCAGCAGGGACAAATAACGCCACAAACTGCAAATATCTGCACAGCAAACCTCAATACTCACAGAGACAACAGAGTCCAGAGAGGATGGAGGGACAGTAAAAGCTAATGGGCTAGTAAAACGATCAACAGCAGTGGCACGGTGCTGGTGTGATGGCCCGTCTCTGCCCTACCCACCATTTCTCACACACTGTGAACAAGCCAGCTCCAGCTCCCAGAGACCTTTCCATCCTGGCCTCTTTCAGCTGTTTGCTAGATTTTCAGCATCTGCAGCTTTTCTCACGTTACTCCCCACGTTCAGGAGAATCTCCCTGTAAAACATTTCTGGAGTTGCCCACTGTCTTTCTCTACATTTCTGTCTCAAGGCCTCCTAGCCTGTGACCCTGGGAGGACACTTGGCCACACGGCTGCCAGCCGGCAGGGTTGTCCTCCATCCCTAGCATCCACCTTGCATGCCACAGGGCCAGGGGCAGAGCCCCCCTTGGCCTCTCGACTTGTGGCTGTCTCTCCGAAGTCCTGCCTGCGGCCACACGTTCCAGTTAGCATGCAAATGCTGACATTAGGGGGCTGCAGAAGGGAGAAGAGAGGATCTCGGGGGAGGTGGGTAAATAAAGACACCTAACCCAGCGAACTGGGTTCAATTCACTGCTTCAGGAATACTTGGTCTTATCTGGGGACACGATCATACATGCTCATCTCCAGCAATGCAGTTGTTGAGAGTTTTAAATTCAAAAGAAAAAAAAATCTTAAACTGCAGCCTGTTAGTATTAAAGTCCTGGGCAGTTTCAAAAACAGCATTAAATTTTGGACCTTTGCTCTGTCTCTCAATGTCGTGATGGCTCGTGCCTCACCTATTAACTCCACTTGTAGTTTCACTTGATAACGCCCTCCCATTTGAGTGTGGTGAAGCTCAAATGACTGAGGTCCACGCTAGTCCCATTTTGACAGAGAGCTGTCTGTCAAATTCTTTAAAAATTCTTTAAAATAATTCTGAATCTCTGAGTTGACACAATTCACCTCTACGCTGACACTGAGGCCCACTGTGCAAACGCTACAGTCCCAGCTCAGCAAGGAAAGAAGGGTTCAGGGCTTTTAACGAGTGTCATGGCCATTCCTGCATTATTTGCCCACTCACAGACAAACCCGTCTCCTTCCCTACTTTTAGCGAGCTCATTGTATGTCTATATGGCACAGAGTCTTTTCCAGAACATAATGGTATTGCTAACTGGATGCCTGGTTGTTGTTCATAAATTAAACGTCTTTTGTTTTTCCACCGGGAACCTTGGCGTGTTGCGCTGATTGTCTGTTATCTGTCAAGGCATCAGTCCGCCACCGAGCAGCTCTCTGCTGGAGACTGCCCTGCTTTTACAATTAGCAATAAAAAGCTTTTGTCGCTGCACAATGATGCCTCTGAGGTCTGGTTCAGGGTTTTAGGAGGGCTTTCTTAATCAACACTAAGATCCAGAACACACATATTCTGTTTGCTTTAACATTGCATTGGAAAAGAAAATAGTTAGCTCAAAGAGAAACACTTCTACATACTGGAGTAATTATTCTGATGCGTATAAATAAGGTTTCAAAACTTTATTTCTGCTTCTTCATGCACTGCCTCCTTTTCTAGTTTAATGTGAAACATTTTGAAGTACAGTTCTACAAAAGACATGAACAACTAAAACTGTAATGTACCATATTTAAAAGCAAACTAACAGAAGTTCAGCTGTGCTGCACTGAGGTGTGATATTTATTCATAAAACTTTCTTAGGAAAAAGCAAGGACTGGAATGGGCAAGCTGGATACAACTAAAGTCACTTGATCCTTCTCCCGAGTGCTATGAAATCTCACACACACTAATCATGAACCAGCCATGGCACTGGGACGGCAATATTAATCTTAATTACACAGCATATTTAAGTATGTTAAAATAAGTTGGCAGTTTCAGTTTGTAAGAACAGTTCTAGATATGTTACCAGTACAGTATGGCTTTTTCATTTGTATCGTCTATGGCAACAGGTCCTATTGGTTCTTGTGTATGGTAAAATACAGATCATACAAACTGAAATCCTGTCTTCAAAGAGCCTCCAATTTTGTGAAAGCTCAAATCTGTATCAGAAGTTTGGGCTTGAGCAGGGCTAGGGAGGGTTAAAAGTTTTGAAAGTCAGAGTGGTAGCTTTCATTTTCATTACCTCTCTGCATCACACTTTCAAAAAAGAGAAATTCTAAAACCACTGGGACAAAAGTAGGAGTAGGGAGTCTGTCAGGGGGAATATAAATAGAAAAGGTATAAACAACAATATTGAGGGGAAGAAATAATAGGTAAATATCATCAAGATATCAATTAGTTTATTGAAGTTTTGATAAAAAACTTGTGCAAATGCACAACTAGGGTATGAAGGTGGAAAATAAAATAGTGGAAGAGGAGAGACGTTGAGACATCTTTTAATTTGGAAAAATGTTATCTACTAGAACTTGTCAAAACCAAAAAAAAGTCACATCATTTTTTATTTTGCCATAATGACCTGCAAAAGAAGTAGTTACAAAATTCCTAATTTACATCAAACTATCTTTGCAAATCTGATCCAGGGTTTTTACATCATCTAGAACTCCAGTAAAAAAAAAAAAAAAAAATAGCTTTCATGGGAATACTGCGAAGAAACATGCACTATTAAGGAAATTTAAAAATCTTCTGCATACAACCTGCAAAGTAATTTGAAAAAAACTATCCCTTTTTATGACTTCCAAATTCTGCAAAAAATCTCATTGCATTCTGTGTAATAGTCACAGGAAGTCATGTGAGCAACAAAATTTTAGAATGCACTGCAGTTGTTCAAATATAAAACATCATATTGAGATTTTCCAAGAAATTCAGAAGCTTCAAAGAGCAGCTGTAGTTTTTAAATCAACTTGACAGAGAAAAGCTTCTATTAAATATGGAACTCTGTCTGGATATACTGCCCAATCTGGACCAGTGCCAGTAGTCATTTTTCACCTTGGAACAGTTATATCTACAGATGTATATGAGTTCTGCATTTTAACACTTATTATTCAACAATCCATGCAGAATTTGTATTAAACTTATTCATTATTTTCAAAGTATTTGTATATATATATATATAAAATGTGTGTGTATACATGTATACATAATGTATATAGATTTATAGACACAAACTAAATTTTGTTTATTCATGCAAAGTTTGTTTTTCCCATATGATGGACACAGAGGAAGGAAGTGACTGATGTATTTACAAAGCAGAATAGAATGTTTCGAGCATTCAAATTGTATATTTAATAACAAAATCTTTATCTCACTAAAATTTCATATGAATGTGACTTCATTTATTATATTTTGCCTCTGCAATTAAATACATAAATCACATAAATAACATTTTTCCTACATAATCTCCAGAAGTTGACATTCAATTGAAATATAGTATATGATATTCATTGTCAAGCTTCTTAAAAAAGTCCTTTGCGACTATGATTTAGGAACACTTACCAGGACAACATTTACATCAAATTTCAGCTTTTAAAAATTCTTGATCTGCCTCAGGAAAAGGCAAGCAAATGCACAACTAAATCATTACCACTATGCAACTTTTCAAAAAAAACAGTATGTTTTGCCTCTCTGCTCTCTCTCTTTCAAGCCAGCCAAACTTTCCTGCTTGAGTCTTCAGGAGAGGAATGGGGGGATGTTTGATAGATACCAAAAACCCTGCAGGTCAAGACTTTTTAAAATACCTTTAAGTGGGAGAGCCAAAGAAGCTGCTTTGGGCCCTTGGGAAGAACTGGCACTTCCTTACGAGCCTAAATATCACCTGAGCCCTTTCAAATAACTATGCAATAAGCACACGCACTTTGCTAGCTGAGATCCACCCCAGTGCCTAAAGACATCTCTACACTTTGGCAGTTCTTTCATTTTGTATGAAATAAACTAAGGCATGTGATACCTAACCTCAGCCATGGAAAAATAAACCTTATGGTCTCTGTACATTCAGGGAAATGCAGATAACTCCAAAAAGTGATACAGCTTTATGGTGGCTTCCAAGTTGAAGGTGACTGTCTCTCCCCAATGACAAATAAGATTATTAAATTAGGCTAGTTGCCTTTCTTCTACGTACTAAAATCTTGTCCTTACTGCACTTGTTCTTGCCTGTCAGTGGCCACTCATGCTGGTAGTCTTCGCAGAAAGAGAAAGACTCAATGAGGTCCTTCTGGCTGGAGCAGCACCATGTGCAACTATCTCCTTACCAGTCCTTACCTATTTGCCTTCAGCTGCCCTACGGCTCCCTCTTAAAAGCTCTGGTCACATTTCCCTGCCTTGGCTCATCACTGACAGGTATTTTTAAAGACTGTGGATTTTATTGTGTTCCCATTTTATTGGGTTCCCAATGAGATTTAAGTATCTCAGGATACACCAGCACTAACTGCATTTGTGGATCTGCCCTCCAAAGCACACTCTGGAAACCCTCACACTTCCATTCAGCAAGATGCCTCAGCTCAACTCCAGAGCTTCCTCTTCAAGTGTATGTATGCGATGCATCAGCATAGCCCAACCTCTCATCCATGTAGTCTGGCAAGGGCACATCCACACACATTCCCACTTACTTCAGTAGTAAACACACCAACAGTCTCTTTTCCTATAGGCAGCATCTCTCCACCAAGCAGGAGCTCCAAAAGCAGAGAGGTTCTCAGAAACTTTAGATCTGCTCTGTATGTCCTGGTGCAAAAAATAATATTAGTGTTTAGGGCCATTCAAGTTGCCTGCAAAGGGAGATAGACATTCTAATAATGAAGTATACGCAGTACTGATGGAGCAGGAATGCAGCACAGGCTCTATATCTTGTGTTAAACAGCTATAAGGTACCTTAAAGAGAAAGCAGAGTTGTAACAGTGCAAGGGTTGCCTTTGCAGCTGGGGTTGCTCATGCATTTTTTACAAAGGAGAACCACTTGAGGCTCCTAGTAAATTATTAACTAATAAGCAAAAAGTGTTTTTTTAACTGGGAAGGCAAAATATTGTTACACCTTTCAGGAAGCTATTAGACAGCTGAAAGGAAATAGTTTAGGACCAGAAAGACTGAATATGGATTGTAACCAAGCCTATTAAATGATTGTTATGATTGCTATGCTAGATAGGCCTCCTAAAGTTTACAATAGCCTATTTAGATTGATTACTATAACGTTAAATTCACTCTCTCTCTCTTTTATTTTTTTTAATGTAGTATAGCAGGAGATCTGTGCTAGATGCTCCAGAGGATCACCAGAGATTATATCTAGATTTCTTTCTGAAAATCCCATTCCAGATCAATCAGATATCTTCCTTCCGCGAACTAATCATCTCATTTATCTTGTGTTCTTTGATGCTACTCCTCCTCAAGTGTTCAAGGTTACATCTGGAGCCAAGTGTTTTGGAGAAGGCTACACAAATCTGATCTCATTTACTAGTGAAATACTGTCTGTGAAGAAGTGCTTTCTGAAAGAGCTAAAGAGCAGATGTACCACTGCTGGGTCTGTGCTCTTCCCTGAAATCTCTATGGTACAGGATGCCCCCTTTTCAGCTGATTATGTTTTTGTCCTTCCTGAAATAAATCAAGGGGTGAGGCTTGGCTGATCAAACACACAAACATGCACTCTCATTCAGCACCATTTTAGGGTAGGTGGAACAGAAAAGGTTAATCATTTAGATTTGTTTTTAAAGATTTTTTTCTTTCTTTTGTAGCCTACTTGTTCCTGAGTTGTGGCTGACTTTGGTGGGTTTTTTTTTTCAGAAGGAGGAGAAAAGGGGACGTGAAAAATGGCTGATAAACTGGTGGCAAGGGCACTGCTATGTGATGTTAGGGACATCAAGATCGAGGTCTCATACAGGCAGGTCAAGAATCTGAGTCTGGCCCTCTGGTATTTGTGTATTGCCTTTCATCCTGGTTCATCCTGCCTGGCTACATCCTGCTCCAGAGCACAAGTCAGTATGTGGTGGTTGAATCACTGAACCTTTCTGCTGTTGGCCGAGGTGAGCGCTGTCACTTCTGAGCTATTTGCTGTTCTGGTGGGAGCATTTCCCCTCCCTCCTCTGCTTTCAACTGGAAATGCTATTCTGTAACTGATGTCCTAAGACACTCATCAAAAATAAGTGTATTCTAGCAGAAAATCCATCTTGATAGACTGATGTTTTCCGGTTTAAAAAAACCTATTGTCTTTTATGGTGAGGATAGAATCTGTTATGCGAACATATGGATTAGACAAAGCACTGTTACAATGTCTGAGGTAAACCCACTTCTCTTTTCTTTCTTGGCATTTGTACAGTCCTTTGGTCCTGACTGAGACTTGGAGCTCTGCAGGGATCCAAATAAACTCTCTCCTCTGACTAGGACACAGTTTTCTTGCCTAAGGGCTGTGACTGTCTTTGGCCAGATGATCGTTTTGTCTGCATTTGAAACAGAGTTAGATTAAGATGCTTTTCAGCCAGGTTTAGTGCAGAAGGCTGAAGCTGTCAGAGGGAATGTGTGTTGTTCTCTGCAGCAGTGCTACGCTTCCTCTGCATCCTGGCTTATTAATGGAGTTGTCTGTGGGCTTTGAAAGGCTTTTACCCTCAGGAACATTTCTAATTAAAAAGCTAAATTTTATCTTTATTGTTAATAATGGTTTCTAAGCTGACCTACAAAGATGCAGACGCTTGTGCCCTCACTGAGCAATGAATGGCTCTCATCTTTTGGAATATTTAGTGCTCAGGGCACAAGAAAACAACCACGCAATTTCTCTAATTTATAGCAGAAGTTAACGTGCCTGGCATACCCTACAAGAGTGTAGCCTGTTATTAAGAGATTATAAAAGATGAGGAATGTTCCTGATATAGTCAGATTACCCTCAGTAATGGCATCAGAGCTTGCAAAGCCTATGGTCTGCTTTCAGAGAGCGTGCTGGAAGGAAGCACTGTGGCTCTGTCCTGTGGTGACACTTCTTTCATCCTCCTTCAGTGGAATTCACATATTTTATATTTACATACTTTCCTTTTTTTCCTGTTACTGATATTTAGTGATAAGAAATTACAATTGCTTTCTTCCACCTTTCATTTAAGCAGCTGTGATATTTCTCTGTATCTAGAATCAACCTACTACACCAGTATGAAACTGAGTATATTAACTGGATAATTTATGTTCCCTATGGTAGCACTAAAGCTTTTAAAGAATGAGCTCTCCTATTTTACCTCTCTGTACAGGGAAGCTGTAGAGGACCAAAGGCTGGGCAGTCTAAGGCCTTATGACAGTAAAGATTTATATGTGGACTTTGAAGTTACTGCCGTGGTGCAGTTCAGTGTTTTGCCCCGCTACTTCCACACAAAGCTATTCCACAGCTTGGCTGCTCTGGTTACCCCCTTATCATTACTTATCTGGTTTATACATACATGCTCCTTGTGTCAATATTGCTCTTTTGTTTAAAGGCTTGAGGGGATTATTTGTAAGATTTGGTCAGTCCCTCAGCTTTCTTTGAAACACCCGACTGTGAAAGTCTTATAAAAAACAGCCTGAACCAACTGCATGATTATCTTTCAAAAACACCCAGAGAAGGAGACTTTCCTGCATTAATGGTAAACTCTTACATTGCTGCTGAAATGTTTCCAAGCTCACACTGAGATCAAGTCAAACTATGTCCTAGTATGCAAAGTTAAGACTGTGCGTAAACCTGCAAGGTCAGTGGTTTACATGTTATGCGATGCAGTCAGGGCAGCAAACCAGCTGAATGGGGAGAAGAGAAAAAATGGGAGTCATGGCACAGAATTCAAGTCATTCAGTGATGCTCCTGTAACACAACTGAACAACTAAATAACTTCCTGGGAGCATTAGGGATCTAGGAGAGATGACTGAATAATCTGGAGGGGTGGAACAGTTACTGACAGCAGCGCTGCACATTTTTTTTCTTTTTTTCTTTCTTTCTTCTTTTTTTTTTTTTTTTTTTTTTTTAATTAATGCTAACCCCTGACCAGCTATGTGCTGTGTTCTCAAATGGAGGGAAGATTGCAGCATGTTGTTGAGCCAGTTGTCCAAAATGCTCACATATTTCACTGCCTGTAAAAGAAGATAGCAGGAGTGAGATTTGATTGAAACTATGCAACCTGGAAGATGCCCTCTGCTCCCTGAGAGCTGTAAAACAGCATATATTGCTCCCAGCACACACACAAAGTCAATTAATTGTGCATGAAAGCCTGAAGAGGTCTCTTGCTAGTATCTCATTCATTATAAAAATAAACTGTCATCTTTTCAGTCTCTAAGTACAGAGACAAATGAATCTATCATCAGGTTCACTAGCGCTGATGCTGTGACTGGATGAATGGACAAAGAAAGTCACTGTATTAGTATCTTTCAGAAGTCATATTTATGGGCAAGTTCCATCTCATCAAAGTATCTATGCTGAGATGAGTTTGGGATGAGAAAAAACAACCTGGAAGCTGTGTTCCCAGTCAGCTTTAGGCCCCCTGCAACCAGGCCTCTCCCAGCCAGTGGCTGGGCAGGCTTTGTGGAGACTGTGTGGGCCAGGGACTGTGCCAACCAAACAGGAAATTTAGGCCTAGACAATCTGTTTGAAGATAGAATCTGAGTTTGTGGTCCTAAATTGTACTTTGCCACTTACCTAACCTCTTTAATCTACCTTTGAAAATATAGCTACTATAACAGGTAAATAAATGGTATAAATGTTAACTGGGTCATCATTTGTTGAATCAGCCATGAAAGTCATTCCTTTCCCCTTTACAGCCAAATTTTTGAAACTAGCTGCCCGATTCAGTAGCTGAAACTGCCTATGAATACTGAAAGCATGTTTAGTGCATGAACACCTCACTTTTGCATCCATCTCATTTTTTCAAACTGAGAAACTGCCCTAAAAGATCAATTTGTGGCTAACAGTGTGCAATTGCAGACACAGATGTGGGACATGAATTTGCAAAGGTATTTGCAGAGATTACTGTGCAGTCTACTGCCTTCTTGTGCTATCTAAACTTGCAAAAAAAAAATAGAGCAGGACACATTATAGTGCTGAGGTTGCAAAGATGGTCAGGCAATTCAGAGGTTAGTTTAAAACAACAGTGACTGGTTAACATCCTCGGCCAAAATCTTTCTCCACATCATTTCAGAAGGCATAAATCATTATCCGTCCTTCTCTCTCTACATAATAGCTCATGTTTTGCCTTTATTTTTATTAAGGGAAACTCATCTGAAATATGACTGTGAAACGTTGGCTCTGTTCTCTTATCCCGATTTATTTAAAACCACTCAAGACTTATCAAATTAGGGCTAAAATTCTCAGTTGGCTGCTCATTGTATCACATATTTCATGTGCACAAATTTGCAGTACACAGCCCTAGCATTCTCAATTTTATCTGCTTTATATTCTTATCTTCTCTTATTGATCTCTTCACACTGCTGAAAGTTGCTGCCAGTTACACACAGCAATAGCTTCTATCATCCTGTAATTTCTACTGCTTTCCTTTAGCTGTAACAAAATGTATCTTTATTTGAGAGATGAATGCTTTCACAAACTTTCAGCAGCAAAGCTCTTTAATTATTCTCACTTAGAGACTAGCCTAAGCAAGCTAAAAGCTATCAAAGACATTCATCACCTATAGTCTACCTATACAAGATATTTGTGGTGATATTCATGCAGTCCACAATCACAACTGCATCTCAGAGCCTTGTGAGCTTTTCTGAGCAACATCCCAAGCATCTGGAAGGAATTATCCTTCCTGTTTTAGAAAGGAAAGACCCCAAGGCATGTTTGCAGTATCAGGCTGGCAGGAGGACATTCACTATGTTGGTACTTCAAGCTGGACCAATGCCATATGGTTGCATTAGCATAGCTACAGGCCCAAGTTCAATCACCTGTCACTCAGGAGGGATGTGATAGGTTTAGTCTGCCCTGCTTGCATTCAGCAGTGTCCTAGCTGCAGCTATGGGGATTCAGGTTTGGAGAGGTTTTTCACCTCCCAGAAAAGACCCCTTGTAAATATAGCTTTTGTATTCCTCTTAATTCAGCACTGCTTTATGGGTTGAGGATGCAGTATAGATTAGCACAGAGAAGTAGGGGTCAGCTTGGGTTGTAGCAGCAGGCAGTCCGTATGTCCACAACCAGGGATAACGTTGGCTGCAACTGGACAGAATATCAAGCAAAGCTTGGTATTTTCAGTCATCTAGGAACTGATCCAATGCAACATTTTCTGGCTAGGAGACACCTCACAGACCTGCTCCTCACTATACTTTCCCCTCAGCTTCCCATCCTTGCTGGGGTGAAATGTACCCATGCCTGAGCAAGAGCTTGAACCAGTGTCCCGCTAAGGCAAGGCATAGGACATATACAGCCAGTGCAGAAACATCAGGCTCTCTGAGCGGCTTCCTTTAGCCAGTCTGAAAATGAGTATTGTTTGTTTGACAGGAGTTTCCAGCAGTTGTAGTTGAATACAGATCTTATATTGAAAAAATATTCACTGTACTTAAAAATCTCATTCTGAATTGGCCAGTATCAGTAGCATTGCTCACTTAACTCAAACCAGCTCACAGTCTCCAGACCTTTCAGAACCTTCACCTCAACCACAGGAACTACTGTCACTGACTCCTGTGAAAGCTTTGACAGATGCTTTCAGTTCACAGACTACTAGTGTGAAAAACAGAATAAAAATTCAGAATTTCTTCAGCTTGCAGCAGTTTAAAACAGATCAGCTTTAATCAATATAGCTGCCAGAGAAAGCAGCAAAGGCATTGGCTCTTCCTGGGTTTATCATGGCAAAAGTTTGGGATCTTGTACATGCTCTTCCCAACTTAAATAAAAAAATGTGAGGGGTGGTGAGTGTCCTTGCCAATCCCATTCTGCGCCGAGGTTTATGGGCTGCAGTCAGTAGCACAGATAACAGCCAGCTGGAATTTCAAAGGGCTATTAGAGGCAAGGTGGCACCTCCTGGACTTCTCTCTCTCAGCCTCAGGCCATGGGTGATATGTTCTTTGGAGAAGTACTGATCTTCTTGTGTGTTGATTCCCTGATTATCAGAATAGCCAAAACAAAAGTTTCAGTTTCCATTTCTTTTAAAAAAGGGAAAATGATAACAGGATCGATTTTAAAAATGAACTGTCAGAAGCTGTTTTCACCACTGAAATAAAATAGTCTCAGTTTACAATCTAACTCTTCCTTCTGTCTTCTCCATGAGATAAATTCCCCCAATAAGAGAATCTGAACCAATATATTTAAGATGTCCTTCGCGAGAAAAGAGCATAAATGATACCCTGCACTGCTACTATACAGTATGAATATTAACTTAAATATGATCTTAGGAAAAGAGATTAAACTTTTGAAAGATCTCCCTTTCAGAAAGGAATCGTATGTGTCAATAGAAGGCATATATCCTTACTTTTGCTAAGGTGATGTTTTTGTCAGCTAATGGAAATAGTCTGTCTGTTCAATCTCTTCTTGTGCTGGGTGTGCCTCATGCCTTTTCCATGAAGTGACTTTTATTTATATTGTATTGCCAGATTATGTCAGAGAAGTTGTGTTTATGTGTCTGACATCGATCAGGACAGTCCCCCTCCCAACATAGTCCTCTGTGATTGAAGGAATTCTCTTAAATGTCAGGGGTATGACTACGAGAGAGCCTTGCAATGCAATGACAGCCCTGGGACATGCATTCTTTCCTTTCTTATTTGACATCACTTGAATCATCCTGGTTTAAGAATAATTGTATAAATATGGTAATGGTACTGCTAGCAACTGGGGCAAGATTGAGATTTCCAAAACCATGTCAGGCGCCTTTGACATATGTAGGATTTGCATGGCAGGATTTCAAAATCCCAGCTGTTGTTTCTGAACTGGAGCAAGAGGGGGTTACAAAGTGCTATCAGTATGACTCTCAGTCAAACGTCAGATATCTTCTCATAGGTATTTACCAGTGGATACTGATGCTTATTGGGCCTCCCTGTCTTACACAGGGAAGTGAAATGCTCATCCAGTCATGCAATAAAGGGAACTCCTGTGAAAGCAATGGCAAACTTATGATCAAAAAGTGTCAGGTTCTGGCAATCTGGAAACAAGTGGAAATCCATGTGCTCTTTCCTGAGGCTACTTGTACATACTACAAGTGTCATTGCTGCAGAGTAACCTTTCTGTGGTATTTCAACCGCCAGCTTTTAGACTGTGTAGGAGAAAACAGGGTGGAGTGCAGGGAGTTGCCTCACCTCTTGGGAGTCTGGGAGAACTGTTTGTATCGAGGGCTCTTGCTGACGTTTGGAGTGGGAGTGAGAAGGAAGGAATTTCTTATCTATACCCAAAGAGATAACCTAGATGAAGAAGCCTCTTTGCACATCTTTAGTATGTTACTTCCAAGGTAGTTTGTCATTTATTTTTACAGTTTCTTCATCTAACAGATATGATGTCAGCCTATATATTTGAAAGGGTAATGCAAGTTCCATTCAGAATGAAATTGTAAGCTTTTCTGCAAAAACCTTCACAATAATAGCTAGCTCTTGTATTGCACAGCAGAGCTTGAGAGTGCTCTTCCAGCTGGGTAGTCCTTCAGCAGCTGCCTCCTTGAAGCACCTACAAGTGTCAGAGAGGATGCCTCAGCCTCGGTCGGACTCCCTGCTAAAAAAGGCTTGGGCCTGCACTGCTTTCTCTAAACATCTGACCAGGAAACTTGGGCATGCAGGCTGCAAGGAGTTATAGCACACTTCAGCCAGATCAAGATGCAGATGATAAAGTACTGAAACAGTCTAGATATAGTCAGAGACAAGTTTATGCGTATCTTCATCTCACCTGCATTGTAAATGACAGCCACGGGGCCTCATTATCAGCAAGAAGTGCAGAATTTTCCCTGCCTTGTTCCAGGAGCTATGTTAATGCAAGATGAAATTTATAGATCAACATTTTTTTTTCTCACTCAGTATACAACCTGTTTAATATTAACGTCCTGGGTCTCCCTCTTGGGACTTACAGTTCTCCATTTATGGCTCATACTATCACTTATGTAGATACTGCTGAGATTTATCTCCTCTTTTCCAGTGATTAATTTGCAGCTATACAGTATGCCAGCCATGAACTTTAGGATGCCTCAGAAAGTTTTAGACGCTAAGTTTTCTATTTTCAGGACTATAACAATACAATAATCTTCAAACCAAAACACATTGATCTGATTTTTTTTTCTTTTCTTTTCTTTCTTTCTTTCTTTCTGGATCCTTGAAAGAAAAAAATAATTGAGGGGACAAGTTTATCAACAAAGGTATTAGCTCAGTTGGTTAGAGCATGGTGCTGCTAATGCCGAGGTTGCGGATTCAATCCCCATACGGGGCTACCCTGATGGTTGGACTAGATGATCTCCTAAGGTCCCTTCCAACCTTACTATTCTATGATTCTATGATAAGCATAGGTGGGTGTACATTCAGCTTTATGAATAAATGTTCCTGTAAAAAACAGCACACTTCTGACACATAATTGCTAGACTGTATCACAGAATCACAGAATAGTTGAGGTTGGAGGGAACCTCTGTAGATCATCTACACCAATACCCCTGCTCAAGCAGGGTCACCTAGAACACATTGCACAGGATCACATTCAGGCGGGTTTTGAATATCTCCAGAACCTCTCTGGGCAACCTGTTCCAGTGCTCTGTCACTCTCACAGTAAAGAAGTTCTTCCTCATGTTCAGATGGAACTTCCTGTGCTTCAATTTGTGCCCGTTGCCTCTTGTCTTATCACTTGGCACCACTGAAAAGAGTCCAGCCCTATCCTCTTGACACCCTCCCTTATGGTATTTGTAGACCTACTTTGATAAAATGTATGTAGCCCATTTTTAGACCATTTGATAAAATGTATGGGCATTTGAACCAAATCTAAGACCTTCTCTGTGAAAGAAACTGATAAGTTTATAAAAATATTCAGTTAAACCACAGCAAGCCATCATGTTTGGTCATGCTCTTATTACAAGACAGCATTCATCAGCGTAGCCTGTACTGATTCTTGCACTTGAGATCAGCTAAAATCCTAGCTGGTGTCAGATTAGTTAGGTCACATCTAGGCCTCTGATACAAAGTTATACGTCGGACCTGGCTGAGAAAGAATCTCTCATTTCAAAATGGGAGGAGCTCGGGCAAAGGATCACATCCTGAGGGAGTCTGATAAATCTGGATTCAATCTCCAGCTCTAGATCACCAGGATAAGACATTACTCACTAAACTATCTACTAATTATTTGAAAGAGCATCTTAACAGTATTTTTCTGAAGACTAAATCAATCTAATGTAGCACGTACGTTTAAGCTCTCCCTGTGTTAGCAATGTTGTCTCAGACTTTCTCCTCATCTACAAATATATTTTGCATGTAAAAGTCTGCTTGCTAAGCCAAAACTCACAAACAAGGTTAACTCAGAGAGAGAACAGTAATGAGCATATGTTTCTATTAGGAGAATGCACCTGTTCAGTGTTATAAATGAATAGGTCCACAAAAATCACTTTGATTCTTTAAATCAACATCACAGTTGGATCAAGATTTAGACATCTGCTCAGATGCTGTATAACTGACACCCGCATGCCCCTAAACACCGAAGACTGTCCATAGACATGGACATGTTCTGACGCTGCCAAGTTGTGCAGAAACCAGCCATATGCCTAAGCTCTGGAGACATGATCAGACTTTACTTTCCTCTGTCTGTTACTTGAAGGACCTGCTCTAGTTCACATCCTCAGAGCACTCCTAATAACAAAGTAGGGCAAAGTAGTCATGCAGGGCTGTGTGAGCTGGCTGCAAATGCAAACCAACCCAGCAGCAGCGAAGTTGTGTCCAGCCAGTTCTTCAGCCTGCTTTTCTATGTAGCTATTTATTTGTTACAGATCTGACAGTCTCTGTTGCCTCCATGGCTCTCACCAGCCCAAACGCAGTGCCATGACATGTGGATGCTCCAGCTCCCTCCAAGCCAGCACAGCCACCTATGCAAGAGCAGGGCCCTTATGCTGCTGATCTACCCCACGCCACTGGTACTGGAATGGGCTTCGCTGAGGCTGCACATGCCTCTTGCATTGAGTGCTGAGCTCATGGTCATGTCTGATTCATTCTAGTCACAGGAAGCATTCTCTTGATATCAGATGCTGAGTGTGTCTCCTCCTCCTCTCAGGAGAGGATTTGTATCACTGAAAGACTCCTTGGTTCTGCCTGAACATGCTTATCACCCTCCCAGTTGCATCGAGTGACTGGCACAACCTGCCAGAAGGATCGTGCCACCTATCTGTCCCATGTGATCTCAGAGGCTATACTGACTTTCTGCTTGTCAATCAGTTATTGGTTTTTTAACCATCTTTCCAGGCATTTCCAGTGCCCCAGAGAGTGGATACTCCAAGCCGTACATTGTAGGCTTGCTCAGCAAATTGACAACTTACATTTCTGCTTGTGCACTGGGGAAGGGTGAAGCGGGCTGACATCTACCTTGACAGACAGAGGCATTAAGCACTGGGGCTTTTGAAAACAGAGTGCTTTACAAGGCTTAATCCTTTTCCTAGCTTCTTGGCAAACAAGAATGAAAAGAAATGCTAGGACAGTTGTTGCCCAGACTCCGACAACAAATACTTCAGTTCTTGTCAGCAAGGATTGGGCTGTCTGTGCTGGGGTGCAGGTGGCTGTGTAATGCACATGTAATGTCCATGGTCCCTAGCACAAATTCTTACAGAGCCTAACAAATACTTAAAGCTTGGGAGTGCCTTCAAGTCTGGAATACAAGTAATGAATAAAATGACTTCAGAGAGACTTCAGTCAGCTTCCCTGTACTGAGAGCTTAGAGATAAACTCAAGTGGTTTACCTGAGTTCACTAGCAATTACCGCCTGGAGTCTATCACTTTTGTCATCCCTTTTTGTCAGAGGAGACAACAGCCACAGGCCATAGTTTTAAAACATCTTGTCTTAGTGATGATTTTGCCTCAGGGCACCTTTCTCTTCTTGTGCTCCTCTTTTGCCCTTGGGAAAGAAGACATTCCAGCTGCCTTTCAGTTCAAAGATTAGTTTGAAAACTTACCTTTTGTGAGTCAGTGTGTGATGATTATTTTTGTGATCCACTGTCTTTTGAATACAAAGCACTGTGATAACATGTGTGAACAGCAGTCTCTTTCCTTGCCCTCAGACTAACACACCAATGTGGAAGCTCAGGTGGGCATCTGACCATTTCTATCCTTCTGACCAAGCTTAGCTTTTTTTTCAAGCTCGTTCTTAAGTTAGTCCTTGGAGACAAATGTGAGGGATAAAAGAAAAAAAAAAAAAAAAAAAAAAAAAAGCCTCTCAAGATTTAATCATCCCCAAGGGTAAAGCAATGTGCAATTGGTAAGAAAGGTCACTGGGGGTCAAGAGGATTCAGGGAGGAAAGTGCCTTTCATGAGGAATTGCAAATGTTTACTTTAAACAAGTATTTAAGAAGTCAAGATCCTGAAAGAAGCCATATGTTTCGATTTTGAGACCAATTAGTCTGCCTCATCTGCAGTTTATTCTGTGGACTTTTGGCCTTTCACTTCTTCTAAAGGCAAGCAGGCTAATGTGCCAACACAGCCTCTGAGAGGCAAGGGAAAAACAGGGCAGCTATCTGAAATGATTTTCAGAGATGCACTTGAAAATGCTTTTCAGAAATGATATAAAGATTGCCTGTGCAAAGAAAAGAAGAATTTCACTATACTTCTTCGGATGAGAAGTCTAGTAGTCTGAATCCCACATGCTGATCTATTTGTATTTTGTAACGCTCTTTGACAACAAGAGTTCTTAAGAATTCATTATAGCTTTATTTACATATGTAACCATTCTGCTCTTCCACTTGCCTTTCTACAAAGATTATTTGAAATTTCTTAACTTCAGGAAGGTGTTTTTCAAAATATGGAATATCATAAGAAAATAAGAACATGTCAGGAATAACGGCTGTCACTTCATAAATCCCATTAGTAGCATTTTATTTGATATTTGGCCTCTGTCAGAACATGTAGCCTGTAGAGATAACCAAACACAAAACAATTAGCCTCTTCATGTAAGCATTCCTGCTGCACTCCTGACCTGGGCTGCTGTTTGTGCATACCACACTCAATGTAAAATGCCCTGGAAGGAAGGACTGGGGCTAAAGTCTTTCTCTTTACCAGTCCAACAACACAGTAAGCCATGTAAATGGCACAGCTGGCTCAGCAGGAGTGGAAAAGGCTATACTTGCACCCCATTACAGCTTGGAAAGTGCTTTCCAGGAGGCTAAGGATAATGGATTTGAGTCCCTCAAATTAAAGGTGCAGAACCAGAGCCGTCACCCACATCCTGGTGAGGCCCTAAGGACTGGGGCGTTGCTCTGGGAGAAGGTAATCACCCCTTCACCAGTCCTCATACCCCACGTCCCTGCCACAGTCCCTTTTGTGGAGCTCGTCCATGGGCATCCTTAGGACACCCTCCACCTAACTACAAGATGAGGGGTGGTTTCCATTTCTATTACTGCTTCAAATCTAGCACCGAGCTGCTCAGCCCAGTCTGGACAGAAACACCTCTGTTTCCACACACGTCCACAATTTTAGACACACAACACATCTCTATTTCTGCAGCCAAAGAATTTGAGGATTGAAGGCAGCTTTGACTTAGTCTCTTGATTCCCAGGTACCCAACTTCAGCCTCGGCCATGCATGGTAAGTCATCAGAATCCTCTCCATGAATTAAAATGAAGTTTAGAGCTGAGAACAGAGTTAAAGTCCCGGTCCCGCTCAAGCAATAATGAAGTAGGACACAGTGTGACCAGGGTTTCATTCAGAATCCGAATTTCCTGACTGCCAATTCTATATCCTAAGTCAGGTTTCACTTTATCACTCAGAGCAATCACCAGAACAGGGACAAAGTTCATAGCAGAATCTGAAAGCTCAGCTTTGAATAGGTTTGTGGTTATTAGAAGTAAATATGAACCACTTCACAATTTTGGGAAGAAAACATGTGAAACTTCTAGCTTCCTCCTGATTTGGAATTGATAAATTGAAAATTTACCTAAATATGTACCATCAATTTAAGTGTATATTATAGGGAAATAAAAGGTGATGATTTGTCTGGTAGGTTACAATGTGTCTGAAGCAGAAATCCACATAAGAAAAAAAATACTTTATTTCATAACATTAACAATTTAAAAAATGGATTATTTAGTGCCCTGCAAATATTTCAAGAACTATTCTACATTTTTAACCTGAGAAACCCTAAACTCAACAAAGGTTAAAATCTCTTGTCTTTATATTACTAGATAAAAGAAGGCTTTCCATAAAACCAATATTTATTACCTGTATAAAGACAGGGAAATAGAATGGAATTAACAGAACATCTCAGCCTAACATTAAAGAATATGGGATTTTTGAGTTAAGTTTAACTTAATATTTTACAGAATCCGGAAGTACTGGAAACTGAAATGAAATAGAACAAAGTATTTATTTATTACAATTCCAGAGATGTGGTTGGAACAGTACAGTGTCATAACTAGTCATAACTATTTTGAGAAAATAGCTTTATTCTCCAAAATCTCCCGGAAATGACATATTAGTTTTAATTACAGTATCTATTTCATCCTAGATTTTCTCATCTTATACATCTGAGATTAATGGCTTGTTGAAAGTGAAAGAAAAGCCATCATCTCTTTTGACAAAAATAATTCAGTATGGAATATTTCTTCGAAAACAGATGCTGACTTGAGGTGTTCATTTGTTAAGGTAAAATGCCTGAATGGTCTTCAGGCTTAATGGAAAAAAAGAAAAAACTTATTGCAGAAAGATGCTGAGTTAGCTTGTAATTCAGTCATTTAATAAATCAAGAGATTATTTTCTCCCTAAATCACTTTAAAATAAGTTCTGAAGTTTGCCCAGTTCATGAAAGTATGAACATGAAGCCAACAACTGTGACTTCCAGTTTGAGAAAATGCTATTTTATAAGCACTAAACATGATGTCATTGGATAATGTACGACAGCTTCCAAAAGAAAAATGATTTAAAGGCTGATCCATTTCCCATGGACTTTAAGGAGAGCTAATTAGGTTCCTGAATGGGAGATTACATTTTGGACAGCTTTTCTTAACACAAACATTTCTTATCTTTCTCTGAACCATTTGACAGATATTTCCAAACGCTTGGTCTTAGATTTTTTCATATCTGTGTCTTGTTACATGGGCACTATGGGTCCAATCCCACAAGTTATCCAGACTGGGTCTCAGTGGCCTTTCCACAGCCACAAGAGCTTCTCCCAAGCTAACAACGGTCAGGTCTAGCTCTATAATATTTCCAAGGAGTCTAACATCCTTCACAGGAGGATATTAAATGGGCAAGAATTATCAACATTGTAAATATATGAACTCTTTGGACACAAAAAAGTGCAGAAGGTGATGGTGGAAAGTATTGGCTGATTTATAAGCACCCCAAGTATATAATTTATAAATTAATATAAAATAATATGAATTATAGAGTGTATAAATACCTTGGGGCTTGAACTGTGATCATGGCTTCATTGCTGTTAAGGACTGATAGCAGTCCATGTTGGTTTCTTCCCATTTGACTTTAACCTTTTACCTGTGATGCCTAAATCATGTGTACTGTTGCTTTGGGCTTCCTCCCTGCTCAGAGGTGAGAGGGCCTTCCAGAAGACATCAGACAAGCAGGCCTGGATCTCTCTGCAGCAGCTCTTGTCTCTTCCTGTCAGACTTGTCCATATTAGCAATGTCCAGCAGGATGCATCCTGGATCATGCATACAGAGCAACTCCCTATCACATGGGCTGTGGTCATCTTTCCAGGGATACTGATCATCCATCAGCCACAATATGCAGATGTCAGGAGATGTGTCAGATAACCATGACAGGATGGCCATAGGTTTTCACTAAGAGCAAGTGGTAGTTGGCAGACCCTGACAGATAGTTCAGATAGTAATTCTAGGCTGCCTCCATGACTGAAGCTAGTTGCCTAAGGTTAACTGTAACAAACCCAAGCCCAAAGCACTTGCTGCTTTCCAGCCTGACTCTGTTGTTGCTATCTGCAGTCCGGAAGAAGAAACACCAGGTCAGAGAGATCATTAGTCACTGTGAAAGCACATGCTGGAGCATGCCAGGTGCTATAGTCTAGTATGGCCACAGGTTCTTTTGCTGCGGGTGTACTCTAGAGTACTCTAGGTCTCTAGTCTGAGTCTAGACTCTAGGTCTGCTCTAGTGTACATGCACTGATTTGCTCTTTACATAGATGCATGACATTAATAGTACTGCCAGCTTTTACAAAGCACTCTTCTGACCTATATCTCAAATTTATTTACAGACAAAATAATGCTATCCCATTTTACTGAAACGGAGCACTTAACGGTATGAGGAAGTGAAATGACCTGACACCCATCAGCAACAAGTCAGTGACAGGGAAGGAAATCAGCCCTTCTCCTGAGCTGCAAGCCAGCTGCATTGTCTGCTAGACTATACTGTCCTATCTGTACTTCTCAGAGCACTGCAGTGCTCAGATTTCTGCTACTAAATAGTAGGCCACTTAAAAAGGATGAGAGCTAATGTGATCATTCCACTAATGAATGTTGAAGCCATTAGTAAATTATAGACTGCACCTATAAGGTCAAGAGAATGAGACAAGCTTTCAGCAGTCACTCTTGCTGTCACGGCATAGGTGTGACTTGTTGAAGTGAGTTGAATTCATTGCCAATACTTTGCTTTGTATCCTGCTGGTATGTAGTTCACAAGCCTTGAGAAGTTATATTTGGATAAGCTTTGGAGAATATAAATGTATTGCTGCTATTTTTGTATCCGTTTCAAAGCTCAGATGTGTTAATATGCTGGCTCCTCTCTTCCATATTCCATTATCCATCACCTGCTTGCCACTGCAACCCTCATCGTAGACCTCATCTGCCTCTTCCCTTGCTTAGTCCTCAGCAATCCTGGCAGCAGTTTATACTAGTGTCTCCTTCTCCAGAAGAGCATGAGAAGGTGCAGAGCTCATTCTTGCTTCTCCAGCCCTCAGTTCTTGGATTTTCCCATCATGATCATATTCTCCAGTATCTATTTGCTTCCATAATCACTTCTGAAAGATGGACCTATTAGCTTTTTTCCCTGTTTCCCCAAATTAAGAAAGGTCAATTACTTGAAATGGTAAATCAGTATCACTGTGTTTCTGCTCCTGACCCTCCCCCAGACACAGAGATATGCCAGAAACTTCTTCTTCCCCCCCCCCTTCTGTTTGCCACATCTTCCCCACCCTGGTGTTATTTGTACAATAAATTTGCAGCCAAGGGTTTCCTTGGCAACACACATGCCTTCCTGTTATCTATTTTACAAGCAGGCTTGAATTGTTCCACAATAGCTTAGAGGCAGCAATTTAACACAGCTGGTGGCACAATAGTTCTATTCTAAGCACAACCGTTTCCTTCGCCAGAGGTAGCTCATGTGCTGATAACTGAGCTTTCATTCATCTGCAATGGCAAGTAAAAGTAACGTATTACAGTGAAAATAGAAGTAAAGTGAAAGCGTGACGAAAGCAGCCAGAACAAAGCATCCCAGGAGATGCACTTATTTTATATTCCAAACTAATTGGTTACTGAACGGTAATAACTGAGATACCTAAGCTTGCCTCTTTTCATGAGTAAAAGGAGACACTGTGCTAACTCAGATATCAAAACAGCATGACAGGTCTGTATTGGATACTTACATTGTGACATCCTCAATAGTTACAATTGTTTTAATTCTCACAATTTCTTTTACTCTCTGCACTTCTCTTTATAAAGCAAGGCAAGGTTTGCAAGGGCAAATTGTACCTTTTATTAAACTGATTAACTTGTTAGGCACAAGAGACAGCCCTGGAGTGCACCCTCATTCTCATCATGGCAAATGGATGAGAGAAATATGTTGCTGCAGATTGCCTTTGTTCTCTAGTCAATCAGTCCTAGAAATAGATACCATTCAAGTCTGAATACAAGTATCAGTTTTGTCTATCATCACTGAAGTAGAGAAGAAATGGAGGTTTTGAGCGTTCGCAGGTAAGTATACAAGTTGTATATTGCATATTCCTGTAGCTCAGAGTAATCCTTCCCTAAAGTGGAGGGAAATTTTGACTATAGAAAAGCAATCTCTTTTCGTCAGTTCTCCAGATTAGCCCTCTTCCTATTCTTGACTCCATTTCTCTTGACTCCACAATTTCTCAGAGGGCTAAGGAAGCTTAATTGTACTCTTAATGCTGTATTTGCAATAACTAATTTAACTTCTTGCTCTGATAAATCCTCTAAAAACAGTCTCTGCTGCTTGTGTTTGGAAATCTATAAAACTTGAGTAACTTTTCGTGCAGAACAAGTTCAGTCGATAATTTGCAAGGAAGTTCGTCAGCGATATTCACTGTTGCCCAGCACCAGGTGCCACCCGGTTGCTGGGTAAATCCTGCTGCCCTCGTGGCCTTGTTGAGGCTCTCCTTGACAGCACTTTCTGCAGGCAAGAGTGACGGAGAGCTGCCAGTGCTCCCTGCTCCTCAAAATCTGTGAAACGCTGGTAGCACAAAGAGCAGAGGCTGGAAAGCCTTGCCGAAAGCCTGGGCCTCTCCAGGCAGGCTCAGCTAATATGACGAATTGAAGCCTGGGCAGACAAAGCTGACATTTGCCTGCAAAATGCTTTGAACTTTTGTTAAAAAAAAAAAGACATAAGTCATTGCCAGTGCAAATACATCTACACAAGTGCTTGTAACACTTAAAAGTCTTGGAAAGATTGGAAGGATGTGGTTTTCTGTGAGTAGAAATGTCCTTGTCAATACATTTTTAAGGCTGAAAGGGCTCTGAAACAGGGGCTGTGCACTCATCGTCTTGGATAAAGTCTTGGCACTAGTCACCTGAAAAAGTGCTTGGCACTATTTTTTTCTTTTTTGATGCCTTCCTGCTGCTGTAATGAACACAGTCTATCCCTGTAAGTGAAAGGAGAACAAAAGGTGTCATAACCACAATCAAGGCAGATCCACTTACTTCTAAAAAATACTCCCTTATGACCAGATGCTGACTTGTGTGAAGCAAGTATTTTCACTGAAACCAGTTCTAGAACAACAAAGCCAGGTACAATGCAGCATAAGGCTAGAGAATATACCTAAATACATTGTCCAGAAGTATTGTCTGCATATACTTAAGTATGAAGATGTGTCTCTGAAACAAATCCTTTAATATTTAATCTAAAACAAATGCTTTAATATTGAATCAAATTACAGGAGAGATCCAAATAATGGCCCAAGAGATGAAAGAAAAAGTGTTTTGTTTTATACATATCCCTCTCAGAAGCTTCAATTTATGATAGCTCCCCACCTCAAGGACAGGAGTACAGGGAGATTTATAGACAGCAATTAAAGCCCATGATTTTTACTACATCTGTCTCCAGACCCATAGGAAATTCAAACAGAGGTATATTTACTTAAGGGACAGGTACACTTCCTAGTAACATATTCAATTAGAGGAGGGGGAGAACCCTTGGGATGAAAAATCTTCTGGATGATGGAATTGTCTCTTATTGGTATCAAATCCCACTTATTAGCAACAGATGTGGCCATCTGAGCTCCAAAGGTTGAACACTAATACTTTGCAGATGAGGATTTTTGTCAGAGAGGAGATGGATAAAAGTGAGAGCTGAATATTAATAGAAAAGTAGTATAGTACTTTAAGAACTTGGATCTGTATGAAAGCAGAGAAAAAAATTTCTCTTTAGCCATGTTGGTTCAAAAAGTCATTCCTTACAGATTTTCCCTTTTAAACTGGAGAAAAGGCAGTTTGCTAGGAAATGGAGAGCACACAAGTATTTGGGGATGTTCTTTTCTTGAGGCAGTTGGGATTAAGAAGGTATAGTAAATCTACTGTGGTCTATAGAAGCTCACTCACATCAATGGGAATTTTACTGCTATCAGAGACTATAAAAATGGATTCAGTCACATTCCTCTTGAGTCATCCCTATGAGTCTTTCTAGACAGAGCTATTAAATTTAAGAAAAACTCACCTGTGAAGTGAGAAAACAGAAGGAAAAAAGATGAATCCCAAGATGCGAAGTGTCGTGCGTGTATGGAAAGCTTTAGCAATCCCTTTTCTACAGTGGAAACAACTGGTGAACACTTACAACACCCAGAAGAGCAGTTTGGGAATGGCAAACGGCATCCTGTCCATTCTTTTTATTCTACTCAGAGCTTACAGCTTGTGGCTATGCTATCTTTCAAAGTCTGCCCTCAAAAGATAGACTTAGGTTGTGTCTATCCTAGTAGAATAAACTAGGACAAAGGACATTCCTGGGTAGTGTAATTCCATTATCCATAGTGTTAAATTGTTTGAACAATCTCTGGGCTGCTTCAGCCTCTGCTAACCAGTGCTCTCACGAACAATTCCTAGAAACAGGAGCAAGGACTATTCCCAAGTAAGCAGTTTTGCCATGGCCATAAAGAATAAGTATTAGTTTGAAAGGAGTCAGGCTCTGATAACTGGTGTCTGAGCCATTTTTATTTATATTTATTTACAAATGTAAATGTAGCTTCCACATCTGCTCAGAAAGCATGTGAATACAACTCAAGACCAGCTTAGACACCTCACTCTTACTGCTAATCTTATATACTTTTATATACTCTATATACCTTTTTCTTGTATAGGTAAACACAGACAAAATCACTTGGCTGCTGGTGGCCTCTGGTAGTTTATTCTGTGCTATAGGTATTTTGTCTCAGCAGGCAAGAACTGTTAATGCACCTGAAGAGCACACCTTTCTCTGTCAGAAATAACACTATCCAAGATTGCATCATTCTGATATTAGGAAAGGTTAGCGGTGAATACTAATAGGCACTCTCAATAAGAAGGTACTCAGGCAGTATAAAGATAAATTACTTGCTTATCTTTTAAATACCTTTAAGCTCTCAGGGTTAAAAAGTTCTATATGTAAGTACTAATTTTAGCACTTCATTTAAAAATGATCTTTTGAAGAATTCTCATTAGAGGAATAAGCCGAAACTGGGTCACTGTGAACCATCTATAGACCTATCTCTCTCTGATTAGTATATGGTTACCATGCTGGAAGGTACTCTAAGCATGAGCAATATAAGTAGAGTTTCATGCCAGCACTTTACATTATGATACATTCATTTGTGAAATGAAATTTCTGTGACAAAGGGCTGTTTGCACCTTTCTCCTCTAAGTGTTACTACTGAAATTGTTCACTCCCAGTCACACAAGGCACTTCTACAGAATTTACTTTCTTCTGTGGGGGGAGCAGCCAGCCCCAGTGGTTGCATGGTGTCACTTGCCCCCTATGGCACATCTGCTCAGACGGCACAGAGGGACCAAAGCACTCCTGCGTGGGAGTCAAGAGGATGAAACATGGCATAACGGGTGCCTGGAAAGTGCGTAGCAGGATGCTGTGCAAGCGCAGCCCTGTAACCGCACGCAGAATGGATCTATATGTATGCATTCAAGAAGCAGGGTTATTACATATATACCCCTAGTTGTTCCTTGTGTGATTCTGGTTCAGGGCCACAGCTCAAGAGGTTGTTGCAACAACAACCCTCTATCACTGAATTTACAGCATTGTATGATGTGAAGAGTCAAAGAAAAGGGAATGAAGGAATGAAAACTTCCTCTTTTTGTCATAGGAAGCCTCTGGTATGGTTGGCTTATCTGAACCACAGCCATGGGTCTATGAGGGGAAGGTTCCCTGCTTTTCGACGGAGGGAGGAGATTCCTGGCCTCAACTCCTGCATGCCAAGAAACTAAAAGGGGAAAAGTCTGACAGAATGGTCAATGAGGGCCAAGAACAAAAACTACAAGTTTGATTCATGTCTTTATTGTAAACTCTGTGTGCTCTTTGCTCAAAGCATTGAACAGAAGTGTGAATATTGGCCTATTTCAGTATAAGATCTAGATAATATTCACATTGCTGTGTATATTCAGCAGCTACAGTCTTGGACTAGAACTTAAGTGTTCCTTCATTTACAAATAAGAAATAGCATATAAATACAGCAATGTAACTGAAGCAAATATTCAGTTCATTCAGTTTTTTATGAGCAGGCAATAACTACCAAATATCAATTCAGTCTTGCATGAAATTTACTTGCTTTGCTCTTTTTTTTCTTATTCTGACCCCATTTTAATCAGTTTCCTCACATAAACATCTGACTCACCTTGTTTTTTTAGAATGGAAAGTCTTGCTTTTTGAAAATCTCTAATTGTGAATCATGGACATGTTTATGTGGTAGATTCTAAAAATAAATACAAGCCTAGCAGTCAGCAGGTGATTCTTCGCACTACATACATCAAGCTCTGGGCAGAAACTGTCAAGTCTCAAAGAACTTTTTTTAGAGATCAATATGTCTCTGAACAGAAAGGAACAGGTATATATAATTTTCGATCATCTTGTCAGCAGACTGTGAAGGTAAATAGATCTTAAACACACACACACAAAAAAAGTGTGATAATCATTCAGCAAATGAACACCATGGCAGCAGAAGCAGCAATTAACATTATCAACTGATGCCTAGCATACATGCAAAAGAGTGTTAAGACATGTCTCGGTAACCTGCTTACACTGAACCAGTCATAGATTTAAGGTCTGTGTTGTGGGATTATTTTTATATAATACTTCCCTTGCACCAAAGTCTGTCTGAGATCTGAGAAATATTTCCTGGTTTGTGATGATCAAAATTCATTCAAGTTTTCCCAGAGAAGTATGTTAGAGTGATACAGTAAACTATTCCTCACATTTCTTCTTGTGGAAAATATAAGAGAATTCTCACAGGACATAATGAATGAAAAATAGTCAAATACACCTGGCTGGAATTTACAGAACATGGTGCTGTACTTTTAAAGTTGAATCTCATATATTAGATTTTTCAGCTACAAGCTATATCCCTCAGGATTAAACAAACATATAATAAACACAAGGCAAAGGCTCATAATGAGTAACATTCTTTTTTGCAAACCTCCTCACTCACTGCACTTGTCCTACCTAATACAGCCCACTCCTGACCTGGTAAAGACACAAGCTTGCAGTCTGGAAGCCAATGTCTAGTCACTGCCCTCATGACTTTACTCTGATGACATAAGTCTGCTGCTTCAGACCAAAGCTTCATTCTTATTTGTCACAAGGTAGATACATTTCTTAAATAGAAGGGAAAAAAAAGAACAAAAACTTCTGTAAAATACAACAGGTAAGAGAGTTTTATCATCTGAAATTATGATTCTCCTGATCAGTTCTTTTGACAGAGCTCCAAGCATCAGAGGATAAGTCTGCTCCTGTCAGGCTAGTCAGCAGCTATATTTCTGGAAAAAAAATGAGATTTTGCTTTTTTTATATACTACTCCACAGTTTTTCTTGATGTAGAGTATTGAAATATTAACTTGTCTTCTGTGAGTTACAGGTACAGAGGATCTCTCTTGGGTCGTGTGCTCAGTAGTGATTAATTTTTAAATGATTCAGTAAAAAAAGTCCCGATCTCAAGATTTTCGGGGGGGTTATAGTTTTTTTGTATGAAAAATTTGAGATTGACAGCCCTAGAAAGATTTTTTTTTTCTCTTTTCCAAAGAGCAGGAGGGGTGGGGACTCAGCTGAGCTGTAGACTTGCAAGACTGATACCAGTAAATGCAGGCTTGTTCCGGGAAAGCTAATTCTGGAAGCAGAGGGTAGATTGTGGCAGACTAACAGGGGCTTCAAAGGGACTGCAGTCAGCCTCAGGCTATTTCATACCACTTGTTATTGCAGCAGTTAACGGTTGGGCAGTATTCACAGAACTGCGCAGCCTTTCCATATATACCACACTACAGAGGTGACTAACACTGCCTACTTCTCTGCTCTTCACGCGCAAAGGATCTAAGCAAAGGATCTTTGCCAGGGGTCACTTCAGAAATTAGGCAGGGTAAAGAATTAGACTGAGATTTCCACGCTAAAGTATTTTAATTTATATTCTTCCTCTTCCCCAGAGCCTGTGGTAAGAAGCTCTTAAACTGCTTTACAGATACTAACCCTCTCTGGCTAAGCCCTGGCCTGAGGGTCTCAGTTTGCTGCTGAATGTGGGGCAAGCTTCCAAAGTGGCTCTGGGGAGATCATTTTGATGTGTTTGTCCCTCATGCTTCATGTGTATGCAGTAGGGATAATGCCAGCTCACAGGTTTTACCATGAGGCAAAATTACTTGATGTTAATGATGTGTTTTGAGAAAGCGCTCCTGCAAGATAGAGAGAAAGCAGACCCTCAAGTCAACCCAGGAATGAGGGGAGGAAGTGGTAATTAAGCAAGATAATGGTAGGATTGAAAACCCTCCAAACTGGCAAACTTCCTCAACTCTCAAGTACTCTTTGAATGTGTAAAGTACATAGCTACATAAAAAGACAAATTATCAAGTGTAAATTAGTGATAAAGCTCTTAATTCAATTGAGTTGCATGCCTACAGGCCAGCTACGCCCTTAGCCCAAGGGTTCTGTGTGCTGGAAATCCTCACCTCCACTTTATCACTCCAGTCTGTCACTCTACTTTCGGTCATTACTTTCCATATGGTCCAACTGCTTCTCCTTTCCACAGTGTTTCAGGTGAGAAGGGAGAGTTTTCCAAGGACACAAAGACACTAAATCTTCTTACTACTTAATTTTAACTACTTTTAATGCTTAAAACACTAGTTCTTTGAAAAAAGACCTTACTCCAAGCTGTCTTTCGTTGTTCTTTGGGCACCAAACACAGAATTAATTTTGCTAAAATGCCTACACAAACTTAAACAACAATAAAACAACTGGATTACTGATTTTTTGCTTACTAAATTTACCAGAAATGTCTTGTTGTTTTTGGTCCTCTTTGTTGTTGTTCACCTGTTTTCTTTCAGTTAGCTTGACTGTTCTTTTGAGAAGGTGCTGCCTCTGTCTCCAGGGTACAGCAGTAAGGACAAGAGCGTTCTGTTTTTTCCCAGGAGCTTTGAGTCAGCCTTCGAATAAAAATGAGTTTTCATTCAGAAAAGGCCCTTATAGGCCCTGAGAGGGGGACAGAAACTCTACAGATGTGCAACAATACTTGCATCTGGATACCACCACGCCAAAAACTGGAGTGAAAAATGGTGTGCTGAAACTAACTGAGGTACAATCATAATTCATCAGCAGATAAACCTGTTTCCAAACATCTACTCTGCTTCTGCCTGTGTTACTATTTCACAATTTTGTCCTTACTACATGGGAGGTGGAATGGAGGATAAAAAATTAAGTGTTGGACGAGAAAGGATGCATTGCATCCTGTAAGTGCTTTTGCAGCTGAGAAGTTCATGGCAGCAGCATGAGTCCATCAAATCTGCCCCATCAAAGGAAGAAATGGCAGAGAAAATCAGAAGTTACTAGGGACACATTACCAGGAGCTGGCACTTACTGTGTTTGCGTGAGTCACAGCATTACCTTATATGCATTCTCCTCCTCCTATCTTCCTACTGCCAGTAAACTCTTCCTAGTTTTTCATCTTAACTCTTCCCAGTTTTTCATCTTAACTGTATTGACAATTTTAGCTGGGACACAACCTCAGCTGTCCTCCCTGAGTCAGCTAGCATGGAGCAGCCTGTATCTGTATTACTAAACCCTCAAAGCACAGCAGCTGCATCCAAGCTGCTTATTGGGCTCATGGCCCATAAGGGCCTTTCTGAAGGAAAACTCAGTAAGGGTGACTCAAAGCTCCTGGGAAAAAACAGAACTTCCTTGCTTATTTGGCAGGTCCCTGGCCCCACGCTAACTCCTGAGCTGTGCCTGAGAATTGTTTGGACAAGTGTTACTAGGTCAAAACCATCCAAAAAAGGCCAAACAGGCCAACAAGCCAAACCATCCCCAGACCATTATAAGCAAGCAACAGCTGAGACAATTAAGTCCCAGGGACCAGGGACTTCCTGGCATGTAGTGCTTGGGGGAGACATGGCCCCAGAGGAGTGCGAGGGAAATAGGCAGGGAAAGAGATCATTGCAGCTGTAATCACTACCGCTATCCCAAGCTACATACCTGCCAAAGGTCAATCAATCTGAAGTGCCTATAAACATTTCAGAGCTGAGTTTCACTTTTAACCTGATTTGCAAGCTGCCAGGAATAGCTGTGTTAGTGGCCATAGCTGCTGTATTCATGTCATGTGTGATACAATCTCTTAAACGCAGATGCAATAGCAATTATAACCTCAATATAAGAGGTCAGTTACATCATCTAACACAACTCACAATTGGTATCTGTGCTGAAATACTTGCAGAAGAAACTTTTTAAATTACTTTATTCTTTTGAAAACATGGCTACCGACTCAAGAATCTGATTTCACAAGTATTTTGATGCACCAAAGATTAATTCCAGAATCAGACGTAGGTCCGATAAAACTACAAATGTCTACTAAGCATTTTAGAGGTAGCACTTTCAGGTATTTTATAGCAGTGAATAATCTTTTCACTGACAACTGAATTCCTTTCGACCACAAGAACATTTAGTTATGATTCTCTCTTTCATTTTATCCTTGGATGTTAAAGATATTTAGAGATAGGAACCACTCACATACCCACCAGTTCTGTGTACTGTGTTTGGAAAGAACTCAACTCATAATTCATCTGTAGCAGACGTGCTTAACACATATATTATCTGTTCTGTAGCTGGTGCAGGAATAATCATCATCACCATTTTTTTTGTAAGTATGGAAGATAAGAAGCTCTCAAAAAATGTCTTTAATGCATAACAGCTTTTCTCTGATACTTGTATTTGTAATAAAGGTTAGTAAGGGCTTCATCTGGATTTCACTAGGCATTGGGTCAGGTTTGAAATTCACATGGTGGGAATATTTTTGCAGCCTACTTTATGTACAGAATACAATGTTCACACAACTCCAGCTCTTGTCTATACCAAATGAGAAATAGGCTCATTCAATTCATTTGTTCCTGGCCACATGTTTTCTCAGCTTCTTATTGAAACTTGCTTATTTACTTTAATTCTAAATTAATTCTTAGGAAACATTCTGCCAATTGCACTTCTGTACATGGCTGAGAAGACTTACTTTTATGGACATCCTCAGTCCAGTCTGATTCATGCCAGTAATTTAATTGGGTCTAGTTGTGTACAGAAAGAAGTAAGAATTGATCTAATGACTGAGCTTTCCTGTGGAAGAAAATACTTCAACTTACTTCAGGAGAATGTCAACCTGTGTCTGTAATCTACAGTGTCAACAAGCTACCATGCCTCAGAAGCTGATGACCATGATTTAGGAAATGATAATCCAAGGAGAAATAAAATTGTGAATTAGCAGCTACTATCTCTGACTGACAATACTGAATGCACTATTTGGAAAAGGAACCAAATAATTTGTTGTTATGATGATAGCAGGGGATGTTTAAGACTCCTTTTCAAGTCTCTTTTATCTGAGTGCTGTTCTGATGAGTGTCTCAGATATTTGCCAAAACTAATTTGGAAGGAATTTCATCTCAGATCACTTTTAAGACTGATTTAGTCCTTTATTGAAATTATTTTTTGTCATATGTTTCAGTGGAAGATTCACAAGAGTAAACTTGAGTATTTGGGTTGTTTCAGCTTCCCAGCTGAAAAAGGATGATTGTCTTCCTATTTTTATCTTGCCACACAATTTCATCAGAGAAATAAGTAACCCATTTCTAGGTCAGAAAATTGAGATATGATCTGATAGACACAACATACAAAATCTATAATTTAGTTAATTCCTGGTTACCTTTTAGATTTTCTTTCTTTTAGTTTTAAGTAGATTTATAATCAGCAGTCCCTATCCAGGGATTCTCAAGTAGTCCATGATGTGTAAGATCTTAAGCTGCTGCTGACAGACATAAGAGGAAGCATCAATCAGTTGACTTGGAAAGCAATAAAAAATGCTACTTCTCAAAGGCTAGGAACAACTGTCCTGCTCACTGATGCTAACTAGAGGCAGTGGCACTGTGGAGAGATTGCCTTTAAACTAAGCTTCCCGCAAACTTGGAGAAATTTATTTGGGAAGCAAGACTTGTTCCTGCAACAAAGCTACAAACCTCCAACAACCTGACCTGTGAATGAATCTTAAAAATCAGAAATAAATAGCTTAGCCCATAGCTGTCTTACTTGAAGAGGAAGTGCTCTCTGTCTTTCTTTTTTCCTTCTGCTTTTTATTTCGATAGTGAGGGTACCAGTTGAATCTGGAAATCGAGCAGTGAAAAGCCAGTGCCATTGTACTGCGTGACCTTGTTTCCAGAGGCAGAATTTCATTGAAATATCTCAGAAATAAGCTACTTCCCTAGAATTACATTTCCTTCCTTTCAGTTCATACATTCACTGCAGGGTGAAGATACAGCATAATTGTGTGGATTGTGCCTTTTTCCATTGTAGATAAGAAGTGAAATAGCTACAACATATGCTCTTTAATAAGATATGGTATGCTCTCTCTGAAGAGCTTAAGAGCAGCCAAAATATTTCATGACTATATTGATTTCCAAGCACCAGATGACTCAGTGTTTCTTTGCAAATCATCTATATTACTAATAATAATACTGCAGTCATAATGGTCTAAAGATAAGAGTCAGGCAAAATCTGTAGTTAGAGGCAAAATCTTTTATCTAATAAAAGGTGTTGCCTCTTTCTACAAACCCTACATTACTTAAAATTATCTACTCTTTCAAAAAAAAAAATGCAACCTTCTTGGCATCACTTCCAATGAGTTCCTATCAAAAGCTACTATAGTCATGGGATACTGTCACCATCAACGTTGGCTTTTAGAGATGCATATTGTGATGTTAACCCAAAGCACAGCACTTGTATGAGAGTTTGCTAAATGTTTGAAGCTTTGCTTTTTTTTTTTTTTTTTTTTTTTTTTTTTGGTGGTGGATTTAGAAAGTACTCACAAATCCCCTGGCTAATTGTCCATTAGTATGCTCTTTTAAACATTAAACAAAACCCTTTATTTATCTTCTCTGCTGCCTAATAGTCCTCAAGAGGCAAAGCTGCTTCTGCTTTGGCGACTTGAACCTATGTGACCTGAATAGTCATTTGAGATGTTAATTCACTGAAGAATGAAGCCAAACAATGATGGATTGAAGAATTTTGAAGCTTCCCCATCCAAAAAGAAAACACTTTACATCAGCTTTGTGTACTGATCGAGTAGGTTCAGTTTAATTCTCTCCAGAGCCTTAATGTTAGACCGTTTCTAACAGAAAAAGAAATTTTAGCCTGTAGCGTTTTAGGGAAAACTTCTATTTCACTGTAACAGTAGGCCAGTCAAGAGTCATTTCCCAGCAAACATCACCCAAAGAGACAGCTCCATGTACCTGATGCCTTTAACTCAGAAGGGAGATTCTGTCTTCACATGAGTTGAAGAATTATATTGATTTTCTCCACAGTAACTTTTCTGTCATCATGACTAGGTCAAGATACACCAAACTTCACATTTTTTTTGCTCTTGCGGGTTTCTTCTTTTCTAACACTACAAATATAACATCAAAGAAACAAAACGTCCCCAGGAAGAAGAAAATGGTATATAGAAATCAATTCTGTGCTACCTGGCTTCTTTAAAGTCTAGAAGCTGGGATCCCATTGATGTTAAAAGCAAAACTGATATATTTTAATTATAGCCTCATCTTACACCTTCAGTTGGTATAAATCAAGCTAGGTGTAAATCTTCATAATTCTTTGGAAATATAAATAATTTTCCTAATTTACCATGGTTCAGAATAAGACTCCACCTTAAAGGTCAGCATTAAAACTCTGCTGAAGCCTGGAAAATGGATCCTGCGCCTCTACTCCTGAAACACTTCACATCTAGACTTCATAATGATGGCTCTAATGGTGACATCTGAACCTGGCTGACTGCCCTCTATCTAAATAGGCATAATAAGGAATAAGCAGATTTGAAAAGCATAAAGAATCCATAGGTAAGTATTACGTAAGGTGATGATTTTGTCCTGTGTCATTTGATAGCTTCGAAGGGCCTTATAGAGTTTCAAAAGCTCAGTAATAGTCCCTTAAATAAAAACCTGCTTTTGAAAGCCTACCTAAAAACACCCATACACATAGCTTCAGTTAAACAGAGTCTAATGGTTGCTCAGTGGATAAATCAAAATGCATTAGGAGAATACTTTGAAATGTATTCTAACCTTGCTCCCAAAGGGCAGTGCTCATTTGTCCCTGGAGCCTGCAGTCTGTGAGGCAGCCCTGGAGCGTCCAGTAACAAGCGCTTGTGAAGAGAAACATCTAACGTTCTCCTTCCTCTGCAGCATCTGCGCAGGACACGGCCTCTGACACAGCCTCCCCAAGCCATGCTATTCCTCCCGGCACACTCTGCTAGTTAAGCATCTTCAGAGCAACCTTTGCGCAAAAGGAATCATTAGGTGAGGTCTCCAGTGGGAAACTCAGAAGCTGTGAGAGAGAAAGGACACAGCTTAGGTATGCACCAAACAACCTTTCAAAATCAGGCTCCCTTGGGAATCCCAAAGTCTGCTCTCCATTTGGATTTCAGAAGGCAGGAAAACTGCCATAACTGATGGAAAACAATCACTTCAGCTCAAGTGAGGGCAAGGGGCATGCCAGTGTGGGCCACAGGTCCTGGGCTGCTGGCAGTTCAGGGCTCGGGACAGGTCAGAGCATGCTGACAGCGCCTGGCACCGCAAGCACTGACAGGGCTCTCCAGTGTGGAAAACAGTGTTTCAGAGAAGGGAAAGAAGAGCAAGAGGTGAGACATGCTCTGAACTTGCCCTAGGAAGGGAAGAAAATATGGTCAGGTGACCACCTGCACCTAGGCACTGAGAAACATTCCCATATTTGCCAAGTTATTCAGTCATAGCTGTACAGCTGTTTATCTTACACCTTTTTCTCTTTTCCCCCTTCAGTTCAGGGTAGAATAGTGTCTATCTCAGTTTACAAACACCCCTGTTCAGTTTATAAATGCCCACTCCAGTTTATAATTACCTTAAAATGATGCTGATACTGCATTGTATTAATTAAAAATCATAATAAAAAAATCCAAGATAATAAAATCTTCATGCACTCCCAGATGGAAATCCTACCATTTCAGTGCATTAGGTGAGGTCCTGATACACTATAACAGGCCACAACAGAGCTCCTTCTTCCCCTTCTCCAAACGCTGAGGGATGGGGAGGGTGACACGGTCAAAGCCCAAGGTCCCAGCTACCTCCTGTACCTCTCTCTCCTGCTCAGACCCAGATAACTCTCCAGGCACACGACAGCTCAGCCTGACTTGCAGCTTCAGGCATCTAGCTGGTACCCTCGGCTCTGCTTTGCCAGAGGTATGACCTTGGGAAAGTCACCTCGCCTCTGGGCCTCTGCCTGCAAAATGGAAATAACAGGGCCCATTTTCTTGTGTAGGCTCCACTTTTGTGATCTATAAATGAAAGTTGCAGATGCCAGGCCAAGAGAAAGAGCGTCTGGTTCCTCTGTGTTTTTGCAGAGGCATCACATGGCCTTAAAGAGAAGTAGTAAGAGGGTAGGATGCTGCTTATGGCATTTGATGGAGGGTAGGCTTGTCTGGACTGTCAGGGAAGAGAAAACCCACAGAAATACGTGGTTGTTTATAAATAACTTGGGGTCAGTTGCTTTAAAAATACAAAGCTTTTCTGCCAGAGGGAAGGACACCTGTCATCCCAGTAAAGAGTGTTAGGCTGATGAGCATGCTTTCCACTCCAAATAGGGCCGAATCAGCTAATTATTTCCTAACCCATGCTGTGATTAGCCTTGTAGATAGATCATCCAGGGTTCCTCTCGCTCCAAAGGGGAGGCTGAGCCTTGAGTGGCAGCTGGGGAAAACCACAGCAATAACTAGCCCAGGTCATTTGGGCCATTGCCGGCAGGGCGGTTGTTAATTAGCAGGAAAGACCGAGTTGATTTTTCACACTCTGGGGCTGCCTGACAACCTCTGTGATAACAAGCACTGTTCAGCCCAAACAGCTACAGGATATGAATGGTGAGAAAAGGGGAGGAAAGGAAAAGAAACCAAATTTACCAAGAAATAAAGAAGCTCGGGCTCCACTGTGATATGTGGAGCCCTGAGATTTTTTTCAGCATTTCTGAGCAAGAAAGGTTACACCATATTCCTCTGGCAAGGGTAGGACGTTAGCCAGCCTGAGTGCCCAGCCTTCCAGCTAGATGGGCTGACTTCCTGCAACTGTGCTGAAGAAGTAAAATATGACTTAGATAAATAAACATTAAAAACTTCCAGAGGGGCAACTCCTCAGGTGCGTTTAGACATCTCTGTTCTGCCAAAGCTATGAATCTAGAGAGCAAAGCCATGAATCTCGCATAAGGCTTCTCCTTTGGAAATGGCGCCTCGGGATGTTGGCTGTGGCCAAGGAGGGAGAGGAAGCCAAGTCCTCCATGTGCAGGGACTAGAGAAGTGCCACAGACAGACAAGGCAACATGCACATGTTGTTTTGAATCTTTTTCCAAGAACACTTCACTCTTGGGCAAAACAGCCTGGATTGTGTTTTGAAGAAACTGCCCACCCCATGCCGAGTATCCTTTCTGTCCTGGGAGGTTCGCACAGACGTCGAGGTGGAAGTTGGTGAGCTGGGCAGTGGTGGCTACAGCCTCTCCTGGGAGCTGCCAAAATGCTCCTGCAAGGAAACGCTGGTTCCTCCACCTAAAGGGGTGAAATGTGTGTCTCAGATCAGACCTATTGGGGTCTGACAACAATAAACTTTAATTTAAAATTCTCCATGCTTATTAATATAAGCACATCCTTAAGGTCAGTTGGTTATCTTAAGGAAAAATGGGAATTTAGATTCAATTTCTGTAAGTCAACAGTATGTTTAAACAGAAAACAAAAATAACAGACAAATAAATATTTTTGAGGGTGACAACAACAGCATTTATTTTGTAAGCAACTTCTACATAAATACGATCAATTTAATGTGCACATAAAACACTAGGAAATATAGAAGAAGGAGAAAGAAGGGGGAGGAAAGAGGAAAGGACAGTTTACTGGACTGTCAGTGGGAATTTGTGACACTCTCTTAATGCAAGGCATTATTTATTTTCCAGATCCCCTCTTCTCTCCTCCTCATCCTATTGACATTTGTATTCACTCTGTGTCTTCAGAGCATTGACGTTCTTTCATTTCTCTTTAATATTTCTCTATCTACATGTTCCTTCTGGTTTAATACCAAGTTACTGATACTAATGATAGTATAAATGATGTTTCTGTCTTAAGCACCGTCCAACCTTTGCAAAATTACCTCTGCTACGAAAGTGGATGATAGTTTGACTGCCATTCAGATGGCACATTTGCTGCAGAGCTTTTGCACATTTTTGAGGGTGAATTACTGCTTTGCATTGTTTCCTAAATAATTAAATAGAAAATACAGATCTCCGTGGATGGAGAACACCACGGCCCCTGATACTTTTCCTGGAGGAGGGAAAAGTACAATAAAGAAAGACTTATGACAAAATATATCCCTGCCTGTAGCCATAACTATGTACTGCACAGGATATGAAAAAACTTCATAAAGGAAATAATTCTCCTAACCCCAGGCAAGGGCTAGCTTGCTGGTTAGTCCATGTCCCAGAGTCAGCACTGTTGTGAAAATGCTGTTCCTCCTACATTTTCAGCCACATACTCAGATTACTGATGGTAATCTTGTTATTCATACTGACAGTCTTTCTGAGTTATTTGCTTGAACAATATTTTCTAGCAACAAATTCTGCAAGCTCATTACACATTGTGCATGAATAACTATTTTTCCATCTCAAATGTATTAGCTTTAAACATTACCAGATTCCTCTCTTTCTTCTCATGAAAAGCCATATTAAAAATGACTGATTAGCATTCCTCTACTCCTCATGAACCTCGCAGCTTCTGTTCTCTCTTTTTAATGTCTTCACTGATCTTTCTTATTTCTTTGTATCTGGAAAGATTTCCTCCTTGGAGATCACATTTGTTGCTCTTCAGATGGAACTGATTTTTTCCCTGGCTCCCTTTTGATGAAGGTTGGCTGACTACAACTGTAAACATTATTAAAAGTGAGGACTTGATGAGGATTGACATATGGTAGCCTTACAGTATTTCCATCCCATTCTTGTTGACCCTTTCTTAATACCACCCAAACCCTTTTGCTTTCACTGGCATTAGCAGATGTTTCTTTTGTGCCATCTGTAATAACATGCAAATCTTGTCCTGAAAATGTTACCAGTTCACTCAAAATAGTCTTGTGCTTCAAGGAATTTTATCATTTCTTTTAATGTTTATGACTTTGCTCTTGTTTCTAGTAAAAAAAAAGAAAAAGAAAACTAGAGCAAGAGTCCATCTCATAGCACATTGCTCAGTTGCTTAGTTTTGTCATGTCTGCATGTGTTAATCCCTGACTAATCTAAACCACTTAGCATCATCTGTAAATTTTGTTACTTTGCCCCACCACCAAATTATTAATAAACAGCCTCAGTCCCAGCAGATACATAGCAAACATTTCACTATTAACCTCATTTCTACAAGAAAGCTGTTCTTTATCCTTTGTATTTGCTGTCTCTCAGACAGTCTCCACTGACAGCAGAACATTACCTTTCACCTTGTAGGTGTCTGGTTTTCTTTAATAGCCTCTCTGAGGCACTTTAACAAAAATCTGAATAGTTATATCTGCTAGTGTTTCTTTACGCACTGATTTGTTGACTCTTAATGAATCCTCATAGCTGGAGTCAAGGTTTTCCTTTGGCATAAATCAGTGCCATTTCTGTAATCATCTAATTTTCATCTAGGTGGTTTTATAACTGCTCCTTAAAATAGCACAGCTCCCACTGAAGACTCATCAGTCTCTTACTCCTCCAGCTACCCCACAAATTTTAATTTTAAATTCAGTGCTTTTCAGGCCTGCAGTTTAACAACTGATTTTAATTTTTATTTTTTATTAGAAACTTAACAACTTCTTTTATTTGATCTCTCATATGATTTCTTAGGTGATTATATTTCTAGTCACATTAGTTTCAACCTATCAGTATATGAAATAATCTAACTCCACCCTGTCTGATGTCCTTTCTCATGTATGTATTCATGAATATGAATTCCCAAAAAAATCCATGCCCTAGTCAACTGGAAAATGAAAAATTATTTTCAAAAGCCAGATGAAAATCATCTTCTTTAACTGCAGCCTGTGTCTTTTTATTTTTCCTATTACCAAAGTCTCTTTTGCACTGAGACTTTTCCTTTAATATCTTGAGAGCTCTGACAGAAATGCACCTCCTAAACATCAGATCGCTTTCTGTCAAACATATGTTTCCACAGGGTGTTTTCATCTAGTGTCTTTAATTCAGCTGATCTCCAAAGTAGCCTTCTTTATACTCCTTGCCTCTAAGCAAAGCTCAGCAGATTTCATATGGTATATAAAAATGAAGCTACAACAGGAATTTAATCAAAGTACACTTTGATTCTCTAGCAAAAAGGATTATATTTCATGTATGACTACGATAGAAAAGGGGTGGGAAACGATGTGCTAAGATATTTCTCCCAGTCTGATGCATAAAGTATCTGCAGTTCTAGTGGACACAGTAACATCCTAATTGTGGCTAACAGCAGCACATCCCTTCCTTATCTCACAGGCTCCTGTTGGCTTTGGGTCAGGCCCTGAGCCCTGGCATTCTGCCTTGGTTCTTACACAGGTTTTGACCTCCTCTGGCTTTGCTTGAATAAGAATTTTGCAGATTTGGCCCAAAACGATGAACTTCCACATTTTCATTTTATCATTTCCCTACCCACCACCTTGCAATGATCAGTCAGGGAGCAGAGATGACTAGCTAGCCAGATGTTGCCTACTGCTTTTCACCCCCAAACAGCCCTGTAGGGACATTTGTAATAGCCAACAATTGCTTTTTAACACAATCCCTGTTGCACATCCCTGAACAGAGACTCTGGCTGAAGACTATCTCTTTTCCCTGGTATTGTTTTCCTGTCACAGCACATTCTTCCATCCTCGGTCACCTTCACTGCTGACCACACACATATGCACTGTGGGGTTTGCTGCGACAGCACCTAATGCAACTTTCAGAGCATTTTAGTGATGACTTCCCTCACAGGTGCATGTATCTTCCAGCTGGATTCCCTTTACACATCCTGTAGGCAGAACAAGTTACAACCTCAAAGCCATTATCACATTCCCTTTCACTCTTACATATTGTTATCACCTTCATTTGGACATTTTCCAAAATCAAGATCTTTGGATGCTGTGGTGAAATAAGACAGTATCCAAGATAGTATACTTGTATTTTAATGAAGATCACAGGGGCTGCATGCATTATAAATGAGTTATTCTTTTTTCAGTTCTAGCAAGACTTCTTCTGCTGATCTCTTCAACTGTTGCATTAAATGCAACAGTTTAACACTTTTAACAGTTTAATAGTTTAACAGTTTAACACAGTTTAAAGTTAACACTTTTCTTTTTAAATGTGAGGTTGGCATTGGTCCTCCAAGAGTTGAAAATGTCCTCATTTATAGTGTATCCAAGAGCTTTCAGATTAGAATTTAAGCAGTGACTGGATATGCCACAAAATTTTGACTTGCATCTGTTTGTCTCAGTATCCTATCTTATTCTTTGTGTAGAAAAATGAGATTTCCTTGTCCAGAAAGAATATAACATTTTAAGTACATATTTTAATTGCATTTATTTTCCTAAACATACCTTCTGGAAAGGTGCATTTCATTTAATTCATAGGCATTTTATACCATTACAAAAAGATTTTTCTGATATTGCTGTATGCATTAGTATGCATGAATCTATGGATAATATTCTAGTTTTCTTTCTTGATGATATTTTTGGCCAATCCATGTGTAAACTTAGCATGATCCTTTTCTGCTAGATCACTTTACTGAAACCTTGTTCATTGAAATTACATTTATTACAAAAGCCATCAAGTACACTTACAGACACAGCATTCATAAGAGAGGAGTCTTTGAGCATGAACGCTCCATTACTTTGAAAACTTGTTGAATCCACTCAGGAAGGAGCCGCTTTGAACTAAAGTACATACCTTATAAAATGGGATGTGCCTCATTGCTTTGGCTCGTGTCTGTATACCTAATCCTCAAATTTCATTTTTTATTCACTGATGGGAATGTGGAAATAATTTTAAAATTGTTTCAAGTCTTCCTGGCTTTCGGAAAAGAGCAAATCAATGTAGGAAAAAGGATATGCAAAGAGTGTTATAAAACTTTGATTTCTTGATAGTGACAAGCAAACCTGGAAAATCAATGGATTCATCCTCCTAAGGAAATTAAAATTCTCCCTTATTCAGTACTTTGTTGCTAGACATTATTGAACTTAACATGATTACTTGCACTCTATAACAATTGTGATCATCTGTAATGTAAATATATTCAATATTGCATTACACAAATAGCAATAACATAAATTAGCATTCTGTAAGTCACCCCAGCTGCTTAGTCTCAGAGACGCATATGGTCAGATTAAGATTTCAACTTCTAACATCTTTGGCTCTGTTTAGTTTTAGTCTTGAATTGACTATTATTTGGTTTTGATGTTCTAAATTCTTTTAACTTAGTAACAGGCTGCTCAAACAATTTTATTTAAAGGCACTTTATTAGTTATTTCATTATATATCCATTTATATGCATAAATATATGTATACATATAGCTAATGAGTACATTTATAAAATATTAATGTGTAGACATCATGGAACCAAAACAAGAATGGATCAGAATATGACATTATTAATAGAAATAAGTAAACACCTAACTACAAACAATACTTTTGAAAATAACTCGAGACAAGCAAAAAATTAAGGAAGAAATATTGGAGAATATGAATATATAGAAGACATCATTGTTCCATCACTCATGGGTGCTTGTGAGAAGAACAACTTAGGAAGGCGCCAGGAATCAAACCCAGGAGTCTCCTGAGCTGAGAATAGATGGAGGCTAGGAGAATGGTAGGGGAAATGAAACATGTGCATGTCACCTTCTTACCAATGTTTATGGAGCCTGCTGGCCACACTGCAGATATGGACATCTGATCTGACCCGGTACTAATGTTCATATTTTTTTATAATACCATCCCTGTAGCATGCAAATCCCTCAGATTCTTTTTTCATTTAGAGTATTTGCTCTTCTTAATAAGAAGCAGTAAATGAGGTGGGGAAATGTCATTATGGTTATTGATTTCATATTCACTCTGTATTCCTTTCCCCATCTAAGGCAATTTATGTAGTTCTTTAGTTGGCAAATAATGAAACAGACTTCAGAACTTAACAAATAAAGTAACATACACTAAAAGGAAGAACCTTACATGTGAATGGAAGAGAGATTTTGGTACTTCTCTGTATGGCTGCTCTTCACTAATCTCTCTCTGAATGGGAAAGAATGTCCCTTGGGGAACAGGAAAATCTCGCACAGCCTCCTTTACCAACCACTGGGGTCAGATGCATTCCTGTTTTCAGTGATCTTTCTGAAAGAGGAAAATGTGAAATATGTCCTCTTCCCAGGAATACTGTGAAAATGCACAAAGACCCAGATCACTGAAGAAAAGAAAAATTAGAAGACCAAAAACCTGATACTGAGAAATTTTGCACCGTTACGTCAGCAACAGTAGAGTGCATCCTCAATGCCTAAGCAGTGACAACACAACTCAGAAGAACTGAGAGAAGCACTGTGCCAGCTGCATGTGCTTCTGCTGCCTCCTGGCACAGCAAAATGCAGAGGCCTGTAGCTCCCTGGTGGTTTCCTAGGAGCTGCCTGGGAGCACATCGGACATCGTCACAGAGGTGCTGACCACTGTTTGCCTTCCCTGCAAGGCAGTTGCTGCCTAAATTTAATCTTCAAAGACCAATTAAGTATATTGTCAACCCTTAACTCTTGTTCATGGTGCCTGTCTGGAGCTCAGCTGCTATAGCAACCCACAAAAGCATGATTTTTTTGTAGTTATATTGAATGGAGGACCTGCCTTCTGCTGACAAGACTTTTAAGAAATCCTGGAGCTTCCTTTTTAGGAGATATTTCCTGTGTATAGGTGCCTGTTTGCTCTTCCTCCATGCTAATGGAGATTGTCTATGTATATAGGGTCAAATTCCGTTCTCCGGTATATACTCAGGAACCCTCTGCAAATGAGTCATACTTTTTTAGGCAGCTCCAATGACCCTCTGTATTTAACAACAGCCCTTCTTAAAGCTCTTCTGCTATCTTCTTGGGCTGTTTCAACACCCAAGATCAAATCCTAGCTTAACCCAGAAAAAGACAGCGGAAATCTGTTATTACTGTGAAATCTCATGCTTGACCTCAAATGTAAGATGGCTATCATGACCTATAAAGCTCATAGCGACTACCTGAAGGAGATATGTATATACAATGCAATACTTTGAATTTGCTAACTATTGTCAGACAAGTCTTAGAAACACTGGCAAGTCTAGCCTTTGAAAGACATGACATTGATGGAAATTTGCTGGAATCCCTTTGTGTAAAAGATTTACCGATACAGTGTGGATGTACAATTCTTTCAATTCTTTTAATACGATGGATAAAATATTCCTTTAATAGCAGCTACATGGCAGAATCACAACTAGCTCTGCTAAAATCTAATCAAGGTGGGAGGATGGAGAGGTTGGAAAATCTAGTCCAGTACTCATATGAACAGTGTCTTTGATCAGTCCTCAATTGCAGTCTGGTTAAGAAATAAAATACTAGGTTGTCATAGTACAATATTAAAAATATTGTACTGTTATGAGAACATAAGCACTCACTGTGAACATCCTGTTCTTCTCAGTAGCTCAGAAAAACCTTTCAGAGCACTCAAATTATGGGAGCCTTGGTAAGACATATGAGGGGAAGTATGGAAGAGCAAGAATCTTCAGTTTTAAGAGATGAAAAGAGGACACAATAAAGGTAATAAAAAAATGAATGGTTCAGAACGATTGCCATTCTTGCTTCCTCCTTTTACATAAATCAAGATCAAAAGGACATGAAAGATATGCAAAATAAACTGAGTGAATTACTGGAACCCCTGAGAGATACTTACTATAAGTACTTGCTACATCAAGGCCCCATTGTGTGTCCAAGTCTTTAGTGGAATTCAGAAAAGAATGTTAATATACATATGGATGAAGTTTGACTGCATTAGATAGAATAAAATGTATCAAGGGGCTGAGGCCATTGTTCTTCGTGGCAGAAGACAATTGTTCACAGTGAGGATGTCCACTAAAAACATACCATAGCATTTTAGAGAGATTTGTTATATGTTGATTCCAATGCTGGCTGGCAGGCAAAAATAATGGGGCACTAGTCTGATGCATCAAGACTCTTCTTACGTTCACAAGTATCTTTTACCTCATGAGCATTAGAAGCCACAGTTCAACCTAAGCGTTGAGACAGAGTTTTGAGAAACCACAAGAAGAACTGACAGTAAGGATGGGGCCCTACCTTGAAACAAGTTAGGTTTGGGGGAATCTTTGCAATAAGAACTCAGATTCATCATCTAAGTGAAAAAAATCACTGAAATCCTTCAAAACCAGGCTTCCCAACTTTTCAAATTACTCTGAATTTGAGAACTCTCATGCAGACAGCAGCATCATGAGCCTACAGGATCCTGTGATCTCTGCAGCTGTGTCACTCTCCAATGACATTATTTGCACAATATGACAACAGACTTTTAGTGACCTGCATCCAGACTAAGCAACGTTACAGTTTCATTAATGCTTTGGGATGTTTAATGGAGAATTCATTATGAAACAATAACCTTAAGGTCTTTCTCATTAAAAAAGATGGAGCTTTTTAAATCAACTTCATTTTCCCAATTAGGAAAGCCTTTAAAAAGTAGCTGTGTATTTAGGATGCTAATGAACTGAATCTGATTAGAGGTAAATTTGACATTAGATTGATAACATTTTTTAAACTTTCATTTGTTGGAAATCTGATTGGTGGCCTCATGACAGTGATGCATGATAAACCACAATATCTTCTCTGATTGGATTCAGATTTCACAGTCTAATCACACTTTTATATTTTGGGAGGAACCTCATGATTTCAAAACAGATTATGGCTAAGTAATGGAGAAAATATTAGGAAACTGATGCTAATCTGTTCTTTGGTTGCTTTACTAAACATAATATGGAAAGCAATTATTCCTTTGAATTTCTTTTTTATGACATTTAGACTATAGGAAGCTGGAATTGCTGTCTAGGTATATATAATCAGTCTCTATCTAACCAGATTGTTTGTATAAAGACTCAAGTGACTGATTTTGAAATGTTTGAAACTCCAATTAAAACCCTCAGCTTTGGTGCGAGATAAATAAAAGATACTGGAAGAACACAAAACAATTCTGAAACTCATTTACAATTAATTTTTTAAAAGTTCAGAGCATTTAAAACTTCAACAGGGTTACGTCTTCTGCTAGGTAGCTCAGTCATCCAACAAACCATACTTTAAAAGGAGTTTGTTCAAGGTTTTTAAGGTTTTTCAAAAATCAGGTGTCCCTTGCCCCTCCATTGCCTTCAGTTCACACGCCCTGAACTTATTTCTGTTTCAAAGCAAAACAAAAGTCCTGGTTCATAAATGTCATGCCTGTTAAGGTCTGGAATGTGTAGAAATGATACCTTTACAGTCATATTAAACAGACCTCACGGCCCATCTGCATGGGCGAGTGCAGACAGACGTGAGCTCACTCTGCTTGTGCTCGAGGCTGGTTGGCCATGTGCCAGCGCTGGTTCAAAAGCCATACAACTATGCTAACTTCCCAGCACAGCAAGTTAAGTTGGGCACAGCGTTACCATGGCTCCATGGTTTCTGAACCAGGCCGAATCAGAGCAAAGGAGCTTGGACCTGTTTGCACGTATCCACACAGATCAGTTCTGAAAATCCTGGTGAATCACCTGTTGTTGCAAATTGTTTCATCTTCCACTCCCTCTGAAAGTACAAAAGATCTCAGCTTCTGTGCCTCTACAGTACGCCATTTGACTTCTCTTGGTGAGAATACGCAGCAAAATAAAAGACTACATTTACAATGAGTCTCGATTCTTGCATAGCCCCCATGGCACAAAAGGGGAACTTGAACTGCAGGTTGGAGAGCTCCTGGAAAGCTAAACCTAAAGGTGAATAGGTATCTAGCAGCAAAAGCCCAATTCAAATTCCAGTGTAACTGTATAATTTTTGATAGCTTGTGACCTCTTTTTTCAAATCATATTAAAAGTACCATATGGGATGTATGTATCCCTCAGTGTAGAAAAGCTCAGCCAGATGGGAGAGAGGCATCCATCCCTTGATCTCACAGGGCATTGATATGGGCTCAGAGGGTGAGTGTCACAGCTAATCAGTGTCTGGGGTCCTTCAGAAAGAAGCCACTATGTTTTGCCCCAATTCACACTGCTATGTAATTAACAGGAACGAATACAAAACAATGCTAAAACAGCCTTGGCCTGCCCCTCCTTATACAGTCCCAAAGATTTGTCCCAGAAAATGTCAGCCCTAGAGCTGTTCCTCTTTTTTCCGAAATGCTCTGCTGCTGCTTGCTCTAAAGTGACATTTGCATTGTGTGAACTATCTGCTACATAAGCAAGCATGCCCTGGGCTATATAAATTGCCAAGCCAGTCATTATTCCTCCTTGATTCAGGATTTTCTGTTACAAAGCTGAGGAAGTAAAACAGAGAGAACTGAGTAACGATGGAAGGGAGCAAAATCTCTTCTTACTAGTAACTAATCAGCCTCTCCAAATTTAGATGTTTGATACAGGCCTATTCCAAGACTTCAAGTGTAGCTGTGCCAACTACAGCCACTTTCATAACAGTTTGAGTATTTTCAGGCTATTAAAGGAGTCAGAAGCACAAGAATGAATAATCTCTCCTGGAGTAAGTTTGGTCTTCTACAGTTGCAGTCAGAAAACATCAGGAAGGGCAGAAACCCCTGACAAGGACAGGACAGAGAGCGAGAGCCACCTCCTCAAGAACACTCCATGTGCTGGATGCAATATTCGCTTCAGCACAAGCACCTCACCACCTCCTGAGGACAGCAGAGAGGAGCAGGACTAGCAGGAGGGCCTGGAGTGGCCAAGGTTCCCACCCACTCCCTGCCTCCCCATGCTATGCCTGAAAGACTTTGGTGTGCCTACCAAGAGGTCTCCCTGCAGGGCCCATGCAGTTAACAGGGAAGGGCTCATTACTGTGCTGCAGTCATAGGGCCAGTCTGCTCCAGTGGGACTCAGCAGCACCAGCGCTGCTGCCCTAGAGATGCTCTCAAATCCGAGATGAGATGTTGCCCCTAGCTGGATCCAAGGTCCATGGCTGTGTGCTGGATGAGAGCCAAGAGGAGCTAAGCTGGCCGGAGCAATGCCACAGAGGTCCCAGGTCTGCGTCACAACTTTGGACACCAAAAAGCACTACTGAGGCTCCTTTTTCCTGGACAGATGCCTCAGACCCAAGGGGACCAGGCACCCACTAATGCTCATCAGCTCCTCCCCAGCATCCTGCGCACCTGTGGCAGCCCCAGCTACTCCTCAGTTACTCTGCTGAGTCTGGCTTTGCCCTGCAAACCTGCAGCTGAAAACCTTGTCTGAAGATTAAGCAACTGGTACATTAATCTCCTCAATTCTCTCATTTGAGGCTTGAGGCACGAGCTTGGCAGTGGCCTCTCTGGCAGATGCTGTTCCTCGAGAGACAAGCCACAACACTAGAGCCAGGACTGCACAGCCAAGGGTTTTGCTCACTGTCCAAGTGTCTCGAACACTGGCCACATGGGGTAAAATAGCAGTAGCCCTGCAACATTTTAAGGAGTTATTTTATGGAGAAAATGTTGAGCAAAAAGAAGATGCTGCTGTCTTACTGAAGGAACATGTTGATACACAATGTGGGGAACCATACGTCAAACAAGATGTTTCCTCCACATGCCTCCACTCCAACCCCATGCTGGCTGGGCCCCTTCTGCCCTGCTAATACCCTTTTCAGCACAAAGGTGAGGCTGGAGCGCCTGGGCACTGCACGCCGCCTGTTCGTGCTGAGGCCAAGTTTGTATCTCTTACCTGACAAGGATCTCATGGACTTCCCCAGGCCATGTGCCTGCCCACCCCTAATGTGTAAATTCAGAGCACCCAAGTCTGGGAGGCATTAGTTATCTACTCTGACCTCCTGTATAGTAAAGGCCATTTATTTTTACTCGGTTAAAACAAACATTACCTGTCTGAGCTAGCTGTGGCCCAATGTGAGTAATACAGATCATGGGTGTTACTTCATGTATACAAACTGTTAAGCACTGGAGCCTGTTCCAGAGCCTGTGAAAGTTAATACAAGTCTTCCCACTGCCAGATCGTGTGCTTAACAATGGCTTCCAATAGTAGATTAATGAGATTAAAATTAAAAGAAATATGACTAATTATTTATATACAGTGTGTTGCTTATTACAAAGGATTTCAAACAGTATCTTTTAATTTATATGACAGACTTTGATGTCTAATTACAGAACAGAAAGAACAACTCTTCAGAATATTAAGAAATTTCCTACTGAAAACTAAGTTTTCAGCAAATGCATTTTCCTTTGCAAAGGCTTTCAGATAGCAATTCCTGGACAAGGGTACTTTCTGCACCACTTAAATTCCATGTGTTAAATAGAGCATAAGTGGTTGTCAGCACAGGGGATGTGTGTATCCTTCCTGTACTGTAAGCTGTTACTGCTCTCTGTGTTTTGTTTATGAAATAAAAGGCAGAAATTTAACAGTACTGTTCAATCATTAATTTTTTGAGAAATACTTTGTCCTAATTTGTCTGTAAAACTAGAGATTTTCTCTTCTTGTTTCTAGTGGATATAGTGCATGACATTTCATATGCATTCATAGCAAACAATCATTGCCACTTATCTTGTTGTAATGGGTTGTAAGTATGATATTTTCCTACTTATCAAAATAGGCTGATCATATAATGCATCTATTACAGTCATTAGAATATTTTTAATAAAGAACACCTACAATTAGGATTATGCTGGGGCAATATTGCTTGGAATAAAGCAGCCAAAACCTAGACTGTGTTTTAAACTCACATGTCTGAAAAGAAGAGAGGAATTTTCAGTCCAAGTTTGAAGCACGATAAATAGAGACATTCCTGCCACAATGGCATCTGTCAACATTGCACTTATCAGTCACAGGGCTTTACACTGCAGTGTTTGGCCACCGGTGGAGCCATCCTGGGCAATGCAATGAGCTGTTTGCCTGGGAGTGCTGCCTCATGTGCAATCACTGTTTATGTCCTCCTCTGAGTGACTTGTGGGGATTTTCTGCTCCAAGTCTGTCTGGAGCTGGCTAGAGGTTAAAGCCAGCTGTGCTTCCTAAAACACTTTGCTGAAGATATGACTTTGAGTCACCCATCTGCTACCATACTCCTGACAGCTTTTTGCTCTAATCTAACAAACACTTCTGTTAGTGGAGAGGTCTGGAGCAAAAAGGAAGTGCTTCAAGGGCTGTGTGATTGTGCTGGAGGTGGAAGGAAGCTACTCAAAGGTAATTTCAGTTAGGTCTTTCTAGACTCACTAAGGGGAATCAGGAGAGCAGGGACTTCTGGTGAATCCCCGGCAATGCTCAGGTTCAATGCAAAGACCTAAGTGATGCACAGAGTCACAAGCCTGGATCTCTTGGCAAATCTAATCTCACTCCTTTGGGACTGAGGGCCTGGTATGACTTAAACTACTCGTTTTCTGTCCCAGTGCAAGTTACTTAGATGACTAAATAAGTGTTTACAGTCAGATAACCTCAGTATTTGAGATATAGGAGGTATTTCCTATAGTAAATACAGAGAAGTGCTGAACAAGGGCATACTGAAGATACTGAGGTAACTCCATCTATTTATCTTAGGTTCAAATGCTTGAACTACACCACTCCGCTTAAGTCACTTCCGCTCAGCACTTTCCTTTAAAGATACGACATAATTGCTTCTCCGGCAGAATTGCTATACTCTCAAATCACTTTTACAGTATAACAGTTTTTCCTTCTCTCACAGATGCTTTGTTCCCTCTTTCTCTTAAATCCATTTATTCCTTCTCTTATCACTCGCAGCCAAGAGGACTATTTTTTCCTTACCCTTACGGACAGCTGTGAGTTAGCCTCAGCATTAGCACCTGGGATCCTAGCACTGGCCATGTCCCACTGCCACGAGACTCTGTGCCATCCTTCTTCTCCATTTTCTAATCAACAAGGAATTTATCTCCCTGACCACAGCAGTCCCACATCGTGTTTATTAAGTATTTTGAGATTAGCAGGGGACTATCAGAGAGCTCTGTTGTTCCAAATCTTGTCAATGAAGACCATCACTAATTTAAACAAGCTGTCCTTTCTAGGGGAAACTAGCCGTCAAAGCCGCAGAAATAATGTATGCTGTGTCTTTCAGCATGTCCTGGAGCGTCACATTTTATAGCACTGAACTGTGACCCCTCCTGCCGTCACCTTTGTCTCAGAGACTCCTGGCAGCCGATCCTGCTTTAACTGCATCCCTCTGACCTGCTCTCCTGGGGGAGCCCCCAGCTCTCCGGCAGAAGCAGAGAGCATGGCAGGCTGGTCACTTGCCTTTCATTTCACCCGCTGCTCAGGCTACCCCTTCGACACATCCACAAAGGAAGAAGCCGAAAAAGGGTTTTGGCGCAAATCACATAGGCTGGGCTGAGTGCCTGGTCAAAATGGGAGCCTGAACACCCTCCCAGTCACCAGCCCCAGCAGCTCAGGCTTTACCTCTGGGGAGGGTCAGGCAGCAGCTGAGACACGAGGCTGGTGACAAGATGCTGGCTTCCTCCCCTGCTTCTTTCCTATCAGCGATATATGGCTGTTTGATCAGCTGGTAATTGTATTAACACACATCAGGGGATCTAGGACACCCAAGAGGCCCTTTATTTTCTCTGCTATTGTACTGATCTGCTGAACCATTTCACCTCTTCTGGGATGCCTGTTTGACAAAAAGAGAGATCAGGGCATTTGAAGATAGCTAAGGCAGCAGCCTGGAGGCAAACAGCAGCAGAGCTATGCCTATGCAATGTCATCTCCGCTGTGGACCCTGGTGCAAAGGACAAGTCCCAGCAAAGACAACAGCCATAGCCACTAAGCTCCTACTAGCCAGGTCTTGCAAACTTGCATTGCTGATGAGCAGCGAAATCTCCTTATTTGGCTGGGAAGGCAATGGGACACCAAATTCTTTGCTGGTCAGCCACTAGAAATGTAGAAATGTTCAACCTCAAGTGCAGTGAGTCTCAGGGAAGTCCCAGAAACTGGTAGTATCTTCTGTTTGGACAGATAAAAATACAGTAAACAGAAGTTCAAGCTTTCCCTTTCCTGCTTTTCCACTGCACCTCCATGGAACACTTCCAAGGCTCAGCCCCTGGGCTCATTTAAAAGTTTGCTTCTCATGTTAAAAAAAATATTATCATTAAATAATGCTGCCTCCCTCCTTTCCCTCATAATTATGAACACAAAAATAACAACATTAACATGTTGCCTTGTTTACCTCACCAGTTCTCCCAAGTACCTTTCATCCTTCCCCTCACTGGACAAAGGTACAGCTTGTGACGATACATGTATTAGTGCCAGCTCCTGCTCTGTTTGGGTAACAGCCAAACTGCAGAGCTCTGCAGTGGCTGATCTGGCAGCAGAATCGATGTTTTGATCATTGACTGAACTGTCTCTTTCTCGGTGCATGGAAAATATGAAGCATCTTCTAAGCACTGCCATAACTCAAATCATGATCATGATGATGATAAATGAGAAAGCTGCACTGAGGACTCATGAAGTTTCATCCACAACCTGCCACTTTCCAGGGCCTATGACTGGTTTTGCTTTCAGCAGCAGGGCTGCTTAATCAGGCTTAGACAGCATCTGCTACTCCTCCCTTCTCCAGCTGTGAATTTCTTCCTCTGTGCCACTCCCAGCACCACCCTAGCACAAGTATTCGTTCAGCTTTGCATCAAATTCAACAGGGAACAGGGACAGTCTATAGCCAAAATGTTGGTCTACAAGATTTGTTGTCAGCTGCTATTTGAATTTAAAAGCCCCTAAGGCCTCTGGGTGCCAATCTTGTTTGTCAGTAGACTTACCTAGATGACTTTTAGCAAGGGTAGACTGAGGCACCTAAGCCTTGATGCCAATAAGTTTATTTTGGCATGGAATCAGCACTTCTGTCTCTCCAGGAATGGCCTCCTTCTCCGAAAAGGGCTATTGGTACGCTGAAGATGCAACATGCATTTTGGCAAAATGGGGACAGCTTTTGGATTAGAAAAAAAAGTAAAGAAAAATTAGAAGTGCTCAGCAGGGCTAGCTATTTCCCAGGAGAGAGTCAAATTCAGGTTACAGTATTTAGATATGCCATTCTTTGTTCTAAGGCCAGATGAATGTGATTACAAAGCATAAAATAAGACAGCTTTCTCCTACACAAAGGTTTGTTAATCCTTGGGATTATTCCCAAACACAGAGCATAGCAGAGCCCACAGTGAAGCAGCCATCCACGCAACACTAATTCAGGAAAGTGAAGATTAGGATAGTTGACATTAAGATAGAAGTGTTTTCAATGTTAACTCTCTGCAGCAACTTAGAAAAGAGTGGCCTGACAGGTCAACAACCCCGGAATGTCATGGAGGAAGAACAGGGTTCAGGTTCTCATGAGAACATGAGAATAAAAAGTTCCAGACAAAACTATAATGTCTAAATGTGTAAAACAAAAGAAAATACTTTTCTTCCCGTCAGAATGGAATTAAGTTCCAGAATACATTGTCATAAGCTGTCATGAAAGCCAAGGGCCCAGATGGGTTAACAAAACAGTAGACCAAGTTATGACAGAACGAGACACCAGAAGCTGCTGTGGTGCAAATTCCGGTTCAGATGCACCTCCAGCCTCAGGGTGCTGGAAGCCACAAAGGATATATGGGACAAGTGGTGCTCTCTTATTGCTCTATTTCTTTCTTATGTTCTTGCTCTAATTATCTAATCATAGCCATCTTCAGAGACAGGCTACTTGGCTGGGTGGACCTTAGGCAATATAACCTTTTGTATTAGAAATGTGTCAAACCTTTTCAGATACAGTATTGCTTGCTATTGTATGAAGTAGAAGCTATCTAGCATTTTTTTTCCATCAACTCAGGGAAGGAAGGGCAGATAACTCAGACATTTAAAGATTTAGATCAAGGGAAGGAAGAATGTGCTTTTCTGTGACTCAGGAGTGTAGTATGGAGAGGAAAAGATAACTAAAAATGTCTTTGTAATATGGGTAGATACAACACTTTCTGCTAGTAAAAGCATTTCTGAAGTCTATGTAAGTAATTTTACCTTAGGTTCCATACATCACAACACTTTTTTTTTTTAACACTGTGCTCAATAACACAGAAATAGGCACACAGTGAGGACACCGATTATCTTTAAGTAGTGATCACTAGTTATGCCACAGTTCATATAATCAGTTATGGATGTTAGTAGCATGTAAGACGAAAGGATTTAAAAAATATAACAGAGAGTGATTGAAGTAATGCAGTTCTAGAGAGAAGCCAGTGAAGTGAAATTAAAATGTCTGAAAGGATTGAAGGCAACTCATGAAAAGTGATGACAGGAGTTAAATATGTTTAGCATGGTTAAATGAAAAAGAGAAAGGATAATAAAACTCTAATTATTTTCAGAGCATAAAACAGCCAAGAGACTATTCAGTGTGGGGCATAGTTAGAAGCATTGGGCTGAAATAGCAAAAAGAAAACATTGGCCTGATGTCAGCTGGAAAAAAAATCTATCAGGTTGGAAGAGTGTTCTGAGGAAAATGGGGATAGTCCATTGCCTGTTCATTTTAAATAGTCCAGATAATGTCATGAAAAATGTACCCTGGCAAAAAATCTTGCCTTAGGAAAAACAACAATCCCTCTTCCCCCAAAACACACTAACATCTCTTCCAGCTCCATCTGTAGTGATTCTACCTAGCCAAGTTTAACTCTAAATGGTAGAGGGTTCCTTGCAGAACTTTTCCAAATTATTTTTGATTAACAGTCTGGAGCAAGAACAGCAAGTTAACTGCAAGGACCTCAGTCATTCCTCAAAAACTGAGCAGGCAGTGAGTGCAAGAGAGCAAAGACAGAAGAAAGTACATAGAATGTGGAAGAGGGGACAGGCTGTTTGGGAGAACTATAGGAACGCCGTCAGAGTATGTAGAGATGCGGTAAGGAAGGCTAAGGTCCATTTGGAGTTGAGTCTGGCAAGGGATGTCAAGGACAACAGGAAGGGCTTCTTCAAATACATCAGTAGCAAGAGGAAGACTGAGGAAAATGTGGACCCACTACTGAATGGGCCGAGGGCCCTGGTGACAAGGGATACAGAGAAGGCAGAGTTACTGAATGCCTTCTCTGCTTCCGTCTTCACTGCTAAGGGCAGCCCTCAGGAATCCCAGAGGCTGAATGTAAGGGAGAAAGTCTGGAGAAGGGAAGACTTTCCTTTGGTTGAGGATAGGATTAGAGACCTTCTGGACAGGCTAGACATCCACAAATCCATGGGCCCGGATGGGATACACCCGCGGGTACTGAGGGAGTTGGCAGATGTTGTTGCCAGGCCGCTCTCCATCATCTTTGAAATGACCTGGAGAACTGGAGAGGTACCTGAGGACTGGAAGAAAGCCAGTGTCACTCCAGTCTTCAAAAAGGGCAAGAAGGAGGACCCAGGCAATTATAGACTGGTCAGCCTCACCTCTATCCCTGGAAAGGTGATGGAACGGCTCATTCTGGATGTCATCTCCAGACATATGGAGGAAAAGAAGGTGATCAGGAGTAGCCAGCATGGATTCACCAACCTGAATACTTAACCAACCTGATAGCCTTCTATGTTGGAATGACTCTCTGGGTAGATGAGGGGAGAGTAGTGAACGTTATACACACTGATTTCAGCAAGGCTTTTGACACTGTCTCCCATAACATCCTCCTAGGTAAGCTCAGGAAGTGTGGGTTAGACGAGTGGACAGTGAGGTGGATTGAGAACTGGCTGAATGGCAGAGCTCAGACGGTTGTCATCAGTGATGCAGAGTCTAATTGGAGGCCTGTGGCTAATGGAGTCCCCCAGGGCTCAGTACTGGGTCCCATCTTGTTCAACATCTTCATCAGTGATCTGGATGATGGGACAGAGTGCCTCCTCAGCAAGTCTGCTGATGGTACCAAGCTGGGAGGAGTGGTTGATACACCTGAGGGCTGTGCTGCCATTCAGAGAGACCTGGACAGGCTGGAGAGTTGGGTGGAGAGGAACCCCATGAGATTCAACAAGGGCAAGTGTAGAGTCCTCCACCTAGGGAGAAATAACCCTAGGCACTGGTACAAGCTTCTGGAAATCATAGAATCGGTAAGGTTGGAAGGGACCTCTGGAGATCACCTAGTCCAACCCTCAAACAAGTGGCCAATATGCGAGTTGAGCCCACGACCTTGGCATTATTAGCACCATGCTCTAACCAACTGAGCTAAACCTAACCCCTTAAAAAAGCAGCTTAGGAAAGTAGCTTAGGAAAGCAGCTCTGCAGAGCCTTAGGAAAGCCCTTAGGAAAGCAGCTCTGCTGAGAAGGACCTGGGAGTGCTGGTGGACAACAAGCTGACCATGAGCCAGCAATGTGCCCTTGTGGCCAGGAAGGCCAATGGTCTCCTGGGGTGCATTGGGAAGAGTGTTGCCAGCAGGTCGAGGGAGGTGATCCTGCCCCTCTACTCAGCCCTGGGGAGGCCTCATCTTGAGTCCTGTGTCCAGTTCTGGGCTCCCCAGTACAAGAGAGACATGGAGCTACTGGAGAGAGTCCAGCGGACAGCTATGAAGATGATCAGAGGGCTGATCTCTGAAGAACGGCTGCGAGAGCTGGGCCTCTTCAGCCTGGGGAAGAGAAGCCTGAGGGGGGATCTTATCAATGTGTACAAGTACCTGAAGGAAGGGTGTCAAGGGAACGGGGACAAACTCTTTTCAGTTGTCCCATGTGACAGGACAAGAGACAAAGGGCAAAAAACTGAATCACAGAAAGTTCTGCCTCAATATGAGGAGGAATTTCTTCCCTGTGACAGTGACAGAGCACTGGACCAGGTTGCCCAGAGAGGTTGTGGAGTCTCCTTCTCTGGAGATACTCAAGGCCCGCCTGGATGCAACCCTGTCTGCCATGCTCTAGGTGACCCTGCTGAGCAGGGAGGTTGGACTAGATGATCTCCAGAGGTCCCTTCCAACCTTACTAATTCTATGATTCTAAAGTGTTCACTTACGGCAAAACGTAAGAGGCAGGAGAGGCTAACACAGAGCTGCCATCTCTTTTGCCTTCTCATGTTGCCCAGCATCGATACTGCTATGCACATCCTTAACTTGATTCATTTGTTGGCAGTGGCTGTGTGACCTGTCACTGTGTTACCTCGCAATTCCTTCTGGTCACTATAAAGTCATTTCTTCACAGTCCCAGTTCAGCACATGATTTAAGCAGCTCTCTAAACTCCACTGAAATCAAGTTCACCTCTGGGATCTAAGTTATATCCCTAAGTGCTTTACTGACCTGGGAAGCTCCTTCAACTGGAGGAGGAAAAGGGGGTACTTATTCATGTTAAAGGGGATAGAAAGTTTAAAACTCATGAATGTACAGACTATTCTGCCATCCAGGGAACATTTTAAAGTTGTTTGTATCTTTGATAAGGTTAAAAAAGTCTTGATAGTGTTTTTTTTTTCTCTTGATAAGGGTTCTTAAGCTTGACAGTGTTGGATGTCCAGATGTTTGCATTGTTCAAAACGAACAATATTCACTTTCTGCTTTTTTAAAGAGTATATATCTTCCCTTGAAGGCTAGTTCAGGTAGCTTTGATACTTTTCCACCACTGAATATCACATTTAAATCACCTTTTGCATAGCTTTTAGGGGACATACACAATTGAATAGGTTCACATACATGCCAGGTTATTGCTCAATGGCGTATATTACTGGTGTGATGCATTAGGTTACATGTTAGAAATGTGGGATAAAAATTCTATTCTTTTATATCAAACACACTCACCCTACACAAGCTAAGTATCCCACTGGAGTGCACTAATCTTACTGTAATTGTGGGAAAACTAAAATCTGAGCCGTCCAACTGCCCCTGCCCACACTTGCCAGGGCTCTGCTCAGTTAGGTCATGAGGAGGCAGTCCAGCTTACACGACTAGAGGGCAGTCTGAATCAGAAGTTAGGAAATAACCTTTCTGACATACATAGTTTAATTTACTTGCTTAAAAGGTTCAGCACAATTTATTAGTGATGTCCTAGCCCATAGTTCCTCTCTATTTGGTAATCTTGCAGGTGCAATATAGACACAAACTAGCAGTCATCTGAGGTGAGAAACCTCATTTCCTACCACAAGGAGTGGCCTGAAATTAGCCCCTTTTTTGTTCTCTGCAATTTAACCACAGAGCAAAATTCATTCCCTACTCTTAAGTCCTTTTCCATTATACACAAATGGTGCTATTTTCTCATTCTGGCACATTTTGTGGTTTTGTCACCTGCAATACGGAGGAAGGACAAAATCCAAGAGGGTGCAATGCTCAAGAGACTTTGCTTGTATTCCTTCTGCACATAGAGCCGCATATAGATTTTTATACTGATTTCCCATCATAATGACTGTGATACTAATAGCTAGCAATAGCCTCTAGCTATATCATTTTGCCATCATCAGCTTGTGATCTTCGCAGAGTTAACGAACTACTTAAGGCTAGGGATGGCAGACACCCTACAGGGAAAATCAGAGGTAAACTACACTGGGTAAATAAAGGTTTTATTAAGATGTTAAAGGTTAAATTAAGACGCTGACATTTTCGAGAAAAATCATTACTGTTTCACAGGATTTAAAACCAATTTTGTAAATAGCTCCTTTTCTCCTACACCAAAATTCTACATTTGTGAAAACTCACTGTCCATTACAGACAGTGAATTGCTGGTCTGATCACAAAAGTGAGAATGGCAAATTCCCATATGGCTCTGTATGGAGTCGGTGTCCCAGCATAGGAATAGGGGATCTAGTAATGTTGCCAGTATTTTAAACAAATGTAAAGCAGTGAGAGCTCCTTTCAAAACCCATGACTTCTGGTAAGAAACTAGAAGTAAGCCTCTGAATGCCAGGGACACCAATCAAATACTGTAACAGGGCCTTCAAATCTCTGTAGCCTGGCAGGGAACTAGCATATGGTAACGGCACCTTAGAAAGTATCTGTAAATTTTCAGCCAAAGGGCTCCAAAACAAGACCCAAGATAAGTGTTGAAGAAAGTCTGAGGGTGAAGGTTATATCAGGGTGGAGAGCTGCAGAGGTACTAGGCCAAATTCAGCCTTGATTTAATATCTATGATGCAACTGAAGTTCTAGCTATAGCTTTTGTAGAAGTATTCAAGTATGCTGAGCACAAGAGCTGTAGAAGCAGCCTACCACAAAAGCATGCAGCTATTGCTTATAGTCTATGAACTAATTTTCTCTATAGGGAAACCAGGTAAACTTGGCAGGGCTCATTTATGGATCTGTTTCTGGTACTGATCATAAATTCTCCATGCAATCTACTAACCTATAGATGGTGGGTAATTAGTTTGTCTCATTTGTTTCAGCTGTGAAATATCTTTTTTTCATTTTAATAAAGAAGATACTAAAACTCCAGATCATAATTGTTGTCAGGAGAAACCATTCAATGTCTGCCACCTCCACAATAATGAATTAGTCCAGTCTAAAACTTAATGGGCTACATAACGAAAACAGCAATCAAAACATATATCCATTCTGTGGTATCACTGCACAGATGGTTTTACCTATACAGGAACCTTCTATACTGTGTTACAGAAGTCAGTAAATCTAGATAATACTATTGTCAGTCCATTCCCTTTATCCACCTCCCCCATGACTACTAGCGAAAAGCAATCAGTTTAACACCATTCACTTTCTAAATCTGTGCTGTAATGTTTGATGCATAAATACTAATCTAAATACTAAATCACTAATCTACTTGAATTGCATTCTGTGAAGGAAGATGGCATGAGAAGTGAAATCAAATTAGATGAGAGTTAAGTACCGGATTACAAGGCATGCAGTTTGCATACACAATCACTGTATATATTTAAGGTGAAGATCCATGCTATATAATTAGGTCAGTCAGTATTTTAAGAAATGCTTAAAATATTTTAAGTAAATATTTTAAGGCAGCTGCCATTTTTCTGTGCGGTGGCCGCTCAAGCAGATGATTAGTCAGCCTGTGCCACCAAGAGGGAGAGCAGCAGGGCTAGGGTTGTACTGCCAGGCTGAAGGCACTTCACGCATTTCCTTTATTTGGGATTACTTTATACATCCACATTTTTAACTTGACAGATGGCTGTGTTTGTAAACACAAGATGAGCTTGAGTCTCAGGATCCAAATCCAGTTTTATTTTCTGGTATCTCATTTCTGGGAAATTTCCTGTACTCTCATGTTAGTTGTTCGCCCTGTCCCTCAGCTTCCTTATTTAACTGTCTGGGAATATTTAATACTCAAACTGAGTAGCTCAGTCCTAAGGTGCCATCTAAATCATGTGACAATCCACTTTGTCACATGTGACTGAGTGACATTTTTAGCTCAAGTCTAAAAATGTCACTGAGTGACATTTTTAGATCAAGCATCTTTTGCACAAACATTTTAAAGAATTTTCTTATATAGATAAGACCACTATTCTGACCTCTGCTTAAATCATTTTTGACACCTTTGGTTACCTTTCAGGTAAAGTTTATGCTCTTAAATTTTATGAATTCACTGAATACAAAATGCAAATTCCTCTATGTAAATATGTATAAAAGAGGATTTTAAATTCTGCCTTTTAAATATTAGATTTTGATTTAAATATTAAATAATGACTTCCAAATTATGATTTTTTTTAAGCAGCATTTGGAGCTCTATTCTTCTGCTAGTTTCTAAATCTTAACAGGCCTTTAAGATTTGCTCCACAGCTGGGAGAACTGTAAGTTTTTTGCTGAAAAGTGAGGTGTAACAATCGGCTGATTCCATCAGCTGAAGAGTCATGCAAATCACTCAATATCGAGATCACAATAGTATCTTGACACTGGTGACATTGGATTATGAATATTGACTGCAGATAATTGAACCATAGGATCATATTGAGCGAATAATGAATACGCTGAAGGGACTTATCATGGTACACTCCAAAACATACCGTCAGCAAAAGAATGTCCAAGTTGTCCAAGTATTCAGTGTAAAAATTGTTTGCCCACCTCAAATATTTACCTATCATAATCAAATATTTGTAAAAGACATAGAGGATAGTAGATAAAAGAAGCTATTGAAAATTATTTTCCAGTTATTTTGAATAATCTAGTAAGGATTGCAGAAAAACAGCAATCTCTGCCATTTATCAGCTTTTCACATCTCAAGACGGGTCACTGTACTGTGAGCTCCTTCAGTCACTCCATCTCCCTCCTACCCCTCAGCTATGCCTTTTATCCTCTTTGATCCCTGTGTGAACTTCACTACCATCCCTTAGCTCCTAAGGCCAGCTCTTTCATTCTCTGTAGCCAGACCTCATGTGAGTTGCCCAAGGACAGCTTTTGTCACCCAGCTGCGTTTCTCTGTGACCTCTCCAATGAGTTCCCTCAGTGTCTCCTTATTTATCTTCTAGCTACGTCTTTTATCCTCTGCAACCCCTTCCCTGAGCTCCCTCTGTGTCCTTGTATCATGTCATCTCCTGGTCACGCTGCAATCTTATCTTTAATCTTTGGGTTGCTTTGAGATGTTCTCACTCTTTTCCACCACCCTTTCATCTTTTTTTCTCCACTTCATCTGGGCTCACACCCACTTCAAGTAAGACTGAAATAAAACTGTGATAGAGCTGAATACTACTTCAGTCTGTTAAGTAATGCCATCACTAGAGCTAACTGGTTGAAATGCAACTTCTACATGAGTTGAGTGTAGATATGTGTATTTTCCATAGTTAACCAGACTTTCTTGATAATGTTTTCTTGGACAATGTCTGTTCCAGTTAATGCCCCATCCCATTGCTCCCATAACATTCAGACACTAACACCCACGCGTAGTCAGATTCATATTACTCTTTTCCACTGGATCACCAATGTAGGCTACATATTTTTCCTCCTGTCACTTGTTTTCTAAAGCAGTCATTTAATTCTAAGCTGCTTATTCGGCCTTAGACTTGTAAAAAGATGTGGGGAACATCTGTGTGTCCAAGAAGAAACACAAGAAGGTTTTTCTTAACCAGTTTAAAGGCAATGTTGGCAGAATCCTTTGGTCATCAGGCAGTGGTATGACAGGGACACTACGATGGCATGTCAGAAAGCTGACATTTCTTAGACTCTTGTATGGAACTCACTGATCCTTGTGAGCGGGAAAAAGAGGATGGTCCCCTCATTTCTCAGGACACACACAGCAATGATGCTGGCTTGATAACAGAAAACTAGATTTACCCATTTTATGGACAGGTTAATCTTTTCTGAGACCAAAAATGTTTCAGTATACCACCAGATATTCTGTATATCAGAGCAACAAGGTGCTGTGGAAGACGTGTGCAAAATCTGTAGAACTATAGTTCCAGATCTGGAAGGTGTGCCAAACTCTAAACACGCACAAGAAAGCATCAGTCACTACTGAGCTGTGTCTATGCAGACACCCATAGAAGATCAAACTCCACATCTATATTAGTAAATTAAATGTGTCCAGACAGTAAGCATAAACTAAACCCTAGTCTTGTCCATGCCCTCACACAACTCCATCAAGATTTCCTACTCAAGGGACAGCTTCTTGCATTACCTTTTGGTTCCTGGCCAGTTCACAGTTGGTCACATAACCCCATCCCAGACGTTTCATTGCATTTTCAACATCCTGAGGAACGGTGGCAGCCAGTCCTTAGGTTAATATATACATATGGATTAACATGTAACTGGTTGCAGCCCCTCCTGTTATGCCTGTTTCTAAAGTTCCGCTTTTAATAGAAATTGTTCTTTTATTGTTCCCTTATGTTCGCAATTCCTTTTCCACTCCCACATAACATCAGCTCTCTGTCCCATTCTTGTATAATATCAACTCTCAGAAACTTAGACTTTCAAGCACTCTGGGCAAGGACTGACTTCTTACTTGAATAAGCCCCAGTAAAATGGGTACTGATTCATGACTGGGATTCAAAGTCCCACATCAGGAGCAATAGAAAATTAGCCAAAAGGACAGTCATGCAAATGATTAATTAAGCTTTTGCTTCTCTTTGTGAACAATAAGAACAAATTGTAATATGCTGTATTCAGTTTTACAAATGGTGCAAATATTTTAAAGCATTTACTCATGAATTTTCTCTGTATATACTTCTTTCAATACTGGATAGAACAATTCACTTCTTGATGTGCATGGTGGTTCACCTATGCTACGTACGAAATGGGTTGAAAATTTTGAAATCTGTGATCAAATATATATATATTTAATGTACATTTTCTACCAATTTTCAATTTCAAGAGAAAAAAATAAATCTGGATTTGCAAACACAAATCTAATGACTTCATTTCCATTCTGTTCTTTAACTGAAGACTGCATAAGTCAAACAAATCTGTTTCTAAACCTAATGTATATTTTCAGTAAATATTTATATGAACAAAGTAGCATTTACATAAAAATTTGCAGATTAAGGCTCAAACATACTGAAAGCAAAATTCTGTTATGAACTCCTGTGTGAATTTTTTCTTCCCTCTCCTCAAATCTAGTATACACTTTATTCTCTCAAGAAAAGAGAGTAACAGAAGCAGGACTATAGCAAAGCAAATCAATTTTAACAGTTACCTTAAAGCAAAGACATGCTGAGTTCATTTATTTTGAATTTTTCCCCCAAAATAATGTGCTAGACCAGAATTCTGCAGTTCTCAACTGTCATCCATTGAAAAGTTGACCTTGTTTCTACTCAGCTGTTTGTTAAGCCTGCTCTTACTTAGAAGAACTGTTTTCTATCTTTTATTGTATTCAAGGCTTTGGTTAAATTCAAAGCCATAAATTCTCAGTTCACTTTTTTCTGACATAACCATGCCTTTTGGTTTCAAAAGTACTAGATTTACTTCTTACCTCACTACTTTAACTGATACAAAATATATATAATCATTGTGCCTTGTGTTCATAAAATCACTGCTAGGCTACACCATTTTACACATTTCTTTAGCATCAGCAGTAACCGAGACCAATATCCTGGCAGGGGTATGAGATTCTAGGTGATCACGGTACAAATTTCTTAGCATCCATTTGGAAAGAGGAGAAAAACCAAACCATGAGCTTCTCTTTGCTACTAGATACCTTTCATCAATCCTTAATTATTAAAGGGATTGCACTGGGCAGATCTTTCGGTTGTTGTTTCATTTGTGTCGCTGCAATGCCGTGCCTGAACACCATGCCTACGTGATAAATTGGCCAGCTTCCCTGTTTGAACAAAGATCCAAGGCTTTTACAGGCTCTAGCTATAAAAACCCAGCAGCGCTGTGCTGCATGCCCTGGCCCCAGTCGACAAGCCAGCTCGGAGGATCTGCCGGTGGCTCTGGCAGGAGTCACAGTTCTGAATCCCTTGCCCAGCTCGGCTGCCTTGGTGCACCAGTCTGCAAACTGGACACATGCCTACTGCCATTCGAGCACTATGTTTGGTCTACCGATGTCTCTGGAAGGATATGTCTGGCAGCTCCAACAGAGACACAGTGAGAGTATGGATAAAATTAATGAGCGTCTAGGATTTAGTTCTGGTGTTCTCCTTTAGAAACCTAAATAAGTGGTATAACTCTTGGTGTGCTAAACACCAGCTGAAGGGACTATTATACCTGCATGGGAGCTAGCATTACTTTGGGAGGCCCTCCAATATGGTCAACAACATCTGAAAAGCCCTTATAAAAGTCTGGAGAAAGCGAAGGTACCAAAGCCCAGTCATCACAGGGAACTCCTATACAAAATCATTGTTAAATATTGACTTTAGGTTGGCATTTCCAGGAGCAGTAACCTGAAAAACTAAAGGAAATGAAGCTATGTCAATATAAGAGCAGAGAGACAAAGGGCACTTTCATTTCTGGGTATGTTAAACAGATATTTCAAACCATCTGGATCTTCAGTAAAAATGTACTGCTTTGTTTCATGTTCATCTTTTGTTACTCGTTAATGATGGAGGTTTTTTTAGTTTGTAGGAAAACATAAATGCACAGGGAAGCTGTGATTTTTATTTGAATCAACCAACTCTTTCTCATCCCACAGTGGCTCCAAACCTTTATAATAAACTTTTACAATTTAAAAAGACAAAAAGCGGTGGAGGTCAATAGTTTCATTCTTAAAAGAAAAAAAAAAGAAAAAAAGAAACAGTCCTTTCATGCTCTGATACACAATATGTGCCCAGTTTTAACGACGGAGAAAGAACTAAAGCAGATGTTTCCTGGTATGTTCAGTGCACCTCATATGAATGTGGGATTCTTCATAAACATGAAATTATTGCTCTGCTAATCCTAGTACACCATTCCTTGCAGTTACCTCCAGAAGACTTGGAACCCACTAATGGAGTGGATATACAGAAAGACGAGTGACAGGATAGCCACTTTAGGTAAGATTAATGATCCATCTAAAGCTGTATTTTGATTTCAGAGGAAACTGTATCAGATGCTGCAGAGGGAGGCACGTACTTTCGTAATAGAGAATCGCAAACTAACATGTCAATCAGTGATTTTTTTCACACCACAAAGCAGCTCATGTCATTTTTGCTATTACATTATAAAAAATATGTAATCTTTTTTTTTTTTTTTTTTTTTTTTTTTTGCGCTGAGCTCTTTGGGTGGATAATACTTCATGATAGTTACATCCACTAAAACACACACACACACACACACACACACACACACACACAAACAACACACAGGCTCTTTTGTGAGTAGCAAGGTTATCTATAAACCGTATGCAATAGCCTTCAGCCCCCATGGGGGCTCCGGAGGATATACTGGTTTCTGTTTCTCTTGCTCTGGCTCCTCATTTCCACAACCTGTCTGGCAACACTCCATCTTTTCCACTGCCCCAGAGCAACGCATTATGGGGTCCTGATAATAGGTTAGAAATCTAGTACTAAAAAAGCAAGGGAAGGGGTAAGTAGGATGAGATCTGGGTTGTGACTACTTCCACCACGGTTGTTGCTAAACCCCTGGCCAGGGTGACTGGGTCTTTGCTGAGCCACTATTTCACTCAGTTTCTGTTGCTAATAAAAACTGTAGGAATGAGGTACCTTGGAGGCTTTGTAACCAGACAGTAAATTCAAAAGTTATTGTGGAAGAGAGGTCTGACAGACCTTTGGAAAGACAGATTGAAAGTGTGACCAGAAAAGCCTCATTTCCTTAGGATATCAACCTAAAAAAACTTTTGTCCTTGTGTCATTTTTAAATGTATCACACTCTTACTGTTTGTTTTCTGCTCTCTGTATTATGCAATGGCAAATAGGACACTTACTTAGAAAGCTGGTAAATTCTCAGAATGAATCTACTCTTGAGAATAAATTCAGATTAAAGTCCAGTACAAAAATAATTTAGTTCACATTTAATAGCTATTGCATTTTCAAGTAGCTCACAGCACTGGGATAAGAGTGATCATATCTGGTATTCTGGAAAAAGGGTCTGAACAATTATACTGGAATAGTCTCTGTGCAGACAATGAATCTGCACCACACATCTTACCATCCTGATTTTCAATATTTTGTTATAATTTTTTCCCTCCTAAAAATCAGATGTTTACATCTTAGAAAGGCTTGTATTGAGGCAGAGTTGAACAAGCAGAATAATCAGGGGCAAGTTATCTACAGGGCTGTTAACTTGCTTCAGTGCCATTCCTATTTTTCAAATACTGAATTTGGGAGTGTGTTTTTGGTAAACGAGGTTATGCTAACCTTTTTTTCCCCTCCTCTCTCTGTGATTGCAGTGTTCCCCTTCGAAGGGACAATCTTTTGCCTGGGATTGCAAGACATTTTTCTTCCAATCTACAGCTACAAGCTTCTTCAGGACAAGAGACGCGGCTGCTGCAGAGTATCCTACACTTTTATAGCTTGTCCAAGTGATTTGCCCGGCTAATAAACAGTTTGCCTGGCTTAAGGAGCTGTAATTTATAAGCCTTCCAGAATTCATAAGCTAACAGCATGTTCATTCCTGGTCAGCTCACTCTTCATTATTATAAATGGGTGTTCATGAAGCCAGCAATAAAGGCAGGACACTCACCCCCCACTAAATCTCTACCACTCCTGCCACCAGAGACTCAGGACATCCAGCTCGGAGGATGTCATTAGTAACAGCAAAAAGGAGACAAGAGCAAGGGCTGGGTGAAACACTCAAGGGACATTCAAGGTAAACTGGCCGCCTCCTAATCTGCTCCCCTCCAATTTAATGTCATTGCTTCTGGAAACCGTCGTTCTTCAGACTGTCAGTCCCAAGCGGATATATGATATTCTTTGCAAGTTTGCAAGGAAGAAACTACAGGCACCAGCCCGTGCAGAGCCCAGCGACGGGGCTCCCCCAACACGAAGCGTTTCGTCCCCCCCCAGCCCGCCTGCCATGCTCACCGCTGGCTGAAGGAGCGAAAACGCCAGGGAAGCAGCTTGCCCCAGGACATGCTGCCAAGCAGCTTTCTTTTACAATTATTCCATGCTAAGCCACATTGTAAGATAATTATTTAATTAGCTGGAATACACGTTGGGACAGGGCAATCTTTGCCCTCTCCTTTTCATCTCAAGCTAAGATCAACATGGGAAGAGCCAAAGAGGGGGGAGGGAAAGCCTTTGAACAGGCCTCCGTGTTTACTTCTCTTTAATATCTCTGAACCCAGAGAAAGTTAGAGAGTTCCCTAGCCCAAGTTAAACATTCAGCAGGCCTGACCAAGAAATTCGCAGGCCTTACGCGATTCACCTCGCTCTGCAAGGTGAAGTGCAAAGAGAGGTACCCTGGGCTGCTCGGCCAGCTGGGATCAAGAGCGGCGGTTTCATTAATTCCATTATCGCTCCCACCCCGAGAGATCCCCCCTGCTACGTCGCCACTCATAACGGAGAGGGTTAATCAGACAGACTGCGGCATTTAATACAAGCAAGCTCGAAACATCAGTCGGGGCAAGATTCAACGGGATTGCTGGCTTTCTGATGAGGGAACTGGAAAAAAAGATATTTTCCAGTTACATAAACAGAAATGTAAAATATAGACCTTCAGTCTAGAGGTCAGAGAGATAGTAACAGTGGCAATTTTATATCTATCGCCTTGAAAACAAGACCCTGAAATAAACATGTATTTTTGAAAAATGAATTTTTTTTTCATTGGTTTTGAAAATGAAATTGTGTTTCTCATAAAATCTTGAGTCAGGCACATGTTCAACCTGGGTAGGTTTTAAGACAGGCACATTTTTTCAAGGAAGGCCTTGCTGAGTTTTGTACATAGAAGAGGCTTGATGAAAGTTATACCAGGGTCACAGGAAGAACTGAGGGACGTAATAAGTCTTGTTTGTGCAGATGAGATCAGACCCCTTCACTGTGTTCCCACATGCCCTTTTCTTACATGCAGTGGGCCAGTCGCAGACCAAACACCTTCAGTGAGGGCTTACCTGAGTTTTATTAACATACAAGCTGCTTCCTAGTCCTCAAACATGTACCTCTTCCCACCTGTATATGAATCTTTTAAAATGAAAGCTTTTCTTCCGCTAGCACAGTTATTTTATTCTTCTCATTATAAAGAGCAATTGGCTCAGTGGGTATTGATTCCCAATATTAGTGCATATGGAGAGGACTGACTGCTAATTGAAGAAGGGTAAATCCAGTCATCTGTGTAAGATTGGTAGTGTAAAGGGAAAGCTCATTAAAGGAAAAACATCAACTTGATAAATAGCCTAACGCACATTTAGAATTCCTCTCCCCTAGCCTGTTAACACATCCCTTGCAATTCCTATGTGATCAGCTGAGGTGGCTGAATGAGTTTGTTTCACAGTATCAAATCTCTCTCTTAGTTGTTTTTTCTTCTTCTTCTCTTGAACTAAACAGTCCTAACAAAGTGCACATAGGAAGCTCTACAGCCTGCTCTACAAGCACAGGGGAAAGGCACAAACCATACTGCTCAGCTCAAGTAAGGGCTTGCTTCAAGCCCACCTGAGGGGAAGGAAGAACTTAAGTTCAACAATATTGACCACAGCAGGGTCAGAAGTTGTAGCACCCAAAACTGCACAGATTCTCCAGAATCAGCATTCCTGAACCCATGTTCCAAGGATCATGGGAGCCTCCAAAACATCTGTTTGCAAGTATTTGTTTTGCAAACCCACTGCAAATTTAGAAGGAAAAATCTATACTCACATATATTCCCCCAAATGAGAGAATCACCAAAATAGCAGAGGCAAGTGTTGACAATCTCGCCTACTCTGAACAAGAAATTGAGCATAGTTATACCTGGTTGAACATCAAAAACCCAGATGGCCATAATTTTGTTTTCAAAAGAATAAAGTTTGCCTTTTTCCCCCACAAGAGTAGCTGATCCATTAAAGGCTGGAAAACACTGCCTCTAAACATTGAACAGGGAGAGACTAGAACCTGGAAATGGGGTTCCCAGAAGACATCAGGGTGAACAAGGATCCTGGTTAAGGTGGCCCCAAGGATATGCTGGTGGAGGAGGGTGACATCGATCAAGATTCTCAAAATATATATGCTTCTGCATTACTGCACCAAAGGAGGATAAAAAGGAGAAGACAACAACAGAGCTGATGATAGCAGGATAGGAAAATGGAGACCAGAGAAAGGTAGCTCAGCAGAGGGGAATGAGATCTCTGTTCACAGGACAAGAGAACCTTTGTTTTATTTACAGCCAGCCACCATCAGTCTGAGCTTGAACAATTTTAATCCATCTCAACACAGATGGATAGACATTTATCAAACTGTTTAAGCAAAGCTGACAGAAATTAAGCAAAAACAACATATAGGGCTGAATTAATCCCTGGTATACTGATTTGCAGAAGTTGCAATCAGAACAGACCTGGCCTACAGAACCTAACATGAGAGTACAGAGGCATAGGCAGCAATGCCAGGTTATAGAGGTTAGTTTCATAGAACAAGGAATGCTTCTCACATTGATATTTTGTTTAGGCAGAACCAAAATGTGCTCATTCTCTCCTTAAAAATCCCATCAGGGTGGGGACCAAGCTAAAAGGCTTTGCAACCGCCCCTCTGCTCCTCAGGGCTGGCTGCCTATGCCTCAACCCAGTCTGGGAACAGTGCAGCTGTGGGACCTTGGATCAGACCACTCGGAAAAAAAGTTGTGTGGGGGCGAGCTGTGACAAGGCTGGGTAGGGCTTTCCCCCTTTCTTTTGGGAGCAGATTTAAGCTCAGGCCCTTGCCTTTGCTGCTTCCTGAGCTACACTGCAACTGTTCCTCTTCTTGGCCATGTACCTCTGCCACCCTGACCTGCAGACTGACTTTCCAGCTAGGGAAATGCTTGCTCAGTGCCTGACACAACAACATCATGCAATTACAGTCCATGCCCTTATCAGACACTCAGTTCATTGTAGTAACAATACTAGATGTGGACCCATTATTAAAAGGAGAAGTGCTCATCCAGTCTCTCAAAGGATTTAAGTTTATGAGCGAAACTGGCCACTGTTCAGCATGTACTCATCATCCTCCGTTCCCACAAGCTATTCCCAATGCCAACTCCCAGCTCCCAGTTCAATGCAAGGCATGCAGCCAATTGAACAGGGCAGTGTAAAAACAAAAATACCTTTCTAAATCCTGCAGGCACCACACGTTTTCTGAGTGCTTTAAGCCCTGATATTCAGTTGCCTAAACCAAATATGTGTTGCAATGCGTTCAGCAGAGTTTTAATAGTAAACCAGCAAGTTTTAAGGGCTAAAGATAAAGTTGGTGTAACACTACCAAAGCCACTTTAAACTATGCCTTGGGATTCACTTATCCTAATGTTTAGTCTTAACTTCAAGAGTAAATGTTGAACTCCAGCAGAGCACCTGAAGGATTTGCCCCCATTCACAGTAACAGTAATCCTAGTCAGCTCATATAGACTCACTCTCCACAAACATACTGTCCCACCAGCAGTATTAGGGCTCTAAAAGCAATGGAATAGTATGGAGTCCAACTCCGTAATTCTTCACTTCATCTCTCTGTGAAAGACCTCATGCACTGAAGCGCTAGCACATGCTGGTATCTTTGCTGAAACATGTTATCCAGGGCTAAATTCAAGCTGTATTGTGGTTCCTTCCTGTTCATTTACAAGGAAGGCCACAGATGTCTCCTGAGTTTGATCAGAGCTGTCTATGGTCATCACATTTGTATTACCTGTATGTATTTATTGCACACTCACTTGACTGGCTTCCACAAAATCAACTGTGGCTCCTTCATCTTATTTCTCCTTTTGTCCTCCATTTTAGATGAATTTGTCCATTGCCTCCTCTTCCAAATTAGACTGTGAACCACAGGGTAGAATGGAGTGTGCTGCTGCTGCTCATACAGCATTCAGTGCAACGCAGACCCTGATCAGTAACGATGGCAAGTCAACACTTCCATAACGGGGGGGGGGGGGGGCGGGGGGGGGGAGGGAGGGGGAGTAGGAGATAATAGAAAGAAAATGCAACAAAATTGCTTTGTGGTTCAGGGGGTTTGGCTGTTAAAGCTTTGAGATAAGATTCTTTGGATGGTGAAGTGAGGGTAAAACACAAAATACCTACAGCTATCAAATATATTCATATTATTCATATACTATACTAAGGAGGTATTACACTGTACGCTTTGATAACTTTTAGATTTGGTGAGTTATCCAAAAAGGTTTTGTAGGGATCAAATTTTCTGGCAGTTCCCTCCTAGTTATAAGTACTACATTTCAAAACAGTGTCTTGTGATGGCCTGTTTGTTTTGGTTGCAAGGGATTGAGTTTCATCTTGTTCAGTATAAAGCAGTTGTTGCTGGAGTGATGGTATCTTTTCTAAGTTGCCTATAATTAAAGTTGTTTTATAGTAATGCAAACACTCCCAGTGAGGACAGAACTGATGTTTACAGGCTTAGTCGCTTTCACACAAATTTCCGCTCGGGTGCATATCCTGCCTACAGTTAACAAAAGAAAATCCTTGAGTAGAAACAAGCTGGTAAGGGTAGACTGTAATTAATTAAGCAGCCCCATAGGAAGGCCAGAGTGTGAATCTGCACTGATGTGTGTTTCAACAGCTTTTACCTTTCTTTTTTTCTCCATTTTTACTCCTATTTTTTATATATTTACTTTTCATGACTCCTCTTAAAACTGTTATTTTTTGCTTAGGAAAAGATGGGAAAAGTGAAGGATGTATTCAAAATACTTTTTTAATGACATAAGCATCTGAGCCTTTGCATGAGAGTTTGTTCTGTGCTCCCAGAAACACAAACATAGCAACACAGAAAGAAGGGAGAAACAGTGGTTTTGAACTAACATTGTGTCTCATGGATTTGGGAAAGCTCCAGAAGATGACATGAACAGGGAATAAACCACTGCATCCAATCAGTGCTGGTCTTGTTTGCAGATTATCTATAAATTCAGCAGCACCAAAGAGCTCCCAAAGCCAAGTACAGCATGAGCAGACCTGCCCATCTGGCATGTCCTTGTTCTCAAGGCTTGTACAAGGATCAATATAAAACAGTTTGTGATGGCCTAATTTGTTTCCATGCCAGATCTCCAGTAAGCTCTTAACGCCCATGACTGTCAGCGTAGCAGCAAGACTGCCCTTGCTCTGCCAGAGCACTGCTCCTTACATTGCTCATCCCATGGAAGAAGCAGAAGCACCAAAGCCAGAGACTTACCTCCCCAAAAAACACAGCAGGTGTCAGAGGGCTGCAGAATCTGTCAGAGTGTATTACTCATTCCTATAGCTTGTATTTTAATTTCCAGCGCATGCACACTCACAAAGCAAACTGTACCATTTAAGTTAGAAAATATAGCGTTTCTCTTCACCACAAAGCACTTCCAAATTTTCGGGAGATTCCAGTTCTAAAATTAGACTCCACAGATGCACGCCAAAGTTCACTTTTCCTGTGGAATACCCTGGGAAAGGATGAGACACACTAGTCTCCCCTGAGAGACACCAGGCACTCAAGTCCTCTTCTGCTGATCCAGATGAGGTCCCTGAGTGAGGGTTCCCTGTGCCACAGAAGCACAGGATCTGCACTGAGTTCCTCTTGCTTGCCAACCCAATGAATATCTTTTCCTGTGAAACTGGAATATCTCCAGCAAGATAGACTGAAAGGGTGCTTTGCAGAGCAATCAATAGCCCATGTTAGGGCACCCTTTAGGATGTAGCAGGCTGGAACAAATGGAAGAGGGACTTAATTTTCTCCCAAACCAAAGGAGTCTACTGGGCACTGGCTGCTGTGGGACAAGAGTTGAGTCACAATTGATGCATTACCCTGCAAAGCTTTAGCTGTCAATTAAGTTGAAATTTTTGTAAAAGAAAACATTTATTTTGAGAAAATTCCTGGCAGCATTATTTCGAATAGCCTCTTCTGTACAGGCCTCCTCTAAAGCCTAGCAGACTTCTTACACTGATCTCAGTGGCCTTCAGTGCCCAGAAGAGATGCCCTGCACAAGGACATTGTAGGGTCTTGCATATTTCAACCTGGAAAGTTGAGTGTAGCACAGAGATTTGATTTGAAGTCACAATCTTTTTCCTCTTACAGCATAAATGTGGGACAAGCTAATAGCACAACAGGTACCAATTTTCTGCTACCACATAAGGAAGGTACAAGAGCCACCTAAGAAGTCTGATTAGGCACTGACTCATATGCACCCCTATAGAAAATTAAGATATTTATGTTTAATGAAGGCAGGCAAATTAACACTGCAAAAAGTTAATCATTGCATACACTCACATTGATATTCTCACTCCTAGCATTAAGGACATTACTGTCTTTATCCAAGTAGTAGACCGGACAAAGACCTGAGAAACATAGTTAAGACTTGACACCAGGAGACATATCAGCATGCGAAAGGACCTGACAACGTGCAAGGTATCTCTGTCTGATATCTTTGATCCACTACATAAAATGGAAAATACCAGCAAATACTGGCTGTTACATAATGTTACTTCAAGAGGATCTTTTGAAACCTATATAGACCTGATTCTATCTTGCAGGAACCTCAGCCATGTCCTTAAAATCTAAGAAAAAGAACTCAGCAATTACTATATGAGGTACAAAGCAAGAACCTTCTAGAATTACACAATAGTGTCTTTCAAATTCCTGAGGGCATTTTATTACAGAAACATCATGTATTAACTTGGCATGCAAAACAGCAAATAACATAGACACGCTGTGGACAAGCTCTTTCTACGAGCGAGGTTCCCATATACATCAAAATGGACAGAATATGGACCAATCACCCAAACAGGCAAGATTTTTTTCTTCAAAAACAGAATGCTAGGGTGTTCGGACAAATGAATTGTGGAAGCAAGCACAACACTGCCTCACTCAAAGTATGCGCAGTGCGTATAACTGATATATATTCTTTTCATAAGGAGCATGCTAATAAAGAGGACAAATTGTTGTAATCAATGAGCTTTCATGTCCCTTTGCAGAAAACCAATCTTTCTTACTGGTTCTCCAGCTGTTCTTTTCAATACTGAAGACCATGAGATGGCCACAGAGTATCCAATTTAACCTTTCATCTGATACTTCTGCAACTCTGTTCTAGGAAAATTAGGAATAGAACACATTAAAATCTTCCACTCTTCTACTTTTTAAGTCCTTTTATTCCTTTAAATAAAATTTTACTCTGCATTTCTGCAGCATGTTCTGCTTGAGGATTCACAGTGATTATCAATTAATGTTAATGAATTATGCTTTTGGTGCACAGTACTACAAATAAGAAAACTAGGCTGTGGTGGGGCTAAATAATTTCCAGTATCTCATTCACAGCAGAGGACAGGGCTGACCCAGAATCCTGAAGCCTGAGTCCCAGCCTCAAGCCTTCACTACAAGATTTTTAATTTGTTTGGAAATGATGCTGCCATAGTGAGGGCGTAGGCTAAAGCCCAAGATAATCATTCCAGTGATTTTAGTAGGTCTTGGGTTAAACTCTAAAGGCTTTTTTCAGCATAGTTTATACTATCCGTCTGTACAGTACACCTGAGCTTTATCAAAGCTTATGCTTTTAAGCCTTCGGTTAAGGCATTTGTTCGTGGACAGCATGGTTTGGGAGCTTTTCCCCCCTAGTAATGGAATTTCAATATGACATTTCTGATACAAGGCATTTCCTCCCTTCCTGTGAATGTTAACTGGTTTTAGTGTTAATTAATTTATTTAAAGAAACACTCCTCAGAAGTTACTCAGAGATAAGAGCCCTCATCAGAGCAAGAAGCTTGAGAAGCTGTATCTCACTGAGCAAATTACAGTACGGTGAACGCCTCTCAAAATTTTCAGAACTTGTATAGATGAAAATAGTGTTATCTAGTATGCAGAAGTTCAAGGAAGCAATCAGCAAAGGTTCACCGGTGGCCGTGGGATATATATCAAGAGATATTCAAGGCCTGCCTGGATGCAACCCTGTCTAACATGCTCTAGGTGACCCTGCTTGAGCAGGGAGGTTGGACTAGATGATCTCCAGAGGTCCTTTCCAACCTTACTGATTCTGTGATATACATGTACATATCTAGATCTATATATATTATAGACATATACATATATACATATATATGTGGAATTTTTGTTTCTCCAAGGAACAGCCAGGAAATATAGTAATCTGAGCTCCAGATTTGTCTACCCATGTACGTAACAAGCCAAAGAAACATGTCACAGCTGCATTTCTAAGCCAAGCCTTAATGCAAAGTCTCTACTGAGCATGTGCTTAAGATGCACTGGCGCTGAGCACCGTAACAGAGCCCACAATAGCCTCTAATTTTGTACACCATCATAGACTAGGTAAGGAAATAATATACCAATGAGTACAAAAATTTATTATGTAGGATTCTGAATGGCTTCCTAGGCCATTTCCTTATGTCTCAAAGAAAGCCAAGACAATTTGCTTAGGAAGCTAAAATGAGATTTCCTCCATACCCCAGAGGCAGTCCTTTTCTCTCTTATAACTCTAATGGCTCTAACTGGTGTGTGCCTGGCTTCCCTACCCACTTGACTCATCCTCCTGCCCTCTTCTGTGGTGCCACATTCCCTTTGTGCAGAACAAGACCAAGCCAAAAAGGAATGCTCCAAAGGCTCCAAAGGAGCAGCTTGACAACTCACTCGTGTTGAGATGCGTGTGGTATACTTCAAAATCATAGCATATCCCCATTCCTGACAGTTTTCTGTTCCAAAAGTTATCACAGTAAGCATAAATGATTTACAGAGCTTTCATTTATATAACAAATGAGAATACGGTTTTCAAAAGGGTCATGCACTGACCTAGCCCAACTCTCACTGTATTTGTGGCAGGACTCCAATTGACGCCAGTGGGAGAAGAATTAAGGCAGTTAGAAACAATTTTGAAAATCAGATGGAAAAAAATCCCTGAACCACATCTGCTTTCCCTTTCCCCCTCTCTTCACACATCCCCACCCTTCTCTTGCTCTTGCTAACTATGATGGAATGATGCACTAATTGGTTCTGCACGGACAAGACCACATTGAGGTAGATGTGTTGCCATAGTCTAATCTAATTAAAATAATTTTCAGGTTTCAGTGAGCATTTAAATAAAAAAAAAAAATAAAGCAGCCCTTGACAATTGATGCCTGCTGTGAAAATGATTGAAAGCGATGAGTAATTTCAATCTAAACCGAGTTCCTAGCTCGTTTGCCTTTCCATCTGCATATCCTTTAAATCCTAATTATGTGTAATCAACGGTATAAGCAACATGGTTCTTCTTGTAGCTGAAAAATCATGGGTTCATTTTGCATTCTTTCAGATATGCACGTACCTATGCATATATACATACTATTTGAGAGAGTTTTACATCATGTAATTACAATTTAGCTGAATTAAAATTGTTCTTGAAAAAAGTACAGCATCTTTTAGATCCATGAAGCTAATCTGAGAAGCCAGTGGCATGATTAGGTCAGCCCAAAAATGAAGGCAGCCTGGGAATTAAAAGGAAGGCCACAGATATGTCATTGTACTTTTGGCTGGACTTTCCCAGCAGGGTGTTTCTGCATTACATCAAAACTTACAATCCAGCTGGGCAAAAAATAAGGCAGATCAGCCCTTTCTCAAAATGACCAGAAAGGCTGTGTTATGAGTTCATGATCCGCACGAAGCCACCAAAATCAGGGCCTGATTTTTAGGGTTATTGCATATCCATCACTCTAATCTACTCCAGTGGTTGGAAGGAGTTCAACTCACCTGAGAGATGACTTTCCCTTAAGCGGCTAAGAATTATCTATACTGACAGAGATGGAGAGCAAGGCAGACTGCACACCCACAGCACCAGCAGATCCCATAAACTACCGTGCTGCTGCTCATTTTTCTTATGCCTGTCAGGGAGCGGCAGCAACTGGCTGCTTGCTTAGGAGCAGGTGAGCCGGGAGCGAGGGTGATCCCAGCATGGGCAGTCCCTCACCCATGGGGCACTGCCCCACAGAGTCTGAACATGGCAGGCAGAGCCAGGTGCTGGAAACAGGGTCCATCGATAGCCCCAGGCACAGCTCCAATGCTTTAGATAAAGAAACAGGACCTATATAGCCCAGCAGTCTATATGACTCCAGACAGTGAACCAGATCCTCCCACTTTATTAACCACTTACATAACCATGTACTTTTTTATATCAAGGTCAGAGTATAGTGGGAGAGCCCCAGGAAGGGCATAAGTAGGGATGCTGATTTTTGTCCCATCTTGGTTATACAGATTTTTCTAAAAGATAAGTTCATCTTGGCATCTATAAAAGGGAATATAATCACAATGTTTGACTACCCTGTGAATCAGGAACTTCACATAAAGTATAAAAGTTGTGAGCTGTCCTCATACTCTAGACAGTTCTTGCCACTTCTTGTCTACCATGTTGGTATCTTACTTGTTTTTTAAGATTTTTTAAATAAAGTAATGAATTCTTAAACGATGAAGTTACATGTTGGCACAATGTACAAAATATAGACCTATCATAATGTAATAGCATAATAAAAAATGTCAGAAGATAGCATGAGTGCAATATGTGACCACATTGAAAAGAAATATAATTGATCCATAGTGCATATGTATAATCAAATTTCCCTTCAGATGAAACCTCTGCTGTTTACAAAGTTTGAAAAACAAAAACTTAAGCAAGTGGTATTATGAAAGTCTGCTTCTCTTTTCTGTATGTCAGCTTTTCCCAGTTAACCAACTGTCCAGACTTGTTTCCACCACACTTCCTTGGAGGATTCTTCCAGTTCTGGGCTTGTATCCACTTCTGATTAACACATATATGACTGAAAGAACCAATTTCTTTTTAAATGTCTCAATTCAGACTCAGGAGCAAAACTCTAAACATAAAATTTCTAAAAAGATTGGTCTAAAGGCTGAAGTATTTCTGGTTTTGTTCAAGGAAAACAGCTTTTTTGACGTGTGGAAACAGCTGCAGAAAACCTGTCTGATCACCTCAGGAGTGCTAAACCACAGTTGCTTCCAGGCTGGGTCAAGGAAGGTGAGGACAAGATCCTGGGCCTTTCCCACGTATGTCAGGAATTATACTGTTAATTTGTTTGCCTTGATAGGTTTGCGTTACCAACTCATTCAGGCCTAACTGTTATGGTTGTTTATGTGCAGCAGCAGCCCCGTCTCAGAGTCTAAAATGTTCAGCACCACCTAACATGACTTCTTATTGCCGCTCTTCTAACAACATCACACGTAATCATTACAAACCGTTCCTGCCTGTCTCGCTATCACCGGAACGTATTTTCTGTCGCCTGTTCCTGCAGGGACAGACAAAACCTCCTAGGAGTTCAGGAGGCAGCAACGTCGAGCCCCCTGCTCTCCATACGCGGGCCATGCGCTGGACCTTGTGCTCGCACCTCTCGAGGTAGCGCAGCTCAACCCACAGCACCAGCCCCGGTCCCCACAGATGTGGCAGGGACATCGCTGTGGTCACTAGAGCCATGGAGGAGAGTCAGAGAGTTGGGCTGCAGGCCCAGCAACATTAGAGCTGCCCCAGCCTGTCCCAGCCACAGTGACGGAGTCTTACTGGCCTCCCCACTTCCCATTTCTCTCTTCTGTGCCATAGTCTTGGCACCATTCAAACACGCAGCAAAACATCGTAGGTAGTGCCAACGCCACAGCGAGAAGGGATGACATAGGATTGATGGCTCCAGGAAGTACCTTGGTCCTACTATGTTTTCCTTCATTTATTATCCATTATAGCATGTTTCTGAAAAGCAAAAGGGAGCAGAAACTGAAGTACTTGATCCTATACCCATCTATCAGAGGGTATTTCTACTGTTTAGTCATGACAAGTGCTGAATGGCGGGAAAGTGAAAGTTCCAAGGCATTTACTCTCCTGTGAAAGCTTGGGGCTGAGGAATTAAGTAAAAATTAATGGAGGCAATGAGTTGACCCAGTAATCTCTACCAAAAAAAAAATGTAGATAATAGGGAAAAATGTTGGATATTGCCCCAACATGGCATCTGCCAAAAACATAAGTTTTTACAACAAGCTACCAAATCAAAGTTCACAGCACTGTCCAAAGTAGTAGCCATGGGGTGGTAGCCCAATGAATGCTGTACTGTCAAGCAGGTACCTGTACAGACGTAACAGTCCCTCCACTAAAAGTGCTTGAGGGAGAGTATCAGACTTTTAGGCTCTTTACCCACAGAGAAAGAGTATCTAGCAGGTTACAAGAACAGTGTGAGGCTGCTTTGGCTGGAGCTGAGCATATTTTGAGTTAAGTGCCCAGTCTTCAAAATGATATGGAGGGGTTTTACATCACAATAACACATATTCATCAGTGCATATGTTTGTTTAGGCTTGATTACAGCACGTTTGGACTTGATTCTGCTTATTTATTGTGTCAGTGAGTCAAATTAGTATTTTAACTAATATCAGTGGTAATAGGTAAGCCATTCCTGTAACTGTCATAAAGACACTGTACGTCCATGAAGGGGGAGAAGGACCTTGAAACTGCTTTTGTGATAAAAGATGAAAACCTTTGTTGGTGAATAATATGTCACATTTTAGGAAGAGAGGGGACTCTCAGAGGAATTTTCTTAGAGGAAATAGCCCATCATATCAGTAAACAATGAGAAAAATAACTATACTCCCAATCTTCTTTTGGCAAATGGCCCAAATTTCCAGTGTGAGGTCAAACATCATTTTAGCTAGAGGGCATAGCAAATCCTGTTTCTCCAGGCCATTTCTGGAAGTGGAGCCAGGCTTGTACAGCCCTTGCAGTTACTACTGACAAATGAACTGCTATAGATCTGCTTATATATAATACTAATGTTATGACCATTTAGATTGTGCCTGGAGGAATTGGTCCTAACTGTGGGATCCATTTACTAAACTCTGTACAAGAGCACACTATGTATTAGCTCTTTCCGCAGAGATCTTCCTTTCTAAGAAAAACATCTATGGCACTTCATTACTTCCCTCTCAAGCAAATGTGCTTAAGAAGGTTACTATGTTTACTCACCCCAATAGTCACTGTGTGTATGAATTCAAATAATCCTGAGTGGATGATGGTAATGTCTGTGAACTGCTGACACCCCACTTTAATCCTATTTCAGGGATGATGTGGAATTCACACGGTGCCTAGAACTTGTGTGGTCACACCACACAATGAAAATTTCACCCTAAAGGAATTACTTGTGTCATTTACACAGTTTATTCAGTGAATCAACTTAGCTTAGCTGCTGCCCTAAATATGTATGCAGCACACTCTATCTCATGCATCCAGGTAAGAACTTTAAAAATGTTTTCAGTCATTTCGAAGATGAGTTTTGTTTTGCTCATTTGCAATTCACCATGTCAGTTAGCTAGGGAGCCAGATGAATCCTCATTTTTGTACTTGATTTGTTTGTATTACTGAAGGGTATTCTGTCTCTTGTGACCTTGCTCTTCTCCCGTAAAAGTATCTACTTTGATTAGTGTGCTAACTCTTCCTTGTCTATTTTCAGTTTAATGTTTAATATTTTACCTCTTCCTCCTTTATCCTCTCCATCTATGACTCAATATCAGTGTCAAAAATATACAGTACTTGCATGACATCAGCGTGAGATACAATTTTTTCTCCCTGAACAGTGAGTTCCTTACATCTGGGTGCATGTGCTCCCAACACTCATGCAGTGATGTCTTAACACTGCAGTTCTGTTTTTTTCTTTTTTTTTCCTCACCACCACCATCACCCCAAAATAAACAGATCAAATGGGGCAAATTTGATATTTTCTACAGAGTAATTTATTCTGACTAGAAAAATAATGGCTGTAAGCAGACATGTCTTCCCACCCACAGCAGCTGCTGCTTCCCTTCGCTCAGGCAAAGGTTAGTTCCTTTTTAATTTCCTTCATAAGAGATGTTCGTTTTAACAAGCTTGCTTTTTTCACTCCCATCCTAGTCTAAATCCCTATGGTTCAACCAGGAATCCATAAATCTTTATTACCTTAGACACTTCTCTTTTAGCTTTCATCAAACATTTATTTGTATGATAATACATCAATATCTTAAATCAGTGCTAAGCCATTTATCATAATAAACTGCATTTCTTTAATGTTGTGTCCCTGTTCTCCCACCTTATCTCCAGTTTGTTTGTTCAGATTGTAAACTCTCAGAGAATGTAGCCAGAATTTCCAAGAGGAATCAGTTATTTTTGTGCTTTTTAACCCATAGAGGGCCAAACATAGGTTTACAACAGGTTGTAAGAGAGCACTACCATTGTACTACATCAAGTTGTGTGAAAAGCAGTTTAAAATACAGAAGTGCTGCAGTAAGGCCATAGGCATCTTGCCATCTCCTCCTACAGAGGAAGGCAAAGGGAGGAGGAAAGTCCTGTGAACAGTCTACATCAGAAACTCACGTCCAAGGGCAGCATCCACAAGAGCATCCCTGCTTACCAGGTGTTGACATTAATCACCAAGAGTGGATTCAAAGCAAGAGATCATCCTTAAAACTAACCAGTATTATTGAACTTCCTCTCTCTCAAGTATTTGAAATATTTGTGATTGAGAACTTCCTTCCCTGGGGCCATTAATGGTGGTGTTGCTCCCCTGAACACAAGGGAATGGCACAGAAAAAAGGTTATTAAGAGACAGGAGAACTTGGTGATCGTTTGGGGAAAAAAAAGCAACAGCCTGCTTACAGTAGGAATTAACAAATGCTCATTTTTCATCTCTCCTCCTCCTCCTCTTTTGCAGCCATTCCATCTAACAGTTCTCTGCTCATCAGTGCAGGTATCTCCCAGAGAAGTATGTCTCTATCACATCACCTTCCCTGTCCACTACACCTTCTCACAGTTTGTCATTAGTGAGTAGCCATTCCCCTGACCCTGAGAAGCACTTGGGCAGGACTGTGCTCCATCTCTGAGGAGTCTCCTTGCTCCTCTCCTTCAACCCCACCACTTAATTCAGCTATGGATTTTCAACTTTGTGAGTGGCCTGAGTAGGAAGATGGTTACAAGAGTTGACTCAGCTCAGCCGCTATCCTCTGTCACTTCTACAAGCTCCATTTCTCCCCAAAGACTTTGTCTATACTGGCACTGAAAGCTGTGGCTTAGCTCAAGTCTGCTCAGACAAGTGCCATGCCCTATTTGCAACCATACTGCCCAAAATGGTAGAGCTCATCTGCAGCTCTGTCCCCTCTCACAGCCTGATGTGCAAGCCTGGCAAACCCCTACTGGAAAGAGCCAGAATGAGAGTCAAAATGGGTAGCTAGGGAGTATGGACACAAACCCCAGTTTAACATGACAGTGGAGCTGTATCTCTCCCCCATACACAGAATTTGGGTGGTAAGAGGGAAGAGAAGATAAAGGGACACAAAGCCTCCATCGATGGGCTGAACCTCAGGAATAGCACATTTTCACTGTTGAATGAGAGTCTTTCTTCTTGTTGCTGGGCTTCATTGGCCAGTTGGTTGTGCCTTGAGGGAGCAGGCCCAGTGTCGCTCCCCATGTACTGCAGGGGGAAATCAGCTCCCATAAATGCAGGTTCTTGGTCCCTATCTATACGCACGCCTGATTGCCAGATGGGACACTGAATTCTCAGCCCTTAGGAGCTGCAGGCCACAGGGCTTGCCTACTTGCATGTTTTTACTCTGCTTTAGCGTGAGAGTTTTTTTGCCATATAATAAAGATGGAGTTGATTAAAGCATGTCTGGGCCTGGCTTATTACGTCATTGCAACCCCTTGGAACTGGCAACATTAGACAATCCTCCACACCCCAGGTGGGTCTTCTCTTATTGGGCTAATTATAAACTCTATCCACTGTACTGGCATGAATCATAAATGTGTTTATGGGTATTCACACTGATGCACTGAATAGCTGCATAAACACTGCATCTCATAGGCCAACTTTTCCCTGTTAAACAGTGCAGATGGCTCCTGCTGCTAGCAGAGAAAAAAGAACACAACAGTCCTTCCCTGTTGCAATGAGAAATGTCACACAGGCAATGGCACTGCTGTCGCTTGCATACTGCATGCGGAGCAGTGATTCTTGTGGCTGTGTCACGCTCTCCCATGCAGGAAGGAGTTTTTCCTGAAAATTCAAAAGGGTTTCAATGAGTTAAAGCCATGATTTGAGCTGCATAGCCCATAAGAGGCAGTTGACAGGCAACAGCTGAAGACACTTCCCAAATACTTAACAGAACTTCAGCTATTGCTAGTTGGCATAAATGGCAACGTTTAACCTGTAACCAGTCAATATTCACATCCTGGAGGCCTGGCAGAGCCCAAACATCTGCCTAGGGCTTCTCTGTCTCCCTAAGGGTCTCAAGAAGAAAACAAAGACTAACTCTGCTGGATGTAGAAGAGTGGCACTGGCCTTTGACAGCTGGAGGGAATGGGACACACAGCCACAGTGCGGCTGAGGCTGCATCTCAGCTAATTGTGCACGGAGGGTGAACAGAGGAGAAGCAGTGACCACTGTGGAGCACTCAGCAGGCTTCCCATACACAGGGTCACTAACTGTCAGCTCTGGCTCATAAATGACATATGTCCTGCTTCTATCATCACTGAAGCAAAAGGGGAGGGAGATTGCACTCAGGAGGGAAGGAGTTTTAGACCCTGCTGGCTGTGAAGAGGGGTGGGAGGGCCACCATGCTCCTTCCAAAGGAGTCCTTGTGATGCTGAGAAACGCCAATCAGGACTACAGTCCCCTGAGACTCCAGCCACTCAGTAAATGTCCCCAAAAGGCCAGAACAGCTCAGTGATTCTCTGTGGGCTGAGCAGCCTGAACACCATGCTGCTTCTGGTCCTTCCTGAGCAGCTAGGCTGCATAATCCCACCTTTCAGAAACCAGTCCTGCTAATCTTTTTAAGGGAGCAGAGGAAGCTAACGAGCATATAGTTGTCATAGCACAATTGTCAAAGGCTTAGGCTTCAAGATCCAGAGACACGATAGTTAATATCGAGTCTTGAGGGGATACTATACATGGAAAGGGACTCATTACATATGGAAATTGCAGTATTTCAGGAGATTCAGGGTTTCAAATGTTAACACTTTCTCTGTCACTCAGAAACAACTGTAAGTGGTGGATTCTGCCTAGTGGTTTCTGGGTGAAAATGTCTGCAGCTTACTACTTAAATCCTAAACTATCAAATGCCTCTTTATAATCACTGTGATGCAATACTGTTTGCATGCACTGATAACCTGCAAAACTCAGGATGCAAAGAACTGTGATCAGTTTTAGATACTGAGCATACTGGTTTAGAATAAGCCTAATATATATGTTTCTTTAAAAATTCCAACTCCAGGGGTTTCCAGAAACAGAAAAATGAATGCAGCTACCAAAAGAAGGTGCAAGTGTGCTGCCCAAAAATAGTTATTTTTTTCTCTATTGTTTATCCAGTTGGCTTATAAAAGTACAAACTAATGAGAATTTCTTTACAATAAATATTTTAGATAAAGTTTTAAAAATCCATCTTTCTTCTGCCTCTCTGACATAAATATTACGTTCATAAACCTAGCCTCTGATAAAATACTCTTTTGATTGATAAGATAAAGTCCCTAGAAGAAACTGTTGTGTGTGAAGTTTTGCCAGCTATCCATTTAAACCTGGTACTGTGAGCTTTTCACACCACTTTTTGTGGATTGCCCCAATCTTAAATGAGTTTTAAAGTGTTGGGCCTCTAGTGGTTTCTCAGGAGCCTTCCTAGGGTGCAGCTTCCACAAGACTTCATAAAGTAAAAAAGAAAAAAAAAAAAAAGACATTTGGTGCTGCTTCCATAGAGGCAATTTGCCAGCCTCTGAAGAGAGGCATTTCCCATAACATCCTGTCTTTTTTAACCAGTCTCTTTCTCAACTTGATTTTGAAAACAAACAAAGAACATATGATGGAAATAGTTTTTAACAAACTGCCCTTACCAGTAAGTAAGTTTGAATCAAAACCTCAATCCTTAAGTACTTGCTCTACTGACAAGTCTGGCATCTGAACTGTGAGATCAATAAATATTGTAACAAGATTCCCAGATCCAAGGGCCTTCGTAAGACAGACTTTGGGAATGAGATCCACCATAAGCAATATCTAAATTCTGCACTCCACTTTCCTCAGAAGACAGGCTATTTCCTAGCTCCCTTTGTCCATTTCAATTAACTTTCTATCATTTAAATATCCTTTTTCAAAAATATGCAGTTCTTGCTGTTAAAGCATGAAGAAATAACATGACTTTTTCTGCCCTTTAAGAAATCTTTTCCTGATATATAACTAGCTTAAAAGAGAATTGACTGATTATGGAAAAACTGTCCTGAGAATTTATAGTCAATTTGTGTCTGGTAATTACCTATAAGTCTCTTTTGACATGACTGTTTCCCATATAATATTCTCCTAAACTGTATCTGTTTTGTATATTATTATTCCCAACCGCATATATTAAAACTAACAGAGTATAGAGTCACAATAGCTCTGACTGCAAATAGCCTAGTTAAATGTATATTTCTCATGTGAGTTATTTTTTTTCATATTCTTCTTTGCCATACGTTTCAGATTTATATGATCAGGGTCCAGTCTCTAATCAGTAAGTTTAATAATAGTCACTGAAGGCCTAATGTCCCTTTATACATCTGCAAATTCATCCCTATTCCTCTCCCAGCTCACCTGAACTGCAGCATTCTGGAAAGTAGATGCTTTCTAACTTTCAAAGACCTTTTCCAAAGACTTTGGGGCCACTTGTGAAACACACTGGCCCTGGTGAGTTCAGACTCAGGGAGAGGTGGGAGTGGAGGCCTTGCACAGAAGCAGTAAGTGGAGTCTTGCTCCTCAGAAGAGCAGCATCTCCACGATCTTCCTGAGTTTCTATGTATATTCATAACCACTGATTTGGAAAAGAAAACTACAGTCTCTTATACCACCTTTAAAATTTTTTAAAAGCAAATTTATGTCTGTCAAATGTCAGACAAATACGTCATATATAGGATAACCAAGGAATATAATGTTGATTATCAAGTTATTGCAAACTGGACTATATTTTCTAATCCGATAATTTTTTTTTTTTCAGGACAGTTTCAAAGGACAATATGCTTGTATGGCCCAGGAGGAAAGCTCCGCTGCTAGTCTCAAAGTTACAGCAGCATCAACTCTTGCAATTCTATCATGATCTTAATATATTCGGAAAGGAAAGTAAAAGCTCATGGCCTTGTATGATTAGAAGTGAAGATCACATTTAAAAAAAAATAGAACAAGAAAGTAGTTCTGGCTTTCCAGCTTGCAGAAGAGGGCTTTAGAACCTGAAACTCCAAACATGAGGACAAATAAAAAGAACTTAAAATATGCTGTGTTTCAGATGTCTGGATTTTTAGCTCAGTCTCAATATTGTTGAGAGCCTGAATGTAAAACTACAAAACTATATTGTTAATGAATATGCGTGTGGCAGACGCTCAGTGAATATAATTTTCCCCATAAAAAGCAGATTTTGGAAGCATGACAAATGCACCCTACTCACTGCTACCCAATTCAGTTTATGAGTGGTAGCCAAGCACTCCAGCATGACTGGAAACTAAGGCAGACTTTAGCAAGGTTTGGATATTAGCAGCAATTACACAGCATATCTAGATACGGTCAGTCTGTGTTTATTACCCAGTAATGATATTAATTCCCTGAAACCCCACAGCCTTTGTAAAATATTGAGCACTTAGGGGCAGGAAAACTGCTCCTATTAACATTTTTGTTCATTCTGATTTTTACTGCCCTTTTATGCTAAGCCCTCTTTAGACCACTTTGGCAGTAAATATCCTCCAAATTGCTTTTAAACCTCCACTGGAACTGCAAAAAAGTCTGCCTGTAAATGAGACTCAGGTCCAGTGAGTCCAGATAGAAATGTAAAAAAGAAACCAAATACTTCTGAGGTTTAATCACCTTTAGTATAAACCTACCCCATGCAGGAACAATAACAGCATGTTTCCAGCCATCCAACACTGGATTGTTTCTCCAGTTGTCCCCTTTAATTAGCTTTTCTGTCCCCTGGTGCTCTTGGTTTATTACTTTAGTTGTAAACAGGACATTATTCAAGACTGTCTCAAGCTAACTGTGCTACAAATATTCAGAGTCTGGCTGTTAAGTGGTCATAAATGATTCCTTGTAACTACTGGATGGTTAGTAAAATGTAAATACAAGCAAGTGGAATAATATCTTATGATGATGATTATTTAATCGAAAGTTAGGTCCAAAGCTTGGGGTTGTTCTCTGGATTTCTGACTACATTGCCATATTTGTAGCAACTGACTTTTGAAAGCTAATTCTCTGTTTCTCTTCCTCCCTAAGGAATTCTATGTTAGGTTCAGCCCCAGGTACACAAATTGAATGCACCTAAACCACCAGCAGCTTTGAAATCTCAGGCTTAGCTGCATGGTGTAAACACTTTAGCGGGATGACCTGGCTCTCAGAAATAATGAACACCCTCAAAAGTTGAGCTCTGCAATTACTCTGAAAAGGGCTAAACCTACACTATGTTTTAGAGACTATGTTTTAGAGACAGCTTCTACCCTTCTGCCAAGGCCAAAATTGGATAAGAGTCTGTATTCCAGCAAAGTTTTTTGAATAAATTCTGGCACATGGCAGGAAAGAAAATCTGAGTCTCAGCTAATCCTCAGTGTGAGGACACTGAGACAGCCTAGCAATCCGGCACGGTGCAGGTATGGACAGGTTTCCTCAGCCCAGTTCCCTCATTTTTTATTTCCCCCTTCTTTGCAATGATGTTGTACAGCCAACATAGCTAATGCTTTTTCCTAGAATTGAGTGTGATGGCAAAGCAGAGCAGGACAGATGGACAGCAGCTGTGTTACAGATGTCCTAACCAGCAACATGAGCATCCAAAGCACAGAGCAAAGAGGATGCTGTGGTTTATCCAGTTCACTAGCATATGCTCCAAGGAACAACATAAGTGCCAGCGGTGAGATCACACAGGTAGTAAGATATACATTTCTGCAACTATCACTACAGAAAATCTGCTTCATGTGAGCCTTCCTTTTAACAAATTAGTTGACAATTAAATATGTACAGACTTCTTTTAAACTTATACACATTATCTAATTGTGCTCGGTGACGACCTGTCCCACAAGTTATTATACAAACAACTGAACATGTTGTGCTGTTGTATTTAACCCAATGCTGCTGCAAACAGAATATTTCAATGACTAAATCCAACTATGTTAAACCAGAAACAAAATAGCTCTAGGAGCTAGGTAAATCCCCAACACAAACATTTCTATAGATGTTTTTATCTGTGAATTGACTTGTTATAATGCTAACTAATTGGTTTGCAAATTCTTCTATGGGTTCTTTTCTTACCTTACCTACATTTTGTTGGCAAGATCCAAACAAGCATTAAGCTCCTAATGTCCTCAACTAGGTGCTGCAAAAAGCTATGACCCTTTAACCTCCATAATCCTCAACAGAGTAGCAAACTCCTCACCTGCATTAGCTCCTAAAGCTTCTTTTTTAATTAGAATTATATTGACTGGACTAAATCTTAATCTTAGTTTCCAGTTACCATTCCCATTGATTCCCATATCAGGAAGAACATGGGTGCTACAGAAAAGACTATGGCCCATTCCTTCTACCTGGAGGAGGAAGGTATTTGCTGTGACATCTGGCCAAAGGCCTGGTATCCAGCCAGGTGCAAAGCTAAGCCCACTCCTGCAAGGCACTGCAAAATGGAACAAATTGTGCTCATAAAGAGCAAAATGTACATGCTACCTTTCTTTCAGGACTTCTTAAATAATCACTGAGCACTTCTTAATGTAGTTATCCTCACAAAACCTTCCTAGAGCAAAAATTGTTACAGAGAGAGACTGAGCATCAAAACAAGAAAGGCATTTAGGTTTCTGACTTTCATGATTTTACATAGGAGTAAGATGAAGCCCATTTTTAAACATCTGGACCTAAGTGGCTTGCACAAGGAGGCTTTGTCAGATATGGGCTACGTATGCTCCAGGCCCGAGTTAATGACATAACCAGTGGAGTGCCCTTCGTCGCTTAGAGCTTGCCACAAATTCAGGCTTGGGTATTCCTGTTGCTGGTACAGTTGGTAGCTTTAAAATAAATTAATAAAGAACAGGATCTCCTGCAGAGTTCTCGTCTCTAATAAAGTGGTGGCAAGGGAAGCATGTAGTGAAATAAGAAATAATTGAAACAAAGAAGCTTTCTTTTTTATCAAGCCATTTAGCATTTTGGCATCCTTCCAAATACATTTCCTATAATTGGAAACATTAAGTTGCCTGATTTAAATCTACAGCCCCCTCTTAAGCACGCGGTCCCACTGAAGGATATGGCATTGTTCTTGAATCAGGCTCCCTAACAGGAGTGTAAGTTGGAGTGTAAGACCTTATTATATTCTAGTAGAAGACGTAGGTGACTTATTTTTGCAGAGACTAGTTGGTTTCCTGAAAAATATTGTTTCAGGGATATCCATGAATAATCTAAGCAAAACAAAATCGAAAGGGGCCTGGGAAGTGCTGGAGAAAAAAACTGAACAATTCCTTAACCTTTTCATTTCAAAAGTGCAAAAAGAGGTAACATTTTATACAGAATATGAAAAGTAATTTCCCCTTTACCCTATAACTACTACACCTAAACACTCTAAAAAATACATTATTTAGGATGAAAGAAATATTTTTGTCCTTTCTGAGAGATTTTTTTTTGCTTCTGTTTGAGTTCCACAAGAAAAATAAACATATTTTGTTTCAGGTAAATACAAACTGGTTGTTTTGTCTTTTTTTTTTTTTTTTTTTTGGTAAGGTCAGAGAAACAAAAAAGTCAATTACTATACAACTCGACTTGTACAGTCGACTTGTACAGTACAGTCGACTTGTACAGTCGACAACGTGTACAGTCAACTTGTACAGACTTGTACAGACTTGTACAGTCAACTTCTACAGATGACAAGCTCTGGGGCACAAGTCGACTTGTACAGTCGACTTGTACAGTAAATTGACTTGTACAGTCAATTACTGTACAACAATCATACAAGAGTGATGATGTTAAGAAACCCTGCTACTAATACTAGGTTTCAGTTGCAGCAATGCAATGAAAGGTTTTTTTTGTGCAAACAGTGCTGTTGTATTCAAGGGGACATTTCCAGTGTGTGCTCTGTCACTGACTTCTCTACCTCTGTTAAGAACCCTAGTGCCTTGACTCGTGCTGTGAGGTTTGCACCATACTTAGAGGTTATTGAAGGTTTTGAGATGGATATTTCCTACACCGAAATGGGAGAAGGAGACTGCTAGCAGGGCATTCACTGAAATGCACACTGCCTGTTTCCCTAGGATATCCCAAAAGGCATGGTCTCCTTCGCACGTTGTGAAAACTGCTTACTCAATTACATTTTTGCAAGAAATAGAAGACGTATTCAGGTGTATTCATCATGAATGTTCAAACATGGTGAGAAGCTAATTTCCTAGTTGATTCAAAGACTACCTTGAGCAAAATTAAGTTGTTTGGTTTTAATACATATGAAACGGTTACTAGATTTTAATGCTAACTGGTCATCTGAAAGCTTTATGATTACTTAGCTCATCTCAAAAATAATAAAAACGAAGTCCCCAATTCCTCTATATTCCTATATGAAATGGGAAAGCATAGCAAAAACAGAGGTCTGTAGAGGAAGCACTGAGGAAGAAGCCCAGGGTTCAGTCGCAAGTTAGGCTAGATGTCAGTCTGGGTTTAAATACAATTTCAGGTGAAAAAAAAAAAAATCCCAAAATAGTTATTTGTCAATTGAAAATCCTTGCAAATTGAGGTCTCTGCCATCCAAAGAAATGAAAAAATATACTGCTTGCTTGGGAAAGGTGGGGCTTCTTGTGAAGAAAACTGCTTTACAGTTATACTCACTGCTCAGCCCCAGGGGAAGGAGACTTTCTGAGACACTCAGAATGTGCTGCTTTGCCTGTTGATAGAAGTAGACTAATGACCATTTGAAAGCCAAGCTCTATAGCATGACTTTTCTCCCCTTGATGTTTTTCTGCAGAGATTCATTACCTGAATTTTCCTCTGATCAAGCCAAAAGGCTATAATTAATCAGAGCTACAAAACTCTGGAGGACCAGAGCCTGGGTGTTTCAGGGGACAGCTAGCTGAGTGTCTCACCTCTCACCTTGATTATCTGTCACTGGATGTCATAAAAATAATAACCCAATAATGCCTTTGGTAGTTGTATTGTACCTTCCATCTCATCCCAAAGAAGCTGGCTACTCTGCTCCTTTCTTTCTTTCTTCTCAGCATCGCAGATCCTGCTCATGGGCTTGCCCTCACTCAGGTGTCAGCTGTTCTTCCTTAGTACTCTGGAGGAGAAGTTGCATTTCCCATATCTTGACAGATAAAGATTGCTGCTTGGAGGCCTTCTGCACCTGAAGAGGCTCTCTCAGCTATGCTCATGAGTGATTCTGGGAAAAAATTAGACAGAAGTCCACACCACCATAACTCACAACTGCTAGGTAATCTGCTAATCCACTAAAAAATTTGCTAAAAGCAAAAACATTCTTTCCTAAAAGTACAGCTGTCAAGTTTGTAAGATACCAATACCTCATTTGAGTGTGACAGCATTGACAGGTATATTGCACGGGAACCAAACGCTTCTGCTCAGCATCCGGTGCTTTTTGTGTCTCAAGTGAGGAGGTCTGCCTATGAGCTTTCTAACATCCCACCATGGATTTCCTCCCATATTTAGAAGTAACCGCTATAAAACTGCATAGTCTACAGCCTAAGAAGAGGAGGTGCTTTATTTATGATCACCCTTGCTTTCATCCTCCTACACTGTGTTGAAATAAAAAGCATGTAAGCACACATATGTGTCAGAGACAGTTTTTCTAGAAATGGACCCACAATGCCTACATTTGTCAAATCCTCTGAATTTTGCAGGGCAACCTCTAAGGGCACGGGCAAGAAAAGATGTGATAGTTATATGAATGTTTATAATTTTAAGTCCATTTGGTATATTTACACATATACATTTAAACATTTCAAACCAAGAGCTATGCATTTAGTTGGGGAAGAAAACAGAATAAATTGTTGAGGGAATGATTTGCAGAGTGACAGATTTTTTTCTATTCAGAGTTGGTGAGAATGGAAATTCACTGGAGTCCTTGGCTTAAGAATATTCACAGGTTCTGTTTAAAAATATCTGTTCTTCACCTTATCACTTTGTACGGCAGAATTTTCCCAAATGGGCTTTTAGACCAACGTTGCTTCCTAAGCCAATTCTATCTATGCAAAGAAAAAGAATTTAGAACCTATAGTTGAAACAAAACAAATGTCAGAGGAATATTTAGTGTTTCATCTATCACTAAACAAGCAAAACAACTCGCTCGCCTAATCTGGAGCACCACTAATCATCCAGGGGAAGTAGATCAATGATAGTGTCAACTCTGCAGTTGTGGTAGAGGTGTTTCAGGAACTGAGCTGCTTTGTGAAGTGCATCGAACATCACACCATCCCTGAGCTCCCAATAAGACCCTGAAAGAATTCACAGAAGGGAGGTCCTTGAAAAAAGAGCAGGTGGATCCAAAATGTAGCTATAATGATAGACTCTGGCCTTTCAAATGGTAGCATCTTTAAGGCTATTCTGGCTTAGGTCTATATTGGGAAATGAATAAGAGCAGAAGTTAACCTTCAGTAAAAAGTCTTAAATAAAAATTCCTTACATCTGTAAAAAAAGTAGAATGACAGATTTCCTACTTCCCCCAGGCAGGCCTGTTTCTTTAACTACTCCCAAATACTAAATTCAAGGAATGCTATTATTAGAATTTGCTTCTAGAAGTTATAAAAAGTATATCACCTTCTCTAATAATAGAGGATAGTCTGCATGCCACAACATAGGTGTGCAACCATGCCAAGAGTTGTTTCATACTGTTCAGCTCAAAGTCATCATTCATCTCACATTTTCTGTTGTAGGCCTATGCAACTAAGAAAAATAAACCAAATGAACAAAACAAATAAACAGAATTATAGGCAAAAGGAAAGGAGTTAACTCTGAGGGTAGAAAAATTCAGCCAAGAAAGCGTAAGTCATTCTGTAGTTTCCATTATGAGATATTAATTCTATAATAGGAGCTATATTGTCATCTATGCATCATGGCATCAAAGCTAAATCATCATTAAGTGATTCAGAAGATTTTTTTAACCCTAGAAACTGGTGCTACTAAAGGGGAACAGGAGTTATCCTCTTTAATAAAAATCTAATCAGATTTACCATTCAGGTGATCTCATTTATCTGGTTGATTAGATTAGGATTAGCTATTCTGAAATAGAAATAAATAATTTCCAGGATAAGGCTGTTTAGCACTTTTCCTCAATTACACAGTTATCTTATGTTGGCTCTGAGTGACATTGAACACTGGTATTGCTAGCTTCGTTATTCTGAAGAAACATGCATGAACATCAGCATGGTTGCTAGCACCTGAAGGGTAATGCTGAAGAAGTACGGTCACTGTTAGTGCTGCTTGGAGGCCTGCCTGACCACAAAATGCTCCCTTTGTTTGTTGTTGTTCTTTTACGTTCAAAACAACTAGAAACTGAGGGAGAACTCAAGAGCATCTGAATCTATAAAGTGTTAACAATTGCAGGGATGCCTGTTGCACTATGTATTTTGGAAGGTGGGAATATCACCATCAGCTATATACGACCTGACTGAATTATTCAGCCGAACAGAGGCACTTTCTTAGGACCATTTTCTTCCTTCTGCTTTTTCTTAGACAGGTTAATCACTCTGAAAATGTCTTTACATACACAGATATTTTCTTCAAGGTTCATAAATAAAAAAACAGTGCTGTCAATAAAAATTACATATTTTGAAACAATGGATAATGTTTAATTAATTTGTTCAGCAGCATTGTGTCTTCTTGACTGTGGTTTAAAAGAAAACATCTTTGTGAAGGTGGATGTGAGAGGAAACATGAAAAGGTCTCCCATTTTCTCACCATTTCTCTCTAAAATCAAACCTCTACTGTGTTCAGTAAAGACTCCACAAAAGAAATATATTTGTAGTATACACGTACAGGGAGTGGGGCAGATGAAAGTCCCTTGTTCCACTACTGGCATCACATCAGTAATGAAGCACATTTTCTGTAGTTGACAAAAAGGTTTGCTTGTCTATATTTGTAAACTTAAGACCTAAGCTCAGAACTTCTAGCTCTCATCTATGACAGGTGACCTTTGCTTCCACAACAAGCTCTGGGGCAAAATTCCTTAGATACATGCTGTTACCAAGAGAGAAGAGAGAGAGAGAGAGAGAGAAAGCAAAGGAGGAAGGAAGACAAGTGTTGTAGCTCTTTTGCGGAATTTCTTGAAGGTTTTGATAGGTCTAATAAGTATGATACGTGCAGCTGTTGGTAGTTATTCTACATTTCTACTTAGTACAGGCCAGAACAGCTTAGAAAATGGATGTATGGAGACCACAGCATTAGCTCCACTCATTTGATGTTCCTGGAGTTGTTGAAAAGCCCGATGAGTGTCTAAAAATGTGTTTCTTAATGACTGAAAAAGACCCATTCCACTTGTGCAGTGTGCCCTCATATTAAATTTCTTTCATATATGAAGGGCACTGATGAGGGAATGATATGAGCAGGTATAACACCTTTACTCACAAAGGAATATTGGGTAGAACTAAGAACCTGAAACCTGAGTTAGCAACACTAAGAAAAATATTGAGAAGATTAGCATAGAAGCCAAGAATTATCCAGCTAAGATGCTGCTCACACTAAGTCAGAAAAGAGAGATCAAATCTTTGTCAAAGAGAGATGAGAACAGAAGTCATGGTAATATACTTTACTTTAGAGTAAGATGAAAGACTAACCTACAAAGGGTCTGCTCCAGCAGCCCCTGTGCCTCAATCTCCCACTGAAATCCACACAGACACCTCCCTAAAGCAACCTGCCGTTCCTCGGGGGAGTCCTCAAAAACCAGCAGCTACATCTGTGCTAAAAAGCAAAATGGGGCAAGAATCATTCGCTGGTCACAGGGCCGATGGGCATTACTCACACCCATACACCTTAGCTCTCCCATCCCTCATTAGAGGCTGACTGTGACCAGACTGCTGATTGGGAATGCTCTTTGGCCTGTACTAATTCCCAGACCTTGCCTGGACATCGTTTTAGAGAGCGCTGGTTGACCCCCAGCTCCATGACAGAGGCAGTGCTGAGATGAGTTAGCACTGCAGAGAGTCACACGTCTGTGCTCCCACCCAAGAGATGGGCCTGGAAGTCGCTGTTGAGAGCCAGCCAGAGCAATCTCCTACAGATCAGAAGGGAGCAAATCTCACACCACAACACAAATGACAAAAGACACAAAATCGCAGCTATTTGTCATTAGAATTGATCATAGCTAATGCATGGCAAAATGGGAGGCTGAACTTGATAAAAATCAAAAATCACGAAGATCATGAAGTACCTCAGCAACAAAAGGCTAGCAGATAAAACACAACAAAGTGAATTTCAGAGCACCTGCATACTCAGAAGATGTACATAGCAACATACCATAATCTTTTCTTTATGGGTGCATCAGACATGTCAGAAAATGAAAGTAAACTAGGTCTGGAAAAACAGGGATATTTATGACTAAGTGAAGGAAGTAAAAACGGCCAAAATAACAATTCCTCATCTCAAAAATATCTCCAGAAAAATAAGGATCAACAACATTTCATAAAAGAAAGGGAAGAATAGGAAATTTCAGCTGAAGAAGAAATATATGGAAATTTGAAAATCGCACAGGTATAAAATATTCATTAGCTTAGAGAAGTCCTATTTTGCAATGTACATCTGATGCAGATCTCTAAACAATTAACTTGGAGATACTTTAAAAATAGAAAATAAACCAGTGATACAAGGAATTATTGATTTGCTAATGAACGAAAGCACCTGGAAGCATCATAACAACTCACATCACAAGCAGAGATGTGAATGTGAAATAGAAAAGTTACAATTCTGAAAAAATGAAAGTTAAGCAGCAGTTGCTGGAGAAACACTGAAAAGCTTCTGATGATGAAAACGTTATCAAATTGCCAGAACATGGACCTAGAGAAAATTTCTGGAACAATTGCAAACTATCCTAATGTCAAAATACAAAATATAAGTAACATCAGCAAATATAACTTTCTGATTTGTCACACTCCTTTTGGTGAAACATAAAGTCTTCTACAGTACCATCTTAAATAGAAGAAAGGAAGTTGCTGAAGCAAATCTAAAGAATGGGCTGGATTTCTATCCAGAAGAGAATGTATTAACCTTAACACTGCTTTAACAGAGGAGTGTGAAAGCTGGAAATACACCAAAGCTACAGGTCAGTCCTGAAATACCTTCATATGTAATATTGCCAAAAAAAAATTAGAATCATAGAATGGTAAGGTTGAAGGGACCTCTGGAGATCATCTAGTCCAACCCTCAAACAAGTAGCCCCATACGGGGATTGAACCCGCAACCGTGGCATTAGCAGCACCATGCTCTATTTGGTGTTAAATAGGATGAGTTTGTGACAGAAGTCATGATTCAGAGGTCTCAAGCTGGAGGAGACATTAAAAGGCCAGCTGGAAGTCTCCCCATGTGAAGCAATGGTGCCAAATGCAGAAAATGTGCGAAGATTGGGCAAGACTGAATGGGACAGTACAAACTTTTTCAAATCTCAAACAGTGTTTGACAAAGCAGGAGGGATTCATCCCAAGGAAGTGGTACAGCTATAGATAAATAGATTTTTCTTCTTTCCAGTTTTGAGCAGCACAAAGTCTTTTGTGCTTTTCATATAGACAAGCTTTCCTTTACAGGTGAGGATATTCACTCCTGCACCTACTGTGTCACCTCTGCTTGAAACATGCAGGACTGAGCCTGCAGACCTCACCAGTACAGCTTGGGTGCTGAGAAGCCAAATAAGACACTTCATTTGGGAGGAAGAGGACTTCGTGGTTATCTTTGTTGAAGCAAATTAGTTTGTTAACTTAATACACATAAAAATTCTTCTGAAGTTGATTAAAATAATCCCATTAGCTCAAACAGAAATAGCATTGCACCTACTACAAGAAACACAGTGTTGATTTCAGTTGAGTCAGTTAAGACATTATACTGGAGACAACAGTCTTCTCAGCACAATTGCTCAGAACGTTCCTGGAGCTGTAATGCACTTGAAATACAGACAGTATGAAGAATATTTTTTCCTACTGAAATACAAGAACTGTTTGGGATTCATAAGTATATTCACAATTACTCATCATTTGTCCAAATTCTCATAAATATTTGCAGCACAGAGATCAAACTGAATGGTATGCTTTTACTTACAAGAATCTTTGTGAATGCTTCTTTATATTGTAACCATATGTAGTTCCCGCAGGTTATAATTTAACTTTCAAAAGGATGGTGGTTCTTGAAGCTAAAGCTAACATTTTTTGTTAAATTCAAGGATCTTACCTAAAATAAAGGTATTAAAACAATTTAGGAGAGTCTTGTTTATGTAATTTTTTGAATGGCTTCAACTTCTCGTAAGTAGGTAAGTGATACAAACTCTCTTTACAAAGAATTTCAGCCTCCAGTGAAAAAATACTGAAGCCTCCAGCATAAAAAAAAGATGTTCTTTATTTAGAAGGATGCGCTTTAGACTAGATACACTCTTTAAGCTTCATTAAAAATACAGAAAGGCAACAAAATAGAGCAAGTTTGTATCTTGTAAAGCAACTATTCTAGTTTTATGATTTAACTTGTGAAGAATGAATCACTCAGAATTAGTTCTTTCAGGTTTTCTGTAGTAAAACCCTTTCGAGTGAACCAGGAGCAGTCAATTCTTACAACTTGCAGATAATTGGGTTATCTAGTGCTGAAATACAAAATTAAAAAAAAAAATACCTCCAGTCTGAAAGAAGCCTTAGGGAATCCAATAGAGGGAAGAAACATTTTTAGTGCAACAAACTAAATGGCATATGGTTTAGATTTCATTCTTAATGCATGCAGTTTAGTCTTTCATTAGCAGAAACCATTTTTGTCAATAAAGTTGAGTTTCTGAAGTATAACCAATTCATTTTTAAAATATCTTTCTCAGAAAAGAAAATTCATTTTTAAAGCTAAATTATAAAGCATGTGTTGTACTCAACTATAAAGCGTGTGTTATACTCAACACAAGCTAGCAAAGTAATTTAAACATTGTATTCCACAATAAAAGCATAGTTTAGCGTGATTATCCTATACTAGCCACATGTTAGTAAGACTTTCTGGACCTTATCCAAGACAGCACTAAAGCATATGTTTCCTCTTTGCTGGAGCGGGACTTCACCTTTCCCAGCTTACCTTGATGTTTCTCCTTCCCACTCCACTGTCACTTCCTGATGCCTCCATCTGCTCCTGGGGGAAAAGTCACCAGCCTGCTCTGTCTGTGAAGAAAAACTTTTGGGTACACTGTTCCTTCCCACCCATTGACTTATGTTTGCTGCTTCATTTTGGGATTCCTGGTTTTGTTTCTGGGGTGGAAATTGGTCCAGTACATCCTTTTAATTCTGGCAGCAATTAGCTGTACTGGTGATTGCTCTGCTGTCACCATGCAGGTCAGATAAGGCTTCAGCACATGCCTGAAATGAAATACAGGAGAGAGCTGCTGAGTGAAGCAGGACTGCAAACCCTTGTAATCCTGTATTGCTGCTAAATTTCATTTCACACATTCAAATGCACTCATGAGTAGCATAGTTTCCCAAATCAAAATCCTTATATAGGTAAAGGGAAACAACTACCCGTAAATTAGGACATCACGCAAATGGGCAAAGCTGATGGCAAGTTTCAAGAAATTAAAAAAAAAAAAAATCCTAAAGGGATCATTATCTGGCGAAAAATAAAATTCTGAAGTAAAAAAAACTTGGAATCTTGGTGTAACTTTATCTATGCTGCTACCTGTTTCTTAACTACATACAGGGAGTGCTCAAAGGCAGCAACCATTCCCTAAATAATTTCGAAAATGTTATTACCTTTAAATATATGCAGGCACAGTATCTTCTGTCTTCCCCTAGAAGCAGGTACTCTTGTTTACCATCACCTGTCATGAAAACCCTGCAGCACCATTAGAAATGTGGTCCCAGGTTTTGGACACCAGGAAGGGAGCCCTGGGCTACACGCCAGGGTATGGCAAGTTACATTCTTCCTTTAGGCTGTGCTGTGGGCACCTCTGCAGCTCAAAGTTATTTCTGAGGTTGCTGGGAGGTAATGTTTTGAAGGCTCTGTCTTTGAGGACCTTTTGCTAATTAAGTAATTTTTTCCAGTGTTTGGAAGCAGCAGCTGCTAAACCTTCAAAAGTAATGTTTTGTCTGCTGCGGAGAATGGATGAAAATAGCCAAGGAGAACATGGAGGATGGTTGTTTATGGGAGAGAAGAGAAGCCTCTAGAAATGATGTACTGCAAAATTATTGCTAAAATTTCCTTGTGCATTCAGATGGATTTTAACAACTTTCCACAACTGCCTTGCAGATGTTGTTGAAAATGATTTTTTTTTTTTGGCTTTGTCAGAATGTCAGTGACCTTACTGAAGTACAAAGGTTTTGTGGAGCTGGTTTCTCTTTGGTGGAGCCCTGCATGGGGATATGGGCTCAGCTCACCTGGGCCATGCTCCGTGAGGCACTCACAGCCCTGGTCTCTCTGGGGGAGCTGCTGGGGCGTGCTGCAGCTCCTTCCTGTGCCCAGGCACAAGGCAGACCCAGTTTGCAGTCGGGTTTTGTTCTGGGCAGGGAGTCAGGACCCAGCCAAGGCTCACACCTCAACCAAAGGGCTGGTCGCATCATTTAAATGTGGTCCAAATGGTGCAGCACGGATGAGGGGGGCAGGGAGCCTGGGCACAGGTAAGCTCCAACTCCCTGCTCCGGCAGAGCTTGCAAATGCCCCGCTCCCTGCCAGCCCCCAGCCGCACCGATGGGGAGCCCAGCATCGGTGTTCCCCAGACTTACGGTGCCCCGGCTTCCTGTGCTCCCGGGGTCTGCAGGGCTGGAGTAATCACTCGGCAAGCAGCCCAGAGCTGGCACGCCATCCTTTCACACAGGGAACTTCAAACGTCTTGGATAGCTTCCAAAATGAAAACAAAACCTGAACCTGAAAACATAGAAATTATTTGTTGAACACAATTGCTTTTTTTCTTCACAGTTCTCTTTTTACTAACAGGTTCAAGAAGGGTAACAGCAGGCTCAAAATGAAAACCCTGCTGAAGACAGATACAGAGATAACCTTGCAATGGCTGAGGAAAACATTTAGGGGGAGATGCAGGAGGGAAACAAGGCAGCAAGTTCAGATTTAGAGAATTAGGTCAAGACTTTTTAAAGCATTTAGGTGTCTAACAGCTTCAGTGGGGGGCAGGGAGAACACTCTTTTACCTGGAAGTTCTCCACAGATGGTTAGTCTGATTTTTTTCCTGTGGCATGGAAATTGTAGGTTTAAGTCCTGTAAGATTTAGGAAGCACTTAACCTGGACTTATAGTCCATTCCCAAACTGACCTGCTCTTTTTGACTCGTGTCTATATTCCACACAGAGAGTGTAACTAGCTCAAGGGATAGTTTTCCTAAAACACCACCTTCAGGTTTCATATAGTTACAAGAGACAGTACAGTCCTAACCTTCAAAATCTCAGGAAGAAGTTCAAAACTACAAAGGAAAACCTTAAAGGAACAAACAAACTTAAAAGACTTCAAAACTCATTTTAAAAAATCTTATGATGCTTAGGCATGTCTGCAGGATACTTCATTATTCCTTCTCAGTGCACTGAGACTGCTGTAAGCCCCATCCTGCCATGCATTGCCAGGTGCACCTACACTGATAAAATATACGTTATGAACTCCACTGCGCCATGAAAGTGGCAACGTGACAACCACTGCAGCCAGTGAATTAGAAGTGCAGTTCCTGGTTTCGCTATTTTAGCCTATTCAAACCACCGCGTGTAAAGACTTCCTCAGCCTATTCATTTGACTTACAGTGTTTACAAAATGATCGGGCAACCAAATAAAAGCAGGCTGTCTCCCCATACTGCAGAATCCTTACAACTTCCCCCAGCTTATCTGTAAAAAACAAATGTGTGCAACCTATTCACCAGAGCAATGCCTTCCGCAAGCTGTGTGCAAGAGTGTGCTGAGCAATTACCGGAGAATACTGCAAGGCCCTTTTCAGAAACTCAGAGACCAGCTGGTCCTCTGCGAATTAGATTGGAACAAGCTGACAAAAAGGGAGCTACACCAGAACAAAAGAAATGGCAGCTGAGAAAAAAAAGTCAGAGATAATGTTAATGAACCGATTTCCAGGCCCGGAATGGAATACAGTCCTCTTCGTTGTGTGTCGGCGGCGAGAGCCCCAGCAACAGACCCCATCTCACCCCCTTCCTGCAGGGGTCTGTGTGCGAAAGGAAAGCAGTGAATTATAGGTTCTTCAAAATACTGCAGGCAGTAACTCAGAAACCAGATAATCATTTAACTATGGCCAGTTCATCTAAGTTCCATGGTACAGAAGCACTGTTTTGTATGAGAGCTTTGGGGGAAGATCTTTTTTATTTGGGGCTGGGAAGATTTTCTTGAAAATCAGATTTTCCTATGTTGGGAATTTGTTACCTTGCTGTGTGGCTAGGCAGGTTGTTTAAAAACAGTTTTCAAGCTAGAAAATCCTTTGGCTTTTGACTATCATGAATCTTTTTTTCCTTTGCCAAGGTTCCTGTTCTCTGTCATATTGAGGAGCAGGTCAGCTGTGCCCTCCATTTAATCTGACACAGTCACCACTGCCGTAATACAGTGTGGCTTGGAGCAGCTCGGGATACTCAGATCTAGATCAGCTGTAAATCATGTGCACTGCTGCTCAGGAGCTACATCTTGCTTGTGCCTGATGCAATGTGCCAGAGTCTGAGCGTATGCTGTAATAAGGACCCAGAGTCCTTGACAAGGAAAGACTTAGGGCTGCCCAGTCACTGCTCTTGTCCTGATGGTGTAATGTTGTCCGCGTAGCTGCTGTACCATCAAACTATGAGAGCGAGAGACTGAGAAGTCCTGCCAGCTTCCCTTCATTTCCATTAAGATGCTTTTGCACCAAAGAGATAGGAGAGGGGAAGAAGTGTGCCAGACCAACAGAGCCAAGGGCAGGGGAGGGAATTACAGGCCAGCGCCAGAAATATCTGCGGGTGCTGGTGCCTGTGTTTGGCTCTGCTATGTACCTTGCCACACAACGTGCACAGAAGTCACCTTGTGATGAGATACACCCCACTAAGGTTGCCGCTTTGAAGCACTGGTCAGGCAGCAGTAAAATGCATTAGCTCACCTTATTCCCAAGCCAAGGGACCCAGAGATCTGGGGTCAGGAAACCAGTGCCTTGGTCTCCTCTCCTGTCTCCTACAGACACAAGGGATTACTTCCTCACTATGAATGGGGAGCAGAGCCATCAAGCCAGTGCTCCCACAGAAGATGATAGATACCCCAACAGGTACCATTTCCTTTTCTCTTTTAGAACGACATTAATCAGCTGAGACCTAAGTCTGAAATGGACCAAAGGCCCTCACACCTCAAGGTACATTTGCCTGAGCGCATCATCTGCTCCAAGCTCTGCAACCAGCTGCCCTGTCTACATGGTGGGTTTGTCCAGGGGTCAAGTCTGGCACCAGATCTCGCAGACTTGTAGTCTCCTTCCAAGCCTTCAGGAGCACAGCACACCCTGCCTGTAGAGCAGTCCTGAGCATGGGGCCATGCACTGCACCCCCAGCCCTCCACAGCATTCAAGAGTTAGCACCATTTCTGGCATGGTTTTGGCTCTGGCTGGCGGGCACTCTCTCAGCTATGGCCAGGCATGGTTGACCGTGGAGACTAGCACAGGCCACAGGACAGGCCACAGCGGGCCGCCTCGCACAGGGCAGGCACAATGCAGACAAGTCAGTGAGAAAACGTGCAGCAGCTGGGCCTGGGGTGCTTGTGGGGTGGGATAGCTGGTGAGGTTGAGTTTTCTCATGCTGAAACACAGTGCAGGCACAACTGAAGGGAGAGACACATGATGCAGTGCTGAAAGATGGACAGGCTCAGCTCTTCTAACGTGAGCACTGTCTACAGAGGCTACTGCAGGCTACCAGCCTCAAAGGCACAGGTTACCATTGACTAAAATGTGCCTCCAGTTTCCAGTGACTGGCAGGAATCAGGTACACAGTGTTTTCTTCCTGACTGATCAATTAAATATCATGACTGCTATTGCTATGACTAATAAGTTGGTTCAAAATCAAAACATATTTCCATTTTTAGGGCATTACAACTTATGCAGAATAACAGAATAGCAAAATTCACCTTTCCAGTTAGCTTGCAAGTGTAAAAATTCCCTCCCACAAACCTCACATTTAGTTTGCAGCTGAAAACTCACTTTCTTGCATAATTCCTTTCGGGCATAGGGCTCTAAAATTTAGCAGCGGAAAGCTATTATCTTTACCAAGAGGTCAGCACAGATTGCCTTGTTTTCTTCCTTGAGCCAAACAAAGTAGGCTTGTCCCCTAATGGCACCAGGCAGTGCCGCTTCCCTTATCTGCTCGATTACATGACAGCGGAACGACGCTGTGAGCTTTGTAGGCAGGACAGGTTAGGAATTCCCTGTGTGTGCCATGCCTGAAGCCATCACACACACACACACACACCCCTGTTTTCAGGGCTTGAAAGACTGAAAGCATTGTGCTGAAGATGAGCACAACAGCAAAGAAATTAAAAACGATCACCTTTGTTTTCAGAGTAAACTGAAAAAAAGAAAACCCACAGGGAGGGAGGAGAGGGACAGAACAAGGTTGGAAAAGTTGCTCTGGCATCACCTATTGCGCAGTTTCCTAGGTATCTCAGGACTAAGAAGTAAAATAGAAGTGTCAAGAGAAAAAGCAGCCTAAACTGAAATTTGTGACCCGCAGCTGCACCTTCCTAAAGTTCGAGTGCATTTGAATCTGGAGGATTTAATTCAGGTCAGTCTCAAGTCAAGAGTGAAAGTTTTTTGAAAACACTGGTGAGCACATACAGCATATTTTTCATGAATGCCAGTCATAGGCTTAACATCGCTTAAACAAATTATAGTTGCTCCTCGGAAAGCTTTAAAATCCCGTCCTAGAAAGGCGTAGGATAAGTAACTATTGCTCGCGAAGACGGCATAAACTGCACGACCCTGCCATCTCCTGGTGCAAAGCGGGATACGACTGTCTGAATCTGGGTACATCTGAAAGTTTTCAGCGGCTACCTGTATTTCTGTGGTAGGCTGTTGGTACTGTGGTAAGTGCCGGTAGTCACAGCCGCGGCCAAGGATGCGGTGCCAGGCATTTCCTAGTAGGTAGCAAAAAGCAGTCCTTAGCCCTGCGAAGCTTCCGGAGTAGCTGTGCGGGTGTGAGTTTCCTGTGTTTTGCTTCTGTGGGAGTTCCAGATTATAAAAGAAACATGTCATCGCACCTGGAAACGAGGAGATCAATGCATCTCTCCATACAAAAATGGGTAAAACTGACCTGTCTGTAGTCTAAAGAGAACGGGCCTGTCAGCCGCCAATCAGCCTGTGAAAAATATTCGCGAAGAACAAAATTATTCACAATCTGCTACACCTTTCAGCAGTGTGCAGTTCAGGGCAAATGTCTGGATTAATCTGTCACTAAGGAAGGAGGCTTAACCTTCTAACTTACCAATTTACGTGAGAGCTCTTAAAATTCTCTGGAAAAACAAAGGAGAAAAAAGTTCTGCATTTCAAACATTTTATGTGTGACTAAAATTATGTGGATCAGATGTACGACCTCTCTTTCAAACAGATCTAGCTGCATATATTGCACAGTCAACATGTGCATTTGAGCTGCATCTCTGCCATGCATGTGACAGTGCAAAGAAAGCTCCAGTAGACCGGCATCAGGATTCAGTTCTAGCCTCCATGAAATTAATGTCAGAACTCCTATTTGATGTCAGTACAGCCAAGATTTCATACTCCGTAGGATCAGAATCTATTAAGTATCACAGCATGAATTATGGTGTGTAACTGTGTTTTTGTAAACAGGCAAAGATTTGCAATTACTTGAAGAAACTCAGTGAACAATTCTGAATCACAAATAAATTAGAAAAACTCCAGATCCATTTGCTCTCTCACTGGAAACAGAAATAACAGAATAACTTCAGAGCTATTTCTGCTCTCATTCAGATTTCTAGCTGCAGCATCAAAGTTCACCTTAGCTATCTATGTGCTCATTAGTTGCCATTGAAAATATCCATGACCCCACCGCTGAAGCTGCTTGATTGTTGAACAAAATCCTTTTTCAGCCAGTTTTTGGAGATTATCCTACCAGAGATGTACTGTAAAGGGGAAATGGACCTGTCACTCCATCACATTGCTGTACTAAGTTACCAATTGTATCTGGCAAACCTAATGAGAAGGTACCCCAACACTATCCCAAGCTGCAGCAAAGATCTCAATACCTTTTTGTGGGAAAATCCCAAATCCATACCTGCCAAGTCATCTGTGGTGGCTCAACCTCTGCCTTTGCAGAATGGCATCAGTGCCTCACCCCACCGCAGACCCTGTGTGCCAGTGCAGAGGGCCACCTCGGGTGTGGGCAGTGTAGACATATTACACCTCAACAGCAGCGCCCTGCCTTGAGAAGACACATTGTCTCGTAGAGGTTCCCTCCTCATGCTACAAGCCAGCGGCCTCAGAACGAACCATAACGTCACTCCTCACTGAGGAGCAAATGTCTTTTTTCCATTACCTCAGTGTTTCTAGTAACCTGAGAGACCTTCAGCAGCAGGAGAGACCTCCACCTCCTAATGGGTGGGATACCTCCACACTGGGAAAATAAAATAGACACAACAGGAAAGTCATGCAAATATGGAGAGAAATAAGGTTTTATTCTGCCACCAAGATACCTGAACACCACCCTGGCAGAGCATCTTCCCCCATACAATACAGAATGTAATACTCAAGGCTGCCGCCTTCTAGCAAACATTGTGTGGGAATGAAACCACCTGCTCTGACAGCCTCTGATCTACACTGCAGCTAAGTGGGTTCAGAGGGCTGTCATCAGTGGCACGGAGTCTAGTTGGAGGCCTGCGGCTAGTGGCATCCCCCAGGGCTCAGGACTGGGTCCCATCCTGTTCAGCTTATTCATCAATGACCTGGATGAGGGGACATAGTACCTCCTCAGCAAGTTTGCTGATGATACCAAGCTGGGAGGAGTGGCTCACACACCTGAGGGCTGTGCTGCCATTCAGAGAGACCTGGACACACTGGAGAGCTGGGCAGAGAGGAACCTCATGAGGTTCAACAAGGGCAAGTGCAGAGTCCTGCAGCTAGGGAGAAATAACCCTAGGCACCAGTACAAGCTGGGGGCTGACCTGCTGGAGAGCAGGTCTGCAGAGAAGGACCTGGGAGTGCTGGTGGATGACAAGTTGACCATGAGGCAACAATGTGCCCTTGTGGCCAAGAAGGCCAATGGGATCCTGTTGCCAGCAGGCCGAGGGAGGTGATCCTGCCCCTCTACTCAGCCCTGGGGTGGCTACATCTCACAGGGAGTACAGCTCCGGGCTCCCCAGTACAAGAGAGACATGGAGCTACTGGAGAGAGCGTAGGGCTACGAAGATGATCAGAGCGCTTGAGCATCTGCCCTGTGAGGAACAGCTGCGAGAGCTGGGCCTCTTCAGCCTGGGGAAGAGAAGACTGAGGGGGGATCTCATCAATGTGTACAAGTACCTGAAGGGAGGGTGTCAAGAGGACAGGGCCAAACTCTTTTCAGTTGTCCCATGTGACAGGACAAGAGGCAATGGGCAGAAACTGAAGCACAGGAAGTTCTGCCTGACCTTGAGAGGGAATTTCTTCACTGTGAGAGTGACAGAGCACTGGACCAGGTTGCCCAGGGAGGTTGTGGAGTCTTCTTCTCTGGGGATATTCAAAGCCTGCCTGAATGCAACCCTGTCTAACATGTTCTAGGTGACCCTACTTGAGCAGGGGGTTTAGGCTAGATGATCTCCAGAGGTCCCTTCCAACCTTACCGATTCTGCAATTCTGTAAGTGTCATAGACCAAGCCCTGAAGTCCTTACCATTCCTCCATTAGGCAGAAGACTGTTAACTTCACTGAAGTTAACAGTCCTTAAGATAGGACTGAGTAAAAATCTGAGGCCTAATTCTGTTGTCCTCATTTCCCATGAAAAGCCATCTATTCCCCAGCGAAAACTGCAGCCCCCCAGAAGAACAACACACTGTGAGAAAGGCCAGCACATCAATCCCTAAGGGAGGCCTTCAGGATGGAAATGCCAATAAGCTGGTATTTTCATCAATCCTGGTTTCTTATGCCAGATTTGTCTCATGAAGGGGCTGATACAAGGTGCTTTAGAGGCAGTACTTTGCCTCCACAGTTGGCAGAGGACACAAAAAGCTGCTCCACATGACAGCAGCCTGTGTGCCCTGCTGAGCCAGCCTCCCAGCAATGCAGGAGAGAAAGGAGGCAGCAGTAAACCGCTAGTCCTCCACATGCCCTCAGCCTCTTAAAGATTCCAGGAGAAAGGTTTCCAAAGTTATTTAGATGGCTGAAATGAGAAAGAGATGCCTGTCAAAAGATAGGCTCCTAAAACAGGCAATAGAAATTAGGAACGAAATCTACTTTCATGCTCATACAAATCCCACATCTTCTGATGCTTATATACCTTATGTAACCTTATGCCCACCAAGCACAGCAGCTGAAATTCTGGCTACCCCTTACCTAGCATTCTTTAGGCCTGTTTGAGGAAGAAGAAACTATCTGCTCATCAACCCAGGATGGCTGAGGGTGACCTTGCCCTCATAGCCAAAGCAGAAATTGCTTCCTGAACACAACAGCTGCTGCACTGTTATACCCTATAGTGCAGACATATAACGTTCTGTTTAGACCACAAGGATAGACCAGATTAGTGTGAAAAAAACAGAGGTGAATGTTTTTTATTTATTTACTCACTTCATTATGTGCTATTTTATTTTTGAGTTTAAGCTTCTTAGTACAAATCATCTGGATGATTCAAGCAAGCAACAACAAGGATGGTGTCCCTTTCTGAGGATGTGAGATCTCAGCCAGGGTCACTGAGACATCAGGGCAACATGAGCATTACTTTTGCTCCACCAATCAGTTTAATTTACCCCACCTCTTAACGTCCAAATCTTTAAAATGTTTAAGGCTGTTAATGGCACTGAGACTGTCTAGCTGGGCAAATGTGCTACTGTAATGGGAACTCTCTCATGAGAAAACAACAAGCTAGGGATCGAGACTGGGAAAGCAGCAACTTAAACTGTCATTTGCTTTCCTTTATAACCTTAAAATGCTGTAGAAGTTTAAAAAAGCTTTCAAGCTGACAAGAGAAAGCAGCTGCCCTATTGCTTCTGTATGTGTTAGCGCATACACTTTACGCTGAAGGGTAGCTCAATGCCAGCACCTACTGGAATTTAAGATTTATGATATGCCTGCAATGCGCAAGCTTCAGATCATATTTAACTGTCCTCACAGCAAAATCTTTCCAGGAGAAAGAAGTGACTTTCTGTACTCCTTTAAGGCCAGCAATACAGCCTGAAACAGCTAATGTATGTGCCACTTGTAGTAACACTATCTGTAATGATAACAAGACATTATTGTCCTCAATCATATGCTTTTAACTAGAGTTCAAAGCATTTTACAAGCTTGGGAAATAATTAGCAAAAAGAGAATCAAAGCATTAAGAAAAGATATTGTGGTATACAACAAATGTGTATGAGCGCTATTCTCTACTAACTTGCTGATCCATATTGCCTCCACTAATGGCATGTGGTATTTAACACATAAGTTGAATATTTATTCTTTTATATCAACTAGTACGTGAAGATTATTTTACTATTTTATTTTTCCTTCTCTAAACAGAAGTGTTGAAAAAATTCAAAACTTCTGCATGACTTAGAAACTTGCCTATATTCCAGATAGGCTTCTAGGTGCTATGTTTTAAAAGTATGATTTAAAACTCTGTTTAAGCACCACAAGCTACAGCATAAGGTGTTTGATGGAGTATAAAAAAGCAAGTGATGTGCCTAGCTCTTCAAAATGGAATTTTAAATGCATCTGAGTTAAAAAGGATGTAAAATGAAAAATCAAAGCCACTTTTCCCAAAGTAATGTACCATGAGCAGAATACTTTCCAGCATTTTTAAATAAAATTCCAGCAAATAGTTATCCACCTGGTGGAAGATGAGAAGTGTTATACAAGCATGTGCTTATTCTTATTACACAGCTACAACTGCCCAATAGTCTTAGCTCCTATGCCTGTGAACTGATTTTTCAAAACAATTATTTTGATTTTTATTTCAAAACAACTTTGCTTCACAATTTAGCTCAATTTTTTTCTTGCTTGATAAAGATAGAAATAAATAGAATTTTTTACAAAACATTTGTTTGCCTTCACCTTTTTGAGGTCAGTTGAAAATAAGTTGATGGTTTTCCTGGTTTGGATTTTTTTTAGCGCAGTCAGTAAACTGAAAATCACTTATTTGTATAGTTGTACTGCAGACTTAGCACCTCAAGATTTTTAATCACTCCTATTCCGAACACAGCAGTTGTACTAGGTAAAATGCCAAGATCCTTTCAATAGCACTTTGGCTAACAAGGAAGGCCACTCTTCAGCTCACCTTTCCAATATCTTGCTAAAAGCTACTTAGCTGTTTCAAAGAATGTGTATTGCCTTATGGTGATTCAGAGACACACACATAGAGCCCTGAAAAAACTTAGCAGCTGAGAAGCTATTGACTAATACTAAGTACACAGCATTTTAAGCACATACCAAGGTCAGTAGGCCTTTTACAAGAGCTGTCTGTGCAATCTCACAGATGGACCTTTATATCAGTACACAGGTTGCGATCAGACAAAGTGGCCAATTTGCCCTGGGCTAAGAGTTTAAAATGTGCCTTGATCTGTTTAAAACACCCCCTAAGCTCCAGCACCACTAGAAGCAGTGACAGCAATAATAAAGGTTTCATTAAGTCTCAGTGGAACCAAACACAAATTCCCCTTGTTGCTGGTCTCCCCAACTTCAAACAGTCACTTAGTTGCTTGAGGAGAGCACTCGGGAGAGGTGGGAGCTGGGGCCAGCAAAGGTCACAGCTGAACTTCTGTTTCACTCCAAGAAAATAATGGTCTCCTTATACGTAGAGAGTGTCTGCATTTATACACTCAGCTCAGGCCTGGTAAAGAGCTCTAGTATAAATAGGTCTTTGAACCAAAAACACGTCCTAGAGCAGCAGAGTGTAGTAGTACCTGATACTTAATCTTGCAATGGCTCCTTGGTTTACATGCCCATTAACTACAGGGTATTTCTCCAGCTATCAAATTTCTGCTAGTGCTTTGGTCAAGCTCTAATGCCCAGGCTGAGGCAAACTCCCTTATTTTATGACACACAATGTCAGACTTGGCTGCGTTTTCTAAATGTTCAGTCAGTTTAATTTAATGCCCTGAAGGGTCAATTAAATATATATCCAGCAATATCATTAGTTTAACCAAAAAAAAAAAAAAAAAAAAAAAAGCTAAAGAACTGTTAGAATACAAATGCCTCAAAGTGTAGATCTATAATTGCTGGAATAAAAGGCTGCTGGCTGTTTTCCAGAAGACTTCTAGAGAAAAGAAAAGTTAGTGTGATCTCCTGCTAACATTAAATGCTCTTGTACACTTTGAGCAGTTTTTACAGTTTATTACGTTTTTCCCTCTGCTCTGAGCAAATGTTACAGTAAAAACAAGAATACTGGCAAGAACTCCAAGGTTTAATTCATAGGTGCTATTTCAGTAGGAGAGAGGGCCATCAGCTGCAAGTACATCGTTCCTTCACCTGTTGGCAGTCTGAAGAGCCAACTCTACCCAAATCCTCTTTAGAGCAGAATGATTGCTCTACAGCTTTGCTGTAAGAATGAGCCTTCTCTCCATCTTTCTTCCTTTCTTCAAGACTTGTGGAAGGTTTCAAACAAACAAAAACATCCCTTTCCAAAGAGTTTGGAAATGGCAGTGGCAATTTCTTTCTCAGCTGCTATGTTACTTTGTGGGAACTGTCTAATGGGTGAAAGTAACTGATTTTCCCAGCTACCATTTTCTCTGCTGATTCCACCACAAAAAAGAATCTGTTTTCAGCCTCTGGGATGTCATCCAGAGAGTGCAGTGAAACCACCATATCATTTAACAGAGGCAACTGAAATTCAATCATCAGGAATGTGTCCTGGCCTGCCAGCATCTGGATTGGAACCAGCACCCTTAGGGTCAGTCTTCTCAGCCACTAAGGTTTCAGCAACCTGTTTTGTGTATCATATCTGCAGTTCTTAACATAGTGAAGTCCTTCATTGTACTTTCTTGAGTATCAAGGTTGATAATTCACAAGGAAGACCTAGTCAAGGTGTAATACTCTAAAGTCAGTTTTGTCCTCCACCTTGACTAGGTCTTGGTAAGATTTCTTGATTAGAAAATAATCTCATTTCTCTTCTGATGACTCCTTAATACTTTTGCCTATCTGTGTTCTCATTGCCTCTTCTTTTTCGATAGCACACATGAAAGGAAGGAAAGAATAGCTGAAAAAATAACGCAGGAGCTCATTCTGGCAGGGATGGGCGCTTGGGGTACACTTGGCCATGATGAAAAATAACAGCTATGCTCTTTCTTGTGATCCACAAAGGATCCTGCAGGATCAAGGAAAGCTACAGCAGATCTAAGGAAATTTAATCCTGTTGTCACTGTGTGTTCTCTGTTGTGACCTGTGGCCTTTCGCCCACTCCCTCCATGCCCTTGCAACTCTCTCCTGCCCCATTTCTGCGACCTACGCTTTCTGTCACCCAGAATATTTCCGCTGTGAGTCAAAGTGCTACTGAGGGGGAAGCTCATGAGCCTGATGATTGAATTTGGAACTATCAAAATAACTCTTGCTCCAGCTAGTTTTTTCTCAAGGCTGTTAACTCTAGTGTATTGATCCAGAGCAGCTATTTAGAAATAAAAGTCCTTGACAGGTATGACTTCTTTTATTAGATTCTCTGAATGCAGATGAAATTTTGCCTAATAAAGTAGTTCAGTTCCTGAGAGTATCAAAAGACAGATTGGAAATGTCTGCAAATGGACAGATTGGAACATCTGTTGTCCAATCTGTTGGTGTTTCCTGCCTACCATGGGCATATAGAGGTGCATACTGTCTGCTTCTCACCTGTGACATGGTATACATATGATGCATGATCAGTGGCTTAATGCACAAAAGAACAGCTGTAGCCTCCATTCAGCCCAGATTCTGTCGACTTGCATGGGATTTGCATGAAGAATACAGCTGTCCCCAGTGCTAAGCATTAAGGTAAATAATTAGCAAGTTCTCAGTTCTCTCTGTAGCAGGAGACATTTCTAAACTAATTAAAGATTAGTCATGTAGGATGGGTATGTAGGAGGCAAACTCCTGCCTTTGCATCTTTCTAGTATCTTCTGCTGCCCTCCTTCTGTAAGATAGGTCCTGAAAAGACATTACTAGACAGAAAATGTGACTTCTACACAGTATATTCCTTGAGCAGGGATAACCACACAGTATGTCAGCCATCTTCTGTTTCTGGCATCTCAGCCTACGCACCAGTCTGTGCTTCACCTAGGAGGCAATTCTTCCCCAGGAAATGCCTAAGGAACTGACTCAGAGCCTAAGCTAAATCTTGAAGGGAAGGACTGAGTTTCATTCTGAACAGAAGGGAAGACTAGCAAATCCAGGATGATTTGAACAACCTTTTTCTGCAGGAGCCTTGACGAATCTGGCTGCTATGTATGAACGCACATGCCACATGATTTGTGTGAATCTAAGCAAATGACCTGAAGAAGCCTGAATTATTTGGATGACTGATGACATCTCCAAGTCATGACTCTGATTAGTGCAGATCAACACTCTGAGTGGTCAGCCATGCCAAGTAGTCACGGTTTTCAAGTCTTCAGTGTAGCCAGTTAACTGACATTATGAAATTGGCATTAAACAACTTTATTGTTTTTGCCTAAATGAGTCATATGACAGCACAGTTCATTACCAGAAGAACAGCATGTAAACTCTAGGGTTTTTGTTTTAGTAGATGACTGTATTACACTAGTACAAGAATACATAGATCAATGTGTCACACTGGATTAAATCAACAATAGCAGCCATTCACTAAGAGCTTTCTAACACTATTTCATTTCTTATTTCCAAACAAATATTGCTTCTTCCATTTCTCCTCATCTGCACCACAGCATACCCAACTTTCTAAGTGATCCATTGTACCTTGTTCTTTTTGATTTCCCTGGTGATTTCCCTATTTCTCCCTTGCTCTCTAAGCCATCTATTTTCTTTCTCCAGTCTCATGTTCTGGATCATCCTAGGCTTAGCAGCATCACAGTGAAGAGGCACAGCTTCAGAAATAATTGCTTCAGAGATCTATATGACTCACAAACAGAGAAATTTCAATTGAGCAATATGAGTCATTATATATGAACACAAATGAAATGTGTATCCTTCATCATTACTTATCTTGTATGACTTGTACCCACTGATGTCACAAGTGGCAGAAACTACACTAAGAGTATTTTGCAGTGTTTTAAATAGCTTGTTATCATCAACCCATTTCTGAAATCACCTTTATCAATACCCACCTCCAGCACTCAGCAGAACCCATGATGAGGTTCTCAAAGAACAGCATGTCCCAGTGAATAAAGCATCAAACTCTGTCTTTGAAGAGGGGCTTCACAGTCAATAGTTGCTTTTCAGTGTGCTAATTTTCAGCAACTCTGGCTACAAAGAAGAGCAAGTTCTCCATCTCTCTACCCCCAACTGCACAGAAAGGAGATGGTAACAGATGCCCAATACTCCCTCCCACAACCTGTGACAGCCTAATGCACTAAGCAATTACAGGGCCATTTATCCAGCAAAGGCAGCAAGACATGGGGCAAATTTCTGTCACAATATTGATTTTTTTTCCTATTTACAAGTTTTATGGAATCTGAATGCACTATTTTGGCAGGATTCTGTTCTGAAATTACCAGAATCAATTTCTATTGCTGAAGCTTATCTTACTACACGTATAGAACCAAATTGATCCACTTATCTCTTACAGGCACACACATCAGCTTGGGCCCGGTTATATATTAGTATACTAAACATGCTTTACAATGATATTGTTATCCTTATCCAGAAAGAAAAATCACAGTGGTCTGTCTATAAAGGATGCAGAAGTATGTAAGACCTCAAAGCTTACATGCTGGCTACAAATCTGAGAGAAGATGAAGGTGGACTTTAGAAGTGAAACTGGACAGGAAACCTCATTGGTGTCCCAGCACAAAAAAAGCCATAATAGTTAGTTAATCCCTGCCACTAAAATGTATGGTATGTATCAGCCGTATCTTGGTAAAATTGCATCAGGACTTGGACTTTTACCCATCCAAATATTTTTGATATATTTTAGCAATTAGACCTTTAATCAAAATATTTCTACTAGTCAAGTTCTGAAATGTGGAGCAGGCCTCAGGGTTGGAAAACACACAGTGGGTAGAAATTCCACTGAGGCTGGGTTTTATGGATTCAAAATGCTGACGCAGTGAGAGTCAGATCATTAGAAAAGCTGGCCCCAAAGCATGTACCACTTGTCCACTCTTACTGTCTAGTGTGTATGTACATACACATATACATATATACACATGGAAATGTATAGATAAAGCTGCTGTGTTTAAATGCTGTTTAGAGATTCTGATGAGGGTTGACAGAAACACCAGTAAATGACATAGAAACTGTCTAAGCAGTTGAAGGAGCTGGGGAGTAGCCATTGTCAACATTTCTGTGAAGCACTTAGAAATTGATTTTTTTTTTTTTTTTTTTGGTAGCACATGCATTATTATTTTTATTTGGCTTCAGTAAAAGTGGTCTATGGTGAGGCCATTAGAGTATGTACAAAAGTGTCATTAAAAAGGTATTAGCACTGAAACTTGCAATCAGCAAAATGTAAAGACTGTCTCAAGTTCCCTCAAGAGACTTCCTGAAATTCAAACATCTGCAAACCTAATTCAAAGTCTGAGTTATTCCAAAGAGAGTTAATGCTTGAACTGTTGCAATATTAAATGCCTAGATTTCAGAAGATTTTATCCAGAAACACATGAAAGAAGATTTTGGTCTTTGAATGCTGAGCTTAGTTGATGACAGAACTCAAGGTGTTGTGTAGGAGGCATTGCCACACACATGCATACACACCACTATTTCCAAAACAACCACCTTGCAGAGCTTGTGCTTAACAGAAAGATCCAGTGATGACAGAAATCAGCTCCTCACTACTAGTCGTCATTACACTTCTACTTGAGATACATTTAAAACAAAAGAGAGGAGCGGGTGTGTCAGCAGTTTACAGCACAGGACTCCATGAGCCTAAGAATGAAACTCTCTGTATCATTTGAGGTGGTAAAATCACTGCTCTGCAGTACAGTGCAAGAAGGTAGAGATTTCACATCATGTATTTCTCAAAACAACCAGGGTTTGCGGGGTTTTTTTTCTTACGTTCAACAAGTTCCAGTGCAGTTGAAATGGCTTGACAAAAATCAGTCAGTGGGGTTCAATAGAGGCAAATACATCAAAACTCCTAACTCTGGGCAAATAAATTCCCTAGCCTGCTGTTAGCTTACTGAGCTATGCAATATTACTTTCCCAGGGCATTCAATCTAACTAAGCATTTTCCAGTCCTCTCTGAACACATGGGCAAAGGAAAGCAATTATATGGTCACACTCGCCCATGGCTGCAGGAGACTGGGCCTGAAAACACACAAGGTCCTCCTGAATGGAGAATCAGGCAATATCCTGGAGCCCTTTCTCAGGTGGACTGAATTCTACTTCTTAAATACTGATAGAAATGGAGAAATTACTCAAAGCATGATATTTTCAAGTTTTTTTCCAGCTCCAGCATACATAATTTATGAAGCAGTCTGAATCATTAGGATTATGAAATACCTAACATAAGGATGAGGCTCTTCCTTGAGTCACACTGAGGGGTCTCAGCCTCAATGGACCTGAAATACAGGAAAAAAGTTATGTTTAGCTTAGATCTTGGAGAAATTCATAACACACATCCCCTCTTAATCTACAAACCAAATTTTCACAATACCTGTGAACTATCCATTACAGAAACCAAAATAAATTTTCTCCAAGGAGCTGGGCTAGTGAAAGAAATACAGCATTTAAAGAAAAAAATAACTGATAACATCATTACGGACATTCAGCATAACTTTCAGATCGTCTTTTAATCAAACATTTACCAAGCTCCATTATCTTGAGCGCAGGGGGAGGCGGGGTAGGGGGGGGTGTCTTTGGCCATTAGGGTTAATGATGTGAGGAAGTAGGAAAAGCACTGATATGGTTCATGAACCACACAGTGGAGAAGAAAGCCAACGCCAGAAGATGGCACTGTGGCTCTACAGAGAAGAAGCCAGCTCCTGGCCAGTTCTCCCGGGCACAGGACCATAGCGACCAAAAAGCTGCCCAAAGTGAAATATAAAGATGACTCACTCGAACTTGTTCTAAAATTACAGGACAACCTCTGAAGCCTTCCTCTGAGGCATGCCATCGCAAGGTCAGTGCTTTCCCCACTGATTTCGAAGTTAATGATCCCCGTTGTAAAATGGTAACAAACACAAGCTGCTTTCTGCCTTTTTTCAAGACAGGCACAGTTTGCACAAGAGAGAAATAATAAAAGCCTCAGGTGAAGAAGTTAAACTGGTTAGGGGCTTTTGTCCTACTTCAGACATGGCAAAAGAAGTAGTCCAGCAGGGCCTGATATAGAGGCCAGCACTAGCTTCAAAACCAGTACCAGCTTCAATAGCAGAGCGGTGCTGTTTCGCCTGCCAGATGGTGGCGGTGTCTATGAAAAGTTCCCAGGCAGTGACACCCTAAGGGCTCAGAGTTAAGAGGACTGCCTAGAGGCATGTTATCACTACAGCCTATGACCTGATACGCAGAAACCAGTTTGCTGCTGCTACATCCAAATTTCTCCTTTTCCTGCCTCTGGAGGACTTTCTCCAAGACCTATGTTCTGAGTACTCACTGCAGCCAGCGTTTCCTGATACATAACTCTTTCTAAGGACATGCCCTTCAGTGAACTCCCATGGCAGAAAGATAGACCTCACAGCCCTGGGGCACCTACTGATTCCACTACCTCAGTGTTGATGCAGGAGTTGTTTCCACCTGCTACCTTTCCTCTGCAGGGCAATGTTGGGCTATCTCTTTTGATTACTCTTTTAGCTTGCTTATGGCTCTTCTCTATCAGCACAAGACTTAGAGTTCTTCATATCCTGGCCCTTTTTCAGGTTTCCTGGCTGGCAGACACCACCACACAGCTGTCTCATCCCTGCCACTGTCCCCAGACCCTCACTATCTCCTGTGATCTATGTTCCTGCCTTTTATTTATGCCTCACCTGGCTGTTAGTCAGTGGGACTCTAACCTCCTAGTAGGTCTCTGGTCTCCGATCCTTGGCTCCATCATTCCCACTGGCTGCTCAGTCAGGATGGCTGTCTATTGGCTTCCAAGTCCTGGTAGATGTCATTAGCCAGGGACCATAGTGGGCAAGCTCATCATGGGGAAGCAGCATCTTGGTCACTCAACCCATCAGAGCTTAGTGCATTACAAGGAGATAACAGATAATGTATAGTCCACCGCAATAGAGCAACACGAACAGGAAAATATCCTTTATTTCCTTTTGCATTAATTAATCCCTTCCTTATCTGCACTACTGACTCATTGTTGTCATTGCTTGGTGAATCCTCATATGGAGACATCTTTCCTTCATATAATTTAGTGCTAAATCATACATGTCCTGTAGGTGGTCCAAGTATAGCACATCAGCTCTCCCAGATACTACAAAATAGACCTTTTGCTTCCAAATCACAGCTTTTCAGTGGGTGCCCACTAGGGAATCCCCTTCCTGGAAAGTGATCTATGACCATGTTGCTGTCATTAAGAGGGAACTGATTTATTCTGGCCTGCACTCAAGGCTAGATTGGGATTTCATGAAGATAGAGTTTCCTTTCATAATTCGTACTTCATTATTTCACTGCTTTGCATAGTACATATACTGTACATGCACAGCCAATTTGGGATCATTCACCTCGGTTCTGGCCTCTAGCTTCTTTGCTTTGACCCCATTTACTTGTTCTGCAAAACCAGGCTGTCCTCACTTCAGTCCTTCCCCAAGCTATCCTTCTTTTTATGCAGAGAAAACAACCTTGCAATGACTACAGGGTCCCAGTGCACACACAGATAGCCAGCGCAGAATGACTCTGGAGTTCATACAGTTGCCAGCTGGATGGAGGCTACCTGCCATATGCTTGTGAAGGTGTCAGCCACTGTGATGGCCAGTGCAGCTGACAGGGAGGGCATAGTCCTTCATGTTCCTGTCCTTCGCCCAGTAAATCTCAACCTAAATCAGAAACTGAGCTGTAAGCTTACATCCTATTTTATCCTCCTACTTGTTCATGAATCCATAGTTTCAAAATTTCCTGAGCCAGTATTCCTTCATTCAGACTCTCTCTCCAAACTAAAGCAAATGATTTTATCATCAAGGTCTTGAAACACAAAGGACCTACTTTATTTCAGAGAAAATGAGAAATATTTCATTTCAAATCTAAAGTTAATAGGTTCAATGTGTAAAGCTTTGTGTTGGTCAAAAGGAAATCTAGGGTAATGAGGCTGAGGTCACTGTTTAACCAGTGTAATTCAGGGAAGAGTTTGACTCACTAATTCAACTTTCAGCTGAACAATGCAAATTTCCCTTTGGTCACAGCTTTAAGAAACTAGCACCCGTTCTTTAATTGGTTCACTAAGGTGGTGCCACCCAATATTCACCCTGTCAGCAGACTAAATCGGCCCAAGCCTTACATGCCTCAGCACATTTCTTTATGGCAATGTTGCAAGTCTGCTAGATTAATACAGCTCTTAAGACATGCTTTTTAAAGCTAGCTTCCCCTCTTATGCCTAAAAATAATTGCAGATGAGGTTTGTAATTGCTAGGACAAGTTGAAACTCATCTATATCAAACTACACAACTATCTCTGAAAGGCTGACTTTCAATGGCCTGTCCTAGCACTGGGAAATACTGTTCTGATGCATTAGAAGAACACTATTAACATTTGTAAGTCAAGCAATCAAAATTTAAGAAATGACAGAACAAAAGTAGTTCATGCATACCTAAACCAGCCTCTTTGTGCATAATGCTTGGACACTGAAATTACCTAGTCACATGACAACCTGTTCCAATATCACAGTTGGCCCTGCTTTGAGTAGAGCTGGACCAGACAACCTCTGAGATCCTCTTCAAGCTAAAGTATTCATGATCTGTAATATTTTTCCTATACTTTTTCCCAAATAAATATATTTTCCTCTGTGTCCATAATAAATAGTGGCCACTCAATGAGCAGCATTTCATAATTCTCATCTTTTGCCAGTGAGTGTTCTCTATGCTTGAACAGTGTAGCTTAGTATACAGGCAAGTACTCCGCAGTTCAGGACATCTGAGCTCCATCTCTACCCCCCAACCAGTTTAGCTCTATCTGGTGAGAGAAAGTATTTCCTTCCATTTCTTTTCAGTATGTTACATTATCATTTTAGTGGCTCCCTGTTAGTGCCTAATGTAATTGGTATGTAAATAACTTTTCCCTTTTCCATACCACTCATGATGGTTAATGATTTTCTTCTATTTCCCCCTCAGTCACCTCTTTTTCGAGGGCCAAAAAATCCATAACAGCTGAATGCTTCACAAGCATTACTGAGTTAATATTGACAACACTCAGGTGAATTCCCATTGCATAAGCTGTGAAATTAAGATTCACATTTTCAGCTTATCCTGGATGCAATGGGGTCTTTCTTCTCCATATTTCTCCGCTCCGTCCCAGCTCTCTAGGCTGCTGCTCCACAGCACCTGAAACTGATATAAATCTGCCCTGATATAATCCCTGTCTTTGTCACTGGCTTTTTTTCCCTGTTTCCCTACCATGAGGCAACACTGTCAATCACCATTAGCTCCGGGATCTTAAACAAGTACAGACTATCAGCTTTTATTAATGGGGTTAGCTTTCAGTCTGTTCAGGCTTTTGAGCCAGCCCACCAAGTGGGCAGAGAAGACCAGTGGGAAGGGCAGAGGCGCACAGGAGAAGATGGGCAGGAGAGAGGGAAGGACTGCAGTGGTTCTCACAGATGGTCTTGGGCTGCTGGGCATCTCTTGCACTGCCAAGGAGACCCAACTGGTTGAAGCAGCTCCTGCTTTTGATGCTCTGCCCCAGCTCTGCTTTCGAAAGTGTTCGTTCTGCTGCGAGAGCTGCTCATACACTTGTGGAAATGCTGACCTAACACATAAAGCACTAATTCCAGGCTAACTTTAACAAACCAAACTCTGAACTAGGCTATAGCAATCCTGTACATAAACTCTGGGAGCAAGAAAATAGCTCTGCTCCAGCAGTCTTCTTTGTAATTGACAATAGTGCTTCCAACTTCAGAAAAAATAGTTTGAAAATAATCTGTACAGACAAGAAATCCACATTCATCAAAACTGTATGGCTGTTTGATTCCCTAAAGAATATGAAATTACCTTTTGCTATAATTTTGACCAGAATAGATGTTGCCTCTTAACTGTGTTCGGATCTTCTCTCATATGTAGCAGGGAAAATGAGCGCTAAACAATGTGCAGAATACACCAGAACCTGCCAGATGCCCGTAGGTACAAAAAAGATATGTTCAGCCCAAATGAGATTCTCTGTGTGCCCTGACCTCTATGTAGTTTCAAATTAGGTCTGGCTTAGTCTTGAGCGGAGCTCAGAGCAGTGTTTTATTACAGTACCTTCCTTCACAGACCATCATTCAGAAGGCTGTTATCATGGTGAAATAAAGTCAGATAAACAGGAAAAAAACATCGAATTTTATTTTTATACTGTGCCAAGTGACTATCAGGCATGACTGAATCAGAGCACATGCTTGAAGATGAAAATGGTGAAGCCACGTAAAGAATGTTGCAGTGCATGAAGGTGAAAGAAATGTGGCCAAGTACAGACTGAAAGACAGGAAAGTGCCCAGCCAGCACTCACTGTATATTTTATTAGCTTGATTTAAGTAAAACAGTATCAACTCAAATGTCAGCTTGTCAAAGAGAAAAAGCCCTCCAGAGCAGGATCACCCTCTTAGTCTGTGTTTATAGAGTCCCTTAGTTAAGAGGCACTTGGTTCATAGCTCCTGGAGCTACCACAGAATTGAAAAATAAACATAAATAATGTTGCTAAGATCTATCTTCAGAAGTCTGCATCTCATTGTTAGATCCCCACATGATACACGCTTCCCTCTGGGATTAATAATTCCATTAAATCAGAGACTCAGTATTTACCATCTTGAATAAAGTATTTATTTAAAATTTCATCCAGTCTCCTAAAAAAAAACAAGGCAAAAACCCTTGTAGCCCCGCTCTCTGATAAAGCCCCAGCTGCCTGGCTGAACATCAAGGGCAGGCATCATAACAGCACGCAGTATTTTACAGCTCTGTCCCTAACCACAAGCACAGTGACAGCCAGGCAAACAACACAGCTAGATCTTTTCTGTGCACATCAGTGGATATTAGAATGAAAAGAGGCCAGGATTTACCTGAGAGGGAAAGGAGACAGTAGCTCACCCCCAGACCAGCCTGTGTCCGTATGCACTCCCTGCTGACGCTAAGCTGTTGTGTTGCCTCCAGACTTTAGGCAGACTCTGTTGATTGTATCCTCATTTTAAAATTTAGCATTGCCCTTGTTCCTCCATGTCCTTCCTTCTCTTCAACTCTTTAAACAGATTATGGGGTCAAAATCAAATCTGAGGGAAACAAGTTCATTAATTTAGCAGCAATAAATTACAGGTATGTAGAGACTGAATAAATCAGATCTGTACAGGCTGTAGAAACAGCATCCTGCCTCTGAGAGGATTCAGGAGAAGTTGTTCCAAAGGAACATGTGGGAGACCTCACAGTAGAAAGACATGGTATGTTCTTTTTCACATCTGATCTCTGGGTTAAAATTAGCATACCCTGAAGCAGAGACATGTGGTATGTCTTCCAAAGAAATCATTCTCAATAACTATAACACTAGACAGTCTTATTATCCATGATTAGCCTCTCCATTTTCACACAGGCCATAATGAAGGGGGGGGGGGAAGACAGTTTACTTTCAGTGAGAACTATTTAAAAAAAGGTTAGGAATGTCTGGACCTCCCTCCTCATAGCAAAGAAATGCATGATCACTACAAAATTACCTGGTTAGAATAGTTTTCTCAGCAGTCCGTTATTTCACATTTCTGTATGTTATTACTATTATCATTACTGTTGCTGTTGTCATAACTTTGATTGAGAGTGACTATCCCCACAGAGCACACCACTACAAGCCACGGAAGCTAACCTGCTTTTGTTTGTTTGAAAACGGCCTGCAGTTTTGATTCAAAGGGTCAGATCCAATTCCAAACTTCTGAAATGTCCGAAGCGTGGTATACCTAGCGATTGTGTCTGTTGACCAAAGCAGGACTAGTCTTGACAGGTGGCTAAAGATGCTTTAACCTGATTTTCTAGGTACAATTAGCTTTATTGACTGATTTAACCCCATGTTATTTGTCAATGAGATGAATGCAGGCTACACTTTGTTGCCTTATCACTTGGTTGAGTGAGGCTATAAAATCAGAAAAGGAAACTACAATGAAGACATGTCCAACCCATCTTTGCAGCTAAGAAGGATCATCCAGAATCTAGCCACTCCTTCAATAAACCTCTACAGATGCCCTTCTCCTATCTTGAAGAGCGCTCTTCTCACCTATACAATATGATTCACTGATTATCACAAAATAAACAGGATTGTTATCTGACTTATCTAACTTCCATAATGCTGAAGTTCCTTCTTAATATTAACATTCTTCACATTTTTTTTCTGTTTAGTAAACAAAACTGGTAAAAAGCAGTAAAATGCTGATAAAAAGCAAATAATTAGTAATCCATTATTTTTTCTGCGTTTATTCTCTGCTTGAGGTGGACAATGCCTCTTTGATTAATGGTCTCTCAGGTGTACTAAAAGAAGGATCCAAAAATAAACTGTCTACACTTAAAGGACATTATCACTTCCACAAATGCTACCGAACTAATCTATAATGAACTTGGAGTGCACAATAGAGCAGTTTATGAGAAAGTGAAAAGGAATATCAAATCCACTTGAAATTTCAGGATGATTTCTATCAATATGGGATTGAATTTCTACCAGGAAATGAAAAGCAGCAGAAAAAAAAACAGGGGATATTTTGAGACTAAAGTCTTTAAGCCACATCTTCAGCTGGGGTCAGCTCCACTAACTTGAGCAGAGCTGTGTTAGTTCTCATGTAGCAAGGATCTTCTGTCCCCTTGGAAAAAGATCCCCTTCAATAGCAGAATAATTATATCAGTCTACAAATCGCTGACTGAAGGGTATCACCATGAGTTTTGATCCATCTTCCCTGACCATTCCTCAGGAAAGCTAGCTATCTGAGAATAGCTAACAAGACATTGCAATGACAGGCAGCACATTTTCTGGTCTTTTTCAGTCTTTCCCACTGAAAAGCTTTCCTAGACCAGTTTCACTCAAGGGAGTGAAAAGGAATACCTTCTTTCACTTGCAAGCTCCCTCTCCATAACTTCAAGAGTCTGGCAAGTAATTAGACAATCTAAAATATTCTTTGACCAGTGTTAATCAACCTCGGCAGCCATTCTGGTGCCACAGTGTGCAATGCCAAGCCAGTTATTTTCCTTATCAATCCCATAAGGATTTAGACCAGGATGCATAAACAAAGAAGCAAGGAGAAAGGAGGTGGAGCTGGGAGACGGGTGGACCCCTGAGGACAGCGGTGTTCAAACACCATTTAGAAAAGGATTAGCAATATCAGCTCCTGGAGAGGGAAAGCCACAAAAATGCCACGCATTAAAGGTTTTGAAAAAGATTTTTTCATAGCTTCCCCTCCACCTCTCCCATTCAACCTACTGTAGACTTTGCAACTCTAATCTACTGAGTGGCTTACCTCCAAGTCTCTCAACTGTGATTTGGCTTCTGTGTATAAGACAGAGGATGCCATTGTTCTCCATACATTGTTGCAAGTATTCTTCCTTGCCCCAACACTTTGAAATATAAATCAGCTAAAGTTAAAGGGTGTTTCGAAACAATAGTCGTTGTACTCTTTGTACAGTAGTTAGGCCCTCTTTTTACTTACAATAATGAAATGTCAGTGAGAGTAGACTGAGAATAATGAAACTACAGGAGGAATAAATCCCAATCGAAAAGCCTGGAGAGCTTCTAAAATAAGTGAATCTAGGCATGGAGGCAGAGGCAAGTGTTTCTGAGACTCAGTCTTACTGTACCACCCTTCCATCCTTAGCAGAGTTGTGGGAAAAAGCGACAATTTGTTCATAAAAAATATTAATGTTTTGAAACACTGTGACATATTTTTATGTCTTTTTCTGTTATTGAAATAGGAAAAAGGAAAGTAGGAGAACAAGAGAAAATGATATGGAAGAGAAAAAAGGATTAGAGAAAGTAAACAACCCCTCTGATTTCCAAAGAGGCCATTTTTCACGGGGAGAAAAGCTGAGAGGGAAATATTCTGCCACACTCTGTTAATTAGCTGCTTTTATAGTCACAGCCTGTTAGTCTCAGCTATTTCGACCAGCATTATCAACATGTGGGCAGAGCTGCACAGACCATGTGGCAGTGCTACAGAATTGCCAAATCTTTTGTTATTAGGCTAAAGTCTTCTAAACAGGGGCAATGAAGGGTGAAAAGAGAGCAGAAGACAGCAGAATGGAGTGGATATTCCTGCAGTTCCCAGGCTGCAGTCCTGTGGAGCAGAGGGCACCTGATCAGCCATGGATGCCCGCCACGTGTCCTCTTAGACAGCACACAAACCCTTTCCTCCTGTTTTTGCTACAAGGCCTCATTTCTGTAGATTTGTTAGAAATGGCAGTTAGGGAGCTGAAGATGGCCACATGGGTAAAAGCCTGGATGTATGCAATACCCTTTAGCCAGTTTGTTGGCCTGTAGCTATGTTCTAATCTTCACAGCGGTATGGCCACAGCAGATTTGGCACTCTGATGGTGGTCCACATTCTTATCAATGACCAGTCAATGTGAACAGATTAAGATGTGACTAAAGACCTTAACCAAGAAGGATATTTAGAACTAGCGATCCTTCCCTTTCTTTTAGTTTTTGTATAAATGTATATGCCTGGTGAAAAATACCAGATAGAAAGCTGTGATTTAACTCTTCATGTTGTTCTCCTCCTTATGTCAGTGAGGTATCAGATCTGAAAAGTAGTGACTTTCACTCACCCTCGTTAGACTTTTCTAAGGAATGGAAACAGTCATTGGTGAAGCACTACATTAACACTGCCTCTAGGACAAAACTGTATGTCTCTGAGGGCTCCCCAAAATGGAGCAAGAAAGCAAGCCAGATTAATGAGAGACACCAGGATATAAAGATGCCTTGGGCCAAAATAACATCATTTTGTAGTGATTCATTCCTAGATACCAAAATGTGCTTTCCAAAGCATAATTTGGAGTGTTTCTTGACAAAGAAGCTACATACACTGAAGTGTGTTTAAGTTTGGCACCTATAGTAAGTATTTAAATGACTGAAGTCAAACTTCCCCAACACGCAGTGGTTAAGAGAGAGCATCCCTACTCCACAGCACACACTGCTTTCTCACAATGGTCCATGTTTCATAGATTTCTCTTCTGAGGTTTAGCAGTGGCTCTCTGTTGGCAATAGCTAAACACAACCCATCTTCTGTGTTGCAGAAGTCCACATAAACCCATACTCAGTACAATCACTTATTTTTTGTGTGAGAACTTATCTCCTTCACCAAAGCCAGTTATTTATGACTTATGAATAAGACTCTGCTTGCCAAAAGAAAAAAGCCAAACTCCAGCTTGCCTGGCAACAAGCCTATAATTATTCAGAGCTTGGTGTGGGTGTGGTGAATCAGTGAAGCGTACTCCTTGTATTTATTTAACAAATAAGTATACCTCTAGCACATTTGGCCGCCAACTTGTGATGATATTGAAATTTGTTACTGAAATAACTCATGCTGCCTAAGGAAAGGCACAAAGAGATCAAACAAATTTGAACTGTGCTGCCCTTGCACATTATTGCTCCAAGCTTTTGTGTTCCAGATTTCTTTTGGGGGGAAAAAGGCTCATGCTCATGCACAAAGATGTAATCTTAGAGTAAACCTGCTTGCTCTTAAGTCAGGGTGAGCTACTTTTCACATCAAGCAGCTAGAGCCCAGGAGTAGAGCGGTAGCCATGGGGCACTGCAAGGCACACCATGCAGACAGCACCATCACTGCCACTGCTACAGAATAAAATGAACTTGCTTTTGATTTCATGAGGTTCCTCTTGGTTTCTTCAACTCCTTCTGTCTCCCACAAAATTTTCAGGATTCCTCTTTCAAAACACCTCATTTTCATAGTTTAGCTTCATTTGGCAGCCTGCATCAGGGGGCCAGAGATAATCTTTTAAGCTTCCTGGTTAGTCCTAGCCCATAAACAATCAGAGATGTCTTTGTTGGGCCATACAAAATGTTATTAACATATAAGTACACTAAAATATAGAACAGAACTGCTAAGTTTCTTTTACCAAGCCAGCAATGTCATTTGCATAATACGCCCACACAGAAACTGTAGATGTACATGCTGTGTAGATAGGGTGTGCAAAAAAGAACAAATCCCTATTTATGCATTGACTAATGCAGTGGTGTTCATGATTGTCAGATAGGTGAATCAGACATATGAGTGCAAGTATTATTTAAGTAGGTGTTCTGTGTCTGTCTTTATTAACCGATCATGTGCTGTTCCAGTTCATTAAACTTTAACCCATTAAACTTGTTGGGGAAAATTCCTCAGTCACCCCCTCACAGATACTGGGGATAGAACAGTTCTTAAGATGTACTGGCAATACCTACATAGGTGGGAGGGAAGGAGTGGTAGGAAAGCATGATCTTAGCCCATCCTGCACTTTGGCAATAGATCCTCCTAAGCCTCAGACAGAAATTCTACCAACTTCTTAAAGTAGTTGTAAAAAAAATATACTTTTGAATTGGGAATCAATTAAAGCCCCCAGGCAACACAGCACTAATGATACCTGACGCAATTCTCTTACAGAAAGATTATCTATTGAGCACATATGATTTTCCTTTTTTAGAATATTTTAACAAGGAAAGTCTTTGGAACATTCAGAAGCCGTAACTCTTGAGCCTGATCCATTTCTCAGTTTCAGTCCATGGCAAAATGCACATTGCCTTTAGTGGGACTTACAGCTCTGACTTCCAGTCTCTGTCACATTGAGCTGCTATAATTCAAGATGCAACCAACTTTAGAGGTTTCCCTGCCCCTCTGCTATGATCACATGTAACAATCAATGTTGTTCACAGTCATCTGATCTCGGGGCTCTGATTAAGAGAGTTTCTGTCAGGTAGTGAAGATGTAGAGTTTTGGTGCCTAGCTGCTTGTCCCAGTGTCTTAGAGTTAATGGTTTCCTCAGGCGCAGAACTGGCAGAACAGGTAGGCTGTCCTCCGCTCAGCTGTCCAAGTTCACCATTCAGAACATTAATTTAATACAAATTCAGTCATTCATTGTTTAAATAGACTGAACTGTACCAGCTGAGGAACAATCACAACATCATTAGGGGCTCCTCTGCTCTAACGTTTTGCTGTTTGTAATATTGGAAATATACAGCTACAAAGTCACACTGCAGAATTGTTTTATTGCCTAGCCAGGTTCAGTCTGAATTTTAATATAGACAAGGCTTTAGCTCTGTTTTTGACACCTCATTTCAATTGAGGCTCCCTAACTAGCTATTCTAGTTTAAGTCTAAGGGACTTATCATTCTGAGAAAGCTACTCAAGCTAATCAAACATGCCATTTATTGTACCCAAAATGGCTATATATTCTCTATTCTATTTCAGTAATGTGCCTGTTCAGAGTTTTATTACACTTCTTTATTCCTTATTATCTTCTTCTTCCTTCCCACCATCTGCAGTAGCTGAAATAGATATCAGGGACATAGTACAGATATTAAAGGCAATGCACAGTAGTTGGGATTTCTATCTTCTCCTATAGGCTAGCCAGTTATTTGAACGGTTTTTTAGTGCCAGTGAGAGGTAACTTTGTTTTCACATTCATCCTAGCAGACACCATTTGTACACTGTCCATTTGCAGAGGTTGGAACACAGCTGCAGGATGGTCTCTGCCTCCCTTGGTCTTGCAGCGTGGCTTGTCTGCCCGTTTCTCAAAAGCGTTTCAGAAACTCCTAAGTGCATTGGTGAGAATAGGGCTGTTGGGCTTTCTGGACCCACAGCTGAATGGGTTAAGTGACTTCAAGTTCTTCTTTTCTCCCACTTCTCTTCTCTGTTTCTTTTTCCATGGGAGATTACAGGTGGTACAGATACATTTGGGAGGTGAAGTGATAAAAATACGAATAAGATAAACCAGTCGAACAATACTGTCCTGGTTGAAAACAACTGGCCATTGTTTCACACTTCTCTGCTTTCTTATCTCACAAGAAAAATACCTGTGGTTCTCAAAGCACATTTTAAACAGGAGGGAAAGAGTGAGGTCAGGACTACAGCGGAGACTTCTGCTGGCAAAACTACATCCAACAGGAGTGTGAAGAATGGTGTTCCCTGACAGACACAACTGTGTTGGCAAAGAACTCCTATGTAGGTATGCTTAGATGACCAAAACTACACTTTCTCTCTCTAATTTTAATCACAAAGTTCCTGACAAAACTGGACATGCATTAGTGCTTAGAAGTACTGTACTGTTCTCACGAATGGACTTACCAGGAGGACCAAGGTGGTTGTCACCCAGTCTAGTGTCACCAGAGAGCTGAGTTGCCCCAGGATGATACCTGTTAACCACCCCTGGACAGGTGTAGAGGTCACAGCAGGCAGAACTGGGCTGCAAACGCTCCCCGAGGGAACATCGGGGTGTTCAGCTCACGTGGTTCTCCTTGTGAGACTTTGTAGGAAACAAAAGCTTCCTATATTTTATAGAAACTCTTTTCCTTCCTCCTGCTTTTTTCTCTTCTCCTTCTCCTCTCTGGAGAGCACTGTTCAGTATGAAATATGTCAGTCCTGTGCTATGTACAGGATACAAAAACATTTGCATCTTCACCTGTGCTTTAGGGAAAAGAAAAGAAAGAAAAACCATAATTATGACAAAATTCAGGTCTGAGCCTCCTTTGGAGGAACCTGACCGTAAACCTGGAGCAATGCCAGAGGGAGAGATGAGGCACATTTTTCTGAGATCCTGGGGTTGAGCTGAAGTCCTTGGGTAACTGTATCTTACATTTGTAAGGTTCTCGGAGGGATTTAACAGTGCAGTTTCCTCAGCACCACAGTTTAAATAAAGCCCCGTGGCTAGCCCCGGCTTCTACATTTTGTGACTCTCCTAACATCTATAAATAAAATAGTCAAAAGTTACTTTTATTTCAGTTGAAGTGCTGCAACTCAATCTGGGAGAAGGGCACACGTAACTCAGGAGAGAATTTATCACCACCTGGAGTGGTGACCTTGAGCATACATGGTTGGGGAACTTGATATGTTGCATGCTGTGCTCAGGCTGATATTAAGTGTAGCCTGGAACATCTCTCTGTCCACCCCAGGCCTCTGGGTCCCTGCCCGGCCCTGGCACTGCAGTGCTGCCCAGTGTCTCCAGAGGCTGGAGCTGTCCAGATCCCCTGGAGCACTGTGCCTTTGGGGCCAGGGAGTGGGACCTAGTGGCCAGGACCAGACCAGCCCTGCCATGGGCAGCCCCCAGCAGTGGGAGACCTCAGTCAGTGGCACCAGGACAGGTTTCCTCACAGGCCAGTAAACCATCCAAATCCTAAGCCATATAAAAGGACAGCTAAAACTCACAGTTATCTTTAACTTCCCTTTTGGCTCCTCAAGACAAACAAATTCAGATTAGGCTCTAATCATTGTTCAACTCTTGACTGAGCACCCAAATCATGTTAGAAACCACTCAGCCATCTAAAAACTGCCATACACAAGGCCTTGTGCCTGTCTTGCACAAAAATTTGTTTCCAGACAAATGAGTGTGCTGGTTATCTCAGAGCTTGTCTCAAGGGAAAATAGGAAGGAGTTAAAAATGAATCTGTTAACTCCATACCAGATGGACATTCTTGCTGTTCTCCTAAGGGCAGAAAATCAGGTTGGGCAACATGAGTGTCACTTCTGCTTCAAACAGAAGTGAAGCCTGAGCTTATTCGATAGACAAGTGGCTGGAAGAACGAGAGTTTCTTTGGAGCAAAAGCGCCTGTGCATTCAGAGAGCAAACAGCAGCCCAGGCTGCCAGGCACAGTGCCTGAGACTACAGCATATTATGGGTGACCTAAAATGAACAAAATATGGGTTGTACTTTTTCTGCTACATGCTTATATAATGAGCATTAATGCTGAATAAATAATGTAAGTCAAATACAACAAATTTTCTGACTACACTCTCATTATTTTTGTTCCCCTTGGTATTTGAAAAGCTACTACAATGTGGATAACTTAAGTGTCAGGTTTTCACATCTCTGAAGTGACAAGCAGCTGTCAAGCTCACAAGTCCAAATAAACCTTCATTTTAACAAATACATAAAGTCAGGGAGGCTCCAAGTAAATGTTTAGTATGTAAATACTCAGAGGCTTCAAAATCATGTACTTTATTAAACTGTGTACACACCTAGAAAGCATCACAGGTAACAAAGGAGCTCAGTTCTGGGCAAAGACAACAAAAGCTTTAGTATCCCAAATTAGTCATATGGTCTATTATCTGATCAGCTCTAAAGAAAGGCTGAAAGTTGCTGCCATTTTTTTATTGGATGTCTTTCTTTTTTCTTCTTTGTCACTCTCTTAGAAGTTCAGACCTTCGGTGAGGCTACGTCTATTCTAGTGTAATACCAAGGAGTGTTCCCAGGCACTGCAGCCCAACTGCCTACACAGTTAATCTGTTAGGTGTCTACACAGTTGGCCTTCAGCAGGGTTTGGCCCAGGCCCAGTAACTCTCCCAAGCAGCTTCTGGGCCTGGGCTTGAGAGTTAATGTAAGCCAGGAGCCATTCCACCCTGGGCACCCTGTTTTGGAGGCGAAGAGTTTAACACTTGGAGTGTAACCAGACTGCCAGTCAGCTCCAGGGCCAGAAAATAGTCCTGGGCATCTTTTATTTGCTATAATAGCTATAGCCCTAGAGTCTTTCATTCCCTAGAGTCTCTTTTCCTGGCCTCTCTTGACAGCAGTGATATTTTCCACACATGAAATGAGGCAGGAATTCACCCAAGGGTTTTTTTCGCAGTTGTGCTGAAGGCTGTAGCACTCAGCTCGCTTTAAACTCAGTGGTTTTCTGCTGGCAGGACATCAGTGCGAAGAGTGCTGCTCCCCAACGCACGTAGCCCTGACGTCAGCAGACAGGTACTAGGACCGAGCACAGCATGCAACTCGTGCTGGAGGCTTTCATCTTAAGCTTTGAAGAACAAACAAAAGATGGGGAAAAAAAAGAAAGCCTTGAAATTTCTCAGTTAAGCAGGATCTGCAGCTTAATATTTATCTCTTGGTATGAGACCAGAGGAGGTTGATTTACTTGTAAGTTGAATGCAAAGTCTATGCTTGGGGGAAGGGAGGGAACTGCTGCATATGGACATCTACCATGATCCCAGTGGTGAAACCACAGGTATTTCTTTCATTCACTAGAGCTCACCGAAAACTATATATAAGTATGTGAATATATAAATAATATGCAGTTCATACTTCAGGCTCTGCGCAATCAGTGCTCTCTCCAGCACAGTCAGGAACATCTGTAACTCAGCAACACTGATAAAAATATGAATTGCAATGAAACAAAAAGAAAAATCTACATGACTGTCTTTGAGGTTTGTGACTATAAAAACAAACATTTTCTTCCATCTTTGCAAAATCTAAAGTTTTAGGGGAAAATCTTTTTTTTTAAAAAAATGAGTCACTCTGTCCTTTAAAACTTCATAAACAGAAATAAACTTGATTAATAGTAACCACATGGCATGCAGCAAATTTTTTATATAAGGCTAAATATTTGGATTAAAGTGCTAGCACCTTAAGTGCTAGTCCTTAAGCACCCTTCAGCTCCAAGTCAGTGACAATTACTCCACACATCTTATACTACTTATATTTCCTTCCTGTACTACAGAATAGCAGCATCCCTGACCAAACTGTATATGCAGATAGTAGAGCCAGCTGCTAAGTGTCATCATCTTGCACCTCATTTTTCAAATCCAGTAAAAAAAAAAAAAAAAAAAAAAAAAGTTTCCTTCTGCTTCTCTCCCACTGTCTGAGAAGAGTAGCTTTTCCTCGACCCTCTGAGGCAGAGTGCAAGGGGACACCCATATTCTTATGCCAACCTTTTCAGTTTCATAAGGGATTCAGCCTTTGATATAGTCTGAAGATGGCCAGCACTGCCTGCTGCACTGGCCAGGCTCTGGGAATGTCCTTTGCCTCTGCAGGACTTTCAATCCATCTTCATGAAAGGCCCAAGAAGGTGGCACGTACAAAGAGGCTGATGGGCAGCCTTGTTGCTTCCTCAGCATAGGAAAAGCAGATTCTGCCTTTCCTCAGTCACCAACAGTTCAATTCTTTAGCTGCCTAAAATTTGGGTGCTTAATTCAAGCTAGTTATCCTACTGTTCCTCTACAGCCAATATATATATAGAGAAAGGCACTTCAGAGAGGCAATTCTTCCCACATTAGATATCTGCTTTAGGATGGGATCAATTGCCCTTTGAAGAAGGCTTTTTCTCTTCAGTGATTAAAAAGTAAGGTAGACAAGTAGCACAGACTAAACATTAAATTTTTGAAATGCAAAGTAAAGTAAATCTTATCCATGATCACATATCATATAACCTGACAGAAAAATTGGAGAGGCAGATGATGAAGAGGGAAAGTGTAGATCTATGAGGTATAAAAAAAAGAACTATCAGAAAAATAAATGTTTGGCATGCTATCCTTCCTGAGCTAAGGATGAGAAAAGAGTAGCCTAGGTTTTCATTGCCATATTTGCTAAAGGCTCAGCTTGCAACGTAATCTCCAGCCCAAACTAACCATCCAGCCTCATTAGGCATTTCTGACCTTTACATTAGAGAGGCCTGCAGAAAACAGAGCTCATGGAAAGCTCATCCCTAGGGCTCTGCTGACTTCTCTGGTGACTTACATGCCTTGTTTCCACTGCAGAATGCAATGGCAAGTTGGGTCTCTGATTTTCAGCTTTGCACTGTGGTGCACTGGTGTTTACTGACCAAATCACATCCAGGTGTAGCTAGGTTGTGCCAGGCAGGGAGTGAGCAAGGCCAGGCCCTCTGAATAGCTCATGTATACAGGAAGAGGAGTTTGAGAGATAGGTAATTACATCACGATCCCTAGGATGATTTACAACCAGGGTAACACCATCTTTGTCTCACTCCATTATTTTTATGACCTCAATAGACGTCCTACATTATTCATAAAATAAATGGAAAAGCAATTCTGTGAAGTAGGAAAGGCTTTTATGGTGGCATGACTGGATGGCCTATTCATCACAAGTTGATTTTGGAGTGATGAAATGGTGGGAGCAGGATTCATGTTACTGGAAATCTTACTGCAACAACCTGCTGTGGCATAAGTTGGGACTGGGTAGCGGACGCTGCCATCTCAACAGTTGTGGGAAAAATACCACTATGCTTCATTGGTGAGCAAAAATCCAACATGCTGTGAACATTGCATAAACACATACCTTCTTGGCAAATAAAAGTCTGTCTTTATCACACTCTGGAATTTTGTAGTATTTAAGTCTCCAGTTCATGTAGAAGGGTCTCTGATATTCCTTGCTGCTGACTAAAGCAAATCCAAAGCTGATTTTGTTTAGTTTTCCCATGCCTCAGTAGTCCCCCAAAGGTGTTTTTATTATTTTAAGTATTAGGCATGTGCATGGGAAAGAATTTTGTTAGTTCAGCTCGACCACTCCCTAGGAGTTTTCTTGGCTCTCTTGAGTCTCCTTACCCTCAGGCTGCTCATATTTTTCAGCAGATCCCACCAGTGGACTCAGCAGCTCCCCTCTTCTTCTTCTGCCTTTCAGTGTGAATCCAGGCAGAGCTGGGCACCCACCACTCTGACTGGGCAGTGAGAACCCATGGCATTTCACAAGGAAGGATCTGTACTTTTCAAGAACAGAAACTATCAGAATGAAACTCTTCATTAGGTGTAAAAGCCAGTACAAAGTTTGCATGCTATTTAGATCCTCAGCAGATGTCAAACTAGATCTCAACTGGTATGTAATTCATATACAGGCCTTGGGCTGGCCTTCTGCATATTAGTAAAATTCATTGCTTGCCCTTTATTCAAATACTCTGTTGCATGTTGGTTCTATGTCTGTGTGAATAATGACAATGCAGTGTAAAGATTCTCCCTACCTAAACAACGAGGAGATCATGATGCATTTTACATCATTTGAATTGCTCTTTCCAGCTCCTGAATCTGGAGTGGTAGGTAAGCCACCATGGAAGTAGCAGGCAGATAAACTCAAATGGGAAATGAATGCCGTGTTTCAACACAAAAGCATGTGTGGAGTAAAACTATCAAATAATTTGGGGGCAGGAGGACCAAAATGCTGTTTGGTAGTTTTTTAAGGTGTGCAAGAGTCTAACGTACTGTAGCTGGTTAAGAATAATGCAAGAGATGCTGTAGACAAACAGAATATTGAAAAACATTTTTTTCCTATTTGTATCTAATAGAGTTCTTATCATTGAATGCTATGCCTCAGTTTAGCAAAAAGTCTCATGCTGAGATTCCTTCCTGACTTCATTAGCTTGTCAGTTAAAAACAAGAAGTCAAAAATGCTCTCAGCTGCCCTGTTCTTTGTCTTAGCTGCCTGGGTTCACAACATTAGCGCTAAGAAATAACCCACTTTTGTTAAGCATGTCCAGGTGCTCTTTGCTCACAGGACTCCTGCTGTGACTTTATCTTTTGTTAGCATGAAGCCCAGGCTCTCACAAGGCTGAGCCAATCAGATCAGGCAGAACAAAGAATAAATGTGGGTGATGTGATGAAATGTAAGAGAGGACAGAAAAAGCTGGCAAGTCTGTGGACACTCTTCCTCTGGTGTCAGCAGGCAGAAAAATATCCATAAAGAATATCTTTAAAAGGAGGTGAAAAGAAGCAAAGAAATAAAAAGCTGAGTAGTGAGTTGTCATGGGCAAAATAGTCTCAATGCAGGGACTTAATTTAATTTATTGCTAATTTACACAAGCTTCCAACGAATGGGTATTGAGAAAGAACAACCAATTAAAAAAACATTTAAATAAACACTTTTTCTCTCCTTTCTCAAGCCCAGCTTCAGTCAAATACCTCTCCCCCCTCCGCTTCCTAGTCTTGACTTCACTTGTTGTCCCTGCAGGTTACACTCAGTTCCTCCCAATCCCTTCGGTGAAGCAATGAGCAGTGGATGGGGCTGGTGTGTAACAGTTTCTGTAAGAAGTAAGAAGCTTCTCCATGCTTCTTACTGGGATTGCTCCTCTCCCCTATAATTCTTGCTGTTGTGCCTGCCCTCAAGTGGGATGGCTGTTGCCTGCAGTACCTCAGGGTGTTCCCTTTTGGCATGGAGCCAAAATGGCAGTAGAAAGTGACCTGTTCTTCATATCTTCATCCTTAACAGCATGAAAGGTCTCCATCATCAAAGATAGAATATTAACAATAAACCCAGCTGATCTAGTAGAGGGTTGTTGTAACAAGATTTCCAGTAACCAATGACTTACTGTCTCTCTCCATGCAGACAAATGCTAGGACTGAGACTGTATGTTAACATGGTTAAGCACAGTACTTTCTAAATTTTGCACTGGGTGGACTTTCTCTGAGGTGTGTGGCACTACTCCCTGCAGTGCTGCAGCTGAGGCTGGAAATCACAAATGCATTAACAGCTGCAGCCAGCAGCTCCCAGCCTGGGAAAGAGTAAACAATCTAGTCAATTCTGAGTAGCAATAAGTGTTCTCACAGCCATGGACAGCCAAAAAGCCTGTGGTGAGCAGGAGGACCTCCAGCTGAAAATCCCAGTGTGATTTCACAGTCACTGGGAAAGTGTATTCTCAGGAAGACATACTCACCAGAAGGAGTTTTATGGAGAAAGTGTTCTTCAGTATGTCTGGCTTCTGAGTAGACCTTTTATGACAACCACATTCAGGCAGATATCACCAGGCGTTCCACTTGCTTACGGAAAATGTATTTTGTTGGAAGATACACTATGTTTTTGCTCGTTGTGGCTTAGGTAGTGGTATGGAGGCACTTTTGGTGGATGGGGAGAGGGCTAGGAGCCAAGAATTTGCTCCCTGCCTGCACTTTGAACAGGATGAATCCATGAAGCCATGTCCTTGGAAACTGAGGGTGCTTCGGGGTGGAGGGTACTGGAAGACAAGCTCACCTTGCATGTTACTTGGCCTTCTCCTTTGAGGAGTGCTGTAAAAACAGCAATATATACTTGAGTTTGTCTTCACCAGTGAAAACAGAATCAGACACGATGGGGAACATGAGGCAGAGATGCCTGAACTGTTAACTCAAATTCAGTACAGTGTAAATATTACTGGAGCACTTCCAGACGTGTAGTAGGACATCTGTGTATTTCTGCAAACAGCCAGGCCCACTCTGTGCCTGGCTCTGTGCTCTCTCACAGCCTAGGAATCTAGCCCTCATGGGAAGGCAGCCTGCAAAGATGTGCAACCACTCAGCTGAGGAGCAACTGGATGAAGAGAGGTGTCAGAAGGAGAGGAACAATAGCAGTATTCAGTCATAACCAATATGGTTTATAACTGCTGAACTAGAGATGAAAGGGCTTATTATAGATGTGTCTTAGGTTATTCACGGACCGAAGAAGAATCTAGGCCATAGTTAGACGATATAGTAAATGCAGCTTTAGGGCTCCCAGTAGATCAAAAATGCTGCATCCTCATACCGTAAAAAAAACAATCTGGGATAAAGTCATTCTTTGTTCAGCAAGTGACAACAGTTATCTCTACACTATCCAGGTGAACACCACATCAGGTATCTTTGGGCCTTTCACAGCCAGCATAAGTTCTCTTCTGTTTGCTCTGGCTAACTAGATAGCAAGCAATCATTTGCCCCTTTCTGATTCAGATGAAATTTGTTTCACTTGGTGATCTAGCAGCACATGGAGCCAGTGCTAATGATAATGAAATTCTGACCTGAAATCCTTTGTAAGGCTCTATCTGTGTTAATGAAATCTCTTGAGCAAAACAAACGCTATCATGGATCCAAAATTATTCTAAAAGGGTCACCAAACATTCAGCTACATGAAAACTAAGAGGAAAAGTAAGTTTAAAGTAGCAAGAAGTACTATATCTACCATCCAGCTGTCTCATTAATACTAACAGTTTTGCAGGCACATGGCACAGTAATTTGTCTCTTCAGGTGCTGTGTGAAAGCAAGATATAAAGAATCCCTAGAACAAGACCACAGGGGGGAAATAGTAGAACTGACAATGCATAATATCATGTTTACAAAGTAAACAAACTGGAGAGACAAAAGCAAATCTTCTCTCAAATGTTCAGTTAAAAGAGCCTTGTGTATAGCATGCAGCTATAGCACCAGCATAGCACAGATGGGATAGAGAGATTTGAAACTCATGATGTTCCTTTAAAGGCTTTACCACATGCTAATGGAGCACTAGCCATTTTAAAATTCTGGTTTAGGAACAAATATTCCTAAATATGCACTAGACTACCAGCAAGCAAAGACCTGTCACTAAATCTATTTCCAGCAGTCACACCAAGGAGTAATTCATCCTTGGTGCTCACTGCCATCGATATGATGCTTCACCTCAGTCACCGAGTTGTAACATCTGAGAATCACTGTCACCTATCAGAGGCAGATTGAACCTGCAGCCTCAGGAGCTAGCAACTATAAGCAAGCTATGGAAACATTCACCAATAATTTATCCTGAAGAAGAAGCTTTCTGGAGCAAACACACAGGAGATTGTAGGACTTCTGCTCCTTGCCAGAAGCATCTGCTAAAGAATGCAGGCTGCGTCATGCAACTTTACTATGCCTAATACAGATGACATTTGATTTTTTTCTGTATGTAGAAGAAACACTAATAACTGATCCATGTGAACACTTTGTGTTTTAATTAGATGAGCATGAATAGTATTAAAACTCGGGCTGCTAATACATCCAGTAAACAGAATCTCCACACCATTGAGCCTCCAACTACGTCAGCATGCTACAGAGATGTGAAAGCTGTGTCTTGAATTATTTACTCGGTAAAGTTGCCATCTGGCCTCTTCTTAATCAAAGATGAACCAGCGTTGCCTCTGCTAAAGCTCTGCCCATAAGAGGAGGTAAGGTGAGAAACCCATGCCTGCACACATACGTGCACTCACACTTACTAAACCTTGCAGTGAGAAGTTGTCTTCAGTGCCATTTTGTCTTCTTTGGTCTTGTTTTTTCCCCACAGAAGACTTGCAGTTATATCCAGAACTAGCACCTTGCAGTAAATAAGCAGGCTGCTTCAGCATGAATAGGGACTCTGGGGGCAACAGTGCAATGCTGTGGTGCTATTATTTAGAGTGGTAAGCTGCCAAGACAGAAAAAGAGAGAAAGAAGGATTGAGAAAGACAGACCGTTGTTTCACAATGTAAGGTCAGCTGGTGCTCCAGTTGTCCCAGGTGTTAACCTCCGATAGAAGGGCCTGGCCAAGACTGCCTGGATGCACTGTCCTAAAAGACTGCATGAAATTATACTCAAGACATTCAACACTAAGCCCATTCATCTCCCAAGACATGGAAAATTCAATCTTGGATCAGAATTTTGCTTCATTTTATTGGCAATATACCCTGAAGTATGAACCTCCCAGCTCTCACACAAAGGTCTGGAGCATTTTGGTTTCAGAGGGGCGGGTGAAGGCGGAGTTGAGGGGAGGATTATGCCTTGCTGTTGTTCTGTTGAAAGTAGGTTTGTTTCTGTCTCATAAAGTATGCAAGAATTTTCGCATGCTCTGCCCTGGCCAGCCCCGAACAGCATGCTTTGCGCATTAGCAGCTGATGCTGGAATGTGGCGTTCCCAGGGCAACTATTAACCCCCTATTGAGCCCGGCCAACCCCTCGCTATTGTGCACCCTTGGACTGAAGGCTGCTTTGTTGGATGATGTAATGTGATGTATGCAAACTAAGCGTGGGGCACAAATGGCACTTGGAAACTGTTCCCTGACTTCAAAGGATGGGCTGTGTGACTCCCACTAAGGCTGCGTAGCTCAGGCCCGCACCTTTGCTAGCATATTTCAAGGGATCTCCCACTCTGCTGTTACTACCACTGCTAGCCCCCGGCAGAGGCCTGGCAGGAGCTCTGTGGTGGGCAGGACCCAGGTGATGCTATCAGTATGTTATCCTACCTCCCCCATCCATGTGCCCCCACTGGAACCTCTGGGACACAATAAAATTTTTAGAAGCTTTTTCAGAATATTTTTCATTTTTGTTATTTGAGTTTGGGATGGAAGAACCTGCTGTACATCAAGAGAGAGGAATTGTCCTTTCAGACTGGTACCCCAGCTACAGACACAGCTGAATTCTTACCCATTGCGTTTCATAATTTAGCTAAGTCTGCAGCACTGCATCCTCAAGAGACACGGCTTGATATTGATTAGAGGCTTTGGCTGCAGGGAGCCAAGACTTAATGTAGATCTAATGCTATGTTAATATTAAAAATACATTATTCTTGTCCCTGAAGCTTTGCCGGGTTCTACAGGTAATGAATACTGAGAGATGAATTGGAGGTTTGCCATGAGTTTCAAAAAGAAAAAGCAATGTTGTTCTTACCTTTTAAAGTCCATTTATTAGTTGGCTCTCTAAACTCGGTTACATAAAATACAAAAATAGGGCATATCAGACTAATCAATTCCTTAACAACAATTTGAGTTTAATGAAAATCTCAGCATCAGACCACTTGCAATAACATGCCAGACTGACAGAGAAACAACAGAAATATATTTGTTCTGCAAGCATAATTTCACTTCTGAAAAAAAAAATGGTGGAGGTATGCAACATTCAGAACAGTCATTACAGTGCAGTTTAGGTTTTGAAACAGCAAACCAATAGTAACTCCAGCTAGCACAGTGAAAACTGTGGTCTCCTGCCTGAGAAAGTACCCCAATTCTATTCTATGTGCAGACTGCACACTGCTTTAATACTGACATTTTGCCCTACTTCTTTTTTGGTTCAGTTTTTCAAAGATACATAGAGGATTTGAAGATGCATATAGGCATCTTTGAGTTTAAGTAACTAACATTTTGTGGCGTGTTTCTCAGTATGTATCCATCCATATCTTTATATCTTTAGGCATCCTGACTTTATCAAATGATCTCAGAGATTTCCTGTAGTACTTCTGTGAGGTAGGCAAGTTAAGTACAGCTGTGACATTTTTACCCAGTGCAAAATCGATGTGCAAATTGCCTAGTATTTTGGTCATATATCAGTATCAATGACAAAACTGGGACATGAAGCTCATGGATGCAGAAGGAGAACTCCCTTTGCTTTCAAGAGAGCCAGGGCTGAGGTTCCTCCCCCTGCTTCCTAGCTCACCTGCCATGAGGGAAGGTGATTTCAAGATTATGTAGTACTTCTGACAAGAACAAAAACTGAATTACTCTGTTCTGTGAATTTCGATTAAATGAAACAACAAACAAACACATAGTTGAAAGACAAGAAATTCAAAGACAAACTCTTAAAACAACCTTAAAATGTGGGATAGAAAGTGAATATAAAGCATATAAGCTGAAGTCTGCCAATGTGTCCCCATCAAAATTGCAGCAGGAGACTTCTCATTCAGTTATCCATCTCCCAAAAATGAAGCTGACGGGAAACTTCCTGACCTGCTCTAGTGAGACCCAATCCTCTTTCCCTTAAGGTTACACAAAGCTCCCATTACTTTCAGTGGGAACAGCTTAGCAGTTCTAGTAGCGTGAATGGATGCATTATAATGTCAGTAATAACAAATGTCATGCACATTCCATGATTAGCTAGAAAAAATGATTCTAGGGTTAAATAGGCATGTCTCATTCAGATGCATGTCACTGAGGCAGGCCCATCACCTAGGTACTGGATACCATCTCTCCCTTTTTCTCCCTGTCCTATTGCTAAACATGCTAATCCTGCGCAGCAACCAAACATCATTATTGCAGGCTTGTCCAAAAATTATGCAGAGACAATTAGCCTCATTGAAAAAGGTATCAAAGACCTCACAGTATCATTCATCTGTCCCTCAGTGCACACGCACACACACAGGCATCCAAGGGATTTTAAACATAGTTAAGGACAGTGTTTTCATTAGTCCACTGTGAATGGCAGTGACTTCATGCATTAAAAACTCTGCACCTCCCCCCGTGGTGTAATGCCTGTGCCCTTAGCTGAATGGCTTCACTGCAGCTTTTTGTCCTGTAAGGCTAAGAGAGAGATAGTCAACAGTCCAAAGAGAGATTGCAACTGAACATGCCGTACTATGATCAGGCTAGAAGAATCTATTGATTGCAAAAAGCAGGTGATAGCATCTAGTCAAAATAAATACAGGGATAAATCAAGCACTTCTAGGCAGAAGGCATGGAAAGTGGGAAAGAAAAACTTCTATTTTAGCTTCTGCTAGGGTATAAGTAGTCAGCAACTGTGTGAGTTTGTATTTCCAGACTGCTTTACTAATGTTAACATTCATAGCGCTTCTGATGGGTAGAAATACCATCCTCTGTCTTTCTTCTATGTTGTAACTGTAGGGTAGAGAAGCATTCATGACAATGTTCCCATTTATAACTCTCAGCATCCATACAGAATGTGGTGCAGATAGGGTAGATGTTAAGTAAGTGATCCACATGTTTGCAGAAAATGGTGCAAGTGTGTGCTATGGCTGTAAGGTTTCTGCAAGCATTTCCATATGAACTGACATTATTAATAAGTATTGTTTATTTTAAAAACACTATTAATCTATTTGGTATTTATAGCTACAGTGCATATATCCTTATGTCTATACTTTTACATTCTTGTTCACATGTATATTCACACGCATAGTGCATATTTATTCCAAATGCTGTGATATGGTAATGAGTCTTTAGACCATCACAGTCTGTGTTATTGCACAGTGATACTGCAGTGGTGAATCTGTATACTGAATGAGACACTAAATTGCTTCTCACTTTATCTCTCAGAGAATTTGTAAACAGAGATGCAGAAAAAGCCCGTAACTCTGGAAAAGCAATTACAGTTGTAATTTTTATTAGAAGACTTGGCAGAAACACCATAGATCAACTAAGCTATGGGAGCTGAACTCCCAAGATCAGCTGATGATTCTCTGCAAACGTACTGAAGAGCCTCTGGGCCCTACTGAAGAGTTTCTAAGCCCAAATGCTTACCTGCTCTTCCCATCTGTAAGAGCTATTATTGCTCCACAACAGTATGTCTCTGAACCACTGAGGATGCACCAGTTTCAGTGCTACTGTCTTCAGACAGGATTTACCAACAGCCTGATCTAAAATTGATGGCAGTATAGAGAAGCACAGCCATTCTTCAGCTCTTAAGTTTGCTTGAAAATACAAACCGAAACTCTCCCAAGTTCCCTTATTAAAAACATTTATATGCTATGAAATAATTTCTACTACCTAAAGACTACTACCCTCCCCTTAACAACTCCTTTTTTAAGAGCCCACTAAACCACTCTGAAGTATACAGTGGCAGTGTACAGCCTTTAGGAATCTGCTCTTGTTAATAATTATACTACACATGGTTTCCTAAAGGTGGTGCTGTAGCCAAAACGCAGCCCATAGGTAGGCAGCAGAAACCAAGGCAAAGTAACTGTTCTTCTAATAAAGAATGATTACTGCCTTCAAGCGTAATGCTTTTGACAGGCTGGTCTAAACTCTTGTTGAGGTCATAAGGTTAATCTCACAGCAGCCGCAGGCCCCCTTACTGCTGAGCGTGAACAATATGGTTAACATTTTTGGAACGGAGTTAAATTTCTTTGTCATTCCTAGCCTACACCTGACAGAAGAAGCCTTCTTCTCTGCTTTCATAAGCTGCCATCTGGAAGATAACAACTGCTTATCTAGCCTGTTGATCTCTTCTTCAATTGCTATGATTGTTTCCCACTGCTGACCAAAGGACCAGAAAACAGAGGTTATGCACCTGAAATAAACTCCAGGCTTTCCTGAGGCTAATTCCTTCAGATACTAATGTGACTGCAAAAAACAGGAATGTGTGACACAGCAAAGAGCTCTCAATAACAGCGACATTCCTCAGACTCATCACCATAACCATCACTGCTCTCATTCCTGGGCTGCTGAGTAAATGCAAATAAATTTTGACATTGCCTTTTGTTCACTACCTCGCTGTGTATTTGGCTTCACTAACTGGTTTATCCTAACATAAGACTAAGAGTAGGTTAATACAGGGTAGATGATGTCATTTCACTTGTGTCCCAACAAAGAGTAAATTGTACTTTGCCTGAGCACCCACAGTGATGGCACAGTATTGTTACGTTTGGTAAATTAGTATCAGCACAGAGTTACTGCCAGTTTCCATAAGGGATCCAGTTGTCCTCATGAGGGCTTATGTCCCATGCACGGGGAATTCTTTCAATCCAAGTATTCAGATTCAATAATGAAATCCCTAAACTGAGTCCTTGCAAGTGATGTCTACAGCTCTAAACCTTACTAAATGTACATGAGTCAGCATACCTTCTTGGAGTCAAGCAGGCTTCTCCTTGTCCCCCAAATTTCTGTCAGGAGCTTGAAGGCTTCATGAACAGGATTTCATATCCAAACCCCTCTCTTATCCTACCCACAATTAACCAACATACTCCAAATTTCCATTCCTAGTAGTACAGACCAAATATTTAAGGGCCAGATCCACAAAACTGATCCCTTATTTGCATGACCAAATTCATTTACATTACTGACAGTAAGTGCCTACATAGTAATGGTAATCTGGACTACTGAGGGCTACTTATGCTGTCTTATTTTAGGCTACACAACCTATACAGTCACAGAAGGGACACAGGACTTCTAGGGCCAGTCAGAGGTAGGATTTTTGGTTTCCTTCTCAAATTGGCTTATGTTGCCCTTCAAGAGGAAGAGGAAAAGGAATGAGCTGAGGAAAGGAGGTACAATTGGAACCCCCAAACTCTTCCAGAAAAGAAGAGGCATGATATGAACAGTTTGAGAACCGCCAGTCTAAAGTAGCATCTTTGTCAATTCTGTTAGGAATGTAGACAGACTAACATGCTGAAGAGCTGGGCAGAGAGGAATCTCATGAGGTTCAACAAGGGCAAGTGCAGAGTCCTGCAGCTAGGGAGAAATAACCCTAGGCACCAGTAGAAGCTGGGGGATGACCTGCTGGAGAGCAGGTCTGCAGAGAAGGACCTGGGAGTGCTGGTGGATGACAAGTTGACCATGAGGCAACAATGTGCCCTTGTGGCCAGGAAGGCCAATGGGATCCTGGGGTGCATTAGAAAGAGTGTTGCCAGCAGGCTGAGGGAGGTGATCCTGCCCCTCTACTCAGCCCTGCAGAGGCCTCATCTCGAGTACTGTGTCCAGTTCTGGGCTCCCCAGTACAAGAGAGACATGGAGCTACTGGAGAGAGCGTAGGGCAACGAAGATGATCAGAGGGCTGCAGCATCTGCCCCATGAGGAACAGCTGCGAGAGCTGGGCCTCTTCAGCCTGGGGAAGAGAAGACCTAGGGAGGATCTTATCAATGTGGATAAGTACCTGAAGGGAGGGTGTCAAGAGGATGGGGACAAACTCTTTTCAGTTGTCCCATGTGACAGGACAAGAGGCAATGGGCAAAAACTGAAGCACAGGAAGTTCCACCTGACCGTGAGGGGGAATTCCTTCACTGTGAGAGTGACAGAGCACTGGACCAGGTTGCCCAGAGAGGTTGTGGAGTCTCCTTCTCTGGAGCTATTCAAGGTCTGCCTGAATGCAACCCTGTCTAACATGTTCTAGGTGACCCTGCTTGAGCAGGGAGGTTGGACTAGATGATCTCCAGAGATCCCTTCCAACCTTACTGATTCTATGATTCTAACAAAATTTCAAGTTACCCTGGCTGTCCACTCCCATCTTCCTGCTTCAGATCAGATCTAGCAAGCATGCAATTGCCCAGCAATTTAAGCCTTTTCTTTCTGTGGGCTAACAGCACTGATTTAACAGTGGATTTCTGCTGAAAACTTCATTTGCCACTGCAACATCTCTCACTGTACCCATCCCTCTCCATATTCTATTGGGTAATCATCTTGAAGCAAGGTACTCCAATTCAGCTGGCTGACAGAGAGAAAAATAGTTCATTTTGTCACGAGGTTAGTCTCCTGCTGAGCAGACAAATGGACCAATTCACTCTGCAGCTGTAGATTGCACACCAAAGAAGCAACAGAAGTGTACAACAGAGAAAGAAAGAGGAGTAGAACATTCCTTTTGGCCAGATCAGCTTAGATGTAACCTGAAACCATACCATAAATCAGGTGCCTAAATGCAGGTGGCAGGAATTTGGCCCCTTGCCACCCAGGAGCAATGCTTGGATCGTTTGGCAGTGACATGCTCAGCAGTAAGCTGTGCTGTTTGCCTCCTCAGCAGGTCATGACACTCCTGCTTTCAGGTGACTTGTGGACAACACCAAATAGCAATCTTTATCATGGGCATCCAAGCTTCCCTCCTCTTCTGAGATGTAGGACATGCCTGGATGCATGCACATGTGTATTCATGCATTTAGTAGGATGGATGGATTTAGTTCAAATTATTTGGGAAAGACTATTTTCTTTTTCACAGAGGGGAGCACAGGGAGAAGAGTCAATAGCAAATCATAGTCCATCTCATGGACTGATAATAGAGAATTCAATATAATTCACAATTCAAATACTAATCATACAAGAATGCAGTAGGTATCTGAAAGAACATTACATGTACTACTTCAAGGTCTGCAGTTGTCCCATACTTGTCGTATGATTGAGGAGGTGACAAAGGTATCTGTATTTGCTTGAAAGTACTTAGGCAACTTATTTTTGTTCCTGTAAAGTTGCACTGTAGCAAATCAAAAACAAATGTACAGGTTCACACAACTGTCATATGTCTTATAATTGGAAATTAATACCTATTTCTGCTTTCCTTATAATTCAACACAAAAATCAATGAAGAAAGTATCTGTCATCTAAAACCAAGCCAAAGTGAAAAAATAAGGGAGTGGGGTGCATTACGCATCTATGCACCTTGCTCTGACATTTCTCAATGACCAGGAAGAGAGTCCACAGCCTGAGATACCTGGCTGTCCATGCTCTGACCTTCGCTTCATTGAGCAGCTTCCTTACTTACTTGCCTCAGCCAAGCACTATGTTCAGAAACCGCTGTATTAAATGAGAATGAGACGTGACCCCAAGGAACTCTATTCCATCCAAGCAGGGTATCCCTCTGCTAGAGGTCAGCTTTACCACAGGAGATGGTAAGGGATAACTAAAAATTGCATTACCTGCCAGGAGATGAGTATTTTCTTTGCCACTGCAGTGGAAGAAATTGAACCAGCTATTTTAAAAAGCAGGACTAATCACTCAGTTCTTTATGGAATCACTTCCAAGAAGCTGTGGACATCTTCCTACATACAAGCAAAAAAAAAAAAAAAAAAAAAAAAAAAAAAAAAAAAAAAAAACTCAACTTTGAACTAGAAGATAAAAAGTAATAAAGTAATTAGTACCAGTGAAAGCTTTTTATGAGACATGTGCTATATATGAAGAATTAGAGAACACTTCTTACTTTTTAAACTTTTTAAACACATTTTTAAAGCAACTCTAAGGGAATCTGGCTTATGTTATGACTTAGGTTTCTTGACTTTATTTGACATATGAGGACAAAAGAAGATAATGTTGGTATTAAAGATGGCAAGATTTATTCAAAACTGAAGATAGTGAGCCGTGCTTGCAGTCACTGCAGATTAGTAACCCTTGTGTGTACACTTTTTATTACTTCAGGCTTTTCTCCATTTCTCACTCTTCATCTCCAGCTTTTACCTTGTATTTGCCTGACTTGAAGTAATGTCATTTCTAAAGGACAGAAACCAATCTTACAGAGGATAATGTTTCATAGCCACATTCTTTATCTACAAGGGGCTTTCAGTGCTCAAGACCTGTTATATTTATGAGATACCTCACTTGTTTTTGTAACTTGATGAAATGTTTATAATGTGATGAAATGGCTTTCACTTCAGAAATCCTTTAAGGAGGAAATTTGCAACAGATACTTTAACACCTCCAGGCAGCCCCTAAAACAATTGCAGTTTGGTGAAATGTGATTAGATGTCTTGATGTAAGCTTCCAAATCAAGAACATTCTTCAGGAACAAGTCAGCTGTTCTTCTTTGGGAATGACAAGTTGATACATTCATTTCCAAGTAAATTGTTTCATTAAGGCACTAAGGGACCCACCATCTCCTCCAGAGCCAAGACAAAAACACAAATATGCAGAAGTTATTATTACAGGCAAGCAAGACTCTGACCTGAAAGATGTTATTGGTGATGCAGAAAGGCAGGGCTCTGCAGGTGGGGAGGAAGAGAAATAAGAAGAGGCTGTGTGGAGCTTCTGGAGTAAGTTTACCTTAGACCTCAATTTGCAAGGTTGAGAGTGAGGCCTGATTCACTGTATCCTGATGAATCCCACCCAACTGGGTATGGGTATGAAAGAGGAAAAAGGCTTAGTTGCTTCCTTCATTGATTTACTTCAAAGGATGCCCTCTGGGTGAAACACACCCCACATTTAAGGCATTTCTGTCTCTGCTTACACAGCATCTTTCCTAATACCACTTCCTCTATGGGCAGACACTATGTAATACTCTTCCCAGTAACCTGTCTTGACTTTCCACAGGAGCTGGGAATTCATTTGAATCCCTTGCTTAGTGCACAGGTAATGTGATGAGGAAGGAAATGGATGCGAGCTCCACACCTTAGTAATTTTATTCCAAAGATACAGGAAAGAACGAGAGTATTTATGGAATTAATCTGTGCAGGAGAGATCAGAGTACAGGAGAAGGTAGTTGCTTGTGAATTCCAATAAGTTTTTAAGTCATACAGGTACAGACAATGCCTTTTCTTCATGTTTGGAACTGTTTTGCCCAGAGCAACCCAAAAATTTGAAACACACTTTACTTAAAGTTGCTACATATGACCTACATTTGCATAGACATTGTTGTAAATTCAAATTGTTTCACTGTAGAATCTCAATTTACTAGAACATAACTGACTTTCAATTATTATTTATACAACCCTCTATTTACAGATTTCACAGTGTTTGCTGTGATACTTTATTCCACCCCTGCTGCCCAGTTCCAAGATTATTGTTGCTTTGACACAGCATACCAACGTTAATATATAACTTATGCATTTACTAAATGGACAGGAAAGAAAAAGAGATGAGCTAAAGCAGGGCAAACATTTAACTGTAATTATCAGTGAATAGGTTAGCAGTGATAACGGTAGAAATGGATTTTACACATCAGGCTAAATTCATACTCAGTATAATTCAAATCGTCTCAGTGCCATTACTTCAGGCAAACATTCAAGCTAAATGTGGCCTTTTTTCCCCTTTCATACCTATTTCTGATTTAGAGAGGCTAATAACACAGCACCTAAGGGTATTTATGCTCTTCCCTTAAAGCTGCAGTATTGTAGGCATTATTGCCTTTCTCCTCACTTTTTGTAGTGTTTTCTCATCTGAGCACACCACTTCCAAAGGTGGGAGAATCTGAAAGCTCAGGGTATTTGTAAGCGGCCCCTCTTCAGACAATTGTCTCTTGTGTGTAGGGTTTTGGAGCTTGTGGAGCTGCTCCCAGGCACGTTTACCTCCTGATGCACTCCAAGCCCCCTCCCTGCTCCCCCACCAGAAATACCAGCTCTCCTTTGTGCGAGGCACAAGGCGCTCTGCAGGCGAGAGACTGCATCAGCCTAGATTGTACGTCCTCTGCATCCCCCGCTTTGCTGAGAGGTATATCAGAGGGAACACATAAAACTTCCCCCCCTCCCAAAAAAAAGGGGGGGGGGGGCAGGGGGAAGGAAAGGGCAACGCTTTTGAAACAAAGGAACTTCAGCGATTTTGTAAAGAATGTCTCCTGGTGCTAGTGGTCTTTAATAATACTCTAATAGTTGGTAATTGCAGATTCTTTGATTATTTGATGCAGGAAAGAACACAGAAATGTAGGTGAAAAATAAGATGTGTATTTGACATCAAAAAAGTTTAATCAAGGACTATTGTTCCAAATGTTTCAAAAGTCAGCTAGCTTTTGTAACTGAAACTTATCCACCATCTAGCATATTTTTTTTTTACAATTAAGGTTAGTATATTAGAGACAATATTTTTAGATTAGAAATATTTAAGTAAATCAGAGAGAAAAGGGGGAAAGCAAGAAAATAATACTACAGAAAGTAACTTCAATCATAGTAAAAATAAATAGATACCTCGAGAACATAAAATCAAGAGTAAAGCCTTCATAAAATACATCATCTGTGGTTACACATACTGCAGAGGCTAGGGGTTTGGTAGGAAAAGTTAGATGCACAGAACAGAAAGCTGGGAAGATGTTTAGTAAGCAGTCAACACTAATGTGAAGTACATATTTGCCATGCAGAGGACATATAATTCTGTTAATTATTTTAATGTTGTTATTAAAGTCCAGAACAACTGTGATAAGCACTGAGAAACCCTGGGTAGGGAATTAAGAGTTCTAGTATGGTTTCAAAGTTGTCTGAATGTAACTAGAACTTCACCGTTCCAGCTATACTGCATGATTAGGTAAGTGGACTCCTTCTGTGTCACTACTGTATTAATCATTCACAAACACAATTGCAAAAGATCTATTATAGATCTATTAAGTTTTATCTGATGAAGCATGGAGAAGTGACCCCAGAAGGAATTCATACGAAAGTCTTAGGTAGTTTGTGTGTATTTAATTACAGATACTGACTGGCTTGAGCATCCATATAGGCAAATACATATTAAGTAGATCCTATCAGAGATAATACAGTTAAACTGCTCATGACCAGCAGCCATGTCACCACTGGCTGTGATCTCAAGAGGCTGGACAAGGTATATAGGTTTGGACTTCATTAGAGCTTGGGTTACAAAATCTCTAAAGGAAGCACAAAGTACAGCTCTGGGAATCTGGTCAGAGTTAGGATAAAATCATGAGCCTATAAAGGTATTAAATGATTTGGTGCTACTGAAAGGCACAATTTCTATTTTGTTTCACAAGTAAAATTAAATTTATTACTGTTTTAGTAACCACAGTCCCACAGAGATCCTGTCAAGGGTAAGAGTTATAGTCTTTGTGTCCTAAGCCAAATTTGATTTATGAGTCCATTCTCCCTACCAGATTCCTCATACGGTTTGCAAAGGTGTGCAGAGTTACAGAGAACTGCTAAGCAGCTGCTCTCTTGCTACCTGGAATGGTCTCTGTTTCAATGGCAAATGAAAAAAATTCTCACTGAGGAAGCACATTAGGATTCTCTGAGATGAAAGATACAATATATAATACATATAAGGCACTAGATGCAATGTGATATAACACAATGTCTCCTATATGGGCAGTCAAATAGCATATCCCTGGCACAGGAGTCATACTTGAATTGCCCACAAAACAATCTGTGGCTCCAGAGCTGTATCCTAGCCACACTTAGAGTATAACGTGGTTGATGATCATCACAAACAGCATTTGACTTTTATTGAATGTAAACTGATGTCTCAAAACTCATAAATTTGTACATTATATACAGCTTTTAGTAAATTCATGAGTGTTTATTAGAATAATCAATATAACAAATACTTTTAATTAGCAAATAAGCCACTCTGCAATTTTATTGGTGATGTTTACTGCTTACATGATGTTATAGATCAATGTTATAATTCACAAGTGGAAAAAACCACAGAGCTCAAACTCAAATTTGATTTTGCAACATGTTAGTCATGAAAGCCCTACTTTCATGAGTAGTCCCATAGAAGCCATCAATGATTTCACTGGAATAGAGCCTGCAAAATCAAGCTCCAACATGAACTGAAAACATCACAAAGTAAGATTTTGCTTCATCACATATGCTGACAAAAAGCAGATTATAATTGTTCCATGTGTACTAACTATGATGATCGTATACACAAAGACTCAAATACTTATTACTCCTGCAAAAGCTGCATTAGGATTGGACGGTCTCAGTAACAGGTGCGGCAGGGATCTGAATGATTTAAATTGAGAATGCAGAGTACTGTGCATAACCTTTCATGTAAGAGAGTCAAGTAATTTTTTTAAAGGCTCCCTCATCATCAGTTCACTGCAGCCACAGCTTTCTTTAGGATTCATTTCATGCCTTCTTTTCTGTTAATAACCCAGAGATCGACCCTTTCTCTAATGAATAGCTGACCTATTCTTCTTTGATTTGCCATTGATTTCCTCTGCTTACCTCCCAACCGCTTTGCCTGTTGACTAAATGCTAGACATAAGAATGCTTCAAATTTCTGACTTCTGAGTCATCCTCTCATGACTTGAACAGCTTGAGGCCAGCTTCAGCTCTCGGAGATCATTAGTGAAAACTCCCTTTGTTTCTCCACAGAATAAGCACCACATTTCTTCCTGAGTTTAGGTGCCGCTCATGAATTGGATAATGAACAGTAGTAACAAATTTATCTGCTATATGTATTTTTTAAATTCTCATAAGAAAAAGAGGTATTTTTCCAAAATTGCAAAGGCAAACCCCATCTCTCCCTTTTGTGCTGTGAAATCTTTTTGTCTATATGCAATGCAGACAAGACCATGAGCAAAGACATCTGCTCATGTAAACTTTTTCTTTTGTAGAGTCCTTCTGACTGCAGCTGACTCTGCATGAGACACAAATTTGCAAAATCAGTTATATTTTCTGGATCGAGACATTGGTTTATAAGAACCCTACCACAAATTCCCCTTCTCCAGCTTCCACACTACAGAGCAAACTGGATGAAATTGCGCAGCTGCACTGCAAGTTGCTGCAGTTGAAACTTTCAAAATGTGAAGCAGTATTTCCTTGGAATCCAGGTATCTTCAGCCTCCAGCACTTTGACCTCTACTTCACAAACAAACGGGCTAACACTACCCCCACTTTCCTGCTGTTTTGATGTTTCTCAAAATACAGCTTGTTTTCCTCTAGGGTGACACACAAGGTCTGCCAATCCTGGGACATCAGCTATTCAGAATAATTACTACATTTCTAATAACACCTGATACATAGTTATATATTCCAATCTAACTCCCCAACATAGTGCTGGAATTTTCTGTCCTTTTAGTGAGTTAAACCAGCTCAGCAAAAAGTCTGAAAGTGTTCCAGAGCTGGTGCAATGAAGATGCTGCAGTTGCGAGCAAAGACAGTGAAACAAAGCAAAGACTGAAGATGGGAATGTGCCAAGGCACCTAACTCTGGCTGTAGGGAGTCACCTCTGCATAACCATCGTCCCAGACTTGTTCTTGAAACTAGGTGCCTACACTTTTGCTCAGGTAAGAAAGAAGAAACCAGATTTTTCTCTAAGAAGACTGCTGTTGGAGAAGGGATTGGTAATGAGATGCCCCTCAAGCTCACAGAGCAGCCTCACAGTTAGAATTCGGTTTGGGAAGAGGCAGATGTAAGTTGTCATCCACACTTGTAGAGTTGAGATTTATCTAGCATTTTATTCAACCTAAAATGCAGAAACAGGCTGGGAAAAAGGATCTGGACATCTGATCCCCTGCTTCCCTCCCCCCAACAGTTGGTCAGGCTTCACCCACATGTCATGCTCTCTCTTGTGCTCCTTCATGGACAAATTTCAACTTTTCTGCAAAGCAGTGCAACATTATATGAAAATCTTTCCATCCACCTCCCTTTTATGGCTTGCAGTTATTGCAGATTCCTTTGCAGACTGCATGGTCAAACACAGCTGGCTGTGGGGCTGCACCCTGGACTAGACCAAGCAGCTGACGGGCTGAGAAGAAACTGCGAAGGAAATAACTGGTTTGTTAGCATTAACCTGTAAATTTAGACTCTGACGTGGATTAAACTGCCATCTTCATCAGGATGTCTCAAAGATCCTGGGGCATCTGAAAACAGTACCACACACCTGTGTGTTGGCACCTCAAGAATCCCAAAATGTCTGCTTTCAGCAGTGATCCAAGAGTATTTCTCCCCTCAAAGAGAGTTTCAGCTGGCCTTCCTGTAAGCAGATGTCATTATCCTTTATTCAGTCCTAACGCCTACACCCCTTATGAAACACTTCCCTGTAAGTAATTAGACCTCATGACATTTCTGTGGGATATTGTCATCCTCAGCTTCTTACTGGAGCAAAATAAAGCAAAGTAATTAACCTTAAGGCAAAAAATGGCTTTTCAGTATTGAAAGCAGAAAATAAAAATTGCAAGGTGTTGCCTGCTCCTCTTCCAAGTCATACCTCTTATCAGTGTCTCTAGCTATTTTGGTAATTGAACTAATGGTCTACTTGTGAAAATAAGCAGAGAAAGCTGTATCAAATAACTTGAGATGGTGTCAACCTTCCTTTAGAATATTTTATTAAATTAAAATGCAAACTGTAACAGAGAGTAGGGATGAGGAACAGTAAGATTTGTGGTATGAATGGAAACATAGCACCTTAATATATTCTTTTCTGCATCATTATGTTCACAGAACGTGCAGAAAGCTAAGAGTTTTCTCTTTCCAATCAGACACCGTGACTACAGCTGCATCTTCCACTTTTTACTGCTTTTACCTCTGCCAGCACTGCCTGGTCAACCAGTTTTGGGAGAACGACCTGGAGTTAATTCTCATACCCTGCTGTGATAATTCTTAATTAAGATTTTGTCTACATAATCTTCACTACTGCCAGGAAAGAACAGAGACTTGTTGAACTGCAAGACAGTACTTAAAAACACCACCAAACCAAGACCAAACACCCTGGTAGGGCCTGCTGGCCGTGCTCCGTAGGGCTCTGCCCTCGCAGGGCCCTCGCAGCCGGAGGCCCTGGGCAGGGTAGGGACCCTGGGGCCAGCACTCCCGCAGACATTGCCACAGAGCAACCCCCGCTGCAGACTGGAGAAATTAGATTTCTCTCTTTTCTTTTTTTTCCCTCGCGGGCACGCCCGGACACCAGCTGCCTACAGCTTCACAGCGCCAAGCCCGCCGACCCCGCTCCCGCCCCACCCCACCACAACCGCAGCGACGCCCCGAAGGGCGGCCGTTACGGCCCCACCCCCGCCCCTCAGGCCCGCCCGGCGGGGGGCGGACTGACAACCGCTTTCGCCAACCCGCAGCCCGTGCCGGGCGCCGGTCCCGCCCACTGCCCACGAGACTCCGCCAATCCGCTGCGGCGGCGCCGCGCGAGGGTGAAGCGGGGCGGGTGGAAGGGGTGGGGGGAGGAGCCCCGCGCGGGGCTGTCGCGAGTGGCCGCGCGCCGCCGCTCCACGTGGGCGCTGCCGCGAGGGCAACAGCGGGGCGGGGCGGGGCTCCGCCGGCCCCGCCCCCGCCCCTCCCGCCTCGGCTCCCCCCGCCGGGGACCCGGCGCGCGGCTGCTGTTGGGTCCTGCCGCCCGCACCTCGCTCGGCGCCGCGCGGCGGGCGCTGGGTGCTGCCCCGGAGGGCACGGCGCAGCCCGCCGCCCCTGGCCGCCCCGCGGTAAGTGAGCGCCCTCCCCCCCCCCCGCCCCGCACACACCTTCCCCCCGGTGCGGGGCCCGGCGGCCCCGCGGGAGCCGCGCCGCGCCGGGCCGGGCTGTGGAGAGCCGCACCTGCCGCCTTGCTCGTCCTCCTGCCGTGCGGCGCGCCCGAGCGCCCCTCGGGGCACGCTTCGTCCGGGGGAGCCTCGCCCCGACGCGCCGCCCTCGCTGCGGGGGGTTTCTGCGACGGCGGGGGAGCGAAAAGCCTTCAGGTGCCGCGCACTTAGGGCTTTTTTTCTCCCCCCCCCCCTCCGCAGGTGCTACTTCAGAGCAGACTTTAGTTTACAGCCATTAGCCGTAAGCCCAGCTGCGTCGTTCGCGCAGCAAGTCAAGTGCGAGAGTGTCCTAAAATCCTGAAACACGCTGGCGTGCCCGAGCGCGGGGCACTTGCTGTATTCAGCCTTGCTGTGAACAGGTACCGGCTGCGTAACGGGACTGTGCTGCTCTTCGCATGCCTTCCAGTGTGTTTGCATTTCGGGGATTTTTAAACTTGAAGCCTTCTAAGGAATGGATGTGGGTTGCCAACAAGCCGTGTTGACAGTGTTTCACCTTATCCAGAGAAGGAGCCTTTGGTCTTACCTATCCTGTTCGGTCTTTAGCCTAAAGTTCTTAAAAATATGTTCAGTTCTGCTGTTTCTGTGGGGTTTTTTTATTTATTTTCTCTTTTAAATAACTTTATTCTGATAGAGTTCTTAAGTAATGGGACAATTCATAATACCTTCTCAGTTTGACTCACCCCAGCAGATCGTTTCCTGACCTTTGAGCTATCAGGTATCTGGTTAAAGTTGATGGTAGTGAAACTTAAAAAGCACTTAACTGGTCCTGCAGCCTGACCGGGATGAATAAATGAGCCCTTAGCACCACAAACATGAAAGTATTTGGAAAGCCTCTTGGAAGCTTGGAAGTTGAACTACATGAGAGTCTTACATTTTTTTTTCTGTGTTGGTGTAAATATGAATTACTAACTGCAAAATACAGATTTATAACTTGGTCAGTAAGAGGCCATGGCCAGTCTAAGTTTCAGTTACGGCTAGGCTGTAAAAGTAATTACTAGTTTTATTACTTACCGGTTTATTATTGGGTAATTTTGCCGCTAAAGTAGCGGTGAGCACAGGTCTGAGAAATCTGTGTACTGCGATGTGCACAAAGCTAAAGCTCTGCAGGGACCAGGGTCTTCAGAAGAGCGCATCTTTGTGCAGGGTGTACCTAGGCTGGTCAAGGAGTAAAAAGGTAATAACTGGGAGCTGGACTCCCAAAATATTTTGAAGCTGGGGCAACTCTTCAGTCTGTTAGTGCTAGACCTCTATCAGATGGTCTCACTGGTATACCATGGCATCACCTATTTTCCCAGTGTTCCCAGGCTCTGCAGTACTAAACCATTTCAGCTGCAGTATTATTAGAACAAATTTTTGCATGCCCTAAGGCAGTTAGGCTTCCCCGAATGCCTCCCCAGCGCTAACTTAGAAGGTGGCATGGATCCGGGACAGTTCTCAATAGGCACTTGCTTTGCCACTGCCATGTGTGCAGATGCTAAGGGAGGGCGGTGACGCAGCCAATGCGGGCTACCTTTGGGGCCTGGTGCTGCCCACTCAGGTGGGTGTCACCGTTGCGCTGAAGCGAGGTTTGGTCATGTCATGTTGTTGGAACAGTGCAGGAAAACACCGTGGCTCAAAGGGCTGAGGAGGGTGTGCAGTGAGGACTGAGTAGCCTAGCACGGAGACTTCGTGTAGTGTCCGGTTTCATCTCCTCAGTGGCAGCATTAAGAGTGAGGGAGGCTGGAAAGGAGGTATGGAGGCAACCTTGATTACTGCAGAAGCTGTTTTGGGGGGTCTGACTGAGGTGAATGCTGTGACAACCTTTTTGTCTAGCAGCCCAAAAAAGGATGAGAGGAGATGAGCATCTCAGGAGATACGTATACAAGGAAGAAGAGGAGTGTCAGAAGTCTCTGTATTTGATTGTTTCTCCCCTTCTTCGTTCCTTCTTGGCACTGATTTACATCAAAAAGCTCTGCATTTCCCATGCTGTCTGTCTTGAGAAATCTTCATCCCCTGTATTGACAGATATTCTCCTACTGCTCTGCAGTGATGGACTCTTCAGGTTATCTCTCAAGTGGCATTTACAATGCACATCTGTTTTTCCACCACACCAGGCAACCATAAGGTGCTATTTGGACCTTGTCCCTTCTTCAGTGAACTACGGTGATACTCAGGCCTTGACAATAAATATTTCAATAGCATCAGTAATGCTTACTTTTCAAGACTTTAGCCAAAGAAAATGAGAGTTTATTTCTAGCACTAGTTATTTCTGTGGAAATGTTCAAAAAGAAACTTTTAAAATATTGCTCTCCTGTGCATTTGTTAGGTGTTTTTTTTTCTTATTTTGTTCCTGGAAAACTTGAGATGACAACAGAATATGTTGTCCTCACTTTTCTATTTATTCCTCTCATTTAATTACTGTGCACTATTAATCAGAATGTTTTGTTTTCAGCATTGGTGATGTTAAGAATTTGTGTACTAGCCAGTGTTTTGACTTCAGATGAGGAATGTCAAACCAGAAGAAAATGCAATTGAAAAGGAGAAAAATATTTTCTTGCAGAGGTCACTTAAAAAAAAAAAAGAAAGAAAGAAAGAAAAAAAGCATGAGTTCTAGCAATTCTTTACTGTTATTTACCGAAAAAAATAGCCTGTGCTGTTTAGAAAGGGTTTTATTTTAAGGATTTTTGTTGTTATTTATGCCATATACATAAAAATCAAATTAGTTATATACCAATAATTACCAAATTTGTATGACTGTTTTTCTTAAAGAAAAAAACAGTTTTTCTTTTCATCAGAAAAAATTTGTTTTTCTCATGTAATTTCAATCTTTGATGGCAGAGGAAGATTTTTGATAACAGGTAGGTGCTGATCCTTCTTTGAAGCTACAGCACTCTTCATTTCCCACCACTTCAGGTAAAAAGCGTATGAATCCAGTAATTAACTCTATATCAGTTAACTATTATATTAAAGTAGTTGCCTTACTGCTAGACTAATTCAAGATGATGTAAATTACTTGTGTGCCTACTGTGTTCCAGGGTTACAGTGCTTTTCTTGTGGAAATTCCTGTGCTACTCCTTGATTATCTTAGTATTGTTAGCAGTAGTACCTTAATTCCTACTGTTGTAGTTAATAACTGAACATGAACAAACTGTTGACTAGAATCAGTAAAGTGACTAGTAGTGGTCACTCTTTTTTTTTTAAAACCTTTTTCTTACACTTTGTTTGTCCTTTTCTGCTGCTTCTTTCCTGCTTTCCCTTTCTTATTTTTGCAAAATGCAGCATTACTACCATGAAAAGAGACCATTCTTTCTAGAACTGCTTGTTTTAGTTATTTTTATGTTTTATGTTTCTATTTTGAGCTTTGTCTTTTTCTATTTCCCCATCATTTGCTAAGGTTAATTTCTATAGTCTTTGAAGTTGCATCTAATCTTAAATACTATGCTGTTTGTGTTAATTTTGTCAGGGTTCTGGCAGATTGGTGTTTCCACACTTGTAATGAAAGTGAACTGTTCTAGGCTATGTTATATCCATTCTTTCTGGAAGTCCCTCCATTTTACATGAGCATATTCAGGACAGATAAAAGCGTTGATTTAAAACTAGCTGTACTTCTTAAGGAGGAAAGAGAAACAGACTGATACAGAATTTGAATAGTTTGTCTGAATACTTAGACTGTGATTGCAATGCTATAAGATCACCAGTGGATTTTCTTTCCTTTGGGGAAGTTTACATATTTTTTTTTTAACTAGTCAGTAATTAGTTATTAGTTACTAGTAACTAGTTAGTTTTATCTTGTTTGTATTCTTGCTCAGAAGAGTTCTTTATGTGATAAATTAATAAGAACATGTCTGTTTTTATTCATCCTGCAACTCCAGCTATTGCCTTTAAAGTTATAATGATATATGTATTTTTCATTGAGACTTGCAGTCTAGTTACTTCTAGAGCTGATTTGGTGAGACTAGAAATGAAGGAATAATGTACACCCACATGTTTTGGCAGCTCTGCAGAATGCTTCTGGTGGTTTGGTGATCTGTTCCAATTCAGTCTGACCCAGCTCAGATATAAAAGTATTTGATTTTTAGATCTCATCAGCACAGTGGAACTAATTCAGCAAAGTCAGTCTTGTAGAAGGGTGTCTCTCAGCTGTTGTATGCAAGCCAAGAGTATAATAGATTTCTTTGGGAGAAATCTTGTTTATAGACTTGGTAGACCTGAAAAAAAAGGAATATGTTTCCAGTTGGAGAATTAACCCATAGGCTTTGGTGGGATGGGATTTCATCCATTTCCAATCTGCGTGGTACAGGAAGATGCATCTCTCCTGAGTTGCTGGTAACAAGACCAGGTCTTTCTGCTTAGTGCTCTTCCTGCACTTCCTAAGCTTCCTTTCAGTAATAGTAGCAGGGAACGAAGCCTCGTTCTTTCCTACTTTAAAGACTTTTCTGTGACTCTCCATCCATACTTTGCCTCTCCTGTTTCACATAAATGCAGAAAGCCAGTCTTTATTAAAGGAGGATTGCACTACTTGGCAGAAATTCACAAAGAGAGAGCACTGTAGTGCCAAACTCAGAAGTATTTTCTGTTGCTCTCCTTCACATTGAGGTATGAAGACTATGCCTGACGCTTTTTCCTCTACTGTGTTCCTGGCTCCACATGTTATGTTCCTGTGAATGATGTTTCTCTGAGGATCTGTACTAAAAGGGATATGTCTGTGTATTTCAGTAGAGGCAAACTTGCTGTTATTGAATGGATATTCAAGCAATGTGCTTCACTTAACCTACTGTGATACTGTCTTGGTTATCCAGCTGATAAACAGGAGCTTTGTGTTTATGAGCAGACTTCTTTGCAGCTGCTTTTGCACTGTGTAATGTGGCTTTACACACTGTCCCATGTTTCTTTCTTGTGCTTCTGCACTTGCTTAAGTCAATCCATATTTTCAATTGCTACTAAATCCTAAACTTCATGTGTTTGATAGTCTGAAGAAGTCTTATAAATGATTGTTAATCAGTAAAAGGAGTACAGTAACTGATTATATAGAAATAAATAAATTCATTATAGTGAAATACTTCATGTTGGTAGTTTGTCACACTGAATGTAATGCAACTTTTACATAATCAATGAGAAGATGGGATCAGTTGATCCATTGCTCCAAGGAAAGCATCATGCTGAAAGAGGAGATGCATGCCATAGCTGCAGGCTTCGTTGTTTGGATATTGTTTCAAACATGTATATTGCTAAGTTTTGCCCTTTTCTGGTCAAATAATCTATTTTAAAAGGCTATATGTTTTTATGTACAAAAATACAAAGTCACTCACTTGGAAATGATGAGGAAAACCTTATGGTCCCTATTAGATCATAATTTGTTCCTCTTTGCTTGGGGGCTTTAATGCTCATTGTCTGTTTCTTTCAAAATACTCCTGAATTCAGTTTTGATTTCAGATAAGGATTAAGTCCAGGTGATTCATGCTGAGCTCCTCACCAGGAGTAAACTACTGAGGAGCTGTTTCTCATCCAGAGGGAGAGATGGATGGAAGCGCAGCAGCCACACTGTGCAGTCCTGCCCATGCAGCCTCCTTGCACTGCTGCCCTGCCATTGCACTTCCTCCATGTGCTGTAGGAGCATGGCCTTTGCTGCTTTATGCTGTGCCAAACCTTTTCTCTCTCTTTGCAGCCAAGTTTGCAGCAGTAGGGTCTGAGTGTCCCAAAACACATCCTTTCACTTGGCTGCTAAAGAACACTGCATTATCACTGGCTAGGAAAGCTGTTTCACCTTTGAGTATAAGGTCTAGGGCTTCATACAGATGAAGTAGCATAGCAGTGTGATCCCAGGGTATGAACTAGGGCCCCAGGGAATTTTGGGAGAATTCTTCATTCAGAGCATGCTGGCCTTGTTGTAGGAGGCACAATGCAAAGCAAAAGAGTAACTAACCCTAAGTGCACCTCATGAATATTCATAGCTAAAGGCACTGCTTGACTTGAGGCTGGAAGACTGAAGCATGTGGGTGGAGTGTAGGCAGTCATGCCTAAGAGCTGTATCTAATCCTGCAATGAAGGCTAACAACAAAGCATTTTCCTCTCTATTGCTAAAGTTTAGTGTCATCAGAAAGTGCTGTTTGTACAGGAAGAAAGGAGAAAGGAAAGAAAAAGGATGTTGGTTGGCGTCCATGAGCAATGCTGAGCAGTTCTCCCAGCTGTCCCAAAAGATACAAGGTGAGGACTAAGTCTGCTAGGGCTCCTCAGCTCTGAAATTTTTGGAGGTATTCCTTATCGCTGCTTTTGAAAATCCTGTAAGGAAGGGCACACATCCCATCCCTGCAAAAGGAGTATGTAAAGTTCTAAGAGATGCTGACAGCAGATGGAGAAGGTTAGCTGCAGTTGCCTCTTACACATTTGTAGACTGAAAGCCCATTGTCTTTGCTGTGTTACATCTGTCCTGTGGCTAACCAAGTTGCATCCATTCTGGGATCCAGTCCTTCAGAGCGCTGAAGTGCCTGGGAGGTGGTCTTAGTGTGCCTTGTTCAATGGCTTTGAATATAGGCTTCCTACCACGTAGCGCTCTGCAAGTAGGTGACAATTGTGTATTCCACCCTGAAAGCACCCTATAGGTGCTGAATTATGTATATTTCCACCTTGTGGTGTCTTTGCCCTTAGATGAGTAGTGCTAGTCCTGAGATGATGCTGAGGCAAATATGGTTGACCAATCAATACATTTCTGGGAATATGCAGCAGGACATGATTTAATTGTTTTGGATGTTGAAGAGAAGGTGGCATTTTTCACTTCTGCTGCAGCCATGGCATAAAGCCAGCTAGCTTTGATCTCACTTTCTACCATTGAAACATGATTTTTCTTCCTCTTTGTATTTCCAGAGAAATTTTTTTCATCTCTGAGAATGGTCAGAGGAGGTGTGTATGGTCTTAAGGTCATGATGCATTTTTACTTGTTCAGGCCCTGTAGTACTCTTGTTTTATAGATAGCACTAGTGTCCTACAGTATGTCTTGGAGATGACAAATATGTAGTTGGTGGAAATTCTGTTTTTTAAGGCTGTCTTTCACAATCAGTGTAAGAGAACTTAAATGTAGGCTGACCCCAAAATACAGGTTTGTTTCCAGATGGTTCCTAGATCTGCCTTGTTGCACAACTGGCTTGATTAGAGCTGCTTAAGCTGATTGTGAAACTGCAGCCTAAGAATCTAGTTGGCTCCAGCTGGTCCAGAAGAATCTTAACAGTTCTGGATACTTCTTGACAGGACTCTGTAATACCTCCTCTGGCTAAAATTTACTGGTTTGGCTTAGGGTGTTAAATAGGCCAATCTGGTAAGCTTTTCTCAGGAATATTCTCGGTGTTCACTTTTTGTCACCTGTAGCAAAACCAGCTTTTCCAAGATGTTCTACTAAATTAACTGCAAAGTATTTTTCCAGGTTATAGAGGCTTGAGAAACACAGAATTACTTGTACTTTCCCCCACCTTAATATGAGAGGATTTTATTCCATTTTGCTTTTCTGAATTGGTAGATCATTGCTCTTTCATCAGTTTGCTTTATCCCCCGTAGATGGGGTTGTGGCAGTACCAAGAGGCTAAAATTAGGATAAGGATACATTTACAATGGGTGCTGGACTAATGTAAAATGCAACTGCAGTTGTAATAGAGCTTGAACCCAAATATTGTTTGGGTGAGACCTGCTTTCAGATGGGCTCACCGTAGTGTGGCCCCAAACTCAGCAAGGGCAAGTCATTTTCATGCTATTGTGTTATATAGGCCATTAGAGGTGGTTCAGTTGGCTTTCCTGCTAACATCTGACAGTTAACAGTCTTCTGCAATTGCCTGGTATTGGCTGTGGCTGAGAAATGTGAAAGAAGTCCCTGGGAGAGAGCAGCGCCTGGGGAGACAAGGGTTGCTGCTCTGCATTGGCTTAGCAATATTGTCGAGCTGCGCCTTCGCAGCTGGTTTTAGCTTCCCTGCTCCTTCTCTCCGGCTGAGGCTGGCGTTTACGTAACTCAGCAGTACGCTCATTCAGGAGACTAAACTGAAAGGAAATTGTTCCGTAGTAGGAGCAGTGTCCTGCTAGTTTAGCACCCTGAGCTGGCTCTGCGCAAGATCAGGTTAGCCCAAGTCTTCATGCAAAGAGTAAAAGCACACAGCTCTAGAGAACTGGGCTTAGCAGGAAAAATGAAGGCACATCTGCAGCCAGTGGAGGCAGCCAGCTTCACTGGTAACCACTGCCTGCAGGAACAGTTTCAGCTGGTATCAGCTGCATTGCTGAATTGGCTCCAGGGCATGTGCTCATTCTTTAAAACAGCTACGAGTTGGGAACCTGAGGTCATGATGTATGAAGAGAATAATACTACCCTGTAACTGATGAGTGGCTGAATAGAGGCTTGTTCTTTCAGGTGGCATTATTTTGTGAAAAGAAGAGCCAGGTTTCAAATTTACCTGCAGGACTGCAGTAACCTATCATCTCTAGGGAAAATTGGAGAATTACTTAGTGAGTTGGTGGACTGGCTATTTGACCAATAACTTGTGCACATAGGGAATGGGAATATTTTGTAACGCTGAAAGGACTGACCAGGAAGAAGCTGTCAAAATGATCCCATAGGTAGGTATTCCTGAATCTCTTCTTTTCTTAGAAGACTTGGTGGTTCTTCCAGTTCCTGAGCCAAACTTAAGCAATTCTTATTTTTACCAAAGAAATGCTGTGTTTCTGTTCAGATTCTAGGAAGTGGCTTGTGAGGACATGGAGAGAGAAATGGAAGACTAGCTTTTTTCTTGATTAGTTTTTATGACTGTGTTTGAGCTGCTTAAATAGAGGACTCTTGAAATTAATGACAGACTTATTTTCCAAAGATCTGGTGCATGTGTGTTTAGGTAAAGTAAAATAAAACAAACAGTGCTAAATAAACTGTGCTATCTCTCTGGCCACTTAATAAGACTCCTGACTGATACCAGAAGCATACAAATAATAGTATCTTTGATTATTTCACTGATAGACTTCAGAGATCTTTGACTAAGTCATTACATCTCAAAATGCACTTCTCCAGGAGCTAAAACATGAGGTGATGTTATTTAGAAAAACAAACAAACTGTAGTGTCTCAGAGGCAGATGATTGACTTCAGCTTTTATTAATTCATCGGCAGTGCATTTGCGGGAGCTTTTAGGGTTTAATTGAGGTTAAGAGGTTGGAATCTGTGGTAAACAAAAGAATGGCATATGGGCAGTCTGAAATTGTGTATATTTAAGTAAGAGCATTCCTTCTGGCCATTTGTTTTTGTTGGGCAGTTATTCTTGGCTTACAACTTAAACAAAAAAAAAAAGTGTAAACATCAATGCTAGTGAGTTAATGATTCATCACATTTTATCACATTCTAACATACCTCTAAAGAAGAGAAAGCTGAACAAGGCTTGTGTTTGACCTCCCCCTTAAGATTAAGGACGTTGCTTCTTTAACCTCTTACTTGCTGTTGCAGGGTCGAGGGACTCATTTGTTTTAAAGCATAAAATGAACACCTCCTCCCCATTCTTTCTCACTTTTTCTCCCACAATCTACAGTTTTTCTCTTGAAAATTCAAATCGACAAAGCAAATGTGAAATTACAGGAAAGCTTTCCAGAAGCTTTATTTTATAAAGGCTGTGAGGAGTTGGGTTTCAGTTTCTTGAGTTGTCCACAGAGTTCTTAAGGTTTTCTTTAGCCTTCTTTTCTGAACTGTGCCGTAAACTGTATGCATGTGTTCGTTAGGCTACATCTCCTCTTGTGAATGAGAATGTGTAGCACCTACTGCAGCAGTTTGGCAGTAAAGATAAACCTCCTTATGTTGGAAGCTCTGAATTCATACTCTGAGGTCTTTATGCTATTCATAAATTTTATGGAGCATATGACATCAGCTGACGATAACAACAGTGACCTGTGGGCCTCAGGTCATTTTGTAGACATCTGTTACGTATGTACAGCTGTTAATGGTGTGTGGCCTAGAATCCAAGAGGACTCATCAATATAATTATATTGATAAGAGAGGATAAATGAGAGATTTCTCTCTTAATATTCCGTTTGATAGGAGCTTTTATCTGTCATCTTTCTGGAGGTCAAATGTGTCTTTTTTGCTTGCTTTACAGTCTCCTTCTTAAAAGTCTTAGGTTTTGGAGTCAAATTCTGATTTTTGAAAAAACAAAACAAAAAAACCAAGCCCTTTAGTGACTCTTTTCAGTAGCTGTAATGCATTAAATGCATTTTTTTTGTATTTATGTCTCATAAGAGGGTCTGTATAAAAACTTGGATAAAAATGCTTTATTAGCAAATATTGTACATACCAGCTCAAGGAAGAAATGAATGGAACAGCTTTTGTATTTGCAAAATGACACTTACAGATCCTTAGTTGTATTTGATATTAAAAAATAATTTGAGCACAGAATTGCTCGAGGGAGATTGATAAGGGTTTTTTTGTTTGTTTTTTTTATTATTTATTTTTTTCTTTGTCTTCCTTTGCCCATTTCCCATGCCACGGTTTTTCCACTGTATTTTTCCCTCTGAAACAGGACAAAATGTATTTAAATACCAAAGCAACTTTAAATGTTTTGAAAACCTTTATTTAATGTCCAAGCCCCTTTATATAATGTGTGTGTATATGTCTATATATATAAATATATATGTACATACACACACACACACACACACACACACACATATATATATATTCTTAATTTATGATATCCTATGAGCATTATTGGAAGTCTTTTTTGTTTGACTTCCTTTTTTAAAAGAAAGTGCTGGCTTCTGTAATTTACCAACAAAATTAAAAATACCTCATGCGACTCTGGGGATATTACAAAGCAGAATGCTTATGACTGCATGTTGAACTTAAATATAAACTAGATGCAAAATTTTCTTTTGAGAATATTTGTTCTCAGTGTTAGTATAAAATGACCTGCTTCCTTGCTGCTTGTGATCCTTTGTTATCTTGGAACTCATTTTGGAGTATGCCAAGGAAAAGTCAGTTTATAACCCTTGCCTCCAAAGACACATTCTGTGTCAGCAGTGAGCTGTGGGTGAGCGCTGTGCTGCTGTCATGCAGCTGCCTTTGCTGGAATACACACCTTCCCGGAGATGTGCTGCATGGGAGTTTTTTGGACACACTAAGCAGTAGCACATCTTCATTGTTGCACCAGTCAAGGGCATCTGCATCTTATTGGCAGAAATAAGTCAGTGTCAGAGTAATTTTATTCAAAGTGGCTGGGGTGTGCTGGCTCGCATCAAATCTTGTACATGGCAGAAGGCAAGAAAAATCATCATGTTTTCACTGACCTCAGGGGTGTAGGCCAGGCCTCGAGAGACTCTTGCTGACCTCTTTAAGAAAGAGACTGCGACAGTTCAGGCATGAAGTAGTAGTGATATTGCTTCCCCTGGGTCCAGAAACAGGCTTAACCAGGCCAAGGACAGGTGAAAAGGATGCCTATTGCTCCCTTCTGCTTTCTCTTAGCAACCTTCCCTTTGTCCTCTTCAACTTCACTGGGGAGAGCAGAAACACTGCCATTTTTCTCAGTGAGGTAGCCACTTGGAGAAGGAGTAGTCCACAGAAAGCTAGTAGATGGTACATCCATGTCTCGTGGACTGTCTGTAATGCTTGGTTTAGTAATCATTTGTTATTACTAAAGTAATAAAGTAATCCCTTCCCTCTGGCAGAGCCTATCAGGGGGATATATAACATCCCCTCCTAACCATCCTTTGCATAATACTAGTATGTTGGCAAGAGAAGGGGAACTTTGCAACATGCACCAAGGATGGGGCCTATCCTCTAGAAATGAATTTTGCAGCCTTAGATGCTGTCATATAGGAAGAGTTAGCCCTTGCAGAGATAACTGCCAATTTTGTGATCGGTTCCCTCCCCAGGAGCTGGTAGGTGTTGTGGTAGGTAATGTGTTCACTGATACAGGAACCTGATGTTAAGGGGTGGTGAAGAGCTGTGAGCATAAGTGCTGCTGAATGTGAGGCCATAGTTCATCCTGCTTCGTGCAGGATGCCAGTGCAGTGCCAGATCACGCACCAGTATTTGACCAATTCAAGGAGGGGAATAGACTTTGCTTTCTGACAGATTTATCAAGGCCCATAATAGTTTATGCTGACTGCTTTTCTACTGGCTCTAAAGAGGTAGAGGCTACCTTTCTTAACAGAAAGCCTGCTCAGTTGATGCACTAGGCTTTTCAAACCAGTTTGAACCGTTCAGATGAGCTTTGTACTGGATCCATACTTTATGTGGTCATGATGATTTAGGACCGAGTACTAAATGCCTTAAATCTGGACTCTGTGTAGTTGTCTGATTTGCCTTGGAGCAGGCTCTGTGCAGAACAGCCTCTGGAGCCTGGGCACCATGTCTGCTTTCAGCCTGCCTGTGGCAAATTGCACTCAGAGCCCCAGCAGGGAGACTAAGCTATCCTGGCACTAAGATGGACCAAGAGTATGTATGCAGTGTGCTGGAGGCTGTGTGTGACTTCTGGCAGAGAGATGGTAACAGGCAGCTGGGAAAGCCATAATATCTTGAACTCCCATGGCCATGTCTGCTGTGAGCATCTACCTGTTGGCCTGACTTGGAGCACACTCAAGACTTAAAAGGCAGGACGCACTGGCTGAAGTCTTCCAGGCTATGCATTTCCTGGACTCCATAACTGGTCATGCTGGTTCAGCTCTCTGCCAGCATTCATCCATAACCTTCCCTCAAAGAGCCTCTGCTCTTCATGCTCGACTCCTACTGGGTATACGTATTCATGGAGAAGCTCAAGCTCCCTATGACACTGTGACATCTCTGTAACAGTGTCAGCTGCCTGAATGGAAAAGGATTTGGGGCTGGCTGTCGTCTCTGAGCTCTTGGTCTGACACCATACCGATATAGACACAGCTGCCTCGTGTGCAGCTGTGAGGGAGTTCGTCAATTAGAGCTGTACAAATAAACCAGCCAAGTGGTGCGTATGCATCTTCCATCTGCAGCTGCCAGGTGCCCTAGGATGTTTTCTTGAACTGGAGAGCACTGGGGTGGAGAGGGCTGCAAATAAATGTCACAAGTTGCTTAGGAAACTGTACTTAACCTAACTATAATGTGAAGATGATGTTGGCTACTGTGCGATTTGGGCATGAATTGAATTTCTGGTCTCTCCTTGTTGTAGTTGTTATTGTAACTTCAGCTCCAAGATACTTATGTAACTATTCCAGACTGCTGCATTTTTATGTCTGCAATTTCAGCAGCTTTTACACTTAACTGAAGAACATAGAAATGTGCCACTTAGGCTCCTCTTCCAGGAGGAGGCTGGTGGTATTTGTCTTGCAAAAATTATCGAACAGTGGTTCAACCTCTTCTCTCCTGCGAGCTTGCATGTTTTTTACTTTTAAGTTTATGCATAGTCTCACAGTGGTTTCCCAGGGATAGGGGGGAGTGAGGGGAAGGGATAATTCACATAAAACCCACAGTCCTCTTCACCAACATGTGCATGCTTCACCAAGAGTGAGGTGTCCCGGTTAAAGAATGGGCTGTTTCTCTCACCCCAGCCCCATATGCTTTTTCAGGAAGTAGTCTGTTGTGTCATCTGTTTTATTACTCGTTTGTATCTTGAAATCTCATTTCTGGTTTGGTATTGTAAGTAAACTTAATTGCTTTATGGCTCTCTCCTATGATTCCTGGGCTATTTTAAAGGTTACCTAGTTTATGCTGTGAGTTTGTTAGAAACGTTTAAGTGTCGCTTCGTAAAAATGAATGAGTCAGGAGATGAGAATTTGTAACAGGTGCCACCTGATGGCCCTATACAAAGATTCATTTTGAGAGGTTTTTTTGGTTTGTGTTCCCACCTCCAGGGCAACATGATTGCCCATAATCAATAAATGGGCTGACTAATGCAGGGATAACCTGTGGCAATCACTCTGTGTGTGCAGCCTTTTCAGATGCTTGTTTGTCTTTTTGTGTTTCCCCTTGTTTTTTCTTTTCTTTTCTTTTCTCTAGAACAAAGAGGAAAACGTCTTGTTAAATATGGACAGCATGCTGTTACTAATGCTTGCAGCCCTCTTCGAGGAGCATAGCATTGAAGCTCTTACCTTTCTGGCAGATACGTGGGATGAAGGGAGCCTGACCGCTGTGCAGAGAGGAGTTCCCCAGAGGCCCGCTGATGTGGGCATGAGGAGCTGCCCATGATGAGCAAGGCGCTACTGGCCAGCAAAATGCAACAGGAGTGTCGGAGTATGTGCGTCTTTCTGCCCAACAGAGAGCAGCTCAGTGTAACCATTGGGGTGAGTGATTCAGTGACTCAAAGTTCTTGCTGAGGTCTTGGCATCAGTGCCACAACTGCTTTTGAATAACCAGGGCTGTGGTACAGCTGATCTTGCTTGCTTCTGTTGTTCTCTCACAGGCATTGTGTTAGTCTGCTGACCACAAGGGTGTTAGCCAGCTTAGTGTAATTGGTGCCCCATTTGCTAATTTAGGAGTTTCAAAACACTTGCACAGTTTCTTGAAAGTCCATCCTTGTTATGTTTTGGGATAGGGGTCCTCTTTGCTTTTTTTTTTTTTTTATATTATTATTATTATTATTCCATTTTTGTTCTCTCTGAGTCTTTTTGCTACGAATAACAATCAAATGTTTTTAAAATTGAACCTGAAATGCCTTGATTCTTAGACTTAGCAAGGATGCCTCTCTGTTTGCGCCGGCGTTTTAGCTATGTGGGGGTTTAATACCTTATAGATCTTTTCAAAGACTTCAAGGCAGGGTGGACAGTCATTGACTTTTTAAAAAATATTTGTACACACACAAATCAGAGGTAAATCATTTCATTTCTTTGTTCATAGCTTCAAACATGCAAGTGCATGTGATAGTGCATGTGAAGTGCAGAAGTAATAGTAGAGCCAGGTAGCCAGGTCAGTTGACTGCCAGTACAGCACAGTATCCACTACAATGCAGTGTTGCTTTGTGCAATACTGATTGCTCTTTAAACTTACGAGGCACTGAGCTCACAGAGCACACTTCAAATTCACATGACAAGCTGGCCTGAAAGTTTAGTGCTGTCTTTCGAGCATGTGCACACACTATGTGTGGATTGGTGAGGTTTTGCTTTTTTTTTTTTTTTTTTTTTTTCCCTGTGGAGTGAGGAAAAGACAGATAAGGTAAGCTGTTATTTTAAGCACATGATTGGAAATGTGGCTTTTGAAAGTATGCATGCTAATATTTAAAATCCATGCAGGAATTTTCCTACGTACTGTGCTTAAATGTGTCATCATTAACAGAAACAGCCACAAGGACTGGGTAGAGCAAATCTTTAACTGCAGAATCTGGGGCGCTCTGCTTCTAGATCAGCAGTTTAAATCCAGTCCATGTCTGAGTCCAAGACTCAGAAGATTTTTGCAATCTGCTAGTTTTTGTGCAAGCCACACAATTATGATTTAATTAAGTTCTTGGAGGCAGGTCAGGGTAATGGTCTGTTTCAACTGACCCTAAATCTCAGCCTCTCTGATAAAAGCTAAAAACGGCAAAAGATCTCAGATAGTGGTGCCTGCCCTGCCTTGTTTAAGGTGCTAACTCGCATGCAGAAGTGCAGGCACAGCTGATGCAGTCACTACTCTGTGCTGTCTCCCTGGCTCTGTCCCCTCATCCTGAAGGTGTCTGAGTTGGGGGTGCAACTGTTCATGAACTGCTGAGTCACGTTTCAACGTATTAGATGTAAATAGTGCTTAGTCCAAATAGTAAATCCTAAATGACTGCAGTTTATCATCCCTGAAGCAGGGATCTCCTCTTCAGCGTGGGGGAGGGCGGACCAGGAGGGGAGACAGCTGGAGGCACTAACAGGTTCAGCCATCACCGTCTGGTTTGGCTGGCATGAGTCAAGTGGTGACTGGACCAGAGACACCTGAAATACTCCCTGGTTTTGTTCCTTCTGTTTCCGCCCTGATGCGTGCCGTTGGCTGGTGTTTTAAGTACAGTGTTATGCATCTGTACTGACTGCAGGCTGAATGTTACTTCCAAAGAATGTGAAGCCGTGGGTCTGTCCAGGCTCTAGGGTTTTAGACAGGCCTCCCCCTGTAGCAGAGACATGCCCAGTGAAGAGATCCAGTCCATGGTTTCTGCCCTGTCTGTCAGGAAAGACTTCTCTGCCACCCCTAATACTTGCATGAGCAGTTTATCCTTTCAGTTTATTGTGGTCAGAATAAGTCAGGTTGGCAGAGACCTGCTGGGGCATCCTGAGCTAACTACTTGTGCCTTATAGCTGAAAATCGTTGTGTGCTCACACAAGCATTGTGCCTTCGAATTTTGGGGAGAGTGGGATTTCCTGGACCGCGGGCAGGCAGGGATCAGCAGTTGCTGCGTTGGCAGCTGGGAGAGGCCCCTGCCCACACCTTTGTTCCCAGCCCAAGCAGGAGCAAGGAAGGACCTTGTGTGCACTCACCTGTGTATGCAGGGTTACAACGTCTTCCGGCCAGCAGATCTATATTTAAAAGTTACTTTGAAGTGCCTCAGGCTACAGCAGTTTAGTAAGTGTAGAAGCAGTCTTTAGAGTTGAGCTTTGCAGTGCCAATGAGAATGGAAGGAGTGTGAGGTGTCTCCACAGGCTGTTTCTGCCTGCTTTCCTGCAGCCTTTCTGAAGGGCTGCCTGGTGGAAAAGCAGAAGGCTGTGTGGCCCCTTTTATAGTTAAATGTAGAGCTTTATATTTGGGCCTTGAGTGTTTCCTTTTTTTGTGAGTGGACCCATAACATTGCATCAGTCAGTAGCCTTTTAAAGATATCTTCCCTTTTTGCTTCTGTTTCCACTTCTTTTAGTGTTTAGAAAGATGGGAAAATACATTCTGAAACATACAAATGTGTGAAAGAGAGTAGCTATCTAGCTGAAAACATGAGTTCTCAAAACATGGTTCTGTACTAATTGCATAAAGAGTGAAACATGATCTGTTATAACTGGGCAAGTCACCAAAACTAGCTTTTTCACTGGACTTCTTTCTTTACCCACTGCCCCTACAAAACAAAAACAAAAGTTGAGATCTCACAGCTGTAAAGATCTTTTTTAAAGGAACATCAGCGCAATTTTCTAGAAACATTAGTAGAATCTAAATTTAATTAGCACAACCACAGATGATGCTCTATGCCTTTATTACAATAATAATGCCACTACACAGGATTTTAAAAACATTTTAACCTCTGCAGTGTGGAATGCAAGTACTGAATAATCTTGCAGCTCAGTGAGGCAGGTAAGAATCATTATCCTTCCAGCAGAGTAAAGGGTAGATCCTTCTCTTGATAAGCAAAGGATTTATGTACATAATTCCTTTCTCCCCCTCCCATGTAAATTCCATCCTTCTAGATAAGAATTTTCCTATATGTGTTTTATGTGGTCAGGTTTAGGTTGAAGTCTGTTCTTCAAAATGGATTTATTTCAAGCTTGTCACAGACATGAATGTTGAAGGGAGAAGAGTGGGAGCGATTTTGAAATCTCTTCACCCGTTGTCAGATGCATCTTGTTTAACCTTAAGTGTCTTCTATGCGGATTGTATAGATTATTTGAGGGGATGGTGAGCAGGAAAAGTATTTCCTAATTATCAGACTCTTAAAAAAGCAGAGCTGTGAGGAGAAGGAGTGAGTGCTGCAGCTTACCAGCCACCCTGAGGACCAAAAAGTGAAATGAGAGGCTTCAGCTGGTGAAGATGAATTTTTTGGATATCTAGTTTATTCAGTTTTATTTATCTGTCAGTATTCTAGCTTATCTTTATCTTCCTGATACTTCTGAACCTGTTGATCAATATCAGCTGTTTGTTTTATAATAGCTCCTAAATTTTTCCTTAACTTTTTTTGGTGGCAGTAGCTGAATAAAAGGATGAGACCTATGTCGGTAAAGGACAGGCTGCTTCATGAGTGGAGCAGTACGGCCAGCCACCCTTTCTGTGTTTGAGTAGCCCCAAACTGGTCACAAAAGGTGTTGCTTCTTGCCAACCTGGTGAAAGAAAGCTGGGAGTACATGCAGAAACTTGGCAGGGGAAGTCTGGTGAAGCCTTTTAGGTTGGGGAGTGGCAGGAATAAGCCTGAAATCTCCTCATTGTTTTGTGAGCAGTGGAGCAGAGGTTTTAAAACATACGAACCAAGAAAAGTATAAATAGGTAACCAATATTATGAATATTTGCACAAAAGGATGACCCTGGAGTAGCAGTTACCTTCTGTAAACTTATGCTTGATTTTACCTGGGACTAAACTTCACATATAAAGAAGCCCTGAGTCTGACATGGAGCAAAGCTTAGTGTCAGCCCTTATGATTGACTGAAATAGCTGAGATGGAGTTTGGTAGCTCCATAAGAAGTGTACCCAGAGGGAAAAAAGGCCAAAAGAAACCACACAAAATAAAAATGCAGAAGGAAGTGTGGTTTCTTTTGGGCAGAGTAAATGAGGAAAGAGGGAACAGACATTGCAAGTGTAATCAATATTGCATAGCCTTGAAAGTTAGGAGTAAAACTTAATACAGAAGGAAAGTGCCAAAACGAGTGGATTGGGGTGGAGACTCCCATGCCTGCTGTGTGAGAAACCTGATTAAATCACTACTTTAGAGTTAAGTGTCAGAAAATTGTTAGGTGTTTAGTTCTACAGAATTAAGTATCTTACAACAGGTTTCTCTTCTTTGTGTTCTTTTATATGTTAAAATATGCCACTTATGAAATGTATCTAATTTTATAGCTTCTGCGTACAGCCCTGTGTTGCTAGTGATTGTTGCATGAACGTAATCGTTTTGATTGCTAGAAGGCCACCTCTTTCTCAGCGAACGCTTTATAGATAGGAGAACGTACACGTAACATGCGTGCAACTTAACTTTCCCCAAAATGGAGACAGATCTCAGTGTAACTTTTCTTTCCAATTGCATGTTGTTGGCAGCTGAGCAAATACTGTGGGAATGAACACTTAAGGTTTTGGTTCTTATCAAAACTGCATTATCTCTTCATCTGCCAAAGCACATGTGTGAACACGTGTATGTGCGTTGGTGTAGTGCACCAAAAGCTCCCAGTAAAGTGATATTGAGTGGCTGATTAGTGATGCATTGTCAAGTGGAAAAACTGAGTACTTAAATGACCTCCAGTTTCCAGTTGTCCCTATCTAGTGATATGGTATATCCTGGGGTGCGGAGGACAACACCACTGGTCTCTGGGGGGTGTGGCATGTGCGCACTGAAAGGGTTGGAAGAATTATGTTGGTGGCATGAGTTCTGGGTAGGTGGAGTAATCTGCTTCTGCGCTCTTTGCTGCTGTGAAGGCAGCACTTCGCTCTTCCGCTCAGGAGGGCTGCTTCCGTTACTGCTGCTACTGCTCAGTGACAGCAAAATTCAGAAGACTGTGGCCCATTTCAAAGCTGGAGCTTGACACACACAGAGCTGAGTGCAGATTGCTTGTGTCTATGTTGCTCTGTACCTGATCTTGCTCAAAATTCCTTTCTCACGTGCATCTAAGGGCTGGGAGGGGGTGTCCTCTCCCCCCCCCTTCCCCGCTTAGTCCGTCTGTGCTGCTCAGGTGATATGATGGGGCAGGGTGAAATGAGGCTATAAGTGGGAGTACATTTAGTCGGGGAACTTAGTGCAGTCATGTCTGCACATACAGATAGCCTGAGTCATGCCCTAGCTGAGGAAGCTTCTGCTTCAAGCAGTCCTGCTAGCAAAGGGGTATTTAGTTGCTGAAACATAGTGCCACAACCCCTTTTTTTTTACTATGCACCATCCTAGCAAATGTCTGGATACCTAGCATTTGGCCATCTGCAATAGCATACACTGGTATCTTTTGGCAGTGCTTCTTAAGTGTATGCACATTATTGCGGGGCACATTGAAGGGCAAAGATGCTGGAAGGTGTGATTGTGGCGTAGAAGTAGAAAGAGCCCATAGGCTGTATGTGATCGCTTCTGAAAACTAAGTTTTAATTGCTCTTTGCCCAGAAGTCAGCGGAAGACCAAACAAGCTGCACTGTCTGGTTTACAGGGAAACCTCCTCTGTACCCTGTAAACTTTCTGCTCGAAGTATGCAGCTGTTGAGTTTGTTTTTAAAGTTCTATTCTTGTTAATTATCCTGAAATAATGTCTCTCCCCACTGACTCACTCCCCGCAATATCTGAAAACATCTCTTTATTAAAATAGTGCTTTTGTTTCTGTGGTTATAATCACATGCTCCTTAAGAAGGCATATAAATAGCCTGGTAGTTACTGCATGAAACTAGTGCTCCAGCCATGATCCAAACTTTACTTATACAGGGATGTCAATAGATAGGAAGCCTTAAATTCAGATCTTACTGAGCTAAGCCACTTTACAATGCAAAGGAGGGAGAATAACGCTTTCATAATTATTCAGTGATAGTAATAATAATGAAAACAAACTTTTCCCGTTATTTTTTTTTTTTGCTATGATATCCAAAAAATCAATATAAAGAAGAATTGCTCCATACAGGTGTGTGAGCCCTTTGTAATGTTGGATTGGTTGTTTCTTTCAGGTCAAAGCCACCGGACAGGAGCTCTTTCAGCAAGTTTGTGATTTAGTGAAGATTAAAGAGCCTCACTTCTTTGGCCTCAGCATTGTTAAAAGTAAGCAAACTCAATGCACAGAGCAAATGACTTGGCAAACTTCCACAGACCCGCTTGTGTATTTACAGTGTGTGCATATATACACACTAGCCATGCCTGTGGGGTATTTGATTGTAATAAGGTCACAAAGTATGTAGATTATGCACAGGCTTCTTGGAGCTCTTTTGATCTCTGGTATGTGGGCAGACAAATTGGGAGAAGGGAGGCCTTTTGTTCTCCTCCTTTGTTCTTACCTTCTACCTCTTTGTGGGGTTTTCTTTCTTTGCTGTAGCAAAGTTGCTAGACAACATATTTATCACTTTGAATTCAGAACTGCCAATAGCTGAACAGGAGGAGAATTATTAAAGGACTTTGGGGCTGAAAGTGTTAGTTATCTTCTAAAGTCACAAGTAAAGAATGTGACACTGGAGGGGATAGAAGCTTAAATGATTTGAGGGGGACTGAAAGTGGGGGGGGGGGGGAACAGGGTTTTGAAATACTACGTGGGAAATACAGAACCTAAGTCCATGGGCTGAAGTCCAGTTTGCCTGCTGCTGTACCTTAGTACTGACTTAAGGAAGGAGCAAACCAGTGTGGGATACTAGTGTGTGTGTCTGTGTGTATTGTCCTTTTTATTCTCCTTTCCCACACCTCCAGAAGTATGGGAGGGACTTTTCTTCCTTCCAAAATACTGCCTCAGTGTTTTAGTATTTACTACTGCAACTGTAGATACTGTTGTCATATATGAGCCCTTCTAAATAAGCCTTCTTAGAAATTTTGCATTATGTGGGGGAAAAAATCTTTTTTTTTTTTTAAAAAAAAAATCTTATTTCTTTTCCTTTCTTCTCTCTGTATGTTGTAAGAATGTAAGGTTTGCTTTTTTTATTTTTTTTAACATAGCATTCATGCTAATGACAGTGTAGGTGGTTTACCTCCATGAGGTTTGGAAGGTCTCCAAGAGATTCTATCAACATAACTAAACCAGTTAACAGGTATATCTCTGGCTTTAAAACAATGCAGTTTTATATATGAAGATCTGAATGCTTTTAACCTTTTTCACAAACGTGCTGTGTTCACTTGAGTCTGCCCACAGCTGCCTTATCGCACCAGCTATTGCCTATTCCACTTGCAAGACATCTCCTCATGTGAAGTTCAAGTTCCTGACCTCCCCTTTGAGACAGGATAATTTCATTCCCATTTTCTTTGAATTTGAAATAGGCTCTTCTCCCATTCTTCTTTATGATTCTTTCATCTTTTCCCTTCTTACCTTGCTTGTTTTGCACTTTCAGCTCTCTGCTTTTTCCTACATCCCCCTTTTGTATGCAGCAGTTTCCCTTTCTGTCTTTCGAGCACAGGTGCTCTGACCCTAAAGTGCCAGTTTGTGGCAGATGCCTCTCTGTATTTTGGAAACACAGCAGAACTGCTGCAGCCCAACAAGTGCAATAGAAGCACTACTGGCTAGAGCCCAAAAGTTAGAGTAACTCGCCTACAGCTTTAAAAGTAAACAATCTTTTCTCACTTCTTGTAAGTGCTCCTCTATTTTGGAGGAGCTAATTCATGATGAGACTCTTAAAAGATGAAGAAAAGGGTGCCAGGGGCCCAGAAGCCTGAACTGACTTTTCCCTTTTTTTTTTTTTTTTTTTTTGTTTGTTTTGTTTTTGTTTTAATTTTCCCAACTACTCCTTGCTTGTGTTTGATATAGATCAGTTTGTAGAGCTGCTTAATTGGAGGCGTGCTTACCCTGTTTCCTTATTCACAGAATCAGAGTGGTTAAGAGTGGAAGGGACCTCTGGAGATTATCTACTCCACCCCCCCTTGCTCAAGCACTGTCACCTAAAGCATATTGCACAGGATTGTATCCAGGCAGTTCTGAATCTCTCCAGAGAAGGAGACTCCACAGTCTCTGTGGGCAGCCTGCTCCAGTGCTCTGTCACCCTTAAGAGTAGAGTTTTTCCTCATGTTCAGATGGAACTTCTATGTTTCAGTTTGTGCCTGTTGCCTCTTGTCCTCTTGTTATCACACTTGCCTTCCTCCCCTGCCCAGGTAGATGTCAGTGTTTTGGATGAGGAAGATTTTTTTTTTTTTTTGTATATTTGTGGCTTAAAGGAAGACTAGCTACTGGGGCCAGACTACAAGAGAGAAAAAGATAGTGATGGTGAGTTTTTCAGCTTGAACAGTCACAGCCTCCAGAAAGGTAGCAGACAGCCCTTGGGAAAGGGAGTAATGTGTGAGCAAACTTGGTCTGCTTGTCTATGCTTACAAGGCACCTTCAGTGCGCAAGCAGTCCAGTAAGCTGCTGACTGGAGTCTTGGGTTTTTTGTTTTCCTTAGATCTAGGTTTATTACTGCAGAGCTATAGTGATATCTTTTCTGTTTCCACATCTTGGCTTTTTTTTCCCCCTCTTCCTGCAGGCAGGTGATAATCTGTTGCTGCCAGTGGTAATTGAGGTCTTGCTTCCATTGCAAATGCAGCACTCTCCCTCTTAGGAATTTGGAAGTAGCCTTTAAGGCACTGTCTGCTTTCCAGGACCAGCTTTTCAGGGATTTTGGTTTCATGGCAGACTATCACCTCAAGGAAGTGAAGCAGTCTGTTCAAATTGTACGAAGGCCTGAGTAAATTTTGCATTGCTCAGGGTTGTTTTGTGGGTATTTCAGTCAACTGCCTTTACAGGCAGCAAGTCAAAGTGTACTTGTTGCAGAGAGTGGTAAGGGAAACTGAGATAGCAAAACTAGAGAGGGAGCCTCTTGTGTTTGAGAGCATCATATTTTTATGCCTTTATATTGCTACTGGTATTTTATTAAACAGCCTCATAGTTTTAATAAGGATGTATTCCACTATTTTTAAAAATGTGTTTATTTTTGGCAGTGCAGAACAAGGTATTCTAATCCACTCGCATCCATTACCTTGCTACTAATTTGTCAACAAAACCCTGACTGTCAATGATGGCAAGAGAATGAAAATTAAGGGATTTCTACAGAATTGTAACCAATCACACTGTGTGGATTATCTGGATTAGGAGCACATTTGACCTGCGGACATTGTACAGATATACTAATACTCAGTTAGTCTTGTAGTAAAATGTGTGTGAGGGAGAGAGGTTGGGCTACTTAATTGAAAACAGACGTTTAATCCCCAAGTGTAGAAAAAATGAAAATAGGACCACAAAACACTGCACAAGTTGCAAACCATAAATGCTGTGAGATCTGAACTGTAGCTCTTGAGGCAGCTCTTCTCGCAATCATTGCTTAAAGGATAAAAGAATTTGGGGCTTTCCTTCACTGCTAACTGTTACAAGGATAATGTAGAGGGTGAGCTTCAGGATTTTAAGTTAACAGGAATGGTGAGAGGACAGAGTTTTTCACCTCTTGTTTTTTTTTCTTGTCAAAATGAAAAGCATTCAGCCAACTATCAGAAGAGAGCTTGCATTTGTAAGAGGAATTCAGTCCCTTTGCAAGTTAAGCTCAGGAGTGTACATTAGTGGGAATGGCATGAAGCTTTGGATGTGTTGCTTTTCTGATTTTGTCACAGATCATCAAACAGGCTATACCGTGTGTTCTGTTGCTGCATAAGTGCGTTTTTTTTCTTGTACTCTGCTCAGTGAAAAGACCCTGTGACCCTGCCAGGTTTGACTTGGTTCCATGGGCTTCAGCAGCTGGGTCTTATTGTGGCTCCTCCTACAGGGTCAGTCTTATCTGGTGTTCTGCAGGAGTTTTCCCTCTTGTTATCAGAAAGTGTGTGCAGTGACACAACTCAGTCTTCTAAAGCAAAACTAATTGTCAGCAGACAAAGAACAGCCAGGTCTCCCTTGTTATTGTAACCTGGATCCCTGTGATTCTGAATCCTGAGCTTCTCCTTTCTTGGGGGAACCTTGCTGAACCCAAGGAGATGGAAGCTGTAGATTGGGAAGAAGCAAGCCTGCAGCTCTGTCTGTCTTTTTGGTGTCCTCTTACCACTCAGGCTGGCTTTCTAATAAAGCCAAATCCCTTTGCTTCAGCTCCCCTGCCTGAAGGATCATCCTTCTGTTATTACAGCTCTGACTGTTCACTTTGCCAGACCCACGGAGGCATGCCTTCAAGTCCTAATTATTTGCGTGCCTGGCAAAGAGCTTGGTGGTTGACACTATCAAGACCACTGTGTCTGCAATTAACTCTTTTGTGCTTGCATAGCCTCCAATACTGGCGTTCGTGGATAGAATATGCTACCCATCATTTTTATATTATGTGGGTATCTTTTATACCACACTGTCTCTTAAGACAGGTGACAATAGAATTTCTCCTCAAATACCCTCAGATGATTTGTATGTCTCAGTCCTTCCCCAATATCTGTACTTCCCTTCCTTCCTCCACCCTCCAAATATCTGTTTGGATAGTTGCATTTCTTTTGTGAAGGAAAAGTGTACATATTCTAAACTGAGAAGGTAAGGTCCTATTATAATGACTTGATTACCCAGTACAAGAGTTAAATACAATGTAAGGGAAATGTATGCAGAAATATGCTAGCTAGAGGAAATTGCAGGGGTTCAGGTGTTCAAAAATTATGTAATGCTCCTTAGCAGTACTTGCTTGGTCTTTCCTTCGAAAGGCTTCTTTTTTTTTTTCTTTCTTTTTTTTTTCTCCTGTATCTGCTGTAGGTTACTTCTCCTTCAGTATCAGTACAACATCCAGCCAGGTGCTCTACAGTCTGAGGACCACAAGGGATTTGTTTGCTCCTGGCTAAGCAGTGGTAGGAATGGTTCTGCAACTCTTCTTGTGCAGAAGACTCCCCTTTGACACTGTCAAAGGTTCAGAAAGTTCACAGCCTGGGCATGCTGTGTGGCTAACTGTAAGATACCAACATAAAGTCCTGCAATACTTAAAAGTCCTTAGGAATCAGTGAGCCTTTATCTCGGTCTTCAGACTAGGGCATTGGTTACTTCCTTTCGTTCTTCCCTCCATATGCTTTCTGTCCATCCCAATTAAAATATGTCAGCTACGTGCCTTGCCTTTTTCCCAGCTGTTGACCATCAGGTAGCCCTGCAGAAGTGGTAGGAGCAGATACCATGCAGGGACTGAGATTTGCAGGCCACCAGAACTTGGAAGCTCAGGGAGCAGCACTCACAAAAGGAGTGTGTAGCCCGCTTTGTTCAATAAGCAAAAAATCCCATAATGGCATTCAAGGAAGTTAAACAGCTTAGGTGTGGTCTGTGGCCTGTGTTGTGAGGTACTTTTGCTTTGTTTTTGCTTCAGCTCTCCCCTTACCCCACCATTCTCCTCTTCTGGTCTCTTTCCTGTTGCCTCTCCAGGAGTGGATGTGCTTGGAGCAGTGGCATCATCTCCACTCAGCAAATAGCAGTGGTGGTGCTGTGAGGTTTTTTTCAGCATCTGGGAGAAATTAGATGCTGTAGCCAGGGACAATATTTTCCTTCTATTTAAAGCAGTAAATGCATGCTATGTGGAAATTTGGCTTTGCACTAATTCATATTTTATTTGAGTCCTAATCGCCTAGGTTGTCTGAATAGTTGTAATGTTAAAATATACTTGATTCAACCAAATGAGTTAATGGGATGTTCATGGCTGCCAACTGGGACTGAGTTCTCCCTCGTGGTAGGACTGGTGTATAACTTACCTCTGTGGAATTTCTTAGCACTCTTAGCCCAAAATGGACACATGAAGGGAGCAGATCACTGGAATTCACCATTACTTAGTCTTTCTGCAGGGAAATAACCTTTCTTAAAGACAAAGGGAGGTACCATTTAAAATAAAATAAAGGCTTTTAAAGTAACAATGACTCACAATTTATTTGACCGTGTATTACAATCAGTATTTTCCATTCTTGTTTTCCCTACATTGTAAATAATGCCTATAACAAATCTGTCCAACTTATTGGGACTTTGCCACTTTATTCTGATTGGAGATATGTCCCATTATTTTTTGCAGCAGTGCACATTCTATATTTGTTTAAATACGGAAATGTGCTAAGCTAATTTTACAGTAGGAGCCTGTGAATGTTTGTACTTCTGTTGATTGCTTAAGCTGAAGTGAGACTTCTACACTATTCACTCTTTGCAGTTCTTCTGGGGGCTCTTACTAATTGAGCTTGCAGCAAAGCAATTTACACATTTCTCTCAAAGTAGCTGGCTGTACAAGTGGGTTTCTTGAGATTGCCTTCCAGTGCAGTGGTGTGTTACACCAGGTCTGTAACCTGTACACACATACATGAGGGAACCCTTCAAGAAAGGTTGGTATGATGTATTTGCAGCTCACTGCCAGTACTGAGACAAGATCTATGAGGTGTGTATTGCGTGCATGTGTACTCTAAGCCAGTTTCTGCTTTGGTCATTCAGCTGAGGTCAGAGGAGCAATGACAGTATATACTTGCTGAATATCTGTCCCTGTTTGGATCCGTAGGTTAGACAAGTTCTTCTCTGGAAAGGTGACTGTGCATTTCTATATAGTCCTTTATAACACTGTTTTGAGGTGCTACAATTGAGTGCCTTCATCTCTGGTAAAGAGAAAAATGCTTTCAAGCTAGAGACAGTTTCAGCATCTAACAGACATCTCAAAGAGTCACCACTAATCCAGTTTAAGAAAAAAAAAAAAAAAAAAAAAAAACCCACTACCCACTTGTGCTGAGGAGGGAAATACCTCTTTGTTTTTGTAGATTGAGGCTTACACTGCAGGCTGGCAGTCCAGCAATATTAACTTCATTAAAGCAGGAATGTAACTCTGCATTCTTCCACTGAAGGGGAGGATGGGGAAGGATGCTGGACTGGACTGGGGGAGGAGTGAGACCACCAAGGAGAGCTGTTGTATCAGGATGTCTTCCTCCTTCAGCCTGGCATGTGCTTGGTGTTTGTTTGCACCTCTCAGTCACCATGCTGATGACCTCACCTTTGTGATTGGTATCTGAGCCTTCCCAAGGTTGCCTTTTTAACCTAATTAATATGCACAGAAATATGTAGGGGCTGTGAAGTGTGGGCGACAAATGTCTTTACTACTGTGAAACTGCTCTGTTGTCCTTTTTTCCTCTTCTGTCCCAGCATGTGTGTTAATAGGATGACTCGGAGAATATCAGGGCACTTGCTGTCACTGTGTTTCCTCAGAGCTGAGAGATAACTCATGTAATTCCCTAAATGCTTCTGGGCAGGGGATCACTCCTGAGCAACAAGGGAAGACTGACCCTGCTAACTTGTTGCAAAGGTGGAGGTTCCCTACCCTCTTCGCAAGATCACAGTTAAAGCTGTAGTATTGACAGAGGCTGTACGAGACTTTAACCATATCCAACCCAGTCAGAAACACCACTGTGCGGTAGTGAACTGCTATGAGAAGCAGCTGAGGGTCTGGCTGCAGGGAGCCTGTAATGGAGTGAGCACCTTCACCTGGGACTGCTGAAATCCCCAAAGGGACTGTGTATCATACTTGTATTATCCTGTTCTTGTTGTTAGCTGTGCAACTGTTACCTAAAAACAGACTTTCATTTATTTTTTAAAGAAGGCTTTCTAGAGAGACACTTAGGGCAAGGGACAGGGACAAGTCTGAGGGAGGTATCAAACCCATTCATCTCACTGGCCAGGTTTTCTAGCATACTTTTCAAGGCAGTGTTTTCTGATCTTAATGGACTTCAAGAAGCAAAGATGGTTGGTGCCTGCATATCCCCATCTGACACCCCACCTAGCTTGCGCAAGCGAAGAGGGAAATGCAATATGCAGTACCTCTGTGATGCTAAAACCTTTGCTTCTCTCCTTGTCAAAACAACTTCCAGCAAAACAACTTCTATATCACATTGTGTGCTAAGTCACTTTAACTCCTCTAACTAAAATTCAGGGCTTCTGTCCAACAATTTCAACAGTGCTGTTAAATACTGTGCTGTGTATGTATACATAGGTATATGTGATGTGTCAAACAAAGCAGTAACTAGAAATGTATTTAGATTAAAATTACAACTGTGATCAGTACAATGCAAGAAAAAACATAGATGAGGAAACATGACTTTTCTAGCGATTACATCCTCTTTATTTGTTACCAGTATTTTGCACAAGGCTTTGTGTTACTGTGGTGTGTGGAACAATTCTGGCTAGCACCAGGTTTATTTTCTTTTAACTGGGGTGGAAGGGGAAGGAAGTGATGTGTGTGATGTGGAACTGATTTTGTTTGCATGTTTGTTTTCTAAAAGCTTACAGCAAATACTTCTTTTGGGGTATCTGCACCTGTAAAGAGCTGTAATGTTTTGGGAAGATAGCTTTGAGTGACTCAGAGCTCACTTGAATACCTCTTCTAATGCTAGCCTATGCTAATCTTTCATATGCAGTAGAAACAATAGTGCAAGCTTTCACTTGATTGTAATTTACATTGAGATAATTTTGCTTCTATTCTCCTTTCTCTTTTTTGTTTGACATCAGAAAGCAAAAGCTGAACTTTGAAGTCTAGACTTGTTTTGGGAGGCAGAAGTGTTTTTTTTTTTTTTTTTTTTCCTTGCTCTTTTTATATCTCTTAAGTAACAAGCTCTTCAACTTGGCACTTATGTCACCTGTCAAAACACTTTCCAGGGCAAGAGCAAAGAACGGAGTTAATAGTCACGTGAATGTGCTCAGCTGGCACTGCCTCAGAAGCCTAAAACACCCATAAGGTTGTCTTAGGGAAAATCCTTCACTGAGTTGTTTGGCTTTGATAATTACTAAGTAGTATTACAAAACATTGGCTTTGAAAGCAGCACACAGCTCTTTCAAGATGCTTGCTCTTCACACTGCCTCTTGTTCTCCTCCCTAACCCAAGTGGAGAGCATTTCTGTAGTCTTTTGAGGTAGGCTGGGGAGATTCCATTTCTTTTTTTCATTCATCTTTTTGTCCTATAAAAGAAATTGGATCTGAGTAGATTGAACTCTCTGAAGATGATGTTTGGGTTTGATACTCCTCCTTACCATTTCAGAGGATCCCATTCACATGTAGAGCATGAAACCAGTGAAATACTTGACTCTGTCCGCTGTTTATGCCACTCACAACAGTAGTGCTACATGACAGTAAAGCAGTTTTGCTAGGGCTTACTTTTATTTAAAAAAAAAAAAAAAAAAAAAAAAAGTTTCTTCAGAAAGCAAGAATTCTGCATTTCTAGCTCAAGTGTTTAGGAAACTCTAGCTCAGCATCTCTTTGAGTTAGGGCACAGCTATCCAGACTAACATACACACTGTAGTCCAAATGCCTGTTCTCTTTCTTGCCCTCTCTGTTCTGCAGCTCACTTTTATTTAGAGTGCATTGTTTGAAAATAACTGGTATATTCATCTAAGTACCTTGTGAATAAGAATTTTTACTACTTTTATATTAAATGCTTTTTCCTCTTGTCTTTCAGATAACGAATATGTGTTTATAGACCTGGAGCAGAAGCTCAGCAAATACTTTTCAAAGGAATGGAAGAAAGAAACGAGCAAAGTAAGACAGATGTTTAATTTTAGAGGCTACCACTTTGATGTTGGACTGTTCAGTAAAATGGAAGCTCTTAAACTAAGGTCCATAAAGCATTTCTTGAATGTGGTCTGCAGAATGCTGTTTGGTAGCAAGGTGCTTTGGCTTTCTGTGCATGGTTAATACACTGAATTAAAAGGAGCTGAAATAACATCTGTAGCTTTACCTAGGCAATAGTAGTCACGTGGCTGTTGCTTAATTGCTGCAGGAGAGAAGGTCAGTCGGTCTTCCATTTGAGTGAAGCCCAGTCTCTGAATATCTGGAGACCTCCAGTTGTACTTGAGCAAAACAGACTAAATGGCCGTTTGTGACTTGACCCATTCCACTTGACGTGAAAGAGGGGTCTGGAGCTATGGATTCTCTGAGCCATATGCAGAAGGACAGTGGAAAGAGAGAGGAAGGATATTTTGTTTGAGAAGGGTCCTGGTTCTTTAAGACTAGCTAGTATAATCAAGGGAGAGAGAAACTACATGAAATAAGCAATGACAAGTCTATATAGTTGTCTTGTACTGGTCATTCAAACTTGATAACACACACAAAACAGGCATTATTAGAAGAGCTGCAGTCTAGAATAAAGTGTTGTATCCAAATGTTTGTTCTGATGTGCATCCAAAGACATCTTGATATGCTTGCCATTTCTACAACTTAAGGAAATTTGGAGATTACTACTTAAGAAAGTTTGGAGGTTCAGGGATCTCTTATCCACTTCTGTTTCTTCCAGACAAATAACAAATACTTTAAATACAACTCCCAGTCATGTGGGAGGGCTGTCTATCCTGCCAGCAAGGGTTTCTTCCAGGGTAGGTGTTTCACATGGCTCTGATCACCTCAGTATGGGGTATGCTTTGCAGTTACTTTGGAACTTGCAACACTTTTTAAGTCTGGTAAGTGTTGAAACTGTTGTTTGAGATGAATCATAAAAGGCTAAATGAATTGCCTTTGGCAGTACTGACGTCTGGGGCCAAGTTAAGCTATTGAACTAGGAGGGAGGTTAGGAAACAGAATTTAATACCTGTTGAGAGGTCTCAGCTGAAAAGCCCAGCTCTGCTGATGAAATAAGGTCACTATGCCCAAACTCCAGAAATAAAATGTAAATATTTGCTTGATGATCAAGATGTTGCTGTCAGCATCAAAGATACGCATGGCATGCCATGTACCTTCTTCCAGTGAGATGAATCTGATTTGCAAACTCTTGGAACTGTCCATGTGAGCAAAGATACCTGTACAAAAATCAAAGAAGTAGGAGGCAAAAGTAGACCAGACAAGAGAATGAACTATTAAAATAAGATGTTCCTTTTCCCTCTCCCTCCCATTTAACTAATCCTATAGGACTGAAGGGAAGGCTATAGTTAAAACAACAACAAAAAAATCTTACTAGTTTCTTTTTGCAAACATCTTAAACATGAAACAGACATCAATGTTTCCTTTCAGTCTGTGGCTCTAGGAAGTGGTGAATAGTTAAACATTAGCCCTGCCAAAAAAAAAAAAAAAAAAAGACAAAAAGACAAATGGTTAGTATCACACTGGTGCGCCTCAGCCTCTGGCAGTAACTGCTGAATGTGTTAACTATTGCAGCAACGTGTGTGTCCCTGTGATATGATGTGCTGAGCAGGGATACTAATGTTAACTCTTGATGTGTTCTGGAAATGATACAGCGGTCCAAGTGTGGCATGGTGCCTGAACTGCTTTGCCTTGTACTTTCAGGATGGTTATATTAAACTTGCTGTGTTCAGCATCAATATGCCTGCAGTGCTTCCAGGTGCTGAGCTAAGTAATATTGAGCTAAGCTGGGCATCCCTAAACTGTACTGGGACTCTTTTATATCTCCTCATCCTCCCAGTCCAAATTCTCTTGCTCTGCCTAGGATGTTTTGTCATTCATCCTGTCTAAATATTTTGTGATTCTTCATTGATGGGAGTTTCAGTGATGATCAGATCCCTCCAAACCCTGCTGAACAGCTGAGTGTAGAGAATGAAAGCAATATGAGGAATGAGCTTGGGGAGGGGAATGTTACAAGAAGATAATAAGAAGATGCTGAATGTTTTTTTTTTTTGTTTGTTTTTGTTTTTTAACATTTCTTTCTTCTACCTCTGTTCTAGGGAACAGAGAAATTTAGCCCTCCTTTTGTGGCATTCTTTAGAGTACAATACTATGTAGAAAATGGAAGGGTGATAAGGTAAGTTCCCTTCTGCAGTAATTAACTATGTTTTAAATTATTCACTGTATTCTTAAAAGCAGGAAAAATCATGGTTCTTTTGATGAGCTCATCTCTGTTTCTGAGAACCCAAAAAGAAGTCTATTGAAATTTGCCAAAATGGTTCTGCCAGTATATTTTCCCCTGGAAAATAAACAAAATAAAACAGGAGTCAAGTGATGTGTCTTAACTAGTTGTTTAGGGTTTTATTTTCTCTGCTATACATTGTTTGGAACCTATCTTTTTTTAATTTTGCATTTAAGTAACTTGAAAGCTGAAGTTATTGGCTACTACTGGTTTAGCAGAGAGAAATTCCATGTTTGTTGTCTTCATACTTACTCTTTTTGTTTGAGTCTAGCTGTTTCTTCTCTATGCTACCCACAATGAATATGGCAGCTTGATTTTTTTTTTTTAAGGTCATCCCAGATGATCTCAGTGCTGCCATGAATATTTTCACCCCCATACACGCCCCTTGTCATTCCTAGGGGAATTCTGAACATTTCCTTATCTGTGTCTAGAGAACAGCTTGAATGGTGACAGTATTGAAATACACTTAATCTTTTAGTTGCATCTACAGCTTGGCAATCATCGAATGAATATACCAAAGTCGCTATCTGTGCTGCAGAACACTTTGTAATATTTTTGGTTCTTTCTTTTGTATCTGAGCAGTGCTCTGTGTAATCTACTTCTGGAAGTGAATGGATTCTTGGAAGTGGACAAAAGAAGTGATTTCATAAGTTAGGATTTTGTATTTGAGTGGGATCCATTCACGTGGAATATGGATTGCACTCAAAACGCAATCACTCTTGCTGCACCATGCAGAACAAATGATGAGTGAGTTAAAAATGAACACCTGACATCTTTTGTTTGTATCAGCACTACTAGTGTGTCTGTGACTCCAGGGCAGGGCAAGAGCTGCAAGTGTTCAGGTGGATTAAAATAAAGCATAGTCTTTGCTTAATATTTTGGCATTTGTCCTCATCTAGAAGAAAGCTTGTTGGTTCTTTGTTTTTTTCTCTTCTCCATGGTCTTTCTTTTTGGATGCAGGGAAGTTTTCTGTAGTCTGTTTCGCTGTTAGGTGTTTTTATTTTGTTCATTTTATTTTTGGTGCAAAGACAGCAAAGCCTAGCGTTCTCTCACCCCCTACATACTCGCACTCATTTGCACTAATAACTCAATTGGAGAGGTGTGTGGAGCCATACAGAATTAGGTATGTGGCCCCCTTCAAGCTACATACACATGCTTTTACAAGCAGGCTGTAGTGTCCAGCATTTCATTCATACGAACCTGTCAGGGGCCTGCTTTCCTTGTACTCTCATAATGGGGTGTATGTGCATTATTAATGGCATGCACTAGTTAGCGGTATCAGACTATCCCTGGTTAGCGGCTTGAGGAAAAGGACAGAAACATACCCAAGACTCCTACCTCTATTGATCCACCTTGCAGGAACTAGCTATTGAAAAGCACCTTGAGCCTAAGGCAAGGTGAAATGAAAAAGCAGTGCCAGGTTTGGAGGGGAAAGAAATGCAGGTGTGTCAGAAACAAGACTAGGATTCAAGATGGTTGATTCTCCTGACTGTGCTACAGGCTTTCTAGAAAAATAAAAGCTCTTGATAGAGCCAGTCTCTGAAACAGATGTGATATGATTATCTTTCATCTACTCTACCCCATAACTACTTGGATCTTACGCTTCTTAAGACAGAGGGTATCATTTCCCATGTCTGTGCAGAGCCTAGAGTGAGAAGACATTGATCTTGGCTTGGGGCTCCCTAAATATGCTTAACTGTATCATAGTGACATTGGCATGCATCAGGATGCTAAAGTTTAATCACTCCTCTTGCATGTATTTGAGAGACCTTTTCTGAGCTTGACCTTTTTTTCTCTTGCTTGAACAAACCTGCCTCTGTATCTTGCAGTGACAAGGTGGCAAGGCAGCTCTACTACTGCCATCTCAAGGAGAAAGTCCTGAGGTCTCGGTGCAACCACAAAGAAGAAATCTACTTCTTGCTGGCTGCCTACAGCTTACAGGCAGACTTGGGAAATTATAAGGAGGAAGTCCATGCTGGCAAATATTTTGAACCTCAGGCTTATTTCCCACAATGGGTAAGTCTGGGGGGATCTTTCTGTCAGTAGTTCGTGTAGACAGCAAGAGCTATGGCAAGGTGATACCCCTAATTGTAGCCATGTGACTTTCTTGGGTTTCCACTACAAAGAATGGACAGAGTGGGCACAGCTTTGCCCTGATTCTCACTCAGAAGCTATATCCCTCTCCCTGTTCACAGGATATAGCCGCCCAATCCTCCTGGGCTCCTTGAGAACAAGGTTGGTGGTGTGTGTTCTTCCTCACTGAGGAAATGTGTTGATGTCAAATGAATGACCCTGACAGCATAGCTGTTTTTGTTTAAATTTCTGTGGCTTAAATGGTTGTCTCTCTGATACACTATCACAAAAAGATCTGCAGAACCTAAGATCTATGGAAAACTTCAGGGCCCTGAAGTTAAGTAGATTTCTCTTTGGTCTTCGTTCTTTAATGTTTGCTTCTTAGATGGCTAGATCCAAACCCTAGGGGCTATTACTGCCTTACAGTATATTTGGTGCTTGCTTTGCCATTCATCTAGGGCCCAATTGTAGTAAGAGAAAAAGGAAGGGCCTGGAAATACTTGTTTATAACCATGTGCATGTTGGTGTGTGCCCTTTGAAGTGGCAAACAGCTTAGAGGGCCAAGAGTTGGTTTAGTCACTGAACCAAAGCAAGTTAGCTGTGAATCAAGAGTTTAAAAAAGTAATCTTTCAGAACAGATTGCTTGCAAAGAATTCTCTTTTGTGTTGAAAAGGTCAAGAAGACTGTCCATAAGCACTTCAGTGACCATAAAAATAGAATGGAAATCTAGGTTTGTTATGGATGTGAGAACAGTGGTCACCCCTCAATGTCATCTGCTGGTGAAGAATGTTTCACAGAAACAAGACAGACCATCCTGTGACCCAACTTAGCTTTGCAGCTCTTTGCTTTGCTCTGACAGCTGATGGTAGCCCAGCTGGGGCCTTGGGATAGCTGCTAAAAAGCCTGAATTCCTCTGGTGATTTGATCAGTGTCCCTGGGCAGGTCAGTTCTGCCCTATGAGGCAGTACTGTCCCCCAGCTCCAGGGAGAAAGTTCAGAGCAGTAGACAGGGGCTGTGTCAGGGAGACAAGGCTGGTCTTTTACTTGAGTTTTAGCCTGCCTGACTTACTATGCAAAAATTCTCTCTCAGACAACAGACCTTCTTCCCATGCCTTTCCTAGCTCTCAGGTGCCTGGCATTAGGTAGCTTACAAAGGGCTGGAAGAGAGCAGTGTAATATGCACTGTTTATGGGGCAGTTAAAAATCTTATCACAAAGCATTGCTCATCTGGCAAACATTGCAAACACCAAGGCAGAGCCCATCTCACCTGCACTGAGCCACAGCCCTAGGCAAATATGGGAGTGATTTATCATTACAAAGAGTAAAATCTGGCAGTCATGGGGACGCTTCTCTCCCTGCCCCCAGGCTCCAGTGGGGAGACACTACGTGATCTCCTTCACAACACCAACACGTGCTTTAGATCATTTAGCCGAAGGCTGCCACAACCCCTGTGCGAGTAAGAAGAGGCAATACTGCTCCAAAGTGAGCAACTCGGCTTTGAACTGTAGAGTTGGTGCTTCTGTTTGTGCTGACGTTGCACAGCTGATTGCATCGATGTTCTTAACAGAGCCCAGCCTTCCTTGTGGGAGGATAACTAACCACGTGAGTTGGCATGCAGAGAAGTGCAGAGATGTTACAGGGTAGAGTAAGCAACTGGCTTAAGTTAAAATGGAAGTGGGAACTGATTGATGAGGTCTTGAGAGTTTCAGGCCAGGACAGACTGCTCTTGGCAGGATGTTTCTTAGATACATGATGGAATCTAGTTTTAAATGTCCTGAATTATGGGGGCAGCTTATGAATAGAATCCAGCCAAAATCACACTTGTCCCACTGCTGCTCCCAGCCTAGAAGGGGCCACTGGTGCAGGAGGAGCCTGGGCTGCACTGTAGCATTGTAGAGGGCACATGCAGCCGAACATGGGGACTGGGTGCTCACAGGACAAGAGCTAAAGGTCCTGTGCAGGATTCCCTGCTACTTAATGAAGTCCTGTGTCTGCCAACCACTCCAGATGTGTACAAAATATCTTGAGGTAGTGTTTTTGTCCCCCTTGAGGATGAAAATGATAAACAAGCCTAATGTGTTTCTGATCTTAAAAACAAATCCCTAACCACCTTTCTGCAGCGTTTGGAGATGCTGCTGCTGATTGTGTCGGCATTCAGAGCAGTGTTATCTTCCCATAAGCCTTTAAGTTTAAGAATAAAGTGAGCTGACACAATCCTCATAGTCTGTCTGCTATGATTTTGCTATCTAGGAGTCTGTCTGGAGACATCGATACCATTTGGGCTGCTTTAAATGCTTTCTCTCCAGGGAGGTAGAGGTGAACCTGAACTTATTGAGTGAACATAGGAACCTCCTCCAGTCTAGCCCTTGCTGTTGATCACAGCTACCTCCCAGGGGATTATTGAAGAGTTACTGACTTGTTTGTTTCCCTTGTGGTTTAGATAATTGCAAAGAGGGGGAGTGACTACATCTTGAAACATGCCCCAGAGATGCACCGAGAACAGCAAGGTCTGACTGCTAAAGAAGCTGTGCTGAAGTTCATTAAGGAGTCCTGCTTGTTGGAAGATGTGCCTGTCCACTTCTACAGGCTGCAGAAGGTTTACAAAAAAAAAAAAAAAAAAAAAAAAAAAAAAAAAAAAAAAGCCTCATTTTAAGCTTCTCCCCCACTTTTTAAATGGGTGCACTGTTGTATTTTTCACTTTCTGTGTTTGAGGGATTGTTGCCTCTAGTGCTGAGAGGTCAAATGAGTATAAAATTTTCAGCTTTTTCTTACTCAGGCTTACTTAATGCACTTTATTTTTATGTGCTAAGAGAGTTTAGGTCTAGAAATAGGACTAAAGAGATGTTTTTTGTTTCACTTAGGTGAGTGAAACCTGCTCATGCAATTGCAATTTGCATGGAACTTTTCCCAAAAGGAGATAGTCTGTTTCATTAGACTTACAATTAAGCTCTTCAGCTGTTCATATTTAGTCAGAATATTGTCTGGGAGGTATCCCTATCTGTATCCTTTGATCAGATCTAAAAACTCAAGTTATTACAGAAACGCAGAGAAGAGTCTCATGTTCTCTGGAGGAAATAAGTTCCAGTTTGGTCTGTAATCCAGTGTTAGTTTAAATTCCTCACAAACTATAGCCTCCTACCTATCCTTTGTCCTCTCTGTTTTGATACTAATGCTATTAATGATACAGTCATAAGAGAGTGTGAGTTACACTAGGAGGCTATAAGAAATCCAGCTGGCAGGACTTAATACAGTTTGTCTGAAGGTACTGGGGGCATGAAATTGGTTGCCCTTAATATCCAGATTCTGACTTGAACTTATTTTATGCATTGTTAATTCCTTCATGTGCTGTTCAATTCACAGAGTGCTTCTACCTCCTCTCTAGCATGCAGGAATCTCATGGTTAGATATCTTGCTTCTAGATGATACCTGGGTCACAAATGCAGAGGCACTGATGTGAAGGCTTGAGTGCCAGTGTTTTGGCTTCCCTAAGGTTTCAAGAGCTGTCACCTTTTGTTTCAAGCTATGCTCATATCTGCTACTGAGGTTGTGAACTCTGAAAGAAAACACTGACTGCCCTGCGCCCTGTGTTTTTCCTCCAGATCAAGTGTTGATTTATGAAAGCTCTTTGCCTTTAGAAGACAAACTATTTCTTAGTCACTTTAAACTGGAGTTCTACTGGATATGGGTAGTAGTCAATAGGGGGAAGAAAGCAAAGTAAATGTGATGGCTTGGCAAGCCAGATGAGGAAAGTTCCAGTGTTTGAGGTCTGTGACTCCAGAACTTGTTCCTCAACAATTTTCTTCCTCCTTTTCCTCCTGCCTTGGCAGCAGAGAAAGACGGAGTGAACTAGTTTGGGTGTTTTTTTTCTTTGTTCATTTTTTGGTCTTTAAGCAAAAAAAATCTCATCAGAGAGCAATTACATTATAGCAAGATACAACATGAGGAAAAACAAGTCAGTATTCCAATTAAGCCTTGAACGTTTAAAACCATCTGCTGCCTACACTGAGACCAAAAGGTTAGAAAGAATGTCCCTGTAACTGTGGGCACTGGGCATTGATTATCTTCCTCCTGGCCAGTATTACATCTGTAGTCCAGCAAGCACCTAAATGGGGATGGGGGTGCTGTGGCAAGGGAAGGGGACAGAGATCCCTTCTGTTTTGGGCTCTCTGTGACCTGGAGAACCATGTGTGTTCATAGGGATAGCAGAGGCAGCACATGGCAATAAGAGGGAATCAATTGCAAATTACCTCTGAGAAGCAGTAACTGTCCATGCACTCAAATGACTGAAGCTACAGGATTCTCTGTCCAGGGCAGTCTGGAGTGTTGGGTGTTTGCTGTTGGTAAAATGCTCAAGACTTGCAACATGGCAGGATTCGTAGCTGTTTTTTATTGCAGAGAATTTTTCAAAGGCCAACAAGGCAATGTGCTTTTTAGAAGCACAATAAAAAGTAAATGAGCAGGATGAAAATGCTAATGACATTTGCCTGGTGAGCAGTCCTGCTACCTCTGATGCAGTAGGTGCAGAACAGGAGTGTAGTCTTTGTAGATTAACCTTTGACTCCAGGCTCTTCTGTTCTCTTAGGATAAGAAGGAGGACCGCCCGACAGTTATCCTGGGCCTGACCCTTAGAGGAATGCACATCTATCAGGTAACAGACTGCCATGAAAGCCTTCTGGTATAGCGTTTAACTCTGTGCAGCCCCCCCAGGCACAGCTTCACTGCCTGGCTCTGCATATCTCATATTCCTGATTATTTGCAAATTCTTTGCACATCGCTGACTCTACCCTGTACCTGTCAATCCATGTGTCACTCTGAGTTTGATGTGTTGCAGGAGGTGAATCATGTTCGTCAGCTCCTCTATGACTTTCCCTGGTCACACATTGGGAAGCTAGCATTTCTAGTGAGTATGACGGAATGGAGGCCATCTGGCACTGGGCTATCAACCTGGGACCTGGCAAGCCTGTTGGCCTACCCAATTGCCTTGTTGAGTCCTGTTACTAGTATGCATAAGATTGCAACTATCTGTTAGTTATGTGACTGAAAACATGTTCTTGTTCACTGTTCTTGTATCTCTCTTCTTTATGCAGGGGAAAAAATTTGAGATCCAGCCAGATGGTTTGCCCTCTGCACGGAAATTGGTTTACTACACAGGTTGCCCCTTTAGGTCACGGCACTTGCTGCAGCTCCTCAGCAATAGCCACCGGCTCTTTCTGAATATCCAGCCGGTGTTGAAGCAAATCCAAAAACTGGAGGAGGCTGAAGGTATGTGACAGGAGAGCAGATGACTTCTGATAAGGGTAAGAGTATGGCATGTTAGTGTTTCTGCTGTGGCTTCACAGTAGCTGCTCTCTAATTGGTATTTCTGCCTTAACAGAAGACATTGAGAAGAATAGAAGACCTGTTTGTTTCAAGTCAATTAGTGGGAAGTGGTTTTGGTCTCACCTTGCTAGATTGTGATCAGAAAATGCGTTGTGTGAGCAGTGAAGGGGGAATTTTTCCCTTTAAGAGGAGGTCTCTGCTCTTTGGGCTGTCAGGTTTTGCACATTTGACACATGCCTCTGAGGTAAAGTAATCTTGAATAAAAAGCTTTCAGTTGGGATAAGATCTTCCTTTGTTCAAGGAGCAGTACAAGTTGTGAGCTTGTGTCTTAATTTTTTTTTAGTGTCCCATTACTAAACAGTTTTTGCAGTTTAGTCTATAATGTCCACTAGTTAGGAGCTGCAGGTGCCAGGAGTAATCTGAGAGGAGATAAAGGCTCCTAGAACTTATCTTCTCTGGTGGAGTCCCATCTCTGTAGGGATGATGCTTGAACTCTGAGAGTCCCTGGTATCCTTCTAGGAAGACTTCAGTCATTTTATCCCCTCCCTGCTTGTTTCTTTCCATTTTTATCCTCTGTGGGGCCTTGGGTCTCAAACTTCTCAGCCTGCCTCTCCCCATGTCTGTTTCTGAATGCATTGTATAGGCCCTTGCTTGGAGGATTTCTCTTTTTTTTTTAATAGCCTTCTTCTGAGTGCTTTTTGCTCCAGTTCTTTCCTGGCTGCTGTTCCCTGCATTCTCCATTAATGGATTCTCTACATTCTGTGGGGTTTATAAGACTTCTATCAGTAGCTTTACATCTATCAGGAAGCAGAAGTCAGTAGAAGTCAGCCAGTCATTCCTCTTGTGTGAGGACTTAGCCTTGTTCCATCCAACAACAAGTCAGGAAGAAACTCCTGTTATTGTCAGGAAGAAGTTCAAAACTTTTACACTGTTTCAAAGGCCTCTTTTTGCTGATTCCCTCTAGTCCCTTCTGGTTCCAGACAATAAAATGGCAGTACTTGGGCAAAAAATGCAACTAAAGAGCTGCAGTATTTAAAATGCTGTTTTTTAAAAATGTTCAGAGTCAAAATGAGATCTACCTTTTTTTCTTACTTGGTATATATCCTGTCAGCTAGCTAACTGCTATTTTGTTCCCTTTCTGTAATAGCCTCCTTAAGGCTATCCTGTGTGAGCACTCATTCCTCTTAGTCGAGTGGACATTTAAACATTCAGTCTTTCTTCTTTAATAGATAGATTCCCGTCTTGATGGAAGACTGAGGCATTGCAGATAGTGAGTCTTCCCTGGACTTGTACTAGAGCTGTTGCCTGACTTTGGCATTTTGAACTCCTCTTTCCTTACCAAACACTATTTCAGGAGAACTCTGCAAATATTTATTGTCTGCAGTGGGTCAGCACCTAAGTACAGGTCTTGCAACATTGTGGTAACACCTGGGGACATGATTCAGTGGCCCAAACAGAAGCATTCAACATGCCCTGGAGCATTTTTCTCTGCCTTCTGGCTCCAGCTTTAGGGTGGGACAATTTTTTTTTCCTGCAGTGTGTCTGACAGTGTCTCATGGATTTCTTGGCCACCCTTAGCACACCTCTCTTTAGGTAACACATACCAGCCCTGGAAGAAGTGATCAGTAAGTGCTGATCATGGGGATCCTGTTCTTGGCTGTCTCTACATATTGATGACTGTTTTGAGGAAGAGTCAATGTACTGTGTTTTAAACACTGAACACTTAGGTTATGCAGGTAGATCGAGTCTTTTCCTTTATTCTGTAAGCTAATATTTTCTGTACCATAACCATCTATACCTGCCTGTTCTAATTCATGAGATACTGGCCTTGCTTTATCTATGACTAACTGTAATTGTTATACCTAGATGCCCAGCTGGCTATCTGTTGAGCAAACAGAATGCAAAACTCTGTTCAGTAGCTGCAGTAATTTTCTTCTTTGCCAAGTTTTGCCAGTCTCAGAACTTACTGATTAATTTTTGCTACCATTCCTTCTGTCTTGCTTAGCTTCCCCTGGTTTCTTATGTCTGTCTTTCTCAGAGAAGAAGCGCTACCGGGAGTCCTACATCAGTGACACGCTAGACATGGACCTGGACCCTTCTGATAAGAACTCGCATGGCAGCGGGAGCAGTGGAGATAGCCGGAGGGATAACCGTCTCTCACGCCAGTCCACAGGGAGTCATGGCAGCTCTCACACATCTGGCATTGAGGCTGACTCAAGGCACCGGATATCTGTGGAAATGTCAGTGGATGAGCCCTTCAGCATTGATAGGATACATAGGAAAGAAAAATCCTGCAGCTCGACCATCAGCTATGGTAGCTCTGGCATTGACAGTGGCAGCAAAGGGAGGGCTGAAGATGACTCTCAAGATGATGGTAAGGAATTGGGAGATGTGGAGCAACTTTTACGCATGCAGTTGTCTTCCCCTGCAGGAGAATGGGGAGTAAGAGAATATGAAGCAGCTTGGAGCAGAAGGGTAATGCTAATCCTTCTCCTGTGCCTCTTTCCTACTACAGAGCTTGAGCTGGCAGTAGATGAGCCTTTAGAGGGAGAACAGTTAGAGGAGGCCCCTGTGGGAGAATCTGTTGATTCCCTTCATCTAGATGCTACTAGCTGCCAAGGTAAGATGGCTTTCTGCTACTACTCAGTGATTTTTCTTAGGCTGTAGCTATAAGGAGATGCATTTGGCAAGCTAGGCATGATCTGAGAGATCTAAGAAAGCTCTATCTTCACTGCCCTACTGCAACAGGATTTCAAGCCAGCTCTTCCTGAGTTGAAGGCTTGTACTCTATACTGTGCAGTGCTCCTCTCCTGTTTGCTCCTTAAGGTCTCCCTTCTCAAAATTTACCAAGTTTACTTTATTTGTGTTCAGTTAATGACAAAAGGAAAACTGAGGCAGACTTTTTGTAGTAAAGGAATTTAATTAAAAATCTTATATACCACAAAGCAGCTAAAGGGTTCAACAACAGGTTAACGGGCCAGGCACGGGAATTAACAGGTGAAGTTCTGTGGCTCATGTTATAGGGAAGGCTAGACATTAGGCTCAGACAGAAGCTGTCTGGTCTTACAGCATGTGAATGACATGTAGCCCTTCTGGCAGAGCAAGATGAGTAAATATGGGCAAGTTGGTGAAAAGCTGTGGTTTTGGGGGAGGGTGGAGTTTAACATTGATCCTTAAGGGCAAAGAAGCACCTCTGAGCCAAACTCAGAGCATTGGGGGTACTTACTCATGTATAGTTATATTAATAGAATAGCACTGCTTGAATGTAGCCAGTAATGCAGCCCTTCCTACAGTAGCCAGTAAAAACTCAAACCTATAGTTGCCTTTGTTTCCTCCCTTTTCTTTGCAGCTATTAATCAGGAGTCACTATCTGTGGTGCAGGTCACGCTAATAAAGATGAGAGGCCAAAGTGTGGAATCCCTTCATCAGGTAAGGAGAAATGTTTGACAGGAGGGTTTGTGTGTGGACATTTAACCAGCTTCTAGTGTAATAGAGACAGCTGTAAATCAGGTGAACTTGGTTGGTCTGGATTTAACTGATTTGAATAGCGTAACTGAAAACAGCTGTTTGCCAGCTATTCCTATCAGGGATAGGATGACAGCAGCATTTGGGTCCAGAATAGTATGAAGAGGTTTGGAGTGATCAACGTGGAAATCTTGCAAGCCAGTTATTATATCCCTTAGGCTTCCAGAGAGGAAATGATGAGTAAGCCACTTATACATTTTCAGTGCAACATAGAGCCAAGACCATCCATGCAGTCTGGATGTGGGTTCCAAAGTTGATTGTTTTCCTGCCCCTGAAGCTGGAAGCAGCTCACATCTGAGCAAAACTAGACTCTCAAGTTCTAATTACTATCATTTGTATGATTATACTATGTGTGCTGGACTCTTTGTTGTCAACATCTTTTTATCAAACCCGTGAGAAAAGGCAACTATGTATGGTAAAATATGTTATATTATAGGTTGTGTTGTGGAAAAACATTATTTAGCTTTTTTTAAAGGCCAGACATTATTACTTTTCAAAGTGGAGCTGCACTGACAGGGGCAGAAACATTTAAAAATGTCTCCACTGTTTCTTCTGTCACTGAATCCAAATCAGCCTTATCTGCTCAAAGAATTTAAAAATCTGTTCTTCCTTTTCCCCTTTACTCCCACTTCTTTTCTGATCAAGGACTTGAGTCATTCCTTAGGGTATTTTTTTTTCCTTCTCTTTTCATGCCTCCTACTGGACACAATCAAGAATGATAAGGGATTTTCACTTAGCACTTAACAGACTATTTTGGCTTGTAATTGCTGGTTTATTCTTTTCCAAAGATGAAGACTGTGCAATACAAACTCTGAACTTATTTCTGTATTTCAGTGGAAGGACTGAAGTGTGCAAGGCAGAGAGCAAGCATCTTGCTTTTAAAGTGTGTGTTTTAAGTTGTAACTAAACAGTGCAGGATTCTGTTTCTTACCATTGGCCAGTATTCGTGTATGTCTGTTACGAAGTGCACAGTTAGCCAACACAGAGTTTCATCAGAGTGTTTTTTTTAATTCCCATCCAGTGTGCAAGAGTAGTGGGTCTGGGAGGCAGTTTTCTATATTACTTACATAAGTATTTTGGTTTAAATGTCATGTTATTGAAATCAGCCTTAAAACTAGCATTTAAAGCTAATTGTCAAGAGGCAGAACAAGAAAAACTAGCTGGGACATTGGAAATTTATCAGATAGTTAGTAATTCCTCCATAAAGGATAATTCAGTACACCTTGTGTAGAACAATGTCTGCATCTGAGAATTCTGAGTATTCTGAGAATACTGTTGGTTCATTGCTTCTGTTTTCTTCATTTCTGAATAGTGTTATGTAGATGGAACTGTATGTGGCACTTAGTGAATTTTGGATACCTTAATCTGTTCATTTGCATAGTTGCTTTCTGAACTTCTTTCAGCTCATGAGACTTTAATTAACCCATATAGTGTGTTAAAGCACTTGGGATATTTTTTTTGTTTTGTTTTTTAATGTATACATTGCCCATGGGTGCAGCAGACTGCATAATTCTGCCAAGAAGCGTCAGTTCATTAGATGTTACTTCTGTCAGTGTTTAGTCCAATGTATTGGACACTTGAGGATACAGTGTACAAAGATCAGGATCTGGCTCAACATGCAAAGGCAGCTGAGTGCACTTGAGTTCACAGCTTCTTTGTTAAGCCACTATCTTTCAGAAAGCCAAGAGGATGATTTGAAGGAATAGAGGAACAGTTTTGGAAAGATTAAGCATGCACAGCCAGCATCCTTAGGCTGTGTCTGAGCTCATAATTCTTATTTGTGTGTCTCTTACTAAACTGGCAGGTCAGACCGCCCAAAGGCAGGAGCTGCACAGACCAGCACAGCCAGAGTTTGGATGATATCCGCCTTTACAAGCACCAGCATCCACCACTAAGTGCCACGCTGTCTTCAGACACATCTCACAGCTACACGTTTGGCTGCACCCTGGAGGATAAGCTGGCTATCTACGGCTGTGTTTATTCCACAGCGGACTGCAAAACCAAGTCTGCTCTTTATGGGAAGCGATCCATGAACTGCCTCTCCTTGGATCTTCTGGGAGAGGACCAGCTCCCGGAGGAATTTGTAGTGTAATGAGATTGGAGCTCTTCCACATCAGGGAACAGCTCATCATGGAAACAGAAGTGATTATATATACCTCATTAACACATGTGATGTCAGTCTGGTTCTTGCAGGAGATTGTTAACAGCTTTGTTACTCAGCTCCATAATCAGTAAGTGACATCACTTTTGCAGACCTGACTACAGGGCAATTAACTGGAGTGTAGCACTTAATTTGGCATTTGAAGCATCTGTTTAGAAGAAAATGGAAGTAGCCTGCACCATTAGAAGTGACATAACTGATATAAAACCCTCAAATAGTGGACCAGAACTGGTACTGAGTTGTTAAAAAAAAAAAAAAAAAAAATCAAAAAAATATGTCAACAGATTTATCAGAAAGAAATTAAACAGTCCGTGTCAGTTTAGCTTTCTGCCTTTCTCTTATGATCCATTTATGTTAATGCTAGTACACAAATAGACTCGCTGCCTTGAGTTTGTGCTGCCAATGCTGCCAACAGGTGTCAGGCCAGGATATACCCCGAGAATATCGGGAGGTATGTGTATGGAAAAGTCCAGCCTGTTCTCTTTGTAATGAATAGAAGTCACCTGTTTGCTTTACTCGGCACAAGATCTGCTCTGATGTGAGTTTATTTCTAGGTGTTTTTGTTTTGTTTTAAGCATTTGGCCAAATACAGTGTGGGTTATCTGTTTTCTGTTTTTCTATATCCCCCCCCTTTTTTTAATGCAAGAAATAGAACTGTTGTCTCTATAGTACTGCCATGATTAGATTGGTAGGTACATTCTTATAGCCTAGAGGAGACGAGGAAGAGAAGAAAACAAGCGACTTGTCTTCTATTCTCTCAGAAGCAGCCAAGATGACAATGCTAATTGACTGGCTCTTGAAAATGGGAGTGTGACTGGAAAACTTGTCCAAGCATGATCACCCCTTATTTTGAATCATACTTTTTAGGTTGTACTTTATTTTTTATAAATCTATTCCTCAGAATTTTTGTCCTTTGCTTAGGAGGCAAGTACAGGCTGGAAAAAGTCACTTTGGAAAGACAAATCAGGTAGTTATTAGTGACTTTGTCCAATTTAGTCCTGGATAGTGTGTGTGTAAGTGTGGGTGAATGATGCTGTAGGGCCCATGATGGTGGAAGTGTAGTGGGGTTGTGTGTCTAGCCAGGAGAACATGTATGGTGATTTTGAGTCCTATGGGGCTTGCTATGTTGGCTCTCACTGATACAATGATCATTATTGTGCTGTTTAATTAAAGCATTTTATTTGATGCAAAAAACATCTTGTCACCTTCTAAAGGAATAAGAAAGGAATATTTATTTGATTTTTTTTTTTGTTCCCTATCTCCCCCTCTTCTTCTCCCTCCTTCTGCATGTTGATTCCCAGCATTTTTTTTCATTATTCCAAGCAAAGCTAAAAATGCCTTTACAAAATACTGAAGATGTTTTTTCCTGTATCCAAAATAAACTCTCCTAAATGGACACTAAAGGGTTAGACAGCATCTGTCTGCTCATGAACAAGATAGTCTAGCCTCCTGCTACCTGGGGCCTGTTTGGCAGTAGGCTATGGAAAGGGGCATATCCAAGACCCAGGAGGCTGGTAGCTGTGCTGCAGGAAGCAATCTTGTTCTTCCACAGAATGAAACCAGCTGTAGCACTGGATAGATGGGTCTTACTCTGGTGGTGCTCATATTTTAATGAAAAAGCAGGGAATTTTGATGTGACTGCTCTGCTTACCTGTTGCTCTCCCACACATGCTGATATACGTATAATTATTCATGGTTCTGTCAAAAGTCGTTTACTGGGGGGGGGGGGGGGGAAAGGCTTATAGTGGGTATAGCTGTTTAGAAAGCTGTCATAAAACATGAGACATGCTCGCAACCATTCGTGCTTGTTTTCTCAAAGGCAATCATATTCATACCTACTTCAGCCTAACCAGCTTACCTGAAAAGTTTGTTGACATTAATCAGCTTTGTGTTTTTAGTGTTACCAAGCATTAAATGGAATTGGTGAGAATGAGCATGTGTTGGAACTCTGGGTATTTCTATTTCTGCTAAGATGACATAAAAACAGTATTTCTATGTACACTTGAACTCCTGTTCCCACTGTTTTAAAATGCTGTAATGTTAATGTTGCTGGTTTACAAAATATACCAATGCCTAAAAACCAACGTAGTTGGTTCTTGCATGTGCATTCATTGCTTCTGATGCCCATATACTTGGAGGGGGAGGGGGTGTATTTTTTCATGGCTTGTGTGAAAGCTCTCCAAGTTTGACTGTCTTTCATTTGTCTACACAGCTCCCTCCAGTACTATAAATTACATATGTATATGAAGGGGAGACTGGACACTTTTTTGTGTGTAGACTGAAAATGAATTAATATCTTACAAGCACTGTGAATATCTATTATGCAAATTTTTGTATGAAAAAAAAATGTTCCTGGTAGTAATAGATTTTGTTGTCTTCAAAATTAAATCTCTTATTATTTTGGTTCTGATTAGTTTGGTAGAGGATAACATAAACATTTATCAGCTGATGTTAGAAACTAGCTGCCAGTATTTGTACATATTTGTAATATACTCATGGTATAATCACTCTATTTTAATGGTAAACATTCCTCCTTTCCATGAAAGGAATTTCTTGTTTAAAATAAAGTATAATTAATTATGTATACACCTGCAATAAAGTATGGATAGAAAAAGGTAATTGTGTCAATTTTTTTCAGGTGGTTGATGTCAGTGACATCTTTCACTAGAGATATATAGGTTGTGGAAATAAATCTGAGCTCACATATGTTACAATCTAGTAGCAGATTTGGAGTCAAACTATAAGTGCTGTAGGCAGTGGAACAACTCCTTTTTCTCCTTGTGAGTCTCTGTCATGCATTAAAGACCCAGTCTAGCTGGTTGGAGTCAGCAGGAGTGCTAATGGGAGCTGAATCTAAATAAAGTTAGGCTGCTGTGGGGAAAGACAGACACACTTGGGGTTAGTCAAGAAAACAGTATTTGGGCAACTCTGCATGGTATGGAGAGAACCTGGCAGTATCCTCTTTGGGGCTGCATCTGAGGCTGGGCACACTACCCTGTGCTTCAAAATGCTATTGTCTAACATGCCGGCCTAGTATCTGGCACACACAAAAGAAAAAATGTTTTTTTTCAGAATATAAACATATTTTCTTTTTTTTCCAAGTTACACAGCTTGTATTTTCTCAGTGGACAAATCTCTGAAAGAACGCCATAGTAAATTACCTGCATCTCTTTGGAGTAGCTTGTTGACTGGGATTCCTTCATAAGTTCATTTTCCTTTTTTTCTATGTTATGGACTACTAAAGCTAGAATTCAAAGGAAAGATAGATTTATTTTAAAAAAAATGTACTTCAGTGTTTTATTGTTGCCCTTAATCTTTTGACCTCTCCTCTTCCCCCCATAATTCGCATTTTTCTCTAGTACCTGCTGTGTTTCCAGTATGTAAAGTCTCAAAGACTTCAGCGACTCTCATACAACTCTGGCTCAGGGATGTGGAGAGGAAGAGGTTTGGTTCCAAATGCAGTTTTCTATGGAGATAAAATCATGATAGTGCCTTCCTGCCTGCTAGGATGAGTTTTGTCTCTGAAGATAGGACTTACAGTACCAGAGAATCCCATGTGCATTCAATAAACGTGAGGCAGCCTGGGATGGGGGAGATGTTGTTACTGCACCTCATCCATGGTGAGGTGTGGGTGCTGCATGGAGGTAACTTCTGAAGGTGCTTAAGCAGCATCTGTTCTGCTGAAGCTTACTCGGGGTGTTTGAAAATGCTCTTAAGTATTTTAGGTCAAATGAAAGCAGTTTCTCCAGGGAGTTCTTGGCAGTGAGGTCTGTGAAACTAAAGATGATAATTTTTTTTAAGGGCCTGAAGACATGCAAGCAAGAACTGGATGTAAGGCCCCACAGGGGCGAGGGCGAGCTGTGCCCTCACTGCTTGCCAGCCAGTGGTGGTGCTTCCCCAGCCTGGCAAGGTGTCTCCTGCTCAGAGCCTCTTCTTACTTGTCTGAGTTTCTCCTACCTACAGTCCCCATCCTACTGCTGCTGCCCCCCATTTCTGCTCTGTGTCTGAAGCCTGCTCCTTCCCCAAAAGCCTTCCCAGGGCCCTTGTGCTCCTCCTGCAAGTGGCCTGAGGATGGGATGGTGCTGACATGGCCCTCCTGGAGGCCACCAGCCATGAGGTGGTGGTGGGAAGCAAGGAGGTGCCCTCAGCCTTTTCCCAGACCTTAGCTGCAGTTGGGGAAGTCAGGGCACGAGAACGCGCTCCTCTTGTTGGGCCAAGGCAAGCTTGGGAAAAGCAGCGGGCGAGCACAGGGAGACCCTCCCTGCCTGAGCGGACCGGGACAGGCTGGACCAGACCAGACTGCTGCAGGCCAAGGGCTCAGCCCGACCGTAAACTGCTATTTCTGGGGGATAAAATAACAACTTAGGCACTGAGAAAGCTTTAGTAAATCTTTAGCTTTTGAGACAAGCTTTCCCCCTCTCCCTCCCCCAGGGCTATTTTCTTTTTTTTTTAAAAAAAAAAAAAAAAAAAACGGCGGTTGCGCAGGGGAGGCAGCGCACTCCCGCCGACAGGGGGCGGTGCCGGGCGGCCTTCCCCCCACCTCCCCACAACCCGCGCGGCGGCCGTTGCTGCGCGGCGGCCGTTGCTGCGCGGCGCGGCCGTTGCTGCGCGGCGCGTGCGCCCCCTGGCGGCGGCGGCGGGCGCGGGGCGGGACCCAGAGGCGGGCGGGAACATGGCGGCGCCACGCGCCTCCCCGGGCCGGCGCGGAGGGGGCTTTCCCCGGTGTTCAGTTGTTACAGTTGCCTGGGTGTTTTCCCGCTAGAAAGCGCCCTTCTCGCTCGCTTCGGCCTCCTGCTGCCTGAGAGGGTCGGGACAAACCGTTGTCCCCTCCCCCCTCCCCACTCCACAGGGCCTGTGCTGAGGGTCAGTTTGAGGGTGCCAGGGGAGGGGATTCTCACAGGGATATACGTATTTATTTATTCATTCATTCCTCCTTTTTTTCATGTTTCCAGAGAAGGCAGTTACTAATTAGTTATGTGCATCTGGTGGCAGAGGAAGCATTTTAGATATCTCTTGTAAATGTGAGTATATTTTTTAGCCAAACACTACCAGGTTTGTACAAGATTGTTTTTCTTCATGAAAGCTAATTTTTTCATGCTTCTGTAGGCTTTACCCTTGGTACCAGACAAGTGGCCTTGCCATAGTTTTTCTGGGGTGATCAATGAGCTTTTTATAAAATACTACTTTTTTTCTGTCTCTGCATGTAGTTGTGAGCAGTCAAAACGATATATAATTTGGTACCCAGTGGCCCTGTGTTTTTCTTCTGTAGCATCCAGCACTGTGTAATGTTTCACTGAAGGAGGCTGTAGGGGGGCTGGATACATCCTCAGAGCTCAAACTCCCCTGCATCCCACTGCCCCAGAGTGGATGGCAACCTGGACAAGCCTCAGAGGGAGGGCATCCGGAAAGCCCACGCAAACTCACTTCTCCAGAAAACTGGCAGCTGGATTGCTCAGCACTAGTCCTGCGTACTGCCCACTGTCATTAGGTGTTCATTAAATTCCTTTGCAAAAGGCATAAGCAAATAAACCCCAGGCTATTCTCTTACTTTGCCACAGTGACCTGAGGCCATTTGCAGCATCTCTCAGGCCTAAGGGAAGCACATCTGATTCCTAAACAGAAGGGGCTGTATGCCTAAATTACGCTGGGGTCAAATCTTTTTCTTAACGTATGGTAATCTTTGGCACTGGATGTTGTAGATGTGAAATGTTGATACTAGTTCAAAAGAAATCCAATACACAGATGTATGGAAGACAAACCCATTCAATGCAGTGCAGCCCCTGGGATGGGAAGTTGAGAGCCACAGATTACTGGAAGTTGGGAGGTTGTAGTAGAGGCAGTAATGCTATGTGCTTGCTCTGTTTCTGTATTTTCCTGCAGGCATCTTGCACGAGCCACTACTGGTGACAGGACAGAGGCGTAAATGAGCCTTGGATATGACACAGTTAAGCCTTTATTTTTATTGCCAAGCTGCTTCCTCTCATAGAAAGTATCTATCTTTTCCTCAGATTATTTGCAGACATCTAGGAGTGTCACTGAATATGTCTCCTAACCACAGAGAGAAAACGAAATTACAGGGATAGGAACAAACATTAAAGTATTTAGCTCCTCTGATACCTACAGCTTACTCATTTATTCTATCTTACTTTTTTTTTTTTTTAAAGAAAAAAGATGATGAGGATTTTTCTCTTCTAATCCCATATAACAGTCTTCTAGCTACTTCTCATTTTGCCAAAAGCTGAGGTTCCCAGCTCCTTTTAATGAAAAGAAAGATCTCTACAATTTATGGCTTTTCCTGGATCTCTTCTCATCATTACCAGCCACACTGCAGCAGTCCTGTTCTGTCACAAGCAATATCAAGTTATTTTCCCTGTGACATCTTCTGAAGGCCCTGGCCCTGAAGTCCTGTTGGTTTTTAGCATTTCTGTCAGCATTTCTGTCATCTTAGGAGTGCTTGTAACTGGCTCCATCCTCAGCTGAAAAATATGCTTCATTTTCTGGCATGTGTTATCAGTCTTCATTAGCAAACACAGAAATGAAAGGTTGCACTATATTTTTAATAATATCTCCATACCATTACAGTAACTTCCCTGTTGCCACTTCTCAGAGACCAACTCTGCTTTATGATGTCTAGTTTCAGTGGAGGATGGCCTCTCTGTTTGCAGTTACTGTGGATCTTCAGTCTCATTGTTGCTGGGGCTGCTAACACTGCATTTGGGCCTTTGGCTTGGCAAGGCACTACACCCTGCGCAGTGCACAAGATGCCGCTTGCGCAGGAGCATCCCTGACATGGTGGGGATGCTGAGCGATAGCCCCAGACTGCTGTGATCAGCCCAGGATGTGAGAAGAGGTGTGGAAGGGGCAAACCTGGTGCACATAAGGTGTCCTCCTGTCAACAGCAATGGGCAGGAGGAGGCGACAGGAGATTATGTAGAAATGAGTACTCCAGGGAGGACTAGCTTTCCCCACGTACAATTTCATCTATTGCACCCAGACAAAGTTTTATAAAGTAGCAGTAAACCCACCTCAAAGCAGTTCCCATCTTATTTGCAGACATGTATTGTTTTCTAGCAGCTCATATTTTGGGGGACTAGAGGCTGGCATGCTCCAGCATGTACTGCACAGGAAGTATTGCTGCTGTTCTGTATCAGAGACATGAAACCTAACACTATGAGAACACCAGGAAGCTTTAGTGGACATTTCACATGGCCATGCAGCATTTTCACACTGATGATCAGCTGAGAACAAACTGCATCAGTCCTTTTGAATCCTGAACTTAGCTCTGGAAGGAAGAAATTGTTATAGTTTGTAGAATAAGATTTTCATTGAAAGTCTGCTGTCCTGCCACAGAGATGTAATGAGCAAAATTTATGTAAGTTCTTTCTAGTAGGCTGCAGGGGCAGCTGAATATAGGCTATTGAAGAACATAGCTGTGGTATTTTAAAAATCTACTTTATTTTTATTCCTGCAAATATCTGCCTTGCATTTTTATTTTAAATCTCATAAATACATTTATACCAACCTTTATTTTTTCTTTCTCCCAATCACTGCTGTTCTCAATATACAGTGAGATAATTGGACGTGGCATATGCTAGAAATCTTTGGTCTCAACATACTGCATGGAAAATACCACTGAATATTTTAGAGGCAGCAGAGAATTTGATGTAGGAAAAGTTAGTTTGCATTAGCCATGGAAAATACTCAGCCTCCTTGTTACAGCTAGTTAACAAATAGCCTGATTTTTTTGAGGATTCTGCCAGAAATGACCCACAGCCATGTTCCTCATCCTTTAGAAAACGAAGTTTTGAGTGTGGCTTGTACTCTAATCAGTAAGTTTCAAAATAGAATCATTGTATTAAGACAACCCATCCCTGCTCTTGCACTGGGTACCGACTTCAGTGTTACCTTTCCTCTGGATCATCTTAGACCCAAGCACTGTATGTACATTAAAAAGTTTAATACTCCAGAGAACGAGCACGCACTTTCTCAGTGAAACAGCTGCAATTCTGAAGCTTAGGCCTGGGTTGCTCCCTCTGTGGCTTTTTCCTCCTACCCTGCATTTTCTGAATTTCCTTTATTTTAACTGCTAGAGATGTTTGTGTGGTGAGGAAGCACTGGTTTGAGCTCTGGCTATTAGAATGGAGATACATGATCGAAAACATCCATTGTAGGAAGCTGGGTATTTTTCTGTCCTTGATGTGTAACTTGGCATCCAGGGATGAGATTGAGGGGACGTTTTGCTGCCTTCTGAAGCATCAGCATTTACCCACCACTAGAAACAAGTTATGTGGTGTAGTTTGTTGTTATTCCTGGTGATTGAAATCTCTCTTGTCTGGCTTGTGGGTTGTGCTCCTATACTTAGGGTTATATTGTTTGCTGTAGGTATGATGGGGAGGAGTTTTACCTTGGATCTGCTGGGAGGAAATACTGGGAGCCCTGATGGGCTTTTATTGAGGGTGTCTGCTGAGGTCAAACCTGAATCCTCTGCATTTTCAGGACCGGGCTATTGGCAATGCCTCCATCTTTTCCCATGGCACATGTAGCTCTGAGCATTGCTGGGAGGGTTTTCTGTCCACTTGACTGTGCTCTTTCTGGTCAGACAGGAACAGAGGGCTCCGATGACCCCACTGTTCAAGTGATTGATTATGGGTTATCAGATGTGTGTTGAGCAGCTACAGCATAAGCCTCGCCTAACCAAACGAATGAATGATCAAGGACATGCCAGTCACTGGAGCAGACGCATAAAGTCAGATGAAGCACATGGGTCCGTGTGGACAATATTTACTATTGCTGGCTTTGACCATGTTTATCTCAGGTTGCAGTCTACTCTGTTTTCTTTTAAACCCTCAGCAACTTGAGTCATGTTCTTGCATAAGACTTCCTACTTTCAATACATACATATATATATATATATAAAAACCTTACCAGCCTACCAGCCTGAAAGGAAAAGTTCAGGAATGTAACTGTTCAAAGGGCCTGTGCTTGGAGGGCAATAAAAAAAAACCCAAATCATGTATGTATTTCTGAATGTCTAGAACTGAACTCATACTTAGGAAGTGTTTGAAGATGGTTGTGTAGACACTGGACCTTTCTCTGGGAGCAACCACGTCAATGGCTAGTCCCAGCCCCAGCTCAACTACAAGCACTTGGATTCATCTAGACAGGTCCTGTAGCAGGAGCTGAGGCTGTCTGTCCATGCCCTGGTTAACAGCAGGACTTGCTGTGGGAGCAGCTGTGTATAATTTTGCTTAACATTTGCACTACAAATAACCCAGAGGGCACAAAACATTTCTTTTTGCAATTTGCTTCAAAGCAAACCACTTTCAGAGGCAAAACAGAATTACTGCTGAAAAATACAGGGTGAGGGCTAATATGTGAAGGGAGAGGTCTGTAGCCATTATACAGTTTTTATACTGTTTCCTATACTTGCAGCCTAATAGAGCAGAGTAGGAGCTCTCAGGTCAGAAGCCTGACTTTCCCAGGGACACTGACAGAGCACCAAATGAGCTTTCAGGTAACACAATACCTTTAAGGTTAACAAGCCTTTAAGACCCCACAGCTGATCCCGCTGCTCTGGGCCCTGCTTATCAACGTAGTCCTGCAGCCTCTGAGCTGCTTCCCTAATTCCAAGCAGGTGTCCACAAAGCTTTCTGGACAATTCCTCCTCATGTAGGGAAGCACGGATAAAACACAAAGCCCTGGGAGGCATGGTGACTGCAGGGACAGCTGCTCCAGTGGTAACGTCCCAAGCCTGGAAGAGCAAAGTCAAGCTGCCAAGGGAAGTATAAGGTGGTTTCTGGTGTCCCTTTCTTAAGCTGGTCTCCTGTGCCCCAGGGCAAGGGCCTGGAGAGGTTTACAGCAGCTTGGTGACTCAGCTGGTTATCTAGCCATAGCTGGCAGCAGGTCCAGCTGGAGGCTGTTGCAGAAGAAGACAATTAACATGCAGGAAATCAGCTGTCTTCTGAAAAGAAGAGCTAAGGAAAGGAAAAAGTCTGTGAAAGACTTCTGGGAGAAGAGTTGTTTCTAGGGTCTGGCACTGTGCTCCAGTAGATAAGCTGTCTAGGAGAGAAGTAAGGAAAGCTTTGCTGATGCTGTGGGGTGGGGGTTGTTTGCTTCTCAGTTTTGCCTAAATGTTGTTCACTGTAAAAGTTATAAGCAGTTATTGGAATGAAACCTGGAAACTGGCTTTTCTTCTCTCCTTGAGTGTCATAGTGGTAAAGCTACTCAGTTTTTTGCAGGATGTGTTGGTTTAATGAATAACTTGCAAGGATTGCAGGCATTTATGGCATGGGTGAGACTGGCAGTCACTAGGCAGGACCCTGACAAGATTCTCTTGTGTTACTGGAAAGAGCTATGTTGTTGGGCCACAGCTTATTTTACCTCTTACTGTTCTTATTTCATCACTTGTCTGTGGCTCTCGTCCTGCTGTGATTCTTGTCTGGAGTTCTGGGCTCTCCTAGGAGAGTGGCGCTGTGGTCCCAGTTTTGAAGGCTGTGGAGGGCTTAGGCTTTGCGTATCCTGACAAGTATGTTAATTGTCCAGAAGTGTCCTCTCCTATGGTGTGTGTGCTCTGGGCATGGCTGCTTAGGTCTGCTCCTGGGGAGGTCAGATTATCTGGCTTGGAAAGCCCAAATGCCTGGTAGTGAGAGCAGCTTCAGGGTCATGGCTGCTCAGGATGCAGATGGCAGGAGATCTGCAGGGACTAACTTGGTGGCAGCATTATTAGTGCTGGTGGGTAGGGGCCACCTTTGCTCTCAAGGGGACTCTCTGACTTGCGCTATTAAAAGGAAGTGCTTAAATTGAGCAGGGTTTGCAAATTGTTTGGCTGCATGGTACAAAGCTGATCTATTCTGAGCTCCTAGGGCTGGATCAGACCTGTGCTAAGGACTTTAATGAGTTAATGTTATACTAGTCAACTTTGTGCATTTCCAAAGTCTTGTGTCTGCCAGAATATTATTGGTGGTCCCACAGAGCTCCCTGCTCTTTTCTGTTTATTCTCTTTACGCTCCTTATGGGAAGTATGGTGTCTAAACGTCACTGGCTTTCTTGGAGGCTGAGTACTTTTGCCTTTTCATGCCTGTTGTGAGGCCTGTCTGTGCCTTCAGGCATACTGTTGCTGTAGATTATGCAGTCGTGGCATCATGTCTAAACCTAAGGGCAGCTTGCTGCAGGCATTGCGCATGTTGTTCGTGCCTGGTTCTGCCCACAGCAACCTAACTAGATTTGTCTGGAAGTGCTGGATCCCCTCTGACTCTAACAGAGCAGCTTTTAGTTGCAGGCCCTGGTGCTGAACTGTGATTGTTGACTGTCAGTGATGTATGTAATTGTGCAATGGAAACATCAGTGTATCTCCAGAGAGCAGATACTTGCCGACTTTCTGTGTAAACGTTTTGTTCTGCTCAGGAATCTAGCATTTTGGGGGTCACTACGTCTTGTCACAGTATCCTGAGGGCTTGGTGGGTTCCCTGTAGCTCTGCAAAGGCGTTTTGGCTGAAGGCAGCTCGGTCTTGCATTACACAGCACAAGGCTTACGAGGACACATGGAGCTGAGATAGAAGGGATGAACGCAAACCAGGAATGTAGTCCTACTGAAAAAACACGGGGTTTTTGCTTGCATTCTACTTACAAAAGATGGTTGTTGTGCATCGCTTGCAGCCATAGTGTGTCCACGTCAGTATATCCATCAAAAGGCATAGTGACAAATGGAAGACCTGACGCTGGTGAACATGCAGGCAGAGCTAGCTATGTTTGGGCATCACAATGCTGTCCTGCCCTTTGTTGTTGCAAATGCTATGCAGAACTATGCACGTAAACTAGAATCTGGTAAAGAGGCAAAAGTCAGACTCAGATCTGACTACGGATATCTTCTCTCCCTTCAGATTGCCATTTGCATGTTCCCTGTGTCACAGCTGCCAGGATGTTAACTGGAATGGGCAGTTTCAGTAAGCCTTCACAAGCCAAGGTAGCAGGAGGGGGAACCAGTACAAAGGGTATGTCACTGCAGTAACTGATCTAAGGGGCTTGCTAGCAAGCAGTATTCGTCTGCTCTTGTGGCATTAGATAGTGAGAAATCACAAAAGATACCACTGTTAATTCCAGCTGGTAAACATCGACAGTGAATCCACAACTTTTCACAAAAAGGCATAAAAGCTTTTCTTCTTGATGGAGATTGGAGACAACAGCAGATAGCACACAAGCCGACATCCACAGCACAATGTCAGTGGGGACTGTCCAGAGCTGCAGTACCGTTACAGCCTTCAGGTGTTTGTTGGCAGTAGTCTGAGCCATGAGAACTGCAGGGCTACCTCTCGCACTGCCTGGTGCCTTTTCAACACCCGTCCAACAGGTAGTTGAGTCAGACTGGCAGTGCCCAAAAGGCTGGGGCAGTCTTCTCGCTTGATGCAGAGCCATAAACTTCTTGTTCTGTATCTATGTTTAACCTAGAGGACTAACCACAGTGCCTTTGGAAACAGGGCCCGGTTCCTGCAGGTGAAACCCCTGCTAGACACTTGCTTCTTTGCCTTCTCAGGCCCAGCATTGTTTGGAGGGGTTTGGCCTTTGCATGGGAGGATATCAAGGTTGCTGACTGGACATACTTAATGAGGATCCTAACTGGGACGGGGACAGCATTGCCTTTCCTTCTCTGTCCTGCTGTGTCTTTATCTCATCCAACCTTGGCCAAGCTGCCCTGGCCCCTCCCACAGACTGCCCACCTTGGCATGGGAGATGAGGGGGGCCTACTTGTGGCTGGTCTGGCCATGAGTCTGTACTCACTCCAGAAAGGCAGGTCTTGCTGCACCTCTTTGGTGTTTGTATTCCCTCATGGCATGAGCCCTGTACCATCTCCATAACGTGTCCCATTTAGATAGATACTGCAATATTGTATTCCTTTCAGTGAACTTCATCTTGCCTCTGTTGGGAAGTGCTGACCACAAGTCGGACACTGTAAAATAACTCTTCAGATCTGGCTGACTAAGCTCAGCCACGTTATCGGGGAGTATTAAGAACGGGCTTGCTGTTCTTCATGGATTCAGCCTCAGCACCAGACCCAGCCAGAGCAATGTGAGTTGCTTCTCCAGCTCCTTTTTAAGTATCATCATGTGCAGGCTGTTTGCGCTGAATGATCTCACTTCAGAGAGGGCTTGGAAAATGGGTGAGTGGGAGAAGTAATGCAGATGCTGGGATCTTAAACACAGATGAAACTCATCAGAGCACACATATATGTTGCAAGTTGGGAATGTCAGCACTCCATGTCCAAAATAGTTAGGGCTGGAAGTATCCCAGGCCTGTGAATAAAACTGTAAAGAAGGTCTGCTTGCTAACACATCAGCTGCCCTGCAAAATGCTTGCATTTTTGAAGCTGATTGTCAGTGTAACCTGGATTTATTCCAAATGCCAGCTCAGAGCATGTAGTGGGCAGAGTAAGCATGTACGTGTGCTTAGAAAGAGGTGGCGGAGATTGATTTTTGCAAAGAAACCAGATATCTGAGGTGAGGGAAGAATTATCATGTTTTAACTTCTTGTTCTTTTGGATCGTACGAGCTTCTGGAGTGTCTTCCAAAGCTTTTTACAGTAGTGTGGGGGGGGTTGTTTTAATTTTTTTTTTAGAAGAGGGAAGAAACTGATTACTAAAGTCCAGAGAAAAACAAGCAAGGGATAACACTCCTCATGGTGTTTGCCTTTAAATGAACTGCTAGGCACTTACTGCAGCCAGGACAGTAACTTCATGTAGCAGAAAAACATCAGAGGGGACGTGTGTTGGAGATATTTGCCAGTATTAAGCTGGAAAAGGGAGGACAAGGGAGAGAGAACTCTGCTTAATGATGGTTCCCTAGGGAAATGAGAAGAGGTGTAATTTTAAGCCTGTGGTCTGTGGATAAGATGTGCCAATCTCAGATTCCTGAAGTCTGATAATTAAGAATGGCCTAGATTTTTTTTTTTTTTTTTTTTTTTTTTTTTTTTCTTCCCCTATTGTTTCTATCAAAGCTGATGCTACATACTTGCTCTTGGTGGTGAGAACACTGGAATTTTATTCTCTTTTTTGCTCAATTTAGGCCCTGGTATTTGAACTGTTAGTACAGACATTTGAATGTGTTCAGTCATTTGTTTAAGCATTTCAGGAAGTTTTCTGAAGCTAATTTCCAAGTCATTAGAGACATGATGTCATATATTAAAGAAACAAGAAACCTATGGTAAATTTGGATCATCACATTATTCAAGTACTGAGTTTTGTACTGTTCTTCCAAATGCTTTGTCTTGATATATCTCAAACTTGTGAGTGTGGGGATTAACCCTTCTTTTTACTTAAGATCTTGCATAAAAACACGGTTGGAGTTGGTTTACTTTTCTTGTGAAGTAAAGAGGCGGTTAAAGTAAACTCTCATATTTGTTCTTGCAGTCCAAGGAGAGATTTGCAGTAGAGCTTTAGAGCTCTCTGTACAGAGCCCAGGTGGTTCCCCCAGAGTGCCACCACCTGGGCGAAGCCCTAGGATATGCCTGAAATGATGAGTAGCGCTCAGATACCTTTACAGCCTTGGGCCTCGGTGCCTGGCAAAAGCCTACTGCAAGGCACATGTTCAAACCTTTAAAATACACAGTTGCCCCATTCATTAGCTATGTTCCCTCTCCCTGCCCCTCAGCATAGCTGTAAAATATTTGCTTCTAAATGTCACCAAGGACTAGTTCAATGTCGCTTTCGGACAATTTGAATACATTGCCAACATAAGTCAATGCTGGCACTTTGCCACTTACTTACTAAAAATGAATTTAAATTAACAAACCTGAATGTAGCTGTTCACTAATCTAGCCTAGGAGGGCAGATACTTATATAAATTCAAGAAGGCTATCTTACTTTTTTTTTTCCTCACTCATATAAACTAAATGAGAAAGGGCAAATATAAAACAAAATAGAACCTGTGTTTTTTTTATTTTATTTTTTTAAAGGATGTAAGGAGAAGAAATCTGTATGCAACATTTTCTCTTTGTTCATGCCCTTCAATTAGATCACCCGTACCCTTCTTTGTATGGTATGTGGTTTGCATTTTTGTCTGGCTGAGGCTATTTTTAACGTCACTGCACAAAAGCCAGGCTGGTGCTGTGTAAAGCCATGATACCTTCAGAAGTCCTGCACTCCAGGCCTGTCTGCTGCTCTGTGAGTGGACACTGCTGCTTCTTCCTCTGGCTTAAAAGGGGCTGCAAACTCATCAGCTTGCAGCTACTTCTCCACAGTGGGAGTTGAAAGCCTTTCCCACTAACCACCTCATTCTGCCTGTTTGTCACATTTTATGGAGGTTTGGAAAAGTGCGTCATAAAATGGAATCAGCAATGAATATTTAAAAACTTCTGTGAACTTTTCAATGCTAATTATGGTTGTCCTAGGCTGGCAAAAATCAAGAGGAGACTTTCTTTGTAGTATGGCAGCTGCCAAAGCATGAAGCTACATGTGGAAATTATATATATAATTTTTGAACTTCAGCGTAAGTCAAGGTTTTGTTAAATCAGCTGGTGCCTTTGGCCAAGTCTTAAATTACTGGGGTTTTTTTGTTTGTTTGTTTGTTTGTTTGTTTGGGGGGGGGATTGTTAACACTGTGCTGAGTTGTGGCAGAGTTAACTAATTGTGCTGTTTGCACTTGCACATCAAACTGCTTCCTTGGGCTCTGCCAACAACAGTACTCCAAGGACATGAGGAAGCTTAATGGCTTGTCTATAGAGGGGAGCTGGAGTGCTATATGCTACTGTGAATTTAAAGTATGCCAGCCATGTGCTGTGCGTGAGGCAGCTCTCAGAGCATAGTAAGCTGCCCTGCACAAAGGGTAAATAAATAAATAACTCCATGTGAGGACACCACTTTATTTAATGTAGAGCAGCTACTGTGCTATACACTCTGTTGTAGTTTACTGCCCACTGGCTTCCCTTGTATGGAAAGTGGGGCTTGGCAAGTGATAAATTCCATCTGTAGCAATACATCTATTGAGAAATGTAGGCACCAGACTGTAGCTTTTGGCCGAATTTTAGAATTGTACCTTGAAAGCTTTTGTCTGATTGTAGATGTGTCTAGGCTTTTTCTGCTAACCTTTTTTTTTTTTTTTTTTTTTTTTTTTTTTCTTCCCTAGACAAGCACTTGCTGCTATTAGGACTTGGGGATTGCTCCAGCTTAACCATAGCCTCATTTCTGTTGTGCCATCACCAAATCTACAGGATGTCCTCACAGCTAGAACACTCACTTGTTAGAGGTGAGATATGAGTTCCAGTACTCTAGTTTCTGAGCTGGATCCAGAATTTCTGCTTCCTGGGATGGTGCTTGTCCTGTGGGTTAGAGGATGGGATGAACACAGCACAGTGACGAGGAGTGCTCTCAATCTCTTGTTTGAAGCTGCTTCTCTCTATGTAAGACAGGTTGGCATGAGTACTGGACTCGAGACCTTCTAGGCAGCTGCTGTACTGGTATTTGGGTTTCAGTCTTACAGTTGGGAGGTAATGTGAACTGATCTTTCAGGACAGGTTTTGGTCAGCAAAGGAAATCTTAAGCCAGCTGCTCTAAGGAACTCCCTGAATATCTTTCACCCCTGCTTTTCTAACATAGCTGTCATTTTGAAGCGTATAAATCCAGAAAGCTAAAAAATTATAGCAGAGAATTAGAGGACATTGTACATGCACTTCCCATTGCTCCTCAGGACATTAGTTACATCTGTCTGAAGACCACTGCATCTTTATAAACAGATCTGCGTGAGTCTTTGTGCAGAAGATGGTTCAACTTATGTGCTCTGGCATTTTAAAGTAAAGCCATTTTATCCTTTCAGACTTTTGCCCTTCTGTCTTTCTGTACATCAGATCTGATGGACTGAGAAATCAAGTCTTTCTTTATAACCCAGGAAATTCCCAAACATAAAGTTCTTACACCAAAATGTTAACTTTGCTGTCCTGCATATCCTGTACACTTCAATCTGTAGGTCAAACAGAGAGTAACATGCTACAGTGACAAGGAAAACAGGAACAGGGAATGCTGCATATGCACAATTTGGCAGAGTTAATGTTAATGTAGAAACTTAAACTTTTGGTATTTGCTGATATTCAAGGGTTCTGTTTCTCAACCTTAACAGTACATTATTGCTGTTTTTTCCCTACCACATAGATTGTAAATAAGTGCCAAGTTTTGAAGAGTAGTTTCAGAAAAGAAAACACAGTTCATGACAAGTTACATGTGTATGTACCACTTTAGAAAGTGCCAAATCCTCAGAAATATTTGAGGAACTTTAAAGATGCCAGTGGAATCAGCTAGCCCTCCCTTGTCACTTAACCCCCTTTAGAGCTCTAATCCTGTTTGATTTAGTAGCCTGTCATGAGACTATAGCAAGCCTGAAGCTGTCTACTCCTGTGTTCCACTTAATAGGCTAACATTTCTTCATCTAACACTTGGTGAGATTGCCTTAGTGACCACTCAGCTTCATAAGGGCCTGTGTCCAGATTTTTCAGCCCTTCTGCTACAGCAGGTATCAGGTAAAGTTAAAGCACTTTTACCTTTGCAACATTATATAGAAAACCAGGTGTTATTACAACCTTCCAGTTGCAATTCTAATGTTATGAACACAATTGTACTGCATGCAACACAGCAGCTGTTACATATTCAAGGATGAAGTTCCAGTAGTAGCATGCTATATAATCGCTGGATAAATATTTATGTTTGTGAAGGTTAACTGATTTGGAATACTGTAACTCCAGCCTTTTGGGCAGGCAACTGCAATTTAAGCCTTCTTGCAGTGACCTACCAGTGACCTCTCTCCTAGTCTGGAGGCAGTTATAACTGGAGGCAAAAATTCAGAATGAATCCTGAGCACTCTGCTGAGCAATAAAGCAGTACATAAAAAAAAAAAAAAAAAAAAAAAAAAACATCAGATGTTACAAGAACCCAACTATGTATCTCAGAACTACTTCTAATCATCTTGACTGTTGCTTAAATTTATTTGAAACTTCTCCTCACATAACTTCATTCAGAAACCCTCATTATGTGATTTCAACATTGATAAGATGGTAAAAAGCCCACTGAAGATGATGAAGATTATACCATGAGCTAGATTCTTGGTGTTTTTATTCACTTAGTAGTTGGGAAGCTTCTATTCATCCTTCTCTATTGGGCAGACATGACTGAAATTGTGAAGTGGTTAACTTAAGTACTACAGAAATGCGAACGAAACAACAAGCAAGTCTGCTACGAGTTAGGTCCTATTAGCCATGAGAAGCTATAGTTCAGTGCCTTTCATCACTCATGGACCGAAAAACAGGCAAAGTATTATTCCTAGGTAGAGCTGGAATTTGCTGCAACCATTTAACCTGAGCATGTTTTCCAAGAGCGGTATAATCCCTTATTTGCTTCCTGAGCTACATTCCAGAAGCATAACAGATGCAGCCTAATTCCCTTTTCTCCATCTCACTATTGTTGTTATTTCATTTTGGAAATCAGCAAGCTGAACCCCATTCAATACTCTACGCTCCTTACTGTTGATAATGCATTAGGAATGACCCCATGCTAGAAAGATGATGTGTCTCATTTTCATCCAAAGTGGTGGGAGCTTTTTGTTCGCTGCTTTGAAGCATTGAATGGTAGTTTGACTCATGCCTGCCTTCTACTGAAATAACAATATGCAGCCTTAGTCTTTCTGAAGTGAGCCATCCTAAACCATGGTTCAGTTGACCTTGCTCTACTTACTTGTCCAAAGGAAACGCATCATCAAAATCATGTCTTGAAGTAGCTCTCCAAAAAAAAAAAAAAAAAAAAAAAAAGAAAGAAAAAGAAAAAAAAAAAAAAAAAAAAGGAAAAAGGGGGAAAAAAAAAGAAAAGAAAAAAAGCCTGATTTATTTCTGTGCATTCCATCATGGTTGGTAGCTGTTGTCAATATTTGTTATTCTTGGAGCAAGAATATTATCAGCAGCTTTATGGCTTGCTAACGCCATATTAAGGAATGTTTATTTTATCTGGCAGTTGATATCTAGAAGAATGGCTTTAGGACAACAATATACATTTCAGTCTGAGGAACTCATTAATAATACTTTAATCCACAGGAGTCTTAGGTTTTATTTTGCTTTACTCAGCACTGGGAGATTTTTTTTCTTGACTTGTCCTCTCTGAACTTGCCGAGCACGAGTTCCAAATCCCAAAGACTGCATTGATTCTGCTAAGTACTTCTGGTCAGGAGAGATGCACAGAATCACCAGCAGTTTAGCATCACCTCCTAAAGAGGGGGGGGGAGAGGGAGAGAGACAGACAAAAAACACCCATTTACCTATTATTTTCAGTAAATTATGAACTGGTAAGAAGCAGAAGACTATATGAAACACAGCTGTTGAAAATGGACAGCTGCTTACAAGAAGTCTCTAAGTGCTTCTCCAGTAGCAGAATAAATATTTCACAATTTGTAATATAGGATTCTTTCCCCTTATGGCTTCATCCATTAGTCTCTGTGTACATTGTGGGTCTGGACACCTCACTAAGCTTTGTCAGATCTTTGCAAATTCAAGGTGAAGGCAAAATGGCTCACTTGCAGCAGTACAACAAAATGGATCTATTAAAAGTTTACAGTGATTAAATGAACACAGAAATCGCTATTTTAAGCATTGCATCTAAACAGTATCCCACATCATGCACTAAGCATGATTGAAAACAGGCTCATTGTGCATAGAGCCTAGCTCCTAGACTTGCTGCTTTGGCTTCCCCCTTTGACAGCACTCTCTGCACTAGGGGAAATCAGAAGGTCAAGTAAAAATAAATAGTTTTTTTCTGAAAGTCTGAAGAGCTGTTATCTCAGTCACTGTCTCTACCTTGAACGGGAGACTTCTGGAACTAAAAACATAGCAGTTGCTGCTCTATAGCTGAAGGAAAGAATAAATTAATATACCGTATGGACTTGATGCAAACCTGATATTACTGCTGAGATTACTTTATGTAAAGCTATTTCTGTATAGATGAAGAGCTAAAGAAAAAGTGACTTGAACACACAAAGAAGCTGTAGTAGACTACTGTACAGGTGTTCTGGAGTTTGCCTCCTTTGTCTAATACAGTGTCCTGTAGCACAAGAGATTTGCAAATACCTGACTGTGCTCTGTACTAATTAAGACTGAAGCTTAACTTGTAAACTGTGCACAACATGGAACACCAGTGAAATGCAATCATTAGCTTTCACACTGTATTATTAGGGATGTGATTATTCTAAGTGTATTAATAAACTGAACTTTGGAAACATCAAGACTTAGCCAAATTCAGGAGGAGTTCAGAACTTGCACTCTTTACTGACAGATCTGTGTACTTGCTCCAAAGCTAGACTGTTTAAACAGAGGCCAACATACAGAGGAAATGTGTCAACACAAGCTCATTGTTTAGTTTTACCCAACAAAGGAGGGGGAAAGGTTGGAAAAAGAAGTCTATTTTATATTATTGAACAAAAATCAGAATAATTGCTTACCAACAGCATCCTGGAGCAGATGCGTAAGTTTACTGTTTCTGTATGGTACGTGAGATCGCTGTTCTGCTATTGCTCCGAGAACGTCTGCCAGAGCAGACAAGCTGCGGTTAATAAACGATGTCTCTCTCAGTGCTGCACCTGTCACTCCAGACATACCTAATACAGCGTAGAGAAAGGTAATGGTAAGACTAAGCACAGCTGCTTAGAATAGTGTGTGAAAAATTTTATTGTGTTTATCACCTATTTGTGACACAACACTTCTAAATATACATTCTGAAACAGAACCATAGAATGGTAAGGTTGGAAGGGACCTCTGGAGATCATCTAGTCCAACCCTCAGCATAGCCCCATATGGGGATTGAACCCATGACCTTGGCAATAGCAGCACCACGCTCTAACCAACTGAGCTAAACCTGCCCCCATAAAAGCTGGGACCAAGGGTGGGATAACTTCCAATCCATCCATGCTAAAAGCAAAATGCAGTGGTTGCTTACTCCACAGTAGCAATACACTGTTCAGTACATCTATTCTTTTGAAACAGGGTTAAAGAAATTCAGTGACGGCAGATGTTCTGAGGTATCTCATGTTAAAGTCAATCTCTCCAGCTGTATAGTGCATCGTGACTCTGTATATATCAGGAACAGGAACTGAGTAAGTAGGAACACTACAAGATTAAAGACTAAACTGCTTTTGTAAATACCAGTCCATACTGTCTTGGGAGAGAAGCCTGTTGAATCCTTGTAATAGCTGCCCAGTGTGTATCCGTTAGGATCAACACTGAGTTTCAAAGCTGATGATGTATGCTGCAGAAACAGAGTTGTACAACGGCCGTAAGTTTGAGGAGTTTATGTTTACCAAATCCTGTAAGATACTGTTCTTTATTGTATGATTCACTATACTTGTCCATATAGGAAAAGGATGCCCTTTTACCATCCAGCCTGCATGGTGAGTGTGTTGCTAATGCTGCCCTCAAGCAACACTGCAAGGTTTGGTCTACACATCAAATTGCACCAATTTAGTAAAGCTGCCTCAAGCTCAACACTTTGATCAGTCTGGATGAGTGTGTAGTTAGTTAGAATAATTCTTCCTAGTCATTTGGGGAAGAGGAGCTTACTATTAGCATTTAGCATCATCTATTAGCATTTACATCATCTTTATGGTAGCAGAAGAGCTACAGGTGCATCTGCAATCACATTTCATTACCCAGGGCACATGACCAGGTTAGGCAGAGCTAACACTAGTGTAATGGTCAGAATGGGCCAGAGTTGCCTCAACTGCCTTCTCTCCTACCTCTATAGAAAGAAAGAAGCTGTACAGAGAGAGGCTAAAGATCTTATTTTCTCCTTTAGGCCAGCATTTTCCAAGCTAGAACAAAAGAGATGTTAAAGGGTAAGTAAGTATGAGAAGGCACAATAACAGAAAAAACCACAGAGGGCTGGAGCAATGTTACTGTAATGGAGAGGATGAGGCTGCGATGATACAACCTCTTGGAAGAGTGGCACAGAGGAAAACAGTCTGGAAAACCCTGCCATAGGATGGATAATAATCTGAAATAGGATGCATCTCAGACTAACTTTACTTGGATCTGCATCTGCTGGCTGTCCCCAGGCTTCTTTCATAGTCAGTGAAGAGAAGCAAGGACTGCTAAGACAACAGGTATCACCTTCAAGCAGAAAATTGCAAATGAGTGAAGTTTGAAAGGCAAACGTGTATGTCTGATCAGATGAACTTCCACAAAGCTCTTAGCTGAGTTTTCAAGGCAAAATGAGTCTGCTAAGAAATGACCACTTCGCTTGTCAATGGCGTAAGTGATCTAGGATGGCTGTGGAGCTGTTGAGAACATTACCAGCCATTAACAAGGCAAGGTGCTGATGTACATTTTAAGTATGTGTGATACCTGATCACTTACTTAGTGGAAATCCACATTAGAGGAAAAAAAAAACAAAACAAAACAAAACAAAAGCAAGTCAACAATAGCTGCCCTCACTTTTATCAGAGCAGGTTTCTTCAAATTTCAGCAGTGTAGCCAATGGCAGAGGTTAGCCTACTGCATGTGCTGGGCCATATCTAACACTGAGGTAAAGTGAGCACACTTCTGCTGGCTTCACTGGAGGATCTGCCCACTGAGCCCCAAACCAAGTAAATATTTGGCCTGGTTGGACTGAGAGAACAAACACACACACTACTGCTCAGTTACATGTTTACCAAACAGTTTCCAGTACTCACAGCAAATGAAAAAATAATGTATTACATTCTGCTTCTCTGTAGAACAAAAGTTTAACAGTGAGCAGCAGCAAGAACTCTTGGCAGTAATGTAAAAGACTCTTTCATAATACTGCTTCAGTTTTCAAAACATTATTTCTGGAATGGTACATTTGGCTGCTTGTCTTTTCTTGGTAAGAAAGCTTGTCCTTTAGGAAATAATCAAGTTTTTTAAATTGTTATGTGCATAGAAGGGGGGGGGGGGGAAGAGGAAAATGCTTTGTAAAAACAATGAAAACGGTATGATCTTTTCAACACTAACTTCTGTTAAGAATTTTTCCACAGTGAAGCAGAGAAACCCACACATGGTGATATCAATTATTACAAATATTTGTAAGATTTAAATAATTTACACACTTTGAACATTCCTGTACAAAGACATAATAAATTTCAGAGTAGAAAAACAAACCTAAGAAAAGCAGTCTGAACAAATAATGTATCTACGATATGGGTACCTGCCCTGGTCTTACTTCAAGCTAATGCAGTCAGATTTTCAGTTAAACTGCACCAGTGTAAAACTGGAAAAGTAAAATCCCAAAACTTCATTTATGTCAGAATCTGTGTGATTTAAATCGCCTCCTGTGCAAAAGTAGAGTAACACATATCCCTACGTAAAGAGCTAGAGGCAAGGGCTTTACTCCGTATCTGGGAGGATCCATGCCCATCATTCCAAACAGCTTTTTTATAAACAGATGCATCTGCTTACCGACACACTCGCTACCAGCCAGATCCACCAGCTGCAGTCTAGTTTTGATTTGCTTTGGTTTTTCAGTTGCATCAAATTGTGCTGGTGAAGAAGCTCTGGAAGAAAAGGTAGATCTATTTTCTCTCATTTTCTGTGGAAAGGTGCAGGAAATCTCTTTATTTAGCTTCTGACTGGTTAGTTCATCTTCCCATGAAATACCTGCTTAGTGAAAAAAAGAAAAAAAAAAAAGAGTTTCTTAGTGACACTGGAAATTGAGATGGCATCTACAAGGGGGAGCACAATGTCTGCTGTTTCAGGATATTCTAACAGAAGCAATATACAAGTCAGAATCAATGATACTGGCAGGCTGAACATCTTGGTTTGAAAGCTTGTCTATCCTGTTTAACGTTTTGCTCATCAGACCAATCATACTGGTTGGTAACAAGACTTGACGTAGGTTGTATTGTGTCTGATGTCCCCAGTATACACAATTCTAGCTGGAAAGCAAGAAACAGGAGACCATAAGTACTTCAAAAAGGCATTTTGTCATATTTTAGACTGACTGCAAACAAAGTGGAATTCTGGATGGGTAGGAGCAGTAAGTTCTGAAGTCTGTTGGTCTTTCATCTGCTGTGGCTTTGGCCAAAATTGTTCATCCTGCCTCTTCCATTCTGTCCTTTGCTGCTGTTTCCTCTAGATTTCCTTCAGCCATCTTATCTCACTGTTGTGTCTCTGCCTGATGAGCTATTAGCCTTGCTAGCATTACTTCCGCTTGTTCAGATAGCTCACCTACCTGTCCTGGCCCTTGTTCTGTAGCTGCACTAGACTGTTTCACATTTCCCCTTCCTTAGCAGCATCTGGTTTTTACTCTCTTCTAGGAAGAAAGAGGAAGATAAATTCTCTGGAAAGCTGCTATGGCATTACCTTAGCAGCAATATGTGCAAAAGGACTTTCCCAAAGCAGTTCTGCTCTTTTTCTTCAGTGTTCTGGTTTTCTTCCATCTCTCTTTGTTGTAAGGAAAGACATAAAAGAGTAAAAGGCGGAGGCTCAGCTACAGGTAACAGAGACAATACACTGGCTTGAGGTCTTAAGGACTCTAGTTGCAATAGGACAAAGTTCACCATGGGCTGCAAAACTTGAGTAGGGAGCAGACATGGCTTGTAGAGCTCTGCACCTCTGCAGCTAGGCTGCTGCTAATACCCGAGCTAGCTGTTCACACTGTAGACTGAACAACTGTGTTGACTTACACAGAAAAAATGGTATCATTCCAGAAAGAGTAAAAATAAGTGTTCTCTCTCCTCTTCAGACTGAGATGAATAAATGAAGTAACTGCCTCCCCTTAAACAATAGACATTACTGAAACAAACCACTCTTAATAGCTTAATCTAACCTGAAAACGCACTTGCTTGTCTACTCTTGCTTTAGTTGAAGAGCTCATCTTAAACTTTATAACTTAGATCTCCAGTGCTGAGATACTTGTCAACTGCATGTAGATTTTAAGTCAAGAATTGTTCCTTTTAAACAGAATGTACTGTCACACTTCTATAACGAGGTCCCATTTGCAATGCTGCTTTCTCCCCACCCTGCACCCATATCGCTCATCTTCATCCTTGGGCTATGAACTGTAAACCTAAGAGTTTGCATTCAATATAAATTAGATATTTCTATAGAGTTTTACTGCCAGACAAGGTGGTATGGCAAGGTGACTGCAATTTAGCAATGGCAGAGGTAAGTCTGGACTAGACAAGATGGCTGGGGTGGTAACGATGCAAACAGTCTGTGTTTTGAAAAGTAACATCTGCCTGATTGACAAGAATCTGGAACTGGAGAGAGCTAACATCTGGAACGCTAGAGCTGCAACATGCAAAATGACTGTGTCTTTTGGCAGGGGCCATAGGTAAATGAGGGCACTGTTTGTTCTGTTTTGCTAATATTGTCGGTCTAATTTCTGATAGCAATCTAGAAAGAAAAAATGTTAAATATTTTCCACTTTCTAAAACCATATTGTTGTCACGGAATATAAAGGAAACAGACTACAGCACTGAAAAAGGAGAGTCTAATTACAACATGAGCAAAAGAATACAAAGTGAACCCCCCAAAAGCCAGGTTATTACTAAAGCAATAAACATAAGCGTTGATGTGGTAATGAAAAAACAAGCAAAGGCCATAACAATAATGTAGAAATACAGGTTTTGCCATATTAAATAAGACAGCTATGTTGTCGGTTCCCACAGTGACCTATTATTAATAGTTCAAGAGACTCTGAATTTAATGGATTTATTGCAAGGCAGCAGATAAAAAAACATTTGTTCTCACCGAACAGCATATGCTGATTAGCATATGCCTTAAAACACATTAGGGCATATGCCCTAAAACACCAACAACATTGGTTAGCTTTACCACAAACTTAGCAAGTATAATTAAATCATATGTCATACAAAGTGATTTAACTATTTAAGTATCTATCAGATGATGACTTGCTGATCAAGTTTTATAGCATGAAACAACTAATGAAATAAGTAAGAACAGCATAACTCAAGACATGTAATGAAAAGTAAAAAGCTTCTATGAAAGCATCTAGTAAAACCAGTGGCATTCAAAAATCAAACTGATAAGATGTTTAAAAAGGTATTTGAAAAGTTAAACAACAAAAGAAAAGAGCTGAGGGAATGGATTAAGCCCTGGAAAAATGAAGAAAGAACAAAACAAAAATCTTTCAGTTCACAGACTATATTTCAGAAACAACTGGCTCTAGATATATTTCAGTTAACATCCTGCTTACCAAAGTTATCTCCAGAGACAATTGTGGTTATGGTCAATGTAACTACCAGATGAGAACGAGAGGAATGAGCGTGCACCAGTGTTGGGTGTCTGACTCTTAACCGTAGGCCTTTGTTTACTAGATGCAAGAATTCAGATGCATTTTCAACAGTTCTAGGAAATAAAGAAGCAAGGAGAAAGTTTAACTGATTCACAGTAAAAATGACATGAGAAAGCTGGCAACTTGGAGATGAACTGATCATTTCCTCTTCCTCACTCTTCTAACTCCTTGTACTATTCCCCACTCTCTCTAAATTGCTCTCAGTTTTGAGTTACACAAGCTGCTATGTTACAGTCCTTTTCTGGTGGGAGATAGTCCAAGATGAAAATTCAAGGCAAAAGCTGTGACTTAATACTGAAACTGCTGAGGAAGCAACCTGCCAGCCTTACAAGACTGTAGACGGAGTAGCTCAGCTCTAGGAGTGATTCAGATTTCTATACCTCTGCACTTTGGAAAAAAATACACAAAGAGACTTAGAGGTTCGTGAAATCTCTGGTCTTACAGATACAGAGTTGACTAGTTTATGTTAAACAAGCACCTGCTCTTTGGGAGGTACAGAAATAGAGGGGAAAAAATTATTTGGGCCTTTGGAAATTGCAGTTTACATTCAAAATTAATTCCAAAATCCTTGTGAAAAAGTTCAGTTCTGCTGTTCAGTTAACAAGGGGGATTGCGGTACAATATAGACAGGCATAAGTTTATATAGATCATTTTATCTTATACTATCTGTTCTGTTTTTCAGTTGAAGGAAACACTGCAAGTATAAGCAATTGAAGGGCAAAAAACATGATACAGAAGGTGAAATAAACAGATCAGGTAAAGAAAAAAACCTACCATTTTCCACAGGTTAGCAATCTGAAAACAAATGAGGTTTATTGGAACACCAATAAAATGGTGTTCCTTACCCTTTCCTTTCACTGCACTGCCTTGTTCAGTAATCACCCAAGCTATACCACAAAGCATTAGTTTCACAGAATCAGTAATGGTTGAGGTTGGAAGGGACCTCTTGAGATCATCTAGGCTAACCCCTCTACTTAAATAGGGTCACCTAGAGCATGTTAGACAGTATCACATCTAGTTTCTAGATAGGTGTGTAAATTATTATGACTGCGTATCGCAACCAGGTTACAGAATATACCTTGTGAAACACCAGAACCATTAATAACTTTCCTGACACACTGCCCACTACAGACTTGGTTCTGCATTGCTGCAAAAGTAAGCATGTGATAAAAGACAAGGCCTTCATGACTTAGATTTGGCCAATTTCAGTGAAAGTCTCACTGGATACAAACATATTACATGGTAAGAATAGGCATACTTGAAGAGGTCAGAGAAAAAAAGAGATATACCTAATTGAAACAACTTAATCCAAAAATAAAGCAGAGGTATATATACACTGAAGAAGGGAATACCTTAGCTATACCATACTTACCTTTATAAGGCAGACAGTTAAGAGAGAAGTAACTGTATAAGCAATTCCCTGAGTAATCCAGCAACACCATAAACAAGAATTTCAGGAACTACATGTTTACTATAGACTTCAGCCTGAGCCATGTGTACTCTCATCCCCTGTAATACCTCTGCCTCTGTGCATCCAGTGATGGCTCCCCATAATGCCTCCCTGGCTCAGTTTGAAGGTACAGCCACACACTGGGGTGATCTAACTATTCAAGGAGACAGTTCCTGCCTTCCTGATTTTTGAGCTGCATTTTCCAGGAGCTGAACAGTCAGAACTGGATAGATAGCCTGAGCGGTGAGCAGCCTTCATTGGGACAGCAATTGGCTTCTGCAAGCTGTTGCTACTGTGCACTGGCAGGTGGGCAGTGCCGCTAAGCTGCTGTGCTCTAACTGGAGTTTGCGACAGAGCTAAACCTTGGGATATGCAGTTAGTGCTGGTCACCTGTTAGGAAACTGCAGTTGACATCAGAGGTAAACAGCATTACCAGCCCAGTGCTGCAATTCATCACAGCAGCTCTTCAATGGGACCATCTCTCAGGAATGATTTTTGGTATAATCTTTACTACTGTGTCATGCTGTATGTACCATACATTCAAGGATCACCTCCTACAAAGAGGAGCTTCATTGTGCTTAGAAACTGGATACTGAAAGCTGTCCAAAGTCAATCAAGTTGTAAAAGAAGAAAGAAGTTGAGGTTTTTGTGATTCAGTAGGATGTACACATTTAACAGGAAAGAGACTACTGTATTTTATTGGACATATGGAGAAACCAATGAGACCCAGCAGACCAATATATTCTGAGATGAAATATTATCACAAATGAGGATATGTTTTTATTCAAAGCACCAGCTGTTTACTTTAGATTTCAGGCAGCTGGGTGGCCTCACTCAATGGTTCCCTTACTTTGTTTGGATTTGCTTTTTCTTATTAACCTTTCTGTATAATTATTAATATAACCCACTTATGAATTGGTCTTTTTTGCAGCTTGCATTGTAATTGAGATATGTGTCCGTATTTTTGTATATATTTGCATTAGAACTGAGTATTTATAAATTGATTTGGATAAATGTTTTCAGAAGGTTCTTAGTTCAAAGCACCGGGTTCCTTTACCATACATTAAAATTTACAGAAATAAACACAGCAGCCATTTTATGAACTAGAAGAACAAATCAAACCTTACTGCAGTTTCTGGTTCCTGTTTCTATGGCAGAGATCCCAGTCACATCTCACCTTTCTCTGCCTCAAAGCCTAGAAAAAGAGATGGGTCACCTGCTAACTGTGCAAAGCCTCCTTGGGAGTAAGTATTTTTAAGGAATGATCCAGGCTAGCATCTTGGTCACTGAGATACTGTAATTAAAAGTTACTTGGAGGTTCTGACAAAACAGAGAAGAATATTCAACTCCTATTGTACCCACCCTGTATGCACCCATTTTTCATCTGCTAAGTCATACAGTTCCTTTCTTCTCTAGTCAAAGGAAAAAGATTAGCTCCTTCAGGAAAGAATCAGCACAGACAGGTTAGGTTCTGTTCCCAGTCCCCTCTGAAGGAGTCTTTTCCCTGACAATAATGCCTAGGGAGTCTCTATCCATCCAAATTAATCAGGTGCCGAAAGTTTGTGCATAGTCACAGCTCGGGAAATCCAAGAACACAGACAGAGAGCGCACAAAAGGAGTCATCATTTCAAGCTCTAGTCATTTTTAATTCATTCCAGGCTCTTATGGGACATACCGAGTGCAATCAAGAATGCAGAATTTGTCTGGAAATCATATTTAACCTCAAGTGTGAAGAGTAGATGTACTCCAGAGAAAAATGTTAAACCCTTCTAGGGTAGTGCAGTGATTATTATTTCATAGGAAGAAAGAAGAATTATATAGCCCAGCTGGTGAAATAAGCCACTTTACAGTTTCTCTGGTGTTCCACTTTTCAGTTCAATGGCTAGAAAATACAAGTTAATAAATGCATATAACCAGGTAGAAGAAAAGGATGTTTACACAATCCTCTAGTACATTGTCATATTTTTATCAAGGCTTTCTGGCAACAACTCAACCCACATAAACTGAAACTAGTGGTTATAATGCTTATGTGATTCCACCGAGGGTGTGTTTTGTTTTAATTCAGAGGGGGGAATGCTTTTCACATCTGACTTCCAATTCTTCCTGATCTGATTGTGACAAGCATTATGAGAGGAAAGTGAATAAAAACATCATGTTTCCCATGGAAATGTAAAATGTTATAATACTGTGCTGAGCTTTTCAGTAGACAAGATGTTTCTCTCTCTTCACAAATATTAACATCATTTGCCCAAGGAACAGAACTTTCCTCTGAGTTGCCAGTCCTCTCTGTAGTTTACAGCAGAAACACTCCCTTCTGAAATCTGCTCATATTCTGCAGGCTCACAGTGAAATGTCCAGTAGTTTAATTCAACTGGGTAGCATCACCTCTTCAGTGCCACTAGTACTGCTTATTTTAACCTGTTTTATTAATGTTTATTTAATACCAGAATATACAGCACATCTGTTACTAAAATGGAGTATCTGAAACAGACCTGCTTTTGTAAATGTATGAACTGCTATAAGCATGTGATTTTTATAATCAAAATAGCAAAGATAAGTGTTTTATGTATAAAAAGTATTATAATACTTGCTTTGTACACTATACATATGTAATGCCATTCCCATGTATACTAACAAGCCTTTGTAATGCGTCAAAGTACAAGAAGGCATTAAATAGGTACAGCTGTCGCCTGTAACTACTTTAGGCCCCCCTTCAACATCAAGACATATGTAAATAAGAACCAAACTTAACACACACATGAAGGTGGGCACCTAAAAACTGAATGATTAGAAGGGATATTGACCTATCTTAGATTCTGATTTCAAGAACTTGGATTTTCAAGAACCACAGGTTGGAAGACCAGCATATCAGATCTTAATTTAATGCCCTCCAATTATGAAAACAGAATCCTCAACAGTGTAAGATGGACATTTATATTAAAAGATCACTTAAAATGTCATTCTTTCTATAGCACTTTTTAACCTCCAATGATTGTAGAGAAATAACACTCTGCAGCTTCTTAAAAATCTATAGGAAGTGTGTACATTTCTATTATAATCTGTTAGACTGACAGTAAGATTCCAAGGAAAGTGCTTTGTGACTGGGTTACCCTTTCTTTTCCTAGCACTGACAAGATGCTCCAGATCCAGTAATGATGAAAGACATAACTACCTTCAGGTATCCTGAGTAGAGAGTGCTTAACACAGAAGTATAACCAAAATTAATTGTATTGTAATATTTCTGAGACCGTGCTCATATTTGGAGCCAACTGCAGTCACTGAAACACAGTGAGAGCACATGCATACGGTAAGGACTCATTGTTTATAAGAGTTCACTGGTATCTATAACTGATTTTTCAACAACTATACATTGCAGTAACACTGTATTATGATCAGGATCATATCATGCACTTACTCATATGTAAGCAATGGAACATCACTCTTTCCTTCTCTGGTTGTGACAACATCACGTTTGACGCCAAACACTCTTCCACAACTGTCTTTGGCCAGAAGATCAAAAATTTCATTATTATATACTTCTACAACAGAAACCTCAACCCAGTAACTCCCTGGTGGCTTTTCTGAAATAAGCCTGCAGAATAAAAATAGAAAAAAAAACAAATGAAGAAAACCAAAACATACTGAAGTCAAACTCCAAGTAAGCTATCTGTAAATAAGGATCTATTCTTTAATTGTAATTGAATTACAACCTGATAAATGTGCCCATTAAATATCCTCAGTCATGGCTGTGCCTCATCCCCATAGCACTGTTGAGCTAAAGAATAAGAACATACACTTTAATTATATGTGAGGCAGTAAATAGACCTTCATTTGGAAACAGTGGTAACAGCTTATATTGTTTTTCTCCACCACCCTCCCTCACTTCTCAAGCTGTTTTTATACCAGTTCCCTGCTAGGAGTTACTGCATTCAGAGGTCAAGGCATGATAATCTCTGGAAGACTGCAAGTAACAAGCAGGCTGAGATACTAAACTGTTCCAGCTAGATCTGTAAGAGGTTATCTGTCCACAATCTCAGTATAGAACCCAGAAAAAGTAACTTTTGACTGTATTTCAACCACACTACCTGTTCCTCTGATGTGGCCTGTGATTTCTGGTCATTATTACAACATTCCATTCCCCCTCTCCTACTGTTAAGACCTAACCACAACTGTGTATGAAGTAAAGACTGTAAAAGCTGACTACTGTCAAGAGGAAAATACATGAGGCAGTAGTCCTAAAACTCCAGAAAAATCATAAAATAAGGGCCTGTCTACTCAGGAAGGTGTTTACAGTTAGACACAGTTATTCTAGTACAAAATTGGCTCTTGTTGATTTAGCCTCTATCCTCCTCTGAAAGAAGCAGACTTAACTGAAACAGCCTCTAATGGCTCTTCTATTATAACATAGCAGCATATCAGTTCAAATCATGTATTACGTTCAACTGAGAAATCTAGCCCAGGCCAGATCACTGTTAGAAAGTCTGTTATCATCCTTCCATGCGACTGGGTTCTAATTTGGATTCCTTTCATCTACTCAGCTGTCAGTCCTCACAAAGCTTGTAAGAACGTGTCTTAACCATATTTGTGGCAGTCCAAAAAACGTATTCAAAATTTATTAGAGGTCTGAAATACAGATGGACAGGCACACTGAGCAAGATGATTGCATAATCTTAATTTTCTCAGGCAATCCAGCTAAGCAGGATAGAGACTGAAGCCTATATCAAATCTCACATATGGAGTGGTTGTCAAAGGTGCTATAAGTATTAATCATTGTAAAATTGAAATCTGTAATGATGAATTGCAAACATTATTTATCCTTTATAGAAAGTTGAATGTGAAAACTCCATATGCATGCCACTGATAAAAGTCTTAACTCTTACTAGGTTGATATTATCAGGTCAGTGTTACCTGAATACTTCTTGCGTAGCTCGAGGAATAATTCCAAGTTCTGATTCATCTTCTATGGAGAATGCAAAGTTCTCCTCTAATTGTGGTCCCAACATCGTATATGTCTTCCCACTTCCAGTCTGCCCATAAGCCATGATACATACATTGTACCTGAAAATCAAAAGTACCCTTCATTTATTTTACCATTACCAAATGCATTTTTTAAGTGATGTCTTAAATCCCAAACAACTGGGGGAACACAAACCAAGACTAAAAATAAATACATTGCCACTGCAGATTTCTTCCTGAAGATCTCAAAGTCAGACTGAATTTAAGTACTGCTCATAGCTTCTGTAAAACAGATTTTTATTTTTTAAGCAGCAATGAAGGTCAGGGAACTGACACCACCAGGATGCTTAGCTTGGAATGGCTGAGCATGTTAGATCTCCCGTCTGTCCCACTTCCAGTTCACGCCTCACTGAGCTGCTTGTTAATCAGCTCTTAAAAGTACTGCAGTTTACAGTACAACATTTTAAAGTAAACCATTTGATTTGTCTTATACTGCTATGCAGCAGACCACAGCATGAATATCTTAACAGCTGGGAACAGTAAACTCTTCAGCTCTCACAGCCTTTTCAGGCAGGCTCATCAGCCACGGCCCACAGTCATTGCAGAAGATAAAGAGAGCCCTAATAATAAGAGACACAAATTTAAAACCAAATGCATTACTTGAGTACAAGCATGCACACGGAGATTTCTACTCTGGAATAAGGGTATGAGGAACTGATTTGATGTGGACTTGTAGAAGGCGAAAGAATACATTGTCAGTGCAGAGGTCCAGGCACCTCTGGAACACAGTTCTTGGAAATACACATGTGAAATACATCAAATGAACAGAGCTCTGAAAATGCCTGATTTTCTCCACTGAACATTAAAAAATAAGTCCACAGCAGCCAGCTCTGCTGTGAATGTCTCTGCTGCAGGCATCTGAATTTAGCTATATGAATGCTATCCACAAAATGTGCTTCTAACACAGTTGGATCCAAGACATCATCATAAGCAAAACAACTGGGAAGAAACAAATGCATGCAGTCACAGTACTATTTTTTACTGAGGACCAAGGCCATAACATGCAGTTGTAAATTAGTCCCCACTCACCTGTGTCTATACTGCAGGCACCTGCTGGCATGTTGGTTTAGACCACAGAACCATGCCAGCAAAAACTCTTAGGGAACATGCTGGTACACTGGCAAGACTGGCTCCTTCACTGGTCTGTCTTGTTTGTGCTGAGCCCCAGCTTTAGCAGAATCTCCGTGCACTAGGAGTGCTTTGTGGTGTGCTGAAATTTCAGCACAATTAAAGAGTTGCAAGAATGCTTGCTCCTATTCTGCCAGGGAGTGCAATTTCACTGCCTAAGCTATACCTCCTCTGTGGACAGACCTGAGCGGCTGCTTTTGGTAATCTGATGCTTTCTCACATATCAGAAATGTTGTTTCAAGCACATGCCAGCAGATTTCAGTGAACAGCCCTTATCCAGTTGTTTCAAATTTTTGACTTTAGGTCATCAAATACTGAAATTGTCCCTAAGAAATATATTTGCAGGGCTTTTGAATACTAAACATACCTAGCAATCATTTTGGAGCATTATTAAGAAAATTTTCTCTTACTAGAAAGAAGTGGGGGCTGATAAGCAATACAGCAAATATCTGGGCACTCTTTCTAGTGATGTAAAGTCAAAGTTGCAGTCAGTGAACCTATGATAAGGTCCCTAATTTGCAGGCAACTGCAACTGAAATTAAAGGAAAGAGCACTACAGCAAAATGAAAGGTTCTAGAAATTGGAGTTGCAAATTTGAAATGCGGGGATTTCCCTAGGTATTCGCTGTTGTCATCAGTCTACTTTCGTTTATGTCAGTGCAAAGCTTCGAGTAATTGTCATAGTTTTCAGCTAGGCCAACAACAAGCAGTTTTCAAAATTTCATCCCCAAAGCATACTGCCTGAAAAGTCATAGCTTCTGGAGACTTCCAGTTCCTCTTCAAAACAAGAATGATATCTTTTGAACCAAAAAGGGAGCCAGAAGTTTGCAACTAGTAGTTTTCCTTAGGTAAAACAGAACAGAAGTCTTTTCAGAAATCTCTCAAACTTTCAAATGGCACAGCTACTATTTAAATTTTTGTAACTTGTTAGAAAGCAAGCATCATGGCCAAAAGAGTTATGACAAGACACAGATTATATGATAAAAAGCTGAAGTTCACTGGTGCTTGTAATTTTGATGATAAAGACACAAATAGAGAATTAAGCCAATAACATCCTCTCTGCCAAAGCCAAAACAGTATTTCAATAAATCAACTGAGCTAAAACTACCCAGAGCAGTATTAAATCTAACTAAGCATAGGAAAGAATGAATTGTTGGATGATTCAGCACGAGGATGGGCAGCAGTAACAGATCAAATCATATTTATCCAGTTTACTTTGTTGATGCTTTGGTTCCAACATAAGTGTTTTAAATAAAGCATGAAACCTATTTATATCCTCAGGCTTCTAATCTGAATATTTCTGATTAGAATTCAGCTATGAGACATTTCTATCAACCCAGACATTTCTCTTTCCTCACTATGTTTCATTAATTATTGTTTTGAAAAGATGTTATTGTCAAATTAGAGTACCAATACTTTTAGAGTACTCCTCTCCTGAAAAGGATGTGTCTGCTCACTACAGCGAAATTATCACTGGGTTGGGAACACTATCAAAAGAAATCAAAGAAGGAGGAGTTTATTCTTCCTTAAGATAAATAAATAAGGTTTATTCTTCAATCTTGTAAAGAGAGGAAATGTTATCTTAGTCCCTTGCTGGTCCTGTACTGCTAACTGTAAACTTTGAAGGCTGCAGTATTTTGTCTATTTTGCATATAGAACAATCTTTTCCTCCTGTATATTTATACTGAAAAATTAAACAATTCATTAAAGAGAAAGAAAAGAAATGAAAAAGAAAATAAGGAAGAAGAGTCGAACAGTCAATTGAACACTCCTTTCTACTTAAGGTTGTTACAGACCATCTTGGAGCCCAGATCAAAACAGTCAGGAGGGGCACAGAGGTTCAAGGTTCAGACGAAGCCTGTCTGTTTCACATTTACAAAGGGAAGGCTCCTCAGAAACATGGCTCTCGTGCACAGCCTTTCCTTTCCTGAAAATCTGTTTCTGTTTAAATTACGCTCCTGTAAAAACAAGACAGCTCTTTTGTTTTTAATAACAGAACATTTCCTAAATGAATATAAAAATCCCAGCTTTCAGGACAGGATTCTCTCAATGTGCAAATTGGAAAGTGGGAAATACAGTAGATAGAGGTACGGATCAGATAGACTGAAGTAGCATTGGCAACATACTGAGCAAAAGCAAACTTATGTTCATTGCAACAGCGTAAGTATAGAGCAGAAACAGTTGTTCTAAGAATCCCTCCAAATTCCTCCAAGCTAGGGGTCCCCAGGTTGCTCAGCTATCGAAACTGCGGTTACTATGGTTCTCCAAGGATAAGTAAGGGCCCTATGGGCCATATAGAACTTTGCTTAGCCCAGCTAGCTCTTGTGGGCCCCTCTGTGGCGTGTGTAACAGGATGGCTGGGATTTCGCAATATTCATAATATCCTCATATGCCTCTTCTGATGCTTTAACCATCAGACAGAAAAGGACACTTGTAAACTTCAGTATGTAGACTGCCAGGAACAAGAGTTGCTACTGTTCAGCTATGCCATTCTGAAGGGAAAGAGACTGTAATCAGGTCTACAACAAACACCTATATTTCAGTTGAATCCAGGTGACAAAAGAGTAGAAAGGAACTGTTACATAAAGTCACACCTGAAAGACAACAACCACTTCAAGGCTTATTTGCAAGAGCAGCTTAATTTGGCCTTAGTGTAGATGAAAATCACACTTCAAGAACTTCAGTGGCTAAAAGTAATTAAACACATTTGTTAGTGCTTATTACTGAAGAGTTTCTTATTCAAACTAGAATTCTGTTTTAATCCTAGTATCTGAAGGATTCTTAAGAACTGAGATTGAGGATGCTCAATTCTGGTTCAGTTAGGAATTGACTGTATACTCTCCTATGGCATGTGCTGTGCACAGTAACAGAGCAGATGATCAGAAAATCAGAATCAGAAAAGCCCTGGCAGGCTTTTTATATAAGAATACACTATTGGAAAAGATGTATCATACTATGTTTGCAACTGAAAAACAGTTCTAAAACATAACCTACCAAAATATAGGAAAGAAAAAAAAATAGTATCCTCCATTAGATGTAATGCTCATGTTTGTTATAATGGAAAGAGACCAGAGGAAAACTGCTGACCTACTTCTTCTCCCCCAAATTTGTTCACTCTGCTAAATTTTATAAACAGTTATGTTCACTGTTTATGTAGGGAAACAACATTCGCTTAATGTTGAGTAGAAAAAAAGCAGGAAAATGAAATCGAAAAGCTACAAAACTTGACATGACTGTCAGGCAGTTAACAGCCAATACTTAAGTAAATTTTTTTTAATTGATGGATTTCAGGGGACAGTTATCCATTAGCTTTCCTATTCCCACTTTTTAGCTTACCCATCCAGAAGAGAAGTTAGCAAAGGGGCCACATCTGCAAACACTGTGTCTTGAGACTCAGAAGCATTGTAAACTCTGAAGATCAAAATGCAATGGTTAACTGATGAAAAAAATACAAATATGTTGCTACAAGAACATAAAATATAGAAAACGTAGGCCAGTAACACAAAACCTGTGACCCACTAACATTTCTATGACAGCAACAATTACAGATTGTATTTTAAAAGACTTATTTAGCTTGCCAACATGAAGCTGACAGATAGAAACTACTCACTGCTGCTCTAAACCAGACTTCCTCTGCCAGGCAATTAAAAGGTAATGAGGAAGAGCTGTGCTGCCATGGGAGTTACCACTTTGTTCAGGTGGCTAGAGGGAAAAAACCATGGGGCATGGCCAAACCTTGAAGGTTGCACAGGAAAGTCTGAAGTGCCTCCAGTATATTACAGAAGACAGCAATCTTGGAGCAGGACAGAAGCCAAAATCTACTAAAGGAGTGGTCTGCTTGCTTTTTGTGATGTATTCCAGGGGACTGGAAGTCAGCATTTCTGGTTCTCCCCTGATTTTTGGGGGAAGCGGCTGTTGTCTGTACTGGAGAGAGGGATCTGTGAAATTACATTTGTGGCTGTCTGATCTCATCCTAATCCTTTTGTCTGCCTCTCTGGCAGACTATCTTTTTCTTTAGGCAGTACTGATTCATATTACTTTCTCCCACCTACCAGCTGACTGTGAAATACCTGCTGTGTGTGTCTCCTTTGTGTCAGGCCCTAAGGAAGGGAGTGGTTGGGTTGTGCTTCCTCTTGAGATGCAGGAAGGAACTGGGAAAAGAGGTACAGAGGCTGCAAATTTGCCTCAGGACTTGTCTCAAAGGAATCTGTGGCACAGCAGAAATCTAAAGGCCCTTGAGGTCATGTTTAATGATGCACTGTCTTCATGGGCAGCATCAGTTTAACATATTTTTCCTCCCCACCCCTGCTGAACTATCTATTCTGAGATGAGTATTTCTCACCAGAGGGAACAGATGGCTTTCTTTTATGTTGTGATGTGGATTTCAGACTATTTTTTTACCACAATGAACAGCAATTAGATTAGTGTGCTATTCCACCTCTTAGAAAAGATCAATGACAATATAATTCTTGTATCAAAACAACTACATACATTTTTTTTTTCAAATTCGAGAAAAAAAATCCAGCAAGGTTACATAGGGCCCTTCAAAGAAATTTTTTCCCTAACCCTTTCAGATATAAAATTTGTAGAACACAAAACTGGGACATGAAAATAAGAAATCATCAAAGGGAGAAAATTCTTATCATAAAACACGGATATCCTAATTCACTCATCTCTGTTCTAACGTGCCAAAAAAGTAACCTCTCTGAGATTACAGCCTGCAAAAAGTACTGTTTATACAAGATGTATGAAATCTAAAACATGAACATCTTTAGTCACACTTTAGAATTTGAGGTTTGGATGTTTTCTTTGGAAAAAGTTTCCTTTTTGGATATCATTCTGTTGTGATTCTTTTTTTGTTTACCCATTTTCCAATGATGCATGTTTTATATAGGTTACAGCAAAATGGCAAATTAGAAACAGAAATTCTAGTAGCAGCAAGTATTACAGAACATAGTAACTTCCTTATGTATATAGTGTACTGGTATGCTTCATTTAGCAATATTCTACATCTTGTATACATGATACTAAAAGTATTCTTGAATGAAGGACACAGTGTGCTCTTTAGCATTTATTCAAGCCCCTTTGCATATTTGACCAGGATCTGGCCATTAAGGTTTGTAGCCTGCACAAAGGTAGATTTAGTATTAACGTCTCCAAAAATAAGACTGCACAGAGTGACCATTGATACATAGATACAGAATTAGACCCAATCTACTTAGTTCAGCTTTCTGTTTCTGCAAGTGGCCAGAGGTAGAAGCAAGAAATAGCATGGTAGCTGGACACAGAATAATTCATCTCTGCGAGTGTCTCATCCTAATCCTTAATCATTGTAAACTGGCCTCAAAGCTGAAAGAGTTGAACTTCTGTTTCAACAAATACTGTTAGCATTAACATTCAGTTTCTGTTTGTGTCTTGCTGATTTTTTGGCCTGGAGTAACATCCTGTGGCAATGAGTTCCACAGTCAAATTATAAATTGTATAAAAACGTACTCTCTTTAATCAGGAAATGAGTACTTGTCTGGTTTGATGGACAAATACTGCTTGTTTTGTCATTCCACTGACATGCTGTCATACTAAACTGAGAAACCAACAAATATGCAGAGATGTGGCACACTTCTTATTGGGAGGACACAGTCACTGAATCGCAACACTCCATCCTTGCTTTGCATGCATACATGCATACTCTTCAGTATGCTTTCTGCATCAAATTTTCAAGGTCAATATAAGAAATGAAAAGCACTTCCAGACATTCTTCTCTGCTTCATTTATCATCTGCAAGCAATGAAATATTCATTAGCACCAAGTCCTGAATCTTAAACAACTTGGGTTCTAACTCCATGTATTGTGAAATGATGTTTTTTTCTTAACACATGAAAAATCTCCCTCAAAGCTACTACTTTAAAAAAATTAACTTAGGTGTTAATAATGAGATGTGAACACTTGATGTTGGTGGGTTTTGCAGTCAAATAAAGCAAACAGGTTGCAACAACCGCAGCTAGTACCAATCAGTTTTGGTAGCCTTATGTTTACACTGCAAATTAGTAGAGACGGCTAACTGTGTCAGGTGGTGGTAGCAGTTTAGAGAAAAGGCTTTGTGCTCCATGTTACAGTAACTACTCCAAATATTTACCCAACTTCCTGTAGGGATTTAACTGCCACTACTGAACTGCTGTGGTTCAAATGCTACCAGTCCACAAAAGAAGTATTTTAAAGTTGGCTTGAATTAGTCTTTACTACACTATAATCACAGCACTAGCTGAAGCATAGACATATACTTAAGTAGCTCTCTGAGAGCATGGCAGATGCAGCAAATCCAGAAAATCTGTTTCTGTAAACCCCTTTATTTTTACCAGAATGATGACAGACTTGTCCCTGTGTAGTGATTAATGTTAATTTCACCTTGAAAATTCTGAACTTTTTTATTTTGCTAACTGATTCACCAATAAAATTATAAAAGCATAACATGCTGAAAGCTGGAATTTTTTTCCTGAGCTGAAATCAAATATTTTGACATTTATTAGTTCCATAAAACATTGCTAAAAAAATAAACATTTCTGAGTTCATAAGAACCATATGCTCTTCTGTTTATAAGAAAGAGCTGTGCTGGGACAATGAAAAAACATTTCCCAAGAACTGCATTCTTTGAGGGATTTACATTTTTTTAACCTTCTTCCTGATTATCAGGATCTACAGCACATGTCCAGAGTCACAGTACCTCTGGAGTCCTGTGTCAATACCATTAACTGTGTTGCTCTACAGATTTGAATTCCAGCTTTAATCTGCATTCTCTTCAACTGGTATTGCTGTGTTAGGTATAGCTAGAGGGTGAAAGGAATTACTCCAAGTAGCTTGGCAGACATGCAAGGTGACCATGTACGTTAAGATATCACATATGTATGCCTTGTATCAAAGGAGTCCTATAACCTCTAGGGTCAGTAAAGCTTCCCAAAGATTTGCATCGTCTTAGGGATTTTCAGTTATTTGGTGCACAGTGTCCAGTCCTTAGTCTGGATGAGCAGAAAAGGGCAGCTTCTTAGAAGAATGCCTCAAGCAAAGGGTGAATAACAGGCAATGTTTAGCAAACCTACAGTAGTTTGGGTGGAACAGGCTCAGAACTGAAGTTTAAACCAGGATAGATAATTCATACTCGATATATCTGACTTTAAATACAGGTTTTGCTTTTAGTAAGGAAGCATGAGATTGTCCTCATGTGTTCCGTTTCCAGAGGGTTTTGAAACATAGTTCGGGGCAGAGAGCTACTGTATGAGTCACTGCAAGGTACACACAGAACTCAGTGAAGCAAAGTTTGCATTACAAGAAAGGCATGAGGCAAAATTTTGTATCTCTTGGTTTACACAGATCTTACTTGTATTAGTTTAATTCTTCATTCCTGTTTTCAGATGTTCAAGTCTGCTCCATTTTGAAAGAACACAAAGCACCTTTCGGCCTGACTCACTGCAGTTTTCTGTCTTATGGGTTGATTCTCTAATGCCTTGTAAGGCACAAAAAACAATTAAAATCCTTATTGCAGCTGATGCATTCAAAACTTCTCACACCTATGTGGGTTCTCTAGTGTCTAATTAGGAAAATGTTCACACTGCAACCTTTCTCTCAGAGGACCACTAATTTACATGCCACTACTCTGCTCAGCTCTCTATTTTCACTCCATTTTAACTCTAAACTATAAGTAGCATGACCGAACACCAGGTCTTAGAAGTCCTCAGTTCAATCATACTATATGTTTGATGCTGCAGTCATATAATCCACCTTAATTCCTCACCTTTAAAATGTGGATAACATATTTTAATATCTCACAGCATGCTGCAAGGATCATGACAGCTACTAAGACACGTGAAGAGGGTCAAATAAATCTCTACGTAGGTTTCAAACTTAAGCATATTGGTGGTCTTCACTGAGAATGAGGATGAAGCGTATCATCTGTATCCTTGAGTGTATTATTCCGTCCTAGAAAGAATGTGAATACTACAGACTTAAAAAAAAAAAAAAAAAAAAAAGATCATTTTCTACCCAATGCGTATGAAAAAATTGGCTTTCACTGCACTAATCTGCCAGCAATCCAAACTGCTACACAGGACCACCCACCTCTCAAACTGAAAAGTCTTGTTTATTGATGCGTGACCAGGACGGTTACACTTTACAAAAACGGTTTCCTAAGAGGAAAACAAAATACTTCCAGTTAACAAGCACACAAATAAAAATGAAATACATATTTATCATTGCTTATGTTCCAGGTTACAACAGTAATTAAGGAATTAGAGAGATCATGAAGTGCAAAACCCTACTCCAGCAGTCACCAGCACTTGAGATTTTAGAACCTGCATACTGCAGTGAACTAGCCAGATCAGGAAAAAGGATCTCAGAACGCATTTAGATGATTAAAGAGCAATAAGCACAAAATATGGGCACTTAAGTTCAGGAGAAAGATCCAAACCATCACCTAAACTTGTTATGTGCCTAGAAAGCTACAGACAAGTAAAACCAACATATCTAACTGCCACCAAAAGTACTAAAATGGCAAACAGAGCCCTTTTTCATTATAAGGCCAGTTTTCAGGGTGTCGTTTCAGATTGCCTAAATATATATGTTTGTGCCTATAATTGAACAGAAGATGCATATTTCATAGAATATCATGCTAGTGCACAACTATGAGAAAGAACAGCAGTGTCACAATTGCTAGAATTTGATGAGTTCTTAGTAGAATCCACTTTCCAGATGCACTGTGTAGCAGTTTTGTAAGCCTGACAAATATGTCAGCAGCTCTTTAAAGTATTACTAAAGTGTAATCACAGCACCTTCATGTGTCTTAACTAGCAACTCCTGTGCCCTTTTACTCTTCATGACATATGCTGTTTAATTGAAGAGAAAAATAAAAAAAATGAGCTTCCACTTCACATTCTCACTTGAAGTGGAAGCTAATCAGCACATAAGATGCCTCATCTAATTCAAGGAGGTTTCCTAGTATATTTCCTAGTATATATACCTGCAATTACATTACGTTTTGATAGAACCGTTGAAGAAATTTCTACCGCTCTTCAGACAAATAGTTTGCAGTGTTAATGTCATTCAAACTAGTATTGCCACTCAATAAAGTAACAAGAGAATTGAACAAAGAACGATTGCAACAGTATGTCCAAAATGCAGGTGGCTAATTAAAAAAGTCACTTAAAGTTCTTGTTTTATATTTACAAGCATTTTCCCTCTTTGGAGATATTTACAAGCATTTTCCCTCTTTGGAGACGGCTAGTGTATCATTACCAATCTAATGATGGCAACACAGAATGAACTGTGTTATCTATCCCAGCAAACAGGCCAGTTTATCAGCAGTACAGATGTGAGTACAACACTGCTATAAGATGGCCTGACTCAGCAATTACAATAGGATCAGCAACCAACAGGCTCGGAGGAAAAAAAAAAAAAAAAAAAAAAAAGAAAAAAAAAAGAAGAAAAGGGCAAGGAAAATCATGTAAACTTATGAAACACCTTTCTGATTCAGTTATCAAATTTATTTGCAGAAGAACTTTTCCCAAGGTGAGAAATGGGACAGGAAAAAAAAACTCTGTGTAACAGAAACAAAAGAGTTGTTAATAGGCAGAAGTCTTCATATGAGCATTTGTAATGTCCTTCCTTTCTCAAGAAAGCCTACATATATGCTCTTTCAAAACTTTCAGGCCAATATACTTGAACTAAGAAAGAAATTAACAAGAAAAAATCTTGGAGACAGTCACTGTGGAGCCCTAAGGTTAGCAGCTAGATCCTCCATATGAAATATGATTGTATTTATACATGCAATCTAAGACTTTAAAATCTTGAATAATCTCAAAAAGCTTATTTTGAGCCTTTTTTAGACTTTGGAATTACAATCCGCCATTTAAAATCACAATATGATTGGAGTCACATCTAGGCAAGATGTGCTTGATTAATTCTTCAAAGGACACAAATGAACTTTGCTGTAATGTCATGAATATCTAAATAAACAAGAGAAAAATAGGTCAAAGAACATCCTAAATTGAATGCAAGTAGTGTCAATCTCACAAAACAATACACAGTCATTTGTCTAAGTTAAAACTCTGCCTATGCACAGAGAGTTTCAAGGAAGCCTGAAGACAGCTTCTGGCAGAAGAGAAGCATTATACTGCATCATACTTCAAATTCTGGTACAGTATTTCACCATAAGACAGTTGTTTCTCCCTATTCTAGTTGAAACATGACAAGTTGTGGCCTAGATGAGGCAGAATATTACCAGAGCTCTAGCACAGGCCAGGTACAATGTGAAGCTGAAGCCTGTCCATCAGACCAAACCATAGTTTCCCTGTACGTATGCTGGAGGGAAGTGAAAAGGAATCAAATGCTCTGTGACTGTGGTTCTCTAATGCAGCTCTGTTTTTTAATGTACATTGGCTCTAAAATGACCACATTGCATGCAGTTTTATACAACATTTTCCAGCAAGTTCAATGAAAAATCTGGAAAAACTGTCATGATTTAAATAACAGAACTCAGCATCTCTATCACAAGCAGACAGTCTTAACTTTGCCTTGATCTAATATTTCCTTTAAACTATAAATATTTTTTTGGAAAATGTCGAACTCATTTCCAAGAACGTGAGCTTTGACTAGGTTGAAACTAAAGCCTCAATAACAAATCAAAAAACACAATTTTATCTGAAAACTGCATACTTATGCTAGCTACAAGCATAACATCTACAACTGTTGAAAGTAAAAAAGAATCAGACATAAACATTTTCTTTTACTTTTGTTAGATTAGTCTAAGTTGTATGACTGATTTTTTACAAAAAGCAGTCTTTATTCTCCCACATGAACTAGTATACTTTAAACAAAAATAGCAATTTTCTATTAAAAAAATCTTACTAAAAAACTAATGTAAACTTTAAGGTGTTTGATCAGAACTTTTAAGTATTTTAAATGAATAGATTTCAAAGAAAACCAAACAAACATTTGAAGTCAATATTGTCTTTTCCAAAAATAGGAAGATGGTAACTTACAAATTTCATTTTACCTTCAAGACCATGCATATGCTTATTTTCCTGAAATATTTCATAAGGACTCTTAAACATGGGAACAGGTTAGCATATTGAAGCTTACCAACTCATTCAAATTCAAACTCATACACGGATATAAGCAAGTAAACGCTGTTCTGCTTGTAAAAATATAGACTGTAATATATCAGATTGCTATGAGAAATAATCCAAAACCTGATTATCTAATTTTTTTCTGTTTCATACAACAAAATGTAACAGGTGAGAAATGGTCACTGCATTGCGTAGTGCAATAAATGGGTCACGGCATCCAGAACACTATACCATTATAGATTCCCGTTTTTTATCTCATGGCATATTTACTCTCACTAACTCTTCATGTGCTCTATTAGTTTCCCAGTTGTGTATAGAAGCATCCACTCTATGCAACAGAGAACTGCCTAATGAAACTGTAATTTAGAAGATTTAAATGCATAAGATATCTTAGGTCACCTCAACTACATTTTAAGCAGTATACTATAGAAGAGAATATAGAATATATAGAAGAGAATTTGGCTACTTACTGTGTAAATAACAATGAGCAAATGACTAAGAAGTATAACAGCTAAGAAAATTAAAAGTAAAATCTGAGTTAATACTTTAGCTCACACTATTGTGCCTTTTTCAATTTTATGTCTTGGTAGTGGCCTCAATTAATGCTGGAATATCATCTGGATTTGCAACCTCAGTGTTCATTCTCCTTCCTCTGATGGATCTAAGCCAGGATCCTTTAACATGCTTGACTGCAATACTGCGTAGGCTGTTGTGGTACTTCATAAGATATCATATTTCTCTCTTAATCCCTTAGTTGTGTTGTAATAATAAAAATGAAAAAGTCTGACATAATTTTAGAAATGGTTACAGTAAATAGAAATGGCTCAAAGGGACTGCAGGATGTCTGCATCAGTTTGACTACTGCAAACACACAAGCATGGATGACTTTATCAGCAGAAGCACCAAGCTATTACTACTACAAAGAGCCAGGATGAAAATAGCATAAATCACCTGCTAATGCATCCATGGGATATCAGAGCTGGGTACCTACTGAGAAATTCTACCTAATTTTCTTATGAACTTATTGTTCACATGTTCTTTTTGTCTCTCTTTCCTAATATCTGTGAATATGCTCCTGAATATTAATATTAAAATTATTATACTCACATCATCAACTGCATATGCCACTTTTTCAGAAATTTTTTTTTGCCTGTAAGAAAATAAAAAGTTTTTGATAATAGAGGAAAAGATACCTCTCAAACCATAAATATTTTATATAACTCAGGAAAGTCAGTGCTGAAGAGGTCTGTGAACTACAAGTTGTCAAAAGAGTAACTTTCAGAATATTCATTTCTATTGTATCCACGTACATGCAAACATCACAGTTATTTATGAATATAAACCAAATTAACGTGCAACCAAGCAAAACAATCTATTTTAAAAAAGCAAATTTAGAACAAGCCCAATTCAGACTAGTTCATGTGCAATGTTGTTTTTAGATCACCATTGGAAAACTTGTAACAAGAAGCTTTCACAATTGCATATTGAACTGAAAAAGAAAAGTCTTTTTATGTATTTGGCCCTGATTCTGCAAATACAGTCAGAAGTAATTTTGCATCCATTACTAGTCTAAACAATGGGACTGTTAAAGCGTATAAATGCATTCATGTGTGTAAGTGTTTTCAGACTCAGTCCTTAGTTTTACAACTAAGTTTTGTTTAAGCCTAACTTTTCTTAATATACCAAAAGGAAATTTAACAATTGCATGTTTGTCACAGTCCATCGTGTTCTACCCTATGATTTAGCAGCCAATTGCACTACTCCATACAGCAACAAAAACAGGGTTTGTTCCATCACAGGTACACTAAGCACAGGGTAACGCAAGATGCCCCTTCAGGCTCCTTGAAATTTCTTGTCTGACATTTTTGTTTTAATCAAAACAAACAAACAAAAAAAATATATATATATATTTAAAGATTTGCCGTAAGAGTATAGATTTTTAAAACATTGTATGTATTCTTTTAGAAATATCAGCCAAGGAAAGTAAATTAAGGTCACAAATTAGTTATTCTCTAATTGGGCAAATCATGATGTTACTGTTTTCTAGACACCTATTTTTCCCCTATTTTCTCTGTTTGTGTATATATCAATCTCTACCTTTCATGTTTTTCATCTACAGAGAATTCAGCTTGTTATGGCACATACTTCCATCTAATCCCTCTTTTCCTTTTAAATCTTGGGATGTGTTGACATTTAGTTATGGTAAGTGTATTACGAATTAGGAATGTAGAGCCAAATACTAAAATAGATAGAATTACAAGTGTTTGTGCTGACAGAAAATCTGTTCTATAGCATTACAAAACAACCATAACGCTGAAGGTCTCTCTCTACACATAACTTCTGACAGATGTTATTAAATTACTGTATCCCAGGATTTGTACAGGAGAGTGAATATACTTTAAATTGGTAGCAGCTGTGTTGCTTCTGTCAAGCTAGGGATAATCCTAGTTTATTGAACTGCTATGGCTTTCTATTCAGGTAGACAGATCTTTAGACAAGGAGATGAGATTGACTAAAGCCAACTTAACAGGAGAAAGAAAAGGAAATAGCAATTATTTGCTATGATACCATCATAGTCTTCCCATACGTAAAAAAAAAAACAAAAAAACCCAAAAAAAGCCAGAAAAATCAAGAACACAATTATTCTCACATAAAAGCTATTGCTTTCTCCATATATTAACTACGAATCAGCTAAGATCATAACACAGCCAAAATAAATTACCTATCTTGTGGTATTGTATGTCCAGCAGCAGTATCAAAAGGTAGTAATGGTCGGATCCTGCAGTGGACTCTGATATTCCCTCTTAATTCCTAGGATTAGAATATTAACATGCAATTAATACAAAGTCCTGGAGAGGACAGATACACTAGAATAAGTTACATAGGCTTAAATGTATTTAAGAAAACAGGTAAGTGTTTGCAACATCAGAGCTTTAGACTTTCCAGGGAGAAACAAAAATAGCATCAAGTATCATTTGTCCTCCTCTAACTTTAACTGAGAAAGTGCAGGCTCTTCAGAGCCATGGAATGGTGTGGCCCTCCCTAGTCTAGATGGAAAAAAAAAAAGAAAAAGAAAAAGGATTTCAATCTGAGCCATTTCCCTCTTCAGTCTTCTTCTTCACACACCTATATTAACTTGGCAGGCAACAAGTTGAAGCACTCCATTTCTCAAACACCAGACCAGAGGAAGATGTGGAACATAAAACATTCTCTTCCTTTTTCCCTCGGTCATGTATTCATATATGGCTAAAAAGCCAGTAAGTGATTTTTCTCTGTAGATTGTTTCAGACTTTGGTTTATCTAACTTGGTGCTTTTCTTTCCCTTTTGCTGGTGTTCACTTTTTGCCTTATATTAATGAAAACAGCTTGTCTGTGATGACTAGTGAACACTGTCATTAACTCCCCATTGCCTTGGGGAATATCTTTTCTGTAAACTGCAACACAAAGCAAAATTTGGAAGGCAAGTATTTTGTAACAAAGAGTTTTGTAACAAAGAGTCATTTTCCTAGGCACAAAAATTTAAAAGAATTTTGTCTGAAGATGGCATGTTTCTAAAAATCAGGTCTCTTGTAGAGGTCATGAGTCAGGCAACCCAAAACTAGTAATTTGCAGTGGGGAGGAAGACTAAAGTTAACAGTGCAAAAACAAAAAATGAATCCCAAATGGACCATCACTAATAAATGAGAAGGATATAGTTAAGATATATTTGGAAAAATAAAATTTTGCAATTTCAAGTCAATCATTTAAAAAATTCTAGAACAATTTCAGGGCAACATTTTTATTTAATCAAGCTTGAATTTATACACCTTGAATTTCACATTGTAAGGAAATTGCTAAATGAGAAGTGGTATTTCCTGGGAGTTGCAGTTTTAGAAAAGCGGATTGGGAAACTCAGTTTTCAAAAATGGATCATACTCTTTAGGGAAATATGCCCCAGGAGAGCATTTGGAAGATGTTTGTGTAAAATGAATGAGCTGAACCTTATTGTAAGACAAAGTGCCTCAGCAAAGAAATGCATTGTATATAACAGGCAGGTGATATATCTGCGAAAAGTATATCCGTTACTTTTACTGATGAGGCAAGTATAGGCATCATTACAAGAAAATATAAAATATTCTGTCATTAAAGATACTTACAACTAAACTGTTATGTAGAGCTCGCCTCTTATGCTTTTCTTTCTCGTATCTCTCTGTTACCTCTTGTAGGGACTGCTCAAGATCAAAAGCTTTTATCTGGAACACTGGAAGAAGAAAGTTGCTTCAAAGAACTGAATTCTATGACTTTACAGAATAGGTTTACCAACAGCACCTCCTGGAACATAAGCATAAACCTCTTTAACTTCTACCACACCTAAGTTAATACGGTCAGTTTGTGATTTACCAACCACCTCTGAAAAACTCCATCTTACTTCTTGCTATGAAATGGCTAGGCAAAGTTGTTCTTAGTTACCACAAGTATACATGTGCAATCTTGAAAATTAATCAAAAAGACGAGATATTCAAAGGTAGTTTAAACACGCCAGCTTAGTTGGACTATCATTAGCTGGCAGCAAAACCTAAAACCAAAACTTGAAGCAAACTGCTTCTGGATGGGGCTAAGTCATGCCATGTTATTAGATTAGTCACAAGATCTATCATTAATCCTCACTCTGATTTTCAATACTACTAATCCTGTAAACAGCTATAAGATTGCCCTTTATAATAGATGCATTTACTTCATGACTAAGATTTCATAGAAAAAAGACTAATCTTTTAGACCCTAGAGAGTCTCCATAAAAACTGAGGAGAGCAAAATGGGACATTATAAAAGTTTTCACAAATGATTTTATTTCAGCCCAATTACATTAACATCGAGCAGGCCTAAAACAAAAATACAGTCCAGAAGGCTCATGAAGTAGTTGTAAACCTGTGTAAAAAGCAAGTTTTTAGGAAACCCAGTGAGAAATCAATTTGCCCAGCAATTAGTGACCTGTTTGAACATGTACAGCAGCAACCAGCCAGAATCACAGTTTGAGAGCTGAGTTAGCAAGCTGGTCATCAGGCTGAATACGTGCTATCCTACAAAGAAAGGAATGGACTTTTAGGGTCGCAGCATATAACATACACCATTTATGCTCTCTGATGTAGACTAAAAATTAGAAAACTTCAAAGGACCTTTGTTTGCACTGGAGATTTTTGCAACACTCAAGCTGTTCACCTCCAGCTCATGTTTCTCCACAGTGCATGCATCCAGGAAAACATGATGCCAATAGCTGAAGAGTCAAAGTCTAAGAGCTCCACCAAGAAAAATCCCTTTCTAGCATTCAGTATGTGTAGTAACACTAGTTTGTATTGGACTGGAGAATCACATGCAAGTAAATACTACAATAAATTGTCAAAACTGACTGATATTCACTGGCCCCTAATTTCATACAGTACTTTTTTTAAAAAAAATAGATGTTAATCCATTGATTGGTTAAGTAACCTTCATAAAAATATGCTAACAATTTATAAACTTGTGTTCACACAAACTTTCAGTTCTTGAAGTTTCCTGGATAAGCAGTAAAGTTGAGCAGCAGGTGCCAAGGATGCTCTTTCATTCTTTCAATCTTGAAAAGAAAATACTTGATTGTTTCAATATTTAAGTGATCTCTGCATGATGATTCTGAGAAGTCTACTGGACACTATAGGTTTTGTTTCAGTTAACCCATGCTTTCATTAGTCAAAAATGTTTCTAACTAACCTTTTATGGCGAAGGTGACTGTTAAAGCAGAAAAAAACCTTTGGGGCTTCCTAATTTGACACAAGGGTTTTTGAGCAGGCAGGTGAAGGACTGAGATCTGTATAAAATGAGTCAAGTTGTTGCGCCTATTTGATGCTATTTTCATATTTTTAAGAGTGAACTGTTTTAATCTCTCATCTTCTGTAAAGCTTCATGTGCAGCACAGATAAGCTTCTTGAATAGAAGCTTCACAGAGCAAACTTCTTTATACATAAATTATTTCTGAACTTTTTATTTATCTGAATGTGGAGCTATTCAGTTTTAAACCTAACCATTTATCTACCATTTTCCTAGATTTCTGCTTCACTTCAGCTACAAACTACTCAGGAGTTACAAATTTTCATTGATAATCAAGGAGTGCCAGTGAGTACATCTGTTTTGAAATACTAGTAACCCACTGCTAATCATTATTCAAGAGTAGTAGTCATAACACGCATGCAGCCACTATACACATTTAACCCTTTTACCCACACTTTGCCTGTCTCATTTACTTATACAGAAGCTTTCTGGGAACTGAGAATGTTTTCTCTATTCTTCTGTTTAAACAGCACTGAGCACAGCTGGGATTTTAGTTAATAATCAGGTCCATATTAGTGGAAGAGTGAAAGGAGTGATATCTTGCAAACATATTCAGGCTTGTAAAATCTCTTGAGTCGACAGTCCTGGCTAAGGAGCTCTTCATTCCCTCTTTTCAATGTGACACCAGTCCTTCAGCTGTGCTGGCACAACTGCTTGTGGGGTCACACTGTAAATGGATCAGGGAACCGATCTAGGCTAAAAGCAACCCTCCTTACTGACTAGTTTTTGTCCTAGATCAGTTCCCTGATCTGTTTTGTGTGTGGTCACAGAGTTGCACCAGCATAACTGAAAGGCCAAGGCCAGTGACACAAACAACAGGAGCAGCATAACCTAGCACAGCCACCAAAAGTTATGGATGTGTAGCTGTCCCCACAGGTCCCTGAGGTTTTTTGTGCTTCTTTCCAGACTAGATTCCAGTTTAAAAAGGAGGTCACTCCAACCTTGCCTCTTAGGATAAGCTGCTATGACACAATAGACTTAGCTGCAAAATCCTTTTGAATTCTTTTGAAGCTGTTTTACATCCTGCGACACCTGTAGCACAGTTCTTTGGGCTGCTGCAATATTTCTGTTACATGCACAGATTCATTGAGCATTTCGCTTCCTAAATCCCTGAGTTAATTTTTATAGGTCTTCCTATTTTGTTTTGTATTGTGGGAGGAACATTTTCAAGAAATAAAGAATCTGGATCCAAGACCTCTCTCCTCCTCCCCTACTCCATTCTAAGAAGGAGAGGCTGTCCAGAGGCAGCTGAGATGGTGGGACTCCACTGTCCAACTGTGGGACAAAGGTGGTATTCACATTCCATAAATACAAGTTATTAGCACAGTGTAGAGCTCAGCTTTCTACAGGAGGAAGGACTCTGAGGCACAGCACCTAGATACCAGCATATGGGCAAAGTTGGAGATAATCTCCTTACCCATTTTTCCTTCTTCATTACCCTGGAGAGAAAATGTCCTTGAACCACAAAGGATGCACAAGCCATTGAGCTCCAGCAGCTTTCACAAAATATGTTAGTAACCTGCAACAACACCTCTGTCACATATTCACATGGACAGATTTTGCGTATTAGTACCTGCCATCTTGCCATGCAGTGAGAACAGTAGTTTTCCGTCTGTGAATCTATTCTGCATGCATAGATGCTGTTCTTTTCTTTCTGATAATACCTGCATGGTAAAGCATGCTAGGAAGTCACCTTAAATTTTCAGAATTTCCTACCCTTCCAAAAATCTGCTTAATTATTTTACCTGCCTCAGTAGAATCATTTGCAATCAGGTGGCCAATATTTTTTCTCAGTTGACAGTAGGTTTGTTTATAAAGGAAACAGGCCTGTAATAACAGAATGCTGTTTTCTCCTATATGAATTACTGATTTTTGTTACTGTTTCGCTGGGAAAGATAGCAACTTCCTGATTTTCAGACTATGATTCAATATTTCTAAGCAAAGGAGTACTCAGTTATTACACAGAAGTTTTATAGCTTGCTGCATGACCACTTGAGCTTCAGGATTCAGGTTTTTGAATATTTCTTATATAATTCTGTTGCTCATCTTCAGTTTCTGTTTTAGGATTAAACTAGTAACATATGCTATCTCTAGAATACATATTTTGGGCTTTCTGCTTAGAAAAAAATTATATGTAATTTCAGGATGGCAATTCTGAGTATAATATTTAATCTTAAAATAGAAACCCAATCTGAAGTGTTTGAGAGAGGCCAGAAAAATGTCCAGCTCAGGAACATAAGACATTCACCTAAATACCAATACATTATTTTCATATAGTTGAGGAAGCTCCTCCTGATTATGATTTCATAAAACAATTTACCGTGAAGTGCAAGGCCAAAATAGACAATAGGAATTTGCAAGGCCTTATAAGGAATATTTATTATTTATTTACCCCATATCTGTTCATGTGCCAAGTCCAACCTTCTATCTGTCCCGTTAGCCCCCTGTTTCAATAAGGGCAACATTTACCTTTACTTAGGTTTACTTTTCTACTTTGTTTTTTCCAGACTCAAAGACAACTTGTTTAAGAATTTTCTGTACGTGGATAACAGAGTGATCTAACTCATTACAATTAACCATTTTAACCATGACTTAATACATAACATACAGGGAAAAGTTCTGCAAACATCTGTCACTGAGCATGCTGCTTGTCACTCCTGAAATGAGTAGTCCCACTGAAATCAAATCAATCCCAAAATTCATTATTTCAAACAAAAATAAAAAGAGATTTTTTTTGTAATATGGCAACACATGGATATCAGAATGTGTGTTATACATGGGCTCCAAGAATAAGTTCCTGAATTTACAGTTAGTTCACCAAATTGATGCAATTCAAACAATGTTACCCCCCATTTCACAATCACAAATGTGTTATATTCTCAGGCCTCCTAGGAGCTGCAATAGAATCAAGGACACCAGGAGTGGGTGCAAAGATCCATACCAACAGGTCAGGTGTAGGACCAAGTCACCTTGGCCTCAGTTACAAGGGCAGAGAACTTGATTTAGAAGTAAATTTTTCTCCTTAAATACACAGAAAAATAATTAAAAATAGAGTCTGTCCTAATTTTCAGACATTATTTTGAGAGGTCTCTGAAATCTCTTGAGTCCTTTACTGGTATAGTCAAAAGTAAAAGAAATTTCAGCTAAAGCAACATTTTTCTTATTCAGCTGCTCTAAAAACAAGATAACAAGGCTGAGGTTTTCATATTTAAAATGTTACAGCTAAACCAATCCAGCAGCCTAGTAGCAGCTGCTACCAGCACAAAAACTAAATCTGAACAATTTTTCAGCCTCACAGCCCTGTGAAAACGAAGGATTATTTGTATTCTTTGTAACACTTCCTGATGACTCTATGATGATCTAAGGTCAAATGAAGAAATGTGCTACCATTTCAGCAACCTGTGCCTCAGAACCAAACCCAGCCTTCCAATGTTACTAACATTTAACAGTGAAATTGTTGATGATAGTGTTTGAAATGTAAGTGCAATGAGCCTTACTTTGCATTGCTTCATTTTGCAGCTGTATCCTTTGGATTGCCGTCAAAACTTGGTAAAGATAAGTCTTGCATTGATGCTGAAAGTCTTTTGAAAGCTCAAAAGCAAATGAACGAAGGCTCTTCAGGTCTTGCTTAAGCCTCTTATCAAAAAAATAATAAAAAAAGTTATAAAGACATAAAAACAGAAGTTGAGGAAGAATCAAAATAATTGTAATGCAAATAATTATAGTGAGATATCACAGTCAAGAACACTCAACTTCATGAAAGGAAGTCATCAGGAGTGCATCTTTCAGTATATTTTGAGAACACCACTGCAAGATATTTAGCAATTTCATTTCCTAAAGACTTAAGCAAGGCTTAAAGATCTTTACCATCTTATTGCACATTCTTGGGCTATTACAGTCTCAGGTGTAACAAAGTATCTTTTGTATTTCATCAAACAAAAGTAACTGTGAATGTTCTTTCCACTTATAAAATAAATGTAGAATAAGCGATTCTCATTTTCTACTCATTTTCTACACTGCCTTCAGCAGTGTTTGCTAAGATTCACTATAAGTAATTTCTTAAAGAAGCCAACTCTATGGATTCCTATGAAAACAAATGTATTTTGAGAAGGTCAGACATCTTTATTGTTCAGAAAAGTATATGATTATATTATTATATAATATTGTATTATTATTGTAACTCAGTACAACATATATTGTGTGACTTTAAAATATTTATATTCAGAGCATCTTACATTCACTTAAAAGGTCAAATAAAGTAAAAATAAATTGCCTTAATTTTAAAATTAGTCAGCTTTCTAACTTCAAGGTCTTGGAACAGGCACTTAAAGTTATCTATAAAAGGAGCTTAACAATGTCTTATCTCACAGCGCACTGTTACAGTTCATTAGGCAGCCTGCTGAAAAGTATCACAATTATTCTGTGAGACTTAAATTGTTCCAGTTGTGGTAATAACCTTGAATTAATTGACAAGTTTTAATAATAAAACAATAACTAAACTAAAGGGAGGCAATCGCTGTAGCTGTCAGTCTCAAAAGCCACAGAACGTATAACTGGAAAGAAACCAATTTTTTTTTCTATTACAGGTATAGGATTACCATTAATTTAGACTTATCCGGAGAGCGTTCAACTCTAGCATACATTTATTTCTGATAGTAAGCCATCTCAATCCACCGATACTGCATCACAAGCAGGTCTGCCATTTTAGCTAACCTAAAATGTAAAACAGCACTGCAAGATCTACTGGGAAGAACCACTATAATTACACTAAATCCTTTTGTGTATTTAGAATTAGGTTCCTTTCCTGAGTTATTTTTTGGTTATTCTATAGAGGCTTTCAAAACTGCCCCGAGAAAAACTGAAATTTGTAAGTGTCCTTGAAAGGAATTCACTATTCTACAGAGTAACTTAAGGAGCATGTGCTTCAACAAAGGAAAATACTATTTCAATACTACTGGGAAAATTTTCCAATATCTTTAATGCAGAATTAAGACTGCCTGACTGAGCACACAGTAAAATACTCTTCCTTCTCAGTGCTTCCAATATGGATGAACTCCCAGTGACATCAACAGACTTTGCAGCCTAGTGCTGCAAAACTGCTACAAGTTTTAAGCTAACTGAGGCATTGCTACACTTCACTGCAAGCAATGCTGTGAATGCAGTAAGCCATATATCAGGTTCAGATCTATTTTTTTTCTTGTTTTTTACTCTATTTGATAAACACATACATGTTTAGAGCATAAACTATGGCTAGATTATTACTAATTGTTTTCACCTGTATTGCTCTGTGAAGCTGTGTTACAACAGAACTTCTCTGCAATGTCTGCTGCTGTCCATGAGCAGAGTAGGGCTGCAGAATTTTATTAGCACTTCTTCCAAACAATCCTTGATACTGTTTAAAAGAAAAAAAAAGACATATTGAAGACTCAAAAGTGTATTTTATTCTAACATTAGAGATTCCTAGTAGCTATAATTAAAAAAACAACATCTAAAAAAAATGCATGTTATCTCCTACCACATGAAACGCCATATTTGGAACAAAGGCATTGAAGATGTCCTTTATGAGTTGCACATTAGAAACACCTGCCTCTCTCACTAACCTAGAGAGACTAAATCAGATGCTGACACGTACACTGCAGACTTCGCGTTCATTGCAGGCTGAGCGTTACAGTTCCCCATCTCACATTGCATAGAGCATGTCAAACATCCCAAACTTGTTATATCAGCATGGCTTGTTACCATCCTGTGCAGGCCTGATAAGTAGCATGTAATAGTATGGCCTCACTATTTATTTAAATATTCCTATAAAGAATGCTTAGCAATTTATATGAAATATTAAGTTTACTCTTGGAAAACCCGTGCACAGGCTGCAGTTTCACAAGACTTTGGCACCAACACTGGCTTAGGATGTTGGTGCTTCTGGCTACTCCTTCCCACCTCAACACTGCTGCACCTTTTCTTGGTGACAGTACAACTGCTTTTTGGGCTATGCTGAGAACCAGACCAAGGAAACTGGCCCAGCTTATAAGTAAACCAATCAAATATATATTTTAAAGCTTAACTGTTTCTTGTTCCTTTTCATGGTGTGACATTGCAAACTTGCTAACACAAATGATGATCATATACTATGGGGACAAGCAACACCTAGGATTCTTGTGAAGCCAAAGCCCGGGTGAGAAAAAGCATCCACCCCTAAAGGTTTTGTCAAGCAGAGGAGATACTTGCACTCTTTCTGAGAAAGGCACTATTTCATCTCCAAAAACACAAGGGAAGTTAATAACTTAGAAACTCAGTACACAAACTGCCTGTTGGGTTAAGTTAAGGATCAATAAAATGCAGGTGATGAGAGAGTGCCTTCCAACTGGAGTGAACTCCTAAGTATCCTAAGGAGTGATTATGGAAGCTAGTATTCTTCCTAGGTCCAGCACCTAAGGGTGCATATTAGGCAATACAGCAGGTAATCATTTATGGCATGTTGGCCAAATACAAATTTAAGAGGTTCCTTTCAGAATGCGTAGATTAAGCACGTTTCTTTTTCTACTCTGTCACCTTTGTCCCTGTAATCATTTATAACTGAATCATCTGATAACGTATGATTCTGTAGATATTTAATTTCTTTGCTTTTACCTTTTTATGATTCATGTGAAGGATCATCTCAGGGTAACCAGCTAACATCACAATATTCTATTTCTGTAGGGTGGTAAACTTCAACACCAGAATACTGGAATGCTTTTGCAGTACCTAAAACCCCATACTTATCCTTGAGGATCTAAACAGTTACGACTGTGTCTTCTCTTATTGTAAAGGGCTGCTTTAGCAGGTGGTTTGAAGTATCGATATTTAATCCAGAAGGGTCTCTGATATGCAGCATGGTCTGCGGGGAGGGAAAGCACCGGTTAATGGCTAGAGTTCTGCAGGAGCTGGTAATGCACAGCCCCTGACTTGCTCTTTCTTTTCTCTCAGTTCCTGCCAGCACTGACTCCCCTGCATTCAGTAGAGTTGCAATACTGCAAAACCGCAGTAACGAAAAAGTAAGTTAGGCCTTCAGGGATCAAAGCAACCAAAGCAAATTTTAAAGCATATGGAGAATAATCCTGTCTAATAGCATACATCAAGCTATCATTCAAAAGTAATATTTATGGCCAAATTTTTGAGATGTTGAAATCAAATGGAAAATAGTGTAAGTTTGAATATTTACAGGCAAGAATACAAAAGTGAAATCTCTGTAGACTTCTAGTGAAATTCTGCACTGTACTATATTAAAAACTGTATTTTGATGATTTATAGATGGTTATTCAAGTGCCAATCCTGGCACTTAAAATCAGCTGCAACTTCTTCACTTCTTCTTTCCTGCAATCTATTGATATCTATCATTGCTTAACCAGTACTGATAGCTTCCTTCCTTATTTTTGGAATGCATTTATCTCCAGCACAGGCTTACTTCGCAGCTTACTCACTCCATAATTTAAATAATTGGGAACTGCAGTCACAGAATTTAACAGAGCAATACCAGAGTACAATGACATAAAAGAGCTAACTCTACTCACATAGTGAAGTTTGATTTATTTCCAATCATCTGATAGTGATAGGTAAAAAATAAACAAATAATTAATTGCAGTTTAACTACAGTTGACATGTGCAAGAACACTACCACAACGTTCTGGAGTTCTTAGAATTAAAAATGGCTCTAATCACATGTGAAAAGTTAGGCATATGTATATAACCAATTGCAGTATTTGAGCTCTGTTATTTAATAAGTCTAAGCTAGTTAAAACTGAATGTGCTAACATCTAAGATATTTTCTACAATCCGCAAAGGTCCCTCTAACCTCATTTTTGATAAAATGGATAATAAGAACAGGCTGGTAAATTCTACTTTTTCTTTGCAGTCAGCTTCACTTTCACTATCAGATTTATCTTTAATGGAAATGCTCCCTTGGATTTTAGGTTTTATCCATTAAAGTGATTGTAGATTTAGCATTCATCAGAACTGCTTGCAGCCCAGGATTTTTAAATTCTTGCTCATGCATGAGAAGCAGAAAACTGACTATAAAACTCTTTATAGCTAGCTTTATTATAAACAGAAGTGAAACTAAGCCACTTAAATAACATTCTCCAAATTGAAATCTCAGTTTTGCAATCAGATCCATTCTGGTAGACTTGGCTGTATGCATGTAAGACTGCAGGATCAGGACTTGCAGAGCCACAGACAAAAGCAAGGGGCATGAAGGTCGACAAACACTTTAATTAAAAGAAAGGAGTTTGAATAACATGAGATACTGAAGAAATAATTCAGGTAGAGAGCTAACATCTTTTAATACTTGTCTGCTTCAAACATGTTTCCAAATAGGGAAAGATAAGTTTGTAGTCTACAGAGAAAGAATTTTATTTTTATGTTCAGTTACAACCCTTACAAAACACTTCTAGAAGAATAGTGAACCAGGTTGTAGAAAACAGTGATAGAGCTACTTACTCGTGATTGTCTTAAGGCTATAAAGCAAGGAATGGTCTATAGTATGAGACAACATTTTTATTAGACTGATAAAAGCTACTGAAAAACATTTACATTGCAAAATGTTATTAATGGCCATCCTCATAAGCCTTTCTTCAAAGCTCCCTAACTCATTTCAGCCAAAATCAATCCAATAAGTTATTACAAGTTAAGTACGAGACCTCTGTTCACCCAGCTCACTTTTATTGAACTTGCTTCAACTCAATCACTCAGGCAGCTCCACCAGCAGATCTGGAGGGTCAGTAAACACTAAACAGCATGCAATGATGGAGAGCTGATGGCAATAACTTTTTTTTTTTTTTTAAAAAAAAAACAGCATAACTAGTGAAGAAGTGGGAGATGTGGTGTAACATTGCACAACCTTACACTCATCTAATTAAAATAAGTATCCTTTTAAATGAGGACTCTTAACTTAAGACTCCTTTGTGTCCGTTTAGCTCACATTTTCAGATTGCTGGAGTAAATCAACCCAGCAGAAACTAAAATCTTTTAAGTGTATTTAAATAACTGACAGTGTAGAAATATCAGTGCATGCTTAGTTACAAAGTATTTCGACTAACCCTTTGCCACTGTTTCTGACTGGTAACACTAGCATGTTAGTCCTATTCCTCTTTCAGCACTTTGTAATAAACCAAAACAAGGTCATATTTTTTTCCAGCAGCTATACATTTCATCCATGACTGGAGGGCTAAAATGAACAGAGATGGATGCATGAACAGAGATTCAAACTGTCTGGCTTTGAAGTGAATCTTGTCTATTGTACACATCTAAGATATCCTATTGTAGATGCACTGAGCTCTTGAATGATCTTTGCACAAGCATGAACTAAAGTTCCAAGTTCTACAAATACTGTGGAAGTAAGCAACTGGGTAGCAGATAGGTGCCCCACATAAAGTGGGTTTGAAGTTTTTCAAAGCTGAATTGCAAGCTAGATGGTACTGCTGAACTGAGTTTTGATAGGTACACAAAAGAATATCACATTAACGTTTTCATATATTGAGAGTAGGTACGTTATGCAGATTCTATGGTGTATATTATACATATATTATGCTTATTAAAGCATGGACTTACCCTACAGACTCTCGACAACGCAGATAAAAAGTCAATTAACCATAAAACACAAATCCATAGAACATAATGCTTCATTACTTCTAACGTTCTGTGTTTGTGGAAGTAAAAAGCCAGATTGGATACATAAGTTTCTTGGTAAATATGATAAAGCAGAACAGAAATAAAGATTTTTCTCAAAATAAATGACAGCATTCTTTTGTATACCTAGCAAAACCCATTTCTAACGTACCATCTGGCTTCCAATCAGGCTTTGAAAAGCTGTATTAAACCCACTTTTATCCGCAAGCGTTAAGAAAGCCACAGGGAGGGTAAGTGGCTTTCCTGAGGTCACCCAACCATTTAATGATTCAGCCTGGATTAGAATCTCCTGGCTGACAGTCTCTATTACAACCAATGCTCACAACCAGCTCTGGTCTACCATTATAAATAAATATTCAAAATTCTCTAGATCTCTGAAGTCCTGCCTTTGAAGACAACAAACATTTGTCACAAGCTGCTTCCTGTTTCAATAATGTTCTAGAAACAAGACAGACTCCTGTAGAAAAATATAGGGAAATGAGGGCATCTGGCTGTAGCTCTGTGCTCTATAATTGATTTTTGCAATATATAGCTTTTCCTAGACAAATGTAACTCAAGTGCTAATAAGGCATACACCAGGGCATCTTTAGTAAGCCTACTCATAACAAAACATGGCTCTGGCATTCTATGAACAGTCCTTTTTAAAGTATAGTCCTGTTTATGTTTACAAGGTATTCCTTCAAAATCTGCCCCTGCACTTTAGTCAGACATTTTTCCTGCAAGTCAAAATCAAATTGCATATGCAATGGTTGTAGTCAGTCCCTCAGTTCACTTTCATAAGTTTAAAATATTGGCATGCTATCTGTTGTTAGGAGTGCTATTTACATTTAAAAGAAAGATTGAGCCATAATCTTTTCCTCGATTTCCCCAGCAGGAAAATAGTAAAGTAGACTTCAGTGTCTTTTTTCTGTGTCTTCATGTGAATTCTTTTTGAAAGAAACAAATGATAGATACCTCTGCAAGTTTTAAATGAAGAAGTGCATTTTCAGTTTCCAGTACAACTATTCTTTCTTCTTTAGCCTAAAGGGGGAAAAAAAGTAAAAATGAAATAAATAAGTCTAGCTAAACTACCAGCATTATTTCATTACAGTAACTTTCATTATTATATACCACAGTTTCTCAACTTTCCTAAATCAAAGGACTATCTACCCACAGTCTTCATGGCACAACCTTATTTGGCTGCAACTCTTTAAAAGTTAGGATAGATTTTGACTATTCTTTTATCACTTATGTTTTCTCTCATTTTGTCTGCTTGCATGGAAATACATACGCTTTCCAAGTTGTATCTTGATGTCTTCCAGACCACTAGTACTTAGAGAAGTGCTATTTTATTTATTTATAAATAATCACATGTTTCCCATTTCCTGGGCTGCATTGTTAGAGATCTTCAATGGCATAAGTGCAAGATACATTTTCCATACTAGTAGTGTCTGCTGAAATAGCTGGGACCCTTCCCATTTAGCCGCAGGGCTGGCAAGGATGCTCACAACTGCAAATCCTGATTTATTACCCAGCTCCAAAGGGACTGCTCTTTCCACCACACCAGAATGCTTGGCAAATTCCCCTAGGTTACCATATTTAGGATCCTCTCCTCAATTTTAAGCCCGAAAATTTACTTTTAAAGGAAAGGGGCAGACAAGGTGTGCCACAGGCATGCTGTAAGAGACTCCTTGCAATCAGACCAGGAATCCCAGGGCAGTTAAATACTGGCACGTTAAACGCACACCTTTTTTCGGTTAGGCGTTTACTCTAAGTACTCAACATATATTAGTCAAGCTTGAAAGCCTGCAGATACGTAAAAAAACCCCGAGTTTTGGAACAAGACGGGATTCGTACCAGCAGCCAAGAAAGGTGCGGGCTGCCCGCGCTTCCCCGCACGCGAGGAGAAGCCGGGGCGGCCCCTCGACCGGGGAAGCGCGAGTGCCCCAGCCCCACCGCCCCCACCTCCCACCGCCGCGCCCGCCGGGCGGTGCCTGCGGCGCCCGGCCCCGCCCCGCCCCGCCGCCCGCCCGGGCCGCGGCAGTTGCCGCCGGTGCCGCCGCCGCGCCCGCCCCAGGCCCCGCCCCGCCGCGGAAGCGGGCCGCGCCGTGCCAGGCCTCTCTGCGCATCCAAGCCCGGCCGCGGCCGCCGCCGCGGCGCGGGGCTCACCCGCAGTCTCTGCTCCAGCTGCCGGGCGCGCTGCGCCCACACGGAGCCCAGGTCGGGCCCGCGCCGCGGCCGCATCGTGCCGCCGCACCGGGCGGGACCCGGGCCTTACATCCCCTCCCCCGGCCCGCGAGGGATTTAAATTGACCAGTGAGCGGTGCCGCGGGGCTGCACCTGCCTGCCCGGTTGCCATGGAGACGGGGCTGCCTTCCCGGCTCGCGGGCGCTCTGGTTGGCTGGACGGGGGTGGTAACCGGGCAGCGCCGCGCCCCGCCCCGCCCCGCCCCGGCCGTTAGCGCGGCGGCGGCGAGCAGCGGGGCAGGGCGGGGCGCTCACGGACAGCCGCAGCCCCAGACGTTTAATACAGTGCTTGAAGAGCTGGCTGTAAATGCTACTTAAACCCTTGCAGATCACCTCTCTGATCATTCAGGGTCACTGAGGATAAGGCTTCAAAGGACGAAGGAGGTCGGGCTGGGGTCGGAGGCAAAGCCTGGCGTTCCACAGGGCGCGGGGCTGCCTCAGGCTGAGTTGGGCTGCAGGAAGGTTTCTCCTCGGAGTGCTAGTTCACGCAGGCCACAGCTAAGGCTCATCCAAAGTCAAGGCCTGGAGTTAGGGGCAGAGTTAGGAGAAGGACAAAGCTTAGAGCTGCAATGGGTTGCCCAAAGGATGAAGTAGGCTGCAAAAAGATTTCTTCCCTGAGAGACAGTTTATGCTTGCTGCAGCTGAGAGGCTTGGGCTGAGGCTTCAGTAGCAAAGGCCTAGGGTTAGCGTTTGTATGCAAAAGAGAGCCTAGAGCCTTAAGTTAGGATAGGGCTATGAGGGTGCTGCTGAAGGAGGCATCAGCTACAAAAAGCTTTCTTCTATGAGAGAGAGCTCACATAGACCACATCTTGGGCTAAGGCTCAACCAAGATGAAAGCTAGGATTAGGGTCTCACAGTAAGGCTTCCAAGGCCAAAACATGGCAGAAATTAGTAATACTACCTAAAGCTTTACTGTATGGCACTGAAAGGTGAACATTATGTAAAGAACCAAAACTAATTTCCCAATTCTTCCCTATCCCACTGGGACTTCATGAGAAAACTTGTGTCCTCTGCATGGCATTTCAACACATTTGGCTACTTAAATAAGCCTTCTTTGAAAGCTAATCTTAGACTTGAGCCTCTGTTCCCCCATCCCAATTCTGTTATCTCTTCCAACACAGATAGTTGCATGGTCTTCCCTGGTGTACCAAGCTGCCAGACAGTTGTCTTGCATGTAGCTCTCAATCAAATGTATTATTTTTGCATTTTTTGTATCTTGAAAGCAATCTGAATACAATTTGGCCGCTTAATGTGAAAGTATAACAGATACCAACATGTCAGCTTTTTGGAACTGCAAAATAACACTATTTTTACACTATAATTTTGGGGGGAAACCAAAGCCAACATTATAATCCAATTCTTCTGATGCTGTCCCATTCTCACAGACCAAAGCACACATCTCAGTGCAGCTCAGTCAATTCACCATCATCCTTGGTATTGTAACTTCCTTCCACATCACGCACAAATTCTTCAGTTAAAAAAGAGCAGAAGCTTCTCAGGAGTGAACCTCAGCCACTAGCTCTTCATTAGTAGAATAATGAAAATGGACAAATGGCTTGAGGTTAAAAAAAAAGAAAAAAAGTTCCAAACTACTGCAATACTAATGGATTTTAAAGGCTGTTGGCACTAAATGAGGCAGATAAGCTTTTCTTTCGGGGAAAAAAAGCTGCTGCAGTATATCAGCTTCTGAGGAAATGATGGCTTCACAGAGACTGTATTAATGAATATTTGTGTACTATTATGAATGTTCATGATTTAAGTAAATAACTTGTTTCAAGATAAAAATAATATGTAGTAGATATATTTCGTATCATTTTAAAGATTTGGGCAAAGACTTTTTAAAAACATAATCTAGAGTGACTCATCCTTTCCAAATTCTCCCTGTAAACTGCAAGTGATAGTTCTGAGCCACTCATCTTTTTGTATCATTTAATTTGGAATTATGCTGAAAGACTATTATCAAAACGCTAGTATGTAACTATCTTCACCAAATGGGGAGAGGGATGAGAATTTAAACATTAGCTACTTTTAGGTAGTATTTTAATAGAGGTATGAAACTGAATTTGTGACACTGAGCTGCGATTTTTCCATGTAATGCTTATCATGCAACATATTTTCCAGAGTCAGTCAGCTTTAGCTCAGAATGGCCAACTCTGAAGTGATATAGTCAATTTGATCTACAAATTCTTGATTTAATCATTGTTCTCTCCTGTGAGTTTTAGTCACTGTGAATGCAATTAAGAATTTGGTTACCATAGCCCACAATAGATAAAAGTTACAGTTCATATTACCCTGCATTTTAACTAGTAGCCTAAAACTGAGCATCCTTAGAATTTATCAACTCTAATTTAATCATTTGTTTCCACCTGAAAGTTGAATAGTATACAAAACTCAATCCCAGCTGAATCTAAGATCACAATATGATGCTGTGACTCACCATGACAGCAGTGATTCTTGTTTGGGATCCTCTTCCTATTTCCAAAGCTCAGGATAAGCTGCTTAATAAGAAGGGAACAAAACCATCTGTCAGTTAGACCTAAGTAAAAACAAATACAAAATCTGACTATCTTCTGGAAGTGCTACAAGACTCTATTCCAGAATGCCTTTCTACCTTGATTCTCTGCTTTCAGTAATTCATTTTTTTCTCAACTTGTACCAGCTTAATCACTCCACTAAATCAACTCCACATTTTATTAATTTTACATCAGTTAAATAGTATAGTACATTATAAAGAACTAAATAAGCATGATCTTGAATAATTCTGATACATTTCATATTAATCCGAGTAGCGGAAACAAAAACAATGATGTCGTCCCAGCTTCAGCATTCTGATGTGAATTGTCCTTTATGGAGTTCCCAAATGCAATAACCAGAAAAAAACATAGACAGGAAAACACTCAGAAAAATACCTAGAGGTAAGGCTGCTATCCTTTTTGTGCCAAACATGGAGAGATTCACTGCTGTATGCATTCCGTATAACACCACATGAGCTGTCATATGCAGTAGACAGTAACTTGAGACTACAGTTTTGCATATCATATAAACTTTCTAAAACATTATCCACTTCATTTCATTACTGCTGCCCAGTAAACGCTAGATAAACTTCAGGAAGACTGTTCCAAACCTAATTTTATTTGAATGCCTCTCCTCTCTCAGACAGATTTACTTTTATTTGCAGCCTTGAGGCTGAACAGAACTGGCAATAAATGCCTGAACAAACTCGAAGCTCTGACAGGACATTTTAGCCTTTAAATGACCATAGCTCACATACACTTGTTAGTGCAGATCACTATAGAGAAGAGTGCATACTGTTTTTCTTAGGGAGCTGAAGGAAAATTTGGTTATACTTGCATCTAGCTAGAACTTTTCTCGGTCTTGTTCATTTCTGCACACTGCTCAGGGAACTATCACAATATAAAAGTATGAATGCTAGCTCTGAGGATTCACACAAAAACAAGATCAGGTAAGTATCTTCTGAAGGAAGACATGCTGAGAGAGAAGTTCCTTCCAAGAGATTTTGCTTTTATTTCTTTACTTGTTTGCACTGTAAATGCAGTTACCTACATACAGCTTTAATTCTTATAAAATAAGTCTCCTTGCAAGAGAATAATGAAACACTGCTGTAATTTGTTTGTTGTGACAGGTAACCAAACCTCAACTTTATTGATATTTGTTCTGAATGAGTAGTTTTTTGCAGTCTTTGCCCTACTTGCATCACAAAATGTAGTCAAGCACCTGTTAAGGTTTCTATTAGGCTCACAAAATGCTTAAAAAAAATAATGTAAAGTGTGTGTAAGTTTGATTTTTTTAAAATTAGATTGAGGACAGAACTGCCAGCCCCTAGACAGCCCCTCTGTCTTCCGTAACTACAGTCCAGCCACCCTGTGTAAATCAGCGCACTAGTTAACTCTGCACGTGCTCAGTGCTGGCGACCTGCATCACTTCAGCAGAATCTTCACACCCAGTGTAACAGAGAGCAGTTGTTGCCATTCATGGTGGCATCTAGAGCAACAACAGAAATAAGAGAATCTATGACGCAGCAACAGTATCTGTTCCCCCCATTGCCATTTTGCTCTTCTGTATTAAGTCCCATCATTTTTTACTAGGAGATAATTGCTATCAATGCTAAGCTTACGGCTCCCAAGAGAACTATACAGAGTGAGGAAGGCGTGAGGAGTAAGGCATTAAAATGTATGAATTAATGAGAAGAAACGCTATGGAGATTTTCTGCTTGAAGAACTTGCATGAGATCTCACATTGTTTTCAGGGAAAAAGTTTTAGTACACAACCATAGCAAAACTGTACATTTCAAGATTCTTTCATGTTCTTCACACATTAATAAATGTACACTCAAAATACATTAGTGAAATTAGCCTACTATCCATGCATACACAATATGCAAACTGTAAGTATTTCATTCTACATTTTTAACAGAACATTTGCCTCAGTAATTGTTGCACAGTTGTGAAAATCCATCTGTGATAAAGTTCTTTAGCTTTATTCTCACCATCAATGGGAACAGACTGAAAAACATGGGCAAAAGATCCCTCTCACCAATGTCTTTGAGTTAACAGGCAGAAATCTTGGCAATCACCCTAGTAATTTCCTTGCAACAACAGAATTTCTGGGGTTTTATAGTTCTTCTCGCTTCTTTTCTGCTTTTATAAGCACATCTTACACTAAAATTCAGAATGTCTTCATTAGTCACTTTGACAAATCCATAGAGTAGACCAGACAACTTGAAAGATTTTATAGTACTCACCTGGAAAGAAATGTGGCTCTCAATCCCAGCTCTAACAAACATTTGACAACAGCACAAGAAATCCAGAGCTTGTCGCTGTGGACTGCTTTCCTCCTGCACCTTCTCTAAGGAGAGCAACTTAGAACTGTCATCTCCCATCCAGGCAAGTGATCTAATTTTATTAATCCAATGGTAAAGAGGAATACACCATTCCTAATAGCTCGTTTCATGAATCTAACTCAAGTTCTTAACTCCAACTTAATTCAGAACTATTTAGTCAATTCGAGCCTCCCCCTTGCAAACTTCTGGACCTTCCAAAACTAATTTTTTTCCAAAATGATTCCACGGGAAGTTATCCTGGCCTCGTGTTCAAAACGGACAGACCAAATGCATCTTTAACCGCAACTATCACAATGGAGACTGGTTCTAATAATTATTCATGACAACTTTTTCCAAAAGATATTGCATTCCAGGTTCTTCTTTGCTCCTAGAAATACAACTTTGCATTTGAGGCAGATGCAAATACAATACATCCATCAGAACACACAGACTAACCTACATAACTGACATATATAGTTACCATTTCATAAGTTTTGGAGTAAGCTGTAAAACATCACTTTTTCTTTCACATCACTGATATAGATACTGACCAACATCAGGCCAAGGCATTATCTCCAGTCCTCATTTCACTCACTCTCATTTGTTGATTCTCCATGTAAAAGTTGGGTTTTTTGTCTGTTCATTATGAAATATACTGACTTTGCATATAAGTGTATTTTAATAGGATACATAAGCCAAAACATATAAAGAGCCCCTTCTGTTTATGATAATACTGTTTTAAACACAGAATCAGGTAACAAACAGTACAAAAAACATTTAATACAAAGTTAAATACAATACAAACTTTATTAAAAATAGGTTGCAAGTGAAATACAGTAGAAATGGGAAACTACAGCAGTTTTGATGTTTTTCATATTAATGCACAGACAAATAAGAAAAGCACTTTTACACATATTCACACTTGACCCGAATGCCCAATACCGGCCAAATCCACTCCACTGAAGGTTATAGATTTTTTTTTTTGCTAAGTCTTTTTCAGATTCTAGCAGCAACAGTAATTCAGCCACAGCATAACTTTTTTTTCCCTTAAGAAAAATTTGTCACTGTAAGGCTGCTAGTGTTCTCAAGATACATTGGGAGAGGCTTGCTTTTCCTGATTTAACAGACATAGCAAGCATGCAAATCCTTCATTAACACTTTGAACCAGTTTAATCTTCTACTTCATATTTAACAGGTGAAACGGTAAAAGCACACTTTCAAATAAGAAACCTGAAATATGTAAAAAATATTTACACTCCAATTTTCATTAACTTGCATTTATTTATCATACAACTCTTATTAAAAGTGATTTCTTTCCTAAGGCAGTGAAAGTCTACCCCTCTGTATTTGGAAGTGTGCACAATTCCCTAAATATATATTTATAAGAGAACAATATGATACAGGAAAAAAAATCATCTAAAGCCAGTAAATGGCTTTGTCAATAGAAAATTTGTTTGGAATCACAACATACATTGTCTTAACATCACACAATGAGAAAACTCTGATGAGGTCCTTATCTCCAGCATCATCAGCCACATATGCATAGCTGAAGGAACAACAGTGGGAGGAAAACGATTAACAATTTAAAATTAAATAAGGCTATTACAGTGTGAAGAAATAACTTGAACTGCCAAAAATATCTTTCATATAACAGTAACAGGATGTTAGTAAAGCCAGACAGATTAAAGAGCTTGCAAGAACTACTTTCTGAACATAAGTAGAGACGGTTTGCTGCCAGCACAGCAGTTCAATTACCTCACTAACATTCTCACTTCCAGCCAACAGTACTATATTTGATGCGTCACACTTCAGTCTTTTTCTCTAATATGCCACTTTACTTCTCTACCGGGGGGAGGGAAGATATTGCTGAACTGATAATAATAGACTTATCAAACTTATCGATACTGTTCTTTGTCTAGTTGCCTAACACCTTCTGCTCTACCTTCCTTGGAAAACATATGTATCAGTTCTGCTAGCTTTGGAACTGCAATCGTTACTCCCTGCCACAAACACACAACCAGCATTTTGGTCCTAGCTGTAAAAGGGACACTAACGTAGTCTACTATCTATTGCTTATGTAATTTTCAAATACAATAAATACCTCAAATTTTTTCATCTTCGTATTTTCAAAAGTCTGAAGCACATATACTGGGGATGTATCTACATATTAACCTTTCCGTAACTACAGATAAATTCTTATGCATCCATTTTAGACCCAGCAAGTCTGTAGGAGTAGAGATGTTTTTATTCCAAGGTTTCATATAGAGAACAAGTTATCCCGATACCAAGTAATGTTAAGACCTGTACTGATACGCTAGTCACTGTATGAACAGCATATATGTATGCAGTATGCCCAACTTGCATATGAAGTCTTAAGGTGTCCAGATTTTGGCTTCTTATCAATCTAAAATACTAATATCTAGTGCACAGTTTAGTTTAGGCAGTTCAAGCTATTCTCACTCTCTCTGCTCAGCAGCTAAAACGAAAGTATGTCTGTAAAACACCAGGAAACAGAACTTATCTTTGACAAGTGCTACTTGGTCTGGTGCACAAGAACTTAACCCCAAAAAGAGAAGGAAAGAAAGTTACCTTCACGTGATTCATATCTTTAAAATTTTACAGTGCTTTAATTGTATAAACCACAAGCTCCTGGTAAAGCAATCAGTTTTCTTGCTATTGCAACATCTCTAAATCTTAATTAACAGTCTTAGATATAGAGGAATCAAACTCTTTTCAGAAAATATTCATTTTCTGTTCATTAGCAGAGCCCCCCCCCATCTCAAGCCCTCAATTTAGAGATCTTTCAGTTACATCTAAATAAGGTGCTTTAATCTTATTTTGTGTTCAACTCATTTTCCAGTTCCATTAATTTTCTAGAAGCTTTTACTTTATTGGATACATCCTGACCCTGTGAAAAAAGTCGTTGGCGTTCCCTGAACGTCAAGTTTTCTGGTGCTCCAGGTAAATCTGTATCTTGACTGGAAAAAGAAAAGAAGACTTTGTTATAATTTTAGCTCAAAAAAACTTAAATATAAAAATTTTCAATGACAAATGTATTAACTGGCAGAAACTTTTGCTACTGTCAAAATTAAGTGTAGTACTCTGTAAGGTTTTGTCCTCCCCGGAATTTGGCCTTAATTCTGACACTGAGCCATCATTTAGGCAAATCATAAGAGACAGCTCATGCCTAATTTAGCGCATAAATCTGAATGAAATCACTTGCCAATTTTTAAATAAAAGTGCAAGTGTAAGTAAGATCCAGTCTGTGTTAGCCCAGCTACAATACAGTTATGGCTAAATTACCATAACTTTCTATGGTAGTTTGTGCCTAGGAAAAAGCACTCTAATACAAAGCTTTAAAGTATTGGTAAACAAAACTACTAGCACTGCAGTGTGCTATAGGGGTTGCAACACCTCCACATTCTATTTTATAATGGCAAAGCTTCAAGTATGATAATGACGCTTATCTCCATCCTTTTGTACAAAGTATTTCTAGCCACCATAATGACTATCTCAAATCACTCTTATCAATCTCCTCTAAGTAGCTGTAACAATACATCTGTGATTAACTCTCATATAATAAAGCTTTAAATATTTATTTCGACTCCTTGATCAGAGGAGTTTCACTTTTAGCTCCAAGAAGTCTCTGCTCTGCACACTCCACTGAAACATTAACTGCATATTAAGAGGTGTGGATGAACTGGGCTAACAGCTCCTACAGAATCCTAGCCAAAGACCAGCTGCACATTTAATACACTACAAAAGAAAGCTTACCATTCATGTATAAAATATAGTCCATATTACTTATGCTTACTGCAAACTTAAGAAGCTCACTTGATATACTCTTCAGATTTATAAATACACCTAAAACAGTTTTCATTTGTAATGATCATTCAGGATAGTCAAGTCACCAAAAAACTTGTGTAGAACTTCGTTTGTATTCCGCAGCACTCCAGGACACTCCCCAACCCACTGAGGAACTCTCCAATAGCCCACAGAGATATGACAAGAGCAGAAAATCAGCCACTGCAGAAGTCAGCCAGTTCACATGAATAAAAGTTAACATTTAATAGACCTCTGCATGTCACCTTTTAGATCTTTTGTCTCTTGGATCCCGGTAAGTTTCATGGGCCCCAACAGTTGCTCCTGTAGATCCAGTGTATGAATTTACTCCTTATGCAAAAGAAAAAATGCCAGTTGAAGAATAGCTGTTGCAATACAGAAGTTTTACATCTTACTTCTTCTACAAGATGCAGTGCTTCTTTTAAGAAGTAACATCAAACTAGAGCCTGAAATAATTTGGAGGGTCATCTGACTTGTAAAATATTTGCAGTCAATACTATGAAATTCCACCCCTCCTCAAAAAAATATTTCTTATTTCTTATTCTGACTTGATAAATTCAATATTTAAAAATTATTCAACTCAATTCAAGTCATAGTATTTATCTTCTTGTGGCTCACTGTAAGACAGACATTAAAATTTGTTTTCAGAAGACTGAAGGAAAGGGCACCATACTCACTTGACTATCCTGTAATGAGTTCTCCAGGAAATAAATTAGCTGCAGCTGCTCTATTTATGAGACTAAACAGTAACCTAGGATTAGTGCATACCATCTTTCCAATTCAGTAGAGCCAAAACTTTTGTCTCTGTTTAGCCATATTACCTAAGATGTTACCACCTAGAAAATGCCCCTCTCCACTCTTTTTTTTTTTTTTTTTTTTTTTTTTAATTCAAGGAAATATCTTACAGCACTGCACCTTTAGTTTAAATTAATGCAAGAAACAGTTTTACACCATATATTAATCCTTTCTAAAGGTCACAAGACAAAACCCCTTCTTTCCAATCAAAAATTTAATAATTTAATCAGCATTTAATACTTCATTCTCTTAATGACTGTCAAGAAAAGAGTCAAAAGAACTGTCAGCTCAGTACTCAAGATTTGTCTTCAGACAGTTCTGGTTTCAATATTGTACATGTTATGTCTTGTGAACCTTCCTCTGTACAGAAGGGAATGGATGCTTCTTCCACTGGTGTACATAACATCTCATAAACGTTCAGTAAAGGAAAAGAGATAATATGATAAAGGAACACACAAACAAATTTAGCTGATGTGTGTAGGCTGAATTTTTTCACCAAAATGTTGTGGATCAAATCAGACTAGATAGGCCAGAAATATGAGAACTTCTTTCCTTTCAGGCTTAAAACTCATATACTTACAGTAATCATCCCCACTTTTGAAAAGTCTGGGTCTACCTATTGTGGTTCACACTTCCAACTACTTTAAAGACAGTAGTTTTTATTTTGGTGTTGGCTTTTTTGGGGGGAGGGGGTGGGATGTTACTTGGCAGACCCAGTAGTTTTAACTGTATCTTAGGCAACCAACCCAGTGGAAGAAGGTACGAGAGCAAAATTTGCTGAAGCGTGGTTTACTAGAGTTAACATTCAGAACAGAAGAGAGCTGTAAAGGACAGTAATGTAACAGAGCCAGCAAGATGGAAGATGGCAAACTGCACAGTGAATTCTGCATTTTGTGCAAACGGCTTTGTACGTTACGCAGGCAGTCTTCAGAGAAGCTTGAGCAATCAGGTGAAGTTAACCTGTTCTCATGGCTATTTTAAAAATTATGAAATAAGAGTATTCAGAATTAGTTGTATGGTTTATGGATTAGGTTATTAAAGGTGAAGTATCATACTATAATATTCCTTAATTGTTACCAAAAACCTAAACAAATCTTTGTAGATTGTCCTTCTGATTGTTTTCCAGGAAGAATGAATACACATACACAAAAAATATCACTGAACATTTCACTTTCTTGAGACTCATTTCTCCATAAAAATTAACAGCAGGATTGCAAAACGCAATTAAAGATGAAATGACATACTGAATTGTGGGTGATGGGAGGGGTCAGAGTGGTGGTGCCAAGTAGCGGTTGATGGTTCTAGAATTACTTAATTTGTTAAATGTGCAGCCTTCTAAGTGCCAGGTAAGGAAGGGAAGTCGAGGTCTCTGGAAGCCTATGTACTGGGATAGGGAGCACGTTTTATGCTCGGTCCTAGTCAGTTTCAAGTAAGAATTTCCAGAAAAGGGAAAGTATTTTGAAAGAACAAAAATTCAGTACAGACATGTCAGAAGCTTGGTCCAGAATATTCCTAAAAGCAAGCTAACAACATAGGCAGTTACAGTGTTGTAAAGTAATTTTCTGGTAAATTTCTTGTCTTTAGTTTTATTTTAATTCATTAATTCTTTTTAATATAAGGAGCTCAAAGCAAGAATTCTTCTGATGCAAAACCATAATTTGAAATCACTGCTTGTGGATTTATCAGCATGCACTGTTGAAGTGTTGACTAGTTGACAGTGAAAGAGATATCTACCGTACAGAAACGGCGCTTTCTCAAGGTTACTTATTCCATATAGATGCCACTTGTAGGCACGCGTAACTGAACTATTTGCAGTGATAATGACTGCTGTACAATGTAAAGTGTCTGCCCCTCCTCCTGTCTCATAAGAACAAACTGAAAAGCCAAAACTTTCATCACCTTCCTTTGAGGTTTGGAAACAGTGACAAAGCAAGACAAGAGTGGCAGACAGACTTGCAGAATCCATAGGGACTATAACATCAAGAGATCTCAGAGAGAATGCTAGGGCAAATAAAAAAATAAAACATTTTTTTCTTTAAGTGATCATCAGTGTGGATGTCTGTTACACAATTTGTGTGGTGTATAGAAATTTCACTGTTCTGGGTCTAAGTGTCAACTTTATCAGTTGGACAGTCATCATAACTGAGCATAACAACTGACTCAGCAACAATATTAAAACTTCCTAATGCTGTACAGAATTCCTCTCTGGCACTGAAACCAGTCCAGCTGTAGCAGTAGCCAATTTGCCCTGCAAAGAACAAGATGCCTTGCTGGAAAACAATGACTTGAGCCTTAACTGAAAAGGATGCAGACAGGTGGCTCACAGTATCACACACCTGTATGGTCTCATTCACATCCTCAGTTATACTCGTTCACTACTGTAGCTGGATTAGAAGTGTTTCTGATAAATGGAATCTGGTCTGAAGCTACTATGCTCTCTATGACCAGAACACATATCTATGATTAAAGAAAAAGGATTTTTTCATAAATTATTAGGTCTCCAAAAGTGAATAGGGTTCTACCATATTGTAGGCTTACTGGATTCCTATCTCGATGAGAAATCAGGAAGCAAGCTAGTCATTCAGCTAGAAGCTAGCATGAACACCTTCCCTTGCTTTCTTGGGTGATTACCTCTGCATTTTAGAAAGATGATTTGATCAAAGAATTGGTTATCAGACATCTATTGAATTCTATTGTACTGTCACAAGTAAAAAGAGAGAACTATGGGAATATCATGGCCAATATTCTCATCAGAAAAATACAGAAGAAAAATCATACGTAGGGGAAGAGCTGGCAGATGCTGCTATTTAAAGTCTTACATTTGTAAGCTGCACGTTTACTTGGAGTGGAATTCACACAGACACACACTCGAAGAGTAAAGCATGTAAGATTTCTCCTATGTGGCCATGATACCCAAAAATTTAGCAGAGGACTTTGGACTGTATCAGCTTTGAATCTGTGAGAACAGCCAAACTAGTACTCTGCAGGTAAAAATGCAGTGCTGAAGTTACTAGTAACTAGAGCTCTATTCAAAATTCAACTCTATTATGGTTGCCCACTTGGAGTTGCAAGGGAAAGAAGATGAGTAGACAAAGTAGTATAAGAGTGTGAAAGGAATGATTAAGGCAGAAAACACTAAGATGAAATTTTTGTCTGTCTTTGCAAGAAAGCTGTACTGAATGAAGCAGAAGTACAGAAATGGCACCTAATACATTAATCTTACTGTCTCCTCCACACATCCCTTGGCGCTTGTGTATTTTAGAACTAAGTCTACAAGGGTCATTTTGAAAGCCATTTGCACACGCTATTGATATTAGAACAGGCCCCAGTACCAAAAATGAAAGCAGAAGATAAGGCCCCTTCATGAACCCATTAGAATAGGCTTCCTCTCTTCAAGAAAGATGCACTTCTAGAAGCCCTAAGTAACCAGTAGTCAACTGTACAAAACAAATCACTGAAAGATATAGAGTGAAAGCCAAAACCAACAGTACTTTCAATTGGTTGAGTAAAAGTTAAAATCATTTCTAATTCATTGTGTAAAAGATGAATTTTTGTTTTGAAAGAGTCTGGGTAAGAAACAAGGAAATTTGAAAGATCAAAACAATTAAAAATGGGAGGACTCACATTATTATCAGGATTTAAGTTAGATCACCATAGTGAAAATACAGTGACTGAGTGGGAAAACAAAATCACAGAGTAAGTGATTATATCTGCAGCACCAGAGCAGAAAACTTGGAAGACAGTTCTGTAGAGAAGATTTTGATTTCATGATCTCTACCTTTAGAGCTGCTTGCGTGGATGAAACTCAGTTTGTTTGCTGGGGGTGGGGGTTGGCTTTTTTTGGCAGCAGTACTGTTGGCATTGACTGGAGATGGCTGGAATGAGTTGGAAAGAAAGAGGCCATCTGAAACTGGGCGAGGCTGGCGGGAGGGCTGCTGTGGCTTAAGGGTGGCAGGAGGAAAGTCACCATAAGATTTTCTTGTGCTGGAGTACTTATCCTGACCTGCTAGATTGGAATCCTCCTCCTCCTCATCATCATTGTATGCAACAAACTTGGCAGTATAAATCGTGTCAGGGGAGAGGACCTGTGTTTTGAGGTAAGAGGTGTTTCGCTGAGGTGGGGGAGGAGGAGCGTTAGATGAAGGGGTTGGGGATGGGAGTTCATATTCCCGTGGAAGCGGAGGTCTGTACAGACCAGGCTCGTCAGGTTCCAGTAATCTTCGTTCTGCTTCATCATGCTGTCTGCGCCTTTCAGCCTCTAAGCGATTGTAATACTCCTCTTCCTGTCGCCTCTGTAAGTCCAGAGGAAACAAAAACACAGCGGTCAGAAAGACAGATATTTTAGTCTGAGAGAGATTTAAGTTTTCCATCACAGAATTGCAAACATTCTTTTGTCCCTCCTTTTCTGGCAATGAGCAGTGCATCTATACCAAGTCATACAAAGAACATTTACTACTATTAAAAAAAATTTAAAAAACGCCAGTCTTCCTGTAAAACAACTTTGCTTTTATTTCTGGAATTACTACTGCCTTTAGTAACTAAGGTAACTGCTTATGTGAACTAAGTGCATTTCCAGCATTTATTACTAGAAATGTAACTACTAAAATAGCACACCTACATAAAGGGGGGATTTACTAAAGCAATATAAAGTCTGTGGGACTCGGATTAACTACCATCTTAAAAAGGAACTTTATAATTTTGCTACATGCTTATGTAAGTAATATTAATCAATCTAGAGCCTTGGAATAGATGACTCCTTAGAAAACAAAAAACCCCGTATAAATACTAGGAGAACTACTTTCACATAAAAATTAAATTAGAAAGAACTTTTAAAAAACTGATGGCAAATGATTTTTTAAAAAACAAACTTACATAAAAAAATCTAAGCTCTTGATAATGAGGCAACTTTTTTAAAAAGGCCATGAAATATTTTCTATATATTTTTCCTGTTTAAAAGATTTCTACTGTTTGCTAATTTTGCTTAGCTCTTGCCTAAGCCACATTGTAATTTACTATATGCACCACAGAGGTCTATTCTGTAGTTTGTTTGATAACCAATGAAAATAATTTTTGTAACATGTAATTTTGAAATTAGATATTACCAAAGGATCTTTTGCCTACATGTACCACGAGTTGTGTTGGAAATACCTGACATTTTGAACAACACTCCTTTTTGTTTTTAATCCAAGTCTTTCTTTTTTTAAAAAAATCCTCCTTATGTCCTCAATACCTGGAGTGCATTATCAATTACCCTAAAAAAAATAGTCCAACCTTGTCATTTTATCTAGACCATAGACACAAAACTTATTTCCTTGTACTATTCTACAAAAGCCATTAGAGTACTCAGATGCTACTGAATTCGGAGCTGATAGATGTACAAGCATCTCAGTCACGATCTGTCAGTGAAAAACCTTTCAACTGTGTGAGCCAAGCGTTATCTGACTGCATCACATCCCTGTCTAAAATCAAGAAAATGTGTTTCTGACCATTTTTTTCTGCTAGCAAAACTGAACTTGCTTCCTAAAGTATGAATTTAAGTACCTTCTTGAGAAAAAGATGAATCATTTGTCACCTATCACTGCCCATAACCTAGCTTTTCACTGCTCATCAACCCATACTGCATAGAGAAAATGACCTAACAAAGGATTAACACAATCCAATAAAAGGAATCTAACAGTGAAAATACTTTAGCTTTTTTTTTCCTCTTCAAATTTTGCTCAATCTTCCAAGATGAAATTTATCTGGACATTAAAAATTAACCTCTTTCTTCATTCAGAAATCAGTTTTACTAACATGTAAGTTTTCAATCTTCTCTAGAGAGAAAGGGGATTAGCAAACATGACAACAGTCAAATGAGAGCACCAAATGAGGTGCTTTGTCTTCCAGTTTTGAAGAATAAAACTTCTCAATTTCATGTGTGATGCTCTGAAGAAACCTAGAAGCCTAGATTTCTGGAATATACTTTTCACACTGAGTTATTTATCTGCTAGAATTACTTTCTTTCTAAGTTCCTGTTATTCTTATAGTCCAAATGTAAAGACAATATGGAATAATACAGAACATTTTTCTCTACTCCATAATACTTCATATTTTCCTCTCCCCCTCTGTGTAAATATATGTGTTTATACAGACACACCTGCATATAGATTGTTTAAGTGCCATCTCTGAGACACAGCAAAGCCCAACACTACCAACTCAGACATTATCAAAGAAGGTAGGAATGTCATATTGGGCACTGAAGAAAGTCATGAGATAGAGCTGATTTCTGCCATAACTTTTAGAACAGGCTCTGAAGGCAAACACCTCATTGCAAAAAAGCTACCATGGGATTTCTACCATATTATTTGAGAAATACCAGTGAACTCCAACCATGAATTAGGGTATCTTTTTAATCACTTTTTTCTTCTTGGATAAAATGAAGCCTTGAGCCATGAATGTTATCACTAGGCTATGTATTCAATCCCTGCTGACCCAAAACTGAGCTGTTACTGGCCAGGCTAAACAGGAGAGTCCTATAAAGAATTCCTGCTGCACTCAGAAGAACATAACCTTTTCTTCAGCCTCTCTCCTGGTTCGCTCCTCCTCCTGCTGTCGTCGCTCTTCTTCCTGCCTGGCCCTATCTTCTGCTTCTCGTTTGCGCATTTCTTCCAATTGTTGCTGCCGTCTGCGTTCTTCATCCTGTAACTAACAGAGACATATATTTAATTTTTCATTAATTTATCATTCATGCTGATTAGATACATCAAAAAAGTAACTTAATTGCATTGAAAATAACAAATCCAATAAAAAATGCTATGCTACAGATGAATCAATGAAGTTTTCAACTGCTCAGAATATACTTCATTAGATTGTTTTTCTGCAAGAGGAAAAGCAAGAGGAAAACCAAGAGAGAACTACATACATAAGAGCAAAAAATCACAAAGGAAGAAATGCATAGCAATCATATGTGAACCCCTAGCAAAAGGCTGAGGTGACTCATATTCCAGACTGCTTCACTAATCATAGTCTCATAAGTACAGTAAAGTGAAATGAAATACTTGGAACCAATGGTCCACAGCACCAGCAGCCAACTGGTTTTTCATTTTAGACTAGTATTTAAGTACTGGAAAAATCATGACTCATTAGTCAAAGGTTCAATCCATTTAAAGTAAAAGGCTCATTCAGCAAGTCTGCAAATAGTCTCAAGAGATAAATAAAGTCTCCCACTGTATCTGCAACAGATATGTTTTTGAAAAAGTAGACAGCAAAGCAAAAAAAAAATTGACTATTTAGATTTAAGAGCTCAACTGAACAATAAATGTCCAGAAAATAATATTTTTTCTCTGCTTGCGATAAACACTACACTGATAAGAAAAATGAGCCATAACCCAAACCTGTCTTTGCATTATTCTCTAAAGCTAACAATATCTGCCTGTGATGGATAGTATATTCAGTGGAATAATAACATTCAAAAATAAATATTAACTGGACTACATACTAAATTGTTTCTTACTGCTACATGTTTTAAAGTGACTTTTTTCCCCACAACATGTTTCACATCAATTAGTATACTTTACTATCAGCTATATTTCATACTGCTATTTCTTTGCTTCTGTTTTTAAAATATGGTTTCCTTCAACAGAAAAAAGCCTTTTATACACATGAAGCAGTAATGATAACAGCAGAAATTTAATTTCATAGAAAGAAGTATTAGAAATATAGAAAGAAATTTACGGAAGAAACTTATAGACTTTTGGACAACAACCATCATGTAAGTATCCTTCTCTCTCTCTCTCTCTCTCTCTCTCTCTCTGTCTCTGTCTCTGTCTCTGTCTCTGCTATTTAACTAATAGGAGATGTGCTTTGAAGCTTATTAATGTGTACCAGGCACTGGCAAAAGGTTTTCTATTTTTGCAGTTGGTTAAAAATTGAGGTTTTTTGTATTTGATTAATTTTCTGATAATTATTCCCCCCCCCACACACACACACTTTTTAGGTAGTATTTTCTTGCAGGTATCTTTGGACCAGAATTTTGAAGACATTTGCCTTTTTTATCTTTAAACAGCTACAGAAACTAATTACAGCAAAAACACCTCTGGTTTGAAGTGTTAAGAACCACAATTTTTCAGCATATCTATAGGACAAAATTAATCTGATTTGTGCAGAAATGTGGCAAATCTAGTCTAGAGGATGCCACCTCTTAGTTTTAGTCACAGATGACTTCCCCTTATCCACGGCTAAGATTTTTATAATTCCTAATAGAAAACTACATAAAGATCAGGCTTAGTATATTCCATAGAGCAGAGAAAAAAAATAGTTAATTAACTGACCATTTGGATCAAGATCTTTTCTTATCTTTCTCGACTATTAAAAAGACATCGTTTTAGCACAGGAGATATTGTCACACAAAAGGAGAGCTATTAATTCAGCAGGATTCATAGAAAATAATTAATTCCCCCACCCCTCCCCAAAGAAAAAAAAAGAAAAACATGAAAAACAAAGAACCCCCCCAAAACCCAACAAAAAAGCACTAAAAAAGCACAAGCTGCATACTGAAAAATACAAGAAAACTCTGACTTTCTCCCAGTCACACTTAGAGAAAAATCCTGAACACAGTAATTACTTATCCCAGTTTACTTGATGGGTATCTTTTTGTTAAGTAGCAAATGTTCCTATTCAAACACACGTATATATATAAAAAAAAAATCAACTTAACTGAAGAGGAAGGACCAACTTATTTTATCTTATTGTTATCTTAGCCAGAGAAAGAAAGGAAAACTGGACAGCAGTTCTCCCTGTGGAGGCACCCCATGTGGGATGTCAGTCACACCAAATTTGGAAGACCATAGTATCTAGGACAGACGCTATTCTGAACATAACTCATAGGGAGAGGCCAAAAATTAGATGTTAGGTACAAGTAGGAACAGAGCAACTATTACAGTGTGACACTTCACTTCGTTATGCCTAGTTAACTAGTTTCTGCTTTGGAGCATTTGCAGACCAGGACAGGGGGTGTCAGGATGCTGAGCCCTGCTGTACTGAAGCAATCTGCGGTTGTGACTGCACACAACACGACACTATTCTTCACTATTCAGAACTTCCAAATTTTCAGGACGCTACAAAAATTTAGCTTTAAGTCCCATTTCTAGTAATACGGCTCTCTGCTAACATCCCCAGTTTGAGTATTTGGCTTCAGTACTTCTCCATCCCCATTAGTTTGTCTCTAGTTTAAAAGTCATTACCATACGTGATTTACTGTACTTCCAGTGTTTCTCCAAAGCAGCACGTGCTTATCTAGTAACCGATACAAAGAACCAGAGGGTCTGACAGAAGCATCCTTCCAAGAGTAACCGCTAAAAACCACAAATTCTTTCCCTCTGCTTTGTCCCAGCAAGGTTGCGCTGTCACAAAATGCCAGCAGTTCACTCAGCACCACACTCCCGCCTCCCTTCCGCACTCCCCACGCGCGCTTCAGGCGCCACGTCCGCTACTGGACGCGGACAGAAAGGGCCACCGTTCTTCCGAGCTGTTCCTTCCCATAAAAGTGCCCCAATCCCTAAGGACACTCTGAACAAGTGTGCAAACAAGCAGAACATTTTCCTGCCTCATAGCAGTGTAACATGCTTGTGGCCAAAGCTTAATGTAGAGCTGTTAATACAGGCAATGACAAATTAAATACCTAATGCCTAGATGGTCCTCAGCTGACAAGCAGTGGAGGGTAACAGGGAGAGAGCAGGGGAGAAGACTCGGGAATATCAGAAATTGTTAAGCTAGTCAAGGGACTGGCATGCATTCAGGAGGCTCCATGCAAAATTTATGTCTCCAGGTACTGCTTAGAATGGTTTTAAAAAGTTCCAGAAAAACTTTCAATTTAAATCTGTTTATTTATGGCAACTAAAACTGGGTTAGATCTGTTAGTGGCCCATGGAATTTAAAGAAGGCAAACACTAGACAAAATTGACAAATTATGCATTAACTCTTCATCAGCTTTCACTGGCCTTTTAATAAGGACAATAGCTGTTACAAATGCTCACGTTAGACATTCAAAAATAAACACTGAGCACTCTAAAAAGTACTTTTTCCTAGAAACAAGGAAGCAATTTCCTGGGTACACGAAGTGGCACAGGATAGATGCAATTTCTACGCCCAAAAAGTCATATGAACATATCAGAAAAAAAAAGGTTCTTGGTTTTGCTGGGTTTTACCATTCACATCTTCTACTTCAGAATTAAAAAGCTTCTTTTCTTTGTTTAATCATAATTTTAGGAATGTAATAAAACCTCTACCGCCTCAGGTCGCTGCTCAGCCTAGCACAAGTATTCTGCCTCTGACAACAGTGAGAAGAGCTGCAGAGGAGCTGGCTGCTTTCTGCAGTCCATTTCTCCAGTATATCCTGCTCATCACTGCACTACAGACTTGAGCTAGTGCATCCTTGTCTGATCCTTTCAGTATTGGTCTATGGGTGCGATGGCTATGAAAGTCTAATACATTTTTAAAGCTCCTGACACCTTCAGGCTTCAGAGCCTGTTCTCTGTATGCATTTTAAAAGATTTTTTTTAAAAAAAAAAGAAAGAAAGAAAAAAAAGCAGGGCTTAATGGCCCAGTTCATGTTTTGAACAGTTATGCTTGCAGTTTTTCAGCTGCACAAATTAATTATACTAACAGCACTTGCAAGTATAACACTTCTTTCAAACCAGGATACTAATCATACAGAATACACTCTGAAGGCAACATATTATTTCTTTACAACACTACAAATTATGTTTTATTCCCATGTACCCATTTCCAATGATAGCAACAAAATACAGGATTAGCGAGAATCAATTTAGCCAGTTACTGCCAGCCATTAGCCAGTTATTCCCCAGTTTGAAAGTCTGTAATGATTTAAACACAAGAGAACGCTATTAACCAAATGAAACCGAAATGTAGAAAAATAAAATCTAGTAACTTAATAACTGCACATTTACGAAACTTGAAAATATTAGTAAGAAATCTTACCTCACAGTTCATTCACTCCAACTAATTAGTAGGATTTTATAAACACAATTACACAAAATATCAAATAAGAGTTTTATATTAGACCATAGTTAAAACAAACAAATCAAGCCTGCAAGCAGAAAACAACATCTAAAAGCAGAGAAACATAGGGAGAGGAATCACCACATCTGGAAACATTAAAATGCATGCTTAGAGTTAGCTTACTGTGTATTGTATCAAAACGGTTTTTGAACAACCAAAGACAGCAAATCATCATCCAAAGCACGTAAGATGGTTATTAATAAAATCAGAAATGGAAATTGAAAAGTGATATTGAAGAGAAAGAAACAAACATACCAAATCTAGAACAGAGATTGCTGGCACAGCAGTCTGCTGCAGGTAGTAAGAAAAGGGAAAAAAAGAAAGATGCACAGTGAAAATAGATAAGTTAGACTTGTGCTATTTCAAAAGCATTTTATTTGTTAAGTCAGCTACTTTAAAAAGAGAAACAGAATTTGACATATTCCTGAAATATAGAAATGAAAACAGTCAAAATAATCTAAAATATTTATCAGAATTAGACTCAATCAAAAAATATAGTTCTTTTCTAGAGATATTTATTGCATCTCTAGCAATACAAATAGTGAAACATGACATAAATGCAAGCATTACTTCAGTTCTAAATGACTGTTTAATTTTAGTTTCAGTAAGAAAATACAAGTTTCTCATACCAGCAGAGTATAAATCCTAGAAGTAGTTCCAAAATGGTGGACAGCTTTATAGACAAATTATATTTAAAATTCAGCCCTTGCAGAAAAGACTGGTATGATGCTATGCAATACAACTGGCTACACTACTAATAACACATGGCTTTTTAAGCCTTGTTACAATGAGATGTTAAACATACTGCGAGTGAAAATGGCAGTTTTATATGAATTTTTATGCCTCTAGGTAACTATGTGTTACAAATTACACATTAGCAATACTGGGCTTTAACACAAGGAGTTTGCCTTTGATAGATTTAGCTTTTCCTTTCCTCAGTTTCCAAGCATGAGCTGTCATGTTTCAAAGAATAATAATATTAGCCACAAGAAAAAAGGAAAGCAATGCAGACTGCAGTGAATATGAGAAGAGTAAGTTTAGGAAATCAAGCTGCCGAAACAATCCTGAACTCAAATACTACTTAAGCCAACAGCAATTCCTGAATGTCAAAATAAACATGCAGAAACAGTTCTTAGCAAGTAGAAATTGCTTATCACAGAGTTAAGTCATCTCTTTAACTAACGGAGGACATTCAGTGAATTACAGAACAATTTAAGTCTGTCGAAGCATAGCTATTGGAATGCAACTTCTGGTAGCAGTGCTATTATTTAGAAAATAAAAACGGCTTTTCCTACAAAAATTGATTTCCAAAAACAATAGGTAATAGATTCTGGGAAACAACCACCACCACCAGAATGGTAAGAACTTTGCCATACTCTTCAGTTTTATTATCTGATTTCATCTGGCAGCTATATATAGTACAAGCTTTCACAGCAGTGAAGCGAAGGAAATGGACCTTGTTAGATCCTGGCTACCCTGGACACCAGACAAAATCTGAGTATGTGCGTGCTGGAGTCCCTAGATAAGGGAGCTTCAATTGCTGGAGTCTCATCAATGCTCAAAACCACACAGCCCATCATAAGAAGGTTTTTACTCATGGCTGCTATAGTCACCAATCTGACCAAGAAGCAGAGGTAACAGCTGCCTCACACCCTAGCCTCCACCTGGAGAAGACCATCAAGGTGGAACTTCACTGCAGTTAACTGTTCCCAGGAAAGAGCATGCATTCAGTGTCTATGTTAAGATCCAAGTAAAACTAGCAAGACTGTAAGAACTCTTAAATATATTTAAGAAAAAATATCACACACTATCTTGTTCCGAGTCTCCCAAAGATACTCATGATTTCAAGTATTCCTGCTTCCTTTTCCGCAAGTGAATTACATGCAATATTTAACTTCTAATTCTGTTCCATCTACATGGCAAAATCCATTTATCAAAAAAGATCTCCCTCCCCCAACAAACAGAAAAGCTCTACTCCCAACTAGATTCTGTAGTAGGTAGCTATGAATAGTTTCGTAGCACATCATCTAATAGGTGAAGCCAGTGTAACCTAGTGAAGGTTTCTTCACAAATCTAGTGAACCCATTGAGCTATACATTTACTATACTTTTGTCTAGGAAGGATTACCCCCTTTTACCCTTGCTCTTCTTTCTGCCTCCAGTCGTTGCATAATGAGCATAGTATCCACATCATCATCCTCCTCTTCATCATCATCTTCATCCTTTTGCTTTGATTCTTGAAGTCGCTTTTGGAACTGCCATTCAAGCATGAGTTTGCGCAAGCGGTCATTTTCTTCTGCTGTACGATCAGGCTTGTTCTGAAGTTCCTGAATTTCTTTACTCAGCATGTCCACAATGTGCATTTGTTGCTGCTTCTCCAGCTTCTCCTTGGCATCCCGTTTCCAAGGATCTGGAGAGAGGCTATCACTAGAGGACAGTTCTTCCTTGCTGATAGTAAAGTACTGCAGATCTCTCCGCTCAATAGTCCGAGGCTGCTGTTGGGGCTGCAACTCTCGAATTACTGTTTCTTGAGACCTCTGCAGAGTTGAAGGTTTTTCCGATTTCATTTGTTGAAGGGAAACTGGAGGAACCACAGGCTGAGCAGGAATCAATGGCTGAGAACGCATTTGGCCCAGTTTTCTCTCCTGCTCACGACGTTTTCTTTCTCGCTCTTCTTCTAAACGTGCCTTTTCCTTTTCATACCACCTCTGATGCTCTTCTCTTTTTTTACGCTCAGCAGCAGCTACTTGGGAAGATGCTTGTGTTCCTATCTGATTTGGAGGAGGCGGGGGAGGCAGAGGCAAATCCATTTGTAGTTCATCAAAATCAGTTGCATAATGCACAGGAGGAGGTGGTGGTGGAGGAGGAAGATCTGTTCTGATGGGTTGAGAGATAGCCACTGGAGTTGGCTGGCTGACAGCTGGCGTTTTCCAACGGCCAGGTCCACTTTTAGTTAAACAAGAACCAGGGGAAACCGGTTTGGATGAATGGTTCAGATGCTCTTGGCTGGATGTGCTAGAATCCACAGATGAATTCATCCATGGATCACTGTCCGACTTCTGATCAACGTATTCTACATCCTTCCGGATAACCACTTCCAAACGATTCCTTTCTGGCTGGAAAACTTTATCTCTGAGTTCTTCCTGGGAACGAGCCACACGCTGGAAAAAAAATAAAACAAGGTATGTATTTCATAGTTCATCTATATTAAAAGATATCCAAAATACTAAAAACTAAATGGCTCAAAAATTGCATTCTTATTACTGAAGGTAATTACTTTTAGTGAAGTTCAGCATTTCCATACCCTGTAAGTTTCCCCAAACCAACAATGAAATATTTTTCTCTGTCCTTTAACTCATTCAAGCGATGGAAGACTTTGCAACTTCCATAATGCCTGCAAACCTGCACTGAGAAGAAGTGTGAACACAAAATGGAATTCAAGCCAAAAACCCTTCATGCTCACGCAATTTCCCAGGACTATCCCTGACAGCCCTTCCCCCCACCGCAGGAGCACAAGAGGCCAGGCAGCCAAGAACACCAGGTCAAGCAGACCAGCTTTGCCATTCAGGCTTCTCCTGGCTTGGTGAAGACTGCCTGTTAGGAAGACAAACAGAAAGACTGCTGAGGAAAAGACAAGGGAGTCTCTGCCCACTGGCCTCCATTAACAGGGAAGGTGACCTCAGCTTCTCATTACTGCACAAGTCATTCACAGGTATAGAATCTGGACAGTTGTATCTAATTCCACCTGCTTCTTGGGTATAGATTTATTAGTTTGTGCTTTTGTCACATTTTTAATGCACCAAATCTAAGTCTTTATACAAGTATTTGTATACAAATTTGTGGGTCTCACTGCATTATACAACCTCCTGAAAAGGAACACTGGATCATACATCTGACTATCGAATCTGTTAATGATTTTCTTGAAGCAAATATTCACGCTTTAAATGTTAGAAAATACTAAACACTGAACACAGAATGTACCAATTATCAACAACTGAGAGAAGACTAACAAAGCAAACTCCTTTTATTTTCCTTCCGTCAATGACCCTGACTATGACCTCAAAAGAATGCCTTCTTTGAGATGAACAAGTGTATTTTTTATGCTCTATTAGTCCAGCAGATCTGAACACAAAGCTATTTGTGTTAGATTTGCTGTAAAGATGCACCTAGCCAAACAGCTTGCTAATGACTTGTGCTCAGAAAAGAAAACAGTCATTTCAAGTTAGCCAGCAGTTTCCTGCAGCTTTTACAAGCATAGCATTGTGAAGATTAAAAGGATTTTTTAAGAGTCTGTTTTACACTAATTTTGAAATTAGAAGAACCATCATATGGTAGGGAAAATAACAGTGTATATTGTCAATCTTTGTAAGGAACTAAAGTTTCTAGCCATGTGTTTTATGAAAACACTGCTTCACTGCATTAAGCCTTAAGATCATAGCTCAAATTCTGTATCTATCAACAGCTTGGTGAGATGAAGCCTGTATGCTGGGGTTTCAGTCAAAAGACCTATGCTACTCATCTAAGCTTGTCTTAGGCAAGGGAAAAGTGAACATTCATCCCATTCTAGGATGCATGGGTAGAATCATTCTCTGGAATACTAGCCTCTCTCCATCATCTACAAAGACAGACTAGACATTAACTAGGCAGCTAAGACTGGCAAGATGAAATCTTAAGAAACACCAACGGGTTCAGCACAGGAGTTCAGCAAAATATTCCCATAGCCAATCATTTTGCTTCCAGCAAGCTCCTTCAGAATTACCCTATTTTGGATATAACACCTAAAAAATTCTTAACAGCTGAAACAAGTAGGATTTAATGTCTATAATACAGTAATAATCAAAATAACATTTATCCAAGTGACTTTGCAATACATACATGAGTATTCAGTAATTGATCCCCTATATTGCTTTCATGACATAATCTCAAAATAACTTAGATCTAGCTACTTTCAAAACACAAACTGAAACAGATGCAAGGCACAGCTTTTATCAGAAACCAAGGAAAGGAAGGGAAAAAAAAATGTTTTCACTCTGTATTTAAGTGATGAGGCTATCTCTAGCAGATTAGAGAAAAAGATGCAAGAACGTAGATGGATTTAGTAGTCCAAGATTTAATTTCCTGTATGGCTTTGAGTAAAGTCCTCATTTACAAACAGTTGAATAACAGTACTTTTTGAATTTAAAAAGGTACCGTGGGTGCAAATTCATTTCAAATCAAGAAGCATCTGTACTTTAATAATGAAGTAGAAGCAGTATGACTGGAAAAAAGATGCAACTTTAGGTTTTTTAATTGTGAGAAGTGAATGTGTCTCAATGAAGACTTTAGGTCTCAAAATAATGTTTTATTTGCTTTTTAATGCTTCATCTTGTCACTTAAACAAGGAACTTTGTAGACAAAGACATTTTTCCACATAAGCTGTCCTGGAAAAGCAGAGGAGTTGGTTTGCTTTTCAGAAAACCACAAGACAAATCCTACTACCATCTACTCCCCATTCTCTTGAGTAATGGAGGCTTAATATATCCCAGCTAACAGATCTGCAGAGCTTGATAACCCAACTTCTATGAACAAAATAGGAGTAAGCTCTCTGAATTGAAGTCAGTCTTGGCAAAAGTACAGTTGTTCATGTGGCATTAAGTCAGGAGTGAGAGCTCAGCTAAGTTCGAATTCTAGTGTCCGCAATCTGTGTGGTATGGTTTATCCTCAGAAGCTCAGAGATCATGGAGAGTTGAGTGTTCTGCAAAAATGTCTCCAGCAATCTGTACATAGAAGGCAAACACTTTTTTTCTTTTTGTTTTCAAACGTACTGGAAGAAATTACTTCTAACCTGCATTGTAGTATTGATCGAATGATTACTCTCTGCCTGAATCTGTGGTTTGTCTTCATAATTTGGCCACTGATTCTGAGTTGGACCCATTCGATCCTGGGACTTTGAAGCTGGGAATGTGAAATATTCTCTAGTATAGGTCTGTGTTGGGATGGGATAAGCTTCAGGCCTTGGAGGCAGAGTCTGTTCCTGAAAAAGACAGAGAGAACATAAGGTAAAGTTTACCAATCAGACAGATCTGTGTATAATGTTACTCTACATCTCTATTTTTTCTGTATTTACTTTTTATTCTAAATTTTATATTAAAAATGCATTTCCTAAATATTTTGTTTTGGCTCTTTGATTTCTCTGGAATGTCAGATAAAGAGGCCTTCTGGTATGAAATGTAAGTTGTGGTTATGATCCACGTTTTTTACGCTCTGAAAACAAGCCAGCAATATTGCCCAAACCTAAAAAAGCTGCAGTGAAAATGTCATGAACAAAATTTAATGAAACCACCCCAGCTGTCTCAATCTCTCATTAAGCAAAACTCCAACCAGTCATTAGCACCAGCATTATGTTTAAATTTTCAAGTGAGACACTGTTTTGACCCAAGCACACTGCTCCTATTGATAGCTAAGGAAGTTTAATAGCCAGTACTTTGCTTGCCACTTCTGACCTCTGTACAAAGATTTCCAGTAGAAACTGAGGTTATTTTAGTGGTAGTTCCAGATGTATAAGCATTCTTCCCTCCCGGGCTTGGAGGCTGATCTGTTGGAAAGATATAGGAAGTATTTTAATGACTGTTAATAATAATTTCAATAACTTAATAAAATAATAGTATTCACAAAGTAACTATGATTTTTCCTTTGAATAGTTCTAACAAAAGGCTTTCTCAAATGTTACTATTAGGTCAGTACTTTAAACTTTATTCATTTTTTAAAACAATCACCCCTCTTCGGAATTCAAAGGCCGTGAAAAATAGCAGAGAAAGCATCTTCCCTTAAAATCTTATCCTTAAAAAGGATAATCTTACTTACTTGCTACATTGGGACTAGAGCGATGATCAGCTCTGTTCTTCATTAATCTGTCGTCCCCTGGCAGCTTCTTTGGTTCATTGTACTCCGTCCACGGCAGCTGAGGGCTTTCAGGTGACCCATTTTGAGTAGAGTTATTATACAGCTCAAAACCTTCACTCTTTGGTCGGGGTTTACCTGAGCCACGGCGGTCAGAAACTGTAATAGTTAGATATGTATTTTCCCTCTTTGACTAACAAAACTGCTGTCTAGCACACTCTTTTTAAAAGAAGAGCTACTTCGCATTTGTAATTGAAAATGACTTGCTAGTAAAACAAATGCTAGATTTTAAAGTCTTTAGTTCCTCAGATACATAGTCTCACTCCTGCACTGACTGTTTAGGGTTCCTTTGACTTCTATGCTTCAAAAGAGCTTTAAAAAAAATATACTACAATACCCGGGAAAGCCAAATGCACTTTACTGAAAAGTCTCTTGTCTCTCAGAAGCATATGGTGTCTGGGATGGAGTGTTGTAAACTGTGATAACAGGGATTTATTCTTTTAACTCATTCTTTTCCATACTGTAGTACTATCCTATATTTAGGAAATTTCTCTATTTATTGAATTATTTTACATAAGGATTAATATATTTGTCTTTGGAGTTAGTACACCAAAGTATAATGATACCACTGGAGAAACATCAAAGAATTTTTTTATAATCAGGTACAGAAACTTAAGAAGAGCCATTTCAATAACTCAAATTTAAAAATCAATGGCAACATATGTTCCATGGGGCTATGCTTCTATTTATTTCTCTCTCAGCAATCATGCTATTCTCCCTGGTTACAAGGTAGTCATCCTTTGAGGGGAGGAGAGAAAATTTTATGAAAGGGATGAAAAAGCTACTGAAGTTGTAATGCCCTTTTTACTTGTTATATTTCATTTATTAAAATTATTCCAAAAAAGATCTGTGTTTAAATACATTACTTTTTTTAGAAGGTATTTAATTTATTAATGATTAGATAAGAGTCTAATTTAAAACAGTATTTAAAAATCAGATGAAATTTTGATATAAAAGGGAATGCTTCCTTTCAATGCGATCAATGTCTTTTCTGATTTGATGTTTTGGCATTATTTGGCAAGGTATTGTGAAGTACTGTATTATCTGCATTCTAAGGCTTATAAAGTCGCTATTACTATAAATATTATCATTTTTACCTCTTTGCATCATTGGGGATGGCTGATTAAGTAGAGTTGCCAGACCGTGGTAAATTGCTCCTTGTTTGGCTACTTCTAGCGTTACTACAGAACCTGTTCTTGTCATAAGTTCTGCTGCCCTGCAAGAAGAGCCACAGAAATAAATTTTATCCTTACAATCATTTTGTATATCATGATTTCTGCTGTTCACTGTAGTAACCTTTTGTCTGACAAGGCACTTCTATTCTGAATAATCTTAAAATTTGCAAAAAAACATCTGAATAGAACGAGCAGAAGATACACTCATTAAATAGACAACAGATACAGGTGTGTACTATTTTCAATTTCTGCAGGTAAAAACCAGAAGCCAAAATATTTAAAATTAGAGCTTAGAAAATTTTGCTCAGTACTACACAGTCAAACTTTTGTTAGTAAGGTTACATGTAGGCAGCCTTAAAAAACCAAGACAAAGCGTAACATGCAAAAGCATCATCTTGAGGCCTTTTTCAATAAACTATTATTCTAGCATTTTGTGTAAAGACAGCTAACGAAACCATTCCGTACCTTTCCTGGGACAGGCCCACCAAACTTCGACCATCCACACTGAGCAACTGATCCCCTGCAGCCAGACGACCGTCCTAATTACATATGCAAGGTGGAGGGAAGGGGGAAGGAAAAAGAAAATCATATATCAACGCTAACTTGGTATAAATCAAAACAAATATTCATGCATATTAGTAAACAAAAGATGCATATTAGTAAACAAAAGATGTAGAAATATTTCCAAAGGTTCTTTCTACCTTTGAACTTCTGATGTTTAAAAATATCACTAACCACATCTGCAGCACCTCCTTTCACAACAGACTTGACATATATTCCAAGTTTATCTTGACCAGCACCCTAGAGGAAAAAGAGGCATTAATTTGCAACCTTTAAATGTCATCTCAACTAAGCATGCATTCCACAAATTTTAATTGGAATTTTACATGGCTAGGTAAATCTCTAAATTTTCACTACTTTTCTATTTCCTCAAATTGCAAAAAACAATTACACATAGAGATTTATGTTCATTTGAAGCCAAAAGAAAGTTTTAATATTATGCCTGTAACTTGAAAGCTCTATTAGAAGCAAAGACTATTTGGTCTTAATGTAATCTTAAATCATCAAGGAAAAAAAATACATTAATTAAAATGTATAGTTTAGGAGTTTGTTTTAATCCCCTTCTAATGAGGAACACTTATCTGCAGTTTTACATGAAAGTTATTAATGCTTTTTATGCCTCTATGTATTATGTTCCAGAAGACTACACTGTTACCCTTGCTAATGCCCAAATGAAACAAGGTAAAATGTAGATCACCTACTCTTCCTTGAGGAAATACAACAAAAAGGAATACAACTATTTTCATAGTTATTATGACTGCCTTCTAATGGTATCTGTAAAGAGCTGGCAAAAATGAACAGCATCTCTGAATATAGAACAAAGAGATAAAGTGCACATTATAATTAAAAAGTCTTCTATGTTGACAGAGGCAATATTTAGACTGGATGCAAAACCATGCAATTTTGTTTACAAAACATATGCCTCAAAATATCTATTTCACTAAATTTCAAAAGGACCGTTAACACTGAAAATATTTCCATTACTTCAAGTCTCATGATTCAAGATTAACATTCTACATCTCAAAATATTTCAGAATAGTTGCTTGAGCTGTAATAAAAATGAAAAGGAGTAAGATATGGAAATAAAAGCCATACAATAAATAACTAAAATAAGGACACTTCCTATGTCCAGGAAGGATATAAAGGGGATTTAAAAAATTAATAAGAACTTGATCAAATGAATTGTTGGGGTTTAGGGGTTTTTTTGATTGTTTTTGTTTTTTTTTAAGGAAACAACATCCATCCATTTACATCATCCATGTAAATGTGGAATGTTATTTTTAACTTTCTACCAGAAAAATTTAGGTAATAAGAAATACAAGCCAAAAGGCAACTAGGTAAATACAATGAAAATCATGCTTCATAAATCTATTCTTTTTCCCCAAATAATCAACAAGTGCATGGGGAAGGATGACCTGATTGACGTTGTATCTAGACTTCCAAAAAAGCACCTGGCAAGATCTCTCACCAGGATTTATCAAAGAATTTAAGTTATCATGGGATACAAGGGAAGTTGTCCTTTTACATTAATAACAGGTTCAACCATAGAAAACATGTTGTTAGTTTCACAAGGAATGAGAATTACCAGAGAAGCCTAAAATTAATATAATAAATGAACCTGAAAACTTCTGTTCAAGTCCATGACATGTGCACCGGTTTGCTGATAGCGATGGGATAAGCATTTGCACTTGCACAAACACACATAAAAACAGTTTAGAAACTGTTCTAACTCTTTCAGAAAGATCTTTATAATCATTGTTTTCAGAGCACTCTTCATACATCAGCTCAAATACTCATAATTCAACAATACTATCAGAAAAAAAAGGGGGGATTAGAAACCATCACTGTCACTCAAAACTTAGAAGACTCACATTTAGAAAACTTTTTATAATTCTGATTATTCTCTTCCAAAAGAGGCAAAGAAAATATGAGGTTCAGAAAACAGTAACAAGGATGATCAGAGACATGGAATGGCTTCCTTGAGAGAACCAACTAAATAGATTTGGACTCTTCAGCTTAAGTACAATCAAGGAAGGAAGTAAAGGTCTATGGAATAAGGAATGGCACCAATAGCTTCGTCAGGTAGCTGATGAGAGAGACTATATATTATCCATTCTTATTCATGCTACCAGGTAGTATATTTAAAAAAATCAATAGACACCACTTTTTCACAGAATTTCATAATTAAATTGGGAAACTGCCAGAAACAGCGCTACTGTGGATGCCAAAACATACAGGCTTTAAAATAAAATTTTATATGTATATATAAAATATATAATATCACAGATTCCTGGAAGTAAGGTCCTTCAAAGGCTATCAGAAAAAAAAAAAAAAAAAAAAAAAAAAAAAAAAAAAAAAAAAAGATGCAAAAGCAATACACTCTGATGTAAATTCTGAAAATATAGACTGCTAGAGACTGAAAGAAACCAGCCTTACTTGTTTTGTTATGCTCTTTGGCTCCCACCATTGGAGGATACCAGATTAGATGGATTTTTGCTCTCAGTATAACTGGTTTTATATGCTGAGCCTTACAATTATTCCGCATAACTGACTACAAATCCCCCTCCAATCTTTATTTGAATAATTAAAAAAAAAAAAATTATTAAGCTCTAGATGCAAAAAAAGTCTTCTCTGTAGTAGTGAACTCTAACATTACCAATTTACCTGTTTTTCTTCCATATGTAAAGCAAGTTTTTCCACAGAAAGTAGAAGTGTAGAAAGTAAAGGAACAGCAAAGGTGGGGGGGGGGGGGGAATTCAGGAAGGCCTCCCCTTTGAAATCTTCCCTTAAGTTATCAGAGGTATACAAATGAAAAAAAAAAAAAAAAATCTTGCTCATTTAATGCTTCTAAATTAGCAGATACACCTTCTAGTCATGGTTTTCAATTACAAGAACCACTTGTACAAAATGCTTAAGGCAACCAAAGGAAACCTATCATATAAACAAACAGGAAAAAAAGTCCGCGGACACTGGAATCTAGAAGAACTTGTAAAATAATGAGGCAGTATTTCACCTGGCTGAATAAAATTATTGAACATTTCCAGGAGCTCAGACGTATTTTGTACTTTTTTTCAGTAAAGAGAGCTCTAAACACAACTATAACATCAAAGGCAGTCAACATTGGCTTCAGTTCACCTAGGTTACAACCGCACAAGAGTCCAACCCTAAACTGCATTGAGTGTGATATTCTGTTCTGAATACCTGTTTTGCTTTAGCTCTACATGTTATCTACTGTTACAAGGCATTGCTAAAACAGAAAACCATAAAGAAAAAGTTTCATAAGGAACATATCAACCTATCATAATGACGTAAACAATAAATTGTGAACTAAAAAGGGGGCTTATATGATATTTATAGATTCTGATATCTCAAGTACATTAGACCTAAGTTTCAAAATGAGAAAATCCTCATTCTGTGCTTTTACAATATAGTTAAATTATCAGGACAAAAGAGAAACCCAGAACATAAAAACTACATAAAGCACAGAAATAAATTTTAAGGTCAGCAGTGAAGCTGGCCAAGAAAGTTGGGGGTATTTTACTTCACAGTTTAGGTCTTCTAAATATCCTAGTTAACATGTTATTTCATTGCCTACTTCCTTTACTACCTTGCATAAGACTGTTCCCAACCATGCAGTAAAGGAGGTTGATAGATCAGTAAGGGTGGGTGAAATTATTCTTGTTAAACTATAGTGCCTTTTATCAGGTTAAAGCAACTGTTTACCTGTAGTAATAAATGCATAATTTTCAAGAGTTGTGAATATACAGGACAAATATGAAGTAGGCTTTTCACATCAGACACCATCAAGAAGGAAAACTTACGTCCGGAAATGTTCATCATTTAAATGCAACAACCATTCATCTACATTAGGAGTATACACATGAACAGATAGGTCTCCTTCATGACTTTTACTAGGTAAACATTCTTGTATTTTTAACAAGCAACATAAAAAGAGGAGTTTGACCTAACAAAGCGTGTTTAATTTTAAACATGTCCAAACAACTTCCAAATCAGTTAAAATATCGTGACATATTCATGTTTTACTGCAGCAGCAGCCTCAGCTTCCACAATTCTGTGAAGTTACACAATTTTAGTCCAACAATTTAACTGTTTCAAATTCCTAAATCCTACTGTAGTTCATCCTATAGACTTGCCAAGAAGCTCTGAGCAGTATCTGCAGATCAAGAGTACTCCAGTACTGATTCCCAAAGCAATTGCAAAACAAAGCAAAAACAAAACAAAAAAGTAGAGCCCCACACTAACAGAGATGGTAACTGAACAGGGAAAGAAACCTGTTATGAATATTTAAAATTCAGATTAATTTTAAGTTTTAAAAATCCTGCATGATAAGCACATCCAGAGTATACTTCCCAACTTTGCCACAGACAATCACATTTCCCCCCCTACTCTGATGTAAACAATTCAAAGTATAGTAGTTTTAGCAAGGGATTGAGATGTCTAACATACCTAGAACTGAAATAAACATATTCCATTAAAAAAAACAACAAAAATACACCTTTAGTGACATAATTATACAACAGGATAAATATAAGTTCCTAGATTTTTTTTCAGAAAGTTTAATCGCTTCCGAGTAAAATACTAAAAAAACTCCTGAACATATTCTCCTCTGTGCTTGGGATTTTTCATCTATAAAACATCGAAGTTGTGTGGAAATCAAGGAAAACACAGTGAAATAATTATATAGTCCAGAAAGAATCCTGTATGATTAAGCCCAGTAACTGGAGCAAAAACAAGCATTTGCACGACACCTATATTAACAGTACAGAAGTTGTTCTTCTCATCTTAAAGATACGTTAAGAAATAAGTTAATGCTTTAAAACAGCACAAGTTGAAAGATGTTAACATAATGCATTTGCAAGCTTGGCATGCACTTAGATTAAACTTAATAAGAGTATTAAAATAATTAGTCCTAAATTTGCAGTTACTTACAGGTTGTTGCAGGAATTCTAAGACAATGGTGAATGTTCTCCTGTATTTAGAAGGAATTTTAATAGATCTAATACTACTTGGGAGGTAAAGGCAAACACAGGTTACTTCTGCATACAAAAGTCTGCTGAAATGGTAACTGAGGTCTTTATCCTAAATCTAAATGAAGAAAGGAATGTATGAGAAAATATTTGACTAAGTGACCAGACTACTTTGTAAATAATAAAAAAATGAGTCCTTTTCCAAGAAACAGAGCAAGAATAAAAGGTGCTACAAGTCAAGCTGATAACCAAGAAACTGAAGTATGAAATGCTATCAAAAAATCCAGCAACTAAAATTCAGTAGAAGCTCTATCTCCCTTACACTTGTTTTTATTGCATCTGTGTGGTTCACATACACTATACAACAATTCTTAAAGCGGGACACAAGGAAAAGACAGGTAAGCTTTCAGATGAGAGAACAAATTAGAGAGGGATAACTTCATTCTTTTCATGGTCACCTGGTTTCAAGAGATCTTATTATAGAACAAATAAACATGTTTATAAACACCTTCCAAGACAGATTCTATAATTACAATCTGAGGATATAAATAAAAGTGAGGAAATAAAACACTAGAAGGCTTGTTAAATATATTACATACTTGAATGGCCATGACTGTTGGGAGTTTCACATCAGAACAATTCACTGGTCATGGACTGCCTAGTTTCATGCAGATCTAACCATTCATTTGAAATAAAATGTTAACTTCAAAGTATTAAAGTGGTGCTAATTATGCACTAGTTCAGCTGTTCAAAAATGTTCAACTGCATGCAAGTCCATCAAATTCATGTAAGAAAAAAAAATATAACAAAAGACTTATTTTTCTGGTGATTTTTGCTAAACTAACAATGGACCTTCTCAAATAACTGAGTATGCCCTCCACACAAATCTGATGCTGTCTTCCACATACAAAGTCTACATATAAACAAACATTATAATTCAACCCTAAAGCAGCTTGAAAACAAAAAGCGCACCCACAGTACTACCTAGAAGTTAAATACTTTGTAATATATTTATGAAATTTCTCAAACAATTATTATCAAAAAAAAAAAATTATTAGGAGAAACTAATACTAAGCTACAAGCCCAAGCTGCTAACTAATATGTATAAATACTGAAAACAATGGATGATTTCATGATCAAAAAAAGTACCTTATACATGGTAAGAGGAAAAAAAAATAGCACTAGCTATTATTTCATTTGTTTCAAAGAATACGATGTTTTATAATTTCCCCATCACTAAATAAAAAAAAAAAAAAAAAAAAAAAAGGCAAAGAAACCACATTTACAGTATAAACAGAGATTCATCTGAAAATGCAACCGAAGACTGAAGAGCGCAAAACCGTTAACCAGCTGGAACTTCAGCAGGAGCCTTTAGCTCCTTCAGCTAATGAATTCAGACAGGCTGGGGCCAACAGAAGAGGATCAACATTAAAAATCTCATCCAAGAGACAACTTTTGTATATGTATCATTTTACTTTTTTCTTTCTCCACTATTTCAGAAAAAGCTCTCCCTTTAAAGATGAGGATAGTTTCCTATAATGTTTAATCTCACTTATTTGCAACGGACAGGAGTTTTATTAACGAAAGAACTCAAGACCTAAGTATTAATTGCTATTTGTAAATCTGCCCTTGATAGGGCAAATTAACAGAGCTGCAGAGAGAATTATTTTGCTAGGGAAAAAAAAGGTATCAAAGCTTACTATAAAATGTTTTCTACTAATAACTCAGGATAATTATGAAGCACTTGTTAGAAAAAACTTTCAGAGTATTAATCCTTGAGCATCCAATTTCAAGAAAGCATAACTAAATCATTTTCTGAACTATATAAGCAAGAAGAGTGATTAGATTAGCATTTCAGAAGACGATAGCCTCTATTATATTATAAGGAATATGATATGCTCCATTTTCATACCTTTTGACTGTATACCTTTGTATTTGTTCTCTCAAGTTGTTGGCAGAAACAAATTTTCTGCAAACATTTCAAGGAGTACCAGATAAACAAACTACAAAACCTCCATCATTTTAAAGAAGCCAAAGGATGAAGTTAGATAATGAAATTTAATTCAATTTTTGAGACAGTGTAGCAATAAACAAGTAATTTTTAATTGTGTCAGCTCATCCATTGGGCCTTCTATCAAGAATCACAGTATACAGTAGCACATACTTGCTTTCAGATTTCGTGTTATCTTGTAAGCCACTCCATATTCTAAGAAGATTACACCTAGAATACTGTATTTGCTTCAAAACTTACTACTAAATCTATGGGCATACAAGAGGGAGCATTACAAAAAATTACAACCACTTCTATGGGATAATCAGACTGAGTAATAATGAAAAGCCAAGATAAACTACAGAGATCTGAAAAAAAAACAACTACTATGACATATCAGAAGGATGCAAAATTGAGGATGAACAAGAATGTAATTGTAAAGAATTAATAAAAAACGACAAAATTAAAAACTTTCAGGATGACAGATTATACAGTTAGTGTTGCTAAGCCACAAAACAGATGAGTTTACAGGACTTCCTGTGTCAGTAACAAACACAGAAAATTTTGGTTCACGTACATTAGATCAGCCATGAAACTGGAAAAATACCATACAGGACAACTATATATTAAGCTGCAGTTTAAAAAAAGAATAAAAGTAGATAGACAGTCTTCCTAAGGGCAGCAGGCATACCTAGCCCAAAAAACGGTTATTCAGCACAGAAGAATTAAAAGTAGACATAATAAAATCCGCCTCTTCACCATTTTGCATTTGCCAGATCAAGCAGCCATAGTGGTATGGTGAAGACCACTTTTAATGCGACTCAACAGGCAGCTGGATTTCAAAGCCAACCATCTAAGCCACACAGGGATCTAAAGCCAGTGGTATGGTAGGTCTGAGCTGCTTAGACATGAATCAGTCTCAACACCACCCTAGCCTAAAGGTATCAGAGTCAGAATGAAGGTCTATCTGTTGACAAGATGGTAACTCTTTAACAATTAAGCTACCAACATCCTCAAACATCCTACTGCACAACTAGTAGCTGCACTTCATTCAAGGTTAGTAATATTCTTCTATTTTTAATGTGTCCGTAGGATGACCTACTTCTTTTAACACCTATGATTAGAATTAAAACTATGAAAGCTATTATGAAGACAGTTTTCCAATTGCTACTAGGACTACAAAACTGTAGTATTAAATAGCCTGAAAGAAGAAGAAAAAAAAAAGAGCAAGCATTGGTAAAATACATCTGCATGTATGGTGCCTAACCAAAACTGTAATTCTCTACAGAATTAACAGCAAGGCCTTGTCATTACATGTTTTAAACTATCATTTGCCTATACCTGCCTAGCTTCACGTACTTTGCTCATCACACTAAGTTTCCAATAAAAAACTGTCAGAATCATGATTGATTATAGAAAAAAATATACTTCAATATCAAGGTTTTTATATACATGTATTAAAAATCTACTTTTAATTACATGAAATGGAGGAAAATCTTCCTAATGGCTTTATAATATTGATTTGAAGATTTCTATCTTAAATCCATAATATTTTTAAATGGTTATAAGTTTCACATAAACAACAACCTGTTTTGAAATGTAGGTATCTTCATTCTCCAGCTAATTTGATTGAATCTATACATACACAAAAAAAAGTCATAGAGTTATCAACTATGTTTCAAGTAACGTAGCTTCAGATATTAAGACTACAAGATGTTAAAATGCTCCAGATTGCAAGTTTCGTTCACACAAGCCATTAGAATTATTCGTTTTTTAATCATTTCCAAGACTTGCTTGGGTTCTGCATAACTACAGAAACATTTTGCAAAGTTTAGTTTTAAAAATATGGATTTCACATATGTATCTATGCACGCATACACACACACACAAATATATTTTGCTAGAATATTAAAATATGCCATCTTTCGTAACATTTCAAGGGTGGCATTTTTTCCTCAAGTCAGTCTTTCTGATAAGGGAAGTCTCCCTTCTGGGAAGCCTCTGCTGCATTTTCTAAAAACTAAGCAGTTTAAAAACAAAATGAATCCCTGTAACTAAAGTATCTTTAAACCAAACGATAAATATTTGGCCTATGACGGAAACCCAACTATAAGGCCTGAAATCAACTATCAGGCCTGAAGCCTTATCTGCCCACACCAACAGTAGATTTTACTGATTTTTATCAAGACTGAGTCTCTTGTTCCAAACTCTAGATGATCTTCAGAAGTTCTTATAAACAACCTTAAAGGCAAGTTTATGCAACAGAATCAAGTCTCAGTTTGACTTTCCTGGCAAGTAGTTAGTCTAGAAATATTTAAATAATCCATGTTTATATGTATTTTAAAGAATACCAGTTTAATAAAGTACTGCAATCACTTTATAAACATACCCTAGGATGTAAAAAGCAAATGCTTCTGAAAAAGAAAAAAAAAAAACAAAAAAAAAACCAAAAAACAATGCCCATGATCCCCAAGGCTGAATCTATTTTATAGGTTATATTTGCATGAGAATAAGCATTTTATCTACTTTATGTACAGAACATACCATGACCGTGATTCCCTGAATTACTTGCTGTCAGTCCAGAGAAATGAGAGAGACTAACTTTGCACCTACTGGTTCCACCTCCAATAAGGGCAAACTTCTTTGTAATTGAAGACAGAAAAAAGATTTGGCAGAGGAAGTAAAGACCTCAGCCCCCTCAAGAACAGTTTAGAGACTTTGGAAATCTATCATCATTAGACAAAATACTTCATAGCATGCTCTATATAATTTCCAAATAAAAATGAGGTGAACCAGCTTACTGTGTAAAACTTGTCCTTTAGTTGTGGCTATAGCTGCTGTGATTCATGTAGTATTCTGATTTAAAAAAAATTCAGAAACTGACCCATGTTCCACATACAAAAATTGCCTTTCCCTCTCACATTTTCCATCCGTGGTGGTGATGCAAGAAAGAAACATTTTATGAATTGGACAAAATAGAGTTAAAAGAGAAGAAGAAAACATCTCCAAAAACAGGCAGTGGAGATTCAAACTTTGGGGCCAATCAACATTATTAATAGGTATAGGAACATCTAGCATTTAACGTTAACGATCAATTCCATTACTGCACTAAGTAGCACTGGGTAGGAAAACATATGAAAAACAAACATCTTACGATCCAGAGAAAAGCTAGATTGCAAGCTGTACAATTCTACAGGATTTGAAAGCATCCAAAATACTTAGAGAACTTTGCTCTATTTACAAATAGCCTGAAAAGAGGAAACCAGAATGGGGCACAGAGTTTTGCTGTTTTCTTTAACGGAATAAGGGTTTCCAATCAAGGGCCTGTTACTTTGTTAAAAAAAAATGCTTGCAATAAAGACTGACTTGCATGCAATGTGCTTAATTGAACATACCCTACATCTTCCTTAGGCTTGATCTTCCCAGGATATAAAAGACCAAAGAACCTAAAATATTGTACAATGGGCTTACTGAAACAGCATTAATTAAATATATAGTCTTTCTTCATTTTTTAACCAAATAACGGCACTTAGAATTCTCAGTAGAGTGATTAGGTATACAAAGAAAGCACACAGGCAGACACAAACAGCTATAGTGTCTTCTATGGTAGACAGAAGTATATCAATGTAAAACAAATTATTTCTCTCATATTCTAGAAATTGAATGCTCCCAAACATTATTTCCCTTGATGAAAAGCAAAGTAAATAAAGGAACTAACTAAAGCAATTGATTTAAAATCCTGTTCTGGGATTGAAATCAAGTATCCAGCAGTTTCTTCCTAATTATACTTTACTTTTGGCTCGACTGAAACAGGAAAAGAAGTAGGTAAAGGGAAAATGCTTCATACATTGCATCTAAAAAAACTAAGCACATTCTATTCAAGATTCTTCCTTAAACTTTCTGAAAAGGAAGCCTTTTACACCATGACAAATACTGAAACTGAAGACACACATGATATCTACTAATCAATAAAGGCACTCAATTTTATTTATTTATTCTTACAAAAGTAAATACATAAACTGATTCAGACAGGCCAATCTTTTCTTTTGTTCAAAGGAAAAAATAAGTTGAGCTCAAGCAAAATATACTGCTGAAATTCTATTACCAAAGTAAGTGCTGTAACTTCTTAATGTAAATTTGCTAGAAATACTTCAAGCTGCTACACAGCAACGGCTATTTCAAGTTAGGCACAAATTGCACAAATCTGTAAGTTGTATTTCAGATCCTGCAGCACTCTTCCCTTTTGAGGCAATTCTGAACAAATGCCTCACCTTCATTAGGTCTGTAGATGGTACTTCATGGGCAAGATGTAACCGACAGTCTATTTTAGTTGAAACAAAACAAAAATACTTCCGTGCTTTTTGGAAGAAATAGATCTCGACTAGAGTAAGAACAAATAATGACAGAAAAAAAATGTAATAAAGTCACATATATTTGCTGGGTAGTTTACGGTAGATAAAATTTAATGTAGTATCAGTGGATATACTACCAAATACTCTTAGGCATTTAAATTTCTACTCTAATTGAAAGTACTTTCATGCTGAAATAGTCAACACAGAATTTGCTAGCTTCTGAAATTGTTTTTTATTGATAAAAGTAAAAAATTTAAAACTAAAATGATGTATTAACATATACTTAAATGGAATTTAAAATGTTACTTGAATGACAGAATTTAACGAAGCCTGTCAAAGAAATGCTAGTTAAACTTTTGTACAGTATTACTTTTGAGAGCTTATTAGCAAGTGTCTGCGTACAGAAGGCATTAATGCATGGCGGAACTGGCACATCAATTTTATTTAGACAAGCTCTTGAAAACCCCTTTGTTCCAGAAGGCATTAAATACAAATGTCCAGATGACCCAATTTGCAGGATAAATCTAAATAAACTCTACTAAAAAAAGATATTTAAAAAAAAAAAAAAAAACTCTACTTCAGCAGAGCTGTGGTCTCAGGGAGAGAAAAGAAAAATCATGCTGTGCTGGTATAAGCTTTAGTTTTTACAAAACATATGAAAGCATTAGCAAGCTATTATGCAACATCTATAAGATACCAAAATTTACTAAAAACGCCTCTGGAAGTTATGAATTAACAGGAAACAAGTGACTTACTAACACATAGCTACATGTTTGTTCATGAGATAGACTAAATTGGCTGCTTGCATTATATCTTACTCCTGTGGGACTGAAAAATCTGTAGTAGACATGCTAGTGAAATACGACTTTTTTACAGTAAGTTCCTCTTAAGAAGTCTGTTAAGGCAACATCAGTAGTTCAGACCATGCATGTGATTTAATATCAAGCATTTAAAAAAAACAAAGAAATCCCCCAGCCTTTACACTCAAACACTTCAATTAATTCATGCTGGAAGGGCAAAGATTTTTCCTTAAAAATTTAGTACGTGCAGACAAAGAATACTGTTAAAATGGAATGCTAACGTGTTTAAAAATCTACCTTAAGAGCTGCAACATGAGAGCAAACAGTTACAAACAATCAATAAAAATAACCCAAACCTATCAATAGTCTATATTCTGCAAACTCACCATAGATGCAATCAAATACCAGGTTATCAATATTATTTGAAAATATAAATCTAATTTTCCACTTTGAAAAAATAACTTTCAAATTAACATTTTAATCCAGTTCCCCTTAATCTATTACCTACAAAAGGATATTACCAGAACATATTACTTAATACATCACCTATGAGATATTTGTAAAACAAAATTTCAGGAAAATTTCATGTTTAAATTGAATAATCCTGTAGTGTCAAACCCTCCTTAACACCTTAAAATTGTGCTAAATATAAAATGAAGAACAACTGCTGAGGGGAAAAAAAAAAGAAAATCAGCATGGAGTGATTTAATTAATCCTTAAGAACAAATAAGGCTATCAATACAAATTATTTATGGTTAAGATGCCACACACTTGTTTTTAGAAAAGAAAACCTGGACCCACAATACTTATTCCTAAAATGTCATTCTGATACTTTGAAATGCTTCTATTAAAAAAAAGTCATCATCTTATCATATTCTAGTAATTGCTGTGGAAATATTTAATTCAATTACCTTCAGACCCCCCCCCTCCAAATATAGTTTCATTTATATACAGGTGCATTTACATATATATTTTAAGACGTACATATGTATTTTAAGGTAACTTTTTCCATTGTATTAATAAAAGATGACAAAGTATGAAGTAGAAGGGAAATATGTAGTATACTTCTACAAACTAAACCGTAGCATATTAATGACTAACTAGCATGCCAAAATTAATCAACAAAATCTGATCCACCATGCTTGCAGAACACTAGAATCCTTTCTTTTGTGCAGCAGCAGTCTAAACATAATTTAAATACCTCTCTGTTGTAAACGTGCTAAACATAAGATATTCTAAATGGAAAATACTGGCATGTTCTGGTCTTTTTTTTTTTTTTGGGGGGGGGGTCTACAGAATATTTAAAGTCTCTTAAACATAGTGCTTAGGACATAAATTTTAATTATTCTATTAAGACTTTATAAATAGAAAATAGGCTTTTAGAGGAATCTGGATTAAAGCCAACTAATATGACAAGTAAACATATCACAGGTCATGCTATTCATGCCCTTCCACAGTAAAACAGTAGTTATCACACCTGAAAAAGTCACTCGCACAAATTTGAGAAATGCATATAAAAACTAAGCAAAAAATTAGTTAAGCTTTTTCTTTTAATTTCTGGAAAGTTAGCTACTAGCCTCTGACTATATTTAACTGCATGCTACATTACGTTGTTACTACATGAACAAATAACTACTGGCAGGTTTAAACAAGCAAGAGAGCAGGGAAAAGTACAGGGATAATATTAAAAACCTAAGAGAAACATAGTCCCAACAGAAACCTGAACAGACTTACCATGGATTCTGTTCTTCCAACAACAGAAAACCACATTTTGATCTTCAGGACTACAGATCCTTGAAAGAAAAAAAACAATTCTCCACTTCTCTTTCAGCCCTCAACAGCAACCAAAACTCTCGTCTGCTGGATTTTCCAAGATACCCATCAAGATAATTCTTAGCTGGATGCTATGACACAGTATAGCATTTATCAACACCAGCTATAACCAATACAATATTCAGTCTCTTACGTAATCAGTTATGCTGTTCTGACTTTCATTTACTTTAGAGGCTTTATTAAACTTCCAAAACTGCTAGAAAAACAAAAAGGGAGCCCTTTTGTACAAAAGACAAAAAAAACCTCCAAATTAAACAGGAAGTAATGTGCTGGCCCACAGATGGCTAAGAAGTCACATGCAAAAGCCCCCAAAAAGTGATATATTTTTAAAGTAAACTGCATGCACACATTGCTTCCAAATCATCTGGATTTCATAAAACGTAACCGCAATGTGGTTGGGAGTCAGGCAGCTTTTAACATCAAAACATCTTTCAGGGTTAGAGCAACCAAATTCTGCACACAACCTCAAAAAGCAATACTGCTCCCAATGCTCGACCACTCCTACCACCTAGATTTCCATATTCCTATTATAAAAGCTACCGGTAATAAAGCTCCAGAATCATTACTCCAAGAAAACGTGCAACACTGCAAATGGGTAAAAGCAGAGGGAACCTTCTGGGTCACAAAACACATGAAGGTCTACAGTATAACTTCTTAAGTTAAGAAATGCTGTTAGATGTTTTCTCAACCTAAGGGGAAAAACAAAACAAAACACTGTTTACAATCCGCTGGCTGCTAGCAGTTGTTTCGTAACTGGACTTGTTTTATCCAGTATGCATTCATATAGCACATGTGCTTACTGCAGGGACGCTTAAAAGGGCTGTCTTGCCTTAGAAAGTACAAAATAAGATAAGCAGACTAGCTGATAGGTAGCAATCCTGTTCCCTCCAAAACTCCTGGCAACTTTTACTTTACAAATACTCATTTTTTAAAATAAAAGTAATGCATTTAAGCATTCTATCATTACATGGAAAGAGGATCTAAAGCAGAGTCTCCCAGTGATCTACACTTCTATATATTCTTTGTCTCACTCCCCATTTTTTACACTACTGTCAATACATTTTCAATCACTATTATTACAAACTGAAACCATCTATCACAAAGCAAGTGCAGAATCACAAAGATAAGCAAGTGCAGAACACTTCAACGCACAGTGTGCCACTTCTCTGCTTGTATAACCTCAGCTTCAACTCAAATGATCTTTTTTTTTTTTTTTTTTTTTTTTTTTTAATTTGCAGCAGAAAAGGAAGTTACTATCACTTGGTAATTAAGCACATTTTGTTTGGAAGGTGTGTATGTAAAGGGATTAATTTCCTCATTATAAACTTTTAATTGACACAGACTGTGATTATCTAGAAACCCAGCAAACTAAAACAAGCCAAAAGAATTTCCAAATTATAAGTTAGCTAGATGTTTCCTCAGAGATGAGCACAAATTACTACAGAAGTGTAGATTTTTTGCAGTGGGTAAAGGAAGAAAGAAACAATCAGTAGAAATTATTTGTTTTAATGAACCTTTCAGAATCTGCCCTTTTCACTCATCTCTAAAAACATCAGCAATGCACATTTTAATCAACTTTATACAAGGCCAGTGACAAGAATGAGGAGTACATTAAGAAAAAGTGGATTTTAACTTAACAAGAAAGGTAGGTCAACACTGATGTGCAAATGCATTCTCTTTCTTTCACAACATCTTACTGAGAGCAACTGTTTCATCGTAACAAAACTTATTTTCATAATCAAAGCTGAGCAGTTTCAAAGTTGTATTTCATTATTTGGAACAGTGCCACCTATTGACTAACTATAGCATTTTCTTCTATTACAGCACTTTTGAAACACTTAAGAAATCAGTAGTTAAAGAAATGTAAGTAGGATCAGCAATCGAACCAGGATCCTGTGCATGGCAAGAGTTAACTGTTTTTTCTGAAAAGCAATATAGGCTTTCATGTCAAATTATAATGTATAATACAAGCATTTGATAACCAACCTTTTTAATTAAAGAAAAAAAAAATCAGAAAAACTAAATCCATTCTGATGTTTGTCTCATCTCAGGGACTCCATACTTTTAAATTTTGTGAATTTTTAACAAAAACTATATCGGACTTCTGTTCCCATTTTTCTCAGCCAAAAGGAAAACTAAGAATTTTAATTCTTATGCTGCTGAAAGACACACAACTTGAGACACATCAGAAAAAACATTAGTCAAAGTCAGCAAGATAAGAATAGAAATTAAAAAAATCTTCCCACTGTTTAAAGCTTCTCAGTCGCACTCCATTCTCTAATCCATTCTTGGGAAAAATTGGTGTCTGTGCATTCCTCCTTACCCTAATGTTTTTATGAAGCCCTTTAAGGGAAAACCATAGTACTAATTACCTCCAATAAGCAACTCCACACTCTAAATAGCCCTGTGAAAATAATCCTAATTATTTACTAATTTCAAACCAATTTGTCTCAACACTTAATGCAAGATGATTATTCCTATCCAGTCAACATTCTGCTGACTAAGCAGATGCTTCTATTCTACTCACATTAAAATTAACAGAATATAAAATCTGCCTCTTGCTTATTTTAGATTGAGATTTAAGGCATTCCAATACTAGGGCATGCATACCACAGCGAGATGGCACGCAAATACTGCCAGAAGTGCTGAATCCTTCTGCAAGTACATGTGCTGAAATGAAAATTGCTGCTTCCATCACAAATCATGATATAGAGTTATCATAAAATAGGCTGAACAAAACGTAAAAAATTTCAAAGCAAGCTTCCACACTGCACAGTAACATTCTTACATAACAGTAACGTAAATTAAGATAGTGTTGCTAGTTAAAACAAGGTAGGGAAGAAGCCAGGCAGCTCCAGTGAAAATGGAAATGTTTTCTCCTTTTTTTAATATCCTGTTTCTCTCTAAGTAAAAAATCAGGTATCACAGTTTAAAGTGAAAAACTAATTTCCACTAATTTCAACTGAAATGCAGATGGCAGTCAGAAGTCTGACATACATTTAATCTGGTGTATCTCAAAATCTAGTATATGCTTCTCAAATTCTTAATTGACTCCACAAAATCAGAGCAGAACTTTGAGTTACGTTTTTCAGAGTCTGAATAGTTTTCTCAATAACTGCTGATCATTAACAAGATGTACCTGATACCTGTTTTTTTCAGATTTCAGAAATAAAACATTAGAGTAGATACCGTGCAAGATCTCCACTTCACGAACATGAAATATGCTAAATTGCAACAAAAATAGCATTGTCTGTAAGTAATTGACTATGTCAAGTAACTTAAAAGGACTAACAATCATGCCTTTAGCCCTCACCATATGTGGCAAGGAAGATGAGATTTTTCTGAAAAGCTTTGTGTACAACGTAGTGAAGAGGCACTAGGAAAGACTTGCTCCATCTGTCATATACCACGTAATCACAACCAGGATTCTTGGATATCACAGTTGCTTAATTTATAACAATTTTTTAAATTAAAGATCGTGTCTGCCATGTGATCCATTTAATAAAGCAATACCCACTAACTAGTGGAGCCCTCCATCTGGTGGTTGGAGTCGTATTGTGCATTCTATACATTATTACCAACAAGAGAGCATACTCCAGAGATTTCTGTTAATACAGAGGAACACTTCCTTTTACCAAGCTGCTCAATAGCCTGTAGATCTTGATCAGAAAGAAATCACAGAGGCAGCTGTATACCATGCAAAGAATAAGGTCTCTTGTCTTCACAGCAGAAAGTGGATGAATTTCAATGTATCTATTTAAACTATTACTTTTCAATGAATGGATAAAATACTAATGGACATACCTTGTTCTTCTGCATTTTACTGCTTTTCTTCCCTCAAATACTCCTGCCATTCATCAGCTGAAGTGCCAAATAACCACGTTTATTCATTCTCTTTAACAACGTTTGGGTCTGAAAAATGCTATATTAACCTGTAGCATTTTAGACTTAAATATCGTAACTACATGCATATTATGTTTTCTCTTATACTGCTCATACTTACATATTTTAAGAGAACATTCCCCAGCCAGAATACAAGTATGATTAATACGACACGCATGACAAATTTGAGGGAAATGGATTTTTTCCGTTAACATCTTCCACAACAGGCTTTATACAAACCAAAAAAACCCAACAACAACAAAAAACCCTTAATAACACTTAAACAATCTGATTTACATACCTTGGCAGCAACGATGCTCAGGCCCATTCCATTTTGTTTTTTTAGTGTTACAGTGATAATTTCAGGTTCTTTCCTCAAAGGCTGAGCCTATTGAACAGGGAAGGGGAATGGAGATGAAAAAAGACTAAAGTTCATTATTTATTGTCAGTCTGAGAAAATTACCATGCCGAATAACCAACCTACAATCAAATCCGTTTATGCAGCAAAAAAAAAAAATCTTACGCCCTAAATAATGTGTCTGGAACTTAGTTTAAACAGTAGAATCTACTAAACTTGATTAATATGTATTAATATTATCAACTATTACATTATTAGACAGCTATTACTATTATTATTCTGTACGGTAACAAAGTTTTAAAGTCTACCAATTTTTTCCTTTTCTAATCTAACAGTTACAGTAAAGAAAGATGCTAAGTGATTTACAATTTAAAATGTAATAGGTCTTTAAAGTGAAGTAACTTTTTACAAAATCAGACATTTAAACTCAGTAGGTCCCTTTTAGAAGGTTGAGGGTGATCTCTCTGGAGTTCAGTTTTTAAATGAAGCAATATAATTTTGCAAAGATATTACAGGACAGTTAGTTTCTAAGACAGACTGTTAAAGCCTTGAAAGAAAATTTCCAGAAAATTTCAATTCCTAAAATTCCACAGCTAAAATAAAACCCCAGGACCCTAAGCACATACAGTGGTTCTTTTTTGCATCTTCACAATATTACCAGTTTTCTATGCAGAAGACTGACATTAAATTTTGATTAGCTGAAGCACATAAATTATGTGAACCCTAGCTGGTACTCATATTAAAACTTGCTTATTGCAAATTCCACAAGATACATGACAAAGTAAAAATATATTTAAAAAAATCAAAAAAGTTAACACTTTCTGATTAAATGAAAATGATAGGAAAACAAGTAGATTTTAAGCTAGGAGTATTCCAGTACCCCTGTGCCAAAGACTGCAAAACAACAGAACCTGTTGAACTAGATGATCTCCAGAGGTCCCTTCCAACCTTACTGATTCTATGATTCCTACTTTATTCAGGATTTTTTTTCCATTGATTTAAACGGAAACATTATTTAAACTAGACTCAACAAAAACTATTTACACTGTAAAAGGTGAGAGGCTTCTACAGAAAACTCATGAAAAAGCCACAAGACACCAGTAACAACTTTGTCACTAGTTGATACATGATCTCTCTTTTGGTGTGACAAATAAATAAATAGAAATCCTCGATGAAAATCGAGGAGAACTGCCTAATTTGGACCATTACAACCAACAGAAGCCAGACTACCAACAGAAGCAGAATTGTGATGACAGTTCTGGCTTCCAAAAACAAACAAAATAAGACCATATATTTGAACATCTATCTAATATTTAGACTATCCAGACATGTTGCATCACGAGATGACTTGTGAACCTGCATATAAAGCACAGTTCTGTACTAAAGACTTTTTCCACTGTCACACTTAGCACCTTCAATTAACATACATGCACTAGAAGAAAGATTGGTCACGTTAGGCTATTCAAATGGTCTAAGTGGTATTAATTTCTTGCATTTTTTCTTGTCAATTCTTTTTAATGCAGAATCACCAGAACTCTACTTTAGCTTTCTCTTAGTATGAGGAACAGCAAGTACCTAGACTAACTCCAGTTTAGTTTTGCTTCCACTAGCTCTAAAGAATGTATTTCTTTACAACAACAAAGGGAGGAGGAAGAGTATGATGTCTCAAGAATGTTTCTGTTACGTTCTCCTCAATCAAGTGACTTTGTAGCGGGCTATCAAGCCTGCAGAAGCTTGCCTAATCAATTCAATACTGGGTTTTACTATATCTGCTATACAGACTAGGAGATAAGATACTCTCTTCTGTTCTGGGCTTGAAGAGAAAACAAAGAAATTCTTTATACAGTCTTGTTGCAGTCACCAAATATCACCTAACAAATGCCATGTTATGAACAGAATAAATGAAGTTTTCCAGCTCCTTTTAATACTAATTATCATTATTTCTATGGTATTGTATCTTCACTAGTATAAAACCACGTTATCATTTTTGTATCACTGTTATGACAGGTCTAAGGAGGATGAAAAAAAAAAAAAAAAAGCCCACTAACTGGCTAGTCCTCCCTGCTCACTTCTTTCTCAGGGCCAAGCATTTTTTCTTAGAAGGCCTTAGAAAGACAGGTACATTCTAGTTTAGTTTTAGTTTTTTTTATTTCATTACAATCATGAATTTATTTCTTATTAATTGCTCAAAAAATTGTTTCATATAAAGCCACTGTCTTTCCAAAAACAAGTTAATCTAAAATGCTGATTTACTTGGTTATCACTTATTCTAAACAGAAGGCAAAAAGCCTTACAACACTAAAGAACAGCCCAAACTAAACTGCAACTCTTTTTTAATAACAAGACCACTGAAGAAAACTGCAGACTTTTTTCCTGAAAATCTAACAGAAACAAAATTATTACTAGACTACAATTTAGTACTAAATATTTTCTTGGCAATTGCCAGCTTATAAAACAAAGCAGTCTGCAATTCTATTCACATTAAAAATTATTTACAGATACATGTCCATATACATTTTTGCTTGTGTATAAAAGGAATGTTCTTTTTGGTTTACTCCCAGGATTGAGGAACATGATAGACAAACATTTGTTATGTGAGAGTTCTATCGTGTCACAGCCCAGAGAAGCATTAATTTAAAGAAGTCTGCAAGTAGTTATTAATGATTCATTGAATTTAAGAAGTTATATATTTAATAATGATTCCTGTTATTCCTAATAATGATGAAAACTCAACACAAAGCACAACAACTTGCTAAGAAATTGTTATTAGTTTTCACAATTATTTGCTAAATTACCACTTACCAACTCAGCATTCTCATGCAACAGCTGACTTTCATAGTCTGCACCTTCAAAATATATTGTCCATGTGCCTGGTGACCGTGGATGAGGTATTAGTCTACAAAAACCTAAAGGAGAAAGTAAACATATGCATGATATTTTCTCAATCGATTAACGAAAGTCAAACAGCCAGCCACAGGGAAAAAACAAACAGCAGAATTTGTCCCTTTATATTCATAAATATGTTAAATCTTTCATCTTAGATGCAACTAAAGGCTTCACTGCAATTTCATGATACCTATAAAATCTTACAGTTCTGTAATTGCTGCTTCCGAGAAACACGTATCTATCTGAAAACCCTAAAAGCTTACAGAAAACTCTTGGGCTGCAAATATTGTTTCTAACAATCAGACACAAGAGCCACATGAAATATCAAGTCATCTTTCAGAACATGGGCAGTAAGCTCTCAGAGTAAGGCAACACCATGTAAGTCTCTTGTTTGGCACTGAATGTCACTAGCCAATCTCTGCAGAGATATGGCAAGACTGAAGATCACATAGATTCCTTACCACTTTCAGTGCAACCATGCCATTAGAAGTGGGGTTTTGTTTGTTTTGGTTATTGTTAGCTGAGCAATTCCTAGAATAAAAAATAAAAAATAAAATAAAAAATAAAAAATACGGAGCCACAGCAGCTGAAAGGTTGAGTGAGTACTTTGTCCAACATCAATGCAAGTCTCTGGTAAACACTGAAACCTAACTGAAGTCTTTCAGTAGATCTATGTTGCTTTTAAGATATCTAGCATTCTCCCCTAAATTAGGGACAGTAGGAATACATACCACAGTCAGATTATAAGTTATTATCAAAATAGAACAGATGCTTCTTCTCACACAAAGACCATCTTTCAGCACTTTCAGTTCACACTGACTTACTCTATGCCAGTCACTCAGGATAATTTGAGAGACTAAAATGTAAAATTTTGATTGTATGGCTTAGAAAGAAATTGCATATAAAAACTATACAGACATTTTTAAAGTAAGTATGTTTGCTAACTAGTATTTATTCCACTAGTCCTCTTTACTCTCAACATAGCCTCTGTAACTCATTTAACTTTTGAAACACTTAAGTTTCCCAGTATTTTTTTAACGCAAGAATATTGTCTTTTCATAAACAAATAGTGAGAACTAACAATTGTAAAACTTTACAGGGTAGACCTAGACTGCTTTAGTCTCTTCTGCTTTCATACATATCATGATATTCCTGTTGAATGTTTCAAACAATTGCTTATTAAACAGAAAATTAATAAGAAATTATATCGCAAAGATGTTTCTAATGAAATGGAATAGCTCAAGATAAGGATGAAAGCTAACAATCTGTGACCATTCATTCACTGTAAGTGCTCTGAACTAGAGGAACCCTGTAACAGAAGAGTCAGATCTGCTGCTTGCTTTCTCCTCTATTTTACTTGCACTCAACCACATTTGTTCTTTACTCCTCATTTGAAATTTTCTAAGAGTATAAATTCCCAAGCAATATGTTCTTATGTTGATGAACATTAAGGAACTATTTTAAGCTCTAGTGTTTTCTTTAAGGTTTGTTATATGGAAGCAGCTGATGTGTAAAACAAACAAACAATCCCTCCCTCCCCCCCAAATCTAAGCTATTTAATATTTAATATATGTTAGCTTTAAAGGCAGCTTGACTCTGAAACTGTTAAAGTATTATAAATATTTACATTTATGTTGCAGCATTGATAATCAAGCATCAGTTTTCATATGGCAACTGAGGCACTGCTCTTACAAAAAATGAGTTTTTAGTATCTTCATAACTAATGCCCAAAAATAGATTTTCCTCTCAAATTCAGGTTGCCCACAATCTGCCCAAAGAGATGATGGGCAGGTGCTGCCTTGCTGTCATTTTAATCATTGCTTGAAAAGCATCAAGCAAGAAAGGCAAATTCCAGTTTCCTGCTTGCTGTTGACTTTGAGTTTCAGTGTTTGCTTACTCCAGCATTCTAATTCTATACTCTAATTCAATTCACTTGGCCCAGATAAGAGACAAGCACAAGGAGAAAAGAGGGGTACAAAGTTGCTCTTTCTACTTCTTTCCTCTGTATGACCTTTCTTTGCTTTTCTAGTCAGTATTTTTTCTGCCTTTTCTAGTCATTTTCATCCTACAAGATCAAAAGTAGTAACACTTTATGGAGAAGCCAGAAGGGTATTTTTTCAGTGCAACTACATGCATAAAAACCTTAAAATAAATGATTCCTACATAACTCTTACTCACAGCACACTTTACACAACTATTTTTTTTTTGTAACATGCTGCATCTACTGCTGCTCCAGCACCAAAAGCTGAAAAACTTTGCAGCAAAGGCAAAATGAAATTTCATTAGACACTATTTAAGTAAGTACTGACTATTTAGAAATCTGAGAATGAATGTAAGGGCTAGTAAGAAAGGGTAAGGATTCATGCCTTTATGGTTTCAAAAGTAAATACTTCAAGGAGAATAAGACGATTCAAACATACATAAAGAAAAATAAAGTGATTTACAAATAACTAAAACATATTTCAGGTTCTGTGCTGTTCACTGCACCAGAAAAGAAACATCATTATACTGTAAAACAGTAGAACTAACCCCTCTGGCAGAGTGGATCTAAAAATTCTTGTAACCCGCCTGGAACATTTCTGACAACATCACATGAATATCCATCTTCTGGCAAAAGAAAAGGTAACTGTAAGTCAGGATCCTCCTCCAGCTGGACCTCTCTGCCATCACTGCGAGCAAGTTCATCAGCCGTATTTTCTGCAACAGTTACTACATTCTCTATCAATTCCTAGAGAGAAGGCAGAAAGACATTATTACTACTACTACTGAGGGACAGTTTTCATTAAGGAAAATTCATTTAGAAAATACTAACAAAGTATAAACTTAGCAAGTTAAGTATCGAATTTAAAACTTCTTTTGGCTCTACTTTATTCAGACAGTATGCTGCATTGCCCTATTTGATCATATCCCATGGATTATGCAGTGACAGAATAAAACTCAGCAGGATCTATTTTTTACTCCAATATTTTTAAAATTTGTGATACATGTTCCTGCTTGATTTGACAACTGTATTCGAAAAATACACAGCATAGAACATATACGCCAGAGGGTAAGTTGGAATCACAGGCAACTAATTTTGACACTTTGCCATGTTGAGTCTACATAATTCTGTAACACTAAATATATACAGAAGAAACATGCAACTTATATATACAAAGATTTTCAGCTCCATCAGGACACACAAAGAAACAGAGACAAACAGCATACACAATTCTCTGTTTCAGAAGTTTTATATAACTATCTCTAATTCCACACCTGTGAGCTCAGTATAATATGAAGGACCCCGTAACACATGTAGACAAATACACCTGTGTAAACACAGTGTACAGGCACACATGAGCAGAATCATTCAGGTGCAGCAAAACCTGCAAATTTTACACTTGGTACACAGCTGTTCCTCATTCTACACAGAAAGCTCTATGAAACTGGTACGCTTTTCACAATGTAGCTACTGTGGCAGCACCTAACACTAGGAGTCTTCTACTACATTACAGTGAGACCTCTAAGAGTTCTACAGGATATATGTTTTACTACATTGTATTAAATCAATTCAGAAGTTGACAACAAAAAGTCCAAATAACTTTCCAAGCAGTTAAGATCCAAGCAGTATTTTGTGTTTCTCTATTCTACTCTTCCCAAATTTATTCAAAACAACACACAACGGCTTTTATCTTTTTATTTAAGCAGTTGTTCCATTTTTTGGTTTCCTTTGCCAACCTATGGCGTTCAAGGTAAGCGTTAATGTGAAGATTTTCAGTTGTTAAGTCTGCATTCCTGAAATAAAAAGTGCTGTAGATGCATGCTCCACCATACGAACCAAGAAACCACCCCAGGTCTGACTCATCACCGTGTTGCACTGACCAGGCAGCAACAATAAGAATTTCTTTACCTCTAGCTAATTAGCAATCCTTCTGGAAGAGAACTCATGCCTGAGATATGTGATTTTGCTATCATCAAGCTATAATTACTACAACTCATTCATCTGAAGCTGCTATGAGTATTACATATAAATTCCTTTCTTATAGGGTATTTGCTTTACCAAAGATTCAGGTAAGATTTCAAGTCTCTCTTTTCAGCTTCTATTTAGCTCCCAAGACCAGCTTAATAGTTTGGTCTAATCATATCCCAGTTACACTGAAGAGCAATGCAAAATCTGTAAGCCTAACAAGGCAGTTTCATTACTTCAGCACAATTCAAAAAAGCAGTCAAATATGTACATTCTGAAACTGAGCATTTAGTTGGAAACAAACTTGTAGCAGTAAAGTCAGATAAATTCTGTCTTTCTTTAGGAAGTGCTCTTTGAGAACAATCTTTTTACTGTAAAAAGTGATATTTTTAAAAGAATGATATCAAACTAAATATGTAAATTTAAATGCCTTTAAAATCCTTTGAATAAATTCCAAGCCTTGAAATTTTTCATATTTAGCAGCAAAAATTCAAAATTCAAGTATACGTATCTTTCTTAGCAAGGAGCAATGAAGTCCTAAATAGCACTTCATCACAACAGGCAAAAACAACCATTTTGTAACCCTTTCTCTGAAACAAAGGTGAGCTATCAAATCCAGCATTATTTTTTTTTGGAGGGCCATAAAGAACAACAATAATAAACCATGGAATTCTACCTGTGTGCAAACAGGAATTATAAGCTATGTTCTTCTGTGAAAGGCACTTCAGTTTGGCAGTCAATATACAAGCTCAACTCTACTCATTACAAGTGTCCCTTCAGACCTTTAGGAGCATTATACTCGTACCCTTGATTTAATAAACAGATGTATCCGAAGTTACTAAAAACAGATTTTGCAGATAACGTATTCAGTTATACAAATATTAGATCATCTTCATCTTTTAAGATTTTTGAGATCAATCAACTATCCTGTAATTCAGAGTTCACTTTACTTTTCCTTCATCTATGATTACAATTCTGCAAGAAATACAAACCCTCTTTTGATGTTTGCCAAAAAGATTTTGCACATGGGTAAGGTTTAGAATAGTCAGTCATGTCCCTCATATATCAGGACAAAAATCAGTTCAGAAAGCAGCATAGCTATAATATATAAATATATGCATAAAAATTAGATGTTTCATGTATCAATTTGTTCATCTGAAGATACTGTCCACTACCTGTACAAAAGAATACAGAATTCATCAATTTTTACAACCCACATATAAAAGCACTGAGTATCCCAGCTTCTTTCATTTGATTTCTACAGTCAAAATTTTATTCCTTGTTACCTGTGGTTGTACTTGGAACTAGCTTTTGGAAATGGAGTCTTGATGCACTTCTCCCCTACCACTTTATGAATTTCCTTTGTAAATAGTGTAAGATGCAGTGACGCCCCTTGGAGCATGCTCAGCAAATACAACACCACCTTACTTTCAGAATCAGCGTAAGAGATTTTGTACAATACCCTGCTCAAGTTCCAGTGATGCACACCCTCAAAATACGCTGCCCAGAAGCAGGCTGCTACAATCAATAAATACTTCTTAGTATATGAAAGAACAGAGGCCCACTCAGACTCTTCTCGTAACAATATCAAACCAACCAAACAGTAACATGGCCATTTTCAGCCTCAGTGTTTTTATTTTCAAGTCCATGTTCCTCAGGTATGTTAAGCAGCACAGTAATCAAGACTGGAGACTTACTGTTGGGATAAGTGGTTCATCTGGAGCACAGTGATAATTCTGCAACAAAGCTTGTAGCTGCAGAGAATTCAACTTAAAGCAGGTACTGTTAATATTTGGAACATCAGCATGTGAGTACTTGTCCATTGTAAGCAGTGTGGTTGCCTGAGAGTCGGGGGAGGAAAAAAGAAAAGTCATAGGAAACAAATCCAAACTTGAATAAAGCTTTAGCCCTTGTTTCTGAAATCTCTTTATTCAATAGGCAGGAAAAGATAAACAGTGAGAAGCCAGATTTGCCACAAAAGTAACAGAAGTTTCCCCAAAATAACCACTACGTGCATCTATTGTACTTGGAAGACAAGTGAATTCTAAATCTATCACAAATCAGGTATATCAATTTTTCATCTGCTCCTCTTGTCTTTGTTCAACACAGTTATAGATCAGCATAATAAGCAGAAATTGAACGTTAGCTAAAAATCACTATTAATTTCACTTATAATTTTAACATTAAAGATGTCAGATGTATTTTCTATCTTTGCATGCCACCTCAGCGTTCCAGGATTGACTGACACAAACTGCACTTGTCAGCAAGCTGCTGTCTAGTAATGCACAATATACAAATACTCTCTTTGAATGTACAACTGATTTAGGACTGTTAATGAGAAATGCAAACACTTACCTGCACTATTCTGCTTAAGTGGCAATCAGCAGCTAATTCTAAACCCTGTTTTTCTGCCCAGGCTTCAATATGGCCCAACTGTTGACGAATGATGGCTCCCCAGTAATGTGAACATAACCCTGAATCCGGGTCAGTAACTAATCTGTTAAAAAGCCACATGTTGATAAAATGAAACAGCTGGGAGAAGAGCTGTATAGTCAGTGCAGCATTCACTCTACATCGTCGCAACAGGGACATAGCTCCAGTCAGTGTATGCAAGACATCGTCTACAGAAATAAAGCAAGAAGTACATCAATTTACATAACAAAACATACAACCGGTTTAAGCCATAAACACTGAAATGTAGGACACACTCAATCCAACGTGGTTAATACAAGGTAGAACCTACATAAATTTAAGTTATATGCACTTTTAGAAATAAATCTATCGCTTCATGTTTTTTCTGTGACTGTTTTTGAGATTTAATTGATAGGGTTTATTTTAATATAACTTCTGAAGTGAAAATTAACACTTGTATTTAGTATACAAGTAGATCAGTTATATTTGGCGTTCTCATTTTCCTATTAATTTTAGTTAATATGTTAAAACCTTTATATTCTGCTGTTTCAAATGTGTATTGCAATTATCCCATAGTTAAATACAAACTGAAGAATTTTAGCAACAATTCTTTGCATTGTGCGATACACTTCAAAAATTGCAGAAAGCCTCTCCTGTTTGCACATTACATTTTAAAATATTCTAATTTCTTTTGTCCATTATTTCACTGCAGCATTACGTAATAAGCAATAGGCACTTTCTGTTAGCTTCACTAAGAGCAAACATCCTTTTACGCTTCCTGGTAGAACACATTAATGCATGTAGAACATTTATCTCCAAGCCTTCTTTTAAGGTAATAATTACATTTGAAATCCCTATTAATGAGACTGCCAAATTCATTTCTTTCACAGTGAAAAGTAGAAGCATAGCTGAAATAAATTATCTAACAGTTTCAAGATAGAAACCTATAAAGCAACTTAAAAATAACTGAAATAAGAACATCATCATCTCCCTTTATTTATTTATTTATTGCCTAACATATTGCATAGTTTTACCTATTGAAATGTCAGATTGCTACTTTTTACAAGTCTTCCCCTTTTCAGTATAGGACACTAGATACAAAAGAGTATTTCTTCATAGTCTTCCTTGAATGCTCAACACAGGAGAAAAAAACAATTACAGCAAGCTTAATATCTAAATAATTGGGAAGCATGTGTGAATTATGTTATGAATACTTTTTATAGTTGAACTGAAGGTCTGTATTTAATGGCTTTTCTGATTATCTTAACTTCAATTATCCATGTTAATATTTTCTTAACTATTCCTAACTCAGCTGCTCCCTTCATTCAAACTTGATTAAGTTCTCCATTTTCTTCCACAGTCATCAGCTATGTAATGTAGGAGGCTCCCAACACTTTCCTCATGAAAGATGCACAACTAGGAGCCTATCTAGGAGCATGGATAGGCTCAGCACGGCAAATAAAAGTAATTATGTGTACAGTCACTGAGCTGGGAGAGGACAAATGAACATAGTGCTGCCCTGGACAGATATTGGCTCTTTAAGAAAGACAGCCCAGAAAGGCAAGGAGGTATTTTTGCAAATAAGTGGCTCAAATGCAACAAGCTTTGCTTTAGTTCAAGTGATCAGCCAGTTTTGAGAGCTTGTAAGCAAGCACCAGAGGACAGTCCACAGAAGTTGACAGTGTTAGATGTCTGTTATAGACCACATGGTCAAGAAGTAGATGAAGCCTTCTGCAGACTATTTAGGAAAGCTCAGACCCTGATACTTACAGTGCACTTTTCACCCCAATATCTTTTGGAAGGACAACAGGGCTGGCATAATCAACCCAGGAGCTTTCTGGATTGTGTCACTGACAATCTCTCGATGCAGGTGACTGACAAGCTGACTACATGAGATGCTCTGCTAGACCTGTTACTCAAAGTAGCCAGAAGAGATTGGAGATACAAAAATCAAAGGCAGCTTTGACTGCAGTGCCCATGAGGTGAAGGTGTTGAAATTCCTGAAAAGTGAACAAGACAAATAGTAGAACTACAGCCCTGGACTTCAAAGAGGACATATTTTGACTTGAACAAGGATCTGCATAGCAGGACCCATGGAAGACTGCTCTGGAGAACACAGGAGCCCAAGATGGCTGGCTGACCGTCAAGAACCTCCTGAAAGCGTAAGGAAAGTAAATTCCGAAGTGCAGGAAGTTAAGCTGGCATGGCAGAAGCCTAGCATACGTAAACAAGGAATTACCAACTCAGCTTAAACACAAAAAATGAAATACACAGGTGGAAATGGGGATGGGCTATCCGGCAGGAATATAGAGACATTGCTTGAACATGCAGAAATGAAATTAAAGTCAAAGAGCAGCTCATGTCAGAACTAGCAAAGAATGCAAAACACAAGAAGAATTGCTTTATTAAGGTCATTAGCAGGAAACTGAAGGCTGAGGAAAATGTGGGCCCACAACTCAATGCAGCTGGGTACAAAATATATGAAAAAAGCAGAGGTACTCAATTGTTTTGCTTTAGTTTTCACTGATAAAGTCCTTGGTCCTAGTAACAGAGGTTGTGGGACTACATAGAGGAAGGTAAAATTAGGGATCTCTTAACCAGACTGGACATATACAAGTCTTCAGGGTCACGTGGGATGCATCTGAAGCTGCTGAGAGAGCTAGCTGACATTACTGCAAGGCTACTACTGTCTTTTAAATATCATGGCAACCGAGAAGCTTCCTATTGACTGGAAAAATGTCATTTTCAAGAAGGGCATGAATGAGGATCAGGGATCTACAAAGTCATTCAGCTTAACCTCAGTCTCTGGGAAGGTTATAAGAGCATTTCCAAGTGCATAAGGTGTTTGGGAACAGCCAGTATGCACTACAAAGGGCAAACTGCATGTGACCATCCTAACCGCCTTCTGTGAAGAGACAACCGGTTTAGTAGACTAGGGGATAGCATTAGATGTTGTAACCTCTACTTTAGCAAGGCCTTTGACAGATTCTCAGCATTCTTACAGTGAAATCAGTGGGATAAAGACTGCATAAGTAGATGAAAAGGTAGGTAGAGAATTGGCTGGACCACTGACCTCAAAGGATCTGTAATCAGGGTATGAAGTCTAACTGGCAGCCAGTTACTAATGGTTTCCCTCATGGGCCGACACTGGGGCTGATACTGTTTCATGACATTAATAATTACCTGGGTAATGGGAGTGCATTCTCAGAAAGTTCACAGATGATACAAAGTTGGGGGCACCTGTTGATACACTGCAGGGTATGCCAGTTATTCAGGGGTACCTCAACAGGCTGAAGAAATGGGCAGAGAGGAGCCTCATGAAGTTTAAAGGCATTTCATGAAGTTCAAAGGCAACTGTGAAGTCCTGCATCTAGGAAGGAATAATCTTATGCAACAGTAATGACTGGGTACCATATGGATAGAAAGCAGCCTTGCAGATAAGATAGACAACAAGCTGAACATGATTTAGCAGTGTGTCGTTGTATTAAAGGCAGTCAGTCATGAACTAAGCTGTTAAATTAGCAAAAGAACAGCCAGCAGGTTGAGGGAAGTGATCCTTTCCAGCTATTCAGTATTTGTGAGACAGCATCTGGAATGCAGTGTCTAGTTTTGGACTTCTCCACTCAGGGAAGATAACAGAACTACGGAATGGTTAAGGTTGGAAGAGACCTTTAGAAACCATCTAGTCCAACCCACTGCTCAAGCCAAGTCACCTAGAACAGGTTGCAAAGGACTGAGAGAGACAGCTTTTGAATTCCTCCAAGAATGGAGACTCAACAACCTCTCTCGATAACCTGTGCCAGTGCTCAGTCATCCTTACAATAAAAAAGCGTTTTCTCATGTTCAGATGGAATTTCCTGTGGTTGAGTTGGTGCTCATTGACTCTTGTCCCATCATAGGTACCACTGGAAAGAATCTGGCCCTATTCTCTTTACACCTTCCCTTCAGATACTTACATGCATTGATAAGCTCTCCACCACCACCAGTCTTGCCTTCTCCAAGCTAAACAGTCCCAGCTCTTTCAGCCTTTTCTCATATGACAGATGCTCTAGGCCCTGTCCTTAGTGGTCCCTTGCTCCAGTAGCTCCATATCTCTACCCAGTACTCCAGCTGTGACCTCACTAGGGCTAAGTAGAAGGGAAGGATCACTTCTCTCAACTTGCTGGCAATGCTTTTCTTAACACAGCCCAGGATACCATTTGCCTTCTTTGCCACAAGGACACATTGAAGGCTTATGAACAACTTGTCCACCAGGACTCCCAGGTCCTTCTCCGCTTTCCAACAGGTTGACTTCCATCCTGTACTGGTGCATGGGGCTATTCCTCTCCAGGGACAGGACTCTGCTCTTCCCTTTATTAAGCCTCTTCCTATCTCTCCAGCTCGTTGACATCCCTCTGAATGGCTGCAGAGCCCTCTGGTGTGTCAGCCACTCCTCCCAGTTTTGTATCAACAGCAAACTTGCTGAGGGCGCACTCTGCCCAATAATCCCAGTCACTCATGAGTAAGTGGAACAGGATTGGACCCAACATTGACTCCTGAGGTATACCACTAGTTACTGGCCTCCATGTCCTTGCAAATGGTACCAACATCACCTGCTCCACCATCTTTCCAGGGACAGAGAAGAGACCAACTGTCCTGCATTCCCTGTATCATCCTCCTTGTCCTTTCGCAAGGTTGGAGGAACGTTCATTTTCCTCCAGTGCGCAAGGAGTGCCATCGCCATGACCTCTCCAAGAGGACTGAGAGTGGCCTTGCAGTAACACTGGACTCCCTCAGTACTCGTGGGTACATTTCATCAGGGTCCATGGACTTGTGGATGTGAAATTTGCTGAAGTGACCCTTAACTTGATCTTCCTCCATCAAAAGAGGCTCTTCCTTTCTCCAGACTGTCTCCTTGATCTCTGTAGTCTGGGATATCTGAAGGCCAGTCTTACCAGTAAAAACTGAGGCTTAAGAAACAGACTCTTCTTTAAAGGAGTATAGTGACACAATAGAAAAAGGCAAACACACACAAAAATTGCAACATGGGAAATTCCAATTAAATATAGGAAAAGGGTTTTTTACCGTAAGGGTGGCTGAACACTGGAATAGGTTGCTCAGAGATGTTGTGGAATTTCCACCTTTATATGGAGATTCAAACTCATTGGACAATTCTCTGAAGAACCTGATCTAGTTGACCCTGCCTTAAGCAAGATGTTGGACTAGATAACATTCAGAGGTCCCTTCCAACCTGAATTATCATTTTTAAACCCATGCATATAACGTAAAACGTCACCACTGTCTTTTATCCTGTCCATATACAATTAATTCAAGCAGTTCTCAGGGATTAGGGCAACCTGTAAATGTCACTTATTGTTAAGAAAAATTCTGTTTATATTAATTAATTTTGTGTTTAGAAGTGATGAAACAAGATCAAGTAGTCTAACCTATTTTAGGCCTCTGAGGATTATTTTCCTCTGGATCATCAAGGAATGCCGGCATGTAGTTATTAAGCTCCGACTGCAGACAATGAACCAGGTATCTGTGAGGAAGGGAAAGAAAGGGAGTTTTAACATACTGCATATGCTCATTATGCATGCTTCTAATAAGAATTCTATCAAACGACAACATTGCTAAAATCACAGCTTTATGTGACTATATTGAATCAAATAATAGTTTTTAAAAGGTCATAGAGAGACAATTCTATACCTTTTGCAGAAATATTAGGAAAAGAACTGGCTCAGCAAGGAATGAAATTGGCCACTTTAATGCAACATTGCTACCACACGTGCAAGTGAAGGTCATATACTTTATAGAGAAGAGATGTTGTTAGGCCAAATGTTGGTCCTTTAAGATTAGTAGAACTTCTGTCTTTCTATCTGTTCAGACAGACGGGTACCCTTCTCCTTTTTAATTCTACCAAGAACAGTATTAAAGAAAGCAATTATCATATTCTGAGCGAACACACAGGACTGAAATTATCCTACTCTTTTGTGTAAAAAAAAAAAAAAAAAAAATCATTCTTGCGTTTTTCTTACCTTTTAAATACAGCAAAATGGAAAGAAGTTTGTTTTAATATCCCTTCATTTCTAATAATTAAACATTTTCATTAAAACATTTCTTACCTTTTTGTAATTCATTTACACATTTTCTGTTAAAAACAAACTAAAATGGAATCAAATGATAATTCCATAGATCAAGGTAGGTATTTCATGGCTTTTTACAGCTCTTCTTTCTGTTTCACTGGCACCATTTTCTAATGAAATACTTTCAATTGCTATAAAACAACAGTTGTTGGAAGTTCAATTAGTTCTGTTATACATCAGTTGTTACGACCAAATACAGTAGATTTCTTTCTTTTCATGCTTGTCGCACTGGTTTGAATTCTAAAAATATATTCCACGGTTCTGTTCTCCTAAGGTATAATAAATCCATTTGAAATCTTCCATGTTACAGCATATTTAGGAGAGAGTTCACAGAGTCGGAATTCCAAAATACTCTTTCATGTAAAGTAAATGTTATTTAAAATAAATGCTTTTCATTAAAAAAATATTTTTGTAAATTAAAAGCAAATGTTATTCAAAACATTTGAAGTGCTTAAGAGAAAAGCGTGTGTTTAATCTAGATGGTTCTAAGACTTACAAAAAAAAAAAAAAAAGAGGACTCGTACAAGCCACTAAACTTAGTAAGAAAGAATTGCATCTTTTCCCAAGAAAACATGTGCCACAGATTATGAATTATTACTGGCATTAAAATCCTGTTTGTAGGGCACAATGACCACTTCTACTTATTCTTCCAAATATGTTAGGAAACACCACACAACATTGCTGAAACAGCCTTAATAGTAACATCCAAAATTTGCAGCACGTGCATTACTTTCATCATATCTGTTTCATACCGTATCAGTTCAGAACAATATAGCACCCCTTTAAGCTAAAAAGCTAAACCGTATTTAGGCATCTTGTTGCAAGTTTTTGCAAAAAGCCAAGTTTGCATTTTCAGAGTGAAACCATCTGCAAAAAAATACTTACCTGTGAAGTTATACATAAATACCTGTGCATTTACAGGAAAATATTTTTAAGTCATACCTTATAAACCTTGTAAAATCGTTCTCCCTGTTTTGGGGGGGGGGGGGTTGTTTGTTTGTTTGTTTTTTAACTAGGTCTATGGCAACAGCTGTCTTCATCAATATTGTGCTGCAAAATATCTACCTTGTTAGGACAACAAATTATGAGGTTCACTGATACTTTTTTAGTCTCAGCAACACAAAGGGGCTGAAAAATCCTTGTTCAATGCTGACTTAAAAAAAAATAAAGAAACAGATCGACATGTGCAAAAGTTAAGCCTTTCTTTATTGATTAGCACTCTTCTCTGTCAGTATTGTCATCTGTGAGGATATTTTCCTTGGAGGATTTCCCTTCCTTCCCACTGGGCACTTAATTCAATTAAACAGTACTGTAATTAACTGAGCTGACTACCATAGGTTGTTTTAACTCCAAGCCTAAGCCTGTCTTTATACTACATTCTTAAAAACTGCTTTCAAATTTCTATTTATGAGAATTATGAAAGGAGTAGATTATTAATCTAATTAGAAGCTCTTAGAAGTGCAAGGTTCATGACCTGATAGGTCATGAACCATATTTTATATGTATATACACCATATTTTATATATACGTATATATATACACACCATACTATACCATAGTACCATATGTATACGTAACAGCAAAAATAAACTTTCATTGCATCTCCATAAATGTTAAGAAAAAGCAATCAATGAAAATTCAAATTTAAATAATATTTCCCTGAAATTTTTACTTTGCAGCTTCATCTATCACAAGAACAGCTGCTAACTATTAAGTTGTTCTCTAAATATCCTGAGATTAAGGTTGGGTCTACAGATATTAACTGAAATACTTGAAGCACGTTCAAACTACGGAAATTTAACATTATAAACATTGACTGACTTCTCAACATCTCACTCAGCCAAATACAAGAATTAAAACAAACAACTAAACTTCAAAATGGCAAATCCTTACAGGTGTTTATTCCTTTAACGAAGAAGCATGAGGCAAATTATGCAAATAAAACCGCTGGCATTGCCAAGTGATCCATACTCATAAAAGAAAATAACTGCTCAAAGAAATAAAGTCTCTCTTGTAAGTCCTCCTCTCGGGTATTTAACAATAAAGAAAAGAGAACTGCTGTATCCAGAATTGGCAAAAACATGGAGTGATTGCAAAAAACATAATAATAAAGCTGTCATGTTAACATAAAGAATGTGTTCAGTGAAACAGAAGTTTGAAATGCTTACTTGAATGCCATTTGAACCAAGTGTGCCAAAACATCTTGTGCATCCACAGTAATTCGGCTAAGGTCTCGGTCTTGCTTTATGAAATTCAGTAGTTCAGATGCATTTGCCATCCAAAAGGCAAGTGCCCCAGCAATATTCTTCTGTTTCTGTAAGCAGAAAGAAGCAGGGAACAATACAGAGAAATTGCTTTCTAGTAAGACATGGCAGCTTAAAAGGGCTCCAAAGATAGACCAGTACCTTTTCCCATTTCACCAAATATATCTCAGATACCAGATATTTGCAAAATGTTTTAATATAAATATTGCAATTGCTTAACTGATAAATTCAATTTTAACATGTTTACTGAACATACAAAATTCTGTTAGATTGCCAATAGCAGTATCAATAAAGCTATGGCATAAGCATCTTGTTACAAAGAGCTGAGAGCTTAGCTGAATGCAGTATCTGGTAATCTGTATGCTTTTTAAGCACATATTCACTATTGCCCCCTACCACCCTGATACTGCCCTCACGGGTTTTGATACCCAGTGATTCAGTATCAAGTACTGATCTATCTCACCATCTCCCGACCACAAATGCCAGGCCAGGCAACCTCAGATGAGATCCAAAGAATAGGAACCACAAACAACAAAAAAAGAAAATAAAGGGAAGAAAAAGAACTTTGGTCATTTCATATCCACATTGAAGTGCGTTAAGCAGAAATTATGGAATGCCGTAAAAGTTGCAAAGTCAAAAAAGGATTTTAGTACTGCATGTTCCAGTTGCTGAATGAGTGTTATGAACTGTTCAAGTCCAGCTGTTTGAGTATTGTATTTTGATATGGAAGCAGCATGAGAAACTGAGCTAAGCCAACATAGCTAGGATCAGTTCCCAGCAGTATATCCTACCTGATCAACCTGGTCTACCTCCTGGAGAAAAACGGACGAAGGAAATCAAACAGAATAGAAGAAAGAAACTTGTGAACAATCATGATAGTTTTAGAAATCAAACACTAAATATGAAGGTACAACACCTATGTTCACAGTTATACACTGACACATTAGTAAGTAGCTATGATGCAACTGAGCTCCTTTTAAATAAAAAGGAATTATTTTAGTAAGACTTGTAGCACAACAGCTAAAAACTGAAGTGCCACACATAACAGTTCATTCAGGGAATGCCCTCTACTAGCTGACATCCCAGACTCATTGGTTATTCCACACTCAGTGCACCACAGAAACTCCACAGAACATTTTGCAGGCTATGGGGTAACTAGCCACTTGAGTAACAGATCGAGGGAGCTACTTGCCCACACTGCTGCAATGAAGACAATGTACAAACATATGCAAAACAGACAAAAATAGTCCCCACCAGAAACACAAAAGAACAACAAAACAAAAAAAAAAAAAAAAAAAAAAAAAAAGACAAAAACACCTAACAGATTTAATTTATGGCTTTTCTATTAAAGAACAAAAAAAATGTTTCAAATAATAAAGTGGGACTCAAATGAAACACTACACTAACAGCTTCTTAAATAATGGTACACATAAACTACATTGAATTAGGCAAACAAAAAAATCACCAAACATGCCTGCCTGCTTAGTCAAAATTGAGCTCTTATTTCAAACTTTTCAGCTTTCTAAGATCACTCTCCCCTAACTGCCTCACAGTAAACTTAGATACAAAAATTTGAGGTGTCATTTGCTCTCACTATTGCAATTTTATTCAGAGCTCCAAGAACAAATTGCTGCTACTCTTCTCTGTCTTCTTCCTTTCCAACCAAGGAGCTCTGAACTGACTGAACATCTGTTGGTACAGAATGAAAGGAGATATTCTTTCTGAAAAGAGATGTTAAAATTTGCAGAGGATCAGAAATACCATGAAGTGATTTAAAAATCAAAATACACAAGCTTGGTTTGTCTACACAACTTAATTTCCTATTCTGGGATTTTAAGGAAAATGCTCAGCCTTTTCATAGCTCCCCCCAAAATTTCTTCCCTATCCCTTGACATCTTCCATACTGTTTACATAAGCCAACACAAAGACTACAAAAAAGTCACGGAATTAATTTGTTAGCCATTACTTCTAGAGTAACTTTAAAAAGCTATCAAATCTCCTCATCTAGTCAAGCAAAATCAGAATCAAAACCTCTTCTCTCTCATTCTCAATCTAGCACCAGAGTTTGTGGACCTTCCCTCTGCTTCTCTCCGCTTTCAGTATCTCTCCTCTTGCCTGTCATCTGCCTTTCCATCAGTCTTTCAGACCCTTAGATCCCCGTCAGTGTAGGTATGTTTTATGGTTAAGATCAACAGCAAAAGCTATTGTAAAACAGCAAGTTATTACACATTAATTTAATGGTGACAAACCATCAACATAAACACTCATTCTACAACCTAGACGAAGTAATTTCACTTAGCTTAGCCAGTAGTGTTTACACACTACTAAAGCAGGTCCAACCTAACAACAGCTTCAGTACTATTTTGTCTTCAGCCCATTAGCCTTTATAATCACTGATGTTCTACTTTTTTGTATGTGTAATTTACTTTTTTGTCCTAGCTTTCTCCAGCTTCTTCAGCATGGTATTTGGAGGAAACTCTTCCCAATTTTCTTTAGGTGTCTATCTATAACTCTCTTCAATATTTCTTCTACCTTGGTAACATCTTTCATAAAACACAAATTCAGCTACCATTTCTATGTTGATGCTTTCCCTAAATTTAAGGTTGGAAATTAGACTGCAACTACAAATATGTAAGGCTGCAAAAAGGATATCACAAAGGATAGTCCAGACAAACATTTGGTTTTAATGCAAGTTTCATAATACTACCATCAGGATTATATAAAACACAATTGCTTACAACAACCAAAAGGCTGAACTTGATCTGCGAAGCCCTTCTCAGTGCTGGAAATTAATGTTTTTGCCAAACTACTATTTTTCAGTTTTGGTCTGCTTTATTTTATGAAAATTGATGTCTAAGCCTGCGTCTCAAGTATCTTCTAGCGGCTACATGGTTATGCATTTTGGTTCAACAAAGACAAAACACAGAGTTTCCTTTGCTTTCCCATTGCCCCGTTCCTCTCACCTCAATTTTTTGGTGAAGGGTTCTTGTGGCAAGTTTATATCAATCAGTTCTGTAAACAGAGTCCCCATCTTTGATTGAGCCCTATAACTGTTATGCGATAAGTGAAGCCCACCCTTTATTGTTTCCTCTCCATTCTCCCAGCTCCTTGTTCAGGTTCCCTGTAGTTCATGTTCTCCACTGCTGCCGTCTGCTCTCTGATTTGAAAAATTTCACTTCCTTTCCAAAGCCAGATAAATAATCGAGCTCTGCTGTAAACATTAACTTCTGATACCATTTTGATTTTATCAAATATCCATTTATTAGGGCATCAAGACAGTGTACTAGTTCTTCATTTCACCATCAAACCACCTTTCAAACTGACAGCAATTTCAGAATCCACATGAAAGGCTAGTCTTGTTTTTTCACTGTAATGTTTCTTTAACACTGGCAATTTCTGCCATTCTTTCCTATGAAAGGCGAGAATCTCTTAACTATTTCCAGAACTGCCTCATCACATCCTCCCTACTGAAGTCTCCATTCACTAAAGGTTTCCGAAAGCTGAACAAAAGCCAAGCAGTTTTCGTTTGCTGTGACCTCGACAGTCATACCATCCTTTTGCTGTTTAGTTTTCTCCTCTTCTCTCTTGATCAACCTGTTGCCTAACACTCATTTGGACTGCAAATTCTTTACAGCGAGATTAATATATCTGTTATTCTGTACAGTGCCCTCGCATACTTGGATCCTTGCTCTCTACAGGTTACTATGGTAGCCTATTTTGTAGCAAATGTATGTGTTTTAATAATTACAAAAATACAGTTCAACTTTTTCCTCTGAGAAAACTCCGCAAAAAAGAGGATATTATCCTGCATTCCTATGCAAAACAAAACCCTGCCTGGTGCTTCAGTGGAATTCCTGCATATGTAATATCAATCGTGTCAGATTATGTGTAAGATATTGAAATACTTAAGAACTTCTCTTCATAAAGCAGTTGTGTCAACTCAATTCAAAAAAACTAAAAAACTCCCTCTTTTATTACCATTCTTACAGTTACAGAAGAACATTTGCTACTTACTCATTATTCTTTAACAAGGAAATCCAACTTGTTTCTCAAGCACTCATGATCAGAAATACTTGCAAAGATTTTTACTTCTAAAGAACAGAAGGATTTCCTGTCATAGAACTTATCTTCAAAACAACATTCCTTCCCTACTTGCACTGCTCAGGGGGGAGTTTCTTACAACTCACATTTTTCACTAACAAGAAAAATAAAAAACCTCACATGGGAAATTAATGTTGGCTATAGTCTGATCCTTGACAGTAGTTGATTAAATGCTTAAAAAAAAAAAAAAAAAAAAAAGAAGACTAAGAAGGTTACTAGATAATCTACAAAATATGTTTAATTCCCTTGATAGTTTTTTGCAGAGAAACTCACCTGTATAACTCCCTCCATCATGTTCACCATCTTGTTGACTATTGCAATGACTTTGTGAGTACGCTCAGTAGGAGTGATGTCAGGTCTGTACTGGCTTGACAATACATACCGACATGTCATATATAAAACATATGTAGGTGACAGTTTAAAATGAACTGTTGAGCTATTTGTGTAATTTATAATGGCAGATAAGAAGGCATCTTCAGCTGCGGGAGAAGGGAAAAAAAAACATTCCAGTAAATCAAAGACAGGAAGAAAATGAAATTAAGCATTTTATAGCTTGAGGTGGAGGAGATCCTTTTTTGGAGGAGAAATGAGGAAGAGTGGAGCACTGAACTTAATTTAAATTCCTGTATCTGTTTTAACCTGCAGTTATTTAGGTACAACACCACTACACTTCTACATAAAAGTTAGAAAATCTGATATATCAGGAAGTATTTCTATACTATCCTTTATCTCTTTGTTGAAAATTTGCAGCTTTAAGACAATGGGAAAATGCAAAGTTTCTCTTGTCTCCTTTATAATAGGAAATTTTATATTAATTAAAATGTCTTTTTTTTTGTTTGAAACTAAAAGAGATTTTAAAGAAATCTTTGGTATGATATTTTTCTACCAAATCTAAGACTTTAAAAAATCAGGGAGACTATGATGACAACAAAAATTTAAGTGCTAACCTCATCAGATTTTCTATAAACTGGATTTTTGACCAATACATAACATAACAAGCAAGATGTGGAGAACTCTATATAGGGAGAATAAATTCAATGTAATGTTAGGGAGGTGGGATTAACAAATTTTTCTTGATTAAATTTGAGTACATGAAGACAGGGAGTTAAAATGCAATTAGAATTAGGCATGAACTCATTTCAATATATGAAGTGTCTCTTTACCCTCCCCAACAAAATCAATCGTATCAGTGAATTCGCTATTATCTATATAGTCATTTTTCTTCTCAATGTTTAAGTTTTATTAAGTTTTCAAACTGCCTGAAAATACTGCAGAAAAATATATCACCAAGGAAGTCTTTACAACTTCACTATATACTCACAGCTTTCCCTGAATTCGATACTGGCAGGTAGTATCAGTTCCGGTCCATGGGTATCCTGAGGTCTGAAGAAAGAAGATTAAAATTGAAACAGACAATCCACATGGGTAATATTAATTACATTGCCAAATGACAGATTTCTCTAAGTACACCAGTTCCAAATGCTGACACGTCTTTCCCCAAAACTTTCCTTTTCTTTGCCTGTCTCCTAGAGTCACTCAGGCTATACTTGCCCACAGGACAACAGATCATAACACAGGCTTGAACTGTGGAGTCTGCATTATTAACAAATGTCCTCTTTTTCACTGTATGACAGACTGGTAACATCAGCTTGCCACCTGCCATCGACAGGATTCAAATAACAAATTATTCACAGACACAAGAAAGTAAGGGAATGAAGCTTCAGTGTGAAGGATCAGCTCTTTTATAACAAAATACTTTCCTTGCTATCATGGAAAAAGGCTTGCAAAACTGATGCAAACGTGGTCAACTTATTTGTCCTTTCTCCTGTTAAGGAAACAGAAGTAAAATCTAGCCCTCCCCTCACACTGCTCTTCCTACACTACATGAAGAAATGTACCATTTCATGAGACTCAAAACTACTTCCCTATTTAAAGTGACTGCAATGCTCTTTCCCATCATTACATATCAGAGAATTCAGAGAAAAATGAACAGAAAATTTTTGGTGTCTGCAAAGTTTAAGCACCTATTTCATTCCTTCTTTAAGCAAAAGCATTAATTGGGTTGTTCTCTGTAGATGGGCTCCTATTTTTAGGAAACATGTAGAAGCTTGACATCTTATGCACGCAACAGTCAAATTTAAGCACAATTAACACAATGGGTAGCATTCTTCTTTCCTAAAGAACTTTCAGAAAGAAAGAATGCAATATGATTACATAAGCCTCATTTTTCTATGTCGTCAGTTCAAAAAGCAGCAAAAATTTTACTTATGCAACAAAGCAAAGATAGGACAATGAAGGCATATACTTGGGATACATGACAATCTTCCCGTTTATTCATCCATCACCCATAGTAATAATCAACAAAGTAACTTTGAGAGACAGCTGACGTCAAAAGACCTGGAACAAATTTAAAATTCAACATCGTAGATCAAAAAATGAAGTGTTCTTTTAGTGATTTTTTTTTAGTTGCAGAAAAAATAGACCAATAGAGAATTTAGCTATGTCATCTAGGTAGCATTTTATTATAAAAGGAGATTGGCAAAACTAAGTTCTGGGGAGCTGAAGGTTAAGAAACAGGTTTCCAGGCATGGCAAAGCAATATATACACAAGTTCTTTGAAGTTAGTTACATTTTGAATGTGATAGCATACTCTCTTTATAAAAAGATTGCTTGTTGGTTTTGAAGTTGCAGTCTTTCTTTTGTTTTTACTGCTTTGAATTTAAGTTGAACTAATTTGTCACTACCACCACACTATCAAAAGTGCATCATCATCTTCACTGGTAATTACTTTCATAGAAGAGTAGCTATTAATACTTATACATCTTATTAATATAGAAAATTTCAAAGATGCATGTAATCCTAAGACTATAAACAGGTAAAACTTGCAGATTCAGCTGTAGTGGTAAGACATAGAAATGTTAATAATGACTGGTAAACCAATAATGAATGACATATTTCATATGCTGTTTTATTTTCGTTTCTTGGAATGAAAAGATGCTGATCCCATTCAGTGAAAAAGAGTAGAATAGGAGATCAGTTTTCTTGCAACAGGAAAGAGAGCAGTACAAGATATGAGATCCTGTATGTATTAATGCAAGATTGCTTGCAAAATTTTGGAAGTTGGCTTTAAGAGAGAAATGAATATGCAGTAAAGACTTTTCAAAAGTTGATTTAATTTTACCTCCAAATTAGTACTCTCTATAGAAACAGATACAGTAAATCAGCCATTCTAGCCACATTAGTAAGAGATTACTTTAACTCTCATACCTTCTCCAAGCCCACACAAGAGAAATACACTCTAGATTAATTTTGCAAATTGGAAATGTAACTTAAAATAAATCTACATACTTTCGGTATCACAATAGCTAGCCAATTGGCTTTGTTACCTATATTTTAAGTTCATGTTCTCTGTTATTGCTTTTACAAAAACATCTTTATGCTGTTGATTTTCTGAGATAAACAATCTGAAAGTCTGGCTAGTGTATGACTAGCAAGCAAGCCCATAAAATATTGATGAGGTGTTGCCTCTTCTAATAAATATGCACCAAGTAGCATTAGGTTTTAAAATTACATTAAAAATCACTACTCTCCAGATACTTCTATTCTTCCCTAGATTAATTGTGTATGATCTGCTGTATTTTAAAAAAAAAAAAAAAAAAAAAAATTCTCTGGTCTTGTTTGATTGCTGTATCCACCACACTCACTAAATACAAATGAAATATTTTGCAAGGCATGTTAAAACTAGGATTCCAAAATGAATTTACCTTCCATTAACACTACTTATACACCACTATCCTCATTTCCAACCACATATTTAAGAGCTCCTGAAGGGTATCCAAGGCAAAAAAAATATCTTTTTCCTTTTGATTTGGTTGCTTCTTCTAACTGAAGTCAGCCTCCTAACAAGCACATACGACCATAATCCTCAACTACATATTCATCTTCTTTTATTTCAAAGAATCACATTTTAATCAGAACAGCCAGGCCAATAAGTAAATCAAAGCTATGCTTTCAAATTTCAATTTAGTTCTTTCTGTAGACTAGAGGTGAAAAAATAAGGCAGTGTCAAGTTCAAATTTTTGCTCTGCAACCCATGCACTGAGTGATTGGAAAGATGCCTAATTTGCCTTATTATTTAACATTGAACAACAGTGATGAACACACACACACACACACTCTTCTGCCTCGTGAAAAGTAAATCTACTTAAGGGTGAGAAGACATACTAGAAGCTTTACAACTTGAATTAGTCTGCTTTTCAACCTTGTATTGCATTTACCTTAACTTTAATCCATTATCAAAGCAGTTCATCTCAATTTAAAAGTAGGTTAATGTAGGCAGTAATGCAATCTTTTATTTTTTTGTACAATGAGAAAAAAGATTTTTAACAGAATCACAGAAAAACTAAGGTCGAGAGGCACTGCACAGTGAGAGATCATGTAGTCCTGCTCAAAGCAGGTCAGCTACTGCAGATTGCCCAGGATCATGTCCAGTTAGATTCTAAATATCTCCGAGGATGGAGACTCTACAACCTCTCTGGACAACCTGCTCCAGTGTTCGATCATCCTCACAGTAAAAATAAAAAAATTTAAGTGAGATTTCCTCCATGTCAGTTTGTGCCCACTGCCTCTTGCCACTTCTCTGCATAACATTGAGTAGAGAGCATGGCTCTACCTTCCATACTGCCATGCCATTAGGTATTCATACACATTGATAACATGCTGGTAACATTGATAAGGTTGTGAAAGATTCACCCTAAGCTTCCCCTTTTCTAGGCTGAAAGAAATCCCAATCCGTTCAACCTTTCTTCATACGTCAATGAGTTCTTCAACCCTCTAATCACCTTAGTGGAGATGTCCCGTCACTGGACACTCACCATTTTTTCAATCTCTCTCTTGAACTGGAGGGACCGCAACAGGGCACAATACTCCAGGTGTGGCCTGGAGTGGAATTATCACATCCCTTGATCTGTTAGCTATACTTTTGCTGATGAAGCCCATGAAACACCTTCATTGCTGCCAGGACACATGGCCAATTCAAGTTTAGTTTGCTGTCCACCAGGACCCCCCTGAGTGCTTTTTGGAACTACACTCCCACCAGTCAGACAGCAGCCTATTTGCTACTTGGAATTTTTCCAGCTCCTGTCCAGAACTTCACTTTTATCTTTGTTAAAGATCATGCAATTCTTGCCCCAGTCTTCTAAAGTCCCTCTGAACAGTGGCGCTTCTTTCCGGTTTATCTAGTTCTACGTTGAGTTTATCATCATCCACAAACTTGGGGAAGGAGCATTCAATCCTGTCATCCAGGTTGTTTATAAAGATACCAAGTAATATTGGACCCAATATTGACACGGAGAAACTCAACTCCTGACTAGCTGCCAGTTCAGCTTTGAGCCATTAACCATCACTCTGAGCTTGACAACTTACCCAGTTTTCCACTGATCTTTATGGTCCATTTACCCAGTCTATATCCTAGCAGCATATCAACATGGATATTCTGGAATATTGTGCCGATGCCTTGCTAGACTCAGGTGGTTAATGTCCATAGCTCTCCCTTCATTCACAAAGCAAGTTGTTTCATCCCAGAATCCAGTCAGTCAGTCAAGCATGATTCATTCTTGGTAAATCCACTCCAACTTCTCTCAATCATTTTCTTATCCCTCACATGCCTAGAAATAGCTCCTATCAGGAGTTGTTTCATAATTTTCCCAGGGACCAAGAGTAAAGCTGACTGGTCTGCAGTTTTCTGGATATTCCTTTTTGCCCTTTCTATAGATGGGTATGGTATTTGCTCCTTTTCCAGTCATTCTGGACTTCCCCTGATCTCCATGACCTCTCAAAGATGAGAGTCACTTTGCAATGATGTCATCCAACTCTTAGCATCCTTGGATGCATCCCATCAGATCCCACAGACTCTTACATGTCATAGAATCATAGAATCAGTAAGGTTGGAAGGGACCTCTGGAGATCATCTAGTCCAACCCCCCTGCATGTCCAGTTTGTACAGATATAACCTGACTCAAGAATCATCTACTATTGGTAGTTTGCTGTCTGCTTCACTTTCGCTTCTTTGCATCTACTCTAAAACAAAATGTATATGCTATACAAAATCTAAGAATATACTTAGAAGCTGTCTCCCTCTTATAAAGACCTCTGAAAAGGAGAAAAACTTAGACAGTTTTATAAGCATAATGAAAGTTCACTTTTCTCCACAGAATTACAGAATGATTGAAGCTGGAAGGGGCTTTTAGAAAAATCATCTAGTGCAATCCTCTTGCTCAAGCAGTCACCTAGAGCAGGCTGCACAGGACTAAGAGAGACAGCTTTATGAATATCTCCAAGAATGAAGCCTCAGCAACCTCTCTTGGCAACCTGTGCCAGTGCTCAGTCATCTTCACAATAAAGACGTTTTTCTCCCTTCTGTTCAGATGGAAGCCCATTAGCCTTCTTTGCCATAAGGGTATATTGCTGGCTTTATTTTTTTTAATACACACACACACATATATGTGTACGTGTATACATATATATGTGTGTGTGTGTGTATACAAACACACATCCCTATGCGTGCACATACACACACAGATAGATATCTAGTATCACATGTGACACGTTACATGGGACATAAACTTCTTGTGTCAGACTTCTACCCAACCTTGCATATGTGAAAGGGGCTCTCTTTTCCCAGCTTCTGTTTACGATGAGAACTAGAAATGATTTTTGAGACAATGTTAACACTAAAAAACTTCTTAGAGAATCTAAGAAGAAGTTGGGTCCCCTTTGGATAGAAGTCACGCAAACTGAATTTGAGAGAATATATGGAGATCAAACAACCAGAAAAAAGGGGGCATCAGCTGGAGACAGTGTTTTCCATCTTGACTTTGGAAGCAAACTGAATATGCAGGATGTGAAAGTGGCATTGTGCCATTGAAAACAGGGGCTATCTATGGGTAAAAATGGGATAAAGCTTATCTGCCTAGTAACAGCTAGTATAGAATGAAAGCAAAATTAAGGAGCAGGTGTTAAAACATACAAAACTTGTGCAAGACAAAGACAGAGGTAGTTGAAATTCTTGCTCACAGGAGTTGCTAATAACACTACAGCAATAGGAACAACTTGGTTATTTTCCTCTCCAGAGTCGACCACATCACCATGCAAATGACAAATGAAGACCAATTTTCTAGAAACTATATTCTTGTAATTAAAGGCATTCCATATGAATGTGCCTGTCCACAAATCAACAAACTAATGAACTTGATTTTATAGAAAGAGAACTATACATAATATTTAAACAAAGGGGAGACATTTTAAATAATCTGATTATTAATATTTGATTATTAATCTTGAGTTTTACTGGGGTGAGATCTCAAAGAAAATCTTGTTTTCCACGGAGACAGGTAGTTCAAAATATTTTAATTCACTGGCGATCCATCAGGAAATGTATCAGGTTTTTTTTTCCCCATTACTAAAAGTTATGGATTTGAGCTTGCCTACCTGCTATCCTGTCTGCGGTAATCTTGTTGCTGTTCTATTCTAATCATCGGTTTCACCATTCCTCGTTCAGCTGTGCTGGATGCTGATGATGTTCTGTCACCATCAAGCCTGTTGATGCTCTAATTCAAAACAGTAGGACAGGTGCTTAACATGGAAACATCACATTAGCCAATATTTGTGTTTGACACTATTAAAATGAAGTGTCAATTTGAGGCTAGGGAAAAGGATGGAATAAACAAAAAAAAAAAGCTCACAATAGAATACAGCAACTCAGTGGATGTTGTCACCACAATGAAACATTCAAGAGCACACGTGCATTGCAAAATATCACAATGGGTAGATAGAAGCGGCTATTTCTTAAATGTTGCCAGAATATATTTTGAAAATTCTGAATGTCTTTATTTAAAAAAATGCACCGGTATTAATGCAAAATAAGAATCAGATGTCTCTGAAGTTTTCAAATCTAAATATGTTAAATTTAAAACCAGCTAAGCTACCCTACATGGGCTGTACAATAGTTCCAAGTGTTTACACTATTAATCTATGCCATAATTTATCCTGTTCTTATGCAAAGTCTACTATGATAAACAGGACATAACTTTCTAAAACAAGAAATGGAAATTCAAAACATGCCAATCTTCATGTACAAGCTCATTTATTTTGACTCACAGGCTCCTTAAGAGCAAGTGTTGATTTATGCTTTTCAGTTGCATATTGGAAATGTGCTGCTTTAAGCAGTAAAATCTACAGCAACTATTTTTCAATGAAAACAGTAAAAAATAAAACACTAATAAAATATGAAGTATTTCCACATTTCGTAAGAAATTTCTAGGACTAAATAATTTGTTTCAACACAAGAAAACATACTGAAAAATGTGCCTCTCAACAGGAGTTTGAATAAATAATTATCTTAGTACTGACCTGCTAATCTATGAATCACTTCTCATCAGTAGGTCTCAAGGGAACTTTACATTGTTAACCCTTTTCCAAAGCAAACTCATAAAAGTAACCATTAGTGAACCAGTGATCTAATCAGTGATTCTACAAGATGTCATGCAGATTCTCAAACTATGCAGCTCAAAAATAATTCATTTCCCCAAGCTTCCCTAGGTCCAGTAACAGCATTTTTCTAGTGAATTTGAAAAGAATATGGAGCACACTATGCAATATAATAATGTCAGTAACTCCAGTTCTGAGTAATTTTGAGGAATTTTAATAGTTTATACAGTTTTTAAATACTTCTATCTTTAATTTCATCTGTGCTGTCTAGCTAACCAGGACATCATTAACATCCGATTCCAATTTTCCCTCCCTTCTTTATAGCTTTGTTAGTAGGAATGCTTTCTGGCATTTGGGATGCCTGCTTTACCCCGATAGCTTAATTTTTTTTTTTTTATTCAAATGTTGTGAAAGAAATGCCTATCAGAGTATTGTTAATAACAACACTGCCATATTAGCATCACAAAGTTTCTTTTCAATTATTTAAATTTGATAACAGTAGTAACAAAAAAAATGCATTTCTGGGAAGATTACTACATTTCAGACTGCTGAAATAATTCATGCTTTCATCTCATCTGAGGCATGTACCACTAAAAGGCATTAACCATTGTGTCATTTTACTCCTTTTCTTTGCTCTTAAAGATGTTACTCTGACAGAGAGTCTACTAGCAGCAACACAGTGCAGGAAGAAAGCAAGAACAAAAAGATTATTTCTTCATAAAATGTTTATAATTATGATTGCAGAGACAATTTGTTTAGTGAGAGTGTGTTCAGGAGCTCTATCGAGGTTGGTAGTCACATCCATTAAACTTTAAAAGCCTAGTTAGAGTTAAAACTTGAATATATTCACATTTCATGTAAAACGTTCAATTTAATGACAACAGTTATACACTACGTATATGGTATACTGATGCAACATTTTTACTATACATCTCTATCTGCATTTAAGCTTCCTTTGATTAACCAGTTTTAGGAGAAACTATTCCAAGCCCAAGCAGTTTTCCTTTCTAAAAGAAAAGTTACTCTATTTTTGGCATGGAATGCATGCCATATGCTAACAGAAACTTCTACAAAATAGCCTTAGGGAAGAAAGATGCCCATAACACCCAAGCCCACAAACTAAATAGCTAGGGAGAATGGTGAACTGGCGGCACTTTATCAAATACTAAAATCAGTGTTGTAATTTTAATCTAGCTTAAGTATGACCTAATTTTCATTGTTTATTCCTATTTTAGCCATAATAATACCTTGCTTGTTGGCAATGCTGTTCCACTGTGAACATCTCCCTCCAGATCAAATGTGGTTTCCTGAACAGCTCTAAAAGCAAAACAACATTTGAAGTACTTTTTAGAAATTATACAGTTAAACAAGGGACGAAGTAGCTAAAATTAGTAAACTGAAATTGAGGCCTACCATGACTCTCTTCTTCATGTTTACTTTTTAAATCACTGTATCAATCCTTTATATAAGATGACTACAAATATTTAGTCAGATCATTTCCTTTGACAAAACTGATTTAGTTGCATTGTTTTCAACTGAATGAGAACAGATAAAAACACTAAAATAGATTCATGAGATTTTTCACTGTAGCTGGCTTGCTTTAAGTTTTTACTCAGGTCTTCAATATTAAATGCATATCCACTGTATCAACTTAAATCATTCATAAGTCAAAATAATGCATTCTAGTATCTGCATATACTGATGAATAAAGATTTTAAAAATATTTGATTACTCAGCCTGTAATATCCCTCACCAGAGAGTCTGCTGTTCAGGTAAAGCTCTGCAATAAGCTTTGCAGTTGACTACATAAACCCAGGAATGCATTTGTTAATTGATCTGCAGGATAGATGTAGAGGGAGCTAGAGGCTTAAGCAGAAGTATCACACCACCAGCCTAAACTGATACTTATTCCACAAATATCTCCAGCCCTGAACTGAGATTTATTCCACAAATGCAACATGCATATCAATTTTTAAGGATTCTTTTCATCTACCAATTGAAAAGGGAGCTAAACAAAACAAAAGCTTTCACAAGATTTGTATTACACTTATCACTACAGGAATCAATATATTTTCCCATATAATTTTAGAGCATACAAACCCCTCTAATTCTTACTGAAGGGATGATCACTCATGAGAATGGCACCCCACATTCTATTTTGGGCAAAAAACTAGTATAAAATCCACTAGTAATAGTGAGGCCTACAACCAATGAACAGCTGAGAAGAAAATAAGAGGTTAAGACCCAAATGGAAGTTAGGGGTCGGGAATAAAACACCCAGTGGAATGCAAGCTTGCAAGTGTTTTATGTCCCATTACAGGTAAGCAAGGTATGTTCAGAAGTATTCTAACAGGTACTGTAACAACAAGTGATCATAAGTCACAGAATTTCTTGGATGGAAGCACTGACATGAAATCACAGTGACATTCTGACTTCTTGGTAATATAAAAGTCCCCTACACCAGTTATTAACACTTCGACTTGTAGATACCTGAAAGCAAGTCTACTAGGACACCAAAAAGAATGAGAGTGTTCTCACACAGTAAATTTCAGCCTATCTGTCCCCAGGCTTTCAAATCTAAAAATCACATGTCTAAAGCTGCTGAGGTAGAGAATAAAACTGCATGTTGTTCTTAAGTATTTCACTCAAACTGCACCACAAATCTAGCAAATATAATAAGCACATTGATCATTACCATGAGGATGAAGGAACTTGGCAGGGGCAGGGAAGAGAAGAGGGAAGAATGGCAAGAGAATCTCTTAGCACAAGAAAATCACTCGTGTGTTTTTAAAGCTTGCAGCAGTAATACATGGTACCGCAATTTTAAATAGTCACCTTCACTGAGTTCTGTCACTTTTTGGTTATTTGTATAAAACTTCTTTCATTTCACAGCTAAGAAGGTTAAAATTCTTCTGTGCTCGTTTGACCACAGACATATACGGATTTGTGGCTAGCAAAATTTTAGTTATGTTTAAAGCCAAAAACTGCCTTCCCACGGCAAAGAGGAAGGAAACCATTGGACATCTTGGCACTCTGTCTTTAAAAAAAAATTTTTTAAATCTCACAGTCCATACTAATAGACATGCTCCTTTTGCATGCTTAGTACATTCTACATCTTTTAAGTATTGTTTATAAGTATTACCTTCCTTCCAAAAACTCAGTGCACTTTTTTTTTGTTGCAAGAAACGCATGAGAATAGACTAATGTCCAGTCGAAAGAGAAACTGATCTCTTATCATTAATGAAGAACAGGAGAAACACCTTTTCTAAAATTCTCTATTTTACTACAAACACACAGTATACCTTCAGGTTAAAATAAAGTCAAGAAAAAAAAATGGTTAATATACATCTAAGTTAACTCAGCAAATCAACTAGAAGAGATCAGTTTTCTGGGTGTCTTTCATTGATCTCCAAGCAATAACAGCATGAACACAGTATGCTCCATAGCATACTATAACTAGTTTCATTTGGACCCAGGCAGGATGGAATAAAGAGCATTACATCTTCCACAGTATTCCAAGGTATACAATACAATTTTAAGCTTATGTTTCTCCTGAATATGTCCATAGTCACTGAACAGGACACCTGAGCCTATATAAGTCACTAAAAATATAAAGGATTTTTATTATGTATCTATCACAAAAAGACGACTATACAGAGAAACAACAGGCTGGACTTCTGGACTGTTAGTCCTTGAAACACGGGAACTAGAAGGTAAGTAATCACACTGTAACAATGATTACTGCACATAAATGCTTAGTATCGTATTTTGACAGTAGAAGAAATTCGTAGATACTCAGTTCATTTCTGAATCTCTCTGGTGAAACTTTGAAAGTTACTATCTACAGGAGAAATGAAAACCAATCTTCTTAAAAACATTTAGCAAAGTCTTTATTTTTCCTGGTGGTTTGATGGATGGCTATGAAATCACATTAAAGTACTGCTTTTGACTGTTTTTAACAGAAATGAGCTTCAGGAAAACACATCTGAATACTTAATAATGAAATGGACACTTGCTAATCCTGAAAAAAATCACAAGGTGGAGCTCAAGTATTAAAATAGTTATTATGTATTTAACACTTAAAGTAGTTACTCAGAACTCATTTGAAACTATGCTCTGATCACGGGCTGCTTATAATGCTCTCCTCCTCTATTTTTTCTAAGGCTCTATCTTCACCACAACTAGAAAATATTAAGTTGTTATACTCACCCAGTTTTGTGTCTTGGACCTTTGACCATAAGACTTGCATCAATAGGTCTTTTAGGAATAATATGGTCCTGAGTGGGATCCACAAACTTAAATACATGAGATGATCCAAACTGAACCTTCATGCCACTTTGCAGCATAGTTGTTTCTGAAATACGTTGACCTTCCACGTACGTTTCAGCATCAATGCTTCTTGGGGTTACAGTAACAACTCCATCCATATTAGTGAGGTCACAGTGATGAGGCTGAATCCCTGGACCAAATAACTGGAAATAAAAATAATTAATGCAGAACAAATGAAATTATATTGCTTCAGAAGTAAAGCAATCCCCTCCCCTCCCCAAAAAAAGATCAAGTCACAGCTTACTTTATTTACAGACTATTATTTTGCCTGTTTATGAATTTAACACAGAAGTAAGGCACTTGAATCAGTCAAGTTTCATTTGAACTTTGTCTAGCACAGATGATTAAAACATACATTTAACTAAAATATGCAGCAAAAATCCAATAATGAGTCATTTTTCACTTTTTTTTTTTTTGGCCATAAGTATGCTGCTTGCAACTATGTTTTCTTCCACTTGCTGTTTCAACATTACGTCTTAAAATGCAAGTATTTACAAGTCAAGATAGCACTGGTGCAGACCAAGGATTGCGTAAGAGTCTCAGTGGCATGAACTTTACACAACTTTGCTCTAGTTTGTCCATATTTAGGAAATCCTACCTCACACAAAGGGGTTGAGAGGCTAAAGACTCAGCTAACAGTAAGTAGTTAGGAGCATACTTATCTCTAATGATATCTAACCGATACCATCAAAACAATCCAGTGAGGAAAAAAAATATCTAATTCTAAATAATGAAATCTTCACTTTCCTCTTAAAGCAAGATAGAGGAAATAAATCAAAGTTCTGACCAAGAACAAGAAAATAAACAAGATATTGCAGCAACGTTTTGTCCTTTTAGCTTTGAAGGATAACTTATCTGTTCCTCATTAATATGAACATTATAGGAAAGTCTGAGATCACCGCTAAAAGCGGTTAAATGATTGAAGATCCACAGAATATTTAACTAGTTTCCACAATTACACATGACTATCCAAAGATCAGATCAGGTCTTTCATTTGAGTCTGCTTCCTCCAACCCCGCTACCCGTACCTGAATGGAATTGTCATCAAATTTTTCAGTTCCAACTTCAGTGACACTTAATTGTAGACGATAGAGTTTTGGCTTATCTCTGGAGTCAGAACCATCTGTAGAGCAAACAAATGTACACCTGTAAGTTATTAAAGCTCAAATACTCACACAGTAATTCTATACAATTGAAGTTTTGTTCAAAGTAGCAATATTAATCAAAATTAACTTCTGATTGAGATTCTTTCAGGTTTGTGGAAAACCCTTGTAAGTTTTTCATCATTGTGTGAAAACATGGAAAGTAAAGATGGCCCATGCAACTGAGTGGTTGTTTTCTGCAACTGCAAAGAACAAAGTAATCAAGAATCACTACCTGAATATACTTTAAAAACATTTCTGTATCGAAGTAGTTCAAGCAATACAAAGTCTTAGTAATAAAAATTATGTATATTAATATGGGAAAAATTGCTCTGGAAATAAAATACCTACGTATCATTATAATAAGAGTATTTATAGATTTTTCACCTTTATCACACTGCTGTTACTAAAAGCACGGATAAGGCCAACATCCTGCACTGTTTCCCATTCACCAGGTACTATAATAGGCTGATACTAAAAGAGAATCTTAGTGAAATTGTTCCCAAGACAGCTTTAGTCCTTGGTATACAAGACTGTAACACTTCTGGCCTTATCTTTATAGTCCCTGTGACCCATATTTTCATCTTGCAGAAAATGAGGTCAGAGATAAAGAGTATTCTAGTAGTTTGTCCTCTTCTTCCCCTAGAGGTATATATTCTCCAAATAAAATAACATGTAGTGAAATACACAGGAGACAACACAAGATTTAGCTGCTGTTTTCACCAGCTAACACAGAGGAGTTTTAGCATACATATGAATCCTCCTCACTTTACAGAAAATACTAAAGCTTTTAATTCTACTAGACACTAAACTAATACCTTCAACTTCTGACTTCTCTCCAATTTCTTCTCCGAAAGGAGAACATAGAAAGGGAGGTTATAAGACTAAAAATATCTTGCCTGGGAACATGTAAAATAGTTTCAAGTCATCTCCTAAAAACACTAGAGAAGTCGTGGCATATATAGTGATATTCTCTTCAGTGGAATACTAATTTAAGATCTGAAGGTAACTAAAGTCAATAAATGCAGAGACTACATAAACCTACTGTGAACTGTAAACTTTGAGCATTACTATGATGACTCATTTATTAAAGTCAGAACTCATACCATATGAACTTTAACATTTCAGTTTCTTCATCCTTGAAGTACTCTATCAGTCCTTCAGTGAACAGTATTTAAGTAAATTAAGGTCAACGTCACACAAAAGACTTAACAGTTGAGAATTACACACTGACTAGAAGTAGCAGACAAACGAAAGGAAGGCAATGGTACAAAACAGTAGAAAATATGAAGTGAACAGGATGGGGTGGGAGAACAGAGGTAATGTATCAGTGAAGAATGATACAACTAGAATTCTACATGATACAGACTTTTTTTTAAAGTATTACATATGCTTCTAGTAATAAACTTCTTCTTAAAAGCCTGTGTTGGTATTTGGATTGCCTCTATTTCCCTCAGCCCTGGGAGTACAAGACACACTACCATAAAACATCACCCTCCAAAATTTCGTAGAACTGCTTTGTACGGGACTTGAAACACTTGCTGTGAATGCATCACCAAGCAAAGGAATGAGTCAGTGCACTAATTTGCCATCAGGTCCTCACCAACATCAGGGTGAATAGAAATTAGAACTAGTAATCCCCTATATCTGGGAAGGAGAAATGGGGAGTAGTGAGGGGAAAAAAAAAGAGCACAGCAAGACCGCAAGGCTGAGACAGACAGTGCACTGATTAGTACTACATAAACCAAAACTAAGCACTGCTACTACAGTAATATCAAGTTACTGAACATATTTAAAATCTACATCGTAATGGCCATATGTTATCCATGACAAAAGAGCATCTAACATCAGAGCACTCAATCTGCTAAACATTGTTCAGATGCAGGGGTAAGTTTTTTCCACTTCAGCTCTCACTGTCTGATTCTGGTGATATCCACCTAATATCACTGTATAATAAACCTGATAAACAGTAATCTGTTAACAGTATCTTCAGCAAGTGTAATTAAAATGTGTGCAGTTCTTTTGATACTTCACTATGCTAATCACAAATTATATGGTTGCAATTTCAACATGACCAAGTGCAGGCATGTAATATGTTACTGAATACTTCAGCTGCTTAACCGCAGTTCTCTGAATCATTACTACATCTCCCCATAGTTTACAAGTTGAAACCTACAGTAGCTTTGAATTATTATTATTTTTTTAATCCATAGATCAAGTATTTTCTTCTTCTATCCACAACTCAGTTAGTTCTGACTTAAGTCACTAAAGTTGAAATTCTTATATTTCTGTGTGCATTTGCCCTTGCTTCCAAATTGAATCTTGTATCTTCTCTGTATGAGTTTGGTAAAACTATCTAGGGCTTTTGATCTTATTTTATGATATGATACTCCTTTCTGAGTCGTTTATATACAGATGAGAGGCTAAGCCTTATTGTGTAGAGACTCCTCCCCATACTAAACACACTTGATGTGCTTCCTCATTTTTGACATCTTAAAAATACAAAAATAAAACTTCAATATATACACATATATTTATGAAATATTCTGTAAAATATGTGATAAAGTATGATAGGCATTCATTTAGGATGACTTCTGAACCTCATTCCTGAGTTCACTACTTGTGAGTAAGTTGATCAATACCACATTCTTACTAATAAACCTTTATCTCATACAGCTAAATGTCCTCAGTATGGACATCATGTAAAACACGTTTTCACATAAGAAACACTCTGTAGTATCACAATGTTTCTACTGAGGCAAATTAAGATGATTTTGTTTCTCTGGATTGGCCAATCCAATAACAAAAATTTATTTTGAAACTAGAGCACTAGATACAAACACACTTTTTACAGAAAAACGAGGAAGAACTCATGGATTACTGTAAATTACTTGAAGCACATATGTAACTATGCATCAATAGAAATTAATTTCTAATGTAAAAATATTTTAGTCTTGAGGATAATTACTACAAGTTGTATAAAGGACAAAAGATCTTTGAGAAAGTACAATCTTACTCTAGAGGAAGTTAGGGATGCAGAAGGGAAGGAAGGTTATGTTATATTACAATGTTAAGTCTTTTACTTCATAATTATCCACAGCTGGAAGCTCATCTGAATATTGTTTAGAATGCCTTGCTCATAACTCATTGCTGCATGCTACAGATTCTGGCATATCTGGCATAAGTCCAGGCTCCCCACAGCATGGAAGTTGAAGAAGGTTGCTCCTGGTTTTAATATGCCACCAACTGCCAAACTTTAGAACTTCTGGTGGTTCAGAAAGGAGGTACACATGATTTAAAGTTGTATTACTTAAGGTCCAGGATGGATCTTCTTCACTACACAGTGAAGACAGATAGATGTACAATACATCACTACTCAAAAATAATCAATAATATAGTTGTATATGTAAACACTGAAAAGTCTGATGTTTTATTACTCTCCTTGCTAAGAATACCATATGAACAAACTCCACAATTTGTTTTATGCAGTTATTACTCAACATTCATACTTCAAATAGCAGTGTTATAAAAAAAAAAATGTACAGCAAATAGAAATGAGCAATCACTGTAAGGGTATCAACTCAGTGATTTATAGAACAAATGTATGTTTCTGAACAACAGAAAGAAACAAGATAGGTCTCCCTTCATGGATATAGCTTTCTAAATTCAATTTACTGCTCAAAGGTGAATCCTACAAAATTTTTGGACATTATAATTTTAAACCAATTTCGCTAACCCAGTGCTTGAAACAATGTCGGACACAAATATCTAACCTAAAACCAGGCTAACCCAGTGTCTGAAATGAAGAAGATCAGATTCATAAAAAACAATAAACCCAGAACTGAACAAAAATGTCAACATAGGTATTGCACCTATTTACTTAAAAATTAGTTTAAGTCTGTATATTGAAAACAACAAATTTCATGCACAAGCTGCTAAGCTCTTGAGAGTTTAGATAGAAGTTTAAAAGATTGGTTTGGCAAGTTTGAGCTATGCTGTCGAAGTCGTAAGATAAAAGTCAGCCATTAAATTTCAGTCAAGATAAGCATCTCTAGCAGAAAGAGCTAACAATATAAACAGTTTTGGTAAATGAAGATTCAGTGAGGAACGTGACAGAAAACTGACAACTAAGCCCCTTCAAACTAATGTGGAAAAAGAGCATGATACTGCAGTTCTGTTCTCATAGCAAAGGCCAGTTCAGGAAATAACTCTAGCAAAGACTCTCAAGCATCTCCAACTTTTTGTAAATCGTCTTTTTTGGTGGTTGTACCTACATGTTCTCAGCGTTTCCCATTGCTGTCAATTCTACAGGTTCAGGGTTACTTTCGTGGGGGGAGGCAGGAAGAAAGACTTTCAACTTTTTTGTTGTTTCTGTTTGTGTTAAATCCTTTATAATTTTTATTTCGGGCTTGTACGATAAATCCCAGAGCCTCGCATTTAAAAGCTTTGTGTCATTTTTATGAGCCTTTAATATTACGATTCTAAATGTCAGTCTGTTATTTGTGAGTAACTGAAGTTAATAATATCCTTGAACTGACCGGCACCATACTCACAGATAACCTAGACAGTATCAGCAACTGAAAGTGCTGTCCTATCTCACTTTAGTCTAGCCATTCTATTTCTGTTACTATCGGACTCCTCTCACTTTATCTGTACATTTACATGACTTTGAAGAGAAAGAGACACTTGCTAACTGCCATATTTACAGCCATAAGCTACTGAAGTGCATCTCTTACTCTATTGTGCGGAACCCAGATCTTCAGTCTGCAAAACAGTCATACATCCAGCAAGATAAATAGCTGTGGGGAAGTCAAAAAATGTGATATACCTCCAGTAACAAAATTACTAAGAGTATGCAATTGCACAGGGTATGAAAGTCTGCCAGATGCCTCTGGCAGAACACAGAAAGCCAATGCTTTGACATGAAGTACATTTCTACAGGAGTTAGAGCTATAATAAATAAAAATATTTTGAAATGCACAGAATATTCTGAAAAAAAAATCTGAAGGGACAGTCTGGACTTTAGTTACTAAAACCTACTTCTCACAATTTGGTATAAGATTTAAGAAACTGTAAATACTTTTTTTCCTGATGGGATGCAACTTAAATTTCAAGCTTTCTATCTAACAGTCAGGTATTCCTGCACAAGAAATCTAAGCTTATTAGTTCAGCACACACCACAAAACTTTTCTGCTTTCTGGAATAATGATCTTATAAAAGAGAAGTCTGAATTCAAAGTTGTGAAAGCTGCAGGGAGAATTTTTAGAAGAATTTTTAAACCCCAATTTTGTACTCCACAGCCAGGAACAGACAAGCAACACTGACAGACGCAGTACTTTTACAGCAGTCTAGGAAATAAAATGAGGAAACACATGCTAAAAAAGTTCTTTTTTAAGGGAAAGAAATTCTATTTGGGTAGACATTTTATATTTATAATTCCTAATATACAAAGAAAGTGGGTTTATTCCTTTCTATTTGGTAAAAACGGGATATGCTTGTATATTACATTAAACTACAAGGAGAGTCAAAGTTTCATAATGACTTGTATATAGGTTAGGCTATTAATTTCAAACACTACAGTTAAAACTTAACACTACACTTCCCTGATCATCTGATGTAGCTAAATCTCCCTGATCTGCACTTTTACTGGCAGACAACATCACAATACAAGAAACAAACAAGTCAAAGAATGTAATGAATGCCACAGAGAAGAAAGTGAGGTTACTTTTCCAATGGTTCAAAAACTTCCAAAAAACAAAAATCATTGTTTCATCCACCACATCAGACACTGAAAAGCATAGTTAAGCTCTACATCATTTACCCAATTCATTTTTTAACCTATGTATTCTGCAAGCAGATGAATCAAAATGTTGAGTTTTTTTCCTACCACTATATTGTTCGTAGATCACCCTATGGAAGTTCAGTTAGTAGTCTTAGCTGGAAGGTTTAGCTGTTTGGAGGGTAGCACATTCATGATCTATTTGATGTTTGTTCAGAGTATTTAAATTGCAGCTGACAAGACAAGATTACTTCACAGAAGTAGTCCCTTGAAAAAAAGATGGTAAGCAAGATAGCCTTTCATTTTTTGAAAAGAAACAAAAAGACAGCCAGCGATGTTTTTAGTGACTAGTGAGAGAACAGTATTAAAACATAGCGTTACCTTCATAAGCGTGATAGTTGTAGTAGGCAAAGTGATTCCTTCTCCCTGGGGTTAGAAACACATGCAGAGGACCCAGGTGAAGGCAGCACCAGCAGGACAGATACCATGCAGAACATGCGGAAGAGGGCAGGAAAAGAAAAGACAGGAAAGGGTGAAACTGTATCCAGACAACACTTGTTCAACTTGTAAGGATGCAGTGCATTTAACTCTTTCAACTTTAGAAACCGCATAGTACATAAAGACATCAATGCTACAAAGCTAGTGAATGGAACAATTTATATTATCGTTCAGAAAAGCAACAACAAACTGTTAGAAGAAAAACACGAACAATAGGTCATTCCACAGGCAATGTGCAAAGGGTTAGCACATGGCCTTGCCACCTGTGTCATTTCAGATTGTTTTTCCTTTTTTCAGTTAATGGACGTCTTGCTCCACTGCCCAGACACAGCACTTTAATACAAAGCAACCAGGCTCCATGAAGAGTAAGAGTTTAGAGAACAGCAAAAATAACAAACTGAAAGAACTATTTATAAACCCTCAGTCACATACAAATTTAACCTCAAGCTCTAAAACACAACGCAAAATATATTTGATACAGTCTGCGTGCTGCTGATTTCATCTGGCAGTTTTTAAGCTATTTAATTGTAATCAGAACAGCAAACAAAAGGTTGAATTCAAAGTTTCCAGTACCAATTTTCAACCTTGACTCCTGAAAGGTAAACAACCAGATTCTGAATCCTAAACCACTTGTTTGGAATCCTGAGAATATTCAAGTTACACTTAAGAAAAGTTATAAATAAATAAATAAATAAATAAATTATAAGAAGAGTTAAAGCCTATAGCTAAACCAAGACAGTAGAAATTGAGAATAAAAAAGCTGCATATGGTTTAAAAAAGTTTTGTTATAAACAAACATGTTCCCTCATAAAATTAACTGTAGATTACAAAGCAGCCTGAAGAGTTGCAATGAGGTCTAAAACATTAGCAAGGCTCCAGCCTTGCTAAGGAGCTGAAGAATCAATATAGGCTGAAAAATGATACATTTCCTAGTCTGCAAACAAGTTTGATTAAAAAAAAAAAAATGGTCCCTTATTGAATTTCCTGTAGTGTATTTCAGAGTGTAAGATAAAACAGACTCCCCCCTCCATAAAAGCCCTATTTACTACAAAGAATCTATCACAATCCCACTTTAAGTGTTTTGAAGTTTTGAATAAGGTATACACAAACAGTTTTTAAAGTACTCCTTCCCCAAGGTTCCAAGAATACTTAAGTATCTACACTTAGTTCAACAAATTAGGACTCTGTACACTTAGTCTTTCATACTAACTGGTGGATTACAGGACAACAATGAGAATAAGATTTCTTAGTGTGGTTTAAGATGTGTAAGACACATGAAAACATTCTATTTATTACGAAGTTTTAAATCCCCAAATTCAAAGTAAGTTGAGAAATGTGGGTTTTTTGATTTTGAAATACCTACCCTTTTAAACGCACTTGCAGTTATGCCGTTTCTCCAGTCATTTTTTTTTCTCCAAATATTTGCTACTAAAATATTGGTACTACAGCAATATGTAGCTCTACCTTCATTTATCTCAAATGCAAAATCTGACGCAAATGATCACCTGAGCCCACATTCACTTATGCTGCCTACGTTACTTTCTTCTGCTTTGAAATTAAAGTTTTTAGAAAATTTAAATGACTAATAGTATAATTTCAATTACTATGTAACCAGAACTCTTACCTGGGCTCAACTCTACCAGGTATGGTAGTTTCTCAGGAGGAAGGCAAGAGCCATAGCCAGACCCGTCAACTCTTTCCTTCCCCTTTAATGGCTTTCCATCAGTTATTTTCTTGGATTTCTTTGGGATATAATCAGCAGGCCGTCTTTTCAACTGAAAGACTAGTATTCCTAAAACACAATATTATAGGTCCTTTGAGTCTCACTACGAGTGAATAAGCACAAAAACACATCTATGAATTCATAATTATCCTACAGAATGGCTTTCTGCTTGCTAAGTTCCTACCAGTTATGTAGAATTTAAATGTTTTAATATCACACTTCTCTTCATCAGACAATTTAGAAACTTTAAGAGAAAATGTAAAATTCTTCTACTGTCTGAAGATATATTATAAACAGTACCAAACGAAACAGAAAAGAACTCTAGAAGCACCTAGTTTTAAAAGCGCCTGAAAACAAAACACTTCTGAATACATTTTTGATTCCCTACTTCAGAGGTCCATGCTGGTGGTTTACAATACTGAAGGCACAAAAATCTCTTAATGCTTTTTAGACATACCTTTATCACTAGGCCACTCCCTGAATATCTGAAGTGGACACTCATCATCATCAAGAATAGTCTCTTTAGCACCTTTATCATCAGAGTGCTGAGCACCAGGAGGAAGCATGACCTAGAAAGGAACAATTATCAGATTTCATAGAGTTCTTATTGGACAATTAGAACAGAAGATCTGGGAGTGTATCTTCCTTCTAATTTGTTTTTGTTTATAATAGGAGAAGATCTAGGAGTGTATCTTCCTTCTAATTTGTTTTTGTTTATAATAGGAGATAAAGCAAATGAATTAAGTAATTTGAAATGGATTTAAATATCCAAGGCTTTTTCTAATTCTCTCCCACGCCTCTTGTCAGAGTACATCACACTTCCCAGAAAAGACATATTAAAAAAAAAAAAAAAAAAAAAGAACACAAGTTACATTTAAGCTGGATGTGACCATTTTCTAGTAAAAAAAAGAAAATGATTCCAGTCTACCAAGAACCATCCCAAAACCAAAGGAACCCTGAAATTTCCTTTATTATGTCCTCTACAAACATTTCATTTTCACTTATTAACCATCTCCCACACCTATCCTGCAAAATCTCAATAAATTCAATATACTGAAAACAATCTTCAGTTTTTCTAAAGTCTTTCTGCTAAAGGACCATAAAGTATCTTCAGAAATGGCTTAGAAGAATGGCCATAAGCTGGCCAGGAGAGAATGTCTCATTCGTGGGATATTTCCTATATCCTTGTCTTACCCTACCAACTATCTATACAGAGGTGTATTTGACACCAATCAATGCTTCACGCTACTTTTCTTCAAGGGAGAACCTAAGTAGGGAACAGAAGCACAAGATCATTCTTACCTTTTATAACTAACATCTTACAAGTTAGAGGAAGGAAGGAACGTTAACTAACAAGTTCTGGCTCTTAAGCAGACATGGCCAGTTATTTCATTCCTATTTGCATTATTGCTCACCACAGAGATAAAACATAAAAACAGTAAGAGTCAGTATTACAATACATGACTGGCCTCTAAATAAAAGATGGGTCTCTCAAGACTGAATGAAAAAATACTCTAATTTGTGATCCTAACCATACTACTTAATTCACAAACAGCTCTATTTTAAACAAACTACTCAAAATTAGTTCAATCTCTGAACTATGACTTAAGTAATACCTTCTGAAGTTATCAAGCATCAGCTACCACATGCTACTGCACTGCAGCTCTCAAGAAGCCTTTAATTCCAGTTGTCACCTCCTTTCCACACCCGTTTCAGTATTAACTAAGTTCTCATAGATCTGCCTCAAACTTCCTTTCATCTTCTTCCAAGTAGGAAACAAGTACACTTAAGATCAAAAGTATTTTTTTGAGTCACCGACCTTTCCCTAGAACATTTTGTATGCAAAACCTGGCTAATCATAGGTCTAATTACATTATCTTTAATTAGATTTTCAGATAGACAAGATATTACAGAATAAAGGGAGAAAATAATAAAACTTAGATATCTAAGGGAAACAGAAACACACCTACATTCAAATCTTATCTTGCCAAACAACTCTTCTCTACTTCACATCCCAAATTTTAAAAACCATCAATTATACCTATACGGTAATTTTGATTAGTTAATTAAAATAACATTGTGTTGCAAGTCTTGTTCAATAAGCAGCTATTCCACAACTCCAAAGCCACAGGGATAAAGGTAACTAGTTTAAACATGAAAACTATAGGCTTATAGTATGATTACATAGAGGCTGACAAATTCTCAAAAAAAAAAACTGGCAAGAACACCAAAAAAATCCTCAAATATACTAAAATTAGAGGAAGGACAACAGCATTTTAAAAAGTCCTACAACTTGACCCGGATATAACTTCTGTCCTCTGGGACACTTGGTTGACGATCCATACTGACACTAAGCTTAGCTGAGAGCAGCAATGGCGAGTTAGACAAATTAAAGAATAGGGGTCAGAAATGGAATGATCTCCTGGTCCTCCTAGTTGGTTAATATTCCTCCTACCCCACAAAGAAGCATGGGGGGGGGGGGGAGAAGAAGGGAGAGAGGGCACCCGAAAAGAAGTTGGAGGAGAAAAGATCTGAGCTAGTTTATGGAAAAGACAGAAAAGAAGATAACCAAGGCTACACAGACTAGAAATCTTCCAACCATGTTGAAGCAATTTTATAAAACATCTCTACCTCAGTGTCTCCCACAAAACTGAAAATTCTGCATTTTAGAATAACTGGAAAACATAGGAACAGATTTATATTATCATCAGGTTTTGACTGTTACCTGACTTCAGAATTAGCAAACAAAATGATAAAAAGGAGAAAGCAAAAGCTCAAGGGTAGAGATTTACATTCCTACTGAAAAAAACAGAAAATGAAGAAAATGAAGTTAAATATCCTATAATGAATTCAAATCCATAGACTGCTAGAATCAGGCACGAACATTTGCCTGTTTTCTGCAATGAATTAGGAAATAGAGATGGGCAAAATCAGTTTAAGATCACAAGTCTTATAAACAGGTTGTCAGCTGACCACCTACAATCTAAAACAAATTGGTCACTACAGGTAACTAGAAATAGTATATTCTGCTTCTTCCCAAGGGCATTCATAAGTATATTCAAATATCATAAAGTCATCCTTCTATATTTCTTCATTCAAAATCCAACAAAATATGCAGAAAATAGGATGTAGGAAGTCTAAATGAAACCTACAGTAACTTAGATTTATCTTCCAAGACATTTGCTGTGATAAACCAGTAACAGATGATAATACTCAAGTCCTCTGGGTAAAGTTATAGTCAACTTTAGTAGGTCTATCCTTAGCAAAAGTTAACAAAAAAAATAAAGTTGTCATAGGTTTTCTATAAGCTCTTTTGCCAATTCACTTTTTTCTTTTTTTTAGAAATATCAGATTAGCCATTATCTACACACTTGTGTGCACTCTCATTAAACATATATAAGTTCATTCAAATAAATTATAGTTCCATACTCTTTAATGAGTATCATTAAAACAGCAGCAACATGATGAGTTTCATGCAATTTCCCTTAGAATTTGGAGCGCAGGCTCTGCTCATGCTCCTGAAAAAATAATGAAACTTTAAAAAAAAATTTTCATAAACCCTCTCCCACACCATCCCCGACTAATCATGACAAACTGTATATTTTGCTTGACAACAAAAAAAATATTTTTCCTCTTATTCTCATGTAAAAAATAAGAACATCTAAAACAAAGGTCTAATCAAGATTCTATTTTAAGAGTTAACTGGTTTACTACATGCCTCAAGTCTTATGCCCTAAATAAGTGAATATGCACAGGTAGCTTGGAAGACTGTCTAATTAATTTGACATCTTGAGAGATGTGCAGTGAACCTTATATTATGCAGGGAAACTCAAACCAAGCGAACTGAAACAACAAAAATGTATATCAGAACAAACTTGTATTTACTTGATTACATAGAAAAGCATTCTAGAACTGAACATAAAGGTACGGCATGACATACCACGAAACAGAATATGAAAGAAACAGGAAACTGCCATTTATAATAAAAGTTGTCAATGGAAAACTTTAAGAAAAATTCTTAAAATATTTGTCTTTCAAGTGAAACTTCTGAAGTGAGTGAACTTCTTTACAGGTACTTACGCAGCCCTATAAAGGTCTTGTCATATAATTTAAAATCCATTTTAACAGCTAACTAAATGTCAACCACTTAAGTCTTCTCCGAAGACATTTTGCCTGCTACCTGAAGAAATAAAACATTTTAAAAACCCCAACCAATAGTAAATCAAAGTTATATAGTAAATTGTTAATCTTTAAGTGTTTTAAATCTGACAGAAAGTAAAGAATAGTAACACATACAAGATCTAAGATCTGCCTTTCACAGTACACTGCAAAGTGTCAGAAGAACAAGGAAGAAACAGCCCTGCCAGCAGTAAAGCATAGCTATTTTTCATTAGTGAAGTTAGGAAAAAGAATGCATCATATTTATGCATTTAGCATCATATTTGAGAGCTTCCCAAGAAAGAAATAATACTGAAAAATATACTAAGCTTAATCTAGGATATTTATTTTTTTTCAAGCAAGGAAAGCAACTTCAGAAGATAATGGACAAAAATTAGCTTTTCAAATTAGAGGATTTTAAAAAACTATCAGTAAAAATTGAAGGATTTTCATATTTAAAATCCATATGTTGTGTCAGCAGAGGCACCGAGAGAGGCTTAATAGATTTCAGCCAGCTACAATGACTTTTAGAGAAAAAAAAAAAGGAAAGTCTTCTACACTTGAAGATATAGAACAGAAAAGGTTTGCTAGTAGGCAGTGAATATCACTCTCGTATTTAACATCATTAAACATGCAACAAATTTACCATACCAAGATGATGCATTGCTCAGAAACAGCAAAGTACTTTCCTGAAGAAATGTTTTCCATAAAACTAATATAAAGCAATTTTATTCATAGCAGACTTCGTTAATCTTTCTGAAGATCAATGTAACATCCTTAGACTATTTTCTATGTTAAACATTCCCAGAAAAGTCAAGAGAACAGAGAAAGGTGGTCTGTGTCACCTACAACAGTGACTTGCGACAGTTTCCCTGGTGCATAAGTGAGAGATCAGTTCAACGAATTCCCATAAATACTTCATAATGCATCATAACAACGTCTAAATCTGAACTAAATAGACCACTGCAAAGTTATCTTCCAAATTCTGAAGAAGGCTGCAGTGTCTGTGCTATAACCCCCAATTCTCTCAGAACAGCACAAAAATTCGTACAGCAGACCAGCAGTGCATTTAATAACAGCTACATGAGAATTGTAACTTTCATTTATAAACTATGAACAACATGACCTTGGCATAACTGCACATCATAACTGAGAATTAACTTTTAATATGATGTGTCAAAAATCAAAGTCCAACTACTAATTACAAAATTACTTCCCTCGATAATAAAAAGCTATTTAAAATTTTATTAAAATTAACTTAAAATTAACTTTCACAGTTGGGTCACAATCATGGGTTAAGAAGCAGACAAAATACCCAGTACTTCATTAAAAATGCACCCAGAATTACAACAAACTGTTGAAACAATGGGAACTAGAATTAGTTCACTGTTATGGAAGTATAAAATCACTACCACAGTTTTCTTATTAGTAATTAAAACAATTACTTTACAACTGCTAATCACGTCAATTCCAAGCTAATTATATCACTAGAGGCTTTAAGCACAGTGCAAGTAGACACAGAGGTTACCCAAAAGTATTGTATTAAAAATAATAAAAGGGGAAAAAAAAAAAGAAAAAGAAAGTAACTTAAAAAAATCCTTTAAACAACTTAAAGAATGCATGAAATAGCAAATATGAAGCTTCCATAATGTTTTCCAGTGTCATTTCAAGCACAGGGTGTGTGTGGGGGGGAAATGTAGAGGAAGATTTTGCCCCCCAGAGAAAGAAGGGCATGACACAACAGGACACAAACACTCTTTTCCTTCTTTTCATCATCTAAACTAGCAGTAAAATCAAGTTTATTGGAAACTTAATAGCCCAAAATATAATAAAAGATTGGACTCAAACAAGGGTCAAGTGTTTTCAAATCCAACCAACCTTCCTTTCTCATATGATGATGCACATAGAAGAAGTTTACACTTTTTAATCAATATTGTCCATGGGCCTTTTTAGTAAATCCATATCTCTTTAAGAAACACTGATTTTATTTAATTCATTTAGACCTCCAAAAAGAACTGAATTCCAAAAGTAAGTTTAAGTTTCAGTTAAACATTTAAATTTCACTGATTGCAAGCAACCACTGAAAGGCATAAGGCAGTAACACATAATGTACTTTTTATAATGGAGTCTGGACTAGCACTTTTGCCTCCAGGCAGCCTCATTTAGTTCAAGGGAATAGCTTATGCACAAACTAAGCACAAACTCAGGCTTCTGCAGGATTAACTATTTGTTTATACATCTGCAAAGTGTAAGCACTTGGCAGCATAAAAGCACAGCACCAAACACAGAAATATGCTCCTTTCATTATAAATGGCTATCTATGCAACAAATAAAAATTTACTGAAGTTGTTAAATTAAAAATGTAAGTCCTGGAACTATCAGAGTTTTTTCCATTTCATTTTAAGTTGCTGCAAGGAACAGAATTAAAGATGAAGTACGAGAAGTATTGTGACTTAGTAGCTTCACTTACACGAGCAATACAATAATCCTTGGGATTTTCCTTCTCCAGACCATATTTCTCCAGTGCTTCAATAACTGCAAAGTCTGCAGTATCTGTAGTGGACAGCAGGATTGTCTTGTATGGAATATTTGGTTTTAAACTATCCGCATAAATTCTCAGTGTCCCACCTTGAAAATAAAATTTAATTAACACTGCTATCAGAGTATCAAAAGAGGGACAGACATGCAAACATTTCTTATTTTCTGTTAGAAATACAGTAAGGAACACCTTAAGAAATCATTTAATTCAATCTTTAACACAAGACCAATCATATAATCCCTGAATTACTCATCTAGGTCCCTGGTAAAAACCTCTAGTAATGCTTTCCCAAGTTTTCTAGGCAAGTTGATTTCTCCAGTGCTTCACTGTCTTCACCATTCTTAATCCTCCCTGAAGTCAAAATGAAACAGTGATAACAAATGGATAAAGAATAGACCTTTCTCATCTTCTTAAAAGCAAACTTGTGCTGCTCTTCCAGCTTCTCTTCAAAAAGCCTGTTTAGGATTTCCCTCACATGTCACATTTTCTACACCTTTACTCATTCTTCACTATTCTTCCACAGATGCTCAACCTTCTTGGTACTCAGAACCCAATACTAAACACAATATATGCTTCGGATTTTATCAGTACTGATAAAAATAGAAAATTGGTTCATTTGTCTTATATTTAATGCTAATGTTCATACAATCACTGAGATCTTTATCCCTACCTCCAACTTGAAATGCTTGCTTATTTTGTGATCCACAAAATCTACTAGATGACTCTGCAGATCTGAACAACTCCTGCCCAGCTGTGTTTGAGCTACTGATTATATTCTCACATGCAGATCCTTCAGTTGTTCTGAGTAAAAATGATTCACAGTTATTTCAGAAGACTTGTCCAACATGTCAGTATTCTGAAATTTAATTCTGTTCTTCATTTTTGTCCAGTTTAACACTGAGAGCAAGATCAATACACATACACTCTCTCATCACTAAGTCCATCGCTGAAAGCTTTGACTACCAATAGTGCCAGGACAAACTCCTATAGAATCTCACCTCTACAAACTCTTCAATCAATTACACCATGAACAACTGCTTCTTTCTCCAACCTTTTTTTTTTTTTTTTTTTAAAACGTTTTATGTCTATGTTAACTCAAATTTACAGTTGTTGGCCTTAAGAATACCCTCTCGGTAACTACATTAACATCAGCTTAACCAAAAGTAATCTAAGTACCTGAGTCTGGTCTGCCGTCAGAGCTGCGAAATTCCTGCATTCTCTTCTCTAGCTTTTGTTGTCGCCGCCGTTTCATAACCACTTCAGGATTGGATATTGTGCGAGTGAAGCTCGTCTCAGGCATATCTTTGTAAACCTCAGCTGCAAGGCGAGAATTCTCACTGCCAAGTTAGTTTAACAAACAAAGAAAAGAAACAAAGGAAAAAACTGTCATTAATAGCCCACATTTCACATATCCTCATAAGAGATCAATAGCAATGAGGATCTATACACACAGAAGACCACCTAAGTAACTGCAAGGGATCTTCTCTTGTGAAATGTATTTTTGCTAGGATTAACATTGTTCATGTTAATCCTTGCCCACCCAAACCAATTTAAGTATTGACGCTCACTAGTTTTCAAGAAAGAAAAAAATGCGTTTTTTATCTCTTATAAAAAATTGAGGCATTACAGAAACTTTACATGACACCTTTAACTTTATTCTGAAGATCATCTGGAAGCAAAATCAGCATGTGCTTGCAACTCACACTTTTTATTTGCTACTTAAGCATAATTCTACTTTAATTAAAAAAAATAAGATCAAGCTAAGCAACCGCAAAGAATGCTAGAAAGATCACCCTCTGAAGAACACTGCAGAAATGTACCTACAGAGTAGAATTAGACATATGAAAAACAAACGTGATCTCAAAAAAATTAACCTGACCAAGTAAAACCTCTACTACATGTCAACTGCTCAACCAATTTCTTTCAGCACTAGGATTCTTTTATCAATTAGTACCTTTTCACCATTCATTTGCTTCTTGGATATGTTAAAACACAACCATCAATGACATTTTTTCTGGTGTATACCATAGGAAACCTAGAGAATTTGGTACTGAGACAAAGTTTAATGCGATGGAGACCTTTTTTTTCAGCTTTCTAATTCTACAGATGTTCATTCATGCCTGATTCTTATGCCCTGGTTTTCCCTAAAAGGATTAATGTACAACCTATCCTGTCCCAATGAACTAAGATCAGAATATCTGGAAGCAAGAACTGGAGACTCTAGAAAACAGACTAGTGAGATATGTTTCCCAGAAACACAAACCCAGTTAGGTGATAAATCAAATGCAACCACCTGCATATACTACTTTTTCTGGCAAAAGACCCAGCAATCAAACAGAAGGAAAAGAATAAAGCTACTCTAGAGAAAATGCTCAAAGACAGCAATAGTTACAAGAGCTTATGTCATCGAGCATGTGTAGATTTTTGTACAAGGCTAAAAGAAACTTATTTTATGGTGTAAAAACAAGAACTCTGTTGCAAGATATACATGCAAGTCACAAAATTTTCCTTCAAATATTTTGGTCTAAGAAGCATGGTCTTTTGGTCTAAGATCGCACATATGTCAATTACTTCTGAAACAGAAGCAACTGCTTATTACATAAAGAAGAATTCTTTAAAGATGTAGGTTGTATGAACTGATCAAGTTTAATACACTTACATATCATCCCCATGAAGAAGTCTGTCATCTTTATCTGATGCTTGTCGCAATGCCTCTTTCTCACGCCTTTTTTTTTCCTTTTTTTCTTTTTTTGAGAGAGTCCGTTTGAAATTCTGGATAACTCCCTCTTTTTCTTGTTTTTCAGGGCCATTACTCTGAGCCTTCTGAAATAAATCGGTTTAAAACAGCTTCCATCACTTCCGATCCACTAAAAAGTTATTATCAATTTTAATTTGCCAGGTAACTCTGTTTAAGACATAGTATCACTAAGATGAAAACACATTCAAGAATTCCAAAGTAGATATGAACTGAGTATCGTATACTCCAGAAGCGTACTCATGGAAGTCAAGAAACTGCTGAATTATACATGAATAACTGCAGCATATACCATCTATTTGACTTCAAAGATTTACTGAAGGCTACAAAACCAATGTTTGCCTCCCAGTAAAAAATACTTCACAAAATAACACTGCACTACTCCCCACTCACCCCCCACCCAAGACATTGTGTTGAATTGTCAGACCAGAATAAACTGGAGGAGAAAATACATTATATAGGACAATTCCCCTATGGTTTATTTTTCTGAGTTGTCCTACAGTGTTCTCACTCTTCTCCAATTCCAGCTCCTTGCATACGCAAGATCCCTGCAATCCTAGGCTTGCTTGTCTTTTGCAGAGAGAATAGCAAAAGATAAGAAAGACGACAGTTTTTTTTTGCTTTTATCAGGAAAGGAAGAACACAGAAAAGGAGGATTGAAGTTTACTGCAGTCAATGAATAGGAATAGCAAGTCTGGTAGATATAGTGCAAGGCATCGTTAATTTTTTTCTCTCCGCTTTTAATGTGGATGCATCCTGTACTCAAAAGGGTACTGCAAGCCTAAGTGTAGCTCATGCACATATATCCTAAACACCTACAAAAGTAACAAGCTCTAATTCCAAGGGCAGAAGAAATTCAGTGCTAACCCCAAGATAAAAAACTTGTCTGAAAATAGCACACAAACAACCTATTTTCCATAGCTATAAAATCCAGGTTACATATAACATACAATTTTGTTTGCCTGATGTTCCCATCTCCCTCATTTTGCAGCAGGAAGAAAAAAAATTCCCCCAGAGAAAAAGGTATTTGTGAGCTCTGCTAAGAAACACAATGTTACCTAGGGAGGTGATGAGTTTTAGTTATTAAGTTCCCTCTGGTATTACCCTTTAAAAGTTCTGCATTTTCCATTGTAGACAGCATCTACACATGACAATGACATGACAAAGACAACGATGTCTCTGAAGTTGCATTTTATTTAATGTGAACTTATAGGCATTTTTCATGATATACTATCAGACAATATTTTTACTTCAGCTTATTAGAGTAAATTAAGCTCTAAGTTTTCTCTTACATGCTACAATACTAGCCAGCAACATGGATCAAAGCATCACAAGTTATCTGAAAGATGGAAGTGTTGTGTTCTGCAGATGCATTTTACCTTGCTCCAGATATCCAAGATCATCATGAGCAGTTGTTTTTAGGAATTAGAACAGTGGAAATAAAACTTTACAATATGAGCAAGTTCCACAGATTTCAGAACAGCAGTGTTCCTTCTTACAGTCTCACCTTTGGAGGAAGAGTATCATTTTCATTTTTCAGAACAAATCTTCCCTCTCGATCATCTTTGTTCCAGTTTAACTGTACAACAAGAGGCTTCTCATCAACATCTAATCTTCTTTCTTCTTCAAAACAGAAAAAAGAAAAATCAGTAACACTTATTTGGCACCTCAAGAGCAAACGAGCAAACAATGGCAAAGAGATTTAAAAACAAGTTATGCTTTTAAGGAAAAAAAAAAAAAAAGAAGTTGATTCAGACAATCACAGTTGATTCTTCCTTGCAAACTCCCTCTATCTGCATAAGCTAAAAGGTTCATTGAAAGTAGCTTTGGGTATCTTCTTTCTCATAGCCAAAGATTATCATTCAAGAGCATTAGATTATCACTCAGGAGTACTAGTTTATAGCTACAATTAAAATGCTTTAAACTTTACCATCTAAAGAGACTTCCAAATATTCACCTTTCCAATTTTAAATTTAACCAGTTTGGCTTCTACATAAAAAAATGGGGAGTTTTTGCAGTCTTTCTAGAATATAAGTCAGATTATAAAATAAATTGAAAAATTACACACATGAAATTATGAATTGCCAGATGAAATTTCATTTAGTGTTCTATCTCTCTTAAGTATTTGAAAAAAAAATCTGAAAGGGTGATTAAAAAAAATTGAACACATTTTGCCAGTTGATCTCCCTTCTGGAATACAGGAGACAGCATCTACACATGACAATGACATGACAAAGACAACGATGTCTCTGAAGTTGCATTTTATTTAATGTGAAACACTCATACACTGCCAGAGGTGCCTTATGAACTGTATTTTTACACAATCAATCAGGAACTTGCCCCACAGAAGAAACTATTTAATTTTGAGCCTAGGCATAGTACTAAAGATTTTTTCTAAAAAAATTTCGAAGCAGCAAAATATCATATACTATTCATTGTTTAAACTGGTGATGATGTATGCTCTTTTTTCTTATAATTAACATCAAGTCATCATCAGTAGCTTGTAAAAAGCATCATACATCCTAAGAAATTCCCATTTCCTATCTCAAGTCAAAGTAGTTTCAGTTGTTCAAAAGCAGACTTTAAGGTAGTTAAACCAGCTGCACGAAAGCTTTCAAAATCCAAAATACAAGAATCACTGCAAAAAGCCAGTTTCTCCCATTCATCCCCTGTCCATACACCACCTACTCCCACCTGACGCTTTCTATATGGTAAGGAGAGAAAAAGCACATGCAAGCAACAAAAGTTTATTTAGAAATCCAAGTTCTTCTTAAATAACACTAAAGGTGGCTTCAGACAACCATACACTGAACTCCCCTCAATTTAGCAATAAAGAAATGTCCCATAAGGCTATTTATCAAAGGCTTGGAGCATCAAGAACAAAACTGAGGATGTATTCTTAAGTGCTCCAAATTAACACTTCTGTTCTCTCATGAATTTTTTCTACTAGTGTTAAAAGTAGCAACTCTCTCACAAATGTCAAGAAGCACAAGATGTCAAGCGTAACATTTAATATATCATATCATCACCAAATCTTACATAAACTATAGGTCTGATATATGTACTTATATTTGAAATACCACTTCTCCACATCCCCATTAAAAGCAATGTTCTTAAGAGCAAAAAATACAAAGCCTCTTACGTGGCTCAGAAGCTGAGAGGAAAGCTTACAACACTTTATTTGGGGACAGGTGGGAAGGTGATGTGGACACAGTAAAGGTTTAGTGAATAAATACTAACCTCCACTGACATGCACCTCATAAAGCGAGTATTTAGGAGATGACAACATTCGCATGTCCGGTCGAAACTTCTCTGCAAGAGTTTCTATGACATCTTGAGTTGTGGCAGTACTAGACACACGAATACATTTTGTTGCAAAGTTTCCAGCTGCTTTATCTTGAAAGTAAAACCTCATTACTCCATGAAACTCCAGATCCTACAAAGAAATGAAGATACAAACCTGACTGCTGGTTAACAGTTCTAAGGTTCAGAATTCTTTTTAATATAAGTTTAATTGCAGCACAACTAATATGGCCTGTTTTTCAGCCAGAAACACAGACTAACCTCAATGCATTTTGTTATCCAGAGCAAACAATAACACAGAATAAATATATTTGTGGAACAGCAACCTGTCTCAAAGAGATCAATCTTCTATCACGGTAGTCCTGAGCATGATCTTTTCTCTCCTCTTTTCCCCACAGTGTGCTACTACACTCTCTTATGTTGGCATCTGTTTCTCCCAGAAATAGCCTGTTCAGGAAGGTAAATTACCTAATCTTTTACTTTATATTTTTAGGTTAGGCTTCAGGTTAGATCTTAAGGCACTCTGAGACACTAGCGAAGCTCCAATTCCAACATAAGGCAAAAGGAAGGGAAGAAAGAGAAGGAAGATACATGGGAACCCTAGGCTTTGTGGCTACACTGCACCTGCAACACTGACCTGCTCAAACTCTCATAGAGCCACATCCTCAGACACATTTCTTAATCATCACAGTCATATCCTACATTCCAGTCTACCAAACTCCTTGTTCTTACAGCTCTCTTACTGATCTAAACATTGACTCCAAGTACAAATTCTAGTTCTGCAGCAGTCTCAGCCTGGCCTACTCTTGCCCTCTGCATGACTTCCAGCATTCATGAGGCCCTGCACTGAAATTAATCAAGGAAATTCAACCATCCTGTTATCTATATAACTATTTACATAGCAAATATATTCAAGTTTAATCGACAGTTTAATCATCATTGCTCATGTTTTTACTTTCCAGAGGCTTTGCAAAAAATATCCTTTGGTGTCAGATGCAATAGTAGGTTTCACACTAAGAGCAGTCCTCTCCAGTACTGATCTGATCGCACAAAGACATTACAAGGTTGTCTTTGAACAGCAAACAACTGAGATATTTATTGAAGTTAATCTACCATTCAGAAGATCCCAGCAAAAAAGAAAAAAAAAAGAAGAAAAAAAAAGTGTTACAAGCTACACTGTAAGGCAAAAGTATGTCATCACTATATATATATATATATATATATATATATATATATATATATATATATATATATATATATAAATCCTACAATTATAAACATTATTCTTCTCAGGACACTCTCAATTCCCAACTCTGTGCCAGTACTCCTCCCAGTCATTAAGAAACAAGGTAAGACTCTTGCTGTCACTTCTCGGTGGCACGACATACACATATTTACATTATGCCATAGGTATAACTCCCATTTTTTTAAAAAAGACAGTTGCATTTTTGTATCTGCATATACTAGTTGTATTTTTGTATCTGTACTACATTATTCAAAGTCAAGATACGCTGCAGTATTAACAGCTGCAGCAAAATCTGGAGAAATAAACCTGGCAGGTAACCATTTTAGAGTACTGAACTGTTTCTAGAACAAAAATAAGGCATAATACATAAGAAAAATGGTACACCATAAGAAGACAGGTGGAGAAAGAGACATTAAGAATGAGTAACCATATATATATACAGAAAATAAAGTATCTTCCTGAAGTATAATTCCAGTCTAAAATAAATAAAGAAAATACAACCACAGAAACTGAAAAAACTTTGTGTGAATTTTTTTTGTTGCTATATACACTGGCTAGTCCCAATCTTACTAGTGAAAGTCAGACAACTCAAAACAACATTCATATATCAAGATTCTCCTTAAAAATGCTTCTGAACTAGCTAGTATATAGGAATGAGAAGGTAAGATACTTTTCTTAAGAAGTTTAATAGCATCCATAACTCAAACTAATCAAAAAGTTTGAGTCGAGAGAGGGACCATCAACTAATCCTAAGAATATACATAGTGGCCAGACCAAGGGTCTATCTACCTCAATATCCCATCTCCAAAAGCAGTCAAAATCCATGAAACACTTAAAGAGTGGGGCAGTGCGTACAACACACTCACTCTCTCACTTACCTATCCCTCCACCCAAATACTTTACAAACTTTCAACCATTTGTGGTTCCAAGACTTCTTCGTTCAAAATCCTTTCTATTTAATAGCTATCAGTGAATTTTTCTTCAACTATTTTGTCCTTTTTTTGAGCCCATGTTAACTTTTACTATCCACAGGGTATTTCCTATGGCAAGGAACTGTGAAAGGAAATATCTTTTATTTGTTTTGAACTTGCTACCTTTGATTGATGCTATTCTTTGTAAGAGATCAGGAACAACCATTTCTTGTACTCTTCTTCCAGGCCACTTAGGATTTCACAGGCTTTTTTTTCATCCAGTCATTTTTTTCAAGTTGATACATCCTACCCTAAACTTTTTATGGGAGGAAGCTATTCCATACCTTGAGTAGGTCTGTCATCTGTGTCTCAGCCTTTCACAGCTCTACTGTATCTTTGAGATGGAAGGACTGCACATGACAGTCACAGGCAGATGCACCATGGACCTACACAATGGCATAAATATTTTGTTTTGCTCTCTGCTATTTTCCCAAATATGTACGGAATTAACTTCTGTGAGCATAAATTGCTGTTTCCACAGAACTATCTACTGAAATATGACGCTGTTGTTCTTGCTCACAAAGAATTACAGATTCCATATGCATTACTTTACATTTATCTACACTAACTTACCTGTCGCTTTCTCATACACTATGACATTAGGATTTCTTCTCTATTAAAAACTGGCTCTCATCTTTTCTACCTTGAATATTTTTATTGTATGCTTTTACTACCACTCACTTCTTAAAAAAAAATCCTCTTCATTTCTTATCTCTCAGCTGATTATGTGGCACTTCTTTTCACAAAGCTCTGCTGACCCTTCCACAATCTTACAGTTATCCATGCGTCCACTAATTCTGTAAGTTATTATAGATCCTAATCAGCACAGACATCATTCTTAGTTGAAGTCCTTTTAAATACCGGGCTCACACTACATTTCTACCTATGCACCGGAAGATAGTTAGTTAAAGAGAGTCATTACATACCAGCTGGTAAAGTAATTTCATCCCTCACTTTAAAAGAGTTCTTTGATGAACACTGTCTAGTTCTAGCAATTTGCTTTCACGTTGTCCATTTGTTCGATAAATGATTCACAAACACTGATTTGAATTTCTGTGATGAGTTACCTATAAAAAGATTCTTGGCATGGCCACTTTTCCAAGCTCTTCAACAATTAACACAAAGCAAAACAATTCAGCTAGTTTTTCTGCTATGGTCTTATCTCCTGACGCTCTCATCACTGACCTTAGGCTAACATCAACTGAAAAAGAACACTAAAAAAGCAGGAAATGAAGTTCAATACATAACATTAAGAGCCATACAAATCAAAACTGAAAAAAGTGACATAAGTTTAGCTTTCAAATTCTTATTATCTGAAGTTTTCCATGAAGCTTCAGCAAGGTGATTGCTGCTTATCAACATGGTTTCTTTGTTCTTTAATTCCAGATCCCAGCTGCACCAATAATAATTAAGATAGCCACTCATTCAAAGCTGTGCTATCCAGAAGTGCAGATAAATAAATAAAATAAAATGGCACAGGAGAGTAGCTCAAGCCTAGGTCCATGACTACTAAGGCTAGTTTCAGAACACACTAGAAGTGTTAAGAGTAATGGAAGACAGTTATTATTACACAGCCTGGTTGTTTGTAAATTCCCACAGAAAAAAAAAAAAAAAAAAAAAAAAAAAAAAAAACAGCTTTTTTTTTTCTTCCAACTGTCCCATTCTTTTTACAGAAGGAGAATAGATTCAAGAACGAAAATGAAAAACAAGTAGTAGAAAACAAAGATAAAAGAATTGTACTCTAGAAGAGAGGTTTGGAAAAAGTCTTCAGTGTGACACAATGGGATTTGTAGCAGGAAAACCAGGACTTCCTGAAGAATGAAACACAGAAGCTCCTGCAAACAAAACAGTAATATTCAGGAGCAGTAAGCCACAACAATACTTACATATGACTAAGGAAATCCCTCCATTAAAGTGCCAGAGAAGGGAATGAGAGAACATTATTCCCATCTCCCAACGTGCAGAACGTAGCAACAAATGAGGGCTAGATCACTATTCCCACAAGCCAAGCAAAGAATACAGGTAGGTCTTTAAAATACTCTCCAACAGACACAATCACAAAGCAATACGTATTTAAGCCTAGGTAAATTACACACTATGCATTTTGTCAACTATTTAATTTTTCTAGTAATAGAAAAAATGCAAGTTTCCCTTCAGAAATCCTCATTGGTAACCCTTCCAAAAGCATAGCTCTGAGCTATGCTGGTATCACTGTGTGCCTTACAAATGGCATTCTGTACGGCTAGGTCTACAGAACATCAAAACACAGCATTAAAAGTGTCATGTCTTTCTCCCTGCCCCATTCAAATTCTGCGGGCAAAAATCTATATAGAACTAACTCCTAGCTAAGCTGTGTTATTCAAATTAATGTACCTGTTGCTCAAGAGTTTTGCTAATAGAATATAAATCATAATAAAACTAATTCACAGATAACAATTAGAATTAAAGTAAATACAAGTTACTTCCAAATGAATTCAGGTCACAATATTAATATCAAAGGTCACTTTAACACTATATTATCACTGGAGGATACTTTGAAATATTCACAGGATGTCTTGCCACCTAACCTCTATTAACTCTATAAAGTCAAATGGAATCGATTCCTTCCCCTCTCCAAGACCAATAAATATCCAAAAAAGCCAAAAAAAATCCTGTAAGATTTTAAAAACAAGTATATGAAGTCACTAAAGAAGCAAGTATTTAAATTACATGAGGGTCTGTAGGTTTCCAGCCCGCATTTCCAGCGGTTATACCAACTTTAAACTGAAGGACAAGCATTTTTTTTTAAATATATAGTGTCTACATACAACTATTAAAAAGCAATTCCATATAATCTCAAAAAAATGTATGTTAACTGTTATAACGTGTTTTCCATTTAAGGGATGAAGTAGAATACCTTCAAAAAAAGTGTAACTTCATGACTGATGACAGCAACACCTCAAACGGTTCCAAGAGGAAAGAGGAAGAGTCACACAGATGAAAATACAGCCTGTATAAAAAAAAATATTTTCTTTTTCATCTGCTTTATTTCCTCTTTTGCATCTTTAACATCTGATTCAACAAAGATACTGCACTGCAGAATGACTCCACTTTTCCACAACTGCACTTAGCACATTTGAATGTTCATAAAAACAGGATCAACACCAGAGCTCTCTCTCTATCAGAGAGGTAGTATCAATGGCCCACAACACAAGAAGTATAACTAAATAAGGAAAGTTGTTTCTTCATTTTTCCTGAAGAAAACTACATCTTAGGAACCCATCCCACTATAAAATAAGAAGAAAACTCAAGATCAGTAAGGTCTCATGGAACCAAAAGGTTCTGCATACATTTTTAAAACAAATCTAATGCGAGTAAATCAACGCAAATCCCAGTATAGTGTATGACAAATGCTACATAACTAAAATCTTAAAACAAAGGTCAAAATTCATTCCTGTAAATGTAACTAAAATATACTCTGAAAAAAGAATTTACTTTCATAAATGCAGCTAAAATGCTCATGTAAAGCTTGAATTATCACTGATGTAGATATTCTGTTGTATATCTTGAATGCATTGTCTTTATTTCCTATTAGCAAGCTTCCCACAGAACAACAATTATTATAACAACTATGGGGATAAAACAAAACTTAACTGTCCACTAGAATAATCAACTCTGCAGTTACACCTCATATTTCAACTCAGAATGAAAGAAAAAAAAGTAAGAAAACATGCTTCATTAAAACAACAATAAAAAAAACCTGTAGGACAGACCCATCCACATTAAGGAAGTCAACCAAAATATTTCCAACTACTTCAAAACAAAATTAATTTCAGAATGGTATTCTGGCAAAGCTACTAGATTCGGAATGCAGTAATCAGCCATAATTTATTTTGAAAGCATTAAATTTTCATGAACTTCCACAAAAGACATTGTCATACAAGTGGCAAAAAGTATCTTCAGGTAAGATTTACAACTTCAGAAGTAGCAACCATTAAAAAAAAGTAAAAACTTGCTGAAGTGCTTCCTGAAAGCCTAACACGCTTACTTCTCCAATTTTCAAACCTATAGTAAAAGATCTGCAGGTGGCAGGCAGTTGCTGTGTGTTGCAAGAACTGTTTAAGATTTTGTAGGATATTTTCTATTAAATTGTACTGTACAGCATCATTTAATCTTTCATAACTAACCCAAAGCAAATGCAGGGTGCTCTTACAAAATGAAGTCTAGTACTGTCTACTTGAAAATATCTTTGTTCTAGTGTTTTTCATAATGAGTACCAAAAATAGTTCTGGAACTATTTAACCTTCAATCATTCATTAAACTAGACTGTTTGAATAAAAAATACAACAAATAAAGCTACATGAGGTTTTCCTGGATTAAATTATATCTGTTTTTAAACTGTATTGATACTTGTGCAGCAGACATTCAGTGAACCTCCCAGTCCCTTAATACTGAAAATCTAATAGTAACTGTAAACAGACAGATACTTGGAAAACATAACCACAATGTAAGAAGCTTTTATTATTTGGAAAGCTGTTTGAAGGACATGATAAGACAGAAAAAAAGGAAAATTAATTTAGGTATATGAATTTGGACTACCAAAACACTCCAAAACAAAGGCTCCAACAATAGAAGAGAGATACAGACAGAATTTAAGCATTAGAAACGAGACAACAAGTTAGTTCAAAACAAAGCTTAATCAATCATGACTGTTAAATATTTAAGAGTAAGTGCAGAAATAGGAAATAGTAATAGGTCTCTAGGATCCATTGTTTACCTTCCAGATGCATGTCTGCAACCTGTCACTGTTGAGGAACTAAGAACAGAATGCATATAAGTAACTCCAAAAAATCTATAGAAGAAAAACTAGAAGTACAGACAACTCACTATGGTACTTTTCAAATACATCCTCAAAATAATAAATCAAGAGTTCTCTCTGTTATATATCACATTAAAGATTGTTACTTTTATATAGACTGATTTGGGGGAAGATGAACATGTTATTACATCTGCCTCAAACCAAATTACAATAGGAAAATTACAGTGGGGAAAATGACAGTTCTGGCACTAAAAATCTAATTTTTTATTGACATTACTACTTGCCAACAACCTGCAGAGCTGCAACCCCAGTATTTAAAAGTCTTCATTCATCAATCAGACAACAAAAAAGACTGCCTACAACACATTTTAATAATAAAAGCATAGGTACAATTGCAATTGTACAGCAATATGAATTAGGTTAACTAATCCAGAAAGGATTTTTTTTTTTCCTCCAGTCAAGGCAGTTTCCTGCTCAACCTCCCTATACAGCTAGGGAACTGTTAGTGCTAGAGCTTGTGTGAAATGATCTTTCTCATGGCAGCTTATATTAACTTGAAGTAATCATGGAACAGCAACCTCAGCCAAGCTAGACACTTTATTCCCACCCTTGCACTAGCACATACCTGACCCTGCAGAGAGATTTTACAGCATTATAAGCCAGCAGGTACTTTTTAGTTTCAGGATATGCTGGTTTGGCATGCCCTACAGTCCCCACGCAGGTCAGGCAAGCATCAGACCACAGAAGGGAGTGGGGATGTAGCAGCCAGCTATCTGCCCTCATCTGACCACTAGCCATTTCACACCTGCTCAACAACATGGTGTCATCATCATTAGAGCACCTGGTTAACTTGACAGCACACGGGCAACAACTAATTGTATTTCTGTTTTCTGATGCAGTGTTTATATATTTCTGAAAGCAGAGCTAGGACTATTACAGCATAGTAATAACTTGTTTCTACTTACAGTGGTAACCCTTCTTTCAAGTAGTATTTTTAATCCAGAGGCTAGAGATTTTCAAAGGAACATTTTGAATGCTGTGCATAAGAAGCAAAGATTTGAATGGTGATTTTTACTGCAAGAAGTAGTTCTACAAATTCTGCTCATCTACGCAATGGTATATGTGCCAAAAAAAAAAAATATTTTGAGCTTCCCAATATTGATACAGGTAAAAATCTGTCCTGGCAGAGACTGACAGTCCTGATGAACTGCGTGGAAGTTTTGGCCTGCTGTAGAAACAGTAGCACCCTCTCAAATATTTTAAAGATTAATTCAGCAAACACATGAAATTCAGAAAAATAAACTGTTTTTAAAAATTCACAAAGTCAGAATGCATTAGTTGTAAGGGCTTTCCAGAACAGGAACACTGCAAAAGTTGCTGTACTGGACTTATGCTGTAATCTTCTAGAATTTGGACAGATCAAACTGTTTTCTGTAGTAATTATACTTTACTAGATAAAATTATCATTGAATCCCAAAATAATGGACAAGAAAATTAGTTTTTAGATTATTCAGTGAAACAGGTAAAAACTGACAACAGAATTATCACAGGAAGCAATAGCTGTGGCTAACAGAAATGCCAGTCTAACACAAAAAGCCACATTATTGTAACATGGGCATTCCCACCAGCAATCAAACTCATGAAGCCTAGTTTCTTGTGGCTGTCCTTCCTACATTTCCTACATAGTTTTGTCATAGGTGGCACAGATCAGATTATTCGTAACAGTTTCCTCCTGTGTGGACTCTCTAGTATCTAGAAGTCGAGCATAGACCATGGACTCTCTCTTCACAGGGAAAACTAAATGAGATGTCTCAGTCTCTGTTTGACCACCAACTCTGGCAATTTAACACCTCTGAAATAGGTTCAATCTAACAACCAAGGGATCAATTTGCAACTAAATTTGACAAACAGGTATCCAGAGGAAGCTGACACCAACCCACACACAGCAGTTCAGAAGCTACTCTAATTTCAACCACCTGACACAACATATGTGTAAAAATATATATATTATTCTATGCATATTATATACAGATTATTATATATTTTTAATTTACTCTCAGTAGGCCCTGTATATTAAAGCTGACCAAGTGTCCATACTTAAGAATATAAAAGTAATTTTCAAAACATTAAATAATTTCAGAAATAATAAAAATTACCACAAAGTAACCTTTTAATTTGGATTTTAAAGGTGTGAAGCTCATGAGTATGCATAAGACCCCAAACAAATTGATGAAGAACATGCATTAACATGACTTTTATGAATGCTGAAGAAGGTGCTAAAGGCAGGCACCAAGTGGCAAAGGATGATCAGAAATACTGGGAAAATTCAAGTTAGTCAAAATGTTTTAAAGTTATATCTCTGTTTTAAGAAATTTTCATCTGTAAACCTTAAGTCTGCATTTCCTTGTCCCCATATCAGTTTTCATATAATAATGCCTCCCATGTTAAGCCGAATCAAGGGAATCTGAGCCCTACTTTTTTCTTTTTCAGTTTTGTAATTCAAGGAAACCGGTCATCAGAGACTGAACTTTTATTTTTGAAGCTACATTAATCTTCTACAGTTTTCAAGAAAATAATCTTGATACTTTTTGAAAACCTCATGAAAGGAGGCCAACATAGAAGAGTTCAATTATTTAAAGCAGTTTTAAGCACTAGGATATATTTCTTCCATTTTTGAATTACTTACAAATTACCTGCCAATAGTTACTACATTTACTGTCACATCTATGCTTATAACACTCCCCTAAAAATCTTTCAGAAAAATCAGCTCCCATTCGTACATGCAAGGAACACCAACTGTTTAAATATAGGGAATAAACTATAATATCACTGACAAAAACTGTAAAATCAATGATCCCTTAAATGAACAGTTGTTTGGAGTAATATCTTGCAATCAATACTGCATTTTTACTATTCTAGTATCAGACTTCAATTTGATACAACAAGGTATCAAAAGAAAACATAAACATAGAATCATTTTTACATAACCAGGGGCCCTATCATATTTATTCTTCTATTGACATTGCCACAAAAGACTGACCCAGCTTTCACCATGTAGTGATAAACTTGACTGGGAATTCTCAGCTTCTGTCAGATGAGCTGCAATCTGCACTATAGAGGGTTAAGACAGCTAGTTACATGGACTATCTAGAAGAAAAAAGATGCTATCGGATACTCTGCATTCAAGTGCTCTGGCAACAAGACTAATTGGTCAGGAGCTTGAAGTAGGAATGCTAACAAGCCTAACAGGAAACAAGCACCTGATTCTCCTGCAGTAGATGTGCTACAGCAGGGAATCAACTCAAAAAAAAAAAAAAAAAAAAAAAAAAAGTGAAGAGAGGAGGGAGGGGGGGAGAGAGAGAGGAGAGAGAGAAAAGCTTTTAGACCCTTACTTTAACACAAAGTCTAGTCTTGACTAGACCTAGTTTTCAATTACCTATTCTGCCCCCTACACTGAAGTTAAAAAAAAATAAAAAAAAAAAAAAAAAAAAAAAGAAGAAGAAGAAGAAGTAGTTAAATACATTTGTTTTCTTTTTTTTTAAAGACCAGCATTTACTTCTTTTGGAGGACGGACGTTAGGGCAGCTACCAATATAATGAATTATACAGCCAAACAAAATGTAAGAGGATCCTATCTGGCAGCATGCAAAATAGAAAGGCCTACAAGGGACTATTACTGCCCAGGTAAGTTTGGGGAAAGGGGTCCTGAATGGGAAAAACTCTCAGTCCATATTCTCTTGTTTCCAATACTGTTAAGAGCTCACTGCCAAACTGACACTGCTGCAGGTTTTATAGCAGCTGTTGCCAAAAAAGCAATGCAATAGCACAGGAATTGCACCGGACTGTTGCCAACTTCATTAACCTTCTTACCAGTCTAAACTACCTCAAGAGACACTAATGTGCAATATTTAAATTTGTTCCAGTTGTACAATTATTGATGCACTGTCTTGGAACTTGCTTATAATCATTAAGTCCACACATTCTGGATAATATTGGTTCAAATCCAACCCTTGATTGGATTTCAAAAAGTTATTTTAAAATTAAATTAAGTTAGTCAAGCAGATTTCAAGGAGTGATGCCATTTCAAAATGTAGCCTAAACACAGTCTTTGTCATTATAAATGCCCTAGAAAAAAGAGCAGGGCCAGAGGCAGAAAATACTTTTTCAGATTATTGTTATTTTTCTTGTCCAGTTAATATATTCCCCTTCTCTTCCCCCTTTTTTTAAAAAACTTTAGGCTTTTTAATCCTCAACTTTTATAATGTTAGTGTAATATCAGTCTGCAAAAATATATAAAAATCTGCACTGTCAAATGAAAATGGCTCTGATGCAAAATTAGCTGATTGCAGAGATGCATAACCACAGTAGTTATATTTACTCTCAGCTTGAGGGGAAAAAAAAAAAAAAAAAAAAAGCTAAGATAGTCTTCTTTTCTAGTTACTTTTACCACACATAATCAGAAGTAGAAAAAAAGAACAGATGTTCATTCTCTACAGTTAGAACCAGGATGAGTAGACAAATTTGCACATGTATAAAACATAGTTTTAGACAGTATTAGAAGCACTAACTGTAACCTTTTCAAACAGCTAAGAGAAATGCTGGGTCTGTATCACAAACTACCAAACATGAGGGACTTACTCCAAAAAAGCTTTCCTGATTTTGCTATTCAAAAAAAAATCCACAATGAATTATCACTTTGAATCTTTTTTTTTTTTTTTAATTAAGGAATAAAGTCATATCTTAAAACCTATGAGGCAGTTTAGTAATATCATTAGGTATATTAGCTTTTGGTGGTTAAACGGAGTACCCAAGCACACAGGTAACTTGGAAAAAGCTCTGCAGTAGTTGTAATATTTTGGTAAAATTTATCTGTTGATAGCCTTTACTTTACAAATCGTACTTAATCCTGTTGTATAACCTTTGGCAGCAATTTGATCAAGCACTGTGCCTGGTGGATGACATTCAGCTTGATTTAGCTGCATTTAAAACAATGGCTGGGACATTAAAAAGGGCCTACTCTGCAGTAACACCACCTACAGCACCTTCAGCCTGACACTAGTTTTGAGAGGCTTTCTCTTGACTATTCTTATGCTAGAAACAGATTCTTCTGTTTCAATACAAGATCAGTGTAGTTCTAAACAGATTTCTTATCAACATAGTTAAACAAAATACTGCTTTAGTTCTGATTTTACTGTGAGACCATCTCAGCACTCTGTTTTCTTTTGGATCTGAAACAGATGACACTGTAGCTGCCAACAGAACACCACACTTTAATACTGTGTACTTGAACTTGCACCCTTCTTCTCATGAAGGAACACTTTACCCTCCTATTACCATACCAGTCTACTTTTCTCCTAGGAGGTTCCACACTCACTCCCATCCACAATACCATCTTTTTCTCTAGACTGGAAGCAAGTGCATTGGCCGCCATGTCTTGCTCTGTAAACTAGCAAAAAAATCTGTATACCTCAACTCTTTCTTCTTTCATGCATCCTCCACATTATATTCCGTACCCTATTCTAATAATATACATACATAGTCCTAGAAGTAAATTCTCTGAAAGTCCCTACACTGATTACTGGAAAGTTACCTCAGGAGAAAGAGATTCTACACAGGTCCTGTTTTTAAGGTGGCATGGGGTGGAGGTTCCATTAAACCTAATGATAACTAGCAGCTATATTTGAAGGTGCTTTCCCTCTCCCTATATACCATGCCTCCAGCTACAGGTTGTCACTTCCCTTGCTACAATACTATCATTTGTGTGAACTCCAATGAGCAAGTTCAGGGAGAAAAGCCTGAAGAAAATTAACCCCAGCTCCCTGAAGAGAATCTCCTGCTTCTTTAGCTTTCTTAAGAACTTAATCGTGGAGTCACACAAGACCCAATGCCAACATAAAGGAGGGATTAAAACAAACAAATGAAAAAAAAATCCACTGACAAATGGACAGGGGAGCAATATTTTGCTGCTAGAAAGCCATTTTACCAGCTTAAGCTAGAAACATGAAATCACATCCTTGCATTCTTTTCTTGGGAAGCTATTGGCAGTTAAAACTATGACTTACAGCGACTTACAAGGAAAAATCTCTGTGGATCTAGTAACCCAATCAACCAAAAAGTATGTTTGAGGGTAACTTAACATTACCTAACAGTAATAACTTTGTTGTTGATAGGAATTAAGATATTTCACCATCTCTACCTAAAAACATTTAATTTGCTAGTCTCAACAACAGAACATTATGAAAGCAATATAGTCTTTGAAACTCATAACATAAAAAGCCTAAGAGACTGTGTAAGGCTATTACAGTATAATCAGACTATACTTCAATTAGTAACTCATTTAAACAAACAGAAGCCATATTTTCTTTGAATTACCAAAGTACATAGCATCTACTGTTTAAGAGTAGCATTGCATAAAAAAAGCTTTCTATTATTTCAAAGTTCAACTAAAATTATCAAATAGAAATACCAAGTTGGTGTTGCAAAAACTAAATATTTAAATAGAAGGTATTATTATTTTTACTGGAAGCAACTTTTTCCTAAAACATTAAAAGTACAGAGTATACAAGTGCTACTGTTACTTGCTGCTGCTAGTGCTAGCCACTGAAACACAAAAGACAATATTGACAAGGCTTCACCATTTTTGGCATGGCTACATTAATTGAACATATTACTCAGAGATGCCAAGAGAATTTCTGCAAAACACTATGTCAGATATTGCTTATACACAAACACAATAGAATTTACATTCCTGAGTCTCTACGAGTTCCTGCAGCAAACACAGTAGCATCATTTCAATATAACAGGTCAGAGGAGAAGAGTAAGAAAAATTATTAAAACAAAATGAGATTTGAGGAAGCAGCCATTATTAAGAAAGTCAGGACAGAGGTATGATGAGTTAAACATGTTTAAAGAAAGCTCAATTGAACCAGCTAAAAGTCTACCTTTAATCGTGCTACAAAATATATATTAAAAACCAAGAAACACTTAAAAGTACCTCATAACTATATGACTCAAAAAACATTCTCTTTCTATAAATTTCAGTATTTCCACCATGGCCACTCTATTTTCTCTCTCACTCCTACTGCTTTAGCATTTCTACTCCATGTTTAAGACAACAATGCAAATTTAGTGACTGTGAGTAATAGTCAATGCTATTCCCGATAGAGGAAACAGCAGTTGACCACTTGATTACATAGGAAGCTCCTCATTTCCTGTGCTGTTCTCTTCATAATAGTAAAAATAATCTAGAAAAAGATGTTATGTAGTACAGACATAATGACCAATTTTAGGGAATATTTTTGTCAAAGGAACATTGTTTGAAAATCTAGGGACCAGTGTAACCAGTGGAGCTCAGATAACCCAGGTTCAAAAAAAAAAATTAAATTACTACTTTTTAACTGTTAATTCCACCCTCTCAAATATTTTTGAGTCTCTAAATAAAAGAATCTATGCAAAACTATTTTTTACATAAAATTTCAATTTCCAAAAGGTAGCAAGACAGCTCTCCTCCTTACCAGTTATAAACGTTGATAATTGAATTATCATTTAGTTGTAATACCAGGTAATATAGGAACCTGCCTTCAATTCTAGCCATGATGAAGAATCAATCACATACTCATTTTATAAGTGCTCAAAATTTTAAGTAGCCAGAGTCACTCACTCACTTTTCTTTCAAACATCAGATAAATTACTCCAACAGATCAGCACCTAAATTGATACTACCCCCTCATTTTGTAGCTGTTTGCTCCTTGTTTCAGGAAAAAAAAAGGGGGGGAGGGGGGAAGAAAAAACACCTTGCCATTGCCTGCCTAAAGATGACCCAGTAAATTTCAGGGGGCAATTCAATCAGATCACTGCGTACAAGTTTGTGTGTGGAGCTGAGAGAAGACAGGGACAACCCCTTTATAACCTAGGGTCTACTGAATATCTGGATGCTGTTAATCATCACTTACTCATCCTTCACGTTATTCCTTTTTTCACTTTTTTTCACCCTTCCTATCCACACCTGGTCCAGAACACCACAAATATTCTCTTAGCATGTACTTAGTAATGGTAACACGTTTCAATATTTGTGCATAGCTTAAGAGCAGGCTGCACCTTCATTCCTAGAATTGAGAGAGCAGATGGTTACAGAGCTTAAAGAGGTTTCTCAAATGAGCAAAACTCAACAGTTCATCTGCGAGTTTGCTGATTCAACTTTCAGGTTTCATATCGTCATAATAGAAGACACTCTCTCTCCATCACACATCGCTGCAGCTGTGTTCAGAAATGTGTCAGCTAAACAGTATCCTTTTATAAAGGAATACTTCTGGAAAGATATTTTCTTGAGAAGCTCCAGATTGTGATCAGTTCCCTTCTGGGGCAAGCCAGTATGATCCACTGACTTTCAGAGTGCTCAATAAACCTTTTTAATCTCAATTTTAGATGAAAATACAAAAGCAAGCATCCAGACCAGGCAAAGGTCAGCTGAAGTGGTAACCTACAAACTTGCTATCCATTCCATCACTAACTACCTAATTACATTCTGATTAAAAAAATAAATAAATAAATAAAGGCAGGGAAGGTGATTTAAAGCCTTGTTTAAAATTAATAGGTATTTTATATATCTATATATATATATAGATAGATAGATAGATAGATATATATTAAAAATATATAATATATACACTAAACACATAGTATACAGAATGTAATGCTGAATTTAAGCTCACAGAGTTTGGGGGGTTGCTTGCTAAGCTTATTTTGTTTTGAATTTATGTATTTAATATTGGCTTTGGAACAGTTAGAAAATTAACAGAGTAATACTACCCAAGTTCCAAAGTAACAGTTTAAATGTTTTTTATTTTATACTTATATATAGATAGATAGATAGATAGATAGTACATTAAATAGTAAGAGTAAACATCTGTGGACAGAAGAAGTTTTATTGTACTTTGAAACTAAAATTTTAGCATTTCTTCTAGCAAAAATGCTACACTATCAGCATAGTAGTATTTCCTGCAATTAACCTAGTCTCTATATCTAATCAAATATACCAGATGTTTTGAAGTTCTAATACCATGAAAAAAGATCTGCTGTCGTCTCATAAATAGAACTTTGTTTTTAAGATCACAAATGGCAAGATACATTCAGCAGCTACTGCTTGCCTCAAGCAATACATACCATTTTTTAAGAATTCTTTAGCCATCATGCAGAGATCTGTAACACAACAGTAGAATTCAAAACACAGAGAAGAAGGTTAAGTATTAAGATTTTAGCTTATTAACACACTGTACAGCACTGAATGCAGTACTGTAAGATTAGTAATAATCAGAAGCAGAAGCCAATACTACCACAACAAGCACAAAGCACATATCTGTAAAAGTAATCCAACATAACTCATTCATTCCAAGTATCTAATCTGGTAACTCATGTAGGTTTGCAATCTTGATTAAGAGGAAATGCAGGAGAAAATGGAAATAGAACAGAACACAATTTAGACAACTTACAATTGCTTCTTCTCCTGAAATACTAAGATATTCAACCTCCCCCCCCCAAAAAAAAAATCATATAAAGAAAGAATGCTTCCTCAGTATATGCCTATGCCAGCAGATACATGAAGCAGATCATGAAAAAAAAGGTTCCTGAAGTTTTAAGGTACTTCCAGTCATAAAAGTTGAGTAGGACAAAGATAGCAGAATGCTGTTGTCTAAGTACTCAAACTCAAAGCATTTAAGTACTTCTGTATTCAACAGAGTACTTGAGCACATGCCTAAATAATTTGCTAAACAAGATGATCTAGCAAAATCTTTTTTTTTTTTTCCCCAGCACATTCAACAAGGATAAATGCAAAGTTCCGCATCTGGAAAGGAATAACTCCTTGCAACAATACAGTTTAGGAATGACTAGTCAGGGAGCAGCTCTGCCAGAAAGAACCTGGGAGTCTTGGTGGACACAAGCTGAAAATGAGCCAGCAGCAAAGGCGGCCAACAGCATCCCAGACTGTACTAATACGAGTATAGGCCATAGATCAAGGAAGGTGATCTCTACCAAAGCAGGCATTACACCATATCTAGAATATTGCATCCAGATTTGTGACCCCCAACACAATAAAAGCTCAGCTCAGAGCCACCAAGATGGTCACAATGTTGGAGCATCTGTCCTATGAGGTGGAGGGACGTGGGTTTGTTCAGCCTGGAGAAGAGACAGCTACAGAAAAATCTACAAAGCAACTTGAGAGTACCTACACGGAGCAGACGACGCAGCCAGGATCTTCACAGTAGCACATGGCAGAAGACAAGAGGCAACGGGCATAAGCTGAAGCAAGAGAGCTTTAGACTGCATACAAGGAAAAGCTTTTTCACCATGAGGACAGTCGAGCAGTGGAGCAGGCTGCCCACAGAAGTTGTGTGGTCTATGTTCTTCAAGATTTTCAAGACCTGACTGGATAAAGCCCTGATGAGCCTGGTTTGACCTCACAGCTCAGCCTTCGAGCAGGAGATTGGACTAAAGTTCTCCTAAAGTTCCTTCCAACCTGAATTATCCTATGATCCTATTTAACCATCCACGGAAAACAAGTTAATTGATTTCCCCAAACTCTTCTCCTGTAGAAGACCCTAACTCTTACACCGTCAGGGAGATAGCCTTAGCTTATTCCAAGCACAGAATAATAGAGGGCTAAAGCCAAGAGCAGAATGCTGATGCTGAGATGTCCCAAGATGTCACAGGAAAGGGCATGACACTTGAAGGGATAACCGAAAGCTAAATACAGATGTTTAAGGAACAGCACAACATACTCAAATTTCTCTTCAGATCTGAGAAAGGCCAAAACCTTTGTACTACACACATCAAGAGTCATCTCTCCAATGAATGCAGTGTAATTCATCCCAGAAGGAAATAAATGGAACTGGCATATGCATATCTAGGATCACAGGCTAATGAACTCAGAAAATCTCCAATCCAAACTTCTACTCAAGCAAGGATCAGCTCTGTAAATTCTTATTTCGTAGGACACATTTGTAGTCAATGAACTGCACGATGACTTCACTTTTAATATGGAGAAAGGAAACGGCAAAGCTGAAAATGTTTCTTCAAAGATGTCAAGTGAACCACTGTATAGTAGTTTAAAAGATAAGCTTGCTTAGTTTTACTGTTACTGCAAAATACTAAGACAAGCCTGTATCTCATTTTCCTCTAACAATACCAAGTAAAGTTTTATAACATGAATAGCTGTTAGAAGCTATTTCATGATGATTGTTTTCATCAATAAAAACTGTTCATCTTTCAAGGAAGATTATGCAACTAGAAGAAATGAAATTAAAAAGATAAATTCAGAAACTTAAAGCAAAAATGAAGAAGCAGAGGTGTACCACCCTATATCCTTATATTGGTAAGATTTCCTTAGGTTGCACATATCACTTATGAATACAGTGGTCTACCAGGTGGTTCTAGACAGACATATATAAGTGCAACAGGCAAAGTGATTCATCATCATCAGTATCAGCTTGTTGCTTTCTTTTAGTTACTACAGGGTATGTGAATGGAAAAATCGCATCCTGAAGAGCAACAACAACACAGTTTGATTCTGAGGGATAACACCACAAAGCAACAGGGCAGATGAAGAAAACAAAGAGAAGAGGAACAATGGAAAAGCGAGGCAGAGCAAGACAAATGAGTAATCATAAGAAGACAGAAGAAATACACTAGTCCAGTCACATTGATGGCCACTTCCAAGTGGGCCCACTTCCAAGTACGTATTTGGAGTAAAGGAAGGGAAGACAGGAGGGAAGACAGTATCTGAACTTCAGACACTAAAAAAAGCCTCTTGGTTTCATGGTTTCTTGCAAACAAACAAAAAAAAAAAGCAAGATGAAACGAAAAAACACACACACACACAGCAGCTGGAAGATCAGCCTTCCTGATGTGCGCTTTTTTCCTAAAAGAAATGTGTTGAGGAGAAACCAGCAAAAATAATTAGGAAAGAAGGCAATAGTTTTATTTTAAGGAAAGAAATGCACTTATGGCTGACCTTAGCAAACTCAAAATACTAGACAACCAAGTCAACTTTAAACCTCTCCTTTAATTTGCAGAAGAGATACCAGATTTTATAAACATAATTTAACTCATACAACTTTTTAAATACATAATTGTGCCTATAACCATTAAAAAGAAGTCACAGTATTATTTTCTACAAGCCACTATATAATCATAGCTCTATCATACTGTTTAAAAGATACAAGTCTGGAATCCACAGATTCTTCATAGTCATTGTAAGTAACTTCATGATTACAAAAAAACTCAAGCAAATATCTATCCTTGCATAGAGTACTAGACTAGCAATAATTCATTGTAAAACCTACATGGTATTTATGTATCTGGCAGTAATAAGCTATTCCTGCCAATAATGAGCTATTCTGAACAGTTGTTTCCAAATTGTAACCTATATATCTTGAGTTGTCAACAGCACTTCTTATTCACAAAGAACAGCGTAAGTTGTACCTCACTGACGCAGCCTTTAACATTTGGATCACCTTACTGTCTTATGAGCAACTTGCCCACTTGGTACTTATTTGTCAGGTTATCAATCACCGAAAAACATTTATGTCCACAAACTCACATGGGCTGGTTTCTCCTTTTCTGTAACACAAAAAAGTGGTCCTCATTGCTAGAAGTTTGAAAATCTCAATACAGACAGCATATGTATAATTAGCACAATAAAGGAATTTGTGTTTCTTTGTAAATGATTTAATGCAAAAAAGGGAAGCTTTATCTTAAGTAATTAAACTACCTGAGCACGGAAGAACTAGGAAAACTGGCTTTGAGTTTTTTGATGTCACATGCAAAGAAAAGAAGGGTTGTTTATCTTTTTGACTCATACCTTTTAAATGCATATACAAGAGACAGCATATGTTTTTTGCCCCTAAAAGTTATGGTTCAGCAATTTTTTTAATCAATCAAAATACAGTAGGAAAAAAAAGAAATTAAAGCTTGACTAATTCTAGAGGAAAGCAATCACATTTTTGATTGCTAAACTCAAATTGCCATACATTAAAAAACACATTTGGGCCTCTCTAAATTGAGAGAGATAACCAAACTATAATAAAGTCTTGGCCAACTATAAAAATTCTTCCCTCTCAAGCTGTTAGTCTCCAATGATATCACCTGTACAAGGACTTCAGACAGAAATTCTAAGCTGGCTAACATCTCAAATTGCTAAAGGAAAACAAAGCCAAACAGAAATGGAAAAAGAAATTCCCCTCCCCGCCTTTTTTTCCCTAGATGTTGTGCAGGACACCAAAAGGAGTAAGTCCATTTTTCTCTCTAAGGAGATAGGTCTCCATTCTGCAAGCTGTCCTGTTTGGACAGATCCATACCAATCAAGTCAGACTGATCAGTTTCCAACACCAGAGCCAGAAAGAATAATTGCACAACCTATTCTTTTTGCTAAGCTATGATCAAGAAATACTGAGTTTAGACACACAGATTCTCCCTGCCTCGAAGACTGCCCACTCTTCATCATCAGTAAAGTTTGCATGACAAAGCAATAAAAGTTTTCATGTTTGTTCCAAGAGGAAAAAAAAAAAGTGATCACAAAGAACAGTTTTTAAACAGCAGTCAAATCCAGGCCAGATACATTTTCATTTAAAAAAAAAAAGCAAAAGAAAATTTGTTTGTCACTAAAAGTTGTTCACTATTTAAAAAATTCCAAACCTATTAACATAAATATTTTGAAATACTACTCAGTATTAAAATACAATCTATACATTTTAACCTATTGAGTCAATTTTATTTTGTAATTTTCAGCATTTAAATTTTCTATAATCTGTCACAGATATATATAGGAAGAACCATATTTTTTTAAAATGTACAGTAACAAAATGACAATCATTTCCAAAATCAGAAAAGAAACTCTGTAGGGGAAAATCTACCCTTTTAAAGAGATAACTTCTCTCTTCAAATAGCATATTTCATTACCAAAGGCATTATGTTAAAACTAGTGCCAATTTGCTGTATTTTAAGCATTTCTACTAGATGAATGCTAATTAATTACTGTTTTTATCATGTAGCACAGATTAACGGAACTGGACTCTGCAGCCAAATTAACTGGGAGTCACCAGAAAGATGTGTTTGCCAATGCTATTTTGCATGAATTCCTGTTCTCATAAGTGGTTCGTTTCTTCCCAGTAGGTCACTCTGCAGTCAGTTATGTGACTTGTACATTTAGTTTATACCCTGGCATCTAAATAATTCCCACCTTTCATTTGTCATTGCTACATTATAAAATACAACCAGAACAACAACCTACTGCTTACTTTCAAGCATTTTCTTGCTCTGAAATACAGTTGTATTAAATAACTCTATTTTTATTCTTATCAAAGAGATGTCATTTCAGTGGCACACAGACCAAGGACAAGCTACAATACAAACATTAATGCAGATGATTAACCATGAACAAGAGTATTTCAAGTTTAAATAGTCTCAGATTACAAAAGCATTTAGTAACTTGGTTGGGCTTATTCACATATCAGAACATAGTTAATGTAGGCATAAGTGATAGAACCATGCAAAACTTCAAGTATCTTCTGACTCACCATGAAACAATTTAGGCTTTAATTGGTGATAGTATCCAAACAATCCTAGCAGCAAGCCAGGATTACTGTAGCTGAAAGATTCACCTAAAGACAACTCTATCTTCTCATTACTGAGGCAGGATGTCACAAGAATATGGAAAAAAATCACCTTAAAAATGTATGTCAAGAAGCAAAGAAAAAATACAGAAAATATATAGAAGTGGTTTTAAAATTATAAAGCATTTCTTGCCTCTTTTTCTCTTGTTTAATTAGTAATCTCTCCCATGTGATGTGTATGCTCACTACTGCTGTTTTTCCATATGTATGCAGATTGTCAACTTTTGCAGGCTTATCTGTACAATATAGATTTTAAAAAAAAAATCTTAAATTTTTACTTAAAACCATACTATCTGTGCAAGATCTTTTATTACTACCCACAGTAAGAAGTATGTATTCCTTAAGATTAGGAAGTTTAAGTAGTTTAGGAAGGTCTTTCTGTTTTTTTATTACAAAGTACTTGAAGATCTTGAATTTTTTCGGGTTCAGTGCCATGTCAAGAATGTTAATAAAACAAATATACCCGTAAAAATTAAAACTGTTTATAATGACATTTCTAGTAGTCTGAATACTAGAAAGTTTTGAAAAATGGTTATACATTTAGAGAAGAAAAATTTTTCAGGAAGTTCAAGGACTGACACTTCCCATTTACCTCAATGAGGTAGTTCCACATGGAGTTCCTATTTAAGTATTTTTGAAACAGAAAAGCAAATCAAAGATAAAGTGATTTCAGTTTTCTGTGAAGATAGCCTATTTGTCACTGTATGCAGCTACTGAAAGGGAGAAAAACAACATTCAAGCTGTACTATAAATCTGAATACAAATCAGCTTATTGAAGATTTATCTGTGCATTGGAGGGAGGCATTTAGATACAAACTGTGAATAACATTTTTTTGCTATATATCCTAAGGTGAAATCTCGAACTAGCCTAACTTGGTGAACAACAAACATCCATAAAAGTCTGGCTTCTGCCAGACTGCTGCCTCTGTACTAACCAAGCTCACCACATGACTTTGAACACCTAACTTCATATATTTGAACCATTTTTTTTCCTATCCCATGGTCCTCTAGACATTATAATGAAGTGAAAATGCTAGACATCCTTTAAATGAACACAAGACAAAGTTTAGGAAGAGGCAGTAACTACATACAAGTAGAATATAAGTATGATCTAAATAATCACATCTTGTTCAAAAGCATCTTTCAGAAGCACTCTAAGCAAAAACTCAGTAATACTGGTTTGCAAACATTTTTGATGGACTGCTTAAGCTTATGAATGACAGACACTCCTTTATATAATGAGAAATTGTATCATATATATTCTACCTACAGAACTGTTTTAATCATTAGTAAATATAAGGAAAGAAGCAGACTACAGTCTGCTGGCATATATAAACATGAAAGCGCAACAAGACAGAAACGCCTATTTACGTATAGCAAGTAAGTAGCTTTTCCCAATAAAAGACGCAAGTTTAGCAGAAACTAAGCTTGCCTAGAATTTCTCATTTGAGTTAGATTTCACATATATAAATATGAAAAGGAACTTCTGAAACAAATAAAGCCCTAATTAAAATGCTGTCATCATTTAACACCGTTTAAGTCATTTGGACACTGTGGATAGGGGGAGAAAACAGAGAAAGTACAGGCCAAATTTTTTTGAATCCACAGTAAGCATAGTTAAGCACATAGTTAATCCACAGTTAAGCATACAAGCTTAACTGCTATTCTTCAGTACCTCTGGGTTGCTGTAAAAGTGAAAATAATTAGTCCAAAGCAACTGCTAAACAGCAGCAGGAAAATCCATCACTGCCTTTAACTGTCACCAATAAACAGCTCAGAGTCACAGAAAACAAGTGACATTATGGCAGTCAGCTGACAATGACAGAAAGAAAAAGGCGAACACTACCAGCTTTCTTTTAGTACCTCAAAAGTTCTGAGAGGTAGATAAAGGAGAAGTAGCTAGAAAACAACGTATGTACATATGAAACTATTCACCCTCCTTTGCTGCAGAAGTTGAAAAAGGTTTCAAATCAGTTCAGCACCTATCAACCATACTACAAATGGTGCTCGTTGGTGTTTTATTTCAGAAACACTAGAGTATCAAGGCATCAGAAATCTTCTGATATTTCAGTCTACTTGCAGGCTTCTTCTGAAAATGTAATCCACAGTAACACTTAGCAGAGGAATAAACTACTGTATTTGAAACTGTCATGGCATTACTGTGGAAGAAAAGGAGTTGAAACTGGGAAAGTCATATGTACCATGGATCAAAGCAATTGCCTTGGCCATTCTGCACCATAAAATGAATAAATAAAAATAAAAATAAAAAACAAAGAAAAACCTCAGGATTTTACTACAACTATCTCTAGTCTACTTGTTGAGAGTACCATCCTAATTATCTCTGAAGTAGTTAGGAAGGAATTTTTCCTTTGTTACAATGCGTACATGGGTAAGACCTTTTTTGTTCTCGTCTCTGCTGCTGAGGATTCAGTGCAAGGCTAATACAGAAAACTCATTCTGTTACAATCTAGCGGATGCCCACAACAGACAGCATGCAACAAACTGAAAGCAGATTAGGAGGAGGAAATCTTCCCCAAAACGAGAAAAATGTATCCATGTCTATAGTAATGTAACCAGGAAAAAAAGAAAAAAGAAAAAAAGAAACGCTTTCTTCCCCCTCTCCCTCGGAAGAAATCACTGTTGTTGCAGTGCTAACAGCAGCAAACTAATATCAGTAATAATAACTAATATCAGACTAGCTGGTTATAACAGGCCTGACTGCAACAGTTCAACCGTTCCAAATTCCAAAGTACACAGCACGTGCTAGAATGTGCCTGTTCAGTAACCTCTCTGGAAGCTATCGACAAAGCTGCATAATCACAAGCCACATTCCTGGGGTCTTTCTGAAGTCTACATTGCAGGATGCAAGCATCTGAAGGCTGTTGTAAATGGTATTTTTCCACTCTAAATAGAAGAATGGTGTCTGGTTAGGGCTGTGGGAGTTCTTGTTTGTTCAAGGGGAGGGGGAGGTTGCACAGGGTAAGAGAGGAATACAGAAAAAAAGGCCTCCACATACACAGCTTTATTTACAGAGCTAAATCAATGCATTTATAATGATATACACAGATATTTATGAGTATTCGTGCATACAAGGAAGCTCAGAGAGCTGGAAACAAATATGGAATGCTGAAGATAAGACAGACACTTAAGGTAAGTGCTGAGTTTCTGCAGGCCTTTACAAACTTTAGTCTTCCATTACCAGAGTGCTGTGCAATGCTTTGCTTCAGTACATGATAGCTTGGTGCTGATACGATGCTCTTCAAATTTTGTCCTGACGTTCATCACAGAAGACGAATATAGATTATTTTAAAGGTAGCCAATACTTTCAAATTAGGCTAACCTCTCATAAATTTAATGCACTCACTTCCCATATTCACATTAAGCTTCATACAGGTGAGAAAGTGAAGTGTGATAGCAAAATATTGTGAAATTTGATACAGATGGCAAACAATTTACTTCCAAACAAAAAGAGTTAGTATCTTCTTTAACAATAGGATGTTAGTATCTTAAGTATTAAATAATTCTGAAGATTTTCTTGATTACTTCTTAGGAAAATTTTACCAGAATATAAGCAAACTTCATGATATGGAAAAGATCATATTTCAGGTCATCTGAAAACCATACTGTGATCAAAGATCCTACCTTATAGGCCAACTTTAGTAAAAAAGCTACATATGTCCAGTCAGAAATCAGGAGGTAATAGAAAAACAGATTTTCTATTGTAAATCTTGACAAAGGTTTTGGAATACAGCCTATAGTTTGCCTCTTCCACATTTTTCCCATTAAGAGACTAAAACACCTGAGAGAGTGTGCAAATCAAGTTCATATCTTGAATTCTTAGTGAGAGCTTAAGTTTTTTCACTTGGACTTAGGGTTTTAGATGCTTTTAAAGGCTTCCATGAACATGCCGATACTCAGAGCACAGTATTATTTCATCACTATAATCTTTTTGTAGGCTGCATAGCAATCCTTATTTGCCAGGAAAGTTCATTACAGGTATGAGCAGTTTCTAAAGGCATAATTTCAAATTTATTGAAATTGTCCTTGTTGACAACAACAAAAACACTGTTAATAGTAGATATAATTTCAGTACTTCTGGAGACTCGTATACCACAAGTATACGAATATATCTCCAACACAAAACAGGGAAAGGCTTTTTTACAGCATTCCTCAATTTTTAAAAAAGGAAACACTTGTTTGGCTTAAGACTTCAAAGCAAAAGATTAGATCATAACATGCAAAAAAAAAAAAAAAAAGTAATTCCGTTTCTGAGTTTCCTCACTATACAGCAAACACCTTACGTAATAGACAATACACCAAAACAATTATCAGAATGGAGCGATGTTTTCATTAGTAAGCACTGTCTTTCTAAATCGCTCATCACAAATCAATTTTTTCTTTTCCAAATATGAAAACCATCTATCCTAGTCTTTGAATATTCTCCATAAATACAATAGGTATTAAAGAACTCTTCTCAAAATTTTATTCTGTCCACAATGAGAATAAACAGTAATCATGTTAAGTAAAATTGTAACTTGAAATGGGAGCAACTCACATATTTCCAAAGCAAAAACAAAAAAAAAAAAATTCTATGACAAGCATGCAATGTCTGGATACGATACAGATACAGTAAATAGTTTTGAAGTGTAATTGAAAGATGAATGCAAGACAGATTTCTCAATATATCAGAAATTGTATTACAAACATCATTTTAATCAATTAATTTATATCAGACAGGTAAGTTCTGCAAAGCTTTCCAAAGCACAACTTGGCACAACTTCATCTATTTCCACATAAACCTCTTCCTTTCCAGCAGGAAACTGCATCACAGTCAGTACTACAGTGATGTTTTTGAAGTAAAGAAACTCAATTTTTTTTTAATTTTAGTAAAAACAACAAAATAGATAAAGGGTCTTCTTTTGAGATCAAACTGATCTGTTGCTCAAAGTAAAGTAGTTTCTGGGAAGAAAGAGGTAAGAAAAGTCTTTTTGAGTCATTTGGGGTTTGGGGGCTGTTCTCTGTTTTTTGAACTGTTCTGCCCAACAGTAGAGTGTGCAAAAGCTGCTAATCTTCATTCAGAAGTGCCATTCTGATCTTCCGGTGGGTTTTGCAAGCAATACAATGATCACATACAATAAGCATGACACTGCAAGTAAGATCTGTATTTCCCTGTGAGAAAAATATCTAAACATGGGCATGCATACAAAAGGCAATTCATGTGACAAAGGGAAAGCTATACTAAACAAATCACTGGGATTCCTTAAAAAAAATAATCAAGGTAGTGAAACTTTAGTTGATAGATACTGCTACGGGCAACATACTTTGGCAACAATATTTGGCTAACAGACGACTCTTTCACTTTTTCCTGTTACAAAGGTGCTTTCACCACAGAGAAGATCAGAAATTCAGCCATGCCCTAGGATATTGAATTCTCAAAGGCAAACTTTAAAGCAGTTCACCAAACTGTAAAACTAGTACTACGTAGTAAGCTATTGCTAGAGCTTTCATATTTCTTAGTTCTAGTTACAACAGTGTAATAGAAAAATAAAAACAAACAAAAAAATTGAAGCTATTAACACACATCATTTTGGTTTTAGCCTAGTAGCATTCTATAGCTACTAATGAAGTATTTCACAAAACCTATTCTAAAATATTTATGTAAGAGTTAATTTGGCATAAGGAGTCATATATTGAAACAGGAACTCCAATTACATTCAAAACCAGAATGTTTTCAAATGTGATGAAAGATTTACCACAGTAACTTTCAACTATTTTTTCAGATCTAGTGTACCTTCTAGTCTTAAAATACATGAGTAAAATTAGGAACACTTTGATAATTATTAAGATATGCCAAACTTCATTTTTTTAAAAAAAAAAGACCACTTGCAAAATTTATTATTTATAATTTCTGTTCTTCAGAGAAATATGACTGGAACAGATGAGATGGACAAGCTTATGCAAGAAGACTACACACAATCTTTAACTGTATGGTCAAAAATTCTATTACCAGACTCCTCTATTTATATGAAGAAAATAATCAAGGTTTGGAATAGATGTAGATGTGTTACAGTGTTACTTGCATTTCCTGGTGTCACATTTGCAGTTACAAGTAACATGTTGTGGACAGCTGTGGTCTTCTAGACCAAAATCCCAGGCTGAGGTGGCTTTTTTGTTTGGTTGTTTGTTTGGGGGTGTTTTGTTGTTGTTTGTGGAGGGGGTTGGAAGTCCAGGCTTTCAGCTCAAAGTCTAAAGACATTTCTAGAAGTTATTACTAATCCACCCCAAAGCTGTCAAAGACAGATCGGGTCAATAAAGAACCTTGTCTTGCTCCAGGTGAAGAGAAATGAAGCAAGCAGTATCTAGACAGAAGGCGCTCTTCGTAAGGAGACAAGAATGAAGGTGTTACCACTGGACTGGTCACCTAGCGAGAATATCTGGTCTACAACATGATGTAAAAAAGTTGAGCAAAGGACTTACAGTTGAACACACAAGGAAATAAAGTAGTTCTAGAAAAGAAAAAGCAAAAGTCACCTAAAACAGTAAGGTATCCATAGCCCATGGTGAGTACTGAAAGAAAGAAGCAAGTAAGATTGGACTTCATGTCAGAGATATTTTTAAGCTTAGCAGAGAACCAAATTAGACAGCAGTGAAAGGCAGAGCTGTGATTTAATGATTGAGAGCAATCAATCATCAAAAAAAAAAAAAAACTTCTACTGTATAAAGTTATGCTGTGACATTTACCTCTTCTTGCAGAAGTTCACAAAACATCATACAGTCCAAGAAGATGATTTAAATGCTACTGCTAGGCCTGAACTTTTTAACCAATAGAAACAAGACTTTCATCTCTGTTATCTCCTGCCTTTATCTTGGACTATTACATTTCTGGAAAGGCACAGTTAGAGAAAAACAGAAAGTATTTTGTCCACAAACAAAGATGAAGAGAAAAAAAATCTGCATAGTGTTTAGACTGGCAATTAGAATTACGAGCCAAGTCACACACATATACAAAAAAATTACCAAATACCTAGTTTGGTTTGTCCTGATAGCATTCATATAAAGAAAAAAAATTTAGCTAAAGAATATGTCTAAGGCCCCATATTTGTAACAATAAGCTAAGACAGAGTTGGCTATGATACATACCTTGACTACAGAGAATATAAAGCAACAAAGGTATGAACACTTTACAGGGGGTACTTAACAATAAAAATTCTGAAGTTAATTGAAAATAAGATTTACAGTGCCAACAATAATCATATTCTTGACCATATAGCAAATAATAAAAATAAAGGGAGTGACTGGGTGCAAATCAGGTAAGTTTGCATTTCCTTCCCTGAAAACAAGGAGAAAGGAAGGAAAGAGATGAGAAAATGAACAAATGGAGAAAATAAAGCAAAAGAAACCCGAAAGTCAGAAAAAAAACAATGATCCTTGAGCTTTTTCACCTCTGAGGTTACTTCATTCAGCAAGAGAAATGTATCCTGCTCTACTTTTACACAAACCTCATAAAACTTCCAGTGTGTGCTCAACTTTATTTATTGTTCTGGTGCTTAATATACAAAACTATAGAGCAGAAAGCCCAAACTGATTGTTTATATTGCAGTTCTTAACTCTACTATAAGCTAGGTATAACGAAACAGGTATTGTCCATTTAGCTTCATCTCAACTACTTAACAAACATAATTTATTCTCTGAATACGTTATTTATAAGATACTGAACTAATTCATATGTTGATATCTTACATCTAGTTAACAAAATAGCCTCCTAAAACTTTATTGCATTTTACTATTAACAAATAATTTTTTAATACAAAGTTATGTTGCAAGGAAGAAAGATCGCTAAAATCAACACAACAGTCTTAACAGCAGAAATTAATAGGCTCTAATCTTTTCTTAAGCCAGAAGTAAAATCCCATACATCCTTACTCACTAAAGTGAGTATCATTCAAAATGTGTTTTCTGCATAAACATTTTTCCTAGCCAAAAACCCTCAGAAATCCAAAATTATCCAAGAAGTGTTTTATTTAAATATACTTCAAAAGAGGTTTCCATTAGTATGAAATTCAACATTCTGGAAAAAAAATAAATAAAGAGCAACTACTCCATTACTTATCTGGAATATCTGCTAAATTCAACTTAATTTATTGTAACATTCAGTTTATTACTTCATACTGTAGTTTCCTGTTCCACTTTCAATAGAGTCCCTGGCCAAAATCTGAATTTATTCTTCATGTAGCACTCTGAATTTTGGTTAGCCATTATCTATTTCCCTTCATTTATACTCAAAGAAACTTTTCAAAGAAACACTGACCCAAAGATAAATTCAGAAAGCTTTTCTTGTGATCTATATCCTTATTACAAACACCAGCTCATTTCAACTCTTGACACCTTCCAGCTAGGGTCTGTTTGGAAGTTTTAGATCTTCTTACTCCACTTAGATTAACATTTCTTATGAATAAAAGTAATTTTTTTATGAGTTATAGAGCAAAGTTATCCACAAAAATCTTATAAAAGCGTATTCCATTTATTTTGTTTTAGCATGCCTGAAAGAGGAATAGTTTTATCCAAAAAAAGCACACTTATGGTAACAAAGTAAATCCCTAACATTTCCAGAGGAGGCAAGTTTTTTCATCTGAAAAATAATGCTTGTCAATGACACTTTAGTCAGGGGACAAGACTGACGCATTGGGAGGGAATTCTTAAAGTCAGTATGTCTGAATCATACAGACCTAATTAGCCACTATCTCAAATAGTAACTTATATAAGGAATATTAAAAGCAATAAATAAATAAATAAATAAAAGCTTCTGCCTAGAAGATTATTTTCATGCCGCTATATTGTCTATAGAATATGGTCAAGATCTTAATTCAAACTTACTATTGCTCTGTAGATAGCAGGAATTTTATCTCATTTATAAAGACAGACTAGTCTCTTCTCAGTTAATGCAAAGCTGGTCTCCAAATAAAGAGTTCTTTTAATGCAAACAGCCAGAGTCAGATCTAGGACTTTTTTTTCTCTGACCATTTTAATGCAGAACCGGAAGTCAACAGGTTCAGTTAGCTGAAGTTAAAAATCAGTAACCTACAACTAATGCTTCAATGTTTTTACTATCTCTTTAAATGCAACTATTTAGTGATAGTAATTATGGGAAAAATATTCCTTTTACTATAAAGTTCAGGCTCCTTTAAGATGCCAAGACATCCTTCCAGACCTTCTAAACATTAGCTTAAATATTTGTTGCAAAGTGAATATATTTTCTTTACCATAGGTTTGGTACACTTAAAAACAGTATTCTAAGATACAACCATTAGCTTTTTTGATGCCTATACTGTTTGTAGAGTTGCACTAGTTAAAACTACTGAAAGCTGTGGCATACAAAGCGTGAAGAAAGCACAAGTGTTTTTACCATTCATATGATGTTTACTAAGCTCCGGACTTACACCTCCCCCTACTAATATCACCCATAATGCAATAGGCATCCTAACTGATAATTACAATTTTAAAAGACGAGACCTTTTAAACCTCTCACAGCCAGATTTTTAGAAGCATATAAGAGAACACCTTGTATATATGAATCTGAAGGGTTTTTAAACTCCCGAAGATTTGGAACGTAGTGATTTGAATGCATTTAAGTAATCTGCTTGCACAAATACTTTGAAAAGACTATCAACTCATGTCGCATATGCATGTCAGTCACCCATACAATGAAAATTATTTGCAGCACTTAAGGAAATCAATCAGATCTGAACCTAAAGACTAAATAAAAATCGCAGCAACTTTAAAATATCCTATGCTATCCAGGGTGCTGTGTAACTCTTCCCTTAAATACAAATCAACAATTTATTTTAAGCCTGTAATGGATATCACAATACATACTGACTAGACAAAAAGTATAGCACCAGAAGGTGTAGGGGGGGATCAGCACCCCCCCCCAAAATAAAAAACATTCTGAACATTTATTCCTAGTATATTGCTGCTAAGTTTACACAAGTTGATATTTTCAGGTAAAGAGTCATCATCTAACAGCCAAAAATCGCTTCCAAATCCCCCATTTAGTTTTTTTTTTTTTTCAAATGGCCATTTAAATACTATATTAGATGTTACTCTTAACACAAAGCATGTTATTTCTCTAAGCTTTTTGATTATACTTTACTGCTTTTATTAAAACACAGGTAAATTAGAGCAATTTAGAAAAGCTTTCTCCCCTGGAAAACAAAACTACAACAGATCAATGTATTTGACAACAATCCCCAAACCCGTAGGCAATTATTAAAAAAAAAATTGTTCTAAAAAGTCTTTCTCAAAAAATGAAACGTAACTCAGTACCTATTGTTAATCCACAACCAACGTTTTGAAAAATATAGTGCTTCTCCTCCTCTCATATCTACTTATCACACTGAAACACAACACAGTACTTTGGAACTGTATGCTGTCATCAACAATAATTATAATGTCTAGCTCATGTATGGCTCCTTAAACCAACAGATCTCAAATATTTTCAAGAGGATTTGTATTTATCCTATCTGACAGTGATAAATGCATTAGTTTACAGTGACTTTGCTTTCCTCACTCCCCTCCTAAACTCGCACACCAGTTATTCTATACAATCACTTCACTCCAGTAAGCACTTTCATTAAAAAAAAAGTAAAAGTGTCTAAGTGCAAATGATTTCTTACACAAGCTTTTGAACAACACTAAGCGCTTGTTATCAAATCATTAATTTGATGAGTTGAGGGAAAAAGAGAATGGAAAGGTGGAAACATTTAAAGAAAAGGATAAACATATCATTTCATTTTGAATTTAACTGTTGATTTATCAACAAAAACATGATTCAGCCCACACGTTCCAAAAACCTGCTATATTTCCTTTAGACTTCCTAAAGCAGGTAGCTGCCTAATCATTTAAAGCAGAGATAGTAAAGCTTATTTTAATGAAGTTCAAATTAGTCTCTGCATTATAAAGTTATTTAGCAAAGGTCTGTACTTAGCATCGCTCCTGAAATCATTAAACTGGTATTAGCAGCTAGAACTGAATAACAAAAACTTTTCATTTCATTCATTTCTAAGCTACACAGAGCTTCTCTCAGCTAGTTTCTCTAAAAGAAAAAATTTCAAAATGAAAATAATGCAAGCAATTAGCAGATTTCTCAGAAAAAAAGCTGAGAAAAATAGCTGAATATCTACAACATTAAAATCACTACGGTGCTCTCAAGCAGGAGTCCATACATGCTTCCAGTGAAAACTTAAGCGGATTAAGACATGAACCCCTCCAGCCCCAAGTAGTCTTCAATTTTCCTCATACGAAATACAGAAAAAATACCTCATTTCAACCACAGAATACAAAGCTCCTTAGCAAAATAGAGAGTAGAGGGGAAGTAGTACTGAATTACTTCTATTCATATCATACAACAACCTAGGAGAAAATTAGTAATAGAACTCAATAATATGTCCTACCCAAGGTTCTTTGTTTTCCATACCATACACGCAATGTACTTTAAAAAAAAATGACTGATGCCTAACTCTCAAAAGAAACAAACAGAAAAGTGGATATCTAAACCCTTAAGACTAGTCTACAAAATGATATATTAATATGAATCAAGTTCATTTATTTAATGAAGCACTTCTCTGAAAAAAAGAAATACATGAATAAATGAATTAGTTTCAAAAATATCCTACTCTATACTTCAAAACCAAATCACATTTTACATTCTCCACTAAAGTGATAAGGACTCAACGGATTTAAGAACTGAGCAATTCCGTCATACCAAAGAATTAGATCTTTCAAATTAACATTTAGGTACACCAGTAGGTTGTGATACCTTTCATTGTCATTGCTTGAGCTAAACTTTCAGAACTCTGGTCACTCTACATGAGACTTCACTTTTCTTTGCTTTTTTTGAATGCACACATTTGCCTTTGACTCTACCACTACGGAAGCAAAAAGGTCCTCTGAAAATGCCTATTCAATATGTAGGAAAATTACAAGGCAAAAATTCCCTAAACCAGATTACTCACACTGACAGAACGCCTGGAGAATCATTATAAAGCATCAAATCTCAATATTCTCAATATGAATGATAAATACAAACAAACATTCTTGGTTGACAGCTTGCAGTATGGGCACATCCTCACTGAAAAATTAACCCAGGATACCAACTGCTACATATGAACACTTTAAACTAGTCCAACAGGATCAGACTCAAGTATACCCAACCAAAAGCCTTACCCAAGTTACAGCATGATGCTTCAATCCCACATATTCTTGAGTAAATAAAATAAATAAATAATAAATACAAGAAATAAAGCATGCCTTATGTCCAAGCTGAACAGGGAAAAGTATGGAAAACATCAAAAAACTATCAGCTTTCAACCAGTCTAGTAAAGTGGGCTATTTATCAGCCAAAATAAAAGTCTGCTATGAATCGCCTAATCTGGGTTAAAAATATTGCCAAATTTTCGTCAGCTCAGGATAACGTTGATGAGGACACAGATGAGGAAAAAATAAATATTTATATTTGTAATTATCTGTAAGGAAAAATACATTTCAACTGCAAAACTGCTACCTACTGTCAGTTTGCTATAACACAAGCTCAATCTTATCCGGAATTTTAGAACTAGTAGTCTAAAAAGTTCAAACTCTCAAAGAGATATGCATGCACTTAATTTTTACTATCAGTAGTTCAAATGAAATAAATGTCACCATTGACAGCAATAACTATGCTCCTTATGCAGGTTCAGAAGCTTAAACTATACAAGTGCGGAGGTAATGCAAGCAAAATTGTTATTTCTTTCCATAATGATTATAATGAGGCAGGCAGCTTTCGTGCAAGGTCTAGTAAATTATGACAGATGCATAAGGCTGACCTAAAAATGGTAATATTTCTTAAACTACTTATCATTAACAAAACTACAGAAGTAAAACTTGTCATGAAGAAAACAGGTCGGAGTATTTTGGAAAAAAACAAATACATTAATCAAAAATTCCAGGAATTCCAGAAAGACAATCTATTATGTTCCCCAAAACAATCACCAGGCCTCCCTTACACCAGCACCTGCCCACTTTTTTTTTTTTTTTTTTTTTTTTTTGAATAAGTGACTGTCAGATAGCAATGACAGTGGTAACTATCCATTCCAGCAAGAAGCTGGAATTATAATAAATATTGCAAGTTATAAGAAATTTCGCAGAACTCTCATCTTCACACCTCGAGGGACAGTTTGCAACAAGCAGAACGAAAAATGCCCCAAATACTTATTTTCAAGCTGTTGTTATTTTCAGCTGTGGCTGAAAATTCTTACAAATGCAGTCAAGATTTTTTTCGTGGCTGCCCTAGCAGTCACTACCTGGGTGATAAAGCAGGACTAAGATCTAATAGTGATCCAGCGTTATTTTTTCAGAGGCTTCTGTTAATCAACAACTAGAATTAGGGCCAGGCCAAGAGCAAGTGTGAATTTCCTCCTTTTCCCCGGGAACACGCACATAACCAGCCTCCACCCTCCGAGCAGGGACCGCGCTGTCACACACAAACAGGGCTGTAACCTGCCTCCCCAACCCTCCCCCCGTCCTTTCAAACCAGACGCGCAGCACTAAGCAGCCAAAGGGAACACGACAAGGGGTAGCGGTAGGGTGTGGTTTGACTATTATTTTTTTTATTTTTTCTTGGGGGGGGGGGGAGTAAATCCAGCCTCTCTCAAGCATTAGAAACACCCATTTTATTAGGAAGAAATTACCCGCTGTGTTTTTCCGGTACAACATGTGGACTGAGGACTACGAACCTGCTCCTGATATTTACTTTAAACTGAACGCTGGCAATCTCCAAGTTTTCAAATACGCCGAGCCAAAAAACACTCTGTCCGTCACGCCCTGGGAAAGCTACCCTGGAGATTTCACCAGCAGCTCAGAGAGCCGCTCAACTAAAACAGGTTGCTTTGTGAGAGGTGCCTCCTGCACACAGCTGAATACTTAAGCGAGCAAACAAAACAACAACAAAAAACCCCACCCCTACGCTTTCAACCTTTTTCTTCTATCAGCTCCCTTTCGGCTGTATTGTATAGATCACGGAGAGGCCAAAAAAAAAAAAAGGCAAAAAAGATTTAACCCGTTTTGGGGGAAAGGGAGGGGTGTCCGTAGTGCCCCTCGCCCGCCCCCCGATCGCCACCTCCGGCCCCTGGAGGCTTCCTGGCTGCGACCTCCTCGCCGCGCCGCGCCGGGCCGCCGTGTGCATGCGGCAGAGGCGCGGGGGAGGAGGGCAGCGCTCCGGCCCTTTCCTCTCCCTTTCCCTCCCCGGCCGCTGCAACCTGCGCTCACGCGAGCCGCTCCGGCCAGGGGAAGGGACCAGAAAGCGCCTCCCGGCCCGGCGCGCCGAGGAGCGGAGCGGAGCGCAGCCCGCACCGGGCACCGGCTGCCCCCGACCGTTAGGGGCCGCGCGTTAACGGCTGCCGCGCGGGGAGGGGGGAGCGGGGGGGCCCGGCCGCGTGGGGGAGGGGAGCCGGGCCGCCGGCGGGGCGGAGCCGGGCGCGGCCTGGCCCCGGCGCGGTGTCTCACCTCCGGGCGGCCCGGGCCGGGGCGGGGGGGGGGGAGCGGGCCGGGCCGGGGTCGCTCACCTCGGTGGGGGCGCTGATCTCGAACAGGTCCAGCCGGTTCGCGTTCCAGTGGTTGATGATGTCGGCGAGTTTGCGCCGCTCCTCCTCCCGGCTGCCGCCGCCGCCGCCGCCCGACATCCTCGCCTCGCCCGCCGCCGCCGCCGGGAGCCGAGCCGGGGCCGCGGCCGGGCCCTCTCCGCCGAACCCCGGGCGAGGGGCGGAGGCGGGGCCGCAGCAGGGGGAGCGGGGGGGTCCCTCAGTCCCGGCTGGAGGAGGGCAGGGGCCGGCTCTGCCTTCGGTGACTGCCGGGCGCGGGCGCCGCGGAAACGCCCCGCGATCGTGCCGCCGATAGCGATCAGCCGCGGAGGGCAGCGAGGGAGAAGAGAAAGAAGGAGGGGGAAGGGGAGGAGGAAGGATGCCCCGAAACGGCGGCGGCGGCCGGCGCGCTGTCTCCCGGCTCGGCGGTGTCTGTCCCCTTTCGCCTGCCCTGAGCTGAGCGGCGCCGCCGCTGCCGCCTTTCCCCGCCCCAGTATCGCCCTCCCCTCGCTCCCTCACACACACCGGCCTGTGCGCGTCCCCGCCCTCCTTCGGCGCGCGCGCGCGCGCTCCCGCCGCCCGTCACCTCCCTGCGCCCGGCTGCGGCGCCGCTCCGCGCCCGGGCAGCGGCGGCGGTGGCGGTGGCGGCAGCAGCGCGGCTGGGCACGGCGCGGCGCCCCCTCCGCTGCCCCCCGCGCCGAGTGGGGGCAGCCGGGCCCGGGCCAGGCCGCGGGAACGGCAGCGCCGGGCGGCGGGGAGGCAGCGCAGGAGGGCGAAGGTGGTGCCGCCGCCGCCTCGTCGCCGTCCTCCGCCGGGCGGGGGGAAGGGGGACACACACTTGTTCCGCCGGGAGCCGCCGGGCTGCGAGGGGGTTTTCCGAGCCCGCATCTGCGAGCGGGAGCAGGAGGCCGAGCCGCCCCGCGGCGGCTGCGTGGGGCCTGTTGGGAGGCCGCGGGGACAAAGAGCCGCCTCGCGGCGCGGCCGCGTTACCTCGCCGGAGCCTCCCCGCCCCGGGGCGGGCTGCACTGTCCCTGTCCCCCGTGTTCGTGGGAGCCCACCCTCCCGTCTGGCGGAGGTCAGGACACGCGGCCGGGGAGCGGGTCGAGGTTTCTTTGAAGCTTCGCCACTAGCTCACCATGCGGCCTTGAGCGAGTCACTTAACCTCGCTTTGCCTCAGCTTTTCTCCGTAAAGCGGAGATAACGATACTTCGCTGCCTCGCAGGGCGCTGCTGTGTGTAATAATGTTTATTAAGTGTTTTTGGAACGTTGCATGAAAGGAATTGTCTTAAAAGAATGCATTGACATAAATTCCCGCAGCTTGAGATAAACCTGAGATGGCATTAAAGCATCAGATATGTTTTAATGCTCTTGTAGAGATATAATTCACGTGTGATTTCTCACAAAACGTGTCTGTTGGCTATAATAGGCATTGCTTGTTGCATTAGGTTCTGCAGTCCAGCCTAGCTTTGGGGTTTGGGCTTTGTTTTTTAACCTATTGCAATAATTACTGTGAAATGTCCTTAGTGTTTCATCAGTTGTATTTGTTTTGTATTGGGCATCCCCAGAAAAGTGGAAACACTCTTTGAGTGATCATTTTTGAACTCAGTTATCCAAGCATACAACTTTTTTGATTTCTCCAGATGGTAAAAAGGGAGAAATACTGTGTGGTTTTAGTGTACCTGGCAAAGTATTTCAGATTTCTCTTTTGCTGAAGGAGTTCAGATTAGTAGGTTTTGCTGATGAAATTTTGATTGGCTGAGTTATTTGAAGAAGGAGATTCCTTAGAGACCTTGTCTACATTAGGCAATTAAATTATTGTTTTTTACCAGCAGTATAGCTTCTGTATAAGTACCAGCAGTTCTGGTTTTACAGGCGAAGGTCAGTTACACTTTTGCCCTACATCTGTAACTGTGCCATATTAGAGCTTTACAGTTCCAAGGACATAGGAGATCATATTTCCCAGGTTCCAAACTCTGCAAGATGTTGAAAGGCCTTCTGGTAGCTTTGGGAGAATATGGGGGGGGGGGAATTATAACTGTAATTATCATAATTGTAAAACCATACTTTATTCCTTTAAAGAGTAAAATGTAGGGAGAAAAAAACCCATACTTTTTTTACATAAAAGGAAAAAAAAATCCTTTGTCATATCCACAAAGTGTTTGTCTTAACTTTAAATGTTCTGGCAATGCCTGCAAAGATCACAAAACCGTATAAAAACTGTGTTGCAATAGTCCGCAATCCAGGCAGAGCTGCATGTTCTATTGGCAGATGACACCTGGAGAATGGTATGTTGATTTGAATGGTTGATTCTGTCTGGATATTGGTGAAACTAGATTGTTCAAGATCTAGGATGAGAAATAGTGGCCTTATTACTTCAGGATTAGGAAGGAGGCTTTCACATGCAGATTGTGTGTACTCTTTTGCTATTACAGGCTACACAGAAAAAATGTTTTTTCCTGGGAAAAAGAGGCATTTGCTCTGGGAAAACTGGCCATCCAAAGCAGTTAATTTAGAATTGCTGGCTTACCTGGCTTTTCAAATGCTGAGGAGCACCAGGAGTCAAATTGTTGCTGTACTAGACTCATGTGGTATAGGAAATAATCTATGAATTTACTTATTTCTATTTTAACTGTAGGTAGTCAGCATTTCTATACTATAGCTAGACCTCTCTGTGATGCCAACAAATCCCTCAAACCGAGTAGAATTGAGCAAACTAATAACGTTTAGATGTCATTTCTCTGAAATCCCAAGTCACTACAATGTATTTCTTCGGTGGCATGAGCAACGGAAATACAACTGATGGGCGGATACCAGCACTGACCACTGCTGATTAACTCTGCTTTGAGCTGCCCGGTGCTGAAACAACTTTTTTTTTTTTTTTTTTTTTTTTTTTAAAAAAAAAAAAAAGAAAGAGGCCCACTTGTCCTGCAGAGCAAGTTGTTGCCATGAACAGTCAAAGCTGCAGCAGCTTTAGTATAACATCAGGGTTTAAGAAAAATCGTAGTTTAGACAGGAACTTAGCTGTCTACATGAACCAGCAGCACAGTATGTGTGTGCAAAGATTGCACTGCTGGAGATCAAAAAAAAAAAAAAAAAATGAGGCCTGATCTCCCTGGAAAAGGTAGTGTGGAGAAAGCTAAAGCATGAAAATACAGCGCACCACCTAGTTTACAGTGGAAGATGTGTGCTGCTTCACTTTCAATCCTTATTATTTTCATAGGGCTGTTGCAGTGGGAAGTTAAACAGCTGCTGTAAATGTGGCAAGTGACATGATTCCTGCGAACAGCTGTAAAAAAATTAGAGATTTTTATGAATGGAAAGCATTCTACAAATAAAATACAGAATAATGTGTGTGAGCTATCATCAAGTCATGTTCCATTTAAGACATTGCATAAAGTTACTTGAAACCATAAAATGAAATTTCTTCTGCATTTTTTTGAGATAGGACCATCTTCTTACTATGTAAATGATAACAATCTGAGGAGTTTCCAGTCCAGTATTTGGGTAGGTAGACCCACTGAAGCCAGTGGATAGAGTTAGATTTAACTCTATGCATACTCACATAGCTGATGAGAAATAATAGGATAAAAGAAGTTTAAGAAGGGAAAAACTGTTTATTTGCAAGTGATAATGAAAAAGATTTTTTACTTTTCTCCTTGTTGAACAGTGTAAACGTTCTTTTTTTTAAAGGTGATTAATATAACTAAGCTACCACAAGCTATTAGCATGATTATTTGTTCAGCACTCAAAGTATTATATGCATTTTACAGAGCAAGTAAGATAAATATCCTTCCCCATAGAGCTTAAAAGATAAAACTTTGTCACAGGTGAAAGCAACAACTAGTAGAGGGGTCCATAAAGAAGAAGCAGATATGTGCAGAAGCTTTTGCATTCTTCTGCATTCCCTTAGACATCAAGAGATGCAGTGCACACATGGTCACCTGCCACAACAGCATTATGTGGGATCACACTGGTGTGCATCTATCCCTGGGGAAGCTGATGGTTCTAAGAAATAACTATGTATGGAGGATCTCTTTATTTCTCCTCCTTGGCCTATACAGTTTATGCTACCGGTTCCCAAAGTTGTCTTTCATAGGCAAAGTTTGAATGAAAGTAGGGTCGTGCTCTGCTGGTCTCCTGGCTGCTAGCCAACTGCCCATAGTCTGGCCAGAATCCAGCATTCATTTTCTGAGGCAGCGTGCATCTGAAATATAGTGCACGCTGTATAAATCAGCATGTTGGAAGTTATAAATTTGTAGATAGGATTGAAATTATTAAAGTAACCCTCCTCATGGCTTCCCAAGCGTGCATATGTCTCTAGAGCAGAAATATCAGGACTGTAATTTTGCATAACTGAATGCAAAAGCCTACATTAGAGCAGCATTAACATTGCAAGCCTCGGTCATCAAAATACAGTCCTTACCCGGAAAACACACCTACTAAGGTACATAAATTACCTTGAATAAAGATCACACCTTCAGACTGTATAAACACATATAAGTCAGGGAGGGAAAAAAGTTTTTCATTGCACCATTATCGCACCAGCATGAATTGCACACACTGTATACGTCAAGGTATCAGTTTCACAGCATAACTGGTAAACAAACATGCTACATATAGGCTACGCGGACAAATTCATACACCATGGAAAATCTTTATTATATGTTTAGATCAGTAGTTTTCTTGATATGTGAGTGTAGGAGTTTAATAACCTTGGCCTCTTTAATGAAATAAAAAAGGGGGGAGAGCAGAGGGGAAAACAGGACAAGTGTGACAAGTTATGTAATTTTTTTCTGAAATCTTTAAGTTTTTAATTCAATTATCCTCGCTCTATTTTTAGGGGGAGGGAAGCAGAAGACTGAATAATGGCAGGTATCACGTATCTTAATAAATTCATCTTACCTTTGTTTTATGTATGGATGTATTACAAAGCTGTCAAGTCAATTCCTTAAGGAAGATGCTTGATTTTTATTATATAAAGAAGATGTTCCGAGTAATTTAGTGGTAAAAGCTTCTTAAGTTAAGACCTCTCAAGTTATCTTTATACTAGTAAACTGAAAAGAGTGAGGGCCTTTCTCTACCCTAAAGCCAACTGGCCTAGCTGGCCACATCCATCCTTTTTAATTGTTTTAGCCCTAAAACAAGGTGGCTGTACTCAAACTGCCCAAAAAGAGTAGTGGCTGGCAGGTGCTGGCTCCCAGTCTGGGCCCAAGAGGTGTTTGAGCTAGCTGACCCACAGCTGCCCCACACTGCAGGTAATCAGGTGGTGCCTCCAGCTGCCTGAACTGCAGAGAAAGAGGCTCAAAGCTCTGCACAGCTGACTCCAGAGCAGGGTGCTCTTCCCAGACGGCGTGCTCAGGCTCACCTGGGTTGGCAGGTTCAGCGTGCACACAGTTGTGGTCCTGTCTTCACTGAAGTAAGCAAGCCCTTTGATCCGCGTTCGGCAAGGAGGACAAGAGCTTTACTGTCCTAGAGCGTGCAAGCGTTCACATCAGCTTCAGCAAGATGTATGTTTGTCTTCAGCTTCAACAGCCCCTGGAAATGAGAAGCACGTTGAAGTCTGCCTCACAGGAGGAGGACCAGTCTCCAGGCCTGTAGTCAGTGTCAACCTACTACTGGAATCCTGATACCCAGATCAATACTGAATGCTTTTCTGGAGAATGGTCTTTACCCAGGCGGAGAACATTGTTCTCAACACAGAGGTATTTAGGGAGAAATTTAATGGCAGTTGGTATATGCATTAAATTATCAGATGACTGGCCTTATCCCATATAATTCAAAGCGCAGTCAGTTGCAACACAGTTCACAGTAGCTGTAGGTACTCCAAAAGCTTTCTGCTAATGTTTTTTTTTTCTTTTTTAATCTGTCTTTATTTAAAGGTATTTTCCTCAAAACTACTATGTTGCAAAACAAGATCGGAAACTAGCTGACCACAAGAAGAGAAAGAAAGAAATGGAGTCTTTATATAAAACAGTCAAGTGGACAATGTAAATAAATGGACATCCCCAATGTCCAGAAATTCAGCTCATCTCCCTGTGATAAGCATCATTATTTGTAAAAATGGTAGATAGAAATGCTTAGATAGGAGTTATACTTTTTTTTTTTAATGACAATATCTCTCTAATCAGTAGTCCAAACTAGCCTATTAGTTCTAACAATATATAATAATTTCAAAGCTCTTTGAGCAAGACGTAGTGAGTGTTTGGTCTTGTAATTAACCCACTGCCATTGGCCATGCATTCTCTCCACCCTGTAATTACCTGACTAAAAAATAACACCATTCAAAGCATACATTGTTTAGAGCATTAAAGGAGCATTTATTTTAATCAGTTTTTACACTCAAACGATGATTATAACACACTCATACACTTCACATATGAACAGAAGCGATTTGGCCACATTTGAGCAGTTTTTTTGTTAGAAGAGTTTAATTTGGAAACAAACAGATCAGCATGTGCAGAACCATTGGCTTTTTGGTTTTACTTTGCTTTTTTAGAACTGATCCAAAACTACTGAAGGAGTTTTCACTTAAAAAAAACCCCTTATCGTTGAGCTAAGAATGTAGTGGATACTGAAGTCTTTGCTCCAACACACTCCTCGACAAATTGCTATCCTTTTGAGTGACGTAACGTGCACAGGTTCTATATGTGTACAGCTTCAGCTTCAAAAGAAAATATTTCAGAAAGCTTGTAGGTGTAAGCCGGTGAAATGAATATGCCAGTTCAGCAAAAAAAAGAACAGTCCTTCCCACAGCAAACTTTCCTTAGTAATGCTTTCTGTTCTCAAGGTCTGAGGCCAGAATATGTATAGAATAGAAATGCTTTTTGTATGAATTTTGTAAGAATAAAAGGCAACAGAAAACATCAGGAAACCCCTCTCCAGAAACCAGGGGTGGGATTTGTGTTATCTTACCTGAATTGTCTAAAAATTAGACAGAGAAGGTGAGTGTTGACTCCCTCTGTGGGTAGTGGAGAGAAGCAGACATTTCCAGAAAGCAATTCAGATGCACATCTTGAACACTGATCTTGTGACAGGATTATTCGACTCATTATGTGAGTTCTCATACTAGTACCCTGACTTTCAGGTGGCTATAGAGAAGTGAGATGAATCCCCCCTCAAGGGTAGTGATACCTTACCAGAAGCCTCTCAGTCTCTTCAAATCTTCAAACTTTTGAGTGTTTTGTGGGCTTCACTTTCAAGCCCACTATTGCTTTAGCCCATGATGCCGTTTTTGTATCAGGCATGATACAGCTGCATTAGTCATCTCATGTATACAGATGCAAAGAGTTTTTCCAGCTGCAGTAAGCCCACTGCATCAGTCTCAATAAAGCTCAGTTTATGGATGTCACAACTCAGTCCTGTCCAACTGGGGGAAAAAAGGAGGAGCTGAGGAGGAAGTATATTACAAAGTGTATTCACATTGCAGAACACAACATAGAGATACTTGGGCTCCATTTAAAAGAGCGTCCTCTTCAGCTGGCAAAACTTGTCCATGTGAAATTCTCTCCTGCCTCACCTTCTAAACAACTAGCTTGGATGTCTCCACTCAGCACTGCATCTGTCAGTGTAAGAACACTCAGTAATTATGTTTTGAAATAACTGAGCCCTGACTCTTCTTTGTGAGACCAAGCTTTAATACCAGGTTGTGCATTTTTTCCTCAAACACCCTCACCTTTCATCTCATGCCACTCCTTGATTGTGGGAGGAGATCCAGACAAAATTCACAAAGGTGCTTCCTTCAAATCCTTCTAAATTCACTGTAGTCATGAATTTTGCGAGCTTCTAGCCCATGCATAAGGTACTTTGCGTTCTTCAACCTCTGCTTGTGCTAACCCCAAGTTTCACATTTTTACCTTGTTTTCCCAATCTTTCTTGTTTCTGCCTGGTCATTTTATATTCCTTTCCTCCTTACCATATTTCAACATGTGCAAGCACTTGCATGCTATGTGAAGCAGGGACCATCTTTTGTTATGTGCATGTGCAGCATCTAGCACAGTTCGAAACATTACCAAGGTCAAGATTCATCACCAAATGATAAATAATAAATATTAAAGCTTTCTGGAAAGCAGGTATTACTAGCAGGCCCTGGTATAGTAATCATTTAATATCCTCGGCTAGACCATTTTCTCCTTTGAATGCTATTTTGTACAATAGTGAATGGAAAAATTAGGCTATCTCCTGGAAATGCAGGAAGGCTGATACAATGGCAGTTAGAGCTTGTTGTTAATGAACCCGTCATGCAAAAGGTACAGCCTCATAGCTAATTTTAAAAATGCCTAATACTGTACTTAGTTAATAGAATCCAACAAAGCAGTGGGGATCTATTTAAGCAAATTTTAAACACACTGTGTACTCTGCCTTGTAAGCACCTTCAGGATCATCAACACCTCTCATGTAAAGCTTCCCTTATCCAATTTTTCTACATGCACAGTTTGTGCTTACGGACTGTTGCATTCACATTGTTAAAGTGCATTTAGCTGTTACCAAAGTAAAAACAAACTACAAACAGTTTGGGAGTAGATTTAACGTCTACAATTTTTAAGGCACGTACCCCAAAACGGTTATCCAGACCCAGCACTGCAGGCCAGTCAAATAAGAAACTAAGAATTAAAAAAATCATTGTAGACAAAAACTGTGGATATGTACAACTCTCTGGGTGAAGGATCTGCTGAATTACATTATTGCTACATTTCAAAACAAGAAGATCACCACTTTCATTCTTACTGACTAAAGTTAGAAACACATGCACAGAAATAATCACCTACATTAATGACCTGTTTTCCAAAATGCTGTAAATTCCCAGCCATCAAAGGCACCTTGGAATCTTCAGTACAAATTTAGATCATGGAGCTGGAAAAAATCATCCTTTGTCTCCCAGTAGCACCTATCCAAATATGGGAATTCAGCCCAAAGCTCTGTGAAAAAAACTTCACTCCATCTGAAGCGATTATGGCAGATGCATGTAAACTGCTTAATATAACAAATTGCTAGAGGCAGCAGGCTCTCTGCTGAAGCTGGTGGTGGTCAGGCCATACCGTGAGGCTGCAGGTTTTCCCTGCCAGAAACCTTCTTGCTCAGCCTTTGCTCTGGAGTGTGGTGCAAATAGTTGCCATGGACCTGTCTGCATGGCTCTGCTTGCTTAGATGTGGCTATGCTGACTGGCCATCGCTAGCAAGGAACTTGTGGCACCACAGAACTCAGCAAACCTTTCAAAATACGCTGCTGAACCCAGAAGTTCACCTGGTGGGGCTCCATGCCATCAGTTGTGCTGCTAGCAGGTCAGGATAGTCTTCCCAGGACGCAGGCATTTCAGTCTGACTAGGGTAATTTGAAGTCCGCAGCCTATTCTAGACTTCCGAGCAGTTACTGACCCTAATCTGATCATCAGAATTACCATCAGGAGAGGATGCACTGTTGTGAGACTGCAGTTCCTTGACACAGCAGCTTTTAATTGATCATAGGCTAAGAAAACATCATCCCTTAATGACACATGGTATCAAATGCCCTGCTGCAGGCATGAGCCCTGCCACAAATGCCCCGGTATCAAGGAAGTAATGGAAAGACTAATCCATATACTAACAAATTATGAGGCAGAATGAATGGCTGATCTATTCTGACTTGTGCAACATAAATTGTGGAATTTAATTCAGCTGTTCTTTGGATTAATTCAGTGAGTTATATTTGGTGAAATCCTATCTTTCAGAAAGGCTTGAATTGACAATAGCAAGAGACAGAGGGTATAGAAACTCACTGGGTTTATTCCAACAATTACACATCTTCGCTGCTAAAAGGTGAGTTGTAGTGAATGTGTCCAACTTCCAAGCATAAGCTTTTGTCACACTTGGTTCAATAGCCCTTTGGTACTTCATACTTTCTCCCTTTTAATACACTCTTATCTTACCTGCTGTTTCATAAAGATTTGACTCTATCTTCTTATTTTTAACTGGCTAAATAGATAACGTCTCTCTCACTGTAAAGCACTTTTTCTAGCTTGGAAATAATTACTAAAGCTTGTCAGTGCACTTGCAAACATATCTTGACTTTTCTGAGAGGAGATACAAATATACAGCAAAACGATTCATCTTTCTGGCTGTAGAATTTGGGACACTCACTAAGCCTTCGGGGCCTCCTGGCACATAGGTCAGTTTTGCATAAATCAGGCTGTATTTCTTGTATCAAGTTCCTTCTGAATAATTGCACTGTATTGTATTGTATCAGTACAGAGTACAGAGCATTACCACATTAATGAAAAAGTACCTATTAGGAAAACATTTCTTCATGTGCACAGTAGCATTCCTGTAGCCATACATTTTCAACAAGTGTAATTTTAAGGAGGAGCTATTTATTTGCAGTACTACAACTAACTTCCTGGAGGCAGAACTGTTTTTGACACGAGTGCAAAAGAGCTTCTAAAAACCTACAAATCTCTGTATACAGAAATCAATATATATAATCAAAGCTTCTTCTTTTCTCCACATCATGCTTTTAGGCTGACAAAGATGTGTTAAGTTGCGCTAGGGGCAAGATGCTTTAAATCTCAGTCTGGATAAGCTGTTAGATTGCTTTACAGCCAAAGTGCTGAGACATCCTTAAGGAAAGCAGTCGTAGCTGGTTCAGTGGATCACAGACTGCCTGCAATGGCTCTGAAGACTGTGTATCTATATGGTAACTCCTCTTTCGTTAAGGATTATAGATTGTTCTACTACTTGTTAAACACACCACAAGCATTACTATAGGTCTGAGAGTATTGTCATTGTTAAAAATTCCTGAAATCCATAGTTTTGCTCTATGACCAATTTTGAGTTTTCTCTCTCAGAGCAAGCTATATCACACGCACTTTACAAAGAGGAAGAAAAAAACATCCAAGGATATGAGAATATGCTTTCAAAAAGTATTTACAAAATCTTCTAAACTCCTAGCTGTCTGAATTAGTCCCTCAAAAGCAGATATACCAGTGTCATAGCCCTCAGCCTTTCAGCATGAGTGACAAATTGAAACAGATTTGAAGAAAATAGTAGTTTAATAGCATCATATGCAAGTAAAGTGTTGAGCTCAAAGGGCCCTATTAGACTGAACAGACAAGAAAACAAATTTCTTCAGAAATTATCATACCTTTTGAATACAATTACTCTCCTTAAGTAACATTTTAAAGAGACTGCAGTTGCCCAGCCTTACAGCCTATATTTGTACAATAGCCAGTTGGATAAACTGTACAGGAGATTTAAAAGGCTGATTTCAGGTTTCACACTGGTGCTAAAAAATAAAATTATGCCAGATCTGAACTGAATTAAGCAGTTAAGAATGTAGACTAACATGTTAAAATGACCTTCTTGCTACTGATTTAATGTTTTCCTAGCAAAGCCTTAGCCCCTGGTGTAAATGGATTTGCTATTGACTGTACCAAGAACAAAACTGAGGCTCATTTGTGGTTCAAGACTTTTTGCAAAGGGATTTGGGGTATTTAATGCACAAATATAAAACAAAAGCAGCACTGAACGTGTAATAAATAGAGAAGATAAGGAATAAGATAAGAGTAAAATTTTTGTCAACTTTAGAAGCAAGACCTCTTCCCACTCTACCCTTCCCCTTTTTTTCTCTCTTTTCTTCCTCTTTTTTTCTCTTCTTTCTCATTGTTTCTTTCTCTTTTTCTTTCTGTTTTTTACAATCACAGAGTAGTTGAGGTTGGGAGGGACCTCTGGAGATCATCTAGTCCAATTCTCTTGCTCAAGCAGGGTCACCTAGAGCATGTTAGACAGAATCACCTCCAGGTGGGTTTGAATATCTCCAGGGAAGGAGACTCCACAACCTCCCTGGGCAACCTGCTCCAGTGCTCTGTCACCCTCACAGTGAAGAAATTCCTCCTCATATTCAGGCAGAACATCTCATGTTTCAGTTTGTGCTGTTGCCTCTTGTACTGTTGCTGGGCACCACTGGAAAGAGTCTGTCCCCATCCCCTTCACCCCTCCCTTAAGGTATTTGTATACATATACTTTTCTCCTCCTGCCTCCCTCCCTCACTCTCTCCCTTCTTTCCTTCTTCCCTTCCTCCCGTTTCTCCCCTTCCTTTCTTCCTTTCTCATTCTAGAATGCATTTAAATATTCGTGAAGTTCATCTTCCCTAGGACTGTAACTTGGCTCATGTTTGACCTTACACGTATGCGTAGATACCTTTCCTGACTGAAGATACCTATGTGAAGTCGTGCCTTAACTGGGATCTTTAGCTAAGGATTTCTCGTATCGACAATGTGGTGTTGGCTCACGCTGCCTTCCCCGCAGGAAACCTGGGCTCCCTGAGGCCTGTGCCCATTCGAGAGAGGCTCTCAAGGAGGTCACTTCAGGCCAGGATCCCAACTTGCTTGTTCTGAATCCTCCCATGGAAAAGCTTCTGCCCCCTGAATCCTGCAGCAATGATGGGAAATCTTTTCCATACCAGAGGCCTCATATTTTGTCGTGTGCTGGACCCTGCATCCTGTGTGTGCAAACTCCCACACTGGGCTCATTGCAAGGTCATCGTTCCTCTCGCTCACGCAGTGCCCTGGCTCTTCTCTGGCCTCCCATGGGGCTGAGAAGCAAGAGTGGCAGAGGAGGGAGCAGGGGGATGGCTGGAGAGGAGGTGACACATGCCAGCTGCCAGCACGGGCGCACAGGTCTCGCGTTTACCACTACTGCTGTCGGGGGAGCTGAGCGGCACTTGATTCCCAGCCTCAGCATATGCCCTCTTAATAATTGTTCCTGAGGAAAGAGAGCGCAGGATAAAAGCTGATTATTCAGTCATTTTAACAATAGAGTGTTTTCTTTTGGGATAAGCATAGCAAGTGCCTACCTGAGAAAAGAGAAAGAGGAGAAAATGTAGCTGTTTGTACCCAAGACTTGTGTAGTGCCGTGGCGAATCCTCAGTCACTTGGTGTTTTCATGGGTATGCTCCAGTCTACCCTGCTTTGGCGCCCACCTTGTTCCTACGCTGTATGGACCACGTGAAGCAGCTCCCCTGAAGCGAATGCCTGCAACACTCCTTAGACAAGGCAGAAAGAAATTCATCATCTGCCTCAGAGAGAGATCCTATCTGACTAAATTTGAATATCCAGGTTAGGCAGACAAGTTCCCTTGTGAGAATACTCCTCTTCTCTGACATGTCAAACCAGAGAGTTAGCCTACTTCTTTGAAAATACCGTACCTCAAAGAATGAGGTATAACTTGCCACATGAGAAGATTAAATATCCGCTGATAGCTTTCAGACCTGGAGAAGAAATCAGATCATGATTTCGGTCTGATTTTTTCTTTCACAAAGCTTTTCAAAATCAAGAACAAGCCTAACAGCTGTGAATGAAAATTAGCATATGAAAATTAATCATAGTGTGCATCACCTCTCTTCATCCAGTTATCGAAACTGGGAGTGAACTTAGAAACTGCCATTTTGTGGAGGAGGAAGCAGAAGCAGAGTGAATCAATGAAACAGGAGGAGAAGGCATGTGCTTGATTCCTAATTTTCTTGCCTACTTACCCACCTACTACTCCTCTAGTGGGTAACTGCCTTGCTTCTTTTTGCATGTGATTTTGCTTTTGTAAGAGGTGTTAATAAGCCCTTTTCCACTTGTCCTTGGACAGGCCTTGTAGATCTCATTCAGGGCTGAATATCTGTCAAGCACCCAAGATATGTCCAGGGACTTGGGCAAGTGCTGGTCCAAATGGCTCACTATGTCCTAATGAACTGGGGGGAGCGTGGTGGGGAGGTAAGGGGTGAGTACACTTTCCACGCTCAGTAGCAGCGCCAGCGTCAGCATAGCACCTGCCTCTTTGTTGTCAAAATCTCTCCAAATGCAGTTTGGGTGAGGATCTCCCCACTCACAATCTGTTTCTGAGGCATATTGCTCAAAGGTGAAAAGTTTCATTATAGCTGGGTTTATTACAGAGGGAGGTCAACAAGAACATGTTTGAATCTCAGCAGTAGTCTCCACTTGCACCATTCTCTGATCAACCATTCTAAGGAGGACTCTAGCACTCTTGTATGATTTTTTCAGTAGAAGATTGATACAAGGTGCTTTAAAATCAAAGAAAAAAACTCCTATTTAGTCACTTAGCAGAAATGACATCCTAAAAGTTCAGGCCTTGCTTGATAGATGACTGCTGAAAGATGTCTGGAAGAGGAGCTAGTAGAAATGCCCACAATACAGACATGCCAGGAAGAGTATGATGCAGGATTAAAAGATAATTTTAACAGTTGCTCAGATTATGAACTCATGTATGTCAACAGTGCTGACATACATTTATTTTCTAGTTTTACAGATGAAAGTATTTTGTAGTGGCAATGGGGACCAGCTTAAATCTACCTTATGGCTCCCTGTAAGAAGAATGAACTTTCTTAAAGAGCTTAAACACACACACACACAAATTCAACACAAATTAACCTGTCCTTTAGACTAGAAGAAATCAGTCTGTTGTTTTGTTACTAAGTTTAATAAAAGAAATTCATTTCCCATTACATAACAGAATCCTGACTCTAGCTTTCAGAGAAGCAAAACCTTAGTCATATGGATGAGAATTGGAAGAAGTCACTAGCAACCAAGAGGTAATTTTAATAGTTCTATATTTGATTCTCATAGAGAATTTCATTTGTCGTTTAGATCTCTTAAACAAATTATTGGCAACCACATATAAAATATTATATACAGACAGGCTCATTGGCTTGCTTTCACCTGAGCTTGTTTTGATACAAGGAAATAAATACATTTTATGTTTTTTTTTTTTTGCATTCAGATTCTTAGCTGGCATAAATCAGTGCACTTTCAGTGATTGAGCTCTGAAATATATTCACACTGAAGTTGAGAAAGCAACACGCTTCAACACAATACACTGATTTACACCAGCTAAAAATCTGGTGAATCTTTTAGAAGCTTTTTTGTAGTCACATAGATAAACTGCAAAGCCAGCGTGAAGTTACAGATACATAAGAATTTTGATATTTGGCTGTAATGCATATGTTATGTAGCTATGTGATTGAAAACGCATGCATATACATTTTACTCTCCAGTGATTGTCACAAGACTGGCACAAGTGCATTCCCAACAAGGTATGGTGCAAAGGCATCTGTAGACAAAGGTGGCTCTTTACATAATGTTCATGTTCCCTCTCTACTGTTATGGGAACTTTAGTTTAGCCAGCTGTGGAAGCTCGTATGGATAGTACTACCAGCTCAAGCAGTAGTTCATCAGTTCAGGCTTCCCTCCTTTGTTACTGTGGTAACAGTGGAGTACTGGTCTCCTGGAGCATTAAACAGCCCTAGCCTCAAGCCTTCTGATGAGTGGGGAAATGAGGATGGTGACTGGAGCTGCATGAGATGAGAAGAAACATAAATGTAAAGAAAAAAGAATAAAGAGAGAGCAACAGAAGGACAAAAATAATGACGAGATGCAAGGTAAAGCATGAAGAAAGAAAAAGGAACAAAAAGGAAATAGGCAGAGATAGCAAAACTGACTTTAAAAAAAATATTTCAGGGCAGATACCAAAGAAATAAGGATGGGTTCAAAGCTGTTGTAGGAAAATGCTTCTACCAAAATCTAGGCATCACAGCTTTAAAGTCATCTCTGAGTTGTGGCTCTCAAGGATGCTTCTGTGATAATCCACCTGGGCTCCTCTACAGCCTGCACAGCCAGTTCTTCTCAGGGTTGGCATTTTGTGAGCAGGTTCTTCCGTTTGCTCTTCTGTTCTTATTGTGTATAAATGATGAAATCTGCCCTGTAGAAAGTCAGTCACTGGAACAGTTTCCCTAGAAGAGTAGCTAAGGCAGAGCAGCACTGCCAGTAGCATGGGTGAGCTCTGTTCTTTGGGACACACAAATAATTTGTTGGCCTTTATGCTTCTGTACCCTTCTAAGAAGAGTCACGAGTATAATGTTTTATGTCTTGCTTAATCACCTAAGAGCAATGTTTCTTCACCAGCACTGTGCTTGTTTTCTTCAGTTTGTTCTGACTTTGGGCTGAAACTGGTTTGCTAGTAGTATGCAAAGGCAGAATCTGTAGAAGAGAATTATGTAAACATGCTACTTAGAGCCATGTAAATAACAATTCCTTCTAACACCTGAAGTTTGAGTATACAACAACAACCCCATGAATCCAGCTCCAGTGTGAATACCGCAGTGGAAGACATTTCTGTAGCATTTGTTATACACTTCAGCCATTCCCCACCATCAGTAACAGGCAGCTGTAGAACCCAGATTTCTGGCACAGGAAGAACAGCTTAAGAAATGAAAACCTGACACACAGTTCAGTGCTCTATGCAAGTTTCACTCTTGGTTGGCTTTAAAATAGCTTTTCACTTGCAAGATGAAGTTTCCAGTTAACAAACAACTTTATTTGGAGCCCATTTCTGTGCTAGGAAAATACTGTATATCATCTCCTTCTGAGGAAAAAATTCACCATAAAGAAACTGGTAATTTAGAATAACTATGCAAACTTACATTTTTAAATATTGGTGATGGGCAGATGCCTAGTGAATAATGTTTACTGTGGTTCCTTTTCAAGTAGTGATTTCTATTTTTATGCTGAACTTTGTCTAAATTAGTGACACAATGTTATCTCAAGAATTTTCAGCAAGATAAGACCATGCTAGTTTCCTCAAAAATGGTGTTCTGTCTATGGATTTTGTATATATAATTGGAATAGAGAGGCACTGTGGGAAGAAAAATATTGACTATATTCAAATTACTTTATAATAGAATTCTTAAAAGCTGATGTTTGTTAAGGGGTTGACTTAATCTCAAAGGTTTTGGTACAGTTCCATGAGCCCAAGGTAGGCCTCTGATTTGTCCAAAGACTTTGGAGAAATGATCTGGAAGGCAAAAGGATCCAGCCCTACAAAACATAAGGAAAAATTAATGTTTTGGAATATCTGTGACCATCCACCTTGGGGAGGGAGTGACAGCGCTAAAAAGTACACCCTGCCAGGTTATGACTAGCTTTTTGAACTCGGCAAAGGTCTTTTCAAGAGATGTGATGTCCAGCAGATCACCATCTGGCCTGTTGGCTGCAACTCTAGTTCTTACTTTGTAAAAAGATGAAATGCTTTCACACTCCAGCTATCTTCAGAAATTTGTTGGGGTTTTTTTTTCTATTCTTCCAAGCTGTGAAATGCCTTAGACTTTTTATGCTCCTTAATCTTAAGCATGAAAGCAAGCATATAATACATATATAATACATATACATACAAGCACACATAAATCAATCTAGAGGAGGCTTTACTGTTCAAAGATTATTTTATAAGATTGTTTTTCAGGGCATAATGTATGTTAAAAGTCAGAAAAGAATGAACTTGTCTACAGTCCTTGGTTCTGATCAAATTGATAAATGTCTCTGAAGATGGGGGCAGGGAAAGGTAAAGACCAGATTTTTTAAAGTGTTTAGGTTGCCAAAATGATTTCCAAAAGCATTTGAGTAGGCTATCTGTTTAAGTACTATTTAAAAATATAATTCAAAAAAGAAAGCTTTTAATAATTATCTCTGAGACAATCAGATTGTCAGATAATATTTTTATTTCAGCACAAAGGAAATTAACATTTTCAACCACAAATTGGCCAGTTTTGGTAATATTCTTTAGCTGGACTTTATAACCAACGGATATTCCTCTCTGTGGATTCTTTTAAAATGCATAAGTACTGAAAAAATTTGTAGTAATTTGACTATATTCCCATACAATATTGAGATTCATCTGATTTTGACAGTTGTAATTCATTCTAGATTACTTACATTAGTAATAATTCTTTTTTAACAATATTTTAATTTTATCTTTTGTGTGTTTGAATTAATGAATAAAGTAGATAATGCATTTCATTTCCTGCAACACCCAGGACCTATGAGTTTGTCAGCTAGACAACCTAAACACCTGACCAGCTTTCCCTAACATTCATTCCTGATCCCCATCCAATTTCGTAGGACTTTCCCACTCACTGAGTTGTGGTGATTTATCTTAGCTGACATGTTAAAGCTGATTAAGAAAGCAAAAAGCTCTGATTTAAAATACTTTAACTCAAAATGTTCTGCATTAAACTGAAGTTTGGTTTGGTCATTTAGCCTGAAACACTTAGGAATAGGCACAGACTGAACCTGGGCACAGCTGTTGCCAGATGAGAGGTGCCAAACCCACAGCAGCAGGTTAAGGTAGTGTCCTGGTTGCCCGTTCACGTGTCTGTTGACACGGCACTGAAATCACCAGGGACTAGCACTGGTGGCTGGGGCTAGCTTCACTTGGTGTAGCTCACAAAGTTTCTTCTCCCTATCTTCACTGTCCCATTTGCCACGCGAACGCCGCTGAAGCTGCTTGTGAAACAGTGCCTCCACCGCTGCAATTTGCAATGCCGTGTCTCGAGAAAACCAAAATATCTGAAGGTTTGCTTGCTACTGTCCAGCTGGACACTGCTCAGGTTCAGACCTGATTCATGAGCAGCACAGGGCCAGGCACAGTGGGCATGGAAAAGACGTCCAGGGGGTCAGTTTTTCAGGCCTTGTTCCCCAGGCCAGACCGGCCATAAATCCAAGGCTGAGGCCTGTTGTGCTGACTCTGCTGTGGGAATGGTGATTGCTGGTAGAGAGGTAGCCAAAAACAGCAGGGCAAGAAACTGCTGCAGTGTATTGTGAAAACATGAACCAAATGCCTCAGTGAACCATAACCTGAAGAAAGAGTCTGCAGAGATATGTGCAGCTGCCAAATTAAGGGAGAAAGAGGGAGCCTTGTTGCAGACCACCTGTGCCCTCAAGCTAAGGAGCCTGGACAGATTGCAGCTGCCTGCTCAGGCATGGCAGTGTGCGGACACAAGCACACCTGAGTTTGGTGGCCTTGGCTCTCACGCTGTGGTGTGTAAGATATGACATGAAAAGAGAGATCCAGGGGAGAGTTCAGGTGCCTAAAAATTCCTTCTTGCAATACCTGGTTCCCCACACATAAATCAAAGTTAGATGCTCAGTTGGGGGCTTAGCTGCCTAGAGTGGGTATGGAGAGAGGTCAGTGACTCAAAATAAGATGCAAACAGATGGTGCCAAATGACTCAGAATAAGATGCTGAATAAGTGTCCCAACAGAGAAATACTAGAAACAGCTGCCTATGCGTGTTCTTTCGAAAAATATCACCTTGCTTACTCTTTATATCTGAAAGTTAGTGAAGAATGTGCATCTCCTGGTTAAGGAAATTGTGAAGAGACAGAATTCCTCACACAACCAAGTGCTGAGAAGCACTAAAGCAACATATTGCCTTCTGTTTAAAGGAAAATTGCTCATTACTTTGGTATTAGCATACTATTATGCCAAAAACTTTGCAATTTGGGGTGTAAGCATACTGAGAAATATTCATTTGATTTTCTTTCTTTGTTGCTAATTTCTGGGATGAAGCTAGAGGAGTGTTTCTGGCTTACTTTATGAATACTGAATACCATCTGTATTCCAAAATATCTGAAAAGGGACTGTTCATTAGATACATTAAAAAAGTGTCAGTATTTTACAGAAATTTTTGAGTGTATCTCAGTGAAGTGACAGGCAGAGCACACTCCTATTTCTCAGTCCCTATATGTCAGCTGCTTTTAGTAGCGGGGGTGGACTAGATCTCCAGAGGTCCCTTCCAGCATCACCTATTCTGTGATTCTGTGACTTTGAGTTTATGGATAAAATGTTGATTGGGAATGCTGTTTCCCAATTATGTTTCATTAGAGCCTTAATCTCTTTGAACTACTGATCAGCTTCTGAATTGACAGCAAAGTGAAGATTCTGATATAAAAAGAAACACAGAAAGAATGCTTTCACAAATTCTGAAAAGGCTGGAAATGAGACAAATCATGGTTGCATCACTTTCACCGAAAAGAGAAGTAAAAGCCACAGGAGGAAACCATCAAAACCAACTATGTGACATCTTCCTGTATGTAATTGTTAGCTCTTTCATAGTGAGTAGCGGGAGCAACATTTGTTTCATCTGATTACTTATTGGAAGACAGCTGTAAAATACAAACATTCAAACATTGACAAAGCGTCTTTTTTTTTTTTTTTTTTTTTTTTTGGAGGACATGTCTTTTCCGCTGTTCAAAACCTAAATTCTACCAGTTTGACTTGAAAAAATAAAAATAATGATTTTTCAGTTAATAGGAGATCAAAATGAAGATAAAGGAAGAGTAATTTAAAGCACCTTTGTATCACACCTGAACTTGGCCATATACCCCTGTTCTTTCTGGAGAAAAGCAATGATGAATCATGTTTGGATCCTGTCTAATTTGTCAGAACTAAGAATCTGAAACTGAAATCTGTCCCGCAGTGTCTTCTGAGCCCAGTTTAAAAGATCGGTTTTCAGCTTCCTTGTTGTTCTTTGCCGGCTCTTCCCGGAGGAACGGCTGCCGAATTCACGAGCGACCACCAGCGCCTGCTGCGTTTGCTCAGCAGGGCCGGCCAGCCGCAGCAGACACCGGCCAGCCGGCACTCACTCGCCCAGCCGCTTCCATCGAAACCGGTGGGACCTGCAACATCTGAGCAGTCAGTTCGTGCAATGCACAGTTCCCTCCGTGCCAGGAATCCCAACGCGCAGAAAAGATGTGGGGGATTAGTGCAGGCGTTGGGCTGCAGAAAAGCTGCACTGAGGCTGCACAGCTTTTCTATTGCCCCGCTGCCCGCAGACTGCCTCAGCACCTGCCCTGGAGTCCTGGTGCGTGCTGCATTTAAACAGACTCCCGTAATAATTTGACCAGCAAATGAACTGAAAGTAGCACTGTTCGTTTCTGGTTTTGCTGGCATGGGCTAGATAGGGAGGAACAGCTTTAAATTTTTTGTCCAAATGTACGACTGAAACATTGTCGTGCGGCTCGGGAACTGCGGTAGCCTATGGCGTGTTCACAGCCAGAGGAAAGTTCTCAGCTGTCTCATCAGCCACTCGGGTATTTATTTGAGGCCTGTGAAGTTGTTGCCTAGCCTGAAACCGACATCTTTATGATTCTGCAAGAGAAGTGAATCTTGATCTGGTCTATTTGCATCTTAGCTCAAAAGGAGGAATAAAGTATGTGGGGACTTGTGATAGTCACACTCCGCACACAGCCTATGCAATTGCCTTACTGCCCACGTCGGAGACCAAAGACTTGCCCTTGTCTGCTTCAGTAAAGGCTTATGAACAGGGGAGTTGACTAAATCTGTATACTTCTGGTCAAAATGTGATCTTCTGGAGATCTGCCATCACTGCCATAGAGAATGTGTGGATAAAAAAGCACTCACATTGAAAAATGAATGCATACAGGAGAAGGAACAGCTTAGACAGAAATCTGCCAGTCTTTTAAATGTGGCATTTATACAGCACTTCTTATCCACAGATCTCAAAGTGCTTCACTGCCTTTGATTCCAGATCCCTGTCTGTTTTTTTCTTTTCACACCTTGCTATCAGTTCTCCAGTAAAGGATTATCTACACTGTGGTAATTTCATAATAGAGACTATTTTAAAAGGTTCAGATTGGAGAGCAATGGAGCGGCCTCTAAAACACAGGAGCGTAAGACTTGGAGGTATTGAAACAAGCCTCTCTTACTTTGCTCAAGCACTCAGAGGGTCTCTCACAGCTTTCCTTTGACATCCATCACATGATTGGGCTTGGCTGTGTTATACCCAGATGTGGATCTTATTCTGCCACTCATCTTACTGTTAGTGTAGGAAAAGGTTACAGATGTCTGTTTTCCGGCGATAAAAGATGGCACGCATTGAGCAATAACTGAGTCAACCAAAAATGAAACGTTTTCAGAAAGAGTAGCAGGAACATGCAGGAACATGGATCGTGGATTACATTCTGAAATCAAAGCACTTCCCATCCAGTGGTAATTCAGAGGGCCAGAGCGATTCCTCCGTGGGGACCGCTCCCTACAGCGGCCTGCCTTTTGCCTATGGCAGACACAGGCCGTTTCCTGGCAGGAGACAAAGTGGAGCGCTCAGGCTGTCTCGGGCAGCTACTGCACCCTTTCCTCCTGACAGTGAAATCATCGCCGTATAGCACACTGCTGCAGTGACAGTCATTGCCTGGGGATGGGACGCAGTCTTGTCACCATGTGCACCTGCTAGGCAAAAGAAGTGCACAGACTTCCCCCGTGTTAATCCACCTGACAGAGAAACCCATAAAAAGCTGGGTTATATTTGAACTTGTTCTCCCTGGAGTCTCTCTTGCTGGCGTTGGCTCTCAGTAGCTGCATCCTGCTGTGTGGAGGCACCTCTAGCTACATGCTGATGAACTGTGCTGAAGACAGATGTGCCCATTTTCTGTGGCATACTCAGCCTGGACTCATTTCAAGTGCAGCAGAGCAAGCAATAGGATGGCTTACTGTTTTCACAGGATGTCGTGAGGGCCCCGCAGAATGTGGCCACAGCAGGTCCCAAGGTCCTGCTGGGTCTCACCCACTGTGGTCCCATGTGTTACACATTCTCCACAAAGAAGACTGTGCCCACACACATCAGTGAGAGGCAGACCCTGTCAGAGACTGGCCTGAGACCTCTGCTGATTTGTAATTTTTCCTGCAAAAAACCTTTGTTGGGGCTTGTTCCCCCCCCCATACCACTATCCACAGTACGGATCAGCAGAGGGGCTGTTGTAGATACTGCTGTTCCCAACCACAAACACTTGTTGTGCTATTCCTTGCACTGTAAGAAAGCCTGTTTTTTTCCTCTTGCCTTTTCTTATTCTCATCCTCCTTTCTTCATCCTGGTCACCGTCACCTGCACATCTCAGCAGCAGCCCCAGAGGAAGGACTTAGGACTCTATACTACTCAGTCACGGGCTCAATTCCTTGTGGTCCTCTGCCCTCCCTCCTGGGAACAGCTGAGGGCAGGAGGGGCAGGGAGGCAAGCAGGGAGAGAGCCCAGAGCAGCACAAAGACTAGAGAGGGCAAAAAAGGGGGGCAACCAGAAGGGAGGCACAAGCAGGGTGGCAGGCACAAGCGGGCTAAAGACCACGGTGAAAAAACAGATTCATGAAGTGGGAGAGCAGGGAGGAAAAGCACAGGCACTGACAGACCAAGAGCCAAGGGAGCAGGGAGCAAAAGGGAGACAAAAAGGAAACGGAAAAGAAAGAGAAAAGCTGATAGGGAAGATAGCAATAAATAATAATGTGAGATAAGTAAATGGCAATTAATTACAACCTACTAGTAGCTTAGCATACTGGGCAAAGGATGACAAATTTACTATCTATTAACAGCAGTGAACAAGCTTTCTTTTAGAGACTGGCAGCCAATATGCAATCAATCAATAGCCTTGCAGGACAGGAAGACGGGGAATAATACTAATAGCAGACAAATACTGCATACATTGGCCTCTTGGTGGGATGCTCCTAGAAAAATCATAGGCCTGTATGTGTTTGGAAGGCAAAAATGGGCAAGGAGAGGAAGCGTGCTGACAGTGGACTTCTGCACATCAGAGAGGTGTAAAACTTGACTGGCTGTCAGAATCCTAATAGAAATTTCCTATCAGACTCCAGATGCACTTTGAATTAATGTCATACCTCAAGGAGGAAGATAGAGAGCTGCCCATAATGTTTTTTTTCTTCAGAAGATTTTGGTAGGTGAGGAACTTTGCTTTGTGGCAGACTAGTAACTCTGGCGGGACTGTGGCTGGAATTTAGAGACTTTCCCCTTCACCCTAGTAAAGGTGCAGAGTATTACAACTGCCTTTTTTACCATTCACATCCACAAAAAACCCCTCAGATCTTCCTTATAAAATCGATTAAAATGACACCAGCCATGAAAGAACTACCTAGATTTGTCTGTAATCTCTCCACTCCTTCCCTTAAAGTGCTTCTATACATTCTCTAAGGTTTTTTCTGAGTTTGGATGTGAGATTCCCTTGTAACTCACGGGGAGAGCATAGGTAATCTGAGACCTGCTGATCAAGATAAAATACAAGTCAGCATAAACAGAACAAAAATTACAAAATCATCCACAGAATTTTTTTTATTCACAAAGTTTACCCAGAAGTTTGATCTGAGTGTCTGATAAATATCTTTGAAACAAATGATGACATCCTATTCTATTTTTGCATTAATCTGTAACTCCACTGGATTCCTGCCATACTACCAGAAGCGTTCTAGGTGGCATATGTGTGTCTGTTGCACACATCTCCCAAAACGTGTCAAAATGACACACATTCTAAAAAACAAGTCAGTAGGCAACTCTATATCTGATACCATCTTGTCCTCCTCTCAGCCAGCACTTCTGTGATGTGCAGTTTGCCAGCTGACTTATAGAGAGCGCTGGCCTAGAGGCAGACACCCAAGCACAGTGCACCACCCCACCGCACACCAAGCCTCCTCAGGTGTCCTATGCTCCATGGATGAAGAAGAGTTGTGAGGTGGCTGGGATATATAGCCCAAGACAAGGAAGGATCCTCAATCTGGTGAGCTATTTGCCATGTGAGCTGTAATACAAGGCTATGTCCTGTGGAAGACCAAATCTGTGAAGAAGGGAGCATCAGTGGTCTTGTCACAGCGTGGCTTCCTTGCAGCAGCATATTCCAGCTCATTTGGATGATGGAGTGAGTGAGGCTAGATCTGGCTTTTCTTGTGTGCTGTTCATCTTGCATGGTTCCTTTCCATCTTGTGCATACCCACAGGAGTGCTTTTGTTTAGTTCATTGGCTTTTGAGATGCTGACAAATACTGTCTGGCTGCTGAGTTGTCTGTGGCAAAGAAGCTGCACTGTCAAGCTCAAGTACTATAATTCTCTTGTATCCTGCCCTTCAAAGCCACACAAAACACAGCTGCTGCTGAACAACTTCTCAAGACCCTGTCTCACAAAAGTCAGTTTCTGCTTAACCACCTGCACTGGTTAAGTCTGGAGTGTACTTTGCCATTTTACACTGAGCAACTTGTATCAAAACAGAAAGCCTGAAATGATGCCAGTCAGCAGCATAGCTGCTGGTAACCACAATTTCCAGCTGGGACGACACAAGATATACCTGCTTCTGATTGCCCCACTTGGAGCCCAGGCTGATTAATTCAGCCACATTTTTATTTGCCACTGTGTCTCAGAGTTAAGCACAACTGAAGGGACGTTTGTCCCATGTTACATGACGGAACTGGAAGCTACTGGCACTGTTACCATCTGGTACACTAAGAGGCAATAATCCTAGAAGCTATAACTATAAGGGGGAAAACACAATATTCACGTCTGGGTACTCCCAGGCTGCCGGAAGCTCAATCCTCCCATGTACTGGATGCCACAGGAAAGTTGCAAGGTGCTCTCCAGTCTTTTGGATTTCACAGAGTTTGCAATTACTTGCAACCAAAAGGAAAAAATCCTTTGTCTCGCCTTCATATAACCAATAACAAACGTCTCTCTTGTTTTTTAGGGAAAAGCAAGAAACTCTACTTGAATCTACAGTTTACTTTGTTGATTTGCAGCACTCTGATTAGGTGGACAAGGAAAGAGAAGTGGGGTTTTGTGTCCACTGCAGCTCTGCAGAGGCCACCTCTTTGCATGTCCTGTAATCCAAAATGTGCATGTTCAGTGCAAGTGACAGGGGTGTAAGTCCAGGACATGGCCTTAAATTCCTCCTTCTGCTTCTCCTCCTTGTTGTCCCAGGGAAAACTGCTCCCTCAGTTCTCAGGGCATTCTGGAAAGTGAAGGCCAAGATACCAGGCACTAAGATGAAGGTTAACCTTGACTGAAAAGTTAACGATACCCAGCTGTAACTGCACTTTTTCTAACTTTGTCTGAACCACACCCACTCAAAAAGCCTAGACAATCTTATTATGGTAACTGATAGTATGTGATACAGTGAATCCCACCTTTTAAATCTCTGCTCCCTTTTTTCTTTTCCTTGAGGCAAACAGTGCTTTGTGTCCAGCACCTTCTTTTCCCTCCCCTTGGCTGTGAAGCAGTAGGTGTCCAAAGTGAGGATGGCAGATGTAGAAAGGCTGAAACATTTCACCCCCTGCAAAACGCCGGCTGGATTAGGATGCAGATGGGGCTGCTGGCTTCTTGGCATTGAGAGTTCCCAGAAATACAGATGGGGGCTGAGGGCAGTGAATTTGCCGAGGCTGCTTTGCTGCTTCCCTCGGGGGCTATGCTGCAGTGTTCTCAGAGCTGGAGGAAAAGCAGTGCCTCTGTTTTAATATTTCACCCATCCTTAAAGGAACTGCATGAGGGACTGAGGTGGGAAAGGGCTGAAATGGGCTGCTAGACATGAGGGACTGCAAGAACGTAGAAGACAAGGAGAAGGCTGTGGCCCCGGAATTCCTCCTCCTTCATAGTGGTGAAGAGAGAAAATAAAAAGGGGCAGTCAGTGGTTTAGCAGGGTGGGATAAAAGGCCAGAACGTAACCTAGAATGGATCAGTATGGCCCTGCAGAGACTTTCACAATTTTTCAGATTATTTTCTCTTCAATAGTCCCTCAAAACGGGGGTAGAAAGAAAGAAAAGAAAGACTCTATTTTCCCCATGAGAGCTTTGATGCATGTCTCAGCAGACAGCATCATTCTCCTTCTTGGCAGTCAGATCTTTTTTCTCTCCCAATAAAAGAGCCTCTAGAGAGCAACTAAGATGAACAACTTTACTAAAGAAGCTTAGGACAGCACGTGCCGCCCCAAATGGCCAGACTGAAATCTGAACTTCTGTCCCCTTCCATGTGTATGAGTTCATATTTTGGCAAGGGCACAGAGTTTCTAAACAATTATGTTTAGTTTACTGGTCCAAAAGGGGAAGCCACTCCAGACAAGTAAATAAGATACTGAGATAAGTTTCTGGAGGAATTAAGGTTTCAATGAATACACAAATATACAACGGATGTATAAATAAATGACATTTATAAATAGTATACCCAGTGTACTGTTATTCATACTAGCTTTTTCTCTCCAGTTAATGTTTTAAAGAATGTCTTTCCATAAGGGTATTTTCCTGAAGTGTATTCAAGATGGCCAACAGTCAGGCTGTAAGTATTTAGAGCTGTAAAATGAAATTATGCTGTTTCACTACAGTAAAAATAAGGATTCTTGTCTAATGTCTCCCATTTTAATTTAATGCATTCAGCTTTTAGTCTCATTCATGATAAACCAATAATTGGTCCTATTTTCCTCTTACAGGTAGCAGGGAGCAATGTCAGTTCCAAGTGTTGTTCTGCTTCTCTCATTGTCCATCCACAACAGCCCAAATTTACTGCATGGAGCAAACAGGGAAAGTAGAAACAAAAGATGCTGCAGCCCCTCCACACTATTCAGCTGCTTCATTAAGAAGCTCCACTCAGAGACGCTCCTGTTATTTTGTCCAGTTTTCAAAATATAATTTGGGAAATAAACATCTATTAATTATAATGCCCCATAAAGCTATTGTGTGGGTGTCACTGGACTATTTTGCAGGTGAACACTCACAAACAGCCCCCTGTGGTCACAGTGCTCCTTTGCAGTAGGTCCCGGAGAACCAGGTGTGCAAGACAGCAACATTTGAGGCACAGAAACTTTTGTGGATCATTTTCAAAGTGAATGATGCTGCCTGCAGGATGAGGCCAGCAACGAGCACTTCTGAGAATCCAAACACAAGTGACTTGCTCAAGGTCATGCAAGGAATCAGCAGCAGAAATTACCAGATATTAGAAGTCTGAGAATCAAACTCACATCCATCTTCCTAAATTGGTCTTCTGACAAATAACGGAGTAATTCATCACTAATTGGAAGATGATGGCTCAGAATTTTCAAAATATTCCATCAGTTACTGCTGTGCTTCATGTTTTGAGTTGCAGTTTCAGAGAAAAGGTCTGATTGCAGAAAAAAATGAACACTAACTTTCTGATAAGCAGGCTCATTAGATGCTATTAAAGTAAATACCAAACTACAAGGCAGCTAAAATCAGTGGTCACTTCTGGAAATCTTTCTGTCTTGCAAGATTTCAGCTATCATTTGCCTTTAGCTCAAAAGAAAGAAAGAAAGAAAGAAAGAAAGAAATGGAATTTAATTCATTTTAAGAAGCTTATGATGTCACATGTGAAATGTCAACAGATAGCAACTTAGACTAATCCCTAAAAGATGACCTACTTGAAAGTGTTTGACAGACTATGCAGCCTCTCCATACAGCATCAATGAATGACATTTTTATGAAACTGGATTTTAAATGCATCAGATTGTGCAAACCAGCTGATTTATTATTGGATCAAGCCTTGATTTTCTAGTCTAACATTTAAGAAAGAGTGTTGAAGACATAACATATTCATTCTCCTTAAACTCTGCCTACAAACCTGAAACTTTCATGTTTTAATTCATTTTTATCTGAGCTGTTCTTTTTTATTACAATAGCTATGAAGCTAGATTTTTTTATAATTGCTTTTCTTTCCATAGAGGTCTAAATCCCTCCAGGATTGCTCCCTCAGGGTCTTGCTTCCCCTACAATCAAGGGAACATTTGCCACAAACTCTAGTGGGAGCAGAAGTATGCCCTTAACAGACATAGATCAAAATTACAATGTAACATATATCGTCTGGATAATTTTAGGGAAAAAGAAAATTCCAGCCAGTTTAGACCTTTCAAATAAACCAGGAGGGTTTTTCTTCAGCAGAGGTATTTCTTCCACATGACACTGAACCGACAAGGTGGGAGATTACTTCAAGATAATAAAGATGTTGGCTGAGCAAAATTCACCCCTGCCCAGAAGGCCAGCCCGAGTCTCTGAAATGATTCATGAGCTTTGTGCTGACCCTTGGCACAGGAGCACTTTACACTGCCTATGCAAATAAAATGGACTGGCTTGTCTGAGCCGAGGCGAGGAAAAGGCAGGAGCCAAGCATAGTTATACTGACAGGCAGCTCATTTTACTTTCTCGTCTTGCTAATTTACTTGTTTCATCAGTGCTTTTGGCTTAAGCATAATGTTTCCTGAATGTGTTGTGACAAAATCTACCAAATAAGCTATATTTGGCTAGAATAACTGCAAAAAAACAAGGCCATGCTAGGGCTGGAACTGAGAGGAGGGGAAGCGAGCTCCCAGTCGGAGCACTGGGAGGGCCCCGTGGGAGGGGGGCATCATGACACCTCCTGGCACGCCATCGCCCCGCAGGGACCGACAGGGCTGAGTCCCAGTTAGCACAGGCAAGTAAAGTCATATATTTACCTGTGCTTAGGTTATGGGGTATGAAATCCTGTGCACGCGCTTGCCAAGTGTGGAGAGCCTTCATAGACACCAAGTGCCGAGACAAGGTAAGACAGCTAGTGGTGCAGTTAAAATGCAAAAGACCAGGGAAAAAATAGTGCTAAGGCAATGAGGCAAACATTGCGGAATTAGGAACTTGCAAAAGGTGAGATAAGTCTGGAAATAATTATGTCACAGTGCTATATAACTAGCAGATTTTACAGCATAAAGAAACAATGAAGACGATCCAGCATATAAAACATAATAAATATGTGCAAAGCAGCTCTATTGACACTGACTACTTAGGAGACCAAATTCTCATTCAGGCACAGCTCCTACATTTTACTGTGAAATTAAGACTGCACATAAACCTAGGAATGCAGAATTAGATATATGCAGGTTTAAATTCACGCCTGTGTCTATTGGCTTCAATTAAAGCTAGAAAGCAAAAAAGAATGAATGTGATCTCTTTTTAAAATGTAGGAGCAGTACAGGAAAAAAAAAAGAGAGAGAGAGACCTTTTGGAACATTACTAAGTGTTTGTTTTCCTCCTCCAGAAAGGGAGAACTCTTTTTATTACACATCACCACTACATTTTTTCAATAAAAGTAAAACCTGGCAGTTTTGTGAATAGCATGTATATTTTACTGATCTTATCACGAATAGATGGTAGAAATAACATTTTACCTAAAAGAATATTGAAAGAAAAAAAGAAAATTTGAAAGACTACTTAAGCGACTGTTCGGCAAAATAGCAGCTGAGTAATGAGTAAACTGTGTCTTTGATTAGATATCCAATTATCAAGGATATCATCTTGCAGATACTCATCTCCAATTTTTCGGATTTTCCACATTTTTTGCACTCAGTTTATTAATATTTTACTGGCCACTTCCTACACAAACTAGTCATACTAAGGAATAAAGTAAATGGAGCTGAGCAGGACTCCAAATCTCAAAGTGAAATAAAGGTGCAGATTTTTGAACCTGAAGTTTGTAATATAGTCAACAAAACTTCCAAGGACAGAGGGTCTGAAGGAGAAAAAGAAAACAGCCTCTTCGTTATAGCAGTAATATTATCCAAGCTGCAGGATCAAGTTTAGACCAGCTAGTTGGTTATTTTCCTTAGGTCTTCACATAATGCTCAGTTGGATTTTTTATGGTATAAACTCTGCCTGTTTCACTGAGCCAGGGAAAACCTGCTTACCGTTTGTGATTGTCTGTGTGCTGAAAGACCATCATCTGCAACACTGTATTATTACTGCAGACACAATCAAGAGGAGGTCTTGAACTATTTTTCCTCTTTGAAAATTGCAGTGTAATTTGTGGAGGGAGAAATCACTATGACCTTGCGGGAATTGGGATTCTACTGACACCTCGCTTATTTGGGGAACTAGGGGACGCCTGCACTGATTATTTTGCTGGACTGCAGAGTTCTGCTCACCCCTGAGTCTTCTTCAGAAAATGTTCTTTATGATGTGAATATCACATAATGACTAACAAATATATAGAGATTCAGATCTGGATAGAGAAATAATATTTTTTGTCCTTGTTGCTAACAGAAGTCCCTGTAAGCAATGGGAAACAAATAAGATTTCAGTTATACTCTGCACCATATCTTTGGTATAAATTACTATGCAGACTTGACTTTGTTATGTCGTATGTTTCCAGAATAAAAGCTGGGGTTTTATATACTGTCAGGTATAATGCCATGTTTGTTACATATACCCATGAAATGTGTTTTTTATAAATATATTTATTTATAAAAAAGCATATACAAGCATATATGTGTGTATATAAACAGATACACATGCACAATATAGTGCAAAGGTGATTTGCATATTTTTCAATTTTTTAGCACTTTAATTTTGAAAGGGGTTGGTTAGAAAGACTGATACATGGAATCACACAGACTCTCAGCCATCTTTCATGGAGTATAAAAGCACCTAACAATTTGACCAAAACAGAACAGAGGTTCTAGTTTTCTGATAATCTCTTTTAGCATATTACATTATGGCAGAAAATAGATGCATTAAGAAAAGATGTGAAAAGACTCAGATTTGGGGTATCCAGTTTTGGGGCTAGCCACCTCAGGAAAAAAATATATTTATTGACAAAAAGGTTGTTTTCCAAAATCATTGTATGAGCTGGGAACTAGTTAAATGAAACCTTCTTCTCAGCTTTCCCGATGTACTATGAAACCTAGGTCAGGAGAGAATGAAAACTGAAAGTCATTGCTCTTTGAGGTGGAGCCAAGATAGGAAATGTTACTCACATCTCTGCTTGCAGCAAACTGTGCGAATTATAGCCAGGATTTAGCCCCCGAGGACATTCTGCATTTTTTAATTTTCTTAGCCTCTGTCCTTTCTGAATGGGCACAAGACAAGCTTTACAAAACCAGGTGCAGAGTTGTGCTGCAAAGTTTGCCAGTGATACAGATTTGTATTCAAGAATAACCCCAAAGCTGCTAAAATATAAAATCTCATTTGAATGTATGTTTTCATATATATGTGAGCCTACAAATGACTATATATATATATATATATATGTACATGAAAACACACAGGCACACACACATGTGTGTGTGTGTGTGTGTGTGTGTGTGTGTGTATATGTATGTATATAAAGAAGCTTCAGAACCAAGCTTTGCATGGAAACATGACATTCCAAGGGACATTAGGGTGTGCTTGAGCTCATCACTGAGGAGTCTTCTAAAATATATAATTCTAGGTAGCTGTGGGAATCTTCTCCCCAAAAATTCAGATGGTTCAGAATTAACCTTCTGACAGCTGGATACAAAGGGAAGGAAGACGATTTGCAAAAAGAAAGTGTCCTTAACTAGATTAATTGACCTGCTTTGTTTGTTCCCATCAATTGCTTTATTGCTTGCTCTGAGATAATTGGCCTAAATGTTACAGAGTAGCAGAAACTGCTCTGTAGTTAGTTTTTAGGCCAGTTTCCTGTTTTACAGTTTCTCCAAAAATAAAATTGTTCCCAGCAAAAATCCCAGTTGACTCATCTTATTCCAAGGTGCAGTCTTGAAAGAACGCCAGGCAACAATCCACCTATGGCATTTTAAAGAGGAGGAGTCGGTTTTGAAATGTCCCTTTTCCAGATTTGGAAACCCTAATGTTCTTGGCATATTGTATCATCTTGTTTGTGATTTGATCTACAATCTGCCTATTTTTGTTGACTTGGCTGAAATACATCTTTAGGACTATCAGGGTAAATAGAGTTGAAGGTAAAGATTTGGCATATTAACAGATTTCTAGTTTAAACACTGCACGAAGGTAGACAGGGCAAGAGTTAAGTAAATGCTCATTAGAGCAGTGATAGTGAAGGCATGAGCTAGCTGGAGAAAAGCTACCTTGGACACAGCTCTGAGTAGAAGCATACGTAGATTCAAAGTATGCAGAATAAAACTGGCACCCCCTCACCTTCCAAAATGGCAAATACCTGCTCTTTACCTTTCCCACCTCGGAGTCTGGACGTCCTGTTGAATTTTTTCAAATGACGACCAAGACAGGTTTACCTAACCAGATGGTGGAAAGCTGGCCTTGTTCCTCTTTTCTCTGTGCTATTTATTTTTGAATTCTTTTATCTCTCTCTCTTATTAGCTTGAAATTTAACCTATTTCATCAATTCAGCTGTCCTTGTTTGCTGAATGGAATAATCACTTAGATTTCTGAACACTTTGTTTTCTGGTTTCATTATTCAATACCAGGTTGTCAGTTATGCTTAGATTCTGTTTTTGTCTTTTTTAGGGACACAGTTCAAATCTTTCTATTTTATTCAATACTGCAGAAGTTCCTGATAAGTTTCTCAGTTAAGATAATCACCCAGGCATGCCAGGTGATTTTCTGCTCCCAAAATTTGCTGCAGCTGGGAAGATGAAAGCTTTGCCAGCAGCAGCCTGACTCCATCTTTCGTCCCTGTGTGAGGGAGTAAATTGAAATGCAAGGGAGATAATGGATGCAAGAGTCATTGTAAAGTCAGGCTAACCACATCTAAGATTTTGAGGATAATCAAACTAGCAGAGAATACTCAGGAATGAATGGGTTAAAGTCAATGTGAAATCCAGCAAAAACTGATTTATTCTGGACTGCATTTGAAAACCCTATGTTTTGCTGGCTATCTCAAGATGTTCTTGATTTCTGCCAGACTTTGGGCTACTTATAAGCCTGAAGTGCAAAATTTCTGGACTGTTTCAGAGTAACCAAGTGTGACCCAGTCCCCCTAATAGGATAAAGTCATGAAAAATGACCCGGACAGAAATTAGTTAGGTTTCCTCGTCTTGAAGAAAAGCCATACTGCATCAGATCAGAGGTCACTGCCTCTGATCTGCCTTGGACAGCAGAGAACGGCAGATCCCTAGGGAGAGTGTAAGAACAGGGCTTGCATACAGTGGTATTTTTTTGGCATACTTCCCCAGCTTCCAATGATTGCTGGCTCAGTTTCCCCTAAGTGTTTGTATTTAATAGCCCTCTGTGGAAAATCTATGGAAAGAAACTCCCTTCTTCAGCCCTTTTTTTGCCCCATTCAAGACATGCCCTTACACAAAGAGTTTGGGAGTGAACTTCCGTGACATGTTTTTGTCCTCCTCGCAGTGGCAGGGACATTTACACTTCTCAGCAATGGCCATTGACTTGTTGATGAATCAGCCATCAGTAATCAGCACAGTGGCGAAACTATACTGGGGCGGCTCAGGGCCTAACTTGCAAATAGTACTTGCATCTCTGCTCTTTGTCCATTTTCTTCCTTGTTAAGAGGTGGGAGGAATGCTGTGAAACCTTCTCCTAGCATTTAAATCCATGACCTGATGAGTTTTTTCTGTAACACACCCAAAATAAAAAGGATAGTGAGAAGACGCTTTGTTCTTCCTAGTAATCAGCTGTAGCAACTTTTTTTCTCCTAGCCTTTTCTAAGTATCCATATTAATATTAACCCCTCTGATCTTAGCAACTACATTAATCATCTGCTCAGCAGTTAACATTTCTATTACTGAATTTGCTTAAGTTTTTTTTTTTTCTTGATGAATGCTTGTAAAACAGAAATTTACCTATATACAATGGGCCAAAATCAATTATTCCAGATTTCACATGGGTCATGATCCCACGAAACCAGAAATGAAAGTTTGGGCACCTGGCACTGTGTCAAAAACATGACAGTCACAGAATATTAATCCATTTGGTCAGTCTAAAAAGTCTCTGCTCATTCAGATATGCTGATATTTTATAACATTTTCCCAGAAGATCTCCATGGCTCATTGGCTGCAGGCATATGACTGGACCTCCCATAGCTAGCCCACAGGCCCTTTCATCACAGTCTTTTCTTGCCATCTACAGTCCAAGGTCATCAAATGGGATATTGCCATTCTGCTTTGTAAGCAGGTTTGGGCCCAGGGACTTCTTCTCTGGTTTGCACGCTCGTCAGACATGAACTGAACTCAGCATTCCCCACCTGCTGCCAAAATGCTTCAATTTCTACTCATGTCAGCGCCTCGACTCACTCATGCATAGTATGAGCAGCACAGATCTAAGCTCTGTCTAAGCATGCAGAGACAGATAGCACTTTCCACATGCCCTGACTGGATCCTGTCTGGACTCAAGGATAGGCATTGGCCTGAACTGAGCCAAGAGAAGTGTCGGTGCATTTGGTCACCTCTAGAAACCTACAGAACAATAAGATCTACTATATCATCCCACACAATTATTTCAGCATAGGCCATCAGGATAGGCCTTTAAGATGAAGCTCACTCAGGTGGGCCTACAAAAAACTATCAACAACAAAGGCTGCTGCTTTTTGCATTTCTTGGAGCAAAGGAGCCTGACAGCATCATAAGTTTGGACATAAGCATAATCCCCACGTACAACGAGTCTCTGTGGGAGCATCTTGGAACCTGTTTGTTTGGAGGCCATTGATCTCTTCTGAAAAAGAAGAAGAAACAAGAGTACCGAAGGTCACCAGTAGTACGCTGTCTCCATTTTCCTCTTTGCTCAATCCAAGATTGAGAGGTCAAAATGGAACACCAGGGTTGCCAGATCAGCATGGCCATTGTGCAAGCTGACACAAACTCCTTAATGAACATGCTTACTAACTCAATAGAGATGCAGTTGAGAGCTTGTTTCTGATCTGGATTAATCTTCTACTGCCAGATGATCTGTTAGACTCAGAGCTGATAGAAATGGATGTTGAACCACAGACTGGTGAACAATACCTGGGTCAACTCTGCACTTCAAACCTTATGTTACTGTTGCTGCTGAATATCCTCCCTCTTATGCTACTCAATGAACTGATGTGTTGAAATGGGAAGCACTTTCATTATTTATACTGTCGCAGGCAAAAAGGGGCTGCAGGTAAGGAACATACGAACAGTTAGAGAGGTAATTAGAGCTAATAATAGTCTGACTGACCTGCCTTGACATTAAAATGCCTTGGAGAATTTGCTTTGCCCTTGAAATGTGGAAACTGTGTTTTTCTGCATCAGTCTGATTAAAAGGGCCCTAGTTTCATGCATATGCTATTAGAAGTCTATGATGATACCGCAAGATGTCCAGGTTTATCCTGATAACACCAGAGCCACTGTATCAGGTAGAATGTCACTGCTACCTGTAGGGAGGAACAAAGAGAGAGGAAAACACGTTCTGCATTAAGAAGCAGGATGCTATTTAAACTAACAGAAAAATATAGATAACTTCAGTACAGTTTGCTTTCTGTCTTAGACAACAGAACAAATAGTTCAAGGCAGGAAGGATGAGGCAAGACATACTCCAACTATCCAAACCAGTAAAATGTTGGGAAGATGTAGTAAATGGCAAAATCCTATGCATTTCTGTCTCCCATAATACTGCCTGTGACACTGTCAAGTGATGCTTTCCAGAATTTCACAAGACGTGTACTTCTCTCTGCCAGATACTAAAAGTCAGAGCTCACCCCAAAGTTCAGCAAAACGTTTTTCTGTTGCAAAGCCTTAATAGTGATCCCATCATGAGCTGGTGCATATCTGCAAATCAGCACTTCAGACTGGCAGCTCCCATGCCTTTGGGGAAGCAATTGGCCTTGGTACTACAAAGATCGTTGTTAAAGTAAAGAGCACAGTTCTTCTCAAGCTCTAATCTAGGTGAGGTTTATGGCCTTAGTCCATAATGTAAGTGAAGAACTGCATGGCAATTTAAACAGCTCTCAGTTCTACTCTCCCTTTTTGCAGCCCAGCAAGCTTTTCCCTAGGCTAGTGGGGTATTTGGCAAGTGATGGTGTTCATATGTTAGCTTGTTTATCATAACGTTTACATTCAGCTGGTTCATCATGGTGCATATGTTTGCTGTTAGGCTCAATTGGTATTAAATGCTCTGTATAACCGATGTTCTGGGTATTAGCACACAGCAAGCAACAAACTGGTCCAGACAGAGGGTTTTTAGATGTCTTTAAGGAGAGGCAGGGCAAACCATTAAAAATGAAAATTATTTACAAGAGTGAGTTAAAAGCTTAAAAGCTCTTTTTCTCTATCAGTTGATTCTTCACCATCTCACAGTGAAAAACACATTAAGGTTCAAAACACGTCTTTATACAAAAAAAAAAAAAAAAAAAAAAAAAAGGAAGAATTCAGCACAAGCTGAACCACAGCACTAAAATACTGCCCTAGCCATACCCTGGAAAGGATGTAATGCAGACAGAATGGGTCTGGTTTAAACACAACAGATCTCCCAGGTGCGTTACACATTCCTATTCTACACTAGATACCTTGACATAGATGTCTCGGCAAACCTTCCATATTCTTCAGCTCTTTGGCATTTTTACAGACAAAAAAGAGGTTGCCAGTAAGGCATGTCAGAGCGTATCGAGAACTAAGTGTAACTAGAAATAATTCAGCAGACCTGTACTAACATTAAAGTGTCTCATAAAATGATTTTGTTCCTTGAGAGGTGGAGATTTGCTTTTGTGCACAGTCTAACCTAGAGACAAGTAGAAAATAAATTATTTTGAAAGTCCCCAAATCAGATGAAACACACCAGCAAAAATACTTTCCCCTCAGTGAAGTGCCACAGGGCATGAACTAACAGAACTGTAACAGCTGGCACTGTGAATTTTTTTAATGCTACTGGCAAAACTTAAATATGGACCAGGTCCCAGGTGTTTCTAAAGGATTTCAGCAGATGAAAGAATGGCTTTCCAGTCTTTTGGCTAGCTATGATGTAAGGATGTTTTAGGGAGAGGAGGATAGGTATGGCATAGTCAAAGAGGATGATCTTGGTGGCTTATGTGTTTTATCTAGGCCTATAATATTCCCTTAATCATCTGCCAGCAATTTGGGAGACAACAGATAGTGGTGGAGTTTGCTGCCAAAAAGCTCCCTGTGCCCTGCTATTGCAAATGGGTGTAACTGCCACAGCAATGTGGGTCCCGTGCAGCAGCACAGCTTTTTTTGCATTGCATAACAGAACCCTCACACTGTACGAGGCAAAGTGCATAGGGGCAAAGCAAGGAGAAACAGGAAGCTGATTATTTTGGTCAGACGGCCACAGGCCAGAGCAAGAATCCAGGAGATGCTGAGTGCTGAGCCATTGACTGCCTTTGATTCGATCTTCTTGTATCTACCTCCCTCTTGTTTCCTCAAGGAAGAATGTAGTTTGGCCTTCCAAAAGCCTCAAAAGGGCACTGAGGATTATGGCTGAAAATACTGTCTTTGAAATACCAGATTCCAGTTCCTGTTATCAATAGTGCTCGTAGGGTGGTGGCATCATCAGGAGATCCTCCCAAAAGTCAGTTCCCTCACTCCTTTGCACCTCTGGGAAGGGGGGGAAGACAGATAAATCCTTTCAAGGCAGGAACAGCTTTCAAATGCACTAGATCATTTTTACCTCAGCTAATTTTAGCGAACAGAAATTTATGTCTACAGTTTACAAGCACTTCCAGGGAGCAGGTGGTCCCACCTATTTAAAATGTCTGCATTGCAGCAGGGATAAAACCCTTCTCCTGTGGGCCTCTTTTCCCACTTACCATTAAGTCACAAGTTACTTGGCTCAGCCTAGTTGCTTAATGCATAGACAGGTATGAGCCAAATCCCTTCCCTTTTCTCTAGAACTGAATGTGATTTCTCAAGTGGGGAGGCACCAGCACTGCAGAGGAGGAATGGGTCCTCCTAACCACATGGCATACCCTAAAGCTACCCAGTCGCTTCACTAGGCAAAGATTTCACCTGCAATCTAAAATAACATGCTATGAGGTGAGCTTGCCACCGTTTCCCATTGCAAACACAAGTCTAATTTACTGAGCATTGCTACTCCTATGCCTCTAAGGCTCTTTTTCAGCAAAATACTAGTCTTATGGTTAGCACAAGCTGCTGCCGATTGTTACACGGGGATTATGCATGTGTTTTGCTGAATGTGAGCCTTAATGCATTATAGGGAAAACATTAAAGAAATTGGCCTGAAGGTTTGGAAAAATCATTACTGTATCTAGCCAGAGTGAAAATACACACACAAGTGTTTACCTTTTGCTTTTTTTTCTAGTTAATTACCAGGTAACTTATACCTAAGCTGTAAAATCTAACACTAACTACTCTTCCCATTCATTGATGAAACAGTATAATGGCAGATGGAGTTTACAACTGGGGCATTTATAAGATTCAGGAAGAAACAGTATTTTTAGAGGAAGTGTCTGGAATACTGGTTTGGGGAGTGGTGGTGAAACATGGCTTAATAGCTCTCTTATCTAGCCTATTCATCGCACAGCAATCTAACAACAATTAACTAGTATCTTATACCCAGCAGCTGGAGCTGAAGAACTCGCTGAGCGAGTCCCTCCACCTCCGAAGTGAATGACAACAGACTGAGGCACTGAGACACCCACAAGGCGTGTTGGGAAGTTGTCTCTGCCCTTCCGGTGAGGAGACCAGGAACCTCCCCAGGAGACAGCAAGGCGTTACTCTGCTCTTGGAGGGGGGATCCTCTTCCTCCTGATAAGAGCCCTTTATCTTTCTGAGGCTGGAGACAGACTGAAAACCCTCAGTGCCTACAGCCTGAAAAGAAAGCATGGCCTTTTCTGAGCTGAATCTATTCTTCTTTACCTTCTTCTACATTTGCAGCTAAACTTCTGCTCCTCAGCTTCATTTCTATCCACTCCCCCCCCAAGTTTTCAGTCCACATTTACAGTTCTCTGCCAGCATCAAGCCCGCTGGAGGCATTAGGGGGGAAAAAAAAATAAAGGGAGAGCTCATTCTCTCTGGCTGAGCCTTGTGCACAGGATGAGATGTCGCAGGCATGAGCAAACAGAAAAAAATCCTAAAATCTAGATAGCTGCTCAGCTGCAAGACATAACACTCCCATTTCCAAAAGACAGGAGACACACCTAAAAGAGATAATTCAGAAATAATAATAAAACAACTTGTGACCTATACACCCTGTGTGAAGGGCAAAGGCAGGGTTGAAGGTTTAGGGTTAGCTGAAACCCAAAACAGAGTCAACAGAGAAAGATCAACAAGGCAATGGTCACTCAAGGAGCTGGAGAATGGTGATACATTAAGCTGGGATCCGCATAAAACTGCTTCTCAGCAATTCAAAACCCCGTCCCAGTTTGCACTAGGTGTTAAAGGTGCAGCTCCACAGAGCAGCCCAGTCCCACGCAGCCCTGTGCCTGGAGCACTTCACAGAGGTGAGAGCCTCTAGGCACTGAGCCACCCGTGGGTGCAGGCCTAGGGCACATCTCCTGCTGCCGACTGCCTCGGTGGCCCCACTGTGGCTGGGGATGAGATTAGCTTCATGCCTCCTATTCATTTTGGAGAGACTCCTGGCAAGGCAGCCCAAACTTTTGTGCTATGTTGAACTCAGCTTTATTTAGATGACTTCAAAGAAGTCCTCTGATGGAGGTTTGCTGTCTGCAATTTTATCATCTGGTCATAAGAGATATGACTGAATTTCTCAAGGATAGAAAGATACTGGGCCAAAATGCCCCAAAATGCCTCTTCTTTGAGGAAGATGAAATTAATACTCCAGACTAACAGAAACCTTGATACTAACTCTTGACGTTTGCACACACCAGTCCAAACTGTTCAGTGTTGTTCAGAGCCACATTCTTGGTACTGCTGGTGAAGCAAATAGCAGCAACTTTCAAAGTTCAGATCAGATTTTGAACCCAGCCTCACTAGGGGAAACACTGGATTTCTCCACTGTAAGAATTTTTCGTTGCCAGACACTGGAATTTAGCATCTCCTGCCTGTACAAACTGAGTTTTATTGTAAATCCAGTCCACAGCTTTCACCATGGAAGCCATGGATATTTGAAGTGGCAATGCACACTTCCTCAGAAGCATCTTGTTTTTTGCTCACCTGTCACTCTCCGGGGAAAAGTATGTTCTCTTCAAAAAAAAACGGAGTATGGAAATTTGCAGCCAACAGGAAAGATCTGGGAGATACCTTGAAAGAACTTCATTCAGCCATTTTATGAGTTACTAGAATAGGGAACACATAACACATATTTTTTGTTTATGAGGGGAGCTGGGTTTTTTTTTTTTTTGTAAGGTTAGCTGGTGAGTTGTGGAATTTGGAAGCCCCAGACAAGTCAGAGATCCCGTGAGGGCAAAATGTAAGCTCTGCTCCTTGTGGTGCCTTAGGGGTCCAGCTCTGCTGCCGCAGTTACAGAGCTGGTGCGTAGTTCTGTATGGTCATTATGGACACAATGAATACTTTTTTTTTCCCTTGGCAGCACCTCTTTAAAGACCTTAGAGGGCAAAGCCTCACAAAAAAGCGCATTGGTTGTGCCAGAAAAAGGCTTCCCTGGAAAGAAGAAGTTTGAATTTGGAAGATGTAATTTAAAATCCTAAAGTTATAAGGGATTACCAGACAAGCTTTTCATTGACAGAATGAAATCCCTGACTAAATTTAAATCCATGCAGCTTTCTGCTGCCTCACACAGTTGTGCAAATACGCAATCATATACCACCATCAAGGTTATGCAGTTAACCTACCTGTGAAACTTTCAAAGAGTTCAGTTAGCTAACCTCATCGTAATACACTTAGCACCGTTTCTTTTGCTTTTGTCATTTTCTTTTTAACTCAAAGAATGGAGGAAATTAAGTAAACGTTCTGTTTATTAGCAGTTACCTACCGTCTTCAATTCATAGACCGCAGGAAATGAGAGTGCCCTGGGCTAAGCAGCAACATGACTTGTGACTTTACCAGAATCCCCTATCGGGCTGTTGCGAACAGCGTGTCCTTTCGGAGCCGCACGAGCCGGCAGAGGCTGTGCGATTGCACAGCTGCCCCCGGCTAGATTGTGGCTGTATGGCCAGAATATAAGTCATGTGCGTAATTTAGTCAAAGTTTTCACTAGTGGCCCTCTAGCTAGGGAACCCTGGATGGAAATACGGATGCAAAATACGTGTGCACAGGCAACGAGGTATCTCAGATCTGTAGCTCATATCCTGTACTGGTGTAAAACATCGCTGTTGAGTTTGAGACACTAAGTCTATAGTATATGTGATTTGTGCACATGCAGTAAATTAGAGGTGTCTACAACACGTGGGACTGGCTGAGAAGGTGCAGGTCAATTGGGCAGCGTGGCCACATACAGTCTGCCCAGTGCATAGGTGGTGTAGGAGCATGTCAGTGCAGGTGTACGCACGCTTGTGCGTGCAGGTGTGTACAGTTACTCTGGAGTCAGTGTGAAGCTGTCTGATGGAAGTTTATTTGACATCTGCAAATCCTGGAAAACGACAAAATTTCCCTTTCTCCCCACTCCCAATTTGAACAAAATTTATAGGCTGAAAAAGAAGACATGTTCAGGTAAACTCAGTTTTACAGAGCCCTGGATTCCAGGTATTTAACTCCTCAGAAAGTGCCTATATGGGGGGCATGGGAATTTTAGCACGTGACACAGCTGCTCCCATGGAATATGGAGAACCGTGTTTGCTGAAGGTAGTACAAAATGTTGTGCAGGCTACAGGTGCTTCTTTCACACCTGTTCTGCTCTCTGCAAATTAAGCTCTTGGTGATGGATGTGTAATTGTGTTTGCAGATGCCTATCTGCCGGGATCTTAGAAGTGTTTGCTCGGGAACACAAGGAGCAGCACCCAGCCCACTCCCCTTTAGCTGTGCGGGACAAACTTGAGAGAACACTGCTTCAGCCTGTCTTGGCTTTGACAGTGATTGAGATGGTTAGCTTACCTGCTTCGTATTCGGTGACCTTGCAGAGTTTGCAGGGCTGTGACAGTTTGGGAAGATTTTAAGAGATGCCTTTTAACTTGTAAAGCAAGCATATTTGATGTGGGAACCCCTGACCAGCCCCGAGCAGAGAACCCCCAGGGCAGAGATTGCCACAGCTCCTGTTGTCTCCTGTCAAAGGCGTAAAATGTTCAGATCCTGCTGCTCCCCTCCTTCACCCTGCCTGCCCACCCGTCCCGCTCACGGCGCTCCTGCCCAGCCACCCCTTCTCCTCCACCCCCGGCTCGCCCGACCGGCTGCTCCATGCCTGCAGCTCCTTCTCATTTCTCTTTGGCTCCCCTTGGGAACATTACCAGGGATTTCCAGCTTGCATGCAGAGCTGCCAGGCAGCTCACCTTCCCGCTGCTCATCTCAGCCTCCATCCCCAGCCCTACTCAGAGCAGGGTGCATGTGGATGGCAACCAGGCCTGGAAGGATATGTTGGAGGGAAGGACAAGAATAGCCCAGGGCTATAAAAATAATCTATTCTGTCAAGGCCAATCTTAAACCCTACCTCTATTATTTTTCTTGTCATTACGTTTGTCAAGCTAGACTATGCAATCACATCAGATGTGGAGTGCCTCCACTAAAGCCAGGTCCTACCTGTAGGGCCCCATTCTGCTCTCTCCATTTCCTTGTAAGATAGATCAGAAATATTCCCAATTTATGAGCTGTGGCTACTTGGTAATCCTGTCAATACACTTTCCAAGGACGCAGCTCTAGAAAAGATTCTGGGCATGTCTGCAAAATCTAATTATTTTTCAGTGAAGAAACTATCATTTTCAATCACTAGCCTAATTCCAGATTCGATACTGAAACTTTTCCCCCTTATTAGTTTTTATTCTATTGCTGTGTACTGATTTACAGCAGGGGGAAAACCTATCTTGTTTGAAATATCCACTGTCACTAATGAATTCTGCATGAGATATCTGATTAAAAGTTATTTAATCTTTAATGATGTGAATAAGTGTATACGAACGGTCTCCAAGGAATATAAATTTCCATGCACAACCACTGTGCAATAAGCCCTTCAGAACCAGACAGAGATCTGAGGTACTAAACAATTCACATAGGTCAGATAATCAAATGTGACTGTTCCAGCTTTAACGTTCATGGTTCCCAAAGAACAGAAGCAAGCTTACTGTGCCTACAAAAGAAAATCTTTCCTTATTTAATTTGTATTACAAGCATCACCTGGCAACTTGATTATAGCCTTGCCTCTAAGCTGAGTATATGTGCTCGTCTCTCCTTTTGCAAAAACATTTTGCCTTTTACCTTGATATTGATCTGCTTGCAAAGGATTAGCATAAAATTGTACATGCCTCTCAAAGCTTCATCATGTCTTCATTGCAAAGCCCATCTTTTCTATTATGACAGAAGAGTCTATATCATATCCTTTAATCTGTCAGCCTTCTATAGGAATGAAAGATATAGATATGATTACAGTGTTTGAAACTCTTGTTCTCGGCTCGTCCAGCTGCCTGGAAAAGGAATCTGAAGAGGCTATATCTGTGCATCCCACTCTCCTCTGTCTTTCTCCCCAAATTTTGTAATGCAAGATGCATGCACATGGCTTCTAAAATATCTAGTCTTGGGATGATTGTTATTGTGTATCATGAAGTATGTACTAATAAAAATATCATTTTAAAGATTGGTTTTACGCTGTTTTTCCTCAATGAATATTGTCAAAAGCAAATAATCTTTTAAACAGAATGGCATCTCTTCAACGGCACTCTGCCTTTCTCTACTAAACTCAGTCTTTGTCAAGGACTCAAAGAAGAAGCATTTATTTTCCTTTTGACTACATTCTTTGGACCTGTCTTGTGCTCTGGTACCATATTGTTACCGCTGACTGGATCAAAGTAAAATGACAAACTATTCAAGATTAAATTCATGTGTCATATTATTGTATTGTACTATTGTTATTGTATTGTATTATTATATCACGTCCTTCTAATGATCATAGAACATGTTATAAAATTCATTTTTTGCCTTGCATATTCATGACAGATTTCTATTTCTGGCAGTCCTCACTGTCCTCCTCCCACTCTTGACTTGAAAACGACCATTTTAAAATCTGTAAGGCTGAGAGCTTTCATCTAAAACTTTCTGAAGCAAGGTGATGATTTAGTTACATGAGTGCCTTGTGAAATACAAACTGGGACTCTCACCACGATAGACATACTACAGTGCACATACCTCATAACACATCAAAACCACTAATTTATTTGGGTAGACTATGATAGATTTTCCTCCAGTTAATTGGAGTTTGAGTCCTACAGAGCACAGACATGACTGAGGTTAAGATCACATGAATAATTAACTCTCAGAGCCCACCATCCTGATGGCATGACCTTACCTTTCAATAACCTGTTAACAGTTTGCTCTTCCTGTTCACCAACATCTTTTTTTTTTTTTTTTTTTTTTTTTTTTTTTTAAGAGAAAAGAAATCAAAGGGGAAACTATTGGTGTTTTGTCTCAAATGATTTACACCATAGTACCACAAACCAGGCCCAGTCCAATGCAATCACTCTTTTCTAACCAGGCCTTCCTCAGAGTTTAGGACTGACTCGCTGAGATCACCCGGTGTCACAGTGATACTGGTGCCCATCCTATGACACTTTTATGAGAGGCGAGAAAGCTGTTTGCAGTGTGAGAAACTCTGGATAAAAATAGCGAAGCCCCCCGCACCACCGGTGTCCAGCGGGTGATAATGATGACGAACATGTCGACCTCATTCCGGGTGGAATCTGCAGAAGTTGACAGAGCGGCAGATGAGAGACAGCTGTTGGAAACACCCAGGGAGCAACTGACGGGTGCGCGGCTCCTCCTCCCCAGTGACTCTTTGCTTCTGGTGAACTGGCAGCGTGCACCTGAGCATGATGGCTCCCCTACGTAGACCTTCCCATGGTTGGACCAGGGTGTCCTACATACCCCCCATCTTAAATCTGCAGAAGTCTATTTATAAGGATCTTGTAATTCTCCTTTCTTACTGACGCTTTTACACTGGCCAGGCCAGAACAAGTGTGGAAATATTAGCGAGAGAAATGTCAGGTCTATTCAACCAAAGCACTGTATGGAAACGGGAGTGGTTTCCCTTACCTTTAGGTGGTTTCCCTTATCTTTAGTGGTGTTCCCTGCCTCCTGTTTCAGAAAAGACTCAGATTTACCAGCCAGGTTACCTGCCAAATCATTTGCAGATCCTAAGCAGAAACCACTGACACAAATGGTGCCAGTATGTATCGTCGCGTATGACCAATACGATACTTTAAGCCTTCAATCAATTCCCATTCTGATTCCAGCCAGCTGAAAAATAATAAATGATACGAAATGCTGGCTTCCCAAAACAGTTGGCTACTCTATCCCTTTATTCCTGGATCTAATCAGTATTCCAAGCGGATGTGCGTGCTCGTCTTGCGTTTATACCTTTCTGTTGCTGTGCCAGATACCTTGCTGCGCGGATCTGGAGGCTGCCACGCGGCTTCCCGGCAGGGACGGGGACCGTGGCCCCAAGGCTCCCTGCAGCACCGTGGGCACAACAACGTGCTGCGCAGGCTTGAGAGGCTGAATTTTGCCTCGGGATAGAGACCTGGGGGAAAACAAATGCCAAATCAGAGCACAGGCTACATGGAAACGAGAGCGGTGCTGCAGCCGGAGCCGGCTGGGGGAGGGGGCTCTGGGCTGCCGGCGTGGGATCCCGCTTCATTTTCTTATTTCCTTTTGAAAGGAAGCAAATCTCATGCGTGTCAAAAGCTGAAGCGCGGTGCAAAACCTGACTACAAATCACCAGCCCGTCTGGCTGCCGCGGCTGAGGGCACGATCCCACGGGATGTCCCCGGCGCGGGGGCAGAGGCTCCGCTCCCCGCCTCGCTCCTGTGGTGCTTCACACCGAAATCCCGCAGGGAAAGGAAGGGGAGGGGGGACCAGCTCATGCGGCAAACCCCAGCGGCAGCGCCGCGGTCAGCGCCGGGAAATACCGCGCGCGGTCTCCGGGATCCGTGGGCAGAGCGGATCAGGACTAAGCTGGATCAGGAAAGGGCTGCAGGGCTGTGGCTGGCGCCGCTACAGCAGAGCTGCTTTTGCCCTCTCGGGAGGCCTGGAAATTTGGGGGATCCTCGGCTGCTTCTGAGCTGACGTTGCTCCCACTTTTTTGTGTCTGGAAGCGGGAAAAAGAGGTTATCTGAGAGGCAGATCTGAGTCCTTGTTCTTCCATAGCTAACATCAAAATGCCATTGTGCAACTTTATTTGTTCTTGGTTATAATGTACGTGTAGATCTCAAAACGTCTGTAATGATGCAAAATAGACAATGAATAATGAATAATTTACAAAATATTCATCTTCCCCTTCCTTCCTGATGTGTTCTCATCCTAGCAGCAAGCATGCCCAGAAAAGAGGCATTTATTCAAATTATCCTAAAACCATCACTTTAACACTTCACTTCTATCGATTCTTTTTCTCCAGGCTATGGCTACATGTTCAGGCTATGACTGATGCCAGCAGGAACCTTAATCCTCACCATATCTGAAAAATGAACAAGAACAAGAATCTTGCTAACAGAATAGTAATAATGATGCATTCATTGAATTTTAGGACCCAGTGGCAAGTGTATACGTGTTAGTTGGTTCCCAGACACGCGGTTTAGCACCAGCTTGCTTCGCCTCACAGCTTGCATAGATGGGGGACCAGAAATAGAGGCAGTGAAAGCTATGCCCTGCAAGCCAAGGAGGGGAGGACAAAGCTGGGAAAGGACAGCATAAATTGCTTTTCTGAGGGAGGCACCTAACCTGTGGGCAATGGCACCCTCAGGGCTGCACCAGAGGAGCTCACCTTTGGTGGTTTTTGATATGATCATGCTGCCCATTGCAGATATTTTTATTATTTGATATTACCACCCTTCCACTAGCAATGCAGTGCAGCACAGCATAACCTGGGTAGTAGATGGGGACTGATACTGGTGCTCCAGCCTCCCGTTTCACAGCCTGTGGACCACACTTACACTGCTGCCTCAGCTGAGGCTATGCTAAAGCACCGGAGAGCACCTGGAGATGATCGAGGCAGGGGCACAGGTCCGGCTCTGCTGCCTCTGCTAGAGACCTGAAAACACACAGCACCGGGACCCTGCACACAGTGGTGGGCCACAGTGTCTCAGAGTCTTGCAATTAAATCCTCCTGCATGTGTCAATCAGAAGCCACAGATGCCCTTCTAGCCATGTCATGTTGTGCTCTAACTGCATCCAAAGGCATTTAAGGATATAGCCCCACTATTTGCAAGATCTTTCCCCCTAACCTCTCTGACATAGTATGTAGGATTTTTAAACCATGTTTTCTTAAAGCGTTTTCTCTCCCAGCAAAATGAATGCTGTAAGATACAGCAGCTGGGGAAGGAGGGTACAAGGATTTTTTTTTTGTGGGCCAACAAGTGCCTCGAGAGCTAGTCACAATACCCTTTCATCATTTTTTATTTAGCACTCAGCAAATGCAGAGCCATTTTTTTGTCTATTGAATATTCTGTAGAGCTCTGCTTTTGCTGAGTCGTGTATGGAACTGAGCCAAAAGGAGAAGAAATAATTAACAGTCTGCCCTGTCCATATGCTTAAAATACAGTACAAAATGAAAACAGTCCTGTGGAGAGTTCTCTGTATTAAAGCTGTTCCATCATGTGGAGTTGGAATATTTTCTCTGCTCCTTAGGGAAGACTTAGGACAATATTTGAGAAACCACAGTTAACTTTAAGAATCTTTCTTTCCAATTGTTTCAATTCATTATTCATACATTGTATGCCCACATAAAAATAGAATTAAGTTATTGTATGCATTAAAACTATTACAAATGTTCATAATTTGTAAGAATACTAGGGGAGAACTGAAATGATTTTAGATTCTGATGCTACTACCTGGAAAACAGAATCATGCATGTTCAAATTTGGATTTGGCCTGAAACTTTATGGTTTAGAACCATTTATTTAAAATAGATCTGATACCACTAGACCCATTTGAAGCAGCTTAATGGTTTTGACTTTCTCAGGAAAGAAATCATGCACAAAAATAAGTTAACAACAGGGGGCCCTTGCATGACAAGTGAAGAATTCACGTCAGTCCCTATTGCTGCATACCTATATGAATGTTGCATATTCCTAAACAACTAATTTTAGCGTGTCTCCTTAGGAATTGAGAAAGTAGCTCCTCTGCTCCTATCAGGGACTCATGCAGTTGCTCTGTGGTGAATCAGTAGTGCAAAGCAAACAAGATCCCAGCAGAAGCAGCCAGTAAAAGACCTTCACCTCACTGAGAAATCATGAGAGATTGCACATGTGGTTCCCTGTAGTGTTCTCCAAAGGTCTTGACCACGGCTGAGCCAGGTCTTCTAGTTTACCTTTAGGGGCCACTTACTCCCAGGCTGTCATCTGTCCATCAGTCCTCTTCCCAAGCTAGGAAAATTTTCACATAATATGAACTTGACAAATAAGACTTTGTTTGGCTGTTTTTGTTTTCACTTACAAAAGCAACTGTAAAGAACTTGTGCAAAAGCCAAACTGTCCTCTTGCTGCTGGTGGTGCCACCTACCCCTTGTGTCAGGAGGCTATGAAGCTTAAACTGGCATGACCAGTCAAGGTTAGATCCTACTCCTACTGTCAGCCATTCAGCAAACTCTGACTGTTATCTTTTCAGTAATCTTGACAGAAAAGCCAAGGGCTGAACAACATAAAGGCCAGCCAGCAGTTTGACTCTTAGGCATGACCCTTTGAACTCATGTTCAGGTCCACTGACAGAGCAAGAGGGAGATTTCACTGGGGGACAACCCACATTGCACTTGTAGATTTTAATCTTTCAGATCATTAGCTAGCACCTTGCAGTGCAAATACTCAAAGCAGACATGTAGCCAGCTGTGTTAGCTGGATAAGGGTCAAGTATTCCTTGTGGAATCCCAAACATCCATTTGAACCGACCTTGTTGGACTTCAGATCAGTTGCCATCAAGAGCAAGCCAAGTATTAGCTCCCTAAACAGCTGGGGATGGTTATGATATAACATCAGCAATGTCTCCTAGTCCTCCATGTTTCAGAGGCCCATTTATTCTGCGGTCCCTTGCCCCATAGCTCAGACTATTATGGCAGGTTTGCACAGGGCTGCCATTCATCAGTCACGCATTCACAGAGCGCAGCTAGAATTGCCTTGCAAGGCAAGGGGTGAGGGGCACAAAGTTCATTTTCAGTCCTCTGCTTTCTGGAAAAGAAAAGAATCAAAGATAGGGTCTCTAGGGCTGTCTGAAGTATGGGCCTTTCGTGAGATGGGCAGCAGAAGTGTCAAAGCCTTCCCCTGTGTGTGCACGGAGAGGTGACATACTCCATTTTCTTTCAGGGAACCAAAGCTCTTCTCCTGCCATACTTCCTCAGCTCAGCCTGCGTGCTCCAGAGCACTGCTGCAGAGGCCCATTCCCCTCCAGAGCCAGAATACAGTGGCATAACACAGATTTCACCTTTCTTTTACTTCCCTGCTACTGAAAGGGCAAAACAAATTGAATTACAGAACTATGTGGGGAATTCAGTAATTAAAAGCTGGTGAGTTGGTGTAAAAGCTAATCAGAAAAATAAATAGTTACCCAGTAACTATTACATTACATACAGCAAGAGCCCTATATGCTGTATAATATAATAGCAGCTTAGGGAGCCAAAAGCACCGAGAAATCGTAAGTCGTAGTTGAGTCACAGGAGAGAACCCACATTGCTATCGTGGTGCAGGCTCAGGAGCAAGGAAGCCGAGTTCTGGGCACAGATGACATCCTGACATCCTCCTCAAATTGCGTGACAAGCATGCCCTTAGGTAGCCTCTGCCCTCTGCATACGCATAGCCTCCGTTTACTGAACTGGCCAGCTGAGGGTTGAGAGGGAAGCACAGCGGTGGGGACAGGTAGGCTGAACAACTACCCTGTGTAACAACCAGTCTGCACTCTAAGGAGGCGGCAAGCAGCTTGCCCCAGGACTCAGCCTGGCTGAATTGTACTCTTCCCGCAGAAACAAGGAGGGTGGTGGCGAAATTAAGAAAACTTATTGTCGAATCAGTAATGTCATCTAAATCATCCTATCCTGATCTTGACCAGAGAGGAAAAAACAGCAGGCGTCTCCTGATAGCAGAGTAGGGATGTCCTGTAGAACCAGTTACACCTCTCCTCCGTTCCCGTGCAGGACAAGGGAGAATAGAGAAGAACTGTTCGGAGATCCTAGATGTTTTCCCCAAATCCCTATTACTATTGAAGGGGATATGCAGTCATTCCTTCAAATTTCAGAATGACAGAAGAAAATAGGGCTGGATGGGAGTGTCAGAAGGCACACAGGCACTGCAAGGTAGAACCAGCCATTCCCACAACAGGCTTTCACAGACAAAAACTGTTCTAAGAGGTGAACATCACCTGGACAAGAGTAGGGAGTAGTCTACAGAGAAGTATTAGGTTATGTTTTATGGATCTGAAAATGCCTCACAGATTAAATAACCAGTTCCTAGATTTTAAACCAAATCCCAGAGCCACTGGAAAGTGGGTAAATCTCTGCATCTTGCAGATAACTGCCAAACGTTAGTTACAAAAAGATTTTCAGTGATGGCCAAATCAGCCTAAAGGTAAGCAAGGAAAAAATATACATGCAAGGTATTAAAATAACTCCAACCTTATTATTTAAAAAAGGAAACACATTTTCAAAGCAGCTGAAAGAACAGTTAAGTGTTAGCTAAACCTTAGGCCTCGAAACTAGCACGGACACCTCCATTTTGTCCTGAAGTACATTCTTCAGGGAGAACCAGTTGTCAACAATTATATGCAATGCAAGGGACACAGGGGAAGAAGAAACCTTGGCTGTTGCCAGAACTCCTCTTACTTTTTTTCTGTTAAATCAATCTGGTCCTTCCAGGGTCATCAGACTGAAATAGTTCTATGCATTAAAAAGCTAAACTCTTGTAGTCCTCTGTTGCTAGATTTTCTACTCATGCTTCAGGGCAGTTAATCTGAAGAAGAAAGGATAAAAAGATCCAATATTTTTGATTTTAATTTATTACACTCAATACTATCCTTTACCACCTTATAGCTCAGGGGAAGAGAAGAAAGCTGAGCCTTCAACTGAGGCATTTCAGGATCCTTAGTATCGCATAGCATTCATCTACTTCACCTGTTGTGCACTTTTCCCCACAATACTAAATAAACATGATTTCTTAAAATTGACTTTTTTTAATTCAAGAATCTTTTTTAGACACAGACTTGACATTACAAAACATACTATGTCTTCCACTAATGAGTCATGAAAATATAAACCATCAAGTTGAATCTTTTTTGGTTCATAGGCTATGTTTCCTGAGCCAATAAAGTAGCTGTGCTATTAATAAGCAGAGTAATACAGTCCTCCTATTTCCAAATCTACATCAGCTTAGGTATCTTAGTAAGCTTTAGAATGAAATAAAAGACATGAAATGTTTACTTTTTGCAATAAATCCATTTTCAATGGAGAGGAACACCTCTCCAAGAAATATGAAGTAAGGAAAAAAATGCTTACACACAGTTTATTGACAGAAAAGAAATAAGCTTGCTGAAGCAGTTCATATTTGGGACAGTAAACTCATCCCCTCAAATTGTATAAATTCACTCTATAATCTTCATCCTGACAGTCCTCAGAATGACACAATGTATGAGCACTGTTGCTAGTATCTACAGGCCTCCTTAAAGTTACTGTTTTGAGGGAGGAAAATGACAGCAAGATCACCATGTCAGTAAACTATTATTTCCCACTAGTTTGAAAATCTTCTAAGTTCACAGATCCAGGAGTTTTGATCACTATCTAGACTCTTATTTGCACCATTAAATCACAACATGGCTCCAATTCAGCAGGATGCTTAAGCACTGAATCTGAGCTTTAATGACAAATAAACAAGCATATCATACTGCTATGCCATTTAGGCAGCTATACTAACTGAAATAAGGCACATCCAACTTAATGTGTACATTAAGCATTTAGTGTAAGTACACAAAATTACAATTTTAAGTGTTCTATAATGAAATCATAACCAGTCCCTGCAATAAACTTGGCATAAATCTTCCTGCATTCTCAATGATGGAGCAATAGACTCCTCTGAAAGCAGTTCCATACGAGAAAAACATCATGAGAGATGGGAGAAAAAGAGAACAAGGTCAGACAGGACTGAGTCCTTGGCAGATGAATATTTTCGTGCTCCTGGAAGTCAGGTTTGCAAATGTGTTCCTATTTCAGGATTCTTCCCCATATCATTCCTTCATTCCAGCATGCTCTTCTAGCTGCTAATTGTTTGGTAGATCTTGCACCTTACAAGTTATGTTCACCATCTATTAATATGTGTAGGGTTATGGCTTTCTCCTGACCTCTTAAAATTTTGACCTAAGCCTTCATTTTCTCCTGCATGAAAGCCATAAACACCTAGATAGCATTCAAAATGCCAGAAACATCTGATGTTGACTTTGTTCATAAATTACATGATGCATGACTGGCAGTGTATAAACATGCTGGACACCAAGAAAGCAACAACAGGCCTATATAGGTCTTTTTACAGCATGTACTCTATCCTGGAATGTCTTGATGATTTCTGCTCTTTGCAGGAAGCATAAGAAAAAAGTATTTTCTGCTCCTCACCAAGTCCATGGCTTACATTTGCATGAGAATTAAACTTAAACAACCCACCCATCACACCGGTCTGACCCCAGCTCTGAGCATGCTGGAGCAGAGTGCTGGTGTTCTGCATTCACCCTTTGACTCCTTGGCAGACTCCAAAATGACTCCCCTCGGGAGACTGTCAGCCAAAACTGGACTCAAACTTACTTGGCCATTTAGATGTGCTTAGGGAAGCGTGGATAAGTGCTTTCGCTTCCCATTGCCTTTCCTCTCAGCTTCATTGGCCTTGTTTATTTAACATGGAAGAACTCGGAGCACTATCTTTTATTAAGCCCACTTATTGGTGTAATACCCCCCAGCCTTGGTGGGCACCTTGTGCTCGGAGGCTCAGGGAAAGTTTCTGCCTCATGTTTCTTTCCCTGTCTGCAGTCATAGGCGGTTGAGCCCTGTAAGCCAGCAAGGCCTAAGGGCGATGTTCCCTCCAGAGCACCCAAGGTGCAGGACTGGATCCTTGTTTCCTTGGGAGGGTCATTGCTTTTTAACGCCTGCTGGCAAGGCTGTACAGGAAGCCCGCCAAATTGCTCCTGGCTCCCCAGGAGCTTGCTCTGTGTCCCTGCTGGGCATGCAGCCTTTCCCGGTGGAGTAAGAAGCCCTTGTGTTCCCTCTGTTATTGCTGGTTTAAGAACAAAGCCAGAGAAGTGTGGTTTTGGCTGAGAGGGACGACATGCAAAGGAACTGTGCCCGAAGCATCAGGCTGTTATTGCCTTTGCATTAAAATTGAGAAAGGGAGGGGGGGAAGGCAAAGGCCAAGGCTGGTAGAACAGAACCAGAGCCAGGTGAAGTAGACAGACAGGATTTGTTGTGCTAGATACTTAGAGCAGGGATGCTTTTCTTTCATTTGCAGGATCTGTGTTTTTCTGATTAGCAGAGTCAAGTGTAACACTTGGTAGGGATGCTTGACATTAAGCTAAAAGCACCAAGAACTGAGTTGTTGGTTGATTACAAGAAAGCTCAAAGCCTTTTTATTTTATGAGTCTGCAACTCATCTTTCAGGCCAAATCCTAATGCTTTTTGAAAATCCATTCCTCATTCAGAGTCTGAAACTTCCAACCCTAATGATATCATGGTGCATATATGGAGCATATTATTCGGGCCATGGCTCCTCCTGCAGTTTTTCAGTTTTTCATAGTCCAGCATGCAAGTCTTCTCCATCTGCAGAATGTCAACCTAGCAATAGCCCTAAGGAGAAAACCTTAATTTAAAAACAAAAACAGAGACAGTTGCATAGAGATCTTTAACTGTGTCTTTATGCCAATGGCTAACTGAAGCAAGCGAAATTGCTGCAATGCTTAGCTGGATTCACAACATTATGTAAGGAAAACACTTCATTCCCTTAAAAAGAAAAAAGAGCAAGTTTAGGGCACTTTGAAACATTTGTTAGTTCAAGCAGAATGTGGCCCAGCTAATCTAGTTGGAAAGAAAAGGAGAAAAACTGAGCCATCATTTCAGCATTCAAACTTGTCCAATTCATTTTAAACTGAATTGTAGGTAAGCTGAATTTTTTAAAGCAAAGAAAGAAAAATCTAAAAAGGAAAGAAAATTGTCTGGATTAGTTTCATTGTTTTTCTCTATTTTTTTCTTTCAGGCATGGATCTGAGGAGGATGGGATTCAGCTATCTGGACAGCCAAAGGAAATCGCTGTTAGTTGTGACCTAAAACCACAGTGATCCAACTGAATTACATCCATTACTTGATGCAGGCTTCTAGAGAGCCTTTTTTATCTCTAGGAGAGGCTCTGTGTGCCCAGCCGACAGAGCGCTGTTGAATCCCAACCTAAACACCTTTTAGGGGCTGAGTGCTTAGGAGAAGTGACCAAGGAACTGCAGTCCCCACCAGCAATAGGACCTCAGAGTCGATGGCAGCTCAAGCTACTTCCCTCTCAGGCTATGCATCTCCAGTCTGGAAAGCCTGGTTCCAGGGACTGAGTACAAACTGTTCTCTAGATGCATTCAGGACTCCCCTCCACATCTTCAAATGGAAAATGTATGCTAAAGGGGGATCAGCACGCCCATGCTCTTTTCATCTGCAGGAGACCAAGATGTTGCCTTCTCAGGTAAGCATGCCAAGAGCAGCAAGCTTTTTCCATCAATGCCAGAACACAGCCGCACTTCAGGATTGGTGGATTGGTTTGTGCATCCAAAATCTCTCTCACCCCTGCAACCAGAATGAACCATCTTTAATTACCGTTAGCCTTAATAGAAACCTGGTTAGCGGGAAAAGAGGGGAAACAGGAGGAGTTGGATCCAGGTCTGATAACGCAAGGTGATTTAATTTGCTGAAACTAGTGAGAAGGGTTTCAGCCTGGCTTCATGAGAGGAGGAGGCATTAATGATTTCACTGTCTGTTCCTCTGTCTGTCTACCTCTGTGCTGTCTGTCCTTTTCCCAAAACATTTCAGTCTAAAATTAAACATTTTAAGGACTACCTTAAAATCTCCAAAGGGAGCAGTGCTCTCAAAGTTGTTCCTAAAACATTTGTAAGAATCAGCATCTGAGTAGAGATAGGCTGAAACCAGGCTTCATTAGTTCTGCTGCTCACAGAATAGTTTGTAGTGTAAATGTGCTTAGTTCTTTAGTGCCTTTGCCCCAGAGATTTAAAAGAAGAAGGGGAGCTTGCAGATTCAACTATGTAGTTAGGTACCCTCAATTTTCTTATTTCAAATACCAAATGAGGTAAGAACACAGTGCTACAGGCACAGGAGTAATCAAATTTTAAACTTGTGCTTTTGAAAACCAGAGAATTTTGTTGTTTTGCTACAAGCATCACTGGAAAACCTATGTTCTATTCCAAAAGAGAAGCAGGGAACTGCATCCAAGGAAGCCTTTAAGTGGCTTGCTGACACATGGGATTAACATAAAGAATTATCACACAATGCACTGTACTTAGAGGCGCAGAGATTAATTACTGAAGGCCAGATGGGAACGGTAGGGGTAAATACTGCCTTTTGTTGCAGAGATAGGATGAGGGCTGATCATACAAAGCCGCAGCGACCAAGTGTGAGTGCTCTTGGAGATTTGCTCTTCTCAGGACAGATGCAGACAGAGCAGATAAGGGGAAACCTACCCCGCTCAGGGCCACTCACACCTTTGCTAAAGAGGTGGCGCATGAGCATCCTGTCATCTGCGAAGACCCGGGGGGATCACGGCCATGCCTCTGGCTCCTGCACACCCCTCCAAGACAGTGCCACATGGCTCCCAACATTTGATCTCTCTCTCTCTGTTTCTGTCAGGTTAGGACTTCTTTCTGAATTTCATGAGAAGTGAGTCAAACTTGTAACTGGTTTATGAAGATACTGTAAGTATGAAACCTTATTTGGACAGATGTTAAACACAAATCAGAAAGCTGACTGGGGTAACTAATGTAACTCATTGCCTTTCATGATACCATTTGAACAGGCTTCTTTTTTACTAGAAAAGACCTGTGTAGTTTGATATGAATCTGCAAACAGTGGCTTATCTGTTATTGAATATGTCTAAACAAATCTACTTTAGGGAATTCTGCTTTCCAAGCATCGCTGTCTAGTGCAACATTTTGATTCTGACCTTTAAAACTGAGTTGGCAAAATTGCTGACAATAGGATTAATTTACAGGAAAATGATTCAGTATCGCATAAAGAATTTAGAGATGTTTTCCTGTAATTTCAGCTTTCATGCATTTCCATTGATTTACCATCACAAACAACATCTGGGCCTTAGTCCAAGAAGGGCTGCATCATTTCTCTATTATAATGGCACCTTGCAGGCTGATTTAGGAAAAAAAAAAAAAAAGTATTTATTCAACCCTGCTTAAGAAAACCAAATACTATTCTTCACTTTACTAGCATTTCCCAAAGACACATTAAGGCATAGTACTCTGGAGCAGCCGTAATGTTGGGTAGTACTTGGTATAGATCCTGAGAGTGAATGGAAAAGGAACAGCTGACTTCCTGGAAGGACCAGGAATTGCCAGTGTTATTGACATTTACACTTCACCTCATCAAAGGCACTAATGGGTTTTAAGCCCTTCCAACCCACCTCTGAAATAGCCATATGTTATCTCTCTGATATATTCCTTCTGAATTTCAACGTCTCAGGTAATGCCTGACAGGAGAATCTATACTCCAGCAACTCTGCATTTCCAGCCTTCTGTTTTAATGATAAATGTGTTTACCTACCCTTTTATCAACACAAACCAGCATTCATTTGGCTGGAGACAAGATGCAGTTTGTCCTCCCCAGACTAACAGACAAACCTCCAGATCCCAAGTTCCACTGGACATGCCTAAAGGGGGAAGAGCCCACATTTAATTAAATGGAGATCTTAAACTCAATCCAAACAGACTTTGTTGTAAGCTATGTCATAGTTGCTAATCTGCTAAGGAGAAGGGGACCTGCCTGGCTTGTTTGCTTGGTTAACGCAAAATAGTTTCTATAGCCAGAGGCACTCAGAAGATTGACCGTGCTAACACCAGGTCTGTCTGCCTTGAACTGGGGAAGTCAAAGTCACCCTCTATTTCTAACTGGGAACAGTCTCACAGTTCACAAACTGAGCTTTCTAATGCGATGAAGCAGCGAACAATGCAGCCCAGAGTGCCTGTTGCTATTTACAGCAGGCTGCAAACCTTCAGGGAGAAATGATAAGGTCCACGTGTCTCAGTGGGCTGTGAACGCAGGTGCCAGCAACATGACTTTGAGCACAGCCGCTGCTACCTAGGTCGTTGACCACATAAGCATGCCAAAAGGAAGAGGTGGTCCATGCTGTAAATACGTATTTCTAACATAAAGATGGAAAGCAGGCAGTGTGACTTCGTTCTGAAAGAGGCAAAATCCACTAAGAAGGACAGCAAGATCCCAAAAGACGTCTAACTCCTGCCCATCTGCACCTGAGCCTGAACAGAACTCAGAAAGGTCTAAGCTACATCTCATCAAGAATTTTCCAATCTGATTCATCAAATTGGAAAAGGTTTTGTAATAGTTGCTCAGTTTTGAGGAAGTTCTGTTGACAAAACCCAGCTCAAGTGGGTTTCCCGCTACTTTATGAGTCAGGTTGACTGAGAAGTCATGTAGAGCATCTGGTTCCATACTGACCCCACCACATAAATGTCTTATTTGGGACTTGCAGACCTACAGCTGCGCTATGGGGAGCCTGGAAACTACTGAAGAGCCTGGAAACTCTTGTAGAGCCAGGTCGGACCAGGGTTTTCAGAGTTTCAGGTTCAGGTAGTTCCTCAAGTTGATTTCAGAGGAAAAAAAAAAAAAAATAGAGAGAGAGAGAGAGAGAAAGAAAAAAAAAGCAACACAGAAATCAGCAGAAACATCAGAGAAGCATTTCACTTTGGTAAAATTGAAATTTCAGGACTTACTTTCTGCAGGAAATTCTGAAGTTTAGAGCATTTTTTCCAGATTTAGAAATGTTGGAGTTTTCCATGAATGGAATTTTGACAGGGTCTAATTTATCACTCTCACACTGAGAAGAACCAAGTTCCTGAGACATAGCAGATAATATTATTGCAATTATCTGCATGACCTTCTGCCTTTGGTATCTCAGGTTACTGTGCAGTGTGCATGAGGGGAAGGAGAGTTATTTTGTGGGGGAACACTGGTTTTCATCCATCCTTCCTTCCATTCCAACCTCCTGCATAACTTTAGCAAGATAAATTTCATAGAAATCCAAATCCATATTTTTTTGGAAAATTACTGAAGAGCTCAGAAGGAATTAGGATATTGAATCTAAGCAGATGGTGAGACTATTCCCTTTCATTTTGCTGTTAACTGTTGAATTTCTGTAGAGACAAGTGCCGTGTTGCTTTCAATATATACTTCTAATTTCTACTCTGTGCTTCAGTGTGTTATTAACAGTCATCAGGGAAACATATAAATCTTACTCAGTATATTAATATATGCCTCTTTTCTGTAGCTAGTTCTTTACTGTTGTAAATAAATTCACATGGTGGACATGAATTAGAATTTAAACACAGAAGGAGAGACTGAAAGATGGTTATATATATATATATATATATACATTTTCTTTGCCAAATTATTTATATGCTGGTACTTACATAATACTCTCATCTATCAGGATATATAGCTGTCATTATCTAAGCCAATACTAAAAATCAATTCACAACAAAATACTTTGTTATAGTTTATGCTCTAGAAAAGGTCTCAGAGACAAATAGGCTGGGGGGGGGGAAGAAAATAAAAGAAAAAAAGAAAAGCCAATTTAAGCCAGATTAAAGTTGACCAAGCTTTCAGTTGCATGAGATTTGAGACTTTGTAGTTTGCTGACAGGTGGAGCAGGGATTTGTTAAAGTTAAAACTGTTCCTCAACTGGCTAAATGTGCAAGTTTGCTCTTATTGTTGCTTTATATACCACAACTTTTGATGAAAAAGCTACTTGTCCTGCTGTTTTTTATTCGAGAGCTGAAAAGCACAGAAGACAAAGTTGTGAGAGATGACAAACCATGAGCCATCGTGAAACTCTGTATTCCCATTGCTTTTGAGCCAGGCGAGAGGAGATTCCAGTCCCAAAGATGTACTAAGCAGCAGTCGGAACCTGAACTTTTTGCAGGGGCAAGCATGAGAGATTATTGCAAAGATCAGAAACTTAAAACTCAAATGCCAGAACTTCTCCTGAATGTTTTATGCAGTACACAGAGCAATATCGTGGTAAATAAAAGATGGCTAAGCTGGGCTGGCTTCCTAGCCATTACCAGAAGACTCCAGAGGACCAGAAGCCTTCTGTGTGTGACACTCTGATCAGAAGCAAAATGTGGTGAGAAGCACAGCAAATACAGATGCCCTGGATAACCACATACATGCTGATAATGGGATATTGAAGCTGTCTACCTGCACAAATATATTTGGTGCAAAATTGAGAGAGAGCATGAAGAGCTGATCAGGAAATTCTGTGCAGTTTGTTTGACAGCATTCATTAAAACAAAAGAGTTCTCTGACAGGGCTAGATGTACTAGATTCAACAAGGATGAAAGAAGGTGAAAAAAAAAATCAGTCTTAGATGTGGGAAAGCCAAGCTCCAGCCCTTGACTGAATCACATAAGCAGATGACTTGTGTGTGCATCTCTTATGTCCCTAGCTAATGCCTTAGCCTGCAGGCTGCTGCTTCATCCAGAGAAGGGAGCTATGTGGAGTGGTTTTCACTTAATCCCAACGAGAAGCAGGGAACACATAACTTCTTGTACTTTTGCCAGAATAGGGACATATTTCTAGTCCAGCTCTCACACGGTGTGCATTAACTTTGGTCACAACCCCTTGCTAGCGCAAAGTCCCACAGAGAGGCTTACAACTACTCTGTCAGCTCCAGGAAAGTGTGAGCACGGTTTACATGCTGATGTGCACACAGAAAAGTGGGGTAGGAGCAAGGTGGAGACAGTGCCGTGCTGAAGAGATGCTCACCAACTGCTTCGTTCTTGGAAAGCAGCACAGCGTGCTGCAGAGACTTGCTAGAACAGAAGGAGAAAAAGCCTCAGGCAGGAAAAGGTAAAAGAAGAACTTAGACTCTTCACTTAGACTCTTCCTGCTAACTATCCTAAGGGGAGCAATATTTATAAGTCATCAAATTGTATCTAACCAAGCAGTCTCCTTCCCTCCCCATTTGCTATCTGCTCAAGCTTGTACCTTTAAAGTATGCTGATTTTGAACAGAGTTTTAACAAATAAGCAGAGTCCTCTCCAACAGAGGATACAACAAGAAAATACCGGTAGAGTCAGATGCTTTACAGTGCAAGAGGCTGTAAATAAAGCAACGTGGCCTGCAAGCCCTCTCTGGCAGAGTGCGGTGCCCGAAACAGGGGCTTGGTGCTTTTATCTTGTAGGAGCACCACTCGTGTGGAGCGTGCAGTGAAATGACTCTTCAGGGTGTTAACTTCGCTAGCTCCACTACAGAAAAGTGACAGTGAACTCGTGAGTTTCCCCAAAGCCTATGACCGAGCCAGGAATAGAGCTGATTCCCGTCTTACGCGTAACTGTGATGCAGCAGAAAGGCTGTGTCATGGCTCCATGCCAGAGGAATGAGGAAAGACTCATTCCCCTCCCTAAACTGCCCTCAATTTCCTTTCATTCTGCAAGTCAGGAACAAGGCAGTTTTTGGCCCAGAGTGGGATGGCTAGAAAAAACGCAATAACAACTTCAGAAGAAGTACTGAGCAAACAACTAAAGAACTCCCATTGCCTCACATGCCTGCTACACACGGAGAGAGGATGAGTGGTTTTCAGTCAACTGCATATTTACGAGAGCAGTCACATGCCCCTCTGTCTAGCCTTGAGGATGGCAGAAGGATGAGCTTGGTTTGACCTAAAAAAACATGAAATAAAATGTCACAAACTTACATGGTTGCAGGACTTGAGTTAACTAGGACAAAAGCACACTACCTTCCTGCATTACATGGTAAGGGTGGAACAGGAAAGCTGATGCTCTGTCAGGAATAGCACAGATAAACATTTACCTCAAAATAAACAGGTAACTCTCTAGCCTCTGAAGCCAGTATATTGCTTTCCTTCCTGCAGAGATTGATGGAGTAAGGGATTATTCTTAGAAACATAACTCAGGGTAAAAATAATCACAACCTTTCTGCAAATCCTAAGGAAAAGCATGTCTAATATTTTATTTAAACAGGTCTTTGCAAAATTCATCAAAACTATTCCACGAATGTATAAGCAAATTACCCCACCACCCTTAACACAGGGGAGGGGTGATATCTGTCACATAGTCTGTGACAAATTCTCAGAGTTAAGTAGGTGGTTCTGGCCATGCCTCTTGAGATTCTTATTGCTGTCAGTGGAAGTTTTGCCTATAGCCTACAGCACTAGATTGCAAGAGCGAGCAAAGAATGTTCCTGTGGGAGACTCGCCGAACTGAGTTTGGTTTAACCCAGGCTTTGTCCCGCATTTCCTGTGCCATCCTGGGGTAGTCCCAGAGATCTTTACTAGCCGTGCCTGCTGCTCAAGGAGGAGCACTGGGGACGGCAAGGAAAGAAGGTTTTGGGCACAAGTCCTAGATCCTGACCTGGAATCTAGGTCTCACTCAGCACTTCCATCATCAGTAGAATTTATTCTCAGACAGGAAAGCATCCCTAAATAACACGGAAAACTAATTCAGGTCTGCTGAAAAGGCACCTCAGCAAGACTGAGCAAGTCACATGTAATCTAAGCATAAATCCCTGCTCAGTTACTGTGTAACCCAAGCTAAAGTGTGCAAGCAGGAGCAGATTGACTAGAGGTGGGAGGCAGCTGCAGCACACCTTGCTTGAAGTGGGATGTGCCTGGGACCAGGCCCTTCCATCTGCCTGTCCCACAGCACAGGTGACCTGACAAGGACTTTTGGTAATAAAAAGAGAATACTTAGCTGCCTGCTTGCTCCTCCTTATATACTCAAACAAATTGCCCATAGGGAAAGCATAATTATCTCAGTTAAATGTTAGCTGACATTTTTGTAAGGTTGGCTCTACATGAGAAAAAGTCTTTTCTCCTGGAGATCACTGAGCAGATTAGCTGAGCATGTAGGTTCAACTGAAGTTCAGATTAGCATCTAGACTAAATTAACAAGCCTCTTTCATTTGCCCATTATTAATTCTTAAGTTGGGAGACCACATTAATCTCTACACTCGTGACTGAATAAGTAATCTGTAAAAATATATATACAGAGTTTTCTCAGTACAGAAGTTCTCCCTGGTTTACTGGAGATACCCTTTACTGTTTGATTTGTTTCAGGCAAGATTCTCTGCATGTCATTCCAAAGATGGTCATTTACAAGCAGTTTTTATCATATTTACCTTGATCCTAGAGATAGTCAGTTAGACAGACAGACTGGGAATTTAGGAGGTATGATTGCTAGAATTCCCTGAACTTGACAATCTGGTTGCATTCTGAAAAACCTACTGAGTGCATTGGAGAAAACCTGAGGAAAGGCACGAAGAATTGTAAATGTTACCTGCCTTATTAATCCGTTTAATAGCTTTGCTCCAAAGAGGAGGTCAAGTACAATTTCTACTGTTTTACAAGCGCTTCAGTTTAATACCTTCAATTAAATCTCTGTGACTCCATAGCATCATAACAATACCTTATACCTCCAGGGCTTTTAGTCAAAAGGACTTAAAATTTTTGTAGAGCTTCTTCTAAAGATTAAGAAGCTAGTCTTAAAGCAGCCCCATGAGATAGGGATAGACTTCAGAGTACCTAGTTTTGAAAACACAAGCAAGGCATTCATCTTCCATTCCTCCTGCCCTAAGGTTCACGGAAAGCCCTGGGGAAACCTCACTGCAGGATCTCTTCTCAAGCAGCTCTGTTTTAGCAGTCATCTGAACCTGTTCTCCCAGGTCTTGGTTCTTCTATTGACAGTAGAGAAGCTTATCACTAAAAATTTTGATGCACACAAAGATCACTAAAAATTTTGATGCATATAAAGTTGAATTAGGCACTAAGTGACAGAAACAGTGTTTTAATGTAGAAGAGAAGCTGCACAAACAATACATTCCCTTCCAAAAATATATTATGACTGTCTGGCAGCAGACATCCTATGAAACACAGAATATGCCAGGTGCTTTAATGAGCCACATCCTTGTTAAAATTAGTCTTTAAATGTAGCTTGAGATGTGCCCCACAGCTGATTTACCACAAACTCTGGCATGTTATACAAGCCTAATATGAGATTCCTCATTTACAGACAATGAGGCTAACATTGCTTCTAAGATGACTCAGGCTCCACCTGTGAGCTGCCATGACCTCTTCTCTAGGCTCCCAAAGACTTGTCCTAGATAACTGGTCTTCGCTTTGAGTTGAGGAATGGGCTTCAGAGCTGGTTTTGGTCTACTTTCCACGCTGTATTCCCCTCTGTCCTCCCTCTCTTCAGGTTATCTGTGGGTACTCATCCAGACCCCAGAATCCACCAGAAGGAGCATTGAAAAGCCTGCGATCTCAGAGAAACCACAAAATAGTTATACTGTAACAGCTGATGCTGCAGCTCCCATACCTCTGCAGTGGTAATATATCACCTCAGCCTGCGTTGTTGTGCAGGCAGTAATGGGACTACCAAGAGATTGCAAACACTGTACAAGGAGTGAATTCTTGCTCTGTGCCTCCATTTTTAATTCTTTTTTTTCAATCTGGAGGACTTTCACCTACTTCTTATCTGCCCCTGGAAGGCAGTAGGAGAGCAACAGGTGGAAGAGACACGTCATGCTGCCCTGCCTAACACTAGCTGTCAGTCCTTAAAGATGGGTATCATCTTCAAGAATGGCTCCCCTCTGAAATTAACTGAATTACAACTTTGTAAAATTTGCTGCAGTTACATTTCTGGACATATTTTCCTGACTTTTTTGATCCTTCCTCTCTTGATTCAAACTTCCATCACATTGTGATCAATTTGAAGCTTCTCCTTGTTTTTCTATGCTAGAATGTAGATTATACCATGCATGCCCCAATCTTTCTACACATGGAAATTTTAGTGATACACACACACACACACACATTTCTATATATTACTTATATATAGAAGTAATCTGTTTCTATGTTGCTCCTGCCTTAGCACTGCTTAGAGCTGATGTTCCACCACAATGGTTCTTCCTCTCCCGTATCTCAGCAGATTGAAAAGGCAATTGAGCTGTAAAAAGCACTAAACACAGCAAAGAAGAAGACTTTCCTTTCTGTTAGAGCTTCAGATGGGAGAGGTAGTACTAGAGAGAGTAGATCCCTACTCAGTGAGTAAAGCTTGGCCAAAAGCTCACTGAGGAGCAGAAGGCAGGTGAAATGCATGGCCCTACAACTTGGCATCTCAGAGACCTGAGTACCACAAATCTCACTGACTTGTTAACAAGCTAGGCAGGGGTATGACAGCTTTGAAAACACAAGGTCACCACTATCCTTTAGAGTTCAGAAATAGCTGCTGGTTTGGCATTTATAAAAGGACAGTCCAAGACTGCTTCAAACATGTAGCTGTGGCTTCCCCAGGGCCCTGCATGCTAGCCAGGCAGCCTTTCCATGCACCGATTGGGAACTCAGAAGTCAGTAAACAAGGGCTGCCAGATCACTTGCACAGTGTATTTGGAAATACTATAAATAGAGAAGGCCTCTGATGTGCAAGGGCAGATTGTGGCTCATCCTTTGTCTGGAAGCTTGGGGCTAGGACTTTTGACCCTGAGAACAACATTATCTACCATTCCCTATGTCCAACAACCACCAAACAAGCAGGATTGCACATTGTGAGCAGACCTATTTACTAAGGACACAGGAGTTTCCAGGATTTACTCTCAGACAGGTCAGTAGGTTTCCTTCAGGACAGCCAGAGACAAGCTGTTCTGGTGACTTTATGCAGAGTTTTCAGCATTTTGTGGTTGGTTCACTGTAAATGACATTTAAGGTCCTTTTAAATTCCTACACTGATCCTTTTCATTATGTTACTTACCCAGCAATTATACAGGCAAGGCAAAGGAAAGCTCAGCTTCTTCCCTTCCTCTAGCTTAAATTCTCAGTTTTTCAATATCTTATAAAAATAAAAACAACTCACTCTATTTAGACTGTCAGCTTCTTTTGCAGATTTTGCCACTCAGTGCAGCTGTATATTACATGAAAACACAACACAAGAGCAGTTAAATGTCCATCCAGCCAATCTCTTACGCTCATCAATTGCAGATACCTTGGTAGGAGCAAGACAAGCATAGTTATTTTTTTGTGTATAACCTCCCAAACACAATTAAAGGTTCAGGGAGTTTCAGAACTCCAAGTAGTTCCTTTTCATCTACATTTCTGCCTTCCTCCATACTTTACCTCCAAATTTTTCCTGTTGCTTCTTGAACTCACATACTGGGTGCTAAAAGTTTGCATTGTGTGCCACTGTTCTGCAGCTGAGCACCTCACGTGGCGCAGAGTCTCCGCTTCTCGTTCTGAGCCTTTTACAGAAACGTCCTGCTGGTGGAGACCACGTAGAGACCATTCTACCAGCCACGCTTCCACTTCTTTCCAGCCACCACTATATTGTGGGTTGCTGTGACCTTTCACTGGCTAACAAGCTCCCAGGGAGTCAATGTTGCGGAGTATTCCCCTAGAATAATCTCAGAAATAGGAATTTTTTAAACCTGGGGGGGGGGGGGGGACAGATGGACAAGGGACTGATTTAGCTAGCAGCCTGAAACTTCGTGCATATTGTGAAAGCGCTGTTATCACCAGACACTGAAGATAAGTACTTTCTTTGTAAATACCTGACCTGAGGTTTCCTCAAAATGTCCTCCAGCCTTCCTGTCCCCCTTGCCCTTGCATATCGTGCAGGCATTTACTGCAGCACCAGGTGCCTATCAGACACTGGCAAGCTAAAGTGGTAGTGACTTTATTTTCTCATGGCTGTGCTGGAAATGACTGTACAACATGTAGAGACAGGAACTCTGCATATGATTTGCAAGAGCAAGCATGGTTATCAGAGCTGCCAGCCCTCACATGAGCTGGTCCTTGCTTGAGGCCTGTTTGCTTAGCACTTTTTCCATGCTGGCAGCAAAGAAAGCAATCCAAAAGAAATACTGCATTGACAGGCAAGAAATTTGCACACTGTATTAAATGTGCTGGGCCCAGCAGTGCTTTCTGGCTGATTATCTCATGGGCTGAGCCACCTCATCAACGTTTTGGTTCTCCTGGGTACCTTAGACCAGGAGTGCATTTCCTTGTCAGAAGGCACAATATATATCCATTTATTTCCGTGGATTTAAGGTCAGAACTTTGCACAAGGAAAGGGCATGCTCTTTCAGCAGTGAGGCCCTAACGGATGATGTCAAGCACAACACTTTTCCAGAGGCTGATTTGTAGGTGATTTGCATGACAGCCACCAGGAGGGTATACAGGGTGCTTGGATTCACTTTCAACCTCTCCTGAAGTGCTTAACAAAGATCACTCATTGAGATCCCTTCCTTCAACTACAGATGAGAAAAGACCCCAGTAAAAACACTATTATTACATATTTTTCTCCTCTGTGTGTGTGAGCTTCCCCTTCCCAGGGCTTTAAGAGCCACTATGTACATTACCAAGACCTACGTTAAAGTAAAGGAATTCCTGTCAAGAAAAAATGACATCCAGCAGCAACTGACTGCAAAGGAGATGAACAAAACCCATGCAGGATGGCAGATCAAGGGAACATCTCACTGGTAGAGAAAACATTACATTTGCACCTGTAATGGCGGAAGCTGAAGAGCTAATAGTGCATAAGGTAACTCTTCCATTTAGCACAGTGCCTTTCCCTTCAGTGGAAAGAAAAAGGGGGCCAGGAGGAAATACTATTAGCCTTAAATAGCTAGAAGGAAGGAGAAGTTTGTTGAGGGAGGCAGCTAGGAATAATTCTATAGTTTTTGTGTCCTGTTTATCCAGATACTAATTAGAGAGGAAGGCACATCCGTGTGTGAAGCAGCTACTGTGAACTGAACTCCTCCAGTCTGAGTCAACACCAAACCCAATAAAGCAAGCACACTAGTGACTTATTCTTGCTTTCTTCCTTCTTGGCGTCACCAGGGATCTACACAGACAAGAAGACACCCGGCTGCAGGGCAGTGTTACCGCACTGCCTGTCATGAATTGCTAATACTTCGCTCAGATGGGTCAACGAACACTGAGCACCTGTTGGGTAGAGGAGCAGCCAAAGCCATGTGAGTCTTGCTAGATCAGCTGCCTCATGAAGTCCTGCAGTTCTCCACCTCACCCTAACACCCCCAACTTTTCTCCATCTATTAGGGGTCTGAACAATGGAGCACTAACCGCTCCATTTGAAAACTACCTGCTTTCTTTAATATATTGTCTCTAACTGTTGGAAAACTTCAAAATGGGAGTCAGCCCAACACTGCCTTTCCTAATTTCAGCACAAGCCTATTGCATTGGACAACAGAGTAGAGCTACCATTTATGTGCCCTATTTGAGATCATCATCACCACCCTTCCCATCACCCACACAAACACTTTTCCTCAGGAAGCAATTACATTGCCATTCACTTTAACAAAAGTTATTCATCTTCTGAACTGGCCTTCAACAAGGCCAGCACAGAAGGGCACATTCATTATGGGCTGGTCCCTGAATACCAACCCCTCCCTAGCACAGAGGACATAACCCACATTAAAGCCTAGCCTGTTTGCAGCTGTTTGCAGCATTCCCTCAGCAGGAATTCCCCAAACAATGTACTCATGGTACAACTCATATTGATCAAACAGGTTAGCCATTAAGCAACTTCTTCATCATCAAGTTTCACATTACACACAAATTCTCTCCCTCTTTTAAAATCCCAAAGACCTTTCTTTAAGATATGAAGCCTAAATAAACTCTGCTGCACTTATTAGCCTCATGATGGGACCTGCTGCCTGAGTGAAGGCTGCACTGGGCCAAAGAATGAAGCAACCAGAAAGCTGGAATAGCTTAGGGCATTGCCAAGATGCCCAGCAGAACATCCTGTGTCCCAACAGGGAAACCAAAGACTTTGATTGCTTCATCACTTAAAATGATCCTTTTCACCTCCGCAAGCGTTTTTAGCCTCATTTTATTTGGAAAGAAGACATATCCTGTGCCTTGTTTTGTGCAAGTGTGTGTGTGCCCCTATTGACTTTTGAACTGGTTGGCCAGTTTCAACTACATTTGACAGAAAGATAAAGGTTAAAATATTAAGTTTTCACAAGTTTTATTGAAAGAGATATCTGAGAAAAAGGCAAAAATCCTAACCGAATTAAAGGCTGCAGTGTGAGCTCACTCCTTATTAGGTATCAGTGATTCTTCTGTAGAGAAGAATAATTTATAAATGGTGGAAAATTTTCTTTCAGCACCAAAGCTGTGACCGTTCATGTGAGCCACCCAAAGCAACCAACCTTGCATGTCTGTAGGAGAGACAGTCAATCTTCATTCTGATACTAAACAATTCTTATTTACGTTCTTATACCTTGACTCCTGCCCTACTTCCTTCCCTAACTCTGTAGATTTAGATCCTGTAAATTGCTTCTTTTGCAGGCAGTTTCCTTCTCCTGTCCCACTGCCTTCTGTCTTGTCAGCTTCTTTGTGATAAAAAGGTGTCTATATCTGAGCGTGGCATGGAAATATGCTCCTTGTTGAATGATGCATCTCTCTAACCCTTAACACCCCCCTGGCTGAGGAAGGGGAGACATATTGCATTTATTTGCACTTTTGCGTTCAGAGAACCAGCTGAATAAAACTGCTGGCCACCTACACCTTGTGCAGACTCTTTGAGAGGCTGGAACTGCAAATTTGTGTTCCTTGTGGCCATCTCACTATTCCAAATTAATAACTTTACATCTGTACACCTATGTGTCTACAGAAGCATTCAGTCTCTCCTCTCCTTCTGCAGAACAATAGTAAGCAGAGGGATTCTCATTTGATTTTTGACCTGATTTTCCAGAAAACAAGCGGGGATGGATTTCTCTGAAGAAGACGAGTATTTCTTGCACACCGAGAGAAAGGATAAGAGAAAGTGCCTCAGGCACAAAAGAAATTTGAAGACAAATTTTGCTGTGAAGGGTTTAAACTCTGAGGACCTTTGTAAGACCTTGGCGCTTGTATAAACTAAATTGCTAGCGAAGTCTCTGAGAAATTATACCTGAACATAGATAGAATAAAAACTGGTAAGATGCAGTGCCAGTGGTTCAAATCCTTCTTGCAGAATTAGGCTGGTTTTAATTCATTCAATAAAATTGTTTAAAAGGAATATACCATGAAGATAAAATGTTGCAAGTCATTCATTTGGCTCTTTTTTCCTCTTTTTTCTTTTTTTTTCCTTTTCTATAAATAGGAAAATTAGGATAAAAAGTGATCTGCTCTTAACCAAAGGGCACAGATAATCTAAAGGGTTTCATGCAAGCTTCCCAATCCCCAGCATGCCAGGATAATGTGTTTGCCCTCCATGGAATCACCTCTAGGTGAGATGTCCATGCAACCCCCATGCTGATTCAGGAGTGCAGTCTTCCTCCTGAGGCTTCTCAGAGTGCCGTGGGTTAGTGCTTGATTTGTTTTTCATTGGAGAACTGGCCTTCCACTAACAGCTGTGCTGAGACCATGGTATTTCTTAAGCTCTTGGTGTCCAACGGAAAACTTTCGATCAGCAGTGCTGTTTTCTAATAGAAGCACATTAGTGACCTGGAGGTGAAAGATGACTTCATCTGTGTTTCCACTCTGTTTGCACTACTGAAACAACTCGGTGCCTCAGAGTTCATTCTGTCCCTAAATACTAGGAGAGCAGCCCTAGAAATAAGTATGAACGTGTGTGGTTGCATCTATATGCAGCAGTATTCCTTTGAGTATCTGCGCTTGAAAGCCAGGATCTGAACTATTCAGATGAGTAATTTAGCTATTGGTAATTATGACATAGCCTGGGTTTATTAAGGCTGCAGGAGCTTCAAAGTATACTTTGAAGTATACTTAAAATATATAGGAGTAGGGTTAAGTTGAGGCAGATCTAATTTCAAATACTTCCTTAAAAGCTGGAATCCATTAAAAATGCTATAACAAAAATATTAGGAATCTATAAAATCTGCCAAGTTATCCCACATTTTGGTGGAAAGCAAAGAGTGCTAAGAGTGCACATGACATTCATGTATGAGGGTATCTGAATCCCTCTGTCTGCTAAACACAGGTCAGAGATAGCTCCATGAAGTGACTGAATTAAACTCAAGCCCGGTTATTCATACTCTAGTGACCAGGTAGAAAGTCTGTTTAGTAGATCCACAAATATAAGGAGAGCTTGTATTTTTTTTTTTTTTTTGCTACAATTATTGAAAAGATTCTGACAATCATTTTCAATACCTTTCTTACAGATGAGTGCATTTCATGAGTGCTCCAAAACACTAGTTGGAGAGTTTCTGATGCCTTCTTCTTGTTCCAGACCTCTGAACACTAAAATCAGGTATGGGCCCAAGTCCACATTTAGATCCAGACCTGGATTCATATTTTCCCAATGCCTAGCTAACCTGGTTTCCAGGCTGGCTTTAACATAATCTACAGATGAATCCTCCTAAATGTTTAGTCAAGGTCAAGTATGTACTTTTGAAATAAATCTCCTGTTACTGAATGCTTTTTGATTTACATTGCAGAGAAGTCTCAGAGCACATGAATGAGATTCCTTTCTGATGAAACTAAGAAGTAAGATACACTCCTACTGCCAATGCCCATGCTTCTTGACCAGAGCTAGTCTAAGGTAAAGCCCTCAAGATGTCCAGTGTGAGCACTGGATCCTCAGCATCAGCTGTTTAGGTTAACAGATCCACTCGTTGCTCTGCACTACTATCATAGGAGCTGCACATAGTTATCATAGACGTGGCCTTGTGCAGAGATGATTGGAAAGATGCCAGCTACAGTGTGTAAAACCCTCCTGTGACTAGGGACCTCAGCCTTTGTTCAACATAATCTTGGTTCAGGCTATAAGGAGAAAAAAGCCATCTTCATGCATTAAAATAAACAGCAGAATGTCAGCACAAATGCCTCTTACTGCATGTCCTGGGCTTAATTATTACTGTGTGTTTATGTGAAAAATACATTACAAAGGTAGGTTTGGAAAGAGCTTAGCACTGGGCATGGTAGCGTATCTCAAAACTGCCAGTATGGCATTAAAAATCTTGGCTTGGGCATTTCAGGAGGCCCTTGAGAGCCCAAAGACCATGGATATAGATGCCTGCTTTCCAGAGCAATGCACTCTCAGGCATGTAGCCTAGGGGAATTAGCCAACTGTTTGCAAGGCATCCTGATGTTTAAGAAGTCACAGGCAGTGGGGCATAGTTGCCTGTGATGGCTCTTTCAGAGTACAAAGCACAGCCAATACTTCTGAATTACTCTGTAGAATGGAATTGCTGTCAGGACTCCAGCTCTGATTTCTGTTCCACCAGTAGCTTTGATTCTACCAAGGAAATGTCCTCTTTTGTTGCCTGTAGGCATGATGTAATCTTCATCATTGAAATAGTCTATAGTATATTAAATATACAATAAAGATTAAACCTACTAAAATACTTGCTTACTAAAAGTTGCACATCATTATAAATTGTGGCTTAGAAAAAAATAGAGTGTATATATGTGTGTGTGTGTGTGTGTGTGTGTGTGTGTATTTATACAAGCAGTATTTTCTCACTTTAGATTTAGTTATAGTATAGGAAGAAGGTGACCAGAAAACCTTGAAGGTGAGAAGATTAACAACTAAAAAATAGGTCAGGGATTTCTGTGGGCAGTGTTTAGCAAGATTGCTTTAGCATAAACAACCAGTAGATAAATTTGTTGCCTCATACAGCATAATATAACTTTGTACAGCTCAGAATTATTTAATATTAATAGTAATACTGATTACCCAGAACAATTACAGATTATTTAGAATCCAAAATAGCTGAATGTCCTATATAGATGAAAATAATTTGGTATTAGTGATGAGATAGGAAGAAGGAAGATTATAGGGAGGGTTCTGGCTCACATCAGAGTTCTAGTGATGAGCATGCTTTCATGCTGAAATTCTCCTCTGCAGATGCTCTGAGATCTCCCCTGAAACTTAATCTCTGAACTTAGTTTTGTTGGTAGAATTTCGTTCTTAATAGGCAGGCTATTATTCACATTGTTCCTTATTATAAAACCGGTTTTGAATACAAACATTTCGTGTCTCTTGTTCATTATCCACATAATCATACAGTTAATGACTTCTGCGGCACTGTTGCCCATGACTTCTGCATGCCATTAGTTCCATTTTATTACTCTGTACTCATTGCATTGCATGCTTAATGTTTTAAGTAAAATTATTTTCTATCACTGCAAGATCCTAGTTTATTTGCAGGAGGTTTCTTCAAGCGTCACGGTTGCCAGCTCATGGCTAGGTGTCAAGAGGCATCAGAGCTTAACTTTCATCATATGGCAATAATAGTGCCTTCTTTGGTCTAGTTCCTACCTTCTGCAGCTAGGTCTTTGCTAAAATAGATACAGCACATTCCTGATTTAAATAAAGTTCTGGGCACTTCTGCAGTGCACAGTAATAAAGCTCTGCTCGTGCCATCTCCTTTGAGCCCTTTACACCTTAGTGATCAGTGTAATGAGCAAGTTGACTCTCTCTTCACTTCCTGTGCACTGCAGAGCAGATGGGGAAACTGGGCTCATTAGTTCTTTCATATTAAAAATGCCAACAAATATTTGTTGTGATCTCTCCTTTCTTGTAATGTATATGAACTTATAGGAAAAATAAACCAAAAAAAAAAAAAAAAAAAAAAACCCCAACATAGTATGTTTCTCTCTCCAGAGGACACAAATCAGGCCTGTCTATGTTGCTTAACCATCACAATATAGACCTGCTGGCAGATAACCCACTCTCCTCCAATGTAGATGCCGAGTATGCCAAGCAAAGGAGTTTCCCTTGACAAAGTTCTGGTAATTCCTGAGCAGTATAAACAAGGATAGCAAAAGTTCTTTTTTCAACTCAGAGGTTAAAAACAAAAGTGACAAAGAAGTGACACCAAGGAAGGTCAGATTCCCTTTTTCATAAGGGCTTTAAAATTGCTGCAAACAAGTGTGGGAGAGGAATAAGGAAAGAGTAATGGATGGTTTGTGCTTTAAAATCCTGCAAGTGAGGCGTATTCAGTGTGATACTTGGCCAATACACTCCAATGAGGCTCAGAGGACAGCTGACGTTGGCGATCACTTGCATGGCACTGCACTCCTCAATACCCCCTTTCTACTCATTTGGGAAACCCATCAAAGCCAAACAGTGTTTAATACATGCCAGGATGTCAGCTGAGGTGCATCACGTGGGAAGCAGAGTTTCACCCCTATTTTAAGGGGCGAAGTTGACACAGAATGAACAGAAAAGTCCTGGAGAGGAAGAAGCTGCTGTTGCAGAGAGATGGACATGGTAAGGAAGCATGGACAGCCCCTGGAGACCCGCAGAAGCTGTGTATAGTCTTCTACAGAAATCATTTAACTCCACCAGCAGAAAACCTTGTTCAGAAGAAGGAAGATGCCAAGTGCATCCCTTTCTAAATCCAGTCTCTTGAATATGGAGGAAACTATTCATGGAAGGCAGAAGTACCTTTAAACTTGTGGACTTTTTGCTGGTATGGTGAGGAATTCCCTGCACGTGACCAAGAATTGTGGCTTGGCTGTGTTCACACCATCTTCTTAGGCAGTTCAGAGGCACAGTTCAGATTGCCTAACGTTCAGTCTGGCTCCGCCAGTGGAAACAGGGAGGATGTGAATAAACTTCTGCAGGTGCTTTTGCATTGCCTTGTGCTGTGGGATTGTAGCCAAGGAAAGAGAAGCCAAGCTAGATTTAGTGTGTCTATCTGTGTTACTGACAGCAGTACAACAGCATTGGCCTCAGTGCGTATTACACACTTAAGCTTGGATGCTGCATACTCTCCATTGCAGTGGACATGCAGTTATATGGATTCAGGCTTAATGGTCCTCTGCAGGGCAGATGAGACTGTGCACAGCATCTGACTGCCTTGGCTTAGCTAAGGATACTCTTGTACTGCTCTGCAGTGCTGATTTTCCCCAAGATTTTATGTCTCTGCAGCTCTCCAAATACCTCAAGAAAACTGATGTCATCTAAACATCAACTTGCCCAAGAAGGTATTTATGAGGCTTGCTTAATTAAACATTCATAATTTTAGCTGAAATATATGGATGAAAGATGCAAGATATAATTACAGAGTATTAGTATGGTAATCATGTGGCTAAAGCTGACATGATCCAAAAAGGACAGCTCTCAAGCCTCACACATTTTTATCAAGATCTTTATCTCCTCAGGGAATAGGGAAAATTAGAGGGTGGGGGGTAAAGCTTATGGTATGCTGCCTTATTGCATACGTGATCAGTAGCATTACTGCATGTGGCAGGCAGGGCACTCTCCTACTGTGCCAGGACATGGGAGTTTTCAGTGACAAGCTGTTTACTCACAGAGAGCACTCACATTATAAAGGAAGAAAATCTCCAGAAAACCTGCCCACTTGCTGTGTGCACCATAGTTTTCATTATGATCATAAATAACAGCTGAAATACAAGATGAAGACCAGAGCTGAGACATTTATCCATTAAAATGTCATTTCCAATAATGACACATGCACTGTTCTCTTTTTGGCTCCTCTCTCCTCTTTGGCACCCCAAACTGCTGGAAAAAAACCCTTGTGAACAAAAGCAGGACTTTCTATAAGGCTCTTTAGAAGTACATGTGGGAATAGGTCATCATGAATGGGCTGCAGAGCATTGTTGCCTTTTGTCTGCTGACAGGAGTGTGATGCAGAGCAGGGTGTCCGAGGCATCTCTGGTGTCCTTTTGGGTAGAGGTTAAAAGAGTGATGTCTGTGCCCCTCCATAACTTCTGCCTGGAGAGTTTTCAGACTATATAGGCAAAATGAAACGGAGCTGAGTACTGGAGTTGCATCCAACATCAAGGGTGAGGACTGCCTCTGACCCCACCTCCTCTGCACAACCATGCAAGGGCCTGTATGAGTGCCAAGGATGCACAAAAACACTACCAAATCTGGCACCACTTGCTGCAACTAGACCAGGAAAAAACATAGAGTCAGGGCATGAGCTCTGGTGCTGGCCTGTGCCTGTGCAAGTTGTCATATTTTGAGCATATTCCCCAGCACGACTTTGGCCCATGCCAAATAGACACCAGGCAGGCAACATGTGAGGAGAGCACAAGCCAGAGATGATCCCTAATAGACAGTTTGCAGCCACCCTGTTTTGAGATAGTTGTGTGGACAACAAGCCATGGGACCTCACTTGGCCTTAGAGTCCAGAAATGGTCTGTGGGCTGTGTCATTTGTTAGTATGGAGAGCTGCTGAGTGTCTCAGCATAGGCCTGGAGCACAAACTGATCTTTTGTCTATGCTGATGTTCCACTAGGGCTGGCAAGACGTTTTTAGCTCGTTTTACTGCTTCTGCAGACAAACCCAAGGCACGATGCTCCTGGGCTGCAGCAACCAGCATCAAATGTACATCAGCTCTTTGGCTGCTGCTCCGATCACATCTGCACTAAGCTTGGGGCTCCTGGAAGTGGCTGATTAAAGCCCACGATGGCTGTGATCGTTGCCGTTAGCAGCACACCGTGCAGCACCACAAAGGCACGTTCACTTGCCGTTTCAGCGTTAGCCAGCGCTCCCCCGTCAAAGTAGGAAGTCATTGGCTTGCTGCTCGCTTTCTTCAAAATAAGTGTAATGGGCGGGAGAGCATGAGGGCTATCGTGGAGAGGGCAGGAGCTCCTGGGCACACAGCCCAGCTGGGTCACGCCGTCCCCGCCAGGCAGCGGGGAAGGCGGTCCCGGGCCGCTGCCAGGAGGCTCGGCTTTCCTGGAGTACAGCTAGGCTGCCGAAGCGAGCGCAAGAGTTAACCTGACGCGGAGACGCAGCCCGGGTTGCATGATACCATTGAGTTCAGATTGAGTAAGTTTAATTAGACAGTGAGAACCTCATGGCAGGGTGTGCCTTGGTTTCAGTCAAAGGTGGAACGTTATTAAGCACCATTTACATCCAGAGAAACACCCACTGTTGAAATCGCTGATGCTAGTAACACATGTTTTGTGTTTAACTCACCCAGTGAAATGGGAAGTCAGCGGTAGAACCGAGAGTTTCTCATTCTCTTGCTGCCAGCATGATGATTAATGTAGTTTCAAAACAGCCCATCAGCCAATTATGATGGATACTAACCCTTTAATAGGAATCTCTGGCTGGATCCTTGTTACTCGGATTTAGTGCTCAGACCAGTTAGACCATAAATTATTTTCTCTCTGAGAACAAGAGTGAACTTCTCAGAGAAATAATAAGCAGCTCAAGTTTTTTGTTTCATAGACACCAACTATATTAGCAGGGATGCTGTGCGTTTTGTGCTCCTTACCTATAAACGTGCAATTAAGAATGATCACCCTGAACCACAGGCCACCTTTTTCCAGGAGAGCGCTCCCTTTGGGTGGATGGAGGAAGTCTTCAGGCAAAAATCGAAACTTGAATTTAAAAGCATTCTGCAGTAATGAGTTCAAATTCTGAGCAAAATGGATGCAATGTAGTGTATTATTAAGGAAAAATAATATCATTTCAAATGTAATATTTCAACAGTTTTTATTGATTTTTAAAATGAGACATAGTTTTGTCTTCCTCTCATGGCATCGTAGGAGAAGAATACATTCCACAGGTGGAAGAATCATTTCCAGGTTTCTTCTGTTTGCACAAACAGTATCTTAAGTTTTGAAGATAAATTAATCTATGTGCACCTCATAAAAGAAGAGAATCTCTCTCTTCACCTATTTTTTATATGCTGCAAAATGTAGCAATTGCCACTCTGGGAGCCTCTCTAATATCTGTTGCTGAAACCAGCCCCAGCTGCTGCAAAGAGAGGTAAAAGAATTCCTGCAAGTGGCAAACAAAGCGTAATTATTCTAGTAGAAAAACAGTGTGCAAAAATAGTGACCAAGTTACTTTTTGTTAAAGTAAAGCAGAGCACTGCAGCTGAAGCACAGTGGAATTTCCACACAAGATCAGATCATTCGTCCACCTATTTGAGGGGCCTGCCTCTGGCCAGGACATGGATGGCTTTAAGCCAAGCATGTTGCTGCTCACTTGGGGACCTGTATCAAATTATGCTAGTTCTTCAGCAGCCAAGAGGCCCTTAGTTTCTGGCTCTGGTGATGAGGAAGGAAGACAAGAGTCACCTACTGTCAGGTTTCCTTACCACGGCAGGAGCAGGCACATCTACACTAAAGCCTAGTTCTTCAGTTTTAGGCACTCTGCACTGTCTCAGCCATAGGTCTTGCCCGCTGACCCACCCATCCTTAGCAGCAGGAGTGTCCACGGGACAAAAACTGTCCCTGAAACTTTCAGACTAATTGTCTCAGTCCCCACCCCTCGCCTCAGTTTCAGGTGACTCTCTGGGTCAGGGCTATCTTCATTCTGTGTTTGTACAGCAAAGAGCACAAAGCAGTTGCAGGCCATGATCACACTCCTAAACCCCACAGCAATAAAAAGAACATCAACAACCATAATAACCTGTGCTGTGATAAGGAGAGCATGTGAGTGTGGATCATTTGTATTCTAGCAATTGCGACAATGCATCATCATTTGCTTAATATAAAATCACTAGCTGCATGATTGTCCTGTGTGGTTTTCCGTTTTTGTACTTTCTCAGACCTCCCTGAAAGCAATCTCTCCTCCCTTGGGTGGTCATAGTATAGGAAGTACAGGGTAGTAGGGATCCCTACTGGATATGGCTCAGGAAAAATTCACTCAGGAAACAACACTGCTGTCTCCCCTATACTTCACTTTTAATCAGAGGGGGAGCACAACGGATTGGATTCTTTTCTACTTCTCACTTTAAGGCCTGGCCTCAAAGTGTTGCTTGCCATTAAAGGAGAGGTATTGATAAGTAAAAAACAATGTTGTGTGATTTGATAAAAAAAAAGGGAGCAAAAGATGCAACATCACCATACAGATGGTAGCCTGTCTCTATCTACTTCACCCTGGTGTCAGGAAGTTGAGGGTGTGAGGCTGAAGGAGGGAGCTGCAGGACTTGGGACAGCAGGTTGCCCATCTGGAGGAAAGTGCCTAGAGGCATGAGGTGCAGGAGGAGGCGCATGCAGCATCTGTGAGGCCTGCCTAAAAGAAGGGTGGGGGAACTTCTGTGTTGAAGAATTGCTTTGGTCTCTATTTTAGAGTTTCCAATAGATGCTGCTCTTCTTTGCATTAAATTGTGGGCCACGAACTGGTAGCAATAATTCACACTGACCCAATATATCACAGAGCAGCTTCAAAAATAAATGCTTTCACATGGCATTTGGCACTGGGATCGATGCTATGCATAGATCTGTGGCAGCATCCACCTGATGTGGAACAGTTAATCTGCAGTATCTTTGTCATAGTTTCTTCAGAGCTCTTGCAATGTGAATTATCAGTGTAGTAGCTAGTACAGATCCATCTGTCTCTGAGGCAATGCTTTCAGAGGCTCCAGCCTCTTTTAATGCATCATGTCGGCATGCCATATGGAGCAGCGAGGCCTGTACTAAACCCCTCTGCGAGTGCTGATGGCTCAGAGAGAAGATGTAGCTTTCCCTCCTATACCTATCAGTGACAACAGGCTGTTATGCCCTGATGGATGGTTTGTTGCTTGTGCAAAATGGCTATATGCGTAGAGGTCCTTTTCTGGCCAAAATACGCCCCAAGAGACAATTGCTCTGGATAAGAGCAAGAGCACATAGAGGGAATGAGGTAGGAAAACTTATGCTGCTACCTGGGAAGCACCTGTAGTCAGTCCAGACCTGTAGCCAAGATGAGCTCCTAACAGGTATGGGGAAGAAGTGCAAGCCAGCAGTGCAGCTGGCACATGTGCTGGCTTTGCTACTGCAGTGAGATCCTGCTGTCAGGCTACAGAAACAGCTGGAGGATAAGTACATCAGCTGGCATGACTAGTGTCTTCAGTTTCACTCTGGTCATCTGCACCATCATCCCAGGAGTCTCTTGCACATTCTCAAATGCTTAGTGGAACTTCATGGATGGAAGCAAAAGGTGAATATTGTTTCTAAACAGGAGGCCAAGCTGCTGTTGATGGACAAGGTATAATTAGGGACTAAAAAGAGACTCTCTCTCAATGATGACATTGTCCAAGCCAAAGAACTTCTCCAAAGCATATTTACCAATGGCAAATGTAATGTGTTCTCCCTAAGAGCAGTTTGGCTTTCCTCAGCCCTACCTAGTGGGCCATACTCAAGAGGATATTGTAGATGCTGTGAAAAGACAACAGAGTCCATTCTTCTCTACAGCAACAAGGATCTAGGCACAACAGCTCAACTGGAGTTACTTGGTACTAAAATAACTTGCCACAGTCCTGGGTCAGGTCTTCCTGCTGCCACAGGCTGCTCACCTGTTCACTGTCTGCTGACATCTCACCCACATCACAGCAACTAGTTTCTCTGTTTTCTTTCTCTTGCACAGTCCATCATTGGTCCCAACTCTGTCTCTTGACTGTTTCTGTAGGACCTCTACACAAAATACAGCCACAAAGCAGGATATTTCTCTCCTGCAAGAGACTTCCACACATCCCCTGTTCACAGCTAGGCTGTCCTCTGCTCCTCTCTCCTCCCCAAGCCAGGAGCCCTGTGGCATTATCAAACCATGAACAGGAGGCATGCAAGGTATATTAAAAGGATATCCATACGGCAGTGGAAATGAAATCTGGAGCTCATTTTTCTTGTCAGTGTTCAATTCTCAGCTTTAGAACAGGCCAAGGACCAGTAACCATTTCAGCAATGGAAATTCGAGTAGGCAGTGCAGAGCCTAATGAGAATGAGTGATACAGTAGGAGTCGAGTAGCATCTAAAACAGAGGTAAACAGGAGGAGGTAGTATTGTGGGCTACAGGCATGAAAGAGCTATGAAGTGAAGTTCATTTCTCAGGCTCCTCTGGCAAGGCTGTCAGCTGCTGGCATAGTCACTAGGCTACCTTTTGGCTTCTTACTCAGGTAATTGACTCTTTTTCCTGGGTCAAGAGTTCTGGGTTACTAGTGGATCAGTCAGTTCGGCTTGGTCGTATGCCATGTCAGCTTTGTTTAAGACCATGTCAGAAGTCATAAATCACAGCCCAAATTCGGTTAGTTAATTCTTACAGTTAACAGGATTTTCCCCTCCCCACTGGACACAATAACAGCTGAGTCACCTGCACCAAATGGGTCAAAATATTTTTTTTCTTTTGTATAAAAGGATCAATGTTTTTGTTTTAGCAACAGTCTGGGAAGGTTAAATATTCAAACTTTTTGCTAGTCAAAGTGAACCCCAGAAATCTCTTTATAGGTAGCCTATACAGAACTATGAAACAGATTACAAATACTGCTCTTCCCAATTCTGATTTCCAATCAGAAACCTCACATTAAAAACAGCTCTTGATGTTCATCCTAATGTGATAGGGGCATTTCCCTTCTCTCACAGGGAGTGAATCTTCCCTGCGTCCCAGTGATTTGATTCGAACCGGCATTTTACACTTCTGCGTATCAATCTGTACAGACTTCTCCATTTGTTATATTTGTAAAGGAGTTGCAAGTAGTAGACATCCAGGGCAACTGACTTGAAACTGGGCTGTTGGTGACAGCAGTCACCTCCTCAGGGGCTGCTTGCGTCTGCTTTTAAAGCTTAATCTGGCTGTGCACTTGCAGCTAAAGACCATAACCTGCCTCTCACTTTCATTTGTGCAGTTTGTCCTGTTAGGGATGTAAGTGCTCTGATCTAGTTACTTCTAATTCCTTGATAAGACAAAACTGCTGCAGGATACCTTGAATGTACTGAGGCACTCAGCCACAGAGTCTGGATGTTCCTGATACGTGGAAATACAATGAGGGAGGATGTGTTTCAACAAAAATAGTAACTTTTGCAAGATAGTGTTTTTGCCAGAGTTTCACCTTCTTTGTTAGGAAACTGAAACGTCCACCTCCTTGCAGATCGTAAGCACAGACTGGTTTTTTATTGCTTGTTTCTACAGTCCCCAAAAGTCCTGGTCCACAACTGTGATAGGAAAACAATCTATAAGGTTTGTATACGGGACGCATTTTGTGCAGGGGCATAAGCACACATGGCTAGATCCAGGTTGGAAGAAGCAAGCAAGGTATTACTGGTAGGTGGGTTTTCCAGGGCTAGTGGGAAATAGGGAGTCCACTTCCACGCTGCATCCTCCCCGTCCCCCAGTGCCCTTCGCCGGCTGTCAGAGGGCAAGGAGCCTCGGGGCAGCGAGGAGCTGCTCTGCAGCCATGCCTGGGGAGCTGGCACGTACCTCTGCGCTGGGGCAGCCATCAACACTGGTGACGTATTGCAAAGGGCAAGGCCACAAATAAAAGCTGAAATCCAACTCTGCCAGAAAGCAGACTAAAAGAAACCTTAATCTAATCATTTCCTCACTATTTTGCCTTAGAGTTTCATCCATATGTGATACAACTCAGGTTCATCTCTAAAACTGGAGCAGTAAACCACTTGCTACATGTTTTCTGACTTTTAACCAGGTAACTCCAGACAAGACTTTTTTTCTGTCAAAAGGTTTTTGAAAACCTGGCTGTAAGCTAGATCTGAATCCAGTCACTGCCCAGGGACCTGTTTTAAGCTTATGGTAATAAGTAACATATCACCAATAAATAAAAGCATTTTACTTATAAAAACACAAAGCATTTTTATTATGCCCACCAAAATGCAATAAGGAGCTTTTCCTTAGAGAAAAATGGTAGCTTGATGCTGCAGCTCTCTTCAGGATGCACTAAGCCATACTAGGTGTACATCTAAACTCAGTGCTTACCATTCACCTTAAAAACCATTTACCGTTTTCTTCAGAGAGACCTGGACAGGCTGGAGAGTTGGGCAGAGAGGAACCTCATGAGGTTCAACAAGGGCAAGTGCAGAGTCCTGCAGCTAGGAGAAATAACCCCATGCACCCAGTACAAGCTGTGGGCTGACCTGCTGGAGAGCAGCTCTGCAGAGAAGGACCTGGGAGTGCTGGTGGATGACAAGTTGACCATGAACCAGCAAGGTGCCCTTGTGGCCAGGAAGGCCAATGGTCTCCTGGGGTGCATTAGGAAGAGTGTTGCCAGCAGGTCGAGGGAGGTGATCCTGCCCCTCTCCTCAGCCCTGGGGAGGCCTCATCTCAAGTCCTGTGTCCAGTTCTGGGCTCCCCAGTACCAAGAGAGACATGGAGCTACTGGAGAGAGTCCAGCGTAGGGTTACAAAGTTGATCAGATGGCTGGAGCACCGAGCTGGGCCTCTTCAGCCTGGGGAAGAGAAGACTGAGGGGGGATCTTATCAGTATAAGTATCTGAAGGGAGGGTGTCAAGGGGACGTGGACAAACTCTTTTCAGTTGTCCCATGTGACAGGACAAGAGGCAATGGGCAGAAATTGAAGCACAGGAAGTTCCGCCTGAAGGTGAGGGGGAATTTCTTCCCTGTGAGAGTGACGGAGCACTGGACCAGGTTGCCCAGAGAGGTTGTGGAGTCTCCTTCTCTGGAGATCTTCAAGTCCTGCCTGGATGCAACCCTGTCTACCATGCTCTAGGTGACCCTGCTGAGCAGGGGGGTTAGACTAGATGATCTCCAGAGGTCCCTTCCAACCTTACCAATTCTGTGATTCTATGATTCAGTCATGCTGTTGTTTTGTACCTAGCAAACATCAAAGAAACCCATATGAACTTAAAAAGCCATTAAAATCCCACATATTTCCCCTTCAAAGCACAATTATGGAAATAGCAAGATCTATACACCATTAGAGAAAGACAAGAATAGACTGGAATGGAATTGGTTTTCAGCCTTTTCTCTTGTCAACCTCATAGTCCTCCAGGATGCTTTAAAGGTACAAAATTCATGTTTAACCAACCATGGGGGGAAAATGTTAGAAATACTGTTTATTATGAATCTTTGAGAATTTTTGCTGATTCTTCTATTATTTTATATGTAAGTATATATTTTTAAGATATAGATAGGCAAAATCAGAACATAAATCAAATTAGACCAGCTGCATAGCTTGGCTCATCTTGATGCAATGAGGTGGAACTGAAGATCTTGATAAACAGTGATATATCTGAGAATAAGGACATATTTGTATTATGTGGCATTGGTGAGAATTTGCTCACCAGCTCTGCACCAGGTCCTAGCCAGCTGTTTCCAGGTGCTATCTCCCAAAGGAGAGGTGTGATCCGTGATACCCTGCCCTGATTCCCCACCAAAGTGCAGTTACGTCAGCTAAATTTGTCTCAAAAGCCCTTTCAACTTGAAAAGAGGGCAGATTCATATTTTCTTCAGCAGTTCTGCCGTGTAGGAGGTGTCTTGCTAAACTAATCTGCTGGCTAGGTAGCTAGCTGTTTAAATAACACCCAGGAAATGCCATTGATACTTTATAAACTTATTGACAAAGAAATTTCATCTGGTTATTTACTGCTGGCCTTGACATAGTGAGCTCCTTGCAACTGGATTTTCAGTCTGAAATAAGGTCTAGTCCATTGTAAGCAGAATAAAAATAGCAAAGACTGAAATTGCCCTTCATTCCTAAGATACTTGTCCTCCTATCAGGCTTTGCAGGATACCAAGTTCATGACAAATGTGTAAGGAAGCCCTAAGAGAACTTACTCTTCTTTCCTTATATTACGAACCTTTCAGACCTACCCATTCATTTCAACCCAAACCACAGGAAAACAGCATTAGTCAAGCAATTAGCAGTCCTCTGGGGCATGTGTGTTGCATACACGTCATCAATAACCCACGTTAACCCCACAAGCCCACCAGTAGTGAAGTCTCATTGCAATTGGCAGAATGACAAACGTTTACACCTAATATTGACTGAAAATAGAGTTGGCTGGAATATGTTGGTAAAAATGTTTATTCATCAAAAAAACGAAAACAATTTCCAGACTAAACAAAACTACTTACAAATGAAGTCAATTTTGTTGAAGTTTCACACACACCTCCTACCTTCCCCTCCCATGATAAGAAAAAGTAAGGGAAGTCGTTCTGACATCTTTCGAAATGAGATTTTCTAAATAGGACTGACCTACATTCATTTTGCAAGAATAAAAACTCCCCCACACGAAACACAACATTTTGTTTTGGACTGAACAAAATGCTTCATTGAATCTTAAACATATTTTACACAAGGCTCTTTTCTGTGAGAGGCCCAAAACATTTTCATGCTGAGTTGACAGAAAATTACTTTTTTTTTTTTTTTTTTTTTCCGTACAGTTCCAAGAGTCTGGGTTCTATCTAGCAACAAGGAAACGTTGAAATAATTACTGTTATCGAGATGGCTTTTTAACTACTTTTCATACTTTGAGAAATCCCCTTGTAATAAAACTACTGCCAGGCAAAATTCAACAGGCAGTTTTAGGACAACTTGGGATGAATTTTGAGTATGCTCGGGTCAGATTTCAAGTTCAGTCTGACAAGTCTACGGTTGTAAAATAGCAGCAATTGTCAGCTTTGCATGCATTTCAGTTTGATTTTTTGCACTGTTTTGGGGCTTATTATTCAAAGATAGGTCTGTGGGGCTAAAGTCATAGGACCAAAACTTGATTTAGAAACCAAATTTGGTTGGTCGTTCCTCAAAATTGAACTCCTTATCGTAGGGTCTTAAGCAGTTAAACACCTTTGTTAGGACAGGACCTCCCAGTGCACCACTTTACCATTTATTTCCTCTTTTAAAAATAGATCATACTAAAATACACATATATATCATTTAAAAAAATATATTAAGTTTCCTGGGTTGTGTCACCAATTCTAGTGGCATCTCTAGGTACAAAATATGAAAATCTTCTCATGAGATTAGGGCTCCACAGACATGTTGTGAAGGAAAGTCAGAAAATAGTCCAAACTGTCAACATTTTCTGAAATTCCGGTTTTAAAAGCTTCCTTCCACTATTGCTCTTATTGTGCAGACTCCTACTCTCCTAATCCAAACAACCATTCTCTAGAAACCAGTGGAGACTGTGCATGAGTGAGGGCTATGTAAAATTAGAGAAAGACCCCGAGTTTAATCCATTCATTTCTATTAGATACATGTGTAAAAGAAGCAAACTGTATATAGCTCTGTTCTGTACAGCTCAGCGAATAGCTGAATTTTTAGTTTCACCATGGAAAATACAAAAAGGAAAGAGGAAAATTCAGTCCTGCTGATAGGATATGGAAAATATTCAGGAATTTTTGGCAAGTACATTTTCAAAAAATATTTCTACTGGAAATATTTTGTCTAATTTTGTCATAGGGCAACAACAAATATCTTGGCCTATTTAATCCTTGTTTGATTTAACCCTTTAAAAAATGGATCATTTTAAATGAAAATAATATTTCAGAAAAAACATCAGAATCTTTTATTTAAAAATATCAGAAAGAAATGATATTTTTTATTCAATTGTCCATTAAAAAAAAAGCAACCAAATCTCTGTCCCAAATTCACAATACTTAGTGTTTTTGGTAAATGTATATGTAAAAATGAAAAAAAAATTCCTTCTTCATAGACTAATTTTTCTGATGTTTAAATATATTTCTTCGTTGATCACTGTAGCTAATTTTAAGTATCCTCATTAGGTAGTCCACTGTGTCTGATTTATTTTCTTTATAATAAAGGTTTTAGATGTCCTAAGGTCCCAGCCAAACTATAGTCTAATGTAATCTATGGTCTGACATAAATTATGGGTCAGATGGTAAATGGCAAAATAACAAATACCCTGCATTTCACCAAGAAGAGGAATAAGGACAACACCTAGAGGCAAAACTCTGATCTTGGTCAAGGAATCTAGTCTCTGAAGAGGACCGTAGCATATTAAAAGATGGCAAATTGAACCTGAAAGATCCTCGGCAGCAGAAGCTAGCAAGGTCACCCAAAAGCCTCCATAGGAACCACATAACACCAGTTCTACACAGCATTATCCCCATTTTTTCCAGCCAGTTGATGCTGCCTTCCTCTAAAGAGACAGTCAGGCAGACAAGGAGGTGGATGGCAGAGGAATTTGGCACCACCTGGTGCTGCACCTGCAGTAAAACAGAAGTCCCATCAAGCTAGCTGCACCTCCCATGCGTTGCAACCCTGCCAATGGAGACCTCTCTTCCCAGTGAGGTTTCCTGGAAGTAAGAGTTTCCTAAGACAACACCAGGTCTTCCCTGAAGGGTTCACCTGATGTGTTAGCTATGAGATAGCTGGTCTTGTGAAGGGCTATTGGCCGGAACAAAACCACAGACCTCTGTGGTGGTCAGCTTAATGCAGCAGGGTGGTGGGATTACTGTCCCACTTGGACGCAAGGCTCCACTTTCACAGCCCAGCCAACTCCAGCTCACGGCACCCTCCCAACCAGATGCTTAAAGCTTACAGTAGAATGATGGCTGCCATATATGTAGGGGTGCTGTATTCCTGTCCAAGGCATTGGACTGCCTACATATACATAGGGACACAAGGCTTATGAGTATGCAGTTGGCCTAATGTGTTATTTAGCATCAGCTTCAGAGCATAAAGATATGCATTTGAACTCTTTAGATTCACAATACATGATGTTCACAGCTGTGGGGTTGTGACTATCTGTTCACACTGACCATTTTCAGATATTTGCAGGGGTTGCACAGACCCAGAAATTCAAGCATGGTTAAACAAAATAAGCCTAAATCCACAAGGACAACATTTCCTTGCAAAATAAGATGACATGTCTCAGATATTGAATAAAGCTAATTACATGCAACAACAGCTAACGTGACAACATGTACAGGATCTTATAAACATGGCTCATGGTCTAAAGCCTTTCAAGAAACACTAAGAAGATTCAAGGGGTGAAAAGAAGGGCTTTTAAAGTTCGTTGCTTAGCACAGTGCAGTAACTCATGTGTGGTTGAGATATACAGGGCATGATTTTAATTCACTTACATGTCAATCTGCAATAATTACTGCAGTCAATGAAGTCACAGTGGTATAACAGATACAGAAGATCTGCTAACACTCCATGTCTCTCCATCTATGCTAACTGGAGAAAGAAGCTTCATATTACTGACAATATTTCAGATTTTTCACATTGTTACAAATACATCCTGGAAGAAATTTTCATTTTTCTATTCCTTTTTATGGAACAAAATCTTGCTTTCTAGACTTAAACTTTCTCTTTACGTCTTTCCACTGATAGGGATTCTAGAAACCAACTGTCTGAGTGTATTAACAATCTTGTCTAAGCTGACTGCATATTTGCAAATTTAATTCAGAAGGGGCAGGAAGAAATAAACTCTTAGCACTGTCGGATGTGCTTATTGGTCCTCGGGGAATAGCCTCCCCTCACCAGAACAAACATGTCTGTTTTCATGCAATTTGTTGCCTCCATGATCTCTGGTTCCGTATGGGCTTAACTTGATGAAGAATATGCAATTACACACTTTTTTTAAGGGTCTGGTGTGACTCTTATTTAAACATAAACCATTATTAATATGTATTGGGATGTGCATAATCTGTAGTCACACTGACAAAACAGATTCATCTTACCACAGGCTATAAGCCATTTAATGGACCCTGCGTCCATTACAGCCCTGTGCGGAAAATATTCATCAGATTACACTGATGAACCTGTTTAAACAGGGGTTAGCATGATAAGGTGGATGTTGGATGCAGCTGAGGTGACAGATTCAGGAGTGAAAAGGAGCAGTTGTGTCTGAAAGCCTGAGAAAAACAATAGAAGCAGCATAGACTACTCTAAATCTATGGAAAAAATCAGGTAAAAACAGTTATTTTCCTCCATATTCATAAAAAGTTCCTAGTGCTTGAATTTCTTTTTCCTCCTGGAAGCCAGCATAGATTAGCATTTCCAATAAATGGAATTTGTTGGAAGGCTTTGGGCATTTTCTAGTGTAGCTCTACCAGCATATCAAATACATTTATATCAGGTGCTGGACAGTAGCCCATTCTCACAGAACATATTTCATTTGGCCACACAACAGTTATGCACTGTCAAGAGCCCTGTTATCAGCCAATAACTGCACCTCATTTTACTTTCTTGCTATACATTATCATAAACCAAGTGCTGAGATCCTTAGATGGATACAACTCCTGGCTGATGAGATTAACTGCTGAAACTGCAGATGAAGATATTCCTGTGTTGAGATTCAGGCTGGGCCCAGAATGATTTCCGAAGGTGTGAATTAAATTCACTTACTCAAACAAAAGAAATCTCTTCAGAGAAGGTGTGGCTATTTTCCAATATTTTGCATTTCACCCTATATACTGGACCATTGCATGAGATCAGCATACCGCACCTGTAGGTAGCAATTATAGCAAAGGGCTGCAAGTTACCGTCAGATCATTATTCTCCGTACACATGACTTTCCTTTTCCTAGGAATCAGTACCCCATCTGTAAAGCAGCATCATTAATAATTTGCTAGTTAACTGGGGCATAGAAATTTGCAAAGCATTCTGTGGTTAAAGCCAGTGCAGGAAAATATTACAGTGTTGATATTTTGCATTTCAAAGCTTTGCAGCATTCTGAACTACTGCTGTGCTATAATCTGTGCAACACTTTCAATGTAAGGGCACTTAACCTTTTCTACTTTAGGAATCAGAGCAAATAAAGCCCTGAGCAGAAGTTTGTCTTTGTAAGCATGCAGAACTGATGATGGGTTTTCAGCTTTCTTCCCTAAACATTTTATAGAGTAGGAAAGGAAAGATTATATTTCTATTTTGCACATTTTCTAGTGGCATACTTTGCACATCTATTTCTAGGACCCTGGTAAAAATGTATCCCGCTCTGAACCTGCTGCCGGGCCATCTGTGAGATAGCTTTGCTAGACTGGGTTCCTGTTTTACTAGTGTAAACATCAGTGGTAGGCACTTTATTTTTTATATTTTGTAAATTGCTATATAATGCTTATTTCACTGGAAAATGTACTTCAATATAAAATGACAAAATATCGTTACAAAACAAAAAATCTTCATGCTGCCACTGGCTAACCAGAAGTCTGTTTTTTTCATACTGCACAGTATTTAATATGCTTCACCTTCTATCTTTCCTTACCAGGTTGCCTGTTTTATTCAACTAAAGATTTTTTATTTTGCATTCTCTGCTTGCTGTTATGCCTTATCTGCTTCCAACTTAATTGACTAGGAAAACTCCCACTAACATCAATGTCATTTAGATAAGAATCTTTCTCCTCTTCTTCCACTAAAATGCAAATACATAACATGTTTTTTTTTTTTCCTCGTTTTGATGTGGATGTTGCAAAACAGCCTATGGATGGGACAGGTAGTGCAGGTTATTGACAACACCGTGCAAAGTGGAACTGTTACTGGGGTAGGTCTGCTTCACCACCAAACTCTTTAGCAGGACTGTGGATCAGGGGCATAACAGCAGGATTATGCATACTTTTTCTGCTGAGCCAGTCTGAGTATAAACCAAGCCAAAATCTTTAAGATCTGGCTACAAGTAGCTAAGAACAGTAAAAATGTATGAGTATCTTCACGCCTTTGGTGGGGAATGTTCTGGTTTCTGGCCACACAAGGCTAGCTGTGGTCCTGGCCTGTCCTCAGCCAGCTCCCCACTGCGATTTAAAGGTAATTAAAACACAGCCAGGATTTTCCTTTCTCCTTAACAGAATATTTCCTGTCTCAGTGTCTGGTAGACTAAGTGCTAGTGAAAGAAACATGCCCTTGCTTAAGTAAAATAAGTTCCCATGCTCTTCCAGCTTGCCTTCAGCATTGAGCTCCTGAGTTTCTCTGGGGAGCCATGGCTCCGCTTTGCTCTCCCAGCCCTGGTGGTCACAGGAGCTCTGCTGGGGCACAGGCAGACTCTGAAGTCACCCCCACACCCTGCCACCATGACCCAACTCCCGGAGAAAAATGTTCTTCTTGGTACCTTGCTGGAGCCCAGCAGGCTGCCTTAGCCCACCAGCCTTGAAAGAACCCTTATTTGCATTAACTCACCAGAAAGTATTGCCCAGGCTCTGAATTAACAAACACGGCTGTGGCCAAAACATGCCTTCCAGAAAGGCACCATTTTTTTCCCTAAGTGTTCTCTCAATGGTTAATTACCCGTAATATTAAAAATATACACTTTGGGCTCAGCTTCCAGCCATTGCTCCATGTTTTATTGTTCTCTGCCAGAGTAAAGATCATTTTAATGCCCACAAAAGGAGAAAATATCCTTTAATCAAACAGTGTTTGCAGCCAAGCCTTCAAATAATTTTTGTGGCTCTTTTCTTCATGCTCTCCAAGGTTTTAATACTGCATCTGTCAAAAAACGTTGACACAACAACTGACAATTCTGTTATATGAGTCAGCCTCATGCAATATGAGTGCATTATCTGTTTTTTTTTTCCAGTAAACTATTTATTGCACACTTTGCCTTTTCTGTTTTGTTACTAACAATTTTACCACCCATATCTAGTAAACATCCTAAAACAAGTCTACACTTGTGTTTATTTCTAATATATTTATGGTTCTTCCTGTTGCCCCTTGCCCTGCATTTTACATACTATTTGTTTATTTGCCTTTCTATCTATTTTCTGTGTGTGATATATTGCTTCGTTATTTCTAATTTCTTTCTCTTTGCAGCTAGGAAGCCAGGAAGCTAGGGCAGTCTGTTAGCCAAAGCTCTCCTATCTCTGGAGAGTGAAACTGCAGCTTTCTGGCCAACTAATTAGCTCTCTTAAAGGATTCCAGTTTCTTTCTTTACACCTTTCCTCCCAATTAATTTCACTGGTAATTTTCTTTAACTTGGGGAAATTAGCCCCTCTGAAGAACCAAACTGCGACCATCTTTTGTCTGCCCACAATGAATGTAATGAGGCCGTGATCACCGATCCCTCGGCAACTAGAGCTTCCAGACAAGTGATTAATTCATCTCTACCCACTCTAATGAGGTACAGAAGAGGTTTACCTCATGGTGAGCGCAATACCTTTTCCGAAAGTTGTTGAAACTATTGCCTGTAATTTTTAGAGATTCTAACAACGTCTCGCTCCCGGCTGCGTGGAAGGTGTCGGCTGCCGTGTCACGAGAGAGCACACATCCTTCATTAATTAATGCCTTCCCTTAGGAGTGCATGGGAAAGTTCTGAAGCAGAAGCTGTTTTTCATTATAAATGTGATACACTACTTGTTCCGCAGAAAGTAACACCCAGCCTGCTGGCTGGTGACAGAACTTGTGTTTGCAGCTGTTAAGATGATCAGTGGTTAAATTAGCTCCTCCTTTCTGGCTCAGCCGTAGCTGATGGATAGGTAGGTGTGCAGCAGTCATGAGCTGGTGAGGGTACGGTTCACTGCCTGCCTAAGTCACTTTGAAGCTCAGGCACTTCTCCAGATGTCACGCACTTCACTTCCAGTAATTAGATCACTGTGACAGTTCAGTGCAAGAGGTTGAGCCTGTGCAGTCTGTCTCTGCTCTGGAAATGCAGCCGCCTCAGTCTGCTGCATCTCCCCGTGCCACCCATCCTGTCCCAAGCACAGCCGCTGCTGCCCTCAGCTTGTCCCCAAGCAGCCGTGGTGCGAGCTGGACTGTGGTCCTTTGGGAGTCTCTGTTATCCACTGGGTGAATCAGTTTTCCTCAGAGGAGGATGGAATCCTCAGAAGGTTTTTTGCCCTTCATCAGGATAAGGTGATGCATTTTTATCCAGCTATCAATGAAATAATTACTATGTATGAAGCTGTGGAAATTGCTGTCTGCCTTTTTCCACCCTCAGGATCTTCATAATCTGGTTGCAATTTTTCTTTAAGATACCTGCATGGCCAAGTAACTTTCCACATCCACCTTTTACCACTACCCTTTTAATGTGTGTTTAGGGCTTGGATTACTTGTGTTCAGCAGAAAAGCTGCATAGTCCTTCTGAACAACAGCCTTCTTTTCAACCTGTTCAGCAGGAAGCCTATCTCCACGCCTTAGCCAGTTCCAGAGGGGAGAGGGGTAGTGAATAATTCATTAAAATATTCCTTTTCCTTCCACCAACACATTGATTCACAGGAGAAAAAAATCTCTTTCTATCTGACTGTGTGAGTTTTTCTTTGTCTCAGAAAGTCAAATTAGCACTGATCACAAAATGCCTATAGCTGTTCCTATTGCAGAGATATTTTGGATATTCTACGGAGAGCAAGGAAGCTAGGCTTTAAAAAAGACAGCTGCTATTACCAAGGTATAAGCTTTCCACCCTGTACTAGGAAAGGTGGTCCTTGGGCCACTCAGAGCTGTGAGTGTGCTCGGCACCCGGGTAAAGGTTCAGGCTCACAAAATGCATGGGCTGAGCCAGGCTGGTTTCAGAGTAGTGCAAATACCGTCTGTTCTGCGACAGGACCTGTCTGAGGCACTGATAGTTTTAGCACGTGTTTAAACGTATTCACATTTGGGCAACAAAATAAATAGCTGCCTACTCTAAACAGAAACGATGAAAAAAGGTGGATTGCCTGTGGCTGCTGAGAGGGGACGGTGTTGGCACTTAGAGCAGAGCCCTAGCTGTTAGGATTTCTTGAGGTCCCTGTTCTACTAGGGGCTTTGTGTATAAGCCTGGGCGAGTACTTAACTCTCCCTGTCACAGTTTGTCTCCCTATCCTATGGAAGATGCATGTAAATATTTCACTATTGCAAACAAAACAAGGGGGAAGGAGGAAAATCACATGAAATATTTGTATGTGGAAGTGTTTTATGAAGTATCAGCCTTAGAAGACAGCACGTAAGGCCAGCATTGAGCCAAGCTGAGCATGTCTGTAGTATAATCTCTTCAGCTGTGCAGAAAAAGGTGCAAGCAGGTGTCTGGGCTAGTACCTTTTCTCCCTTTGGAGCCTCTTAAAGAAAGGAAAAAGAGAATTTGAGACCTATTATAAACTGGGCTTAACTATGTCCACTGCTGTTAGTGTCATCTCCTAGGAAGGAAAGCTTAGAAGAAGAACATGAAAACAGTGCAGGTATGCAGTGCTAGATCTCTAATTTGTCTTCCTGGCCCCCAGCGACCTACATCCTCAAGACTTCACAAGTGAGAAGTGGTATCCTGGTGTTTAGTAACCCACAATAGATTCGTCTTCCATTAGTTTGCCTAAATCTTCCCATAGCAGTTTTGCTGTCAAGGACATCATGAAGTAATAAGTTCCATACCCTACCCATTTGTGTGAAAAAGTACTTCCTCACATCTGAACTACCAAGAGGTGCTTCTTCCTGACAACCTCTAGCTTTTGTACTATAAGATGCAATGAAAAACATTGCCCATTCACCTTTTCTATGCTTCCGAGAGTTTTACAGACTTCTATAACATGCCCCCTGCAGTCATCCTTTTTTTAGGCTGAGTGCTCTTGTGTTTAGCCATTCTTCTGACATCCCTTCCATGCAGTGGATCACCCTAGCTTTCATTGCTGCACTCTTCCCTGCTCTACCACAGTTTGGAGGCTGATGGGGCCATCAGATCTGCACATAAAAAAAAATGTAAATGCACCCTGGGTTTATTCAAATTTTAATAATAGATTATGATTTCTTATTCCTTTCCTTTCTTGCAAGTTCCTTACACTCTGCTTTCTTGACCTGTCCAAATATTGAGCTGCCAGTTCTGTAGGGCTCTCTCTCCTGTGGTCTCTCTTCTTTCCTCCAGATCTCACTTGCAAATGGTAGAGCTAGTCTGGAGTCAATTGCTGGGCACACAAAATTAAGAAAGTGTGTTCTCCCTTATGCATTACTCTACATTTATCAGCACTGAATATGGTGCCCATACATATTTTGGCACAGCAAAGGAAAAAGGAAAAGGAAAAACACCAGTGAAGTGCCTGTATGCAGAAGCACAAATGGATGGCAGCACTATAAGTGCTCCCCGCAAGCTCAGCAGAAGCTAGGTGAGAGTGTCTGAACACTGAGCTTGTCCTGAACCTCCTAGCTATGAGCTTGAACACGCCTCTAGGCACAGTGCCAGATTTTGTAACCCCACAAGGAGCTACTGGGGTTGCTCTGTACCTGCTCCCCCCCTGCGTGGAGTCGATAGCCCTGTGGAATTATGTGTCTGTGCTCCTGCACAGAGCCAGCAGGGATGGCGGCATCCCCCAGTGGCCCGCATGTTGACCGGGGAGCTGTCTAAGGAAGCCAACAGGAAATGCTGAAGAAAGGGCGCTTCTTGAATCGTACCCCTCTTAGGAGCTGGGTCTTCTATTTCCAGGCTACAAGAAAGTCAGTCAGTCAGACGAAAATTCATAGTCTGTAATTCTCTTCTGGAGTTAGACATGTGGGGCATCCCTTCTGACAGGACAGCTGTGGGAAAGAGGAGGAGTGTTGCTCTTCTCTGCTAAAATATGGCCAGAGCAGAGTGCCACATCTCACTTCAGGCAGTAGGAGAGTAACATGCCACTCACGCAGTCAACAGGAGCTGTGGATTCGATTTCTTCTTCAGGCTGAGAGGGTAAACACATCCCTTTGATCACCAAGCTCCTGGCTGTCCTAGGGCACAGGAAGCCAGTGGCACTCCCTCCTTTTCTTGCTCATGCTGACCTATTTTACAGAATATAAGTCAAGAGACATATGAGGCCAGAGAGCTGTAGCATGACTTTGTGAAATAAAGGGAACGAAGACCTGGGTTTTGGCCCTTTTGTCTGAGGCTGTAACATCTGGTAGAGTATTGCTACTCTGAACAGCCACCTGCCAAATCATGCCCAGAGCTGTGCCAGTGCAGGGAGCACAGAGTCCCTTGGTGATTTGGATTCTGCTGACTTCACTGGAGTTACAAGGGTAAAATCTGAGATGATGTAGTCTCACGATTTTCTTTGCCCTTCCGGGGATAAGGAGGACAAGACTTGAAGATGAGGTGACTTGAAGATGAAAGTGACTTGAAGGACAAGACCATGAGCCAGCAATGTGCCCTTGTGACCAAGAAAGCCAATGGTCTCCTGGAGTGCATTAGGAAGACTGTTGCCAGCAGGTCAAGGGAGGTGATCCTGCCCCTCTACTCAGCCCTGGGGAGGCCTCATCTCAAGTACTGTGTCCAGTTCTGGGCTCCCCAGTACCAAGAGAGACATGGAACTACTGGAGAGAGTCCAGCGTAGGGCTACAAAGATGATCAGAGGGCTGGAGCACCTGCCCTATGAGGAACGGCTGCAAGAGCTGGGTCTCTTCAGCCTGGGGAAGAGAAGACTGAGGGGGGATCTTATCAATCTGAAGGGAGGGTGTCAAGGGGACGGGGTCAAACTCTTTTCAGTTGTCCCATATGACAGGACCACAAGAACCACAAGAAGTTCCTCCTGACCGTGAGGGGGAATTTCTTCCCTGTGAGAGTGACGGAGCACGGGACCAGGTTGCCCAGAGAGGTTGTGGAGTCTCCTTCTCTGGAGATATTCAAGGCCCGTCTGGATGCAGCCCTTTCTAACATGTTCTAGGTGACCCTGTTTGAGCAGGGGGGGTTGGACTAGATGATCTCCAAAGGTCCCTTCCAACCTTACTGATTCTGTGATTCTATGATTCTATGAAGATGGACTATTTGAATGAGAGATAGGGAGAAGTTTGCATAGATGAGTCCTCTGCTTAGCACAGCTGCTGCACAACTTCCACTTCATGGGGGTACAGCCGAAATAGCTACGGAGCTAGGAGTCGGGGCAGTCAGAAAAAGGTTAGGCCCTTCCTCTTTCTTGTGGAGCCTGAAACCATCAACTACCTTTCATGTTGACTGGTATCTTCTCTTCCTCAGGCTTCTACTTCTGAAGGAGTTTTGTAAGTCTAATGTCTCTTTCCTTGTCTTGTAATCAATCTGCATATTTTGGGAGTCAGAAGTTTACTTTCTTGCATAATGCTCTGTACAAATGGCTTGTTAGTAGCTACTGTTAACATCAAGTCTGTATTATATGTTGGCAAAGTCTCTTCCCCTCTTCATATACAAAGCAATGGGGTTAACTACTACATTTCAACACTCAGGTTTTGTGCGCTTTGTCAGTAGTTAACATAATTCATGGAAAACATGAACACAACCTTGAGGCTAAATGTAGTCCATTGAATTCCACCATGCGGCAATGGTTTGATCTGGGTACAGCGAAGTATGCCAGAAGCAAAAACCTTTGTGGGCCATAGATCATAGGTCCATAGGAAAGATTAAGTCAGCCACAATCTGCTCCATTTTATGTAAAATAGGTGCAGCCCTAAAGCTTCTGGCAAGTGGCCACTGAAGCCTTTGGCTGAACAAAGTTTGGGCATCTCCGTGTAAGTGTTAATTGCCAGCTGTTGCTGGATGGAAGATTGCCAATGGTAGAGCAACTGCAGCAGTATTTCTGGTTGAAATATGGCTTTTATAAAATAATCATTTCAAGTCTATTTAGTGCCCTGCAACAGCCACATCTGTACTTATCAGCCACTCTGTGCAGAACATCTGCACATGGAGATGACCTTAAAGCAGCATTATAAATACAGTAAATGTGACATTCAGGCTGCTTTTTCCAGCCTCACAATGGGAGGCAATGATAAATAGCAGCTATCTCCCCAGCAGTGCTACATGATGACTTAACCCACTCACGTTCAGAGCCCTTCACATTTAATTTGCAGTAAGTTTGAGATACAGAGCACTGAGGCTTCTGATTCAGGCTATGAAACCTTACATGCTTCAGCATTATAAACGATAATATAGCCATTCCTACCTTTTCAAGATCTGAGGCATTTGCAGATGTTGCAAATTTGGCAATGTTGCAAATTGTAGATTTTCAAATATTGCAGATATTTGTAGATCTCTAGCTTCACAATTATGTGACAAGTTAAATACTATTTTGCGCTTGAAGTAAGAACATGAAATCCGAAGGCCAAAATTTTCAAACTTGAGTATCTAACAGATCAGTACACAAGTCAGTGACCGAGTGCTTAGGATTAGTTACCTGCATGGGAATATGCTGCCTCCGAAACGCTTAGTCAAAGCCATGCAGGAACTGCCTGAGGGCCTCCAGAAGAGGACTCAGATGCCTGGATAGCAGCATTTGTTCCATAAACAGTTGTAACCTGGGAAGGATGCATGCCTGATGTCAGAACACAAGACTAGTGAAGGCCTTTAATTGTACCATGCCAAAATATTACCATTAGACTTTGAGGTGGTTGGTTTATTTGTGCAGCTCCCTCACCATCAGTAGAAGTGAATGAAACCATAATTCACAGAAATCATCATGCATCTCACCTGCTGCTCATATTAATGCCAAGCATCCAGCTCCAGGTCGCAGTTTGCAGTCTCGATACCTCTCATCGCCATGTCTGTCTGCTTTGTGGAAGTCAGATCCGCTGTTACCAAATACAGTTCCACAACATAAGCTCCAAAGGGAGCCCAGCACACAGGAGGACTCCTAGATTAAACCTTAGCTCTCAGAAAGGGTCATTTAACTTTTCTGTTGAGTTCGAATTTTTTATTTGATCTCAGTCCACTGCCTGTCAGCACAGGGTAAGTAAATTCCTTCATTCTAGACCTTTCCTAAAGCTACCAGAGTGCGTTATTTCACATTCCTGTAAACAGCACACATGCTCCAGACACTACAACTCAGAACCCTTTAAGGAACTACAGGTTCAGTTTCCATTGCTGTACACTAAACTAGCTAGAGTTTTTATTATCAGCATCAGTGATAAACATTTACATCCCCATAGCACAAAAAATCACAGAAGCAAGAATCACATAAGTAAGAGTCATTGTGCTGGATACTATTTAAAGAAAAATGGAAAAAATTGTACTCAGTCCAGTCAGATTTTTCCTTTGTATCCTGAGGTAGCTGTTTGCACAAGAAACTCTTACAACCAGCTGTCCTGATAACGATCTGCTTCACTGGGTGCCACTGAGCATCACCTGCACGGTATAACTCATGGTTCTGCCTGCGGAGCTGAGGAAAATAAGGCATCTTCCCCTCTCTCCTTTGTTGTCTGTTTAATTCAATTGGCCTCATGGCACAATCTCTCCAATTATACCTATGTGCACGTAGCATGAAGACTGACTGTAGCTAGGGTTTCTGTGTGCAACTGCAGCATAAAACTATAATGACCTTTCAAAATAAAATTCTAATAGAATATAGATGTACAGGCACACAGTTCTATCACACTTGCAAGCACTCAAACTGTTATTAGACCTACATATAAGGCTTTCCAAGTTTTCCATTATAATCTACTCTTCTGCCACTGCATTTGTTAAATTTTCAGTTCTGGTGCATATCTTACCATGAATATTATTTTTGAAAGGCTGAGTAAAAATTCTTCACTCATATAAAAAACAGAAGATTTTTTTTTTCCAGTAATATCTCTAGATTGCTGATTTCTGCTACTCATCACAGAGCAGAAACTGCTTACAGCTCATAGGTCTCATTTAACAAATGTGTGATGGCTATTAGGCACCCAAATGGCCATTTTCAGTCATAGTAGTGGTTCATTAAATCCATTATCCATAGCTCCTTTTAACCAGACATGTTTCTGAGTGGTGTGAGAATTTTGATGCTAGTAGTTTAAAGACATGGTGGAGCTAACTCCTACTGCAGGAAAGATTTTTAGCAACTCCCTTAACACCTTCATTGGCTCTGCTAAGCAGCTAAATGCAATTTAATCCAAATGGCCCAACAATTCAGACATGAACCTTCCATAAGCAAAGACTGTTCTGTGACTTATGCTGCTCTTAATGGGAACATATGCTGCAAAACTTCAGAATAATTCAGAAACCACTTAAAAGACAGACTCGTATTTTTTTACCTTCTATGACTTTAACACCTTTAGAATTGAGAATGATAGTGGTGATATGAGCTATATTTGCCTTAACTTTACTTTTCATTTTGAGGCAGTGTAAGTTTAAGCAGAGCAAAGCTTTAAGCAAAGTCTTTTCAGAAAGCTTTCCTTTGGAAAAGAGATGGATATTTAAAACTTGTTACCATTGTACTGTATGCAAGTGCAGAACATATGATACAGATGAATGAGAGTTCAGTGATGGAATAGCAACATGGTTTTCAACTCAAAGTACCTTTTCCAAAAGGTCAGAAATCCCTTAGGAAAAAGAAATACTATTCTTGCTCCATCTTCTCAATTTGCCATCAGAAATTCTTCACAAAAAAAATAAACAGTGCATTAAAATCTTTGAAGTTTTCTTGATCCAAACTGGGAATGATTTGAACTTTAGGGCACATCAAATTAGTTAGTTGAGCTGCTGTGATAGTTCATTAGAAGGATAGATACCATTCTCCCCCATGGGTGAAGGCATAGGTGCTAGATTTCTAGCCAAATGAATTATACTATTTCTGTAGCTCAGCATCTTCAGAAGGAGCATAAAAATGACAGTAAGGGAGAGATTTTTAAGAAATCTTATCCTGTGCCTTTGTCTGTCACCAGAAGGAATGCAAAAAAGGCAGGAGTGTTCAATAAATCTGTCTGTTCTATATTTGGGAAAAAGGCAGGCACCACTGATTTTCTAAGCTGTGTGGAATTTCTTCTATTCCAAAAGTCACTAAGGATGATACTAAACAGTAACTACTCTCCTTAGACCTCTGAGATCTGGAAAACTTGTAATTAACAGGTTCAGAAGAGTTGATAGATAGCTCTCCCTGTCTGTAATATCAGTTGTCAATGGATCCCGAAACACTGGGGAAGTTCCAGGACACATGCAGAAAGCCAATATGATGGCAATATCAGTAAAGGTAAATGAGATGATATCATAGTACTAACCCTGTGAACCTGAACTGAGCCCTTGCGAAATAATCAAGTGAATGATAGAGAATTTGATTTCCTAAAGAAAAGTTACAATTAATCGCAACTCATACAAGTTTTGACAAAATAAAATTCCATTAAAAAAGTGACTTTTTTAAAAAAAAACAGATAATTTCCAGATTTGACCACTAAAAAAATAGGGTTGAAATAACAGTCTAGTGCAAGATATTCAGGTTGGTACTGCTTGACATTTTGAATGAGAAACTGGAAAGATTCAAAATCATCATAGTACATGTAAAAGGGACTAAAAGATAGCTGTCTTGGGAGATCTGAAAACATACTTGTGAATGGGAAATCATTTACAAAGAGGCCTGGTTTTGCAAATGTTCCATGGAGCTTATTTTTTGTACACATGCTATTCCAAACAAGTGTTTGTGATCTGGAAGAAAATGTAGAACAATCGCTTATCAATTTACGAGACAGTAAAAAGACTGGGAACATGCTAATTACAGACTGATTAGGATCACTTGTAATCTGGATGCACAGGAAAAAAAAATTGTGCTTAAATATAACCAACTGCAAAGTCCTACATCTACCAGGAAAAAGAGCACTGGTCATATTTATAGAATGGCAGTTTTTTAATAAAATGAGTTGGGCATGATGTTGTATTGAGCAATCCTAAAAAATAGCTTTGAAAATCTTTTCATTTGTACTTTAGGAAATACTGTAGGAACAACAAGGAAAGCAAAATACATCACCGATACATATCTCAAGTCTTCATGGTGATTCACATCTTATAAGGACAAAGATAAAAGGTATTCCATCTCTGTGGTTGCTGGATCACTCTTAAATATTACAGCATATATTCCCTGTGGAGGGAGAACATGTTTCCCAAGCAATTGCTGTGATCCAGAAGAATAAATATTATCTTTCAGTATATAGAATATCAATTAGGACTAGACAGTTATATTACTATACCCCTCTGTGGTGCACCCACTGCAAGAATAATGTGAATCAATTAGAAGTACTTCAGAGAAAGCCACAGACTGAAAAACATGGTAGAAAAACTAGGAGCTCAGATGGTTAATTCTAACAAAGTGAAGTTTAAGAGATGAATTAATCATAATATCTATTTGAGGAACAGAAATAGGAAAGAGGACTCTTCAGATAAAGATAAAACTGGAACCAACAGCTGGAAGTTGAAGCTGACAAATTCAGTCTAGAAATAAAGAATGTATTTTTAATAGTAAGTTACAAACAAAGCAAAAAAAAGCTAACACTTGTGGTGACTGCTCCATCATCAGAGAGAATGAACTAAGAGTTGGTATTTTTGACTGTTTTTTTTTTTGTTTGTTTGTTTTTTTTTTTTTTGAAAAGAGAGCAGGAAGTAATTCAGAAAAGACCTATGGCTTAAATTATGCTAGAGATCAGACCAGATGATCAGAGCAATCACATCTAACTATATCATCTATGAATAATAAAGAAATTTAGCAACAGCGGTCAGTCAAGGCCAGTGATATAGTCATGAAGAAATGAATTACCAAAGAGGCACGTGTTGTCCATTTTAAGAGAAGACAGATGTTAGAAGGTGACAGAATGGGCAGTGTTGGTGGAGATGAGAAGGCATTTTGGAAAGTCAGGAATAATTGTCTAGAAGAACAGTTTGGGGAGTCTTCTGGAGCAGGCCGGGGTGAATTGAGATTGAGGGAATAAAGAGCTTGTCCTGCCTGGTGTGGAGGGGGATCAGAAACTGGAGGATCAGAGAGTCCACAGAAGAAAACAAGTGGCGTGAGGGGTAAGGGGAGCATCACAGAGCAACGGGCAAGCTGGCATGGGAAGACAGAGGAACACAGAGGAAATCAAAGTGACCTGAAAGAGCATTCGGTGTCAATGGGCAGAGACAGGCTGCTTTGGATTAAACGTGAGGAGATGGTGCAAGCAAAGGCAGACCAGAGTGCAGCCCACCCATTGCATCCTTGAAGTGTGCCAGAAAAGATGGGCCCCCCTCCAGGGGCTCTGGAGGGAGAGCAATGGGAAGGTTTGAAGAGAGAGTGGAGGCTAAGCAGCATGTCTGGAAGAAAAGCAGAGGTGCACTCAGAGGATTGGGCTTAATGGCATGGAGGTGGGGCAGAAAAGAGGCAAAAGATACATCTTTGCAGTCAGCTGGCCATGAAATAGTCTTAATGAACTGAAACACAAAATATGAATAGTCAGATCAGAAAAGATGATAGTATAAAATTGCTTCGGCTTCTACCATTTTCAAGTGCTTTTATTTGTTCAAAATTACCATGACATCACCCTCTCCCTCAGAGAGAGCTAATGTAATTGCTGTTACTGATTCAAGGGCTTTGGGGGTAATTTCCGAGACCCTCTACTCCTAGGCTGAAAGGCAATTACCGGTTCCCCTGTCTTATAATACAGTCACAATAAAATCTAGAGAAAAGCCTCTCATTAATATGTAGCCTCATTTTTCTTTTCTCCAGAGCAGCCATGTGCAGGACAAAGGTGGGCCCTGGTATAGAGGCTGTTAAGCTTCAAAACCTTCCTTTCCAGGCTAGAGAGGGAATGCAACGTTTAGGAGTTGGAAGAAGATGGGAATAGGGCAGCAAAGACAGTGTAAAAATCTTATTTCCATGCAATAGGTTTTTAAATGGGTCCCTAGGCATAAAGGAATATAAAAATGTAGCTAGTATAACATATCCTTCCTAAAATATACCGAAGTTTTAACACTGAAAGGTCAGTCATTAAATATTTCTCACGTAAGTTTGACATTAGTCCTGCTACAGCTTTTTGCCTATTTTATTTTTTGATGTGGCATTACATCCTATCATGTTTAGTTTTCCTCAAGCCTAGTATGTGTTATGTCTCTGAGGAGCAACACATAGTGACTTCTGAGGCAAGTGCCTCACTGTAATTAATTTTTACTAGGATCATAAAATCTATATTCTGGTTAATATTAGTCTAACCATATTAAACCCCTAAGTGCTCCAAAAGGAAAACATAGCAGGCTAGTATAAATCCACATACTATAAAAAATGTCAATTAGGTAAATCATGGTCCTAGAAATTCAGTTTTATTCTAAAGTGATTGTCATTCCAGTGTTATAAAAATCAATATTGAAAAAAAATGGCACTTCAGAACTACCAAACTGAAAAAGTCTCAGTGTGCTGCTATTCCATCCTATTTTCAGTCAATGTAAAGTGCCACTGTGGCTTATGGATGTGACCTAGCCAGTCTTGAGTGCTGCATCAGATCACACATGAGAAAATAAAGATAATAGGCATAGAAACAACTTTTTTTTTTCAGCAGATGTTCACTTATAACCTTCTTTTGAAATAGAAATCGTTCCTTCACAAAGCCCTTCAGGAAATACAATTATCTAAAAATCAGGAATTCAGCCAGCGCTTAGCCATCTCTCACCGCATTTGTAGTATAAGAGCATTCCCTGATTACTACTGACCTCTTCACACCTTCCTAATTCTTGCCCCATTTAATGGCTGTGTTTGAAAATGATGCCTTGGCTAAGGACATCTGCGAGCTCTGGGCTGGTCCACGCGCATGCTGGGCTCACACAGATACGAGCGGGTTTCTCTCCTCTCTCCCTTCCCCACTACAGTAACACTGCAGGTCCAACCCTGAGCATTTCCTTGGGCATCATGAGTGTCTTCTTCAACTTCCCAAAACTTCAGCAGGAGCTGAAGGCACTTTTGGGGATATACGTGATGTTGGACAGCATCAAGCTTATACAACGAGCAAGGCCACAGTTGTGTCTCTGACTGGGAGGCAGCCTAAAAGAGAAGAGATGGCAGCCTGCTTCAAGGGTCTGCGATAGAAGTGGCGTCTCAGTTCAGTTTAGTCTGTGTGGCCTCTTTTTGAAGGCCTGGATACACTCCCTAACTTTCTGCAATTCCCAGAGAGATATTAAGGAGGTCAGGTAGGGACAGATAGCACACAGCAGTCAGTTGACTTTTGTAATGTCACTGCTTATTCTGCTCACAGCTTGGACAATCATTTATTACGCGCTCATGGAGAAAGTCTAGCTGACGTAGAAATTTCCCGCTAAATATAGAAATGGAGTTTCACAACTCCTTTCTTACAGAAAGAAAGAATTTAACCTGATGACTGTAATGCCGTTACTATGCATCATTTGAAATACTGCCTGTCTTGGTTTCCTCACAGAGAAAACCTCTCCCCAGACAAAGCAATGCTGTCAAGGGAATATTTGCAGACTCTCGCTTCCCTGTGTGCCTTTGCTTTGCTTGCAGGCTGCACACCACCTGGGGCTCCAGTTCTGCCTTGTGACTCAGGGTGATGGGAATACCCTCTGCGCCTGCCAGTCTCGCTCGGTCCGTAGAGCTCACAGATCTGTCAAAAAGATAAAGCAAAGGAAACACTGGTTTTAGTGGCTTGTTTATCGTAACAGCAAGAGCTGCCGAGCCAGCCTGGGCTGGTACACCTGTGGAAGGATGTGAGAAAATCCTCTGAAGAAGCACTCCATCTTTAAAGGGGTCTCGAGAGTCAGGTCTCTAACCACATGACAAGCATTTTGGGAATGTGATTAAGAAAAGTTGTGACCAGCCCTGGGTGGGGAAGGGCTTGCCTGACCTGTGAGAAGCGTGGAGTTTTAAATTATTTTTCCTGCTGATCATCAGGATCAAAAGGCTTTCTGAAAACCTCGTCCTGGAAGTGCCTGTAGTTCTGTGGTCAGGATGGTGAACGTGCCTCATCATCTCCTAGGTGGGCTTGCTGACTATTCGTTTGTGGGCTTCTTCTGAATGAGGCACTCTCTCTTTCTCTCACTCTCCCTTTTTTCTTTTTTCTTTTCTTTTTTCTTTTTTTTTTTTTTTTTCACTTCTGAAGCCATCCTATGCTATAGAATAGATCAGATTAACTGACTATCTTCAGCATAACAGATCCTGGCCCTAGATCTGAACTAGACAAGTTAGGAACTTGCACCTGCAGCTATCCCACCCCAGATGGATGTTCTCACTCCTAGGCAAGTGCCTAGTCTAACCAGGTCTCACAGGATGCCCTTCACCCAACCTACAAGCAGAGCCCTTCAAGCATGGCAACTCACTATCTATAGAGTTACCTCCTACACGCAACAGGAACTGACACGGCTAGATTGCAGACACAGGATCCTGTTTCACAGGTGCAAGGCTGAATTCAGAGCTATACCTACTTCTGTTTTTACAAGTTGCTCTGTGAGAACCTGTATTACCTGCTAACCCTGAGGCACGCTGAATCACAGTGGAGAGCTATGACTTTCCCTTAGACCAAAGCCTTAAGCTAAAAAGCTTTACTCTCCTCAAATGTTTCAGATATCTATAAATCCTCTCAGATTTGCATCTGAACAATGTTGCTTGGGCCTATCTTCAGCAAACTCCCCTCCCACAGCATGACTATCATGAAGCAAGATAGAGTACTGATGCAGACACATTCATCCACACAATCATTTTATAAAAGAAGAGTTGACAGCTTGCCCCCTAGGCAATCAGCCTTAGACTTGGAGCAAAAATAAATATGTTTCTCAGCTTCTTGTTCAATTTCAGCTTTCCATTCCCTGCACAAAACAGTCAGGTATGAATAGCTGTGTTTAGCAATGTTGCAACAGCAGTCTTTCCAGTTCCCTTTTCTCTGAGATAAGACCTTGCAGGAGTACAAGCTTTCACCATATGAAGGTTCTTCTTCATGTGTCCAGCACCTGCAAGTCCAGTCTTCCCAGTAGATTAGTGGCTCAACTCACTTTGCAGCCTAGCACTCTCATTACTTTGCGGAGCCAAGGTATTAACAATTCTAGCAATGTTGCAGGGCCTTTGCATTGGTCCCTGCTGGGACAAGAACGACTCTGAGATCATGGCGAGTCACTTCATTTCCCCAAGCTGTCGGCATTTCCAAAATGTCATAAGCATTTTCCACTTGATGCACAGCACTGAACCAACTAAAGGCCTTTTCCTTCCCCCTTCTAAACAATTTTTTGGGGGGAGGAGCAGAGGGACATGGCTTTTCCAATATATCTGTTATCTCTAGTGACTCTCAGTAGCCATCTCTACTGTGTTTTTCCACTGTTATCTGACAGGTGCTTCTTCTATAATTATCTTACAGGTGATCTATTTCAAAACTGCACAGGCATTACCAGTTTGACGGGAGCTGAATCCTTTTTAGGGTTCATCAGAGGGAGGCTGTTGCAATGTGCACAAAAGGCTTCTTCTATGAAGCCTGTATTCTCTGTGCATGGAGTCCAGAGTGTGACTCACCTTTATTGCTGCTCTAGCTGAGTGCTTAAGTATCAAAGATCCCCTCAGATTTCCAAAGGGGAAGAGAAATATTCACTCGCTCTTTCAAGTCTCTAAGAAATCTGCTGCCCTTGACACTGCACTAGCCCAGGAACTCACACCCAATGGCCACCACCACCACTGACCAGCACTGCCACTCACCACAGACTGTTTTCAGGATACTAACTTTCTATATATAAGCATCTCCCTAGACTAAAACACTTTTTTCCCACCAAATGAAATGTGTTGCAAAGATGTCTTTCTCTTCAGTAAAATTACTTCTCAAAAGTAAAGTGATAATACATGTGGTTCTTCAAGGCATCCTTTGGAGGAGCAGAACTCCTGGCCCAGATGGTGAGAACAGGTGGCTTCCCAAATTCCCCACTTCCAGGCTCCACTGAAGCACAGTGGTATGTCCTTTTTGCCTCACAACCTCTTGTTCTGCTTTTCTCCAGTTATACAACAGTACAAAAGTAATGATATCATGATCTGTGCCACAAGTACATTATATGCTATTCTGATAATGTACCTACTGCTTGCCAAACGTGCATGCCTGGGACGGGGAAAATATTGCTATTTGCTGGCCCCGCTCCGACACTGTTTCCCTAAGCATTGCTATGGGTTGCTGATAGAAGCAGGCAGGGCAAGCAGATGAATTTTTGATCTAACCCAAATAGCTGTTTTTATCTGCTTGTGTTGTTGAAGTATCTTTTCATGAGCTTGGATAGCCAAACCTATTAGACTTTGCCATCTTGTAGGCAGTAATCACTGGGTTTTCTTTTCTTCCATCCATTTGCACCATCCTTCACTAGGTAAAAGAAAATTAATTGTTTTTGGGTAATCAGCTACTGCATTTAAAAGTTTGTATGAACTGCTTTTAAGAAACAACCCAGAAAATACTGAATTTTTGAAGTAATACTGCCATTCCAAAAGAACTTGTCTTAGGAACCAATGTCACTTCAGTATCTTTCCTGTGTAGCTGTAATCTTTGTTACGTTACATGTTGCAGTAGATTTCTGCTTTGTCTCTGGTGCAGTTAACCCACCTGAGAAATCATGCTATACGTGATCAGAATGCTTTTGGAGACCTGATCTTTTTATCTCCTGTTTCCTTTTGGAATTATCTCTGACTCCCATTTTCTTTTTTCTCTTGCTCTTTGCTGCAGATTGCTTCCATTTCATTTATATTCCTGTTCTTTTTCTGCTGCATAATCCTGTGGATACTACCCACTCCTTTCTGCTTTCTGCTCTTCCACCTCTGATTGCTGGGCATCCACTTCTGCCCTAAAATGCAGGCAGAGGGGCCAGGCCCTATGTCCCCTGGAAAGGGGATCCTGATGGCCAGTTGCCAGTGTGTCGATGCTCACAGTGAAGAAGTGGGTCCTGGACACCTGCTGTAGTGTAAAAGCACAGGGGACTGCACATTGCACATGCAAGGAGTCTGAGTGCAACACAGGGGCTGGTCTCATTCTGCAGAGGTGTTCCACCAAATCTCCTGGAGGTTTTGACTGGTTCTGTTGACGCTTTCCCCCCCCCCCCCTTTGCCCCCTTGTTTCCATGCCCTTCAACCAGCAGGAAGTTCATAGTAGGTGGGAGAAGGTGCCAGTTTGGCAGAGGGCTACTTTACATTCTGCTTCAAGTGAGAAAGGTATGTAGGGTTGTTAGCTGGGAGGCAAAGTTTGTGTTCTTACTGGGGTGGGTCCACCACTGATCTGCCACCCTCTCAAAAACTGTGAGCTCATCAGCCAATTTCAGCCAGCTTTACCAGAGTGGAAGTAGTCCCCATAGGTGAAAATAGGAGCGAGGGAAGGCTGCAAGGTGAATTTACCCCAGAGATACCAGTGGAGTCACATGAAAGGAGACACTGAGAACATGTGAATCCCAGCAAAAATATTGTCTGGAGCTTGTGTCTTCCTAGGTACCAGCAAATCCAGTCATAAAACTGAAATGGATAAAGAACCAGGCTTTGCTTTTCTATGCTTTTGGAATAATTTGTTAAATCTCTTTAAACAACAGATGTGCTGAAAGCAATTGGAAGAGCGGGAATGTTTTGCATTGCATCCTATTCCTAGAGTAATTACCTGGGGGACAGTAAGTGCAGTTCAGGCATTCTCATCCAACACAAGTAACGTGAAAAACAACCATTCCTGATTTCATGGAGGTTTATTTTGCCCTGTAAATCCATTTTCATGGGTTATACTCAACCTCTCTCAGATCCTGTATATAGCTGGTTCATGACAACACCAAGCCTGAAAAGTGGTACATTACAGCTGTGAATAGAAAAAATGCTTCTCATTAACTCTGTCTCTCTAAGACAGCGAGGAGAAAATATCTCTGAGCACTTCATCACCCCACACAGTGAGTACTCCTGGCCTTGTATTTCCAGCTGTGGTTGCTCCCAGAAAAGGTGTTGGTGGAGCTCCTGTGGGGGGAGTGGAGTGAGGGATCGGGACATCTGCTGCTGGGTGTTTCACTCAGGTCTTCAGGTGGCAGGTTTGCTCCACGCAGGTGCTGAGTGGCAAAAGCTGTGTCACAGCGCAGCGTGGGCCAGGCATGCCCAGGTTGCAGGCAGATTTGGGCTCACTGCTGGGCTAAGCCTTGCAAACGCTCACAACATGCTCCTAAGAAAATCACCCTGGAGGGATGAACTCTCACATCAGTTAAATCCAGGAGACACGGACAGAAAGATAAGACCGTGCTTTCTGAGCTGTTAGGATGCATGACTCCAGGACCAGTTTAACCTGCAAAAGCAGCTGCTTGGGGTCAGCAGTCTCCCACCACTCCCTTTTTGGGGCAAAGACCCAAACCTGGCTATGCTCGCAGCCATCATGTGTCTGGAAACGTCATCTGTGTCCCAGCTGCACCCGAGCAGCTTGACTGCCCCGGGGCCAGGGGTGCCCCCAGCGGGCACCCAGCTCTGCTGCGCCAGGCCAGGGCGGGCAGCAGCAGGAGCATCTGGGTTATTTTAGGCAGGTTATGTCAGTCCTGCCCCTCCCTCTCTCCCCCCACTTTCCCTGAAGCACCGATCACTGTGGAAGGATGGATTTGCTGAACGAAAAGGCCCAATGGTTTAATTGATATGATATGGCAGCTCATATGTAATCTCATTATTCTGTCTAGCAGGACACATTATTCTCTATTTATCACACTTCTGTCATCGTAGGTCTGTTGTTCCCATGCTTTGAGGACGACAGACTACCCCTTTGTGCCAGGCAAATCTCACCGGGGGCAGGAGCAGAAGGGGGGGGTATTTGTGCAGTTGCACACAAAACTATTTAATACTGTATGCTGATGGCAGGCACATGTGCCTCTAATCTTCATACAACAGGGCTGGGAAGTGCAGACAGGCTGGCAAATGAAGAACTGGGATTTTTTCAGAGAGCAGTAAATTTCCTGCAAAATGAAACTTTGGAGGGAATGGCCTAAGCTGCAAATCCAGGTTGCACCTGATTTTTTTTTCCTCTTTAAAACTGACCCAAAACTGAAAGGAGAAACAAAGAGAATAATCATCTGGAAAAAAAAAAAAAACAAAAACAAAAAAAAAAACACTTCAGGTTAAAAAATTACTTTGATTGATTGAAGTGTTCTGAAACAAAATGTTTTTTTTTCTTATGTCATCCTTTCCCTCTTAGTTTTTTCCACTGGTCCTTAAAACAAAAATGAAATGATTGGACAAATTCTAGGTATATGTGTGCTCATACTACTTAAATAGCAACCTATAATACTGCTGCTGCTAGCTATTACTGTGTATGCTCACAGTTTAGCCTGGCAAGAGAAATTATAGCTTTTTTTAGAGGGATGTGCCTACATGGTCTTCACAAAGGAGCACAGTACATGTAAGCGTGTGTGTGTCAGTCGGGGGCTAGGGAATATGAAACGGGAGAGCCAGACAGCTAACAAAGTGTAATAGTCATAGCAGCCACTTGTACAGCACTTTTCATGCACGGATCTGAAAATGCCTTGCAGAGGATGGAAAGCATAATTAGCACAGTATGCCGTAGGATAGATGTTAAAGCAATCTGTCTAGCAGACAGATACTACAGTACAGTATAATATAGACATTAAATCAATGACCCAGAATCTAGCCAGTTTAAATCTTAATCCCCTTTAAATAGATTCAGAGACATCCTTTCATCGCAAACATTTGATCCGAGGAGACATTGTATACTGTTGTGTTGCATTTATAGAGCACCATGACAAAAGTTTGAGATGTTTGCGCTTAAATAATGCTATTTCCCCCCTGTTAATTTGTCAGCAGAGTGCTGTCTTTGCATAACATGCTTTTGAGCTGGGAAGAAAAAGAACATCAGCTCTGAATCCACGCAGTCAGATACTAAACAAAAGGCTCAGTGCGAGCAAACGCCGGGCTGTGGAAGACGGGAGGCAGACAGCAGGCTGCCAGAGCTGCCACAAAGGCAGCCTGATTAGTAAGGGACTTTTTTTGTCTAAATAACCCTGAGGCTGGAGTTAGGCAAATGTTTTCGGCAAATACATTATTTGACCAAACCAGAATTTCGCTAACCAGCAAACGAAACAGTTCTGTGGTAGCTGAAACCATCTGTGAATTCAATTTGCATTAAATAGTTTGGACCAAAATAAAAAGCAGCTCTAGAGGTGAACGGGCATATTTTGTGATTTCTGAAAGGAACTGCTTCAATTTCGAAGCTTGGTTTAAGGGTAGATTTATAAAACTGACAAGGCAAGCGTGGCTTTCCTCCGACAGCGGGGGTGTTAGCAAACCCAGAAAGGATAGAAGAGACTGTGGTTCAAAACCATCTTCTACCAAGAGATGGGAAGAAGCCAAGCTTGTGCCTCCCAATTCCTGTTTTTCGGGAAAGTGTAGCCTGTGAGCTATATGGGGAGCTAAGGAAATGCCCTCTCAGCCTCCCACTAAAACTATTTTATTTGCGTATCTGGGTAAGCACTAATTGGAGCAAGGACTAGAGTCCAGATGTTTTCACTGCTTGAGCCATCAGGCTGCTGAATCACTCAGACTTTTCTTCCTTGGTCTAATTTGTATTTGATGGTTTTTCAGAGTACAACTGTTTCAAAACCAGAAACATACTCTTGTGCCTGTGCCCAGAGCTCAAGAGCTCTTAGATGGGATAGTTAGGATCAAATTCGCTTTCTGCCTAATTCTACCTTACTACTCCACTCAGTCACATGTGATTTCCACAGAAAAGGCAGTGTTTTGTCTTCTGTTTTTCTTCCATGGCTTTTCTAACTGAATCAAAGAACTTAGCTCAAACTGTTTTTCTCTCTTTAATTAAGTGATTATTAAATAAAATAATTTGGTTTGAGTTTGTTAAAAGAAAACAATTGTTGGCGAAGAAAAGAAATATCAGTCATCCACACATTTCCATCTGGGAGAATTGTTTACTTCCAAAGTGCACTTTTTCTCCACAGCAGAGGGGTGATTTTTCCAGAGGCCAGTCCCACCTCTCCTGGAGATGCCTCCATGTTTCTCCTTGCTCAGTCTAGCTTGCCCATGTGAGGTGCCAGGTCCTGCCAGGGTTGCCATGCACCCGCAGCTGCCCAGCTTCAGCAGGAGAGCCGTGTGGGTCAGTCTCCTGGAAAGTCTGCATGGTAAAAATGGAAACACCATGGAAGGCACCATGGAATCACATGGAAAGGTCATGGTAATAAATGCCTACTGGAGTCAGCTGGGGGTGGCTGGCTGCAGCTACAAACGGTTGGGCAATAACACAAAAAATCTTCTCTTGTTCGCACAGGCAACTCCGTTGTCTGGTAAGAAGCAATGTTAAATCACTTATTGCAAGGGGCCCTGCTGGTGTGAGATCTGAAATCATGACAGCTCTGCTCATGGTCTGTGATTACAGAGCAAGCGACCCGGTTTATACTGCCTGGCTTGTACTGCAGCACTGTCGTGTCGGAGCAAGGCTTCTCTGCTGGCTATCCCCTCATGACTAGGGCAAACGTTGCACACAATGGAAAAATGGAACAAGAAATAAATGCATCTAAGTGAATCAGTAATTCATTTCTCAGCAGGGAAATAATACCCAGTGCAGGTAAGCAGGCTTGAGTTTAATTTTCATCTTAGCATATTTGGTTTCTTATCTATAATAATACTTTAAAAATATCCCAAGAGGACATGTGCTATGTGAGCAGACATTACAACACCAAACAGGGCTCTTAGGTTACTTAGTTTATTCTGCTGATAGGTAGCAACAATAAAATCCCACTCACAGTGTTTGAAAGCCTCTGATATTCTCTATTCTAATTATTCCTACCAGAAGACCAAGGCAGAACCTCGCTCTTCTGACGAACAGAAATCTTCTGATTTTCCTCCTCAATTTATTCATGGATAATTTATTCACATTTGTTCTTGTGCCAGTATTGTTCAGCTCCCAGCTCTTTTCCCTTCTGTTTACTTGCTTATAGAAAGCAATCATATCAGTCTCAGACTTAATTTAGCAAAGCAAACAAGCAAAGTTCTTCTAGTTCTCTTTCCGTAAGATGGGACTTTCATTTCCCTGCTCATCCTAATAATCCTTCTCTGCACATGTTTCTGTTTGAACCTGCAGGCTCTCAACCCTGGTCCAGAATACTGCAGATATTCCAGATAAGGTACTGTGAGCATCTCACAAAGTGGCATGCACATTTTCCCAGCTGTACTGGAAATATTTCACTTGAAGGCATGTCCAATCAAATTTAACTTCTTTATCTCTTCATTATGATAGTCTCTCTTGTTATCATTCTTAACTGATGAACCTCTGTTTCAGCACAGAAATTCTTGTTATCAAACTCTTGTAGTTTGTGCAAGTGAATTTCAGCCCATTTTATTATTCTTATTCTGAAAGGCACCTAATTCTCATTGTATGATATCAGGATCCTTCATCACACTTGCAGTGCCCTTAGTTTTGGTTCACCAGCAAATTTCGTCAGTATTTGCTTTTTATCATGCCAATGTCATCCACGAAAATATTAAATCAGACTAGTCTACTTCCTTAGAAGAATAGTAAAGTGGGAAAAGAATTGCTTATGCCTGTTTTTCTACCCCTTGCAGAATCTCTGCCAGTTCCTAACACTCCCTTATAATAGGTCATTAGTCCAGCTAATTTAAGACCTTTTTCCTAGTATTTTTTCTCCCTCTGTAAATTTTGCAGAGGTTTTGAAGTCCTGGTTTAACGAAACACTGAATTTTGCTAACTCACTCCCACACATTTCTCAGAGTTTTGCACTAAAAAAAAATCCAAATATGCCTTCATTTCTCCTCCATTTAATTAATATATCATGACTAGTTGCTCCATAGTTATTTTCTAAGAGAAGCTCTTCTTCTCCGATTATCAAAATCATATATAAAATGTCATCATTTTCGCCTAATTACATTTTTGGTGCTGAAAGTTTTTGGCTATTACTCTAGGAATAACTGGACTTCAAATAATTAGCTCAGCAATCTGAAATTGGAAAAAAAACATTTCTGTAATGATGCAATGCATGGCAGTAATTCTCACTCTAGCAGTGCAGAGATTTCTATTCATATTTCAACCCAGAGTCTGGAGGTCAGATATGTGGAATACTACCCTACAAAGCCTCTTCTGCTGTTATTTCTCCAAATACCTTTACCAAAGCAAGTTCATTTTATCCATGTCTTTACCTTTCATGTTTCTCCAGATTATGACACTGTTGACACACTTTGCTTGCTAATCTACCATCCACATCTTCTAACTTTACTGGACGATGCATTCTTGTATTCAATTTCTCTTTTTTCATATTAATATATCTGGGGAAAAAATAGAGCACTCTCAATGACTGGGAGAAATACAAGCAGCAATAATGCTAAAACAGCCTAAAGGAAATCCTGGATTATACTCAGTTATTTACCAGTTTGCAAGACAAAGGCCTGCAGAAAAGGCCATTGTGGTTTTAGCCTGCGTTAGCAAAAGCCTCAGGTCCCCCGAAAGGGAGGTTGCCTTTTCTGTGTGACTGCCTCTGCAGGTCCCTGCATTTAGTTCCTGGCACCATGAAAAGAAAAACACAGTGGTGACCGGAAACATTTCCGACAAAACCAGCGTAGGAAGATTTGGGACTGGGAGTGGCTATTGATGCCTTGATTAGCAGGGTGCTTAGGCTCGGGAATCCAACTGATTTTGAATGAAGTCCTGGCTTGCCTAATGTTAGGCAGGCACTCAATTATCTTACTAAACCAGAGTCCTAATGGGAATAAAATAGGTATAAATACATACAGCTTGGTTATGTGTTTCCTAAATGAGGTATAAATAAAAGAATAATAAGAAAAATACATCTCACTTGGCTACATGGTCCCTAAATTAACCACAAAACAGTCTACAGATATTTTACAGACAATGAATCCTGATTTAGAAGTATTTGTTGTGATGTTTAAGGCCTCAATTAGGAATACAAAAGGAAAAGAAAAAAGGGAAAATGTAATCTGAAGGTGAAGAATTTGTATACTTTCCATTTTTGTAAGCCAAGAGCAAGCAGACTCTTTGGACACCGTGTGTGTGTGTGTGTGTGTGTGTGTGTGTGTGTGTGTGTGTGTGTGTGACCCAGGCAGGGTACGTTCAGGAGGTCTTTTTCAAAGGGCATTTTGGGGGGAAATTCTGTAGGTCAGGATTTCTTTGAAGTGCTTCCAGATAACACCCTGGCAGCTTAGCTGTTTTGCAAAAGCCACATTATAGCCCCATGAGAGAGGACATACTTCTGCATTTCACTTCCATGGTCTTTAAGAAGACCTGGGTGGGTGGGGGGGAGAAAAAAGGGAAATCCTGAGGGAAGAAAGCTGTCAGGTTTTTCTGAGTGATTCTTTTTGCTCACTTCAATCAGCCAGTAAAGGTCAAACGGCATCTATCTTTGTCATAAGTTAGTAAATACTTAGAGGGTTGGCTGCAAGTAATGGGCCAAATCCTGTGTTTCCAATGCAGTCAGTATTCAGTGAAATCTGTGAACAGTTTGCTTAAGAAAAGCCTGCAGGATTTGGCCAGTAAGCAATAACTATAATTATGAAGAGAAAGTTTGTTAAATGTTTAATCAAATTTACCAGGTAACACTGTGCTTTCCAGATTTGTTAGAGTCAGTTCAAGGGAAAATGGGGATCTAAACTTTGAGAATGCAGCTTTTGTGTGACCAAGTTATCGTGGCAATGTCCGGAAATGAGAAAGCTGACTGACTTGGGAGTTTGATCGTGTCAGAAAAGAGCTAGTTGTGGGGATTTGTTTTTTGTTTTTTTAAACATCACAGCAAAACAGCTCAGTCTTCAAAGAGCAGCAAGTGTGCTGGTGTACAATTGCAAATCCTCCCCCCCGCCCTGCTCCAGCACATGTTATCTCCCTGGGATTACTGAGCAACTTGAAAGATGCACTTCTGTCATCTGAAAACTGACAAGTGGGCTGAAGCAAAACATTTGCTCCAAGTGTGGGCTTAATGAGGTCTGATGTTATCTTTGAGACCAAATGCCCAAGTGTTGCTAAATGAGTGTGTGGACTTCAGCGCCTGCGGTCTTTCCCTGATAGTAAGCACTTAGAAATAAACAAGGTAGCACTCTGGAGCAGTGCAGTGAGGCTCTTTGGGCCCCTTGGAGGGCCGATGAGCAGAGTCCATGGAACAAAAGAAGTGTTTGAGGTTGCTCTAGTTAGCACCAGGTTTAAGCGATACCAGAACAGCATCCATGTCCTGCTTTTTTGCAAAACTGTTGATGATAAGTTGATTTGGGGCTGAGATGCCTTTTGCCCACCAAAAGCATAGCCTTAGCAATCACGGAAGAGTGAGCTTTTCGTCGTCTCTGGGTTTCTGCTCAATGCTCTTCACGACAATATCACCTTCCCTATCTCAGCAGTGGCCAGCCAGCGCCCACCGTTAGTTGGTGGATGTGGTGATGTTCCTGCAGAGCAGCAGAGCTGACAGAGGAAGGCATCAGGCTCCAAGCCTTGGTGGCCTCCTTCTGGAAGCAGGATAAGAAGTGAGAGAAACATGTCACTGTCAATTAGCTAATGTTTGTACAAGGGATGGTTGAGGCCCATGGAGTTTTGTTAACCCCATGGCCTCTTCGCAAAACCTGCCTGAGTTCATGAACCTATTCCCATCTTGTAATTTAAACTCAGGCATTCTCTTTTGGGGTAGGGTTAATCAAAATGTGTTTCTAGTTACGGAGAGCACAATGCTGCGTATTGCAGTAAAATATGTCTCAATTTAGGCAGGCAGATGCTCTTGGCAGTATATGGGATGTACATACACTTCCATTTGTTTTCCCCTTCCTTTTCTTCACTTTCACAGCCACTTGGACTTCGTTTTTCTCCTTGCTGCATTTTCTCACTTGATTCCTTTACAGGAATTTCTCTTTCTGGCACTCTTCACAAGGTAACAAAGCTCTGCTAACTTACCAAGTCTTAACTTCTGGACGATATTCAAGTAGGCTTTGAAAACAGGCCAGATGCATTCCCTACTCTTTTAAAAACAGCTTTCTACAAACAAAAGTATCAAATGCCACCAGTATTTTCTACCTTCAAACTGAAAGAGTGACCGTGGCTCGTCCGTCTTCCTCACTGCATATGGTGCTCAGTGCCTTTGTCCTATTGAGTATTCCTCTGGGCTGTAGGCCCTTTATCTACTCAAGACTTTATTTCTCTTTTGTGCTAGATTCTGAGAAAGAATACCTAAAGATGGGCCAAAATGTAGTATATCCAAAGGCATGACTGGGTTTGGTTCAAGTCCAAGTCATTCCATTCCCCTCACACTAATAATGTCAAGATAGTATTTCAGCATGTATCATCTAAAACAATGTCATCATCTAAATATCTCACAGCAAATTCAGCACTCTCAGGCAGACTGACAGCTCTGACTGAGACTGATGTCTATCCACAATTAGAAACTGGTTTCCACAATACATTATTTTCCCCAGTATGTTATTTTCCCCACATATTTGGAGTTTTTTTTTCCCCCAACGGTATTTATGATACCTAATATTATAGCAACAAGAATTCAATTTATGTAATACATTTCATATTTCATTGGAAAGCATTCCAAAATTTTGAATTTAATTACAGGTATAGTTTGAAATTGTAATGTTTAAATGTTCTTTTATGACTGACTATATGAACTTGGACCCATGCTATAAGGCATGCTAGCTAATGCCAATAAAATAAATAGAGCTACCAGCTTACATCAAAGACTTGACCCCTTGCATTTTCTAATACAGGCAGAGTATAGAAGGAGTCATTTTTATAATCAGAGTATAAAAGGAGTCATTTTAAAAATAACCTATTTCAGCACTTCATTTTTTAGAGGATTTACTCTTCACTCATCTAATCCTATCAGACAAGGTAAATTTATATATACAGACACAATCTAGTAAGCTTTTTCGATTCATTAATGCGCTTGTTGGTTTATATGCCAGTGCTGATTTGCCATGAAAAGAGTTTGGAAAAAATGCATTCAATTACATGATGAAATTTGTTCACAAAATGCTCTGTTTTTACTGGCTTGGTTTATTGGATTTGGTATCCCCATGACATTTCATTTAGTCCCCTGGTCATGCAACATTTCTTTGCCATTACCATCCTGCAAAAAGAGATACGTTTAACAAATTTCAATGAACAGAGCAGAATTCTTTCCTATTTTTCTATCAGATTTTGTATTATATTCATATGGCTTGATTTTCATCTACAAGAAGTCCACTTTCTGTGTCAAAATTAATGGAAATATTGGGGCCCAGACTAGAAACAGAAAGTTTCTTTATTTACTTCTGTCCACATGGGCTGTATCATCAACTTAAGTGTGAGCAGGACTAGCCTTTGGTACCTGTTGCATATGACAGAGATGTGAGTAAAACTAAGGCTAAAACCAGGCTTCTAGGGAACTAAGCCTGGCAAACAAACTTTCCCCCCTCTATTTGGCATTATTTTTGGCATGGGGCAGGTATCAAGCACTTTAGATTGATCACCCACGGCAATTTTGGACAGCCCTGCAGACGAAAACCATTCCTCTTCCACCCAGCAGGGAGGTTCACAAATTGGTGAGCGTTACCATCACCTATGAAACCTCGTAGGACTTCGTGCCGAGCAGCTGAGCGACTGCAAAGCCAGATCTGCCCTCTAATGCTTGGTTACAAAGCCGGAGTGAGAGCAGTTGTGCATCAGGGCTGCTCCTGTGGTGCTGCTTCGGAGGATAAAAGAAACATGACTCTCTCAACTCCTTTCACAAGGGTTTCATGCAGACATCCCCACCGAATGCAAAGAGCCTGCCCAGCAGGGACTAGCACACAGCACTCAAACCTGAGCCCTGCTTTTAGCCCCTTGCTCCAAACAGAGCCACAGGCGCTCTGCAGGAGCACGTCCCCCCCGGTGCCAGGCCCTCCGGCAGGACAGCCAGGGTCGATAAAGCACCACCTCCGCGGGCTGCAAATACTGAGGCTATTTCCTTATGCAGCAGCCTCTTTCCTCCTCCCTCCCCTCTTCCACAATTTTGTCTCATAAATGGCAGTATATACTTTACATATATTCAAAATCTATGCAGTTTGGCGCTTCAATCACAAGCTGCCGTCATTAGGCACATACAGGTTCCTTGCACGGAAATATGATACACAGGGGGTTGGGGGAATTATCCTACTGGTGCCAGCAAATCACAAAGTCCATTTGTTGATGCTTTTACCACTGTGGCACTGAAAATGCCCATAAAGTATTGCTAGTTACTTCAGGTTTTGTAAAAGCCCTTAAAAAAAAAGAAAAAAGAAAAAAACGGGGGGGGGGTGTGGGGGGGGCGGGGTCTAAATGGCTCAGCTATAACCCTTTAATGCCTTCAGTTTTTAATTCTATTTGGGGAATGGTTTTCATGTGTAAAGGAGGGAAAGATAATTTCAGGAAGCATAATAAAACTGCACTATCTTTGCTCCTATAATTCCTCAGCTGCTTGCTTGCAGTGCACAGGGAGAGAAATGAAAGATAATAAAGAATAGTGTGGAGTAAGTTGGATGCCTCAACATAAGTGCTGAACTGTATCAAAAAGTCTTTAATTTCACTGGTTGCTTTACCAACTTTTACAGGCAAGAGGATCAACCACATCATAACAGGATATAACTTTTTATAGATAACATATTGCTTTACAGAGTGAGAAGTCATCCTCTTACCTAGGCTTCTCAAGTCTTTGCCTGTGGAAACAAACTTGATGAAAATTGAGTTTTTCATCCTTTCTTATAATCCTTTGGATTTAAAAACATTTACAGGTATCCTAATTACACAGGACACACGGACACACACACACACACACACACACAAAAAAAAAAAAAAAAAAAAAAAAAAAGAGAGAGAGAAGAAGAAAGAAAGAAAGAAAGAAAAAGGCTCCATTATGCATTGAGCCTGTTTATCCCTCAATGCACATTCTTGGTCTCTGCCACTTCTCATCAGTGGCACGGAGTCTAGGTCCCATCCTGTGCAACTTCTTCATCAGTGACCTGGATGAGGGGACGGAGTGCCTCCTCAGCAAGTTTGCTGATGACACGAAGCTGGGAGGAGAGGCTGACACACTGGAGGGCTGTGCTGCCATTCAGAGAGTCCTAAACAGGCTGGAGAGCTGGGCGGAGAGGAACCTCATGAGGTTCAACAAGGGCAAGTGCAGGGTCCTGCACCTAGAGAGAAATAACCCCATGCACCAGTACAAGCTGGGGGCTGACCTGCTGGAGAGCAGCTCTGCAGAGAAGGACCTGGGAGTGCTGGTGGATGACAAGTTGACCATGAGCCAGCAATGTGCCCTTGTGGCCAAGAAGGCCAATGGTCTCCTGGGGTGCATTAGGAAGAGTATTGCCAGCAGGTCGAGGGAGGTGATCCTGCCCCTCTCCTCAGCCCTGGGGAGGCCTCATCTCAAGTACTGTGTCCAGTTCTGGGCTCCCCAGTACAGGAGAGACATGGAGCTACTGGAGAGAGTCCAGCGTAGGGCTACGAAGATGATCAGAGGGCTGGAGCACCTGCCCCATGAGGAACGGCTGTGAGAGCTGGGCCTCTTCAGCCTGGGGAAGAGGAGACTGAGGGGGGATCTTATCAATGTGGATAAGTACCTGAAGGGAGGGTATCAAGGGGATGGGTCAAACTCTTTTCAGTTGTCCCATGTGACAGGACAAGAGGCAATGGGCAGAAGCTGAAGCACAGGAAGTTCTGCCTGACTGTGAGGGGGAATTTCTTCACTGTAAGAGTGACAGAGCACTGGACCAGGTTGCCCAGAGAGGTGGTGGAGTCTCCTTCTCTGGAGAGATTCAAAGCCCGTCTGGATGCAACCCTTTCTAACGTGCTCTAGGTGACCGTGCTTGCGCACGAGCAGGGACCAGTTGGACTAAATGATCTCCAGAGGCCCCTTCCAACCTTACTGATTCTATGATTCATAGCACAGTCAAAGGGCAATTTGCACTGATGTCTCACCAATTTCTCTGTATAAAACTCTACCTTGAAGCCCCCTGTAACATCTAGGTAGTGCTAGGCAAAATATAATCAAGTCATAAATTGCTCAAAGCAAGTTATTTAGGTATTTCATGGAGTTTTACTGCTACTAAAAGCTGAGATGCAAAGACAAAATACAGTTGCTTATCAGCTTGCAGCATTAACTGCACTGTGGTAACTGCTGAGCTTAATGGCTTTTATTCACATTCAGATCAGGCAGAAGATTTACAGACAGGTCAGTGTATGGAAGGTCCTGAAACTGCCACAGCTCCATCATGAGTGCGAGCACCAAGTGGAAACTCTTCCTAGTAGGCTTTGATTCTCAAACGCAAATGAAGTAAGTGCTTACAATGTAGTACATTGTAAGGCATGAATTTCTCTTCCTTCAACTGAAAGGGACAGGACTAAAAAGACCCACATGGACACTGACAAACACACAGCGGACCTGGGTTTTATTCTCAAACCTGGCAATGCCTATTAAATCATAATTACAAGGTGAGTTGAAAAGGAAGCCTGAACAGGTCAGTCTAACTGCTGTATCTCTCCAGCAGGTACTTCCTGCTTGCTTTCCTCTCATCTGGTTTCTCTGGGGAGCTTCTTTCTGCTCAAAGGGAGACATTTGCAGATCTGACCAAGACTTCCTTCTCCATGCAGGTCTGCTTTGCACCCATTCTCCTGAGCTTCAAAGCAACCCCTTTGTCACAGAATCACAGAATCACGGAATGGTTGAGGTTGGAAAGGGGCTCTGGAGATCATTTAGTCCAACCGGTCCCTGCTCCCTGCTCAAGCAGGATCACCTAGAGCATGTTAGAAAGGGTTGCATCCAGACGGGCTTTGAATCTCTCCAGAGAAGGAGACTCCACCACCTCTCTGGGCAGCCTGGTCCAGTGCTCGGTCACTCTTACAGTGAAGAAATTCCCCCTCACGGTCAGGCAGAACTTCCTGTGCTTCAGCTTCTGCCCATTGCCTCTTGTCCTGTCACATGGGACAACTGAAAAGAGTTTGACCCCGTCCCCTTGACACCCTTCCTTCAGGTACTTGTACACATTGATGAGATCCCCCCTCAGTCTTCTCTTCCCCAGGCTGAAGAGGCCCAGCTCTCGCAGCCGTTCCTGATGGGGCAGGTGCTCCAGGCCTCTGATATTTGGCTGCTTCTTGGAAAAACACTTATCTCCCCATCAGAGAAATAACTGGAGGTGGAATCCTTTTCCTGGAAAATGTGACTTTTTAGAACATAATGGGAAAGGTATTTTTCCCATCTTCTGAGAGTTTTTGAGCTTGTAAATGTTTTTCTTCTCCTGAATAAAGATGAAAAATCCAGAGCTAGGGGAAAGACAGCCAACTAATAATCCCTGAAGTTATTTGAGCTAGGGGAAAGATAGCCAACTAATAATGCCTGAAGTTATTTCACACTAGATTATTTTGTTTTGATAGATTTCAAAATACTTTGTTAAGATTTGGTCCTTTCATTTTACATATTCATTGTACTATGAATTAATTTAGATCTTTAAATCAAGTCTGACTTCCAAACACAAATGTTTCATTAGAATCACAGCCCACACCATACAAATGGGATATTTTGACAACTTCAAAACTTTTCTCCATCTTCCTCCCACTCCTCCATTTATTTTAAAATAGTGACAATATCCGAAGTTACACTTTTCCCTCAATATATCTATATTCAACAAACTGGCACTTCATAATGAAAAAAACCCACTTGACCAAAAAAGTTATCCATGCACTTAGTTATCTAATTCAGTTTTCTTTCCTTCTGGCAGCAAACACTAGCACGAGGCTTAACCACTTGTAAACACCATCATCCAAAAGCCCTGACCGGGTATCCACTTGTGGTGTTTGCCTCTCATAGGCATCAATCAAGTCTGGAGAAGCTAACAAAATTTGTCCATGAACAGCAAAAAATCAAAATTTAAGAGAGCCTTCCCCTGGGATTTGCAGCCTCTTGCATGTCACGTGTATGCCTATTAATTATCGCCAGGCTGCTTTACTTCCTCTATAGATGGCACTGACATACTATTACGGTAAGAGTCCCACAGCCAAATACCCAGAGGCACCCCTCTGTGAGTTGCAAGACTAAGGTGCTCCAGGGAGATCAGCCCAGTGCCAGCTGGCTTGCAGTGCTTTGCCAGGGAAGGAGAGCTGAGCCCTATGAGCTTGCTCCATAAAGGCTTGGCTGGTGAAAGTCCAGACGAGGAATATATCCTGGATGAAAGCCTCCCTTCGCCACATGGCTTCTCTGGCCACACTGGGACATTGCTGGAGAAGCAGGGACATAGGTATTATTATACCCTGGAGCCAGCAGGAAGTTAATTCTTTGAAAATAGACTTGATGACGTAATAAAAATTCAAGCCTCTTGCATTCACCACCGGTTTGCACCATATTTTGCAGTAGAATCACGATTCCTTCTCATTACTGTTATTCGTATTACTTGCTTTACTGCCCACAGAGCTAGTCACCATGCAGCTATATAAGGAGCCACAGCCCTTACTCCTAGTGATTTGAAATAGCTCTGTGTGAAATGCTAATCTATTTTCACTTTAAACAAGATTAACAGAAAAGGGCCTAGGCTTTGGAGGGGTAGTGGAAGATAATAGGAAGAGATTTTGGTTATTTGAGCTTTATAGGACATTATTTTTCTTACATATAAAAGAAAGCATAAAAAAGAAAGGTGATTTACATGAGGAATACACGTATAAGACAGGGACAGGAGCATTTTAGTCTTTGATGGAGAAAGGCTAAAGGAAAAATCGCCTCCATCTCTATACCACACATTAAACATCTGAAAGAAAGAACTGGTGTGAATTTGAGTCTCACGGGAAATGAACTCTACCATCCTCCCTTTACCCAGGACACAGTTCTACACCGAAAGCAGCATGAGGTGGACCTTGCCACTGTACCAACATCCATCCACCATGATCCAGTGGAGTCTGTTTGGCATTGATGTCCATTCAGTGTTGACATTTATGCTGAATCTATCAATAAAGCATGGAAATTATAGCAGTGGTTTTAAAAATAAGAGTTTCCATTTATTGACAGCTGAGCCAAGATCCTACAACCTCACAGACCACTGAAAACCCTCAAATGGTCATGATTCTTATTCATCCTCTCTATGGATTGAGCTCGAGCCAGTTTTCTAAAAGCAGAAACACCAAAACAGAGTCCAAATACTCTTTAACAGACCCAGTTTGACTGAAACCCTGATGGTCTGCTATTCCAGTGGGGCTATCCCTGGATCTCCTCTCAGCAGGCTGCTGGTTTTCCTTGGTGTTGTGCAATACGGCTAACTGTGAAGCTTCTGGGTCAACATTAACCATAAATTGCATAGCAACAAAGACGATTGCTTAGGACTCAAAAAAGCAATTAAGCAGAGTCATGCAAAAGGATTTAAAGGGTTTTTATAAAGCAAAGGGTCAAGCACTTGGCTGCCTTACCTCCTGCTGAGAAAGTTCTCTGACAGCTGAGTGAAGGGCTGTTTGCAGCATTTCAATCGGACTGAAAAACAGCTGTATTGTTAAAAAAAAACAACAAAAAACAACAGTGTGCTGCAGGATGAACTTCCCTGTTGGGAGCTAATTATGCTCTCCAAGGAGGAAAATCTTAGTTTGAGACTTTGAAAAAGCTAGTGATATAGGCATGTGGGATGATGTCAGGACTGTCCTGGCAGCATACAGACAGCAGTCTGGATTAAAAAATAGAGAAGCCTACCTTTTGGATGCAAAATATTTGCCATGTGTAAAAGGAATATTGTTTTGGCCTACCTGTCCCTGATCTGATGAAGAAAATGAGAGCTTCTAACTGCAGTGGTTGTTATAATAGGGTATTTTACTTGAATTACATCAGGGTGAAAGCAGAGCCAAGCTCATCTTCTCAAAAAGAGTTTTTTGGAGTGAAAATAGTACCTGAAATACTGGCATTTTCAATCTTTTCATATCCAGCTATTTTAAAGAACATGGTGGGGGTTTTATTATTTTTATAAGAAAATTTTCAGGAAGGTTTTTTATACTTTGCCAGCTCACTGACCTGCATGTTCATCACTGCAGAAATTCACTGTTTCTGACATTTTCATAAGGAAAGTATGTCAGGTCAGTCTCAGCCAGTGTAGTCAGTAGCATGGCACCTGGTCCGGGGGTGACCCAAGTGCAAGCTTTAGCTTTAATCAGCACAGCCTATGTGAAACACAGAAGGCCTATAAATCTGGAGACACGCCACCCCGGACGAAAGTCTCAGCATTGGAGATGTCAAGAAAGGAGGCTTTCTCTTATCAGAAGTGATAAATTTGGGGCTGACACACAGAAAAACAAAAATAAAGATTTTAGAATTTGTTGTGGTAGAGGAAAACCATTTTTTACCCACCTGCATGGAGAGCATGCCAATCAGGAGCTATGATGTGGTCTCATGTCAGAAGACAAAGCTGATGCCATTGGAGCCCGAATGACATGTGATGAACATCATGTGTTCCAAACACAGTGACCGACACAAATGTGGTCCTAGGGTCATGCACTTGTGCAGCCCCTGACATGACAGGAGTCATTAATTACATATCAATGCAGTTGCAGCAGCGAGATCACGAAAAGGAAAGGAAAGAGCGTGAGGAGAGATGACAGACAGAAAACGAAAGGGTAGGGATGGAGAGGAGTCACCTGCCTTGTGCTATCAGAACAAGCTTTAGCACACTCTTCTCCTCCTGCTCTTCCTCCCCACTGTGTTGTTGGACGTCCAGTACCTTGAGCCTTACATGAAACGACTGTGAAATGTGATTCTGCTGCTTTGGTAGCTCTGCACATTTCTCTTGCACAGACTCATAACTTCAAGTCCCCTCCTGATGTTTTATTGTTTCAGAAGGCCATCAGAGCCACTGCAGGTCAGTCAAAAGCCCACTGCAGTCACAACTGAATATAGTCACTGCATCGGGGAAAGGCACAAAAGCAAGAAAATTATATTTGAACTGAGTACAACCACTGGTCTTTCTGGTCTTTTCACCTTATTCTTTCTAACTTCACCTCTCTTTAAATTATTTGAAAATCAGCTGCCCTTTTCCATGTCACATAGGGCACAACATGTTGTTCATGGCTAACAAGGAAATTAAACCATTAAGGAACAATAAATCATTATGTTAAAAAGTGAGCATCAGAAATCTCACATGTGGACTGATTTTTACTTTTGTGGCATCCCCCAGTTGCAAATCCAGAGAACATACAACCAGCTAACACAGGGAAAGTGCCTACGGATATTTGAGAGTGCAATGTTCTTCATAGGCTGTACAGTTATTGTAATTTAAACTACTCAGCAATAAGACACTACTTTTTCTCTCAGTAAATCTAGTAAAAGACTACTTTCCTTATTTCCATTCTAGGATTGTGGGATTCCTCCCTAGGAAGAAGGAGGCTTTCTGACCATGGCCTAGAATATAACATATATTTGATCCCATTGAGTTCTTATGTTGATGTATTTTCTGTTTCTTTAAGAGGCACTCATAGGAATCCAGCAAACATACCTGCTTAAGATAGCAGGGTGAAGAAAGGAAAAGCACTGCTTTTAAAGCATCCTCACTTTCCTCTGCATACCCCACAGAAATCTGGGGTCACTGACTTTTAATTCATATATGGACAATAAATGTCAAGTCAGTAAAGGCTGCTCTCCACGGCATGTCCTTTGCACTTGCATATTCACAGGTCTTTTATAAACATTTTGCATGTACATAGATGAAATCAACATTATCAGCATTCCTGCTAGGGAGAAAGCTGTGGTCAGCAGAGTAGATGGGCTGGCGAAGTGTTGCAGGAGATGGAAGGGAGCAGGGGTTGTGCAAATCTTCATGCAGCTTGCCACATATCTTCACATTTATCATAGATATCAGGCATTCATGGTCTGAAGTGAAGTGCCTCATATCAGCTCTGTGAAGAGATGTGAGCCTAAACTCTACCCTATATCATCCACAAGAAAAAACTGAAAACAGATTTTTTTTTTCTTGCTTCACACTGGGAGAAAAGGCCATTGTAACCAATATTACAAAGTCTGTGGGCAGCATTACTACTAACAAAACAATCCATTCAGCTCAGACGCATTTCAGCTCAACGTCCATGCTTGTCAACTGAGAAAATGATGCCATTTATGTCAGCAGTCCTGTTTTTTCATATTGGTTGTGGGTGACACCTACAATGATTATCCGAGTTTTTTTCATCCCAATTTTCAAGATACAGAGGATCAGAACAACAAAAACCTGACAGCTTCAATTGGAAGGAGAGCTGTTTTGTTGTAATAAAGAGCTCTACCAGCTTGTTACGTAATAGACCTTGAAAGGTCTTCAGCTTACAGAGCATTTTAAGCCAATTTTTGCAAGCATAGTTATGTAAACCACTAAACAGGGATTTGGAATAGTCACTCTACGAGCTGTTTAACTTCAGCAGTGCGAGCAGGAATGTGATGTAGTCAGGCCAAGGCAGGGGGAAATGGATGGATGGGATGCGCCTTGGCTATGTCAGCCAATCAGACCCATGACTGCAGCACGTAATATTTATGTCCAAGCAGTATTGTTTCCATATTTGTAGGATGAAGCCAAAAAATGTGTAGGTTGTTATTACCCATGAACCTTTCAAGTGAGACATTATACACTCTGCTCTTATTGGGATTGCATGGACACTCATTCTCCCTTAGCATTCACCCTAAGTAAATTACTCATCTGCCTTGAGCCAAAATGTCTTCACTGTTGTAAAATATGGTACATATATAGCATTTGCCATCATCTACACTGTGGCTACACCATGTAATGAGAAGATAGAGTCTTTGGGATGAAAAGTAATGTACCAATATCCTGTCGTGAAATAAAAATTGAAAATACAATATTGTTTTGGACATAAGGATTCTGAGGGCAAAGGTGTTTTTTTACTACATATTTCTATTAGCTAATTCAGTGAGACCCTGACCTAGCCTCTAGCTCTCTAGGGACATCATAACCAAAACAATGAACAAAAATATAGTAGAGAGCTGTTTTTGTGTTATTAGCACTGCTCCAAAAGATGTAGTATGATACTACATTACTGCATAAACACATGGGGCCCTAGACAATTAGGCTAACCTAAATCGCGGCACTGTATTACAGGGAACCAACATCCACTTTCCACTATCTATAAAACTTCCCCTAAGCCATCCAGCGAAGCCTCCAATACGTCAGCTGAGGTTTCAAGGGGATGCAAGAATCTGTGCTGTGCTACCAAAATGGCTATTGTAAATTCAGTCTCTGATATTTTCATATTCGTACATCATAACATCCATTGCACCTTAGCACTTAGATCCTTGTATCAGCTTTGCTCCTGAATCAATTTCAAGGGTAATGTGATCATCAGTGTTGAACTACCTCAGCCTATTTCCCTATATCAATAAAACTCAGTTCCTTTCTGTGGAGCAATTCTGGGCTTACACAGCCTGAGTGTGAGAGAAAAGCTCTAGACCTGCTCTTCTGAGGGAAGTGGTGAGGAGGGCAATTCTTTTCAGCCCAGTGAGCACATTGACCTCATGAAAGCAATTCCTCCGCAACCACACAATTCCCTGGAAAAAGAAAGCACAAGGGAACATGTGGGCGGGTAGCTGGAGCTGCCCCTTGCCTCTCCTCTCCTGATAAAACATTGTCCTTGTGTAACTCATTAAACCTTTTAATCTGCTCTTAATGAAATATTTTTCTCTTTTTCTGTAGGTCATTTGGTGGAGCTCAGCTGCGAGGATTAGACACCTGTATCCTCCCCCAAGAGTGTCTTGCAGTGGGGTGAGAGGCAGAAAGGTTGGGCACAGCTGGACTCAGTCTTGTTCTCCCCTTCGCATTTCAGAAGCCTGAAACAGGAGGGGGCCAAAATTAAACTCTGCATGGCAAAGGATTACGTATAGCTCTTATTATACCCTGAAATGAGGAGCCTAAAGAGAGGATATTTAGGGGGAAGGCTGGTATTAGACTACCAGCTACCAATTTAGTCAAAGCAAGCCTCAGAAAAACCCAACGTGGCAGCTCGAGACAAAGAGTCCACTGCAAACAAGCCAGCCGAAAAAGCTGTCAGTTTTCTGTACGTGCAGGATACGTTGGCAGCCTCCGCGTGGCTTAGGCAGGATGACAGAAAGCCTTCGAACAGGAGAACATCAGCAACAGCTGTTCCGACTGCTGCTTCAACATTGCCTGGCTGCCGTCAGTTTGCCATTAATTCCCTGCGGATGCACCCGAGCTTGCCTCGCGGCTTTTCAGCGGAGGGCTCGGGCTGCGCGCTGCACTCACTGTGCCAGGGTATCGCCCGTTCCATCAGCCGTCTGGTGACTGCACTGTGCTAGAGATTGGCAGTGACAGATATTAATGGGGGCATTACCAGCATTATTAATGCACGTTTGCTTTTCTGCTTCCCCCCACCCCTGCCTGCTCAGCTTACGGATTTATTCAGTTGTTTGCAGCGACATGACCCAATGCAAAATCATACAGGCAAGAGAAAAAGGTAGTTATAGCATTTCCTGGGTGTATATAATCTTGTGTAATACCATGCTGTATGGATATGCATTATATCCTCTTCATATACATCAAGAAAAGGTGTTTTTGAATGACCTGAATATGGAAACAAACATACTTCAGGTTGTTGGTTCTTTTCCTCAAGACACAGTAGTGGGTAGCTGCACAGAAGGGCAATATCAGGTTGTGCTGTTGTGGTTTGCAGGACAGCAATGCTTTCAGCCTCAGGGCCCCTCTGCATCCACACCGATTCTGAGTCAAGTAAGGAGTCTCTTCAAACTTGCTAGGGCAAATTCATCCCAGGACCGTTGCCAGTCAGACAACAAAGTGATACTGGAAGGGGATGTGCTTTATTTTTCCTCACAGTTATGCTGTGACACAACTAAGCAAATTGCTGGAGCTCATTTTATCTTCAAAGTGTGTTGAGGTTGCTGATTTAGAAAATTCTTCAAAACATAGCACTATAACACATAACATCTTTTTCAAGAAAAGGGATGATATTTTGATATAATTCATTTTCATTATTATCCCTTGTGCTTTACATGCATGTAATGCATGAATCAGGTGCTCCTGATTCATGAATCCTCAAAAAGAGCCAAACTATATTTAGGAATAGCCTGTGCAGACTAATGCTGATACAGTCAGTGCATATAGTTTTTTGGCACAAGTCTTCCAGTAACAGCTCCTAACTGTGCTGGATGAGGAGCATTTGCTTTCTCATAGTAATAACAGCTACCAGAAATTGGGTAACGCTTTGAGTTGCCTTGAAAGGGCATACAGGGGATTCCCAACAGCACTGACTCCTGGGAACAAGGCCTGCCTTCTTCTGTGTTGGGATAGTAACCTCCTGCAGTAGGTGCCAACATACTTTACCTGTTTCATCACAGATGGGGTCTCAGCAGAGGGACCGTCTTCTGAAGGAAGGAAAGGGGAAGGAAGATTTTCCAGAAGAACCATAACTATCCTTTTCCTGGAAATTTTTCTGTCCAGGAACAAAGGGACAGAGCACTTAGAAATATGCAATTCTAGCCTTCAGCTTTCCAATGAAAATGCTTCTCTTGGCAACATTCCCTTTCTCTCGCTTACTTATTTTTCTTAGTCTCAGCGTTTGCTGCATAAAATACTGGTACTGAGACAGCATCTCACAAACAAAAATGCCCTCTGCTGTACTGAGTAAAAAAGCTCTGCTCAGTTTTCCTGAACTGTTTTCGAAGTTTAAAAGCACAGTTTTGTGCGAGCGGAGTCTCTGCTTAGGTGAATGCCAGAATAGGCACATTGGCAGAGGAGCAGGGAACACGCATTGCTGCTTATGGCCACACTGCACTTACACACACTGTGGCCTAGAGGATCAGGTAATTTCCCTCTTATCTTAAGATAAGGTGACCTGACCCTACTCCTAGTTTGCTCTGGGTTGCAGGGGACCAAAACCTAGCATGAGGACCAGCAGGAGACCACAGCAAGTTTCAGGAGGTTTCATCCACCCTGACCAGGATGAGCAGAGGACCAGAAGTCTCAGGCAAGACAAAACCACAGTCATTGCCCTGACTAGACACAGACTGAATGTCCTCACTGCCCGAGCAATCTGGAAAAGATGATCTCAGTGAAGTAGGGGACTGGGAGAAATACAAGTTAGAGGCAGCTGAAAGCTGCTGTGCAGAAGTTCCAGCCCTCCTAAGTCCTAGAGGGCTGCATGATGCTAAGCTAGTTCCTTCAGCTGAATTTTTCACACATGCTCACTAACAGAGACAGTGAGCAATGCAACTTTTTTCATTTAAATTTAACATTTACTTAATGTCTTTAAATAAATAAGAAGTGTGATTTTTTTTGTCAAAATAAGTAGTAGTCTTTTAAAATAAAGGAACAAAATGATTTTCACTTTCAAAATCAACAGCACAGCAAAACCTATGCAAATTTGCCAAATAATGTAGCAATGGCAAATTTGCATTTTTCAGCAAGAATACATTTGGAGTAGACCCTCCCCGCAAAGAAAAGCCCTACTCTAACAGGGTTAGTGATTGTACACTTTTCATTTTCTGATTTCTATCTAGAAACACTTCTGTTTGCTTGGCAGAAGTGGTGAACATTTAAAGCTGCAATTGTGGTCCGTGGGAAATGTGCTTTGACCTTAATCTCCCTTTCCTTCATATTCTTTATGTGTGAAAAAGGGGCTAAAATTGTTTTTTGCTTTGAAGAGTTATTGTGACAGGATATTTCTAGAAGCCTGTTTGTACATTCTGATTGTAAAGCCCGTAGGAAGACTCATGAAGAAATGAATGATTTTTCCCTCAGTAGCGCATGGTAAATTAGGCATGGGACCACACACTGAACACTGCCAAGACAGACATGTATTGTACAGCTTCTTATTAAGTGGGCACAAGGGTGAGTACAAGGTACTGTATCGGACTAGGGAGTTACGAACTGCTTCAAACTCTGTCCTTTGGACAGGATTAGCTGAGGCTGCATATATGGTTTTAATTATGGCATCAACTGGCATAAGTACATGACTTTGCAACTTTTAAAATTTGTTTTAATATAAGGGACTTGTATGTGCTAAACATATGGGCAGAGCAAATGAAAATCCCTGCTTTAACAGGATCTATTATAGCACACTGGCACTTCTAAATAAGTTATTTTCAAAAAACAATGGGTTTAGGGCAAATCTGAGACAATCGTACAAAATTTCACCTTATTCCCTTGTCTGGCCTTTTCCCTATGTGGAAATATTTCCTTTGTATCTCTTTTTGACCAACTAAACCAAAAAGTTAGAGCAAGTCACCTTACAAAGCCTGTCTTAAAAGGTTTGTGGCTACAGTCATTTGGATAAATTTCAGATAAGCAGCCAAACTTGTGCATGCTTATCCAAACCAAACCTCTGGAGATGTTCACTCCCTACTATTAATCTTGTATCCTAATGGTAGGATGTCTCATGACTTTTCAGGATGTCAGCGCTGTATTTTGGTTAGAACTGGCTGATCTGCTTGGGATGACCTAGGGATTAAAAGGTTAATTGAGGATTCCAGAAATGTTATTCATCCTAAATGTTTATCTCCTCTGCACGGTGCTTAATTACACTGCTGATAGTAGATCCTGATTTATATGAAACAGAATAAGAAAATAAGAATGGGAAAACCCACTGCCTTCTCCAGAACCAAGGACCAGCAGACTCCTCTTCTTTTGAAAGAAGGATTTTTCTGGGGGCAACTCTAATTGTGGGATTCTAAAGACTGCATCTTTCATTTAAATTGGTGGGAGCAATAGCTAACATCGATCAGGGTATTCCCATTGACTCCAGCTCTAGGAAACCAACAGAAAAGAAAGAAACCATAAGACACTCTGCCTGGGCGTGAATTGATGTATGAATTGGGCTGGTCCCCAGAGCACGAGAGATGTTCAGAATGTGTATATCTTGATACCACATCTGGGAGCTGGTGCAGTACTCCTCTCCCTGCTTTACAGATGGGGGACTGAGATGCAGAATAAAAAACTTCCAGGGCACCCTGAATGTGTGGGACCAGGCAGAGCAGGGGACACTGGCACCTCATGGGCTGTTTGCTATTTTGGGTATATTTCCCCATCCTTTCCTTTCACACCACAATGCAAAGGCCAGCAAGTGGCTCTGCGGGATGGGTAGTTCTTCCCCTAACTAGTTCTGCCGTGTCTCTAAGTTCCTGAAACCCTGGGGAGGGCAAAGTAGCTGGGCTTTTAATGGGAAATCATTCCATTTGCAAATGTGAGGGAACAACCTACACGTTGCACACTCCTCTAGCAGTTTCTGTCTAGAACTCAGCATGAAGCAATCACATTTAGTTCCTTGCCTCTAAAAAACGATTTCTTCCAAAATACAGAACCTGACCTGCTTTCTGCTTAGGGCAGTGGTACAACCATTGCCATGCTGTGAAGGTAACAGACCACTAGCACTTCAAGTGCCTGCAGAAAGACTGTGCCCCTCTCCCTTCCCCACTTCCCTGCACCCTGTCACTCTTGCTTTACTATGCGCAGCAGAGAGTGATTGGTGATAAAGTATCGAAGGTTTGATATGTTTGTTTCTTCTTCCCCTCCCACTTCGTATTCCCTTAGGCAAGTTGCTTGAGTCTGACCTCTCACATGCTGAGATTTGTCTAGCACCTAAGTGAAGTTACGGTCAGCATGCCACAGCAAAACAGCTGATGCTAAAGAAAGGATAGTGGGTGGTTAGGAGCTGTGTGTGATCAGTCTTATGTAGAAAGCATTTCCTTTTTTTGCTCATTAAAATCCAGGGAGAGGAAAGGGCCACACTTTAAGTGATAGGTGTTTTCAAGAAGTTTATTCTGTAACGCTTCAACGTGAAGGACAGCAGGACAACCCCCAGGACTGAACACTGAGCAGGACAAAGTGTGGCTGTAAGGACTTGAAGCAAATGTTTTGTCCAATCAAGTACAGTTCAGCTAAACATTAGAATGGCAGGAGTTAGGGAAAGTCAAGAAGATCTTAATTCATATTACTGCCTTCTTCAAGGTTGTAGGTTATTTTGTTTTGTTTAATCAGCCATGAGATATTCAAGAAATTAACATTTCAAAAGTGTGTGTTTGCATGCACGGTCATATCCATAACTCATGAGGATTTTAAGCCATTCAAGAAGATCCATCAGGGCTGAAGTCACGGAACAAATTCCTAATCACTCTAAGTTTATCCTCTTACACTTGGCACCAATCTGCTCAACATTAAAGCACCCACGATGTGGTAACAGAAGAGAGAGCCCAAGGTCACTGTGTTGTGCTATCTGGCTTTTATCACTCTTTGACTGACTTTTGAAAAGATGAAACTTCCATGGGAAATGCAAACCAGCAATACTTGAATGAGTAACTCCAGCTTCCAAAGGTCTCTAAGATTTCAGTAAGTTGGTCACCTCTATGAAGGAAATTTTGCCCTCATGCCTGTGCCAGCAGAACCTGGTGGAGCCCCCTCAGGCACAGCATTTGGGGCCTATGTGTGCTGAAATGTACTGGCTTAGCACAACAGAAGGACTCTAATCTCAGTCATGTGGCACAAACCTAATGCATCAGTTCCTCCAAGTTATTTTTGGAAGGGAAATGCCCAAATAAAAAAAGTTCTACTAGATGAAAGCTAATTTAATCAAGTACATTTATATAATCACTTTCATATGAACAACAATTGCTGCGATGATTTATAGCGACAGAGAGAGAATGAGCACTGTAAGATGACATAACACCACTGCTCAGGAATTTGCAGTCAAAGGGGAAATATGTGAGATGTTCTGCAGTACTTAAAGCTAATGGGATGCCACATTAATCACTGTTTAAGGCACCCTTTCATGTTTAGGTATTGGAAACTCTAACCTTCTGTTTGAGTTGCACATTCTCAATTTCATCTTATTGGGTGTCAACTTGAGATTGAGATTTTTACTCACTATAGGCTCAGGGATTTCCTTGGAGATTTATTGCTAGCTCCTGACAGAGATATAGAACAGGTTATGCCTCCTAAACTGTCATAGTCCAAAGCTCTGTAAGGTATAGAAATCAGCCACAAGAGTAGTATGTCAAATTACACACCCAAACTACTTGAAACCATTATGGCTGGTGCCCAAGAAGACCCTGCAGTAGTCCTGCTACAAGCTTCCAATAGCTCTCAGAATGAGTCTTTGTACCAAAACAAATAGCTGAATTTGCCATACTGACCCAGAAAAGAGAAACACACTGGGAATTACAACAGTAATCTTAATCCTTCCTATTCTGAATAGGTAGGTAACTGCTGAATCTGTTAGCCCCTATCTTTTGAGAAGCTGCATTCGTGTAAGGTGCCAGTCAAGAGTTGTCAGGTCTCAAAAACCAAACCCACTTCTGCAGCACATGGGCCTGAATTACCTATTAAGTTGTTTGAAAGACTGCCAATAGATTTTCTAGGGAAATTTTCTGAAAATTGTGTTGTTTATTTTTCCAGACTTTTATTCAGTGGTCAAGCCAAAATTTTCAGGGAAAGTGAGAAGAAGGGCTAAAATGCAAATGCCAAAGGAGGCAAGGACAGATAGCCAGAGAAGAAGACACTATGTGGGAGGCTTTTAGGATTGAAAAAGGAGACAGATGAGGTCTATCTGGAGGAAGATAATCTAAGGAAGTCCTGAGAACTGTTGAGGACTTTAACTCTGCAGATCAAGATGGCAAAAATATGGCTGTAGATCTAATGCTTGCTAAGGTATTTTTGTTAAGTTGATGCCATAGTGTGCACAGTTATTGAATTTTAGCACATTAGTATTATATTACATTAGTTCTCTCTTATGTTGACAAATTATTTTTGTAAGTTTTAGAAACTTGGCAGATTTTATGGAAGGGGAAGAAACTGTCCTAAGGAGGTTTTAAAACTCAAAAGTATTTTCTAGGCCTTACCATTACCACCTGAAAAGCCAGCTACGCATCCCAACAGCAACTAGATCAGGCCCAGCAGAAAAAGCAATTGAAGAACTAAACTGAAATCTTCACATAGCTGTATCCAGTGCACAAGCTGCATGAACAGAGTAGCCTGTACCAGCTAACACAGTCAAAAGAAAGAGAAAACAGGATGCTCTTGCCAGCTATTTTATGTGAAGGATTCTGAGAGTCTGATTGTTGCAATGAATGAGGGCACAGTATCCCCCTTAATGCTTGTGCTAGTCACGACACTGACCCACTTGTATGGAAACATCATCTGGCAAGAATATTAGCAAGCATCCTTTGCCACTTCCGTTGCTTGCCAGAAATAGTTGTTTGTCAATCAGAGAGAAAAAAGGAATGAAGTGTGTGACAGGGAATGGAACAAAGTGGTACAAGGAGCCCAGGAGTGCAGGAAGATGTTAAAGCAAAGGAGGAACATCTGGGGAGAGATCTGGACCCTCCTGAAGTGTGTGGAAAAGTGCTTAATTGGCTCTTAATGGACCAGAATTTCAGCCATGATGAAGAAGGGTTCTCAGGAGCAGGATGAAAAGCACGCCTGTGTGGAGGAAGTGACTGGGCTGTCTGAAGCTCTAGGATAGTTTTAGCTGAGGAATCTCTTATCCTGCATTTGTTTGCAGAAATAGATTGAACATGACCAAAGACTTTCGTATCATTTGAAGTACTCTGGGTACTGAGATGTACAGAAAAAATAGCTACAGCCATTAAAACTCTACAGGATGAATGTATCTCTTAATGGCACACAAATATAAGTTGTGGATAATTCCTGCAAGGGGAACTCTATTGCTTGGGCAGATCCAGGAGCAGTTATTAGAGAAGAGCAAACCTTGTCACAAAGGATGGAGACACATAAATGAGCATATCTTGAAGGGTCTTTACTCAAACAGCAAATGAGACTTCACCAGCACGAATTACTGATAAAATAACAGTTGGTTGATGAAAGATAGTCTTCTTAAGGTATTGTAGGAGCACCATTAATATTAGAGGAACAGAAGAGCTGTGTAAATGAGCAGAATTTGACATATAAGTTTGAAAACACCTCAATGAAATAGCAGCTACTCTGGAGCAGGGCCAGCTGGAGAGCCTGCTGCGTGCCGGGGTGGCTCATTGCTGGGGTCAGACAGCCTGTGTGTGTAAGGCCCAGGGCAGCCTTCCCTCACCATGATCCACCAGTGATCTTTGAGAGTCACTCACTTTCCCCAGTGCCACCAGATGTGATGACATTAACAGAAGGAACTTTTTAAAGGAAAAAGCCAGGTGATCTTGCTGAGAGTATGATCTGTAAAATGGCAGAACAGTAGTTCATAGGAAGAAATAAAGGCTCTGTTTGAGACCTTTAAAATAATGTTGGAGGAAATCCTGGAAAATACAGTGTGGAGAATATTTTTGTTTTGAAGTTGTGCCTTAAGGAAATGCTTAGAGAATTTTGAAAAACTCACTCATCATTTGTCATGAAAAACTTCCCTCCTGTTTTGGAAATGATTTTCCTCTTGGTTATAGCAGTATAAATCAGGAATAAATCCATTAAAGGCAACACTTTAAACCAACACAAAGGATAAACCAGGCCTTCAAACATCAATAGCCTGTTACACTTCTCCCAGATTAGTCAATGATTACTGAAGTCTTAGACTAAATTTTCTTATCAAATTCACAAATTTACCTCCAATGTACTTCAGCTGTGAGCAGAATTCAGCTGGTTTCATTCCAGAAGGGCTAACTTTTCATTGCTCTGACAGTTCAAAAGACATTAGAGCTAGTCATTAATTATATTTCCATGTAATTTAGGTGGCTGTAGCTTAAGTAGTAATCCATCTTGGAGTCTGCACTTTCTATATGGCAGATGTGTCAAGCTCAAGAAATTACCATTATTTAGAGACTGACAAAAGAACGTGTTTGAGAAAGCTAGGAATAACTGCAAAAGATGAAATCACAATAGTAATTTAAGTTAATAGTTAACTATCTGTGATTACTATCAAAATAACACTGTATCATATAATAGATAGGAAATCAGTTAAAATTAAGATCTGCAAGCTTTGATTATATCCGCAGATCTCTTTTGAATGAACACCACAATTAAGTTTATAGGTATAAGCAGCCAACTATAAAATACCTATAATTTTTCTATTTTAAATTCTTACCATGTTGTATATTTTATTTCTGCACCCTTCAGGATTTAACTAATATTTCTGCAGTTAAAAGAGCAAAATCCTTTAAAGAGGTTATTCTGAACTCTACTGACCACTGATTGCACATCACACTTGTAAAATTAGAGGGTATATAAATCTACCTTTCAGTACCTGAGGCTTTTCAAATGCTGTAAAAATCTTAATGCTCCTATAAAATCCATCCCAGAGGCAGTGATATAAACCCTGATGTGATAAAAAGCATATATCTCAATATGTGTATTCATTAGTCAGTGCAAAAACACAAGTGAGAACATATTTTTTGCTGTCTCAAACGTCAGCTTGGACCAGTCAGCTTGGACAAGAGAGCTCTACATACAGGAGCATGAAGTCAAATGAACAGCGGGTAGCTTCACTGAACATCTAATTTGCTGATCAACATAGCTGAATGAAGAGTGGAGAGAAAACAGCAAGAGAGTGATTCCAGGAATAAAACAACTATGAGATAACTAAGGCTGGGCTGATCGCATGCAAGAGCTCTGCTGCTAGAGAGAGATGGCTGAAATAGGAAGGTCCAAGGTCAGTTTGTTACTTTGCTGTGGGCTGCTGGACTTTTGCATTCGCTGCAGTTTGGTGTTGTATTTTGCAACCCTTGGCTGCTCCCCAAGGATGTGATGTACTGTAGTATTAGGGGTTTTAGCTACTTTGCTGCTTACAGCTAAACTCTTACAAGTAGTTTGTGTCTAAGTGATCTGCAACATACAGAGGATTTTATCCTGCCTGAGAGGCAAGGATTATTACTGCTGTTTTGTAGGTGGAGAGCAGACCCAGAAAGATTCAATGAATCACCAAGGACAAACAGAAAAGTGCAGTGGCACTACAGGAACATGGATTACCTGCTCCAGTGCCTCAGCCGTCGGCCACCTCCTACACTAAGGAAGGAAGCACTGGTGCAGTGAGATCAGTCCTGCATGAAGGAAACAGAGGAGAGGAGGGTGGCTACAAGATCAGGTTTGGTTAAAGCCACTTTAAAATGTTATTTAAAGATGTTATTTTTTAAAAAAAAATGGCTGAAGACAAGGAAGATGAGGTGAATGATCACTCTGAGGACTGTAGGGAGGGGAGCTCTCAGCTCGCCCTTCTCCTCTTACGCAGGCATGCTGTTTTGCTCAGGTACCAGCAAGGCAAAGGCAAGGAAAGACTCACACACCGCAAAGCAGCACAGCTTGGGGTTGATACGTACACAGGAAAAGGTGGCAGTCTTGGAAAGGCACTATTGGAGAAAGCACTCATACAACATAGGTTGGGAGAAAAACTGTAGTTACACCCTCATTCTGGGAATAATATATAATTATCTCATAGCTGGTATGGGGTTTGTATGGATGGGCAATGCAAATGAATTCTTTATAAAGACTTTGCTATATCCAACTACATAATAAGGTGGAAAAAATCTACCTTAAGAAAAGGGGGCGGGGGTATGAGGCTGGGATTACGTTAGCCTTGTGTATTTTTGTCTGCGAATATTTTAATTTTTTTGCTGAACTGAAACAAAGACCACACACACTATGAGTTTCCTGGGGACTGGCCATCCACTGAGTACTGGCTGTGCTAGCCTAATCTGATGAGAGACAAGAGAAATCAGGTATTTCTTATCCCAAACACAGACGAGGGCGTGCTCAGGGCTTAAGAGAGCAGCAATAAAAACCTTCGGAAATGAGATGAATTACACATTCTGTGGGTTAATTTCTGCTCCACTGCATCACAGTCTCTTCCAATTACTATCTCAATGAAATCGACCACTCTTACATAAAAATTAGGATTCCATGACCTTTGAGCCATATGCAAGGTTACAGTAAGTTACTTCTTTTTCAGCTTCTCTTCATCTACACAGAAAGATCGAGGCCACAGACAAATCAGTTGTGAGGGCTGCAGAAATCCACTGCAGCTGCTCGTGGCCGTTGTTCCAAGAGTTTTTTGGCACTTTCCTGGATGCAATGTTGGCCTTTGGAAGCCCTTTGGGATAGTTTTCGTGCTGTGTTCTGCTAACTGATTGCAGTCTTGAGCCAACTCTTTAAACCTTACGTTAACATAAAATGTCAATACACAACACTTGAGAGAGGCGAAGCAAAGAAGACTAGATTGTGAAATCTCAGACACACTTCTTACTGTCTGTGACTTTCATCTGTTCCCTAGTAAGTCACAAAATAAATCAGAATACATGGAGGAGGAAAAAGGTAATCTAGATGGCTCACCTGGTAAAGCTATGTGGAGGGCAAGTTCTGCTCTTGGCCCCATGGAGGAGAGTTACCCAAGACCTCCTCCTAGGGCTCATCTGGCAGGGGACTGGGACCCAGCTTGTCCCTCTTCCTTTTTACTCCTCCTTTCTCCCTATCATGTGTAGGCTGGTCACTCAAATCACATTGCATGAAATACGTCTTTCCAAACACAATCTCTCTTTAGGAAACTACCTCCAGGCAAGATGTATCTTCATGAAGCCTCATACTTACATGTGAAACCTTGTAGTGGCTCTCCAGTCCTGGCAGCCCCATTTGCTCCTAGCACAGCTCCTGTTAGCAAAGGTTGCCCTGGCTGTGCAATAGTGAACAGGCTGTGGCACAAATACAGTTATTGTGGTAATATCTCCCCAGGTGCCATCCCACTTCCTCTAAGGTCTGAACTCCATGGGGAGCTGCAAGGAGAGCTGGCCCCAGTGAAGTGGCTGGTCCTCCACTCCTTCCCCCTTCCTACTCACAGATGCCTGCAGGATATTGCCTGTGTCTCTTCTTTTTAGCAGCCTCATTCTTGCTATGCTGAGGTAACTCCTTTTTTTTGTAGTCCCTTAATGCATTTGTCAAGGACACATTTATCATGAAACTTTAAAAGGCAAGTGGGTCTTTGCTTCCACATTTTTTTGATGTAGTAATCTCCAAAAAAGACACACTTTTAAATTGACGGTAAGTCCCAGTGCCAATACAAATTATTGTTTTTTAGGCTACAGCTGATGATGCCAGAGAGAGATTCTGATAGAAACACTTTTTTGTAAATAAGTATTTTTTATGAAAAAAGAAAAAAGAAAAGGAAACAAGGAAACAAGGAAAGGGAAAGGAAAAGGGAAAAAGGAAAGGGAAAGGGAAAGGGAAAGGAGAAAGAGAAAGAAAAAAGAAAAAGAGAAAGAAAGAAAGAGAGAGAGAGAGAGAGAGAAAGAGAAAGAAAGAGAAAGAAGAGAAAGAAAGAGAAAGAGAAAGAGAAAGAGAAAGAGAAAGAGAAAGAGAAAGAGAAAGAGAAAGAGAAAGAGAAAGAGAAAGAAGAGAAAGAGAAAGAGAAAGAAGAAGAGAAAGAAAGAGAAAGAGAAAGAGAAAGAGAAAGAGAAAGAGAAAGAGAAAGAGAAAGAAGAGAAAGAAAGAGAAAGAGAAAGAGAAAGAGAAAGAGAAAGAGAAAGAGAAAGAGAAAGAGAAAGAGAAAGAGAAAGAAGAAGAGAAAGAAAGAGAAAGAGAAAGAGAAAGAGAAAGAGAAAGAGAAAGAGAAAGAAAGAGAAAGAGAAAGAAAAGAAAGGAGAGGAAAGGAAAAGGAAAAGGAAAAGGAAAAGGAAAAGGAAAAGGAAAAGGAAAAGGAAAAGGAAAGGAAAGGAAAGGAAAGGAAAAAGAAAAGAAAAGAAAAGAAAAGAAAAGAAAAGAAAAGAAAAGAAAAGAAAAGAAAAGAAAAGAAAAGAAAAGAAAAGAAAAAGAAAAAGAAAAAAGAAAAGAAAAAGGAAAAAGAAAAAGACTGACACAGTCAGGAAATATACTGAACAGCTCCTAATGCACTTTGCTTGTAGAATAGGAAGTGCCCAGCATTTTAGAATATCATTCCACTTCTATAGCAATCCTTTAGGTGAACAGTGCAGGGTAGCGGTAAACACTGCCTTTACTTTTAGGGCTAGCTGGAAGATTTCATTCCAACAAACTGTTTCAGAGGAAAAAATGTATTTTCAGAAAACTTCCTTGGGAAGATTTTGTAGGCTGAACTGAAGAGAAGCAAAGGAAATAGTTAGAAGTTTTGGGTTCTGATTTTGGCTACAGGAAACTTTTCAAACTTTGTTCTTTCTGACTGTAACTGTTGCAAAGTACACACAAGATGTATTTCAAATGCCACCTACCAGGCTTCAAAAATGTGAGACAACCCTTTTCTTCTGTACAGTGAAGTGTATTTACAAAGCCCTTATGAAGCATTCATTTTCTTCCATCTGCCATACATACCCAAATACTTTTGGCTATTGCACTAATTACCAGGAGACTATACCAATTCCAATATGAGAAAAATGTATATACAGCATCTCTTCTCTTGCCTAAAATAATCTCTTCTCTTATTCCCCAATAAAAGCAATATAAAGGTTTTCATGTGTACTTCCTCTGTAGCCAGGTGTGGGTGGGCATAAATTAAGTTACTGTGCTGCCATACAAGCCTCTTGAGGAAGGGATTAAGCCAGTTTTGAAACCCAGGCAGAGTCAACAAAAGGAAAATGTAGCTCCTGTGTATTAACTAGAAGTCCGTGCTGACCTTTCAAGTGCCTGAGTAGCATGTCGAACACCAACTGCACTTTCCAGAAACAAACCCATGTTCTTAAGAAAGATTTGGAAAAGCCTCAGAGTGGGATTTTCATTCCAGTTACTTTTCACCACATTGTGCAATGCAGTCTTTATTCCTATACCCTCACAGTTAGCTGCTGTCCAAGTCTGTAACTTAAGATTAGTCAATAAATAGCTGCTGGAGAGGAAAATCATCATAACCAAATAGGTCTTCTGTTTCGACAGGCATACGCAAGCAATCAGTGGAGAGAGGAGGGTGTGAGTGCTCAAAGGAGATTAAACTCACAAATTAATCAAAACCTGGGCATTAGGATTCAAGCTTTCTGATTTAAAGTGCTCCCTTACAAAGGGCCTAAGCAAGCTCCCTGAATCTGAACCATCTCAAATTCTTACAGAGACCATTTGAAAGTTTGACTCTGTCATTACCTTTCTGGCCCCTGCCAAACTAAAAAGCCTCTTTTTATTGCCTCTGCATTTCAGTGTAGCTAGAAAAACAGATTCGCCATAACCACTCCAGACCCCACACGTAGTTACCCACGCAGCCCTTGCTCTGGAAGCAAGCTCTCTGTGCTCACTGCTCCTTTCTCAACATGGGAAGTTGCTAAAGGAAGTTTCAGCGGCTAAAACATGGAATTTAATCATTGCAAATTCTGTTCCCAATATATTAATGACTGCTGTGTGACAAGTTACTTAATATCTCCAGGCCTTATTCTGCAGTGGCTTCCAGAGATATCCTCTGGGCTGGTGAAAAATACACAAACCACTACACTTCTGGTTCATTAGTATTTTATACTCATCTTGTACTGTCATAACTGATGTTTCAAGGTGATGAATAAAGGACACTCAGGACCTACCATATGAACCTAGTGGTGTTTTGATCCTATTCAGGTTGAAGTGATTAGAAAACACGTAGTACTGGTGCCTTCCATGCTTCATTATCCTCATGTGTTCAAATTAAAAGAAAAAATACATATGTTCCTTCATGACTGACCATATGTTTCATCAGGATGTTGTCCAGCGTGAATATTAGTCCTTCCTTGGCTTTTTTCTTTTCCTTACAAAAATATAATCCTGTTTTGCTCTATCAGATCAGTATGTGATCAGCTGGATCAATAATGCTGCCTAGTCTTCTTAATTTCTGCCTTCTAAAGAGTTGCTTTCAGGTAGAGGAGAACAGAGGACTTTGCTCTGAACACAAAATACAATCAGAAACAGAAAAGGAATGCAAACGATCACCTTGTCATCTAATAACTTGAACTGATTCTTATCTTACTAGCAAAAGGCATATTGTTCCTAAGTGTGTGTGTGTGTGTGTGTGTGTGTGTGTGTGTGTGTGTGTGTGTGTGTGTTTAAGGCAGGTAATTCTGCTTTTAAAGGACAGAGAGGGAGAATATACTATTTTTACTCATGGGGCTATCACCTGTCACTTACCTCTGGTCTCAGGTGAGCTCTGTAAGGCCCTTGTGCCAAAATAATTTACCCTTCCCTTGACAGTAAACAGTTTTCACTTCTGTGTTCAGCAAAGTTTGAAACAAATCTAATCTTTGATGTCACTAAAGTGCCCATAGAACAAAGCTTTAAGACCCTCCAGGATGTTTCTGTATGTATGTCCTAAAACACTATTTCCATAAACATCAAGACCATAAAATTAACTCTATAAAAATACACTTTGAAGGACAACTATCTTTTCAGACACTAAACCAGGTGAACATGATTTTATGTTGTGTATAAAACAGATCTCTCTGTTAGAACAATGCTTGAGCTGCTTAGTTCAGATCTAGGTTGGCATCCAAACAGTCCAAAGTCCAAAGTAGCTTGGCACTCAGCTTTGGTCCAAGCCCAGATCCCTCTGTGTTTGCCAGGAGTCTGAATCACTTCCCCTTTTATCTTGGCATTGGTGGTTCAGACGCCTGTGAACTGTACCTCTCTTACCTCTCCTTGGAGCATTTAGTTCTACCTTGTGTTTTGCGTGTGTGGTTGCAAATAGCCGAGTGGTACTTCTTGCTCCATCTGAAACTTGCAAGTAAGGGGTGCCCATTTCACTATGGTAGCTGCTGTTTAGCCCTGGCAGAAAGGCACAAATACCTAATTTCTTCACCATAACTTGTTGAAATCATGTTCCATTATTCTCGAGCAACTCGCTGTGGAGAAGATCTGGGTCAGAGTACTCATGAACACTGTAGGATGTCTCCTTTGGTCCAACTGGTGGAGAACAATAAGTCTCAGGAGCTAACAGGCTCAAGTCCCAGTTTTAATGACTGTATAATTGAACTGATCATCAAACTTCCTGCAATAGGAGCTTTTGTTATCTTTTGTTACTCCCTCCACTGTGCAGAAAGTGTTCATATTTCGTTTATTAGGCATGGTAACGCAAACAGGCAGCATTAGCTGAAAAAAAAAAAAATGATGCCAAACCCAGGGCTGAGCAGCAGGAAAGGCAAAGCTCCCTTCTGATTCTCTGGGTGATTGACAGATGGTGTAAGAAACTCTCTTTAGCTCACTCTTTGCTCATCAGAGGCTTTACTGCCCTGCAAATACCTGATGGCTGATTTTGAGAGAGTGGGCTGAGTTGTCCAGATGAAAGAGTACAGTACCACATTCTTAATAGCAGCACTAGAAATGTCCTGCCTAATCCATAGCTTTGGCGTGCACTACCCTTAGCTCATGCTTAGTAGTCCCTGTAGCTAGCCATCTCACCACTGCATGCAAGGGTAAAACTCAATAAAATAGGAATTGCCTCATTTCTACAGCAATAGTGTTACAGCTGAGGCCCACAGCTGTACATGTGCATATTAAGGATGTTTCCCCTGCATAGCAATGATTTCCTTCCTCCATTTTCACCTCCACTCTTGAATATCATGTTTAACTCCCAGGACTGTTGGTACCATTCCTTTGATGAAGACTCCTCCCATATGCACCTATAAGTCTCTTCTGCATATCTTCCCAGTCATTTACTAGTAATATCTCCTTCACTCAGTAAGGCTTTTAAAGAGCTGGGAACTAAACTTTTTCAGCTGGCATCAACAAGGGCAGAGTCCAGCAACAAGCCGCTCCTTCTCTGTCAGCAGTCTGCAGACTATCAGCAATGCAATTAACTACCTTAGTGCCAGAAATGATAATCAGCCCAGCCCTTGCCTCTTCCACCCGTATTTTGCTCCCAATGAAGTGGCATGGTGTTAACTGCTATGTAGTGCACTGAACCTTCATTTGCAGTGCTTTGCAGGATTCACTAGCTGGGGGTATGCAAGATTATGTGCACACACTAAATGACTTTATCTTCTCCCCCACCTCAGCCCTAGATCCTATAAAGGAGGCATGGAATCAACACCTTTTTACAAAAAGAAAGGGTGTTCTGGATTGCTTTAACCTTTAAAAGAGCAGAGGACCTAGGTTCTCCTTCCTGATGGAAGCTTTCAGAGAATCTACCCAAATGCACGTGGGTATTTCAATTTCAAGTGCCTTGCACAAGTGCCAGCCTAGCTGAGAGAAATACACGGAGATGCTATTTAAATCAAAACTGAAATAAATCCAATAAGAACATTTTTATATTCCACAAATGTCCTTTTCAGCAATAGCTACGAGCTTCTGAAATGACTGCTCAGGAGGGAATGAACAACTACAAAGCCTAGATGGAAAACTTCTGATCCCCCTTTTCTTCTCAAGTGAAAGTTCAGGAACCTTTTGGTTTTCACTTGGCAGCAATGAGGAGATGAGCTAACTGAACAGAATAAAATAATTATCAAGCCATTAGGGAATTTGCACGTTAGACTGTGAATAAATGCACACATACAACACTGATATGGAAAATCCATACTTAATTTCAATAAATTGTGCCTTTGCACAGAACATACCAGCAAGTTCCAGCATTCCCCTGGTACAAATAATGTTAATTCTTACCACTGGCAATCTTTTTCCTGTGCCTAAACTGATCATTTTTCCACTGATATAAGAATAGCTCTGTGGAAGGGTAGAGGGATTCTGAGCACATAGCCCTATGCAGAAGGTCTATTTGAGTTTCATAAATTCAAATACAATTGAATAAAGCTGTATTTTTCAGATAACTGGTTAGACAAAAAATGAAGTAATCCATTTTATCTCCTAGAAAAAATAAGATTAAGTAAATTTCAGAACAAAACACCATTTCAAATTGACAAGTAGAAACATTTTGAAAATGTGGAAAAGAAGTACTTTCCCTTTGTTTTTAAAAATTCTTTTTATTCTTTTCTAAAATTACATCATCATTTAACACATTTTAGTATCTAGTATTGGTCACACTGAATCTGGCCATTTTTCTATCTAAGAACTTAATTTTTGGGGGGGAAGGAGGGTCTTAGTTTGCTTTTGTAAGTTTTTGCCTATACCCGTATTGAACAGGCTTTATAAAGTATTTGACTCCTCCAATCCCTTCTGAGAACCTAGACATTTTCATCCCTGGTTTCAGAGCAAGAAAGAATATGAGACCACAGAGCTAAGGATAAAACCAGCATCTCCTTCCTTTGTTCATTCCTCTAAGCAGTATTTTCCTATCTCTAGAAAGTGGCTCCCCTCTAACAACATATTATTCTTAATATATTCAGCTGGATAAAATGGGTATCTTCTACTATACACCTGAAGTCTGAGAATGACCAGGGCAACTGTCAGTATCCTCTGGACCCTACACTTCCCTAATGATTCAGTCTTGTTCGGGAGTCTGAACAAAGACAGCCATCCTTGCAAACACCCACCCTATCAAACTGCATCTTCTTGCCTAGAAGAAAAAACTATGAATTATTCTGTATAATCATACTCCTGTAATACGGCTCCTGTCAGCTTATATTATACGTGAATAACAAACCAATCTCAGTCCCACAAATTTTAAAAGAGAACAAAACTGCGTGAAGTATATTAAATTAGCTGAATGGAGCCAAAATAATAATCCATCTAGCAAGGAGAAAAACACACTTTTCGAGGGAAAAAGACTGCATTCTGCTTGAATCAGAGAATAAAAATATCTCATTTATAATACCAAATAAAAGTAACACTATCTCCCATGCAGAGAGTAAGAAGAGCATTTCAGAATAAATTGAATGACAAAAAAGTCATTCAAGAACTCACACAAACATGAATCCCTGCTAGCATTTTTCCACTTGTCATCATTTCTTCTGTTTCTGACATCGACTTCATGCATCTTATACCATATACGCTATATTAAGGCTCCTTAAAACATCCTCTGGCAAATTTTGATGCAAAGGTTTAAGACAATGCCAAGTCCAGCTGTCTGTCTGCCACTTCTGCTGCATTTACCATCCACCAGCAGACGTGTCCTCACCACCAGGTTTCCATGCACTGCGGGGTGTAAAGCGGTGTATGATGATGATACCTCATCCACAATGGGTGCTCCAAGCCGTCACAAGCCTGCTCTGCCCCTGAGAGCTTGGGAAATTGATGTGGCTAGAAACTTTTTCTCCCCAGGCCAATCTTTGGGTGGGTCAGACCTCCAGGCAGTTCACGGTGCAGCCACACAAATTGCTCTGGCAGCAGAAGAAATGGAAGGTGCAGAAAGCGATGAACAGCCTAGCTCTGCGAGGCAGCAAAACTGCTTATATTTACCTCTTCAAGGCCACATAGTAAGCAGAAGCGAAGAACCACAGCCTTTGCAAAGATCTCGAACACAAATATTCTTTATGTGGTATAAGAGTAAACAAGGCTCAGACTAGAACAATAAAGCATCCTGATGCCATTTTCTGCCCTAGGCTCCTCAGCACTCTGAGCTGTACTCTCAGATCTTTTCAAAAGTCCACCATGTTCCCTTCTCTGCTGCAAGTGGTTTCTCTTTCTCCTCTGCTGTCTTCTGTATTTACCCATACTCTTTCATCCTTTTCTTCTTCTCTACCAAAAGTGGTCCATGAGACATGTTTTCCATTGTTACCTCCTTCTCCCTTTGATACTTCCATGAGCCTCAACAGCTAATAGTATCCCTGGTGATGCTGATGTGAATTTAGAGATAATAATACTGTCACCAGAATATCCTCCAAAATTACATTCAGTGTTTTATTCCATTCAAAATTATTTTCCCTTCCATTTTCCTGTGCAGTAACTTAACAACCCCCTTCTTCCACTTTGCCCATCCCCTCACTGCAGCAGCATCACTCTTGGTAGTCTTCCTTCTGTAGTTTCTAGCCCTACTTAAGTGCCAAGGCTTACTTAGCATGATCAAAGACAAGAGCTTTCTGGTTGTTAATTATAGTGATAAATGGACATATCTTGTCTTGATCACTAATGCACTAATTGCTGTGTGTGCACAACTTCACTTAGCAAAATGAAGGGGATATAGACAGGTATTTGTAACTTTGTCCAATTTGATGGCTGCCCAAGAAATGAAGGATAATCCCCACTAATTGATGTCCTCTTAGCCTAAAGTGCAGAAAAGTGCAGAACCTTTATTTGTGTAGCAGAGGGAGTAGGCATCCTCTGGCAGGAGTCAGAGGCACACATCTTAACTTGTGATTCTCACACCTAAGGTTGCAGTTCCTGGACTCACCAGCGCTAGCACTACCAGCAGAACTGCTAGGACCCACCAGCAAAGGTCACCTCCAGTCCAGTTTCAGAGATGAAGATGTCATTGTCTAAGTGAATGTTGATAAAAGCTGCTATATGCCTTCCAGTATTGAAAATAGGAACAAAAATATTTTTGAAAGTTTTATCCAGAATGTTTCTTTAAGCTTGTCTTACACGAAGTGATACCAACACATACACACACGCAAACACCACATTTTGTATACATTTTTTTTTCTTCCTTTATGTATTTTCTCCTTAGTGGAGTAAATACCGTTTGTGGATAGAGAAATACATGTTTAAAAATTTTGCAGGGTAACAGCACTGTCTTGACCACATCTCTTTGTTTCCTGCCACTGCCATTTCAAGAGTTTATCATTAAAAAAAGGTGTGAAAAGGTAAAACGTAGCAAAGAGAATGTTCTTTTCCTCATAACTCTTCCTTAGAAAGAAACAGAAAAGCTGAAGGTTCAACTGCTTAAATACAACTCTCCAACAATTATTCAAGCACAACAGAAATAAGTATCCTAAAAATGGACCGCTGTCACTACTGGCCTCTTCGACCTGAATGAAGAAGCTTAGTTTTGTAGGTAGCTAAACAATTTATTTTAATTGCTGGGCATCAGTGAGTGTCTTGGAGGTCAAGGGAAGAAGAAGGCATTCTTCAGTGAAGCTGAAGACCTTGCAACATTACATCTTCATTTAGTACAAACAGGAGGAGTGATGCAAAGCTATGACCATTCTTGGCAACCAACTTCCTATGACAGTGCTGTCAACATGTAATACAAGAGCTCATCTAAAGAACTTACTTCACCCTCTGTTTGTCATTTCTCTCCCACCAGTTTGCTAACAGGCTTTCATCCATTCTGCTTGAAGGCATCATAGATATCGGTGGTATTTTCAAGGGTTGCTTGGAGCAGTGGTTGAGCACAGTGTGAACAGATGGCAGCAAGCCAAGAGAAGCCCAGCAGGAGCACACACAGAACTTTGAATTTAGCCACCATTTCCCAGCCAGAACAGTCTTATCAGCCCAGAGTAAGACGCATTGATGTAGTCTGACAAGGACTTGGTTTTTCATTTCTTGGAAAAGGGGGAAAAAAGCCGCAGTCAGGCCTAAACTCTTTAACTGGAATTTCTCACTGGCTCTTTGCCAGGTTTGCCGTTGTTATCAAACAATCAAGTCTCAGTGGACAACAGAAAGGTTTTTGTTTTTCCAGTGATTTCAAGTCTTCTATGAACTCCAAATAGGTCAGCCATAACCAAGGTACTACAGGATTTTCCACCTGGAAAATGCTGGTAGAAGTTTACTTCCAAGCCACAACACTACCATTGCAATAATCAGGCTGACTTATGACATGCATATGCTCTGCTATAAAGTAAGAGCTGGCACCTACACTCCATTCAAGCTAAATTGATATTTGATTTACTATTAATAGTCCTTTGAAAAAAAAAGATGAATCCTGTATATTAGTGTCAGTGCTGCATGTTTCTTATACAACATGCTACAATGTTTGTACAGCACACAGAAAAGACAGATGCAAGTTTATCTCTGCATCCCCTTGTCTGCTTTGGCCAGTATAGTATGAGAGTTCATTAACTTGATCAAAAGCAGAAGTGCCTTTTCTCCTCTACCCATTAGAGATACACAGATTCAAACTGGCAGAAAACCTACTCTGTACCTGCTCAAAGAGCCCTTGTAAATCACATCTTCCTCAGTGGCACTAAGCCATGAATGTGGACTACAGCTTCTGTAAAATCAATTTATTTTCCAGTAGTTGCTAAACTCATCCTTCAGCCTCCTAGATGCCTTTGCTGCAGAAGGCCTTATGACAGCTTCCACTGCAATGCTATCTAGACATGCCTGTCAACACGTCTTGCCCCCCCCTTAAAGGCCACTATTGGATTTTACAGCTAAGTATGCAGGAGCCTGAAGTGAATTGTGCTTAATCAATCTTTTAGAAAATCCCTGAACTGTTCCTTAGACCTTATGGGCAGATCTAGGCAGTTTCTATAAAACATGAAGTAATTTGATGGGAAGCAATGGTGAGCAATGCTGAAGCACAGCAAGAGAAATCCCACTGCAGGCAGTGCTGGCTGCTGCTTGGCCCTCTACACCCCACTTAGCGTTATGTGGCATTCAAATAGTAGACACGAACCAGGCTAAAACGGCGCCTGGCTAAAATATGTCCCTTGAGCTGCCAATAGCTCTTTGGTAATTCAGAGGTCCTTATCTGCTTCTGCCCATCCAGCCCATCAGTCTGTGCTGGGATGACTGGGCTGCCCATCCCTCTGCATGCTATCGGCACACGGCACCACCGGGTGCAGCAAAGGCAGTGAGTGCCTGAAGCACCATGGAGCTGCTGTGTCTCTCAAAAGGCACATATGTGCTCTGCAAGGGTGAGGCGGAAAAGCAGGGACTACTTATTGCTGTACTGTGTAGAGAGCGTGTAACCAGGTGAGGAGGAAATGAACTCAGGCTGGGACTGGGGGACCTGCAAGCGAAGGCATCAAGGGGCTGCACAACACCCCTGCCACAGGCAAGAGAGATCTGTGGCCAGACCAGACCAAAAGTCACCTGGCTGTGCCACAGGCATGCTTGGCTGAAGGGATAGAGGAGGGGCCATCCAAGACACTCCTGCGCATCCCACTGCTGCGGCTGGGCAGGGACCTAGCAGAACAGGAGCTGCCCACCTGCAGAAAGTGTCTTTGTTGTTACTGAAAAGCTTTTACTACATGCTGACAACCAGGAGGAGGTGGGAGCTCTATTTTTGTGCAGCTAGCCACAGGGGTATAACTTTCTGGTGAGCTCTGTTATTTGTCGTGGGCCCATTGCAAAAAGTTGTTGCATTTTTTGTGCATAACAAAAGACAAGCCACATCTCTAGAAAATCGCACCAGGATGTAAGCAATACTGCAAGTCACAGCGGCTGCAACTGCCGTAGCAAACTAAAATGGGCCAGGGCACATATCCAATTCCTGGCACATGAGTGACTGTACAGTTTAATTGTTGATGTGCTTAACAGCACAGTTTTGGCCTGTGCCAACTAGCGCTCTCCCAGACAATGCCAGGGCATGTTTTGGGGCATTGATTTCATGCATGTATATCTATATTAGCTTTTATGCTAAAAGTATCTGCCAAAGGCTAAATCTAGTGGTTTTAAAAACCTGTGATTCTCTGATTATACACATTTCATTTTCTTGCCTCTCAGGCTCTGAAGGGTTGGCTATTCCTGATCTAGAACAAGCCACATTTAACATAGCAATCAGCAGTAATCAAAGCTACTTCAGCTGAAAGTTCAGTTTTGACTGTGATACCGAGTATTATTTCCAGCGGTGCACACTGATTGTATGATCATTTCCTCAGAAGGGATAAGTCCTCTCTACACCACATGGCACTGAACAAGATAACATTGTTTGTGCTTTACAATATCTGCTCTGAAAAGTGGTTTTGTTGTCAGCAGAAATGCTGCCAGAGGCCGTAAGAATTCCTTAAAATGTCAAAGTTATCATTACTCTCACTTCATCAAAGATTGCCTTTAGACAAACCATGGTGAAGTTCACCCCCTCCTGAAGATCTTTGTTGTCAGAAGACTCAGTCCCATGGTCTTCTCAGACCTCAGGCTCCTTTCCCATGGTAGGGTGTGAGGCTGCCTGGGCTTCACATGACATTTGTGTGATATGCCCTGGCTCTGGGAGTCAGAGAAACAACATGAGGACATCAAAATACTGACATAACATGTCTCTTTCCTCTTCAAGTTGTTCCCTGAGAGGAATTCCCGAGTGTCTGCAGAGTTTTAATTCCCATAAAAAAAGGCCTCTTGCTATGGTGCTTCCAAAAAACCATCAGTAACACAGTCAATGTGAAGGTTCAATGAGTTAAGACAAGCGTTTGTCGAGTTATTTGTGATCTCACCAAACACATGGTCCTTCGGAGATCCTCCCTCAGGGCACGCTTCTGAGTGCCTGAAGTTATGCTTTGAGATGGTTATTCAGAAATAATCCCCTCCCCCCCACACCACCATGCCCACAATGTAAGAAGAGTCCGGGGAGGCCCATCTCCCTTAGAGACAGTTACTTTTAGAGAGTTCTGCCTTCCCCCCCCCCACATCCCCCCATTTCCTCTAACCTAACAGTAAGTTTGTGAATTCCTTCGCAGGCTGTAAATAGAAATCAACAGGAAGGGCACACAAGGTTGATCAGCTTTGCACACAGCAGGAGATGCTACTGCAGTCATCAAGAATTAGCACATGGGCTTCAACCTGAGGACAGAAAGACAGTAGAGATGTTAAACTACGCAGGAAAATACACAGAGAAAGTTTTAACTCAGTATCACTGAAAAGATACCAAGAAGCAAGTCTCTGTAACAGGGAGCATGATGCCACTGCCTTCAGATCTAGGGCTGCAGATTTACAGCAGTGCAGTCCTTTGCATCCCTTCTACCAAAGGAAGCATTACAGGTTTGGATGAGTAATTCTCATTAAGAGAAAAGACAGTCATATTAAAAGATCGCAATGATCTGTAAATCACTTGGAAAAGAAGAGACCCTTATCAATCTATGTAAAATCATGGCATAAATTCAACACATTAATTATTCTGTACAATGGTAAGGAACTCATGCATTGGTTTGGGATATTCTGTGACAGTGGAAGCTAATTTTCTCATTTGTACTGACAACATTAAAATCCAGGGATCCTATTCATTGCCTAGTACATTTTCATTTAATCCAAACAGCCAGATGACATAACTGAAAACAATGAGGCATAGCAGTGACACAACAAAGTCATTCTGAAGGCAGATTTTACAGACACAAACACAGATAAAGGTGGTTGGTTTTTTTCTTCCAAGCAGTGTACAAACCTGCCTCCATCAACTGTTTCCAAAGGAGAGCTCTTGGGGCTTGTGGTGGATGTCATAACTGTAAGCTTAGCAAATGTGTGCAGAAATCTGATGGGTTATTTATAAAGGTCTTCTACGCAAATATTGATGAGCCACATGTTCAGCTAATTCACCCAGCATAGACATATTGTATCTGTGAACCAGAAACATAAGAAGCTTAGCCAGCAATGAAAGTGTCTGGATATAGAAAACCCATCTTTGAGGCCTACAAAGATCGTAGATGCAATTCCTAAATAGGGGGGATATTAAAGTGTCAAGACAGTTAATCTCAATGCTCAACTCTTTGTTCCTTTACAAGTATATTTCAAAACTTTTCTTTACAGAGATGGTTTGTATTTGGAAGATTGAGTGCTCAGATTGGTTACTTTTCCCTTGAAATCTTGTCATTCTCCTACTGTAATTCAGAGATGCTCTTCTGAGGCTAAAAGCCACTGGCCCTTAGTTCTTAGGACTCCAACTGCAAGTGGACCACAGTCCCATCTTTGTAGTTTTTTTCCCCATGAATAGAAATCATATAGAAGCAGGACAGGCCTGTTTCTCAGGCGGGAGATGTGGTGCAAAGGACTCATTTTAATCCTAGGTCTTACATCCTTCCATTGCCAAATGAAGGAATGCAGTGAGAAAAAGAGGGAATTTATCACCTAAAGAGGAAGATGAAGAGCTAAAACTCTCTTCCCACAATGTATAACCCTAAGAGGAACTCAAGAAAACCAGTTCAAAACACACCACAGTTACATTTGCTCTATTTGCACCTGGGAGATCATTATGATTTACCTTTATACCTCAGAGACACAGAGACCTGGAACAAGCAAGAAGCTAAAAACTGCATCAGATTTGTGTGGATTTTCTTGGTCCCTATACAGGAACAGTCTGGAAGCACTGGAAAAGCTTTAATTTAAATGCAGGCTTCATCTGGAGCTCCATTTTCTTGCTGAATGAAAAGGGAGGTTGTTCAGGCTGTAGTTTTACATGGCTGGTAACAATTCAGTCAAGCTGGAGTGAAGATGATGGAGTTGTATTAGTAGTCCCAAGAAGGGAAGAATTAAGATGTAGTATCAGACAATTTAGGAAGGGATTGGGGTGTAAAACCTAATTACAACCAGGGGGGCAGAGGGGGAGGTGAAGGGGAGCTATTAGAATTTCCTGATTCTCCCTAACCAATATGTTCAGCAGAAACAGCTGGGTTTTTATGAAATTTTGGCAAAATTCAGCTACAATTTAACAGAAATGCATCTTTCTTGCAAGTTTGCTTACCTGACTCCTGGCCAGCACATATCTTCTAACTGTCTCAAAGACAGAGACCTCAGGATCTGATGCAACTTCCAACACAGATTTCTTTCCTCTCCAAGACAGAATCCTTTTCTTCTCTTTCTTTCTGATTCCTCCCTTCCTTCCTCCCCTTCCTTCCTTTCCAAATCACTGCTCTAAGACTTAGACCAGATATGCCTGTACTGGTGTTATGTTTCCTGCCTTTTTTGTTTATGAAAATGCAAAAGCAAGACGCTTTGTCTTCTCCGTAGGAGCACCACTAACTTTTCACAGTATTCTCACCAGTGTGCTGCAGCAAGGTAAAGTCCTTCTATTTAAAAATGGGCATTTTGCCCTAGTTTCATCACAGCTGGATGTTAGGCCCTAACAAGAACTACCTGGATGCCTCAAACACTTTTCCTTTCTCTCTTCCCTCCCTCATGAGCTAGCCTAAACTTTGCAATGCCAGTAATAATATTGTTACATACCCTTTACATTCCTTCTGTGGGCCTATTCCTTCCATACAAGGGGGATTTTCTGCAAGTTATGGCATTTTATGATTGTTAACCTGCTTAATAAGCCATTTAACAAAGGTAGTGGGTACATCTTATTGGACTTATAATCGGTTAGCTTCATTGTTAGCTGTTCAGCTTTGTTAGCTATTTAGCTCCATTCCTAGCTATTTAGCGTCACCGCATAGCATACTGTGTGGCAGACGTGGCATTTACCTTGCTTTTCTTCTAAATTATCTTCCTTCTTCATCCGAACTGATTTGGGGGATGCAGTGATCACACATCAGTTTGTTCTCCTTTTTCCTTTCGTATGCACGTAATAGACCTTTTTCTTCTTCTCTTTAACCTTTATGCGCTGAGACCTCTGGTCTCCCTTTATACTTGCAGCACTACTGTATTTATATGATGAGGTAGCTGCTTCCTATTAGCTTCACCTGGGGTATTGAGAACCTACTCAACAAACTATTCGGGAGCATGTAGAGGATTTCTACCCTCCAGCTGTGCAACACTGCGCTGGACGATTCTCCCTTGCATTATTTTAATTAGCTTCTTCAACAAAACTGCGCTAAAGCTATTGTGCTGACTTTGGTCCAGAGCTTCAGGAAATGCATTTCATTTCCTTCAGTGGAGACTTTGGCTTATCACAACAACGTCAAATCCTCTGGGTTTTATTGCATTAGTCCTGCAAGTGAGAGCTGAGAATTAAACCCCCGAAACAAGCAATAGTTTAGTACACTACACAACAGGCACCGCACGCTGGTACTGCCAAATCTAAAAGGCAGAGTGTTTGCAACTTTTTATTATTGAGAAACGGCTCCTCTCTCTTTACAACTGAATTCTAAAGACTGTTCCATGGAAATAAGAGAGCCAGCCAGACCAAAGGGTATCTTTCTTCTGAAACAGAAGATTACATGTAAATACTGAAAGGCAGATCCTTGAAATCTAGAGATGAGAGTCTCAAAAGACTTGGTAGCTGTTGTATTTTTATTCAATCTAGACTTGAGAGGAAACAAGTCCCCTATCAGATAAAGCATCCTGCTGATGATATGTTTAAAATCAGCTTAGTCTCACTAATTTTAATAGTTTAACAATCTTTTTTTGATTGCAAATTCACTTCTCCACTTGTTCTCATTTGCCAACACTTTCTGCTGACAGATGTAATATACCTTGGTATATTACAGCAATCTCAGCAAAGGAAGGTGAACATGTGTATAAATAAACAAACGGAGTCTTTATGGATCCAAAAACTGGGCCTTAAATCACAACACAGGTAAAATTCATGACACTGTTGTTAAAATAATAAATCTATTAGATCTCAGTAATTAGTATATTCCTGTCTTTGCTTGGATGAGGTAGTAAAAAACTAAGAAGTTTGTCTTCACTGCAAAAAAAATTTAATAGAAAGTAATTAGTACGTCGTATCTACGTTACTTTAAAAACCCTTCTAGGTCCAAGGTACCTGTAGATTTTACTATATCAGATAGGTAAATAAAGTAAGCATTGTGTCCCAAATTAATGGGTAAACACACCTAGCTGACTTTGGAAAACTATTGTGAGTTAATCTACAGTACAAGTAACATCTTTTGGCAGAGAAAACAAAACCTAAGTACAATAGTTCTACACAACAGTAATAGGATAACAGAGCCTCAGCTTTGCCTGGGGAACCTCTCTGAATTCATCTCTGCTGACACAAGCTGATTTGCACAAATTGCAAAGAAAGTTTTGTTTTCCATTCCCCCTTGAGCTGTTCCAGAGCTGTCCTCCCACCTCGACAAGGTCCACTTCAAGATCCTGCCCTTGGCTGGTTCCTCAGACCTCCAAGGAGCAGTGTTCCCACCTTCCACATCCGTGGGCAGAAGGCGATGCTGGAAAAATGGTTTCCTCATACCAGTATATAAAGGTCAAACGAAACAGATGGTATTTTTTTCTTAATGGCGTATAATGTGTCAGGAAAGGTATTAAATTGTATAGATTTCATTCTTATCATGGCAAACCGCTTCTACACGGATACAAAAATAGCTATCCAGAGAAATTAAGCATGGGTGTTGGCTCAGCAGATTAGATTACGCTGACCTCCAGATTACAGATTACAGCCTCCATTCCTCTCGGTGCTTTCCAGGGCAGGGCATGCACGGAGGTACTGCTAACTCCGCGCGGCTGCCTGCTGAGCAAGCTGGCCAGGCACCTGGAGAAATCAGTCCCTTCTGGTTTGTCTCCTCTAAAGGGAGACTGCTGCGCTGCCCTGACCAGGCACAAATATTTCCACAAGGCTGCATTTCTCCCCCCCTCTGACAGCCAGCCCCCGTCTCCCAGCAGCCGAGCCGCTGCCCCGGAGGGCTACGGCGGCGAGCGCGGCCGCGCGCCCCCTCTCCCGTGTCCCCTCCTGCCCGAGCCGCTTCCCCACGGGCGCCGCGGATTCGCGACTCGCACGCGGCTTTTCCACCGAGGGCAGGAAACCGTCCGCTCGTCTGGAGCCGCAGAGCTGGGCTCATCGCAGGCATGCTGCTGCGTCAAGCGGTTTCTGGCACGTTGCTTTGCAGCCGGGGAGCATCAAGCAGAGCTGCCCCGGTTACAGCAAAGAGAACCCAGACCCGGAGATGGAAATCGTTTTGTCTGGAAATCAACGGCAGAGGGAGAATATGGAAAAAAAAAAAAAAGAAAAAGGGATATATATCACTGCGCCTGCAGCCTCCCCTCCTAAAGATAAGTCAGAAGGACAGTGTGTATCTCCTTCCTGAAGCCCTGCAAATTTGAACAGTTTTGCTAGCTCTGAGATTTACAGGGAGGGAGGGTTAGCAAATTCTTTTGAATCGCCTCTGTGCCAGAAATTTCCCTAAAAGCATAAGATTTTTTCACACCCTCAGCTTTATGGCTGGTTAAAAAAAAAAAAAAATGTGACAAGCACAATCAAATCCATCTACAGTGAAAGCAGACACAGAGAAACTCGTTCACAGATGCAGACTAGCACGCATTTTTCAGTGCACTGCAATGCCGAAGAGCTGAAAGTTTGGTGAGAAGGGAAGAAAATTCATCCCAGAAAAGCGACGCCGCTACAGCCTGACGGTAGTCAACACCAGCGCGGTGCGCCTCCGCGCGCAATCTTCCTCCCTCTCAGGAGGAAGGGATGACAGAGCCCTCACGCCTTGCAGAGAAAGAGCGGGGAGCGCCTTGCCTCCGCCAGGAATTTCCTCGGCCGGGTGGAGAGCCTCATTAGAATTTTTCCCATGACACACCACAAAAGATGGCTGGAGAAAACAAAGTGAGATGCTGGAGCTCGGGGCATTTCTTTGTCCTTGAGAATCCCGGCCCTGCCGAATCTCACGGGCTGATGCATGCATAATTTGGGGCAGCTGATTAAGTTTATTGTGTCCTTGCCTAGATGGAGAGGAGTGAGGGAGGGAGTTGGGGAAGGGGAAGGGGGGGGGGACCAAAGTTGGCTTTAATTAGAGCTCCACAGTTGTCTTTAATATTTACATAATGTGCTATCATAGCTGCCCCTGACTGGAGACTTCAGATGGGCGGGAGGGAACGACACCGTGCAACTCCCCAGCGGAGGAACAAGAGACAAGACAGCGCCCGCCCTCCCGCCCGTCTCCCCTACGCCCCATCGAAAGCTGCCGAAGAGCAATCGCGCGGGGGCGGTTTGAAACTCAAGCGCTCTCTCAGCGGGCTTAAACCCGCAAAGCCCCCACCAGGCGTTGCCAGGCTGTAAACGGACGGCTGTGCTGGCCGAGACCACCACGGCGTACGCTTGACGTCACGAGCGCGGTCAGGTACGTGCTGCCCCTCCGGCGTGCGGCTGGGCGCCGGGCAGCCGGCCGCAGCGAGCCGCTGGGGTCGCTGCGGGCGCTCGGCGCTAATCCGCAGGCTCCGCGGAGACATTCCCCAGGAGGAACAGGAGCTACGTGGGAGAAGGAAGCAATGCTGGCCAGAAGGAGGGTAATCCTTTCTTAGGATCCATCCAGCGGATGTTAACCATAATGGATTTTTTGGATACAAAATAAACATGTAATTGTATTGGAAATCGATAGGACTGTAATTTGTTCCTTAATTTTAGGGAAATAAAAAAAAAAAAAAAAGCAAGAAATTGAGATCTGAATCAAAGACAGAAACCTTCTCCCAGCTGGCGCTGAACTCCAGTCTGGGTGCAAATGCTATGGATCAGAGCCATGTCCATGGCATCCCTGGGCTGCAATCACAGACCTGCAGATGTTTCAGTTTAATCACTCGTACACGCAGCATAGGTAGCTCCCAAAGACATGCTCTTAGCACTTGTGCGATGTCCCATTAGATTTGAGACTGCAGGTATTTTGTTTGTAATTACACACAAAGGCAGGTATCGTTTTGCAGCCGTGATGCTGCAGCCTGCTAAGGGGGGAAAATATTCGCTTCTCAGGAAAGCTCTTTTCTGTTTTCTCATTGAATTTCCTGAGAACGGAAAACAAATAAATAAAATATGTATTCTTTTTGTGAATAGAAGTGTATCAATATTTCTGGTGATAAAAAGAATTTCATCAACCAGGGACAAAAATAAAGTTTCCATGACAGAAGTGCCCCTCCACTTTGTAGCAGACCATAGTACTGTGTGAAAATAAGGTTCTGTCTCTCCTCATTTGTCTCAGGTATTTAAGATCTGTATCTAAAAGAAAGAGAGTCACAACTGGATCAATGTATTCTCTGCAGACTGTGTGAGGCCAACCTGAATCTACAATGTCTTTTACAAGTTCACCTAATGAGAAAAATGATTATTTTTTTCACTATTTAGTCTTAAAAATGTCATCATTGAAAGTTTTGATACTGATTTTTTTCCTAATAGCCATGGAAAAATCATGATTTCTTAGGTATACAAGGTACCATAATACATAATTAATGGCCACCATTGCTGTAAATTCAGAAGCCATTGCTATAAATTCATTGTTTGGGGAGAACTGCATATCCCATGTGGAAGAACACTGATTTTTGTCTTTAGTAATACTCAAGGCACTGCACATTTTGCCTTAGCACTTGCTTGCAGCTGAGCTGCTCCTAAACAGCTAGCATTATCCTCCAGCTATCAGAAGATGGATGATAGCAGAAACGAAGATGTTCGGTTGACTACATTTGGAAAGAAAACAGGATGCTTGTGTACTCCTTTCAGCTTGCATATCAGCTCTCTTCATACCACCTAGGCCAAACCAATCTGGCGGGTTCCCACATGTAGGATTTTCAGGGTACTGCATCTCCCATCGGCTCTCCCTCCCCATAGCAAGCTTTCCAGGCCTCTGCATTAGCAGTCTTTGGTCATCATGCACTGAACCGAGATGTGGAGGCATACAAAAAGGTGGCCCCATCACTTCAGCACCTTTGTTTTCCATGAAGTCGAAAATAAACAGATACTTTCCTCTCTCAAGGCAAATTTACAGCAATTAGTATTCGCAAAGAACTAAGAGAGAACAGAGCACATACAAATATCGCTTTCCAGCAGCTGCATGAATGGAAGGAGCCGGGTATGATGTAGTGGCCCCTATATTTCCAGCTTGTTCACTGCCCTCATTACAAGCAGCTGTTCTCTATTTCTCCTGCAGCAAGAGACTGAGGGAGACCAGAAGATTTCTAATTTAGTCCTGAAGGCAGAATGCCAGTTACAGCATCTCACATCTAACGGCCCCTTTTGCACTAGTGATCCTGCTGAGAAGTGTCTGTTGTATTGTAAAGTCAATGCAATGCCCTTGGGTTGGACTGCTGTTTATAGAGATTTTTCTATAATTGGTGTCATCCCACCAAGCAGCAGCAATGAAGCAACAGGGATGTAAGAACTACACTTGCTATTCCTAGCCACTGCTGGAGCAGCAGCTATCTTGGAGCACTAGGATTAAACTACAGTAACGTAATTTACTTTTCAGCACTAACTCGCTTTTGCATACGGGCCTCAGCATATCAGTTTACCAGATTTCAACTTCATGTTTTTCACTGTTTTGCTTTAACTTTTGAGGCATTGCAGTACATACAAACTGAAAAGGAGTTTCTCTCCCTTCTTTCAGAGCATGGCTATGACTCATGAAGTTTGTGCATTCACTTGGAAATATGGTGCAGTATCATTCTCACTATATAACAGCAACAACATACAGAAACTGCAGTGATGCTCTAGGCACCAAATAACCTAACTGCATACTGACTGGAAGGGCCTATGTGTGCACTGCGATTCTGACTAGCTGCTGACTCAGAATACAGCTGGGACCACTAGCAGAGCTGGGACTACTTAGTTTAGTACCCTGGCCCAATCCATTATATATTCTTTTGTCTTCAATATACAAATCACAGTTCTGGAAGTGGATTATCATCATTAGATATATAACACACAATGTCTATGAGACCAGTTACAACACCAGATTCTGTCCCATGGTCACCATGACAGCATCCAAAACAGTGCAGTTCCTGGCACCAGCAAGAACTTTCTGCCAGTAATCTTAGGCCTATGATTCTCCTAAAAAGGGGGAAGATTTAATAGAGCCTAATATCGCTGAAATTCAAGAGTCAAATGTTGCTTTTCTGCTTCAGATTATTCTGTTTCAAACAGTCAGGCTTCTCTGTGAGGCCATCCTTTAAGCCTATGATATAATCCAAGCATGAAGCTAACTGATGAGAAACATAAGCAAGTTTGCAAGAGAAAAGCCAAATGGGACATAAAGAACAAAGTGTGGAAAGAGTATTTCTATCCTAACACTATTAATTTCAGAAAGGAAAGCTGTAAAGGCCCAGGTATGGGCTGGTGTCTTCATGCCAGGCATAGGCATCCACTCACTGCTGTAAAGAAAACAAGCATAATACAGGCTGGTAACTGCACTGCAGGTAAAAGCCAAATTATGAATGGAAGTGGATGTTTTTTCCTTCTTTTGGTGATAAGCTGTCCACTTTATCCTAGCTGTTTGTGCTTGGATTACTTTTTCAGACGTGTAAAAGTTACATAGGAATAAGGTAGCTGAGCAGGTGGTCGTTTTAAAAACTCTTTTCTATTTTGATGGTATTTCAAAGTGGAGATGAACTCCAGTATTCCAAAGTGGAGATGGAGCACTGGCTGGGGTAGAATCTCTGCAGCTCACCATCTGCCATTGCAGAGTGCATTACAACATTTATTGGCTTTACTTAACTGTTAATGAAAAACTACCATCAACAGCTGCCATCACTCCCACTACAGATTGTGATAAATAATAGTCCGTTTGGATCACAGCCCTCATTCTAATGCTCCAGAGAAATAAGAGATAAGGAGTCTACAAAGAATCAGTAAAATTAGGGAACAAGAAAAGATGGTTAGAAGTCTGTGATTGACTTGGCTTTTGTTGTAACTATTTTGCCCAGCCTCAACTATTTTAAAATGTATGTATATATATTCTAAAGGGGTAATTCAGACGATACTTGTTCTGCTTTTCCCTGGAGTCTTTTGCATTGGTTGCAGTGGGAGCAGGGATAATCCACTAGCCTGTTATAAACAATCCACTGGTTTGTTATAAATCTAAGCATTCACACCAGTATATGCATTCAATTTCAGACTCTACAATTTTGCCTTGTTCTTTTTTTTTTTTTTTTTTTTTTTGTAAATCAGCTTAGTTCTTCACTTCTAATTAAGCTAAGAAATCCTCTGCTCCGTTGTCCTGCAATTCATTGGCTGGATTTTCGCAAGAACTCTACTTCTTTTTGAGCATCTCGAAGAAGTTGCCAAGTTCTTGAGGCGGGGAGGGAAGAGGTGGGTTCCAAAACTTCTACTCAAAATGTGTCTGATCCATTTTAGAGCTGAGGATTCAGCTTTTGAAAATATATCCCTGAAGTTTTGCTTGTAGCTGTTATTTCTGATTCTAAACTGGAGTCCTTTGTTTTCATAGATCAATGAAATGATGAAAGATTGGCTAACTGGAATAGCCAGTGGCTGCGCAATAACATGCGTATAAGCTCAAACCCTAACAAAGGTGTAGACACAAAAAGTGCAGAGCTGACTAGTGCCCTGGAATACGGGCAGGTTGAGTTTTATCCACTTACACCTCCTTCAACTGAGAAATGACTGAGAACATCATGAGTTCATCCAGTAAAATATTAACCTAAGAATAGGTTTAAACATACGGGAAATGATCTATTCTCAGAGCTATTCCAGAATAGCTGGCTATTTTCAGGCTCTTGTTTTGTTTCCACTACCTATCTAGTATATTTTCATTTCCCACTCTGAGAAATCCACGCCACATGATTCCACATAATTAGCTATACTTGGAACTAGAAGAAAGGGTTTTTCACTTTCATTTCCATAGTACTTGACACTATTCAAGAAGAGAGCAAAGGAGGGGTGAGCAGACAAACAATTTTATCAGAGTACATGCCACTAGCAATGCTGGAATACTGCAGACAAATCTGTTATCTAAGTTTTGGAAAATACACTTGAAAATTGGGAGAGAGGCAGAAAGGAGCCAGAAAAGTTTTCCATGCGTCAGAGAAAACATGTTACAATAGGAGAATCAAGAAGCTCAGCATGCAAAAGTCAATATAAAGGACAAAGATCAAGAAGTGACCTGACAGAGTATATATAAATGCTTTCCCAGGGGTAAACAAGCAGGTACCAATCCTGTAGGCTAAATCACCAGAAGTTAAAGCTACATAGTTTCAGAATTATAAACAAACCTCATTTCCACTTAGCTTGCTCACCCCCAACCATCCCAAGTTTACCCCTCCAGTAAGAGAGGCTTACTCATAAACTACCAAAGAAAATGTTGAATCCTCCATTTTTGATATCCTCAATTCAGCATCAAATCTGCATTAGACATGCAAGAGGTACTGATATCAGTGCACAGGTAACTGGATGGCGTTTAGTGGCCTCTAACAGGAAAGAAATCAAAACCATGTGATTTCATGGTCCTCTTTGGCTTAAGAACAAAACACCCTATGAAACAAAACACCTGTGGTTCCTTACAGTCAGCATATTTGAATATACAGTGCTTTGTTGACCATCTGAAATGCAAAAAAGAAAATCAAATGCATGGACACAGAATCCTCTGAAAATCCAGACAGCTCTATGCAGCTGCTCTGTGCAGCTCTATCTTATGCTACAGAGATGTTTATGATCACTTCTCCTCAAAATGTAGTGCTTTGACATTCTTTCTGCAGTTCCTTCTTCTGTCATAGGCTGGACCTCCAATACTTAGCAGGATAGCAAGTCAAAAGCCCAAGATTACAGCAGTCTCCAGCACATTTGTCAGCCTTCAATCACTTTCCTGAGGGTGGGATACCCCTGGACACAGAGAATATCGGAACTCCTATGTCCACCTCTTAGGTCACTCTCTTTGACTAGCTGTAGCACCTCTGTCCTGCCTATACAGTCCTCAGATTTGTGAGAGAAGGGGAAAAGAATATTTGCTCCCCTTTGCAATATACTTGGAGAAATTTAAGTAAAAGATAATATCAAGTTGTCATCTATTGCTATTTCTTCTTTTAGTATCTGTCCATCCACAAGAGAGGACAAATCTAAGTGCTAATATCTGAAGTATACTACACAAGAACAGATTTACTGGGGGAATTATTGCTCCCTTCCCCCAGAATAGACTGCCTGGTTGAATGCATGAACTACTGCTCATGCAAAACAGTCCTAGCTCCACACCCAGGTTACATCTACCCACAGCACTACGGAAACTTTTATTTATATGAAGTTGCTCTGAGTGAAAGCATCTGTACATTTAATTTCACCACCCTACAGCTGAGGCTTTCCAGTACTGCTCTAGAAATGCAGCCACCTTCAGACTCATAAATGCTCTGTAGAGTGCTGCTGGACTCAGAGTTCAGGTTTGTAAACAACTGGACCCCAAATAATTTCATATAAAATGGACTCTTTCAAAGAATATGTTTGAGATGCCACTCATTGCTAAAAAGACATTAAAAACGGTTTTTCCTTAGTATTTCAGTCACAGATTGGACATTTGAATTGTCATAACATTGTTGCAGTCACTCAGATGACTAATATGTTAAGGTATTTCTGTGGCAGAGGGCTGGAATACTTCCTACATTCCCCCTTTTGTCTTTCCAGCAGAGGTGGATTATCCCTTTCTTTGTCATTCGCAGCTGAGTCCCCAAGGTATGTGCTTCATCAGGATACAATGTCTGAGGAGGCTGGGAGCAACAGAGCCTGTAAGGTCCTCCCTAAACCAGCCACTCCACATCATCAGCTCTTCTCAGCGTTCACTGATGAGGATGCAGCGCTTACAGGAACTAGGCTTTGCAGGTTTGTTGCCCTAAAGGCAGCACTGCCTGGGTTCCTCAGCTGCGAAGTGGGAAGCTGAAGTCAGAAAGCTTTCAAAATTCACAGGCTGGTGTGTCCAGGGTCCTGGTGTTTGCCTAGGGGCCCTTTGGGCTTCTAATGTCCAGAAAAGGGAGCTTCTGAGTTTTCTCCCTACTCCAGGAAAAAAAAAATCCAGATTTTTATATACTAGTCAGATCAATTTAGTCTCAGAATGGACAAAAGACAGCTCCACCAAAAAATATTTTTTAAAAAATCACAATTCCTAGAGGACAATAAAGATGTTTATTTTTCACCCACAAGAGAACCCAGTTGCAAAGATATGCCAAAATTCCTTAGGAAACTGAAATTCTAGTTCCGACATTAGCCCTTACCTTTCTAAACAGTTAGTCTCATCTCTTCCACCCTGACTGAGGACTGACCTCTGAAGACAGGGCATGTTAAGTCTTTCCATAGCGGAAAAGCTATCTTGAAGTTTGCACAAACCTTCATTTAGTTTTAGTTGTACATGAAGCCCGGAAATCGATGACCATTTCACTTGTCAGAGGACTTGTCCCTCTCTCTAAGGTAGGCTCCCAGGCCTCTGCTCAAGACTGCCAGCTTGTGCAAAGCCTACTGGCAGCTACTCTGCCTCCCTACTGCTAAGGACTCAGCTGCCTCCCCTAGTCAGGGACAGGGCGCGTAGCCCTGTGAGCTGCCCAGGTAGGACTGTGGTTTATAGGGTTTCCAAGAATGGAATGGAGTCGGTTGGTGTTATTTAAAACAAGTCTTTGCCTTGCTTTTGGGATCACTGAATACAAATTCTGTTCCTGCCTGTTCCTCTGTGGTTTTGCTCTGCTTCTTCTCCAACAGCTGTTTCTAAAATACTTCCCAACAGTCATTGCCTTCCTCTCCTCAGCTTTCAATTGGGCATGGGCAAAAGTATCCTACATTTTATGAAGGCACATAAGGTCACACTAATCTCTTGTGTTTTCTGTGCTGCATAATGAAGTCTATGATAGCTGAAAAGGCTTTGGCATATGTTACACAATTTCAATTTATTCCGTGTTAGAGTCCTTTCCAAGGATTTGGTACTCTGTGTGGACTTCATTGTTTCTGGTGCTAGGACTATTTTTAAGTTGCTCACTTCTGCATACTGAAGCCCCAGTTTCACAGCAGCTTCTGCGCTCACTCAGGTGACTAATCCCATAGACTTTGCAGGTGTGTAAAGACAGTCACTTAAACAAACATGCCAGGGCTGTACACCCTTCTGACATATTTTGGGAACAATACACCTTTGATATAAATCTGCAGTGAAACACTTGAAATTAATAGATTTTTCTTGCTGTGCAAAGACAATAGAAATAATTATTTGAATAATAAATAGCATAGCATTAATTAATGCTATGTAACTAAAAAAGACCTATGTAACACAGTGAACAATATTTTTATTAGTGCCAAACAGTAGCTTCACATTCCCCCTCTACAGTGATCAACAGCTTCAGAGCTTTTTGATTATTATTATTCTGTATCCTCACTGTTATAATTATAATATGCTTTGCAATTCTCTAGCAGTTTTCATCTGAAATCTTAAATCTTTGCAGGCATTAATTCATTAAACCTTAGAATACCCCTCTGAGGAAGCTGTTTAATTAATATAGCCAAGTTATGGACAGGGAAATTCAGGTACACAGATATTAAGCAATTTGCCCAAATCACAAGGCACATCATTGTCAAAAAGCACTGGAAGAGAATTTAAGGGCCACATGCTGCTGGATCACACAGGTATGAATGTGGAGAAACACCAGTAAGGTTAAGGAAGAGCTTGCAGAGGCTCTCATGAACAGCAACCAGCCCTGGGTGCTCCTCCTCACTGCCTATCAGACCACACACCCCTTTTTCAGAGCTAATTGTTTCAACCAAACTGGGCTCACAGGAGTGCTAGTGTGGCATCATGGAGGTAGTGGCTTAGATCAAAGGAGAATACAGCCTTTGGTTTTGTCTGTGTAGGAGCCTGGCTCATTTCTGCAGTTCACCTGGGTACCTGGGTCAAGCGCTGGGGCGGCAGAGACTGGGTAGGTGCAGCAGCACCAGCCATAGTGAGGGCTCTGACCAGCCCCCGAAATGGGCAGCTAAATCATACCCTAGACTGGAGCGCCCTCATGTCCCCTCAGCGTCCCAGAGGATATTTCCATCTCCTCTTGTGTGAAGCTCTTGCTGTGTAGAGGAGCAAATGCAGCAGGGATGCAAAGCAGTTTGGCAATGACAGAGGATGCTTCTATCCCCCCAGTGAAAACATCACCAGTATAAGATCATCTCATATGGTAGCAGGTTTTTAGGGGTCTTTGGTTTTGCTCAGGACTCTTTTCTTTTAAGGAATTAAAATCCCTAAACCAGGCAGCAATGAAGGGGGGCCAGGCCCCTGCAGCATCACACATGCTGCACATGCAGGGCCACGATGCCCTGCAGGGCATCTTCTGTGCCCGCAGCTCCGGTAGCAATCAGGGGGTCCTAGTGCTGCTGAATATCTCTCTAGACTGGATCAACACTGTCAACTAACTGCTTCAGAAATAATTGCAGACATGTTAACAAGGCACCAAGCACTTTCAGGCCTGCACTCATTCTCTTCTTCTTCTTCTTTTTAATGTTATTCTGAATGGAAATTATCTGTTTCCCCCAGCCCCACCCCCCCTTTTTTTTTGCTCCTTATTTTCCTCTCAGATATTACAGAAATTGCTTTCCTGGGACATGAAAACTAATGTATGCAAATTGTTACACAGCATTACCACTGCCGTGGTGCCACTGTATTGCTGAGACAGTTAATTACCAGGATAACGCAGTTTGTCTGCTCTCTATCCCCTCGTGCTGCTCCTAAAAGGAAACAAAGGAGACGACATCAGCGAGACAAAGAGAGCGAGATTCGGTCCCCTGTCAATAACTGCCATAAGGAAATAAAGGATTAAAGGCCATTCGCTGCACACATGGCACACGGCTTTGTACGGCACAGATGCTGAAGAAGGTCTCGGAGCTGGGTCTGCACCGGGCCGCGTTACTCTTCAAGAGATAAACCTCGAGGCCCTTTCCTAATTTATGCTGAACTACTTTTATGCCAAAAGGAATTTCGCAGAGGTGAGACCTGAGGCCACCAGCAAGAGCACTGAGCTTGGAGCCACATAACGCCTCCAGTCCTGGCTCTGCCGCTCGCATGCGGCTGTCACGACAGCAGGCGACTTATACTGCCATTGCCTTCCTCGTCTGCGGAAGGAGAGAGAACTTCGTCTCCCAAAAAGTATTTTGGCACCTACCGGAGAGCTCAAATTCTATTTCCCTGGTGTCTCCCAACAGGGCAGTACGTTCTCGATAAACGTAAGCAGCCAGTTTCTCACAAGAGTAAGCAATGTTGTCATGACCAGGCTTTGCAGGCTCATTGCAATCAGCGGTGAGTCTTCTGCAAGGCGATGACAGAGAGTGGCTCCTGAATAAAAATGACATGGTTTGATCTTAAGAAGCAAAAAGAGACAAAAAACTAAAAATCAAGAAGTCCTATGGATTCTAAAAGTTACATCCTTTCTACAGCTGTTCTGTGGGATTCAACAGCAATTTTAATAGGATGGTTTAAACTGCCATATTGAATATGCAATCATTTATTGCATTTACAGAGTTATTTGTTTGTTTTTAAAACCATTTCTATTGATCTAATTTAATCTCTTTATAATCGCGTTTGTTCTGTTCCTCCCAAGTGCCAAAAGATGTTTCCATAGAGGAGGGCTGTCCCAGAAGATGACACCCATTTAAAGGGTCAGCTGGTTTGAAAGAAGAAAAGAGAGACAGTGAGAAAATCCAGCGCCCACCAAGCGGGTAGGCAATCGCACCCCCACCTCCGGCTACCTCCAGCCAACAGCACTACAAGGCAATGACATAACGCATGATACGATGCTCCACGGCTGTGCTTCCCGGATTTATTAGCCTCCTTAAGCCTGGCAGAACCGAGAGGCTTCTCTCTTAGCGGTGCGAGTACAAATGAGCATCTGAATTCAGATTTTCACCGCCACGGGGGAAGCGAGTGGGGGGAGAAAGCGTGCCAGCACTCAAGCTTTTCTTCCCTCATTCGTAACACATAAACAAGGTTGAAGGGTTTTACTCACAGCAGTTAAAGGAAACCTGCACAAGTGTTTTGATTCATGCTGAAAAAAAAAATGATGGACTGGTTCTGAAGGCTTCTAACTAAATTTACCTGCCCTTTGGGTATCACTCACATGTCGGCTTACTCTCCTTTTTCCATCTTAACGTACTCAAGAAAAGAAAAAAAAAATGTGTGACTCAGAATTTAAAATATATCAGTGGGGAAAAAGACCATACCAAAGACTGTTTTCCTCAGCCAGGGTATTCTGCCTGCATTTCAATCATGCCTGTGTACCTTCCTGGACAGGAAAAACAGCTTCTCCTGTAGAGGCCAGCACTGCTAGGGTGGGCAGCCAGCGTATGGGGCCAGCTCCCCTGACAGCGGAGCACCCTCAAGTAAGACTTGAAAGCAGATTTGTGTTATGGGCAATGCTTTGGGAGGGAGAAAATGATTCCAATCTTAACTCCCAGGCCTTAGGCTTCCTTTGCAAATTTTTAACCTTTTTACTAACTGAATACATTTGGCGAGAAGTGACTGTAAGGAAAAGGAGTGGTTGCACACAACAAGTCTGGCCCCAGTGTCCTGACTATACCCAGAGTAAGAGCCAGCCTCGTAGCAGTTTTTCAGTCTCTCTTCTGATTGCAAGAGCAATTTAAAATGGATTAACTGCCCTCTCTGCTTGTGCGTCACCAGGCGGATAATTGTCCTCGGCTGGCCGAACATTTTTAAGTGCTTATTTTTCTGCTAGAAAAAGTATTTCTCCCTTCAATCAAGCACGATTACCTCAACTATCTTTTTTAATTGTTGTCTTTCTAGAAGACATATTCCTTAGGGGTTTTTTGCCGATATCAGTGGATACTTTATTAAGGGATTGTATTGAGCTGCTGGAGCTGGTGGCCATCTTTCATCTCCGGCAAGCCAGTGTTAAAACCTTATGGACATGGATATCTGTATTGCTCGTGGGCACGGGGAGCAGAAATGGAAACCTAGAAACACATATGCGAATAGCAATTGTCCCTCTTGAATTAGAGCCAAAACTCCACAGATGCCCAGCTGGGAGAGTCCATATGGAGCCTCTGGGGCTGGGAGCCATGGAGATGCTACTTGTTTTTGAGATGTCCTCCAGTTTTAATTGCTGAAGTAGTCCCTTTTCTTTATCTCAACAGGAGTTACAGTGGGAGACCAGAGATACACAGCTTGGCTGTTATTCTGGTATAAATCCACTCTGACAAGGGCAGTGGGAAATCAAAATCCACTGCCACCGTACACAGCTCTCAGCTCCAGTCCAATCGGGAAGAAACAAAAGGAGAAATAGGAGCATGTTCCGTATTCGCAGCGCATCTGCTTCAGTGCACCCAGATACACAGACAAAAGTTCAGTGAGAAGAATGAATTGAACAGGAACGTAAAGAAATCCCACTCCAAGGGAACAGTCCAGTGACCCTTGTGCTTAAAGGGAGATGTGCTGGCTTTGTATAGTGTGTTATAGAAGAGGGAGAAGACTTAAATGCAAGAGACAAAAAGCTTTTATATAGCAAAATAGAAAAAATGCTTTTTGCTCAATTAAACTCAAAAAATGACTTAGAGTCTGTCTTCACATGTGTACTTTAAATAAATTTTACATTATACTAGGTATTATAATTTCTGTCTTCTCTCTCTTTGGTAGCTGACTTGGTTATGTCTTTGTTCATAGACAGGGATTTCTTTTGCCCCTTCCTTTTTTGCCCTCTCAGAAAAAAAGGTATTTTGGACAGATTTCTGCACTTACCTTCACTGCAGCAGTCCTGCAACATAAATGTAGCATTTTTCTTGGCAGAGGGCAACACTTTCCCCAGTTCCTCTTAACTAGGCAATGCAGCATGGATGTGCAGAGCTGTGGTGGGGATGCTCTTCAAGTGTTTGTCTGGTGTCTAAATAGCACCACTACACATTGGTGAAACTATTTATTGATTTGCTCCATGTTGTCTTGCTATATAAAAGGTCTCTGCCTTTGCACAGATGCTGCCTCTGCGGGGTACAGAGACTGTCATTTGCTACCTCAGGGCTGCTCTAGCCTGAGTTGCAGTCGGCCAAAAGAAGCCTCCTGTTAGATAACAACAACTGGAGAATACGAACAGCCACATCTCTCTTCCCTCTTGTTACGTTCCCAACTTACCGGATCCATATTCCTAAACCAAGAGGCAGGATTAGTTTCTCCATGCTGCAGGAACAGTGGAACAGAATGAGCATGCAGTGCAAAGCTGGATCACCTGAAATTTTCTTTGCTTCTAGCTGCCTTGGAAAGAATGGGCCTAGACTCCAGAATTCAGAACAGGATCTTGATTTTGATGTAGTTGTTAATGGTTTTGAATCCAAGGATCTGGTTCAGCTCACGATGGGGTCAGAACTAGGCACAATAATCTGATCAGCTCAGAACTTGACCACCATACAACCTGCAGCGATTTCAGCTGCCACACTTGATTTGGGCCCATGTTCAGGTTAAACTGTGTATGTTTAAGAGTGCTTCCTCCTCAGAGGAATATTGTGAATAAGAGCAGAGGAATACAGAGCCTGATCCCTGGAACATTTACCGGTATTCAAAATTTTCACCTTGAAGAAATTGTAAAAGCTGTTCCTATTGTGGAAGGAGGAGAGGAAACAAGACAGAGTCACTTTTTACAAAAAACAGAGTCACTAGACAGTTAGCCATGACCAAGGAAGGAACATCTAGAGGAGAAACAGCCATATTGTTTGGCAAAACAATGAGACAAAAAGGACTATGTTAATGAGGTAGAGTGAGTCAAAAGGTATGCAAGCTATCACGAGGAAATAAGGCTCAGGGGAAGAAAGATGATATACAGACATCTAGCTGGTACGACCAAGAAAAAGTAAATAGAGAGAGAAAAGGAATCTGCAAAAAAGAGTGGGAGATAAATGTACAGTGATGGGAAGCAGTAAAGTCAATTTTCTTAGCCAAGGGCAAAGCACGTGCCTGGCAATTTGGAGCACTTCGTTTTATGGATGACTCACTTGACACCTCTCAGTGACACCTGCTTTCCAGAAACCCGTATGAGTTCTCAACCTCTCAAGGTCAGGGACCCATAAAGAAGGCAAGTGATAGCACTAGCAATTTTGGCCTTCCCATGTAAAAGGAGCTAAATTGCCTCACTACTGCTTGGACTGCCTTGTCCAGAAGAGTTGCCTACAGCTGCTCCAATGTAGAGGGAAAGCAGGAAATTTTGATGTAGAGGAGAACATCATCATGCCTGAAGGAACACAGAAGTTAGGGCAGCAGAGCAGACATGTACATGCTCCTAGAAATGAGACTCTTCGCTGGGTTAAAGAGCTGAGTGCAGCCTGGAGATGGCATGGGAAGGAAGCAGATAGGAACCACAGACATTTATAAATAGGAGAATGGCATGAGGCTGTTGGCAGGGAGGGTAAGGATATTGCAGTAAGAAGGTGGAACAAAAAAAAAATCCTCCTTGATGTCTACATCAAGTCCTTGGTGCATGAGTGTAAGGAGGCTGCTGTGCCTCCCTCCCTCCATCATCCTGTGACAAACATCACCCCACAGGGCACAGCCCCATGTGTCTATCATGTGATGGGGGAACAGCCATACCTTGTCTCAGCTTCCCATAACAACTACATTCAACACTAGATCTCCTAATAGTCTTCTAGTGTTTCATAAGCTGTAAGTAAGCTACAGGAAAATCAAAGCATCTTAGCTCTGTTTACAGTGCAGTTTCCTCCTGTCCTTATCTTATATCTTTTTTAGCCATTGATGAGAATATTTTACCTTTCTCTCTCCCTACCACCTTCAGCTTCCAAGTGCAACTCTTCAGAGTCTGTCCGTTAAATGCTAAACTGTGTGCGTGCATTTTCTTTGGCAAAACAATCTATCTGCTGAGATCCTTTGCTCTGCAGAGGTGACTCTTGCATATTCGAAAGACAGAGCAATGAAGCTAAAAGAAAAGCTAACAGGCAACAAGAGGAGACTCAGTGACCACAGAAACTAGACATCTGCGACAAATACAAATTCAAAATGGGAGACATCACCGACATTCTGTTCTTCCACACACAGAGATGATGATACTCACCTTGTCTAATGCGCAGTGTGCCGCAGAACTGGCAGAGTGGGATTCAGCATCACTGAATAATCTTCTAGTGGAAGCTGAACGAACAGGTGAGCTTCATCCGGTGATGCGTGAACATGCTCAGGAAGCACAGCAGAAAGATCCTCATGTTATATGAGGGGAAAAACAAACAGAATTGCCTTTATTGAAAGGGACACAGACAAGGGGTCCTTCTAAATTCTTAGATTTATCACCTCTGCTCACTATTTTTATGAGTCAGCTGGTGGAAGATGACTGAAAACTGAAACCTGCATAATAATAATAATTTCTCCCCTCCCCATGCCACAACCCTCCCTGATTTTGTCTGTTGGGCTGTGCCAGCACTGGTCATTTTGGGATTAGAGAAACTCATTTGTGCTTTGTGCTTTTTCATAGGCTATATTTCAGTGGTGCAATTTACAGCCACAGAAATGTCATAGACACAAAAGGATCAGTCACTTACACAAAGAACATAGAGTAAAGGAAGTGATAATTCTCAAAAGCAATGTGAGAATTTTGGAAGATGCGCACCTCTGCAAGCTTCAGTGTGCTGATCAGCTATAAAAACTGGTGGGAAAGAAGAAGTCATCACTAGCAGCAATTCTGCCATAACTACCTTACTGGGAGTGGGATTTCTTTTGCTGCTTTCTCTGACATGATTGGCTCTGGTCACTCTTGGATAAACTTTACAGGCCAATAGAAGCCATGGTGCTGGCTAAATACAACAACTATGTTTATCTTCCTATTTCTATAGTACTGAGCTAGGCATCTACAGCATCTTTCCTACCAAGTCTTTGAAATGTTTTACAAACTTTGAGGACAAGAACCTCAAAAGGTACCACGCGCCTCACTCCAGTGCAATTCAGAGGGAGTTAGGTGCATACTTTTGGCCTGTTCTGGAGATGCTTTGTGTCGCTTGATCCTGCTACAGTCGACAGGAGTTTAAGAAGTGCAGTAGCCTACACAAATAAGACTGAAGTCCCCTTAACGTCAATGGAAAATGCTTCAGTAGTATGGACAGGGTCGTAGCTGCTTAAGCCTTGCTAGGCGCTATGAGACAGGTAACGACTTGAAGCACTGCAAGACAAGGCACACTGCTAAAGAAGTGAAGGGGAACAAGTGCATCAGATTGAAGCCACGGGGAGAGGCAACAAACAAAACACAGCACTCAAACCACAGATTGGCCACAAAGGTAGTAACAACTTTCCTGTAGGGGAAAAAATGCTCTGCTCAGATTCAGATTACATACAACTAAAAGGTATGTGTAATTTAGTCTTATTTATCACAACTGTTTCATTCATCCCTGTTCCACAGGAAGGAAGCAATAATAATAACAGCAAATGATAATGTTTTGCATTTTTGTGGCACTACTCATTTCAAATTGCAAAATGGTAATTTAAGCTTTTCAGTACAAAGGCTAGTTTATATGCGGGTCACTGAACCACTGAAATGCAGCCTCTGAAAAAAATAACATAGCTTGCAGTAACAGTGGAAAAGGTGATTTGGGTGAAAAATACTGAAAGAAATAGCTATTTCAGCAAACAATGTCAGGAAAAGCTCATTGTTTGCACAGAGCTGGGAGAGTCTTGGTGCCTAAGCCGGAGCCCAGAAGGCACCTGTGTTTTACACCACCTGGCACACTTGCTTCCTTACGAAGAAGAGAGGTTGAGTCACAAAAAATGAAGTATATTTTGTTTTGAAAAATAGTTCCCTGCCTGTTGGTATAGCCCTTGAGCACTAGAAGGAAATGAAGAGCAGACAGAGTAGCCCTGCATTAGCCCCTCAGAGACCCTGCTGTGTAGCCAAGCCCTGCTGTGCTGCTCATATACACAATAAAGAAAAGTGATTATCTCCTTCTTAACAATTCCTGTGTTACACTTGAGAGAAATGAGTTTCACTTTCAGAAAAAAAGAAAAAAAAAAAGCCATAATCTCCGCACTCTTCAGCATTAGTGTTGCCTGCAAAAGACTTAGTTCCAGAAGTGAAATTATTGAGCCACTCCCCAACACCTCTGGGTCACTATTTCCACACAGAGCAAAGGATGTGTGGATGAGGAGAGTGCCTATTTGCTGGCTTGTCTCAGAGCCAGGTTTCTACAGCCTCTCTGGTATACTTTAGAAAAGAAGAGGAAAGGACCTTTGGAAAAGGACTATATGGAGATTGTGAGAGGTGGGTAAAGAGATTTGACTTCTCCAGGATGTCTTTGAAGCACAAAGCAGGGAACAGGAATAATGGCTTCAAAGTAGAGAACAAATTCCTAACATCATTTAAATGAAACAGATTTCTTCTCATTTATGCTGTCAGAATACTGATGGCTTTTAAAACAGGTTAATGCAAAAAGTAACCAAGTGAAAAGAGACAACTATCATTGCTGATACTCCTTTTATCTTCTGATTTCTGCATCTCTGACTACAAGTCATTTCCTCCCAGCTAGGACAGAAACACTAGCTAGTGCTCACCCATGATCCACAAGGACTCTGCCCACAATGTGCTGAGCAGGACAGGACCTTGGTGGCCTCAGAAGCCAAGTTAAAAATTTCCATCATAGAAGAGGAAAAGAGCTGGAAGATACCTCTGACTAAGGAACCACTCCACCCTTCCCCTGCCTGAAATACCCCAGGAGTCAAATGCTGGGGAAATAGAAACCCTGAGAATGCCATGGCAGAAGACTCTCCTTGGGATTGCCCATCACAGGGGACAGGGCTTGCCTGAACACACCATCGATAGCAGGTGCTGGAAAAGGGACCAAGCAGAGGGGGTGTGCAAGGCCCACACAGCTCCTTCCTACTCTCTGAGGGGTTCTTCCAAGGCTCCACCTTCTTGCAGTGCCAGCAAGCCCCACAGAAACATCTGGCTGTGAGGAGCACCAGGCAGACCTGGAGGCAGTCATCACAGGCAAGCAAGTGCCAGGTGTGTGCCATAAACAATGTTGATCATATGTTGATCATAGAAGTCATAAAGTGTCCTACTCTTGGAGGCAGAACTAGGAGGTCTTTTGAAAAAGTCTCTCAGCTTTAAGAGCTTGGAAATAAGAAAACCTACAACTTTTAGCTCAAAATCTTAATCAGGCTGGGTTAATCCCTTAGGGTGGTGAGGTATGAAGATATTTTGTGTATGTACCACACAAATATTTTATATATGCCTCATGAGGGTGACTGGGCAGTCACCTGACTTGTGATGTTGCCCAGTTAGAAAACCACTTGTTCTACAGTACAGCAGGACCATTCCCAGTGGGGATGTCCAAACCCTTTTTATCCTGCCAGAATCCCTCATCTTCAGATGATACTAAAATAGAGGTGTGTAAAAAGCCAGTGCACTACTAAAGCAGAATTTAAACACATGTAAGTGTGCCAGCTATCTATTCTTCATTTTCTCCCACTTTCTTTCAGAAATGAAACCTCTGGAAAAGCTGGCAACATTTACAAGAAATTTGAGTTAAAAAAAGAGAAAAAATGCAACACACCCAACTGTGATTTTGATACTAGAATGATTACTGTGTGACTCACCCATATAAGTTCAACAACTAAGAGTTCATCAAGTATGCACTTGGGCTCTAGGCTGCCCACCTACACACAGTTTCCTCCGACTGTGGAATGTCCTTTGGCAGCTTTGCAGCTCATGAATACCCAGGAGTCCTAGGAAAACACTACAACTTGTACAGTATTATTGGTCTGAATGCCGTGGCTCATATTTCAGCCAGCCAGCACAAGGTTAGTTACAAAACACAACCACACCTTGTGAGAGACAAGAATTCATGGGGTCCTGGCTGGGAATCCTGTGCTCAGATTTCTAACACTGAGATGTATGTGTTATTAAAACTGCTATATTGATGCTACACTGAAAGGCATCTACAAATTTTTCCTTTCCATCACGACCTCTTGGCTCACAAGCCAAGCAGCGTGCTAGTTAAAGAGGAGCCTAAATGGCTACATGCTCATACATAATGACGTATGGGTGCTGATGGAAACACTGCCCCTTAATTCAGGTACCCATCTGCACTGCTCGAGTGCCCAGCATGCATTCAGCACTCCACGCTCCCCAGTGGAGCTGTGACTACCCCTGCAGAAATCCCTTGCTTGGCATTCGACATGCTTCTGCTGCACATTGAGCTTCCTGTAAGAGTGATGTGAGGCTGTTGTAACAGTTTTTTTCCTTCACTTCCAGCATCCTTCTCTAGCCAATGGTGTCTATACTATCCTGGGGAAGGGACCTTCTATTCAGCTTGATTTAGGCCCCTCAGAGATCAGAAGTGACCCCTACAGTTACTCAAAATATACCTGTATACATTCCTCCATACTTTTTTGTATTCATTAAGCTTAGCTCATAACCCTTTAAGCAATTCAGTCCCCCTTCTACATGTGCCTTTTCTTCAGAACTGGACCTTCTTGAAGCAAACTGAGCCTCTCCTCTCTGTAGGCAAAGGCATCTGTTCCTCCCAGTCCTCCCGGTCTGGTGCTCTCCTCATCCATTTCAGTCAGAGCACAGATATTATTCCTAAGATCTTCTGTTTGCTTTTCACTTCTTCCCAAAGAGGGAGGGGAGGATATTCTGTTTGTCTCACTGCACAGTGAAGCATTTCAAACTGTTCCACATTGCTTACGCAGAAGACTCAAGAAATCACAGCAGTTCCCCAAACTGTGACACTGGCCCCTTGAGTTTGGCAGCACTGTGGACCCATCAAATGAGAAACAGTCTTTTTACTTCAGTGGCTGCTGGACAGGCCTGAACTCAGCAGAATCTAGTAAAATCCTGAGCAGTATCGTCTCAGAAAAGACACATAAAAATATCAGGATAAAAAAAACCCGAACTACAGAAATCCCAAACCCAGAACAGTGGACTTGTAGAAAGCTGCTGCAGCAGAGTACTCGAGCGCAGAGGAGTTTGGGGTAGCAGTTCAGTGAAACCCATCCAGCATACCAGCTTGCTTATTTGACTTTAAGGAAAAAAAAAGGTTGTGGGTGCATTAAAGCACCAACTGGTTCCACATTTAATCAGATATTGGGCCTTTCACTTGTTTCTTAGCCATTAAAAATAAAACCCCACAACCTGTACAATAAGCGAGTAGGCTGAGGCTTGCCTCCGTTCCCCAAGTGGCAGCAGACTGTGAAGCAGCCTTCGTTCAGCATGGCAGATCGCTCCCTCCCGGGCTCTAGTTTACAGAGGACCGTGCAACAACCACTTCCTTGGCACAAATTCCTTTACTGAACCAAACTCAAAGCTAGTATGTGTAAATAAACACTGGACTGCTGGCTCCACCCATTCACTTCACTGTGTGTTACTCTTTGCACCACAGTTGCAGCTACAACATACTAGGTGCTTTCTGAACCCAAAAGGGAAACTGATGCTTTTCCTGAACCATCAGAGTCTTAAGCCACAGCATTCACTAAATCCATTAAAAGTAACAGGTTAGGGCCAGATATCTAAGTCAGCAACACAAATAATCAGATCACCCCGATCCAAAATCCCCTGAAATTATTGGAAAGACTCCACTGACTTAACAGGTCCTGCCTGAATAAAAGAGAAGCAAAGTGAAACCTTACGGGGCATTTTATCCATCTTAGTTTATTTCCTTTACAGAGCTGACTTGTACCTTCTTCAGCACAAGCCATCAAACCTTCCCACAGCCCTACTTCCCTGCTCCCCTTATCTCTTCCCTCTCAGCTTTGAAAAAAGGCTGATATCACCAGATTATTTTTCAGCACTGTCGCCAACTTGGTCATGACTGCCACTTGCTCTAGCAAAGCAAACCAGAACCCTCCCCTCTCCTGGGGTCCTCTCTGACAGTCACGCAAGGGAAAGGAACAGGCTACCGAACTGTAGAGCGAGGGAGGTGCAATCCTGGTGCTCACACTTACTGCTCCACCTGCTCTGTCAGCTTGGAAATGGAAGGTCTCCTAGGAGGCAGGAGGGCAGCCCTGCTGCTGGGGAGATGGCTTTCCAACCCCTCAGCACCTGCACATATCTTGTCTTACTTTTTTTTCACATATTGGCATGAAAATCAGACTTTCTGCTTGATTTGTATTTTAGGACTACAAAACCACATATCAGGACACTACATGCAATTTTACTTTTTTTATAAAGTGAACATTTTCAGAGCTTTCACTTTTCAGCTTAATTTCTCAGCTCCCTGGATAGCTTGTCATTTCTCTTCTTCAGAACCCAAATCACTTAGGATGCCTTGACCCACTGCAGGGATGGCTTTGACCTCTGTCTCATAGACATAGGGATGCAGCTATAGTGCTCAGCAGCAAAGACTACTGAACAGTTATGCTAGGAGCTGAACAGATTGCCTTCTTCTATCCCAAACTCCATCTGAGCAATGAGCACAGAGACAGTCAACAAACTATTGATTATCTCCTGTGTATCAGTCAATATTAAGCACAGTGTTAGTGCTTTAAAATACAGTTATATATGTATATATAAGTAGCAAGACTAGACTATCATAACAGTGCCCTGCTTCAGTGGAGCAAAGGAGACTTGTACCAGAACAAGCAACATCATTTTTCAGGGGGATTATTGTACATGAAGACATTAGATGCTGGAGAGAGAAAATCACAAACCCTGAACCATCCACATCTTCTGCTGAAAAAACAGAATGGCCTCTTGAGGTTTGGACTAATTCACAGATGGATCTGTTTGGCTTTGGATTTGGTAACACCTCCCAGCCCAGTGCAACGAGCCAGACCTCAGTGAAGTCAATTGCTAGGGTACGTGATGCTTCTAATGACTTCCTTAGCTCTCAGACACCTTTAGCAAACACTCCTTCTGCCTCAAATCATACTTACTTGCCAAGCTCAACAAATGAGTTAACTCAGGATAGATGAAACATCTTATTTTCCTCCCTGCAGCAGGTTAAAATAGTCACATCCTAAGAAAAAGTAGTCACTAGAAAGTGTCATCACTATCTTTCCACCCAACCTGAACTACTTAGCATAAACCAGATAAGCTGAGAAAGGAGTTTGTTTCAATAAGCAGTAAAATACCTATTTCTTTAACATTTTTAGAAGCTTTGTTCAAGCTCTGTGGGACAGAATTTAAATACAGGTCAGTCCAACCATAACCAATAAAACATTGTATACTTTACACCAGGAGGAATTTGCCTCTTTTTGTATTCTTTGGATGGCAGGATACTAACGTAGTAACCTTGGGACTGGTGGTACCAAGGGATCTGATCTGTTTCTGGAAAGAAAGGGCTAAAATACCCTTCCCAGTCTAACCTTTGCTTATCAGATCAGGCACTGTATAAAAAAATAGTTTGGCTCAAGAGGAACTATCATACTTGGCCTAAAGATTGCGGTGATGTGATAAACAGAAAATGTAATTAATCAGGAGTGTTATAAGTCTAATTTGTGCAATCTTGTAGCTGAGCAGCTATAAATTATATAACCGTATTCAATTACTGGAAACAACATTTCCCGTGTCAAACAACCTCTACAGCCTGTAGGGAGATCTCCCAATCTCAGATGTATGTTTGCTAATCACTGTTTTAATTTTTCACTGGAAAAGAAAGAATAGAATCTGCACTGAGCAGGAAGTTCAAAAAGTCTTTCAATCTGGAGTACTAAACCATTTGAGCATCTTTGTGAGCTTTGTGCTCATAACAAGTATCCAGTGTAAAGAGGCATCTTAAAGATACAGCTACCTTGCACATACTGACATTTTCAGTTAAAAGGCATTCCATCAAAAATGCCGATTAAATCAAAGCCAAACTGTTTCTCCAAGATGTACTTATTTTGATGAAATTTTTGACAAGAAGTCTCAAAGGTCTGAAGTGGACTCCGACAATTTCTTGAGCGATAACCTGAACTGAAAGCCCAATCTTTTCCAATTCAGTAACCTGTTTGAAAAGCTTTGAATTTATTCTGAAGCAGAATGCAAAAAAACTGACACTTAAAAAGTTGTTGCATAAACTATGCGTTATGGCACTTTCTACAAGGCAAGAGGGGCACAGAGAGTAGGAATGAAACACGAGGTGCAAAGAAGCCTACTTTGATCTTGACATCCTCAATACCTGAGGGTGAAACCTGTTAAGTGTCTCTCCAGCTGCATCTGGATGCATAGCACACATCCATACTGACATGAGCACCTCTGCCTTGAATCTTGCTGTACTGTATGGTGTGAACCTTTGCTCAGACTCCACTTCTTTCATTTCAGACTAATGGAGTCCTCTCTTTCATGGTATTGGTACTGATAACCAGCATTTCATTGGTATTCACAGCACTAAGGCAAGTGAAACAGAAAGGCTATGGACAAGTGGATACAGCAAACAGTTTGTGAGCTGCAGAGTCCTACCTCTTTCTCATAATGTTTGCACCATCTGTAATCCCAGTTACTCTGGTATGACAACAATAATTGGGAGTAGCAGGTCCTCTTGGTTTAACTCTCAGGAAAAAAAAAAAACAAAAAGCAAAACATGGATTGATTGCCTTTTCCAACCTTGGATTTATCTTTAAATTTCCCATCATTATATCTCCACCATTGGCAAGAACTAAAAGTAGCGCAGATAATACACTGGCTGCTGCTCTATTATCAAAAACCACTTTGAACAACAGTATGGGCAGAGGTGGTTAAAAGGCTGGTAGCTGGTATTCACTTGTGCTGTCACTATTGCTGGCTAAAAAGAAAAAACAACCCTGCTACTGCACACTTATGGCCCTGGAGAAAGGAAGGGGCAGAAGCATGCAGTGCATTAGTAAGGGCAGTGAGCTGCAGGGTTAAACTCCTCATGCTTTCATCTGAGGAAAAGTTGTCATAATACAGAGCCTGGACTGAGAGCTAGACATAGCTAATCCATGCTCAGCAAAGCACATACATGTCTGGTTGTTTGAAGTCTGAGAGCAGTAACAGTCGATTTTCTAGGCTAGTATCACAGTCACTGCTGTTCTGCTAATACAAAGATTTTCTGCAAAACTGAGTAGGAAGGAGCAAGCTATTGGGAAGTAAAGCTAACGAATGATAAGCTCAGCAGAAGATGGGGTCCCTTTGGTCCTCAGTAAACCCTGAACTTGAGCACTCCTCTAAATGACACCAACTACCCATGGCCCAGAGAGGCTCACCCAGTAGTGGGGACTCGCTGTGCCAGATGATCCTTTTCTAATGTTTTGGGCAAGCTTTTGAACCATCAGGAAGGGCATATCCTGCTGGGACTCTACCTCTTCAGTTTCTAGGGCTGTCAGTTCCATATCTTTCATTAGCCCAGCTATGGTTGACATACTCACCCACACTAAAGTAAAATAGTAACAGCAAACTGCAGAGCTATGTAAATAAAGGCCCCTTTCACAAACAAAGCTACATTTCTAATACTGTCAGGGAAGGATTACAACAGAAATGAAGCTCTCATTAAGCATTTATTAATATAAACAATCCACCAGGCATTACCAATAGCAGCTAGGGCTAGGTTGAAAGCACCAATGCTTTTTTGTTTTCTCTGGTTGAGTAACTAATGACACTGCATCAAATGTCCACCCAAAATATCCGGGATCAGGCAACCTTCATAGACAATGCTCCTCCTGGTACAAGCTCTGAGTCTGTATATGACACAAGGATAAAATTATTGGGAGATAGAAAGAGATCAGCAGCATCTTAAGAAAATCAACAACAATTTATCTACAGGAGCAACAGGTACAGCCCTGTCTGCTGATTCCACTCCTCTCTGGCTTTCATCTGTTCAATTATTTCCCTGCACATCAATACAAACAATATGCAGGTACGTGCCTACCAAATATTCCTCTCTTTTAAGTCCTCTAAATGTTTGGAATCCACAGGCAGGACAGCCCCCAAATGCCTGGGCTCCCTTGGGCAAGCCTGCCTTCAACCCTTAGCGAAGAGCTGTTTGGTTCCCTGCAACTAACTTTTTGATGGAGAGCTCTAGGTAGGAAAGATATTGCTCACAGTTTCAGCAAAAAGCTGAATCTCCTATTGAGAATAGTCCTCCCAGGAGGTCCCAATTCTCAAGTCTCTTGCTTCTTAGCAAGTTTGACTTCTTCCCTTCCTTTCTTTCTGAGATTCTCACTCCTATCCACCCATAAAATGCCACAGACTTAGATGCCAGTTTGTTCTTCATTGATTATTCTTTGATCGCTTCTTTTTCCTCTTTGAAGTCTGCAGTTATCTGCTATGGAAAAATCCCACTTACTCAAAGTATGGTGCATATACTAGAATCCTTTTCTTCCTGAATTAACAAAACAAAACTTTCGAGCTGACTCATGATGAACTAGTAACAAAAACATTTCTTTGCTGTTACTTATGCAAGACATAAAGCACTTAGATCACAGAATCATAGAATCATAGAATCAGTAAGGTTGAAAGGAATCTCTGGAGATCATCTAGTGCAACCTCCCTGCTCAGCAGGGTCACCTAGAGCATGTTAGACAGGGTTGCATCCAAGCAGGCCTTGAATTTCTCCAGAGAAGGAAACTCCACAACCTCTCTGGGCAACCTGGTCCAGTGCTCTGTCACTCTCACAGGGAAGAAATTCCCCCTCACGGTCAGGTGGAACTTCCTGTGCTTCAGTTTCTGCCCATTGCCTCTTGTCCTGTCACATGGGACAACTGAAAAGAGTCTGGCCCCATCCCCTTGATACCCTCCCTTCAGGTACTTGTACACATTGATAAGATCCCCCCTCAGGCTTCTCTTCCCCAGGCTGACGAGGCCCAGCTCTCGCAGCCGTTCCTCATAGGGCAGATGCTCCAGCCCTCTGATCATCTTCGTAGCCCTACGCTGGACTCTCTCTAGTAGCTCCATGTCTCTCTTGTCCTGGGGAGCCCAGAGCTGGACACAGGACTCGAGATGAGGCCTCCCCAGGGCTGAGGAGAGGGGCAGGATCACCTCCCTCGACCTGCTGCAACACTCTTCCTAATGCACCCCAGCAGACCATTGGCTTTCTTGGCCACAAGGGTACATTGCTGGCTCATGGTCAATTTGTCATCCACCAGCACTCCCAGGTCCTTCTCTGCAGAGCTGCCCTCCAGCAGGTCAGCCCACAGCTTGTACTGGTGCCTAGGGTTATTTCTCCCTAGCTGCAGGACTCTGCACTTGCCCTCGTTGAACCTCAGGAGGTTCCTCTCTGCCCAGCTCTCCAGCCTGGCCAGGTCTCTCTGAATGGCAGCACAACCCTCAGGTGTGTCGGCCACTCCTCTCAGCTCCCTATCATCAGCACACTTTCTGAGGAGGCACTCTGTCCCCTCATCCAGGTCACTGAAGAAGTTGCACAGGATAGGACCCAGTCCTGAGCCCTGGGGGACGCCACTACCCACAGGCCTCCAACTAGACTCCGTGCCACCGATGATGTTTGTCACTTACCTATTGTTAGATATGCAAATTGTATAACTATTAGCAGAACAAGTTCAACCTAATCAAAAACAGCATCTCAGAAAAATTCTAAAAAAGAAGAATTGGAAAACAAGAATGCATGGAGGCCATCACATTACAAATTCCATCATATGAATAACAACAGCTAGGATCAGCAGGAGTGGGGCTGCTCCATGAAGGAGGACAAAGCAGGAGCCAGCAGTGACTCCAGGACAGGCTATGCCCTCACCAGGGAGGGGGGCACCATCTCACAGAAGCTGAACACGGCAGGTAGAGCTGTGGGCTGGACTTTGTTACCAGCCCTAGACATGCCAAGCAGTGAACCAGGTTGAGAGTCCATCCAGCAGAGAGGGACAGAACTGGAGGCGAGCCACCTACAACATAGGTCCAAGATCCATCCAGGAGTCAGGCCTGAAGATATGTACCTCTACAGCAAACCTCAGGCCGGGACTGACAGTCTAGGGTTGAGCTGAAATGAGGCTCCTAGGTCATGGGCAGAGGGGGTGGATGGAGGTTACAGGTGGGGCTGGTCAGAGCCATTATGGCCTACCGTTGTCCTCAGGACCCTGACAACCACCTCTCCAGTGAAGTGAGGACTGATCACCTGCAGTTTGGCCCTTTCTTACATTTCAGCACAATATTAGTATATTACATAAGTGTAATGAGAACACTGTTAGTAAAAGAAAAATATTAGCAGAAAAAGCCTACTGGTTGTTCACTTTGCAATAAGTTAGACTTGCAAGAGATAACAATGGATTTAATTGCAACATATTTCCATCTTTCTACTCCAGCCTTCTTTTTTTATCTTGTGAGGCTCAGTGTAATTTCAACCCACTCTCCAAATTAACAAATTTGTCCATTAATCTAATTTTTTTTATTTTACCCAAAGCTTTTCTCATAATCTGTTTTGTCTTTCATTCTGCTCTGTACGCACTTCTTGAGCTACACTTTCTTTGAAACTTAGTTTTGGTAAATATCAATAGAACACAAGCTAATGAGAAATGACATGAGAACATGAGGAGCTTCCCTATGACCCTTTTTTTCCCATTAGATTCTATGTTGTTGGAAGCAGAGGCTTCACTGCTGTCCACCTTTAGAGCTCTAAATATATTGCAGAGACTTCCATAACATCATCAGTAACAACAGGCATTAGCTAACTAGACTGAAATCTTGCAACAGAAGTGTGGAATATCATTGTTATGTTTATTTTTCAATAGATGTATGTACAGAACAGATGAACTTCGAAATCCTGACCTCCCCCCCCAAAAAAAACAAAAAAAGCACATGTGCCTGAAGTCAAGTCTATGTATTCTTTTTTATGTGCATGTGGTAAAAACCTTCTGATTTTTGATGGGTTTTGTGGCTGCTTAGCTTTGTCAACAAACCAGCTCATTTTTGTCTCTGTTCTCATGTCCCTGATTCCTGACTGGCAGGGGAGAGACAGGAACATAAAGGTGGTGTATTGGCAGAGAATTCTGCACTGTCCCAGCTGGAAAGTTTCCCCATCACAGAGTTAAGCAGTTGAGAATTTCCTCCTACCATGCAACTGTTTTAAAATATTTTCACCTACACTCAGTACACTGGCACTATCATTTCCAGTCCATCTGGAAACAGTGGAACATGAATGTAAGATTTCCGTATCTTCCATGACTGGGGCTCCCTATGAAGTTCAAGAGCCATTTGAAACTAAAACATCCCCCTAAAATAAAAAACACATTACTTCCAGGTAAAACAAAGCAAAAAGATGTATTGGACTCTAGGTTAGTCTCATGGATTTTTTGTCTTACAGTGATAGCAATGAGGAGATAGATTTCTCACAGACTGTGTCTCTCAGCAATATAGTGTGGCAGAGAGCTGTGATAAGTCAACTTTATCTGTTGGTAGCTCATAGAGGTCCTCAGAAAGGCTCTTAAGGCCATGCTGAAAACTTAGAAACGCTCGGGGGGTGGGGGGAGGGAGAATATAAAGAATCAGGAGCTAACAGGAGAGGCTGCCTCTTCCTTTGACAGACCCTTTGAAGCCCAATGCCAGCTAGAGCTCTAGGTTCTTTTTCTCTCTCCTGATCTTAACTATAACCAGAGAAGTGGGTTAATCTCCAAACTAACACTCCCACTAGTGGCACAAATAATGACAACCTGAAAAGAGAATTATTTTGCAACTAAATCATACTTTGGCAGCCCCTTTGCAGACTTATGCCAGCTGCAGCTCTAGGCTTTGTCTCTTACCCAGCCCTAACTCTAATCCAGTCTTAGCCATAGGTGTGGCTGAACACAAGCTCAAGACCCCTATCCAGGGCCTGCATAAAAAAGTTCTCAGGTTAGTTTTCTTTGCAGCCCACATCATCCTTAGGCAGCCCCTTAACAGACCCTCACCTCTGCAGGTCTAGGCTCTGGTTCTCACCCAGCCCTAGCCCCAAGATTTTGCCCAGCCACAGAAGACTTGCACCATCATCAGGCAGCCCCTCCAGGCCCACGTTTGCTGCTACAGGCTTTGTTCTTCATCTAATTCTAATGCTAGGCTTTGGCCTTAGCCTCAGCTGATACTTACATTACAATATCCATCCATGGCTAGCACGAACAAAGTCTCAGGAGAAGAAATCTTTTCATAACCAACATCATCCTTTGTTGCAATTCCACACCTGCTGGAGTATAAGGTTTTGCCTTTCTCATATCCTAACCCCTACCCTAGGCCTTGGCCCTGACTCAGCCAAAGCCCTAGTCCCCCAGCCATAGCCCTAGTACCCCAGCCATTGCCCTCCAAAAAGGATCTCCATGGAGAATTTCTCCTGCAGCATACACCATTTTTTGGCAGCCCCTTTGCAGCTTCATGCCAGCTGGTGCTCTAGGCTTCATCTCTCTCCCAATCCTAACCCTAACCCTAAACCTCACACTAACCCTCAACTTGTGTTAATCCCCTCTCCAAGACCCCCAGGTGTGTCCCAGATGAACAAGCTTTCAAGGCAGAAATCTTTTTGCAGCCTACTCCTTTAGGCAGCCCCGTCGCAGGCAATGTTCCAGTTACAGTCTGAGGCTTTGCCTCTCTCCTAATCCTGTCCCTAGTCATCAGCTGATATCTCAGTCTTCATGTCATGAGCTGTTCCTGTGGATAGGGTAGCTAGAAATATTCCTGTGCACTTTTGCTGAAGTACAATAAGGAATTCAGATGTCTTTTCCTAGGATCCAGCTCTAACTGCTACTCACTGGCCAAGTCAGTCCCATGCACTCTCTGGAAAGAGAGAGGATGATTAGCAATATTTTGTTTACTGTCAGGTCTATGTTGTGAGATAGTAGAGTGCACTGAGAACAAGGAGATAACTAGGAAACAAAGTGCCTATGCACATTTCAGTCTCCTAGCTGCACCCTTCTGCTGTGCTAGGAAATCTCCCGGATGCAGACACAAAGTGCAGACTCCTTCCTTCTTGGAAAGCAGCAGAGCAGCAGAGCCTACCTTGTGCTGAAGTTACAAAGGGGTTGCTACAAAAATTCGTTCATCACAGTGAGGCTGTAATGTGATCTTCTTCCAGTCATGACTGAAGGTCAAGATGACTCCTTCTGGGGCTCCAGCTGACTGCAGTGTGCCATCAGGGATCATTACACAAATACTCTCTATTACAGATGAATGTTTGATGGACTCTTATATAAGACACTTTGCTATGCTGAAAAGACAGTCAGAATTAGCCTGTCTTGTCACTGAGTGCATATGGCAAGCCTGATTTTCACTGTGATAGTCACAGCATTTCCTTAATTGAGCCCTCTGCATTACAAGCCCTCTGCAGCCTTGTAATTTGGGGATAAAAAGACAGAGGCTACATTTGCCCTGTAAACTTTACCCCTTAAAACCACAGTAGCAGATTTCTTTATAAATACTTGCTACAGTTTTATGTCTAAAATAAAAAACCCACAAAAATACAAGAAACACAAAAACACAAGTACTGCTTTAGAAAGCAGCCAAGGACACAAGACAAGATGAGAGGTTCCGTTTTCAGTTGACCTCAGAGACAAAATGAAAGGTTTTACAAGTACAGTACTGCCATCCTTAAGGTGAGAGCCACATCGTCGAACAGGAGCCATATGGCTTTGATAGGGTTGGCAGCATCTTTTACATCCCATTATAAACCAGCCTTCCCACATTTCAGAAAATGTTGGGCTAGGATCAGATGAAATGAATAGACTTTCTGGATATTTATCCTTTTGCTTGTGATATTTGTATTTAGTGCAGCCTGTGATATACCTGAACAGTCGTTGACAGGTATAATAGACTATCTCTGATTACATGAACACTATCAGTTGATGCAGTGCCATCAAATGCTGCACAATAAGTGCTTATATCTGGCTGCCCTCCTAAGACTGTCTCTTATTTCTCTCTCTCTCTCTCTCTCTCTCTCTTTCTCTTTCAGTCATTTACCTTTCAGAGTGATTTCAGCATCACTACTCCTCCTTTTCCTTCCTGGAAGAATATTTTGAAATGTATAGCTGATCACTGTCAAGTATAATTGCTCAAAAATGTAAATGTGCTTCAGAGAGGAGGAAATACGGTATCTGTGACTCATCTATACTTCTGGCAAAATCTCTAGTTCAAGAAGAAAATAAAAAGACAGGTCCTAAAAAAAAAGTAGAAGGCCGGAATAACAAAGTTAAACAGGAAGAAATATTGAATACAGGCAACAAGCTTTAGAAGTAGAAAACTTCTGATCCACAAGGATGTAACAACAGGCTAAGAAATTAATTATTCCAGATGCACTGTATATCCTGCACACAAGTGGAGCAGCAGACCTCAGCTCACAGAAACATAGAGCCTATTTCACTTTGCATAAATAAAGGCCAGATTCTGACATAAATACAACGAACAACACCTGATCCCCTAACAACAACTCCAGTCACTTAAGGGTGAGTCAGGGTATTAGCACCTGGTTCTCTGCCAGAAGCCATCTCGCCTTAGAAACAATCCCTGTCCCACTCCGGTATTTCCTTTCTTTTTTGCTGATGTCCCTCATGTTGAGTCACTGAGGTCACACACCATGGCTTGAAGGGGCCATGAGCTGTGCGCAGAGTCAGTGGGACAAACCTTTGTCATCCTTCCGTTACTGCTCATGACCAAGGCTTTCGGGCTAGTGAAACAATGCAGTGACAGCTGGGGCACACACTCCCTCTTCCTCCTCATCCTGAGGACATTGATTCATGCAGCAAGCTCACACTAGGCTTCTGCACAGCTGCTGGTGGCATTTGGGGGCCATAAACAAGACTGAAGGCAGTCTAATCTCAAAGCGATACAGTACTTCACATTTCAGGTCCTTCTGCATACATCTGCAATCCATGTTTTAACATCTCTGTAATGACCTAATGTAGTTTCTGATGGGCTGGAAGTGTTTCCATGGAAGACTAGTTTTACAACAAAAAAGCACAACAGGTGGTTGCCCATGGCAGCAAAATATTAGGAGCTGCAAAATATCAGTGCAGTGTGTGAACGGCTCCAGGTCCAGAAAGGCTGGATGTTTCCCAATAATGCCACTGATGTCAGTGTTGGATGCGCCACTTCTACATACCTCTCCTCAGTCCGAAAGGTGCAATGCCAATGACATTCACAGAAAAAAAATGGTCAATGAATATAGGGAAGGACCTGAATCATTGAGCATTAATATGCTTAAACTGGAGCTATTGCTTTAAAAGATACTTCAGCAATAACATTTTTTCCAGACAACTTAAAAAGGACTGAGGACATCCTGCTACTGTCCCTTTCACTGGAAACCTAAGTAGAAGCCTAGTGTATTACTTAAATAAAATTACTTTATTGCAGAGAAAAACTCAAGCCACAAAGTTCACATCTTCATTTAGATGCTAATTTCCACTGTGTTTTGATCTAGATAGTCAGTGTGCTCATTCAAGATAAAGGCCAGTCACAGAATTCAGCTCAAATCTCAGATTAGTGCCCAGGCTTGGGTGTTTTTTTTTTAACAGTATGAATCCATTTCCATTTTTGCATTACTATTCGGTTTGGTTTGGTTTGGTTTTATTCGTTTTTTTTTTCCCTGGGGGTTGTGCAAACATGGTTCTCTACTACCACAAATTAAAAAAAAAAAAATCCTAAATTTGGGGAATTCAGATCAAGGCTGGCACAATGGGAACACAAGGGCTAAGTCTTGCCCCAGGAAACCCCCTGCCTGATCATGGTGTCTTTCATACCACTGCTATTAACACACTAAGCAGATTAGCATGCTTCCTACTGAGTCACTACAGTGACCTAGCATGGGCATTAGGTTACAGAAAGTGCTCTTGAGATAAACCCCAAACTTTGGGACTTTGGGAATATTAATAAGCATAGTTCCAGCTAAGTGCCTGGCCTACCTGCAACTTCGATAGCATAGTCCTTCTCTATGCAATTCTGAAAAGACATGGTGTCCTCTGTTCTTCTTTGTTCACAGTTCTGTTGACTGTATTGTATGTACTCAAAATACTCTTGTTTAGGGTCAGTGGAAAGACTTGAGTTAACCTCAAAGAGGACCCCAGATGGGGCCTTACTCCTTTTCATGAAAGGCAAATCAGGCAATTTACATAGCTGTAATAAAAAGTCTAAGGCCTTCTGTCCTCCTTTCCCCACAAGTACCTTGGAAAAAACAGCAAAACCAGCGCCGTCAGCGACCAAGGCATACTGTGCGAGACCCTATAGTACTACACTAATGCCCATGACTGATAATGTTCATATGTATTCCTCTGTAACCTTACTGGGGAGCCATCCATAACCAATGACACAGCAGTGAAATCAGTTTAAGAAGACTGTTTTTTTTTCCGACATAAAGGAGACTGCTTACCATGCAGAACAGTCTCCAAAAAGGCACTGCTTGCACCAACACAACCTGCTTGAACAGCTAGCTGAGGTAGCATTTTATGCCTACCTTGACTGATCTTAATGTAAAGACATACCCCTTGAGATGATGTTTAGGAGTTGATTAGTGTCTGTATTTATTAGACCTGATTTTCCAATCCCTGACTTTTGATTACTCATTGGCATCTGTGCAAAGTGGCTGCAAAATGCTTCTAGGAAGCAAAAGGGCAGCACTTTTTATCCCCCTTCCCTCTTGAAGGGATGTGAGTAGATGAAATGCCTACCTAGAGAAATATGGCCTGTTGTTATTTAGGTGAAGAATATGCAAGTTGTCTGCACAGCAAAACCCTTCAAGAAGTCAATCCAGCAGTTATCAGTTTGTGTTCTGGTTTTCAGCACTAAATGCCCTGTGAATGTTGATGGTACTATAAATGATTGCTAATGCTACCACATTTCACTTGCTATAGAAAAAAAAAAGAAAAAAGGAGTAATTGACCACAAAAATCCAGGCACACTGCTCATAAAATCACACACCTTGAATGACAGTTTGATTTCAGAGGGAGATGTTAAGCAGAAGAAGAGGCCTTCTGTGTTTTATGAAGGTGACCACAGTCAGCGTCTGCTCTGGAAACCCAGGCAGGCCTCCTGAGAGACGGCTGCATCCCCTGCTCCTCACCTTTCTCTTCAGACACCTGCTAACCCAGGCTGCTAGTGGTGGCCTGGATTTCCAGCCTTTTGCAGGTTTCCTTTTGTTGCAGCCCTGGATGAGCCTGCACTGTGGGTAATCAAAAGTCCAGTGGGAAAGGCCTGCTCTGATGTGCCCCACCCCAGTTCACTTTGGGGAAAAAAGCCCAAAGTTCTGCAAAACCTGCTCACAGGAGATGTCAGCCATTCACAGCTCCTCTGCGCATACCAGCAAACCTTCCCGGTCGTGCAGCAGCCTAATTTTAGCAGCTTGGACATGGTCGCTGCCCTCCCAGTGCTCGCTGGCTCTGAACACTGCTCCGTCAGCCTTGGGCCGCAGGTTCATGCTGGAGGAGGACCAGCGAAAGGGATCTGCAGTGTGGCGGGCAGCCTGCAAGCGGAGTTGCACGGCTGACGTCGTTTCGCTGCACTCCTTGGCTCCGTAGCTCGCTTTACTCATGGGCTGCTCCTTCCTTTTTGCTTCCTTTTCTTCTTTCTTTCTTTTTCTTTCTCTTTTTTTGGTGTGACTACACTGGAGCTGCCGAGCGTTGCCCAAACGGGGTACCCGCAGACTGGGCAGCAAGGTCTGCATTTCCACCTCAAGTACCTTGAGCCTGGCTGCCAGGCCTTCCCCCAGCACCACTTGCACCCAGTGTCACACTTAAGAAAAATTTGCTCACCTTTTTTTTTTTATTATTTTCAGCCCCAGCATATGAGTCAGCCCTCTCCACTGCACTCGCCTCCCGCACTCTGGCTGCAGACATCTGACGTGAGCAGAGATGTTGCGGCACGAGGGGCAGCTTGTACCTGGGCGCTGACTCTTCATTGACTTGCTGGCTTTTTCCCAGCAATAACAAAAGCACACAATAATTTTGCAGTTTTTCTGCCAGTCGTCTCAGGTCTTAAATTTTCAAACGGCAGCCAAGCTCTCTGGGTGCAGGCCGGCATGTTGCGCCCTTCGTGCACGCTCGTTGAACGCCCGGTGACGACTCAGGTCACGTAAACGCATTCAAGGCCCCAGGACACAAGCGTGCAGAAGAGGTGCAAGGACAGAGACCACTGCGTGCTCAGCGCAGGGCTGTGGGGCCACTGCAGAGATGAGCATGGCTCCCCGCAACGGTTTCATGCGGGGCAAAAATGAGGACGGCGGCAAGAAAATAGACTGCAGCAGTTATTTCCGGAGGAAAAGGTAACAACCATCAGAAAAAATACAGAAACCATCTTGAGAAAAAAACAAACACACAAAAATCCCCATACGCACACAAAAGGCAGTGGCTGTCTCACTGGGGTTAGCTCTGCTATTTCCGCTCTCGAGGGACAGACCTATTAGCAGCTTCATGCAGGCGCTGCACAGCGCGGCGCGCACGGCCAAGGGAAAGGTTAATCCGCACCGCCAGCAGCTTGCAGCAGTTGCTAGGACACGGTGTCCGGCCCTCCAAGGGGGAGAGCGGCTGGGCTGATGGCATTCATATAGGGTTTGTTTGCATTTAGTTGCCTGAGTTTCCTCGAGGACCTGCTGGGAGAGCAGCAAAGGCGGTTGGAAGAGAAGCAGGTTTCCTTCCCGCTCGTGCAGCCGTAGCTGCCTCTTCACTTAAAGGTTTTGCTGTTTCTCCACTTTCTCCTTGGATTCCTCAACCTTTCTGTTCCTCCCTTCGTACAGCCAAGTGTTCCTTGCTGGAGGAAAGCTTGAAGGGGTGTCAGGTGGCTTCAAAGAGCGTGAGGGCAAAATCTATGCTACCCAGCAGTTAGTTTTCCTTCATACATATTTTTCCGCACACAATGCACTGAAGATCCTAGTTTCACATGTAAAAAGATGGGCTCTGAGCTGTCAATCTGCTACTCAGGAGCAAGGTTACAATGGTTCCATGAAAATATGGGCTAAATGCTTGAGTAGCAGTGAATTAGATATTAGGAATTATTAGGGGAAAATAGAGAGCAAAACAGAAAGAATGCAGCATTATGTCGATACAGCTTAGAGGGTAGACTGAACAAATGCTGGAGGAAAAAGATCTGTTGGGGATTGCTAAATAGACAAACCACGTCAGACTCAGGAAACTATCTAACTCGAAAACAACTAGATATTGCAAGACCACCTGAAAGGAGCATCATACACTCTTGCCCAAACCTTACTCTTCCCGATGCATCTGCCTATGGCCCAGTCAGAAACAGACGATCAATGCAGAGGGATCCCTGGTCTGAACCAGAACAGCTGTTTGTACGTCCTGACCTGGGCGCATCAGTCACATGTAATGACCGTTCATTTAATAGCCAAACTGGGACAGGCACTCGTCAGAGACACACAGGGAGTATTTCTCTCAGTGTCAAATGGGGATAAAGCAGCATTCTTCTAATTCACAGCAGCAGAAGTGACAGAACAGGTTGTACGAGATTCTGCTCTCACCCCCTGGAAATCTGCTGACACTCATGAAATACTTTGCTAGGAGACCAGAAATGAGGCTGAAGGTGCAAGGCACTGGCAGATTCGACACAGAAGGTTTCTGAATTACTTGTTCTGCTTCATTCCTACTCTTTCCTGTTTGGCAAATTAATTCCAGTTTTGAAAGGTCAAAAAGTCTCACAATGTTATGTTTGACTAACTAAGCACACAACTTTGTGTTCAGCCTCCTCAATTGTTTGGACATGGTCAGAAGAGCCAGACGGAGTTTTGTTAACTGGAACATGATGTCCAGGACAAGGGCATTTCCAACATTGCTACTTTCAGAGCTACAAGTAGCTGGGAAGTGTCAGACAGGCCTGGCTGCTTTCAAGTAGGAATGTTGTTGATCCCAGGCCGTGCTGGTGGCAGTTGTGTCTGGTTTGCTAAAAGAAGCATTTAAAATCATAGATGGTTCCTGAAAATTCCTCAGCTTCCTGCCCTTCTTCCAGGGGCCTCTTACTTAACCTGAAGAGTAGCCCCCCCTTTTCTGCCGGCCCAGGCCAAGTCAGACCTGGATGTCTCCATGCAATTGTACGTTGAAAGCCATCACCCTTGTGCACTCCCAGTCACTGCTCCCAGAACTAGCTGGTACCCCTTTGACAGTGGCAACTTGGGGTGTTGCTGCTTCTTCCTCCATAGCCATCACTAGGAAGCATGGATTATAAAATACTCATGCCACCAGAATACCTTGAATAGAGGTTGGTTTAGTTTATGTTTTCACCCGGAAAAAGAAGTGGCATATTGATATGGAAGGTTTTTTTTTTCTCTCTCTCTCTCTTTAATCTTCATGCTATTTCGTATTTTCTTAAAGTCCTAGTTTCTAGACTTGTGTACAAGAATCTCAGCTTTCATTTTAAAAAATACAGTTAGCTGTTATTTCTCATAACTATTAAAAGTGAAGCTTGTATCTCCAAAACCAGAATGTAAGTGAAGTTCTTACAGTTCTGATTCTTGAAATATTATTTTGAAGACAAAATAATGATTTTATTTTCATGATGATGTTATCATTTATAATAGTGATTCTAGCTGAATAATTTTTGAATATGCAGAACAGGTAGTACTATCTTTGTGATTTGATAAGTACAGGGAATGGAGGACACTGAAAAATCATTTTGGACAGGTCAAGGCTGAAAGCAGTAGTCTTTCTTCCAGATTAACAGCTGCTAAACAGTATTGTCATGCATCAATGTACATGGAATAAAATACGTGGAACCTAAATATCCTAGTCTACATCCTGAACAACAATCAGAGTGCATATTTTGTATCCCATTTCCATCTTTGGATGAAATAAAACTCCTAGAAAGTTAACAGGAAACAACCCTTTTACTGAAAGACTAATGCAGGACATGGAGCGACCCAGGGCATGGTGGGTTGTTGAGTTTAGTCTGACAAGTGTCCTTTGTTCCTCTCATAAACTGATATTATTTTGTTTTGTTTTTTAGTGTTTCTGGGTTTCTCTCAGATCATTTTCTCTGATAGACACCCCAGAGTGACATTCCTTTGATGGTTTGACAGCATTCTTACATGAAGTCTCTATTTAATCATGGGTACTTCATACCTATTTAATCATACATCATCTTTGTCCTTTAACTTACATAAATTTTCTCCTTCTCTAGTGTTTATTGGTAGATAGCAAGCACATGCCTCTCATCCTTTGTTTTGCTTTCTTCTGTCTTCCTATCTAACAGACTTTCCACCTCCATCACCATCTTGCCTCTATTCAGTATGACTGACCACAATTGCATGTGATTCCTCCAAAGGACGGATTTTATTCTATGATGATATCAGTATTCTTCTACCTCAACACATTGAATTTCTTAGATTTTCAGGAAGGAAAAAAAAGTAATACCAGTTCACAACACTCAAATACATGATAGCTCAGTATTCAATTCTGAAGCAGTAAAAGAGAAGAAGCTACCATTTAGATGGAAAATAATCCAGCCATAAAAGCAAGCCAGGTATCTTCTAATATCTGTGTCTCAAACCACAGCCAATGAAGTTTATGGACAATTGAGCACAGTTATGGTAAACCAGGATAGCATCCGATTTTATACAGTGCTTTCCAGAGCTAGAGCATCTTAAAGTTCTTTAAATAGAATTGCTTCCCAGATGGCTGCATTTAGTAAATTACACCTATACTTAGCAATAAGAGGCTAGGAAATGCCTCCTGCAGCTCCCATCTCCTCTGAGGGACTTTATGCAAGTATGCTGAGACATGCCTAATGCAGCTCTGCAGAACTGGACCCAGGCAAAACAAAGACTCTTTGCTTGGGTTGGAAATCTGAGGATGAAGTGGGGGACTAAATTTACCCCAAAATACCTCCTTGCAATGGGCTAGTGATTAGAGTACTCCTGCTGTGCGAAACAGAAATTAAATTCCTCCTTATTTCTGCACCGATTCAAACCCAATCCTCTCACTTCCTGCAAGAAAGGTGCCTAGCCTGCAAGCTTATCAGCTGTACTGGTTATATGATCCACTTCTCCCTCTTCCATTTACAAAAAAGACCAAAATATTTGTTAGATGAGGGAAAAGAAATAAGCATGTGAATGATTCTGTACTCCAGTGCCGCAGGTTTAACCTTGTGGGGAAAGAGCAAACAGGCAGACCGCTTCCTGGACCTTGTACTCTATCCAGTGCACTGGCTAATATGAAACGCGGAAACGTAGAACAGGGGCCAACTCCAGGTCTCCTCTCCCAAGAACCTGAAGTGAGAGGTTGAGGATTACAAAGCTTTATGTTCTTTTGTGGCTCTGTTCCTAATTCCCCAGTGAGAAAAAGAAAAAAGTAGGAGGGGGAGGGGAGCGGTTCGTAAAATGTTGCTTCTCCTATCCTGCATTTCTCTGGCAAGTGTATGAGCAGAGGAATGTTTACTTTTAGAATCATTTTGAATAGACCAGCAATCTAGTACTCTTAAGCACTTATCAGCAAAGGAGAAGTCTCCTAGAAAATATACATGCCTTTACAGTCATTTCATACAGTCTCATTAAAATATTTTGGCTTTCAAAAGGTGCCAAAAGAGGCAGGAAAAAAAGAGAGAGAGAGAGATTAATTACATAGATGCAGTAACGCTCAGCTATTGTAAATTGACCTAGACCCATTGACTTTAGTGAAAGTACATTGGTTTAATATAACTCCAGATTTGTCCTTTGAGGCTGATACAGTTCTAGATTTTCTCCTCTTATTACAAACTTACCTGTACCTCTAAGACTTGACTGTGACAATAGTGCCTCTCTTCAAACAGTAATAGCTGATCAGCCAGCTATATTGCATCCCCTCAACCAGCATTTATGAGAAGCAGAGGAAGCACCATATACAGCTTTGCGCTTTTGATGACATTCAACCCACTTAATTCAAACCCACCAGATCTATTGGATTCCTCATCACAGGTGTCCCAAATGTGGCTTGCAAGTCTGTGCACATGGACATTCCACGTAATTAGTAAGAACTCACATTGGAGGGGCTTACAGTATCAAGCATCAGAGAAATATTATGGTGTGTAATATCCAGAAGATGTTTATATATAGGGTGAAAGGATCATTTGTATTTCATTTGCTTATAACATAGCCATAGATGTCTGTTTGACTGCGAGACTTGAGTAAAGCAGAACTTGAGTATGGATGAGTGCTGTTATTTGTACAGTGTTGAGTTTTGAGGGCAACCAGATGCCATACAATAAATTCTTTCCGTTAGCACTGAGCATTAAACACTACTTTGAGATTTGAAGTTTTCCATTTGGAGAAAACAAACATGTTTGGAAGCTTGTTCCAATGGTGAATTTCCAGTGAATCGGTAAAGGTCTGATGCTGCATAGACAGGCAGGATTACCTAGTACAATAAATACATACATTCTCATCTATTCTTATAGATGGCAAGACTTCATAAGGAAGCCAGCATATGAGAGACATACGAGACAGCATTACTCTCATTCCCATCACAAATAACCTGTGCCTTGGTTGCCTAGCTGACAGACTGATGGTGCTATGCCAGGACATTTCTGTCCAGCTTCAGGTCTAAGATCATGCTAGATTTCCCCTGGCCTAAAGTCCCCTTCTCCCTAGATGTGAGCTGGGCCCTCCATGCTCAGAAGTGAACAACGCAGAACTGGGCCATTGTGCCACTCCTTTCACAGTGGTGCACCTAGGCAGTTCCTCAGCACCAGCTCCCACAGCCACCCTGGGAGGTGGCTACGTGGTACAGTACATGCTAAGATGTTTACATAATTGCAGATGGTATTTGATTACCTCATTTCTGGATATAGTGCAGTGTTAGTAGACACACATGGACAAAGTGGTATCTCATGTTCCCAAATCATCACATTCCAGCCTTCATTTTTAAACTCAATACCTCAGCCAGTGACAAATCAGATCAGTTGTTAGGTCTAATCCAGGTTTATAAAGCTATTTGGTGTATTAGGTGGCAAAAGTAGAGAGTGCATCCAAGCACAGAAGGCCATGACACAGTATCTACAAGTTACCCTCTCACATCCTTTTGAATCTGCCTGGAAATGTACAAATCCTCATACTGCTTTTGCAGCTTTTGAAGTGATGTCTGGCTTCCATTTTCATTACGCCACTGCCACCATGCTTCTAAGCAGAGCCTTTGGAAGGAAGTTTTATGTGTTTTATTACATATTTTATACATTTTATTTATAAACACATTTTATGTATTATGAAATACCTAATTGTATTTAATAAATGTATTTATGTATTATGAAATATATTTTATGTATTTCATTATACTAAATAAGTTTTCGCAGAAAGTTCTTAGGAGAAAGGAGAAAATCACCCAAAGTCACAGAATCACAGAATGGTTGTGGTTGGAAGGGACCTCTGGAGATCATCTAGTCCAATCTCCCTACTCAGCAGGGTCACCTAGAGCACGTTAGACAGGGGTGCATCCAGGCTGGCCTTGAAGATCTCCAGAGAAGGAGACTCCACAACCTCTCTGGGCAACCTCGTCCAGTGCTCTGTCACTCTCATAGTAAAGAAGTTTTTTCTCCTGTTCAGGTGGAACTTTCTGTGTCTCAGTTTGTGCCTGTTGCCTCTTGTCCTATCACTTGGTTCCACTGAAAATAGTCCAGCCCCAACCTCTTGACATCCTCCTTTAAGGTATTTGTAGACATTGATAAGATCCCCCTCAGTCTTCTCTTCCCCAACAGGGGCTAAACAGGCCCAGCTCTCGCAGCCTCTCCTTGTAAGAGAGATGCTCCAGTCCCCTAATCATCTTTGTAGTCCTATGCTGGACTCTCTCCAGTAGCTCCATGTCTCTCTTGTACTGGGAGCCCAGAACTGGACACAGTACTCGAGATGTGGCCTCACTAGTGCTGAGTAAAGGGGGAAGATCACCTCCATCTACCTGCTGGCAACACTCTTCCTAATGCACACCAGGATACCATTCTTGGCTGCAAGAGCACTTGCTAGCACATGGTTAAGTTGTCCACCAGGACTCCCAGGTCCTTCTTCGCAGACCTACTTTCCAACAGGCCAGCCCCCAGCCTGTACTGGTGCATGGGGTTGTTCCTTCCTAGATGCACTTGCTTTTGTTGTCAGAAGTCAGAGGAGGAAAAACTCTCTTTGATAATTCACCAGACCCAGCTTAAGTTAAACAGATTCAATGCTGAAGGGAAAGGTTGCCAGGCTCAAGCTGACAGGTCAACTGTCTGCTATGTTCAGCTTCACTCTTTATCCACTCATTGCTTACAGACTGAGAGGGTTTGGGGGCAGAGGGGAGAAGATGATATGATAAATAGGGCAAAATAAAGACCAGCCATGATGTAGGTGGGTATCTCTGAATAGATATGGAGGAAGCACAAAGAAAAACTAGTATGTTGAACAAATCCAGGGAAGTTACTGAGGCAAGGAATCAAGCCAGTTCAGTAACTGATATTCGCTCTGATGGAGAATTCAAATGAAATGAAAGAGTACATCGAAAACTGAAAAGCAAATCAAAAAATATTTGAATTCTTAAAGGAAATTCTTTAAATTCCTCAGCATTTGGAGCATCAGAATGCTCCATTCAAGGAAAAAAGATCTTGTGCCAGCTCTATAGGAAAAATATGTAAGTCTCCACCAAAATTAACAACATTTTTTTTGCCATAACATGTATCCTAACTCTATATCTAGATCTGAATTCTCAGTCCTCCAAAGAACAAGATATTTAAACCTAGTGATTTGCACTAGCCTGTTACCTACAAATGGATTCAAAATATGAACTCAAAACCAAGACTAAGACAAAATTCAGGACTATAACCCTGATTTTTGACCATAGTCATTTCTAACAGGTGCTTATGTTACCATCTACCTGTCATAATTTTCAAATGAACTCTGGAGAAGCAGGTTCTCCTTTCTCTATGAGGCCACTCTTCACTTTGCATAAGGCTACATATGATACCCAAGCAGTCTGTAAAATAACAAGCTCTTTCCACAGGCATCTAACAGTTGACCATGTTGCTCATCTGCATCCCTGGGAAATGTCTCAGCAGCAAGGCTTCCTGGATTAGGATGGAAATTCATCAGCAGAGCCATCTATAAGAAATTTCCCACTGTCAAGTATTATTTCATTCAAGCTAAATGCTGTAGCAGTCCTCAATATAGCAACTTTAACTTCAGTCCCATTTAAACGGTTCTAAGATATATATATGTGTGTGTGTGTGTGTGTGTGTGTGTGTATTTTAAGGTAGTGTTTCAGTAATGTTACAATCTATTGCACACAATTAATGAGCAGAAAAAAACAGCAATTCCATAAGTTTGTGTCAAGAACCAGCTGAACTCATAAACCATTCCACCACTTTCAATGATGAAGTAGAAGTGTCTTCATTCTGACCAGTCTTAAATAACTAGCATAGGCCTTCTGAATCACTGTTTGAAAGTGCCACCATTTCTCCATTAATAGAGAGGGCATTTAGGAAATCTGTCGGACTAGTTCAGTTGAGTAGCTGAGGTGCCTGGAATCTGGCATCACAACAAATGTTTCCCCCTTATTCTTCTGAAATTTGTGCAGGTAGGGTGTTTTTCTCCTAATAAGATTAATATAAAATTGAAAATATGTAGTAAACCTATATGATTAGTATTGCATTGAACAAAGGAAAATATTCCCCCACCATGAGGGAAGCACAGCACAGGAACAGGTTACCTGTAAGGCTGTGGTGTCAGCATCCTTGGAGGTTTTCCAGCCCTCAGGTGAACAAAAAGTCATGACTGATCTGATTTAATGCCAGTGACAGCACTGCTTGCAGATCTGCCCCAAACATACAATATAATGCAGTTTGATTTTTACTTTTCTCGGATATACATACATTTTCCATAGTCTCTCAATTATAAAAGTCAATTTCACAGTCAGTAAATCTGAAAGATTACTCACAGAAAGATTACTCACTGAAAGAAATTACTCACATTTACAGGGAGAAAAAGCACAAAACTACAAATTGACAGTCTCTCTCTAGTACTGGAACGATAATTTCAAATGTTAAAAACCTTTGACATACCTCACAGATTACATCTTCCGGAGAGCTGTGCTTCTGTTTAAACACTGAAATGAAAGGACTTCTACCCATTTTAAATTATAATTTCAACAGAATCTTTAGGCTGCAGTATTTAATTTATTTCTGAGATATAATTTACTCATGCTGCCAAAATATTCTGTTTTAGTAAAAGCCAATCTCCTTTGGAATTCTGCACCTACACCCAAGAATTAAATAGAAAAGAGGAGGATTTAAAAGTATAATTAGTTAAAATGCCATATCAAGACCTTGACTTGTAAAGCACCAAAGAATGCTTGTGACCCAAAATGCAAGCTTAAGCCTGTTGTAAACTGAAGCCATGAATGCTTTAGCCTATGGGATTAAGCCTGAGTGATGCTCCAATAGCAATGTAAACGACAGGAAATAGCTTGTATCATTTTATACCAAATTATACCAACAGTTATAGTCTCTACCATTATAGAGCAAACTGGACCTCATTGCAGCCCCACTTGCACCAGATTTACAACCTCAAAAACTGATATTAACCCATGGACTCATACTGAGGTCCCACTAGTTTTCACCATTCCCCTCTATTATAGGAGGATCCTCTGGGGAAATAACCTGCACACCTTGCACTATCCAAATCCCTAGCAGGTCAAAGGCACCAGTTCCTTTGAGCTGTTCCCAAAGGCCATAGCTTAGAGCTGTTTCAACACTCAACACAGACTCAGGTTAAGGGAGTTGCAAGTGTCTTTTCTCTGGCCCTTCCCCACTCAGTCCCATCTGGCTGTTCGTTGTGTCTAGCGCTTACATAGCCCTGAGGTTGCTCAGCTACTAGACCTATTGACAGAAGATATTTTGTAGTTTACATATCTTTACACTTTACATGAATTTAAGTAGATGTTAAGAAATCTCAGATTTAAACTTTAAGTAAAACATAGCTGTAACACATTGCTATGTCACGAATCTATTGCCACCACTTCTAGCTTCTCAAAAATCATCAAAACTATGCTAGCAATCACAAGTACATCCACAATGAGCTTCACCAGTTAGATTCCAGCTCCACCACTTTCCCCTTGGTAGCTTTCTAGCTACAACATTTGTGCAGCAAGTGCTGGAGCTTTCTGACCCTTCAGCATTGTCCCGCATGATTTGCATTAATGGGCTACCTGAGAAGAGCTTCAGTCCTTTACCGCTCCTTTGTGACGACTCTTGGTAGCAGACTGAGCCTTTTATAAGGTCTTAGAAGCCTGCTCATAAGCTGATAATCTAAAGCAACCTCATTTTGTAGGTCCTGGATTCAAATTCTTGGTGTTCAGCCCTTGATATCAGTAGAACAACTGTTAGAAACAGTCTTACAGTACTTACTAGCGCAAGAAACAAGTGCTTTCTACGAGCCCACAAATACCAGCAAGGCTCAGTTTGTGTTAATAACTGTGCTCACTGAGTTTATGTGATGCTGAGGAAGATAAAAGCCAATGGCCAGTAGTCAAATGTATATGAAGCAGCTGCAATTTCCAGGACAACTTCAGCTCCACCTTATTCCTCACAGTACTTGCAACAGGTTTTTGTTGCATGAATTTTATATGTTTATTGTAAGTCCCTTCATGCATATCCTGCTTCTTTAATAAACACCTGTGAACGTGTGTCTTCTGCCTCTGATCATTAAAAGATGTGAAGACTTCAATTGTTTAAGGGCTTGGTAATTGGAAAGACAGGTCACCAGTTTGCCTCCTATTCTCTAACAGCTCCAGTAAACTCTGTAGTGCTCCTTCTTTATGTAACGAGATTTCACTCCCTAATTTTGTTCTCTTCACTTGAACAGCACAGAGCAGAGATTTCACAAAGAGAACACGTAGAGATTCTCTGTAGGCTACTCTGGATTTCTTTCCATTGGTCTGTTTAAGAAAAATATTTATAATCACTTAAAATGCTACCTCTGGAAGAAAATGTTTAAGATAAAACTTAATTAATTCAGTCTTTAATGATGAATAATTAGAACCGTTGTACCTCCAGAGGGCTGGCATGGAAGCATCCAAATTTAACATTACTTTTATTATTTCTGACAGTTAAGCATATTCAAATTTCTTCTTAAAATAGCCACAGAAATATTTAGTCCACTCTGGCCTGCCTGTTGGCCTTAGGGAAACTAGCAAACAGAATAGACACACCTTTTATCATAGAGTGCCTACTGCAGTTAGAACTAGATACTGCTTCCAGATTTCTTGCCTGCTGCTCCGACAGCTTTTCCTGCACAGTTCTCCAGAACTGTTGTATAATTCTCAGAAGTCTTTAGCCTCCTGCTTAAAATGACTTCATCAAAGCTTTAGGTCTGTCACATGGGAAAGCCACGGACATCTGACAGTGCAGTCCACTGGCATATGAAGGACTGAAGTTGTTGTCACCAAAGTCAGCAGTCTTCCAGCGATTACAGTGGATCACTGGATGCTGGATGCTGGAATAGACTCTAGGAGTGACTTGTGGTATGAAAAAAAAGAAAAAAAGAAAAGAAAAGACGATTTTCCAAAGATATGATTCAAGCTGAAGCCATTTGTATGCAATGATTCTTCCTGCAATATTGCTAATTAGCTCTGGAACTGGCAATAACATTTCACCTTCATGTCCCCACTAAGAGCCCACGAGATCATGTTGCGGGTTACTGACTGTCCTCACCATCGTGCCATTGCTGAATGGTTTCTGTGAAATGGACAGAGTGACTCTGATTAGCACCCTGTGCACTTCTTTGGAAGCAGGAGCACTTCTGTGGAACATTAACAGATCATAATAAATGAACATGAAAACAAGAATGCAAGTCATTGCTCAAATAGTAATTACTCAAGGGAAGTTGTATGTATGTGCCATGTCTTCCTAAGCAGTGTATGTATGTTTCTTAGTTCAAGGCTTACAAGGCTTCAAGGCTTAGCTGATAAAATAAAGAGAACACGGGTGGGACAGGAAGAGGAGTTGTGCAACTCCCATGAGCATACTGGAGCTGTTGCCTGAAAGATCTGGGCAAGATTAGAAGCATGCAGCAGGGCTTGCAAGTCGCTGTGAAAAGGTCAGGAGATGCAGAACTCATTCAGAGCAGTGACTGTCAAGACGTTCCAGCCTGGACTCCGGTACCCACTTCCAGGGAGGTCTGTCATCAGCTTCATAATCTCAGTGTATGGGAGTCTGTTTGAAAAGGTAATTTGATTGAACTCCAGGAGACTCAGTCTAATGGATCAGCAGTCGGAGGGATATATGTGGGAGAAGGCAGGGCTGCAGAGGGAGAAGAAGAGTAATGGAGGACTGGTAGAGAAAATCTATACCGAGTGGCTGCATGATTTACCAATACTTGGGCAAGGGAAGGAGTGTTGCTTAGGCCTGAGAGACTCTCTGTCACCTTGAGGGAATGTTATGAAGCTTTCCCATATTTTGTAGCACAGAAAAGACTAGGTAAAACAGCAGTACCTTCTGCCATGCACTTGGTGATCTCTACGAGCACAGGGAAGCAGTTTTTATCATCAAAAGTCCTGGTCAATTCTAATTGGATATTTTTACTTGTCTATAGCAACCCCTCTCGCTAAAATCCTACTGCACACCAGCCTGTACGGAACAGTCCTTTTTTGTTTCTTTATTTTGCTCTCAAGAGCTCCTTCTTGCACTTTTGCAGCTTGTTAGTTCCTGCTCTTGTGTGTGGCTATACTGTATTCAGAGACAAAAATCACAAGCGAGTGGGAGCAAGGCTTACAGAGGAAGGGTCTAATGCTACCTCTTCCTTCTGTGCAACATAGATATTTGTATCCATGGCAAGTGGGTGGTAAATATTCCTCTTATGCCAGTTCCCTGCCCTGGCTGCAAACAATACACAGATGAAAGGTAAAAGGCACTGGAGAGTCGGAACCTCCATGTCCAGAACAGCTACATGGATGTGCCTTTAAGCCACCATGCTCTCTGGGATCAAGCACCAAAATTTGTGTATTAAGCCAACAGAGACAGCCAGTAATGTTTTACAACTAAGCGCCCACTCTTCCTCCCCTTTTACCTCCAAAACAAGATAAATTGTTTACAAGTCCTTGTGATAGCCTTTGAAACGCGTGGGCTTCCTAGCTGACCAATGTAGCCCCTGTTTTTGTGTTAGCTTGATAGTGGACATTAATAAAAGGAGCAGCCACCTATGAACCAAAAAGGAAAGGTGAAGATGCATGCCTGGTAATTGGTGTGGATTGCTGATTCTCAGTTGCAGTGGGAGCAGTCCTCTCAGCCCATATCATGGGTGTGTGCAAGGAATTTCTGATGCATGTTCATGTGAACAAATAACATGCAGTCAAGAAGTTTCCAGTAAACAGCACTTAAGATTTCAGAGCAACTGTGCTACAAAAACCTATTGTTCACATGCAGGATCTGCCTCCCCACCCTATCATTAGAAAAGCACAAATCACAACAGTGGCAGGTTTATCTTAGCAGGGTGTTAAGTCCTACCAACTTGAGTCACAGCCACTGCTTTAGGATTAGAAATAGGTTTACCCCAGTTATTCTGAAACATCCTAAATGCAGGATGAATATGTAAGTTCACAGTGCTCAGGCAACAGTTTTAAGATGGTAAAATGTGAATAAGCTGAATCTGAGTCAGATGAGAGTGCCTTTATACAAAAGAATGAATGCAAGACAATCACAGTGGAGAAGTAGGTGATTAGCAACTGGCAACTGTTAGCCAGGGAAGGCTGATTTCCCTAGGTATCCTCTGCAGGGAGATCTGCTCTTCCATAGGGCAGTCCTTGAGGGGCAGCTTCAAGCAGGAGCTTAACTTCAGAATGCCTCTCTAGGCTAGAACGAGCACCTGTGAACGCTCTCGTAGACGTGTTCATGCATTAAAAGCTGGCTATAGTAACATCTATAATAAGTCCAACACTTTGAGGAAATGTTCCTCTGTCTCTTAAAAATTTAGGGGTGACCTTGGCCAGCATCACATCATCCCACCTCAATTTGACTCCTGCCTTTACTGTAGAGACAATATAAGTTTTTTGGACAGCTGGATCCAACAGAACAGACAAATAACCTGTAAGGGAAGGCTGCACAATCCTACTGATAGATAAGGAGAGAGCAGCAGTCAAGCCTTTGGCCTGCACCCTCTCCGTTCTCTTTCTTTTTGGACACCTCTTCTACCATTATTTGGCCCCCAGTGCAGAAGGCAAGACATTTATCCTCGTTTTCCTTGAGGGATGGGTAGTGGAGTTGGAAAAAGATCTAGCAAGATATTAGGAATGATGCAGGGGCAGGAAAAGAGAGGGACCTTCCAGCCAGCAAGGCTGAAAGCAAAGTAACAAACCATGAGCAGGAAACACATCCAGGGATTTTCAGGTGGTTCCTCTAAGAAGTAAACAGTCTGTTGGCGTTCAGAAGAGGAATGGAGGAGGGAAAAGCAGAGAGGCAAGGGTGAGGTGATGACGAGGGAATGACAAAGCAGTAAGGAAGGATGGGCTACATCAAGGACAGAGCAAGACTGAGATATACAGTTGAATGCCTCTGGAGAAAGACAGAGGACATCATCAGGTAGGATTCAGACAGAAGTAGCACATTGACATCTGTTGCAGCCATGCATGTAGAGGGCTCACTGTGAGAACAGATAAAAGAACAGTATCTATGGATACATTGCAAGGTGGAAAAGGAATAGAATTTGAAAGGAAAGAGAGGAAAGTCAACATATTTGGAGATATGAGCTGAAGTGCTAGAGTGGGGAGGAGACTTTTAGACCTTCAGAGATGCACAGGAGGAACTCACACTGCTGGTGCTTCTGCTGAATAGTCATTACTGGCACCTCAAAAATCACTGTTTTCCTCTGACTTTGTGGGCAGAATGAGTTCACTGACTGGCAGTTCCCCTCAGGCCCATCTCCTAGGAGAAGACAGCTTTTACTTCTTCATTTATTCAGCCTGGTATTATGAATCTTTCCTCTATGGAGTCCTGACTCTCTCTCAACATTTGATAGTCTGTATTTTCTAAGGGCACTAACCACAGGTAGCTGTGTCCCAGGCAACACTCACCTGAGTGGTGCTGACGCAGCCTCACAAACATCTAGCGAAGCCAGAATCAGCATGATTCAGGCAGAACTGAGTACTGCCCTGAGGAAACGGGTGAGCTTAACCTTGCTGAAGTAAACCCCCAAAATCAAGAACTCCCTGTCAGGAATGGCACAGCTTTGCAAGGCAAGTATGTCACATTTAGCAATTCCTGCCCAAACTTTAAAATCAGCACAGCATCAAAGTTGGAGTGGGAGGAGAGAAGAGTAGAGCAACATGGCCAGGCTTTCACAATAAGAAAGCAAATATTCAGTAGGCAGCTTGTACCAAGCAGTCTTGAATTTTAATTACCCTCTTTTTCTGAGGATTGGACTGTATGGATTGTATGTCAGAAGCACGAGTTCTACCAGCTGAGAGTATTAGCCAGGTGGCTCCTCTAAACTTGCAAGGTAAAAACAGCCAATCTGCTGGTTTTGCATGTAGGGCTTAGAGATAGCAGCCCACATTTGAGAGCACTGCTGCAACTCTGGATAATAGGCTCTGTCCTGATGTTCCGTTCTAGTAGATCTGTAATGCCCTCGCTGTGGAAAATGGGCAGGAATACCTCTCCAAGTGGGAATACACAAACTCTGTCCACTCTCTATCTCATCCTTGGGTTTGGAGATATCCATGAGCAAGCGTCTGTCCTCTGCAACTCCTGCTCAGTGGTCAGTTCCTCAGAGAAAAGTACCAATGGGGGCTAGCTGAGAACAGCTCTTGCAACACTTTGCTATATTATGTGGAGGCCAAACCATTCTCCAACTGATATATATTCACCCTTTCCACAGGCAGACTCAACAGATACTGGGCTCAGCAAAGGAACTAATCAGTCAACAGACTCCTAAGGAAGAGAGTCCTTTGGTGAGTAGTCAGGGTTTTGTTGTTGTTTCTTGTTAGAATAACTGCCTAAATAATATAGTTAACCAGCAAAGAGGGAAAGGATAGATAATGATGAAGCACACACGCACGTAAAATTAACTTTTGGTTCTATAATGTTTTAAGCTAAGCCTGCCCTCAGTCACTCTCATTTTAGAAAATAGAAAATAAACGTAGTTAGCTGTGGGATAGAGTCATGAATTAACCTAGCCTCTTCTGTCTCCCATTTTTGTGACAGCACAGATTTTGGTGACTGCAATCTCCTGTGCAAAAGCTAAGACCATAATACAGTGCACAGATCCTTAGGCTCACTTAATCTTAGTTAAACTGACAGAAAGAATGAAAGATGTGTCAAGGGTAACGCACACCAGGCCTGCTGGAGACGTTGCCGCATGGTACCAAATGAAGAGCTCCTCAGCCTTATCAGATTTCTTTGGTAAAGATTCTGCACATTCCTAAGGAGAGGCTCATGACCAGGCAATTGGATAACCCAGAGCTTTGGGAAAGGATATAGAACAGGCCTAAATATCTTTGATCAGTCAAAAAAAAAGTTCCCCAAAATTTTCTCAAGTGGTATGCTGCTGAAAGGAGGTGACTGAGTTAGGAGTTAAGAATCCTTCCACAACAGAAATACTGATCAGATAACCTATCCAATATTGCATTTTAAAAACAGTGTCAAGTTAAGGATTTTTTAAAAAAGCTTTCTTATCAGTATTGCTAATGCCAGCAGAGTATTAAAATAAAGACTGAGTGCATTTTGCAATATGCTTGGTTTTGCATCTGCTTGAGCAGGTGGTAACTAACTTGTTTGGAATAGATATTAATTGTATATTTTCTCAGTGATTTTCAACCTATGATCTCTCTTGGAATTTTGCAGACTATTTTTAAGGGGTCCAGAAAAGAAACAAGCATGTTATCACCAGCTGTAAATTTACTGTGCAGGGATTTGCACTGGAAGTTTGCAGAAGTCCATAAACCTAAAAAGACTGGAAGTCACTAGGCCAAAGTACCACCAGTTTGCTTTATAAACCCCACAGAGGGTTACAAACACTGCAAAACAGGAGCAGCACTGTGATCTAATTGACACTGTTTCTGGGTTGAGTGTAGTAGTCTATAAAATAAAAAGCCAGTATTTCACTATCTAGACTTGCAATATAAAAGCACCATTAACAAAAGAGAATTAAAAGATTATGTTTTCTGTGTTAGTTCATGCAAGGAGATTATAAGACCAAATAAGAAAATGAAAAAGCACATACTGGAATTTTCTCAAAAGTAGAACAAAAGCTGTGACCTCTTTAATGCATTAAATGAATGAATACATTAAAACTTCCTCCCCTCACCCCCAAAAGTCCCTATGGGAAGCAACATTCTGCCATCTAGTGGGATTTAGACCAAATCTCAACTGCATATTCCCACTAGACACTACAGACACACTACAGCCCACCTCTACTCGCTTATGTTTAGCTTATGGCACAGGATTCTTGGATTCCATCTTGCTCCCTACTTCAAACCCCTCTTCTACTGCAGGAAGTCTTTGCAGATGATCTGTTAGTCCTGCCCGGTTTAGTGGCAGAGAGAATTTTGCATATTCAGAAGGGGACTGTTCAAAAACTCCATCAGGACTTGTAGAGTGGCCAGATTACCACTGACCACATAGGCAGTTCCAGTTCACCAGGGCAGGCTCAGAAACAGAGAAAAACAGGGGCAAATGCTAGAGGTTGGTGGGGGAAAACATTTTAGTCCTTGAGCCAGGAAGCACTGGGAAGATAAAAAGGCAAAAGACCTCCTGCAGAGGTTGGGCTGTTTTGGTGACAGTGGAGGGGAAGGGGAAGAGTGCAGGGGTTGAGGGTAGTTGCTTTTTGGTTTATCCATTAAACTCATATTTCTTCTTGGCTTCTGAGTTTATGGGAAAGATCAGGGAAATGATCCTCACAAGTATGACTTGGTAATGCTGGAACAGCAAAGCCAAAATAGGGTTCCAAGACGGATGAAAAATCTATTTGCCAAGCAGCCAGCAATTTTATTTTGATGTGCTGCATAGCTACAGAAACAGTGTATGCAGACGACACTTTAATACAAACAATCTGGTTTGCTAACAGTATTTTGCAACCACAGCTATACAGCAAGCCTAATACAGATTTCAGTGCAACCTTTTAATCTTTGCCCTTTATTGGTTATTTTATCTTTACAGCGATAGGAGAGAACATATAATGCATAACTGCAATATTAAAATTGGTTTAAGTGTTACAAATGACTTATATGCCTGAATATCAAGAACAAACCTATATAAAAGCCCTCTGAGAGCTTTCATTATTGCCTCACAGCCACAAAAGGTGAATGAGTAACATTCGCATAAGGAGTTTTCATTATCAGAAAAAGTAAAGTTCATTGGCCAATCCTCAAATAATTAACAAATCTTTCCACTACAAATGCAGTGAAGAGTGACCTTTTCCAACAAAACTTAACCTGTTTTTCTCCCTTTCAAGGCATTCCTTGGAAAAATTGGATCAACTCTGTGCACTGACAGACCTTTTTCTTGTATGAGTCAACATGGAAAGGAATCTTAAGAATGTTTTGGTCATCTCTTTTGGATTTTTACTTCTCTTTACTGCTTATGGAGGGCTACAGAGTTTACAGGTAAGTGGAGCATCTGCCTCCAGTTGGCCAGACAGTTAGCCTAGAAGGGCATCGGCATCAGGCCAACTGCTGCTGTGAAATATGAAAGTCTTTCCATGGTTTCTGTGAAGAAGGCACAGGCATTCTTTTTTTTTTCTTTTTTTTTTTTTTAATGAGCTAGGTAAAGATATCAGCTTGGCAAAGGTTCATATCATTCACCCAAACTCCATAGCATCTACTAAATGTTTTATTCTAGTAGTTCTCAAAATAGTTTGAATATTCATGCCAAACCATTTTTTCCATCCTCAAAAGCTGTATGAACGAAAATTAAATTTCTGTGAATTTTTCTCATGAGAAAATATTCCAAAAAGGAAAACATATTCCACTTCAGAAAAGGCTTCTTCTGAATGTTTCTAAATCTCTATAGCTTTATTGTTATTATATAGCAATGTAAAATAATAAAAATGTATGTACAATGCACTAAACAGTGTACATATAAAATAATGCAATAATTCCTGATCTCATGATATAGCACAACAACCAAAGTATTATTTTACAAAAACTGACAGTTGTCACATGTACAGACTTTAACATCTTAAAACCCAGTAGGAGAGATGAGTTTCTAAAATGACTTGAACACTCAGAGCTGGCTTGTTTAGCACAGCCAAAAAAAAAAAACAACCAAACAAACAAAATAGATGATATTATTGACATTTTAATGTAGATAAACACAAGAAGGAAATTTTCAGGCTAGAAGGCTGTGCTGGCTCAATAACAGAGAAACAGATATAAGCTGTCCATGAGCTAGTTTAAGCGGGATACTAAAACATGACCCTGAGCATTTGGGTCCAATTTTGACCATGACCAGTTTTGCAACTGATGTAAGAATCTGTATGCTTTAAAGGTAGGTCTGGATAAGTTCATTAACACTTCTTTTTTATAAAATGATACACTTGTCTGCAATAACAGGGGCTAACCCCATTTCACAAGGAGGTCCTGTGCAGTCCTGTACCCCTGTTTTCCTTTCCTAGATCAGTTTCTGCTTACTAACACTGTCAGATTCCAAGCTCAGGGCAATTCTGCAAAAACAATCCCAAAAATGGATAGAGATGTTATGAGCCGGGCAGACTCACGAGGGGAGCTGTCAAACACAAGAAGCCGTGGGTCAATCACGCCATCTGAAACTACGCACCGTTCCAGGCACAGTCCTGGAACATAGTCTCCCCCACCGCAGCGGGAGGGAGGTATGCAGACTCAGAGAAGAACCCCCTCCTGTCTCCATTTTGTCCTGGTGGTTAAGGAGGACTTGCTGAGACACAATCAAAAGTGGGTTATTTTATTTTATTGCAGACTGCAGGAGAAACATTTAAACTATGTATAATCTATTTTAACGTCCGACTCCCCGCCAAAGAATCCTGGTAACAATTAAGCTAATCTTATGATTTTGGAAGCCTAGCTCCCAATTTTTAGAAGCTGTAGCTGACAAAAGCATGTGCTTCATATCTATGTCTGAAATAAGACCTCTGTCATCAGGAAGTTTCTCTGCATGTTTACAAAACAGCTATTTCAGTTCCCAAGTATATTGACGCAAGAATTGCTTTACAGAGAAAATTACTTCCTCACTCTACTGCTCTGATGCTTGCTTCCCACTGCGGGAGCTGTGTGGCTGCTGATGTGTCTCTGCTCCACTGGACCATGGCAAACATCAAGGTGCTCAGCAGATTGCAGTGATGCTACTGGCAGCCATAGTCTCCTCCAGGGCTCTCCAGTGTCATCTCCCAGCACCAACCCTTCCTTCAGGAACCTTGATGTTAGCTTTTGAAACAAACAGGAAAATGTTGATAAGAAGCATTTTGATCTTCTCATTTTTACTTTCACATTATCAAGATAATATGAGAAATAATTTGAATATAAAAATATAAAATCACAGAATCACAGAACAGTTGAGGTTGGAAGGGACCTCTAGAGACCTCATCTAACCCTCTTCCTCAAGCACAGTCAGTTAGAGCAGGTTATCCAGAACTGAATCCAGTTGGATTTTGAATATATCTGAGGATGGAGATACCACAACTTCTCTGAGCAACCTGGTTCAGTATTTAACCACCCTCACAGTAAAGAAATGTTTTTTTGCATTCGAGTGGGATTTCCTGTGTTTCAGTTTGTGCCTATTGTCTCTTACCCCACCACTGGGCACGACTAAGAAGAGTCTGGTTTCAGCTTCTTTACACTCTCCCAGCAGAAATTTATACACACTGATCAGATCCTACCTTAGCCTTCTCTTCTCCAGGTCGAACAGTTCCAGTTATCTCAGCTTCTTCTCATGCAGCCCTTCACTGGACTCACTCCAGTAAATCCATGTCTTTCTTGTACTGGGGAGCCCAGAATTGGACACAACTCCAGATGTGATTAGATCAAGTTAGGTCAGTAAAATTTTGTTCCTCGCTTGTGAAAATGTGTGTGCTTCAACTGTTTTCAAATACAGAGGGCCACTACGAGCATATTAGTTTTTTTGGACCTTGGCCTCTGAATTTAGAAGTGATCAGACCTGTTAAAAGTAAAGACTCTTTCACTGTTGCTGAGTCAGCCCTCGCAATATAGGTCTAAGTATATTCTTACTTGAGACAAAAAAGGAAGACCAAGAAAAGAGATTATTCTTCACTCAGCTTGCTCTCAAAGAGAATTTCAAATTAATTAAACCAAATAATCTAAAATGTGACTTACCAAAACTTTGAATCTGAGCCCCAAATTCACAGTCCTCACTTGGAGCTGAATCAGATTTTCAGAAATGGGCTATCGTGGTGAGAAAAACCATAAATCTGTAATCAGACTGTTTTGGGGAAAGAAGATAGTAATACCCAGGCTCAGTTTCTGTGTCTCTTTCTACCTGAAGCCAGTCTCCATACACAATAGTAACATATGTTTGTGGTAAAGTCTGTATGAACCATTGTTTTTGTCTATGCAGAGCAGTCTCCACTCAGAAGAAGGCCTGGGTGTTGCTTCCCTGAGTGTTATCTATGCTGCTCTTATCTTCTCATCCATGTTCCTCCCTCCAATCCTCATCAAGAAGCTGGGTTGCAAGTGGACCATCGCAAGCTCTATGTGCTGCTACATCACGTTCTCCTTAGGCAACTTCTACGCTAGCTGGTACTAGTGTTCAGTTTAAATACTTGAACTCTTGTATGTTATGTTCAGACTAAATAACCATCAGGGTGAAGTCCTATTTCTACCCAATTTGTACCCTACTTCCATGTTGTGGATTTTAAAGTTGGATGCTACCCCAAAGGTATTACCTGCAAGAAACAGGGATAAATCTGGTACCAGGTGGAGTAGAGAGATGAAAAGGTGCAAAGAGCCAGAACGAACGTGCATCCATCCCCCCATCCATCTGAAGCTGCTTTTCTAACTTGTGTACGTAGCAATTTCCCTTCAGAAAAAAGAAGGAAAGAAAGAAAGAAGAAAATCGGAAGTTTCATTTAAAATCCAAATGCCTTTTAAGTCTATTTTGGAAAGATAGAAGTCTAGTCTAGTCTAATCTTTCAGCTAGTGCCTCTGGGAGCACAGGCAGAACTGTGCTCCTGCCTTGCGCTTTCTGAGGCGGAAGGACAATGCAGTTATGCTCTTTAGTGAGAGGGGGATGTAATTCTGCAGAGGAATATTGTGATCTATGTCTTCTCAGAGGCAGATGCAATCTAGTTTTCAATTAGAAGGGGATAGGGCACATGAGCACAGACCTAGCCAGTCCCTGGACACTGCTGCAAGTGCTCTCAGACCCTAAGTTTCACAAGGTTCTTTTCATTCTTTGTTTCATGTAATAGATTTGCTGAATCACATAAAGGATAAATCTATTTCTTTGATGTCTTTTTTTTTACCTTCTGGATCTTTGGGCAGATGATTATTATGCTAAGGGATGATAAATGTGCTAAATAGTGTTCTTTTTTGGCAGGTACACACTGATCCCTACCTCTGTGATCCTGGGCTTAGGAGGAGCACCGCTCTGGTCCGCCAAATGCACTTACCTCACCATTGCTGGCATTTCATATGCTGAGAAAGCAGGAAAAATTGGAAAAGACATTATCAACCAGTATTTTGGAGTCTTCTTTTTGGTATTCCAGTCCTCTGGAGTCTGGGGAAATCTTATCTCATCCCTAATATTGGTCCAATCTTCCAACAAAGGTAAAATATATTTAGATATCATGGCATTTCTTTCTACTGTATATACCAATTAGCTCTGGATTGTTAAGAAGTACATCTCTATAGCAGAGCTGGTGACCCTCAGTCTCCTTCATAGTCCATGGATACGGGCATCTTTGATGTGACTTAGCTCATCTGAAGGTTCATGTCTGAAATAGTTCAGCTAAATTGCTCTCTTGAAGTGTCTGTTTTCTATCAACTCTACATCAACTATAAAGAGAATTCAGACAACTAGCTCAGAAAAAGAACTGAATTCCTTTTGAATTCCACCCCTATGTGGTAAAACATAGATTGGCTCCTGGCAGAGACAGTCTTTCAGATCTGACTTTTATTTAAAGTGGATTAAAACAAAAGGCAAAACACTGAAGCAGCTGTCTCAGGAAGCTTGTAGTATTTAATTAATTTTCTGTTCAAGGTTAGTCAAACTGATGTTGGTACTTACTAAAATTTAGTGCTTTACAGAACTGTCAAGAAGAAATAGAGCTAGATATTGGCAGCAGCCTACATGCCAAGACTCCTCTGTTGTATTTCAGACTCAGACAACAGATACAGATGTAGCTTGAAGAAATCACTCAACAACACTGCCATAATTTCCCATGCTTGTAATTGGCATAAGCTTTAAAAGAGTGATTATGAAGATAAATTAATACCTGGGCATCAACTAAGAGATTCAAAATGCTGCAGTATTATTATTGTACTGTCTTGCATGCATTCTCTATCCTATCAAAGTCAAAGTAGGATGGAAGCAGAAGAAGGAGCTTTCCATATATAGTGCTACTATAAATAGCAAGAAGTTACCTCTCTCCCTGGCTCAGTTAAACCTGTCCTCTGGAGGGTATTCAGATACATTTTATATTAAGCATAAATATCAGGGTGTTGGCATCAAGTTTTAAACTTTGAATCCTTAGGTTTATGGCAGGGTAGTTGTCATGATACAAGATAATGCCAAGGTGTGATACTTGTGAAGAATCAGGCTTCCTTTAAACCCAACCAACTATAGATGAAAAACCCTCAAAGCCAAATGCTGAAGACTACATGACTACATCAAGTGCAACAGAGCCATGCTGAGCTAATTACTGAACTATACACTGTCTCAGAAGGGACTAGCCATTTTCATTTCATTTTAGGGCAGAGGTAGCCAAGACATAGTGCAGAAGTGAGATCTGCACAGACTGCAACTGTTCTACCCTCCCCTACCTCACAACTCACATCATGTTAATTGATGTTAATAAGAGGATTGAAATCTTCCTTGTCATTCTTGTATATCCCCTCCTAGTTTCATGTCTAAGGATGTACTTGTAAATTCTAAGAAAAGCCTAACTTTTATTTATTCATTATTATTTATTTTGGATATCAGGAAATGCTGATTCTGGGAGGCTTGCAATGAACAGTTCTCAAAACCTAAGGATATATCTGCACAACAGCAGTGGCATGAGCAGTCATACAATAAACTTCCCAACTCTGCCTTGCCAGTGAGGATCAGTTTTAGTCTACTGGGATCTTTCTGGGTACAAGTGAGGGTCTCCAGGGCACTCAGTCTTTTGCCTCAGATACAAGCTTGCACTTGACATATTGCTGGCGTCATATCCACACACAGCAAGGCAAGGTACATCATGAGGTAACACTACAGCAGAAGACAGGAATCAATGTAAATCATGATTTACATCCTTTCTCAGTCATCAGTATTACAGCCATATTTCCAGAAGAGCAGAGCAAACCTTACCTTGTAGCTTTCATATCAGTAATTGCATGTGTACCTTCACCTTCAGATGATTTATGACCAGATTGAAAACTAGTTTTACACTCTTCCATGCTTTATTCATCTTTTGTATGTGACTCAACTTTTGTACGTGGTAACTTTGCTGAAGTTCTATTGTGTGAAGTGCAGTAATAGCCATTAGCCAGAATAAGGTAATGATTTTTTCATCTTTTTCTTCATCTTTTTCAGTTTTATCTGATGTTGAAGCTGTTCATGAAGCTACTGAATAGCTGGTTCATGTCACTGTAACTGGAAGCAGTGAGAAATTCTGTAGAAGTAGTTACACAATAACCGCAACCTAGGTTCATTGTATTGTCCTTTGTTTTGCTTGAACCAAGGACAAATTATGCAATAGACGTTGCTGAAATAACGGGAAGTTTTCTTTTTCTTTCTTTTTTCTTTCTTTTTTTTTTTTTTTTTTTTTTTTTTTTTTTTTTTGATCCTTCTCCAGCACTATACACAGCTTATTCGGGCACACACTTTGGGTTAGCACTTTGTCTCTACAGAAAGAGTGCAGGAGGAAGAGGGCATGATGTCTTATGACACACTGTGTGAATATACATATGGATGCATCTTTGACATGTGCCTAGCACAAGACTGAAGAGATTAGACAAAGCAAAAGTCTTACTCCAAACCCTGCTAAACTGTTTTATTTCCATGTTCTCAAATAGTAATAAAACCAGGAAGAGCAGGTTCTTTGGAAGACTCAATTACAGCTAATTGCAATTTAATTTTATAAAATGAAAAGGTATCTCAAGGTGGTTTCTATTCCTGTAACACATGCAGAAATTACCCGGAGAGGGACGGTGGGCTGTGGCTGTAGAACTCAGGTCCCACTATTCAGGGATATTGTAAACTAAAAGAAATCTGTCCTGCAAGGTATTATGATTAGGAGGTACTGATACATACTGGAACTTTAAATACAGCAAGCTGAAATTGGATTCAGATTTAAGCCTCTGGATTGAGTCTTCTTATAATCATTAAGTGCTCTGTCTTGAGCAGCTGTTTCAGTTAAAGCAAGTTTTCATTCCGGAGTTAAACTTCTTTGGGAGGGATGTGAAGCCATGACCAGCCACTGAATACTAGACTCCCTTCTCTTTACATCCTTGTATGTAGTCTGCACTCATCTGATCTCCTCTCTTCTGCCTTTCTTTTGGTTCTCACTGATTTAGTGGAGATCTCAGATGAAGACCTGGCCTGCTGTGGAGCACATGACTGTACGATGAGTGGTGCCACTAATATCACTGAGTCAGCAGGACCTTCAAAGTCCTTAATCTACACGCTGCTAGGGGTCTACACTGGTAAGTAATCCAAACAATCTTTAATGCATATTACTGATGAGGAACCTGCTATTTGTGAAACTAGGGATGATTTTGCAGACTAACTTTCTAATTTCCTCCTTTAATCTGATTTGCTAAAAGGAAGTAAGATATCCATGAGTTGTAAACAAACTCCTTAAAAAAATCCAGATGCTTTATGCCAGTGCCACATCATTTTTGTCTTAAGATGCATGACATGCTTTTACATTTATTTTTCACCTGGAGTAAAGCAGAAGCCCAGGATGGTGCCCCGCACTGTTTTAGTGTTTCTCTACAAAGTAGACTCAAAAGTATTTCTACACTGCAATTAGAAAATTATAGAACTTTGTCTAGATATACATGAGATGATAGCTTTAAATTCATTATCTTTGTTATCAGTAATAGCAAACAAGTAACTGACAGTAGGTTTCTATTTGCATGCAGAAGTCCATGGTGCTAATAGCAGCCCTGCTAATGGTACCTGAACTGGCTAACTTGTAGCCATCTGGGAATGCCTATATAGTTCCCTCAGAATTGGCGGGAGAATGTCTTAGTATATATAACACAGCTTTATCTCAAGAACTGTACTATAATTTGATTTGGACCTGAACCACAACTCTCAGAACATATAAAAGTTTGGGGGGAGATTTTTGCTTCCCTGATGAGATTTTACAGTTTCAGTCAATTCTCAGCTGTGGTGCTTGAATTATAATACCTTAGTGTGAAGGGTAAAAAGAGAAACACTAGGTGAATTGGCATATCTCTCTTTCATTTAGGTTAGAGAGGAATCAAAGACAGGGAAGGCTGATGCTGTCAAAAACTGGAAAGACAAAAATAGATATATAAAGATACCTTTCAGTGACATTTTGTAACAGTGAGGAAAGTTCAAAATGCATCTGGCTCAATATAAATTCTTCTCTGGATAACTGGGAAGTATCTCACAAGGTGACATGTCACCTTACTGCAGTTAAAATATCTTTGCATTCTCTGTATATAGATGCACTCTTTATGCTGAGATTGATGTGCAGAATTTCTCATATATTCAGACAAAAAATACATGATCTGGTCAGACCCAGCCCTTACCAAACAAGTCAGTCACAGAAAAGCTTCTCTCCTTCCCCAACTTCCATTTCTAATTACTGCAAAAATGCAAAGAATATTCCCCTACTCCCCTTCCAAAGTATGCTGGAGCTAATGCCTTTTTGTTAAGGGCAGGTTTGGCTCACAAGTTCAAATCTAAATTTGTTGACTAACATATATAACACTCCCTTAGGCTTTGCTCATACAAAATGAATGCAACCCTGCTGTCTACTGACCCAGCATCAGTGGGGTCTCATTTTTCTTTTAAGCTCTTAATAAAAGATATGTCTTTTCCTACCTCGAGGGAAACTAAATAGCTAAACATTTCATTCACAGACAGTTTTTAACGTATCTCTTCTATTTAGTTTCTGAATACATATTTGGCACTGTTTTGGTGGACATAATAATAAATAAGTCTTTTGGTTTTAGTTTTCTCAAGAAGTGTGGATGTTTCTATCTGTGTTCATATTAAGCACTCTAAAGCCATATAGTTACCTATCTCCTATAATTACTCTTGATTCACTTGCTGCATGTTAGAATATTTGTTCTGTAGATGTGAATATCCTGCTGTCATCCATAAATATCCTGTAATCAGTCCATGAACACTAGTAAGCACCCTGACAGAGCTGACAATCGTTTACATCACTAATGGTTTACACTCCAGCCATAGTGGAAAACCTGTACTTGGGAGTATATATTCAATTTTAGGAGACATGCATGAGAAAAAAGTAATAAAACAGAACAAAAATTTGAGGCAGTTTACTGTGAATCTGCTAATATATTTGGATATTAAAAGAACATGTCCATACACAGATATTGTACCAAAGGAGCACATTAAACAAGCAATGAGGAGGGAAAGAGGGAACCGGTTCTCCTCTTATCCTGTAAATACATTTGCTTCTATAGATGGATTTCTAGTCAACATCAGTAAGATAGGAGACATAATCACAGCTCGCATTTGATATAAAGCAATCAGTTGCCACTCTGTTGCTGCTTCTTGTGTATTATGAACCACAATTATCTTCTTGACAACATGAACAAAATCCTATTGATTCATTTGAAAACCAAAACAGACCAATACATACACAATAATTTGTTGATTGACTATCCAGTTTACTCTTTTATATACTGTTTCTGCTAGGAAGTTATAGGTTCAAAGCTGTAGTATTGATCTTTATCAAGTAATCCTGAGTTGCTTACTGTCATCTTTAAAATAGTACATATTTCTTACTCAAAGCATTACTAAAAAAAAAATAAAGAAAAGAAAAAAAAGAATCAATATATACTGGGATCCAAGACAGCAGTTCTACTTCTAGCCATTTATTTTACTTTCCATGTATTTGAAGGAAGATCCCCCCTAACCATGAATACTTTGGCACCAAAAGTGAATATTCCTCTCCTGTGTTGATTTAAAGCCTTTTGATAGATCCAAAGGGAGCTCTTTCTGGCCAGCTCCCCATCCCTGGGACCTCTTGACCTGGAAGGGTGAGCCATCACCCTCTGCAGCAGTGCAGCTGGCTTGGTGGCTGTAACAACAGGCAAGTCTCAGTTAAGCAGAAAGGATTTGCGAGGTCTGCAGCTGTATGCAGAAGATGTGAATTTAGATCAGGCCTTCTTGTTTACACAGCAATGGCCTTTACTCTGAAGCGGAATCAAATTCATCTGCCAAAACATCTCATACAGAGCTAAGCACTAAATCAGAACAATAACAGCAGCAAGCAATTTCCCATCATTCGTCTTGCATTCCTCACTTTTTCATGAATTTTTTTGTTTTGTTTTTGCAGCTAGTGGTGTGCTAGCTGTGTTGCTGATTGTTATATTTCTGGACCAGATCAAATCTGACCAAGCAGAGACTGAGAGAGAAATAACAAAGACACCATCCTTTTGGTCTACGTTCCTAGCAACTTTCCAGCAACTTAAAGATAAAAGACAGTGTCTTCTAATCCCTCTGACAGTGTACAGTGGGTTTGAACAGGGATTTCTTGCTGGTGACTACACAAAGGTGTGGATAACAATGACAATGACAATGAGAATGACTGACAAATCTATTTGTGCCTGATGATTGTTCTTTGTGCCTTTGTGTCTTAGTATTGCATCTGATCTATATTCACTTGCTAAATTAAGATACTTTCAATGGCAATTTGTGGTTAGCCAAATTACTGTTTATTTCTACTTGAATGAACTCTGAGTGACATCTTCAAAAAGGAGAGGCCACCAGTAAATATGTTCCTTGGAACAGTCTTAAAAAGAACATTGAGGAGACCTTAACTCATCAGTGGAGGCCACAGCAGAGAGCTACAGGTTCAAGCTCTTCAGTTGGTTATAAATAACAAACTGGGAGAAAAGCCAGAAGTCTGCAAAGCTTTTTTTTAATCTCTCATTCCTCTGATTTCCCCGGAGTTTGTGTAAGTACAAGTCAGCACATATACCACACATTTTATTTTGAAGACCTTTACAATAAGAGGGCAAACTCTCAGAATGGCTGGTCAGAAGCCCTCACCAGTCACAAATGCAGCAGGTTCCAAAACCTGACATATTGAAAAGATCAGAACCACCTCTGCTCCTTCAGTTTCTCTACAAAACCTAGACACACAGCAGGTGTGTTCTCCAGATGTTTGCTGAGAAAGTCTTCAAAGAAAGGAGGCAAACCTCATGAGCTGTTTATTTGACACTTAAGCTTTTTAATCTTAAATATTAGCAGATAGAAGAGTGCATTTACTGCTGTATGTTCTTGTAGGTGAAGTCCTCCTCATTGCCTGCCTGGTAGCTGCTCCATAACAGCTGTAGTGCTGATTGTCAATTCTCATTTTGTGTGCTATAAAGGAGAGGGCAGAGCATCCTTTGTGCCACCACCAGGAGGTTTATTTGCACAGCAAGCAGTGCTCCAACTTCTTTTCCTGCATGTTACTGCTCTGTTTGAAGGCACCAATCTGACTGGGAACTGGGTTAGGAGTAACACTGCTGAAGGCCAGTTATGTCAGTATTCCAGAGAGCTGTCAGCAAACTGTAGCTGTGCTCCTTTGATCATGTCCATGCTGGCTATTTACCAAATACTCTGGCTAAGACCCTTGAACCTTAGCTGCATATTTTCACCAAAGCAAATGTGTCACCGCTGTCTCTTCTTTTCCAGACCTATGTGACCTGTGCCCTGGGGATTCATTATGTTGGCTTTGTGATGATCTGCTTTTCAGCTACAAATTCCCTATGCTCTCTGCTCTTTGGAAAGATCTCTCAGTTCACAGGGAGAAAACTTCTATTTGCAATAGGTATGTAAAGGTCACTTGAAGGATCATCTCAAGTGGTATGTCAAATCCAGTGCACCTGCTTGCATGAAGGACAAAGAGCCATCTTGTTATCAGCTATCAATTAAAACCAAAATGATCTAGAGGCAAGTACGATTCATGAGAAGAGAGGCAGCACAGTTAACTGCTGTATTCAAGTCACTGACTTAAATTACTTTGCTCGTGGTATAGTTCACATATAGGGCACTATCTATTCAGATACGACACTATAGCTCTAAAGCAACTGATGATAAATGATCTTAGAATGTGGATGTTTGTTTATACTTGAGAAGGATTTCTCCATCTGGGTCAAACCTCTTAAAATTTTTGGGGTGAAAACCACAGAGAACCTAATAAGATACACCATTGATTTGAGACTGAAAGTATCAGTGAACTTGGAACTTTCAGTAATCAGTCTGATCATTTCAGGACAAATTTTAGAGGTTGGACTGTGTCATTTTAACTACTTGTTCTATATGGTGAAAAATATGCCTGTGTCAGAATAACTTAAGGTGTCTAATGGCCAATAGTTTTCAGGTTGCCATGAGAAGAGATGTGCATAATTAAGAACATCTTTCTCTCCAGAGCATACAGTTCCAGTGAGTAATTGCAGATAGAAAAATATCAAGAAGTATTTCATTTGTGTTCCACTATCCAAGTTATTCAGTGTAAAATGTACCTTACTTCCATGAAGTCTGTGTGTATCTTTCTGGACATTTCCTCCACAGGGATTTTTAAGAAGAAGAAATTTAGAGCCCTTCCTGCTGCAGTCACTAATTCAGTGTTTCTTATATTTATATGTCTGTCTTTAGCATATGTTTCACTCAAGAAAATCATTATAGATTTAACAACAACCAATAATCCAAGAAGACATAGTTTTAGTAATCCAGGATCTCTGAATCCCTCAATTCTCCTAAACAGGCTTTGAGTGACTAATCTACATTCTGCCTGCAAAAAGACAGACAGAAAGACAGCAGACCCTTTTATATATGCTTTCTTGTCTCCTCTGGCCCTGAAAGGAAATCTGTGGTTAAGGACTATACAAAGAGCAGAGAACAGTTTATCTTTACCCCTGCCACATGCCCCACACTAGGATTCCAGATCTTTTGGCAGCACCTTCTCCTACTCAATGATATTTTGGTTTGGTTGTTCCCAATGGCAGTTCTTGACTTCTAGGATAAAAGCCAATCAGCCGAGAGGATCTCTGAGTTTAGGACAGTGTTCAGCATTATTAATTAAAGACTGTTAAAGAAGAACTGTGTTGTCTTGTGTTTCATGTGATATCAGCTCAGTGAGTGAAAACAGGATTGCTTTGTGTTTTAGTTGAGGCAAGAATCTGAAAGTTTACCCAGGTGTCCTATCTCTCCTGTTTATAATTTGTATTTCTCTTCTTTCTTTCTAAACTGACAGCTACAATTACGAACATTGCCAGTATAATAGCACTACTGCTGTGGAAACCTCATCCTAAACAGCTGGTTGTGTTTTTCATATTCCCTGCTCTTTGGGGCATAGCCGATGCCGTTTGGCAGACACAAACTAATGGTAAGTCCTGGTGACAGTGAAATGAATTCTTTTGAGATATAAAAACCTGCATGTTCTTATTTATAAGCAACCTGGTTTAGAACATACGGGCATAAAAATTATAACAGGTTTAAGATGGAATATGAAAGAAATATGGTAGCTCACTAGACAGTAAAACAAATAAGAAAACAGACTGGTAATAAATAGCTAGAATGCTTATGAACACAATTCTTTCCAAGTTGTAGAAAGAACATCCTGGAAGATGATAACAGATTCAGAATAAATTTTCTGGAGGAGTGTGGGTTTTTCATAGAAAACTGCACAGTTCAGAAGAGTGATATATTTAGCCTGTCTGTTGTAATAAAGGAAAGTACGCTGACAAAAAAAAAGCTCTGCAACAATAGAAGTAATCATAAAGAAATTAAAAGAGAAAACCGTTGAGAGCAACATTATTCAACCAAATAAATCCATGATGCATGCAGTTCTCATTTGTTCCATTTCAGAAAACATACAATCAAACATGATAAGGTACAAGAAGGCAGTAAAAATGAGTAAAGTCATGGGAGACTTTCACATGAAGAAAGACTAAACATACTAGGATATTCTGTCCTGGACAAGTGATAACTAAGGGAGGCTGTCAGTAAGAGCATAAATAGTATGAGGAAGTGAATAGAGGATGATTTATTCGCTATTCTCATAATAATAGAACTAGTGGCACCAAATGACGTTATCGGGTAGCAAGCTTAATACAAAACAAAGGAAATACTTTTTCACAATTCAATGCCAAAGGGTTTACGAAACCAACAAATTTAAATGGCTTTAAAGTGGAATTACATCACTTCAGTGAGGAAATGTTCTTGGGAGCTATTAAGCGAGAGAGTCCAGAGGAATTCTCCTACTCAGGAAGTCCCTACTTCTTGATTTTCAGAATCAGGAGGGCATTGGAGGGGAAAGAGCATTCTGTACTTGTATCATTTCTTGCACTTTTATCCTGAGAGTCAGTTACTGGAAGGATAAGGTTGGGCTTCTTGTCTGAGGCATTACATCTGTCTGTAGTTTTCTTTTGTCTGTTTTGTGATTATATATGACAGTTCAGATAATGAGCTGATACAGATTCACTTCTGTAAGGGATTCTTTAAACTTATAGCTCACTCAAAACTAGCAGAAGTTCTTTTATAGAGAGACTGCAGTACATATGACTTGAAGACAGATTCTAAAATGCTAGAAAGGGTAAGAAAGAGCAATAGTCTCCTGTGAATTGAATTCCAGTCTAGTAATGATTGTCAGTGAGAGTGTTTTTAGCTCAATGCCATAATCTGTGTCAGTAAGACACAGTTAAATGCTTTCCCATCTGCTCACATGTTTTGCTGCCTTATTTCATGAATAATTTTTTCCTTCATCTCCAATTCAGATTTAGTTGATACCATAGGAATATGCATTTGACAGAACTAGCTGACCTGGGCCCACATCAGGGTGTGTGACTGGGCCTCCCTTCTCCTTATCCCTCTAGTTTAGATGACTTTGTCCCCTGGGTGAATTAACGTGTTCCTCCTAGAGAGTCAAAGGGAAAATGCCATGGTCCTTTGCCTGGTGCTTACAAGCAATTTTATTCCCCGCATATGTATAGTCTCACCTCTACAAACAGGAAAGTGAACAGTTAGACTTCTCTGTCCCTCTGGCAGCTCCAGATCATATCCCTTAGAGGAGAGCAAGTATGCATATCACAGAATCACAGAATCAGTAAGATTGGAAAGGACCTCTGGAGATCATCTAGTGCAAACCCCCCTCCCCCCTCCCAGTCAAGCAGGGTCACCAAGAGCATCTTAGACAGGGTTGCATCCAGGCAGGCCTTGAATTTCTCCAGAGAAGGAGACTCCACAACCTCTCTGGGCAACCTGGTCCAGTGCTCCGTCACTCTCACAGGGAAGAAATTCCCCCTCACATTCAGGCTGAACTTCCTGTGCTTCAGTTTCTGCCCATTGCTTCTTGCCTTGTCACATGGCACTACTGAAAAGAGTTTGTCCTCATCCCCTTGACAGCCTCCCTTCAGATATCAAGCAACACCTTCTCATTTTCTCTCATCTCAACACACAGCCTTTTGCCTTTAGTACAATTTTAAATCAGTAGCTCTCATTATTCAGTTTTTGGAAAGATAGTATCAGTGATGATTTGCCCTCTGAACTAAAGCGATTCATTCATTTCTTGCCTGTTCAGCCAACAGTCTCCCTGACTGTTCATCAAGCTTTTTCCCAAAACTCTTCTGAGAGACATAGCTCAGAGTCATTGGAGCAACTCTGCTGCTTCTCTCTTTCCCTACAAGCCTTGCCCTTCAACATTTGACCCCTTTGGGAAGAACATCTTCTCACTGAGAACCTTGCACACCTGATGAAGGGGGACCTGGAGCTGTTGCTAGGAAAAGTGGTTAGGCATAGAAGACCTAATGGTCATAGAATGAGGCTGTGAAATGCTTTTAGTTCCTCCTGAAGAGATAGATGATGAACATCGCTTTGTGTTTACATAATGGCTAATGAGCTTTGCAGTGCTGTGGCAAGACTGACCTCTGTTACAGTACTGTATTGTCCCAAATTCCTGGAAGATACCTGTGACAATTTCACATCTTGTGGGTAGCTAGAAAAAAGGAAAAAAAAAAAAAAAAAAGAAAAAGAAAAAGAAAAAGCCTTTCTCTTTGCACAACATTTCCCTGCTCTGGAGTTCCCAGTAAAAAAAAAAAACGCACAGGTCACACTGAATTATTGAGTAATGAACTTAGTCCTTAACAGAAAGATGCTGTGACATTATTCCTCAATGCTACATCCCAGAACAGGAGCTTCACTTTGTTATGCCCATTTAGGACTAAATCTCTTCTTCCCTTCATCAGTTTTATACAGGGGTAAGAGCATTAATATCAGGTGAGAAAATCACAACTCCAAAGACTGTGAGACTAAGATCTCTAAAATAGTAGCTGTGAGGCTGAGGCCTGTGGTCCTTCTTTTGGCAAGTTCCCATGAATGCCCCTTCAGTCCCAATAGACTGAATAAAAACATCAAAATTATGCCCCATAATTAAAGCATTTTAGAGTAATCAGAAATGGTTTGCTCTGGTCTATGGTAGATAATTAGTACTGGAGTCCCCACTAGAGGATACATAAGCTCACACTAGATGAGCCACTTCATCTTATAAAGGTTTCCTAGTATGTTTGTGTATGTGTGCGTGCACTCTCATTTATTTCCAATGGAACACATCTCATTTCAGAGTGCATAGTACCTTCTCTTATCTAAACTGAACACAGCTGCTACTATTACTTGGTAATAACTGCACTGTGTACATTAGAATTGTGTCGCAGAAGACTACCAGGTAGACCATAATAAAATAAAGTTCTTTCCAGCCTGACAAGCTTCTTTAGAAAGATTATGAATCAGTCTGAAAAGTTTATAGAACTGGATGCAAATGATTTCCTGCAGTTCTGTTTTATACCTACATGCCTACAAGTACCAGGGGAAGGTGAGGAAGGTGGAGGAGCAGGAAAGCAGAGGCAGGGGTAAGCAGAGGGATTTATTTCCATGAAATTGAAGGTCTGTCACTGCCAGCAAGAATTCAGACTTCATAGCCTCTCTGCTCAGTCCTGCAGGTCCTCCTGAAGCTTCAGCCAGGCAGCTTGTGCCAAACACTGTACTCAGCAGCATTTGTTATATGGACAAAGGTTTATATCTGAGGGAGAGAAACTACTGTTTTCCTATGTGACTGCTAACTAATACCACATATGCATCCTGGAAACCAGAACTTTTCTGCCAAGCCAGCTCTTCCCACAGCTTAACTTCAAACCTGATCCCCACTTGATTCCCTCATTGTTTTAACTAAAAAAGAAGGCTTCAAAATAGCAAAAGAAAAAAAGCTACCAGCTAAAATCCAGAATCTTTATACTTAGGAATGTCATGGCATCAGAAACCATCCTATACAAGACTTCCTTCACTAATCTGCTATTTTCATGTTGTAAAAATCCTTTTTCAGAAGAAAACACAGGGCTTATCAGCAAAGTCTCTGCTATGAACAGATTGTACAACAGCTCATTTATTAGGCAAAACAATGAAGGATTCTCAAATAACTTGCTGTACACTACACTTAGTGAGGTTAATGAACTAAGTAGATCTTGTGATACATTCACCCAGGTTTTCCATCATGTCTGCTCACCTACTAAATTGAAACATTCAGTAAATGTCATCTTGTAGTCATCAGGAAGCAGTGAGTTTTTACATACACATCATGGCTTCCCCTTCATAACAAAGCTGAAAGGTTACTTGAATCTACCCACACTTCTAGAGAACTTTGTACTCCTCTGCCTCTTTTGGCTGAATGTGCATATTTTAAACAGATGTGTTGTTAGGTACAAAAGTGGATGAAAAGGGTCAAGGTTCTTTGTATTGCTCCCCCTCCCTCCTTGCACACCACAGCTGAATCAGTGGAACCTGACCCTTTTCATCCACTTTTGTACAGGCTCAGCACCCAGAGGAAAGTAGATGCTCTTCCTTGTTCTGTGTCCCTGACCAGTCAGATATGGAGGCTGAGATCCCTTCCTGAATCCCAGTAATGGGTGTGTAGCTGACTGAACTGAGCTAAGGGATTTCCAGTCAACGCAAATGACATAGGCTGATTGATTTAACTCTGTGCAATCAAATAAGTCTTTATCGGCAAGCAAGTTACCCAGTTGCTGTCCATAGGTTTGGTATGCATCAAGGATATCATTTTTGTCAGCAGAAAATTTGAAAATTGGATTATCTCTGAGAAGCAAGTCTCCTTCATATGTTAAATATGAGGAAAGTTGCAGCTATGTATTTTATTTTCCAGGACTCTGTGATTCAAGTGTTTTGGATCCGTTTATTTGTTTCATATAACATAGCTAGTATGAATAGCACAAGTTGCTACCACTGGCAACACTGAAAATCTTACCTGGGAGTTTCCAAAGGGCAAGTTCTGATGAAAACAAGGTATTTTATGTAAAAAGTCTCTGCATGTTCTTAGGTTGGGCAAATGGGATGTTAGAATACTCCATCTTTCCACTATATGATTATTTTTTTTCTCAAAACAAAAGAAATGGTTTGAGAAAAAGCACATAGTGTATGCAGGGTCCATGCATGTTCCCCCACAGAAGTGGGGAAGGATGCCAGCAGGGAGTTTTTTATGGGTCCTTGATCCTTTCTACCCCAAAATGGTAATAGCAGCTTGGTTCCTAATGCCCCTATCCTCTGTTCTTTGAAAGTGTGCAAGGATTTGGTCAAGACTTCTCAGGCTCCATGTAGCTGTACATGGAGACCCTACTGTATAGAGTGCCATTTCTGTCCATTTTTTCTTCCTCCTTATTTACATTCTCACTGGTCAGTGTGAGAGCCTTCCTGTTTGGGGCTGATAGTTTGAAAAATAAACTTCTTGCCACCTCACTTCAACAGAAAAGGTTCTTTCTTCCTTCTTGCTGTTTTTGTTTCTTTTTTCTCCAGTATTCTATATTTTGTCATTTTTGCTCTGTTGTTTAACTTCTTCTAACTTTTTGTATGAGTATAAAATGTTCTAAGATAAAACTTATATTCTCCTTGATCTGACATTTATGCAGGACAGTTTATTTCACCATCGTAGTCTATCCCATAACATCCTCCTAAATAAGCTCAGGAAGTGTAGTTTAGATGAGTGGACAGTGAGGTGGATTGAGAACTGGCTGAAAGGCAGAGCTCAGAGGGTCGTTGTCAGTGGTGTGGAGTCCAGTTGGAGACCTGTGGCTAGTGGCGTCCCCCAGGGCTCAGGACTGGGTCCCATCCTGTGCAACTTCTTCATCAGTGACCTGGATGAGAGGATGGAGTGCCTCCTCAGCAAGTTTGCTGATGATACCAAGCTGGGAGGAATGGCTGACACACCGGAGGGCTGTGCCATTCAGAGAGACCTGGACAGGCTGGAGAGCTGGGCGGAGAGGAACCTCCTGAGGTTCAACGAGGGCAAGTGCAGAGTCCTGCAGCTAGGGAGAAATAACCCTAGGCACCAGCACAAGCTGTGGGCTGACCTGCTGGAGAGCAGCTCTGCAGAGAAGGACCTGGGAGTGCTGGTGGATGACAGGTTGACCATGAGCCAGCAATGTGCCCTTGTGACCAAAAAAGCCAATGGTATTGGCTGGGTGCATTAGGAAGAGTGTTGCCAGCAGGTCGAGGGAGGTGATCCTGCCCCTCTCCTCAGCCCTGGGGAGGCCTCCTCTTGAGTACTGTGTCTAGTTCTGGGCTCTCCAGGACAAGAGGCAACGGGCAGAAATTGAAGCACAGGAAGTTCAGCCTGAACGTGAGGGGGAATTTCTTCCCTGTGAGAGTGACGGAGCACTGGACCAGGTTGCCCAGAGAGGTTGTGGAGTCTCCTTCTCTGGAGAAATTCAAGGCCTGCCTGGATGCAACCCTGTCTAGCATGCTCTAGGTGAACCTGCTTGAGCAGGGGGGTTGGGCTAGATGATCTCCAGAGGTCCCTTCCAACCTTACTGATTCTATAATTCTATGATTCTGTTTACACCATTGCAGAAAATACATGGTTTCAGACTTAACCATCACAAGCCTTGTCTCTCCTTACTCATAGGACTCTACGGTGTTTTATTTGAGAAACACAAGGAGGCTGCCTTTGCAAATTACCGCCTTTGGGAATCAGTTGGATTTGTCATTGCTTTTGGTTATAGCACTTTCTTGCAAGTCTACATCAAACTGTACATTCTATTGGCCGTGCTTGTGGTGTCCATGGTGATGTACGGAGTAGTGGAATACATAGAAGTCAAAAGCTCTCCTGGGACACCTACTACACCTACTACTGAAAAGGAAAAAGTAGGATCTCTTACTCAGGAAACACGCATGTAATCCAACAGGGTCAGAGTGATGCACGCACCGCAAGCTGGCTAGCTCCTACAGACAGTGTTTCCAGTGGTGCTCTGAAGTGTGCTGCCTGTTTCCAGAAAGAGAGTAAAGGAACAGATTTCAAGCTCTGAGTAATATAAAAGTCTTAGGAGTAAAAAGTCCTTTCGACATCTCAGCTTAATAAGGGAAGATTATCTGACTTCATCCTTTCATACAGATAACCAACTCAATTTTGTCTCTTTTTTAACTAATAAAATCCTAATAAAGACTTTTAAAATCCTTACGTTCTTGTATCTGTGGATCAGAAATGGCAAACTAGTTTTAGAACCAAACATGAAAAGCACACAAGCAACATCAGAAGACAGCAACTAGGATTGCTGAGCCGTTTACAGAGAACACACACCATAGTATGGAATCACTACTTATAAAGATTTGTATTGTTCTCATCCTGCATTTTTAACGCTTACTGTATATAACATCGTGGAATGGACTGGCTGTATCTACAGATTGTATCCAAACATCATAAAATCCACTAACTGAGGAATCCACCACTTGTTTTAGTTCATCAGAAAACAATGTTTTTGCTGATGTTGTCCCTTCATCATAGTACTCTTTCTCTTTTGGTTTTCCTGCTTCAAATGGTTCCTTAATCACTTCAATCAGCCTTTCTCCAAAACACATGCTTTCCATATCACCAAATCCTTAAAGTCATAATGACCTTTCCCACCTATGGGTATAGATATTTTAGAAGTAAGCAGTCAGAGCATCTGCCTGTGGCCCCAGTCATGAATAGGATGCAGGTAACAGTGCAAGTCATACAGTGAGAAGGAGAAAAGAGAGAATGGCCAACACTAAACTACCTCTTTGAGACCTGTATGAGCCTAACATTAGCTCTTCATATAGAATTCCTCCCACCTTATCTGAAGTTCTGTTTATTTTTAACCATTTTATATTGTTGTAAGGTCTAGATTGTTGTGGCTTTATTGCAAGGAAGAGAGTGCTTTTGTGAAGTTACTGAACAGCATCCCAACACCTTGAAGAGAAAGCAGTGTACAAATATTATGATCATTACTGGTAATGACACCATGATCATATCCTCTGCATGAGGCAGACAATGCAAGAGAAACTAAAGACAAATGCTGTTTGTCTGCAAGATTAGTGTCTGTTCTGGAAATAAACTACAGTGCTAGTTATGTTGCTGCATTCAGTGAAGTTAATGTTTGAAACTAATTGATTGAAGTTATCAACAGGAGAATGAGTCCTTCTCTGGTATGACAACATGATAGAAATCAATAATACAATTCATGTGGGGAAAAAAACCCCAAATTGTTACGGATTTTCAGTAACAGTACCTTTCATACTACTTTCCCATTCCTCTGACTTTGTTTTGCCCAAGCATCAGGACTCCTCCACAAAGTTCATCCATGTTGCTGCATGGCTTTTTGGTTCTTTTCTGTGTCTCATGCAATTAAGTAGAGTTCATTAAATCCTGGAGAAAAGAAGAAAAATGCAAGTGAGCTCCATCTCAGACCCACCTTTCTCATGTGCCTTTGTCCTGTCAGCTCAAAGTCATGCCATTAATCCCCCTGTTAAAAATACAAGTGACAAAACTATTGTGGCCACAGAATCCTAAGGTCTCCCAGATGTCCAGAGATTACAGATGGATTTGCTAGACTGCGGCTGATGGTCATCCTATCATGCTTCAATTTGATACAGAAATTTAATTTTTTCATCTTGATAACTGACAATGAAATACATCTCCATATCCTCCTCATGTTTTCTTTTTTACATATCAATATTTTCAACAGCATCTAAGCAAAAGAGGATTTGAATTTCAGGATCAACATCAATGAAAATCTGATCGGTGCAAATGAAATCATATCTTGTCTACTCTTAGCAGCCCAACACAGAAAGCAGAATCTCATCACATTAGATGCTACACAGTCTCAAAGCAAAAAGATGGTCCCTCCATCAGAGGACACACAACTTGATTTCACTGCATAGAATCACTCAGTATCTGCAAAAACAGACAGACAGCCAATGAGCAACAAAGTTGTTGACTTAAAAAAAAATGGCTATGAGCAGTTCCTCTTCTTCCATGTTTTATGCAGCAGGTTGAGCTCTAGCCATGTAAAGAAATAAATCTAGTGTCTGAGAAACAGTAATATTTCTCCCTGCTGCAAAGATCATCACTTAACATCATTTTTAACAGGCTGGCTTCCAGTTTCATGCTAAGTTTGTTTTCCTCATAAAGCACTGCCTTATGTGTTTTCCTTAAAAGGAGATCTGGTCCTTCTCCATCGCAAGCCTCCAGTCATATGAAGACCACTTCAAGGGGTGAATTCCTCTGAAGTCCAATTTGACCTGCACACACAACCGTTAATGCCACACCTTTGTTTCAGTGCATGTGTTTTTAATATCCTTCAACTCATGTATATTTGTACATGTGCAACTTTGCATCTGAAATGCAGCAGGTTTTCCCACGCTATCTAAATGCCCAGCAGTCAAACTTTTCTCTTTCCTCCTTAACTGCATTATGCTTCTTGTGCCTAAGATGTATTTATAGCAAAACTGAGCAACAGTATCCCAGAAGTCTGCTATTCACTCCACAGTTTCCAGCTGAAACTGTGAGGAGCTACCAAGGAGCAAGGAAAACATCTTCTGACCTTGGAGAGAATCTCAGCACCACTAAGACAGAGTCAACACAGGAGAGATGACCTTGTGGCCCTAGAAGTGGTTTAGAGAGTTGTTTTCCACTCTTGACTTTGTCACATAATTTTATTGTAGTCAGTTTCCCAACTACAAAATAAGGGGAAGAATCGACTCTTCCATCCCACAGATGGTGTAAGGAAAAGCTCAATTACTTTGCTAATGGAAGCCATAGATACACATGGGGATACAGTGAACATGTTTATTCCTCAGATAGGGTGAGGAAAAAGATGCCTGTCTGTCTTAGACACCACTAAAACTGAAATTGCCATTTAGAACATCATTGTGCATGAATAGTTAACAGCTATAAAATTTTTGTGATTTTTGTTTACTGTAAAGTCTATAGGGATTTTGCAGCATAGTGTTTCAACACAACATAAGGCAAAAGTCAAGCTAGAAACACCTCTTTACTAAAAATGCAAGAAAGGAAATCCTGGTTGAGGTCACCACAGTGCAAGGCCACACAGGTTTCATGGCCAAGCCAGGCTCCATGAGCCATGCTGTAGTTGAGTGGGCAGCAAGCAGCGTATGTGCTGCTGCGCTGAGCCCTGGACCAGCAGCAGGGTGCAGTTAGACTCATCCTTCTCTACCTCATGTTTCACTACTGCACAACTTATGATCAAGGCCACAGCAACAACCAGGTCCACAGTGAAACAAAAGCTGTTATCAGCCCAACTCTGACTCTGTGAAGCACATCCAATAGCAGCACTAGCAATCTCAGTGGATGCGAGCTTTGGGGTCTGGTCGTAGCAAGACAAATCCATGTGTCTAAAGCCTTCAAGAGCTATAAGCCTGGCAACAGGCAATAAGCCTGGTAATGCTTATCTCCAAAACGAATTGTGCCCATTGAAATCCTCACTCACAAACTGTACTTCCCTAAAGGCGCGTGAGGAGTGTCAAGCGTTTCAGCGCGAGAACTCAGTACGTGAGGGACATCAGCGGGGAGGGACCCCCTGTGGCAGGGTTGGGAAAGGCCTTGGGAAAGGACAGCGGAGCCATTTCTTCAGAGACTCGCACACCAACATCTCTTCAGGAAGCGGGTTTTAGGTAGCCTGGGAATTATGGCATTCATTGGAAACACAAGGTGGTCAGATCAGAGCAATCAATCCTGAAACATTAAGCAGTTGCTCTGAGCAAGCGTGTAAAACCACAGGGTCTCGGGGCAGCAGCCAAAGGCCTGAACAGCTGGAGGGTCTTGGACTGCAGGTGAGAGACCAGTGAGGCCTCTGACAGCCCTCAGGACGCCCAGACTCTGTATGCCAGTGCCCCACGGGCTGCCCTGAGCGCTGTGCAGGACAGGCTCCGTCCTGCCCCACCGGATGCCCTGGGCACCGTGCAGGACAGGCTCTGTCCTGCCCCATGAGCTGCCCTGAGCACCGTGCAGGACAGGCTCTGTCCTGCCCCACGAGCTGCCCTGAGCACCGTGCAGGACAGGCTCTGTCCCAGCCTGCAGCCATTGACAGGGTTTCTCCCTTCTGGGCTGCCTGAAGGCTCATTTTCACAGTGCAGCAGGGGTAAAGAGGGTTAAAAAACCCCAAAGCAGCCCCAGCTCCCACCAGGGCAGCAGGGGGACAGCCGGAGTTATCGCCCTGTGCCTAAAGCCCCGCGCGACGCCGCAGAAGTCCCACGGCGGGGCCGAGCTGCCTTTATTCGCCCCCCTCTGCCAGGGAAGCGCCACACACCTCAGCCCCCCGCCGCGGGGCGAAGGGGCCCCACGGCCACGACGCCCAAGCGCCACGGCCCAGCCGAGCCGCCTGCCACCGCCGCCGCCGTTCTCCGCCTCTGCACGGGCCCCGCCGGCGGCTTCCCGTCGCTAAGCAACCGCCGGCCAGGAGACCCTCGGCCCCCGGCCGCCCGCCGCCGCCGGGCAGGCGCCGCGGGGAGGTACGCGCGCCCCTCGGCGGTGCCCCGTGGTGGGCCGGGGCATGGACGGAGGGCAGCCGCACGGCGGGGGCAAGGCGCCGCCGCCCTCCAACGGACGCCGCCGCCGCGGTTTTAAAATGGCAACGGGCTCTAACGCACACTCGGTACGTACCGGTCCGCTCCCTTAGCAAAGCTGCTTTACCGCAACACGGCTAACGCGCTACTGATACTAATGCTGCTGCTGGCGGATTTGGTGCGACCAAAGCGCCAGCATTTAAACAAAATGAGTTAAATGAAATTAAATCAGCAGGCGGGCCACCTTCCGGGTCCGCGTCACGGTCCGTGGCCGTGACGGATTAAACGCTTAGTGCGACTGGCTACCAATCGGTCTGTTCGGATTAATTTTGTAGCCGTATTCCACATGGACGCAGCCGACAGGCTGTTTGGACGCTTGACTGTAAAGGACCGTGTTGCCGAAGACGGCGGCAGCCTCGCAGAACTGCCGCAGACGCGCGTGGCCCTGCCCGAGGAAGCCACGGGGAAGCGGCCCCCGAGCGCCCCCGTGGCCCTTGCGCGGCGGGTGGGAGACCGGGCTGCCGCCGCCGGGTCAGCGTTGCTGCAGGGCTGCGTGGAGCCGCGAGAGACGCACGGCGGCGCCCCTTTATTTTTATTTTAGGGGAACATCATCGTTTCTGGATGTCAGTCGGCGGCCGTCATGGGTAGATGTTAAACTTGAGTGCAGTCAGATTTGTGCGTTGCAAAGGAGCGCCTGCAAATGCGCAGCTGGATCTCTGAATTACTCCAGAAGGGACTGACAAGAAAGCCCTGTGGGACCGCGGGCTTCATTTCACTGAATGAAGAGACGAGTGTTCATCCAGGCATACATTTACACAGAGTGAAGTGAGCGAAATTTTTCGTTCAGACCAATGACTAATCCAAAGTTGTCTTTTGCTAATTGCACTTCAGTTAGGAATTGCTTATATGTGATATGACTTCTTCAAAAGCAAGCAGGTGTCCTTTGTTAGTGAAAATGTTTTATTATTTTCTTTGTATCTCATAATTACCAGGGAATTTGAAGCTGACTTCTGTTATATCCAGCGTTGTTGAGCCAGTTTCCTGCAAACTACTCCCTGAACCCCAGAGGTATGAAAGACGTTCCGCTGACACAAACAAAACACCAACGAAGGCTGCATGGTTCAGCCATTACTAACAGCTTAATTTATGATTACCTAGTGCAGACCATGGTGGCACAGTTTACCATGGCCCTGGATTCCCATGCAACTGTGCCTTTCACTGAAACACTGTTAGTAGCAATGTTGCGTGGTGTAGAAAACTCAAATTTAGCTGTAGTCTGTGAGTTGATTCATCCGGATGCTTATTATGGCTACTTCAATTACATCCTTCTTTCTTTTTTTCTTCTTTTTTTTTTTTTTCTAATTTAATAATCTTTGCCTAAGGATTTGAATCAGGTACTAAAAAAAATGTTTAGCTGTTGTACATTTTAGTTTTTCATTTTATCATGTTTTTACAAAGTGCTGTTTAGCAAGCAGGCATGAAAGAGAAGTTCTAGGAAAGAAAGCAGAAACAAAATAAAACATTTCTGAGGACCACCACATAAGCCTGTGCAAGCTTAGAAACAAGCCAATAGTTTGCTGCGATCTGAAAAGATGCATTGACTGCAAGATATGCAGCAAGACTACTTTTCTCTTTGTAGTATTGAGTGAATCCTCTGTTACATCATGGCTACATTTCGGTACTTACTCATCATGTCTTTATCCCATTCCCTACAAATCCCTCACCCAAGGAAAAGTTTCATTAAGACAAATTCAACCGCAATCTGTGCAGGAGGGGCCTGGAGGGATTCTCTGATCTCTAAGGGGTTTCAAAGAAATAATCACAGTGGAAGTTATATCTTGCTCAATTCCACCATTAGCTTAAACCTGAGGTGAAAAGGTATTTTAAGTCTAGTGGTATATTAATATTAATATATTAATACACGTTACTAAAATGACTTCAGAATACAAAAATCATCATATACAGACATACAAATTTTGGCCACAGTCTCTACATCTGACCAAGGCCCAAAGTCCCTTTCCAGGAGACTCCCATCATTCCTCACACAGCCTGGGACAAAGCTGGCTTCAAAACCTTTCCTTTTTCAGGTGCTGATTCCCTTACTACAGGATGCAAGATGGTCCCTGCAGGGCCTTTTTCCCTTCATGTTACAGTGGTGGCATCCTATGGTAAAGCAACTACATGTTTCTGACACCAGTTCCCTCCTTCCCTGCCTGCCTGAAATATTCCCTGGACCCCCCTCTGCAGCCCCACTCCTATCAAGCTTCTGTTGAGACTCTCCTGGTTTTGGTCTCAGTGTTGTACTGATGAGGACCCCCTTCCCATCCCCATTCACACCACTGTGTGAAGAGCTCTGTAACTGCTTCGCAGTTACCCTGAAGAGTCAGTTAGCAGCAGCAGATTGCATCAGACAGCCAAGACACAGTTACATCACGCAAGAGGGTCCCTGCTTGTCAGAGTGAGGAGAGGAACAGGTTTTCATCCTGCAAGAGTTTTTGCATTATTTTTCACATCTGAATGAAATAATGTTTTGTGAATAAAAAAGCTTTTGAATTACGTTAACTAACATTTTGAACATGGTAAAACATTTCATTTCATATTTGAACTTCTAGTTTTAAAACTATATTAGCCTAATTTTAAACATAAAATCTTCCTGAACCAGAGGTCTCAAGTCTGGCTTTTAAAAAAATGAAAGTGAGATAATCTGATTATTTCAAAACAAATAAAATTCAAATCAGAAAAAAAAGCTGGCAAAGATTACTTTTTCTCTGAGGAAGAAAGCTTTCCATTTCAACAAATCGTAAGTTTTTACAGAAAAAAATCACCCCCAGCCAGTTCATCCGCATATTTCATTGAATGCTTCCAAGTTTGATGTCTGCCCTTGGTTTCCATAGCAGTTTGGAAGGCAGGGGCTACACATTCTGGAATTTAAAACTCCAGGGTGATGATTCTTAACTTGAAAAGAAAGAAGAGGAATTTTAGTTTGATAATATATGAGCAGGACTTGGCTAGTCTTATCTAGGATATGTTCCACCTATTTTGTATTTCTATTGTTTGCTATTTTCTATGAGTAGGGTTTAGAGCTTGTCCCTGGAGGGGAGTTTTCTTCTTTGGAGGAGGGAGAGGTAGGTCTGTTAATACTGTGTCAGGCTGGTGCAGAGCACTAATACTCTTCTTTCATCCAAAACACTTTCCTCTCCAGATGCAGAGTTTAATCCTTAGGGAACAGTTTTGTAGGATTTCAGAAAAGAAAAAAAGAGAGACAGCAACACTCTCTAGTTTACAGGTCCATTGAATATTTCCCCCCTGTGCCATCAACCAGTATCATGCACAGGGTTTTTAGTTTTAGCCTTGTGTATTTTGAACTAGCTGGGGAGAGAGGAACACGCATCATGAACAGTCTATGTGAAAATTGCTATGCCCAAAAGAACTCAAAGTGTATTTCTCACCCATAAGAATAGACAGGAACCATCACCAGCTTCCACTGTACATCCTGCGAAATGCTATTTCATTCAGAGTCTACATATATTTCTATAAAATATTATTTTCATGAGAGGGAAATTAGGAGAGAAGAATGTGCCCAGCTCCTCAGGAACTGGGGAAGATTTCAGTGGAAGAATAACAGAGGAGTATCAACTAGTTTAATTAGCAGATGTCAGAGGAAGAAAATGATTCATTGATTTGAACTCAGTGAAAGTTTTCCTACAGTCTGCCATTAGTTTTGAATCAGGCCTTATAATCTCAAGCAAGAGAGATTGCTCAGGGCCAGGCAACTCGATAAATGAGTAAAGTGTCTCAGCACTGTAGCAGTGCAAAGCAAGTCTTGTTAGGGAAAGTTATGGCCAATGGACTGAAGGTAGTTGCCGGGGAAGGGGGGGGGGGGGGGGAAGAAGTATCGATGAATTACAAAAGCCTTGGGGCAAGTACTGCTGCAATAGGCTACCTTAAAGAAAAAGTAAATAAAGCAAGTATGGAGACATACAAGTTTGCAGCAATCAATGTTTTGTGTTGCCTTACAGTTATATGAAATAAATGCCCTTTTACACATCTTTAGTAAACAGTCTTTGAATCGATTTCTCATTCACAGACTTGAGAAGCACAGGGATGAGATGTTTTAATACACTGAGAGTGGCAGGCATTAAGAATGCAATGAGGGTGATGACTGCTAGCACAGCCTCTGGCTTCCTGGTGATTCTTTTCCTTTTCAGCTGGTAAGATCTAAATGATGGCAGATGATCATGGTGCAAGAGAGATCTTGAAGCCTTTGGTGTTCCGTCTCCATGAAAATGTCCCTGAAATAGTCCGTGAGGTTTTGCTGGAACGTGGCTGGACTGAATTTGACCAAAAAGAGCAAGATGACACAGACTGGAACTTGTACTGGCGGAACTCACCTTTCCGTATGACAGACTACTGCAGCATTAAACCATGGCAGAGACTTAATCACTACCCAGAAGCTGTCAGGATCACCAGAAAAGACTATCTGGCAAGGCATCTGAAACGTATGAAAGGAGCATATGGATCCGCTCTATATGAATTTAGTCCAGTGGCCTTCATCATGCCCAATGACTTCATCAAATTTATGGCAGAATATAGCAAAGAGAAACAGTCACTGGATAGAAGACCTAGCTACTGGATTTGCAAGCCTGTGGATCTCTCCCGTGGAAGGGGAATACTCATTTTCCAAGACATTAAAGACTTCGTATATGACTGTACAGTCATTGTGCAGAAGTATATTAGCAACCCCTTGCTCATTTCAGGGTATAAATTGGATCTCCGCCTCTATGTTTGTGTCACGAGTTTTTGCCCCCTCATTATTTACACTTACGAAGAAGGATTGGTGAGGTTTGCCACTGAAAAGTTTGACCTCAGTTCTTTGGACAATGTATATTCTCACCTAACAAACACTAGCATCAACAAGTATGGAGCTTCATATAAAAAATATAAAGAAGGGATTGGCTGTGGCTGCAAATGGACATTCAGCAAATTTCGTTCCTACCTTCGAATTTATGGGGTGGATGACCTGCTCCTCTGGAATAAGATCAACAACATTGTGATGCTGACCCTGCTTGCTGTAACTCCCTTACCAGCAGCTTCCAATTGCTTTGAGCTCTTTGGCTTTGACATCCTGATTGATGACAAATTCAAGCCATGGCTTTTAGAAGTCAACTACAATCCAGCCTTGTGTTTAGACTGTTCCACTGATGCCACTGTGAAAAGAAAACTTCTTCATGATGTTGTGGAACTGCTGAACTACAAGCAGATTGATGCTCTCAGGCAAAACCCAGCAGCTGGGACGAAAGCTGGTAGAACACGTGTGCCTTTAAGCACACCTGGCAAAAGTGCACTGCAGGAGGCCCCTGACTTACTCACCTACCAAGGAGAGGCTGAATGCACTGCTGCTTCCTCAGTGCAGTCTGCTGTGCAGGCTGCAAAAGGATCAATTCATAAGGTGGTCACTCAGACTAAGAAAACTGCCAGAGGACATCCAAGGAAGACACTGACTTCCCAGCTACGGGAAAGGATGAACATGCCAAAAACATCCTCCCAAGCAAGAGATGAAGCAAAAAGCAGACAAATCCCAGGAGCTGTGCATTATCCACACCAGTTCGTCCAGCCCAGCCGCTGGTTACCCACACCTGATTTCTGGAACTGCAAATTAACCACACTCCCCTATTTTCTCTCTGATAAAGACCAGAGGCCTATCCCCCGGGCAGGAAATTTTGTCCTTATTTTTCCTTTTAATGAAGCTGCACTTCAAGCTTCCAGGGATGGGACAGATGTAAAGAGCATCATACAGGAAATAAACAAGTTAGTGAACAAACAGTTACCATCGAAACAGCAGAAGACAAAGAAAAGAGTAGACTACTTAGCTTTTGTGTAACATCATGGTGTTAACTGCTAGACATATCATAAATGACACGTTGAGCTGAAAGGTGCACTGAAATTGTATCAGAAACAGAGATATCTTAAGACATACACAATTTAGAAATTGATCTTGTAATTTAGCAATTACCACGAGAGATTATTTTTAAATAGACCACACCGAATACCTCTTTAAACTAATTCTTCTAATTTTTAAAATCTCAAAATAAAAATGGAGAATTGTTGTTCTCAAAAGATTCTCAAAAACATCAATCTTTGTTTATTATTCTTCTATTAATTTCAAACTTTGATCTCAGAGATCTTTGCTTCTTTTCTTTTCCTGACTAAGGGGGCTTTATGACTTGAAGAAGCTGGTCAGTTTGCACTCCGGAGCATTAAATATGTGCTCAATTTACAAAAGTGCAAGCGATGTGAATGGTTATAAAGCTATCACGTTATTGAAGAATCTTGTGAGCTTCCTGACATGACTTTCCACAGATTAATTTTGCACTGTATGAAAAAATACCATCAAATAAAAACCTTTCATTTTATCACCAGTAAGATTCTGTAGAAATTCTTATGAAAGGTAATTAAGAAAAAATCTATACACTGTTCCAGTTTGTTTCTCAAATAAACTCTTAATAAAGAAGGCCTTGTAGGTCACATGAGTAAGAAAAATACATTAATTAAGTTTTCCAAGCTAACAGAGAAATTTGATATTGGACGGAGAATATAAACTGCTAGATCACAGTCAGAACACCACATCAGACCTCTCTCTCACTGCCTCTGCATTAGCCATTTGATGGGTGCAGCACTTAGGCAGCTTTGTTTTGCTTGCAGTAAAACTTCCGCAATGATAAATTGTGCATGGAAAAAACCACTAAACCAAAGTATTTCCAAAATACTATCCTTCCCTTGAACATCTCTGGTGCCCCCAGCTGTCTGAATGGAAGTAACTCTGGAAGTCACAGTGAATTTTGCAAGTCACGGTAAATTTGACTCAAAACTGAGGTTAAATACTGGCTGTCGTGTCCTTCATCTAATGCCTGGAAAACCTGTGGAAAGAAGAGAACTGAGGCTTCCCACTGTGTTCCATCTCCCTGAAGGAGTCATAAAAGTTTGTTCACTATGTGTCCTCCAGGACAAAAATCATACAGCTCTTTTCCAAAGTAGGCACTTAAACTACAGTTCAAGTAAATACACAGCCACACCTGTTTGGATTATTACTGCTTCTACAACTAATCAACTATAACTGGTAGAGTCATTACTGCTTATGATAACTGATGCATGGTGCACTTCACCATTGCTTTTGCAGCAAGAGAAAATACAGAAGATAAGATGTAAGAATCTGCCTCTGAAAAAATGACCAGTAATATACGTTGTAATTAGTACTGAAAGGACTCCTCTAATTGTAACACACCTGACATGGCTCTTGTCATTCATCTAGGTATCTGCCTCCTCTTTCTCAAACCAAAGTAATTTCTGCCACTTGTTTCAATAAACCCATTGCTTTTATACTATAAAATATTACTTGAAAAAAATGCCCTGGTAAGACTGATGGCCAGAAGCTAGAGGGCAAAAGCACCGTGAAATCCTTGGTAGTCTTGCCCTCCAATCGGTCGTTCTTTGTTATGCTGTAGCTTTGCTACATTACAGCTTTAAAAAGTTATGCTTAAATCTGGCTTTCCACCGTATACGGACAGCATTCAGACAATGGACAATTCTGTATTTCTTTTCATGGGGCCCTCATTCACCAAGGTCAGTATTCCAAGGCTTTTCTTGAAAAAACAGCAACAAAAGTTAAAAAAACCTCTTGTCTGAATACTACCCTCAGTACTGTGTCCTGGCAAAATTAGTAAGAACTTAAAGAGTACTTTTTTTCCTGCCATCTTTTCTGTAAGAGTCTTTCAATGTTTTGTTGGTTAAACAAAAAAGCTTTGTTGGACAAAAAAGCTTTTCTTCTTCACATGCATGTGAGAAGCAGCATTAGGAAAGGTATAGTTCCCTTACAGTTCCAATGGGTTGTGAGGAGGCAGAGATTTTAATTCTTGTTTTAAATTAGGCAGTGACTTAAGCAGCAGGCTTTCATCTCTTTAAGGAGTTTCTTATCCTCTGGGTTATTCAGAGGTAAGTTGTTCTTGTTCCTTCAGCAAAAATTCCCCTAGAAACTAATAATACTCAGTGATATCTCATCAAAAAAAATTAGTAGAATCCTACAAAAACAGATTTGGTTTAAAGAAAAGCAAGTATTTCACACACACACACACGTACAAAAAAATCTGAACAGCGTTACTGGAAAGGTGTTTGTGGTATTTCCTTTCAAAGACCTACCTGCAAAAATCTATGTGATTGCAATGACTGCAACGTACACTGCAGTGGCATGAACCAATGGAGGGAATGTCTCCCAAGCAATTTAGAAGGGGAGAATGTAATTGTTTAACTGTTAGTTGAGAATTTAAATAAGAAATATCCCATTCATTTTTGATTGCTCCATATATCCCATTTTTACCTTTGGTGTAATTCAAAGTGATGTCTTTGACCTAGAAAGCGTTACAGCACATCTTTTAGACCGAATTGTGAGAAGCAGCCTCTTTTTTCATATGCCAGAGAGTATACTTTGCTACAAAATCTAATATCACCCTACGCACACTGGCAAGGGCAGCAGTCACAAAACAATTACTACGCTTTTGCTGATGTTAGCAAATGCAAACCCAGACAAGCCAAGCAGCGAACACCAGCGTAAGCAGACCACGTAAGCACACTGTGAGCAGCGTGTCCTAATTCCAGCTCATTCAAACATTTCTCAGAGCAAGGGTGTAACCAGTGAAATGTATAGAAAAGGGCTTTATAATTCCTGGTGCCCTTTACACCACACAGGCAACTGACAGCAGGAGCACATGAATAAAGCAAAAATATCTGCTCACTGAACTTTACAAATATTTTTCAAACGCTAATTAGAGCTGAGTAGTTTGTCACTCAAGTCACTGAAGATGTTCAAGATGTTATTTCCTTCATATAAATGCTACAGGCTGGGTTCAAGATAGTTTTTGTGGATAGCCCTCAGCAGTGTAATTTGCTTCATATTTAGGGTGAAACATGCTATTTGGAAGTTGGCCAAAAGCAGATGGAAAATGGTATTTTGTTGGATATTTTACAGGGATAAGTGAACTATTTTATGGCCTTTTCTGTAACAGACATTAAAAGTGTGTTTATTAGATTTCAGTAAGTGCCAGTCAGACAGGAGGTGTTCCACTGATAAATATATTTACCTGAAGGCATTTCTCTGCAAATGATTGGGACCAATATATAAGTTTGATTTATTGTTTGTATGTGCCACACATATTTAGTTGCATCATAGGCACAGTTTTACGAAATAAGCCTAGATGTTCACTACAGTTTGCTATTCAAAGATATTCCAAAAGACTGCATTTGCACTATAAAATTTGCAAGCAGGTTACAGATTAAAGTTTCAGACGGGTTTCTAGAATTCTGTATGCACTTGCCTTTCTAAAACATATTACCCACATACTGCACATCTGGGAGCTCTGCATACTTCCACAGGTCTTGAACCTGCCCCTTTGATTTCTCCCATGAAAGTTTTCCTATTAATTTTCCAGAAAGCAGAATCAGGTTCATACCTATGTGCTATCATCATGCCCATGTAAGCAGATTAAGCAAGGTGTATGCACATGTGAGTCAGGTGTTTGCACACATGCATGTCTGCATGCACACAGTTCCAGGATCTGAGGTACTTACACATATCCCCTACGTGTTACAATTATGCAGGAGTGTTGCAGAACATGAATGCTTCCTGCAACCACAAGGAGACCTGAGAGTGCTTAATGATACTAAGGAGCAAGCAAAATACAAACAAGATTATCCCCTTATTTAATTTACAATCAGAAGAAATTACACAGATAGATTGCTGAATGGTAAACCATGGTTTAAGGCTAAAAGTTGCAAACAAAACTTGTCTGTTTTCTCCAGTACTGTAGAAAAAATGGTGTTCCTTTGGAAAACGTTAGTATCACATTTATTTTCCCAGCCAAACTGAAAATGGATCTTCACATTCACTTTTGTTGTGATGATTAATTGAGAAAAACCTTAGATTTGTTTCAGTCAGCATTGAACTGAAATTCATAGTAAAAAAAATAAGGAAAAGAATGATCTCTCAGAATTCTTTAGAGCTGCCTTTTAAAAAGCACATAAAGTGTACTAAATATCTCAGTAGTGAAAAATACAGGTTTATTAATAGTTTCTTTGTTATACAGGTGTAAAGGAAAACCAGTGCAATTATATTATCACACCAGCTGACATCAAATTGCATGGATGTTTAGATCATAATTAAATTCATAGACTGCAGCACGTGTATGTTCAGTATTAATAACACTTCTTGCTCTATTAAGTCTATAACCTCCAAAGATGTTCTGTAATTTGAATGTTGATTTGTTGGTAGTCTAACCCACAGGAAACAGAACACAAGAGCGAGTAATTCCATAGTCTTGCAGTTATTTTGCATTTAGGGGTGAGAAAAAGCTAAAGCAGCATGCTCTGGAAGTGTGTTTGCTGCAATAGGAATTTGAAGGCCACAAGGAGATAATTGGTCTTCTCAGTCACTGGGCAGGTAATGAGTTGAGCTCTACATGGGAAATGCTTCAGTGCTTTAGAAAAATTCAAGACAGATGATGGACAGATAGTCTATGGGGAAGGCAGCTGAAAGCAGCATCTGATAAATGATTAATTCCCCTAGGTACAAACTGCAATCCAAAGAGCCTTGCAGCGGGAGAAATTCACTGACCAGAAATATTTCTACAGTACCAGAAGAATAAAGGCAGTATAGAGAAGGTTAATTCAAAAGCAAAGTGAGACAGAGGAGGTCAGAAGAAAAACTGCTGGGGGAAAAAGGAAGGGTTGTTTCATCTGCAATAATGACCAGGAATAAACATTATCTTTTTACTTCAAATGCAATAGACTATCAGATTACAAACACAGAAACACAGGATAATTTCAGTTGAAAGGGTCTCCCAGATGCCATTCAGTACAAACCCCCACTCAAAACAGGTCTAATTAGATCAGCTCACCAAGGGTTGTGTCCAGTCAAGTCCAAGGATCCAAGTCCTTAAACACCTCCAACGATGGAGATTCCACAACCTTTCAGGGTAGCCTTTTCCAGTATTTGACCACCCTCCTGGTAAAATCTTTTTTTTCACTATATCTAATTGGATTATTTCATGTTCCAAAAGTTCAGTTCTACAAGCTCTCCAAAATAGCTTGGTCTTGAAGGTGTCATGCAACTTAGTATCCAAATCACCAAAGCATTCCTCTGCTTAACCTCTCTGAGGAAATAAACTCAGGTCTTCTGATTCTGGAGGGAGTGATGGATGCACTGAACCATTCAGCAAAACAGTAGTGCCACTGGCAATATAATGGAAAGAGTTTCTAAGTTTCTAAGTACTTTGGGGGCCTATTCCAATGCTTGATCCTGCAAACAAATTCTGAAAGCTGCAGTCATTTAATTTGAAAGAGAGATGATGAACAATACATATTTGTCTAAACTAGATGATGCTGGTTCAGATCCTCTTCTGAGATCAGTCTGTTCACCTCTGCTCAAGAGTCAGCAGCGCTCTCACCAGAGAATGATATGACCCAAGAAAACCTTGGCTCTCTTCAACTTTGAGAAGCTGCATTTACATTAAAGATTGCATTGTATTTTCAACTGATGAACTGGACCACCATGCAGAACAACAATGGTAAAACTTCACATTGATTAGTTATCTTTTTCTCCAAAGAATCCCAAGCACTTTATAGATTTGAGGTTCTTAAGTCATACTCCTTAATTACTACCACTTTTGTAACCAACTAGCACAAAAACAAAAAAGGAAAATGTATCATGGAACAAGCACTTTGATGAGAAGTACCACAGGTATTTTAATGTTGCACAGAGAGGGCATGACTATTTCTCTAAAATCTCACTCAAGAAGTATTTCATTCAGGTAGAAAGTAAAGGGTCCTTACTCCAAAGTAAGCACCAGTCACTGAATCAAGGTAAATTTTAACCCTTATCCATCCATTCATTTTCACAAGGCTTAAATCTTCCTTGTTGATTTTGACCCTATGCTCTAAAGCAAGCTAGGCAAAGTAACATTACCCTCAGCTTTCTAGTCCTTCCTCTTACTCCATAACTCCAGCACAAAGAGATAAGAATCCTCCATCCACTCAGCTGTCTATATATATATATATGTATATATGTGTGTGTATAAATATATATATATATTTTTTGTGGCATATTATGTTAATTTGTAAATGTAGAGAACACAGTTTATTCTAAGTTTTATCCTTAATTTATTTCAACAGAAGCGGTAGTTTTCACTGTCACACAAATTCCAATCTGAATTATTTCAAGGAACAGAAAACTATCAGGGATGTAAGGAAAGATCAATATTAACAGCTATATATGTCCGAGGGGTGGATATATTAAATCCTACAGAGATTTAATACTGGGTTGAGCCACTTATGTACAGTGCTGCCCTTCACAGGGAGGAATCACCTCTTATCTAGAATGATATTGCCCTCCTCATCTTTGATTCGAATCCGTCCAGAAGCATACTTGGTTTCCTGTCTGCCGCTGGAGTAGACAGTCTTTACAGTGCCATCTGGGTACTCTCGCCTCTTAAACTGCGCAGTGTGGATCTCCTTCTGACCATTACTGAATACCATTATTTTACCTCCATTCCTGAAAGCGAAGCAAAGCAATCAGAAGATCCAGATATACACAGCAATATAGCACTGCCCAAGACAAATATACTTTATGAGGGGTACTGTAATAACACAGTAGACACCTGGAGGTGTCATCAGGAACATCACCCCTCCTTGGACTGCCTCCAGAGTGGTCAGCCTTTAAGAGTGATGAAGATGAGATACGGGACAAGCACAGAAAAAGCCACAAAACAAAGACAGCACAGGCACCCTAGCTCCTTCACAATGAATCTTTCTTGTGAGGTATGGGTTGAGGATAGGATAATAACCTATGTGCAACCAACATTTCCTTTTGCAAAGAGGATAAAACTAGGTCAGAAGATACATACACCTCTGCCAGGGGAAAGCTCTGTCTGTTATTAATCTATCTCACTGATCTATCTAATATGATACAGTAAAAGTGAAAAATAATGTCAGCCAGAAGCTTTCTCAGGCTGTAATTCACCTCAGAATTTTACATGCAATGGCATTACAGATCAGATCCCACAATATGGGAGCATGACAGATTCTTCAGTATAATACCTAACTGTGGCAGGATCTGCAGATCCTGCAGAATTCTTCATGCAGGGACCACAAGGCATTTTGCAAGCAGGAAATCTATTTTTGCAACAATGTCATTCCTAAGCCAGCAAGGGACATGCGTAAGTAAGTTTTAGTTTTAATCATTAGTTTTAATTTTACACAGAGGAATAAAGAGATAATATTTAAAATGTCTTGCCCAAGATCAGAAAGTGAGCCAAAAAGCTACGAATAAGCTCAGAAGTTCGTATCCTTGGTCCTTCAGTGCTTGCACTGTTAATACACACAACTGTTTCTCCTGTGTCTTGCAAGTCGCACAGCAAACTGGGCCTGATGCACAAAACAAGTGTGAAGTTACATGAAACTGAACTATAGGAACATTTCACAGTCACTTCGCCTGTGATAAATTATAGTCTATGATTTAAGAAGTCAAAAATTTTCAGTGCCTCGTAATAGCAAAACCCTAGTCATCTTCCAAATCCTTTCTCCTTTCATCCTAAAATTTTTCAGTCATACAGAATCGAACCATATTGTAAATGTCAGAATCATTGTACCTTTGTCCGAAGCCCAGTTCCTGCCATTTAACATAAGACTTACTTTTCTACTTTTACTACTGTACCATCCGGGAAAAAAGTTTCCTCAAGTCCACCACTATAGAGGCATTTCACTGTCTGATCTGGGAATATAACTTCTTGTGTGCCATCAGGATGATGTTTTTCTGTGGGAAACAAGACATACAAAGTCTGTTGATATTTTTTTTCACATTGCTTTCACAGAGCTAGAATTTGGGGGGACACAGTAGTAAGGATGGAAATGATATCCAATAGATTGCTAAAGAAATTAAAGAATCAAATAATCAGATGACCAGAAATATAAGCAATGCATTCACACCTCATTGTTATCTTTGCTTTGTAAGATGAATCTGAGCATGAGTCATACTGGAAGTCAAATATAAATAAAATGCAAATCAACAAGGAAAAAAACCACAATATGCTAGAGTCAGCATCAGACAATACTTTCAGAATAATAACTCTCTTGCACATACAGTTCACATTCATGAGCTCTTGCATACCTATCTGATTATTAGGGAACTGCAGCACCTCCAGGCCATTTGGATAAGCAGTGTGGGTTGTCTGTGCATCTGCATAATAATAAATCTGAAAGGAGAGTGAAGCATTTCCAGCTTGTTCACAATGTTTGCATAAGTAGTTTCTACTATAAAAATGTGCTTAAAAATAAGCCATCTCAGAAAAGTCATTTCAAGGTTATTTTCTGTATCTGCCATCTATAAAAGTAGCTATGTTCACATTTCTATTTGTAACTCTTAATCACTCCACTCCTTATGGATGTGTCTAGGTTTTGCTACTTTCCTCTTGATAAAGTACAACAGAATAGTCCACTCACGGAGGCGATCTTCCCACTTCTTTGCTCTAGCTCCCACCCATGCACCATTAATTTAAAATATATGCACACTCATCAGACTCACTAACGTCCACTGTAGCTCACATTATTAATTGTTTATATATACATAATACCTACAGAGAAGAACCCTCTGTGCTATCTACCATGTAAATGTGTAACAGTCAGTTCTTGCTTCAGATAGCTGCCCTTGCCCTTTGTCTATTTTCGGTCTCCTTCTCTGTGGTTAGGCAACTACCCTGTTGTTCCTTCCAGCCTCTTTCCATTCTTGTCCTTGTAGACAGAGCAGCCTCCCTTTTCGGGTTTATTAAATCAACACCCTTCCTAATCCATTTCTCCCAGAAATGATAGATCAACACAAATGGTAGGACCTTACAGGACAAGTCACTTAATTTTCCTAAAAGAAAAAGCAAACGGTACACACCACTCTCTGATCTGGCATGATCTTCTTTACATCTCCATTGAAAAAGCTAACCACTGTCATCCTTTTATCAGCACTGATCTCTTTTTTGGTACCATCACGGAAAGTAATGATTCAACGTCCATCAGCAAACACCTCTTCCACCTTCAAACACATAAAGCATCCAACGCAAATGAAGACAAATCAAGTCAAAGCAGACTCATCACAAAGCAACATCTGAAACCATAGGGAAATGAGTAAAACCACACATCTTTCTTTTTCTGTTAAACACAACCTGTGGCAATAGTGAAGCCATTCAGTTTATTACTTGACTGATATCAGTTAGTTACCATTTCATATATGCTGGTATGATTCCACCCAAGTCACCCAAGAGGCCCAGATTCTGTATTATGCAAACCAAAATGACTGAATTTGATGTATTAACATTGATTGCTGCATGTGGCCACATTTAATTCTAAGGTACTGAATGACCTTGCTGCCTTGCATTACCTGGAATAAAATGGTTGTTAATGTATGTCAGCAATCTCCTGCAAAACTAGTCAAGACTTCTTAACAAGACAACAGGTGACAACAATGCCATCAGTATGCCCTTCTACAACCAATATATTGGTCAAACAGACTTCTCACCTAGCACAGCCTCTGGTTAATCAATTTTCCTGGAATCACTCTGGCAGCTAGTTCTGTCTAGCATATATCAAATCCCATAATTCATTTGGTGAAATCCAAAGAAGAATACAACCACAAGGGGTATATAACTTTGCTATATGGTTTCAGCATTATCACACATTCCACAAGAAGGAAACATCTCCCAGCAGAACAATAAGGAATAAATATACTGGGGCAAATCAAACCCCATCAATCCCTCTCTTGAGTCACACAAAAAAGTCCAGCCTACCACTCAATTTTATGAGTAAAATCCAGTGGTAAAATATTAGAGTGCACTTTTTTCATAATTGTTTTTCTTTCAAGAATCAGAACAACAGTTGCTGAATTTACTACTCCTGCAAGAAGGAACTGTGATTTGTAGAAGCATTCACAAAGCCCATCTCAGTATCAACTACAAAAGAACTGGCATCTCAAATCAGTATCCCCTGAACAACTGTTGTATCACAAAACATGTTTCTATGATAAACCACCAATAAGTGTCATTAATCAACACCTGCACTGGCAGGGTGAGAAGAGAGGCCCAGAACTGTGTAAACAGAGAAACTAAACTACTGTCTTAGCTTCATCTACCTAAAAACCTTACCTGAGCTGACAACCGTGATTAGGCAGAGAATTCCCTCAGTCAGCATCAGAAAAGGCTTTAACAGGGTAAGCCTGCTTGGAGCAGTGTAGCTGAAGAGACATCTAAGACTGACATCAGATCTGAACTACATGATCAGTGATGGTGTTGTGAAGAGTGCTTCTCTATCAGCAGCGAAGCTAGTGCGAGGTCACTTGGTCGCATTGCTGACAATCCTTCCCAATATCAACGCACCAGATTTGCGATGCATAATCAGCCTTTCAAGATCATTTCTGAGGTGCCATGCAGGAACATGTTGCCCAGTTTGGTGGGAAGGAACATGGGCACAAAGGGAAGCCAACAGGAATTGCTCGTCCTCTCCTCCCAGTGGCCAGGACAGCTGAAGTGGGGGAAAGCCAGCTGCCAAGCTGAGCTCTGGTCCTAAGGACGATGGGCAATTTGTAGGAAGCAGCTGGGAAATCTTTGGGGATTTTGACAGGTGGTTTGAGCAAACTGGACTAGGCTGCATTTAGCACAGAGCCTCTGACATTACTCCAGGTGTACTCAACTGCACGTAAGGAAAGACTTCTCCCACAAGTGGTGTGTAGGTGGCACTGTTACTGACATTATATTCACATCCAAGGAAAGAAAGAAAAAGTCTTTTATCTTGCACTGTCACCATCACTACCCCACTAGCATATTTTCATCTCTAAACAGTATCATTCCTCCCATCTCACAAATGAGGTAGCTGAAACAAAAAGGACCTGATGAAAATCATTGAGCAAATCAGGTCAGAGATAAGAGAATTTGGTTACTGGACTGCCAGCCCTTCACCTACTTCATAGTTGAGCTCCTTTGTAAAGAAAAGACACTTCATTTGAGAAATAATTCTTGGTGACTCCTTGAAGCAATGATTCCCATCTATACTGCAGAACTATTAACAATCTCTTCAAGTCCTTTTCTTTCCTAATTTCTCTTACCTTTCCATTGCGATGCTCTATTTTTTCCTGCACATCTTCCTCACTTTTTCTTCTTTCTTCATGTAACAGTGACCTTCTAGATAATATTGATTTTGGAGGCAATAACTATGAAAATATCACAGTCAGAGTTATATAAACAGAAAAGTTTTTAAAATATTTTCATTAACTTTAATCAACTACGCAAAAAAGTGTTTATCTGAACACACACACACAGAGACAAAAACTGTCTTTCTTTGAAGTATTACCTTGCATTTGCAATAGATTTTGATAATCTGCTAGTCAGAACTACGAGTGTTTCATACACTCCTGTATGTTCATTTTGCAAAACAAAAAATAAAATACAGAGAGTCCAAAAATCTAGGGAAAGAGTGCATTCTGAGAAACTGCTCTGTAAGAAGTGACACGAATAAAAAGAAGAAAGAACAAAATTATCTGTGAACACTGGGTCACTGATTTGCAAAGGAAGGTACCTGCATTAGCTGGCTCCTCTCTTCTGAAACAAATGACATGATTCTTAAGTGCAGGTAATGCCAACTGTGTAACTAAGGGTTAATCAGGAGGCTACAGGCATCCTGTTCACTGTTACAGTGAGTGCTCTTTGTATTGTCTGGGTAAGGGAAAGCAGCCTTATGTTAATTGATATTCCAGCCGTTATTTGCTTGGAAAAGAGTCAGGCAGGAGAGCATCCAGCACAATTATTAACTAATGTTAATTACAGTCCGAGGACCTGGTGTATTTTGAATTGTGGGATCCAATGGAACAGTGAATTCTTCTCCCTGCAGGGCAATCGTGTTCTTAGTAAAAAGATGTAACCTGTGACTGAAGTGCCCAGATCCACCCCCGAAGCACTGTGTCCGCTGCACAGCACTCTCGCAAAGCGTTTGCCAGCAGAATGCCCTCTCTCATCTTAGCATTCTTGCTGTGGCGTTTTTCCACAGTGGCCTCCCTTCCCTCTAAGGATAAAATCCTGCAGTTTTCAATTTCCTTTCCAATCCAGACTTCCTGTACACAAGCCAAGACAGTTTGAGATTTCTCTGGTGCTGTTGCCTAAGCATCCAAATACCTCCCAAGGACTGAGTGTGCTTTTTCAGTAGATCCTCCAGAGCACGTTAGCAATGTCAGATTGAAAAGCCACACATTGGGGAACTCCAAAGCCAGCAGTAGCACCTAAACACTGGCAAAAAAAATCAGATTTGGTCTGTCTTGCTTCAGGTTTCCATTGAAGATAGGTACAAATCTTATGGATAGAATAAACCCTCTCCCTTCTTAATAATAATATATGTAATTTCATTAAAAAATAACTACGTTTTTTCAGATTATGACCTGCTATTAGTCTCAGAAATAAAGCTTCTAAGTTTTATAGTGGCCAGGAAAGAAGTGTGAATGCAAGATTTTCTTTTTCCCCCAATGTGTTTCATTTCATTTCACAGACAGAAGGAAGACAGTTGCTGATCAATACGAGAGCCAGAACCATAAGTTGCTCAAACCTTTGCTTCAGCCTCCAGAAAAGTCAGAGAACTCTCTGCTTTGCTGTCGTAAGCATTTATACCATTTCTCCCATCAGAGGTCACAAAAGCCACTTTATTCCATGGTTTACATGTTTTTTCTGTCTTTTTAAGATCCTCTTCTTCCTGAGCCAAAATTAAAATGTTAACTAGCAACACAAACATGTTTATGTGAAACATAAACATACAGTCATACAGGACTATCTTGATACAGAAATCTACTACATTATCTGCAAGCAATACTGTTTTAAAGACAGATCATCATGAGCAGATGTGAGAAAATAAAGCCGAGAGAGCGCTGTTCCCAGCTAAATAGTAGTTAGCATCCTATATACAAAAACTGATATCTCAAAGGCACTCAATCATTTTGTAGATATACAGTGAAATACCTGTGTTTCGCCAGGGGTACTGCAGAACGTAAAGCTACAAGTGTCACTGCCCTGGTTATGTGAGGTGGTCATTTCTTCTGAGCTACCTGAAATGGACAAATATCTGCCCATAAGGAAACGCAAATGAAAAGGATCATTGAAAGCATATGGAAATTGCTGAATCACATGCTTCTATACCCAACCCAGAACATTTTTGAAAGACGCCAGCTCTCAGATTCCAGCAACATATTGCTTTGTATAGTGAAAACGCTTGCTAACAGCCTGCCCAGCCTCCCAAAGTCACTTCATCCTGGACCAGAATAGTGTAGACCACCTCCATTCTCCACCTTCTCTGCTTCCAGGGCAACAAACTGAGCAGGTAACTACAAGTAACAGCATAACCTGCTCCCTTCTCTTGTCAAAGATAACTTTCTTAACTTCTTCTAAGAACCAAAGGAGAGTTTTAGTGAGAACACATTGCCTGTGATCCAGAGGTTGGAGATCACTATCAGCAGGCAGAAAGTTACCTTACCTTTTACATGAGAAGAGCGAGGCTCCTTAAAACCACTTGGACATGAGACAGCTACAGATGATTTTCCATCATCTGTCCTCTTTCCCATAGGAGAGGGCAGGTATGCAACCTGAAATAAAATGGAGAGGCACTGACAGACAGCTGTGCTTCACTGTAACTTGGGAATCATCATTGATAGGGCCCAGAGTGCACTTCTCCTTGCTAGGAATTTAGCTGTCTGCACTCAAAGCCAGCTCATTGATGAGCCACAGCTGTCTAATCTTGGTTCAGACTGTTGCAATGAAAGACACAGGGGTGAAAGAGCTGGAAGAAGTCTCAGATGGGGCTCCTTTCTCCCACTCTCTCAGGAACTGCATTTAAGCTGAGGATCTTGCTCCTGGTCTTTGCTGGGCTGCACTGCAGCCGTGCCTGTACCTGGCCAAACATCTCACTGATCCAAACTCAGACCCTGACCTGCTGGCCAACTTCCTGACCTGACACTTCTCAGACCTGCCTCATCACTACAAATTTGCCTGATGACCAGGACTCTTGGCTGACCCCAACTACCACCCTCTCAGCTGCCCTGCTTCCTCGTGGGGCAGTGGGATGGGGCCCCTATCAGTGAGGTCGCTGTCTCGCCCACCTTGTTGTCACCTCAGTCTCCGGGGAATGCCAGATCATGCTGCATACCAATATTTGCTATGTGTGATCAGCTGTGAACTTTTCTGAGACCATAAGAAGGGCAAGTTTCCAGCATTTACTCTTGCTCAGGCCTGGATATACCTGAATAACTCTATGTATGAACAGTGCCTGAGGTTATTTCTGGCAAGAGGATGGAAGAATCGGGATGGAAGATGTAGCTAGGTGAGGACTGTGATCCCAATCCAGCTTTTGAACTACACTGTAAACAAAAAATAGTGACAGTCTAAATTGTCCTTGCTTCTGACTTACTTTTTCTGGCTCAAAAGGTGTTATTCTTCCTTGGTGAGGTGTTCTCCTGCCAGCGGGTGTTGTGCTTCTGCTAAGGAAGCAATTAGATGATTTCTTTTCTTGATGTTCCTTTGTTACTGAGCTTAAAGACTCAGTCCTTTGCACCAAGCTTTTTAGTGCCTGAAAGTTTTTGAATAGATTTGTGTTAAGTTGATATAAACATCTTAAAATATCATGAAAAATCCTACAACAGGAACATGATTAACTGTTCAACACTTTTAGGAAAATGTACATTTCTGTATGTGAGGGCCTCCATGCAGAACAGCATTAGTAAAGGTGCTCCAGGTTGCTATATATGCTATTGCTGCCCATTTCATTTTTTAATGCTGGTCACAGCATTGATTACAGTATACACTATCATACCTACTTTAAAAGCAATAATGACAGGGGCATCAATATAATTGTAAAGAAGTACCTGTGGTGTTTATTTTTGTATAGATGGATGTCATTCTAAGTGAAATTATTTCATAAATAAGAGCAATCACTGTAATGCAGGCAACCCGGTACTCAGTATTTGGGTTAATTCAGCATGATCAGATTCTTGATCTCAATTCTATCATTTTCATAGGCAAAGTCACCAAATCATCTGAATAAACTGAATTCTATGATTCTATGAAAACTTTTGGCTTTTATTCATTGGAAGCAAATAAATCATCACTAAATGCAAACCCTTGAAGCAAAAAAGGAGTAGGGACTGAGGGGAAACAGCCTCTCAGCGTTGAGTAAAACTTTCTAATTAAAATAGGCAGCATAAGATGCCAACTCATTTTGGAATCCTTTTCATGAGAGCTAGCTAAGCACAGATTAAAAAACTGTCAGTGTCACTGGTCCTGCTCTTGGCAAAAGGAAGGACTAGCTGGTCTCTCGAGGCTCCTTCCAGTCCTACAGATCTATGCTAACAGCCAGGCAGCAGAAAGCAGGAGGAGGTGGTATTACTTAGGGCCTATGTACACCATATAAATGTGGTTATTCTCCTTGTTCCCCATGTTTAGCAGCAATTCTTTTAATTTTCTAATGGGATCTTCCTCCTAGATTTTATACCTATAGTTTTTTGTGGTGCCGATTTAAACTGGATTAATCTGGAAATCTCTTACTTGTCAAATCCCATAAATAAGGAACTTTTATAACCTTCAAACGTCACAGCTCGTGTCATATACAGTTTGAATTCCCACACCTTCACTGAAAAGCTGGGAAGAAGCAACAAATACTCAGAAAAAGCAGTGAAAATGCAGGTGCCATAAAAGGCTCTTTACATACTTTCAGAACTCATACTTCCCTGCTTCATAGTTAGTAAATTCTCAGCAAGAATTCTCATGGACAAGGAAAGAACACAATCAAAGTTCTCAAAATCTATGGCAAAATCAGACAATAAAATCCTTCTAATAAGATTAGAAGAAAGTACATTTGACCTCCATTGAAAATTTTCCAACAAGTACATTAAAAAGCAGCAATTTGTCTTTCAGTGTACAGCTCACCCTTATGCAAAGAATGTTTTTTTCTCACAGAAATCACTAATATTTATCTACATCTGTATGCCTTGCAGGAAACCACATCTCATTTCTGCTGAAAGTCTAATGTGATGCACTCAGAAATCAGGTTGCCTGAAAAGAGTTGCAAGTATTATCCACTGAGGCCAGCCTGCAGATCTTCCAGGCCACGCTCAGCTCCCCACTGCCAGAGGGCCTGCAGGAGCTCTTGACTCATCATTGCATGAGCTGCTCATGTCCTGTATTCCCTGGGCACAGAGGAAACACGCATTTGCCACTTCCCTTGATAGGTAACAGAAGAGGAAATACAGCTTTTTCAAAGGATATGCATTTGTCCCTGCACTTCCAAAGTATTTTAAGAGTGAGAAAAATAGTGACTAGTATCTTCAGAGTTTCCAAGTGTCACCTTTATTCTTTTTATAAACTAATGGGGAAAATTCTAACAGTAGATTAGCTCTCCAACTTTAGGCTTGTAATACAGACAAAAGGAATTAGTCCTTACCCCCAAAAGAACACTCCTGGACACCAAAAATGAAGACAATTGCACCACAGTTAGGATACTGCCAAGAACCCTGACTTGATCCTACCATGGTTTTCCATTTATGCTCTTCTGGTTACAAATATCTGCCTTTTGGGAAAGTGCCCTGGTAATAAAACTGACCCAGCATAGTTCTTTCCTTCCAGTTCTGGGGCTTCTGTATCATTTGACATCAGTAAATGACACAATGTGAGTTGGGGTCGGAGGAGAAGCACGTTACATCCAAAGCTTTAGGGACAGTGCAAGTACCCTTCAAGACACGCTGAATATTTCTACGTTTTTCATAAGTCATATAAAACAATGTCTGGTTAACATGGAAGAGGACCTCTGTGGACAATATTTCTTGCCCTGGTGGAGTTCTGAGGATTTTAAACCTATAAGTATGCAGCCACACTGCCTGACAACACTTCCTTATCAATTTAGCATCGTTAGTTCTTGCAGTTACAGTTACCGCTATTATTTTTCCTGTGAACAATGTAAACAATGTAACTTTTTTTTTTTTTTTTGGTATCTTGCTGGCAGTAACGTGTCAGATCTCTGGTAGGTGAAATGTATTATTTTGATTATATCAGTACCACTTCAGAAACTTGTTTTTTTCCCTAGGTATTAGGCTGTCAAGTCCAGTGCCTGGAGGAGACATCACACAGTATTTGGTTTTAAGGTATTTTTATAAATGTGAAAATAACCAGGCTCCCCAAGTCAAGCCTCTATTCTTATGGAACTAACAGAAACCTGCAAACATAGCTGTCTCAACGGCTATGCATAACATGGCACAACTCTCAGAAACACCTGGCTCTACACAGACTTGTTTTTGACATCCAGGCTCACAATAAGCATCATCATGCAGGAGCAAAACATAAGAAAACATACACTTTAAGCTGTAAAAGACATGAACTCTGGACTTGAAAATACCTCCACACCTTTCTCCTGCTGCAGAACACCTTGACGAGGATTCCTGGACCTTGTTCAACACTCCTATCCTGCCTTTTTTTTTTCTCTCTCTTTAAAAAATACAATTTCTCAAGTAACTTTCTGCCCTTATCTGTGAACTTTCAGTGAGTTTCTCATCAAACACAACTGACACAGGTGGTTGCAGAACTCAAACCACTGCCACTGTTGCTTAAAGCCACTCAACCCTTCTCTTAGAATCTACAATCTGCATAGGCTGAGATAGCTTTATTAACCCTATCTTTCAAAACAGTCACAGTATAGATCAGTGATCCTGCAGCAACTTCCTGATCTGATTTAGATGCTTTTTCCTCTCAGCATCAGACAGAAAGGACAGACTCAGACAATCTCTCCAATGCAAATACAGCAAAGTCTACAGGTTTTGGTGCATTCATATCATTAAAGGTCTTCCACATTTAATTAGGAACTACCTCCAGTGCTTCAGTGAATGAATCAGTGCAATTAAGTACACAAGAGGAAAATTTGGTACAGAAGAACCCTAAACTTTTGTAATGTCTTTTTCCCTTTTCTTAGTTTTCTCTATACTAAACTTTGGCATAGGAGTGTTCAGGGGCTACTTGATTCTTTCTAAGGGATTATCAGTTGATGCCATTCACTTTCATGTGCTCCCATGCATCTTGTCTCAATTCGAGACAGAAAAAGCATAAGAGTTTGTTTTATCTATATCCAGAATTCGTATTTGTCCAGATTCACAAAATCTTTTAAGAAAAGCATCCATCTGCTAGCAAGAGCTCAAATGCAAAAGAAATACAGGTGAGTCACTATGTTCAGATCTATCACTGTTGCACAGATTTTGCCCTTCCTGGCTCTTTGCACTACTTTTTAATGTTCTATTTACTTGAGCCTTCATTTCCTCATTCAAATAATCAGCAGCTAGTCCGCACACTACAGGGCCTCTCTCTACCACTGGATCAGATAAAGAATGTGTGTCTCTGTCAGATATTTCAGAGTTCACTCAGGACATCTGGCCACTATGCCCATTAGTCTATGTCACGCTTGTGCTGGATTCCAGCTGGAGTGGAACCAACACTGGCTGGATTATGAAGGCTCAGAGATCAGCTAGCCAAAAGTCTGTTGTCCTCAACTTCCTCCTTCTCAGAACTGCTGAAGACTTTTTTTTTCTTTTTTTTTTTTTTTTTTTTTTTTTTTCTTTTTGCACGTTGCTGAGCACTGTACGAGGAAAACGAACTTAGCAAGCCTTAAGAAGTCTATAGGAAGATTGAATGTTTCTGTATTTTCCTTATTTCACAAGAACAGTGGGGATGTTCCAATGAAACAAACTCTTTCATACCGTGAACACTTACAGGATAAGCTAACAGGACGAAAGTTGGCTTTTTTCCTTTACTGCCTACCTCAGCTGCAGATAGCATATCTCACATTATTATGCTGGTGCACAACTCTGCTCACCTCAGCATTCAGTAACAGGGAGATCTCGGCTAAGGAAGAGACTGCGGAGGTCCTACATCAGTTTAGAACAAACAAATCAATTTCCTGCACCAAAGCCATCAAACACCTGATTTCTAAATGGCATTTGAAATGCTCAGGAAGGTAGCCAGTGTTGAAGGCAGACATCTAACATCCATGTTGCTTTCAGAAGCTGCTATTTCTGACATGACTAACTGCTTTCTTAGGCATATCCAGATGGAGTCATTCTTAGGATCACCTTTTTTCATATCTAGTACCATACAGAATTCATTAAAGTCGCTGTCTAGTGAATTTCAAGCTACTCTGGCATTGCCACTACGAGAGAATAGGAGCCCCCTTTCTCATCTGACATGCTTTAAATTTCATTTCAGTCCCTAAACAGGCAGAGAATGGAAGTATGTTGGCTAATCTGAGCTAATTTTGGCATAGCCAATGGAATCTGTTCCTATCAGAAGATTATTAATTTCCAACAGATTTCAGCTAAGTGTGACCAAAAGGAAGAAGGAAGGCTTGTAATAATCAAGGCACTCAAAAAGCAAGAAATACGAAGCTAAGAGAAGGAAAAGCACAACAATATATATTATATATATATATATTCTAAACTGTGAGCTGTATTAAGCATACTGTAAGCTAGCTGTGAAAGAGCAGTCACAGAGCCACCATTCAGAAACAAACACCTCATCTGATGTAAAGAGCTAACGTACCACAACTTGTAAAAAGCTAAGTGATTTTCCCACTGACTTTATTAGGCATAAGAGCACTAGGGATAATTTTTTTGTTTTACACACAGGGCAAATTCTTTGGCATTTTACTAGCAAGTAATGCCTCGAATGGCAAAATTTGCCATTCTGGATTTATGCTTCATGGAGGAAAGGTTGGAACGAGCTCCTCTAAGTGGAGTCCATATGGTACTGCAGCCTTACTCTGGGGCCACTCTCCGTAAAACCAAGCTGCGAAGCCGCAGGTACAACGACTTCCAAGTACATCTGTAAACATCAGGCAATTCAGTTAGGAAAGGGAGAAAGACGATTTCTCTCCTGCTTTTGCAAAACCAGAAAACAAATACAAGCAAAGTCATGCTGAACCACAGCACACACTCACTGCAAAAAAAAAAAAAAAGAAAAAAAGAAAAAAAGAAAAAAAAAAGAAAGAAAAAAAAAGAAAAAAAAAGACTATGCTTTTATAGACACTTTCATTTGCACAAATTTTGATCCCAGAGAGCATTCTCTAAAATCAATAGTCGAAATTGCGGAACTACTGGCAATGCATACTTTGCTATTCACACTTCTGAAAAAGGGTTTCTGCAAAGATGTCTTCATCCCCACAAGGGTGATGCTGCAGTTTTTATGACTGTCTCTCCACGATCTTTCTTCTTGTTTGGACAAAGATGATGTCTCTCGCAAAATGGCTTCTGCAAGCTAATAGAGAATTTGTTATAAATACATAACTAATAGTTCAAGCTGCTTCTAGTAGAATCAGACACTTCTTCAATCTGGCAAAAATAAGCAACAACTCTCAAAGCCTTTAGGCTTTCTGTTGTAATAAGAATGATGTCATTTAAGTACACTGATAGCAATTAACCAGATATGCTAAAATGGTGCATAACTTCAGAATTTCTTTCAAAGCAAAGATTTCCACAGAGGATGGTAGTCTTTCATTATGAAAAAAAAAGCCATATTTAATAGCTTAGGATTGAAATCTAACCTCTATATATTTAAGCACAATGAATAAAATTTGAATAAAATTCCACATTTTGTTTTGCTGATGTTCCCCAGTACCTGATGCAGCAGTCTTTATAATGTAGCATCCTAATCTCTTTACTTACAGATCCTAATGATTGGCAAAGCATCCTCATGCCAGGCAAGAATTACTCTCACACAAAAAAATTCTGCAGTGGCTGGAATGAAAGCTTTCTACATCACCAAATGTCCCAAAGCAATGGAAATAATACAGAAATCTGTCCTGCAGTAGAAGTGAGTTGGCTTTTTCTTATCCTTTTACTGGAATTTTTATATCATTTATTCTGCACATGTGAGTCTGATCTTTTTTCTTCTCTGACCTTAACAATATATGAAAAGATGAGCCATATTAAAAGACAGGTGTGGGCAAATTAAAAGTAAAGTGAAATGCTAACTTGAAATGACATTTTCAAATGAACATAACAGTGTTAGGTGATAAGTTTCATTAATGAGAACATTAAAACCAAATAAAAAGAGAGATCAAAAACTTGTTCACTACATAAAGCAAGAGACAGGTTACTTGGTTGTTCTAACATGTTTTAAAGATTCATTAATAGAAATTAGATATACAAATTAGGGAAATATCTAGGAGTTAAGGGCTAGATTCAATTCTCTCCTAGGAGCATGCTTTCTGTGGAAGAGTAGGATTCATCTCACCAGCCTGCACCATCTAGAAGACAGTTATCTATTCTAGATCTTCCATCTCATATAGGATGAAATTAATCACTCTTTGAAGGCACCTATATTTCTCTAATGAGTATACAAGGAGATGAAATGACCAACTTCAACCAGAGTTCTGTCTTTTGAATTCCAGACTGAACGATTTAATTTCTCCAGGCTGCTTTCCCCACTGTAAGAAGTGGATAATAACGTTCTTCTCCCTCCCAGTACGCTGTAAATGTGGTTACTCAGTTCCACAGTAAGGTAACGAAGGATCCTACAAACGTATTAAACGAATGAGATGATACAAATGAGAAAGGACAAAAGAAACTGTTAAACTATAATTAAACCTCTTCCATGTCAGAAGATCAGCAGAGACATTTACACTAGCCAATTACATTCTCCAATCTGCTCCTCCTCCCTGCTCCACTAACTCCCATTCAGTTGTCCAGCTGCTGCTTTTGTAAGGCAGGCCACTGAGAGTGTTTTCTCTTCTGAGTATTTACAGCACAACATAAGAAATGAAATGAGGCTTACTAAAAAGTCCCACTATATCTATTGCTAGCAACCAGCCGGCAGCTGGGCTGTTTTATTAAAAAAGTAAATGGCATTATATACATAAAGAGCAGAATTAATCTAATTTGACTTCTGAAGATGACTTTTCACATGCCTATGTCACTATAATTTTTCTCTATACTCTTCTTCTGCACTCACCCATGCTGTCTCCAAAACTCAGTCCTCCTCTTTGTTCAGAGCACTCATGCTGGATACTGAAACTGTGACACCAGTAGAGTTAAGCAAGAAACGTGCAATTTGCTCTGTAGTCTACCAACTGTTATGTGCACTCCCTTTTTCCTGCTTCCCCTTCATTTGTGTATCTGCCTAATTCTGTCCATCTCATCACCATTCTTTATTTGCTGGGAGCTGCCCAGAACTGTCAGAAGTCTGTACATCAATCAGCCATTGCTGAGAAGAAACAGACTCACAAACATGGGAATCTTGCAGGCAAGTGACTCAGTGATATACTACTGTTCGGCTGCAAACTTTAATTTTTGAACGTCAGCTCATTACGTTGACAGCTGGGAACAAAAGATTAAAACAATTCTATCAAACTTCACTTCCTGGGCTAGACCTAGTCAGGAAACAGAATTAGTCCTCAGTAGAAATTCTAACAACTTTTTAAAAGCTCAAGTGGAAAAAAAAGCTGATGTTTCAAAATAGTTTGCAGAGAAGACATTCAAAATATTTTTATTCAAAAAGCTAAAACAACCTCACTAAAACTATTTAAATTTATATGCTGTAAATGTTTCACTTAGAGAAATATGAAACATGACCAGAGAAACCATTCACTATCTGTATAGTACAAAAATTACGTATTTCAAAAACATATAGATGAAAAGCAAAAAGTACATAAAGTCTGAACAAAGTACTATCTTGCCATTTTGACTCTTTCCAAAATTTTTCTGGTCAAGAATTTAATTGAAATTGGCGGGTTCCTGTCAAGTCTATAAATTCAGATCAAACATCATTGTGCGGCAGAACATTGTTCTGTCCAGCTTTTCTTACTAGGGATCATAGCGACCAGACAGATATTCAAATATGACTTTATTGCTAAGGAGACTGAAGTAGAGGATCCAAATAGATGGAATCACCCTAAAGAAATTTAGAAGAATTTGCAATGAATGATAGGAAAATGAACTCGAGAGCACCTACAGGAAACTTGGCGTTTGAAGAACACCTGGAGAGAGAGAATATCCATCCAGGACTGGTACCATTCACAATGCAGTAGCAAGTAGCTCAATGATACCATGATTCTCCTAAGCAACAACTGCAGTTCACGCTTTCTATCCTATCTAAGTAGAAACTATCCTGTTGCAGTAGATTATAATTTTATTTTAGTTGTGCACATCTTTCCTCCCCTACCTGGACTACCGCAGTGCAGCTCACCAGAGCATGCAGTTGACATGATTTTATCAGATGCTTTCAAATTCTTATTAAAAACAAATGTTGTAATGCATTTCCTCAGCAAAACCAGACGATCAATGGCCTTCACAGCTTATTCTAGCGCTTGGAGATAATTCTTTGTCCACATCTAAATGAGTTAATGATGCTTGAGCTTGCTTTCCCTTTTCAGGCACACTAACTTTTCAATTAGTCTATATATCATCTCTTACCTTACATTCATCCACCCACCAAGAGTTTTTCAAGTTCAAACCTTTCTGATCCATGAACTAAGCCTTTTACAGCTAGCAAGAAGCAGACAAATTGCCTTTGTTGGTATTATTCTTTCTCAGTGTTACTATCCACTTCAAACCAATAGGTTTTGATGACATTCTCACTAAATTTACATGAAATTCATGCTTTCTTTCTATTTCTCATGACTCTGGTAAATTCATTATTACTTTCTTACATTGAGTTTTCAGAGATTACTGATGACAGTGATGTTGGAGAGCATGCTCTGCCTCCCATGGGCACTTTGGGCAATTTCTAAGGACACTGAGATTCCATTTCACTGACTTTCCTCAGGAGATTTCCATGCCTTCATTAGAGACTTTATGGATAGCTCTGTGGAGAAAAGCTTTGTAAAATGGATTATTTTTGTATGTGTAGGTTTCATTTGAAGTAGGTAGAATAGAGTTTAGTTGTCAATAGGTGCAGAGTCAGAGAAAAGGCTGACTGAAAGAACTATAGACTTCTGGAGAAACTTGTGAAAGTGAATTTGGAAACTTTGGTCAGTTATAAGAGCAGACAAGGCATGTAGGAAAGGGACTGATTGAATAGATTTATATACACAGCCTGGCTCCCAAGACTGATTTTCATGGAAATATAGCATAATTAGGAAACAAGCCACTCCCAGATTATTTTTTTATGTCCGGAAAGTACAATGGGAAGTACTCACATTTCTGTCTTGAGTGTAACCTCATGTCTCCAGAAAGCCAGTGTCTATCATCTGGCACTCAAGTTTAAAGTAACCTAGAGCCTTTTTAGGATGAATGTGGGATTTGATTGGGCACGTCAGGCTGTTAAATTAGATATACAGCTAGATATATTCCAGGTACCAGAAAAACAAAGATCAGGATAGTTAAAAACCTTCACAAAGATTTAAAGTCCAGTATGGCACGAGAACGAAATTTCTCAAGTGCCAGTTCAAATCTGGAAAAGCCAGTCCACAGAAATAAAATAATAAGGCAGACCTCACAACCTTCTGTACCAAATAGAAAGCACATTTTTTCAGTCTATTTTTTCTTCTCATATAAAGACAGTGGGATGTACATTTAAAACAAAAAACAAAACAATGACCTACTAACAAAAAAAAATCTTCATTTTTGTACAGACAACTGTTCCCAAGAAGTAGCAAAACAAATGGCCACCTGTGACAAATGGAAGGATTCAGTAACTACCATAAGATGCCTGCACTGAAGGATACACATGGAAGAGAACAGTGCATTTACTCTACAGAAGATAGCTTACTTGTATTTCTTCTGATTTCACATTTTCTCCAGTGACTCTACTCTTCCTTTGAACTTGCTATATTCAACTTTTTCTTTCTGTAGTGTTTGAATTTGCTCTCTGCTGTATTCCAAAAGGTGAGTCAGTTCCTGGTTCCCGATGGTCTCACACTCATCCATTTGAGTTCTGTTCAGAAGGTAAACAAGGAGCATGAAGCTGGCATAAAGACTACAACAAAGGACTGCTTTTAGATATGTCTTCTTTAGGCATGGTTTTTGGAGAGTTTGAGCATGTCCCAAATACACTGATATTGCTGGGAATGACAACAAGAGATCAGCACTTCTCAAAATCAGGTCCTTTGTCAGGGGGAAACTGTCATGCACATGTTCAGCTGCAGAATTTATTCTACTGAGTAGATGGAAACAATTCTCATTGTGGTTTTCTTTCCAAACAGCTCAATGACCACAGAATTAAGAGACTTTCAAACTCATTTTGTGGGTACAGGGAAAGCTAAATTAGAATAGACCTGCAGAAGGCACTGATTATTCCTTGGCACTACACCTAGGAAGATGAAGCACTTGACCATGCAAAGCTGGGGACTGAGCTGTACTTCTAGTAGCCTCATCATTCCCACAAATGAGAAAAGTCATGCAACTGCATGGAAGGAGGTAAACTACTTTGCTTGCCACAGACAAGTAAACTCCAAGTGTTAAATGTGGAAGCTCAGTATCAAGAAGACATTTTGCATTCCAACCTAAGGTGTCAAGGCATGAGTTGTCTGGAAGTGTACTTTGTATAGACCTAAATGCAGCACATTCATATGACTGCACCACAGCTGCTTAGTTCATTTTTAATGTGTTATTAAATTATTTGTTAGCTTCCTGCTTCAGCTCACTTAATGGCCTACAGCCACCATCTGGCCATCAGTATTATTTGAAAGGCAACAAGAGCTACAGGAGTCAGCCATGATCTTGTATTTTCCTCTCAGTAATGCAGTTTATCACTTCAGCAGAAAAACATGAAAGTACACAAACAAGCTTCCCATATCCTGCTGTCCATTACAATTATTATTTAATTTTTAATTTTTGGTTGTGTTCTATCTTAAATCTGACTATCTAATATACTGGTAAAATGCATGTTGAAAATAATGTCTCATCACTATTCAATAAAAATATTAATTTTTCTCACATTAATCCAGTTAAATTATCAAATATAGGCAGCCCACCACTTCTCTGAATCCAGATCAGTGCCCTGAAATACAATACACTTGAAGAAAAGCAAGAATCAAGTTCTGTATAGAATATCTTCCACCAAAGACTGAACAGTACTGTTTTTCTTGCATCCAGTAAAATAAAGCCCAGGAAGCTATTCCCTCCAGCATCTCAGCTGATATCAACCTCTTCATAACTACACAAGAGTTACATCTGTAGAAGTAAGCTAATCAGAGCTACAGCACAAACCCAGGCATGGAGTTGTCCACAGTGCCACTCTGCTGATCTCTGGTCTTGGCATATGACAGCCACCATGCCACTAGACAGTTCCTAGCAAGTCCTGGAGGTTAGTGCAGGCCAGGAATCATTCCCAATAGAATCACAGAATGGTAAGGTTGGAAGGGACCTCTGGAGATCATCTAGTCCAACCCTCAAACAAGTGGCCCATACAGGGATTGAACCTACAACCTTGGCATTACTAGCACCACACTCTAACCAACTGAGCTAAACCAATAGGCAGCTTGGATACAGCCACCCTAGTCTGCAGGGTAAAATAGCTTAGCTGTATGGAGGTGCTATGGCTGGTCTCCAGGCCAACAGTCCCTACCGCGGAGAGATGCAATAGCTGAAAATATCAAAAGCACGCACAACAAAACCTCTTATGAGCCTTAGATATAGCAGAGTTCATACTCCTGCTATAAACTGCAAATAGGAGCAAGGGACCCATCAGAAACGTAGAATGGAGAGAAAAGGCTATTTTGTATGAACTCAAAATCTTGCATGACTCCTGAGCGTACTTCTGCATGAAACACACTGCAGCGAGTTAGCTGTGAAGTGAAAAGCATATACATGTGAAGCAAAGGTCAGAAAGGTTTTCAGAAAGGCTTTCAGAAAAAGCCTCTTAGCCAAACACAGATTGGAAGGAGGAAAAAAAAAAAACAGATGGCTACTGCTGTGGCTCCACAAACACTGTCGATCCAATACTCCAAGCAAATTATGTATTACAAATGGCAGAGAATTTATCCTTGTTGAGGGAATTTAAATCATCGTCACTGAATCCTCTAACGAACACCAAGAGTTAGCAGCAATTCCCTCAGCACTGCCTGGGTGCAGCTGCAGCCCGCTGCCTCGGTAACTCTCCAGGCTCCTTTAGGCACAAGATAAACACAACATGCTACACCCCAACTGCTTTAAACCTCCTGCCTAAATCTATCATGCCTGCAAAGGTCTGAAAACAAAGTGCTTGGAAACCGATGAATGGACAGACTGGGCAGGTCCAGGCAAGTCATGCTGCTCTCAAAAGGATTTTCATTGCTTCCAGGGAGCACACGCCGTCACCACGACAGAGGTGAAATGCTATTGCTGTAGTAACCAGCTAGGGCGCCTGGTAGGCTCGCTGGCTTAAACCTACAAAGCAGATACTCCAATTGCATAAATCAGTGCAGGGCCAACGCAGTCAAGGAGGATAAGCTGCTTTTCACAGATAGTTTTAACTCGTAATTTAGAAAAAGGAAACAGAGAGACGAACACGTCAAATTTCTCATGCATTTTTTGGATAAATATCAGTGTGAAAATGCTAGGGGTACTGTGGCTGATGATATGAATAACTCCACTAAAATTTTGTTTAAAAAAGTATGGTATTACAAAACATCAAAACACTGCCATTTGCAAGGCAGGGTAATCGGGAAACGCTGTCAGAAGACAGAGAAAGCAGTGCTGGCAGAGAGCATACTGCAGTCACTCTGCACCAAAATACCATTCCAGAGCAAAAACTAACACCAGAAAAAGTAAAAGCTGCACCTGATTTCATTAGTAGTTTTATAAACTGCCCAATCCCACAAATATTCACGTCTGTAATTCCTATCACAGTCACTTGGAGATCATCTTCCAAGACGGCTGCAAGATCGCAAACAAGATGGATCTTTAATGAAGCCATCTATTTCAAGATATGCAAATGTACTTTGCTAAAAGATAGCTATGAGAGGAAATCATACAGATTGATAAATATTATTCTGAAATACCATTTTGCACTAATCACATGGTCTTTGAAATTAAGAGAAATGGACAAATAGTTGTGAAAAATGATTTTTGAGTTTGCATTATCTATTAAAGTAAAAGGCTAAATCGATACATTATTCTTATTTGGTACAAACCAAATTTGCATACCTATTGAGAACTATACTGTAAATACAAAAAGGAAAAGAATATCATCTGCTTTTACAGCAGATGGCACATAGTAATTTCTAATAGATTTCATCTTTTTTTTTTAAAAAAAAGACATGTTTGATTTGATTGTAAATACACTAAAATTTTATTACACTCGTTTGCATGACCTGTAATTACAGTTGTGAAAGCACTTACATTCTGAACTCCATAGTTTCAAAACTTATTTCTTGCAGGGATTTTGTGCTAAAGATTTATTTCCCTTTTATGAAGATGTAAAAAGCAAATCAAAAAAAAAAAAGCAATTTTCAGCACTTCTATTGCATTTTAATAATTTTAAAAGCAACTCCTGACATTTCAAGTTTGTCATTTATACAGTATCAAACATATCCTCGATCTCATCTATATGTGTTTATGAAATTACAATGTCAGTGGCATTGGCATGCGCTATACATTTTTGGGTTGATTTTGGAAATACAGGCTTCCCTTGACATGAGACAATGTGACACATGAGACACATGACATGAGAAGTTTCTCCTTTATTATAGGCCTGATCCCATAAAATGAAATATCCTCAGTTCTTACTGATTTCAGTGTAATTTGAAGATGCTCAGCAACTTATAAAACAACACTTGGCACTACTCAGCTTTAAGCCCACACAATGCACCAGCATTTTCAGAGTTGGCCCCTTCAGTCAAACACTTCATTGTGTTATCACCACAGTTTATTTTCAGCACTTCAGTTTTCAGAGACTACATGGCTGCCCTTGAAAGGAGGCTAGCCAGGAAATATCAATTTAGCAGTCTCATTGTAAGGATCCTGAAGGAAATACTGGCCTTACTTCATACTCAAACAGATTTCAGTGGATCTAGATTTACCTGAGAAAATGCCTTGCATTCTCTTGTTCTTCTTTCATCCTAGTCAGTGAAGGGGTTCTTCCAAGATACACACCAGCCTCTAATCCTCTAGTAAGGATGTTCTGGGTTTCTTATATAGAGACAACTATGTTAGTACACAACATTTTGTGAATACTGACAAACCCTGTCTACATATTTAAAACCACAAACAGACTGCATAAGTATAGTAAGTTTTACTGCTTAACCTTTCAAACAGAATTAACTTGCTTGTGCCTAACTATGCAATATTCAGTTCCCAGCATAGTTCTTGCTGGTGGAATCCAAGCCCGACTGAACATGACAAGAAAGTAGATTTGGGGATATATCAGTGTCAGTGGATAATTCCTTATTCAGTATGTGAATGCCAACTGATAGTTTAACCTTATTTTGAATGCAACTTTCAGATAGTCCTCAGGTGCTCATTTTGTAGCAAGAACTCAATGTGGAGTAGACACATGATGCTTAGTAAGCTGTGACAGAGCAACTGAGAACCACCAGAAATGAAAGTTTCTGCCTCAGGGATTGCTGCAGGCAGGACAACTGATTTTGATTAACTCTAATCAGAGACAGCCAGTGGATTTGGGATAAGGAGACAAGATGAAGGGGGGAAAAACTCCTTCAGTGGAAACTGAGGGAAAAGTGTAAAAAGCAGTTTAATAAAAAGGACTAAATCTCTTCTAAGCGGTGTATCATTTCACTGCTAGAAATAAGATGACCAGGACAAAAAGAGCTAAAAAGATTGGTTGGCTGAAGAACTGTAACAACAGCCAGGATTAGCTGAGAAAATGTGCTTGTAGGAAATCACCATTTTCCACTGATGTGAAGTACTCTGTGTTTTAGGTACAAAATAAGTGAATTTGACAAAACCTTTTGCCCAGCCTGTCCTTCTTTTTTTGAAATCACATTATCTCTGAGGAGCGTTAATAGAAAACATGGACCTCCCACTACCAAGGGAACACTGGATGAACACATCTACACTACAGGGAACTCCAGCACTGACTTCACGGATTCACTGAACAGAGCATGTGGTCAAGATTCTGTATCTGAAAGTGCACTGCAAGCAAAAAGTTTAGGAAAAATAGCCAGTAAAGACGGGGAGCCAGGCGTAATAAGGGGCTTGCAGGTTCTCCTCTTCTCCCTCTCCTCTCCCTCTCTCCTCTCTGTTTTTTTTCCAAATTAGGATTTAGAAACACTGATGGAGGCATATACACAGGTAGTATGCACAGAATGAGTCATATACTGTGAAAAATTTATTTTCCCTGTATCAGTGGAAATCAAAACTCAGGTAGGTCTTACCTAATGGGTTTGCAGACATTTTTTTCCGTGGTTCCTCCACTACAAGCATTTCTTTAATCTTGAAAGTAGGAATCTGGCTCACTGCTGTTGAGGGTGGCACATCCAGGCTTTTAACATCCCTGACACTATTCACATTCTTTGATTTAGGTTCATGCCCTCTCCTTTTGGACGTTGTAAGATGAACTGGAGATCGCTGAAGAGAAGTGTGAGCCTTGCTCACCTGTGGCCTGACAATTCCAGTACTGGAATCACTGCTGCTTGTGCTGAGAGACAGACCTTGCTGTCTTGAGAGCTCCTGAACATCTTGTTTCCTCAGAGCTGATCTGCTATACTTCTTCACAGGCATTTTTTCTGTTCCACTGGGCTCATCACTGGCATAATCATCATCACAGTGATCCAAACGCCCACCAGTACAGTCTACCCCCGGAGCCGTATAGTTCAAGGGAAAACAACCACGGTGAGATTTGAGGTCATCATCACTGTTGGAAGACAAGATGCTTGACTCACTAGACAAAGATGCAACACAGCACATCGAGGCAGCTGTGCCGTTCCTTTGCCATCCCTGCTGGAATGCCAGAGACGAGCTTTTCTTCTCCACAGCCTGTGGTGAGCTATGGACAACTATCTTATCATTGACCATCTTAAACCCAGAAGAGACTCCTCTTTTGCTTTCTGAGCTTTGGCTCCCTGTGACAAGTTCCTCAGCACACATCTGACCTCCCTTCTGACTCTGTGTGAACACAGGGGCTGCACTCCCTTCTGCATGCCTTATTTGGCCTCCTCCTAAATTCTGAAGTGGAGAATGCCTTTGTAGGCCTTCAAAGGGGTTTTTTGCTCTCTCTGTGAAATCACCTGTCTGAGGCTGGTCCACCACACACAGGTCCTCTTGCACAGTACCCTCCACAGGTCTTCTTTCAGTTCTGTTTGCTTCTTTTAGAGGATCTGCATGACGAGTTTCATCTTCCTCTCTTACTCGTAAGTTCATTTCTATTACTGTTTCAGGACAGAGTTGCCGGAGTTCAGGCCAGTTTATCTGAGATGAGGCAGTAGGACTCCCCTTTGTATCCTCATCTATCCCAATTCCTTCTCTTTCTTTTGCACTTTGCTCAGGTGCTTTTGCTTCACATTCAGTCTGAGCCTTCATTTCCCTCTCATCTAAAACACATTCTGCTCGTTGTTTATGTGCACCTATCTGCACGGAGCTTCTGGCCTGCAGATTTAACTGAGGGCATTTCCCTAGCTGCAGTTTGCCTGCATGCCCTGGGCCAGGCCAGGAGGAGTGATTCCAGCAGTCAAAAACAGCTCTTCTAGAATGCTTTCTCTGTTCTTTTAAAAGGTTCTCTTTATTTTTTTTAAGCCTTACAATACTTCCTCTACGTTTCAGAAAAGACTTTCGAGAGTTTAGTTTTGCCTTGCTCTGAAAAACACCAAAAATTGTGAGAATCACACAAGCTTGTGAGAATCAAGAACTGAGAAATATTACCCAAAAAGGAAGACATTTATGGTAACGTAAAAAGTTGAGACACCAGAAGTCTTAAAGTAAGACAATGTCTTTGGATAGCTGACTGCATGAATAACAGCCTTCAGACCACGGGGAAGATAAGAGGTTCTAGAATCAGTAGCTATGTGACTCCTCCTTTAGTTCATTAGTAGAATCAAATGGTTGAGATGGTGCTAAGTGTTGCATCTGTAACACTTTCCTGCTTTATTTACTTTTAAGAGCATGCTTTATTTACTTTTAAGAGAAAATTGCTTGATAATCAATGTGCATCTTCCCAGTCAACTAGCCTAAAAAAATGCAGAGTCTAACACCTAAAGGCTCCCAGCAAAAAAATCCCCTCTGTGTTTGGCACTACGGGTTAGACTTTCGAAAGAACTCAGGAGTTTCCAACAAAACAGTCACCCAGTACTGAGCTTACTTGAAAAGCTGGACATTAACTGTTGTCAGACTTGGCAGGAAGAGCCTTGAGGGGAAAAAAAATCTTTTCAACCTTTAACTATATACACCACAAAGAGCAAAAACAAGACAGCTTATGAGATCCTTCCACAGCTGGCGTGTGAGCTGCTTCTCCCTTGTGAACAAAGTATTTCAGCCTCCAGGCCTTTGCAGGGCACAATTCTTCACAAGGCGGGAGGGCATAAAGCTGCCAACTCCGCCCTGAACACAAACTCACAGTAATCTCTAAGCAGAGCTGTCTCGGCATTTCTCAGTGAAAAAAAAATAGTTTTGCTTCTTAACGAATAGAAAGTGAGGGTATGGCTAGAACTGGATTGCTCCAAGGAGGGGAAGGGAAAGGGACAGAGCACCAGCGCTCCTCCTTCCGCCCCGGGGACAGGACGCATGATCGGACATCTACGGCTGCTGGTGTCTGCGTGTGCACGTGTGTGCACGCACACCTGCTCCTCCTCCTGCAGCAGTCACTGCCACCGTTGCGCCAGCCCCACCACTCGGACAGCGGCGCTGCCACGCTGCCGTTTCAGAGCTCTCGGAGGCAAAACGGGCAGTGGAGCCACGGCTGTTTTGCCCCCAGGCACCACTGGCATCCGTGCCAGCAGCACATGCCAACTTGACCATGCTCAGAGCCAGTTCTGCTGTTAATCCTGTGAGAAGTCTGGTATGAGTTACTGAGATCACTCAGTGAAGGCACCCGTGGGACAGTACCGGTTGCTCCTGCTGCTGTTTTTCCATGAGCTGCGCGTCTACTTTAAGTTGTTCTTCAACAAATTCTTCAAAAGTCTTCTGTCTTATACCAGTTCCTGGTGTGATTGGCCTAAGCAAGAAAGTACTAAACTGTAAGGTTCTCCAACCAGTTTTCTTTTGGTAATTCTGAGGGAGCTGACACTGAGTTCAGAATTCCAATGTCATGCCTCTTTTTTTAAAAAACTTGAAGTGTCTTAGCAATAAGACCAGTATTAACTTTTAATTTAAAATATCCTGTTTAGACTGAACATAAATTATGCTTTTAGTAGATTACATTTTTAGGCTGGTATCAGCCTCTTCTTAAAAATGGAAAATAGAAACTATCCAAAAGGAAAAGTATTTCAGGCATTTTCCCCAGACTAGATCTAGTTACAGTCACAAAGAACTCTGTAACTCTCTGTCAGAGAGGTTTGAACAAACTGGTGAAAAAAGTGATAGAAAAGGGATGTCTACAATGTTCTGGAATGACAAACTGAAGTCTGACTAAAAATACAGCATATTGCAGCATACATGAACATACCTTATTTCATTGGAAATGTACTTAGAGGCTTAATTTAGGCACTTCCTAAAAATTTGTGCTGAATATGAAAAAAATCCTGCACGTAACAGACATCCTGGCTATACACCACGTTACAGTTTTTACCATACCACACGTCTACCTAACACCACTGACTACAGATCATCTTTTTCTTCGTCGGACTGGCTTTGTCCATTTTAGCAAGCAGCATGGCCTAACAGGAGTAGGTTTGCAGAGCAACAGTTGTTGCTGAGGTCATACTACACATTTCAGGTAGGGTCACTGCCAAATAGCTGCAGCCGGCTCACACGAGAAAAATGTCTAGAATTGGAGCACATTCTCTGCTTTAGTTTCATCCAGAGAAAATTCAGTTTGTGCTCTCTAAGACCTCACCACAGTGTGAACCGGAGCAGAGTAATTACTTTCAGTCTATTTTGGCTAGAAGTTTGCTGCTTCTGTTTAAAACGTGAAGGAGGGCTTAGTGTCCTCAAAAGTTGCTGCTTCTGTTTGCAAATGTTTAAACACATTTCAGTTTTTATCACAAAAACAGAACAAGATAAAGAGTCCTTGAATTCCAGTCCTTGAAATACAAAGTATTAAGTCTTAATCTCCTGTATTGCATTAGGTGAGAAAAGGTGCTGCTAATCAGTTTCTGCCTGGCCCGGAGTTATCTCCATGCTAGTGTGCTGGTACAACTCATTCAGCAACTGAGTGAGGAACTAGATCAGAGCACCGATAGAAGCTAAAAACTATATTTCTCCCCTCTCCAGAAAACTTTAACCTGGATCACTGCTCTGATCTTGTTTATCATATAAGCACATAACGATTGGTCTTGGCACAGCTGAAGAGGCAGGGCAAGCACAGACTGACACTGCCATCACCAAGTGATGGCCACTGCAGGCTGTGATGCCACTGCAGAAGAAATGAAGGCATAACAAAAGATATTATCTCTCCCGTACAATTTTTGCTTTACTTACATCCTTACAACATCATAATCACACAGCTGCTACTCCTTAAAAAATTTTTTAATCTTTGAATGCTAAGACAAAGACAAATAGAAAAACTTCAATTTTATATTTTGTAGTTCTCTTGAGTTTATAAGAAGCTGAATCACAGTATTTTAATACATGGGGCTTGTAAAAAATATTTGTGGGGTAACATCTGTTACTGGACAGGAAGTATTCTGGCATACAAGGAGTTTCACAAGGCTGATCTGCTTATAAAATGAAAAGGGAACTATATAAAAAGAGGAAAGGGAAGCTATATAAAAAGAGGTGATCATTCAAAAGTGCTTCCTGTGGTAAAATGCATCTCTCACCCAGTGAAGGATGTTAACAAGAAAACCATTCACTAATACTAGCTACTTTTAGTGTGATTACCAGGGTGTTTTAACACATCTCAGTTTTCATCATAGAAATGGAGTAAGATAGAGAGTCCTTGAATTCCGGTCCTTGAAATACAAAGTATTAAGTCTTAATCTCCTGTATTCTTGTTCACATTAGTGTTACAGTCTTAAAATGGAAAATCTTTCCGACAGTCATACACATTACTTTGGCAATCCATTGGAAAGAAAAGCCAAGGCTAGTTCTGATGGCCTTAGGCTGTTTTTATTAAAGATTATTACATTATCTTCTAACAAAATACAGACCAAAACAAAAACCAGCAAACCCAGAAAATGTGGAAGTATATCAACTGCCAGTTCTTAGACCTGCCCCATCTTTGCCCATTCATCCTGGTCACTCTTAAGCAAGGGAAAGAGCCTTTGTGTTGCAAATAGTTGCAAATACAACACATACAGTATGCATATAAGCAAGAAAAACATGCTTTTGTAACTGTGCCCAACTGAGTAAACCCATTTCTCACCTGTCTTCTGGACTTCTAGCCTTCAACGTCGCCTTCATGCCAAGGGGAGATGGAGCAATCTCCTCATTAACTTGTTCTTTGATTGCAGAAGTAGCTTCAGCGAAAGTTCTTTCTTCTAATTGACTATTATCTAAACAGAATAAAAAGGTCAATGAAAGCAAAGCCTTTATTTACATAAATAAATGAAAAATGAACAAAATAAAATAGAAATAGTAATATTCTCAACAACATGAAAATTTTAGGTTTTTGAAAATACTTCCTCGAATGCTTCAGAATTAAGTAGAAGGAATGATGCAGCTCATGACAAAAATATGCCTTCTAATCCTCAAGTCTAATGGTTGGAAAGAAGGAAAGAGGAAGTGGTAGGATTTCTACTCCTGTGCCCTAAAGAATTCTAATGCATGCTTAACACGCTCAGTGCAGAACATTTCTCTTCACTTTGCTGGACAGTACTGAACTGCTCATATGCTTGTGATTATAGGACTGCAAGTCAGTTCATTAACCAAACAGAGAAGAGTAGTTGTATCCAGCAGATTTTGTAACTAAGCGTATTCTATTCTGTTTCACCAAAGTGTTCACATTGTGCAACTTCCCACTGACGTCTACTGGCTATGTTCACTAGAGCAAAAAGGCTCCTACCCCCTATCATTTTTTTACGTATGTCAGCTAATGGAGACTTGCTCTTTCAGCTCAAGTTAGGACTGTCTGCTGGAGCAGAATGCCTTTATTGGTTCATTCATACTAAACACTGTTGTATAGGCACAAGCCACACAGCTCACTTCCTTTGAAATTAAGGCATCCAATGCTACTTAAATCTTTTGTAGGATACTGAAAACACTTTCTGATCTTCATCTTCCACAAAACCTCGCAATGCTCTTGCTAGATCTCATGACTCCACCTGGCTGAGGGAGTATAGTGGTTAACAATTATTTCCCTTTGTCTTCGGTAACATAATGCAAGTGATTTCCAATAAACCATCAGCACTGGTAACATAAAAGTTTCTAAAACTCTTCAGTCTCACGGTGGACAAGCAATCCTGCTTCTGCAATCCTCTTACTTGCCTCAGACCAGAACATGGCTAAGGAGTTAGAGATGACACAGCAAGCACATGGCAGAAAGGGACACACAACTCACATATCCCTGCGCATTTCCAGTCTCATGTGTGGCTATGCTGTCACCAGTGTTTCAGATGGCCTATCCATCTCTCCATGAGAAAAGTGGCAATGGGAATGCCCTAACAGGAGAGCTGCCCCACTACTGCAATTTTCAAATTAAAAAGGAAATAGTGAATACAAAATACAGCTGAACAAGATGTTCCTGACAACTCTCTGAAAGACATTTCTTCTTTTTCACACCAAAAACTAGTTATTCCCAGTACAGTGGAACAACAAAAGGGTCCAAGGAGTTCTGTTATTCACCTTTGTCTTCTGTTATGTCCTCTTCTTGAGCATCTTGTCTGGAAAGTGTTTTTGTGGGGCTCCCAGCACACTGAGGCAGCAGCTCTGCGTTCATCTCTTCAAATAAGAACATGAAATGTGTTAAACATGTCATCATGCTCCCGTTGCTCTCATTTACCCTCCCCCAGTTGTGCTTGCAGTGGAAGAATTTCTACAGCTCTCTGAAGAACTGTATCATGGAACTCATCCAGGCTCAGATTAACCCAGCAAAAAATCCATATTCCTGGACAAAGGAAGGAGTCAAGATTGCTTCTTTCAGGGAGAGCCTTCGTCTGAGCCAACTTAAAGTATATGAAACTGAAATCTCAGTTGTTCTCTAAGACTGCATCTTTGCATCATTAGCAGATCCTGTTGTAGAAGTCTGAAACAATCTCGCATTGAGGTCTTATTCACATCCTCTTCCCCTTCAGTTCTTCTTTGTGTTCCTTCTCCCTCCCATTTTTAAACCTCTGATTGCTCACAAATTACTCCTTCTTCTTTCTTACCCTTTGGTATCTTCTCAGAGAAAACAAGGCTGGCCAATCATAGCAAAGAGAGGAAGCCAAGCAGTGGCTTTCATCTTTTTTCCTCGAAACAACAGGATTACAGGGAGATGTGAGAAACATTGAGATTGCTGATAAAGAGCTGGCCTCCTCCACTAAACAGACACATTCTCTCATTTTTGGAAGTGAGATTCATTTTCTACTTTTTAACTTCTTCCCCTAAAAGCAATAAATTCTCTATTTCATATAACTTAACTTTCCCATCTTAATGACTTTCTCCTCCATTTAGATAAGTCTCCAGTTTTTTAAAAGCTTTTATGACAAGCTATCAAAACAAAACAAAACAATCACCCCCTGCCTTGCAATAAAATCAGGGACAGTCTTAGCTCAGAGAAAGGGACTTGTAAAGTATCCTTAGACCCAGATGCTCCATGTTCTTTACTCACCTGAATCCAAAAGATGCAGGTGCTCTCCTGAGATTTCCAAACTGCTCTCATTTGGCACCAACAGTGGGGATCTTCTTTGCTGGGTAGAGTGCATTATCAAGAGACCAGCCTGTGAGCAGTCTTGGCTTTGGAACTGTGAAGATTTTTCTGATGGGAGTTGGACAGGGATTAAAGTAGCAGGAAAGCATGGCAGGGTTGCCACTGTGGCAATCAGATGAGAAGAAATCCCACCAGAACCTGAAAAGCCTGAAAGAAAGTTAGCAGAAAAGAAACATTAGACAAGCACAGGACAGTTATTGATAGATATATTTGTATCTATGAAATATACAGACAGCTGAGCTGGAAACCTCTTGCTATACTAGTATTGCACAAAGACACTAGTGCTTCCACATTCCATGGCGTTTTGCATATTCAGCATGAAAGCATCAACTATTGTTCCTGTTATCTTTTTGGAATCATAAAATGGGCTTGTCAAAACCAGGAGACATAATCAAAATTATTGAATTATTGAATGCCACAAGGATGCTGCCATTAAAAAATTCTTTAAAAGTACACTTAAAACTCACCTTTCCTCTAGCTCTTCTTCAGTCTCTTAGCAGGTAAAAGCTAAGTCTTGCAAAGCATTTCTGAGGCATGCCTCATTGCAAGAAAAAGGAATGTTTTGAACTCTGCACAGCCTGCATCTTATTAGAAGATTCCCAGTGGAAAAGATACAAGCAGCTCTGCAAGGGGACCAGCACCCAGGCCTCACTGCTTCCAGGAAAGAATCCCCTCTTCTGACTTTCTTTCTTCCAACCTATGATTCCTTCCTATACAGTGACCCAACTTCAACATGAGGAACAGAGAGTGCCTGTGATGGAAATACTTTCTAGCCTCTAGTTGGGGAATTTTTTGAAAGAAGGTTGATCTGTGGATTCAAATCTTGTCAGGTTGATATGGGCATGGGATCCAAAAAAAAAGAGCCTCTTAATTTCTGAACAAGACCCAGAAGAAAATGGTGCAGTCTATACTATTCTGCTGACAGTGAAGCAGTGGAAATAACTACAAGCATCTCACCTGGAGCAGAATTTGGGCTGGGATTAGTGACTGATATAATTGCTCTGTGGACATACTGAGCGCTTGTTCAACCTGGTCATCGCAGGTGGCTTGCTCAACATTGTATGTCATTCCAACTGGTCTTTCCTCTGACACAAAAAGCACGGGATCATAAAAATTTAATATATCTAATCAGACTCATCATATTGTTTCTTTCTCAGTCTGTCTCCATAGTATTCCTTGCAGCACTGGCTCTTGCTATCTATTCACAGGTGGTCTGCTCCACCCGGAAAATCAGTATAATCACAGCCAGGACTGCTGAAATCGTTCCTGGTGGTGCTTAGCTCTGGTAGCAGGGTGGATAGCTGACATCCTGCTTACCCCCCAACCTAGAAATCTGATCGAGTGCCACAGCATCAAGTTTGAAGGAGAGATCACCTTCTGCACCATCAGGCATGACACCATGTTCCTTTTGCTGGGCACAAGGCTTGTGCACATCATGGAGAGATCAGACACCTGTACAACTTTACAGGTTGGTATTAGAATACCTGATATCAATATCTGCTGTAGTTATCTTAATAGTGCAAAGAATATGGTTGCAGCATTTCTACAGGAAATTCTCTAACCCCATGCAGCTGAAAAGGAGCACAGATTTTCTTAAAGGATACTGATATATGAAATCAGTGGAGATAATCTGATAAATGTATACAGATGCATGCATGCACATATACAGCTTTGAAAGGAGACTATTTTTCCTTTTCTTCTATTTTTTTGCACTGACCACTGTTGTTTAAACCTACTTTTCTAAATCCTTTTATTTCCTTGCCCAATAATTGTATTATATGTATTATCAAGGTAGAGAAGACTTGCTGCAATTTCCATTTCTCTTTATGGGAATGACAATATAAAACCTTGTTTCTCTAAAGCTAATTGGAAAAATCCTAGAGACTCCAGAGAAAAAAAAGTAAGCAGTCCTAAACCATGCATAATGATACACACAGAGGTCAAATAAATTCTCAGAGTTTTTTATTAGCATCATTACTTCTGCCTAACGTAAGGTCTATTGTTTGAAATGGACCTTGTCAAGCAAAATTTCCCCATTCTGATTTTAAAGTTTTCTCCAAATTAGTCGGCTATGCATTATGAAGTGTTTTCATATGTGCATAGAGTGACAGTAAAAGAAGTGGTTGTCTTCCACAGACAGGGCTTCCTCGCACTTCATACAGTGAGAACATGGGATGAATATACTGAAAAAAGAAATCACCTTTTCAGCTCTTGAAAGCTGTCTCTGAGAACTCATCAGGCTGCACTAAACTAGAGTGCAAGAGGGCATAACCTAGCTCTCCTAACAGTCCTAAGGGATTTTAGCAGAAGGAGATGCTTGATGGACCCTAACTGGGCAAAGCAACTTGAAATTAGAGAAAACCGAGGCCAGGTCAATGCACAGACGCCTGCAGGGCATGCGCTAGGCTCATCAGGCTCCTACCACATCCTGCACATTAGGTAAAGCTGCCTCCTCTGGCAGGATATCTGAGGACAGCAGCAAGCCATGGATGATCTGGCCTTCCTGTGCCCTGGTCTATGTTGCCTGTTTGTTGTTAGGTAGAGCACTCCTGTTAAAGACACACATAATTTTTCAGCAACTCCAGATGATCTCCATAAAGTCTTCTTTCTCCATTGAGTCACACCCAAGGAAAATACGCTACTGCTGAGACAGGGTGGAAGGGTGGTCTCCTCCTTTGCTAACTCCTAAGCAGATGCCACTTTCTGGCAATGCAACTTGTAAAGATGAAGCTGTTCAACAAGTTGTATCACGCTGGGGGCAGCAGGCTGTATTATTCATGTTAAGAGTCTGTTAGCAGAAGCATCGTTTGTTGACTTTTTTTCCTCTCCAACTTTTCTGTAATACTCACCCACTATCCTAAAGCTTTTTTGCAGTACCATTCAAATCTGTACTTCAAAAGATGTCTGTACATGGAGGTGGGTTATTAAACATAAAAGATTCTTCTTATTATTCCTCCTGGAAATTCAATGTAAACAAGTGGAAAGAAACATTTCCTGGGACTTACAGTTTGTGCACAAGTGTGTGTGCAGAAATAAATACTTTAGTCCAAGTGTCAGATGAAGAGCCCTCTGCCAATGCAACCCGCCAGCAAACCTTGTCTTTCTTCAGGGCACTGCAACTTTTTGCTGCTGGAGTGTAAGCAGCTGGGGTGGGGGAGTGACTGCTGCAGCCTCAGGAGAAATTCCCCAAGTACCTGGGTTGCAAAATGCAATGATTTTCTGCTGTTCAGCCACCAGCCTTTGTAGCTGCTCCATCTGTTGCCTCACCACTTGGTCCTGCTGCTCTGGACTCTGAAAATAGCACAAAAATGTAGTATGAAAATCTGGTTTGGAATGTGTCTTAATAAGAAGGAATCATCGTATCTGGACTTTGTGTTTAGGCATTTCTTATGGTGTATACTACTTCTCATGAATAAGGTAGACCTCCGTATTTAAAAATTCCTCTGCCAATTCACAACTCAAAGGCTACACTGACATTGTGCAGACAGTACGTGTTTTAGCAGATTCTGCTATTCTGCCTGGAATTACCTAGCATTTCCCAGCATGAGCCAGCATTTTCTTCTCATCTCTGTACTGGGATCTCCTTCTCATAGAAGCTAAAGCACAAACAGGACAGTAGTGTGCATCCACATTTCATTCCAGTAAGGTGTCAGAACAGAATCAAAGCAGATACCCTGCTGGTTTAGATTTAGCTGTAAAATTCCAAAATGTGCTAAATGTAAATCAACAGCACTATTGATGAAAAGCAGCTTTAAAATTCGCTCTGTCAATAACTGATTCAATAACTTACGTTCCAGGAAAGAAAAATCTTTTGGTTTTGACAGCATCCTCCCCTATTTTTATTTCCTAGTCTTTCTTGTCCAATGGCATTTTTATTTTATTATTTCATTTTTCAGAAATATACATGGTTAGACAGACTTAGAAATAATAAGCGGTTACTGAAAAACACAATGCTCTACAAAATACTAGGGCTCAGGCTTAGTTCATAAGACTGGCCCAGAGTAGGAAGCACCGTGATGAAGAACTTCCCCTCACAGGTCTGGGGGAGGAACCACCACCAAAGGGGCAATATTCAGTGAACACAGATGCAGCAAGAACACTGCCTGAAATCTAGGACACCTGCATTTTATACTGTCCCCTACTCCCTGCTCTGCTCTCTAGCTTTGTATCAGACACCTCATTGCTCAATTCCCATCCTTTAGCGGCCAGTTTACTTACTTACACTGACCACTCTGAGGAGGGACAGTCTCTCTCTCAACATTTATAAGCTGAGATACATATGCCCAGCATAATTAAACATGGAATTTCACTTGCAGTCCTCAAATGCTGCTATGTTAGAACTAAGCAACAACCATGCTGGATGCTCTCTGTGGACCACAAAGACCTCCCTTGCTGGTCCCTGGACACTTTTTGTGGAGGCTGCAGGACAGGAGAGGAAAGGAATAGACAGTAGAGGTCCAAGACTGCATCCTCTCCACTACTCTTCTATTCCACCCAGGCAAACCCGCTCAAAGCCTCCTGCTCCAAACAAGGAAGCGCAGAACAAGCTGACGACTGTCGCGTTCGTTGTTTGAGCGGCTTCTCGGTTTCAGCAGATTTTTTTCATTTAAAAAAAATTATAAAGATGTTTTACCTGAGGAAGTCTCTCAGCCCCTAGAAGCCAAAATGCAGCAGTAGAATACTTGGCACTTTCACAGATCCTTCCGTCCAAGCAGATTTAAAGCACCCAGCGCCCCGATGGCATCCATAAAGTCAAACGCATACGTGTGACCTGATCTTTAAACGTGGCAAACCCTGACAAATCCCACGGAAACCGAGGAGAAAGCTAACCGAAAGCGCTGCGAGCTTTAATAAGGTGCCCAAAGAGAGAACGAGGAAATTAGCACATGCCTGGCAGCCTCCCGCGCAGTCCCAGAGCGGCTCGGGGCCGTCGTGGAGGCCGGGTGAGCCCACGGCTCGGGGCGCTGGCGGCCAGGCTGCTGCAGGAAGACCCTCCCAAAGCCCGGAGCGGATCCCCACGACTTTTCCATTTGTTTCTGTAAAAATTGTTTTATTTGGAGTACATTGGAAATAAATTAAAAATAGTAATAAACTCGCACGCACAAAACCCCACGGCCAGGCCGAAGCCCGGCGCACAGGGCAGCCGCGCACGGCCACGGAGCCCGCGGCGCCGCCAGACCCACGGCGGGGGCGGGAGGCGGGGGGGGGGCGGCCGCGGCGCGAACAGCCCCGCAGCGCCCCCCGCCCCGGGGCGGTGCCGAGCGGCCGTTCCCGCGGGGCGCCTCCCCTCCCGCCGCGGAGGGAGGGGGCGCTTCCCCCGCCCGCGTCGCCCTCTCCGTGTTGCGCACTTTGCGCGGCAGCGTCCGGGCCCAGCTTAGAAATTTGGGGGACCTTGCTGGAAGCTGTGGGGGTTTCCTGGTTCCCACCCCCCAGGGGTCACCAGAGGGTGATGGCTGCTAAGGGGAAAGGAGAGCTGGGCCAGAGGCCTTCAGGTCTCCTGGGAGAAGCTCTGCTGGGGTGGGTGCTGCTGAGGTTGCCCCTGACAGCGGGAGTTGGGGCGCTTGATCCTGGTGGCCCTTGACCAGGGTGGTCAAGCACCCTCAGTCACCTAGGGAGAGGGGCCTAGGTAAGTCACAGGAGGAAGTCAGTAGGCTGGGAGGCATCTGTGAAAATGAGCAGGAGACAAGACAGGGTGTTCTCGGGGACTGTGCAGCCCCAGGAGTCCCAGCCCCCCACAGCGGTGGTGTTACTGGAGGGCTCTGTGCCGTGTGGGAGGGTAGGTACATCACAGCACTGCAGAAGGCGGCTGGAAACTGGTCACTTTTTGCAGGAGGAGAAGGGCTCTTACTCCTCCCAGAGACTTGCAATCAAGGAACTGATTTAGTGGCCTGGCTGAGGAGGAGCTGGGCATGGCTTCAAGCGAGGCAACTGGGCCGACAGGGTGTTTATCAACAGGTACCCAGGGCCACCTGATCAGGAAGAGGAAGGCAATGAGGCCTTCTACAGACAGGTGGAAGTAGCCTCACCATCACAGGCCCTGATTCTCATGGGGGACTTCAAGCACCCTGGTATCTGCTGGAAAGACAACTCAGCTAGGCACAAACAGTCGAGGAGGTTTCTGCAGAGCAATGGTGATGACTTTTTGGCCCAGGTGGTGGAGGAGCCAATGGGGAGAGGTGTGCTGCTGGACCTTGTACTAACAAACAAGGACTGGTTGGGGATGTGCAGGTTGGGGGCAGCCTTGTCTGCAGTGACCATGAGGTGGTGGGGTTTAGGATCTTGTGTGTAGGAAGCAGGGCAATAAAAAGGATGGCAACCTTGGATTTCAGGAGAGTAAACTTCAGCCTCTTCAGGGAACAACTGGGAGGAATCCCATGGATTAGGGCCCTAGAAGGAAGAGGGGTCCAAGCATCCCTTCCTCCAAGCTCCCTCTGAGAAAGAAGTCAAGCAGAGGGGCAGGAGACCTGCCGGATAAGCAGGGAGCTCCTGGCAAAACTCAAACAGAAGAAGAAATTTCACACAATGGAAGAAAGCACAGCACACTTGGGAGGAATATAGGAATGTTGTCAGAGTATGCAGGAATGCAATGAGGAAGGCTATGGCCCATCTGGAATTGAATCTGGCAAGGGATGTCAAGGACAACAAGAAGGGCTTCTTCAATAACATCAATAGCAAGAGGAAGATGAGGGAAAATGTGGGCTCAGTGATGAATGGGGTGGGTGGCCTGGTGATGAAGGATGCAGAGGAGGCAGAGCTGAATGCCTTCTTTGCTTCAGACTTTACTGCTAAAGCCAGCCCTCAGGAATCCCAAACCCTGGAGACGAGAGAAAGTCTAGAGAAAGGAAGACTTTCCCTTGGTCAAGGAGGACTGCATTAGAGATCACTTAGGCAAACTTGACACCCACAAATCTATGGGCCGCAATGGGATGCACCCAGAAGTGCTCAGGGAGCTGGCCAGGGTCACTGCAAGGGCACTTTCCATCTCTTTGGAAAAGTCATGGTAATGGGGAGAGGTGGCTGAGGACCAGAAGAAAACAAACGTCCCTCCAATCTTGCAAAAGATGACTTCATGACTCCAATAAGCTACTTCCTGTGGCAGCTGCCTGGGCTGCACAAACCCACACCCCTGACACCTTGGACTTGCGCAAGGCACCTGGCCTGACCTGCCTGCAGCAGGAAAGCTGCATGGCCGGGCTGGCTTACCTGGGCTGGCTGGGGCAGGGCCTCCTCTTCGCAGCAAAGAGCACCCAGAGGCTGCCCAAAGAGAGGCCGCTTGAGGACAGCGACCGGCTGCCCTGGGCTGTCCCTGCTGGCCAAGGCTCGCCTCCAAGCAAAGGGCCACGCTGTCAGCCTCTTTCTCTTCTCACTCCCAGCTGCTGCAAGCAAGAGGAAAGCGTGAGTCAGGTTCAAAGGACGGGAGCAGAGAGCTCTGCTGCCTGGTCTGGGTGTGCAGGGCTGGGTGATGCCACACGAAGAGCAGAGCTGGGTGTGAAGCAGTGGCTTTGCTGCAGCGGGGGGAACGGGAAGACAGCTAAGGGCTTCATGAGGGAGGAAGCACCTCAGCTGTGGAGCTGGGACCGTGCCTCTGAGCACCCCGACTTTGCTGCTCTTCGGACCTTCTCGTGTCTGTTCCCTTCCTGAACAGGGGGCACCCAGGGCACGGAAGTACCTGCTGCGTGCTGGACACGGGCAGAGGTCTGGGGCATGGCCAAGGTTTGTGGGTCCCTGCAGGGCCCGCATGTCGCTTGGGCAGCTTGCTGTGGCAGCCGTTCGGGCTTCGCGCTCTGAGCGTGCCCCTGCCCCAGGGTGGCCGGAGGGGCTGCTGCTCTGGAGAGAGTTTGCTCTCCCAAACTCACCAGTGCAGTGGCCATGGCCCTCTTCAGCAGCCGGGGGGATGGAGACGGGGCGCTGCTCGCTGGCAGCCTGCAAGAACGAGGCTGAGGTTGCAGAGCTGCCCTGCTTTGGGGCTGGCGGGTGCCGAGTAGGCGCAGCCCCGCACGAGGCATCCACCCCACCGTGGCCGGGGGGACCGGCTGCCCTACCGTGCTCCCCCACCCTGGAGCAGCTTCTCCACAGCTGCCCTGGGCACCGCTCCCCAAAGCCCCGGACACAGCCGGAGCCCCGGGGTGCTGACAGCTCCGTCGAAGCCCACGGCCTGGAGCCGCAGCCGCAGGGAGGCAAGGTGGGTGACCCAGGTCTCCTGGGCTCCTGGGCTTTGCCTGCGCACGGGGCAGGGACCAGGGCAGAGCTCGCTCACAGCCAGCGTCTCTGCTCGCTGCCCCACTCCAGCGCCGTGCCCCTCGCCGCCCCAGCTCAGGAAACCTTTCTGCTGCCTCCAGGCTCTTCCGTGGGGCCTGACAACAGCCGCCCAGGCTGCCTGTGCCTGCAGGCCAGCAGCTGTGGTGCCAGCTCCAGGGGCAGGCGCTGCTTGACCATGCCAAGGTGAAGCAGTTCCCGCATCCAGCCCTGGAGCTGCCCCGTGCATGGTCGTGCCTTTCCCCCACCTCCGGGATGCTTAGCTGGGGGCAGCTCCCCTGGCTGCTCCCCAGCCCGGCCGTGCCACAGGCATGCTGAGGTCCCCAGTGGGGTTCACCTGATCATGGTGCTCAGCCCGCACTGCTGCCCCTCCGGCGACCTGGAGCCCCAGGGAGAAATGGCCTCAGAGCCCGCTGCTCCGGCTCTGGGCAGCTGCCCAGCCTCAGGCACACCTTGCCCTCTTGGTCCTGCTCCCCAGCACTGCTCAAACGCATAACCTTCCACAAGGGAAGGGCTGGCTGGGTGGAGGAGGAGAGAGCACAAGGTGTTGTCTACCTTGACTTCCGTAAGGCTTTCCACGCTGTCCCACCTTACGTGCTCCCAGGCAAGCTGAGGAAGTAGGGGCTACATGAGCAGACAGGGAGGTGCAAGTCTGCTTTGGTAATAGACCTAGTTTATACTTCTCTTCTTTCACATTCACGTTGCCTCCTGTGTTACCCCAGAAAAACTTCCTCTCACAAGTCACTAAACCCGTCACTACTGCACTGGTGAGCTTCTCTTCAAAACCAGGCCCTTCCCTAATGCGTTTTGTTAACTACAACTCAATAACAAGGAGGCAAGCAGTGAGCTCTGTGGACAAAATTTTTACCCAGCTGTTTCTATCCACTTTCCCCAGACCCAGACTGCTCTTTAGCAGCACCTGTGTACCATACTCCACAAATGAGACTACCGTTTTTCTCATGTAATTGTTTTCTTACATATGCATATGCCTATAAGGTAGAATTTAAGCAAACCAAATCAGAAAACATTGTCTTAAGTTTGACAGCCTTGTTTAAGGCAGCAAAGATAGACTGACGAAGCATTTTTAAAATCTCTGCTTTAGAGAAGATTTGTGAACATTTCCATTTGTTTAAAAAAGCAAAAAGATCAAAAATTTTCACTGTCCGCCCCTCCTCCGTTCCCCTGTATCTGGCCTTTCCCCCTACCTAAGATACCTCAGTGAACAGCCCCCACACAAAAGTAAAAAAGTCTTGCACCATGGTGTAAATGAGGAACAGACTTAATGAGTGAGCAGCAGACCTGCAGTCCACCACTATCACTGGCAGCAAACCAGCAAATGTGGTTAGACCTATGCAGTCTTCCTTCTTATCCCTCTCCCCACTTTTGACCAAAGCTGCATCTGCCTTGGTTCTGTAATATGGCAATTCTGTAAACTTCCTCATGCTCACTTAAGAGTCTTAAGTTCATCCTGACAGCGTAACTGTGAGGTGAGAAGCTGTTATCACCCCTGTTTTAAAGCAAAGCAACTGAGCAAGTTGTATTATCCTGCTGTCCCAAAACTACCAAAGGAAAAGGTTTGAACACAAAATGTTGCTAGGGTTTGAACACAGGAGGAGGCATAACTCTCTCCTCCATGCTCAACTTATACAAGAATTAAGACTCTCATTATTTCTGAAATTGGTAATTATTACTTCTCAGGCCAGTAACCGTTCTACTATGTAGTGTTTGCAATTCTGTGTGCTACTGAACCAGTACACTCACCCACAGCAAACCTCAGAGCAAAACAGAGGAACCAAAGAGGGTCCTCGACACCAAACCCCAGCAAATACTACAAGACTTTAACATACTCCACGACCTTCTAACCGCTCCTTCTCTCTCCCACAGGCAATAACCACCCAACTTCTTGCCTTTTGCCTTCTTAACTTCTGCTGAGTAGATGCCAAATACACTTTTAAATTCAGAGTAGTTGTTTCTAATACGTATTTGATTTGAAGTGTGTTGCTTCTTAAGCTGTATCTTAAAGCTATTTTCCACAGCTGTTCGCTCTAATAAAAGATAACTCAGCTTCCTAAAAACTTGGCCTCTTCGTAATGAGAGAGACATCAGAGATCTCTCTTGTGTATCCAATCAGTCAGTTTGTCAAGTTTCTCTGTTGAAAGCAGCGCCAAAGATAACTGGTTGGAGCTGTGCAAAAAAATGGCCATTGCAGGTGAATTATGAGAGGAAGAGAAGCCTGGGGAAAGCTTCCAGATGTTGTCCAACAGAAAAAGAGCTGATAGCTGCTAGGCAGGTAGAAAGTGGCAGCTGCTGGGGCTGCCCACCCCTGCTGGTGTATCACTGCTTGTTTCCTAAGAAAGAAGAAGAGCTAATTCAAAATGCTGGGTCTGGGTGGATGGTGCTAAGTAGGAAGTGGTTGCTGGATGCTCCCACAAGGATTGACTAGGCCTTTTTCAGTGCCCTTTAGGAAAAAGTGAGGGCGCATGGAATCAATATTGGGCTCTTTGCTACTCGATGCTTCCAATCATAGTTTTTCCTAAAGATAATTTGATTCTTTAAAACCACGATTTAAGACAACCCATTCATGTTTCCAGTATTGGGGAAGGTGGAGGCTGTATTTTAAGGTGTTTTGAATAAAAATGAGCTTGAGCTATACTAAATACAAGTTTTAAATTTACTTCACTAGTTACATGGTCCCCAACTCTTCAGAGGGTTCATTAGAGATTAATTACTGGACAAAGTGGGGCTACATCTACCAGATTTTCTGGTATGTGCCTTTTGGTGCAAGACACCCACTCATTTCTTCTGCCTTTGTGTGTACAGTCAGCCTATTCTAACACATCTGCCTCAAGACAGAGGTTCATACCTCAAGCTTTCTGTGCATAGCCTATATTCCATAGCAATTTCTGAATTGCAGATTCATTCCAAACATAGTGCCTATGCACTGGAATTCACAACGCCTAAACCCCGTTGTCCCATTTGAATGCCTTAAATTAGTAACTGGTCTGTTTTTTTGGGGACAGCTTTTTTATTGTCAGCAGCTCGGCAGCTCTGATTTTAGATGCCAGCTTAAGACCTTTGGGCTTCAAAGCAGTGACCTCATCTTTCACGCATCCATTGAGGAGTGAATACTTTTCTTAAGATGAAGTATGGAATCAAAATACACTGCTAACAGGTATCTGTATTGGGAGACAGCTCCAGTGAGCAAGGCGTAAATTCTGTATCAACTTCCTGTGTTTGAGAGAAAGATGAGTTATGGAGGAGAGAAGGATGAATTTCAAGTTATCTGCTCTCAAGTTTTACTTTCTGTTGACAAATATTCATTCTTGACTAAAAGACCTTGCAGACTATGAAGAGATTTGCCCTATTTATTAAGAGAAAAAAAAGTACCTAGCACTGTTCTCAATTTTAGTACTTTGTACTATATATAACAGCTTTGTATTATTAAGGTTGAGATTTATTCCTTATTTTTGAATGTGTTTGTATTTTGCTGAGAAAAGGGCAACACAAGGAATCCATACTACTATCCTAGAGCCTTCACAACTCATCCATCATGTGGTGTAGCCAACACAAAGCAAGCCAACATCCTGTTTGCAGCATGCAAGCAAGTAGAAGTCAGAAAGTAACACCTTATTTACAGAGAAAGGGCAAAAGGCACTAAAGCTTTGACAAATGTTTGTTTGTATAAGCAACAACCAAACCAAACACCAAACTGCCTTTTGCCTCCTTAGACACTGCACTCTCCATCAATCTCAGAGCAGCTGAATGCATGAGGTTTTAAGCAAATATTAGGGAAAAACCTGTGTTGTGAATAGTAAACAGAACTTTTTGCTTGCAAAGTTGTTCCTAAGCACTGCAATCAAACCATCCAGGTTTTCAAATCAGAGCAGAAGAAAAAAATATGTGAGGAAGCAAATGATTTAAAAATTACTGAATTCTAAAATCAGATTATTCCTAAAAAAAATACTGATCAATCGTATTCATTGGAAAATCATTCCAATTAATAAACACACTAGGGAAGGTTGATAGATGATTTGACAAGAAGTTGACCTTTACACTTACTGAATTTGTGAATCACTATAACTAATTTATTTTTTAGTGGTCACAGGAAGATCTTCAGCAAGACCTTTCAACCAATGCTTTGCTCTCCTGTGTAAACACATGAACAAACCCCACACACTGGATCAACATATCACTCTAACCAGACTATTTTTGACCTTCTGCCACTAGATGGTGTCCAGTTACAGAAGCTGCGACAGCACTTGCATTAATCAGAAAAACAACATTCAGAATTGCTGAATGCTCACTCTTACAGCTCTTGCTGATATTTAGAGTAAGCTCTTTTCCAGAGAGATTTGACTTTTGAAGTCTTATTCTTGATCTCTGTATGATCTTTAAACCAGGAACGATGAAGTCTTTGATGTGGATTTTTGCATAAACAGAAGCCATGAACTACAGAGCATCTAACTGCAAACAAGGAAATGTTAGCCAGGGTTGAAGTAATGCAAAATATCCTTCCTAAGAGTATAGGGGAAATCAGAAATGAGAATGGCAAGTGGGCGTCCAGAGTGAATACTACAACCAGTACCAAACTGAGCAAACAATAAAGATTATGAAAACCAGTATGAGCAAAATGAAACTCTTCCTGTCTGGTGGGGATCTTGGCATGTGGTGTTCTACCTCTCCTCTGAGAGCTATGGTGAGGAAAACTGCAAGAAAAAGAAAGAGAGCACTGAAGAGAGCCCAGAGATAGTAACAATACATACATATATATATATATATATATATATATATGTATATAAAATGTAAGAGTAAGGTTTTCAAGAACCAAAGAGCAATGTGCACTGGAAAAGACAGCCTTTTCACTTTCCACCTTTATCCCTCTACTATCCATAAAATTAAACACAGGGCGAGCATGGAAAACTCAGTTACCACAATGCCTCACTCCTCAGTTCCCAGCTCTGCTAATGAACAAGGCAACAGGCAACAGGAAGCCTCAGTCATTCACTAGCAAGAAAAGGACATCACATTAACTCTTCACCTGCTGAACTAACACACTTCATTTAGCAGAAGTAAAAAATGTGTCCACAGGAAAAGGAGGAAGGAGCAATAGAAGAGGAGCATTAAAGCTCTCATTACAGAAATCTGTAATGAAATTGCTAGAAAACCTAACTCCAGCTCAGTTATACTATTTGCATGGCATGTATTAGGGGAAAACAACAAAAAACCTTTATGTTACAAAAGTGCTGTATAGGGAAAATGAGTGTTTTACAACTGAGAAAAAAAAAGGATTAGTTTAAGACATTTTGATCAGCTCTACTAATAGGTAATGACACGTTTTTATAGCAACCTATGCTGTTTGAAAAGGAAGCTCAAGGGAGAGGTGGAGCTTATGATTTCAGGGATGTTTCATTGTAATTAAGAGAGTTCTTTCTTTTCTATTTTCCTTGAAGTGATACTTGTATATAAAAGAACAATTTAGACTCTTATCCTGTAAGATTATTACAAATCAGTGCTCCCACTACAAATGGACTTCACTGATGTCAGTCAGATTATATATGCAGTCCTTCTGCTACAGACCCTGGGCTTGTAATTGCTAGCATACTCTAAAAATTTTCAGTCACTGTGTTCTGCCATGTATGACAATCAGATGACTTCAGAGTAACTCACATTTTCTATAGAACTACCTTGATTTTACTCTTTTTTTAATATAAAACACTAGAATTACAGCCAAGTGAGTTGTTGCAGAGGTGACTACAGAGTAAAGTAACAGAGTACTCACAGTTTAAAACATTATATATGTTATGCCACTTGAGGATATACCTTGACATCAAAGATTAAGCTCTGTGACATGCCTGAAGTCATACTGTATTCAGTGGTGACTAGACTGTCTTTTAAACATCTCACAAGCTCCTGAGACTAATGGCAACTCAGAATGGAATAAACGCAGAATCTGAAACACAGACAGATACAGAAAATAAGAGATCTTATCTCTGACATAGCCTTCAACTGCACCTGACTATTTCTACCTTCTGTACCATATTTTAAATTGCTACATTATTAGCACAACTAATTTATTTGTGTTATACCTTGCTAACATTTGAAGTGACAGTCTTTAATATAAGGGGAAAAAAGGTATTTAACTAGACTCCATTTTCCATGACAGCAACAATTAAATGAACCTGACTTTAACATTATCTAAATTATTTACATGAAAATCCTTCTTGCCCTCTGGGAAGACACTTTGCCCCAACCACTCTGCGCTTGCAGCATTGTAACCGATCAATAACCCGTACAGTGGAGGAAGGCTCGGAGGGCAAAGTGCCCATGAAGTTAAAGAACAGCGTAGGATGCAGCTCATTAATCTTTGCTGTTGCACAGAGAACTGACTTTACCTCAACACAAAGGGGGCCAGAGGATGACTTTTGTTTGAGATAAGTAGCTACAGCTGTTGATTGGACCAGGTGTAAATGTTTCTTCCTGAATTGATCAAAACACTGTGAATGTCTCCCTGAGATTAGCCAGACCAGCATGGGGGAAATGTATACATGGCTCAGCCCAGCATAAAATACAAAGCCTCAACATCTAAAAAAGGAATCTCAAAGAGAGCAACGGGCTTGAGCTGCCTTCAACCCACATATTCCTTTCTGGAGACTGGGAGCACCCAGCGTCCTGACGGTGAGCATATTATAGTGAGCGGTAATATCAATTACATTGGTGGTGTGATTGAACTGCGTAAGTGTACACTTGCATTATAATTTCAGTATATTGCTGAAATCACTTTGCTAAACCAAAAATCACGTGTAAGATCAAATATTTTCAAAGTAAACTTTTATATTAAACATTGCACTCTCTGTACGTGTGGAGGATCTAGAAGAACATGGTCAGAGAGTACTGGACTCTGGCAGGCGTGTATAACTTTGCAGAGAGGTTTGATGGCAGTGCCCCTGAACTTCACGCTGTCAGACTACAGTCTGATGTTTGTTTTCAACCATCTAAAGTTTCCAAGTTTTCACATCCAGCTGGTGAATTTTTACTACTTTATACTAAATACTTACAGACGGAGAGTATTTTGACACAGAACATCCCACAACACTGCATGACACCAGTAGCTACCATTGTTCAGTGAATCAAAGGAATGAAGACCAATCCCAGAGAGTGGGCTTAAATCTCATCAGAGATGAGACCCTCGTGCACCCTTCTGCCCAGTCACTGCCTAATTCTACAAGGTCCGAATTTCAGCCGGTGCATACTCAGCTCCCAATAGCTTGACAGTGCCTACGCCCCAGGAAGGCTCTCGGTGAGTGATTCCTTTGCCTGTCTCACATCATCCTTCCCAGTCAAGCACCTCCAAGTGTTCCTGCTTTCTCATGCACAAGAGCCTTCCAGTTGCATTTTGACAAAAAAAACTCCCCTGCTCACCCCATCCTTCTACAGCTGCAGTGCTGTAGAATTCTCAATTCTCCTGACACAGAGAGGAAGACTGAATACAGCTCTTATCTTCCAGGACTCTTGCTATGCCCAGGGCTATCGGAGAAGGGCAGTGGTGCAGCTCCTCCTTGTTAGTTCCAAAAACTGAAATATGATCTACAAGTGCAGAAATGCCTATTTTGTATGCAGGGATAAGACTCCAGCAAAAGAGAAGAGCAAAGAACCATGAAGAATAAAGGGCTTTTAGAATGGCCGGGGAAAAAAATACCAACTTCATATAAAAAGCAAAACACAGATTCTATAGATAGTTCTTCCTAAGAACTGCATTCACTATTGCAAGTGAGCAGTAACAGAATTTTAGTCAAAGCTCTGGTCAGGAACAGAGAGCGATTATTCCTCTGCCCCCAGGACTTGAGAGGTTACAACTAGAGCACTTCTGTGCCATTTTGTGCCCTGAGGGCAAGAATGATATTCATGAACTAAAGAAAGTCCAGCAGAGGACCGCTAAGATGACTAGGTGGCTGGAGTATACAGCATATGAGGAAAGGGTGAAGGAATTGCTTTCTTCCACTACCTGAAAGAAGGGTCCTAAAGCCAAACTCCTTTCATAGACACACAGGGGAAGGACAAGAAGCAAAGGTCACTAGTATCATCTAAGGAAATTCTGACTGCCTTAAACAAAAAAATTGTTCACAACCAAAGCAGTTCAGCACTGCGATGGGGCCCAGGGGAGCTGTGGGATCCCCATCCTTGGAGATTTCAGAATATGACTGGACAAGGTCCTGAGCAACCTGCTCTTACCTTGAAGTTGGCCCTGCTTTGAGCAGGGTATTAGACTTGACAGGCCTCAGAGGTACCTTCCAACCTGAATATCTCCATGAATTGTCTAAGAAAGTATATATTAAACACAAAAAAATAATGTGGGTTAGGTCTTTTAATTTGCCTTTAGGAATCAAGGTTTTGGGGGATCATGAGTCTAAGAGCTGAGGCTGTAGGAGAAAATATTCCTGACAAAAATCTATGAATAAACTCTTATTGCATGTTCCTTAACTAGCCAGTAATTAGCAATCTAATGTTGTGCATTTGTTGCTCATTAAAAAATGTCTTAAAGGGCCTTTTTTTATACAAGAAAATGCTCATGTTCCCTTTGTGATTCTTCATTCAAATAAAAATGAAGCTGAAAATGAAAAAAACATGAATTGCACAATTGCAGAAACATAAATTTGTCACAGTACTGGAGAACAAAAATATTTTTTTTTATTCCACTACTAATAAAATCCTGTGTCAGAACAAATTTACACACATTTTGGTCCTTATGGCTGCATTTTAGAGAGGACTGAATCTAGTAGACAAATGAAGGACTGATCAAGACGAATGTAAATACTGCCAATTTGAATTTGAAAAGTTTGGATTTCAGGGAACATGTAGTGAGGACTGGGAGTTTTCACAGGGAGCACATAAATCTCTGGCATAAGTTTTCGAGAGAACAATTTCCTCCTCTCTGTCTTAATCTATGGTTAACATAAAAAACAACTTTACTGACAAAGTCCAGACTCCAAAGTTCACAAAATTAACCAGTAAAATCTATCAGTTAGAGGAATGTAAGTCACAGAAAGAGCACATAAGGCACATAAGGACCTCAGCCATTTGACACTGCAGAAAGTTATTCCTGCAATGAGAGAGCACAGATATGTTTATCTGAAAAAGATGTGCTATGCCAAATCTTTTTGTCCTAGGACCATATACATTTTATTTAATTGCTATAGAGACTACACCAACCTCTGCACTCTGACTATTAATTGGGTGCAACACACTACATGATCTAGCAGACATACCAGGAGTTATGCTGAGACAACTGAAAACAAAAAAAAATTGTTTCTACAAGTTAAGGTCTACTATAAATGTCAGTGTAGCATGAGAGTTGAGTTACAAGGCATTAAGCACAGAAACCGATTACAACATACCAGTTTCTTACTATTTTAAAGAAATCAGTGTCATAGTTTGACTGTCAGTTGGGATACAAGAGCCTACAAGGACATTCTGCCTGCAAGAGAAAGAGTTTAGCCATGTGCTTTGCCACTACTTCATATACGTATATGTTTGATAGGACCTCAGGCCTCTCAGATAAATGACTAATCAAAGTGCAATCAATTAAAAATACACAAGATACATCTACTTAAAGGTTAGAAACCAATAAGACAGACTGTGACACAATGCAAGGGAAACAATCTCATGCTTACAAATGTGTCATCAGTAATCCCTGGATTCAAGCTGCTGGGTAGGTTCAGCAGCTTGTTAGCAGACTAGTGTTCTGCTGCTGTTTATTATTAAAGGGCCCCCTATACACTTGGTGCACAGTTGATAACGCATTGCGAAGTCATGGCTAGAAAACCTTGTCTTGAAAGAGATAGTGCAGGTAGGGATTAGAAGCCGTTTTGGCAGCATGCACTTGGGAGAGCACCTACGTCACGAAACACCAACAGTGGCTCTGTGCCTGTATCAGCAGTGAGGGAGACGGTGCATAATAGCACATCCTCCATCTGGTAGGGATCTGAGTAGAGTGCACTCTGACTCTCCTCTGCCTATCTAGTAAGGTTTATTATCTGTGTAAAGCAGAAAGATGGGAAGGAGAGAGCTAACTGATGACCGCAAAAGCACAGTGAATACTATAACCATCCTGATTGTGTCCCCCCACAACTTCACACATATTTGCATCTACTGCCTCAGAATCTTCTTCCCCTTCAGTTGCCTTCCATAGCACCACAATTCTCCCTTCTCCATAACCCTACACTCAGCTCCAGGGAGAATGTCCATCGCCATCCCCCAAACTACTGCGTAAGTTGCCAGCGCAGATCCATATCCCCCACTTGCAGGCCTTTTTTCTCAAGTTGAAGGCTCTGTAATACATATTCCTCTGTATGCTTCACATGTCTTCTAGATATCCCATCAAAGAAGGAAACACTGCTTGCCCAGGGTGCAATGACATGGCAAACAGAGACTGGATGGTGGTGAATACTTAAGACAAAGAAACTAAAGGCTGAAATATGCCATTCTGGCTACTGTGAGACCAGTAGTTTGTCTTCACTCATTAACGTCAGAATCCTTCTTGAGGAAAATCTCAGTACAACACAGAAGAGCATTAAATGTTACTGCAAGCCCAACTGCTTTGCTACAGTAGCGACTGCTCACTGCATTCCACAGGCAACTGAGCCTTTTGGTAGTTAAACAGAGCTTCAGTCATCAGTAGATATATTTGTGGGAAATAATATAGGGATCTTTCATCCATTTTGTTATCAGAGTGTCCCAAGCTCACAAATAAGGACAGATTTCAAGTGAAGCAGAATTTAAAGAATTAACAGAGAAGGTGATTCCATCACTTATTGAACAAATTGCTGCCAGAGCCCCAGCTGGGGACTTGGATGGAGGTAGTATTTAGTTCATTCAGAGAGGACAAATAGGGGGCTTTCCACAGCTGTATTCTCCTTAACCAGAAGTATTTCCCACTTGATTTTTTTAAGCAAGATCTCCGTTTTACAGTGCAGTCTTGATGCTTCTCTCAAGCAAGACAGTATGAAATCATACACAAAAATAGATTGCATTTAACCATAGATTAAACTGATGCAATGTGAAACTGTCACTGAGGGGCCATTATCCTCTTATCCCCTAATAATTATCTGTCATTCTTAATTACATGCCTGGAAGTTAAAAATCTAATCTGTTGTGACAAAACTGTGCAATTGGAGATTTGCAGATTAAACACTTTATTAGCTTGGAACAATACTGGACAGGACACTGGCTTTCAGCAAGCCACATTGGGTTTTCACCATAAGGAGAGAGTTCTCTAGAGGATAAAAAGCATATAAAAGTAAGGGTTTTCAAATACCCTTCAGACTGAAAGGTTCTGAATCATCCCATCCATTCATCATGAAGTCAGTACTACTTTCAATAGAATTAATTCATTTGCTACCTATTACATTATTGATAAAACTTACCAAATTTCTTATCATTTGTTTATGTTTTCTGGAAGATATGAGTGGAAACATTTCACCAAACATTTAACTTATGTCTGCATAGAATCTGAGAAATAGTTTGTCTTTTGTTTAACCACTGAACAAATTGTTCTCCTTTCCTGTAAAACTTGAGAAACTACTATTTTCCTTTTGTGAAAACAAAGTGAACTGTAGTGATACTGAATCGTTTCTTCAGACACTACAGCACCAGAAAATGAGATGACTGCTAGTCCCAGCCTATTATAATGGTGAAATAAATTAATTTTAATGATGAAATAAAGCATATTATCTTCCATTATACTTTTCTAACACCATGCACAGTGTAAAAATATATCTGAAATTCAGTTGCTCCTAAGCAAGATTGCAGTACTCAAAACAGTAATAAGCAACAGCCAGGAAAGGGACTGGGTAGATGAATTAGACCCAGGCCAGCATGGAAAAACCCTGTGTTAGGGAAAAAAAAAAGAAGAAAAAAGAAAAAGAAAATGAAAAAAAAGATTCAATTAATTCTTTAGAGTTAGAAGAAAGAAAACAGAAAACTCACGTTTTTAATGTCCCATTCAAAATACTCCTGAACATTTAAATGAAAAAATAGGATAGGTTGAGACAAACTTCCTGGAATGGCTAATACCAAATCTCAAAGGATGAGACTCCTCCCCAGATAGTGATTAAAATATGGAATTCAACACAGAGGATACTTTAGAGACCAAAAGATTTAGCAAGATTCAAAGAGGAGGCAGATGTTTATCAGAATAATGAATCTAGCCTAGAGTGTCAGGTCCTGGAGCACACTACCCTTTCACTAGCAGCTTAGCTGACTGGTTAACAAGAGGTGTGAACAAAGCTAAAAGGAGCTCAGAGAGCAACGCTCCTTCCCTTGAGGGCTGCTATAAAGCTGAGACTTTCACTGTGGGCCTGCTTGAGCTGCGCTGTTACCTGTGCCTTGTGATGTACTCCACTGATCCAGACCCTGAATCATAGAATTAGAATCATAGAATTGGTAAGGTTGGAAGAGACCTCCAGAGATCATCTAGTCCAACCCTCAGATGAGTGACCCATACGGGGATCAAACCCATGACATTGACATTATTAGCACCACGCTGTAACCAACTGAGCTAAATCTAACTAACCATGGACTTTCCTGACCCATGGACTTTCTGCTTCCTTTGACCTCAGACCTGCCTCACAACTATGGACTTGCCTGGCAATCACTCGACTGTGTCTGACCCTGGTCACCGTCTCCACACCTCATCCTCACCCTGACTCGACTTCCCGAGCTTGACTTTGGATCTGCCCCATCACTTCAGACTTTCCTGGTGATGTGGTCTTATGGCTGAACCTGCCTACCTTCACTTGCTCCTCTCACTCGGGTCCTTTGCCAGTGAGGCCACTACCTCTGCTTGTCTTGTTACTATGCTCCATACCTGGCTCCCTTTCCATGAGGGAACAACTTGCCCTTGCTGCACCCGGACAAAGTTAAAATATCAAGCTAGCAATGAGCATTTGCTGATTAAAAAAACTTGATGTTCCAGCTTTAAACAAGTTTCTCATTTTTAGGGTCTGTAACTCTGAAGGTTGTTTCAGCGCTAGATGGTCTGCCACATCTATACTGCTGGCACAGATCTTCTCAAGTTTCCAATATCTAATCTAGCACTCTAATCTAGTGCTAGCTACTGTCAAATGTGATACTGGAGTTAACAGACATTCAGTCTAGAAACTCAGTTCATACTAATATTGCTTCTCTCTATACTAATATTGTTTATCTCTACAGACTAAACAGACTTTACAGAACTCTAGGACTCGCATATTAACACTAAAAGTTCTGTATGCTACGGTATATTTTCTTTAATGTCTGTCACTGCTCATTGCATAAATTAACCCGTGCTTAGTAACAATAATTTTCATAATTCACAAGGAGGAATATTGTACTAGTTCAAAAGCAAAGCAGGCAATCATCAATTTTAAAGGATCAGAATTTAAAAAAAAAAAAAAAAAAAAAAAAAAAAAAAAAAAAAAAAAGCATTTAGTAAAGAATGAGCCCTATGCACACTCTAAAGGCCAGATAACCACTAATTTCCTGTGTAGCTCCCAGAATGGCTCAGCACCAGTCTCCTGCAACTCCACACAACCCCTTAGATCCCAGCAGCCCTGCTTGCTGTCTCACTACCTATCTTCCCCGTGGTTCACTTGCCAGGCATGCTGCTCTCCAGCTGTCAGCTTTGGTATTAGTAAGTCCATTGCTCAGTACTAACAGCCTTTTGCTATCCCCACTGAGGCACGGATGCACTGTAGCAGTAAAGGTGCAGGAGCTTAACCCTCAGCATTGCCATCTCCAATAGTCCACACTTCAGTTAGCTTGCAGTTGTCCTGCAGGCACAGCAAACCTGCAGCCTCACAGTGTTGTGCTGCCCAGCAGCAAAGCAACCCCATCATTAAGCTCTAGCCACATGATGATGCTGGTGGGGAATCAAACAAAACAAAACAAAACTCTCAGGACTGAGAACATCTTTGAGTAAGTAACAGATTCTATTCTCCACTCAGTCTAATCCTCCCCATATATTTGGACTAATGCAGAAGTTTAAAGTACATATAACTGAATTATGTTCACTTGACAATGTTAAACAGCAGTTAAAAACTAATAAAAAGTCTGTGTCATCCAAGTCATAAAAGAGAGGAAGCTGCATATTCTTTTAAGAAGTACTCTCACATATTTGTTTTGAATAGGAATATCTTACTAATTTTAAAATACAGAAGACCAAGCAGCAGTTTTTCCTATAGTGTTCTGTCTTAGAACAGAAGTATCAACAATGGCTATGAGAATTAGCTGAAAACCAGAACTCTGCAGGAAACTGGGACACAACATACCACTCTCTTCTGTAGGCACGCTTTTTTTTTTTTATAGAGAAAATAAAAAAAATTCTTTATTGGCTGTACTGTAGATACCTGTACAGAGTGTAAACTTTAATATTTCACCAGATATGCAAATAATTCTGGAGAAAGAGTTATCAAGCACCTTCATTTCAATACATTTGATATTTACAGTAAGACTGATTAAGTGTATGAGTAAAATGAATTAACAGTTACAAAAAGTTATACAAAAGAACTTTAAAATGTTTTATATAGTTTGTTACTTTTATGATAAATATATAATTAAAGAGGAATTTGTCACATAGTTAAGACTCAGAATTGCCTGTTTAAACTCTTAAGACCTGGAGGAGAATTGCCCAGAGACTGTAGTGTTTGAAGAAGAAGTGGGGAAACGGGGATGTTAATAGCTTACTGCTCAGATCATCAGACTGTGTTCTGACAGAAGGTCCCAAAGCCCTATTTTGTTCTATTTCTGCAGGTAAGCTGCCCTCCCAACATACAGCGTGGAAGCTAAATTTCACTCCCAGACACGTACCACTACTTTGACATAAGAATGTGCATTTTCATTTTCACTCCCAATTCCAAACTCAGTGGTGATAATAAAAACATTTCACCTTTGCTTTGATTTCCAGTATAGCTTTTTACTGTTACTGAACACTGGCATAGGAACTGGGCATCACCTTCACTTATTTTCTAAAACCCTAAGACACAGATAGATGACCTTTCTGAAAATCACGTTTTTAACTACCATGGTCTACAAAAGGGCATGTCAAGTTTGCTGAAGAAAAAAGATGATTAGGATGAAATTCAAAAATCATTTTCAGGCTTGTAATATAGGATTAAAATATAAAGACATTATTAAAAATCCTTAGGAAGCAAACAAATGTCACTGTCTCTTTAAGAATCAAAGACCTTCAGATGAATCAACACCCATTCTTTGATGAACAATCAACAATTGAGATCCATATCTAAAGCCTGTTTTGTGAATTTTAGGAAACTACTCCGGAACCCACATTAACCTGATGAAAAATAAATCACTTGAAAACCAGTGAAAATGTTAAAAACAGACAGGGCAAGAACTACCATGTCAGCAAATTGATAAGGCATTTCTGTAGCACTTACAAGAGTCAGAAGGTAAGATTCAATTTTTGAAAATGGTAGGGTGCAGGCAGTGGAAGGAAAGCAGTTAGGCGTTAGATGTGTGTTATTACTAGGTGTTCTCACCCACATCTATTCATCCTTGGGACCCCACGGTTGCTTCTCAGCTAAAGCTGTGGCCCAGCTGTGCTTGTGCTGGACTAAGCACACCACTATGCAGATGAACTGCTGTATGCTCCAAGGTACAACCCAGTCTCAGGATTAAGTCATGTCATCCTCTCTATATTCTGTACTTTAATTTTGCCTAGAGACACTACCTCCTAATCCAGCACAGGCGCAGCTAGGCCCCCACATTCACCTTTAAAAACAAGAAGCAGTATCACAAGGAAGAAGCAGCAGCCGGACCAAACCTGGGCTGCCCAGTCTTGCCTAACTGGTACAAAATGGTTATTGCTAGTGTGCATGGCTGCAGGTATCTGTTGTGGCCTGCTGTTGGCAGCATGGAGCACTTATCTTTAGGGTCTGATTGTACTGACAGGATTGAAGTATTTACAGTACATTCCAAAAGGAGCCTGCTGCTCTAGCTTGTTTTAATGCTCAGTTTCTTTCTATACAATCCACTCCAACTGTGTTGTCAGGGCAGCGGCAAGAACGGCCTCCTGGGGTAGCCAGGCAAAGGTGAGTACAACCGCCATTATTCACCGTACAGTAGTTATGTCCTGAAAAAGAACAGAGATGTAAAACATTAGAGAAAAAACAAAAATAAAAACACAAACACATCCCTGCAAAAGTGCAGATTTTATGATTACACTAGAAAGACAAGGCACACTGAGGCAGAGAGTGAAACTTTGGGGAGATGGGAGTTATCATATCCTTTGTGTCAACTTCTGATATTTTCCTCAAAGATCCAGATATCCGTGACAGAGCAAGAGAAGCAAAGTGAGAAAATTGGGCTGTTTCTGAAAAGTGCTTTATAAATTAGCTGAGTGGTCACACACACATTAGAATGAAGAGACAGTGAGTGAAGAAATATGGAAGTGAAAAAGAAGAGGACCAAGTCCAAAACTCTACAAAAACCCCTGGAGAGCAGCCATTACAAAAACACGGAGGAATGATCCATTAAAACAAAAAAACAAAAAAACAAAAAAAAAAAAACAAAAAACAAACAAAAAAAAGGAGTGATGGAGAAGACAACTGATGTTGAGAGATAAAATGAAAAAGTAGACAGTGTCATGGAAAAAGCTGACAGGAAATCAGCCTGAGAGAATGAAACACATAACAGACATATGGCAAGAGAGAAATGATGCCAAGGTTCTGAATAATATAAACATAAGCATTTACTCAGAGCACACAATGTTGTTTTATTATGCTCACGCAGTGCCTACCACAATGGAACTGTGAATTAACTAGTAGTAACAAAATAACTGGCTTCTCAAGTACTCTGAGTGAAACACTCATTTAAATTATGCAATACATATAAAATAAAAAAAACATATACAATTTGAACACAAGTTATCTTAGGTTTTTTGGGGGGGAGGGGGTGGGGTGGAGGGAGCTGTTGGTCTGCAGTAAAAGACCAGAACCACAATTCTAGCAGAATTGTAGTAATAAAAATGCAAACTCTTCTCCTAACTGCAATTTGCTAAAAACAACATAACTGAGTAGTGGTATTGCTTCTCAAAGAACAAATTGTTATTTCAAGACTATCAACTTCCTCTGTTCTAAGCTTCACATGAGGCTTTTCAATAATACATCTGAGAAGCTTAACATTCACAGAGAAGAAGGATCAGTCCACCCACCCCACCACCTGCTGTTTTCTGAACATTCATTCTCTAAAATACTGTCCACTAAGGACATCTGGAAAACCACGATGTTTCTATAGTTTTAAGTTAAGAATAAGCAAATAAAAGGCCCCAGCCATGAATATAGCATTCAGTTTAGATGATGGCAACATAATAGCTTTTGCTATATCAGATCTTCATCTTGTTCATAATTCTCTTCTTGATCTTTCCATAAAGGACAAAATAGGCCCCTTTTACCCTCCCCATTCTGGTTCTATATGGCAACTACAAAAACTGCTTTTTTAGAACAAATTTTAAAGTGATTTTTTAATTTCTCAGCAAACAGGAATCTAAACAATAACCAGCTCTTCACTAACTAACTACCTAGACTGGTCTGCAGGCTCCCAGTGGGAGCTGCAGGTAAATTAATTTACATGCTGAGGTGCTGCAAACTGGAGAAATTTGAGGAACATCTGGATTACCTCCTGGGCACTGAGCAAAGGCTGTAGTGATTCCATAGAGACGAGAACGCTTGTGAGGCTGGAAGTTATCATTTTCTATTGAAAGTGAGCGATCCACAGCTACAACAGCATCCCTTCAGTATGCAGGAGAGAATATACAGAAGTGAGATGAACTTGGAAGTACAGGGAACAAAAATAAAAGGAGGGGGGAGGGAAGAAATCTGGAGCTGCTTTTTTTTTTTTTCATGATATGCCAGTGACTTCACAAGCATAAATCCCTTTAGACCCCATCTTTCTTGGACAACTCAAACACATTACAACTCTCATTCTAGGCAGCAAAGAGATCTAGCATCAAGGAGCCGCTTCCAACATAGTTATATCCCTCTGAAGGAACACAGTTGTTGGTAATTTTGACACATTTCTCCATATTCTGCCTCTCCAATATTTTCAGTGGCATAGCTGACATTAGTTATTATGCATAATGATTATGAACAATGTTGTATTTCAGCTGGAGCCTGATATCCAGAAGACAGGAATACACATTCAGAAGCAGTCACTTCTCTATAGAAACAAAGGTGCAGTCAACTACCAGAACTGTAACACTGTTTCCCATTTATACAAGACTATTCTAGAACAGTATTTCAGAGCTATTACAGTATACATTGGAAATTCTTATTAATAAAAGAATTTAATACTAAGAATTTAATAATTAAGGTTATTATTAATAAGAATAAGAACGCTTATTAATAGCTCTTCCTGCCGCAATTGACGGAATCATTCCTATAACAGGTTTGCAGATACAGCCTACATCACAATTAACCTCAAGTAAAACTATAGATTTAAAAATACACAGTCTGTAATTTTTGCTGGGAATTCTAATAAACTCTAATGTCTAGATATTTAAAATCATTTGCAACAGAAGACAATGTTGTCAAGACAGTAAAAAATGTCTTTTTCTTATTTCTTGTTGAATATTCAGTTAATACTAAGGATAGAAAGCCTCAAATGACTAATTTTTGCCCTCTGTATGACAGTAAGTATAGCCACAAGGCAAACATTTTAACTCCCACTCCTTTCCCAAAAATGTTCAAGGTTAAAAGCATTTTCTTAGAAGGCAAACCATTAAGTTGACACCCCCCCCTCCCAGTTAACTGGCAACACCAAGAGGTCAACTCTACATATCCACTCCACCCTCTATCAGCTATTGCCAGGAAAGCAGGAAAAAAAAAAAAGAAGAAAAGAAAGGAACACGCAAGTGGTCAAAAATGAGAAACACAGTATTTACTTATTTACTTCAGTTTGTGCCAAAGGGAAGAACAAATTAAAGCACTCCATAATTTCTTTAGCAGATAACATACCTTCTCCAGTCTGTGTAGTATAAATTCTTCCCATAGCTTGTAACACTAAAAGGATACTGAATTCCTTCAATGATCTTTCGTCGACCAAGCTGATTAGGGTTCATGCATTCCAGTCTCTTGGTGCCTGAGTACAGTGAAACAATTAAGTCTTTGTATAAGAGAGCTCTCATGGGGTATGAAGGACAAGCATAAGCACACAGGCATGAACAGAGTAAAATCTCCTGGAAGTCCTCCAGGACCATACTTGGCCAAAGCCCTGCCCGTGCCACATATCTGTATGTGCCAAAGACTGGATGGGAAAGTACTTTGCTGTGACAGCACTGTTCAGCACAACATCTAACTTGCAGGTTCTCACATGTCCACTCTAGCCATGGCCATCACTCACAAGCTAACTCTCTTGGTACAGATAGAAGCATCCTACTACACACCCCAAAAACACCACCAGTGAGCATAAACAGTCACAGGTTTCTTTCAAGTAGGGAATTTCAAGATTAGGGAAAATGGAAGAAGAGAGAAATGCAACTTTATAATGACAAGATGATATTCCTTAGGGCCACATTAGATGAACCTATGCATTTTTCTGGTCTTAAACTCTTATCTCTGAAGGCACAACTTCTTATACAAGGGGCTAAATATATCTGCATATAAGAAACATAGATGTAAACCTGTTAATATTCCTAGAAAGTTACCTAGTCAGAATTTAAATCTTTCAACTTGCACACATTCTCATGCAAATTCTACAGTGCTAATAACAAATCAGGTGAGATTATTAAAGCCAAAAAGCAAGGTGTGAAGTCTAAGGTGTAGTCCACAGAACTATAAACATTAATTAGCTGTCCATCTTTCAGGACTGGAGATACTTAAGTCTTCTATTATTATGAAGTTACATTTCATCATCTCTTTACCTGCATCTACCCAGCACAGCATGGAGGAGTAAGTATCAAATGTCAGCCCATTTGGTAACCCCAGATCATCTTTCACAAGAATTCTTCTGTTTGTGCCATCCATGTAGGAAGTTTCAATTTTGGGAGCTTCTCTGTTCCAGTCAGTCCAATACAAGTTCCTTAAGAGGAAGAAAAAGGTAAGAATTAAGACAGTGATTGATCCTAAATGATTTTCTTAATTTAAGGAAAATGCTAAGGAAACAAAAATAACAAAACAGACCAAAGGCTAAAGCCATAAGAACCACCATATTGCACTTGAATACATAAGAGTAGTAAAGATGTATCAAATGTTATAACCCCCATTAAAAAACAAAAAAAGCAAATGCACATATGCACACACACAAAATGCTTTCACTCTACTGTGTATATTATTTGCAAGATGCCAGGCAAAAACATCTCTATTTCAACAGTTTTGAACTGTTCTGAACATTCGCCTAAAGCTTCCTTCCTCACTGCCTGTAACATTTGCTTAGGTTAGGCACCAGGAGCATTTATGGGATTCATTCAAAACTACATTTTCCTTTTCAGTGCACTAAATAAGCAATTCACAACAGAATTGATCAAAGCAGCTTATGGTCATGAGAAAAACCCAGGCAAGACTACTAGTTCACTAATGCTTTATTATTAACAGCCATTTGTTAGTGACCATTTTTAATCTGGATACACTTTCTGTGGCTGAGAATTAACATAGCCCCTAAAAGTAAGCACCTTTGTTGTTCATTCTCTAACACTAAAAAATAAATCTACTGGGAAATTGAGAAGTCCGTGCTGCTTGATCTGAACCCAGGGCTCTGCCAGAGTCAGTGGGGTTGTTAATGGAAGATCCCCCTCAGTCTGATTATGCTTGTGCCTCTCCCCTCACTTCACACAATTAAGTGCATTTGATTTCTCTACCCTGCTGCCACTTGCTGCTCATCCACAGATGTTTTCACCTCACAATTTTCTGACTTAGTTGAAAGGTTTATATTATATTATATAAATGAGAGAAGTCAGTACCATTACTTTTTCACTTAATTTTCAACCACCTGCAATTTCAAATGCTGCAGACATTGTTTTTTTTTTCCACTACAAACCTTGTTTGCAAACATCTGGAATGAGGATGCATCTTCCAAAAATGTCTCACTGAACAATATACTACATGTGTTCACAAATGAATTCTCACATAACAGCATTCCAAATGCCTCACATCAACTGAATAATCATTTATTACAGCTTTCCAGAAATTCATGACCAAAAAAAAAGCCTCTCTGCTTCTGAGTATTTTTGACTGAAATGCCTCTTCTCAGCAGTGGCCTTGCTGCATAAAGTTGCACTAGGACAATAGCAGACTGATTCAGAAACTCATGAACACTCATTCAGCATTACCATGGGTGCTCTATTTGTTCTAGTTTTCCCTGTATTTCTTCCATATTCACAGAAAATAATGTTGATAGATCAAAGACTACATAAAAGTATGTCTGCTTCTGTTTTTGCAGACCTAGGCCACAGTCTGAAAAAATTTAAATTCTCCTACTGAAACCCCACAGGGCTATTTCTGTGATTGCATTTTACGAGTCCAATTTTAAAGTATATAGTTATCTATATCTTCAGATAAAAGCTTAATAGGACCTTCACAGGCAACTGAATGACAGGAATGAAAATGATGACAGAAAACACACTATGAGAGTTTTTGAAGAAGGGACACCGTACAAGAAAAATGTCTGTCACTAGGGTAATGAAACTATCAAATTGCTTAATCTAGTATTTTAATCCAGGAATCTTGCAAAAATAAATTCTTCTAGATAGGGGAAATGCTTGTCATCTTATAAAAAAAAAATTGTAATGAATGCAAGGTACAAACAAGCATTTCATGCTCCTCTCAGTGAAACATCATGAGATTATATAGTTACATTTTAAACAAGTTTTATTTCCAATATACTACTCAGATATAGGACACTCAAGTAGTTTATTCAGTTTTTGTTTGTTAGCTGTTTTAGGAAAATACAGTCCTATTGTTCTCTAAAGAAGGTCTAAAACATGGACATACAGTATACGCTCATGTTAAAGAAACAAAGTTTTTTTTTAAAAAAAAAAAAATCAAGCTTTGCATGCATATCTTGAAAACATATCTATACCCCCTCATGGGATCTGCTACAATTGCTCTAGGGTTCACCAGGCCAGTGTCAAAGAGGACACGACGTTGGCGTCCATCCAGCTTAGCCACTTCTATTCTATCAAGTTGAGAGTCTGTCCAGAAGATGTTGCGACCTAGATGATCTACAGTTATTCCTTCAGGGCTTCCCAAGTCTGCAAGAGAACAAAGAACAACCTTAGCCATCACATTTACTCCCAATATACAGTATCAGCCTCATAAGCATTTTCAGCTTTCAATTTAGAAGTCTTCTTTCAGTTTTATGACTCTAGTCTAACAAAAGCCACTTCACATGGAATATGTTAGCATGTCAGAAGAGGAGTATGTATTTTGCTTTATGAAGTTTAAATACATAGTATTCTTGGAGATGCCTCTGATGCACAAATAAAAGATCTATAATCAGTGAAAGACAGAAAATCCAAGTGCTAATACTTGTGTCACTACTGAATACATCCGCGTTTTGTCTGGAATTCCAGTACACCTTTAAGTGGTTGGAGCACTGGAGTGCCTAATGGGCTCAAGAATAGCAAAATGGCAGGACATTAACCAGGCAGCAGCTTTCCCAGCTCTTAGTTTCTTGTACTACATGGGCATTGATTTTCTGGGATGTAGTAACAAATGCAGCTAGATGACACTGATGGAGCTGCACATCTCTCTGCCTAGGGTCACAGTGCCCAGGTACTAGCCAGCAGAAACTGTCTAACATAAAAGTCTTACATTAGTCAATCTTCTCTTCAGTATATTAGGGTTTCACCAATGTCTAACCCCATTTACACAGACTGTTCTGCTATACCCTGACCCTAAGAGTTGATGCCAAAAAAAACACAGTAGCGTTTATCAGAATCTTTCTTTGCCCTCTTCAGCAAGCCAGGACATGGAATGGATTTCATAATCTTTAATGATCCCCCATCTTTGGTACTGGCATACACCCCTCTGAAACCCTTGATTTATTCTAATTTTAGCCAATGCAATACTTAAAGATAATCAAGCTCCAAAGCACTAGAGATAATGACATTAGCTAACTGAGGAAATTTAGATCAATTTCTTTGTTTTTGCAAAGCAATTTTTGGAACATGTTTTGGTACTGTATGTGCGCAGCTTTCCCTGGACAGTTAGCTGTTCCAAAAGCAACAGGAAATAGCAAATAATGACCTTACTGCTTTAGTCTTAGTAGTTTCTAACTCAAATGAAGGATGTAGAATAAATATATAGCAGTTGAAGGTTTAATTCAGCCAATACAAAAATTGTTCTATGCTTTTCAAGGTCCATATATTCACTGAAAAAGAACTAACAGGCTATGTGGGATATAAGAAAGTCAAAGGCAGGTATAAACAGATTTTTAACTTCAATTCCAGTTTAAAAAAAAACCCAAAACAAACAAACAAACAAAAGGTCACTTCGAAAAAGGGCAAAATAACCCTTTGTCATTTCACAAAGGAAACTTTCAAATATAGATCCACACATCATGTAATTTACATGTTCAAGAATGAGGGAATGAGGCATAGTGGCCTTCTGTTAATTCTCAAGTTTATTTACTGATAGCCATTAAACAAATAATATGCATTTGCATATTGTACGCACAATGCACAAACTGCATTTCTGGAGAAAAGACATTTGGGCCAGAACACTGGATGGAGCTGTCTTAAATTTGCTACTGCAACTTTGTTGTGAATAAGTTGCACAATACTTTAAATCTGGATAGATTAAACCCGTCCTGGACACAGGTCATTTTGGATATATGTCCACTGCTAAAAAGGTGGAAATGAACAAATAAGATTTGCGCAAGTATCTCACCACTTCTGATGCACAGTTCATGCATAAGGAGGCTCCCAACAAAGCTGCTGATCAGCTCCCTCTTTACCCCTCTCAAGGGCATTTAGACATACTTTAACTTGGGTGCACTGACCTTACACCGCTGCCTTTATTTCCCCAAGTGCCCATGTGGAGCTAAACTTGTCATCTGCAAGGAACTACCACTTATCTCTGTTGGTTAGAGCATGGTGCTAATAATGCCAAGGTTGTGGGTTCAATCCCTGTACAGACTACTTATTTGCAGTTCAGACTAGATGATCTCCAGAGGTCCCTTCCAGCCTTATCAATTCTATGATTCACGTAAGTCAGACCCAAAAACGTTCCTACCTCCTTTTTGCTAAAGGCAGGAGCTGCTGACGATGGCCTCACTTTGAGGTGATGACATGGACAATCCCTAGCCCATCACCAGGATGAGGAGAAGATCACTGAGTGAATGGTGGCAAGAGAGTTCCCAGTCTCTTTTTAGGAAACGAAAGAAAGCAGTAGGGAAGAGATCTTCTACCACTGGTTCCCAGGAGCCCCTGCTCCCTGGCCAACTTCCTGTTTCAGCTATGAACTAGGACAGCTAAATTAAAGTAAATTTCTTTCCTGTCTGGTTGACAATTAGTCAGAAAAAAACGGCCTCCTTGAAGAGGTAAGGAAACATACAGACTTCATGTACCACCATCCTCCACTTCACCATCTTTCCAGGAGCACAACTGTGTTCCTGCTATATCACCAGGAGCTCAGGGGTCCTGTCAAAGGCTCTGTCCTTGGGAAAAAGACAGGCTCATACAGATATGTGTGACTGACATGATTTAAGCAATTATCACAAAGGAGAAATCTCTCCTTCCAGACCTGCCTCCACAGCTGCAGAGCTCAGAAAGCCTCCACAGGCTATACAGCTGCAGAAGCAGATGAGAGGTGGATGGGGCCCCACAATAAAACATGTCTCTGCAAAGCAACCCAACTTGAATAACAAGAGCTTAAAAAAAAAAAAAAAAAAAAAAAAAAAGTGCATTCCACAAAAATACAAGTGAACTGAAACCAAGCAGCTGCAGCTCACAGAGGGGGGAAAAGGCAAAGATCAGAACAAAGTCAGAAATTCTCATGGGCCTTCTAAGAGACATGTTTCTTCTTCCTAAAAGTTTTAAAGTTTCAGTTTTGGCCAGCCATGCCCAGCAAAGATGACATCCATTCAAATACCGAGTTCTCAGCCTTGTATTGCTCTGACTCTTTATCAAAGAGCCAGTTAACATTTCATATAGAAAGCAAAAAGCAGCATTAGTTAATGTGTCTTCAGGAGTGCCATCCACATCCTATACAAGTAACAGGACAACAGAAATCATGAGATGCCTTTACACATGATATTTTTGCAGAAGATGAAAACCACAAGGTTATTATTTCCATATGGCATTGCTATGTTGTAAGCACCTTGCATAACCTAAAATAATCAAATTTAGTTGAAAGCTTTCATAAATATTTCTAAAATGTATTATAAACTGAAAGATTTTTGGTGCACACACGCACAACTCTGTCAGTTGATAGTGGAAATTAGAAACCCTTCCTCCACTGAATTCGTAGTTACAGAGGTACACATTCACTTTAGGAGTTAAGAGTCTCTTTTATATTAAGTATGTTAGGCTGAAAAGAAAGTCTCTCAAGTATCTCAGCCATCAAGTTGGACAGAAAGATCAAACGCTATAGCTGCTACATTAGTTAGGGATGGATTTAAGCTCCCCCTCTTTTCTTCCTAGGGCAATGGCAGGATCCAGGCTGCTCCCAGCTCTCTGCTACCCCTGAAAGCCTGAATGCAGTCACAGCAAACAATGGCTATTCTGAAACACAGGCTCCAAGTGCAGGTACTTAACATATCCAAAACAATACAAAGGTACATTTATTGTAGAATTTTAAAATTGATCGATTGTTTTGCTAAAATAATTTCCTAAATCTTTGCGATGACAGCTGCAAAGGTTCAAAACTAAGGACAACCTACATCAGTATCTTGCCTTCACTGTTCCAGTTTCCTGAAGACTCCAGCACTCAGAAAGTTCCTCCAGCTACTCTTTTGCTGCTGTTTTTTAATGCCTCCACATTCACTTGGTTCCCTACCTGTTCTCTCACTCCACTCCATTTACAAAAGGTTTTTATATTCAAGATGGGTGTATACTTATCCTTCTTATGAAAAAGAACACAGACTGGAGTCAGCTACAAAGGCTTTCAGGAATCAGTATAAGAACAACACATGAACTGTAAAAGCACAATATCCTCTAGCCTAATTCTTGAAGGCTAGAACAACTCTAAGGGTTAGAAATGAGCAAAATGGGTTTACTCACTTTTCTTTTACAGTATTAATGATAAGCAAGGAAAGTCACAGCTGAAACAGTTTCTAACCATCTTTCAGCTGTTTGATCCCCCAGCCCAGGAACAGAGAAGAGTTTTCATCCTCCCCTCTTATCAGTCCCTTCTCAGCAGAAAGGCAGCTTTCAGAGGCAGAGAACAGAAGAGAAAAGGTCTATACGTAACCAAACCTCACCTGGCCACTGGATTACCTTCTTTACTTGCCAGAACGAAAATCTAAGTCAAACACACATATGGTATTCTGTGTGAACATATCAAAATATGAGACCTGTCTGCAAGTCCTTTGTCAGTTTTGGTTTTAATTATATTCAGCACCTGTCTAACAGCAAAACTGATAACTCACCATTCATCCCCTTTTCCAGATCATAAATACATTGAATAACATGGGTCTGCCCTAGCACATGACCTAGAATTTAATGGCAACTTACTTCCATTGTGAACATCAGCTATTTACTGCTACCCTTTGTCGCTTATCTTTTAATCAGGCAATAAATAGCTGTTAGACCACTATAGGATCATCCCCCTAATCTCATGACAACTTAGTCTATTCAAAGGCCCTTTGCAAAGAACTTCATTGAAGGTTTTCAAAATCCAGGTACACTGTACTTATTGGATCACACTTACCTATATGCTCACTGATTCTGTTGAAAAGCTCTCAAAGATAAGATGTGATTTTCCTCCATAAAAAACTAATCCAAACTGTTAACTCTTCCCAACTTCATTTTATTTATGCTTTTTTCCCCTTCTTCACATATTTACATCTTAGGGCCATTAAAACATTGTAACCAGGAACAACGTCTCCATCTACAGCAGTCTGAGCTTAGGCTACCCATATGTTCCACTCCTTATGGCCAGGGACACCAGAACCTTTCAGAAAAGATGCTGGACCACCCTTTCTGATCAGTATGGTTGCCATGATGTTACTATAAAATAGGTGGGCTACTCAGAGGCTGCCAGGCTCGACACAGCATAGCACGGCCAATGGTCATAGGAAAGTAAGGTTCTGAGCATGTTTCATTACATGGGGAATCTGCCTTGGAAGTACTAGTTGCCCTGTCCCACCTTGGTGGCACCCCGAAGGTTGCCAACACAGGTGGAGAGCACTAAGGGGTGGTGAACCAGACCTCAAGCCTGCCTCAAGACCTGTTCCTAGAAGTGTCAAAGCATCCAAAGGAGAATTTTAGGTTTTTTTGATTGTTTGTTTTTTCTTTTTTCAATGCAGCAAGAACATGGCCTAAGGCTGTAAAATGGTAAGAAACCCTCTAAACATTTGTGGGAGGATCAGTTGGGGCACACTCAAAATTCTAAACTGTGAGGCTCTGAACCCAACACCTGTTAATACTTTCACATGTGCTTTAAAAACACCACAACAGCTCAATTCATCCTTCAAATTCCCCAATATTCCTTTAAAATGTTCCCATGCTGTTCACAAAACATGCAATGCTTAGATAGGTACAGTATTGTATAACGGCAATTCTAAGTAAGAATAGAAACATATCACTGATGAGCTGCTCTCATTCCTGGCCTTAAACTTAGGTTATATAAAAAGAACAGACTTCTTGCCCATCTCAGGAGGAGGAAGCTGATGAAATGCTATTGCAGAAGAAATAGATTTTATTTAAGTTATCTACGCTCTTTGGATCTTGTTTATCCAGCTAGTACCAACTTGTAATGCTAGAGCTCAGGCAACACCTGGAAGGTGTCTGTTACTAAATTCAAGTCCCTACCGCCATTCCTAGGGTGGAACAAGATGAAGAAACTTATGTTGCTACCTGTTTTGATGATTGTTGTTGGCTCTCCACCATGCAGGCTAGCTCTACTGATTGAAGGGCCACTGATGTCTGTCCAGTAAACCATCTTGTCCATGCAATCATATGCAACTCCAATAATAACTCTGTCCTGTTAACAAGCAAATTAGCAAAGCTCATAATAAATAACAATTATGGGTCTAAGTTAAGCCTGAAGCAACAATATTCTTGGACAGAGTTGCAGAGGAAGGTGAGCAGGGAAAAGGGTAGGGTGGACAGTCTAAGAGTAGCTTAGAATAGTATTTTCAGTTTTAAGTCCCTTTTAACTAGCAGACACCATTTACAATTCTTTTATTTCAAAAAAAGTATTTTATCTCAAAAAAAGTATTGTAGATATTAGTGCTGAACTGTGGGTCACTTTTATTTCATCTGATTTCATCTGCATATCCTTTTGAAGAAGCTTCATACAGTTATTTGACTGTGTTACTCCTCATCTACTTTTACCTCTCAATCATTCTTTGCCTTTAAGGAGGAATAATGACTTCACAAAGTCTCACTGCTTTTCTGTATTCACCAGTCCAAGCAAAATGGCTGCATTTCAGCAGTGCTACCTATCATTAGACTCAAAAAAACTCTATCAAAGTACATTTAAACATAAACAGTTTATCCAGTAAAATAAATACTCCATAAACCATTCTGCTGCAGTGAACATGCTCAGGAACATACACACGTAATAGTCTAGGCAGAAAAAAATTGGACTAGAGTTTGAATTTAGAGTTGAAACTCTTTCCTCCAAGCAAATGAGAAAGACTTCATGGGCAAAACACTGATTTCACATTGATTCCTCAACCTGTGCCTTTTGATGCTTTTGTAACTTAAGATTCTCATTCATTGGATAAAAAATGGAAGGTCATTACCTTCTTAGAAAGTTTCTGACTTTCTAAGCATGTTTTTTCCCCTCTAAATATTAATTAAAACAGAGATTTGCTTATTTCTGAGCCTACAATAGAATTGCATACTATAAAACAATCTGAACATCTCCCTGCTGCTATACACTGTCTCTTCCCAATTATGCTGCAATGTTCTAAAATTTACAGAAATTTCTATTGTCTTAAAAAAAGAAAACCAAAAATAGAGGCAGCACTGTTAGCAAAAAAAACCCACAAGTTTAATTTTAATTAAAAGATTTAACTAAGAGTTGCACCTTATCTTTTGGAAGCTCTTTCCTGAAGGTACTCTTAATGAATTTATTTAAGCTAGATCAGGTAGGTAATGTGACTAGCTGACAAGGATTCAGAATTGTGCCTGCGTATGAATGTAACTACCCTATTTGCAGATCATATTTTACTGAAGACATGACTGTAGCACTGCTTTAGACAAGGGACAGAGCTTGACTTTTCCCTTACCTCACAGTACAATTCATGATACTATTCACTGAACTGACTCTAATTTAGTCAGTGTTTGGTTTAGTAAATATTCACAGCAACACACAGAAGATACCAGGCACACTACCTGGTAGCTGTTATAAATACAGTAATGCTGGAGTGAAAAACAGGAATCTCATGCTTCAGATAGAATAAATGTATGTGATAAAGCTGGAGATGGAAAGAGTTAGTGTGTCATAGGCAATGGAAAAGATAAGTTCTCACTATCAGAGATTCATCTTCAAGGAAGATTTTCCAGACAGCAGTGAGAAGCGTGGGAAAAAGATTTACCACCCACTGGGCCTACAAATGGAGATGGAAACGGGCAGGAGAGGGGGGACTATATATCTATAGCCAAGAAGTGCAGAGTACCAACTGAAGAAAACAAAAGCAATTAGGACAGAATTTTGAGGCAGTGTTGAGAAAAAATTGTTTCTCCTATTGCTCTTCTAGGTCTCTTGGAGTTATACCAGAGTCAAAAATGAACAGAAAGCCAATGAAAGTGTGAGTGTAGCAATGTTTGTATGACGTGTTCTTAGAGGCATGCAAGATCACAAATATTAGATTTTTGCTATATGATTCATTCCTTTAAAGGCAAATATTTTTATCTATAGCTCAGTTTTATGGTCTTTTACTAATCAAATCAAGAATTTTCAATAACAAAGTGACAGGATACTGAAATTTTAATGAAGAGTAAAAACTGAGTTTGGAACTTAAATAATCAAATGACACAGAAAACAAAATCTCTCATCTTTGTTACAGTTCTTTGCACAGCACATGGCCCTTTATAGAAGGGCACTTACTGGAATATGCAAGAGTGCTTTTGCTCCATTTTTCTTCATGCTGTTTCCCTCCAGCGGAACATGTTCAATTTTCCCACTTTGGGCAAAGAGCAAGTGCGTTCCAGGGGGGAGAGGTATTGTGTCTGGTCGAACGGAGGGCCCAATAACAACAGGAGGAGCAGCTGTGCTCAAACCTTGTTGATAAAGAAAGAAACAGATGGAAACAAAATTAGCTTGTACAACATAACAAGGCCCCATGTTACTTACAGAGACACAATTACAGCTAGACCTCTTAGAAGGAAACAGCCCTATAAGTGAAAACTAATAACAGTAATCAGATGAGGAAAGCTTCTGAATTTTTCTCCTTAGATGACAGAGAAGAAGCAGCTGACATAATACTCTGCTTAGCTCTTTAACTGCTTTCTTTCAAATGTTTGAAAAAGCTTATTTGAACATTCATGCTATTTTGCAGCTGAAGTGAGGAAGCTCCTTGTATCCAGAAGTTATAGTTAGTTGCCATACATTCATATTTGCCACAGCTTCCAGAAGGCAGGAACTACAGAGAATCCAATGGTTTTAAAGCAGGGAAGAACATAGATAACCATTTCATTCAGAGCTCACTACAGCTGTCCAGATGCGCTAGCTAGAGCAACAGTATACTTTGGTAACTCCAAAGGGCTGGAGTGCACACACACAAGGCGTATGATTGCTGGGATAACAGATAGCGCTTGCCCTAAGCCAGCACTATCTCAGGAATGTGACCAAGCCCCGCATTTGGGAAACAATGCACTCCCAACAAAGACATCACCACAAGAAACAGCTGCTTTAACCACTTACATGGTGGTTGAACTCCTGGGCCACTTCTGGTGCCATCAATTTCATTTCCATCCCTATCCACACACCAACAATATCCTGTGCTGGAATGGCACTGAGTGGGTAGGTAATTCCCATGCTCATCACACTGGGGAATGAACTGACCAACTCTTGTTTCTCTTGGGAAGAAAGTGCCTCCGCTTCCAAGAGCTCGTTCTTGTTCATGCTGACATTTGGTCTTTTCTACTTCTGTGAAAAGATACAGTTCAATGAATACTCTTATTTTTAACTAATATCTGGTTAATTATGAATGGAACAAAATTACAACATAAACATTCCACATCTTCAAAGGACCACGGCACTGTTACAAATCTTGAAGGCATATGCCTTCAGGGCACCTTCAAGAACACTCTGCCCTATGTAAATGTGACATGTTTGCATTAAATTTATGTCATATTCAATGTCGCCCTCTCTGCAGCTTCCTTCCCAATAGGGCCCTAAACAAAAGCTGGAAATCCCTGTCTTTTTCTTTTGGGGCACATCAGCAAGAAACATGTGAATGGAGCTGAACTAAGCCTACCTCAATGCCCAATCAGTTTGCATTTATTCACGGGTCCTAAAGTTTGACTAATTAGCCAGGCAATACAGTAGATAAAGCTCTTTTGTGTAGTGCAAAGGGGAGTCTCTGTTCAGAGTCACATGAGAAAATCATGAGAAGAGGCTGACACCATGTCCCTATAGGAATTGGGAAGTGTGACAACTCATTGCTCTGACACACATTAGGATTTTGAAAGTTCAGGCATCAAATTTGAGCATCCATTTCATATTTTTGGAAAAAAGAAAGGAAATGCAAGGACAGATTGTCCACTGCCTGGTACACATAGTAACATATGAAAATTTTTTTTTCAGTCTAGACTTTTAAAATCAAAATCAAAAGAACTGATTATCTCTGAACTTCCTGATGATCTTGGAAGCTAATCTTTCCTCTGTAATCTCTACAGTAATATACATTTAGGTGATGTAGCTATTTTGTATCATATGTTTCTCTGAGTGTGCGTGTTTCTATCCCTTATGCAATAGAGAACACAATTTTAGATCAATATATCTTTCCAGATGTCAAACAGCCTGATGAAATTAAAACATTTATTAATATAACCTTTTCCCTTCTCCAGATAACCAAATCTGGGTCAGATCTACCTTCCCCTTGAGACCCTTGAAGCACTCGGTGCATTGGGAGAGAAAGAGCTGTAATTATGACACCTATCTTCTTCCTATCAACGATTTCCATAGACAGTTAGAAATACTTACTGCAAACTGCCTGATGAAGAGGTTTAAACACCACAGTTCTATTTATTCCTTGCATGCTTTTATATATGGACTGCATTGGTAGACAGCATTAGTTATGTGTGGCTCAAGCCAGACCCAGCCCTGTAGAACACACAGCTAATCCCATATGCCTGTGAACTACTGCGGTGTAACAGTCATATAAATACAAAACAGCATAGTTGTGTTTTTTATTATTTATTTACACTAGTTATGCAAGCAAAAGCTTTGGATAAGTTTCATGCACCTGGACACAATTAGAGAAATATAAATGTCTGGAGAACAGCTCACTCTAAACAACTGAAATATTTGGCCTCAACTTTAATGTGGGTTGTTGGGAGCCTTGAGACAACCTACACAACTAGACCCCAAAGGAAGGCGTTCATTATCTACTTAATACTTTATTTGCATGCATTCAATGAAATAAAAAAAGAAAAAGACAAAAAGTACTGAGTTCCAGTAATAGAGAGTTTTCCCACACTGCTCTTTTCGAGGTCATATTACGTGCATCATTCACAAGAGAAAGCAGGGGGGTACAGAGTATTGGTAAATTGACCCCATCTTGGTTTTGTTTTGCAATCCATCTGTGTTATCTTTGAGATGCGCTATTAGCTCCTCCTCAGCAGGGATAAAAATAAATAAATAAATAAATAAATAAAAAAGTCTAGAAGCTGGCCATTTGTGCTTCCTGTCCCCAACTCCCAGAATTAAAAAAAATCTCAAATATCTTATAAATGGCTTGCAATTTTTCAAATTAAGAACATTAGATAAATTTTATGAAGGAGTTAGCAGATATAAACTATGCATACAAATGTATTAACTCCCAGCTGGGACTCAGCTACTATACACAGAATATACTCCTATAACTAAGAACTTGAAATACTGATGTCTGTTCAAATTTCAAGACAACTCACATTTATATCTGTAGATTTCAAACAGGAATACTGACGGAAGTTTTGAAGATTACCTACATTGCAATGATCAAACCCACCTCACAAATATCCTGCCTATGCAACTAGTCAAGAGACTAGTCAAAAACTAGTTTTCAAAGTCAGAACTCTGTTTCTAGAAGACTGCATAGTATACTTTTTTCTTTTTTAAAAGCCTATTAACACAGATATTCTACAGCATAAGAAGATGCTAAATACCCACTTCCACTCACTTTCAGTAGTAACTAGATCTCTTACTATCCCTGCTGCTGAAAGTCTTTCTTATATATATTTATGATAAACATTACCACTATAAAGCACAATATGTTGTCTACCTTAAATAAATATTCTGAAAAGAAATAAAAGCAGTGTCATCATTTCCATTTGATGGAGACTCAGTCATTTTAACTAGTCCTCCAAGGCTGTTTTCCACCAATTTCAATTAATAATCATGAATTTAGCTAATATTACACTTATAATTGGGGGAAAAAAGACTTAACAAGTTATGTCAGTCTAAACTACTTGCTTAGTATCCATATTGTATTTTTTCTCCTCCTTTCTGAATCATGGGACAAATTACTATGCTCCATGCTACAGCTCACTGATTTGCAGGTAGACATCTTTGCTAAACTTTCCTCAAAACCTATTCAGAGGAAGGAAGTAGTTAATCCTTCTTAAACACTTTTTACCCAAGAGATTAGCAGTGAGAGCATGTACCTCTCCTTTACCAGGCAAATGGTAAACATCATCTCCCACATCCTGTAACAGCATCTTCCCTGCACCTCTAGGCACACTGCAGCTGCTCCCTTGAGCATGTGTTAGTCAGACATCACTGGGTCAGCAAACACAAGAAAGTCTTCTTAACTTAAGAGTTAGGGTTCTCAACTAGGAGTGAGGAGTCTGACTAAGTGTGGGTACCTACATCACAGCCACAGTCTCCTTCGAAGAGGAGAGAAATCTAGTCAACATAGCACATTATTCAGGGGCAATTCGTGTTATCCTGAAGTAGACATTGACATCTAGTCAGCTAAATCAAGCCCTGAACTAACTGCTGCTTAGATTTCCACTCACTATAAAGACAGTCTCAACAGCTAGCTTAACTAGAGACACCTAACAGAAAGCAAGCTGAAACCCAGACCAGCATTGTAGCCTATAGAGCAATGGAAGCACAATAAACTTAGATACAGGTGACAGCTGGTTGTGATGAACAGTCTGGTTATATAGTCACACATTTTCTCAGTGCTCTTAAGACATGATGATCTGATTTTGCGAACCTTACATTGTTTTAATTAACTGTCTGAAAGGAGGCTAGCTATGACTAAATTTGAAAGATGGGATTGACACAATAAATACAGTACATTCCTTCCCTTGACGAGTTAACAGTACAAGTTAGACAAAACATACAGCAAGAGTTGGCCTGTATTTAGGTAGTACAGGGGCTACTTTATAAATCAGCTTCCAGACAGACACTATGTCTAGTAATTTTTCTTTCCTTCAGCACACCAGTCTGATAAAGATTCTTAATGCTTCTCATTTTATATAAACATAGCAATATTTCATCTAATTGAAGTTCTTCAAAGATGCAAAACAATTAACATTAGGGAAAGTTTTCTGATCTTTTTGACTCTTGTATAACAGAAACTTCCATTAACTACAATAGGAGTTAAGAGCAAATAATATTTACCTGGTATAACTGTGTTGTTACAGCTACTCCTATTTCTGATTCTAGAAAACGGAAATTAAGTCATACCTACTTCAAGGCTCCATTTGTATTTCTATATGGCATTCTACTTGGGCATACAAGACCGTGTTATTTTTTTAAAACGGAGCACTATACTATAGGTTACCTCAATTCAATAAATGATTAAAACCTGAAAAACACCTGAGTCAATGGGCAAATATGATGAAGTATTGGTATCTTCAGTAAGTTTCCACCTTATTTTAGTCTTGGTTTTAAATTTCTTTATTAAGAAATTTAATTTCTTCATTAGGATTCTAGAGGAATATATACAAACATAGTTTGCATGATTTATAGAAGACAAATAAGCTGCAAAAGATGAGAATGACATGACCTGGTGACTAGATAAACTGAGCTCATTAAATCAACAGGTCATTTCACATAGTCAAATGGAAAGTTATACTTCTAGGAATATACTGTGTAGACCAGCTTCTAAACATGGAGACTTTTCTTGGAAAATGATGACTAAGAAAAAGCTATCAGAAGACAGTCAGTTCAATGTTATCACTCAGCTGAATGCCATAGCGAGTGTGAGAGGATATAAAAAAAGAATTCAGCATATACAGGGGGAACACTACACAGGTATGGAGAAGCAATGTTATTGCTGTACATGAGATTTGTGAGACAATTCATGGATTACTGTATCCAGTTCTGATATCCAAAGTTCAACATACTAGTCAAAATTTGAACCAGTGTACAGAAAATTCCCCCTAAAAGAGATGCTGTAGTTCAGAACAGGGATCGTGAGCCAGACAAAGAAGTACTGTTTCATGGACCACATTACACACAAGTTGGACTAGATACACAGGATTGTGCATTTTGAACTACAGCAAAATGAACTGCTTTCCTCAGAAAATTAAATTGTTATACTATGTTTTAGACAATTTTTTGCATCTGCTTTGTAACCCACCATTAGCAATCTAGAATTTAAAAGTCACTAAAGTATATCATGGAACTTGAAAAAAATGAATGGAAAATAGCATCAAGACTGAAAGTGGGTCAGACTAAAAATATGCATATACAAATTCCCCACATAAGCAAAAAACATAGAATGTGGAAAAAATAAAAGCCATATATGAACATTCAAAGTCTTTCTGGTCATGAAGGAAAGCTCTTGCAGCAGCACTGCACAAGATAGTTTATGGATTTTTCTAGAAAGACTGAGGCTGAGAATAAAGGGTGAGAAACAGGGATGTACAGGACATCTTCCTTTCCACTTTGCAGAAGGAATCACAGTCTGATACACTATACCAAATTCAATTATTTAGTTTTGTGATATCATTCAAAAATTTGTAAAGACTTGATACAGCTACTCAAACAGGTTTACATTGGAAAGCTAAAGCTACAGAAGTGCTTTAAAACTTTATCCAGAATCAGAAAGTACTATTAAATTTCTTACTTGAATCACTTCATTCCTCACATATTACAAGAAGGTATACTAGGATTTTTAATTGGTGTTCTCAGACATTGCCAAAAAAAACAAGAGGTAAAAACAAAAGTAAAGAAATAACACACTTCCCTTTGTCCGTTCATTTTGCTTTGCAATCCTTCACTTACAATGTTGCTCCCTAAGTGCATTTCTTATGTGAAATGGATTGTATACAGACTAGCAGGACTAGCGTAGGGCTCTTAAGGGCCATACCCCTGTCTAACAATCTGGATTTGTTTCTGTTTAGTAAACAGTGTCTGGGGTCTGCAGGGGTAGAAACACTCAGACATCTGGTTTTTTGAAATGGAAAAATGAAGCGTGAGGAAATAATGAAGTACAGACATTCTTAATAGCTGCAAGCAGTGGGACATTCCAACATTATTAACTCTTTCATTAACCCACTGGTGTACTCTAGAACAACTGTAATACTACAGACATTTTCCTTGGTATTTTGACTACAAGACTTGAAAAGCAATTTCTAAGACCAAAACTGATTTTTTTTTTTTTGTAAATTTCTGATGCAAGACCAAAATATGCAACTTGAACTCATTTTACTTGTCAAATGTACTTAAGAGTTCCTGTTCAGCAGTAGCTATATTTAACAATATGCTTTATAAAATAATAAAGATACCATGCAAATAGCAATTGTAAACATGCTTTGTAGAAAGATAGAGTAAAAAGAACCAAGTATTTGGATTAATAAAAGTTTTCCATGTTGTTAACAACCAGGATTTCAGTGACCTGGCTGAGGCTAATTAGATTTAAAAAATTAGCAAACAAAGAGGAGAAGAAAGAGCCTCTAATTAAAGTTGAATACAAAGGACTATCATCTGGAAGCTCCATCGTAGAAATTGCTTTGCAAATTAGGTGCTAAAATAAACTAAGTCGCTTTTCATTAGTCCTCAGAAAGTATATTTTGAGCCTAACTACAAGAAATGATTAGCTGCTGGATTGTTGGATATATACTTGTAAAAGTACATATTGCTTTAGCAATAGATGACATCTCAAGGGCAGCAGTCGTTCCATTACCTCTCCTCTGAGGGAAGAGCAGCTAAGTTTATTCTGAACACTGCCATCGATGCAGACTAGCACAGGTGATAGTTTCCTGTACAGGAGTCAGCAAAAGTGAGATTTCTTATCTACCAAGTTTTTCTGCTCACAGCATTTCATGAACAGAATCAACTGATATAAGTGTTTCTAAAGCCTGTTCCACTGGTAGTACACAACAGAATATTAGGAAAAAAAAAAAGTATATATCAACAAAACCTGGCAGATCCCCTCCCATTGAACAAATAGTTACAAAGCCCTCCAAAACAATTTGTTATTAATACCATTTTGGGAGAGATCCACACTCAAGGTACAATTGCAAGGAGTATGGAAAAAAATCAAGAAATCTACAGTAAAAATATAAAGCTACTACTAACTAGTAGACTGTACTTAGCAGTTAAATAGATACACTACTATATGCAAAAAGATGTTGTTTTCAATGAAAAAACTTAAATATACCATCATTTATATGCAGAAAAAATTAAATATATCGTGGTAATAAAATTAATTTGTTTAAAGTATCACAGTCTACCAAATCACCCATTTTAGCTACAGGAAAGAGGATGTGCCAGACAAAATAATTCTGCCTCTGCAAATCTTACTGAAGAACTGTAAGCTTTACAGTCTGATTTTGCTTCAAGCTATCCACATCAAGTTCCTCCTTTAGAAAGAATTACCCTGCAGGTTTATCTGCAGGTTCATTGGAGAAATATTTTAACAGAGGCCAGAAATACTAGGTAATTCTCCATTCATCTGACATTAAAAGGAAAAATACAAATGGGCATTCATGCATGAAAAATAAGTTAAAATAACATTGAAAGACTGGCATAAAGTGACAAAACCTATAGCTTTAGAACTAAATGCTGCAAAACCTCCTGAATCCTACCTATGAAAGAAAGAGAAAAACCTACAGACATTGGATGATTTGACATACCACATGTGCTGCTAAGCACGTGAGGAAGCGTCCTATAAATAGGATCTATAAACAGAAATCACCTTGCAATTATTTTTTGTCTTTCCAATGAATGCTCATCTGTTCTTTTGGTTCAAGGCATTAGTCCCCAATTGTGCAATAAAAGTAAAAGCTTCAGAATTAGGGATGACAGTGGCAGGCAGAGGGACAAAGAAAGAAAGTACGTTCCAGCTACACAGCAGGTAATGATGTTGTGTCATGAAGATAAGGACTTTGGACATCATTAAGACTACAATGCAGAGGTGGATTCATAAAGACAGCCTACTCAGATACACTAATTCTTGCTTTCTTTCCTTCTGGTCCTACGACTTTCGTACTCTTGGCCGCATAGTTCAGAGTTGCAATCTACGCAAGGTCTTCTGTCTGGCAGCAAGACTCTTAGAAAGCAGGAAAAGTGGGTTTGAATCTGCTCAGAAATTAGGCCTTACTTCCTGAATGAGAGCATGCACTATTCTGCAAAACTTGGGTGCTGTCTCCTGGTTTTGCCACACTTTTGAATGAAAGTAACCACAGCAAGACTACTTCGTGCTTCAGTGTTCTTTACTTCTTACTTTTAGCATGCCTTCAAGATCAGGAGTTTAATACTTCAGGGCCCAAACTGCAGGGCATACACGCAAGACCAGAAATGCAAGGGGGTGAAAAACTTTCTGCTGAGTGAAAACAGGAACATCTAAATGTTATTTAGAAACTCGAGTCAGGCATCTAGATCCAACTGAAAACACCAGTGCGGGTACTCTGGTCTTATCCTTTACTTTCTTCTTGTAATTCTTCTGCATACACAGTAGCCTCTTGCCCCAAAACATCTGGAACTGTTGTTAATGTAAATGAAATGCAACAAAGAATTCAAAGAATCAGTCAGTTGCCAAATATTTATGTAATGTAATAAAAAAAACACCACTACTTTGGAACCAAGGACAGCTGGGAATAGAACAATTAAAACATAATACAGGGGATATTGAGCAGGAAAAGAGATAGTAGCCAAGCAACAGATTTTAACACCAGCATGGTGAAGTTCAAAACCAAATTAACATGTCATCCAATTCCCAAATTATATTTCCGGTCCTACTTTCAAGAACTATAAAATTTTACCTCCTAACACACACCGGAAACCATCCCCACGATAACCTGCCTTACAGTGGCAACTGAAGGACCCTGGTGTGTTGTAGCAGAAGGCATCTGGATGACAGCGGCCCTGCTGACATTCATCTATATCTGTAAGATAAAAGATCAATTTCCGGTAACTGTTCTTCCTGACAAACAATAACTTACAAATTATAATGATTAATTAAAGTACAAGTCTGTTGTATGACATTCAGGCACCTATTTGAGGTTATCTGATCAGAATTATAAACTTATGTAGAATTACTAGAATTTGAAAGAACATCTGTACAAAAACATTAAGAAAAAAATATACACGTATTTTAGATTCTAGCTCTTAAATCCCTGCATCCTCTTATTCTTAAATGAACAATGTTGATGAGTAACTAGCACTGTTAACTCACAGTATTCTAGAATAACTTGCCCATGTTTTGCAAGGTACAGACCAATAAACAGAGAGAGAGGGATAGAATTTGGATAGCAAGATTTCCAACATGTCAGCTGGAGTGTAGCAGGGAAGCAGCTCTACCCAAAGAAATGAAACACAGTATAGTATTTCTACAAATTCAGAATTCTAAGTATTACCTTAATAATATAAACCAGCCTAGTGCAAACAGTTCCATCAGATGACAATCTGATCTGCTAACTGCAACTGCTCCAATTTTTATACCTACCTCATCTCTGACCACCTGTAGCACAAATATCGAAGAGTGAATTCAAACATGGAGAGAGGAAAGGACAAGACCTTAATGCAGTGCTTGCCTGGGGGGCTTAAGCTATGACATTTCCTATATTAAATCAGAAGTAACTACAGGACATTGCAATAACCAGCCAAGTTGTACAATAAAGAGTATTAAAAAAAAAAAAAAAAAAAAAAAAAAAAAAAAAAAAAAAAACAAACAAGAGTGCTACCCACCCTCACAGGCACGCCCATCACCAGAGAAGCCAGGGAGACACGAGCAGATGTAGGCAGACCCTCCGGTGTACACACATTGGGCACGCTGAGGAATGTCACAGTTGTGTGTGCCTGTCTGACAATGGTTTATGGTATATTCAACAGCTGCAGGTAATACGCATTAAAAATAAAAGAAAGAAAAAAGAAAAGAGAGATGAACATTTGGATTTCCCTCCTCAAACTCTGAAGCTTGTAATATCTTTGTAGAGAGAGAACAGCCATAAAAGCATACAAAAGAGAAGGAGAAAGGTTTTTATGCTGAGATCTCCCTTTCCACTCATGCTACATGTTTAACACTGTTAAAGCAAGGGCCTGACTCCTCTCAGCTTTGCACAAATGTTTGTTAACATGCAGTATGGGAGAAAGGCTACCACAGTCACAGACTCTAACATCCAAGATACTTTTGTTTATACAAGAGAGTCCTGGATGAAGAAATGTAAGGAATCTCACAGAGACACCTCACATACTAGCTAAGTGGCCAGTTTACTGCTCTGGGAATTATTAGATATCCTGCTACACTAACCTAGCATTGACCCAGGGTTGTTGTCACTTGGCAACAAATAGGAACTATGACTCACTCAATCGGAGATAAACACATTTGTCAACTAATGGAGAGATTTTGACTAATTAAGGCAGCTGGGGCCAGTCCTGCAGCTTTTCATAACTTACTTTCTCAGTGTTGACAGCAGTGACTCTGAAAGCATTTCATTGTTTTACACACAAAAATGTTTCAGCTACTCTCCAGAACTCTCCCCATGCTTACCTGATAAGCCAAGGAAGAGTAAAGGAGACCATGATATTAGGGAAGGAAAAAAAAAAAAAAAAAAGAAAAAAAGAGGAGGGGGGCAAAATATTACAAAATTCTTGAACCCAGAAATACACAAGTCTGCAGCATATGCATCTAGGAATAGACTTTCAGCTGCTATAGCAAAAAGTCACTGAGGCTTTCTTTACATAGTTGTCACTAAGAGCTGTCAGATGCTGAGACCAGACTCTACAATGCTCCTTTCACCACATACATGGACGGAAACTACCACAGTATCAGCATGAAAATAACAAAACTGCTTTCAGATCTTGCTACAATTGCAAGATTATTTTCTCCATTTCTCTGGGGGAGGCAACATTGTTAAAATCATTTAGGAGATCTGTTCCACTTGATGAAGTAAGTTTTAGACTACAAAATTACCTTTTTAGAACTGCATTTTAAAAGCACTCATTTTAGATTATTAGTTCCTAATAAGTCCCCGTGTCCTTCTATTCTGCAGTCTACAAATACAGAACAGCACTTATTTACAACTCTCTCGCACCATTTGGTGATTCACAGAGCTAGTATGAAAAAGCTGCAGTTCTAAAAAAGCTGAGTCAGACCTGGTATCCCAAAGCAAGCAACAAAAGCACAAAGATGGTAACTGCTGCCTCTTCAGGAGTTCATGTTGTCTCTGAGCTGTAAAGCACCCCTCTGCGGGAAGGGGGACAAGAACACCAAAACATTTCTTTTCAGCCTGCTGGGAAAATACAGTTCATCTTCTGCTTACTCAGTCTTATGGATGCAAAGTTTGGTTTTGATTGAAGGAAGCAATCATACTGAAATCTTTCAAACTAAGCAAGGAATTGCATAGCATTTGGAACAAGTGTGTCAGATTCACAGGGAAGTGGTAGAATGAAGCCAGTGAGGTCATGGCTGGAGAGAAGAAGGAGTCCTTTCAGGTTGAAGTGTCAAAAGGGCAGTGGTGGATATAATGGAAAGAATATAATGCTCTTCTTTCACATTGCACCCTACCCCTTCCACTGTCTCAGCAGAAGTTGCTTTTTCCAAATGCTCTGCAATAAAGGGGAGGGTCAGGGTGCACGTGAGCAGATGCAAATGGTAATTCCTACTGGACGAGAGAGATGGACTTGCACTGGAATGTAATACACAGCATGCAAGGTCACACACCTAGGGGAAGTAATGCAACTTCCTGATGTAAGATAGAGGCTCTTCATTTGGGAACAGGTATGATGAGCTGAACAAATTAGCTGATCACAGGTTAGCTGAGCTACCACCATGAAACAGTCATGAAAGAAGCAAAGGTGACCCTCACCCGTTTCAGTTATTTCCAAGAGAAAGAGGAATTGGTACAATCACACTGGAATAGTGTGTACAGGTCTTGTTATCAAGAGATATACCAATCAGAGAATTATGGGGAAAAAATAAAGCCTATTTTAAAATAAAATGAGGCTGAAAGGGCTTGCCATATATGGAATAGTAAAACCAAGGCTTTGAAAGCATGCAATTGTTTTTTGCATTTTAAAAACTTTTTCACATGTCCCTTGATATCAGGTATGGAGAGTATGACACAAAAATAAGTGTTTATGAAAACTGCCAGTCTGCAAAACTAAGACAAAAATTTTAATTACAAAAAGATAATCTCCTATCCTCTTTGACCAGAGAAATTTTCCCAATGAGGAGACTTCCAGACTGGAAGTAGGCAGGACACCCTGCCTTAAATATTATTTAACAGTGAAACGGGGGGGGGGAGGGGGGGAACAGTTGGAGCTCTTGCAGAAGAGTCACAACCCTTTCTTCAAATCTGCCATTTGTAGATTTTGGGGGTTTATAGCCTTTGATACTTGCAATGTAACTGACACCCAAGAGAATCAGCTTTATGTTCACTAGGGTAAAGCTTAACGGTTTTCCCTCTATAAGGAAAATTTGCTTTCAATACACATTCCACATAAACAGCTTCAAACTCTGTAGCTACTACATGGAATTTTTACAATTTTAGTGGGAAAAAAACCCAGAACAAATAAGAAAAAAGAGCCCTTGGTAAGATAATCTTATCCAGCAAGTACAGGTTAACTCAGGCTTCTCCTAGAGAAATGTTTTTAAAACACTAAATAAACATAATTCAGTGACAACTACTGAATTTGGAGTTTTAATAGTCCATTACTACACCAGCCAGGTTTCCTCAGAACCTCAAAGACTTTAACAGTGAAATAATCTGTAGTTATAATTTCTTTTCAGTATAGTTAATCATCACTTCAGTATAAACCTGCATATAACTTAGACACACTTGTTTTGACCTGGCACTGCCCTGTTTAAATGATGAATCATAAACATTTATTTGGAATTAGAATTAACAAAGAGAGAAAAAAAACCTACAAAATCCCAAAAAGCCAAAGCTCAGGACTACAGAAAATTATTTAAAGCGATGGTGTATTAAATGCAACCTAGTCTTGAGACTGAGATGCTGTGAAATGAGGGCATATTAATGGCTACTGTTAAATTTAAATTTGTAAAAGAAAAAAGTTCACTTCTGTGTGAAATCTGAAGCTAAATAATGGTACAGAAAAGGTAGAAGCATTCCATAAACAATTCTGTTTTATATTTGGACAGAGCATGAATGGGCAATTTTTATGAGAGGAAAACAAAAGTACTGTAGGCACCTTCTTTGGTTACCTAACGGATTGTAATCAATAACTGCTGCACAAACTCCTAAATTCAACTCAAGCTAGAAGTAGAACAGCTTCTAGAAGCTCTGTCTTCTGGTTCTGCTAGATGAAGCACAACCCAAAACCAGTCAGGCAGCACTTTAAGAAGTCTGAAACTCACCAACACACGTCTGTCCATCTTCTGCAAACTGGTATCCATCAACACACTCACATCGGTAGGTTCCTGGCTGGTTACTGCATACTGCATTAATGCCACATAATGCTGGTTGCTCTGAGCATTCATCAACATCTAGATTATTGTAAGGATTCCAGTTATTACAATGCTGCATTCAACACAGATGCCAGAAAATAAGTGGAACTTTAACTTTTTCTGTAACTATTACAAAATCCTGTCATTATAGTATAGAGAGAAGATTTTAGGCAACAAGAATGCTATACAGAGCTTGTGAATAAAAGATTCCTTGAAAGGAAGTTTCAGGTTAGATGGTTTCAAGGGGTTCCATCACAGCCCTGTATCCTACATGCCTGTGCTCTGTATGCACGTGCATATGCCATTCCTCCTCTCCCTCAACAACTTCTAATTTAGCAGACCAATTTTAACCAGATTTTACTGAGCAGTAAAATTCTCACAGGTAAGTTCTTACAATTTTTATGAAAATAGGAATTAGCTATGAACGATGCCTTGTAGGCTAGCAAGAAATACTCAAGGTGACCCTCCAGAGGGACCAATTTTTTTTAAATTGCTTATTCAGATAGGCCAGCTGTTTCAGCATCTCTCTAAACTATCTCCCCCCAAACCAATCTCTTAGGACAGTTCATTTTACTGGAATAGCTAGTCCTGAAGGTCAATACACTCCACAGAAACCAGATTCTGTGTTAGCTGTCATTTATTTTGTAATAAAATGCTCCTCATACCATAACAAACTTGTCCATCTCCACGAAAGCCAACTGAACATTCACAGAAGAAACGATTCCCTGTTCCTGGACGACATATTGCATTGGTATCACAGTTATGGGTACCAGTGTAGCAAGGATTTCGGTTAATATCAGCAGAACCATCTGTCAAGAGAGATCACATTTAGCTGTAATGACTCTGTCCAAGTAGAAGGATAAAGACACAGCCCAGACAATTGCTTGTAGTACATGTCAAAGAAAAAGGACATGTTTTGCACCAGGAAGAGGGGGCCTTCCAGGCAATATGCAGGACACAGGTCTCAAATATGACAACAGCACCTGTATTCTTTGTTACTTCTGCAAATAATTGTTGAGTGTTAAAAAACAAACAAGCAAACAAACAAACATAACCCCCCAAAACTGACAAAGATACCTGACTCCAGGCCCCAAATATGATTCTTAATGCCTATTTTGTTCATTGTAATTAGTCAAACTTTATCTTTAGAATAAAAATAGACAGATAGATAAATACATAGATAGATAGATAAAAAGGAAGGATACAGGGTTCCTGTGCTCATTTGGTATGCATTATCAAATTGTTCCTTTGCTTTCTTCTGATTTTAATGCATTTGGAAAAAACGGAAACAGACTCACAAGCAACCTTTTCATGGAGGAAAAAAAAAAAAAAACAAAAACAAAAAAAACAGAGCAACTGCAAATTAAGGAAACACACTGACAAAATGCTGGCAAGTTTTCACCTAATCCCAGTAAGACATTTCATAAGCTGTCTAACTTCCAAAGATATAATGTCATGTTTCAAGATGAACTATAGAAAGTAGTCCTTCCAATAGCAGACCTTATTGCCCTGTTTTAACTTTTGTTCTATCAATGCAAAAAAGAAAATATTCATAAAGGAACTATAATTCAGGTAAAAATCAATGATACATTCCATGCATCCAAACAGCATTAGATTCAAGCCAACATGGCACACAAACTCCACAGGATTTCAGGAGGAGAAAATCCCTTAGTTTTCCTTCCCCAAGTAAAAATACACCCTTCAACAGGGTTATTTTTCTTCTTAATGGATGGAACCGGACTTTCAAGGACCTATGCAGCTAATAAATTTAATTAATTAGCACCTAGCTAAGTTAAGATAGAAGATTATAGGAGCTTGGCTCTCAACTATTCTCAAAAGAGAAGAAAAAAAGATTTCCAATTCATACATACCACTGATTGGGCCAATGGAATTACTCATGGCATATCGCAGAATCTGCTCATCTTTGTTATACAAGACAAACACACTGTCTACTGAGAGCTGCTGAGTAGCAGAAGCAGCATGGTGAGAGTCATCATGAACGCATTCATCAAAGGAGATGGTTTGTCGCCACTGATAGGCAGCCGTGTATGAGGAAGCAATCCCATCCCTTTCTGGCTCCGTCACTGTGTATTCCCTGGTGGACGATGAAGTGATCACTGCAGAATGGCAACAAACAGCAAGAAGCTATTAAAGCAGACCTATTTCCAGGCAAAGGAATAAAATGTCACTTGACTAGGCTTATTTTGTCCTCAGATAGCAAAACCTTGAAGAACCAGCCACATAATATATCTAGACAAAATTTAAAGATTGTCACTCCACAGAGTAAAGTTCAATTTCACCAGAGGGGACAGCCTTTCTACAGAGCAGGTAGATGTTCAGCACAGCACACATTGCCCAAACAACTCCTCCAAAACTCTGAAGTAGCTTGGCACAAAGCGGAAGCTTCTTGTTGCCTCCAAGGCATCACAGTTCAAAACAACAGGCAAAATACGAAAAGGAGTTCAAAACTGACTACTGAAAATAGAGCAGCAACAACGCAGCTAAATCACTTGGAGCTGTCTCTAGCAACCAGAGCATGCTCTTGGAGTTTATTCTCCCAAGTATCCAAACGTACTCAGGTGCTTGGGTACACCCAAGGCAACTGCATCTTTATTGCTCTTTGACAGTGGGGCTGGATGGATGGCAGCAACACTCCAGCGACACTTTGATTTTGTTGTATTGAAGCACCCATAATTTTAGCCAAGAAGAGGAAAGCAGAAGAGGAGGTATCCCACTGTAAATGGTGGCATGAAAAGCAGATCACTCTTACCAAATCTCAGACTTCAAAGGAATTGTGAGAAGCACTGAAAAAACGGTGGGAAAAAAACTGGTACCGAAATTAAGAGTGTCTTATTTTCTGGTCAGTTATTCAAATTAAATTCAAATTATGCTGACAAATGCTTGTTACTAGCACACAGCATGGCCATTCCTATGCAGCTTACATAACATGTACTGGTATATAAGCAATCTGTACACTTTCCCTGGACAAGATCAAAGCCTACTTAATGACAAAATCCCTACAAATAGGTATATTCCAGTCTAGCTCCTACTGAAGAGCTGTGCACATCACAAAAAGTTTTGTAATTTGTATGACTGCACCAGTAGTATAAGAACAAGACCAGTGGAATGAGAATCTGGTGTGTTTTGCAAACATCAGTTCAGAGAAAGTTAAACTCAGAAATTCTTCAATAAAAAGATTAGAAGTATTTGCATCGTCTCAGTTATAATTCACCTTTTCCAGGACCTGTTCCTAAGAGGCAAAAAGCAACTTTGTATTAATTGGTCACAAACACATCTGAAGGATGCAATAAAATAACATTTTTTCAGATTGTCTTACTTTCCACTCTGAGAAATGTGCACTCTCATATCATTTCATTCTTAGGGCACCTTACCAGAACTAGAAGTGTGATAGAGCTCAGTGTACGGTTCTATGTGGACTGATGAACCAGAAGGGATCTCTGGTATTCTGCCCTCCATTTCTGTGCTGATGGTAAGGTGACCATGCTCATCAATTCCACTGAATTTCTGTTTGATAACCAGCTTCTCGTTGTTGCCAAGGAAGGTAACTTCAGTTTGCCGTGTAAACTCACCACCTAAAGAAACAGTATTAGTTTAAACCACTTAACAGTAATTTCTGACTCCTTCTATCAAACTATTGTTTCTAGTGGCTAAAATATAAATGAGTACTTTCTGCCAGCTTTTATGCAGTGTAATTGCTAACAGTTTGGTTTCCTACAGAAATAACTTCCAGAGCTGTATAGATAATATTCTTGGCTACTGTAAGTAAACTACTTTCTCCTAAGTACTGAACATGCTGAACTGCAAGGAAGTCTGTAGTTAAAAAAAAAAAAAAAAAAAAAAAAAAAAAAAAAAACTTAAACCTTAGATTTTATTGTATTAGTTACAATGGGAAAGGAGTTGCACATTTTAGAGAAAATCACAGAATCATAGAATATCTCAATTGAAAATACAGTCAAGTTAAGGAGATTCAATACACTTATTTCCAAATCAAAATCAAGTGAAATGCTTGTTGTAAATTCCAGGAAAATCTTTAAACACACAAAATCAAAAAAAGTTATGCTCAGTTAACACAATGATGATATAAATCTAAATTCACACAATAGCATCATAAAGAAGAAAAAAAAAGTACACATTCTCCTAAAACAGGCTGGACCTACAGCTTAAATTCATGTGCACAAATAAGAATCTAGGCCCTTATCTACTTATGAAGAGCCTGAATTCTGAAATGGGGTTTTCCCTCAAACAAGTTAAAAGAATCATTAGAGTCTACATTCACGTAGAAATTGCTTGTTCAGAATTTCAGACCTTCATGAGGCGAGACTTTCATTGGCTTAGATTGTGCCAAGGGCAGTAAACACAGACCTAATCAGATATTAATTCCCTGAAAATAAGTCTGTCAGGAGAATGAAGTCAGCAGCAGAGATGGGAGGCATCAAGGAGGTGAAAACGCAGCTAGAGCGTAGCTCTAGAAGACCACTGGCAAGAAACATGTTACACCTCTTGTAGTATTATTGCAGTAATTCTGTATACTTTGTTACCAAAAAAAAAGAAAAAAGAAAAAAAAAAGATAGTTTCTAATAATCTGTTTCTTATATGGGAATTGGCCAATTCATTATCCTTCTCTGAAAGGGACTTACATGCTTGTGCACTGACGAAAAATAAAAATCTCAATATCTATATAACGGAAATAGGAAAAATGATAAGTTTCTTGACAAAACAACCCATTTTCAACTCAAAGCAAGCAAGTTTTCACCCTGTATTTCTACTAGATAAACATTTCTTTTCTCTCAAGCCAGACAAAAGAACAACACCATTTATAAACATTATTTTAATTAAAAAGTTACCAGTAACACTGAATCCATTTTTATATCCTTCCTGTTCCACAGCAAACATCCATCCTATGATACCTCCAATAGAGGCAAGCGGCAGTAAAGAATACCCCAAAGTCTCTGGGATTGTGCTGATGGCAGTATAGGCACGTCCTTGGTTCATCACAACATAGGAGTGGAGGTCAGTATTCTCAAATATAACTGGAACTGGGTTATTTCCTACAAAGACTCTTCCTTTGACCTTCCCATTGACCCTCTGAGGAGATCCTGGCAAATCAATACAATGAATCAGAATAAAATGGTAGTTCTCACATACTCTCAAGAAACATGTTCAGAGCATTCACTATTTCAAACAAAGATATTAATACCAACATGAAGAGCAAAAACAAACAAGCAAATAACAATTAATTAGACAGGCTAGACAGGAAACTGCCTACAAATCACCTGTGAATTTGTCTATATATGTTTTTGTCATTACACTGTGACTGAGTGGCTATAACTGCCTTAAGAGATATTTGTTATCCTCATTAACAATTTTTCATCTGTGGATAACTCAATGAACAGATTAAGTTGTTACAATATCTATGACCACAAGTGGCATACAGTAATTTCAGTGGAAGATCACACTTCATATCAATACCTCCTGAATGCAAATTTGGTCATCCCCTATTAGAAGGCTACCACCATTAGACATTCAGATTACTAGCTGTCTTTTCTATATATAATTCCCTAAGTACCTAAGATAAGTTCATGTAGCATTATCATCAGAAACTTTGTTTCCTTCTCTGGGAAATCCATCAACTGAATACTAAGCAGTAGTTTTTGCTTTCCTGCCTTATAAAACACGAAGTCTGCAGTCAGCTATTTTAGTTGTCAAAATGCATCCATAGTCTGAGTGAAATTACTGTGAGGATTACAAGTGTATACATAAGAAATTCCTTCATGGATCTTACACAGGAACAAAGTTTAAACTGCTATCTAACAAAAATCTAGCAGATTAGCCCTTTAGTACAGAAGCTTAAGAACTGGATAAAGAGGAGCCATGCTTTTTACTTTGATGATCAAAGTTAAGTTGTTCATCCCTTTTAAACTGTCCATTTCTACAGTGGAGACCAGATCAGATTATACAACACAGTAGAAGAACTTCATGACTATAATTTCAGCAATAAACACTGAATGTTACACTATCAATTAAATTATGTTCATTACATAGCAGCTTATTTGTTCTAAAAAGTCATGCTAAAATACTATGCATTTAATTGATCAAAATAAATTTGCTTCATTTAAAAACCCAATCCTTTTAAAGTATATTTCACTTCTTAATACACCTTTCAAAACATTTCTATTGCTAAATCTTTTAAGTAGTATTTACCACATATCTTTAAAAAAAAAAAAAAAAACTCTTGAAAATAGGTCATCCCATTCAAAAATGTCATGTGTAACTGCTGCATGTGTGTCTAATTTTCAAAGAGTTACCTTCTGGTACACATTGTCTGCCATTTCCTTTGTAACCAGCAATACAACTGCAACAAAATCCATTGGGATAATCTGTGCAAATAGCATGAACGGAGCACTGGTGACGGTTGTTAGCACAGGTCTGTTCGACATCTGTGTGGTAGCGGAACACTGCAGAAAATAAGACCAGTCATTTAAACTACATAGCTACTGCAGTATTCACACATCCCAGGTGTAGTTTCAAAATCCCAGTAGACTCACTGAAATAGGTTCTTCATTTTGTCATTATGGAAAAGAAACAATTGCAGCTGACTTGCTAACACTGAATTATGCAAATAGTAGTCCACTATTTTCCAGAAAACATCAGGGCTTCAGATGCTAGAAATCTGTGTAGTTCTATTGACTTCAGTGGACCTATATTAATATACAGTGGTTTATAAACTGTCTCAGTAAAACTAAACACATAGAAAGTTTAACACGTTCTGCTTTCCAAACCAAAACAAAAAGCAGCCTCTCTAAACTCAGAACAAATCCCATCAATAAAATATTTAAGAGCCTGTACCAACTGATGTACCCTGTAATTCTAGTTGGCTTACCCCATTCATTCATAGAGATGGCAATCTTATCTGGTTCAAGGAACATTTAACATCTGGGCAGTAAGCCATACTTTTTTGAATTTTCTATAAACACTCCCTCAGAAGTCAGATTTGCCAATCCTGTCCTTGTATTACAAGAGGTCATGAACTCCTAAGCTGACAATTTTTACAGTAGATGCTAGTCTCATCCTTTATTAAATCACTTTTATTCAATAGTATGTTTATGAAAGGCAAAAATCCAGTTTTAAATAGAACTGATCATAAAATCCTCACCACGAACAGACAGTTAATGCAGCTATTGAAGTCCAGATCATACCTTTAACAAGAATTCCTGGGCAAAATACATGGATAAAGTAGTTTCTACCAAGAATGTGCTAGCTTTAGAAATATCAGCACCTCTATAGGAGGCTTTCCTTACGACAGATTGAGGTCTCAGAGAGACACCGCAGGTTTGCTCTCCTGTGAGCCGGATTAGCAGGATTAGCTGACTAAACCGGCAGGATCTGAATCAGAGGTGACATCCAACTTAACTGCCGCCATGAATAACACAAATCTACTAAATATGCACAGATTTTTAGATACAAAGGTAGCGAAAAAGAAACAGATTACTCCTTTAATAGCTCAGTTTCATGTGTGTCTGATTTCTTCCAACCTACTCTCTGTACAAGGACACAAGCACTACAAGAGACCTTACCTATCCCAGTTTCATCAAATTCTTCCACGTCTATGACCTGGGGTTGCTGTGGGGGAAACTGCTGGACTTGGAATTGGCGAGGTGGAGCTTTTGCTGTTGGGAAATCTTGATGACCATACAAAGACTCAGTGGAAGGTATTTCTGTTACATCTTGGTACGAAGTCATAAAGTCCTCTGCAGCTAGGTGAGGAACACTATATGTAAGGTGGTGCTGATCCCCTTCTGTACTGTCCATAGGGCTGGTTACATGTTCCAGTCTTATTTCAGTGGAGCCATAATCTGACATAAATGGTTTTGAAGTCATCTCTTGGTCTTGTTCGCTGGACTCTAGGCTCTCCAAAACACTGCTGATCTTGGCAGGCACAATACTGTCAGAAGAGCTACCAATCTCAAACACCCAGACACCTTGCCTGCCAACATTGCTACTTCTGTCAAAGAGAAGCATATGCCAAATCAAACCAGTCAAGTACAAATTCTGTGATATTTACATCCTACACATAAATAATCTGTTTCTATCGGTGGAGATTATACTCCATCGAGAAATACCAGGATAAAACTGCTGAGTTATCTTTCTCTACATAGTACTAAATAGGTACATTTTATAAAGCTACAAAACATCCCTGGTCGTTTGGGCAGCTTTTCCCTTCCACAGTCAGAGTTTTCCTTGAGAATTTCTACCTTCCTTGTCTCCAAAGAGATGAGAACAAAAAGAGGAGACATTTGAACCACAAAGGTCTTGTTAGCAATTGTTAGAACTTTCTAACACATTCCCCTTTCTTCTTGCCCACATTTCTGCAGAAAAGACTGTGCACATAAAAGTATTAAGAGTTAAAGCTCTAAACAAGAGGTCTAATTTTTAGAAGGGCTAAGTACTGTCCCTGGCAGCTGCCAGGGACAACAGGACTACGGATTTCTGACAAATTAGACCAAAGTCCTTATATTCTTTGAGAGGGTATATATTTATCACTGGCAGGCAGACTTTGCAATTTCTCATGCAATTGCTAATGGCATCTTGTTATTTCTCATTGTCTCATGCTGCAATTATTAAAAAGAGCGTGGAACTCCTTGGTGTTTCTTGGGGAGTTTAAACAAACAAAAGAAGCATACTTCTGTAGGTTTCTGATGGTGTCTTCATCATTAGCAATGATATTGTAGGATCCTGGTTTTTCCCAAAAGTAGTAATTTGTAGAGGCTTGACTAAAGCCAACCATAGCAGGAATCTTTCCATCATCATTCTTGGAGTACGTACTATAAAACTGCAAACTATCTTCTGGATAAAGGAAAATAGCATAGGAACTGGAATCAGAAGAGGCTAGAACAGCCTGGAATGTGTTTCTCTGTGAAGAAAATTTAAAATCCACTTACTCATGGAAAAATAGCCAAGATAGACAAGAGGATGATATTTTATAAACAAAGAATCAAAATCTGAGTTTCCATAAAAGGTAATGTATCATGTACTCATTACAGATTGATCAATCAACTTTTCAGATAAATCAACATTAAGCTTATAGTTTGCTACAATAGTTTTTCCTTAAATATCCATAAATAATAAAAAGTTGAACGTGTTACAAAATAGCCATAGAGGCTGCCTAAAACACAACAATTCTAAATTCTATAAAATGCAGAGCATGCTAGGCAGTCTCCTTAAAACAGCGTGATGTACTAGACTAATCAGAAAGATGTATAAAGTTGATATGTTTATAAACAGAATATTTAAAGAAAAACTCAAGTTTTATGTTGTTGCAACTCTGTTATTCTTTATAGGAGCACTCCTACATACTGTAGGAATCATCAGCACAGTACCTGATACATCAGCTATTCATCACCACCACAGTGTGGAACCATTACTGTGAAATAGTTGGTGTGTCAAGTCAGGTACAAGAAATTATGTTAGGCAAAATAAGATCTGCTAAGTCACAGTGATGCTCTCAACTTAATACACTGTGAGCAGATCCATAAGCTGGGATTGTTACGGTGCATAGTTACACATGTTCGGAAGTCTTCACAGGACAGGACCCAACACACTTCAAATGGGAAGATGAAATGCAAGTAATACAAAAAAAATAAGCCCCTTACACATAAGCTACCTATTTCTTCATTCAAGGAAGATAAGTCTCCTACCAAAATAGTAGCTACAATGAATGGGCTTTTTGTGAATGCAATGGCATCCATCAAAAATGAGTTCATAGTTCACTACAATTAAAGTTTCCATCAGTCCATATACCTATCACATTTTGAATAATTTGATACTAGATAAAATGACTTCGTTTACACTGTTCAATGAACTCTTAACTGGATTATACTGCACAGATACTAGGATGTCCTGCCATGTATTTCCAGTTATACATCGCAACTAACAGATTCAAAATAAGGATTGTCAGGCAACACAAAGAAATGTATCTATTCAGACTTAAGCATTTTCTTCTAAATGACTAAAATACTATAAAATAGAAGTCAAGTAAAAACTCTGGAAGCTCCCATCTTGCTACACTCTTTTCAACAACAAAAGAATACATTCTTAACTGTACAGGATTTATTCACACATAAAGGAATTCAAGCCTTCAGAACAATAGGCTATGGTGTTAAACTTCACTGAACTTGCTGTCCTACATGTACTAAAGCTCTGCTGAACATTCACCTTTTCATTCAAAGTAACATCTTCTCCAGGTGCCTGGTAAGGAGCCACACGCTTCCATGTAACAATCACAACACTGCTGGGATCAAATGTGGTCTCAGGAAAACCTCTTTTGATGTAGTCTGAAGCAAGCTGTAGAACATCTGGGGATGAATCTTCTCTGTAATATACGTTTCCACGTCCATCTGTTGTGTCTAGATCAGCCATAAAGGGAGCAATAGCCCCAAAACTGACTGGGAATTCACCAAGATATTCTTCTTCATTTGAAGGTTCATTCACTGCAATAATCCCGTTAGTGGCAACCTAATAAAAAAGTGGAAATCGTAAGATAAATACTGTTCATATGACTGTCTCTCACATCTATGTGCTTGAGATCATGGTATTTTCATTGCATTTCTAAACTAAATTGAGCCAAAAGTCACTTTGGTATTTGTGAAGTAACTGTAATTTTACACACATTGTTTTGTTTTATATCCCAAGTCAGGAGTTTGGGATTTCAGTTTCCCAAAACAGTTGTCTACTTTAGGGGTAAACCAACCTTCTCCTCCCAGAACAAGATTTTAGGTATTCAGGTATTTCAAATATTTATTGTCTCTTCTAACAAAGATGTATAGAACACCCACATTTCACCTCTTTCCAGTTGTCTCACAGACCAAGACCCAGTGCATCCCTTCTGTGAGTCTGTCAAGAATTGTGCACAGATCTGCTTAGATTATTATAAACTCATCTCACTTTTTCGCTATTACTCTTGCAAAGTAGTTTTACAACAGCAAAACTGAGGATGGTGGGGAGGAAGTAAGTATTTGCAAGAGTTTCTTCTCTTGGTGTTTAAAACAGAGCTGACTACAGAGAAGCTATAACAAAGTTAGACCCCTGAGAATATAGCTTCCACTATAAAAGCAGAAGAGGCTTAATCTGAACAGTTTAGAAAACCGTCTATTCCTATGAAAGACTGGCACTGATGAAAAGGGGGAAAGCAGAAAGTAAGTAGCTCTCTCTTATTCCCCTCACACACAAAGATGAAGTCATACCACAACAGGTTATACCATTTCCATGAAATCCTGGATAGACTGTTAGGAGAGAAGTAGTTCAGTTGAGCTTTTCTTTGATATTATAGCACTGTCTCAGAAGGCAATAAGAGAATTTCTGGGCACAGTACCAGTCTACACAGATGTCCACCCAAAAAGCTGCTCCATTCTGCTTAAATATTATAGAAGCTTAGATGAAAGTCTTCAGAGACAATGACAGATTTTACTTTGACTGGCCAGGACTGCTCTAATTTTCACTTCATTATAACCATCCTTCTAGGAACTTTTTTTTTTTTTTTTTTTTTTTTTTTTTTTTTTTGACACTGTGCAAGATTGACCACAATAAGCTTCTGCTTACTCCAAAAGCCAAGGAGACAGAGTTTCTGTGACAGGTACAGGCTAGTACAATGACAGTTCCTCTTCGGGTGCCCTGTCACAGTATTACGGACAACTGGCTCCATTACTTGAAAAAGATTTAGTAGTAATAAATACAAGTGAAACTCTTGGTCTGAAGACTGCAAACATGACTGGCTCAGGGAGATTTAAATGACCAGTGAGATGATTACTTGCAGCCCACCACTTCTGACTCCACATATAGGCAGAAAACCAGAGCTGACTCTCACAGAAGGGGCAAACAAGACTACTGGTAACAGATTTTGCAGTGCATAGACTGCACCCTCACACCCTTTTATTCCAGGCCCTTCTTCCAGATGTATAAACACCACATGAATCAGTCACATACAAATGTATTTTCACATGTTTGACTTCCTAATACTAGAAGACCATCTGACTACCTGCAGGCAGCCATGCACTTGGACTCTGGAGCTGCTGCCACACATCCAGCTGGCTCACATGGGCACAGAAATCCCCAAACTGGCACCACAAGCTATGAAACTAAAAGAGCAGTTTTCTAGAAATTTGTCTCATTCACATGCATGTCCAAGAAGAACAAATTCCCCTTGATCTTTTTCATGTTTGAAACATTCAGAACTTACGTAACCTTTGTGAATGCCTGGAAGACCATAGGAACTGCCACAGTTACTCAGACTGCGAGACCAGCTAGTCCAGCATCCTATCCCTGACTATAGCCTCTAGCTTACGGCTTCAGAAGAGCAAGAGTAAGACATACATATACTTCCCCAAATACTAACCAGCCTCCAATTATGTTCAACCAGAGGGATTCCCTGTGGTTTGACTGTTTAGTCACCCTCAGTGGATCTCCTCCAAATATCTGTTAAGTCTAGCCTTGAACACAAACTTTACACATCCACAAAATCCTTTAAAAAGAAATTCCACAGATCTGTGACTCATACTCTGCTCTTTTTTTTTCTTTGAATCTAGCTCCAGACACACTGTCAAATCCTGCCCAGTCTATCACCTCTCTTCATGTGTAATCTCTTCTCCAGAACAAAGACCTCTAGCCTATTTACTCATTTCTTGCATAAAAGTTGTTCCATGTCTCTGATCGCTCTCATTGTCTCTGATTTTTTCCTCCCCTCCACTGCTTTATCCTTTGGAAAACAAAGAGGCCAGAACCACGTATATCTGTCAAGGCATGGATGAACCCCAGATTCACAGTGACATAATGATGACTTCCAGTTTGTACTCCTTTCCTAATACTTCTGAACACTTTTGACTACTTCTGAGCCAATGTCTTCATGGATTTCTTTTTTAAAATCACACCTCCAAGGTCTTGCTCCAGAATGACAATGTCTACCATTTTCCTGTGAAGCTAGGATTGTTTTTCTTTATTCACATTTATCTACAGAAGATTTCATCTGCTAATTATTATGTAGTCATTCAGTCCTGTAAGGCCCTTTTGAAACACCTCCTAGTCCTCCCTCATCCTAACTGTATTGAATAACTAGGTTTCATCAGCAGGCTTGCTCAACTCACTGCTCATTGCCTTTTCTGGTCATTTCCAGGACTTTCTCTAGCATCTAATAAGTACAACACTCACAATTCCTTTCAGAGGAAACATTATTAAAGACCACTTCACAAGAACTGTGAAGCCTATTGACGTCAAACTTCTAGTGATCATAAAGATTTTAGGCTCCTAACTGTTAGTTTATTGAAATTCACCAATAGTTCAGAAGTCGCTTCATAATCTTTGCTTTCTCAATAAACCAAGCCAAAAATCTAAACACCCCAGAATTCAGATGCTACTAGCGTTACCATATTTGTTGCTTACAATGTAGAATGAAAATACAAAGAAGAAGAAAACAGAATTTGGTGCCCCTCATGAAAACAATCTAAATTTTAATTAGTCCACTCAGCACCTGACAGAAATGGCTGTTCCAAGGGGATGGAAATGAAAATTTAAGATGCAGAGCAAGTTGTTCCCAGCACAACTACAGCACATTCCAACACACCTGCTGTAGGCTTATTTAGCACAGGTATCAATAGTAAGTAACCAGTCAGTGTGGGCCATGCAAGTCTGTCAGGGATCCTGGCTGCATACGTCTTGGCAACATCCTTCAACATGCAGACCTCCATTACTACTGCTATAGACAGCAAATCACAAAAAAGCTGGTGCAGGTACTTAAGCTACAAATCACCCCTTCACGTTTTGCACACACCTACCCCTTGGGCCCTCCCTTGACCACCCACAGTCAGAACACATGCCCTGCAAAAGACCAACGGTCAGTCATCTTGATACAAAATAACGGTTAACCATGGTCAACTTTGCAAACAGCTAACATGGTGTATCAGAAGTGATTAAAAAAAGAATGCTTAACTATATGGGCTGTATCATCACCAGGTACATAAGTAATTCAGTTAGACGTTATAAATCAGTATTTAAATTCTACAGTGAAAAATACTGGTACAAAAGTTAAAGTCATGTAAAAACCACAAAGTTGCCTTTAGTCATAAACAGCACATATAATGTATTTAAGCATGATGGGAATGCAGGTCATGTTAGAAAAGGGGAGAAGAAGAAAATAGAGTGATCATTTTTCCTCTCTCCTATTTGTGACTTACAGTGGCCTCAGACCCTGAAGTGAACTATGAATTTTAGGAACACAAAACTAAAGAGACAGTATGGGTCAACCCAGTGTAGACTCTCCAACTGCAAGTAGCAATGCAACAGAAAGCTAGTTCAGAACGGTTCCCAGAACATCTGTTACACCCACACACCATAAAATACCTCTCATCACTGTAAAACAAAGCCAAGACTTATCCTAAAAATTAAAAGCCATCAGCTGTATTGTACCATTGGAAGACAATAAGAAAGATGGTGAACATTACAGTGGGCTTACTACGGCATGTTAGCATGAGGTGGACCCCACCTTTAAAACTGGCACATCAGAGCACCTGTTGTAGGTAGAGAGTAAGGATTTATAGTATCAGGTCTAAGTTTCTCCCTTCCTTCTCTGTGCTTATACTTTATTTTACACAAGCAGCCCAAGTCCCACTCTAAATCTTCTGGTAAGAGATGACTGGTGTTTGAAAGAGCAGAGAATTAGTATAAAATATTTATCAGAGTTTAAGTGTGCAGACTTTATGTCTACATGGTCCCCCATTTATGTCACAGATTAAAATAACATTAAGAGAAAATTCATTGAGGACTACTAAATATTACATAATAGGGAGCAGAGATCAGAAGAAACTGTCTAACACTTTTTTCACTCATTAGGGGCATGCTTCTAGCTATTTATTTCTTAGATTACTAAAAAATTAACTGTACCAAGTAATTTTATTAAGGAGATACAAGCATAGAATTAAAATGATTGGCATTTTTGTTGCTTACAAATGAGAGTTCAGATTCAATGTTAAGGGAACACTTGACTGAAAACTTTGCAGGTTCTCTACTACCTCGAAAATATTTGCAATATTTAAATGAGCATTTTGTAAAGAGATTCTAGTGTAGAGAATGAACATCCATCATTATTGAAAAAAACTGTTTTCATATTTAACAATACATTTATATTGACACAGATGGTGAATAGTATTATTTAACTTCATCCTATTCCTTTTAAGCTCATACTGATAGGTTAAAGTGAGAATCCCCCCCCAGAAAGAGAAGTAATTCAGAGTAAGCACTGGGTTTTATTAAAAGTAGCACTCCTGTCAAATGAGAAAGAAAAGAAAAACAAAAGGCCGCAGGGGGGCGTTGTCTCCAGACCAGCTGTACTGTACATCTTTCCTTTTAGGGTATAATCCTATTTAAATTGACAGGAACTAAAACAGATGTATTTTTAGCATGTTAAACGTCTGGATGACAGTTAAGATATATTCATGGCTTGTACCAGAACAAATCACACACACACACTCTATACATAGTCCTACCTCAACTAAGCAAGTGAGGAAAAGGGGGCATAAGAAGAAACAACAAAATACTCCAGGAAAAAGAGACACAGGTAGAGAGACAGAAGGCGCGTGTGAGACAGAGAGAGGCAGAAGGCAGAAGAGAAAGAGTGCGTGCGTGAGAAGGAGAGAGAGAGAGAGCGAGCACACGCACGAGAAGCGGCGCGCACTAGCACGAGAGCAAGCGAGTGCGAGAAGGAGAGGGAGCGCGCGTGAGGAGCGTGAGCGTGTGTGGGAAAGAGCGTGCACAAGCACAAGCAAGACAACGAGCGAGCATGCGTGGGAAAGAGTGCGTGAGCGGGAAAGAGCAAAGCACGTCTATGCATGTATAACATAAAATCAAAAATTCAGACAAATGAGCTATTTTTCCCTGACCAGTTAGCAGGCATTTGAGGACATGAACTTTTCTAGTTAAGAGAGTTTGGAACAACTGAACTTGTTTGTATAACCAAGTACTAGTTGAGTTAAAGCAGTAGAACTTTCTAAAATAAACATAGCCAAGTATTCCTTCATCAAGTTAATAAAAGTAACAATTAACAAATTGATCTAAGCTTGACTTATAGGACTCTCTTTCTTCCCTAAAAGGAAGCAATCCCAAATCCTTCAGCTTTTTCTCCTCAGTGAGCCCTAGCATAAACAAGATAAAACTTTGCTAAATGCATCCTATCAAAACAAAGAGATCAACACGAGCTAGGGATAGGATTCAATGTTATAAACCTTGTTTTACTGTTGCATAGGAAAACACCACATTCTCCTTGAAGATACTCTCATAAGATTTTAGTATGTGAAAGCCTCATGTTTCGATTTATATAAAAAGTTACTATCTCTTCTGGCTATAAAAAGAAAAAAGTTTTGTTGCCAAGGATTTTAAGACTAGTCAGTACTAAACAATCTTTCCTTAGAATTCCCTGCCTTATTTATTCATATGTAGAGCTAACTTGAACAACTCAGCTTCTCAACTGTTTGAGAAGCAGAGGCAGAACGCCATGTAAATTTTGAGCTGATCAAAGCTGAAAGCTGCATAAAGTCAAGCACTCAGTAATTAGGGTAAGCTTTACACATTATTCTGATCAACCATAAGAAAATATGTATTTCACCTGCACAACTCAATCTCATCTACAAATTTCTGAAATAACTGCATGCTAATAAATTGGTAATATTTACTATCAAATAATTGATAGCATTTACTATTAGCTAGCAATACTTCAGTAAATTTTGCTTACAGAACAGTACCATATAGCTTAGTAAGTACTTACAATCAATATACAACAAAACTGTGTCTTGTGACTGTGCATTTAGGACTGTTCAATACATTTCTTTAACAGATATGCATTTCCTTTCCCTATTGCCCTACTTTTGGTACTGTGCTTCTGTTTCATAATACTTCTAACAGATTAAATGCAAAATGAAATCTCTGGGTATTATGTAAACTGATACTGAAATATCATTATCTAACTCTGCCTATATGAAAAAAAATCACTCCTCGTTAGTATTCAGTAATTATGCTGAAATATCTCTAAAGGCGATTCTGGAGTAGCCTTACACAGGCATTCTTCCAGACAAAAAAGAAAGAGGAAAGAAGGAAAGAAAAAAAAAAAAAAAAAAAAAAAAAGCAGCATTCCTCTGCTTTACATGAGCAAGCAACAAGATCATTAAACTAAAGAAATCTCATATTGTTAGCCAATTCACTGCTCTTTGAAAACTCTGTCCCCTTTCAACTCTTATCCTACACATTACTTGTTATCTGTGTTTCTCAGTGACTGGATACACAGCCACTATCTTTCAAGATGTCCATACGCCAAAAAGTATATTTTTTACTTGGGTTGGCTAATCAGTTACCAAGCTTCAAGTGAAGACACAGCAATGAACTAATGGTCAAACTGCAGTCTGAACTCCACTTAATAAGTGCAATTTACTTCGCCTTTGCTACTAGTGTCAAACATCCCTTTTCAATCGAGGCATAACTTGAATACCCCTAGATCTTGGATTTCAGACACTATTTCAGAGTTTATCTAAGCGGGGACAGTGGAGAAAATGAAAAAGAGTGAAAAAAGCGGTAATGATAGTGCAATTCAATGTAATTCAAGCATGCTGAATCCTCATGTGAACTCTCATTTGGTAGTAAAGCAGACTCAAGTATATAAAACTGCACCAAACTCGGAATGACAGCAGCCATGTGAAGGGTCTTGCATTCTTTAAAGCAAAGAAGTTAAAAGTTGTGAAGTTACAATTTCTTGAGCGTCTCCATGTAATTAGTCCCAAAAGTCATATCTTAGACCCATGAGGCTAAAGCATGTTGATTTATCTGGATAGAAAGGTGGGTTTTAACTTAATCAGATTAGCATGTTAAACACACCGGGTCTTCCCTGATAAGTCTCTTCTAAATATGCTAGTTAGCGTCTTCAACTGCCAGCCTAGATGAGGCCTCAGGGGAAAGGAAGAATCAGTAGTAAAACAGACAGAGCTACAAGCCAGGACACTAGTAAAGCTCTGAAGACACACTGCTATCTTCAACATTTTCTTCAGGTTATCTTTGAGCAGTTCTGCTCCAGGCAATCTGTTTTCAATCCCTGTTTCAGATAATAAATGTCCTCCACGAGCTGTAATCCCGCACACCCAACTCTGGGAGGCAGATTCTGCTAAAAGGCATGCACACATGGCAGAGGTCTGTCTGCAGCATGAAGCTCGCAGTTGCTCTGGCTGTGCATTCCCACACGCCCTCAAACCTTTAAGCAATGAACATCACACTAAGAGACAGAACAACACCCACGATGCTAAGAGATGCCAGTGTTGGACATGTCAGGCTGCTGATCAGACACCCATTGCTGAAGCTGCGTGACTTGGGCACAATCGAGCACACAAACACATACCACGACAAGGACTTTTCTTAGCTGTTAACATATCCCATGCAGAAGGCATAGAAGTTATCTGGGGACAACATTCATTCTGAGCAACTACTTAAATGCTCCTTTCCCTTCTCCCATCTGTGGCATCACCTCCCAGGCAGGCTGCGTGTACCACAAAGAACCAACAACAGCCACGGCACCAAGAAGTGAACGCGCACAGACCTGATACAACCCAACTGGAACAAATAAGCTCTTTTGACCCGAACTACTGCAGACCAGCATCTGACCATGCTGTAACACAATGTAAAACCCAACGGGCACCACCACGCTTCGACCCAAGCCAGGCAAGGAGGCTGCAACCCCGCAGGGAAGCCCAGCCAGACCTGCCAACCTTCCAGCTGCCGCGACCCCCGCCCGCACTCACGTAGAGGGAGCGGACGGCGGCGCCGTAGAAGCGCAGCGCCCTGCGCAGCCCCAGCGCCGCCGAGCGCGCGTCGTCGCCGGGCTCCAGCGCCGCGTCGCCCCGCTCCACGCCGTGCGGCAGCAGCAGCGGCCGCTCCGCGGGCGCGGCCAGCGCCAGGCGCAGCGCCAGGGCCAGGAGCGCCCAGCGCGGGCAGCAGGAGGCGACGACGCGCATGCTGGCGGCTCCCGGCCCGGCGGCGCCGCGCAGCTATAAGCGCGGGCGGCGGGGCCGGGCGGAGCGGGGCCGGCGCCGCCGCCAATGACGGCGAAGGGGCGGCCCGGCCCGGCCCGGCCCCGGGAAGCCGCAGGTTGCCGTAAGGCGGCGGGCAGAACGAGCCCGACCAGCCCCGGGCTCCCCGCGGCCGGGCGAGTGGCGAGACTACCGCTGCGCCGGCGCTGCCGCAGTGGGATGGTCTGCGCGCCGCCTCTGCCGAGGCCGAGCTCACGGCACCGTCCCCGCTGTGGCGGCGCGAGTGGGTCGTCCGTGAGCGAGCAGCTTCGGATCCGAGATCGGTTCAGTTCCTTGAGAATCGGGCGGGCGGTTCCGAGGCCACGGCTCACTCACTCCCCAGCGCTGCGGGGGGGGGGGGGGTCTTCTCGTGGTGGTCACACTGGACGTTTTTCCAACAGCTGCAGTACATCATGATAGTATACCAACAGCTAACACACTGAAACAAAGTATGATCAAAAAAAAAAAATCAATCTGAATAAAAATTATGAATTCTTACATTGTTTTCTGAAATCTTTCCAACACCACCTGCATATTATGGGAAGAAACAGCTGAAATGTGTTTCATAATTAACTCCACTGTCAGAGCTGCACTTGATTGTAAAATAAAATTCAAACACAATCTGTAAATGAAAAATTATGATACAAGATTTATACAAAAGAAATATAGTTTCTTATCATAGAATCAGGAGGGTTGGAAGGGACCTCTGGAGATCATCTAGTCCAACCCCACGAGTGGCCCACACGGGGATCAAACCCGTGACCTTGGCATTATTAGCACCACACTCTAACCAACTGAGCTAAATATCTATATAGGACCTTTCTGACCCCGCCTTCCTGCCTCATAGTCTTGGTACTGCTCCCAAGAAACACTCAGAATCAGCTGAAGAACCAATGTATTTGATCTTCTAAGCTCTCACGTGAACAGCAGTGTTTAAGGATTCAGTCTTGTCCAGTAGAGCATACACCATAGTATTTCAACAGAATGTTTATAGCAGAAAAGCACACAAGGGAAAGCAGCTCAAACACTACTCACATAGCCTTTTTACACACCCAGATGCAACACTGCTTTTCTTTAAACACCTGCTCATTCCATTTCTCTCAATTGCCCTTGTCTTTCATTCATCTGTTTCTTTTTCCTAAAATCTTATAAAAGTTTTTTTTGGTAAGAGAACACAATTTTGCTTTTAGTAGGTTACAGAAGCACAGGACATTCCAAGGTAATGTTATAACTATGCCTAATAGAGCTAAACGCACTTGTATATCAAGAACATTGTTATTACTAGCAACTACTTACAGTTGACTTCTGTGTTCAGGGAAGACAGCCACAGAGACGAGTAGCACGGTGGTCTGGGAAGAAAAGCCTTCTTTCTACACAATGCAGTGCTATCTGTAGCTTATTCTCCAACTTCTCTGTATTTTCACATCTCAAAAGACAGTAACCAGTGGATTCAGGGATATCTGGCCAATTAGTGCTACAAAAGTAGACTTTTGGCTAGATCACCATACCTGAGAGTAGTCATTATTGGTTTATCCTCAGAAGACCTATGTGACTTATCTTTCTTTCTTCCTCATCTGACAAAAAAGATACCTAAACTACAAGCAATTAGGCAGTCTGTATCTTTTCACCCATACAAGTGTTTATACTTAGTAAATTTGAAATTGATTTGAATGCTAGAGAGTTAAATGTATACAGCTCTGTATTTAAATCGCTAATAGCTTTATGATAGTAAATCCTCTGTCCATGAGTCAATATATTGCAATTGTTTAGTCTATTCTTATATTGAGAGGATCGTATTGTTTCTGTCATAATTGAATAAGTTTACCTCATATGCAGCTCCCACTGTGATGAGTAATGAGAATCATTAGTTTCTAGACTCAAAGAAATATTTAAGTTGTCCTTTCTAGTATCTTCATTAATGATTTGGAAAAGGGATGGAAAAACATGCTCACAGATGGTGTAATTAACTTGAGAGACACTAATTGCAAACACCAATCAGAATGGAGAATGCAAAAGATTTTAGTGAGACTAAAGATGAAAAAAAATGTACTCCGAGACCAACTGGAATAATGCCAGATAATATACCATGGAGCAAAATCTTTCAAAACATACACATTAAATGCTTGAAAAGAACATCACATTTTTAGTGGATAATAAATTAGGTATGACAGCAGTTTACAAAGCAACACTATGTCCAGAACAGCCAATTAGATCCTGTGCTACAAATGAGCAGGTTTTATTAATTATAAGGAGGCAAATGACCTTTTCTAAAGGGATAATAATGACACTATTTTTCCACTTTTTTTTTTTTTTTTTTTTTTTTTTTGTGAGATAAAGAGACCTCACAAAAAATGCACTACTGGAGAGAATTCAGAGTGAAACAATTAAAAAGTTCAGAGGACCAGAAGGAGTGAATACAAAGACTTACTAAAGAACAGAACATGTGTACTTAGCTAAATGATAACAGGGAGGAAATCTGATTACCATCTCATGTTAAAGATATGAGATGTCTTCAACTCAAATATCTTAAGGGTGTCAAGCAGAGGGAGGAATTGTAAGTGCAAGTTTGAGAAGTATAGGTAACTAGGAGATCAAAGTAACTAAAAAAAACCATGAAACCAAACATTAGAAAATGCTTCTCAACCATGGAGTCTATTTTCAGAAATCCATATATCTGGCATAGTAGCAGCAGAACGATAGAAACCTTTGAGTTGCCCAGTGCTAGGTTGATTGGATTACTAAAGAACAAACCTTGAGGAATAACTCTGTATTTGGTCTTGGGATGAGAAAATCCAACAGATTTTTCAGTTGAGTTTCTATGTTGATATGCTACTTAAATAGTTCACAGAGATACATGTGCATATCTTTGAAAAATTCCATTGCCTAGATGTAAAGAGATGTAGAAAAGGTGACTGCAGATATTGCTTTGGACATCACCCTCTTGACCTTCTCAGCCTCCTCCCCAGGTTCTAGTAACAGAGAGAGGGAGCTAAAATGTTCCCTTTGCTGGCATGACTGGGGGAAGGAAAACAATGACATGGGCTTCTCATGAGGATCTTCAGCTGTCCAAGGATGATGAAGCATTTTAGTGGATGGATCATCAAAAGAAATCGTGTGGTGATAAACTGGAAAGAATTGGACAGTTGGGATAATGACAGGAAAGAATAGAACTGAGTCTGCTGAGAAGGAACATTTTTTAGAGACATAAGGTCATGGGAATCAGAGGGTCACAAGCAAAGGCAAGGCTTGCAGGGAGATCATGGAGTGAGCTTCATAAATTTAAATCACTCTGGCTTGGCACTTAATCTTTGTTGTTCATTAGAGTGGAACATTATGAGATTCCCCTCTGTAACTCTACATGAGCCCAATATCATTAAGGAGGTCACAGAATTTAGGAACACCACAAAAAAAAAAAAAAAAAAATATTTTGCAGCTGAGCTATACAGAAAGAGACTAATTTTTAAAGCACAATTAGATGCTTAAGAGATGTGCATGAAGGCAATATTGTATCACGCCCTCTGCATTAGTACTGACATAAAAGATGGTAAAATACCTTCTTTTTCTCTCATGTGGAAATATTACAAAGCAACAAAAGGACAACTTCCTTGGGAACTCATATCCTGCTCTGGAGTACAGCTGGGCAGACATAGGGATGTGTAACACTTGGCCAATGACCTGGTCAACACAGAAGAGATATACTGCTGGGATATAATGGTAGAGCAGCAATGTATTATTTACTGCCTGAAGTAGGGGAAGAAGCATGGGAGAAACAATAGTTCTCAGGCTCTTGCTTGGTCTGCTGTTAGGAGAAACTACTTATATTTCTAAGGTTACCTTCAATTACTTCTGTGCCCCATTACTAGAACTGATAATTACATCAACAAAGAACAGAAAAAAATAATCCCAGAGGAATCTATGCAGTAAAATTATGCTTATACAGAAGCACAAACAGTTTTATTCATCCCAGTTTATATTCTCAGAAAAATGAGACTGAAAAAGGAATAGAAAAGTAATAGCTTCACAGCAACTGGCTAGTTTAGAAAGCGTTCTTAAAATTCTCCCATCTGTGATTTAGCCACATGAAAAATATGAGGCTTTTTTCAAACATAAAAAGATATTCTTACATCCTAATGCCCGCTGTTTCTTAAGAAAGGAGTCCCCAGGAAAAATAATCTGACTTCTTTTGAAGTAAAAGATACTTGCAATAGGGCAAGAAGACTTATAGTTAGCCTTCTATTAAAAAACGCAACACAGCACAAAACTACTATACCTACTCTGAGTTTTACTTTTTTGTCATTATCTAAAATTTTAAGCTCTATGCAACAACAGACTGCAAACAAAGACACTAAGAACAGACTTCATATTTGCAAAAAACCTCATAGGAGACAGGAAGACAAAAGGTACAGCCAGCTTCTCATATATGCAAAAAAATGATTACAGTACGAAGGATCATTGTTTTCTAAACAATGGGAATGGGACATGGAAAAGCAAATTGAATGAGACAGGGAGACAGATATGGAAAAGATATCCTTTGTATCCTATCTACTGTGAGACTGAAAGGATCAGCAGTAGTCAGCATGGATTCACCAAGGGGAAATTCTGCTTAACCAACCTGATAGCCTTCTATGATGGAATGACTGGCTGGGTAGATGAGGGGAGAGCAGTGGATGTCGTGTACCTTGACTTCAGCAAGGCTTTTGACGCTGTCTCCCATAACATCCTCCTATAGAAGCTCAGGAAGTGTGGGTTAGATGAGTGGACAGTGAGGTGGATTGAGAACTGGCTGAAAGGCAGAGCTCAGAGGGTTGCCATCACTGGCGTTGAGTCTAGTTGGAGGCCTGTGGCTAGTGGCATCCTCCAGGGCTCAATACTGGGTCCCATCTTGTACAACATCTTCATCAATGACCTGGATGAGAGGACGGAGTGCCTCCTCAGCAAGTCTGCAGATGATACCAAGCTGGGAGGAGTGGCCGACACACCGGAGGGCTGTGCTGCCATTCAGAGGGATCTGGACAGGCTGGAGAGCTGGGCAGAGAGGAACCCCATGAGGTTCAACAAGGGCACGTGCAGGGTCCTGCATCTAGGGAGAAATAACTCTAGGCACCAGTACAAGCTGGGGGCTGACCTTCTGGAGGGCAGCTCTGCAGAGAAAGACCTGGGAGTGCTGGTGGATGACAGGTTGACCATGAGCCAGCAATGTGCCCTTGTGGCCAGGAAGGCCAACGGTCTCCTGGGGTGCATTAGGAAGAGTGCTGCCAGCAGGTCGAGGGAGGTGATCCTGTCCCTCTACTCAGCCCTGGGAAGGCCTCATCTCGAATACTGTGTCCAGTTCTGGGCTCCCCAGTACAAGGGAGATATGGAGCTACTGGAGAGAGTCCAGCGTAGGGCTACAAAGATGATCAGAGGGCTGGAGCACCTGCCCTGTGAGGAATGGCTGCGAGAGCTGGGCCTCTTCAGCCTGGGGAAGAGAAGACTGAGGAGGGATCTGATCAATGTGTACAAGTACCTGAAGGGAGGGTGTCAAGGGGATGGGGACAAATTTTTCAGTAGCCCTGTGTGACAGGACAAGAGGCAATGGGCAGAAATTGAAGCACAGGAAGTTCCACCTGAACGTGAGGGGGAATTTCTTCACTGTGAGAGTGATGGAGCACTGGACCAGGTTGCCCAGGAAGGTTGTGGAGTCTCCTTCTCTGGAGAGATTCAAGGCCCGCCTGGATGCAGCCCTGTCTAATACACTCTAGGTGACCCTACTGAGCAGGGAGGTTGGACTAGCTGATCTCCAGAGGTCCCTTCCAACCTTACTGATTCTATGATTCTATAAGTACTCTATCCCACTGATACCTTACTGTATCAGACAGAATAGAAATAGTAAACACAGAGGAAATACATCTCCTTGTAGTCCGGTGATGAGATGGTATATAATGCATCTCATGTTAAACCATCACTTTAGAATAAATGTGCACTCAACCCAAAAAATATTGCTGAATTTTGCTTTCTGTTTTTCTTAGGCATCCAGACTTTTACTGCAATGAAAATGAACGTGAATTTCAGCTACACAGAGTGCAGATTTTTTTTGCATAAATCCCAGCAGTAAAGCCTCTAGATGGTAATGAACAAGAAAAGAAAAGCGAACTGCTGGTCTGATGTTAGCGGTGGCTAGAAATTCAACTACAGATGATACTACAGAAGCTCAGCCTTAACTACTCCATGAAGATATATTCAAAAGGGCTAATAAAGCCAGAAACATTGGCACAGATTTTCAAGTGACATCCAAGCTATTATCTCACAGTTCACTGCAGTATGTGCCTTTACAGCATCCAGTCTCATTGAGCCTAACTCTGACTCGATTCTCTGACTGCTAGAGTAACTCAAGTTAAAACAGTTATGATTTAGAAAGGGAACACATGGTCTCAGATGAGTTTAAATAACCACAAGTTAGAAAAGGCACTTCCTAATTTTTCCCTATCCATGATTCGATGGTCTCTTTTAGAAAGTAAAGGACTTTTTTTCTGAAACTGATTTTCTGAAGTGGAATCCACTGCCTAAGCCGGTGAAATTCATCAAGAAGAACATGTCATTAACTTGGGCAGCTGTGAGTAAAGCAGAGAAATGGATTTTCAATCAGGGTAGACAATGCTGTGGTGCAACAAAGGCCAACAATTTTAATTACCATTTTTTACAACAGGATTGGATAAGATTAGAGATCTTTAGTAAAGTAATCACTGGTTCTTACAATGTGGTCTCAAAACAATCTGGTGGCTCATCTTTACATGTAGAGACAGTTGTGAAAACCCTGCATAGATGGAGGACAAGGTTCCTTATTTGAGTCTATCCTCGGCCAGACTGAACACTAGGTATTAATATTTCCTATGGCGAGGTTGCTTGTAAATATTTTCTTTGTTGGACAGGATCTGCTAAGAAAGGAGAAATTTCCTCCATTAAGAAAAAGAAGATACTTGTGTTTCCTGACATCTCCTGGTCAACTGTTCAGTTTGTCTGAAGGTTTGTCTTGAATGATAAAAGTAAAGCAGCTGTTTCGCATGTAGTAACTCTAGAAGCTGTGGAACTTATGAAATCTATTTTTATGTCCTTTGTGTTTACTGACAAATGATTATGTATCTAACACTATGCAAGCTCTGACCAAATTTCTACATTCATTACACTCACTCATTACATCATGCATCTTCAGCAGTGTGATGAGTCTCCTCAGTGATGGACTTAAGCACATGCTGAACAAAAAGCTTTCTGTATTCAGGATCTATCACAGCATCACTCAGCATCTATCACAGTTTTCACCACGTTGCCAAAATTTATTTGCGAACTTAAGCTATTTTGCTAAAAGAGGATGGACTCAAGCATGTGCTTAAAGGCAAAAATACTCTCTCAAAAGCTGGCCTGAGGATGGTTGAATCATAACCTCAGCCTCTAAGAACAGGCAAAATATTGGAGAGACATACAAAATGTTAGTGAAAATTTGTGGATAACAATTTAGTATTTTCAACAGTTTTCTCATCTCTTTTTCATTCTTTTCCTCATAAGATTTCTAGTCCTTGTAGTTAAAATTGAAGCTCTGAGATGCTGTAAATATAACCATTTCTTCTTAGATTAGATACACAAAAGTTTAAGAACTTACGGTACATGTTTAGCCTGAAGAGTTAATTTCTGTGCTTTGAGACAAACTATTTTTTAAAATTAGTTGAACATGATGCATATAGTTGTTTGTAACATACTATGCATCTATAACGCTGAGTGAAGGTATCTCTCTCTTTCTCTTAAAAAACTGTTTTGTATCAAGTTCGTGAATTTTCCCCTAGCTTGAAACAGTCCAGATGCAAGAACCAGGAGTAATTCAATGAATTACAACTATTTATTCTCCCTGACCCAAGGATTTTATGTCGCTGTTCACTTCACTTGGAAACTGCAGACTAATATAAACAGTGGCTCACTCATTTCTTCCCAAACCTAGTTTAATGTTTCAGCTTAGCTCTTAACATAGTTTTGTCACAGAGCAACAATAAAACATTAAGATCTGCATTACAGCAACTCTGCACAGGAATAATCACTGCCCCTGGGAAAACAGGCATTATTTGGAAACACAAGGGCTGATGCAATAGCTCTTATTCACTGGTGAAGTTACAGGGCTGCCGCAAGAACAGCTCTTCCTGCAAGAGCTTGCTGAGAGCAGATTCTGTGGTAGTCCATACTCGTGATTAAAAGAGGGACAGAGCGTGATCCCTGAGGACAAGTAGCAGGGACTGGATTGTATCCCAACTGCTTAGAGCCATCTACCAGAGCATTCTGGCTGTGTCCAAACTACATAGCATTTGTCCAGATCTCTGCTCAGTCCCAGTAGCCCTAAGACACAAAAATAGTTTTCGTTTATGCTCTTTCAGTTCAAAGTGGTTAAAATACAGTGAACCATTACGCAGTCTGTAAGTGGTTTAGTTGCAACATAAAACTGAGGGTACATGTCACATGCCATAGGCTGTGACATGAGGGCATGTGCAGGTATTTGAAGTTGCAAAGCTTTGGGGTTTGTTTTCAAAGACTGTGTAGGGTAGAGACCAAGACTGGTTCTGATCTGTGCACAGCTGCCTTTTGAGCATGGTCCTTGAACGAAACTGTCCCCAGACTGTTCCTGGGTTTTGTCTTGGAAACAATCATTTGGAGCAGGCAGGAAATGAGCTAAAATTTAAGCAGCTTGGATATTCAGAGGTCTAGTGCATGAAGCAGATCTCTGGCCCTCTTTTATTTAACACTATAGATGTACTTAATGTATCTGCAGCCTGAGTTTATCAGAAGTGTATTTACAGGGAATTTTTCAAGGAAGACAGGCAGCATCTGAAAGGTTATACTTACAAAAGAAAAGGGATATCAAAGACATTTTCAGGTAATTATTTGTTCTTGCTGTTCACCAGCCACTATTGGACTTCTCTCTAAATGATTTTTCCTGTTATGTCTCCTCTCCTTTTAATGCCCCTTAAGCTCTTTGAACCATCTATAACATCCTCCTTCTTTTACCCTTTCTTCCCCACAAGAGCCCCTAACTCTGTACCAGTATGTTCTTTTTTGTTTCCTTTCTCCTCTTTGTCCACCAGTACAGGCTTTTTAGTAACCCTTTGGGATCTTAGGGCTGACCCATTTTATGGCTTATTTGACCATTCCTGGAATTCTTTCTCAGAGAAATTCATGTCTGTTTTCCTTTAATTGCAAAATCTTTTATGATTCTCTCAAACTTCCTGCATGGAAAACATTTTAATGTCTTCCAACAGCACAGACCTTTAAAAGCCCAGTCAGCCAGTGCTGGCTTATTTACAAGACCACTGAACTTAAAGAAAATACTCATTTAATAAAAACATATTATTTAAAGTAAGATTATCTTAATCTGGTCCTCAATTCTCAATTCTTTGTTGAAATACAGTAATTCTAATAAATTCTTAAAATGTATTTAATGCACTTGTCCCCTAAACAAAGATCCAATCCAGAAATCCCCATCTACCTTTACACCTATTAAACACAATACAAAATTGCCATTTAGAGAATTCTTTTCACCATGTGTACACAGTTTATACAACTGGAAAATCTTTGAACACAATTATTGAGAACAAAGTGGAAAATGTGCATGATATTAGACCTAAGTTTTGTGGATTTACAGATACTTACATTTTTATCATCAGAGAATCTAAATTCTAAAGAATGAGTCATGGCCTTTGAACAAACAAGACCATTGTGCTCTTACTGAGGGAAGTCTACTGTACTCTGTTTCTTCCATATTAGTAACTACAATTTAGTACTCAGCACATTCAAAATGTAATTGTATTCTCCAACTTATTTCCTGCAGTAGCATTAAAGCACAAAGTAGATTTTCATATGGCAACTACAATGTAATAGTCTCAGCAGCTCTCTCATTATTATTATGTCATCTCAAAACACAAACAGAAAAATGAAGGCACCAAAAGACTACAGCTTGTCCACCTGAGGGCTGGAGCACCTGCCCTATGAGGAACGGCTGCGAGAGCTGGGCCTCTTCAGCCTGGGGAAGAGAAGACTGAGGGGGGATCTGATCAATGTGTACAAGTACCTGAAGGGAGGGTGTCAAGGGGATGGGGACAAACTCTTTTCAGTTGTCCCACGTGACAGGACAAGGGGCAATGGGCAGAAACTGAAGCACAGGAAGTTCCACCTGAGCGTGAGGGGGAATTTCTTCACTGTGACAGTGACGGAGTGCTGGACCAGGTTGCCCAGGGAGGTTGTGGAGTCTCCTTCTCTGGAGAGATTCAAGGCCTGCCTGGATGCAGCCTTGTCTAACATGCTCTAGGTGACCCTGCTGAGCGGGGAGGTTGGACTAGCTGATCTCCAGAGGTCCCTTCCAACCTTACTGGTTCTATGATTTTATGATTCTACATGGCGAATGAGAAGATACCCAGGAAACTCAGTGGAGATTTCCTGACAAACAGAAAGCTTTCTGAACTGCACCAGATCATGCTCTTTTCCAAGGTAAGCATTAACTATTAACCATTAACTAACCATTTCAGCCATTAACTATCTCTGTGGGTATCCAGAGTGTGAAGCTGTGTTTTCACTCTTAATGCTCAGAAACCTCAGGAAAGCTCACCAACTTCAAATAATTCAGGGAGTTCCTACATAGCAGAAATTAATGAAAAAGATTACAAGGAAGATTGGAAGATTTACAGTATTGTCTTTTTCTTTTTTTTTTTTCTTTTTAAAGACAAATATGTAATGAAGAATTCTGCTGCAGCCTGACAAATTCAGCCTTACTGGCAAGTAGAGAATTGATAAATACAAATCAGTAAGTAGAGAAGGATCTAAAAGTTTTGCAACAATTTCCATTCGGTGTGTTGGAGGCATTAAAAGAATGGCCTTAAATAACTACAAGCCAATTCTGATCTCTATAAATTCTGCCATAACCTTGAAAACAGGAAATACACTTCAGAGTATAGTACATCAAACAGGCTAATTCGACACAACAGCAGTAGTGGATCACCTCTGACAGGACAATACTTTTCCATAACTCTCTACCCAAAGACAGCAAAATATAAAATACAAATTACAGAAAAACTGCTTGAAATGATTCTGTGCTGAATACCACCTTACCCTTCAAGTCTGAATGGCCTCAGGTCTATTTGACACAGCAAACTGACGAAAATCAATTTCTCTTGTTTACTAATGCTGATTTTCACATATATTGCTATGACACTGAACCACTCATCAGTGTGCTCTCCACATTTCATACACCTAAGTTTTCTCAAATACTTGGGAATGGTCCTGCTCAAGCACTTGCAGACTTGGGCTTACATTTAGCATCATAAATATTGCAAGTACAGAAGAATTTATAAGCACATTACCCTTATTATTTCACTACCACTAACTCCAGTAGTTTTTCCTAGTTATTAAGATTTCTGAGCATGCCCTACAGTTTCCTCAGGCCTTTCAGACAAATTTAAACATAAATTCCCCCAAACTGATCAGCCTTTTCTACAGACAAGGAAAAATGCTGTCATCTCCAAAGAATCCCTCCCTCACTAATCATGCTTTATCTCTCCTGGTACTAGATATAACCAGATGTTGCATGTGGTGTCTCAGCAGAGTAACTGAGCTGTTACTCAGTCATTGTCCCAGCATCTGAGCAGCACTAGCTGCTCTCAGCTCTTCCTAGCTGTGGTGGAGCCAGACTCAGAAAAGAGAAGAGGAAGCCTGCTGCACTTCCACTGGCCTCACTGACCTCACCTACTTTGGAAGATGTCTTTTTTTAAATTGAGAAGGGACAAACCACAAAGGAAAAAGAGGGGATTTGGAAAAGGAGTCAAATGAGAGGAGGATGGTAGGAAAGACAACGAGACCTGAGCCTTTTGAGTAACAAGAAAGAAAGATAAGCCCTGACATTGCTAGCATTTGTGCCTGAGAATAACCTCATTCACTTTGAGGGGGCTGATCACATTGCAATGACAAGCAGAAGAGAAAAACTTGGGTATGCATACAGTTCCAACCCAACCAAATGAAACCCAGCAAGGTCTGCTGATCCTGCTGGTATTGACACCTGTACAAAAAAAACACAAGTTTCTTCTTTGATTGAAGATCTCACTTACACTCTTGACTAACACTCAGCTAACACGGGTGAATTCTGAAAATGAGAATGTTTGAAGTAAAGGAGGACTGCTATTGCTTACTACTCAGGAAGGTTGATTAGAGAGAGGAAAGACACAAGCATCCGTGACTTTTTGGGCCCAAAGTAGGCACTGTTACTCATCCAAAGAGCATAGACTGAACAAAGTTGGTGCTAACCAAAAAGACAGAGCAGCACACAAAGGAATTAAGAGGCTTAAACTGTGTTTTTGAGGGTTGCTTCTTGTTGAGATTGACTCAACAAGGGTCAATGGGCTTCTCCTATCTAATAAACTCCTTCTATCATCTGGCTCCATTCAGTGATTGTTAAAGAGTTACCGGCATTTCAGGCTTTCTCTTTAGGACATCTCACAGACTGAAAATATAATGAAGCGGATGCTGAGGGCTCCAACAGGTTTTTCCTTGTGAGGTGTTCCAAATCTCTTAAGTCAATGAACAAAGCTTCAGGTATATGCCATCCAACATACAAGGGATGCAATACATGATACTTTTAGTATTGTATACCTTGCAACCTTTAAAAGGTGTCTTTTCAAATTTGGCATTGGGATTGCTTGAAAACAGACAAGTAGCCACAGCTACCACAAGGGAAGCAAAAGCTCACTACAAAGGATGTTCTCTATGCAGTCAAAGCCTGTGCTAAAGGAGGTAAATACTTATCTGTGCAGCTCTGCAGAGTTACTTCAAAATAGAGACAAAGCTCAGACAAACTTAAACAGTTAGCAAGGCAGAGAGAAACCACTGGCTGATAGGAACCTTTTGCCTGCCAATGTGTCAAGCCTCTTACATTTAAATTGAGACAAACAACTGCCTCCCACCACCATACATAGTTTTTTCCACATGGGATCATTTAGAGAGTCTGTGGTGGAACACTGCAAAAAGCTATGTATGGTGGTAGGAGGCAGCTGCTCAGCCTTATCTGTGATCTGCTATCCTATTGGGACAGGCACAGCTTCTACGCCTGTACAGGGTGCAGGCTTCATGTTTCAGAGCACGGACTCATCCAGGGCAATCACAGTGCCCCATGTGATGTGCTTGGTAGCTGCCTCCTGGCTCACCTTCCTCTGGAAAGACCTCCAGGATTCCCTGGGCTTCTCTGTACATCAGACCTGAAATACCTTCCACACTGCCATGGCCAACCCTGCAAAAGGTGGCTGTCTTACTTACACCTTGATGTTGCTTTGCAAAACCTTTTGGTGGCACTTGTCACCCTTTGTCCAAGGCCCCATACACCCTTTCTGTCCCCAGACCTGCGTTCAGACTAACCTGAAGCAAGTAGCTAACAGGAGGGTGAGAAGTTGCAACACACCATGGCTGAAGGACTATGCGTTACTTGTGCTCACAGGTAGAAAGCCCTTCCTCTCCTGCTCCAGGACACCTCTCCCCAGCTCACCACAGCTAACACACTGTATCTTTCAAACTGGAGACAGTGCTCACTGATAACCACTTCCAATTACTTTGTAGACTTTTAAGGTTGTCCTGGGCGGGAGTTTGCACAAGGCCATGCCTGGAGAACAGCAGGACATCCACTTCCCACACCTCACACTACACATCTCCCAGGACAAGGCTATTTGCAGCCTTTTTTTCACCATACTTCACTACAGGAAAGTGCCAACAGCACCCTCTGATGGTCCCTGTTATAAAGTCACTTGCAGTAAACAGGCTGGCTGGAGATGCTACTAGATCTGTTAAGCCTAGATCTTTTTACTAATCATTCTAATAAATGGTTTCCTCTCTAAGTGGCCTGCAGCAGCCTCCAGTTACTATACACATATGCTTTTAAAAATAGGGGTAGTGATTTTAAAGCTCAGGCACAGAACATGTACTTAATAATAGTGTTAATAATAAGTATTATAAATTATGATTCCATATATAAAAAGGCACTTTTCCCAAACAGACAAAGGTTAATTAACATATTAATTACAGTACTGACCTTATTTCAGGGGTGGTAATAAAAAGGTAAATGTAAGATTAAGAATCATCATCAATATTTTTTTCTTCCTCTAAGACTTCTGGTAGTTGGATATGTGCAAAATTCAAATCTGAAAGGCAAAACAGACGATCTAAATCACTACTCTCCCCACTGTACATGAGAAGACAAGATGTCTGTGTGCATGAGAATTTATAAACAGTTTCTTTCATTTGACCTAGAAGTAGTAAACAGTGACACTCTGTGATTAGGCAGAGTCAGCACATTCTAAGTTATTTTTTCTTTGAAGATCACCTGTAAATTATCAATTGACATATCTTTGCTTTGTGTAGATGTGGAAAATCTTTTTCCAGTCATACTGAGGTATCCAATACTACAGATACATGCAGATGCATAAAACAGACCAGGTTTGATGCTCTGTATTATTGAAAAAGTTGTAATAGTAAAGACCTGCTCAAGTCTACATATGTTCCCAAGTTTAGAAAAAATAAAGTAGCAATGTAAGGATGTAAAAAGATACTAGTAGATTATTTTTTGATAAAACTCACTCCACAGTCTGAGTATCTTCCAGAAATAAATGCATTTTTTTTTCTCTGAGGATGCTTGCCAGAAGGGCCATACTGAAAATAATGGCATATTTAAATCAATTCATGATCTGATTACATAATATTTTTTGCATTTTTTTTCTTTGAACATACGTGCATCCACGCATGTCTATACGCCGTATTTTTATTTTAGTGGCTGTTCCTGCAGAGCAGCAGTCATTCCAAGAACTGACTGAAATGTATATTTGGTTCTGCTTTTTTTTTTTTTTTTTTTTTTTTTTTTTTTTTTTTTTTTTTTACCAATTAGATAACCAAAAATACTTAATTGAAACTGGGAAAGGTCACTTGCAGTCCTTACATAGGCTTACTGTAATTGCATGGAATTTGGAGATTTATGTAGAATTCAAATGAGAATGTGAAATATAGTCTCCATGATCATGTGAGTGGATGGACACAGAATATATATGTAATGACTGGATTAATTCTTATTTTTATTACAAATTCTTGGACAAATTTTGCCTTGACTATGTTCAGGAATTCATACTGGATTAGATCTTCAGCCAGTATGTTGTCATAACTTGAGTGAAAACAACATATACACAGTGACTTCTAAGACAGAAATACGGCCCTGAACTGCAAGATAAAAATCAACATCACCTCTTTCTGCCCCAAAAGACAAGTTGTGGCATTGCTGGTAAATTTACCTGCTTGGTTTCTAGTGATACTCAAGCTTCCTTGTAATATTCAGGCAGCATGTAGAGTCTTACACATTTAGAAATGCCCACATTGTATATTAGAAAAGTTAACAAAAAATTACCTTATAAAAATGTTTAAATGTAAAAACCATGGAAAATGTGGTTGAAACTAATAAAAATAGAAAAACAAAAAATTAAAGCTAATTTACAAAGTCAGACTGCTGGATCTTTACCGGTGGAATCCTCCCAAATAATGAGCAGTCACTGAAAAATGGGCCTGCATCTGAGTTTCTGGGCTGGTTAACCACTTTGCATACACAGGCACAACATTTTTCTTATAAGAAACATAAAATGTGTTAGAACCATTTTTATCTTCTCTTTATTAATCGCTGCATTTTACAGTGAATTACTGGTTTTAATAGAATGCATAAAAGGAGAGATGGTTGCATTATTTTTTAATGAAAAGTTACTTTTTTCCAACGCAAACCTTACGTCTCCTAACGTTAAAATCACTTTTGATATGCCATTATTATAATGTCTTATAAACAGAACATACTGCACAAATAACTACTTTCATTTATTCACATCATTTCCTAAAAACTACTTTATTTTTACAAAATTCTACAAATTAAACAAATAAAATTATTCTACACTTAGTATGCCTCAATGGAAACATCTGAAAGACTATACTTTGCTTGTGCAACTAATGTTTTATACAAATCTATGCATGAGACTGACCCCCAAACTTGCTTCTGACTACCAGGTCAGGTCACACTATCTTTTTCATTGCAACCTTTCTCTCACATGACTATTTTGCCTCTCTTAATTCAAATTTATCGATAAACATAAACACAGTAAAACAGGTAAGCTGTTGGAATAGATTTGTGAGGATCGTAACTGAATTAGAATCACAGTTGTCTGAAAACACAGGCAGAGGTTTGCATAGTCTATCTTCAAATATACAATCCTGGCAAATTTTTCTTCTTACTATCTTTATGCTTTTATGTCATACCTTTGAACACAGGAAACATTCTTTTAGCCAGGTGCAATACAGGGCCTGGTGCTGTAGAGCTCTTAAGACTATGATTTTATTATATTTGTGATTCTCTACAGTCTGTATCCTCTTTTCAAAAAACAACATTTAGCATGATGTGTGTAATGGGCATCTGATGTTGCCCATGAGAAATAACTGAGACGAGTCCCAAAATATGGCAATCTCAACAAGCATTGTCACTTAGCGCTTTTGATTTTAGTTTGTTAGTGATCCCACTGACAAAAGTCTCTTTAATGCACACAAATCAGATCACGCATATCTCAAAATTCTTCTGATTGATCAGACTCAAAATCAGCTGCTCATTTTCCTTCATTTTAGTATTCTGAAATTATATATATATTTTTTTCTATTCATTACCAAAATGGTTGTACTACCTTTGCCTAGTTGAGATTTAGACTTTTTCAGCTTTGAGACATCAAAATTTGAGAAATTAAGACAAAAGACAACAGTTTCTGATAGAACATGCTCTGCAATGGCATAATTAAGAGGAAGCAAATATAGCTGCATATAGGAACACATTTCATAATATATCTTAATAGCAAAAATGACTGAAGAAGTCTTTTTACTGCATGTTGTCTGTTCTATTTGTAGAACTGGAAATCTGCTATTGTATTATGTAGGAGTTTGCTCCAAAATAAACTAGAGCCAGCATGGCCGGAGATGACAGAAGTATGTCCAGGATAAATACCTATTCCCAACCCTCCATCCCAGCTGTTAAATCATTCTGCCTCTTTGCCCTTTACAGCATGTAGCACTGGGCAGTTTCTATCCTCTCTGCAAAGCTCCTCAGTTGTCTTTATCCTACGCTCACCAAAATACTTTCTACGATACTGAGGACAAGCAGCCTACAATTACAAAGACCTTTTGGTGTCATAAGACAAACCTTTATTTTGCCAAACACCAATTCTCATACACCTTCTATCCTACAAACAAGTGTATCACTCCCTATTAACTCTGGTTCCTCCCTGAACACTTGTTGCACTGTCCAGCCTGTCCTCTGACTGAAACAAAGGTCCTGGGGAAAAAAAGTCACTAAAGAAAACACCAAAAAGCATTTGCAAATGGGTTCAAATTAAGCTTGCACTGACAATCTTAACTCCACCATTTCTCAGTTTTTAAGTAATTGCATAGTATCTTATTTTTTATTATTATAATTGCTTAAAGATAGGTTTCTGAAAAGACATTAGAATGACAAATGCTTTACTATCTGCATGATGATGTCTTCAAACTCTAATTTTGAATCTGAGAGTATATGCAGGAAATATAACCACTTGCTTTAATGAATTTTACAGAAACTTCCCAAAGGTTAAGAGATCTGCATAATACTTACATCCTGCTAGCAGGCTTGATTTTCTTTAATCTAAAACACGTAACAACATCTGCAGCTTTATTTCTTCACACTTTCTCCTTTTTTTTTTTTTTACACTTTTAGAGCTCCCTGCTGTGTTGCTTCCACTCACTCAATTATCCAGCTAGGCCATTTAGTCTGATGTATGCAAAGTTCATCACAGCACAAACAAACACGTGGTTCGCATGATCATTAAATTCATGGAATGATCATCTCTTATTTCACTGTGTCAAAAGTAAAAGTAATTTGATTTAGAAAAGCGTATAATATATTCTTGGAACTTTTCCATAAACAAAAACAACACTTTGCTAAACCAGCTACTATTAAATATGTATTTAATAGAAATGTATTCTAATGATGTTAGAGGAGACGAAGCACAACTGATTTTTGCCACTGAGTCACAATTTATGAACAAATTAATTGCCTGGTAAGGAATCAGAACTAAGAACAAGGCCATTCTGATTATTGCTTTGCAACAAAGCCAGGTGAATCTGGAAAAGCTGCTGTTTGGGTCAGGAAGCTGTCTGCCTAAACACAGCTGGCTCAAGGACACGAACCTACGTAACTTTTCTGTTTCTCCTTCAGAGTAACTTCATGCAGAAAACAGGCATCTTCAGAGGCAGGCAATACAGAAAAAACAGATGTACTCAGGGCAGACGGAGGTACAGAAACAAAAAGAAACTACAATCTCCTCTCAATCAATCCTTCTCAGGTGATGAGCAGAGACAAGTCACCTATGTGTCTGGACTCCAGGCTCCTGCGTAACTCTGAGTGTTGAATATAGATGTGCAGCAGCCTGCAACTAACCAAGACAAGAAATACACACACTGCAAAGAGCTTAAAGTCTAACCCAGAGCCCTATGAGGAAAGCAGAACCTACCAAGAGGTCTGGGGGAACAGCTTAGAGAGTTAGCAGAGCTGTGGTATGAAACCCTGTGGTGTGGCCCTGTAGCCAAGGCCAGACTGCAGGGCGCAGAAGCACGAGGGTTTCTTTGATGCTGACCAGGGAGGAAGGTGGCCTGGTGCAGCTTCTTTCACTGCATGGAATCAGGCTCAGTACCTGGCTCCTTCTTTGAAACGCTGATCTTTTTGTTTTCTTTATAGCCATAAAAATCACAAACTGCCACAGGACATGGCTTAGTTCTCTTCGGATTCAGACTTGCTACGGATGTAGAAAATGACTGCGTTCATAGTACACACGAGCGCTATCTACAGCACGTTGGCCAGGTGGGCCCGGGTGCCGCTGGCGCGTGGATCCAGCCGCAGGCATCTCCGGGAAAGCTGGGACCGCAGCGCATCTCGAGCCCAGCAAACCTAGGTGCTCTGCTGCCCTCAGCCCCTGGCACAGAGCTTCCAGGGCTCTGCCTTAAAAGCCTTACACAGAAGCCGTTAAGCTCACCATGCAACTCTTAAGAATACAAAATCTGCAATTTCAAAGCACCCCAACAGCTGGTAAAGCCCCTGCCGTTCCTCATCCTCTTCCCGCAGAGCACTGCCTCGGCGGTACCGCAGGCGGCAGCCGCGCTCGCGCCGCCGCAACATGGCCGCAAAAACGGCCCCTTCCCCCCGCCCCCTCCAACGGCTGCGCCGCCGCCGCCGCCTCCGGCCGTTACCGACCGTTACAGCGGCGGGGCGCCCCGCAGCGGCTGCACTGCGCCACCAGGGGGCGCGCCGCCGCCCTCAGGGCCCGGGGAGCGGCGCAGGCTGCGAGCCCGGCCCGCTTCGGCGGCGCCGGGAGCGCGTCCTCGGCGCCCCCCGTGCCGGCCGGCCGGCGGCTCAAGGCGCCCCCGCCTCCTCGCTGCTGACAGGGAGCCACCTCGCAGCGGGGAAGGGCGCAGGTCAGCGCAGGGGGCGGTCGACGGCGCCCTCCCCTCACCGCGGGGGAGGCGCCCGCTCGCTGCGCTGGCGCTGCAGGAGCAGCTGAGGAGCAGCTGAACCCCTCAGGCTCAAGGCAGCCGCAGCAGCCAAATGAGAGCCCAAGTACATGCGTATAAACATACAACACCGGCATACATCGGGGGGGGGGGAGCGGGGGTGCTGTTCGCTGAATTTTCTGTGTTAACCTCAAACGTTGAGAGTAAGTTTGCTGTAAAGCTTTGCTTCCTATTTTGTTTTTAGCGCTGGAGTTACAGCTGCCTTTCAGGTCTTTGGTCCGCAGACAAGTGCAGATGGGCTAATCAAGGAAACCTCACTGTGCAGTAGCTCATCTCTGAGCACTAGCTCTGATGTGCAGTTCAAGCGTTCCCTGTCCCTCTGCACAGCTGTATGACCTCGAAGCCTGAAGTCCCAACCGTGCTCCATCTTTGCTTGCAGCCACGCTGGCCACTCCTTTCCACCCTGTTTTTTAATATCCCAGAAAGAACAGGCTCGAGCCTCTCACCAACGACGACATCTTTGTTAATAATCCAAGGACAGCCCTACAGCCAAACAGTTTCCGCAGCCGTTCAGAAGGCAGCGCTGCCAAACCCAGCGTCTAAGGCAGAGAGAGCGTCAAGCTGCTGCGGGTATCTGAGCCTGCTCCCTAACGCCGTACAATCCTCTGAGCTAATCTGGACATCGGCGCTTCTTGAAGCAGATACAGGATGCTGGAGTTAAAAGTCCTCATCCGGTATTGACTTCAGCAGGTTTCAGCAGGATTCAGGTATTTTTTGCTTCCAGAGCTGAATTTTCAGCTGCTGGGACTAGCAGACAGTCAGGGCTGAAACAGGTAAGTTAATGTCTAATATGTGGAACCTTATTGATGTGAGCCAGACACTTCATAAGTCTAAGTATGAGAAGCCAAGTGAGGAGAATGAATTAATTTAACTCCCTTTATTGGATGTGGCTAAAGTCATACCTATTTAAATGGGCTTTTACTCTGTATTCGTCAAGGTTCTTATAAAGAGAAGACGCCCTCCCTGCAAGGATGCATTATAGATTACGTGAAAAATCCAGGCACTGGGCAAGTGATCCTTAGCAATCTAATCCACCTTCCTCTTTTGTGGGTCTGCCTCTAGTCCACCTCCCTTTTTCAGTCAGCTCATACCCAGCTGACTGAGATATCTGAGGGAAATCCCCATTGAAAGGAAATACCCAGCAGCTTTGGTGCCTGTTTTAGGGGTTTTTTCCAGCTGTGGGAGTGGGGGGTAGAATGCAGAGAAAGGCTAAATCCTAAGTCATAGCCAGCAGAGAAGGCTACCAAAGGGAAAATACATTCCACTTGAGCTAACATGGATTTAAAGTAGTCTCCGAAGTTATGGAGGTACCCAGGAAACTGAAGGTTGCAAAGAACTATTTAAGCAATGAAAAGCAACAAAGCCTATTTGGTGCTTTTCAATCTTAGATCTGCAGATTGCTGAGTCTTGTTTTAAACTCCAAGGAACATTGAGTATAGACAGAAATTTCAGGTTTTTGAAGACTTCTGACTAGTTTGGAATGCAGAGGTCTTCTCCAAGCTCAAATCTGTTCCTATTGTGTATTGTGCAATGGGAAATCTGCAGAAGAGCCTGGAATCAGTTTATAACCACCAGATAGAAACAGAACTCCAAAATGAAACAAAGATGCTGACATTCTGATGCTTACAGTTCACAAAATCCATCTCTTTCAATCTTTCATTCACTGAGTAACATATTTAATTCTAGACAAATTTCTTCTGGCCAAATATATCAGCTGAAAATATCAAATCTCAATTTTCTTACTTTAAAGTTACTTAAATTACTCAGATTAGTTTGTGAGGATTGCATCCTGCCTTTGATGCATAGGCACTGGTTTATTTGAAACCGCTGGAAGCTTTGGCTGCCTTAAGGATTATAGGTTAGGGCCCTACATTTGTACTGTTGTACATCATTGTATGACCTAAATGAGATTAGAATAATAAATCTTGATTTATTATGAGGGCTTTATTTAGACATAGCTTGAGTATGAGGTCTGTGTCAGGATTAATAATGAAATCTAACATGCCCAGGCACAGGGAAAGCCCAATAATGAAAGGACATTTTTTCCCTTGAGAAAACTGGTTCCCAGCCCTCTGTTCGGCTTTTGTCAGAATTGCTAAATACTGAATGGCACAGAGATGCTGGATCCCAAAGATGATGACGTAGTCCATGACTTGGAGATGAGCCTACACTGAGCAAAGGCCGGAAGTATCCCATCGACAGTGTTTTCCAAGGCTGAGTATTCATGCTCTGCAATGCAATAGCATTCAGAAAGCTTCCAGTATAAGCTTCTCAGAATCTAAACACAAATGAGAAATTATGTCTTCAAGATTTGCTGGTTAATTCATCCATGGTGCTGAACATACATTAGCCTAGATACCTGTCCTATACTTAAGTCACATTCCTGAACCTGCTCTAAGAAAATGTCCATTCTTTTCTGCATCCTAGTCACCATTTCTCATCAGGATACCTGATGTCATTTAACATACCGAATTGCAGTGGCCTAAGTAGTAGACACAGGCAGGTAGTTAAGTTCCTCTTCACTAATAGCTACATGAATTCAGAGGAATTTGCCTTTCCAAAAAGTCCTAACCAGGATAAGGAAAAAAATGTAAGTAGTGAACTGCAGGGACGTGATCTTGAGTTTTAAGTGTGGCCAGATGAATTAAATCATCATGTTTCTTTATCTTTACAGTATCTTTACCTTTTGTCTAGTCCAAATAGTTTCTATACTTCCACATTCAACCAGCTAATTGACTGATCTTGTTCAGTAGCAAGTTTCTGTCCCACTTGTTTGTTTAGTAGAAATAGCAAGAGTTATTTCCTTTGAAATGTTGATATTGAGTTTTGGTAATCACAAGCCTTATGATGTTTGTGCAGAGCAAAAAGAAATGCTGAACCTGAACACCATTTTCTTTTTCCTTTATTCAGCAAGAGTCCTACTTGCCTGGCAGCCTGTCCCGGTATGCTTGAGCTGAGGTAGAACTGGATGGAGCAGCCTCAGACAATTTTTTCAGACAACTTGAAGGAAAAGCAAGTTTTAAAGAAGGACACACTGTTAGGTCCTGCTGTGTTTCTTTACTCAGTACTCAGGAGTTAAACCATGAGAACCAGATATTTGTAAGAAACAGAATCTCCAAAAAGCATGAAACCTCAAAAGGTTGAAAAGCACACCAATATAACTGAGGACAATTCTCTGGATTATCAAAGTATAAAATCAAATTGTGGAAGTTTCAGTATCTAACAGCATTTTAAACTATTTTTTCGCTCCCCAGAAGTGCCACTTCCTGTGAAGCCCTTTCTAAAAAACCTTTTAAACTATACTCTAGGTGGTGAGAATCATTAGGTGCAAAGTACTTTAAGACACAGTGATTCATTAACAGTGTTCCCAGCAGACTCTTTTAAGGTCAAGTAATGTCAAAGATGAGACTCCTAGACCTTTCTACTCAGGAACAGGGCAGCATTTCAACTCTCAGAAAGCAGATACTTCATGTTATCTACTTGTGATCATTTGAAGTCAAATAGCAGTGTGACAGCGTAGCTAAGCAACTTTTTGAACCATCAAGCTCCGCTCCTGTTTATTCCCTTGGACACTGACCCTTAGAAAGAAAATATTAATATAAACAAATCCTTTGGAATTGCCCAACATCCTTAGGCAGTAGGATTTTGATGAAGACCAAACTGTGGTTTAAGTCCTTAGGCACTGGAGATCTGAATGCGAAGTTTCATCTATTCAAAAGTTTTAACACTGCAGTGCAGGGTTTCCCAGCCAACCTTGCCTGTGGGCAAGGACGTCTGTAACATGGTCTGCACACCTGCTATTCTTTGCTATCCCTGACAATACCTGATCGAAGAAACAGCAGCTTTTTGTGGCTTTTTACAACATACTGCCCTGAATCACAAGTTGGCAGTCAGATCCACAAGGACATTAAGGGAAACCAGAACTTTGTGGTGTGGAAATGGATTCCCGCTTCTCTGTTTTATAGTATGTTTCAAGTGTATTGCAATCTGAAAATCCTGTTGTTTTGGCTGATGGCATATCACCGAAGCCTTTACCCTCATTTAGTAGGTTAAAGTCTTGTAGCACAAGCTGTGAGCAGTTTTTACAGATCACTGATAAAAAGCGATAGAAGTTTCATGGGCCACCCTAGGTTATGTCAGCCACAAGCAGAATGAGAAGGTTTATGCTGAGAGCAGAGAGGCAGTGTGTAACCCGTTGAATCTTATTATCACTGTACTCTGGCCTCTAGATAGCATATGCATACACTGGGGTTGTAGAGACTCTAAGAGATGTACAGGAGAGGCCTATTAGTAGAACTGGGAAAGACTAGGAAGAGGTTTTCCTTGTCTGCTAGAAGGAAGTATGTATCAATCTAGGGGAGACGCTTTCCTGGCCTGGGGGACAAAGCCTTCTGTAGTATGTATTGAAATTATTTTTATTTTATCTATTTTATTTGTTGTATATAGTGTCTAAATCTATCCAGGCCCTTTACTTTCCCTGTCTTTGCCTAATGGAAACACTAGCCTGAATGCTGCTCTGACAAACTTGCTTCACTAACTGCTCAGTTCTTGGTGTTCTGCCCTAGTAGTGAGTCAGTTACTTTTTTTTCCAGGAGATATGCAAGAGCTAGTAACGGGTGCTCATATAAAACTCAGTCCAAGATTATTTGTATTGAAACCATAAAACTCTCCTTCTGTGCCTACTATAACATATCTCTGGACAAGTACATAATTACTACTGTTCCGATGTTTCTTATCCTTCTTCCTCTTTCCCATTATTCACAGTGTATGGATTTCTGAACTTAGCCCAGTCAATGTGTAGGCCACTCAATGCTGTGTACCACTCTGCTTCCATCTACTTTTTATCCAAAATTCCCAAACCTCATTGTTCATGGTGAGGGTCTTCAATTCATATCTAGGCTCCTTAGTAGAAGTGTTCTCATTTACAGAAGTACAGAGAACACACAGATCTGATTCAGTTAACAGAAGCTAGGTTTGTATGTCACCTTTAAAATCAAACCACTTATATTTTAGTACATAAACATGGATTTTGGAACATAGCTTAAAGTATTCAGTGCAGGTATTATTAGGTCATGACAGGCATATCTAAAAATCTTTTTAAAGTACTATACAAACTTATATATACTATACATATTCTTAATCAGCACAATTATCAAAATAATTGTCCTTTTCAGCAAAAATAATAGTTATCATCAACTCCTTTCAGGATGAGACATTACTAATATAAATCTTTATCTCATTTAGTACTCAGGGTTAATATTAACATCTCCGTACCCTGTACTCTACACTGTGTTAGCCTTTCCTCCGTGGATTCTTCTTCTAAAGAAATTTTCTCTCCCTGCTCACCAGAAATGTGAGGATCCTCCCTGGGAATCATTCCAGGTAAGAAACATTTCTTGTAATTAGCTTGATATGAATGATAGAACAAAACACAGCACTGCTGTAGCCACAACCAAGGTGCCTTTTAACAAGCTTATTTGATTGTACTGGATGCTATACATGACCTAGAGATACATTAAGCATTTCCACCATGCTACAAGCATCTAAACCACTGAGTTTCAGTTCTCACTTCCCATCCCTGTAAGTCAAATCCAGCAGCCTGCAAGAGCACCTATTAATTTATAGACTTAATCCCAAGGGCATATCTGCACATTTACAAAAAGGCAAGTTTGGTCCGCTGTTGCCACGGTGATGGCACAAATAGAGAACAACCAAGAAGGAAAGAACCTGTGGCTGTATGTATGCTTTGGTGGATTTGGGCATTTAGGGGGTTTTGTATGTTCCTCTATGCAGGCCATTTGAAGATGTTTATATACCTTTTCTACCATTCTAGTGGAAGGTAGGATGTTAGAAGAAAAAGAGAATGATGAATGTATTAGATTTGCTGTGCAAATTTTGTATTCCTTATAGACATAAGAGGTATAGACTCCCTTATAGACACAAAGGTTTCTGCAATTCAGAGCTGAACTGTTACAGTTTATTGCAGTGTTTTGAATTTCATGAGTACATTAAGATGTTTAAAATTATTTATAATGAAATGCAGCTAAATAAAATACTTATTAAAGCAAAACAAAACAAAAAATCCTGAGAAGATATGATGTGATTATCACTAGGAAAAATGTCAGGTAGCTGCCTATTACAGAAAATACAATGTTACTAAACTAATTTAAAATCCAGATAATTTTCCTTAGGAGAAAATTCAACCGTAAGTTGTTCAGGGGCTGGTGGATTTCTTTGTTTCTTAAGGATGGTAGAGATTCGTACACAAGCATCAGCAAAGGGCAGCTTTCTGAGCTGTTCCCTGCCAATTGCTGACAAAGGCAGTCCTAATGAATCATTCTGAATTGTGATCATGTGCTACCAGCCCACAGTGAGCTGCCAAAGAGGAAGTGCAGCTTGTTTTCTTTCATTTTCTTGATTCCTATGCTGTAGGAAGATGAAAGGAGAAGGAGGAGGAGGCAACAGCAACAGCCAAACTTAATAAATAATTCTGACGATTCCTGATATCAAATGGAGGCCCCTGAGTGGGACCCACTGAAAAATGACACCCTTCCGCCGACCCTGACGCCAGCTGTCCCTCCGTATGTGAAGCTGGGCCTGACCATTGTATATACGGTTTTTTATTCACTCCTTTTTGTGTTCATCTATGTCCAGCTCTGGCTGGTCCTTCACTACAGGCACAAGAGGTTCAGTTACCAAACTGTCTTTCTGTTCCTGTGCTTGTTTTGGGCCTCTCTTAGGACTGTGCTCTTTTCATTTTACTTCAAAGACTTTGTCACAGCAAATTCTCTCAGCCCCTTCATCTTCTGGCTTCTCTATTGCTTCCCAGTCTGCCTCCAGTTTTTTACCCTGACTCTGATGAATCTGTACTTCACACAGGTAAGCAACAGACATTTGGTTGATTAAATCTAACATAATGTTAAAGCATTATTTTTTTAAGGTTCATGAGAAAGATGTAATTTCCTAATGTATTTGGGCAGGGCAAGAAGCACATATCAGGTATTTGGCTGGTAATTTAACTTTTGATCTATATGCAACCGATCAGTGTTACAGTGAAACCTGGAGCCTGAAGTGATTGTTTCAGGATTAGCAAAAGAATATATCTACTGTCTGTTAAAATGATGTTATTTAATTTAAAGGTTGGGAAAAAAATTTATAGGAGAGCTCAAAGTTTAGACCTCCAAAGTGCCTTTTTATTCTTTATTGTTATTATTGTTGTTAGTAGACCCCATAAGCTTCCTGGCTTAGCAAGCCTGATCCCTGTGTGCAGTCAGAATTGTAATTTCTAATTTTGCTGACAGCTACCCCCACCCCTCCAGATTTTATATCGGTTGGCTAACATGTTTCTGAGTGAGTAGATTTCTGTGTATCAATAGCCAAATTGTTGACAGAGTCCTACTTCAGCCCCAAATTTCTATCATAATCTGTATTAAAAATAGCACTGAATGCTCTTTGTGTCCAGGCCCCTGAAGTGCTAGGTGCTGTACAGAGATATACCTTCTGCATCAAGGGCACTGTGATGTAAAGGTAAATTAGCTGTATAGAGGGGGAAGAGAGTAGTATCTGTGCTTTACAAAGAGGCCTTGAGAGAGTATCTATGCTGTGGACAGCTGAGAAGCCAGAAGGATTAGGCTGCACAGTGCTCCGTGTTGCTGCAGTTAGACTTGCCTAGAAGCACTTACAGTGGGAGTGAGTGTCTCAGCACTGGGCTACAGGCTGGGATGGCAAAGAGAGGCTGCCTGAGTTGCCTGAGAACTTGCAGGAAGCTTCCAGGAGGGCAGAGATTTGATTCAGTAACTCTTGAATCTCACTCTGGTACCTTGAGGAGGAAGCCAAGCCTGCCCTCCGATGACCTATGGCAAAGGCTGCTTTCCCAGCACAGGTGTAGCCGTCCATAGGAGCACCAGCCAGCTCTCCAGCACCTGCAGCAGTGCTCAGGACACTTTGGACTTTGCCATGAGCCCTGCTAGGGACCAGCTCAGAGCCTGAATCTGAGTGTCTCTGTAGTGGTTACAGCTACCACAGGCCTGTAAACTCCGAACAGCCTGGCTGGAGAGATCAGGCTGCTTGTGAGAGCTGCCAACCCAGAGGTGTAAAAGCAGAGGTGGTAAGCATGAAAGCTAGAAGAGGGCTTTAGTAGAGGATATTAAATGCTCAGAACCACCTACACGTTTTTGCACGTTTATTTACTTTTCTGGATTCAGTTTCTGAAACACCTACTAACACACTCTATTCCGCTCCCCTGGATTTGAGATATATTACAGGGTTACAGGAACCTTTCATTTATATGCTACTCAAATCCAACTCAGGCATGTAGTGACCTATGCTTTATCCTGTGGCTGTTGCGAGAACATTTAATGATGGTGCAGTTCCCAAGGGGCAAGTGTCCATCATCAGGCAGAGTCCACCACTATCGCAACAGTTGAGACTAAATCATAGCCCTGGGACAGATTCTTTCCTCAGACACACATGTAGAGCTCCCATTGAAGTGTGAAGGCAGAGTCTTGGTTCTTAGGCGAGAGAAGCTGAGAATGAAGTGAGCACAGAGAATGCAGTGCAGTCTGCACTCTGTGCATTGGAGTGCCAGCAGTCGGGGGCTTAGTGTTAATAGTAACCAATTCCTTTTGTCTGAGGAAAAATCCAAGAAGAGAGCATACAGAATGCTCTCATACATCCTTTTAGCCTATTTTTGGCATTGCTGTCTGATATCATTACGGAAATACGAGTCAGTGGTTGGAAACATGAAAAATGCTAAGGCTATTGGTTCTGCCTTTAACGCAGTTTCTGCTTTGTCACTATGAGCCCTCACAATCTTCCTCTGAGCCCTTCTGTAAAAGAGTGTAATGGTTACCTGTCTTACATAGCTGTTGTGAGGCTTTCGAAACAGTATTTAAAAGGACTTTAAGACTTTGTGATATGTCTCACAGTCTTTAAAGATTGTGAGCCACTGTAGACAAGCATATTATTAGTATTACTGTTTGCTTTGGAGCTGGTTGCTCCTGTGAAATCTCATCTCAAATATCGACCCAGCCAAAACAAAGCCATAAGAAATACAAGCACAGCCGATGTAAGAATGTAATGGAAGACAGGGAATCAATGCGCACTCTTTTAATTCGCTGTTATTAATTCTTTACTTCTAACCATTAAAAGGTGGTTTGGCTTGAAATTCAGCATCTTCTTGAGACTGTATTTTTAATGTGCATCCAGCTTTCCACAGCAGACAAGAAAGAACTAGTGTGAAAGGGGTGGGGAGAAAGAATTTTGTTTTCAATAATGGCTTATAACTTCACAGACCTGTTTAGAAGCAACTTTTATCCTTTTTTCTTTTTTCTCCAGAAAGAAGGCAAGGGACTACAGCTATGTCTCATTGCATGGAAACCATGCTAGTTAACTGGTGCTAAGCTAGAGGAAAAGAAGTTATCTAGGTATGGCCTAGGGACAGAGGACTAGAAGAGACCTCATGAGTCAGGAACTTGGGAGTGTTTTTTATCTGCTGTATGGCACACAGCATTTCTGCATGGGGCACTGCTAAGAACACTTTTAGACATGGATACAAGATGAAATATTAGTTCCAAAAAATTGTAGATCCTCCTAGCCAAAGAAAAAAACTCATCTGACAAGTGCTTGAGGGCTTTTTTTTTTTTTTTTTTTAATAATAAGCAGCTTTGAATCTGACAGGAAGTTATCCACAACTGTTCTCTTTATAATAGGTAATCCTAAGCAATGGGGTCACAAGTTTGGACTGTATCTTTTGTGTAGAAGGACAAATAAGCCATGATAGTGTCAGCAGGGCAGGAGTTATTCCCAGATTTGCACATCAACTTCAACAGAAAGACAGAAGGAATTCTAATGCATTGGGGCAGGATGCTAAACCAGGGGACCAGTAGAGAGGAGAGAAGTTACAGTCAAAATAGTTTTGACTCAGTACAGTTCCTTAGGGGTCTTTAAGTTGAGTGCCAAATTCAGAGTCCTTTCCTACTGTTTTGATACCCTATTTCTGGCAGAATAAAAGGGGTGCTGAAGGTAAGGCCTATATAATGTTGCCTCCTCTCAGAAATCATCTACTGAAGAAAATATATGTGGTCTCTAGTAAGACAGCCAAAGAGAATTTATTAATCCTTTGTCTGTATTCATTATCATTTCTTAAAAAGGAAAGAAATATTGACCTACCTCTCAGGATAAGCCTCTGTTTACTTAGAAATCATTAAAATAAGTCTTAAATAAAAATAAGATCCAGTGGCAGTTTTATAAAACAATAGCCCAACACTTGCAAATAACCACATAGTACAAAGCCAGAAAAACTTCCTGGTCTATTAGATGGTGAACAAAAACGTACATTTCTACTTACAGAGACTGAAAAGCCTATAGATCTGTTTGCCTCACACCTGCACCTCCCACGGGTTTATTTTGGCTGTTTGATAAAATAAAGACTGTAAATTGGCAAATAACATTTTCCACTTTAACCAAATCCAGACAGCAAGGATCCCAGCACTCAAACACTCTTTTGTTGGTGTCCTTCCTCGCCAGATCTTCCATTCTTCCCTGCCAATGGCAAGGGGAGACTGAGATGAGTCCTCAAACTTTACAGTCAGTGCCATGGGTATAAGTTTAAAGAGGATCTGGGGAAAAAAAAAGAAAATAAAAAATTGCCTTTTATGGTGGTAGGGTGGGGGGAGGCAGAGGAGGGCTTGCTTCGACTTGTTCTGTTTCTCTTAGACTTTACATTTCCCTGGGGAACAGGATACAAATGAAGGAGGAGGAAGGCTAGGATGAAGGGTTACAGACTCAAAAAACAGGGTCAAGGCCACAGACTGTGATGCTGGAAATCCCATCCCCCACCTGTGACCAGGCACCGTGAGCTATTTTGTGGGCTGTAGGTTTAACCATTGCATTCTCAAGCACCTGGGGAAAATGGTACTATGCTAAAGAACTGAGAGGCTGTACAGGTGGAGAGGGTCTGGTAGGTGGATTTACCTCTCCTTCCTCTTCCCTAACCATCCTCCCTTTCTCTGGCATCCGGACTGGGAAGTTTACTCTGCCTCCCAGGTAGGGCTGATAAAAATCAGAGACTTTCAAATGAAGAGAAATTGTGCAGGGTAAGACAGTTTGGAGTCCTTTGGAGAGGAGCTGGCCATGCTAGAAGTACTTTGAAGGGTGAGGTATTACCAGTGCAACACTTTCATAGAGGTTACATATCTCAGTGGAATTGTAACTGAGGTACATGTTATCTCTATGAGGAAAGTTAAGAGAACTTATCTTCTAATGACTCTGGATAGAATTTTAGAAGTAATACCAGCAGTGAGAGAACAAAAAGAGCTTTTTATTTAGTATTTATATTTAATGAAAAACAATACACCATTTCTACAGTGCTTTATATTAATTTAAAGCATGCTGTAGATGTACATAGGCTACACAAAACTCAAAATACAGGTGGTAAAGCATCAACAAATGTGTTGGGTCTATAGGAGAGAAGTCAGAACTGCACAGAGAGATGCTGTTTGACAACATCTGGCAGAAGGAATAAGGTGATTTGAATTAGCAAATGATCTGATGGGAGAGCTAAACATGCAAGTTTACAGTGACTACCACACCCATGATGGTCCCTCTCCTACCTGTACTAGATTTATGAAGTTACGCAAGGCTGCATATGGTAGTGAGTCATGTTGTCCATGTCAGTAGACAACTTTGCAAGTCATGTGGAGTTTATAGAGTAGAAAGAAGACTGTGCATATCTGGGGGAATCTGATCCAAATGTAAGAATATTTAACATGAAAGAATGAATATGGGAAATGGAGAGGAGGGGAAAGTGGGCCTTGGACTGGGAAATACACAGTGGAGGAAAGGTGTACAAGCTGATGGAGGTGGGTCTGGGCCTGCATGGAATGTGAGAGCGGAAGGGGGAGGGGCAGTGGTGAAAAAATCTGAGAGGGAAAAATTACACTCTGAACTCTACAATTTTCTGAAATGAGAACTAGTAAATAAAGGTAAACTTCATTCCTGCACAGAGAGCCAGCTTGAGAACATTTGCAAGCACTTAACGCATACCTGAGGCTTTATGGAGAGCTGTGGTTCCTGTAAAAGTGAATTGATTAGCTAGACTTAGGGGTACACTGGAGGTCTATGCCAGCATTCATATCAGTTGAGCTAAATCAAAGCATGGATTGAAAATTGCTCCAGTGAGGATTTTTTTTTTCTTTTGCTCTGAGCATATGTGACTTGGTTTTGACACATGGACACCTACTTAAAGGACCTGAGTGGCTCCTAATGTAACTTGCATAGCCATAGCAGGAGCCCCCTTAACTTCCAGCTGCACTGAACACGGGCCCTCCTGCCAACCCCACTGCTCTTCTGCTGAGGCCCTGGTAGGACATCCTGCAAGGTTAGCTTGCAGCTGTTTGCATCAGTCCTGCAAGAGAGGAATTTTCCTTGGCTCAAGGGCTTTTTGGAGCCCTTTAGTACTTCTGGAGTTCTGTATGCCAGACGTATACCTCAGGGGAGTGGAGGAGGGAGTGTGAGAATCTCGTTTGAGGTTTCCAGTTCTTCAGCAAAAACAAGGAATCAGAACAGTGTATTTCTACTTTAAAGAACAAGCAAAAGGAGGGATGTTTTTAAGAAGAAAAAGTAATCTTTTAGACATCAGAAAATTAGCAAGGAATTTCACTAGCTGATATTTTCCTTGTTGGTATTCATCTTGGGGCTCTCTGAAAGATCTTTTTTAAAAAGTCTGCCTTCTGCTTGCTCTTTAGTCTATTCTTAGGAGTAGCCTGGTTTGTTCTGGTTTGCTGGAAGACTTGCTTAGATGACTCAGATATTGACTGGAAGCTTTCTCAACACTTGTGGGGAGGGGACATTGAGCAACCAGCCTTTTCTTGCAGGGTGCTTTGAGTTAAATGACTGTTAAAAGCAAAAAGCTGCACCTACACATGTAAAGTGTATTGAGATCAGCTTTTGACCTCCTTAGTCCCACTGAACAGCCTTTTTTTTGTGACAGTCACACTGCTTCCAGCAAGGGTGCTCATGGAATAAGGCATTATCAGTGTAAGCAAAGGTAGCAGAACCTGGCCACCTGTTTTTCTATCTGGTGATGAATTTGTAAGAGTGCCCATGCCTTACACTGCAGCCTTTACTGTGTGTTGTGTCCATTTTCTTTCTTAATGGTCATTTACTCTGATAAAATTCAGAAGCGTGTTGCCTGCTGGGACAGTTCCACCAAATGAAGGGGTACGATAACGCAGCCATTTAGGCAATCTCCCCTCTAGAGGTGTTGTCCTGCAAATTATACGCAACATGCACATGTCACGTCTGGTTTTAGGTAAGTTAGCAATGGAGCTTTTGCTGAGTAGGGCAGACTTGCACTGTGTCTTGTGACAGGAGTGACATTAGAGCGGTGAGTGGGTCCTTGTTGGGGGACCACAGGAGATGGCATTCCAGAACTTGTGAATCTCCTAGGTTTTGTGGACCCGGTGTAACTCATGGCCCCCTGCAGATTGCTTGTCTTGTGTGGTTCCATACATTAGCTCTGAACACTTCCGTTCAGCCCTGCTTGTGAAAGTTACCAAAATTAACGGTACAATATGTGTGAGTAAGTGCTACTTAGAGCAGGTGAGGATCGTGGAATGGCCCAAGAGACAAGTTTTACTTGTTCAGTTTAAATGAGGTCAGGAATCTGCTTACTCCCCAGTTGACCACAATGTCATCCAGAATAAACAGGGTAGGCAAAATGTCTCATACAAAAAGGGTACAGGAAATAGTTGGAGCCCTATCCCACCTCTAAAAAATGCCAGCGCCCAGCTGCACCACGGAAACATGAAACATTCACCAGTTTCTTAAACTTTCCTTCCAGTAGCAAGTAAGTCACACAAAATTTGTTCCTGAATTCCCGTGAGAATTCATGATGATATTTAGATAATGAATCACAAAAATCTTCTCTAGGGATAGTGCCAGAAGTGTTAGCTGTTTAAAAACAGTATCAATGGTTGCAGAATATTTTTAGGGATTTTTTTTTAATTTCTCAATTTTTTTATTTTTTCAGGGCCTGCTAAAAAGCTCCATTCTCTCTACTGCTTCATCTAGTGCTAAGCATACTGATGTGCCACAGAAATAATTTCCATGTTAAGGCAGCTATTTATGGTGAATAGGAGTTAAATGACAAGTTGTTCCGGGAGCACTGGAACAAGTGAAGCCTGATTTCTCCAGATCTATGTCTCATGCTTGACTTTGAGCTGTGATTGAAGCTGTTTCTGTAACTGGGGCATTGCTTACGGTACTTTCCTATGCAGAGTTTCTCATTTTGGGTGATGTGTAGGATCATTATGCAATATTCTGCATACAGAGGGCATATATGAGATGCATTTACAGGGTCCTTCACTTCTATCGACTAACTGTTTTGAAGAGGGTGATAGAAAGGTCATATCTTTGACATGTCAAGAATTCTGTCTTCAGTTCTCTGACCAGACCATTTAAAATGTAGTAGGGTACAGGTAGACAAGTTCACAGGCAGATGCATGCCTACACATACGTAATGATCATGTAGGTCCTGTTTCCTTGGGAAAGTATGGTAATCTTAACAAATATTACGCAATATACATTAAAGTGCACGCAAAACCAAATGAAATGGGTAAGGCAGGATAAGTTGAGAAGAAAATGATTAGGAAATAGCTCACAATAAATCATGTGGCATGATTTTTTTGTAATACTAGTTATTGATGTGTTTCAATATACGCTGCTGAATTTTTTAAAATGACCTTTATAAGTTGGGTTTGCTTGGAGCTGTGTTAGCTTGTGAAAAAGCAATGATGCTCCCTTTAAGCTTTTTTTTTTTTTAATTAAGATGCAAAAATTTGTTAATATATTTTCTATAATTTCTGATGGTGGTTAAACACCTGGGACTGATATTACATAGCTACTGTGCAGCAACAACAGTGTCAATATTTTGTCTTTTCTGCTACAGCAAGATAACTATTGTGCCTGAGCTATCTCACTGTAAAAATATGTACTGTTCTCTTAGTGAATGTATAGTCAGTGGAAGCCAAACACACCTCAGAGTAAAACAAAGAGTCTGGTTCTCACCAATATCCTTCTGGTAATATAACATGTTTAAACACATATATCCAATTTAAGGCCAGTGTACTATGGGCAGGTTACTAAGGGCTCTTTATATGAGTAGAGCATCTGACCCAATATGCCAGTATGAGCTGATCTGCATGAGAGACATGTACTGATAGGTCACATACGGGCATAATTATTTACCTTTTTGATTGTACTGGCATTGGTCCTCTTATGAATGTTGGTATAAAGGACCTTATTCCAAGCCAAAATAAGCAAAAATAATGATGCAGACAATTTGTATACTGGTATATCTTAATCTGCTGCTGAGTAGTATAAATAGTTTTTTTATAGGTTGCCTGCCATGGATAAACCGTTAATGCAAATTTATTGTGTAATGAAAAGCGTCGTTACATTTGTGATGTGATGTGAGACAGGATTCCTGTGGATCACAGTGTCTTTCCTTACTTGCATGTATACTATGTCTGTTGCAATATTTTTCTTTTTTGCAGGTGATTTTCAAGGCTAAGTCAAAATATTCCCCAGAACTACTCAAATACAGGTAAGAACTGTGATAAAGAAAAGTAGCAATGCACTTGGAGAAACACTACATCTTTGATAATATGCAATGGTCATAATTACTCATATTTATATACAAAAGTTTTATAATGATGAATGATGGTTCTGACACCAACTTCTCTGCTGTAGCATTTAGAAGTCTGTGTCATATCCTAACACAAGCACCATGTTTAGACATTCAGGTATTTCAAAGGCAAGTGTTTCAGTTGCAGGCAGGAAACACTGACCTTGGTGATCTGTTTACAGTTTCTTAAAGAAGCTATGTACTTTGATGAATTCAGATCCAGTGCTTTGGTAAAGGTAGCAGAGTGATGTATTCATTGTGACAGGAATGAATGAGACTGGATATGTCTTAATTCAGAATTGAGGCCAGAGGTAATAAAAGAGAAACTGAAAAGCTTTGAGAAGGTGGGAGAAGAGTTGTGAAGGGAAGGAGGTAGAGAAAATGGATTCAACTTGGTGATGTGTCTGGGAGCTAACAGATAACTTCCCATAACTCCAGAGAGTTGAGGTTACGGCAACTTTGCATTTGTGTAAGGGATTTGTTTGAGATCTTGTTTGAGCTGGAGGAATTGTCAAGAATACTTAAAAGGTGCCCCAAAGGTGGTAGATGTCCATGAAGCTGAAGAAGAGCTCATTAATAAATGTTTGTTGTTGCAATACCTGGAAGCCTCAGTCAAGGGCAAAGTTGTTTAGTTAGGATAAGAGAGAGACTGTCTCTTCTCTAAAGAATTTACAATCTAAAGTTGGGATAGGAAAGCAGAGTAATTTGCAACTATAACCTGACCCATTACTTGCTGACTGTTCAGCAGAATATGGTACTGTATCAACAGGTCAAATTTGCCCTGGAAAACTTGTTATCAGGTTTGGCTTTGATACAGCTGGAGAGGCAGAGGTCTGAAGCAAGTGTTTCAGAAACCTGTACAATGAGAGCAGGACTGGGACAGGCTGTGCTGGAGCTGGTGACCAGTAAAGTATGGGCCAGGCAGGGTTTGCCGGCTGAGTGAGGGATGAGGGGCTCCTTGCTGAAGAACAACTGATGCAGCAAATGTAAGGGCGAGAACAGAAAGACTGCATGTTTGGTGGACCCAGGAGTGTTTCCAAGTTAGTGGGTCTGTGCGCACACCTTGGCCACATCCCAAACCACAAGGGGCAAGAGTCAGATGCTCTCTGGTCAGCACCATGGTACACAAATAGGCATTCTGCTTTAGTTTCTGTGGGAAGGAAACCCTGGAGTGTGGGCTGGCCAAAAACCAGGACACGCACCAGACAGGTCCCCAGCCAGCCCCTAGAGTGAGCAGCAGAGTGTGCCTGCCTCTGACAGTACCCGTAGCCAGGAGGAACAAAGAGGCTTTGCAGAAAGCCTGGGCTGTAGGATAGGGTGGTGCGAGGCAGGTCTGTGAGCATGTTCCTGACGGGCTTTAAAGGTGAGGCAGAAGCTTTGAACCTCGCCTGCTACTGGTATTTGTGGCAAGGCTTTGTTCTTGAAAAATGCTTGAAAGTATCTTTCCTAAAGCAAAGGGAGCTTGTGACTTTCAGTCAATGGGTATGAAATGAGTATGTCAGCACCCTGCACATAGCTCTTGGAGCGTGTCCATTCCTAAATGCCTATGTAGTGTGACCTGAGTTACTCCTGTACAGACTACCCACCCCACAACAGCTTCATGTCTACCCTGCCTCTTGTCTCCTGCGTTTCTATCAGAGCACTCTTGGGTCTGGCCTAGTCTTCTTCCTCTTGTTCAGCTCTACTGGTGAAAGACCTGATTAGCATTTTTTTAATGTCTGCAGCTGTTAGATGGTGTGGTTAGCTTGCCTGTAAGGGCCATATAAAGCTGACCTGGTTTCCTTTCTCATACAGGGTAACTGAAGTGGTGTAAATACATATACACTCAGATAGTTTATACAGCAGTGTGTATTTACTATAATAGGCCAGTGAGAGATGAATTATTTCAGCCTACAGATGGGGGCTGGACTTACTGCACTTACTGAATTTGATTTTTCTTCATTGCTGAATGTTCACTTTTTGATTTTTTTTTTTCATTTTCTTTAATAAATGTCAGGCCTTGTTGCCTGGTGTTGTCATTCCTGCAATAGGTAACGACTACAGGAACCAGGCAGCAGTGAAGTAGGACTGCATCTATGTATTGACACAGGTCTCAGAAATCAGAATCTTTCCAGATGATAAGGAAAAAATGATAAAATGCTATCAGAGATCCAGAATCTAAAGCGAACTTTACTCAGCACAACCTTCATGTTGTTGTTCACTATAGCAAAAGAGCTCATGGCCAGGCCTGTTCCAAACCATCTTCATATTTAAACAGCCCTGCTGCGCATCTCCTTGGGCCTGGGGATTTCTTAAACAATTTGGGTTTGGATAGGCTTACTGTTCTGTGTGTGTATGCCTGGTTACACACAAGCCTTAGACCCTGTATGGTTTCTGAGGAAACCATGTACAAAATGCAGTAGTTTCACACAGCTTTTCCCATTAAGCCAGCCAAAATTCACTGCATTCAGCTGAAGTTTGATTTTAGGTTCAAGGAAAACTTAGAGGGTGCATCTAGCCTAGCACAGCAAGAGCAGAACAACCTAGCACATGCCTTCCCCAGAGCTCCTTTTTATTATACAGAGCTCCTTTTCAGGGACTAGCCCCAAATTGAGGATTATGCACAATAGGCTGGACAAATAGTCACTGGTGTAATGTGGGAGCATCTCCCTGCCCTTCCTTTCTGTTTTCTAAAAAAATGTTTATTCATTCCTTGTAGGTGCCCTGGTAACTGAGATTTAGTGACACATTTTGCTTTTAAGTGAGGCAGTAATGCTTTCTGCACTTCTGCAGCTGCAGAGATCCTAAAACTGCCCTGGGAGATGTAGCCTTCATCGCCATGGGTGCTTATTCAGAGGCTCAGCAACAATGCCGCCGTTGTCAAAACAGGCAGCCGTTTCCCCAGCCGCATCATGTTAATAAGGGGGGTGGAAGATCATTATGTGAAGAACTGCACAACTGACTGGCCATGACAGCTCACCCTGGCACACACAGGAGTGTGTGGGTATGACAGCCTTACAATGCTTTTTTTTTTTTTTTTTTTTTTTTTTTTTTTTTTTTGGCTAAACTGAGGCAAGGAGGAGCCTGGCCTGGAAGCCTCTAAGCCTCGCTAGTGGCAAGCTACCGTTAAGGACATGCAGGCTGCAGTGAAGCAGAAGGTCCCCCTGCCTAAGTTGAGCAGCCAGAGAACATGTTCTTCCCGCAAGCTGGCAGGATGTAAGAGCCAACCTTTCCTCCTCAACCTGGCGCCCATGAGAATATTTTACCTGCATTGCGGCTAAGGAGCAGAGATGAGTCCATTAAATGGGCTTTGGGGGAGCAGGGAAAGGAGGACACATGACCATCACTTAAAGTCTTTTGAAGTATTAATAAATACAAGCTGTAAAGATACTACCACTGCAGCTGGGAACTGAGTTCTCCAGAGGAAGCCATGTGAGAGAGGAGTTCAGAACTGCAGTGATTCCAACATTAGACTGTGAGGTTTATAAGGATCTATAAGGATCTATAGCCACTTATCCTAAAACCAGAGCCCTCCTCCAGAAAGTGAAGAATGAGCACAATCTTCCCCCTACCCCCCAGAAGAGGGAATTTCCATGGCTGACAAAGAAATGACAGCAGCCCTGGTCACTGCCAGATATAACTGAGAACAAGGGCATTGATTCATAAACATAAACAGAGACTTTCAGGCCTCCAGTTCTCCCACTTACACATCTGAAGGCCCTTTCCTTTCCTGTCCTCAAAAAAAAAGCCAGCTAGTCTTCAGGTTTGTAGCTGGGTTGATACCATCAAACGATATGAGCATGTGGAGATAAAAGATCACCACTGGGTGAAAGTATTTTTAAACAATCAGATTTCAATTCCTCGGAGACAGTCTGCGCATTTCCTATCAGCCAAATTCAAAATTCCCAGCAAACACGAACGGCTGTGGACCAAAAGCTCTTGTTCAGTTCATGAACCTTATCTGAAATTGCCTTGGTCAGCAGTGATAATGAAATAAGCAACCCTAGAAATGGAAACACACTTCATTTTTTTAAACAAAAAGCTCTACAGCTGTGCGTAGGAGTAAAGAGAAATTAAAAGCAGCCTTCCTTCAGTATATGGCATACTTGTATTGCAGGTATCAGTGCTGGGGAGATTGATAAAAGAGATGGGAGAAAATGGCCCAGCTTCTGAGCTTCTCTCTCTCTCTCATATTTCTGTTCCAGCTCTGCTCCCGTGGTTGTGCAAATGAACCCTTTGCCTAGCATGGATGACAAATGCAAAATCAGAATCAGTGTGATTATTTCATATTTGAAAGGAGAATTCTTGATTCTCCTTTCAAAAAGTTGCTCATGATCACAATATTTAGGAAAAGGGACAGAGAAAGGAGCTGAGGAGATAGTACCTGAGAGATTTTTGTTAGACACTTTGTTAATTTATTATGCAATCTGACTGCAGACATTGGCAGTCAGTGATGCTGTTCATGGGAATAATCATGTACAAAAACCAAGATCAAAACCAGTCCTTTCCGAGCAGCTCAGTCTTTTACAAGGTTTCTTATGCAAGTGAGTAGTCACATAAGAATAGGTCTGTGCTGTATGAAGTGCATACTCTAAGAAAGCACATGCATTTTTTAAAATCATTTATAAGAACTGTGCCATTGTATTTCTGCTACAGAGACTTTCATGTTTTGTTGCTTGCTATTAGTTTGTTCTGGCATATTGTAGAACTTTAAAAGCAGGTTTGAAATGAGCAATGTTCATCTCTCCAGCAAGCTGGAGCACTTTGATTTAGGCTTGGGCAGCTGGTTTCTCTGCGAGCTCTTGCAGCCCCAGGACATGTGCCTCCATTGCTCAGAGCACAGCACCAATCTCATGACTGACACTTGCTGAACAATGTTGCTAAAACTCTGTTTTCTCCTCACCCTCCCAGGTTGCCTCTCTACCTGGCTTCTCTTTTCATAAGTCTCCTCTTCCTCTTGGTGAATTTAACATGTGCGGTATTGGTGAGAACAGAGAATTCAGAGAGAAAAGTCATTGTGTCTGTCCGAGTGGCAATTAATGACACGTTGTTTGTGCTGTGCGCTGTCTCACTCTCCATCTGCCTGTATAAGATTTCCAAGATGTCTTTAGCCAACATTTACTTGGAGTCCAAGGTAAGGTACATTTTCAGTTTTCTTTTACAGTACCTTCTTGGAGACAGTGGCAGTGCAAGGCAAAGGCCTACAATTCTTTAGATCCCCTGAGAGCTGGAGGCCTTAAACTTCACAGCTTGCACCTGGCTGTCCATCCTGCCCACAGAAATACTAAATAGTAGGTTGTAGCACAGGTGCTTTTGGCTAGTACCAGAAACCTCAAAACAAAGTGTGAGACAATTTACAGAACATGGTAGCTGGACTTTCTCACAGCTGTTTTCCAGTTGGATACGGCTTTCTCCAGACTCCCATTTGAAGACCTCTTCATTTCAGTACTACTATATAAAGATGGTCTATACTTTAGGATCCTTCACCTTGTCTAATTATTGACTGATTATTTTAAATATTTAAGGTAGCAGTGTGCTGAGGAAGAGCCAGAAAGAGGAATATGAACTCCCTTTATTAATCTGTATACTGTCCTATAGATAGCGAGAGTGCATTTTAAAAGACTTATAAAGCATTATAAATTCAGACCAGGGGGTAGAAGTAGGGGAAAGTCTCTTTTATTACAAAATGTTCTTTAAATAAATATTTTTAGGTTAACAGCTTCGGACATCTTCTGTGGTCAAATGGCTGGGTTTACTGGTGGCATCACACAATTGGCAGTAAATGGTTAATTCTTAAAATAAATAGAGTTTAACTAATACTGATTACCATAGCAACCCTTTCCAAAAAAATACTTTTCAGCTACTATTTAGAAAATCTTACAGTAGAATTCTTCTCTCCATTTGCTTAATCAGGTGAAAGGAATATTTTTCCTGTTTAATCAAATCTGGCCATAGAGCACAACTGAAAGTTTGCGGCTGAACGGAAGATTTAAAAACACAGCTTTGTTTGTTTGTTTTGTTTCTTTCAAATCTGTCATTTGCTGACCAAAGGGCATGAGCAATGGATTATTTTTACTAGTTAGAAAAGTTTTTCTATTGCTGCAAATCTCACAAACATAAATCTCTGTAACTAATCAGTGTTAACCTAAGGGAGGCTTTGGTAGATTACTTGGTTCCGTTTCCTTCTCCTGTTGGAAATCTGATCTTCCCTATTTCAAGCTATTTCACAGAAAACGAACAAACTCTAACATTACAGAAAGGAAAAGTCAGAACACTTGCTTGAAAGTTTGACTGTGGAAAATGAGAATTAATGAGAGCTTTACTTCTTTCTGCTGACCTGAAATTGAAGTTCCTCTGGGGACTTCCAGTACGATTTGACTGCACATATTTATGGACACTGAAGGCTGGAGCCAGCAATGAAAAAAACATCCTGGTTTAATCTGCTACTGTTGTGCTGAAACACTAGGTAAAAAGAAAAATCCATTCTCTAGTAGAGCTGGAGATGATATCCATACACGCTGAGTGCATGGAGATAGGGATTTGTCAGAAGGTGAAAACTCATGCAGACGTACTGCGTTCCCCTCCATGCTCTGGCCTAGGGGACAGATCTGGCCCTGCACACCAAGGTTAAGGCAGCACAGAGGAGGTGCACAGCCCTCCCTTAGGTGCTGCCTGGGGCTGGCTCCATGCAGGCTGCGCTACCAGCGCAGGGCTCCCCTCTCCTGTGACTGCGAAAGGATTCCTCTGCCTTTACATTACCCTGGCACTCTCCCTTCAACAACCCACGACGTACATTTGACTGACGGTGAAAATAGGATATGTATCTTTTTATTAAAGTTTGTTAAGCCTGTGGCATACTTAAATGTTAAAGTCCCTGTACCACAAGCTTCCTCCCAAGAATGACAGCTAGATGGGGAAAGACATACAGGGAATTACCAGCCCCTTTCTGCTCTGTAGTTCTGCTATCTCCAGTCCGTAAATGCCACTGAACAGGGGGATACAGTATGTGCCAGTCAGCAGCTTCTCGCCGCTCTTTCACCCTTGGTTTCCATGACAGCATTGCTGACATGCTAATGCAGAAGGAGAATAGAGAAGTGCCTAGCAAACATTTCCTCTTTGTGGCATTTCCTGCTTGCTGGTCTTGCCACTGCTCTCACTGCTGCATACTGTGTTTCTGTATTTACAGAAATACAGTACAGAATAAATACAGAAACTATATTTACAGTTCACATATAACAGCAGGCTCCTGGCTCACTCCTGACCTCACTGCAGGTTATAGCCCCTTTGATGGGGCAGTTGCGGTACTGTTTTAAGCAGAGAGTCAAACAGAGAGATTGACTGCACTGTGGATTTCGTAATATTCCTGAGCCTGACTGTTCTCTGAATTCATGTGTTTTATTATTTTGGTGGGAAAGAAGGCAAACTAATTTTCTGCTAGCTTTTTTTGACCAGTCCCTGAACTCCTCTTTAATGAGATCAGGGAACACCCAGCCCGAGGAGGTTGGCTAGCAGAGCCACAGGACAACAGCCACAAGCAGGGATGAGCAGCAGAGGTGGCTCAGTACTCTCCTGAAAGCCAGGGCTTCAGGCATGGTGATTTGATAACTCCCCATACTTCAGTAATCACTCTGGTACATGTGTGATCTACCTGCCACAGCTCTTTGGACCTCTACAGCCTGCAAATCAGGAAGCAGAATGGAGGGAATGGGATGTTAGACCTTCGTGCTTCCTGCACTGCTGTAAAGGGTCCTAAAGGGTCCTGTGAGGGGAGGAACAACTGCCCTTGATGCTCCTCTTTCTCACATAGATGAGAGGAGCTCATCTGCATGGTGTGTCTCTGCTGGAAGAGGGAGAGGGGAGGGCTAGTGAAGCAAACCGACTCAAGGCATTTTGTTCCTCTGAAAGGGCACAAAGCACTAACCTGTCTTTCCTGCTCTGGCTGTGCACTACTGCAGGACTAGCTGCGCAAAATTTCCTTTGAGCTTCTTCTTCTAAAGCCAGTCTGGTTTTTGTGCATGTGTCTGCCTCCATGATCACACACACTGACCCTTGTAGCGTTGGCTCCTGGATCCTTCCTTTCTTGCTGTTGCAACAGCTGTGGGCCCCCTGTGCTGGTCTCTCTACACCCTGAGTCCTGTGCACAGCATTTGGGTGCCTCTCTCATTCCTGCCACAGGACTAGGCTGTTTCTCTTGCTCTGTCCATTTCTTCCCTAGGACTAAGAAACTGTTCTGATTTCACATTCTTGCAGTCTCCTTCCTCTTCCCACACCAGAGCCGTGGTCACTGCACTTGTAGGCTATGCTCCCACTTTGTCACCTCCACGCTGACATTAGTTAGGCAGGATGTTCTGTTCCTGTCTGCACTATGTTTAACTGCAGACTATTAGTCTGCTCTTTACTTAGAGGGGAAAATAGGTGCACAGCAAGCAGCTGTAAAAGATGCAAGATTGCATCATACTAGTTTTAGTCAGCATCTGATACAGGATGCTCTACAGCTAATGCAGAGCTGGAGGCTGAATTCTCTTGCTCCATCTGATACCATGTGTAATTCTTACATACTTCCATTGCTCTGAAAATAGCACTCCTATAACATTAGCAGGAATGAGATACAGGCCATTTTGGGTGGGGCTGGAGCTGCTACCATCAGCTGGAAAGTGGTGGTCAAATACTGTAAAAAGAAAGAGAAAAAAAAATCAGTCACATTAGGCAGAGTAGCATGACAATCCCCAAAGTCCATACAAAACAATGTTCTTATCAAGTTCCCTTTTGAGTAATAACCTATGTTGTTAAATCTCTTCTAGGGCTCATCTGTCTGTCAGGTGACAAGTATAGGAGTGACTGTTATACTACTTTATACCTCACGAGCCTGTTACAACTTGTTCATCTTATCATTTTCTCAAACCAAGAAAGTCAATTCTTTTGATTATGATTGGTACAACGTATCTGATCAGGCAAGTATGAAAATAAGTGCTGATAAGAAAAACTCATTCTATATGTGGTGGCTAATTTCCAAAATACTGTGACAAGAGGCACTTACATAATAAAATCCTATTGATTTTTTTTTTTATTGAATGCACTAAGATGGCTTTGTTCCAGAAATATGAGCTTCTGGTAATAGCAGGATAAGGCAGGGAAGGGGAAACAGTGCTAAAATAGAGCACTAGCTAATCAGTTTAAAAAATCAGTCTTTTAGTTAATGAGGTATTTTATTTACCATGATTATAATGTTCAAAAAAAAATAAATCCTTTTATTAAGAAGAGTGTTTTGTCCATTAGCCAGAATGCACTGTATTTGGAGAGGGAAGAAAAACAATACTTGATTCCACTAAAATGTTAAATTCTGAAGCTGTTGTAAAACCTTCCATTGCCATCCAGTGCAATGGAGTTATTTAATTCTATCAGTCATACAATCTCAGACTATGATTTTTGTCAGCTTTTAATTGCAAATGACAAGTCAGATGATTGAAAACTAACAGTGATAAAAGTGCCTAAGGATACGAGTGGGTGATTCTTTGTTGAATTTTATGCAGTTTGGGCATTTGACTCCTTTCTTGTATTGAAACATGTAGATTTAGACCTTTTTTTCTTTTTTTTTTTTTTTTTTTTTTTTAATCACCTTACAAGTTGAGAGAATAATGTTGAGGTCTCAGCAGTTTTCCAACTCTTTCAAGGCTAGCCAGAATGGCAGGCTCTGGTCTGGGTCTGGACCACGAGTAAATTTTGTTTGGCCTCAAAGCCCCAGACACCTGATGTTTCCTCACCCTCTCAGCAAGCATCTGCAGAGCACAAGCCATGTTCCCAGCCATCCAAGTGCCTCACAGTGCCACATGGAGCAAAGCTGGAACCAGTACAGTTTTCTGCTGAGCAGCAGATACAATTGCAAATAAGTAGGTAAGCAGTAGGGTAAGACTGCCTGGAGGACCTCGTTAAGAGCTACTTGAGTATGTCGAGGGATGGCTGATCTCTCCTGCTGCAGCGTAGCTGAGAGGAGTGCAGCTAGGCTGTGCCACTCCATGTGATTAGAAGGCACTAATTTGAGGCAGAAGGGTACTAGGCTGTGATTCCTCTCCTGAATTTACCTCCTGTTGGAGGCTTGGAGTGTTGCAGTGGCTGCAACACTCTTCGGGACTTGCAGTGCAGGCACCTCTTGGGCTAACTGCTGCCAACCTGGAATACACATGCTGGGTCTTTATGGCCAGAATATTTGGTCCAGTTTCCCACACCGAGGCCATGACTGTAGGGAACTTAATGGAGTGCTTCAGGACCTAGAACACAGCTGCTGATTTTTGAACATCCAGTCTGATATGTGACATTAGGGCTGCCTTGATTTGGGGCAATCAATCTGAGCTGTATGAAAAGGGCCTAGAACTGAAGGGGCAGGTGCTCATGTTGGTACCAGAATAAAGAGTCATTTTTAATAGTATAATCCCATTTTTGTACTGTGGTACTTCCTCAGATCACCTGCCAGAAACATTACCCTGCTTTCCCCTGTACAGAACACACAAAAGGACAGAATACGCCCTCTGCAACTACAGTGAATGATAGAGAGGAAGGTAGCTAGGAGTTCAAACATAACGCTAGACTAACAGCACAGTTGTTCAAGCTAACAATGTGCACCATCTTGAAGGGATCCAACCCTTAATTTTTATAAGTCAGATTTCCAGCAGTGCCCTTGAAGGCTTAGGCACTGTTTGTTCCATCACATATTATTCCCACCTGGAAAGAGGCTAGAAGACTAGTTTCTCATTACTTTGATTTTATCACTTTCTTCCCAGTCTGAAAACCTAGCAAGCAACTATTGAACTTAGATTTCATCAAAAAAGAAGTGGAAAAAAGAGAAATGGGAAGGAAGGAAGTTAGAAGGAAAGGGAAGCCATGGACCCAGCAACATGGAATATTGATTCTTTTTCATAGGCCTTTAATCATTAGCTGGGTTAATCCAGCCTTACCAGATGGAGTTTCTGGCCATGCTGTTAAGCGTTTCAGCTGCTTAAATATAGGTCTTTATAATAAGACATGCTGCCTTCTGCACCTTTTAAACAAGCTACCATTCTCATTTGTAAACATTTTTCTCTTTGGCATTTCAACAGGCAGATCTGAAATGTCAGCTGGGAGACGCAGGTTACATTGTGTTTGGAGTGATCCTCTTCATCTGGGAGCTGTTGCCAACTTCCTTGGTTGTGTATTTCTTCCGTGTCCGAAACCCTGCAAAAGATCTAGTGAGTGGAACTTCTTATGTATTTTGGTAGTGTAATGTCCAGGCAGGTCTGGGAAGTGCAGCTTCTGAGGGAGTTTTTGCTTTACATTTTATACATTTTAACTTCTCTTTTTCAAAATGTCTTTCGCAGAATAAAAACAAACCACACTTCCCGCTTCTTTGTACTAAGTCCTCATGGGAGGAACTCAAGAAATATTTACCCAGAAGACAGACAAGTAGTTTATCTTAAAAGTCAGGAATTGGTTTAAACTGAGGGTCATTTTCCTTTTGGGTTAATATAGTCCTTACTTGAGTTCATGGAAAATAAGTGTGCTATCCAAACTTAGAATCTTTTATCACATAGATAGAAAGCAGTGAAAACAATTGCTTGCTAACTGTTTAATGGCATATGGATTGTAGAGATTGGATTCTTTCAGCATTGTGCACATATTGAATTATTTCTATGTCAAAGACTGATAGCAATTTTTGTTGCTGTTTCAGTAAAACAGAAATTAAGGTGAAAGTTGTAAGGATACCTTTAAATGTGCTCACTATACCTAACAATCAATAGATGGACAAGCATCTTGTTACAGCGGCAGGCAACCTCTCCAGATTAGCCTGGGATATGTTGGCAGGCACATGAAGAGTATCAGCACTGTTCTAGGATTACCTAGTGTGTCTGTTTCTGTAGGACAAACCAAACCAAAGCTAATATTCCCCAAGAAGGATGCAAATGGAAAATTCAGCAGCAAGTGAAGCAATTCATAGAATAACTTGTTAGATAAGGCCATGTCTTTATTCTCACATGCAAATTTCAGACACAATAATAAAGGCAAACCTAACAAGGAAATAAAAATTCCGCACCTGAAAGGGTAACAGTAAGTTGACAGCATCAGTGAGCCCTTCTTACTGTTCTCCTGCGATCCATGACCTCACACTAAGGAAGCTGCCCTTTACTCCAGCATCCTTCCAAAAACCTCAGGGCTGCTCCTGCCAACACATTAGCCCTGGACAATAGTAAAGAAAAGAATCAATATTTTTAAAAAAGACAGGCCAGTGACGCTGTTCTTCTAAAATGTGAGCACAAAGAGATCTCATTTATTTATCAGTTTGGCAAGGCTAGATGTGGTGGTCAATTTAGGACACTGTGAAAGAGATTCACAAGAGAATAAAAATAAGGGCTATGTCTGATCTTACTTTCCAAAAAAAAAAAAAAAAAAAAGACCACATAAGGACATAATCCTACTCAGATGAGAGTTCCAATGAAGTCAAACAAGCAGTTTTCTCTCACAAGTCAAAAAGAACTGCAGTTAGCACAGACAGTATTATATTTTGTATTTTGATTTTCAGACAGCATTAATTCTCAAACTTAAAGATACAGTTCAGGAGTGTCAATCAGAGATACCACTTCTTTTACGGGTACCTTTTAGGGTGAACATTATCTGTCGTAGCAGATCAGTCAGCGATGAAATTTTTCTACGCAGAAAAAAATTTTGCTAGAAAACATCATCGTAAGAAGAAAACTGAAAAGAACAATGTTGAAAAGAAACAAAAAAAACAAAAGATTCTGTAGCAAGGCAAAACTGAACTTCAATGAAAATTTACCACAAGAGGGAGACGAAGGGCCACAGCACTATAGTCCAATGTGTTCAGTAAACTGTTACAGCTGTTAAGTACCAAATGGTCCAGCGATAGAAAACATTTGCCCAAAAAGCACGAGGATAGAATTAAAACAAACCCTCTTTCAGTTAAGAAACAACCCCCCCCTCTAATTTAGTAAAAATCTAGAGTGTTCTTTATTTGTAGAAAGGGAAAAGCCCCAAGAAATAGTTGTGATTTGCTTATATATTTGACTCAGGACTTCAGGAATGAAAAGTATGAGTAGAGGTAACATTTAGCACTGTTTAGATGTAAATCTCTACTCTTCAAATAAGATTATAGTCTGGGGACTTGCTATCTCTGTGCTTTGGTGCTGACACAGGGTAACTGGTCAGCTTGGTCCTTTGCCTTGCCAGACCTTCAGACAGACAAACATGGGAAATGGGGAAGAGACAGAGAGGGACATGTTTTTAGTTCATCTGTATCAAAGATAATTACATATAAAAAATAATAAGAGGTTAAACTCTTAAGGCTTCTCCTGGGCTTAAGGCCCAGGAGACAATGTCATTCAAGCTTCCCAGGCACAGGGAACACTTTTTCCTGGGGGTACTAACAGTGGATCAGTGGAAAAGGCTCAGCTGAGTGCTAGTGCATAGTCTCTATGCACTGTTTCAAGAATCAAAATGACCCTTTGAATCCTGTATGTTTTCCACTCTCACTCACAGGGAAATAAAAAGCAAACTGCTTTGTAAATGAAGGAGTTACACATATACCCCTTTCTCTGTTTTACCAAGGGATGTTTCCTTGGGTTTGACCCTTGAATCACTGGGTAGACATTGAAAATGCTGAGCAAGGTCCTGGCAGCTTTTTAGTCATAATTTCTTAACTGGGTGCCAAGTTTCTACATGATTGTTCCCAAGATGAGGAAGGTAACATGCCAGCCAGAAGTGCTCCAAAACATGGGAGGTAAAATCAAATCTCTTTACATACAGCTCATCTGCTGCTTAGTTCAGGACAACTGGCTAGAAGCAGCAAATGTCCAGGACAGACAAGAATTCAGCAAACTAGAGTTTTACTGGAGAGTGATTTAGGAAGTGGGTCATACCTGCTAGCTGCAAGGAAGGGAAAAGCTCTTAAGGTCAGTAGGCTATCACTATACTGGTGGAGAAAGAGAATGCAAAGGGATTCGTATTGTATACAGCGAATTTAAGACGGTCTATTTTATGTCAGAAGCCAGGAGGCAAGTCTGCAGTGACTTATTTTAGAAGTGAGGCACCAAGTAGTTTATCTGTTACAGTTGATGACTGACATTTTCCTTCCCTCAGGCCAATGCAGGAATGGTCCCAAGCCATGGCTTCAGTCCCAGATCTTATTTCTTTGACAACCCTCGCAGATACGACAGCGATGATGATCTAGCATGGAATATTGCACCACAGGGGGCACAAGGCAGGTGAGATACAAGAGGGAACAGCTTGCTTCTCATGACAGGAATGGCTAGAGGAGGGAGATGTCACACTGCAGAATACTACTGCAATTTGTTCTGCTCAAATTTTCATGTGAGTTGGCCAGAGGCAGGCAAGCAGATGGGGGAGCTGAAGTGAAAAAGCAGCAGTGAGTGACTGTAAGGATCCAAGGGCCACTCAGAGAGCTCATGAGAACAGTTACGTAATTTAAGAACTACAACAGTGTGCTTCCCTTAAAAAGAGAGAAAGAAAAAGTAAGGTCAGACCTTTGGGGTGCAAGTTTGGCCCTCTATTTCTTTCAATAGTAGCCGAAGTGCCATTTACTGGTATATGTGTGAGAGCAAGGTGGCCTAGAAAAACAGCTAACCAGCTTCGGGGAAAGAAAAGCTCGAAAGCACAGGCAGCAGTTTGTGACAATGGCAGTAAGAAGAAGCTGCTCAGACTTTGGTTGCTGTGTAGCATGGCTAAATGACTTGGGGTTTACCTGAAGTGAAAGGGACATTTGCTTTCCCAGTTGACAAAAGCTTAGCAAACCCTCTTAACTGCTACAACACAACTTGGGGATGGCACAGAAAGCCTGTTTTCCCTGCAGACCTGTAAAAAATGATTAGCCCGCACTTCCAGAGAACAGCAATTCACAGCAAGAATGATAGCATGTAATTCAGAAAAGGGAAGGAACTGTAAGAACCCCGTCCTGTCCTAAAAGGAGACTCCAGCAGCTGTAATTCAAGCACTCTTCCTGTATCTGCAATATGGTTGTAGTAGATCAGTGTAATCAATCCAGTTCCTATCACTCATTTACCTAAGGTTATGCAGTCACTTACTCTGAGTCCAAACCATGCTTGAGTAAAGTTAGGTATTCACTATTTACAGATCTCATCCTACCTGTGCACTAGTTTTCCAGCTAGTGACTAGTCCTGTGAAGGATGCTGGAGGTGGTGCACTCCAGGCTAGTATCCAGCGTACAGCTAAGGACAGCCTTCCACACAAAGACGTGAAGGAATGAGCCACCCAGGCAACAGGGGCACAGCTGCAGTGGCGACCAAACCAGCCACAGGAGCTGTCTCACTCTGCCTGTGCGAGAAGAGGCGCTTTGCCAGAGTTGCTGATCTAGTACGAGTCTCTTGTACATGAACACAGGTTTAGGTCTGTCACTGATACTCTGTTGTAGTGACAGAAGTTTATGTAGCTTAGAAGCATTACAGTCCAGCACTGGGACTTTCAACCACCTTCTGGTTTAGTGAAGCAGAAAACAGGCACTCTTTAATGAACTAGCAGAACCAAGAAACAGACAGTAAGCTGGAAATGCTTTAACTGAAATAATTGACAGATCATAAATGTAACCAACAGCCCAAAGATGGGCTTGGGGGGGGGGGGGGGCAAAGCAGGAAGAAGAGAAGAGAAAGGGTTGTTTCTGCACTTCAGTGTGAGAACTGCATCTATGGAATTACATTTGTCCCCATTCACCAATCAAGTACCTCCAGAAGAAACCAAGTATCTCGAGAACCAATGTGCCAGTCACCAATTCTTCCATTTTCTTTTTAAGTTTCTCTCCAGACTACTACGATTGGGGACATCAAAACAACAGCTTCATGGCTTATATAGGATCACTCCAACAAGATCCAACACTGGACACAGACCGGCCAAGCCCTATATAACTTCAGTCAACTACAGCATTCTGGGACAGTCCAATATTAAAACAATTATTCTGAAAAACAAAGCTTAGCAATTTTTGTTCACCTTTTGGTTTTTAGAAGTGTTCCTATGCACAAGTAAATGAAGAACTTGTCTTTGCCACGAGCTTTTTGTAGTTCAAGGAGAAGTATAAGCTAATGATTTAAACTTTGAAGCCCATTCTACTTAATTCCCTGTTCTAAGCCATGGTATTTTTTGGCTTTGAATAGAGTTGTTAGAGGGTATAATTTAATCATTTTATGCTCATTTTAAAAGAGCAAATTTCATGGAACTAAATGGCATAATTATTTTCTAAGGATTTTTATTTTTTACACTGTATTTGGTTAGAAATACATGATTGTATAAAGTATACTGTAAACAACATATGAAGGGGTTGCTCAAATGCATGACAGTTGGGATTCTTACATGCTCTTAGAAGCCTGTAAGGGAAAAATGCCAGCTCTATTAAATATAATCTTTTTAAGTTACTGCTGCGTTCTTGGAGCACGGTTTACTCTTTGGATCTTCATGCTGTCTGATGCAAAATGTTTGGAGGCTTACCACCATCTATACACTATAGAAGATCTGAAGAAACACTGCATTCCTCTAAGAAAATAAGAATTGTGTCTTCTTAGCAGCTGTAGGGACTATCTCAGAAAGGAAAAAATAGTCAACTCCTTCAACTTAAGCATTTTGAAATATAAAACAGGCTAAAAACTTGTAAGTTTGAAAGATTAAAGTTCTATGATCATGTCTGTCAAACAATTACTGAATACATTTTTTAGTATTTTATCTCAGAATAATTCACATACTTGCATATTTATAAGTACACACGACCAGTGAGATGGATATATACATGTATAATACTTTGTGATATTGTATATATTTTTTAATAAGACTAGGAAATCTAGTCTATAACTGTAAGTAGAAAAAGGAACACAGAGGAACGAGAAATACGTTAGGCAGAAAAACCTCAAGTGGACCAGTAAAATCAGTGTAACTGGCAGAAGGTCAGGAAAGCCCTGCTTCAGCCTTGTGCACTTCAGGAATGAATGTGATTTAAATGCTATTCTAATACATGAAACACTAGCACACAGCAAGCATCAAAAAAAGGCCTGATCTAAGTCAAGCAGGATCCCTAACTATGCTTTAGGTTCTTTTTATTGTGCCTGATACTGACTGGTGCACTCTACTGTGAAGAGAACCACCCTGCACAGCCAGAACATTCATTGTCCTTCCCTACTTCAAACAAATACTATAATTCACTCTATAGGAAAAAAATCCTTATTCCTCATAATATCTGCTTCTATTGAAGAAGTTCATTTTTATGCATATTACAGCATCTCCAAATGCTAGACAGACTTGACATCTTCCTTTCACATACGATTTCAGTAAGTCTTTAAAAAACAGTAGAGAATTCTTGCACACATTTCCATAGATAATGTAAAGAAAGAAAAGCTCTGATATGAGAAATATTAGTGGAGACCATCTATCCACTTAAGTGGTGTTTTCCTTTGTATCAGAAAAACCACCCCAAACTATATACTTAATCTAAAGAGCTTCAGGCAGGTAGTCATTAAGATTCATCCTGTGGTGCACCAGGACACACTCCAGTCAGATGCTGTTTACAGACTGCGTTGCTCACAATTCCAGTCAGAGCAGGGTGGCAAGCAAGCAGCCAAGGTCCACCAGGGAGCTGACAGCACCCCAGCAATCCAGTGGCAACACTAGAGTGCCAAGGCTTCCACAGGGGCTTTGATTTTGGGGGCATTTGTAGAAGGATCAGAACATGAGCCCTGTCCCTGGCAGAAGCACAGTATACCTTTGTGTCCCTGCCTCCCCTTCTCCAAGGCTTCCATGAGTTCCTTTGCTTCTTCCCCAAATACTCTTTGAAGAGGAAAAAATCATCCAATTAAACTATCAGTCAGAGATGAAAAAATACGCCACAGGGTTGGGAGAACAACAGAAATCCTATTAATAAGATATCAATCTGACTCCATAGAAGAAGTGGTTGGACAAGATTCTTACACCTTCGGAGAAAGAAGCACTACAAAACACATTGATTCCTGAAGCTCTTATTCTCTGCTAGAGAGCAGCCTGAGACAGCCTGAAAAATCAAAACAAAGCAGCAGCAGCAGCAGCTAGAGTAAGGAAGAATTAGTATGAAACTAAACATACCTGAAACATAGCAAGTCTACAGCACAAATCTTACTACCAGCAAAGGGGAGATAACTGAATTTATGGGGGATCAAGAAGACATAATACAACCAACTGTAGTACCAAAGTTGTGTAGCTATTTCATAAGTTAAAACATATATAAATTGTATAGATTATTTATATAATATTCTATATAATAGTTTTCCTAGTTACTTCTAACACTTTTTAGGACACTGGAATGTTACTTACTAGTATTTAATCTATGAAGACATTCTATATTGACGCTCTGAACAAAGTTTCACATAAAAAGCATAAGAGGGCCAAATTCTACCCTAAAAGAATTATTATGGGGGGGAGGAAGTGTGTAATACTCCTCAAAAAAAAAAAAAAAAAAAAAAAAAAAAAAAAAATCTAGGCTTCATTTGAAGTTTGAGTCAAAAGTAATCTTCATTTTTTCCGTAAATGACTAAGAACTGAGGAAGTTTCTAATCTACACCCTCCCACTTCAACACCAACCCACAGCCCTGAAAGCCCCTTCCGTATCTCCTGTGAACGGATTCTGCCCCATCTCTCTGCCTCCCCCATACTCCGGATCTTGTAAGGTCGTGTTGTACCTCTGTGAAGTAGGGTCTTGAACCCGCAAAACAACCACTATCCCTCAACTGCCATTAACAATGATTTATGTAATGCTTTGCTATATTAAAAACAAAATAAGTGTTCTTCAGGGCGTATTTTGCCTACAGAAAGTTGACAAGCTTCTGAGGCAAACAGTAAATTGACATGACAGTACTGTTTACCAGAGCACTATCTCTCCTGATTTAGTGTGGGCAGGTTCTTAATGCTTTCCTCTGTGAATCATAATCTCTCCTAGTTACTTAGAACATGTTAAAAAGCTAAATCTCCCTGAAGCTGGTTGCTCCTCCAGGTTGGAATGAGAGCCCCCTGGAGATCTACTGTGGTGTTTGTACAAAACACCCTGTGAATACCTAGGGCAAAAAAGATTGGCAGGAATTGCATTTTTCTTCACACTAGATATAGTTGCGCAGCAAACATTTAATTAAAAGAATTCTACACTTAAAAAAAAAAAAAAAAAGCTTAATCCCTTTGCCACAGTATGTTTACAAAAAGTGGACTTAAAGTGATTATAATCAATCACAATAATAAATATTCTCAAATCCAAGAGACTTAAAGGACAACATTAAAGGTAAGATAACTAACTTAAGAAACACATCATTATAATTATCATCTGTATAGTAGATACTTACCCACTTACACTGAGGGCAGAACATGGTACACTGATACCCAGATTATCTTACTAACAATTTGTTAAATATGTACATGGAATGAAACAAAGCTGAAGCCCCATTAAGGAACCCACCTGGATGAACAAAACAGATGTAAAACAATTTCGAAATTTCTTAAGCTGCTTTTGAGAAAGTCAGGGACAGAACAACCAAACTAAATTTCAAAAATGAACTTTCTGGCTCTGAATATAATTGAACCAGTGACTAAATTTGGCTATATTCATACAGAAACATACTTTAAATTTGCCACATTCATTTCTGATGCATTGTTATACTACAACACACTATAAATAGCAACAGATATACAGTGGCTTTTTTTTTTTTTTTTTTTTTTTTTATCTATTTTAGTCATCTTTAGAACTGAATTAAAGAGAGAATGAGAGCCTGCTCATTATCTTAAGCTTAAATGACAGTGATATGCAAATAATTTAAGTTGCATAATTCCTACAAAGTGTAGTTGAAAGGTAGATGAAATTAAAGGTAAAAAGATTTCAACTGAAAGAGCTATACATTACATTCACAAAAAGATGTAGCAGAAAATACTTTAATTTACATTTTGTAGATTTAAACAGATAGCAAAGATTCAGAACTGCATTTAGATCTCGGTAAGTAGTCCAAACATTAATTTTAATAAATATCATTTGAATAGGCTAGATACGAGGAATTGTAAAGTGATGAGTTGCTGATTGCTAGTTTATAAACATAAGCATCTAGCTTATTTACAACATTATAGGTCATTTCCCAGAAAAGCAGAGCAAGGTCAGATAAAGGTGACCCAATATTCAAAAACACAACTCAGGAAAGTGTGGCACAGTATTTCATGCATATACAGTGACATATAGCATAAATCACCAGCTGAAGTAGGAAAGTACTTTTATTATTCCACCTTACAGAGGTCTGCATCTTGCTTTTCTCAATTTATATTTTTGTCTTCCCCTTCAGACACTGAAGATCAAGCTTTTCAACGGTGCCTTCCATTTTACATAAGCAGTTTGCACCAAATCTTTTTACCATTTTGGTTAAGTCTTCATGACTTGGTGGGGGAAGGGGGAGGAAGCTTTGTCTTCTCACTACTTCTGTGATTACAATCATTGTGTCATTTGTACAAGGAAATGTAATTGTGCTCTGAAATGAATGGCAGACAATGCTGACAAGCTGATCTCCATCAACAGGAAGCTGGAATTTAAAATAGTTTACAGCTTATGAACAGCATAACTAATCTGATTCTTTAACATAAAAACATCTGTAGCTTGCTAAAAGTTATTTTAACATAAAGAACTAAGTCATCTGATTCACATGACAAAACTTCATAGGCCGCACAGTCAAATAATGTGAATCAAATACAGTAAAAAAAGGTGACAGGAAAATTGCTTAAACTGTATTTCTAACATGAAAAAATCTTTTTATTTTTACAATAAAAAAAATCTTACTTTATATTTTTACAATAACAATGAAGTGCTTTCCATACTAAGTGAAATGTACATTCAAATGCAACAGAACTTCTCTGTACACAGAATTTTCTGTTGAATTGCATTCTTGTGTTTTCACAACACAACAGAAAAGAAGAACTTCTCATCCCTTTATGCTCTTATCCAACTGTATTAACCTTGCCAGGTTTGTGCCAATAAGGGTTACAGGAGCAGGTGTCCAGGATCTGCATGCCTGAATTTCTCACCTGTCCCATGAGCAAGTGCATGACACTAGTATATGATGCTGCTTCAGTGTCCATAAATTTTAGCCAGGCACTGGTGGAAGAAAAATAACAAGCTGCACCACCAGAAGAAGGTTGGAAGCAATTCACTTTCCCCACAAAGCATGGAGGAAAAAGGGAAGAAACAATTCTAAAACTCAAGTCCTTCCTGGAGCAGTATAGACAATATATATATCATTTTTTTTCTCCCCACTAGAAAATCCTGCCCAAAGTTTTAGCCACTACAGTAATATAAAAAACACTTTTCCAATATATACACTAACCCAGAATAGTTAGATGTTCATTTGACCAAAACCAGTGGCTCACATTTGAACTAGTTATCTAGGTTCCCTTTTCAATTTAAATTGAGAAGAAAAACTCCAGGGTGAAAAGCATTACCTCAAAGTCTAATCTTGCACAGACCTCAAAATAGGTCAGACAAATCCGCCTAAAAATCACCTGCTCTCTTCTATTAACTTGGAAGGGGGCCTGTGCTGACCTGCTCAAATGTGGGTGCCCAAAGGTAAGTGAGGCTGCTGCACAAGAACATGACATCATCCCCACACTGGCATTAGCTTTCTCTAACACTGTGTTAAAATATCTACTGGTTTAAACAGGAGCAAAAGACTGGATACCAGTTCACTGCCAATTTATGCAACTACCACCAAAACTTTGTTAATTATTTTTTTTCTCCCCCATTTAGTTTTCCCCAGTTCAGCTCAAGGTCTTACTTTCTCAAGAAACAATACTTCTGCAATACCATATCGTGTCAGCAGGAGAGTCTGTCTCTTCCAGTCAGGTAGAAATGCGAGCAGTTTCTAGATAGTCTGGGAACAGAGGACGCAGAGTACACTCCAGCTTTCAGAAAATCTCAACTGTAAAGGACCACAATATGGAAGCCAATACAGTTACAGTAAGTTATATAAACAGTCATAAAAATCTGCCTGGGTGAAAAACATTTAAGAGTTTAAGAGCACTTTATTCTGTGAAGACTATTACTTTTATAAACAAAAGATAAATATATCTATACTGTACCAGCATTTCCTACATTCATAACTCCTACCTTCACTTTTAAACATGTTTCAAAAAAAATATTACTTCACTTTAAATTTAAACCAATATATAGTTGCTTCTAATCAGTAGTACTGTTTCTGAATTTTGGACAATGATAAAATATCACTGACATTCGTGGACAATGATAAATAAGTAATTTCTTATTTTATGCAAGTTATATCATTAATATACCCGCTTTATTATGCTGAATATGCTTTTAAAGAAGATACAATTAGGGATTGCATAGATAGAATATGCAGTATTAAATGTCAGTATGATTATGAATATTTAAAAGCATCTTTTAAAGTGACTATAAAAACAAGTTCTTACATTTTTGCACTAACCATTCAACATAGCAATAAAACATAACCATTAAGAAAAAAATCTCTTTCCATTGCTCAAAGAGAAAAAAATGTGCTATTTTAACATGTTAAAAATTAAAAGGACAATTTCTGGAAACTGAACTTGTAATTACAAATTGGAAGAAGATAAAAGGGACTAGATGCAAACTTGATTGAGCAAAGCTTTTCTGCTAGCAGCATGCTACTAACCATCCCCCTCCCCTCCACAAGCCAAGTTAAGGGGCTGCAGAAAAGCTACCCCCAACTACACTGCATCAGAGATAAGGTGGTTGTTTTAAAGTGAAAAGGAACCTTTTAAAAACACCAGATAAGGAAAAAAATCTTGGTATCAGCACAATGCAAAGGAACTCAGTGTGAAATAATATTTTCTGCTCAATAAATTTCCTATTTTTAAGTAAACTTCATAATTACAAGTAGTCAGAACTCAACAAGACCCTTATTTCCTCTTTCAGTTTTTCTTTTACACAGCCAGAATCAGAGTACCCAGGCCTCAATATACTGAAGCTCAGTACTGGGCACAACGGGGAGGCAGGAAAGAACCATCTCTCACAGGAAAGGCCAAGTCCGGATGGAGGTACAGTAATTTCATATAAAACAACTATCTTTGAAAGAAAGACAGGAAAATAAAGAAAATTTAGAAAGCATCAATAATACAACAGATTTGTGAGCAGAGAACTTTAAAAACAAACAGATCAACATAATTTATGTGCTTAAAAACTATATACTTCATTCATAAATATCTTCTAACAGCCACTCCTAGTTTAAACATAAATATTCAAGTTGGTATTTGATTTTACTTTTGATCAGTTCATAAGAGTCCTGTAAGGATCAGTTCCTTCTGCTCAACGCAATCATGTAAAAGATCTTCATTAATGGGTTGTGCAAAGGCCTTCATTACCTAGTTTGTTGTAATAAAACTTTAAAATTCTGCAGTTCTTTTATACTTGTGGAAAGTCTGTAAAAGAAACAACACCCCTAAGCATTAGTAAATCAGTTGTAGAAAAATGCAAAATTTTAGGGGTGGTGGGTGGGACAATTCTATCCATAAAATTAACACACTCAGATACCATTTTTCCTCAGATGATCTACTATCTGGCATTCCATTATATTTAAATAAAATATTACATGGATTAAAGTTCAGATATATCTAAAAATTTTCCTCATTCAATGCATCTAAAACTTCTCAGAGGTGACAATTTTTAATATCCACACTCTCTTAAACAGAAAAAGGACTAGAAATCTTTATGCTCAAGATCTGAAGAACTAGCATGACGAACAAAGCAAATTCTACATGTCTTTTAAACCTTTTGGAAAGTTATTTCATCTTTTGAACAGACAAAGTTATTGCTGTTTCAGAAAAGTTAGTCAAAACTAAAGATCTAAGAAAAATAATCACATCACATAGAAAAATCTGAATGCCTGGGGGGCATTATAAAAAACTCAAAGTAATTTTGTTCCTTTTCACTACTTTTTATGTACACCCATTTAAAACAGAAGTTCAAAATGTATTTGTAGAACAGCTGTGGTCAGTGTTCCAGGTTCCAAAAGGAGGAAATATACCCAAACTTCAATAAATAAAACTGTTCAAGAGACAAATTCAGCTTTCATAAGACTGAATTTGAGATCTTAGATAAAAAAAAGAATTAGATCCCAACATAAAACAAGGACTAATATTCAATACTTTACATACTCAGTTTGATAGCATTAAGTTTACTAGTCACTAGTAATTACTCAGCCTTTAAGAATTACAGCTACATGATCAGTACCATCTTTCCACAGATACTGTGCATCAACACTGAAGGTGTTTCTTTCTCTTTCTTTCTTTTTTTTTTTAACTATACAAATGACAAAATAAATGACAAAATAAACCTACCTTCCAAAGGCATTTACAAGAGCAACTATTTCTTGACGTGTGAGTTGAAAACCTTTTGATGGACTATTCTCAGGAAGGCTCTGTATTTCTTTTTCAGAAAATAAAATCTTCAGAGCAGTTCCTAAGCCTTGAGTCTACAAGAAAATTTATGTTTTAATATTACAAAGAGTACTTCCCTCTTACTCTCGGAAAATTGTAAGGAAATTACAAAATTACTAATCCATCAAACATATATTACCAGTTCTTATATATTGATGCTCCCTCAACCTAAGAATACTTTGCACACAAGGCAAAACACTACTGCAAATGCATGCCAACAGTTGTGCACTAGGTTCATTCATTTACTAAGAACATTTTTTCCTTCAAATATACTTGCTCTTCCTCTTGTTTTTAATCTCTTCCTTTGCTATCTGGTTTCTTGCCAGCCATACCAGATGCACCTGAAAGCAGATCTGTTAACAACACTTCCAGCTCCCTTCCCCTCTAATAGTAGAGATGCCTCACTGCTGTGGTTGGACCAAATCTCCCTTTTCTTTCCTCCCTCACTTTTTTTCAAGTTGAACTAGGTTTTTAATATTATGATGTGTCAAAACACATCTCCTGCTTTTTCCATCTCCAGTCTCAAAGGTGGGCATTGCAGCTTCAGTTTTAACCTCTGTTTTCTGCACAGGAGTAGAACAGAAGAAGCTATTCTTACTTCCCCTTTTAATCAGGGTGGGAAAGGACCACTGGCGTTTGACACAAAGTGTTTGAGGCTGCCTGCAAGAGAATTCTAGAGATCAAGATATTCATCTGACTCTTCTTCATTTTGCATGAGAGAAAAAAAAATGATTAGTAGATCAGAAACTTCAACTAAGACATGGTAAAGCAGAACCCTGGGAATTCTGCAGAGGCCACTGATTCTTCTTTTGTTACAAATTTGAGAACTGTACTCTGACAAACAATGTTATGCCACAACAGGCACCCCAAGGTACCAGCTATCCTCAGTCTGGACTTAACATTAGCCTTGAGAGTTAAAATCTTGTTCTCAGTAAAATAAAAATATGAAGTCTCCAGAAACACACTTTAAAAACTCATCTTTACTGTGCATCTTGCAGTATTCTATAGTTGTCTTAAGACCACCCTTCAAGTGGCAAGCTCTCTCTACTTTCATTTTTTTACTAAATCCTTCAGGTTCTAGAGAAGTTTCTAAATCTAGGGAAAACATCTTTTTTGTTTGCTGGCTTCTGCATAAATAATGAAAATCTGAATGACTTTTTTTACTGCTTCAATTTGTGGAATTAAATCTCATGTTCAACTTTAACAATTGACCAAGAAAGTGCAGTATTTCTAGGAAGGCTTCCCAGAGCTGACACTGCGAGGCTTATCTAATCACTGAATACAGATGTTAATTACCAGAAAAACTTTGCCTTGAAGCATCTGCTCTAAATCAAATTTCAGAGAATACAAGCTCTACCTTTTAGTCAATAGAACAGCTGTGGAAAGTTTCATAACTTCATGTTTCTAAGAAATTAAATACATTTTATTTAAAGGTAAGCTAAAAATATCTTTTATTTTGAATATATGTAAGGATATCAAACAACCAAACATGCAAAAAGTCTAGATATTTAGGTAAGAGTCATTGTGCCAAATTAGAACAGATGCTAATCTCCCAATAAACCCAATACACACATAAGCCATACCTGCAGTTTGCCCCACAATCTGCATTTATCACATCCAACACAATCCATTATGCGGGATATGTTCTTGAAATGCAGTCTAAACTCTTCCTAGTTGTCAAAACAAAAAAGTTAGCTTAAAGTACTTACAGTTTTATAAAACAGGTGAGCTAATTTAGTCCTACTAGAGTATCAGTCCTCTACTGCTAAGACCGAACAAAACGTCTACCACAGAGGTCAGGTCAAAACAAGGGTCTGTGTAAGCCTAGTATCTTCTTTCAAAGCTCAGCATTTCCTGAGCTGTAAGTACTGTATCTTTCTGTCCCTCCCAGATCTTTCCTCCATTAAATTGTCCAATTCCTTTTTGAATCTACACACATTTTTGACGCACAGGTGAACAAAGTTACAATTCACAAGAAACATTTTCTGTTCAAAGCCACGGGCAGATTGTTGCTTTGCAGCTTCAGTTAGAGTGAAAGCTATGGGAACTGTCAAGGAAACAAAAGCAGCACAGAACCAATTAAGATGATATAAATAAATATTTAAGGTCAGAAAAAACCCAGCTGGACTATAAACTATTATCATCCTTTTATGATGATAAATTCCAGCTACTACAAAAATAACTAATAAAAACAGACTTGCACCTTTATTACTATGAGCCACACTGCAGCTGTGGAATTGTAATGCATACCAGTTTGAACAAGAGCCTGTTAACACTGAAAGTCACTAGGTAACAGCATTTCCATTAGGTTCTTGCCTCTGGGAACTATGCCCTTCTAATGTTAAGTTTATTCTCGTTCACTCACATGTACAGACATATACATATATATTTATACATACACACACACACTGGACATCTGTTTAAGTAAAAAGAGAACACTAGATTTTTCCTTTGGGAAATCTATTCCATTTAAATACAATATTGCTTCTAATGGACTTATTTGCCTCCCCATAGGCCTAATAGTAGGCCCAATGTACTACAACAGATTTTTCTCTGTTTGGGTATGGAAAACACCTTTCATTCATTTACTATAAAGTAGATTAAGAAGCCTCAGATATAATTCTTCAAGTTCTTAATCTGTCTTTTGTTTTATTTTCCCCATCTACCAGACACATGCTGCTGAGAGAGATTTTCTAAAATAAAAATAGTATTTTGTGTGTCAGTCAGAAACCAACAATTAATAATGCTTTACCTTTAATGACTTGGCTCCCTTTTTATCTCCAGCAAACATGGACTTTTCATCGAAGTGCATGTGAAAGGATCTAATAAGGACAAACAACAAAAAAAATGGCATAAACTACAACATACCATCAAGATCACTGAGCAGTGTTTCTGATCAGTGTAAGCTGACACATACAATTCCATATACAAAGACAGCAAAATATACAGCAAAAAATCCAATATACTAACATTCAGGAAGTTAGGATCTCAGGAAACTCAGGAAACATCTCAGGATGTTAGATCTCAGGAAAGAGATACTTTTTCAGTTCGTAGTCTTCACAAAATAGCTCTTCAAAATTTTACTGAATAGTAGCAGTTTCACTATTTAATCTTCAGAATTTGAAACATGTTTTTTACAGTTTTGTTGAAAATTTTTTTCTCTCCATTTCCACTGATCAATACTTCCTTCTAATACACAATACAATCATTTTAACATTTGCTTCTTGGCTTGATCAGTGTCTGCCCAAATCTCAAATATCTAGCAAGATTACAGCTAGAGAAGACAATGAAGCCACAGAGCATGTTACCTATCACAAAATTAATGCAAAGGTGAGCAAGAAAACTTCACTAAAGAACCTTACAGATCATTAAGAAGAAAAAAGAGATGGCTAAAACCCCAGAGCTAAAATCTATGCTAAAAACTGGATCAGTCACTGGATCATTAGAAGACTACATGTAACATTTTCCTTTTCAAAATAAATTAGGTGCCTCTTATACTAAAGAGTCAAAAAACAAATAGGAGTGGCTTTTTTTTTTTTTTTTTTGATTGGCGCATTAGAATGTATGAAAAATATTTACTTCTTCCTGTCAAAAGTATAAATTCCTCTTGTTCCCCCCATGACTTAATTTTACCTCCTCATCCTATTCTCCCTCCCATCCCATACAGTCAGGAAGTCACCTATTTTCACTTGAGAACATAACTGATAACTTCAAACTACTGACAGAAGAAAGTGTATGCCTTACTTTGTATCTCTGAAGATATCTAGCAAGAGAGCTTTAGATTCAGCATCCTCATGGCCATTTCCAGTGTAAAGGTCAACAACTGAACGCTCAAAGTATGGTGCAACCTTTGACAAAGCACGCAGCTCTATCAAATATAGAAAATATAAGTTTTTGAGCCTCCTTGGTCCTTCTCCTTTTGTTTCAATAGGGTCAAAGCGGCGAGTGAACTCTTTCACATTTGGTCCCCAGCGAGGTTTCCCCCAGGTTTCTAAGCCAGGGAGGAGGAGGGGAAAAAAAAAAAAAAAGAAAAAGAAAAGAGAGAAAGAGAGAGAGAGAGAGAGAGACACAAATATTTGGATAAGAACTAAGATAAGAGCTTTTGGTACACACCAGAAATATTCAGAGAAAACAAATGCACATTAAGGACAATATAAAAGTCCATTTAGCAGTTTTATCTAGATTTAGATTACCTTCAAGAAGATAATTTGCACATAGATGCAAGTTGATGCTAGCATGAAGTCCAGAAATGAGTTTATAGAACACTCTTTTCTCAAGGCAAAGACCTATCCAGGGAAAGATGACAAAAAAAAAAAAAAAAAAAAAAAAAAAAGTATTAAAATTAACACGATAGCCTTTCACATAAAGTCTTCATCATTTAACTTTCAAGAGTTACAGTCAATTAGTACTAATAAACTGCCATGCAAAAATTGCTCAAACATAAAAATCTCATGAGTTTAAAACAGTTTTGAATTTTTACAGTCTGGAAACCAGAATTATACTATGATCATCCTCATTCTCATGTAAGCTACTACTGGACTACAGTAGCTATTTTATACAGAAAAAAAACTTACAGCATTGCAAAACAGCCAAAGTACTTCTTCACAATTCTACTGTAAGTTCACTGAAGACATAAATGCACTCAACAAAACTTTGAAAACATGACTTTGACTGGAGGAATTTTACATCGAAACAGTAGTGTAATGGCATAGGATGGCCAAAATATAATTTAATGTAAAAGTTAGTGAAGATAAAGCTTACAACAAGAGACAGAGACTACACAGGAGTTAAAGTTTTTGAAGATAGATTTGTGCAACTCCCCTGCCACTCCAGTCTCCACAAACAAAAGAAGGTAAAGCTGATGGTGAAGCTTTATCTGTAAGTAATGCTGAGATATGGCCTCATTTAGAGACATCACTATATTAAAGAGCATGTGAATTTGCATGCTTTCCTACAACAGAACTGATTAAATTTTTTCAACAGAGAATTAAAGGAAATGCACAATTAAGTTTAAAACCAAAATACCTTTTCTTCCTCAATTTAATTTTTTTCACATCTCCAGTACACCATTGCTACCATTGTAACAATAATTTGCATTTAGATATGAACAAGAAGCAATCTGTTTTGCCTTTGAACACAAATTGTTCTTTATTAGTTAGTTTGTATACTGGGGACAGAATCATCAAAAGCTTTAATACTTTTTAAAGCTGTTTTCAATTAAACTCCCCTAAGCAATGATACTAATTATCATGTCTTAGCTTATACATTTAAAATGGGCAGAAAATTCAAAGTAACTGGTATTGAAGTTACTCCTTTTAGAAGATTAAACATTGAAATATTTAAGCAGTGTACCACCTAAATGAGTAAAGTTTTCTAAAGGCCCTCAAGCAAAAATATTCTTTGAGTGACATTCAGAAGTTCAACACAATTTACCAAAAGCCTACACTACGAAAAATATTTGGGGAGAGGGAAAAAAAAGTACTGCTATGTATTTCTTCTAATGAATTCACTATGTTAATCATCCAACAGGCTTTACCTTCTAGCCATGTGTAGAAAGATTCTCCTGTAAATATAAAACACAGTTAAATGAAAAGTATTCAGTTTCAATATTACAGTATGCCTATTAGCTGCCAGCTGGTCACAAGGCTGAATAATTTAGCTATTCAGTCACTGAGATGATCAAATTTAGAGGTTAGATTAAATATTAAAGTCAAGGAAAAAAATACAAAAACGAGTATGACTGAGGTACTGGTGAGGGCATTCAGAAAGCAGAAGCCTGATTCTATGTACTAGTGGTGAAGGACATAACTGAAGCGTAAATGTGCAAATGGAAATGTGTATGGAAAAGATATCTCATTTACATCCCTGCATCCATCTCTGATTATATATTATCACAACAGTCATTTAAAGAACAATTATTTCCATGAGTAGAAGAGCTACTAAAACTTGGGTTTTCAATGGACATCAATTTAGATTCTCCAAGTTTGACACCATGCGCCAGAATCCTCAGTTAAATATTGCATTACCCAAACTTGGAGATATATTAGTTCTTTACTGGATCTGTTCTTAGGCTCTAAGCCCACAAAATCGTATGTATACTAAGTTTCAATAGATTCAGCTACACATAGGTAGCAGCACCCTTTCTGTACTGCATCCTGCTGGACATTGTTAACAATAATGAAAAATTGCATCTCTGTGCTCCAATTCAAACATAAAAAGCATAAAAGATAAAGGAACAGATTGTTATTATATCAGAAGACATCTAGCTAATCTCTTGCCAGCTATGTACAAATAGCAACATGTCCTTAAGTTTTACATTAACTAAAAAAATCCCTGTCATAATTTTAGGAAGTCTGCTGAGAAAAAAGCTGAATAAGCATTCAGCACACAAAACTAGTGTACACTAAATCAGTCTTAGCATCAAGGCAGTGCTTTAAAGCAATATTAGCTTTCTATTGTAGCTAGTATCAAAAAAGGAAACATTATTCATTCCACCAGAAAAAAGAGCAAGCATTATTTCATTACTACCTTTAAACAAGGATTCTACAATAGTCAACATTAACTAAATTAAAAGCAAAGAGGAAAACTCTACGTTTAGAGGTTTCACGGTGATCTCTCTAAGTTCCTTCTGTTACATGCAATACACAATTAATTGCTGCCTTTGAAACATTAGGTGGGAAAAAAATCCTACTTATTTTCTTTTAATCCTATCCAGTAAAATATTTTTTCTATAAATATTATGTATTTGGATTCAAAAGATAGCTTTCTTTGGCTCAGCAGGTCACAGAAGATCATTAGTAAGTATTAAAAACACTTTAACACATTAAAAAAATGCTTTAATAGCATTACCTACACTGATTACTTTTCAACCCATTCTTTTCTGAGAATAAGATGCATAGCACTGATTCTTCACAGAACTGGTAAAGCTGTATATAGTTTTGAAAACACCCTTTTGCTGACTGAACTAAATAACTTCTCTATTTTTCTATCTTAAATAGGCTTCCACCATTCATTCTCTCATCCCCTTTCACTGAAAAGGGGAAAGCTGTGTGCTTACCCAAAATCAATTTTCAGAACAAATTTGCAATTTTGATAAAAATTATAGTGATCTTTGAATTGTTAAAGAGACTTCAAAAAAGGAGCACAGCTGCCACTCTGGGCAAGTCACAGTCATCTACAAATGGACAAGAACTCAATCTCTCTGACCAAAAGAATTGTAGATTAATCATTTTAGCCCTAACAGTTTTTCCCGAGCCCTCAAGCAACTTTGACTGATTTTCTCCATTTCTTCCTGCTTCTGCAATCTCATTTTGGATATGGAATGATGACAAGATGCCATGATAATCCTACCAAGCACGTAACTATCTATTTAATGATACAAACTAGCACTTATTTCATCTGCATCCTAAGTGAGTGCTTTTACTTCATCTGTTACTGTGCAGAAAGCTTCCTGTAGGCTCTCCACACTGACACGTAGATCTTTTGCCTGAGAGGTTTTAGTTAACAGAAAAATCTTAAGTCTATCCTATTGTGGACAGACTCAATAATGCTTTTTCCTCCCCATCCTGCCTTTGCTCTCCCCAAATCAAAAGAACATTCAAGGAAGTACATAAAAAAACTGTCCATATTCTTTTAAGGGATCAGACACACACATAGCTGGAGGAGACTCCAGATTCAAAAATCCTTTTTGTATTCCATTCTTCTTGCTAGTAAGGTTTTTCACAAAAAGCACAAACTCTGTAACAAGGATAAGAATCAACAACAGAATTGTATTGTGCCCGTTCTCATTCTGTTCCCTTACTCCAATTGAAAGAACTGTCATAATAAATTACTTACAAAAAAAACCCTAACTTTCCTACCCTCTAATGCAATAGCAGTAAAGCAACTGTATCAGAAGCCCAAGACTGTAATGCTTACTGCACTTCTAGAGGTTAAGCATAATAAGATGACTTACCATCATCGCCTCCTAGGAAGAGAGGGAAAAAAGAAAACAAAAAACAGGAATCCATGAGCATTAAACAGACCATTTTCACAGCAAGGCAGTAATGAAACAAGCCTTACTATAAACACTGAAAAAAGCCCACGAAACATTACTGAATCTATCAGAAAATGTAGGCAGCTTTCCACCTTCTTCCTTCTCAAGACAAGCTGAGACTAAATACATTACCATAATAAAGTCACTTGGAATTTGAAATGTTAATGGCATCTGATTTATATATTTTTATGAAAGATATGTTCTAACTTCAGAAAGCCAAGTAGGAGTCATGTTCTTCACCTCACATAATTCAACAATCTGATCAGTGCTCCTTTCCGAAATTCTGATCTGTGAATTAAACTACTTTTACAGTTCTTTTTGTGAGTATACACTGGCAATACATTAAGAATGACACAATAATTATAATCTTGTGTCTCTTTTTATTGCTAAAAGTTATCTTGTGTTTGTAATCTCTGATGGTATGTCTAACTATCATTGGTTATTAGTTCATTTTTTTTGAAAAGTGAGAAACACTATTGGGGGAAGCCATATACAGAACAATTAGAAACAAACTTATAATTTTCAATTTAAAATGAAAAATTTTAAACCCAATCCATTGGCATACATTACAATATTAATTTTAATACATTTCTGGACATATGAGCATTTCCTATGTATCCATACTTTCTTACAATAGTGCAATTATTTCTACATCTGTAATATACTAAACATTAATTATGGAAAACTTATAACTATATTACATTATCTGTCAGCTGAAGTGACTAATTTAAATGCTTTAAGGGAAAAAAGACAATGGAAGAATATAAGAGGCTGAAGAGTCTTGTTAAACTTTAATCCTTCAACTTCTCATCCACTCCAGAAAATTACTGTAACTCTGAGCCACTAAACCATTCTAGATATACTTTAATTCTCACGTCAGCGCCACTGACATTGCTGAGCCTATTCACATGAACTAAATTAAGCAAATATGTAACTAAGCATGATCATGAATCTAGATCTGTATTTTGAAAATAGATAGCTATTTCTACATAAGAGAGAGAGGGGAAAAAAAAGCACACCTACTAACTGAAGAACGTTATTTGCATCACTTGCACTGCAACAGTCATTCTGTTAAAAAAACTTCATTAAAAATAAAATAGGCAAGACCCACCCCTACTAGGCGCCAGTGGATTTAAAGGACGATAGACAGATCGAGGCCTAGAAAAGGAAGATACAAAATACAAAAATCAGTTCTAAGGTAAAACTGAAGTGCAGATATAAAAACAGACTCCCTCTCCATCCCGATTACTTGAAGCAGTTTTCTTCATAGATGCTGTTCCACACTCTCCATGCAGAGGGCCCTTTGTATCCAGTATAACGTTCCGGATTCAATAGCAAATCCACATACTGTGCATCTGGGGATCTCTCATCTAAATAGGAAATTTTTTGTTACATATTCTAGCTGATCATTTATTAAAAAAAAAGACTTAAACTTACAAAGGAAGTTGTACAGAATTATATATGAGTTCCAATATAATACTATTCTGCTTTCTTCTTGGATTATAAATGCCTTGTGCATAACAATACAGCAATATACATACCAAATAGAAACCCCTAAAGGATATGATTTCTTCCAGTCTTTTGTGCTGCCATAATTTCTGCTTTGTCTGAACACTTTCTATGGAGTCATTCAACAACACTATCAACACTTGCCACAATGTAGATGTTCTCTCACCTTATAATAAGATACAAATAGTGTTTTGTTTTAGGTGGGCTTTGAATTAAGGGTTGATTTGTCTGGAAGTGTTGGGGGAGGGCTAAATGGAAATACTACTAAATGGTTTTCTTAGGAAAAACAAGGTCAAAGTGCATCTTGTAGTTGGAACATACTGTGCATTTATTAGCTAAAACTTTTCTTCCCCTACCAGATACTCATATATACTGGCAGAAAGCTAGGCTCACACCACTTAATTGAATGAACTTTCAGCATATACCAGATCATTTGTTGGTTACAGCACAAAACACACAATTTAAGTAGAATTTCAACAAATTAAACTTGTGCCTCTAAGGTTCACTTCAGATTTCGGGCAACATACCCAAAGAAAACAGTTAAACTGCTCTCTCTGCTTGAAAACTCTGTAGGAATAAAAACTTTAAGTTTTGAGTTACAACTAGTAAAAAGCAGGAAGAATTCCCTCCCCTTCTCTATGTTAAGAGCAATTCATGCTTAAAAAAAAAGCCAGTAGTTCACAGACTTAACCATAATCAAACAGAATAGGCCAAGCAGTACTACTGAGTATTTCCTCAGATGTTGGGGGAAAAAAAAAAAATCCACAGGAACAGACAGTGAGAACTGCTCTAGAAGGAAGAGATGATCCTGCATGAGCATTTAAGCATCGCTTCAGCAGTATTAGAAAAAAAGAAAAGGACAGACACAAGATACACAAGAACACACATTGAGTGCAGATGGAACAAAGTCAAACTATAGCTTGTTTATTTGTCAGCATGGCTAACCTAAGCAGTTCCTAGCCTTATCGGTAACTTCAGGTCCCTACTTGTTCGTTTATTGTCCACCCACACCTGGAATTTGTGGGGCAGTGCAGCAGAACACTTGGAAATCGGATCCAAGTTAGGAAAGCTTTTTCCAGCTAGATCAATTCCCTGATCTGCTTTATCATAAGCCTGACAAAAAGCTGTAAGAGCAATACTGAGGGAACGGTTTTTGCACTACAGCTGAGTCAATTATGAGCTCTGTCACCAATGGGAAGAGAGGAGAGGAAGAGAGCAACACTTTCTTCCCCCTCACCTCTCGCACTGCGCTAAGCCAGTTCATCCCAATAACCTGGGGCTGGGAAAAGAAGATACCAACCTACTTCTCTGCTATTCTAATCAGCTGAACCAGCTTCCCACCATGCAGTGAGATACATGCCAGTGGCAGTGCAAAAAGGCACTGGAAGAACACAGTGGGGGGTAGCGCTTCCCCATTCAGCGGGATATGATGAGAAGAGGTGCAGTGGAATCAGGAACTACTAAGTTAATACTGTTTCTAAAAGAAATGCTCCTTAAACTAAACACCTTTCCCAAAGGACTCCTCTTAAAAAGCTACATGTGCAACTTGAAGATAGCAGAGACAACAGCAGCTTATTGCATATACAATTTCAGATCTGCAGTAGTAAACACTCAGTGAACATTACTGAGGAGTTTATACAGAAAATTTTCACGGATAATACACAGTAGAAGTGCTGAAAGAACTACAGTTGTTAAGTCTATTACAGCTGCTACTTTCTCAGGTGACACCAAACATCAGCCTAAAGACAGATTACAATATCTTGCATTACATTCTGATTCTTTCTAGCATGGGAGGCTAAAGTATTTAATAAAAAGGATTTGGACAGCCATTGCTAGATTCCTGAATATGACAATTTCCATGTTTATCTGAAAAACATTCCTCTATGCTTTGAATGTTAGAAGCAAATAAAAGGACTTACACATGTGGAGCAGAGGGAAGACACAACCCAGTATCCTACTGTTTTAACAATGAGAAAGTTTTTACAAATAAGGGTGAGTTTAGTACAGAGATCATTTGAAACATAAGAAGGCTGGAAAGGAATAGAATCAGCCCAAGCATAGACAACAGAATAGCAGCAAAAATAATATGGCAGTAAGAAACTAAATCAGGTACAAGTAAGTTGTCTTATATTTGTACCGTATGCAACTCTTGTCAGAGGTAGATTTTTTAAGAACACGCTAAAATCCTCCCACTTATTTTCTTCTTTTTTATTTACACTGATGTCTTCCACTCACTACAGCAACAGGAGGTAATACACTACACAGACTACCAACTATTCCATGTAAAAACTGCATTCTCTGCATGTAAGATTATATTAACTACCACATGTCCATTTAGTACAAAATTAAAACTTTAAAATAGTTATTTGCAGAGCAACTACAATCTTTTCTGTGTGTGTATATGTGTGCACATGTGTTATGTTTCTAAAGAGACAGCAAATAAAACAAACACTCTGAAAAAGCTTAAACATTTTACCATCAAGTTCACAAAAATGATCCTGTGAATCATCGTATCTTGCCCAGTCAATGAAAGCCTCCTTACTTTGGTTACTGAGGGGAAGAAAATACATTCGGTTTTAAACTTTTAAATAAACAATTTCATTAAGAACTACTGAAAGAAACACGAACCACAAAGTAACCTGAAACTAAATTCTGAATTACTGTATCTGACACTGAATATATGGAGTTACTGCTCATTAGCTACACAAAGTCAAGCAGGCATCAACTGCAATACTTCTAAAAGTAAGTTTAACATAAGACAGCAGGAAAGATTTCACTGTCCTTATCTGAACAAACTGGCAATGACTTCATTCCCTTCAGTAAAAGCTTGGTAAAATATTTCCATAGCACAAGTTTTTAAACACTTTTCAAAGTATTTCTTTAGCATCTATAATTTTTAATTGATCATAATATTTTTTTAACCCTTACTTTCAAAGGGACCTACAATAGTTAGCCTTGCTTTGAATGGGAGGTTGGACCTCTAAAGCCCCCTTCCAATCTGAAGTATTCTAGTAGTATGGTTTGCCTTAAGCCTTTTAAACAACAACAGTATTCCACTCATCTTGGCATTTTCAAGGCAGAGAGACAGGCACCTAGAAGTTCCCATACTATGAAATACAAACAGCACCAAAAATTGAATGCTTCCTTCTACATGTATACGCAGTACAAAACTACTGATGATGCTAACACCAAAATGTAAGCAAAGTTAAGTTTGGGAACTCCTGCTCTAGGATAGAGTGAAGACCCTTGAAATAATATGAACAATCCATTCAATTAAATCAAATTAGAACGAGCTCACTTGTACAGAGACAGTTCTGAAACAAGATACTGTTCTTATCTTCTGCCAAATCACAACAGGAGACTTTATACTTGCTATTAGCTGAGTAGCCTTAAAAGCTTCCCTGATGAACTTCTCCAGTAATTACTACCAGAGAACACTTGCTATTCATAAGAAATAGTTGATAAAGGAGAATAATCCAAACCCATGAGGATTATGCACTGCTCAGTAGAGCATGTAGAGGTTGGCCTACAAATCACAAACTTGTCTTGCTCTTTCAAGATCCATTACATGCTGCCCTATCCCAACTTTGACTACCCCAATCTCACAAAAGGCAATCTTCTCTTTAGTTCTCTGAACATATGCTCGATTTTGTATTCTTGGTCCTACAGGAGTAGGAATTACTATCCCTAAAAAACTAGACAGAGGCTCCACTCAGGTTTAAAATACTGCACACCAGGTGGAAGCAGTTGCTTTTTCATGGCAGTCTCATTTTGTTAGAGGAACATCCCAACATCAGTATCAGGTAAAGGTGTTTCTGTGGCCAAAAGCAGCAGATCTCTCTTTCACTAGAACTGACTTTTCTCTTTTTTAAAGGTGCAGAATCTAAAAGAATGCAAGTTTTTGTGAATGCTGTTAACATACTTGCTTCCTCCATTGCAATACCATCCTGTAGAATTCCTCCCACCCAACCCTGACTGTGCCATGCAATAAGCAAGATCAGGGAATTGATCCAAGGTAAAAAGTAGCTTTGCCAACAATAAAATGGGCTCCCTGATCCGGTTCACTGAATGATCGCAAACAGGCACATCACTGTAACAGAGGACAGAGCAGGACATAATCCCCTAATTCAGCACAGTCATCAAGAACAAAAAATGTTAATACCAGTAAAAAGTAGGAAAAAAAATCTGGTTTTATTTGAAAGGTTCCTCCCTCCCAATGCTGTATCTTCTTCTACTAATACTGATTTTTTTTTTTTTTTTTTTGGAAAAGGTATTTATCACTTTAACCTTTACTGTCAGATGTTCTTGCACCATTTCACATTTACTTTTTAATGGACTATGGAAACAATGAAGAACAAAAACCAGCACATTGCAAAAACAGGACAGACAAAAATGAAATGCTGCTTTGTTACTATTTTTGTATTATTGGTATAAATCACAGCATACCTTAAGGTACTGTTAACTGCTCCTAGTTTGTTAGCTTGCTCACAGTCTTCCAATTCTTTGGAATTATTTGCTGCTTTTGAATACTGTAAGAAAGTTTATATTTAGTATACAAATAAATTACCTAAAATTCTCTGAGGGGAAAAAAGGGTGATGTGAAAGGTATTTCTAAATTTAGAAGTAAATCTGCCAGTGCTGCGGAAAAGGAATCAATTTTGGAAGTAGTAAGTAATTTTGAAATATTTATTATTTCTGTCTTTCTTCACTAACTTTCATCAGGCCAGTCTCATCCTGTTGATTTAAATACCACACACAATTCAGCTAAATATGTCAAAAAAGGGTTTTTTATTCAATAGAGTTCTGAAGTGGCTTAGATCCTTTTTTTTTACATTCTTAAAAACTGACCTTGAAAAATAATCATCGTTATACCCATACACATATCTTGCATTTTGCAAGCCTCATCACACTGCAAGGTTTTTTGGTCAGTTTTGTAAGAAAGCTCATTGGCTTTGGTCATTCCCCCCTTATGTTTCACATGAGGAACGGCTGCAAGAGCTGAGCCTGTTTAGCCTGGGGAAGAGAAGACTGTGGGGGAATCTCATCAATGTGTACAAGTACCTGAAGGGAGGGTGTCAAGGGGATGGGGCCAAACTCTTTTCAGTTGCCCCGTGTGACAGGACAAAGGGCAATGGGCAGAAATTGAAGCACAGGAAGTTCCGCCTGACCGTGAGGGGGAATTTCTGCCCTGTGAGAGTGACGGAGCACTGGACCAGGTTGTCCAGGGAGGTTGTGGAGTCTCCTTCTCTGGAGATCTTCAAGGCCCGCCTGGATTCAACCCTGTCTAACATGCTCTAGGTGACCCTGCTTGAGCAGGGAGGTTGGACTAGCTGATCTCCAGAGGTCCCTTCCAACCTTACTGATTCTATGTAGCTATGATTAAGCCTGTCCATAAACACAATTTAAGTATGTACAGACCTGGAAGAGAGGATTCTTAATCTGAATTCAGATTTTTAATTGTTCTACAGTAAAACTCAAATGGAAGAATTTAAGCTGAACTCTGATTCTACAATATTTTTATGTAGTAATCCAGCAAAACAGAATTATTCTACTACTAAGAGGTTAAGTAAAACATTTAAAGGACTAAAGATAAAATCCTCCCGTTTCACTATACTATGTGTATGTCATCAGAAGTTGCTAGTCTGTCAGCTAAAAGCTCAAAAAGATGTTCTAACAATCTGGGAATATAATAGATAGTATCAGCACTCACTTAAAAACAAAAAAGGAGAAGTTTTTTTTTTCAGACTGAGCTTAAGGATTACAGAGTTGTTTTTTTAAAATCTTATCAGCCTCTAAGAAATACGGAAAATGACTTAATGTTAGCAACCAATATCTTACCACAAAGCTAAACCACTGGCCTCCCTGCATTCCAGAGCACATACTTGCATCAATTCGCAAGCCCAAACTGAACCATTACTCAGATTGTAACTGTGAAATTCATGTTTTCAAATTGTATGATTTATTTTAGTGTCTATTACATTTGATAGTATCAAAGCCTGTTATTGCATTCACAACATTGTACTATTATTGACATGAAGCATTACTATCCAGAGACAGCTCAAAATAAAAATGGAAACTAAAGGTTTTGATCAACACTTCAGAAGCAAAGAATAATTAGATAAATTTTAAAAATTCATTTTTTAAAAATAATTCATTTCTGAGGACCAAACTGTCATCAAACTTTGGTTCTTATTTCTTACGTGTATTTAGAAAAGCCGCAGGGTTTTTTATTCACAATGTACATATCATAATGCCTTTTAGAAAAAGCAAGGATTTACTTAAAATTGTTCATATATGCAAGCATGAACATTTATTTGTTTCAAATACACATTTGCATTTGTACTTTTACTACTCCTTAAAAATACACTGACCATATTGTGAGTAAACCTAAAGGTTGAGCTGTGATTCCAGTTTTGACATGGCACAACTAGTCTAGTTTTGACATGGCACAACTGCTTAACTTGTGCACAACTGTACAATTCAAGCTTCTGAGAAAAATGCTAAGTTTGTGAGAAAGCTTTAAGGAAAATATAGAAATATGTAGACTGGGTCTAAGAAAGATATAGGTAAAACTACAGACAGAGGTAAGATTGTTGAGATGTTGATATGCAGCAGTTCAAGGATTTGAGAGCAAAGAAACACTCAAAAACGTGTAAAATCAGTTTGGAAGGTGTCAGGCAATGGCAGTTCAGCAACACTGAGGACCACCCTATACCAAGAAGCAAGGGAGACTAACCCTTTCCCATTTGACTGATAATAGTCCAGCAAGCAAAGACTTAAGTACTTTATCATAACTAAGATTAATGTTTAGGCTAAGAGTTTGTTATTCCTAGCCAGCCACAATACACATTAGTCAACTGCTCTGTACTTTCTTGTTGTCTACCCAGCTTAGAGTCTCTTTGCACAGTCAAAGTTGCCTAAAATGACCCAGAAAAGGAGGGTTACACAACAAACCTTTGCACATGATGCCCTATATTATTCACCAAGGACAGAAGACTTACATTGGGGAGGATGATGGCAGGCTATGGACAATACCATTCATTTCTAAAGAGCATTTTTGAAGGGTTCATATCATTTCATGCACCACGCAAATAGAAGTAATTACATGGTTCACCACAGCAAAACAAACCTGCACTTTTGCTGTAAGACAGATGAATAATTAACAGGCTTTCCTCTCACCTGGAAATGGTACTGTGAAAGATAAGCCTAATGCACACTTTGAAATACTAGAATGGAATAATATGTAATTGTTAGAAGAGAAAGAGTAGATCCTACCAAAGACCAAAAAAGTGAAAGAGATTATAGAAATCATTTAAGACTTGCCTCTAATAAATAATTACTCTAGAAAGAACTTTCCATTCAATTTTCTTGGATTTCCTAGGTGGGGGGCTCATTCTTTAGCATCATGTGGCTGTTAAATGGAAAAAAAATGAAAAATGGATTTGACCTAAAATGAAACAGATTCTGCTGAAGAAATAACATTCTAAGATGCTGAAGTAAACATTCCGCATGTCTAGATTTGCGTATCAATCTCTACTTTGAAATGAAAAAATTATTGCCAACAATACCATCCTAAATCTAAGTTTCCAAGCAGAATGAACATTCAAGTCTCAAGCATGTTTCCAGACTCCACTATTTTCCAGCGTTTAACAGAAACAGCTATGGGACCTCTATTGCTCTGTGATGTAGATCAGGACAAAGTATCTGTTCTTGCCAAAGAAAGGCCTCCCAAGAGTAGCCTCTAAAAAAAAAAAAAAAATAAAGAGAATTGAGTAGGAAGTAATACATGAAGTTAAATCTTGTAACCTCGAGTTACTGCATCCTGTACCTTGCTTCGAAAGTTAATATACCAATTATGACAGTTCTTGAGAGTCTTCCCAAAAAATGCTTTCACCACTCATATAAAACAAGACCATAGAAAGGGAAACTACTTCAGGCCTCTCCAGACTATCTTGGTGCAATGAGTTAAAAGGAGATTCTCTATTCCTAACCACACATCTGTGAAGAAGCTGTAGAAATGTAATTCTGATCCTTGTGGCTAGCTGATCTTCCAAAAGCTGAACAGTTGTCTCTGCTAAGTTCTATAGCAAACAAAAACATGAAAATCTGAAAAAAGCTTTAAGTTTACAAGTCCTTCTACTTTAGGAGAGAAGGATAATAGGAAACTGCACAGAAGCCAAGGACTTGGACCACAGAAGACTTCTCCACGGGATTCTACCTTGAGGGCATCTACTTCAGAGAGCATACCTCACATAATACAAAATATATTGCAGACAGTATAAAACTAGGATGAGTAATCAATAGAGAGGGTTGCACTGCCTTTCAGGGGGACCTTAAGAGGCTGCAGAAATGAGCAGAGAGAAACCTCATGACACTCAACAATGAGAAGTGCTAAGTCTTGCACTTGGGGAAGAATAACCCCACACACCAGTACAGGCTCGGGGCCAAGCAGCTACAGAGCAGATTTTCAGAGAAGCACCTGGGAGTCCTGGCAGACAACAGGGCGAACATGGGTCAGCAATGCAACTTTGTGGCAAAGATGACCAACAGCATCCTGGGCTGCATTAGGAAGAACATTGCCAGCAGGCTGAGGGAAGTGATCCATTTCTCTACTCAACACTGGTGAGGTCACATCTTTCCAGTTCTGGCCTCCCAGTACAAAACAGGTAGATTTACTGGAGCATGTCCTAGCACAAGGCCACAAAGATGATTAAGGGATTGGAACAACTCTCATATGAGGAGTGGCTGAGAGAGCTAAGACTGTTCAGCCTGCAGAAGGGAAGGTCAAGGGAGGGAAGGTTCTTATCAATGAAAAGGGGGAAATCTTATCAATGGTTCTAAAAGTCTGACGAGAAGGTGTAAAGATGACAGGGTCAGACTCTTCCCAGTTGTGCCCAGTGACAGTGTAAGAGGCAATGTGCACAAAATGAAACAGAAAATTCCATCTGAACATGATAAAAATAGTTCTTCACTATGAGGGTGACTGAGCACTGGAATAGGTTGCTCAGAAAGGCTGTACAGTCTCCATCCTTGGAGATATCCAAAACCCAGCTGGACATGATCCTGGGCAACCAGCTCTAGCTGATCCTGCTTGAGCAAGGTGGGTGTTGGACCAGATGATCTTCAGAGGCCCCTTTCCAAACTCAATTATTCTGCGATTCTGTGATTACTGAAAGATGTCTTGGCTGCTTCTCCCCTTTGCAAGACAGACCCTATCAGGAGGAAAGAGACGAACCAGACAAGCATAAAACTAGTATGTTCCCCTACTGCTCCCATTTCCCCCTCTTACACCAGTACTTTAAGGAAAACCCACAAGATGCAAGATATTACCAAACAGTCCAAGAACAGTCTAGTAACAGTACTTAAAGGTCTACGCACTCCTTGAATCAAAACGTCCATATTAAGGTAAATCTGAAGTTTCCTTAAAAGCGATATTCAAAGAGATTGCCAATTTTTAATCGGTTCCAGGGAAGATCTTTAACTCAGTAAGTATCAGAATGGTGCAGGTAAGATTGATGTCAGTCCTGATGATAATTTTCTTACAGAAGGATTAATAATTCTGAGAGAAAAGCAGATAAGAAGAGTCTTAGTTCCACTAAAATTAAGGTGTTGGAATTGTTCAACTTCCAGCACTACAGCTGACTGCAACAGCCTGCAAGGCAATTCAAAGAAGGAAACTGTAACAAATATACTTGCAAATTAGAGCTTCCCAAATCCTCCTCCCTAAAATGTTGGGAAATAAAAAGGTGGTCAATGTCTCACCTTGGAAGTACAATTCAATCTGCTCTTGCAAACTATCTAAAAACCAGCATACTTCTCTGGTACTAATTAACACTTTCATTAGGGCTCACAGGAAAAATCAGGAGGCTCAAATGCCGCAATTTGTGTGAAGAATTTGTGAAGAATTGTTATCACTTCTAAAAGCTTATCTTCAAAAAGGCATTATGATATTTCAGGAGTCAGTTCTCTCCAATAAAGCTTAGAAGAGAACACAGTCAATGAAAAAGAGAAGTAGCAACTGATCTTCGAGCTAAAACTCAAGATCTTCTGTCCAGAGATAGCACCAAAGTTTTCCCAGAGCAACCACTGCTTATGCCAAAACACATTTAGCCACACTTGATTTCAGATCGAACTTACCAATATGTGTGCAAATAGAAGACAAGACTTGCTCTTCAGCCGGAGCTTAGACAGACTTGTCTGCACTGTACACGTTAGTAGAATATACAGAAGTCATCCACTTAAAGTATTTCCCTCAGCTGTCTTTGGTGATCTTTCTTGGCATATGGTTTAAATCTAATGCCAAGGTTATTTGAGACAGTAGACTATATTCAGGTTAGATAAGCAGTGACTATAGCTGCCCAGTGAGGTGTAAAGTCCACCTGAAGTACTGCACTGTCTATGACAGACAGCTGTGTAGGATGAAGATGCAGAGTTAAGCAACAGTAAGCATGAGTCTACAACAGAGTGAAGGCACTCAATAGAAAAACCTTCCTTCAATTGCCACGACCCTTATCTTGGGCACTTTGGCTAGTATTTTGGGAGTATTCTGTTTATTTTGTTTGTTTGTTTCTCTCTCTCTCTCTTTCTGATCTCTTTTATAGGTCTTCATGCCTTCTTTACTCCTGTGGCTTTACTAAGATCACTTGATGATCTAAACAGGATGGCTCAAAAGCAAGCAAAAGCCAACAACACACACTGACAGCTTAAGCTTTCAGCTAAATCACTTTAAAATGGCTGAGCCTAAATTATCTTTAGGCTAACTACCTCCTCAAGACTCAATGTGGCATAACTACATAGAATCATTCTTTTTTTCCCCAATACTACAGGTCATATTTATACATGATTCTTAGAAGATTGCACTGCTACTGCAACTGTGCATCTGTCTACAACATTACAGACTAGCTCAGAAATTAATGAGAATTTCACATCAGGCATTCAGTGACCATGCACCGCTATCTTTGTTCATTCATTGGTTCAGTGAGTATCAATTCTCAAGCTAGGAAAGACTCAGAACAACATGACAGCACTAAATAGGTCAGAAACACTATGTTACATTACACACACACATATAACTGATGTGTGATATTAGTTAATATAATGTAACTTTTAATAAAAGTAAAAATATAAGCCATGTACAGAAACTGATCAGTTATGTTAAAAATTTCATCACTATGCCAAGATGGAAAGCTTGTGATAGAAAACTAAACACTACTAAAGTATTAAGATTACAGTGAATCAGAAGAAAGTCCAAAAATAAATGACTACTTACTTTATTAGAGCTCCCAGCTTTAATCCCAACAGGTACTTTGCTCTGAAACAAAAAAAATCATTCTTACACTGTTCACAGAAATGGTTATGTCTGGATTAAAGTCCAGGAATTAGATATCATTTCTATGGAAGCCAACTTGTAGTATGTAATTAGCTTGCACCTTTATTTTCGGAACATATTATATCCAAAACAGTACTACAGCTTATAATAAATTTAAAGTTAATTATTCTATTGGTAAAAATAATTAAGACCTTAGGGTATTTCAAATATATTTCTGTTTTTGAAGGGAAAAATAGCTATTACTATCCTTAAATTTAAATTTAAGATTTTATTAGTAAATATTGCTATAATTACTCTGAACTCTGTTACCTGATGATTGAGTAAAAATACAGATGAGTCATAATTTAAACACTGTTAAATCAGTCTGCAGAAAATGTTTAAAAACTGATGTAGATAATACCTCAAAAATTTAAATGTGACATTTACCACATGTCAAGGGAAGATAACCTTTTTTTAATTGAAGACATATAATTTCCAAATAGGCTAAGAAATGATTGTCTTCAGTATATCTTCTGAAAGTCAAGCTGTACATTGTATACATGTCCTGACCAGTCACTTGGGTGACAGCAAGGTATCAATTACTGTAAGTTCTAGTCTCAATCATGAGGTTTCATTAAATCACATTTCCAAATGCTTTGTCATCCATAAAGGAAGAGACCTATATAGATGGATCATTAGTATTATCAGGATAGCTCATTGTATAATTAAGAATCTACCAGATTTTCCAAACGGACAGCTAAGTTGCCTTCCTTCCCACCTCCCACTCCCTCTGAAATTTCTTTAAAACCCTTGGGTTTACTCTTAGATTGACTTTTGCTAAGCCTGGCAATGGACAGGACATCTTTTTAATACTAGACACGAAAGTTGTAAACAGTTAGGTTTACTTTCCACTATTCAACTTTTCGAATAAAAAAATTCTAAACTTTACCTTGAAATTTTTCTCTCTCATTGTTAAATCATACAGCTGTGTGAACTAGTGTACTGCTACCTGTTAATACAGTGTAACTGCACTGTTAACATAATCATGTCCCAAACCCCAAAATTTATACACACTATTTCTGGTGAAACGTGCTTAGCTCTACATAACAAAGAGTAGGAACTTTTTCCCACTGATAAAATTGATTCTTTACAAATACAGAAAAACTTTAAGTGAATGGAAGTTAGTACTTCCCAAGTACCATACAACTTTTTCCCATCAGTTATGTACTGAATTATTTACCCTCCTTTCTGGTCAAATCTGTAGTTAAAACATTCTGCTGTTAAGCGATTAAAATTTCTCTTATAGACTCAACAGTGCTTTGCAGCTCATAAAATCAGACAATTCCACCATCTATCACTTTGCATTAATGCCTGTTAAGTACATGCTATAGGTCACTGGATAGAAGACTATCCCAGAAATCAAGAAGCGCTTGGCTACAAATACCTTGCTCTGACTTTGGACAGGCAAGGACCTATCTCAGTCTCTAGATCTTAGAAACTGAGATGAGAATGACTACTTCTAGAAGTCACTTGTTCTTTTCCAGAAGAAAGTTATGTATTTTATAGCTATGTTTATTTGGAAAGAACGAAAATAGCAGCAGCAGACATTTTGTGTAGAGTGTTCTCGATTATGAAAGAGCTGATTAAAGCTAACCATAGATGGCAATACATTTGCTGATGCACTAACAACTGTTACAGCATTTGACTTGCGCTCAGCATAACCATTTCCTTAAGGAAATTACACAGCATGACTGCAAAGGAGCAGACTTCTTCTAAAGGAGAGGAAATAATGGAACCACATTCATGAAGTCTCATATTCCAAAGCTTTTGAAGTTTACTACTATGGAGTAGTATAGTATATAGTATCATGCACTGTAAATTAGCAAACTGTTTGGCCTAACAACTTTTTTATAGTTTATATTATTTGATCCATACCTCTGGACAAGGCTCTACATGACAATCTTTGATAGAGCAGTGGCCATCATCAGCCCAGAATGGGCACGGTCTCTTTAGATTGACCTAGAGATACAAAAACTTACAATTAATACTAACTTTAAAACAGAATTCTCAATACCAAGAAATCCTTTCAAATTAAAGGAGAAAATATGATGAAAAAGTTAAATCTAATACTTTTAAAGTTTTTTTAAAGCATTCTCCCATAGATCGTGTCAGCTGATGCTTATCGCAGTGTAATTGTGATAATGGTCTCTATAGGAAACAAATACATGGTCTCTTAAGGCACAAATTAAATCTCTCACCATTAATATAACTGTTCAAAGCAGTAACTAAACTGTAAGGACGAACACTGAATCAGATATATGCAGCTATAAAATGGTCTTACTTAAAATCAGTTGCATTTGTCAAGGAAATACATTAGACGGAAGACACTAGTGCAGAAGTTCACTGATTTAAATAAGTGCATGGATAACTTCAGATTTCAAGCAATAAAAACAGGCTGATCATTAGTACACTTTATAGTGGTTCAAGGAAGAACGAATATCAAAATAAACTGTCTTAAATTAGAGAGCTGACATAGTACAAATACAAATAATGAAGAGGAAACCACTTCAGAAATATTACAGCAAACCAGATACTTTCTGGTCAACGCTCCTATTTGTCAGCAAATGGCACAATACAGGCAGAGAGTACTACATGTATTAGCATCTACTACTTGGCAAGAGAGTTGAACACTGTTTCACTACATTTCATTTGATTTTTTTTAAGTGAGTGAAGAATAAAAATACACTTTTCCATTGCATTAGTCTTATACATACTAACAATGATTAGTGATGAAAAATTACCGTGACCTTTTCACTCTTAAAACAAAGACTAAAGGTTTTCCTGCAAAACCTTACAGAAACACTTTGGAAGTACACCATCTTTGAAACTTAAAATTATAAATGAAACAAAGCATTTATCCCTAGTAGTTATCACCATTTTCTGGTTTAGAACTATACATACATCAGTTTGGCAACTTCCAGAGTAATGGTAAAGTTATTGCTACTCTTTGATTTTGTTTTCCTTTAGCACATCTCGTAGGTGTTTCCTTCAGTTGATAAATACTATTCATGAAGACATTCAACTGAAGTTACTATTTATATCTAACAACTTACATCCTGAATGTTTTGATTAAGTATCTCTTCATATTTGAAACTGTTGCAGATACAGGATTTGATCCTGCAGTCAAAGTCAACAATTTCTACAAAATGCACTGTAAAATTAAGCCTATTACCAAAGATGGCACTTGGCTCTAGAGTCATTTCAATACAAGAATTTAAATCACAAATGCAATCATAAAAAATAATTTAAGTCTATAAATCTTAAATCATAAAACTAATCCGTACACTAATTTAGGAGAAAAAAAACCACTTAAGTTGTACAGCATATTCATAGAGCCCCACACTACACAAATGGTATTCTTGCTAAAGCTAATTTGTTGAAAGCATCTGAGTGACTCCCCCATCAATTTAGTCTTCAGAAAAATGTGTTTTCTCTTCTCATACGTAGGAACATTTTTCTAGTATGTGCCTTTTACATATGATTCTATACTATCTGTTTTACATATGGAGAAAAAACAAACAGGAAACAAAGCTTAAACATTGAGCGCACTAGTGCCAGAGCAGCACCTTGTGCACAGAACTGACAGCTGAACTCCAAATCCCATGCCCTGATCAGCTTGGATCCTCTGCATGGAGTGCCTGCAGGATTCCTGCTATGATAAAAGAAACATACTACTCAGCCTTTTAATTTGGAGAAAAACTGAAACCACTGAGAATGCTTGAATAACTGTTCCATTAAAGAAAAAAAGTTTTTTTTTTTTTTAATCACAAATCTTTTACAACACAAGCTAACATTTTAGCAGCAATTTATAAAAATGCTTTGTAATAGGCAACGGAATTAAAGGTTTGCTAGGCCTCAAATAATTTTCAAATGGAATCATTTTATTTTTTTAAATCTTTACTGCTGAAAAAAATGAATAAACAAAATTGAGACTAGTTCAGTTGAGTTCCTGTAATTACATAAGACTATACTATATCACAGAAACTTGAAAGAAAAGCAGTACTTGAAGTTTACACCCAAGGAAATTACTTTTTAGAGCTAACTCTTCTCTACTAGATAATCTAAAATTTCACAATTACTGTAAGTTAGTAGATTGTACTGACAATGAATCAATCCATAGGGGAATTACTTAGAGCAGCTTCACCAGCAACTGCGTGAAGAAAAAAAATTCTTTAAAATATCAATATAGGAAAGCCATCTCAGATAATAGTGACCATGCAAGAGAACATTTGAGACTCAAGAATACTGCACTGAAGTTAAATCCTAACTTATTTCAACAGGCATACTTTATACTTCAGTATTACTGAAAATAAAAAGTCTAATCAACATGCTACAGCTCTTTCTGTCATACATAAAGACAACTGTTGACAAACTGAGCTTAGAGCTAATCGTTTACAGGTGACAACTCTCTCAAATACACTCCTAATTCTATTTTACTGTACTCATCAGAAAATTACAATCCTAAGAATACAATGCAAGTCTTACTGTATACTTTCAGACATACTTTTCCTCTATAGAAGATATGGACCCTGAAAACATGGAAGTTTGAGAAACCTCACTTTTAAAAGTTTATTACCAAGATCCCTCTCTCACTACCCAACTGCTAGACAACTTATGAGTGCAGCAAGACCACCAAGTATTATACTCATAATCGAGTAAGTAGAACAAGAATTCATAACTGCTTCATTCAGAGTCAGAACATATTACAGAAATCCTAGACTTGCTTTGAAAAATCACTAAAACAGAAAATATTTCAGAAGTATCAAGTGCAACATTTATTTTGTTCTTGCTCCAAGCTATCCAAGCTACAAAAAAAAAAAAAAAAAAAGATAAATCTTACTAGAAAGAATTTTCCTCTTTTCTTCTTTCAAAGAGGCATGGCTCTAGATGTTAGTTTTTCCTACCTTTCATTCACAGAAACTGTCCAACATCTTGTTCAGTCTCCATCCTTGGAGATATTGGAGATATTCAAAACCCAACTTGATAACATCCTGGACAACCTGCTCTAGCTGACTCTGTTTCGAGCAGAGGGATTGGACTAGTTGATCTCAAGATGTCCCTTCCAACACACCAATTATCCTGTGACTCTATGATCTTTATTATTCAGTAATTCTCCTTTATTCAAACAAAAAACTCTCAAAGCACTTCAAATTATCTTTTGAAAGGCCTTAAAATAGAAAGGCTATACTTCATAGTACCAATCTTTCATATACAGATTGTCAGTAACAGAAAGGGCTTAAGAATCAAAGCTTGAACTCCAGTTTTCTGTAATATTCCTTTTGTATAACTTGATTTTCCCCCTAAAATGAAATAGAAAAAAAAATGAAGTCAGATCACCTGCTTAAAAAAAAAAAGAAAAAAAAAAGTCATAAACCAATACAGGTCAGAACTGTTTCAGTTCAAGAAGCAGTTATAGTACCTGCTAAACCTGTAGAGTTACAGCAGCCAGGTCCTCTACATCAGAACTTCAAGATGTGCTTTGTAGTTATTCATTTTGTTCGGACACAGATTGCCAAGCAAACATTACCCACATATGATCTAGAGCAGATGCAGGTGTACATCTGCATCTGTGTGTCTAATCTGCAGAACATAATATTAGGCTTGTATGACTGTGAGAAATGGAAAGACAAACACTGATCTAACAGACTTTAATCCATCAGTGTGCTTTGAACATGTTTTACTGGCAGAGTACATTTATATTGGATCAGTGTTTTGCTTTAAGTGGCCTCTTCCTCCCTCCCCCCTTTTTCCATTCTCTATTAGAAGCCCAATGGCTAAATTCACTGAATTCTCAAAGCACAGCCTCAGCAGTTAAAAAAAGAATCAAAAGAATTTTTCCAACATTTCTCCTTATGCTTAGTTCATGCTGTGTAATGTACCAAAATGCATCTCATACAAAGCAGACACAATATGAAGAACCCGAGAAGCATTACAGTCACATTTTATTCTCCCTCCAGTTCATTTTCTGTTTTGGCAGCAAAAGAAAATCAAAACTATGTGCCAGAAAAAGAAACAATCTTTCCAGCTTGAAGGACTTTTTTTTTTTTTTTTTTTTGTGGCACTACTTACCAACCCGAAACAAACAAACATTAAAAAAAAAAAAAAAAAAAAAAAAAACAAACTTCTTCAGATATTCTATGAATACCTCTAAAGAGCTGCCATCACCTACCCCATGTTTTAAGGCAACTAAATTTCTCCGTTCTACTTATGACTTTACAATACAGAACGAGGTCCTAGGTTTTTTTTTAACGAGTAGGAGGTATTTAGCATACCAGTAGGCAGTAGAGTTAAAAAAATACATAGGATTCTCCTGCCCTGATGTTAGAAATTAATTTTGTGAAATTTTATGGATCAAGATTACTCAAAAGAAGCAGGAGAGAGGATTAAAACTAAAATTTGACTTGCTTGACTACTCATTACACTGAATTAATTCCTCAAACCTTTCAGCAAGTATTCTTCATTCTGTACTTTCAAAACACACATACAGTTAACTGTTACATTAGCAGGAAAGCAATGGAGTTGAACTACTGTCCATAGCTAACATTTTGAAAAACAGATCCCCTTACAGGTTTCCATTTTGATGCACTTAGTATGATCAGGAAACATAAATCCAGCTTTTCAGTGTTAAAGTCACTCTTCAGTGAAAAAAAAAAAACCAAAAAGCCAACCAAAAAAGAAACTAACTTCTTAGAAATGACAACTATCTTCTAGTTACAGTACAAGCCATGCTAGCACAGATCCTTTAAAAGACAAGATTTTACGCTACTTTCCTCCCTACCCTTCATTTCCACTATTAATTCTAGAAACACCATCCATGGAAAAAACATGCAAAGCTTCAGAATTTTTCTTTTCTTTCTTTCTTTCTTTTTTTTTTTTTTTTTTTTAATAAGGCTCAGAAAACTGCTACATTATGCATTACTACCACTACCACAATAAGAGCTCAGAACTATACAAAGACATGCCCTCCCACATCAATTTCTAGACAAAAAAGATGACCAGCTACCATAGTTAAGACTATTATCGTCTTTAAAAATCAAGTCCTAATGATATAAATACTGACACACTTTAGAATATACTGACATAATTTAGAATATAAGGGTCAAGTAACCAGGGAATCTTCCTTCTTATACAGAGGAATACTTTCATATGAAAGAATATTGCTGTTTAAACTATAAATTAATCCAGGAAAACATCTGAAAATCTATTATTCCCATAACTAGTCAACAGCACTAAAATCCAGCACATGAGTTTGCAAGACAAAATGAGGCTGTACAGTACAGGTGCTTTAATCAATACCAACTATGCACTGATTACACAAAACATCCTTTATTTTCTTCATAGAACGAAGTATCAGACTTTATTGTTCTCAGTATTATTCATGATTGTCAAAGAACAAGCGTTAGACCCCTTATCATTAGGCTTCCGTATTTTGTATTTTGCATAAACACAGTATACAACTACACTTAGACAAAAACATTATTTCACTGAGAAACCTGTACCACTACCTATTTAGAAATCATCTAGCACAAATTAAGCACCACTTTAAACAAAAACTAGCCAGTCCATTAAGTTCTACAGATAAAAGTTTGAGTTCTTCTATAGTTGTTGAACTAGTAAACCAATGGGCGTGGTGCAACTGATGCAACTTGAGTTGATGATCCAAATTCAGGCTGCAAGTTAACTTACTTCAGAGTATGAGTGTTTTCACCCTCAAAATTAATATACTTCCCCTATCTTTACACAGCTATGTGTGCTTCCATGATTTTGTGCAGAGATATCAAACTCTCAGTTTGCTTGTTCAACACATTCTTCCCTGCCACATTTGAAAATACACAATTACTGCGTGGGGATACGGAGGACTGTACAACAGCACTTGTAGTTGCACATCAATTATAAAGGTCAGTAATGCAAAAAAAAAAAAAGCTTAATGCCTGGCTCTCCTCCCAGCTCTGTATGTTGAAACACTACATTGTTTTCTCAGTTCTATGCCAACTGGAAAAACACACCTACCCACCGAGGGACTATCAGTAATATGGACGGACTCCAACCTGAATAAAAATATTGCTCAGGTGTTAACCTATGCTCTCTGCAATGCAGGCAAATTCAAAGTATGAATGCCTACATACTTGAGTGTACAAATAGTACTGTTGGTGAGACAAAAGCTACGAAAGATGAGGTAGAATTATACTACAGACACTATTAAAGTAGGATCTGCAGAACTGCAGGAATACAAGCTTTTGAAAAGAAAATTTTATCTTCCCCTAAATTTGAAGATAAAATTTCTGTTATATACTTTGTATAAATCTTGTAAACTTGTTACTCCCCTTCCTCAAATACTTTGTTTTGCATCATCTTGGTGCCTCTGGAGAATCTAATTAACACTAATTATCACATATCACTACCATATGTTTTCACTGAAGTTACATGTATCTTGTTCCTCCTGAACACTGAAGTTAGATCTGTATCATGTAGCAGGAGGAGATGCAGGGTGAAGTTACATGTTACTGCTTGTTCATATTAGAAAGTGAAGATTCTAGCAGTCATCTTCTCTCGTTCCTCTCATACGTAACCCCATCTTCCATAAATTCCAATACTTGCCCAATTCCAATTCAGCAAGATAATTTGTTACATCCTGCAAAAAAAATAGTTTTCTACCAGGTTAATAAGTAGCACTGGCCTACTGCACAGATAGACAAGTCCAAGAAGTAAAAGTAGCGAAGTGGCAGGATGGTCCGCCCAAGAATGGAACATCCTCTTTCCCATAGTAGCTCGGTCAAAAACGCAACCTCTATTTCCTGTCAAGCATATCCAAAAAAAGAATAGAAGTGCCAAGCTCCAATGTCCTATTTTGCTCATCAAATTCTAATACAGAGAAGAAACAATGTTTCAAATCATTAGAGAATAATAGTATATACTATTTGAACATTAATATTTATACTTATTTTTTCCAAAGGAATAAAGATTCTCTATAGACCAAAGACTAAAACCAGAACAAAGACAGCAACTGGTAAGAAAATAATTGTAATGTTTCAAATATCAAATTATGCACATAGTTAGAAGACAAATGCTGCATAGTATGAAAGTGTCTAATACAGCCTTTTCCCAGATGCAACAGTACAAAGACACTACCTTTAAAATTACCACTTCTCAGGTGAATTAGAATAGTCATGATTTACTGTCACTGGCCACAGGATTAACAAATACAGGATTTATGACCAGCATAACTGTCAGGGACTGAAAAATCAATTATGACCAAATTAGAACCTTTCCTAAAAAGGTGATGGAACAGCTCATTCTGGATGTCATCTCCAGACATGTGGAGGAAAAGAAGGTGACCAGGAGTAGCCAGCATGGATTCACCAAGGGGAAATCCCGCTTAACCAACCTGATGGCCTTCTAGGATGGAATGACTGGCTGGGTAGATGAGGGGAGAGCAGTGGCGTTGTGTACCTTGACTTCAGCAAGGCTTTGGACACTGTCTCCCATAACATCCTCCTAGAGAAGCTCAGCAAGTGTGGGTTAGACGAGTGGACAGTGAGGTGGATTGAGAACTGGCTGAAAGGCAGAGCTCAGAGGGTCGTTGTCAGTGGTGTGGAGTCTAGTTGGAGGCCTGTGACTAGTGGCGTCCCCCAGGGCTCAGGACTGGGTCCCATCTTGTTCAACTTCTTCATCAATGACCTGGATGAGAGGACGGAGTGCCTCCGCAGCAAGTTTGCTGATGGTATTAAGCTGGGAGGAGTGGCTGATACAGCTGAGGGCTGTGCTGCCATTCAGAGAGACCTGGACAGGCTGGAGAGTTGGGCGGAGAGGACCCTCATGAGGTTCAACAAGGGCAAGTGCAGGGTCCTGCACCCAGGGAGAAATAACCCTAGGCACCAGTACAAGCTGGGGGCTGACCTGCTGGAGAGGCTCTGCAGAGAAGGACCTGGGAGTGCTGGTGGATGACAAGTTGACCATGAGCCAGCTATGTGCCCTTGTGGCCAGGAAGGCCAACGGTCTCCTGGGGTGCATTAGGAAGAGTGTTCCCAGCAGGTTGAGGGAGGTGATCCTGTCCCTCTCCTCAGCCCTGGGGTGGCCTCATCTCAAGTACTGTGTCCAGTTCTGGGCTCCCCACTACAAGAGAGACATGGAGCTACTGGAGAGAGTTCAGCGCAGGGCTATAAACATGATCAGAGGGCTGGAGCATCTGCCCCAAGAGGAATGGTTGCGAGAGCTGGGCCTCTTCAGCCTGGGGAAGAGAAGACTGAGGAGGGATCTTATCAATGTGTACAAGTACCTGAAGGGAGGGTGTCAAGGGGATGGGGACAAATTTTTCAGTAGCCCTGTGTGACAGGACAAGAGGCAATGGGCAGAAATTGAAGCACAGGAAGTTCCACCTGAACGTGAGGGGGAATTTCTTCACTGTGAGAGTGATGGAGCACTGGACCAGGTTGCCTAGGGAGGTTGTGGAGTCTCCTTCTCTGCAGAGATTCAAGGCCCGCCTGGATGCAACACTTTCTAACACACTCTAGGTGACCCTGCTTGAGCAGGGAGGTTGGACTAGCTGATCTCCAGAGGTCCCTTCCAACCTTACTGATTCTATGATTCTAGACAGCTGTGAGCTTCTAAAAGAGAACTTAATGCAAGTCAAGTTGATTTGATCTGTAATCCTCCCTACATTTTCTGGATTTTATTTAAATTATACAGGACAATACCATTCTAATTGTACCTTGTAATATCTGAAGTAATCACGCTCTTGCAGTTTCTGTATTTTCGGGAAGATCTTGAAAGTATTGAAGTCATCGATACTCTCTATGTCACATAAGCAGTCATCTAGGACTCCTGTGAGCTATTAGAAAAATACATCAGATTTATTCTTTTTTTAATTGAGAAATTCAATGTTAACCTCAAAAATCCTCTAAAGAAGAAAAAAATAGTCAAAAGAAATACTAATGAAATGCAATCCCATAGCAAATAAGTTATTTCTCATTAAAATACTCTAACACGATACTTTATACATTCAGAATTTAAAAATAAAAGATTTTTGCACCTTCTTGAGCTTAAGCCCACCTCCCAGTGCAATACTGAATCAGTGTCACTCAGATCAACAATTTCTGCCCTAAAATTTGTTCTTTGGCAGATCCAATATAGAGAATCTGAAAAATGCAGAATGCAAGATTCCCCAAACTATCAATACATTAAATTAGCACATCAGAGAGCTGTGTACCAAGTACACTCCTACCAAATGTTCATTGGCTTAATAGCCAAGTTCCCTGAAGAAGCACAATCATGTATTGTTATCCTAGTCTCCTATTCCTTCTCAAAGTTTAAGAGAAGTCCAACTAGTTTCTTTAGAGGCATGGGAAAAAAGGAATCCATATTTTTCTACCCAACAAATTAATAACTTCACAGTTAAACTCTATCAACAAATATTAGAAAATCAGGTGCAGGCACCTATATTGTAAGGCTGTAGGTCTATTTAAAGTGCTGCTAAACTACATCTAAGCTTCCAAGGCTCCATCCCTTTTCTTGTACCAGCAAAGCATGCTAGTTCAAAGCACTACACCAGCGTAAGACCATGGCTACCAAAACACCATGGCTACCAAACCACGTGCAGGAGAGCTGCTGCCAGCACAAGAGAAGAAAGAGGACTGTACAAGTAAGTACAGAGGGCAGGCCCAACTTACATCGGCTTGAACAGTAATTTAATAGTATCCATTGGAAAAACTGAAACACAGTGTGACACTATAAACATTCATATGATAAATTTCATTAAATCTCATAAGAACAGCTTCCTAAACAAATATAAATAAGTTTTAAATCCCTTTAAATTATAACTTTAAATACATGTTAATACTTTAGCCCATATCCAAGAGAAATGGAATCCAATGCTGCTGCTAACTATGGCTATTCTTTAGCAAGACAAACAATTCATCAACATACATGGTGACCTAGAAAGCATTTAAAAAGAGAGGTCTGTAAATTTTATATCTTGAATGGGTTAGAAGATTTCTAACTATTAAAAAGTTGTGTGAAAGGATAATATATTTCATGTTTGTTTTTCCATAGATTTTAAAGCTAGATGAGATTATGAAATCATCTGTTTTATGCATGATAAAACACTCAATTACTTTATAGCACAGATACCCTTATATAACCAAAACTGTCGAGCTTGATATAAAAACATCACTAGAAACTGAATTGTAGGCTTCTGCTCTGTTATGAAGCATAAACGAAACCTGAAAAGTGTTTTTGTTTGTTTCTTTCTTTTTGGGGGGGTTGTTTGTTTATTTTTAATAGTTTTCCCCTGAGAGAATTGAGATGTGAGGGTTTGGCGATAAAACATTTTTAGTAAAAAATAAATAAATAAATAAATAAATAAATAAATCAGCTTTTATAAAAATCTTGCCTTTCCTTGGAGACTAAACAGGATGTCACAGATCTGTAGATTAAGTATCAGGCATGGCAATGAAGCGAAACTCATTTAAGAAAAGTAACTTTACCCAAACTGTTCCATGCTGTTACATTTACCATCATTAATGCTGTTCAACTTCAAAGCTGGACAAACATCTAGGAAGGTGACTGCTCATTTAAAGGCTTTTCACAAAAGCCAAGAAAGCTCACAATCTACAGAAATGCCAACTTCAAAGTCAGAAGACAAAAATTCAAATTTTTGATACTTCCAGAAATAAAATCCCCAGGCATTTTAATCTAGGAAGGCTTCATTTAAAAAGCTCAAATTTTCTTATCAAATAAGTTTTCTTTACAATTAGGCAAAATTCATTTTGTCATCTTTACATGTAACACCACACAAAAAAATCCTTTTCATTCTAATAAAAATTACAAAAAAGATAACTATGAACAAATTGCTCAAATATTAAACTGCATAAACTGTATGTGAAGATAAGAATTCATTACGCTCAAAGGAGAGTAGCAAAAATTTGGACTCAGAATACAAAAAGTAGGAAATTATTTTTATGATCATCTCATGAAGCTATTCACTGCTTTCAAAAACATTTTTACACTATCCATGTGAAACTGAAATGGGATTTTCAGGGGAAAACCTTCCAAATAAACATGTAGTAGTTATAACTACTACAAGATTTGACACTGTTTATAAACAGTGTCAGTAATCTAGATGTTTCTCATAAAATTTTGATTCTATGAAAATCTTTCAAAATGCACTACAGCTTATACAGAAGATTATAAAGAGCCAGAGATAAAACCTCTGCCAAAACGAGAAGGTGTAAGAAATTCTAATGAGAAAATTTATTTTAGAGTAATAAGTTCTTAGTTTCTCACAACATTTCAAAATTGGAGGAGTTAGCTCCTTGTGTACACACAATAGGAGAAACAATATTTCCTTTGAAAGTGTGGTATAGAAAAACAAAATCATTTCTGTACCAAAGCACAATACATAAAATGTTTTGACAACACACATGAATACGCCAATTCTAAACAACAGAGGAGTCAGTTCACTATATACAGGAGCACAGGGGTCAAGTGCCCCAGTTAGAGCTATTTTACTGTTTTTGTAATCTTCAGCGCTCTGACTTGCTGAATGACAGCAAGATACAGATATAGCAAACGGTTTCCTTTTTACCAGCTATACGATCCTCCATGAAAAGTATAGACATCAAAATAAGAACTTATCTTCTCCAAGTTAAATCAACCTTTTATAATAAAAGATCAATATCCAACCTGCATCAATTTCTCCTTACAAAATCTAGAAAGAGAAATGCACACAGTACTTTAACAAAAGCCTACATAAATGTATACACTAACAAGCAAAATATTTATATCAACAACCTTATTAGTGTTGTCAGGTTGTTGAAGCACTTTGCTTCAACACATCCTCATTAGAAGAGCACCTGGGACACCTTGCTTTGTTCTTCCATGTTTTAAATTGCAATAGCTGCAGAATAAGAGAAAAGAAATAGGTACTACTTCTCTGTGCTACACTGAGAACTAATGGCTAGCTTATTTTCTCTCTGTACAAACCAAACTGCGGTTTAAACACTAAATACAGTATTAGTTTTATGAAAGAGCAACAACATATCTCTGTCTCTCAGTACTCCTAAGAAAACCCCGACAGGTTGCTGATGACTCCATAAAGAAAGCCAAAGGAAGAACTGCGTGTTATAATAATATAGCTACTAAAAAAAAAAAGGCTTTCAAGCTTTTTTTTTAAAAAAAAATAGAAAAGAAAGAAAATATCAAGTTATGGCAAAAAACCAACAATACTGTAATAAGAGCCATCTATGCTAAGCTACACATTGCATTGGATGGTCACTTACAATATGGCAGGTTATTATACAAAACAGAAATATTAAAAAGATAGAAAAATAATCGGAAACAAGACACCCTTTGCACCACGTGGGCATTACTCCATATTTTCATATGGACTCACTCTAATGTCTTTGGGCCAGCTAAAATCCTTCCCTACTTGACACCAGCTCTTATTATTACACGGATGCACTGCTCATGCATACCAGGCTCTCTCCTACAGAGGCTTGTCCTTCTGAAGCCATACGGACAACTTATAGAAAGAAAGACCTTTCCTGTCCTTCGCTGTCCCACAGGTACACAAACGCGACCCAAACATAGACAGCACTCAGCGGCCAAGCCCGGGCACAGGTATTAGCACGACAACATACGGCCACCTACTTTCTACGTGCACCGAAGTTTCTGCGTAAAGGCCAACGACGTGATCCGCCCCGGAGCTCCTGAACACAGCACCCCCCAGGCAGCAAGCACGGTTACCTGCATCTAGCAGCTCCTCCGCCCAACGGAACCGTTATATAACGTGCCATCAGCCGCTCCCACACGGAGCAGCTTCTCCAGCGCTCCCTCTCCCCACACCGCGGCGCCTCGCACCCCGCAGACCGGAGGCACTCGGACACCCTGCAGCGCAGGGCAAGCTCAGCCCCGGCCTCGGCGAGCAGCAACCGCGCGGCAGCGGGCAGGAGCCGGGGCCGCCTGCTCCCGGCTGGAGGCACAAGACACCGCCTGGAGATGCGCTTCCCAAGCGCCCTCGCCGCCTTCTCCAGCCCAAGAGCTGGGGGGGGGGGGGGGGGCACGACACACCTCAGCCCTCCTTCCCCGCAGGCAGGGGCCCGCAACCCTCCGCGCCGCTGAGGCAGGGCACTGCTGCACGGCCACACTGCCCCCCGCGCCCCCACGAGGGGACCCCGCACATCCTCCTCCTGCCCGCCCTCGGCTCCCACCTGGGCCTCCGCCGTCAGGACGCAGCTCAGCGCGGCCAGCAGCCGCGCTGCCAGCCGTGCCCTCGCCGCTGCGCTCCGGGCGGCGCCGCCGCTGCCGCTCATACTGCTCCCGCCGCAGCAGGCGGCGGACGCGGGGGGGAGGCCCTCGCCCCGCTGCGCAGCCGCCGCCGCAGGAAGCACACAGGCGAGGCGAGGCGAGGCGAGGCCAGGGCTGGCGACGGTGGCAGCGGCTCCTGCCCACGACGGGAGCCGTCGGGCGGGGGCGCCGCGCTCACCTCAACCTCCCCGCGCGCGCGGCCGCCGCGGCACCGACGAGCCAGCGCCGTCCCCTCGCCCAGCAACCGCCACCGCCCCCAACGGCCGCCCAACGGCCCGCCCGCCGCGCGGCATCCTGGGAACTGTAGTCCGCGCGCGCCCAACCCGCCGCCGCGGCAGGGAGGGCGGGGCGGGGCGGGGGAGGGGCGGGCACGGCGCCCAATCAGAGAGGACCACGCGCGCCTCCAAAACAAGCAGCGAGTGAACGGCTGCCGCGCGCGCGGCGACGGGGCGGGCCGGGGCATTGCCCGCGCGCGCGCGCGCGCGCGCCGTGCCCTGAGGGGAGCTGCGAGCGAGGCGGGGGGGGCGGCGGCGGCGGCGGCGGCGGCGGCGGCGGCGGCGGCGGCGGCGGGAGGCGCAGACCGCCAGCGGGTGTCACCCGTGTGGTCGGTGAAGGGCCGCGCCGCGCCGCCCGAGCCGTGTGCTACGTGATTGCGCGACCCAGGGGCGGTGCCGCTGGGCGGGAGGGAGCCGCCGCCGCGCCGGGAAGTTCAAATGCGCGGGCGTGAGGAGCCGAGGTGGGGACGTCGTGTCCCGCATCTGCAAAGCGCCTCAGAGGCACTGATCGCGTCCAGTGTTTGAAAGTGGCTTTTTCTTTCTTTACTTCTTTCTTTATTTCTTTTTTTTTCTGGTTAAAAAGCCCATTTCTTTCAACATAAAAAGTTCTTATTTTAAGTCATTTATAGGGATGGCAACTCATTTTTTTTAACTGCAGGACAAACATGAAGATAGGGAATATGTTTCAGCCTTGTCTGATTTTCTTTTTATCTGCTCCCTTTGAGATCGAGGCTGAAAACTATAGACTCTCTCCATCCACTGGCTTTTAATCTTTTTCAGTTGTAAACCCTTTATTTTTTTCAGTATAGATACAGGCAAATTGAAGCCTACAGACAAGAAGAAAGTGTTTGCACGTTAGCTAGGCTAATGAAATACTGAGTTACTGTAGAAAAGAAAGAGGTAGTCCCATTCCTCCACCTCCTTCTGCAGGTTCCCCATCCCCATCCAAGCTTTACACTCAGGGCAGCTATTTCTGATAGCTTAAAATATTTTAGATTGGTCTTTTTGTTTTCTTCCAAACTAATTAAAATTAGTTTTACATTTTCTTCATCCCTATGTGTCAGTATGTCACAAGTTTTTGCATTACTGAAACTGGCTTGAAAAGATGAAGATTTGAAAGCTGTGAGTTATAGAGTCCATGAAATTGAGTAGGAAGTAGCTTTATAGAGAGAGAGAAAAAACATATAATGCTTCTTCCTTTCCTCTCCAGAGTACAAGCAGCAGACATATAATTTGGAAACAAGGATTAAATCAGAATCTGTTCATACTTGCAGCTTCAGGAGACCAATACCTTCACTACAGAACTGAGAAGAAATAAGAAATGGCACACCATACTAACATTTACATTGCCATGGCTGGCTTTCACTGTCATCACTCCATACTTTATTGTGAGTGGCTTGTACTTGTCACAAAATTACCATTTCTGTTGGCAGAGTCAGATGAGTTCACTGTATTTAATATAATTGTATAGCTTTGATTCTGGAACAATTACAGTAATGATTATATACACACATACATTCATACATACGTATTTATATATAAACTTAACTATAACAAGCACTGCCACACATTTGTACTGTATAGAAGACCACGTTTAGTTCATGCAAATTAGATGTAAACCATCATATTTCCCAAGTCATAAAGTTATCACAGCTGTCAATTCAGAACATTTTGTGTTAATTATAGAGATTACTTTTTACCTCAGACAGAGTCTAAGCCTGCTTGAGCTGAAAATCAATGACAGTTTAGTTTTTGACTATAGTGGCAGCAGAGTGAGGATGTAGCTATAGAAATGTATAATGAATTAAAAGGGAAAAAATGAAATTAATTCTCTGTATACATATGCATTATCCATTATACCAGACCTGAATTTTGCTCATAGCAGTGTTTAAACTCTGCAATATCTTTCATCTTATTTTATATTTTAGTGTTGATTTTAATCTATGAATGCTATTTTGCCAATGGTATAAAATGGAAAAAAAAATCTTAATGTTTTTGTGAAATCAGTTTCAGGAAATCCTTGCAGAAGAAATAGTCTTGCAATTGCAAACAAATGCTAACAACAGATTTGGAAAGCTAGGAGTACTAAACTCATTTTTTAAGGGAAATTTCCCATGATATTATAATATTCTAGCTGGGACTGAGGACAAGTCTTTACTCGGTAAAGGAATAATCATATCTTCTGTCCAAATACTTTACAGCATGCTACATTCATGAAAGCAGTCTGGCTTATATATTTAATTTTTCAATGTACATGCATGTAGCCTAACATAAGAACAAATATCTTTTCTTGTATGATTTCATAATATATATTGTCATTAAAAATCTTGACAGTTTTATTTGCAGGCTCTGACATTTTCTTTCCATTTGCAAGTAAAGAAAGCCCTGAAGACAGGGCAACTGGAACTATTCTTCTGTACTAGTAAATAAACCAAGCATTAAATAATCCACGTCAAAGTCACCTCTTCTCCATCCTAACACTATTCTCTAAAGCGGACAGAAATCTGGGCGCACAGACAGTGACAGATAGCCACATAGAAAATCGACTTGCAATTACTTGGATTCCCCTGGCCAAACTTGCCCTTGATCTGCAGGGAGGGGACAGCAGGAATTGAAACTACTAAGTCTTGCTGTTTTACTTGTAGTAGCTCCATTAGTGCCTCGTAGTCAGCTTTTATTTGCCAAAATCCAGCTCATGCACTCTGGCGGTACGTAGAATTCAAGATCAGTGGTCAGCAGACGTGTAAAAATATATCTTAGAAAATACTACAGATGAATTTAAGCAACCAGTCAAGCAAAACATAAATGAGTGGCTTCACATTTCACTTTGGGGGAAGCTTGGTAAATCACAACTGCTTTGCCAAGTTCATGAACTAGATTTCAGTAATCTCGAACGTAGATTTCTGGAAAATTTTTGCCCTTGAAACTTTTGCCTTTATTTATTTATCCAAATTAACATTTGACTGACTTGTTCCTAAAGTTAGCAGAGTAAACCATAGGAATCAATACATCACAAATTCCTCTGCAAGTCTGGCAAACAGCAGCTGTGGGAGTGCAGTGTCTGTTGAGCAGTGGAACAACTTGCGGTAGCATCTGAGGATGTAGCAAGGCAGAGCTGTAGGCTGAGGTAACAACTTCTACTAAACCACCTGATGTAAGGAAAAAAAAAAACACTAGACAAATTCTGGGGCACCTGAGTGCTGTGGTTTGCCAGGCCTCTTAAAACTGAAAAGCTTGCAAACCCAGAAATGTGTCTATTTTTTCCACTATGCAATTAGTCATATTAAAAGTTACTATGTTTCCTTGCAAGTCATGCTGCACATAATGTGGTGTTCTCACCTACTGACACCTACTTAAAACCACAATATACTTTCAAAACTGAGGCAACTGTTACAAATACTTTTGAAAGAGACTTTGGATGTCTGGCCAACCAGACATGTGAAAAAGAACTGTGGCCTGCAAATGGAAAGACAACAGGTCTAATTCATTACAATGAAAAAAGGAAAAAAATAATATGAAAATTGCATACAGTAAGATCTTCACAACAAATAAAAACAAGGAAGAAAAAGATAGAATGCAGTAAAAATAAAGAATAGCAAAGTACAAAGAGGGAATACATTAAAAAAAATTGTAGGTGGTGAAAAATTACAAGTTTTAGTTACACATCTAAATTCCTGATTCCTACATTTTATATATGAATTACTGTTGAATATTAACAAACTGGCCTGTGCAGTGTATGACTGCGGCTCCTACTCTGATGCCAGAGTACAGAAGAAGAATAGTCTCCGATGTCTTACTGTTGTCCCTTTAGCACCTATGATTTTTGAAGAAGAGATATTAACAAATAAATGACTCTACGGTTAAACTTTGGAATATGGTAGGTACAGATCAACATAGTTTGGTTTCCAGAAGATCCGGGATTTATTCATTGCACTCTGTGTGCCTGTGCTTATCTGCCAACAAGTTCCGCGGTGAGGCAGAGGTCTCAACCAAACTCTTGCAGACTTCATGGAAACAAGCAGCCAGCCAGGGACACCCCACCAATGCTCCTGCAGAAGGAGGAACTGCAGCCTGAAGCCAACCGTATTAGGCTCAGTTTCAATATGCCAGTCCGGATGAAGCAAAATGTTATTGTTTCTGTGGCTCATGGAGCTTCTTGTTTGATTTAGACACTTATAGCACAGCCACCGGGATGGTGGGAGCGTTCCCTGATCGTGCAGTCCTTCCCCTCAGACAAACAGACTGTCCACAGGCTCCCATGGGATGGTCTAGTATCATTTCTTATATTTGCCGATTTTTTTAATTTTGTTTCTGTCAAATGAATGTCGAAACTGTGACACTCCTGTAAAGGTGTAAAAGAACAAACCAATATAATTATCAGCAAAGAAAGTAATTTATTTTTTAAACTGCTAGTTAATTATTCCTACCCCAAAACATTCTCAGAATATTAAAGAACTGGTCTAGCAACATACTGAAGCTGCCAAGAGTTGAAAGCTATAGAGGGATACCTGAGAAAGAAAATACAGGGACATATCTTCTAACTCTGCTGAAATACACGAGTGACCAAGAGCTGATGTTGAAACAGAGAAGTATTTTCCCAAATAAGAAAGAACTTGCTTAAATAAAGATGTTTAAAATTTGTATACCAAAAGAATGAGGAAGCAAAAACAAGGTTTTTAGCGGCACTGGTAGGCTCTCATTTGCCATGATTATCAGCAACCCCTGCCTGCAAGGGGAAGACTGTTGTTTTAATCAAAGTGGCATTTGTGATCAGGAACAGTTTTTTCTCCTTTATTTCCCTGGGAAAAAGACTTAGATGATCAGTTAGAATATTATTTAATGTCACTCTGCAGAGAGTTAGCAGCAATATTTTGCTGGAAGGACTTTGTTGTCCGTGGGCGAAAAAAAAGCTCTGATTTGCAGCCTTTTGTTCAGACTCCGGGAAGCCCCTTCCTGACTGCGGGGCGACTGCTAGTTCAAACAATGAAGTAACTGGCTATGGATTAACCGGATAATTTGTAACTCTCTGGGAACTGTCTCTGTGCTGAAGGGTAGTTTTTTCGGGATGGGGCCAGGGAAGGAGCAAGAAGAGGCAAGTGCCTCCTTGATTTTTAAAAGCGTTATTTGAAAGCATGCGGTCTGGATTCAAGCGTAAATCTACAAAATCCTGAACTCTTCAAGTTATCATCAGTTAACACTGAATTAGCTGCTTGCAGAGTTGTGGCAATATAAGATATAAATTGCACTTAAGTGTAGAAACTTGATTAGAGAGTTAACAGGCTGTTTTAGAGAATTCCGTTGTTTAAACTTATCTAATTCTGGTGTTTAAGTTTTATGATAAAATTATAATTAGTTTTGCCAGAATAATTGCTGTTTTTCTTGACTGGTCAGTTAAGTAAGAAACAAATAGTGATTTCTGTATTTCTCATTAAAGTATGATACAAGAACAGGCATGTAAAAGCCAAATTAATCTGTACTGTTGACAGTACACTAGAGAGATTCACATGTAATTGCTGAAACCTCCAATTAAGTGCTAGCAATAAACTGTTAAATTTTGATGACTAATCTAAGTTTTGAGCCAGTAATGTTATCTAAAATACAGACCTCTTTGTTATTAAATTCCATTATTTTAAAGGATACTGTATGAATAATGTGTTAAAAAAATTAAAATCTATTTAAAATTTAAAAAATGATGAGATTTACAGATACATATTTAAAAATAATGATTTTTAACAGAAGTAACCAGTTTCAGCTGCTGGCACAAGCGTTGTTCTACTAAAATCATTTTGTTGTTATTTACCAAAATTATTTTTGAATCCTTATGTAGGAAGATTTTTAGGATGTAAATTATGGGAAGAGTAAATGCCACCACATTGATGGTCGAACCTGCCTTAGCCACCAGCACCGATACCCTAGGGATATTTTGAAGGATCTTAATGGATACATTTTATAGAGATCATACATATAGTTATCCAACGTGTTTGTAGTCACTAACTGTATCCGTCTCTGAGGTTAAAACCTTAGTTTACACAGAGGCAAGGTTTACATGCAGGTCCTCAGGCCAGACATGGCATTTGTTTTATGGAGGCATAAATCTGACAAGTTTGAAATCCAGACAATTCTTACCTCTACCATGGCTTTATGGTTCATACCATTTATAGCAGAGGCTCCAGCTGTTACTCCAGCGTTTGTGCAGATCTGTGTTCGTAGGAATACATTTTTTTTCCCCCTCTGAATCTCAGCCTGATTATCCGTCATCAAAAACATAGTGCCTCTGTGCTTCCAGGGAAGCATACGGAATTAGTGAGTTTATTTCTAATTAGACTCAAGGTTACCCTTTTAAGCTAAGAAATGGCTCCATTTGCTGGGAATGAGTTTCAACGGTAATGTGTAAGCTATTAGAGTTGACCTGTACCGTGAACATCCTGCATCAAATTTATGTGCCTGACAAAAATGCTTCTCCTTTGTTTTTTTTTTATCCATTATGAGTGACAGAAATATTAGTGACCTGGTAGCTGTACTGTGGAGATTAAGCTGTGTGTGTGTGTGCGTGTGTGTGTGTGTGTGTGTGTAACTCTGGCAAATCCTCCATTTATCTCAGGAGAAATCAGGCTGTCTAAAAACACTAAACACTAAATTTCTAGATGTGAGTGAAAAAGTCAGATTACAGAATGAGCCACTGTATTTGATCTAATTTTGAAGATAAGAGCAATTTAATCTTTATCATTGATTTTTAGATATGTAAAATGCATGAGATATGGAAAATAAGCTATGCAAAAGCACGCAGTTTTTAACACCTCATGGGCCAAAGGCTGCTTTCAGATACGCTAGTGCAAATCAGTCTGCTAAACTAGAACTGTGCCCGTGCAACAGGGCAGAATTCAGCTATAGAATAACCAGGTTAATGAAAGGTTAATATACCCTAAATACTAAATAATGATACATGAGAGTTCATATTTAGAAATTGATTCCTTTGTGTGAGCCCTGCTGGAAAACACAACAAAACAAAACCCGAAATCTGCGTCGCTTTAAGCGTATTGAACCCTTAAGCGAGAGAATCCGGTGGGGCCTGGGCCTGGCGGGAGCGCTGGGGAGCGCCAGCAGTTTGGTGAAAGTATTCGTCATCACCACGGCATCGGGAATGCCCCCAGCGTAAGAGGATGAACTTCGAGTAGCTCAAAAAATAAAATAAAATAAAATAAAATAAAATAAAATAAAAATAAAATAAAAAAAATAAAAATAAAATAAAAAAATAAAAATAAAAATAAATAAAATAAAAATAAAAATAAATTAATTTAAAAAGCGCCCAGCTGCTGACCGCCACCCCGCAGCACTCGCGCTCACGCCCCGTCCGTGCGCTGCGAGCCGCGCGGAGGCGCAGCTTCCGCGCCGGCTGCTGCACGAAGGGGGCGGCGCGGCGCGGCGCGGCGCGGCGCGGCGGGCGGCGGCGGCGGCGGTTCCGGGCACGTCGGCGGGCGCCGCCGCCGCCCCGCGCCCAGCGATCCGCGCCGCCGCCGCCGCCCCATGGCCGCTCCGCGGGACCCGCCGCCCCCAGGTGAGGAAGCCGCTGCCGGCGCGGGGAGCGGGCGAGGGGCCGCGGCCCAGGGGGGTGTTAGCTGCTCCCCTCTCCCCCCGACCCCCCGTTAATCAGTGCTGTAACTTATCATGCGCTCCGCTGGCGTGATTTAGCTTGCCTTGCCTTGTCAAGCCCGCGCCGGTGTTGGGCGTATTAGTTAGGTTGTATTTGCTAACAGCGTTTTGAAAAGGTTTTCTCCTTCTCCTTTTCCCCCCTACTCCCAGACTTTAAGTGGTTAGGAAGCCAGTGCTCCCCAACTTTCACAGCTAATGGCACGCAGAAATTTGAGTGCCTAGTATCAGGTGTGCCCGGCTGTGTTTTCCCTGCCAGACTGTCCAGGCAGTGCAAAACTATTGCAAAACTGGATGGTTTGAATATTTTAACAGTAAACAGAAAAATACTTGAGTGCTGAAAGACTTAGCTTTAGATTTATCAGAAAATTTGACTTATCAAAAAACTGTAATACAACTGAACTCTATTTCCTCCTCGTATTCAAACACGAAGCTCACGTGCTTTTGGTCAAAGTACCATTGGTTTTGGTTTCAGTCAGAGGGGCCGTCTGTGTTAACATCTGTATTGGCGCGAGCCCTTTGAGTTGCACCAAGTTGTGCCGCTGGTGTGAGCGCCCTGCCTTGGCTTGGAACGGGTCCTAAACGCCTATCGTGGAATTACCAAAGGAAGGTAGGCCGTAGGCGCTTCCCGCGAGGCCTCGGGGCTGTGCTTCGGGGAAGACGCTGCAAGAGAGGGAGTATTGACCCTGCTGCAGAGCGTGTTGTGAACCTCCTCCTGCTTGAAGGCCAAATATTCCAAGTTCCCTGAAACGCACCTTCCAACTTTCTTCCCCTGTGAGGGTGAAGGACAGTTGTGGGACTGGGAATTTGAATGTGCATGTGTGTACATATATAAACGGGCAGTGTTCAAGCCATGTTTACACTAGTAAATGCACGGCCCTGCTTCCCAGTTAGAGTAGCAGACTTCAATGCGGAGAAACTGTGCTGGTGAGCGCAAGCCTGATGCTCCAGTCACAGACTGGTTGGACTGGCCAGGCTCAGACAGAAGAGCTGCAAGGACTCCTGGACAGCCAGTGTGCAAGAGCTGGGCTGCTAAAAGGAGCCTTGGGAACAGCTACTGAAGCTGAGCTACTTTGCATGTGATTCCTGGCAGGAACGTGAGGAAGTAAATACAGGCCAGTGGTGGCATGCTATCAGTGGGGAGTGATGGTGGGAGTGTTTTTGAGGGGAGGATCCTAGAAAATGATGTTATCAAACTGCGTGTCACAGTAACTGTGAAATCATATGGTCTGCACTGAATAGTTAGTCAGGTGTTATCTTTTCTTTTTTCAGCCTTTAAACATGCAAAACTGTATGGTTTTAGTTTGAGATACATAGAGAATTTTCCCATCCTGCTGTTTGAAAAAGCACTTGAATCCAGCTATATGAAATGAGTTGCAGAATGTTTTGGGAAATGTGTGTGGGAAAGAGAGATGGGGACGTGGCATTTTAATTGCCTTATTCAGAGTTAAATATTATGCCAACTATCTGTGTTCAACAAGACCACGGCGAATCATTCACAGCCGGTACGTGAAACCTTTATGTTCAGGTACAAATGTTCATATGCATACATGCCACCTGCAGAAAATATTGGGAGCTGGTAGCGCTCTGCAGTTTAAAAAAACAAGGAAATTGCTGCTCTTCATAAAGAACTAGAATAACAAGAGGAAAGAAACTGAGGTATAGGGAAAGAAAGATAGCCTTTAAGTAATATTTTGAGATGAATGCTAAGCAAGAAAAATCACTGCAAAGTCACTGATTCACAATTACTGTTTGTGGGAGATCTGGAAAGTAGGAGTCAGTTAAAGCTGCCACCCTGTGCCCCATCTCTGCTCGTGGGATCACTCTGGGGTCTGCCAGGCCCTCATTCCAACAGCTGTGTACTCTGAGCTGCTCTCACTTGTTCCATGCTTCCCTCCGGACTGTGGGAAGTACCAATATTGCAATGTATCTTGGCTGAATCTTGGAGGTGTAATAGTAGATAGAGGATGGAGCCTTTGCCATATGGTATAGTAGCCATCAAGAATCACCAGGGCATGGACCTTTTGAGGGGCCTGCTTTTATCTGCATTCAGGCTCCCCTTTTAAGGGCCAAAGAAAGATTTTTCTTTTTTTTTCTTGTTTTTATTTTTTCCCCAGTCATAGGGCTTCTGGAATAAACTGATAATAAGATGTCAATTATTTATTATTTCTGTATGTTGCTCAGTGTTGATGTGTTGCTATAAATACTTGATGAGAGATGAATTAAGAATACATGGGAGGTGGTCAAACAGTTCTAAAGAACTAATCAGAAGAACAATCAAAAGTTATTTCTAACTAAATATTGAAACAAGCTCTTTAGAGTTATTTTTGTAAGGTTAGGTATTGTGCTATTTCCATTTAACTGGCTGTGGAGTTAGTCAATGACATTACCTAGAAAATCCAGCAAGTTGTTGCATACTGATACTTCTGGGGTTCAAAATAAGGTTTGAAACTTCTCCAAAAGTGGTAACTAACGGCAGTGATAGGTTGCAGTCCTCAGTGGAGAGCAGCACTGAAGGGAGTTGAGTTGTATGTTTTGCCACTGGGTTTGTTGGGTTTTTGCTGACAGTGGAGAAATGGTGAAACTGCGGGCTAGCCTTGGAGAGAAGTGTGGCTTTGAGAGTAGACAGCCTTCTGCCTCTTCTTGTCAAGGTTTTCCCCTTTGGCGTGTCACCTCCAGCCTGTTCCTCCCCTAGTCCCAGTCCTGTTTCTTCTCTGCCAGTGGCTTCTCTTTGCAGCCTATTCTTTAACCTGGGTATGTCCATATTTTTGCTCATCATTTCTGACACTCATCTTCTTAATATGCTCATAGAGAAAGTATTACTTTTTTTTCTCCAAACCATCATGTGAGGCTCAGAGCATTAGACTAGTCTGTCAGCTGCATAGGAAGTTTTTGACAGCATGAGGAAATGAGCCTGTGCATTTAGAGGATCCAGCTCCTGGGCCATCCTTCCTCCTCCTTTCCTTTTCTCTTATCATCCCCCTCCACCCCAGAGCTCCTTAGTGTCCTTTTCAGTAGCCATAATTTCTCCTCCACTGGCTTTTCTTGCCTGGGCTATCTCACCACAATCCCAAGCTTCCTCCTCCGGCATTTCACTCTGACTCCCAGCTCTCATGCTCTCTGCCACTGGCCTTCCTGCTCACTCACTACTGGTCCAACTGGCCCCATTTTGCATCACTCGAGCCCTTGTTCAGTACTGCTGTTTCTATTTTATCAAATTCTAGTTCTAGTTTCAAGTTTCTTTTCCTGTCAAACAGGCCAGCTCCCCTTTCTTCATCCTCAGCTCCTGGTCTCAGCTATCTTTCCAGTCCCCTTTTCCCTGGCTCCCAGTATGTGCTTCTTTTGTACCCCTCACAGGGTGGGCTCTGCAATTAGCTAGTGACTTGCTCTGCCTCGATTCCCCCTCCGGGTCCTTCGCAGCTCCCGGTTATAGTTCCCACGTGTATTCTCCATTTTTGGTCCTACTCTTTGGAAATGACGTACTCTAGCTTAGAGTCTTTTCTTGTAGCCCACTCTGCATTTGAGTGGAGGAGTTTATGGTGGTTTTTGCTGCCCCTTACTGTCAAGGCAGGCTTTCTTTGGGACATGCTGTTAATACTATGTTTCTGAAGCAAGGAGTTAAAACTCATCAGAAAGGTCATCTGTTAAAAAGACAGAGTTCTGTTTTGCTTTGAGGTGCTCATCTGTATATGTGTTTCTAAACTCGCTACTGCAGTGTGAACGTGCTCATCGGAAATTTCTTAGACCTCTCCCACTTAAAACCTCTGTGGTGTCTGTGTGCTTGGGATGTGCTCGAGCCTTGAAGGACTGACCCGTCCGGGGAGGCACCACCTGCCTGGACAATGCCCTGGTCTTCTTGAGGGCTCTAGTGCGCAGAATGGTGCTTCCTAAACCTTCTGCCCCAGGCAAAGAGGAGCCCTGGCACCAGACTCGATGGCGAAGAACCGCTGCTGCTGCGGCTGCATTGGGCAATCCTGGAGCTTTTTCTGTCCCTCCATGGCCATGTTTATTTATTATTTTTTATTTTTAGCCTGTTTTCTAGTACAGTGATGCTTTAGTTTGTCACTGTTGTTTTGAGTTGATTGGATAGGAGTAGGCCCAAAAATAAAAAACATGCTGAGTTTCAGCTGGTTATAATAGTGTCTGTGCAACTTCATTGCTATTTGAGGGATCAGTGTTTATACTGCGAGTTTTGTAATTCATTTTTGGGACTATGTGTGTTCTAAAATGCACTGATTTCTGTATTTGGAAGATAATCACCTCATTTGTTTCTGCCACCCCTTTCTGGTTGAGGCAAAAAGAGCATTTAATGCATTCCTGTAGTAAGTTTGAGGACTTTTAGAATGCGTGTGACAAAAATGCTAATGCCATTACATTATTTAAAACGCTTTTCATAATTTTCAAGAAAATGATACTTACCAGCAGAAGAGATCCTCCCTGCGGAAATGGCATGAAGACATTAAATTGAAGGAGAGGTGCTTTGAATCCTGGCTTCTGTATGAGTTTTGTTTCAGACTCTCTGTAATTTTGGTCAGTATTCAGCTGCTCCTTAGCCATCAGTGCAGAGGGGATGACATTCAATGATTCGTCTGAAAGAGCTTGGAAGATTTGTTCTCGTATCCTTTGGATGTTAATATAAGTTTATGGTTCTATTGTGTAAATAATGTTTACCTCAGATATGCTTTTATTAGATTTTATACTGCAATGTGCTATTTATTTTAATATTATATTTTGTTGCAGTGGATATAGTTACTGTTTGAATTATTGCTTTGGAAAAATGGAGTGCTTCTATCTGGAGAAAAGACTTATTTTTAGCTGATTTCATTCTTTATTGTTGAATTGTTTTGGAGTTTTTATTATTATTTTTACTAAAGTTACTTAGAATTTTCATTTAAGTCTACCTTTTATCAGTTCAGAGTAGGGTTTCCTTGGCGCATCAGTTTTTCATGTATTGGCTAGCATCTCTGACATTTCTAGTTTATCCTGTTTCCTTGTGTAAATGAAATGTGACCTAATGCACTTAAAGGCTGTATAGTTGTGCTTTATCTTGATCAGGTACAGAAGCAGAATATGAGTTACTGGATGAAAATATTTTGAGGATTATGCAGTAATTAAACTTATTCATTTCCAGCAGATTATGCAGCAAAAGAGCCAGTAGAGGATACAGATCCGAGCACTCTTTCCTTAACGATGGTATGTGTATCTGTTCTAACACACTTATAATCTTTGTAACTCTAGAGTTATGTAATGCAGAATTGAGCTAAAACATTCAATAATGTTATTAATCCAAACCATGCATATAGATATATATCATTGTGCAACTAAAACTTAATTTACTAACCTTCCATAATTAACTTGGAAATAAAATTCTTGATAAGTACATCAGCGGAATTGGACGTTATCAACTAAGCTATCCCTGGGTTAGACAGGAAGGAAGTGTTCTTACATTGTTACAGTATTTTTTTTACGGTGCCTCTGATTTATATACCCGCAATGTTTCCTTGCCAGATTGTTTTGTACTATAGGAATAGGCCCATCTAGCTACTTATTTACTCCAGTACAGTACACTACCCTTTTAAACAATAGGAGGAAAGATTGGTGCTGAGATTCTTCTATCTGAATGGGTTGGAGAGAAAAGAAAACCAAACCAGAACTTAAAATGTCAATTGTATTCAATTATTATTCTTTCCTGTACCTATTTTCTCTGATGACATAAGCTGATAGGAAGATGTGTCCAAAAACAAGTGCCTTAAAAAAGGCATAGTGTGAACCTAGTGAGTCCTGGGCCTGCTAGCACACTCTTTACAACAAGTTTTTATGTCTTAGGATACTAAGCCTGCCAGTCTTATGCTGAGACAAGATGTATATCAGGTAAATGGAATATAAAATTCTGTGAAGTCTTTTAAGAGTTTTTATTTTTAATATTGCTAAAGATTGTTTACTCTGGGGAAAAATAACAATGCTGCCTAGCCCAGAGAAGACTGTTGCTTATGTAGTTATGTAAACAGATTAAAATACATTGGTTTATTTTATGGATGGCAAGTGAGCAAGCCATTGCTTTCCCTTGATGTTTTCTTTCAATTCTCCAGTTTTGCAAAAGGGAATCAGCAAAAAAAAAAAAAAAAACTCAGAAAATATGGTAAGTCCTTTAAACACTGATCTTCCACAGGATCCAGGATTTCAGCCTATGCATATGCATTTGTGTTAGCAGGCTGTCATAAAAGGAAGAGAATTTTGTAATGATTTTTGCGGCTTGACTAAATTTAAAATTGTGCCCTTGCCAAGGGAAGCTTTGAAAAGGTGATGAAAATTTTCTGCACCCCTTTAAGACAAATGAAATTTCACCATTCACCACCACCAGCACACCCTCCCCCCGCCAAAATTAAGAGATCTTTAATCTGTTTGTTTGTTTAAGAGCTTCCATAAAAGACTCCCTTACCTTTATGTAGGGGTAGAGGTAATAGGGAAGAAGGTGGATGTTTAGGTCTAATAGCAAGTTATAACACAGATGCCTGGAAATTAGCAGCTATCTCCTTAAGCACAATAATGTTCTTATGCATCTTAATCAGCTTTTTAATTTCAAAGCAGAAAGGAGAATGTTTTTTTCTTCAGTGCAGTAACATTTTAATAAAGGTTTATCTTTGTTAAAAGAGCTTTTGAAATCATCTTTGTTCCTCTTGATATCCATTACCTTTTCTAGATTGGTATCTTGCTTGTTAAATGCAAACTTCTTTCCCAGTCTCTCTGCTTCCCCACCAAACTGCTATACTGTAGCAAAGCTACAACCCATATTACTTTTGGATTTTAAGTGATCTGCTGATCCGCATTGTTAGTTAGTGTCTCATTTCCCGTGAAAGAAGCTCATTGCTATATATATATATGATTGTAGATGGATCTGCTAGTAGCAATTTAAAAGATACAACTATAATTCTGCAGTTTTTGAACACTCTTCCTCCAGCACAATTGCACTGAAAATAACAAACACTTGTGTTTCTTGCTTTTTTATGACAGAGTGAAAAATATCCTGTCCAAGATACAGGAGTACCTAAAGGTAAGTAGTGTGAATTCTGTGCATTAGTTCAGGTGTTGTAGATCTGGGTTGTTACATGCAAAGCTGTCCGTGTTATCCAGCAGACTGAAGTACTCTGCTCCCCCATCCCTCTCGCCCCCAGATGTTTGTTTTAAATGTAGTGTGTGTCTGTATTTTATGGTCAGTTTGATATACATAACTTTTGAAATCTCCTGACAAAGTTTAGTTTTAGTGCAAAAATCGTGACTAGCTATCATCAGAAGATCTTGCTTCTCAGCTTGGAAGGAAAATATGGTGGTGCCATCAAAAAACAGAGTTCAGAGAACAGACGATAGAGACATGATAATATTAAAAGGTGGCTTTGAAGAGGTTACCAGTGCCTTCAGGTTATCAGAAATATAATCCAGAAATACCTTCCAGGTCTCTTGCCTCTGATCGCATTCCCAGCCCTGTAACGAGTTAACTCTTCGTGCCATCTCTTTACTTTGGGCAGGCATTTATTCCATTTACTTAAGCACTTAAGGTAGGTACTTTCTGCACAAGTTCCTGCCTCTCCTCACTGGCAATGGAGCGAGTGCAGGCCCTGCATTGCACTGAAGTTGGGTCGGATAGTGCAAATAGCCGCTCTAAGATTTCCTTGACTGTAGGAGGAGCTTTGTGGCATTGCAGACTTCACTGATGGCTTTTGCCCAGGGGATGCGCTGGCAGGGTCTCAGGTGGGGCACGCAGTGCAGGGAGGATGTTCTGCACCTGGGAAGAGACGAGGGCAACCAGGCAGCAGCTAGTCAGGAGGGAGACTTGTATTGAGGATAGCGGGCAATATACCACTGGGGGCTTAAGAAAGGTTGAAAGGTAATTTATGGGGCTTGAGGGAGCCAGCCATGGCAAATAAGCATCTTCTCAGAAACACCACTCAGTGGGGAAGTAGAAAGGGGCTGAAGATTAATTTGAAATCATAAGCTAACTTCTGTTTATTTGCAGGCAGATGATTTGTTTCTTCAAAACTATTTACTAATGCTAAAGAAATTTCTCTGTAACATTTTTTTTCCTATGCCCTATTTTTTTCTTTCACCTATGACACTAGTTCCTTAAATTGGATGAGATAATTCCTAATCAGCTAACATGTTCAGAGTCTTGAAATCTGACATTACATGTGTTAAGTATATTTAATTGAAAAAGCAAAGCTGAGAGGAAGTGAAAATTTCAGCACTTTCTGCAGAAAGGAAGCAGATTTATTTGTTTTTAATTTTAGTTTCTGTTTCCTCTTGCTAAGTGTAAAAAGATGCAAGTACTAATATAGCTTGGCATTTCCTCTTTAGAGTAGGAAGTGATGTAAACAGCTCTTAATGTTATGTTCATTTCTGGAATTTCTTTTTCTTTTTCTTTTCTTTTCTTTTTCTTTCTGGATGTGATTTTTAGAAGTATTTCTTTCCTTGTTGTGGGTTTTGAAACTTTGAATCAGTCCTAGAGAGTTCCTTAGAGGATGCCCTTCCAGTGTGCTTATACAGACTTCAAAATATGAATCTGGGAGTTAAAAAAAAAAAAATGTTAAAGATATGCAGACCTGATTCTACGTAATACAATTTCTTTTTGCTTCAGATTTAATGTTTGAATAAGAAGTACATAGGCCTAAAGTCAGTTAGCTAATGGATCATTTTAGGACCTATCTTAATAAAGTTCTTAGCACCCTCTACTGATTTTGAATTCAAGCTGAGTTGAGGGAACTTTTCATCTTTCAGGATTAGGCTAAACATTCACTTCATGTTTTGATTATAGTTCTACTTCCAGTCAAATATAGAACAAAGTTGACACACGGTATTTCCATATGAATTAAGTGGAGTTTTGATAACTGTATTCTGCCTTTTCAGCCAGATTTCTTTTGGTCTCTGGTGGAGAGAGAGAGAAAAAAAAAACCAAAAACAGAAACCCCCTCCAAACAAAACAAAACAAAAAAAACCCCCACCCCCACGCACTTTCAATAAGCATTTATAACTGCTGATGGTGGAACACTATTTCACTTTATTTCAACACTCTTATTTAAAAAAAGGAAAAGAGGAAAGTCATTGTTTTTTTTTTCTTCCCTGCAAGTGTAAAGATGACTTATTTGATTCAGATCAATTCCTTGGGTGAGATAAGGAAAGATGTCTCCTTTCTGTTATCTGGTGATTCACAAAGATGATAGCTGTTGTTTAATGAGATTTTATTGCAAAATGAACAGGAGGTAGTAATGAACTAATACCACAAAGGCACTCGCCATCAGGGAGCATTCTGGTATGTGTGGAGCGTCGCCTCTTTTAAGCTCCCCTTCGTGTTTCAGCAGCCCTTGACCCTTGGGATTTAAGCAAAGGGTTTGCCAAGGGGGACCTTTTAATCATGCAGATGGAAGTTTGTTTGCACAGGGTTCACAGGAGGCTTGCGCATTGTTTATATGCCATTCTGAGAGCTAAAGTGAGGCTTGAAGGGTGAACAGAGTTTGTGCTGCCCTTTTCAGTGGGACTCCCAAGGCAGGTGGTAAACACACTGTTTGAAATGGGTTATTTCAGTGCTTAAGAAAGCCCTCTGCACAACAGAGAGAAATAAGATGGTGAGCCTAATTCACAAAGGGGCAGAAGTAAAAATATACACTCATATAGTACATATTTCAATAATGATTTTTATAAGCCTGATTTAAAAAGAAGCAAAGCAAAAAGAGGGTTATGTTGACTTGTGACATTCTTTTCCGGCCAATTTTGACTGTATTGGTTTGGTTAATATTCTCTTGGTTCTACTCCTGGTCAGCTTTATGAAAGAAGAACATGACTCTTCCATCAAAAAATGTATAGCAGTTCTTTTTTAAACAATGGCTACACTAATATTTGATCCCTACAAGAATTATTTTTCTTTGCATAGTCATATTCTGCATGATTTTTATAATCACTGTCAATTTAATGCTTTGGGTTTTTTTAATCCAGTATTTCCTAGTGACTGATATGGAGTTAAATGCTGTGTGTTAGACATGGGTGAGGTTTGTTTGAGAGCCTTGCTATTTAAATTTGTATTTGGACGGGAGACCAATGTCTCATAATTTTTGTCTTAGATGAGGAATACCTAACAGATCAAGTTACTTTGGAAATTGCCTCTGTGAACATCAGGACTCTTACATCAGATTCAGGCCTAGTTCAACAGGTAAGGAAAATTATATCTGAATTTAAACTAGCCTATCTTCAAAATGATTCAAGAGAGCAAGTAATTATTCAGTAAAATAGACCAAAAATAGACTTGTTTTTCAAGGTTCCGTGAAGTAAGCTCCTGTGGAAAAAAGCAAAACAAAACCTATTTAAACTACAAAGCAAATGTTTAGGATTTTATAACCTTTGATTGATGCATAGACGTTCTGAAGAAGAGCTGCCATTGGGGTGAGGCTTTGGCACGCATGTTCTCCATCTTTCTGGCTAAAAATAGAGCTGGGACAGAGAATAAGTAATGGAGTGAAGAATCCTGGGTCTTGGACTCCTTGTGTTTTGCTTTAGGGAGCTCTTTGTTCTGCTTTGACTTGGGGACCCTGTTCTTACTGTAGTGGAAACACTCTCCACCAGTTGTTAGGTCTCACTTTGCAGTAGGGTGGGCAATGCTGAGTGATCCCCATGCATCACGGTTGCCCTCTTTCGGGCAAGTGTAACTTGCCAAATTTATTCTCTTTTGATTGAGCAGAAAACTTGGAAAAAATGAGCATTCTCCTGTGGAAAGAATGAAATTGAGTTCTTCATGGCAGAATCCCATCTGCATTTTACCAGAAATGATCATGTGCATTTTGTGTAATATGCATTTTGTAGGTGATGGAGCTAACCTTCTCATCAAGTCCATCATCAAGAAGAAAGCATTTGTTGCCAGATTATGCCTCTCTTGCTGAAATTGCTATGATGAAGGAGCTGCTGTACAGATATTTCAGAGTATTAAGATGTTAATGGCTCTAAGGACCTGGAAAATATTCTGCTTATCATCAGTCTGTGCATAGGTTTATAGCTTTGATTAATTTTGTAGAACTTGGCCTGATTTTATTTGCAGGTAAAAAAATACTCTTGTTTAATAGCTGCATTTTATGGGCAGTTAACAGTGCATTGCATTATTGCAATTTTATTGCAAGAAAATGATCTTGAATACCCTCAAGTGCATCTGAGTTGATAAAAGTGGATTATAACTGATTGGTAAAAATACTAGTTTTGGAAGAAGATGTATGCAACAGATAAAGGATGCTTTTTTTTTCTCTTTTTTTTCCTGTGTACTACTTCTTGCAGTACTAGCCACTCCTGTTATTTTTATCACAAGATATGGCATCTCTTTTTATGATGACATCTCTTAAGGGCATTTACATATTAGCTTTCATAATGAGGTTCTAAGTTCCATGACTTTAGTAAGTCTGAAAGATGTTACTGAAGCGCAGTACAGCTACTTAACTATTGCAAACCAAATGAAAAATACCCAGTTTTCTCCCATTTTAGTTTGGTTGATCCATTGATTAGTTTTGTTTCTCTTTAAATAGATCTCTGGAGAGATGATTTAAAATGTCATGGCATTTTTTTCAGTGTCTGGGTCAGCAATAGTGCAACTATTGTATTTTAGCTCCATGTAGTTGTGGACCAAGGGAAAGAACCAATTTGTTTGTTTGTTTGTAGCATATTTTAACCACTATCCCTAATGATTACTAAGTGTTAACTACTTAGTGATTACCTAGTGTTAACTAAGAACATGTTGAGCTGTGATGGGCAGCTGCTCTTCCAATATGTTACCCCTCTGGGGATTTGCTCCTTGGGACTTAATATTGTTCTCCTCCTTTTTAGGAATTTAATGGAAATGGAGACAATGACTATAATTAGGATTTCCAGATTTACCTTTTTCTTAAACTTAGGATGCTCATATGGCAAGACTGTCAAGTTCTTAAGTTAAGCTTTCTCTCGACAGAGCTTTTTATCTGGTGCCAGTGGAAAAGCAAACTCCTAGAAGATAAAGCCAAGGGTTATCCTGTTGAAAGGTGGCATGAATGCCTCTGTTGAGCAGAGACCAGTCGTTGCAAGAAGAGCTGACGTTGCACCCCTGATCCTGCAGTTTTCAGGGAAGAGAGAAACAGTGTGCAAATTTTAGCTTTCCTGACAAAGTTTTTAACTTTGGAGATAGTTCACCACATTATCTGAAACTGCCTATAAATTGCTTGTAGTGGATTTCTTAGTACAGACAGTGTAGATAGGAACAGAGTATCTTCTTACATTGTATTGTTGCACCGTTGGCTTGTGCTTGCGTGCACAGCCTCCAAGATGCTAAGAGGCCTACTATGACAGTTTTTGCAGAATGATGCAATACAAAAATCAACAATGTTTTATTGCAGTTATCTAAGCGGAAAATCCCCTTCTACTTTCATCTTTAAATCCTCAATAAAAGAAAGCTATTTCACCTGGCTCCACACCTGCATAGTTAAAGTAAGGATAGCTGCAGTTTCCTGCAGTTCTAGGATCAAGGCGCTGTCCTTCAGGTTTTTAGGTGTTCCTCTGTAAAGAGCAGAAGAATTGAAATGTTACAATGTGTGCTGTAGTCTCAAGCTGCTAAGTAATTTCATTATGGTTTAATTAGCAGGCAAAAAGCCACTGAGGGAATGGTTACTTCAAACGGGAGTGTTAGATATGAGCCAAAGAAATGTTAAAGTCCAGCCATTCTCTAGAAATGTTTCCTGTATGTAAAGAAGTCTGTGAAAAGCTCCTCTGCTTTTACTAGATCAGTTAAACAGTCGCTTACTTTTTCATGTTACAGGCAAAGTTCTTCGGGGTCTCATTATAAAACACTTCAAAATCTTTTAAATCAAATCATGTGAGTTGTTGAAAGCTTTGTATATACTTTATTTTTTTTAAAAAAAAACTTAAACTATTTTTCATGCTCACAGTATGAGTTGTTGACTCCTGGTTGTGGTTCAGCAGCAACTTTTCATGACTGTGTACTGGGAGGTCACCTTGTAATAATTGATAAATGCCCAGGCTATCATTTTTCAAACAGTGAGTACTGCAGTCAGTGTTGAATTAACACCAATCAAATACGGAAAATTAAACAAACATGAAAAATGTGGGGAAGCAGAAGGAGGGAGTAAGAGCAAATTACTCCAAAGATGTAATTCTATAGCATGTCACTAACAGGGATAACATTGTTCAGCAGATATAACCAAAAGTACAGTTTTGTTGTAACTTAAACAAGGGTTATCTTAGAGCAAGAAAGGTCTCAAAGTCTAGAGGTATTTTCACTAGATGCTTTGCTGTCATGGAAGGAGGCCCAAGGTTGAAGGACCTGAGACTTCTACTATATTCACTGGAGAAGCATGAGTATGTGTACTTTTTTCTGTTGATTTCTTATTTTCTGTTTCCAAATAGGTTTATATATAATGGTAACTAGTGAGTGTGTAAATGATAGGTTAGTCCTAACCACTTGAAGCGCTGATGCTATTCTGTCATAGGAGTATCAAAACATAAAAACGCTGCCTAAAAAGACTGCGGATTGCTAGTAATTTTTCATGGCAGGTACGCCCCCTGTCTGACTTTACAGATAGCTCAAGGTTCTTCTAAGCAGTCTTCTGTCACTTGTAAATTAGACAAATAGTTACTCTGATGATTGAATATTTTGTTTTGATTTGTATTTATTTGCTACTTTTTAGCCAGAAGAGAAAGACTCACAAAACCATACTGGTGAATCACTTTCAGGTAATACGTCAGCTTTACTGATCTACATATTCTATTCCTAGATTTTCTTTATTTAAAAACTACTGTTTGCCATTACCTAGAAATGCCTGGATAATCAATGCCTGTGAAGCTCATTTCATTACCAAGACATGGTCTATTATACGCTCACCAGGGCCTTTGTTCTAAAAGGGGTGGTATTGATAATGCAGATCGTATAAAACACGTGTAGGCTGTCAGAATACATCTAGTACGTCCATTGTTGAAAAAAATCTGTAAACAGGTTGAAAGCAGAGGTTGGCAGTAGGCAGTGTGGGCTTATCCCATATGGTACAAATGCAGCAGGGCGGTGGCTGATATACAGTCCAGTTAATCCAACAGTGAACAACTGAGAATTTCCTTTTAACGAAGAAGGTTGTCCTATCATGTAACATTAGGACCATGCAATTAGGCGGGTAGGTCATCATTTTGCTCATCAGTATCTCAGGGCACCTTAGAAAAGCAGGTTCTTTTATAATGCTTTTGATAGTCTGCACACGGTACAGCACAAGAAGCAAGTTGATTTAGCTTTGTGTACCTATAATTGTGCCCTGTGTTTTCTTTACCCCTTCTTCCCTGCATTTATTGGAGGATAAAACTTACTCTGGCACCTTTGCAAAGCAAAATAAGATGAAATTCAGACAGGGTGCTCTTCCATCCTTTAAGCTCTTCCAGAACTTTGATTGGATTAGACTCATTTTACCTTGTTCATATAACTAAATCCATAACCAGCATAACTAAAGCAAGCAAGTTTTTTTTTTTTTTCCTCACTTCAGCAAGAGCTCAGGCTGCACAAGAAGAGCAGAATAGCTAATATATACCTTTTTTTTTTAGAGAACAGCTGCAAGGCCAGTGGAATACCTGAGAGCAAAGATATCACCAGAACATGTTTCTCCTTTAACTGGAAATCTAAACATTCATATAAAGTTACGTGTCTACAGCAGTGTTGTAGCTGCATGTCCTAACATGTTGGAAAGTTCAGGAGTTGTCTTTAGCTTGCTGAAAAAGCAACCTGATGAGCAACATTACAAAAATAACAATAGCCTGTTCTTCCCTTGGAAATTAAACCTGAAATGCACACAAAAGCTACATCCAGCTGAGTTACTTTCATAAGGAATAATATTCCCAGTACAAAAGTTAGTATCTGAAGGTCTTTTTGGAATTTTCACATAGTCTCACAGTAACCTTAACAGATGCTGTTATCTGTAGAAAAGGGTGGCATTGACTGATCTGGCCTTTCCCAAAGCTATAGTTCAAAAGTCTCTTACACCAGTGCTGATGCAGCACTCATAAATCGTGTCATTGTATCCTGTTCTTTTTTTTAATCAATATTGCGATTAATACAATTCTCTTCTTGCAATATCCCTTTTTTAAAGAGTTTCATCCCAAGCAGGAGCAGTTACTTGGCAGTACAACGAGGCTGCAGGGCAGAAGTTACAGACAGAGCCTAGGAGCACTTTCCACTACCTACTGTTCTAGACAGTGGATGACTGGACATGTCACTTGCTCCCTCCCTTCATAAAGGGGCTAGTTAAGGTCATGTCTGCAGCCAAAATGTTGAAACGGTGCCCTAGGCTATTGTAATGTTAAAGGCCTTTGTTTCTAATGCGAAACGCAACTAGAACTGGTTTCTACATACTTGTACAGGTTATTAATATATAATGCAGTCTGATAGCACTGCACTGTTAGGAGCACTGGGAAGATATTGATTGTTGTGTGTGGGAGACCTCTAAACGGCAAGTTCTGATATCTGATGCAGATTTTAGAACATATCACCACCTACTTCCAGCAACATGGTATTCTTATTTTTCTTTGACATGGAGGAGTGTTTTGTTTCTTTCCATAGCATGCATTTAAAGTAGGCTGCTTAGACAGAACAGAGACAACTTCTATTATAAGAACCTTTAAAAACACAGGAACAGTTTCACTTCATCAGCATTTAAAGTACTAGTTGTTAGCTGTGTTTGCAGTTGTTAGCAGAGATGCAGTTGTTAGCAGAGATACACCTGGTGCAAATACTTTTTTTTTTTTTTTTTTTTTTTTGTAAAGGCAGCAGCTTGGGAATGTGAAGCCTTTGCCTTTATCCTCTTTATCCTATCACATATCTATACAAGATTTTTATACAAATCCCTTCACATAATGTTGATAGTGGCATAAGCAGTGAAGCGGTGATTATGGCAGTTTCCAAGGAAGAAAGGTAGTGTTGTCCCCTTCCCCCCCCTCCCCCCCCAAAAAAAAGGAGGGGGGATATCCTAGCTCAGACAGTGGTGCAAGTCACATGCCTTTTTAATAAATGAATAGATAATATATTTTTAAAATTATTTTCCATTTGATTACAGACCTTGGATACAGTAAAGAGAAGTCTTGAAAAGTTAATTTCATGAGTAATTCACACTGGAACATGACTTTTAAAATATCAATATTCTGATTGTTTCAGAAATGGTTCTCAGAAATGTAATATTCTTCAACCATTTGAATTTTTGCCTTTTTGTTCATGGTGAAACCACAGTAATAAATCCTAACTTCTCCCCATATAATGGTTCTAACTACAGATCTCAAGAAAGCCTGCAAGGAAAATGGCACCTGCTCCTTGTGCTTATTTCGTGCTCCAACCATCAGTGACATGCTCAATGATGAGGACTTGTTGTACACTGTGAGGCTAAAGCTGGATCCCTGTCACCCAACAGTGAAAAACTGGAGAAACTTAGCAAGCAAATGGGGGATGACTTACGATGAATTGTGTTTCCTTGAACAGAAGCCGCAAAGTCCCACCTTGGAGTTCTTGCTACGCAATAGTGACAGGACTGTGGAGCAGTTGATTGAGCTCTGTAAATTTTATAAGAGGATTGATGTTGTGAAAGTGCTACTGAAGTGGGTGGAGGAAGAATGGCCCAAGAGAGGGAACAGAACTTACCAGAATGACTTCTAGGTCAAAGAAAATTGTTAGTCTGTATTGGTTAAAAGCTGGGACTAGCTGCCGCTAGTAAATGGGAAGCTTCCCACTGCCAGAGAAAGAGCCTGTATTGACCGTTTGTATACTGTGTGAACTTTATGTACTGTATACACATATATATGCTCTCCACCGTCAGGGTTGCAAACTTAACCTCCCCAAAGTAAGCTGAATAAGGCAGGTTGTATTCTGGAGTCTACAAACACCTTCAGTTTCTTTGCTGCAGTTTGTAGGCTTCCTAAGCAGAAGAGGAATGAAAAAGCCAGACTACTAATTTTACTGCAGCAGTTACGAACAAAGTCAGTTATGTGCTACTGCTGTGCTTTTCATAATGGAAAGCTATGATAAGAAGGGGAGTCTCTTGCCCTTGCTGGCAGCCCTTCCTCAGTTTTTGACATGTTCAACCTAGTACATGATGAGTGTTTTCTTTTTTTTTTTCTTTCTTTTTTCCTTTCTTACTTTTAAGGAAGCTTTATGACACCGGTTTTGGCATATGAACACCTGTGTGTTCCAAGCAGCAGTTTGGATTTGCATGTTCCAATTAATTTAAAGTTTGAACATCATGTTCCAGAAAATTAAGTTCTGATTCTCTTTTATAAACAAGAAGAGACATCGAGCAAAGTAATTGCATAGTTTTACATCATTAGGACATAGATTTGCTACAGAAGAAATCATGCAGTTCAGAGAAGCTTTCCAGCCCATAACCATTAGGGATAAAAAAGCAATGCTAAAGCAAAAATTCTTTAGACTTAAAATTAGCTTCCAAAATGTTGAAGAAAATGCTCCCCTGGGTATTCTTTTCTATCTCAAATGCCTCTCACTTTGCAGTGGGAGTAGATAGCTAATGCCTCGCCCAAAGTATATGCTTATTACTGACTACAACTTTCCTGTTTACAAGCTATGGTTTTCTTCAAGAGAGCACAACACAGTCCTGCAGGCTGATGTACTTTCTGTCTCACACCAGAGTAGTTGCACACATGCATAGAACTAACATAAGTTTATGTATTGATTAAAGCTACTGTAATGGGAATTCACTTACAGTCGTGGCAGACTGTTCTTAAAGCATTTAATGGTAATTTAGACTGACAAGGATTACGTCACTTTGGTACTCTGAATTATAATGTTTACATTTAAAATATTTTTAGAAATCGGTCTTTTTGTACCATTCTACTGAGTTCTAATGTTTAAAAGACCTCTTGAAAAATCAGTGATCTAGTGGGCTGTATAAAGTACTTTGCTGTAATGCCATAAGAATAAGAAATGTTATGAACTAAAAATACTTTTAGTCGTTACCCTTACTAAAGCATGCTGGACAAAGCTAATATGTACTTAAGTGCATATACCAAAACAATGGACCGTATGCCAAGATGTGGGGCAAACTAGAATGGGATATAGGTTGATGCGCTGTTTAGTTTCCTGAAGTAGAAATGACTAATTAAGAATTAGTAGCAAAGCTAATGGAAGTCAAAGTAGGGTTATATACTGAGTTCCTTACTGTAAGCAAAAAAGAAGTGACCTCTAGTAATACTGTAGTATAGATATTGTGGGGAATAGTTACAGAGTAGCTAGAAGTAAAGATTAACATTTTTCAATGTCAGGCACTAGTTCTGGGGGTTGACATAAATTAGCTTTACTGCAATTACTTCAAGAAGTTGAAGACCTTGCTTCAAGGTGAAGAAAGCCCTAAATTTGAGATTTGATTTTTTTTTTCAATTTAAAAGCTTGTGGAAGACTGTAATTTTCGTTAACTTTTTTTTAATCATTACTGAAAAATGCTGCCACACTTTAGAACAGAATGATTTTTTTTAGCCATATTTTTAAATTTAAATTGCACTGCTGTATCTCACAGAGGCTGCAGTTCAGATGTTTATGTTCCTCTCTTGGCAGCAGGGGTCTCCTGATAGAAGCCTATCAACTCTCACTTTTGCAAATAATCTCATTTTGGTTGTGAGCTCTGGAATCAGCTTTGAGGATAACTGCTTTGGCTGGGCTGCCTGCTATATTTCCAGTACCTACGGAGGCATCCAAATGCATGTGTGCAAATAGCTCATACACAGCTAGTCCAGCTGGATGCCCATACTTTGGGCCTACCATACGCATGATTTAGGGCAATGTGTCCGTGCTAAGTTGCTCTGTTTAGGGATGAGTGTTTGCAGATGTGCCAACAGCTTTTCTCTCCCACAGCTATATGCATGTGCTATACAGTTTGCTCTGCTGTGGTAGATCCTGTCCAGCAGGGAGTCTGGCTGGAGCCCTCATATGAGGACTCACAACAGGAACATGAAATGATGCAGGGACACTTCTGAATCAAGAAGCTGTTTAACTGAAATATGCCCCTCTTTCTGGCTAAAACCTGTAATATTTTGAAGAAAACCCATCATCTAGTGAAAATGAGTTCTAATTCCCTGTAGCTCTTAAAATCAATATAAGCTGCAAGGATTCATCTCTGCTGGAAATAAAGCTCCTTCTGAGAGTTCATATGTGGATTCTGTGTAAAATCAGCACTGAATGTTGAAAATGTTAGCTTTAAACTTCATTACACACTGGATTGCTCATTAGTATACTTGAAATGAGCTTTTTTTTTTCCCCTTTGTATGGCATGAATTGAGATGTACACTTCTTCGTTTTATATCTTTTTACAAGGTACCGGGTCTAAGTGTCCAGTTTAAGTGTTCTTATATCTCTTGTCATTATGTATACTGTATTTAGAAGAAATATAGATGGTCAATGTTTGTTTTTTATTGTGTTTGTTTTCATTTCTTATGGCACAAAAAAACAGCTGTGTTTTTTCCCTGCAGTCTTTTTTTTTTTTTTTTTTTTTTTTTTTAGCACCAAACTATCAACCAGAAGTGCTGTGCAAAAGCCTCTTGCATATCAGATTATAAGATGCATCGCTTCTTAAAGCACCCATGTTTGCAACAGTTTGCAACTACATCACTACAGCATCATGGTAGGTGCACCTTTTTCTTTCCCATATGAAAGATGAGTTAATTACAAGATGATGAACAAAGATGTTTGCAAAGCTACTAACTAGAGAGGTGCAAACAGAGCCTCTCTTTAGTAAGAGTCCACTGGGTGAACTCTTCCTGAATTAATAACTAATCTGATAACAAAGGTTAGAGAATCAAGTGGACACTGAAGAGACTCTACTAGACCATCAGTTTCGTTCCATTATGTTTCTCCTGGTCTCACACCAGACCCAGCTGCCCTTTCAGCTCTTCCGCTGGGAAGCTGGCAATAGCTAGTAACCCATTCTGCCATGTCTGTGTCTGTGGGATAATCAGCAGCCCTTCCCACCCACTTTGTCTTCGTGGGGGGAAGCCAAACCATTACATCCCTTCATTCCTGCAGCATTATTCAAGAGGCAATGAGCCTAATAATTGTTCTTTAATACCAAAGGTACTGCCCTGTGTTCCAGGAGCCTCCAGTTTAGCTATGAAGCTAGCTATGAGATAATCCCAAAAAGCCAGGGTGACAGTGCCCAGTTGCCTTATTCACTGCATGCATGTTACTCTGGTCTGTGGAGAAGGGCAGAAGAGGATTTTTGGGCTGTCTTTTGGATGCCAACAAGGATAGGGTAGTCGGCGTGGCTCCAAGTGCTTACCTGAAAGGCAGTTGTACAGAAGCTTTAAAACACACTAGTTCCTGAAGCACTACTCAGTAATAGAGGGTTACAACTGTCTGTGCAAGAATCTGCATTTTTTTTCTACTGTCTCAAACTGACTGTCCTCTACAATTCCAAGTCAAGTTGTTAGCAAGTTAAAAAATTTTGTTCTGACGTCTAGTGGTGTAAGTTAGAGTAGCATTGTTAACTTGTGGCCAGACATAATTGCAAATTATTCATCAGACACAATACAGTCATTTAAATGAACTCAAAGAAAGTGCATGGCATTTATAATAATTTAAAGATTGTCCTGCTCCTGTGATTTTTACAGCATATCACGTTCTTCCATCCATGAAGGAAAGGTGATTAGTTACTCATAATTGATTTCAATATGTCTTGTAAGTTCTCAGTTTTAGACAGTGGATCAGAGTGCCCTCAGACTTAGGGGCAAAGTGCTCCTCCTGCCTCCTCAGATAGTCCTGGCTGCCAGGCTAAGGTCTGCTATCAGCCTTAGCTGGGTAAGGTGGCTGAACATAAGGAGTACTCGGAAGAATTTATGTTAATTTATGTGGACTCTGTAAGTATAAGCAGGTGCTCACCTTGGCATTGATTGGGACTGACTTGATCTTGGAAGAAATTGGTGGTAAAGAGGAGTTGCCAGGCTTGTCTGCACGCTTTGTTTGGGGGTAATTAAACAGAAAGATTCTTTGGTCCTTTCCTCCCCCTCAGGTTTCCTCCCCCTCATGTTTCCTCCCATTTACCTTTCCTCTCCTTCATTTTTCTTTCCCCTCGCCTTTCCTTCTCCCACTTTTTCTCCCCCCCCACACCTTTCCTCTCCCCCACCTCTCCTCCCCATTGGCGTTTGCTTCAAAATTACCCAGTATGTAGTTTGAGAATACTTTTTGTCTCCAAAAATGAGCAAAGTTCTGTGTTGCTGACAACATGAAGCACACTAACACAGCTAAAAAGATTCATAACCAGAAGAGGCAGGATTATAGTGAGAAAGGGATACCCAAGTCCTTACACTAGCAATGATGCCTGAGGCTTTTTTCACGTTTATGCCTGGTATATGTGAGCTTCAACCACTTATCTCAAAATTCAACTCATTTATGAGCCCATGAATAGCTTATTAGATTTTTTTGTCCTAATTGATTTTTGTCTCTAATTTAATTTCTGTACAAGTGGAGAAATTTAGCCTACTGAAAGCCTGTTCCCCTCTAACCATCAGAAAACACCTACCATCTTGTGGTGACAGGTGATATTACAGCCTTCTTGTTTCCCCCTTGAAAATGCAGCAACACTTTTCAGAAGGGTGAGCACATCTGTAACTGTAGAGACCCAACAGGGAGATCCAGGAGCCTGCAGCAAGACCATGTAGCTAAGGCATGATGGTGCCATCCTGGGGGTCTCAACTGCATTCATGGGCTGGGTCTCTTGCTTTGATCCCATCACACAGTTTTTTGTTTTGCACAGATGCAGGATGTTTCATGATTTTAATCTGCCTCTGTAGGTGGGGACTGAGGTGCTGTGTTTGTGTACCTCTTGGCACAACCATCTTTTGGTGAGGGGGAATGGGACAGACACAGGTTTGCTCTAGTACCTGTTGCAGTGCAAATGAAGATGATGTGATCTTGACTGCTTAAAAAAGGCTAAAGCGTTATGTCACCGGTTTCAAAAAGAGGGGGTGAGTATGCTCTATGTGGCCCATAATCTGGAGATCGGTTTTCAAAAGGAGTAGTGACTTCCCTGTAACTCTTGCATGTTCTTTGGCCCTTGTTGCTGACTTGTATCTTGTTTGCTCATGTACTTGTCTTAAACCTTTTGCTTTAAAAGGCAGGCACTGCAACAAAAAGTAGATTACTTGCTAATCTCTGAAGTGAGAGGAGCACTGGCTGCTTCAGCAATGGGCTGAAGTGCAAATCTATTTAAAAATAAACTTAATTTTGTTCACTGTATTTTTTTAAGATTTGTTCTTCTAGGTTTTAAACTAAAAATTGGAAGACCTGAATGATCACTGAAGCTAAGCATTAACATACCAAAGAAGAATTATGAAAGGCCACTGATCAATTTGCAACTAAATAACACCTGAACCAGCTGGGCTATCAACTGACATATTTTAATGTTGCTGTACCAAAAACTGATGGCTCGTGTGCACTTAGTATCTAGTTAAAGCCTTTCAAATAAGCTGGGAGAATAACTTCCATCTGAAACTGCTGTGATGCACAGACAGTTCCAAAAAAGCAATTGAATACACAGCAGTACTAGGCTTTTGAGAGCACAGAGGCTTCATCCCTCTGGCCTGTTGTACAGTATTCACTAGAGAAGAAGTTACAGTTACTCAGGTACCACTCAACACTCAACATATAAAGAAGATCAGGTGAGAGTAAAGTCTACTGGGCATGTTTCGTGTTAAGGACTAGTGATCTTGAAGACCTAATTAAGAAACTAGATAACGTGGATGTCCACCAACTTTGGGTGAACACAGATAAATTTGTCATAACCAATATTCTCGATCTGTTACCAAACTCACCAAGGACACTTGATGAGACCTGCAGAAAGCCATGCAGGTAATTAATATTGAATGGTCATAGTGGTGCATTAGCATGACTTAGAGGCAGTATGTAGAGCAGGGAGGAACTTCTGGTTCTCAACAGGAGTTTGATTACAGGATATTCTGATAGTGCTTCATGAAAATGCACTACATGCTGCCATGAATTGTTGTGGAGGCTGAAAAGTACCAGTGGTCTAAAAAAGCAATTAGGCAAATTCATGGTCTGCTTGCTAAGTAAAATGGTGCAGTTGTGATCTCTAGCTCAGAAAGCCCTAAACTGGCAAGAGTCTGAGTACGTGGTACCCAGTGCTTGGCTTGCTTCTCACTCTGCTTCTCTAGGCAGCTCTTGCTGGCCACCATCTGTAATAAGCATGAGTTCATGGCCCTTTGACTTGACACAGGACAGCCAGTCTTGCCTTAACCACACCATGGAATAGCAAAGCAGATGTTTTATACTAGCTGCAAATGAACAGCAGTACTTAGGAAGCTGTTACGGTGCTGTATGCTTCAGAGAAAGGACAAATGTAGCCATGGAGTCCAAACTGCAGAGCAGGCCAGCCCTGTAAGTAAGGATGATTTTGTCTGGGCTTTGGTCTGTAGGCCAGAAGGAAAAGTAAATGAAATGTATCTGAATAATGAGAGACCATAAGAAGCCTACTATAAAAAGTACTGGATAAGCCTGATAAAAGAACAGCTGCTTCCATAAAAGGAAGCGCAGCATTTTGACTTGTAGCTAGGAGAGATGAATAAAAAGGACCCATGAGAGGGCCTGCAATATGTTTATTTGTATAAAGTCTAGTGACTTTTTTTTTAAGTAGATCACCAGTAATTGGAGGAAATTTCATAATTGGAATGGCATATAAAACACTAGGCCAGGTAACTGTGACCACATATGTGCTCACTTGGGCAAAGCCTTGCTGCCTGGAGAGGTACAGCTCAAAGGCTGAAAAGAAAGGACAAAGGAGCTCCTCAAGAAGTCTCCTCTGGGGAAGCAGGACTGCACATAATTGTGTACGTTGTGGCACTGCTAAAAATGAGGAGGGACTGGAAAGCAGGAGCAGGAAGTTGAACTGAAGCAGGTATCTGAGGCAGGTGGCAGTGTCAGAGCATGGCCTTGGTGGCTTGCGCCACCCAGGGCAGCTAGCACTGCTGGGGTCATGCAGGGTAGATGTGGCCCTGCTGTTCATCAGAGAAAATGGCAGTCCCAGCACTGCAGGAACATGGGTGTGAGGCGAGAGGTCTGCTGCAGGTGGTAAGGAGCAGATGTAGCAGTTCCTTTACCAAGAAATCATATGAATGCTCAAAATATTTTGTGTTTGTACCTGTTGTACTTTTTGTTATACACACACACACACACACACACACACACACACACACACATATATATATATATATATATATATATATATAAAATAAGGTGGCATTTCTTAAGCCACCTGATTAAATATGTGAGAAGTAGAAAGCATGTACCGTGTCATCAATTTAGGTTAATTTTCCCAGATTTCTGGGTGGATTTTAAATGTTACTAGCATGGCCTGAGTTGCTGCCAGATTATACTAAAACATGCTACAATTATACATATGATTCTACATATCAAATCCAGTTTTGCTGACACTAGACTGTTTTCAGTGAGCATGAATTTAAGCATTTCATTTGTCTGGACTAAAAATTTAATTTTACTATTAGACCTCCTCACTTAGATCCAAAAGCTCTGTGTAAAATGGTGCCAGACACCACTGGCCTGTCTTAATGCAGGTTGTGGTCTGCCACTATGCTGCCCAAGTGCTAGAGTCAGGCTCTTTTCCTGAGCAGAGAAGAAAAACAAGATGTAAATGGAGAGCTGAGTATGTAAAACATCACATGTTTAAGTTTTCAGTAAAGCAAGTCAAAGCAGTCCTTGGTACTCAAGAAGGAATAGGTAAGATTTGGAAATCCCCAAATTATCACTTGAAATGAGCAAGAAGTTCATAAAGGCTGTACTCAGTAGATTTGCTATGGGAGCAGCTGATGTGCACTGAATGCTCCCTGTGTTGCTGGTGTCCTGCAAAACAGTGCCCCTCTCCCAGTTCTTGTGGTTGGGGCAGGGTGTAGGAAAGGCAGGTAACATTTCTCAGGGGTAGTAGAGTCCTTCCTCAAATGCTACCCTTTGGCCAAGAATAGCTTCTAAATTTGGTTCAGCTGAAATAGACAGCCTGTGTCTTGACGCAGCACTTCTGTTTCCCTAGCAAGAAAATTTGCTGGAGTATAGAAAATCAGACTATGCAGCCAGGATAATACACAACCCTGGCAATAGCTGCATGCATACTAATTCAGTGAAGTTCTAGTTTTAAAACCAAAAGCCTGAATTAGACTCAGACCATGGAAATACGGGAAGACTATTGTAATTGCCTTCATAACTGCCACCAATAAATGTTGTTAAAACTAGCACTGTCACATGAAATCAGCAGGAAAATCACAGTCTATAAACTACCTAAACACATGCAGTGTGGTGCAAGGCTACTCAGCCTGACTGAGTCATTATCAAGGGTATTTTAGTTTTGAAAGCTGAAGTCGGGATTTTCCTGCGTTATAAACTTCCTATGACTCAGCTCTCAAAATGGTGATCAGCATGTTAATCAAACAGCTGTTTTGCTTTAGTAAAAACTGGTGCACACTTTAAATTAGATTATTTCTTTTGAATTGTTTCTTCTCAGAAGTAGAACTCTGAGCCAGAAATAGAAAAACTTTGTTTTCTGTAGTTCTTCTAGAAATACTTCTATTTACTGCTCTTCCTTCCCGTATCACTACCTTTTCATTCCAACCTTTCATCATCTCTCCTTTCCCTGTTATTTGACCTGAACTTTCAAACCTGCTTTAAAGTTAGGCTGCTTTCTAATATTGAAGAGGATTTCATATGCTTATGTAGGTCTGGCTTTATCAAAATTTTTTACTCTAGAGTATCTTGGAACAATGGTTCCAAATAATTACAAAGTTTTCAAAGGAAAACTAACCAGTAGTTCAGGCTTTAGGACCTTTTCTTAACTCTCTTTTAAAAGTAGCAATGGAATTTTGTAGAGCAATTTCATAGCAGGCTTTTTCCTATCACCTGATTAGAGACATTAGTTCTTAGTACTCTCTCAAAACCATGTATGACTCTAAGTACAATATCTTTCTTCAAGCAGTCTGCTTTGTAGCTGTTTAATCAGAATAGACATTTGCTGCAGGTGTCCTCAAAAGAAATGTTCTCATCATACCTTTCTGTGAATGAATCCTTCAGATCTGATATAGTTAAGGTGATGTAACCTTAAAGCAACTATCTTGCAACTATTAGCAGAATTGTAGCAAGCAGATATGATGTGGTATGTTAATTATTTTGTAGCTCTCCTAATATGCTGATTAGTTGTGGAATACAGGAAGACTGGCTATTATCTAGCTAAGATATTTAAACAGTCCTGTGACAAGAGTGTCTGAATACCACTCCAACTTAGGCCTATGCACTGCTTTTTGCAAAGCAAAGTAGTACTGTAATGTCTGCAATTGAATAGGATACGCTGATTTAATTTGGGGGGGGTGTGTTGCAACCTTCGTTTCTGTGCTGGTCTTTCCCCTGTATACAGCATGAACAGGGAGAGCTTTGAGAAAGCAGTGTTTCTTGGAGCAGGATGCTACACATTATGAGCCAGGAATCTCATAGGGACTTCATTGTCCTATCTGTTGACTAGATCAAAACAGCCAAAATTGGACATAGTGAGCCATTTTCAAACAAAGCTCTGTCATTGCTCAATGTTCTTCCAAGAATGGAGGAACTGACCAATAAATTATTTGACTGAAATGTTTTTTTCTTGATTGTCATGTGATTTCTAAGTTTCCTTCAGGGAAAACACTTAAATCTCAAGGAAGTGAGCATCTGAAGGCATGGGAGGGTAAAAACACTGCCTTAGGGGAGGGTATAAGATTTCCAGGTTTCAGAAACTCCTCATCCTTGGGGACTACAGAGTCTGCTCCTGGGACTGCACTTCAGAGACTCAGCGTAAGCAACAGGGATCATCTTAGGAAACTGCAACCTGGTCTGGTTACAAGGGATATGTGTCTTGCTAGGAGAAGACACGCTTAGGCTGTAATGGGGGATTTAGAGAGAGAAACAGTAAAGCACAGAGGAAGTAAGTGAAGGGTTTTACTCAGGGAAGCTTGTGGGAGTATAACAAAGTGAATTAAATTTGGGACTTCATAGTTACTCTAGTGCTAATAAATTAGAGACTGCTGAGACATATGCCTGACATGGGGTCTCTGACATAGTTTGGCTTCACATAGCTGCAGTCTCTCAGACACAACCTGAAAATGGCTCGGGAGCTAACCCAGCCTGAGAAATAGTCCCATTAGGCAGAATTGGTAAATCTGGGCCACTTAAGTATTGTCCTTTAACTATTTGTGCACATCCCTTCTCCCCAGGCCATGTCAAATACACCCTTGGTGTCCAACTACAACATTGCTGCCCTAGGGCAGAAAAGGAATTCCTCTGCTGGAGGAAGCTGTCCGCCCTTGGCAGAGGAAAAGGGGAGCCGCATGGGGCCTTGGCTGTGCTCTGTGTGTGTGTGGGGAGGGGGCTGTTGCAGGGCTGGGATAGACTTGGCTCTGGTCAGATGCCCTGTGGCATCTGTGCCAAGGAGGGGGTTAACAACTGGCATCAAAGAGATGCCAGGGAATATGCTTTGCAGGGTGGAGGAAACAGTCACTGCCTCAGTAGATGGTTTCCCACAGCAACTGCAGCCGATTCAAGCAGCAAGGCTGGAGACTGCAACATCTGGCTGCTGCCAGAGTGGAGGCAGTCCCCGCTGCACTTGCAGTGCTGTTGCAGTAGGTGTGTGATGCACAACCCTGCCAGCCCTCCCCATCACTAGGCAGAGATACCCAAACCAGGGCTGTGCGATCAAGCTTTGCACATAGCTACATCAAGCCTTCCCAAGTGCTGCTGGACCTGGCATGCACAGTCAGTGAATGTGAACTTGGCTGGTTTACTACAGGCAGAGTCCTGAAATAGGCTCCCTGCACAGTCCCAAAGCCACCCCAAAGGCAGGAGGTTTCTATTGTTCCCTTTTGGACCAGCTCTTGTTAAGCCTTGGCTGCTCCCTGGCACCACCCCAGCCCACAGCCAGACTAATCTGTGTTTCCTGGGGTTTGTATGGGTCTGGCACAACGGGGAGGGAAGATCCACATTACTGCTGGCATCCTTGGAGGAAGGTAGGTGCCACCCAGACTCTTAGACAAGATGGGCCCTGGAGCCAGGGAAGGAGCAGAAGGTTGGGGCTCACCACAGGGGCTTCCTCAGGATTTGAGGCTTCCAGCAGTGCACAGTGTTCACAGCTCCTAAGACACACAGCTGTGTGGCAAAAGGCAGTGTGGTTTGCTCTCCCTCTGCAATCTCTCCTGCTGGTGGTGGTATGGGTCCCAGGGCAGTGTGCCTGCTGCATGAGGAGAAGTGATGGTAGAGAGCAGAGGAACGATGCCCCCAACCCTCTATTTGAAGTGTATTTTTGCAGAGCAGGACTCTTTATGGGATTACTAAGTGTTGAGGCCTTCCATTTCGGGGAGTTTTGGAGGATTTCTGTCTGGTGGCGACTGTAGATTTGGCATAGACCAAGGTGTTGATGGGGAAGAAGAGAGAGCACCAGCAAGCCCTGGTGGTGGTGGTGACCTGTGTTCATGGTCTGTGTTGGGGACGGACAGAAGGTCTTTTAGAGAACCAGCTGTGTGCATAAGATGGAGACTGGAGAGACATCAGAGAGGAAAAGTACTGAGCTTAGCAAGTGAAAGAGGCCAATACCCGACAACAGCCCTGTGGCTCTTCAGGTGAGAGGTTGTGGTCAGAGACAGGAGAGAGGTGGCAGAGGATGTTTATCTCTATGTAAGCACACAGTGAAAGCAGGTTCAGGGAGACTGCTGAGGGCTGCCTGCATGAGGAGGGTAGAGGGAAAGAGAGAAGATGGATTCTTTTTTTTCTACTCTAAAGGTAAAGCTACATGGATTACTGCTGGAGCAACTGTGAGGAAACTAGTCCTCAGCCAGATGAGCACAGGTATTTCATGCTCATTTGTTTCTGCACTCTCTCCCAGTATGCAGGAGCTGGACTTGCGAGAGCCCTTGCAAAGCTCATGGGAGGTTTATATGCAAGATGATGTGCACAGTTTTGGCCATGCTGGCATCCAGTCTGTGTCTCTGGTCTGCTTTGTGGTGATTGGCAGGCTGAATGCATGTGCCTCAGAGGTTTGGCAGGGTCCTGCTGATGCAAGTGTGTAGTCTGCGCTTGTCAGTATATGGTTGCGTGATCCAAGATTGCAGAGCTTGTGCCACCCAGACCCCATGCAAGTTTGCATGTGCAGATAGGAAGGGGTTCCCCCTCCTCTCCTTGTTGCATGGAGGGCAGCTTCTCAAGCTCTCTGGCTTCACAGCTGTGGCCTACTCCTGTCTGCAAATATTTCCAGGTAACCTTCAGGGTGCCACAACTTATACCCTTGGACAGGCTGGTGCATGGCTAAGGAGGAGTGAACGATGCACAGGCCAGACTGGGCTAGCTGGCCTCAGTACTGGAGGACGTTCCTTGGTCTATTTAATTGCCCAGATATAGTCCTCAATTCTGGCATGCAAATCCTTGTCCTTTTCTTTCCTCTAACACAATTCCCAGTCAGTCAATGTACTCACAAATGTCCTCCTCCCACTTGGTCTGTCAGTTTGTCACAACTTACTGAAGTACTACAGTGTGGATATGTGTGTGCGTGATCAACGCTAGAAGGTTTCTCTGTTCACTGGAAGTTGGGGTAAAGTGATGTAAGGGAGCAAGGAAAACATAGCAGTTATCTCCTACGAAAAAAAAAAGAAACTTATTAGTACCATATGCATTGACATGGTGTATTGAGTAAAGACTTCAGGGAGCTTAGTATAAAACAAGTAGCTCTGTTCTGTCACTTTGGCAGATGTGGCAATAGGGCTGCTGCTAGAACTGAGCTGTCTTTGGACACGTGGGCAGTGAGAAAGAGAAGGATGCAAGAACCAGAGAGCATGAAAAGATCATGAATACGTGCTAAGTTTAGAAAAGAGAAGTAGGAATCTGTCTCTCAGAGTAGTGAGTTAGAAAACAGATTCCCAGTCTGTGAATAGAAACCACTGTTGCTGGGAAATAAAATTCCTGTTTGTTCAGTGTTTGTAGGGGAGAGTTTGTGATGATTCTCCCCTCAGTGATATGGGTTCTCTCTTCATTATGTCCCTAAGCCACCTAAGCTAATGCTCAGCTGAAAGTCTTTTTGCAGTTGTGTTGCATACATGAAAGCTCTTCAAAGGCCGTGAAGATTCCTGGGATACCCACAATGTGGTGGAGGATGGTCAGCTGGAGCTTGCCAATCTTCCCTTGCATTATGGGTTCAATACAGCCAGTGGGTGTAGCAAGTGTTCAATCAGTCAGCTCTAACACTAGACAAGACTTGAGGAGGAGAAAAAGTTTAGTTTTCAATGTAAAACTATGATAATTAAACAAAGGTACAAGAAGACAAAATGCTATATGCCTAAGAAGGCAACAGTTCCATCATCGTGGTCCAGCTTCACAAACTATAACCTACTAAAGGTTTGGTAGACTCATCTTTTTTGCTCTTATTACTACAGTGCCTGGAAAATGTGTTCCTCTGCTCAGGGTGGGATGATCAAGCCTGTTCATTTGTCTCATGTGAGACATTCCTCACTGCTGCTTGTGAGTGGGAAATGAGGAGCCACCTTCTTTTGTGGGTCTCTTGATTTAACATTGATGTTGCACACTTTAGCATGTTCACAGCTTCAGATCACTTTGCTATGTAGATGGCTTCCTTAAAGTGGTAAGCTTCATAAAGTACATGGTGTGAAAATTTAAAGGTATACATTTCAAATATTTAAATATTTAGCTTGCTACCATTTGCAGAGAACCCACATAAGAGAGGTAAAAGACTGATCTGAGAAGCCAACACAACATAATTCTCCTTTTATAAGATTTTTTAGACTTAAGGAAATACTGTAATGGAACAGCAAGGGTTGGCTGCTCCCTAAGGAAAGGTGAGCCAGGAGATGAGCAGTGTGATAGGCCTACCAGGGTAGGGGCCTTGATGGCCAGGACTCAGTCCTGTAGTATCCAAGCAAGGGAGCAGGGCAGGCCTGGAGGTGGTGGCCATGTCCAACAGAAAGTCTAGATCATAAGGCTGTATTATGGTGATGAGGCAGGTATGAAATCAAGTTGAGAAGCCAGTTCACAGGTCAGGATTAGGATCAGGCCCAGTGATTCTGGGGCAAGTCCACAGTGACAAAGCAGGGCTGTGCTCAAGCCAGGAAATCAGTCCATTGGTGGGTTATCTGGTTTAATGGGGTCCATAGCCAGGAATGGGCATGACACTGGTTGAGCTGGAGATTAATGCTCTTCTGACATAGCTCAGGCAGGGATTAATGGCCCGAGGCTGAGCTGAAATGTGGTCCTGGGTCTGTGGACAGGGTGGGAAAAGGCCCCAGGTGAGGTTGGTCAGGGCCAGAAAGGACCGTCAGTGCCTTCAGGGCTCTGACAAAAAATGATAATACATCAATTTGTGGAGGAGTTGTGAAATGTGGTTGCTTAAAGTGTGCTAGACATTGATCTAGGGTCTGTCCTGTCCTTATGTCAAAGTAATATGAGGCTCTCAACTACATATTGCTTATGGTTATCTATCAATTAAAATATTTATTTTTAGCTGTAATTTTAGAAGCCAGGGCTAGAGTACTGAGTATGTGAAAGTGCTATGCAGAGATAAAGGAACTTCATCCTGCATGCCAGCCATCACAAGGCTCTGATATTCAGCAATGTGGGATGGGATGTGGTATGTAGCTATGGCTCTTGATGAAAGAATATTATCAGTGTCCTATGTTAACACTGCTATTGGTCCTCAGACACACAACATGAAAAAATTGGATCACAAAACTCTGTTTCAATTTATTTCTGAGAAAATGACTAAAATGAAATGGCTAATGCACTGTCTACTTCTACCGCAAGTACCCCCAATCCTTATTCTGCTTCGTCTTACTGAAGCCCCCCAAAAGGACTTTTTAATCTCACCTAAGAATTTGGAATTAGCTGACAAATACTAGCTGAGAAGTTAAGGAGGAGAAGATGAGGTCAAAGGTACTTTGAGGGAAAAAGGATTTAAAATTCTGATCCTGTCATCATGATGTTGCTATATTGTGCAGTTTCTACAAAGGGAGAGAAAGGAATTTAAAGTTGAGTTCAATAAGAAGTATGAATAATGAATAAAACTCCTATATATTCACTAAGTAAAAGATGCGGTAATTCAGTTTCCTGGAACAAATTGTAATTGCCAAGCATTTTCTAGTACTATCATTGTGTAGTCTAATTTGGCAATTTCTTATGCATGTATCTCCTCAAGTCTCTCCTGGAGTGTCAGATATTCATGTGGACCTTCAACTAAGCTTTTAGTGCATATGTCATTCTGGAAAGAGACTAGAACACCTAATCATAGACAGACTATAGCATATATTGTGGGAATCAAACCTCAACAGGAATTAGAGTCGAAAGTTCAAAATTAAGTTACATTTCCTAATCAGTTGAATAATGGAAACTTGTGGATTTGGACAAACAAAAGAAAAAAGCAAAACTGTAACGATCTATTTCTATGCAATGTTCTCTATGATGTGCTGCAAAAATGTTATGTGAGATGGACTCGCATCTAGTTTTCTCTTTCAATCTAGCTACAATATGATTTTATCACTTGTTGGGTTATCACTTCCTATTTGGAGACAAGCTATTTCTTCCGTCTCTTCCATTTCTTTGCCTTAGAAGGGGCGTTGTAATAATTCAGATTTGTAAAGAAGCTGTTGTCAGGATTATGTGGATATACAGCAAAACAGACAGATTTTGTAACTTGTCTTTTTGGAGCTCTTGCTGAATTCATGCTTCAATCTAATTTTTCTTTCCCTGATCGCCCTATTTTTTTCTTCCCTGTGAACAGAATCTGTCACTGCTCTCATCCTAGCCACTCTGAAAGCAATAAAAGCTTACATAGGATCTCACGTGAAGGAATCTGGTCTTGGACAAATATAATCTGCATGCCTACGCATGAATGTGTTACTTCCGCTAGCCAACCTGTTGCTATTCTGTCCTTGCTGAGTCCCACTCTGCACCCCAAGCTACCCTTCTACAGAAAAATCTACCAAGATCCTTATTAAACTGTACAACCACAAAAAACAGGAGGAAGGATGGGCAGTGTTTGTGCAAAAAACTGTTGTTAGTGCCCTTTAATTCCAAAATAAAATCCTGTTGGTCAAAGGGAAGAAAGGAGTTAAAGGAAGCAGCATGATTCATAGGCTGGGTGCAGAGTTTGCTGTTTCAGGGCGTAAAGCAAGCTTACAGAGTACGATGAATGTCTGACACCACTCAGCATTTTATTCTCCCAGTTAAGTTCAGCTTTCTAAAATGAAATTAAGGACATTGTGATCTTTGAATGATTTGACTTGCGATGTAGCACTGCGGTAAAGGATCTAGGTCCTGCGTGGCTAGCAGTAGCCTCTCCACAGCAGACCCCAGGGGAACAGTGGTCCTCTTCTCAGCCTTGGCACCGGTGGTGTGGCAGGACATGGACCAGAGGGACCCCTGTGGCTGTCCGGTCACCACTGTTTCCTCATGACCACGTTTCCTTCATTTGGCTGGGGTAAATCATCACTGCCCTGCCTCTGGACTTCAATTCAGACCGCTAAACGCTTCCTCTCTGGGACATGCCAGGAGACAGCGAGCCAGTTTCTCTCGCTGTCGGTGGACAGGGGGTGAAAAGCAGAGAGAAGCGGCACCTCTCCCCGAAACAAACAGTGCGCTGAGGCACCCAGTAGCTGGGCCAGGCCGGGGACATGGCAGACATCAGGCCGAATCTGCTTTAATTCCTCTGGGAAGAGGAGGGACAGAAACGGCAGCTCAGGGATAATCGACCCCAGCCTGCTCTCAAAAAGCACAGCAGGCCGAAAAGTCTGCGGGCGTCACGGCAGCAGAGAACCGGCAGTCCTTTGCCCTTTAAAAGCGGGAGGCGGCTGCGTGCGGCGACGTCGCAACGGGCGCGCGGGGGAGGAGCCGTTGGGGCGCGCGGGGGAGGAGCCGTTGGGGGCGGGGCGGAGCCAAGCCTCATTCCAGAGGTCGGCAGGCACTGCTGGCAGCGGAGGTAGGTTGCGCAGACACGGGCGGCGTCCCTGTAGGGGGAAACTGGGGGTTAAAAATAATAGCAGTAACTCCTCGCTGCCCTATTTGCGTCTGGTCAAAGGGATTGCCCCCTTGGCTGCGGGCGGCAAGGTGAACGGCGCGTTTTGTGGAGTCGCGAGTGTTTCAGGATGATTTGGGGTTTTATTAAGCTTTAATGTTGTAGTTCATGGTGAAACAACTTGTGTAGTGCTGTGGGTTTTTTCATTTTTTTTAGCATGTTGTAGCGTTGGATTTACAGCTGGAGAGGATGCTGGTGTTTCTTCTATTGAATTACTTAAGAGTACCCAGAAAGTGCCTTGCTTATTCTTCTTGCAGAAGCCTTGTTTGCCTGGATATAACATATCCAGTTATAAAGTCTTTTTTTTTTCCTCTGCTCTTGTGAAAGGCATTTTCTGCATATCATAATGTCATAGCTGATGGTGGGCCTTCCTGTTTCTTGAAGAGACTTTGTAATTTGTGAGTTAATGGGAATGTATGTGTATTTTCTTAATTCTAAAAATATCATCAGAAAACCTGCACTGTATAATGTTGTGGATTTTAGTGTCCAAATTGCAGCTTTCCCGTGTTGTTATGGCTTCCTTATTTAATAAAAGCAAATAAACCAAAAACCCTATCGCTTTGCCCTAGTGCCACCTGATCTGCCAGAATTATCAGTTGTGGCCTTAATTTTGGGCATGTGTCCATAGAGCTGGTGCAGTTGCAGGATTCCCTTTCAATGAGGTCTAAATGGGTATTGCAGACCAGAGGAAGTTCAATTAGTAGGCTGCTGGACACTGAACTTTAAATTTGGGGTTCATTTCTTGATCTGCTATTGGGCTTTCCCATGGTATTGGCAAAAGACTAGTTTGCTTTGGCACTGATTTCCCCGTTTTTAAAACGAAGGTATTGAAACCTGTCTTAACATGTTCTGCTTGTGAATTGGTGGTGGTATCCCATAAGAGGCTCAAAATAATTATACAGTCTAGGTTGACTGTGTAACATCTTATGTTCTCCGAATTGCATGTCGGGCTCTGGGTTTAAGTAGATGAATTAATACCCTTCTGATCCTAATCCCTCACAAGATAAACCGGATGCTGCTATGGGCCACTCCATTGTTGAATCATTTCAGAAAGTTGATCACAGGTTCTTGTGGAGCAGGTCACTGACTCTTGGTTGCATGTTGTTGTTCTGTTTGCTTTCTGGTTTTGTTAAATGTTGAAGTATTAGTAGGAGTTTTAGTATTGCTATTGCTTGATAACTGTCTTGTTTGTCATCTTCCTTGTCTGCCTTTCTCCCCACAGTTTGTGTGCTGCCTAAGATGTCTCCCCAAAATGTGCAAGAAATAATTGCCTGGTATTTTTGAGATTGAGCACTGAGTTTTGGTGACTTTCTTTAGAGAATTTGCTAAAGAAATTAAAGTGTAGCTAGACACATCCACAAGCTGTTGTTTCATTTCTTATTACTGCTGTGCATTTAATGCAAGTCTTAAACTCCTGTAGTTATTTGTGGAGGTCAAGGACTGTGTATGTTGAAGGAAGAAATGGAAAATGCCCTTTCCTTCCTTCCTTTGGCTAGTATCTCTTAAGTTTATGTAAGATAAAACAGGAAAAATCAAAAAATTCCGCCTCTAGAGCTTGTCTCCCTTGAGAAATTTGGCAATAGGACATAAAGTGGTGAAAGAAACAGAATGGCTATTTGCCTTGAAAAACAAGTTTTGTACTGGGTATCTCTTCCCTATCTGCATGGTCAGATGCAAGTGGAGAGTTATCGAGGCCCAGCTAAAGAGACTTCAAGCCCTCAGTTTTTCTTATACAATGATGATTTTGTGGGAGATTCTGTCTAAATGTACATAATCCCTTCAGAAAGCTGCTGACAAAACTGTGTGTAGATGTGTGCACTGTCTCTTGCTAAGGGTAGTGTCTTACTTGGTTAAACAAGCCTTTATTTTTTTGTATCACTAAACTCCAGCAAATTCCTTGGAAAGAAGGGAAGGATGTTTGCATTGTTTCCTGTGCTGTTTGACAGGATACTTTAGAGGGTTTCACTTGTTTTATGTAGTTTCTCTTTGCCTCTTTCTAATTAAGAGCTTTGGCTTTTTGAAAGGATCCCTGCTTTGGTGCTGCCAGACCAGTGAGACTTCTAATCACAGTTCAACAAGTTGTCACACAGAACTGACAGACTTGAACTGGAGGAGGGAAGATGATGACCTCAGATGAGCCACGGAAGACGGTCAATAACCCGGTAACTCTCCTGTCATGTAAACAGCTTTTCCACTGGGAAATGGGATTTTGCTGTTAATGATTAGTAAAGCATTCTGCTGTTTGTGGAGTGATGAGTGTTACCAAAAGCTCTTTGCGTTGCTAAAGTCTTTGAGAAAGAAATCTACATGTGGTGCTGGGAGTTGATGGTATTTAGAAATTCTGCTATAAGCAAATGAAGACTAAATGCACAGTGCCTCCAAAACAGGAAGGAAGCGCTCTCAGCCTTGGAGGATAATGCTTTTTCACACACAGCTTGTGTGGATGTCTGGCATTCTTGCAGAATGTGTTGGAACAAGGGTGAAAATGTGATAAGCAGTATTTTCAGTCCTATTTCTCTGTAAACATGAGTGGCATCTCATAACTCTTAAGATTTTCTGGTGCTTTTAACTTCAGTCTGAACAATTAAACTTGGAATCTTTATTCATAGTTGATGTCTTACCTTATACTAAAACTTATTCTGTGGAAAACTTGAGCTGGAGCAGTTCAGCCATTGCAGAGCATGAGGTTGACAAAATGTTGTAAGCCAATTTTAGAGTAGGGAGACTTTCTCTGAAAAGCTTTAGTAATCTCATGCTCTGGGGCAGTGTCTTGACATTGGCATGAGACTAAAGGAATGAACAGAATATATATGTTTTGTTGCCTCTTTAGAAATGTAAATTTTTGAGCCTACAAAAACCTGTATTTTTAATAGTCTGCATTAAAACACTTCTAAAATGTTAGTCTCTAAAGAATCTTTGTGGAATGTGCAGCAGCGCATGCCTGCTCAGGGCTTCCATATCTATTACGGTTTTGCACTGATACAGTCTGTGCTCTCAGTTAATCTGGTTGTTGAATTCCTCTGCTCTCTCACTGCTTGCAAAGGAGATGGACTGGAGGGGTGAAGGGGAAGGAGCTTCAACTTTCTTGACAAGAACTCAGCTGGGAGAGGAGGCAAAAGCTGTGTGAACGTGGACCAGAAGCTGGAAGGCCTGAATTGCAAAAGAAAAGGGGGGGGGGGTGAAAGCTGGCAGATGGGGGTATTGGTTTGGGTGGGGGAGGAAAGCTGGTGTAAAGAGGTGTTTAGGACAGATTCTTTGTATAAGAAAGAGTGAAAGACTTTTGCTAAAGTTGATGGCTACAAGGGGACTTAGTATGATGAGTGACAAGACCAGGCTGGAGAAAATAAGGGGTGAAACTATGGCTTAGGGGTCGAGAGTTTAGGCTGGGAATAAGAGTGAGCATTTACGATTGGAGTGTGGAGGCAGAGTTGGGAAAGAATGTGCCAGTGACCTCAGGAGAGACTCAAGATAAAGCCCTGAGCAACCTGCTCTAGCTGACCCTGCTCTGAGCAGGGCATTGAACTCCATAGGTGCAATCCAACTGTTCTTTGATTATCACCTGAACCAGCTGAAGGGAAGGAAGTAGGGAGAGTTCATGATACCCTCATAGTGGGGATATTGTGCAAACAGCACCTATGAGAGCAAACCCCCAAATGAGACCTGATTGTCCAAACTTGAGGTTTGAATCTGACTGCTTTGCTGTTTGCACAAATCCTCTTCAACTAGCTGATTCAATCACTGATGGACTACTTTAGCTATTGTGTGTGTGACCTTCACTGAACTATAGGTTCAGGCTTGTTGTTGATCTTGTGTAGCTATCTGGTATAGGTATACCACAAGATAAAACTTAGTAGGGATGGAGGGAGTCAGGTTGTGAAGTTTGCATTGTTTCACTGAATTGTTTCATGAGCAGTAGAACTTGAGCTCTCTCAAACATTGGAGACAGTGACATGTTTCTTCACTACCATACAGTTTGAATTGTCCAGAAAATCCTGCTTTCCCTCTTAAACCTTTTACTCCACCTGTCTGATGAGAAATATTATGCACCTGCTGCTCTCTGCTACTGAATGAGCTGTGTTGTCACAGCCCTTTCCTCAATAAAACCATGAATTGCCCTCTTGTTCTGCAGAAATAAGCAGACATTAGCAGTAGCATTATCTCTTAGACCTCTCAAATTTGACTGATATTAGCCAAATAGATTCAAAGGTAATTTTAGGAGGTTTGGAAGAAAGCTGAGATGATGATCGACCACTTGATGTCACAAGTTTTGCTTCTCAATGGATGAAGAAAAAGAATTACCTTCAACTCTCCCCAAAGAAAAGCCTCAAGACATGAGGAAATTATGTGTGCATTCTATGATGACAAAACTTCATTGAGTCTGTAGTATTACACCTGGGAAATGATGTATTATGTCCATTCACGTTCCATGTCTGAACTTCTGAGGACTTGGTAGGACAACCTTATTTCCTTACATCCAAAAAGGATGTATTTATTCAAGAGTAAGCTTTTTTGCCATAGCTCTTCCAGGGCTAAGTAACTTTGATCCACTTGTGTAGTCTAGTGCCAGCATGCCTGGCCTGTGTCTATCTGTTCTTCATTGGTTCGTCTTTGGAGACTGAACCGACTATTTCTAACTCTGCTGCAATATTCTGAATTCCAAACCACTCAAGAGTAGTGTGATAAAACTGTTAAATACAGAAAATAATTAAGGTGCATTTTTCGTTTTTTTTTTTTATTCTTCAAATACAACTGTGAGCCTCCTGTGTACTGCTTGTTCATTAGGGAACTACGGTACCACACTATTACCAGTAAGCAAAGGAATTTCAGTCTCTTTATTCATTTGCTAGGGAAGACTGACAGATGACTAAATCTTTTCATGGGGGTGGTCCTCAAATGACACCTGTTGGCTATACCATATGCTCTTGTTGCATGTGGTTAATACCTTCTTTTGCCTCTAGTAAGCAAAAGTTTCTCTTCTAATAGAATAAACCTTTTAATAGGCAGCAGTCCCTATCTGTTTGTTTTCTTTTCCTGAGGTGCTTTATTTCTAAAATACTTGTGGAATCTACTTTAAGGTAGTTGGAGCTATTTATGCTAATAAAGTAAGGAGACTTGCTTCAAGCTTGCAAGCAACTGGTGCTGGATTAAAATGTCAGCTTTTCAGTACTTGTGTTCATATCTTGCCCCTCTTCCACTGTGCATGCTTAAGCCAATAGAATACATGAGACTTTGAACAACTTAAACAGTTGTAGGCTTCTATTACTTGAGAAATAAGTTCTTTAAATCTGTCTTGCTTCATGTAGCAGTGGACTCTATGCTAGGTTTTGTGCAAAGTGTGGGTGGCTGAAAAGAGAAGGGGAGGGAGGGCAGAAAAGAACGGGAATCTATTGGCAGAAGTGAGCAGAGATATTAACTTAACACTCTGGATTTAGATTTTTGCTATTATTTACTCCTTCCCCTCTCTTCCCCACAAATTCATAAGTATAAGTGTCAGCAAATGCCTTCCTGTTTTCCATGATGCTATATATGTATATTAAAAAATTACAACTTTCCCTCTTATGGTCAAATATTTTATTCAAGAGTAGTGTTTCCTATCTGTTCATTTTTCATTGTTAATTTGCTGGAACTCTTGTTTACAATTTATGTTTATTTCAAAGATGTTCTAACATTTTATACATAGTTCTGTAGTTCATGCATTTTTGGGCAAAAGAAACCTGAGCAGAAATTAGTCTGTTAGCCAAAGAAGATGTAACACTTGCTACTGCTTACCTCCTTTTTCAATTTAAATCTCACCTGGTGAGATGCAGATGTACAGCGGTCCTTTCCAAACAGTTTCCTCTTGGCCTCCGTTTTTCTCTTACAAGGCTCCCTTTTCCTCACTGAAATACTTGGTGCTCCAGGAGGTGGTCAAGGGGATGTGTCCGGGTGCATGTCTGAGGCTATGATGTAATTAGCCATGTTGCTGGTGTTGGGGTTCTTTTTGTTTTAATTCATAGTTGTTAAGCCTCATATGGCTTAACAACAGCTACCATGTTGCCTTTTCAGTTTAGCATAATGTATGTGTTGCCTGCTCTAACTATTAATAAGGAAGAGAAAATAGTCAAGGCTGTTGCTATCACACAGACAGACTGCAAATTGCAGACACCATTAAAACTGAAATTCCTGAATGGGGCTGTTCCAGCATACCTTGCAGATCACAGTTCATTAGGATGAGGTATTTTTCTGTGTATTATGTAGTTTTTACAAAGATGGCACACTGCCCTTTGCCATAGTCTTTTTTTTCTTCTCCTCTTCCCATCACTGTTTTCCCAAAAGGAGCAGGAACAAGCAGAAAGGCAGCTGGTGTGGTCTTGTGTCAGAAGGGTTATGGAGACCTAGGACAGTTTGCCTTTTCCTGCCAGCAAAGGGCTGGTAATAGATCAGCCCTTGGAAATGACCTAATCTGACTTTGAACTTTCTTCAAAATGAGGCAGAAAGATGTTACTACTCTTCATTTGAGGACCAGAAATGGAAGTTATAAATATTATTTTTACCTGTAAAACTTGGTTTCCACAGATAAAAATCCCCTGGGATTTACTCTTCCATTATGACAGATACTTAATGATTTTATAGTGTTTCTTCTAGATGAAATGCTAGTTCTCTCTCTTTTAATAGGCTAGAGTACCACATAATTAAGTATTAGAATATTATTTTTAAAACTACTTTGTTTTCTTTGCTTGATCCTGACATGTTATTTTGAATTTTTTCCCCTCCCCCACACTTCTTCTAGATGATTCCATATGTTGGGACAATTCTTGGTGGCCTTGTTCCTGGAGAGCTGGTTGTAATACATGGGAGTGTTCCTGATGATGCAGACAGGTAATAGCTGAGGTGTCACATCTCACAATGTAATTATGTGAGAAAATATATAAGGAATGAAAATGTTTCCAGGGTCCTACCTTTGATTTCAAATAAAGCCTTGTTCTAAATTTTTGTGGTAACATGGTGGTGAATACTGGCTTGAACAATTAATGAAAACTTCATGATGAGAATTGTAGGATAAACTGCTGCTTGCATTCTGCTGATCCTCTCTTTTCTTTTCTTGCTTTGCCTGCTCTGACTGTTTCTCCTCCCTGCTGGCTTCACTGGATATATCTGCTTTTCTGAAGAGATTCACTGAGGCTAACAAAATTGATAATTGAATGTGTTACTTGAAGGAATTACAAGTGGGATGAGGAGATGTGAACTCTACTGTTTATGGCATAGTATAGGAGTTCTGACCCTGACTTGGCCCAAAGTTCATTTCTAAGTTTGATTATTCTATCTAAGAACATGATGGGAGGGAGGGTGATGGCTACCATAAATGAGAAGCTCAGAGGATATGAGGGGTGAGCAGTAAGTAAATACTTAAATCTTTCAATTCATTGCAGTGAATCACAGGAGAACTTTTTGGAGATGTTCTGGAGATGTTTTGGAGGTGCATTAGAGAGAGATTTTTTTCTTTTCTTTTTTTTTTTTTCTTAATCCAACAACGTGGCTTATGTCTGCCTGATCAGAGGTTCATCAGTAAAACACAAAGTGCTTTTTGTATTGAACCTGGCAGTGGTTTCTACATAGACTGAGCTTAATGTGGTTTGTCTTGGTGTTTGTGTTTAGATTCCAGGTAGATTTTCAGTGTGGCAGTAGCATAAAGCCTCGTGCGGATGTGGCCTTTCATTTCAACCCCCGCTTCAAAAGATCTGGCTGCATTGTTTGCAACACACTGGAGAAAGAAAAATGGGGCTGGGAGGAGATCACTTATAAGATGCCCTTTCAAAAGGGGAAGTCATTTGAAATTGTCATCATGGTTTTGAAGGATAAATTCCAGGTGAGCTTGGCCTGTAGTTTTTGTTGTTGTTTTTTCTTTTTCCCCTTAGCCAGTTATCAGGCTAACACACAAAGGTATTTTGCGTATGTACAACGTAATGGTAAGCCTTGGTTTTTCTGTTGCAGAAGTACAGACTAATTCCAGAGAAGCTTAGAAACCTCTTTAAAGAGGTGCAAGTAAATCAGACCCCTCCTTTTGTATGTTTTCCTTCAAAGTTGCCTGAGTAGGCAAATAACTTTCTGCCATGGCTAATGACTCTGCTCCCCCTTTCTTACGTGCAAAGGGCTGACCTTACAGTAAACTTATGCAAGAATAGCATAGGACAGTCCTTCTCTTGAAGAAAACAATTTGAGCTACATCTGTCTTGTTCTGTTAGACTGCAGTAATGTTGGCAAGTGATTGGGTGATGGAAACAAAAAGGAGAAAAATGCAACATTTAGTATAGTCAAAATTCTCTCGTACTTAGTGGAAAAAGAGACGCTGAGTCATCGGTGAGCTGAACTTAACTGCTCTGAATCTTCTGAAACACTCCTTACCTTTGTACCAAAGCAGAATAGAATAGAGATTCATGCAGATAATTTGATAAATGAATGGTGTAATCTCTATTTAATGGCACTTTCATGTTTTGTTTCATTTTTTTTTTCTTGTCTCTTTAGGTGACTGTAAATGAGAAGCACTTGCTGCTATACAACCACAGAATTAGCCTTGAAAGAATAGATACTCTTGGGATATATGGCAAAGTGCGGATCAAAAGTATAAATTTTATTTGTAATGTAAGTTGTACAGATAACTAACTCCTTACGTGGTTGTTGTTCTTTAAATTGTGAAAGTGCATAATAGAATTTGTGGTGAAATGGAAGTAACAAAAGCAGCTTCACAGTGAAATTCAGTGCCAGGGAATCTTCCTCCACAGTTTAACACGTGAGCCTCCCCAGTTTAGCCTTGAGTTTGAGGGTGAAAGAATAACAAAGTCTACAGCTTACAAAGCTAACAGAATAGATGGTATAAAAATGTGTTGGATGCAGAACCTGGGGGATGGACTAGATTTTTCATATATTTCAGAAGTTCCAAAATGAGTGCTTGTAGAATTCAGTGCTTCCAAGTGTCTATATTTAGCCACAATTGGAGCTAATTATGTGCAAAACCCTGTTTTTCCCAACCAAAAATGACTGAATTATTGAATGAAATGATAACTAGAGGTGTGTGTGTATTTGTCAGATGGGGGGATGGGCAGCCTTCTTTCTCAGGGGAAGATCTTTATAGTTTGACTTGCACTCAGACCAAGCTGCAAGGAATTTGAAATGCAGGCAATGCTGTGCTTTCTCTGAGTTCAGCTGCTAGGTCTGCTGGAGAAAGTAAACCAATGAGAAGGAACTGAACATCTTGTTCTTTCCTGTACTTTCTCCCTTGTGCTCTGAAATGGTGAGACTTGTAGATCTGAAGCAGAAAGTGGTAAATTCCAGGGAGGTACAAAAGATGGATGATCGCCTTGTCCCTCCCTCTTTCCTTACTTCTACTCAGTGAGGTAGCCTACCTACTCCTCTATAGTAGTCAGTCTTTGCTGCTCCAGTCTTACTTCAGTGTGGGCAAAGCTTAGGTGTCTTGCTACCAAACATTAGACCTAAACTCAGATCAGCGGACTAATAAGTGTATTGAAGAAGGGTGAACATTTTGAGCCTGAGCTTTAAAGATATGCCTACTTCCTGATCAGTTGTGAACTCTATATGCAGATTCTTTCTTTGGGCCTCATCACTTGGTCTTGGGCACGTTGTCAGCATTGTGGTAATTTAAAGCTGTCTGAATCGCAGTCTTGGATTGTTTCTAAGAAAAGCTTGGGGGTGAGCAAGTGCTGGAGGTTATTTTCTATCCCAAGCACAAGACAAAGGACTGTTGCTTTAGTTTGTGGTACTGGTCATGTATCATTTGGAGAAGAGGGGAAAGGAGAAGGTGGTTGTTTCCTTTTCCTTTTGCTTTTAGTGTACTATTCTGAAGAGGAAGAGAGCAGATTGTACTGAAATAAGCAAGCTGAAGATACAGTCTTCCAGAATTTACCTGGGCACTGCCACTTGTGCACTGGGGAGGAACTGGGATGCAGAGGGCTGCCTGGAATCTCAGGGTTCCTCTGGGGTCCCATCCCTGGAGGGATTAACCCTCCTGGTATTCCTACTCCAGTAAGGAAAGCTGAGTGGGTACCCTCAGGTGCTAAGGGGGTGAACAGCTGGTGCTCTGACTATTGAATAAGGACTCAAACTGTACTGAGGTGATCTTTAGAAATCTCAGTTTGGCTTCACTAATTGATCTTCAGGATGTTTCCTTGGTTTATGGGAGTCTGGCTATCATTTCTTGACCGTAATCCTAAGTTTCCATGTTATCGTTTCACCCTTCAAAGCTGCATGGATTCATGTACATTTCTAAAACAATTTTATGTTAGAGTTCTGTCACGTTAGCAGTGATCTCTGAATATCTCTTTTTCTGCAGTCTTTACAAGGCACTCGGCCATCATCTCTAGGAATAACAAAGATAAACACAGAAAATGTATGTATATTTTTTTATAAAGGTTAAATGAATCTTCCTGTTTTCTGATAATCTAGTGAATGTTTATTTTTCTTTTGTAGGGGGAAATGCCAGATGATTCACTGTTCGTAAGTGTCTTATGTAGATGTATAGTAAATGTGAGGTGTTTTTTTAAGGGGGGAGAGGGGGAGGGCATTAAAACCATCTCAGTTATGCGAGAAAAAACATATACAGAACAAGGGATTTGAGAACTTACTGGGAGATGATCATCAGTGAGACTTTGACTAGCAAGTGGAAAAGAAAACTGCTGTCTATAAAGTATGTGGAGAAGGAGTAAACATGGCATCCACAGCCATACACAGAGGAATAAAAAGGACCAAAGGAATCTAAAGGACCAATGACACCAAAAGTGTTCAAATAAGCATGCTCCATTTTCCCAACTTTGGGAAATACTTTCAAAACAAACTTGTGTTAGAAGTATTTTGCAGACACACTGAGGCTGAATTGCCTTACTTTGATGTGCTTAGTATGTCCAAAACTTTTATGTGTAGGGCTTAGTAAATCAGGCTGTTGAACCTGGAAGTGCCAAATACTGTATTTGTGCAACAGTCATGTTTGGATAAATCTGCAGCCACCATGTCAACCTCCAATTAGAAGATACTGTATTTGAATAACTGAGTAAAAATTTTCATCCTATTCATCCACAATGTGACATTCAAACCTGTGTGGCTACATCTTCATTTTGCTGACAGATCTGTGCCTGCCATACACATACACTTCAGATGGCTGGATGCGAACATTGCACCTTAGAGTTAGAACTTGCACCCAGCTCGCCTGGAGCCTTGACAGAGAGTCTCTTTGCAAAAAACCCGTAGAGGTGGTCAGTATCTAGCATCTAGTAGCTGGGTTTGAGTAAGGACCTCCCTCAAACTGAAGAGGGGTTGGAAGCCAGGAATGCCTACAAATGTGGTGTGTGGAGAAGCTAGAGTTGCAGTGAATTTTGTAACTTTGGTTGCCTTGTCAGCTGATGCTCTACTTCCTTCAATCTTCTTTCTAAAACCAAATAATAGGAAATATTGTCATTTGCAAATGATCAGTTTAAAAAACAGGCTAAATATCTCCTGCTTGCTCCTTTTCCCTGACCAAAATAACTTCTGACATAATAATAATAAAAACACAAATAAAATACTTTCAGTATCTGCCATTATGAACCAGTGCCTGGAGGACTGAAAACTTAGTGACCTTATTTCTAGTATTTAGGCAACTGTGGGGCTACAAACTTAGCATGAGTCTTACTCTTCTGAAGCATAACTGAAGCTTTCAGAAAGAAGAGTTTGTAAGTGTTTGTGTCTGAATAACTGTGTGTTACAAACTGAAATCATTGCACAGTTTCATACTTGTTGTGATATAGTTTGTCTAAATCAGCTGCTGCTTCTCAAATGTGGCAAACTATGTTGGAGTATCCATGTGACGGATCAAATCTGGGATTTGTCAGTACTGGCCTTTTCAGTATTTTGAAGAGTCTTGACCATAGATTAAGGTATTTGTTGTTGCTTTTCCCTAATGCAACATAGATGTCTTTCTAATTTTTCTGCTTTCATCATTAGTGGTGGTAGAAGTAGCTGTAGATTATGTTGATTTTGAACCCAGAGTTCTAGATCTAGGGAAAGAAAAGTTAACATTGATATTTTCATATCAGTATAGCTTTATCGCAGTATTAGTATCCAGAAACGTGTTGATAGGACTAACTTTAGTTGTAGGTGCAGATGTGTAATTGTAGATCAGACTTTTTCCTCCTATAGTAAAGCTCAGCTTTCATATTAAAAAAGTAGTTCACAGTCAAAATTGTGCCTGGTTATACTTCCAGGGAGTTCCTTATGTTGGCCGACTCGATTCTGCGCTTCATCCAGGACATACAGTTGCTATTAAAGGAGAAGTGACCAAAAATGCAAATAGGTAACTTACTGTTTTTGTTGTTGTTGTTGTTTTCTTCCCCACCCTTGCCCTTAAACTAAGCTACTCTTGATAAGAAATACAGATTATTATTTCTTTTTCTTTACATTGCCTCAGTATATCTTCACTGACTTGAAACTTAGCATCTGGAATCATCTGAAACTGAAGTGCAGTTTTCTTGGGAACCTGTGGAGTACTACTTTAGAGATGACTTAAAGAGCAGCTTCATTGTGAAGAGTGAAGATAAAACTGTGGTGTTTTTGTTAGTGGTGGTGGGTTTTTTGTTTAAGCCATCCTTCACAAGCCTATGTGCATCTGTTTTGGATTTCCATTGCGCAAGGCATGTGAATGTGCACACATGCACGGATGCAAGGATGGCTTTTATCCTAAAGAGATCCAGGAGCAAGGAAGTTGGCAGAAGTAGATGGAATATGAGTGAGTTAATGAGATGGGTTGCTAGTGTGCTCAAATGCTGCATGTTACAATGTTCTTCTGAATGCATCTAGGAATGTCCCCTCAGAGATAGGAGAGGTGGGAGCATGAAGGTGCTTAACTGACAACAATTGAGTGCTAAAAGCTGGTGGGGGAATAGGAGCTATCACTTTGATAGCAAATAAGGAATGACAAGATTGCAAAGAAGGCACCTTGTTAGCATGATTTTAAAAGAAAGGGGGGTGGATAGCAGAGTGCAGCATGGTCAAAACAGAGCTAGGCAAATGTGTCTGCTCCAGCATGCACTTTGCTTGAAAGGTATCTTTAACTCTGCAGAAACATGCCTAAAAATGAAGCTATTAGTGCAGATTGAGAAGTGTGTTCTTTGTTCATTGTGCATGTATGCATTGCACTCCTGCTTCCTGAGAACATGCTTAGATCTTTCCAGCAGCTGTACAGGACTAGAGCCCACAGTCTAGAAATCTCATCAGCAAAGCTTGAATTGACTTGAAATTAGACAAGATCTTTAATACTCTAGTAGCATTTGTGAGTCTGTCTGTCTGTTTGAAAAGCTTATTAGCATGCTTAAATTGTCTCTTTCTATTGCTTATATTCATGAAGAGGCTGTCAGGGGTTAAGTAAAATTAGTTGTCTGCTCTTTGAGTTCTAAACATACAGGTTTTTATGGAGTTTGCAAGTTGTTTAAAGCCCTTCTCTCAGTTGACACCATTGTATATGTTCCTCAGTGAGAAAAAACTTAATAGCTTCAAAATATGGCAGCTGCTCTCTGGACTTCTCCTAGGCTTCCCCAAAGGAGGAGAACAACCTGACAGCTGGAGTTAATTTGGAGAGAAGTGTTTCTTCAGATTCTGGAGGGTCTTTGCCAGAGGTTGAAGCACTTCTCTAAATTTGGCTCTTTTCTCTCTCCATGCTTCTCTAGAGGGTCCCTGTTAGGAATCCTGTACTGTGGACATGTCTGGGATTGCAAAGTGTGTCAGCCTGGGCTGAGCTACTGTGCCTGCAAAATACTGTTTTATATGAATGAGCTCCTATCGTTCTTAAATGTACAGGGATAATCCTCAAACCTTTCCTTACACAGCTGAACCAGTTTGTCAGCACTTCTTAAGGGAAAGAGATGGTGGCATGTGTAGCATGGTATATGCCTGTCAGCACTGACTGCGCTCAGTCAGCTTTGCTCAGTGCCTCCTTGTTCTTCCCTTCCCCTAGATTGCTGAGGCATGAACAGAAAGTTGCTAGGGAAAAAGCAGATCTATCAGTCAGTCAATCATCAGGATCATGTCCCATGTTTGTTGCCTCCAGGGAAAGCTGCTATGCACAGGAGGCAGTTGCCTGTTAACTGCCTGCTTGGTAGACAGCATGGATTAGTGCCTCATTTATAAACTCCTGGTAGAACAAACTTAAATGTTTTTTTTTCTTTCAGCTTTGCTATAAACTTGAAATCAAGCGACTCAAAGGACATTGCATTACATCTGAATCCCCGAATGAAGACTCAAGTTTTTGTAAGAAATTCTTACCTCCATGACAGCTGGGGAGAAGAAGAAAAGGAGGTTGCCAATTTCCCTTTCAGTCCAGGAATGTACTTTGAGGTAAGGATAACTGAAATGCAGCATTATACTTTTAATTCTGCACAAAAATAGTTTGCAGTGGACTTTAAGCCATGCCACTAATACAGATTTTATAAAACTGGTGTTCCTGTATCTTAATGTCCTGAATGCTCAGGATTTGGTGAGACCACAGGAAGCAAGGATTTGATGAGAGCCACCTCTTCCTGATTTCTCTTTAAATAATAGTTGCAAGTAATTCAAGCTGTGCTCAGGACTAAGTTTAATTGAATTTTATTGAAAGCTCACTCTTCCAGTTTCTTTCATCTGAAAGGATTTTTCAGACCAGAGGCAGGGCTTGCTTGAGCCCAAGCTTGATCATCAGGTGTTTTTTCTTCTCTTAACTGAGCCTAATACTTGACTGTTCCTCTTGTTTTCAGCTGATAATTTTCTGTGATGCCCATCAGTTCAAAGTTGCTATTAATGGTGTGCACACACTGGAGTACAAGCATCGCTTTAAACAGCTTGAAAAGATCAACCTGCTGGAAGTAACGGGAGATATTCAATTGCTAGATGTCAGGAGCTGGTAGTTCCTTTCAATCAGTACTAAAAGAAGTAACCATATTCTCTTGACAGTTCTTTCTTTCTTGTCAAGTACAAACTGGTGCTGACTCATCCTCAGCCTGTCTTTATCTATTCAGGCTTATGTATCTGCCTGTCTGATTTAGGTGAGTACCAGAACTGCTAATTCTGAGATCAAATCTCCCCCTAGTTTACAGTATCCTGGCAAGATAAGTGTCTGCTCAGATCACCTCTACTGCTGAACATAGCAATATAAAAATGCTGCATCATACTGTGCCTAACAACTGCACTCTGTGTGTTTAAGTTAAACTACTACTAGTCATTCCTTAATAGCATACATTAAATACTGTGAAGTAGAAACTAGCCTGAAGTAGGATCTAAAACTATAACTGTCCACTGCTTATGGGCCATTACCTGGTCATTTAAAATAGAATTACAAAAAATAGGCTCCTGCTTCAAGTTTTGCTAGTAATTGTAATTTTTTTGCCAGGGCTAGATTAAGCAACCAGTTGACCATCAGTTCTTGGGAAAGGCAAGGAAGAATTTGATCCTACTTCTTAGCCATGAACATCAGAGAGGATACCACTGCAGTAGCAGGCTCTGCCAACTCTGCTTCTAACAGGCTTAGATCAATGATACAGAAACATTTCTAGCTTTCAGCTTTCCAAAATGAAGCAAATAAAAGTGCTAGTTTAGATCTTGTGAGCTTCTGAAAACCCTTTATTTGATCTGAAAGGGCTCCTAGAACTGAGTTGAGAATGCTCAGGCACTGAAGCAGATGTTTCTGATTCCGTTTTAAAATGTGTGAACCCAGGTGCTCCAGGCAGGATTTCGTTTGAGGTGAAACTTGGATATTCATCAGTGAAACAGAGAATGAATCCTTTTTCAGATTCTTGTATTAAAAGGCTATCTGAAACAAGCTCTTCCTATTCAGTTTTCCTTACAAATAGTCTTAATTTTTATACTGTTATTTTTAGAAGTACCTGTCAGTACATGTTCAAAAGATGTTCCTATTTATCTTAGTATCTGCTAAAAGACTAAAGCAATTTCAAGAATAAGATGTACCTGAAAAGAAATACTACTGGCTTTGATGTATAAAAATTGTAAATGAAAATAAAACTTACAAACTTTGTTTTTCTTCAGGAGTAGCTAAGTAGCTGTGAGCCGCCTTTGTCTGTGTCGTGTCTTGTCTTGCTTACTGTCTTACCCGTATGTGCAATGGTGAGTTTTGGGGACAAAATCATTAACAGCATAATTTAAAATGATCTAATAGGTGGCAGTCTCAAAGCTCCTCTGTTAAGCCTGTGTTGTTTTGTAAGTTCAGTATCTTTCATAAGGGTCACTTTTTTACTTCTCTAAAAAAGTAGTAAAAGAAGTAAGTTCTGCAGTGCATGTTTTCAGGGAGTACCAGAGCATGACAGGCCCTACCACAGTGGAATTCAGTGACAGTCTTGCATATTTGCACCATGTGTGTGCATAACTATCAGAATTTGCTTAGTGCTTGCTCCTGTTCCCTAGTCTTAGAATAGGAAGTCAGCTGCTTGCAGAAAACCAAACCCAGTCCTCAAACCATGCAGAAGTGATAGAGCCAGATTCTTACAATATTTTATTTAAAAAATTAAGATCTTAGCTCTGATAAAAATGAGAATGACAGTTTCCCTATAGCATCTGCATGTGTGAAGTTAACAAGATACAGACAGAAGATGAAAACAACAGGGATAGCTCAAAAGTAGCTCTGGAGTGATTCTCCCAAAATGACCTCCAGTTGCTGAATTGTTTTCTGACACTGGTGTTCAACTTCTTCACATTCATCTAGAAAACAAGTTAAAGGAGGAAAATAAGTAGAACAGTGATTACAAAGCTACCCTAAGGAGACCCCATCATTCTTGAAGGCCAGAACTCTCTTCCAACACCAGATATGAGGTTGGTGCCAAATATTTTTAAATACTGACTCAGGACTTGAGCAGATTAAAACTGACTTAAGCTATGCAATTCAGGAGATCTGCACAGGCTGTAACACTGAAGACGCTACCCTAATTAAACAAAATCTTAAGAATATAGTGGGTACAATACCACCCACTTCAGTTTGTGTCCTGCATAGCCTTACTAATATGGCAAACCATACTAATTCAGTGATTTACAGTAATTATAGCGATCCACCTTGTCTAAATCATTGAATTATGTTACCCTTTTTTGATCATAGGCCAGTGTCTGCCTTCACTAAGATCACTTTATAACATTACCTTCCATGAGCTCTGCTAGGAATGGAATAGATTCTGGTAGCAAAACCAGGTAGTTCTCCTTCAGTTTTCCTGCAACTTCCAGCAAAGCAAGCAGAGCAGCAAATCGGACCTAAAATAAAATAACTGGTGTAAGGAAAGAGGCAGTCAAGTTCCTTGATTCCTGCCCACACACAAGATTCTTTCTAGCCCTTGAAATTAGCTTTCTCTATTGAAGGGTTTTAGTTTTAAACTAACTAAAATCTTCTCAACATCTGCATTAAAATACTACTAAAGGAAGAACAGGCTACCAGAAGCAGATATTTTCCTTGAAGCTGTCTGATCTAACAGTCTTAAATTCCTTTTACGATACTAGTCTGTTACACTGTAGCAGAAGGACTCTGTACAACAAATCAACTGCTTCCCTGGATACCTATAACCTGTTAAATAGGAAAGACATGACCCACTCTGTATAAAAAAGGAGTTGAAGCTTGGCATCAATAAGAGGGAGTGCTGAGGCTCCCTCTAAAGCTCCCTTTTCTTCATATATGAACAGGTAAGCTCTTATTCAAACAGCTGACATGTCTTTAAAAAAGCAGTATGGAGAACATCCATGTATGGAGAGTTAACTGCTTCCAGTAAGAGCAGAAAATAGTGTTGTATACATTCTATCCGGAACTCAGGAATAACACAGTCCAACTTCTGCATTTTAGCAGCAGTTTAGCTAATCCACTTTTTTTTAGGGGGCACTTTTCTAATACCATAAAGAAAATAAATACAGTTCCTAACCTTAGAAGAGGCATGCCTCATTTTCAGCAGGATCTGGTAATTCAGTGGTTTCCAAAGAGAATCATCTGCCATTGCCACTGCAAACTGAGCTATGCATGGTATCAGATGGGCTGTCACTCTTTCCTCAAATTTCTCATCTCCTCCAAGCGTATTTTCTAGCTGTGAAAGTAAAAAAAAAAAAAAAAAAAAAAAAAACCACACGTAAGAAGTCCAGGGTGAAATAAACCCTGCCAAAAATTCTAGCAATGGCTTTAAAGTATTCAAGAGTTAGGTCAGAGCACACTGGTAAAAGGGCACTGGGTCTGCAAGGCCTTAAGAATATGTATGAACTTTATAGAGTATGTAAGTTTAGAAAGAGGATAAAAGAACTAGCACCTCAGAGCTTTAGGCAATGCAGTTAATAGTGTGTAGCTCAATGACAGTAAGTCAGTCATTTCTTCTCTTTTTATGAAGGAGGAAGAGAGAGGCCTGATATTAAAAAAACAACAACAAAAACAACAACAAAAACAAACACCATACCCTCTAAGATGAAAAAAGAAAGAATCTGGTATGAAGTATTTTTGTACATTTGTCAATACCTGATCGACTAAAGGCATCATCAAGGTTTCTGCTCTTTCCTTACTCAGGAAATTCTGGGTGTCAAAGAGGAAGAGTTTATGCAGGCAGTCTATGGTGAACTGCAACAGTAAACAGCTCTTTTCGGTGCCATTCTCAGAGTCAAAGAAAGCTTCATCTATGTGTGTAGGAGAGGAAGGAGAAAAAGGTCACCATCACAGGGACTCGAAATACAAAGTTTCCCCACAAGCTAGAAACATTATTAGTTATGAATATAACTAAAGGAGACACTACATAGTGATTGTGTACTTACCACAGAATCATAAATTAGATTAAGATGTTATCTGACTTTTAGCTAATGCACTTGCAGGTCTGCCACTGCAGTTCAGACAGCTGGGGATAAAAGCAAATACTGACAGGCTATCAGGGGAGTCCTTAGCCATACTTGTGGAGATGGAGAACTACTTCAGGTAGCTAGATATGGGGAGAGGAAAATAGTTCCCCACACAAAAGTGGTGCCTTTTCTTGCCAAGGTGGCAGAGGAGTCTGAATAGACTAGTTGACAGTAGGCATGTAAGCGAAGTCAATGGATGAGACTACCACCCATGCTCAGACAAGTACCAGAAACAAGCAATCCTCCTGCCACACAATTAATTTACTAAGACTGACAATGAAAATTTTCACGTGTTTCCAACTTTGTATTTGCACTGCAGAGCCCGAGGATGAAAAGTATCCTTTGGTTCCATCAGAATAAGAAAGATGCCTTACTTATAAGAAAAGGGAGAGGTATATCTTGGGCAATTAATCTGTAAGATTAATTTTTCAGCAATTATAATTACTCTGTCAAGACTTCAATGTATTTAGTAACTGAAAACTAACCAGTTTTAGAGATGTTGACCTGGTTCAGTGTCTCAGCAAATGGCTTCACCAGATGACCAGCAAATAGGGTGAAGAGACTCTTGAGCTTGTCTGCAATGCAATCTGCTAACCGGTGGAATGTCAGCAGTCTGTCTTTTAGGGTACACTCTGTTTTTGACCAATCAAAGAGCTGAAAATGACAGGGCAGTTAGCTCTTTGTGTACATGCACTGGAAAATACAAATCTGCTGATGCAGATGGACTATATTTGAACTCCTTACCTTGAAGAAGAGGGGTCTGAAAGAAGCCTCAGAAAGTTTCATAACCATACTTATTAGACAATCAATAATGTAAGTCTCCGTCTTACCAACTTCCTCCAAATCATCCTAGAAAAATTGGAAAACATAATTCCAAATTTGTAATGTGAGAAACTGAGCTTTCAGAGCATGTTTCAATTCTGTCCCAGGTTAAAGATGTAACCATAATTTTCCACCTCCAATGAACAGTATTTTAGAACAGAATATTTGATGCCCAAAGTTTCAGAGCACATACGCTCTGAATGGGAATTCTAACGTTCTTTAGAACAACTGACGGAATTGGCATGTAGAAACTGCCTTTATTTGTCCCTCTAAACAATCCACCTGGGCATGCTCTGTTCGGAAGTCCAAGGCTTTCACGAAAAACGCTGTCAGGTCAGACTGATGAGAGATGAGGTGCTCTTTCTCCATAACCATGATGTGCTCCTTCAGTACATTCATAAGAGGACCCAGGCAGTTCTGTTAGAACAAAAGCAAAGTGAAACAAAGACAACTGTGATACTGACAGTAACTGAGAAACATAACAAGGAAATTGGATTTTTGCACTTTTACTCATAAAAATAGTATCAGTTAAGTAACTAAACTTTTTGCTTAACTATTTTTTGAGTAAAGCTAGTACTACTTCTGAAAAAAGTTTTGTCTCCCTCTAATCCTGAAGAGAGCAGTTAAGACTGAAATGTTTGCTCCTGTGAGGTAGGAGGAAAGCCCACATGAAAATTATGACTCTTAACTCTTGTGCCCAGCAGATACAGAAGGCCTTTGTGAACAAAATCTCACACACACTCATATGTAACATGTTAACAACAGTAAACTGGTTTATTCCTTCCAGTTCTAACTCTTCTATATAAACTTTCCAGTATAAAAAGATACTTAAGAAACAAACAACAACTATTTTAAACACAATGCAAAGAACAAAAAACCCCTAACCTTCTTCGTATTTGCAACTTCACCGTAACACTTGGTAATCGCAGGCAAGAGTATTCTGGGAGCAAGCTTTGTAGCTAGGATAGTTTTCAGTGATGTTACACGTAAGCTGATCTGGGAAGAAGGACCAAATTCCACCATAATCTTTTCCAAGCGGACAACCTATCAGGGAATCCAACAGCAAAGTTAGTATACTTGAAAGCAACTCAGGAAATTTATTTTACAATAGTTGTCCTTTAGCACAATTTTGCCTGAAAACAGCTACAGAGACTATATCTTATGGGCATACACTTAAGCACTAGTAAACTAGTGCTTGCAACCATCTGGAAGTGAAAAGCACACTCGCAGTGCTGCAAGTCACTGCTGTCAATAAAGAGCCACTGCCACTAGCATAAGACTGGAATTCTGCTATTTGTACCCCTCAAAGCACGTTAAGGTAGGATGTCTGTGTACAGGGATTCACTGTCTTCAGAGAACAAACACTGAAAAAATATTAAATCAGTGGCAGAGGGTCAGAATAAGGTATTATTGGAGTTTTTATAGATACACACATTAGATAAGATCATGGGTATTATGGTACAATCCTTCAGGACTGATCTCCCTTCTCAAAGGGACAAACTACAACCTATCAGAGGGAGGAGGCTATCTTGTATCTTCTATCTTAGTGATTTGCATATGAAGATGAGTAGAACAGTAACAGGTTATAACCTTCTACTTAATCAGATGCACATGTTCATTCTTCAGTTTCAGAGCTAGAAGAAGAATCTCTACCTTTAACCTTCTTCTAGGAATTGGGCAATCTGCCCCACTTTACATATCTGTATAACAGGTGGCTCACCTGCAGCAAGCAATCCAAGAGATAAGGACTGAGGAAGTGTGGTAATGTTTCTGCAACCTTCAGCAGAGCTGTCACAGCACTCAGCAAGTAAATCTCACTGGAGATCAGCTCCTTCTTACTTTTTAAAGTCTTCAATAGTGCTGGCATCAGCCTGCAAATAACCAAGCGTAAACACAGACAGGTGAAATAACTAACAATTCGGAAGCACATTTCCAGACCTCTAATCCAGCCTTTTAAGACCGCAGAAAGAATTTTCATATGCATAATTTCAAAAAGTTAACCTTTTGTGCTCTTCTGCTGTATTTTGTTCCTTCAAAGAGAAGGAAAGATACTAGATATAGTTTAAGATGTTATTAAAATAGGAAATTTATATTTGTAATGAGATAAAGCAACCTTAAAACCAACAGGTTAAATGCTTGACGACTTCTTGAATAGGTAGAATAAAATAATGTAATATGCAGTGTTTCCAACTGTACTAGTTCTCATATTTACAAATAGATCTATTCTACAGTAAAAATACAGAACACGGTCCGACATCTCTGGAGCCATACAAACTGCCTCACTGTTCATAGCAGAAGACTCTGTAAAGAACCGTACTGATTGTAAAATGCTCTCTTACAATTGGCCCAGTAACATTTTAGCTCTATGACCAGGAAGCACCTTCAAGCACTATGGATACCCTTATATGTGTCTACACGGAACATACATGGGCAGACTGCCACTTAGCCTTCATTCAGCATTCCTTCTTTCACTAATGCTTTTTACTCCAATTAATTCTTTCTGCATGTATTTCTGTTAAAAAGTACCCAACAATACCTTGGAAGCTGAGGTATTGCTTGGGCTTTCAATGTACAGGTGACCTCAGCTATACAGAGCAAAGCACTTCCTATCACATTCTTTTCTTCCTTCGCTGAAGAAATCAGATCAATGGCAGTTTTCAGAACAGGTATAAATGGCACTGGATTTTCTGTGCCAAAACCTTTGCAGAGTAGCTTGAGGCTGAACAAAGCAGTTTGCCTGTTGATGGCTTGCTCCTCCTCCTCCTCCTTTCTTTTACACTGCACAATAGCAATGAGCTCAGGAACTAGCTCTAGGAGCTGACGGATCTACAAAGACAACAAAACATGCACATCAGACAAACAATTAGAAACTCAGACCCTGCAAGGTAACAACAGGCAGGTAACCCGTGACTTACTATTCAAGAACCGACTGCCAGGCTCGGCACTGGAACCTAACGTCACTACTTAGAGCAAACCATTTCTACCTCCATCTCTGCATTCCTTGGCAAAAGGAACCAAGTTTAACCATTTGGCCTCACCTGATTCTTCTGCCACCTGGTGCGCTGCTGCACCTTGTTGTTTAAAAGGTCCATTGCCTTACGTCTCACAGAGGGCAGCTGATTTGTCATCAGTCCTCTAATTACAGGGATAAAGGTCTCTGTTGGCAGTAAGGCATTGACCTACAAGAAAACACAAACAGACATAAACACTGTTCCATTCACTGGGACACAGTAGCCCCAAAATATGGCAGGCAAATGCTCTTTAAACTCTGCAGGGGTTTCAGGTTTCAGGGTCAAAAAAAAAAAAAAAAAAAAAAAAAAAAAATGTACAGGCCAGCAGTGCAAGCCAGAGTGAATCTGAGACAAGCAAAGGTATAAAGTATAAAAAAGGTACCATCTACAATATTTAATGTATGTTTGCTAGCTGCTAAGCAGACAATGCCCACTAACTCCAAGGTTTTCTCAGCATTTCCTCTTTCTTGTGTCAACACCGGTTAGCTATCTTTCTTTCCCCTAAAATACTTTTGATGGTACCTCATGCATGTGTATCACAGAAAGTGGAATGTTTTAAGGAAAAAAAAATAGTAAATATACTTCTGATCAAAGAAGGATTAGCACAATAAAATAAAAAGCTTTTTGCTCCATTTAAATTCTGTGCAGAAATACAAAGCAGTTTCACTAGCACTAATTAAATTATTTTATGAGTTAACAGTGAGAAAAGCTGCCAAAAAGCCATTGTTCCCTACCAGATAATGAATGAAACAACTGCTTCCAGCCAGCAGAGTATTAAATAGAGGAAATTAACAATCCTGAATTTATTTTCTGCTTGCTCTGTCTAAATTTGTTGGCACTGTATGAATTCAAACAATGCACCAAGTTGTTGACCATCCAATAAAGATTAGTCATGAGTTATAAAATACTAATCCAACAACAACAAAAAAAACTACAAAGGTTATAATCAGCAAAATCAGAAAAATCCCACCATTAACAAGAGGGCTAATAAGACATACTTTATCCAGCATATCATAGGACTTGTTAAGCAGAACCCTCCAAAACTTGGCTGTTGGCTTGTCCGTGTTTCCTTCCACTGAAGATGCCACTGTGTTTATATAGTGAAGAACTTCTTCTAATAACCTAGATAGAAAGTAAGCGCTTTTAGTGTGTATTAAGTACAGTGAAGAAGTTAATTCTATTCCTAGCACAAAATTTCCCCAGAACAACAATAATAAAGGAAAATGAAACACCTACTGGAGAAGACTAGCAGATCGCATCTACGTATTAACAAAAGACTATAGTAAGAATCATGCGTGTAGATTAAAGTCTACCTGGTATCCTCATATTAAGCAGAACTATTATTGTAGGTACATGTTAAGAGCTCTATTTTAAAAGAGAAACAACACGGGAATATATAGAAATCCCAAAACGAAGACTTAAGAAACACAGCATTTCATCTGAATCCCACATCCTTTGTCCCTTAAAATAAAAGTCAAACCTCCTACAAAACTCTCCCTCAATTTTGCATCATGGAAATATTTGGTATAGCCTAATGACTACAACTGTAAACTGTCATTACTAGTAGTTTTCTTACACCAATATAGGGGCATCCATGAATAACAATTCCCTCCACCGCCAGGAGTGAAGCAATACAATATTTTGCTAAAAAATGTAAGTCCTTTTAGAGAATTCATTATCAACAGCATAAAGATTATGGGCAGGTATGTAAATAAACATCAAAAATACAGAAACACTGTGGATATTGGACAAAATTCTTTGGTCAGAGTAACCTGTTAGAGAGAAAGTTATCTGAGTCAAATTTAATAAACCAGTGAACTTGTCTGTAATAAATACTGTTTGTTGCTGCTAATGATATTAAGCATATCCTTGGAAAAATATTTTGGGAAAAATATTCTGAGGGGACTATGCTTCAAAAATATTCCAGGATTGCAGTATAAGCTAGAAATCAGAGGAAGAACGGAGCAGATTTTAAGCATACCTCTGTTCTAACTTCTGTAGCTCTTCTGTTTCTTCACATTCAACTATCTGTTTTAAAAAGGAAGAATGAAAATCGTAATTGTTAAGATTATATCCCCTCATTAAGTTTATATCTCAGTGTACACAAATCTGGTTGCTTTGAATGAAGGGTCCATTAACATGATAATTATAGAGTTCCTCATATTTGCACTTGAGCCATTATTCTAGAAAGTAATCTGAGAATCTTAGGCAATACAGTCATAGTAGCAAATACATTTCATGCTGGTGGATGACGCTCAATTGAAACACCGGGAACTATTCCCAGTTAGATCTCCAGCCTCATTTTTAGTATTTTTTCATCTTTTCAGGCTTTAAACAATAAACCCCACCCCAGAACTGGAGTTACACAAATTGTGAGTGAAATCTCAGCCTCAACAGAACCAGTATGAATCCACTGGAGCCAGAATTTCACTTTTTTTACTTCAATCACGCAAAAAGTCTCTTAAAGAACTCTATTAAAAAGTCATGAACATTAAAGAGATTTCAGAACCGTGTAAATAAAGGTGCCAGCAAAATACACTACAGAGTGTATTCTGTTATCCTCCTTTTTAGTACAAAGCCGTAACTAAAAGCAAATTAAACCTCTTCTATTGTAGTGTGGTACAGTTATATGATCAGCAATCTGCCACTATTACCTTTTTCACAAAACTCTGAGAGGTTAAGAGTTGTGACATGAAGGAGACAGACAAGAATTTGAAGTGTCGAAGTTGTTTGTCTGAGTGAGACTCCACATTAAAGAGCTGGCCATCCTGATTTTTCAGCTTTGTCTCACATGTTCTTGATTTTTTTGGCCCAGGATCATCTGTTAAAAATATATGCAAAACAAATTTGCAACCAAGAGAAGAAGAGATTTAGTCTCTGATTACAAACAAAAATAAATTAGTCACATGCCTATTAAGGATACCAATTCTGCAGTATGCAAAATCACGTGGAAGTTTGCAAACAGATGGTCTAGAACTACAGAACATGAATTTTTCATTTGAACAACCTGAAAAGCAGTGCTGCCATTCCACTTGATCATATTCTTCCCTTATGAATTTTCTTTTTTTGTTGGTGCTAAAATTATGGCACATTGCCTACAAACACGAGACATATTTGAGGCATGAGCATAAATACTACATCTCACCTATTTGAGAAGAGTGATTTCAGTGTCATTACTTGGTCCTTCTTGACTGAGCAGATTTATTCAAAACAACAAATACACTAAGCCTTCCCTTGAAAAGGAAAAATCCACCCCTCCACACTCTTTAAAATAAGAGACCGGATAAATATTAAACCATACTGTTTACTTACTGCTCCATTACACTGAAGCAGAAAGAAATGAAACTTTTTTTCTTAAAAAAACAAAAAAGAAACAAAAATACCCTACACTAACCTGACTGGTGGTTCCTGTAATCTTGGTGGCTATGAATAATACCTTTTATTTCAACTAAATGGTATACCATACTGTCTAAACAAGGACTACTGTTTGATTGCAAATACTCAAAGTAATCTAAAATTAATTGAAATTAGTCACAAAACAGTAATCACAGATCTTAACCATATTATAAAAAGGAAAAACTCAGAGTAATTCTGCACTGCCTAATTTTCTATCCAGGGGAATCACAGGAAAGTTCACATGCATTTGCTGGCTCTGTTTTGTGCTTACCTTCTTTGTTCTCTGGCAGCTTTGTCAAGTACTGGATTATTTTCATCATACTCTGGAACTGAGAACGTACGTTAAATTCACAGCAGATGGAAATCCAAAATTCAGTGTCTGCCTCCAAGACAGCATCCTGTTTATGGTTTAAAAAGAGAAAAATGTTTATTTCAAGATTTTTTAAAAACAAAAATCACTCTTGAAAAGACTTGTTACTGAGATTGCAAACATGCCATGGTAGGCTGGATACTGCCACAATTAAAGCTAACGGTAATAGCAGCAAGCTCTTGGAGGAATCCTAGTTCCAGAGCATGGCAGAAGGCATCAGCCCACTCCATGAACTGAACAAGACCAGAGCATCCATCTGCAATACCCTCACCTGCTGGTATAGACTATGCATCCTAAACTCCAGCTAGTGACTAATGGTTAAACATCCATATTTCATTATGGATGCCTCTAGCCAGTTCACACCCTGCTGAGAAATTACCTAAGACAGAGAGGAAACAGTTATCTTTACCTGTCATTTTGATCAGTGCAAGTATTTGATCCTTTAAACCAATCAAAAACTAATCTTTTCTACGTAAAGATTTGGTTTCAATAAAAAACTCAAGATGCTCTAAAGCATGGCCAAGACTGGCACACCTGAGTAGTACTGCACACAAGTTAGTCAAAAAACAGTGAAAATAACAGGGTGCTCAAAGTCTTACCCAAAACACAAACTTGGTTTTCCTCTCCATTTTTAACAGCTATCATAAGTTCATTTTCAAAAATGCTTTCTAACATCAGAAAATTAGGCTGTGAAGAGTTTAGGGGGGAATTCTGCAAACACGTACTACCAAAGTTCAAGATCCTATCCAAACCTTAGGCACCTAGGCAGAAGTAAAATGGATCCAGAGACAATGGGCTACCAGCAGAAGCAGCAAACTGCTAGGTAGCTAATTTAGTTAAAAGACAAACTGCCACCTAGAAACAGCGTAGCTCTTAGTGGCTGGACCTATCTAAAAGGCATTGCGTGTCAATATACATTGTGAGGAGAAACCATTATATTTATGGACACTCACCTCATTTCAGTCTTGTCTGAAAGGCTGTAAATAGAAATGGAAGCTACCTCAACCTTTTTTTCAGAAAAAGATTTTTCAGAACTAGCAGGCAGGAGACTGTTATGGGCTCCGGCCAGGGTGAAACCTGTCCATGGCTCGCCGCAGAGGTAGCTAGGTGTTCTGGCCTGACCCTGCACTCTCCTAACAGCCTTCAGCCAAGAAGCAGCTGCACGTAACTGCTGCCTTCCCTGCTGCTGGTGTGCTCTGGTGCTCGTGCACAGGCACAGCCCTTACCCAACCAAACCCAAACACGGCAGATCACTGTGCTGACTCAGTTTGCTGTGTGGCTGCTGATGCCACTACAAGGGAGGTAAGGAAGCATTGTATTCTGCAGTTGCAGAAAGGGATTAAACTACTACTGCAAAAACTGTATTTGAGGCTTGCCCTTCTTACCAGTGTTTCTTTAATAATCACTATGAGAGCCTACCTCCACTAAGATGGGAAAACCTTTACATATTTCTGACCTAATAGGGTTTATCATAGTTTGAACAGGGAGACCTGAATCATATTTTACAGACAAACCTAACCACAGAAAAAAAGAAAGCTTAAAAAAAATTTGAAGCACTTTACAATTAGACTATCAGCTTCTAAGACTAAAGATGGTTCTTGCATTTGTGCTGTACAAATCCTAACTCTTGAAAGGCAAGAGTATGAACAGAGAGGAGGAGGTCAGTCTCTCAAAGAATATGTTGATTTCTAACCTTGTCTGCGCTTGATGTTGCGGTCACGGTTTTGGTCACATACTGCTCAAACAGCAGTACCAGCAGAACCCAGAGGAATCTGTCTTCTCCCACTGTAGTGATCAGTTGGGCCAGGACAGGCAGGCGCCGATGCTCTGGCACGTGGGGCAAGGCATCCACAAACACACGAATGATTTTTATCACCACTTCTTCCACACTTCCAGAGGCCTCTGACAAATCACTGTCTTCAGCCTATTAACAGTAAATAAGTAAGGCAGTACAAAGGGGTTATCACAGGCAGGTACAAGTTCTTCCTCGCAGACTCCACAAATGAGAGCGAGCACTATGTGCCTCGTAACAGCAGTATCAAAATTACAGTCCCAAGAAAAGTAAGTGCTCCACAAAAAAAATCTTTACACTACTGAACAGCTTTCAATTACACAGCTCCTTTATAATGTTCATAGAAAATATTTCAAATAAAATCTTCCCTCCTCAAAAAAATAAGATCACTCACATTATGCTGAAACAGTAAGAAGGTTTTCAAGGGAGGGTAATGGCACACCCTTATGAAAACTTTGCTTGTACTGTGCCCCATAGTTAGGGCCTTGGTTTCCAGAGTCTAGTGAAAATAATGCAAGTATGCTACATGAACTCAGGTAAGTCACGTTAGATTACCCTTACAGGTACTAATTGTATGCATCACAAATATTTTTGTCACAATAACGACTGATGGCTGCAAGTACTTTTTTAAAATGAGAACACCTTGACTTTTTTAACAGAGACTTGGATGAAAAAGGTGTTTATGTGTCATTAAAAAAAATCCTAAACCCCAAATCAATCCAAAAGCCCACCAAAATTCCAGCCCTTTGTAGAAAAGTAGGAAAAACTTTTTCCTAGTTTGTTCTTACATAAGAAATTTACACAACATATTTCATGTTTAAATAAATTATCAATGACTGAAAAAATAAGAAAATTTATTAGCTGCAAGTGAAACTTGACTGAAGAAAAATGTCCTTTTAAAAAAAATCATTCATTCCTCCATTTGAACAATATGTATTTCTGTTTTGGTTTATAACTATTTATCTAAGATGTCCAGACAAGAACAAAAAATCCACACAAATACCAAATGGAAAAAAAAAATTTGTCAAATATTTTACCCTTCCACTTCTTCAACATCATGACTATTATTAAACATGACTATTCTAATCTATTTATATTTTTCAGTGTTTTCTGGTATTTCTCTGGTGAAAAAACAGAACTAGAGTATATTTCAGGTCTTCTTTAGGTGCAGCTATGATGCTCTTTTGACTAAATCATTTATAAAATTCAGGAGCTTAGAAGATTAATAAGCAGTAGTAGTCTTTGCTGAATTCAGAACTGGTTAGACAAGGGCCAGTCTGTTGATACATACTTTTAATCCTAGAATAGGCCACAGTTTATTCTGTTGCTGACATTCTAAACCCTTTACCCTATTTAATTTTACTAATGATCTTATTGTTCAGTATTTCCTACTCCTTTTCATTAAGTAGGCAAATTTACCTGTATAAGAGCAGGAATAACCATCTGCACCGTCTTATTAATTACTTGGAAAGTGTAAGTATCATCCAGACGCAAGACATTTGCTCCCATGAACGTAAAAATGGGCATGATGTTATGGAGAACTTTATCCTGGAAAACAAAACAGACAAAATTAGTTTATTTTATGAACTGTGCTTTGAATGTTTCCTTCCCCATACGTTATACCGTAAGGCATCTCTACTTCTACCAAATGCCATTAGATTCCTGTAGAAGAGAGTAAAGAAAATGATTCTCATTATCATCTTCAAAAAAATCTGCACTGAACTATTTTTAAATGTATAGCATCCCTTAAAGCTACTTCCTATGTGATTGTTGGTGTTCTAAATACTACTTTAGAGACCTAGATATGCTTCTAGGCCAACAATTAAGGAGTAGAAATTGAGATTTAGTCTGATAAAAATAATTCTCAGTGCCATGGTAGTGTGACATGCCGAAACAGTTATGGAGAGACAGGTGACAGAGGCGCACAGCTTCCAGTGATTTTCAGTATCTTCCCCCCTGCCCTTCTTTTTTTAAACTTGTAAAATATCATCCACTATGATCTTGTGAAAAGCAACAGCACCTACATTAAATTTTGTTTTTTCTGGAGCATGATCAAAACCACAGTATCACTTAATTCTGAGAGTGCTGGACTGGTAATGTCACCTAGCTGAAGAACTGGTGTCTTAGATTTTCTCAACACCTTGAGTAAGTAGTTATGGATATGTTTCTCATCTTCATCTCTTCAGGGTTAGCATGATGAAGAAATATTTTACAAAAAGAGGTAAGATTCATACCAAGAATTTCATTTTAAAATTGAAAATCCTGTCAAAGCCCTTATTAGGGAAGAATAAAGGCTGGATTACTGGATTCTGTAACAGTTGGTGTGAATAAGACAATAAAAAAAGGAAAATAACCCCAACAAAAAACAAAAGCCAAAGCTAAACCCAATCCTCCACCAAGTTTGATTGTCAAAAACATTTCCGTTTTGTCTTTGAGGAAAGAGTGCCTTTTCAAATGTGTGGAAAAAAGTAATGGGGTAAAGATAAAAAAACTCAAACTGAGTTTAGATACGCTTAGATGTATATTACCGCTTTTATAGATCCAAAGCAAAAAAATCTCACTTAAAAAGATCAGTGCATAGGCAAATTTCAATCCATAGATGAAAAGAAAAGGTCTGTTTCTCAGTCAATTATAACCAAACCAAACTTGGTTTTATCATCAATTAAAACTACATTTCTCAGTGCTGTGTAAAATAGGAACTTGTAAGAATACGCATACTGTTGGGCCAGCTGTTTTCCATCTTACGCACAAAAAAGCAGGGGAAAGAAGAAAATAATATACCAAAGCTTTAACCATAACAGGAAGGTGAGACAGGGCTGTTTGTTGTCAGAATACTGCTTCCATTTCTGATGTGCTTCATTGCAAGGGATAAAATTTATTTATGATTTATAAGCAAAGCATCAAGACAAGAGGTTTGTTTTCAAATAAAGGGAAATATGAAGTCCTAAAAGGACATGGAAGTCCTAAGTTTTGCTTCTTGGTCCCTTCACAGAAGGTTTCCCCACAGAACAGCTCTATATGTTCTTACTCATAATTAGAAAAGGAAAACTTCAGATACTACTTACAGGAAACATGCCAGCAACAGCACCAAGGAGTAGCAGTGCATGGTGATGGGTCTGGGGCATTTTAGATATCCTGATGCACTGAACTATCAATTCCACATTGAATTTTTCTTTATCAAGGACATCTAAAAAAAAAAAAAAAAAAAAAATCTGTGATTAATACACACCTTAATGGTTAACCACATAAGAATGAACAGCACACTCAATAATCACTGATTTCAATTTGCAGACTAGACCTAAGTGATAAAAAAAAAAAAAAATGACTAAGAGGGCAAAACTCACACATGCTATACAGAAATCTCTCTTTCCACAACAATACATTATATACTTATAAAGACGAAAAATGCCAGACATCACTGTTTCAAATGCACAACTAATGAGAAAATACCCTAGAAACAGGTTTAGCAGTTTTACCTGCTGGGATCTTGCTACCATCTGAAGATAGTTTCTGACAGATGTTTAGTAGGCAGCTGAGGATTAGCTGCTTTGTATATTCCATATTTTCCTCTTCTGATGCTAGAGGTTCCAGACTTCTATACATTCAGGAACAAATTTAGGAAACGGCAAAAGGAGATAGATAAATAAGTCAGTAGACTGCATATTAAAAATACAAATAAGAAACTGCAGTATTTGTGTTACAGAAGTTCTAAATTGAGGATTCCAAAAAATAAAGTTTTTACCCCAAAAGTGTCTGTTCTTTTTTGTTTTCAATATATCAGGTGGTCTAAAAAAATCACATTTAGCAAAGCTTTGTTACAAGTTTCAGGTGATTACCACTTAATGCAAACACATATAATAAGAAAAAACAAAACAAAAGAAATAAACAAAAAAACCCCACCATCATCACCCCAAAACACCTAATCTATATGTAACCTGGTAAATGCCTAGAGATAGGATAGGCAGAAAGAGCCATAGTTTTCTTAGGTTCCACTGGTGATGGCAGTACCACTACGTTTCGGGAGGAATTTTAAAGCTTTTTTTCCCCCCTTTTTTTTAATACTAGCTCTGCAAAAGAAACAAGTCCTGTCATTTGTGCCAGTTTTAGCATAAGTGCCATCCTTAGCACTCCCAAGCCCTTCACTTCAGAAATAAAATCTATACTTGAGAAACTATACACCAGGCAACCATCTTAAAATGCCCTTCCGTATTGTTCATGGAACAAAAAACTCAATAGCAACTTCATATTCCCCTTATCTGATTTACCTAAAATAAGTTCAGGTTAAAAAGGCAAGTCACAGAACAGCGCTACAAACAATAGAGAAAATAGCACCAGTTTTAATGCTTTACATTCTCTGCTGTAGAAGAGAACGAAAAAGGACTCGTGTTTTACGAGGGCATTACCGGCTCAGCAGGTTAAAAAGTGCAGGTACCAACGCCTGTGGACGTTTCAGTTTCTTCTTATACTGCAGTAATTCCAGAACAAGCATAACCCTCTGCCAGCTGAAATTGCTCGTTTCTGGTGCCAATTCTGCATCTTGGGCCTTTCTAAAAAGAAAAGACAAGCAATAAGGATATACATCTCCAGAGAAAATAGCACAGTGCTTTAGGGAACCAGCAGAGACGTAAGTAAATATTTTCACGTAGAGAGTTATATTCATTACTGAAAGGAGAGGTAGCAGTGTGCAGGCTTTAACTGAAGTAACAACAGGTTTTAAACAAAGGGAGAAAACAGATCTAACCTGAAGGGTCGTGGGGAGGGGAGAGTAGGATGCCTATTACTGAATAATTGCCCAAATGCTGACCAGGACGGCAACGAGTGCGTTCGTGAGCATACCCTGACAGACAAAGTTTACGGTGGGTCAATCTAACGTGCAGTGACCCTTAAAGAAGGGTCAAGTGAAGTAAAATAAGAATGCAAGAACAGCCATTCTAAGAGCATCTTAAAGACTTAAGTCACGTGTACAGTAATTTGTCCATACACGCTTATTACTAATGAAGTTTAAGGCCTAAAAAAAAATAAATCTTGTGCAATTGTGTCAAATCAAATTCTACAACTGCAAATGCAATATATTAAGTTCTGGGATAGTAACCATTTCTTGTTTGTTTGTTCTTTTCTGCTTGCTTTCTTAATTAGGATGACAGTTCCATCAGCTCTTATAACATGGGCAGGTTTCCCCCAGCCACAGGTAGCTCTGAGTTATTTTACTCTGTGCAGGAGGAAGGAGAAAAATAAATAAATAAATACAATTTCTTCTGCTTTCAATATAACCTATGAAATGCAGTAAAATAAGTGGCTTTTTCAAACCGTACAGAAAACATTTTTGGATCTCTAATCGTTTTACCTCTGTTGCTGCATTTTCTGCCGTCTAGTTTGCTGAACAGTAGTCAGATTTTTGGTTTTCTCAGGAGGCTCCAGTTCTGCGACAATCTGCTCAGCGCACACTGAAATCTGAAACAAAGACCAATACTGCAATTAAGTATTTCATATCACACATCTACAGGGCATTTTTTGTTTTGTTTTAAATACGCCTCCTTTATACACATATGGGTATATAACCCACATGTTCCAAGTCACATCACTGCAACCTCTAACAGCCTGTCCTATCATAGTTTTTAGAGCAAAAAAAATGAGGAAAGGGCTTCTAGTCCAGGTAATATGATAAACTGCTACAGGAAAAGTCTTCTGATAACAGGAAAAACAAAACAAAACAAAACAAAAACAAAAAAAAAAAACAAAGAAGAAAAAAAAAGAAACCTGAGTTTTATCCAGAAAATAAAAATCACATGCAGCCTAAGGGAGCGACTTCCACCAAATTCATTCGCACAGTATAATGAATCATCTTTGATGTATCACTTCTATGCATATACCCTTTAAAAAAACAGTACTTGAACAACCTTTTTATCCTATTAAAGCAATTACATTAGGTAATCTGAATTGTTTGTGATTACTTTCATGCTATGAATAATACAAATAATGAACATTACCAACCGTAGCAACATAGAATCATCTCAGTAGGTTAGAACATATTTCTCTGTTTTAGAGTTTACCACTTACCCCTTTAAACACGCTGCTAATTGTCTGGGCACAAAGCGGGTTTTTACAGTTCAACAGCAGGTCAAACAACACTTTTAGCAGTTTCTGTTGTACTGTCCCATCTGACACAGCTGCAAAGAATGGTTTAGTTATCTACAAAAGAGAAGAAAAGAAAAGAAAGGATTTACAGAGAATTACTATAAGAGGAGAACTTAAAATTGCAAGCTATGAATCTTGGTTTGTTAGGTTAGATATGATGAACATCCAATAATACATGCATGTACATGAACACATATAATAACATTTACATATTAGGTAGGTATTTGTATACACGGAGGAATGTTTACATGCAAAGCAAATACTTCTGAAATACCCAGACACCTCAGTACTCTAAATTTCTCATGCATCTCGGCAGATGGCTGGAAGCGATCTGCAGTTGCCAGCCTCTTATAAGTATAGGCTAACACGTAGCTAATAGAAGACCTGCATTTGTAGCCTCCTCCAAATAAGATTATTTCTCACCTACCATATTTTCTTGACATTTTTGCCTCAGAATAAAAACATAAAATAAAGCCCCTGCACAACTGGCAAAATCTAAGGACTCTGGAGCAGCAGTATCTGCAGGCAATGATACAGATTTTCACCTGCATCTGCAGGCAAATACAATTTTTTTTTAATGTAAGTACAAAATACAAATAAAGCAAGCAGTAATTTCTTCTTTCGGTAAGTTTACAAGAAGGTTTTGCAGCACCTATTTAAATGTTTTAAAACACTACAGAGATCTTGAACTCAGGTACCAAAAGAAAGACAGCTCAAAAACTACGGGCCCCTTAACACAGAAAGAATCCTTATAAATCCAAACACTAGCATCTGTTTTAAGCATATATTAAAAAAAAAAAAAAAAAAAAAAAAAATAAAAGGAACTTTCAGAAAGCCATACCTGCCCAAGTGCTGTGATCTGGAAAGACGGAATTTCTTCGTAGATTTTCTTGGCAGCATGCAGACTTTTGATAAATAAATCCAGACTCTGCTGATTCTTGCACAAGAGGGTTGCTGAATGTTCATTGTATTTTCCAAGGATAAGATGCAGGAGCACAACTTCGTCTTTCAACATTGCCTCAGGTTCCTTCAAGACCTTTTCTAGCAACCGGTCTAGTGCAGGCAAGAGGTGAGAAAGAATCATCTGCAAATAGAAAATTTCAAAGAGAAGTTTGGATTTTGTTATAACAAATTTTATTATAACAAACTTCCAATAGCTTGGCTTCATTTCACTGCAACACTCCTTCCCCAGTACTGCACTACTTCCCCAGTACTGCACTACATACTGCACTGCATATTGTATTCTGCACTAAAACTATTGAACAGGAAAAATACAAGACCTATCATGAAGTTCCCATCAGTATACGCTTATGAGCTACTTTGTTACTCTTCTTTGCAGAACAGTATTTCTTAAGTACAAAAATATAGCACATTTTCTCAGCGCATTTATGACCGCTGTCCCTGAAAAACTGAAATGTGAGGCAAAACCACTCATCTCTATATTGTTTATGCTCCCTTAAAGAAACATCCAACTGAATAGGATCAAAAATCCTAACTTTACTCATTATTTTTGAGCAATGAACAACACTTAGAGAACAGGAACTCCAAATACACTAATTTAAAGGAGATTAACATCTACAAAGAAAACTAATGACACAAAACTAATGACACAAAAAGTACTTCCTATTACGTTGCAATTCTGTATAGAAAAGTCCATATATTCACTGATATTTAATCCAGATGACCAGTTTCTTCTGGCAGAATTTCATTTTGAAATAGCCCTTTTGAAATAACATGAAGGGAATTTCTTTCCACTAGTGCAAAATTCCACAGCCCAAACACTCCTGGATGGAGCATGAAAATGTTTTATGTCTCACTAAATCATACTTTGCAGAACTACTGCACATTATACAAAGTGTCAGATTAATGCTAATAATTTATAAGTGATAAAGTTATTTAACTGAATTATTACCTAATAAAATCGGATTTAAACACCCTGCTGAGCGGGGAGGTTGGACTAGACGATCTCCAGAAGTCCTTTCCAACCTGACTGATTCTATGATTAACTGCAGTTAGGAAATGTAACCATCCCATAAAACAAGTGTGACACTGGAAAGGCTGCACTCACCTCACCATGGACTTCACGAAGAATCTTCATTAGGTTTCTTGCAATGTATGATGGGCAAATAGGGTTTTTTACACAATCAAGTAGGCTTTCCAGAGCTTCTGATAATTTTTTCTTCTGGGATTTCTGCTTTGTTTGAGAAGCTTCAGACACAAATAGAGTTCCTACAATCTAGTTCATTAACAAAGTAAAAAGTAAGTTCTTGCCCAATAAAAACGGTGCTTTAAAACAGCATTCATTTATTGTTTTTGTAATAATGTAATCTAGGTACAAATTGAATCGTTCCTCTGTAAATAATTCACAAGTTAAAATCTGTTATTTAGCTAGTATCTCAATTCTCTCTACGTAATAAGTCACTTGCATGTTTTTATAATCCTCTTCTTTTTTTTTTTAATCCACCTACTATGGTTTACAAATATAGGCTGCTTAGAAGATGTTAGGAAAACGGTATTTAAAGAAAACCATCAAAAAAAACAACCCCCCAAAACATGTGCATTATAAAACACCAGGGATGGCTTTTCAATCCTTAAAATAAGCTTGAGGAGGATAACTCACATGGGAAAAGAGCATGCAAGGCTTTATAAGACTCAGTATTTTACTTACTATCAGCAACCTCTCTTGCACACAGTGTCAGCCATTATTGAGCCCTGACAGAAACAATTAACTTTTCCAGTTAATTTGGAAAAGATGGGAGTTCACAGCAGCAGATAAAACTTGTATTACTATGTATCTGAATACAAAGATACCTGTGTTATGTATGTAGGGTCAGATATGATCTCTTCTGTTTTTTGCTCCAGATTCTGAAGAATAGGATGAAACACAGAATCCTTTATCTCACTCAAGGAATGGAAGCAGTTGAGAGCAGCTCTTCGAACTTCACTCACAGGACTACCCAAATTAATTAGCAAAGGTATCACCACTGAAAAAAGAAAAGAGGGAAGAACAGGAGGAGAAGAAGACAGCAGAAAAAAGTAAGCGGTCAGAATTTTAACTTATCTGTCTATTAAGAGGCCTCAACAGTCCATCAGAATTAAAAAGTTACCCACATCCTTACATAGTCCACAGAAAGTAAGATGCCATAATTGACTTTTTCAGCATAGGAGGTTGTTTCTTTAACATTCTTAAGATTAAAAAAGGAAGTGGTTTCACTTAATTCCAAGATTGGGCTAGTAACTGCCAGCAACCAATGAGCAAAAAAGAAAGCTGTCTCAGCCTAGCGCAGCTGAACGTAAACTACTAGAGATACTTTTCTAAGTATGAAATACAGTAAAATTGCAAGAAATAAAATAAAAAAAAAAAAAACTTTTTTCATCCTCTTGTTAATATATGATTAAGCCTTAAGATGAGAAATACTTTACCTGGAGATGACAGTGATAGCAGCTGCTTCTTCTTTTGGTATGACTGTAACACAAGCAATGCACGGCCAATATACAAAGCTCGAGTCTGTAGCATTGCATTGACTTCATAGTTCAGTTGATTTGAAAGGTTATAGTTGTAAGTCCATAAAATTGAAAGGAATTTGAAGAGAACCTCTGAATCTTCTAGATGTACCTTAAATTTAACATTAAAAATCAGTTATTCTATAGCTTTAATTTATTTGGCTAAACAAAACACTTGTGGGCTATAAGTATGTAAATATAGTATATTTTTTTCTTATCGTTACAGGCTGGAAAGACATCCATACGAACACTTCTGTACATATTCAGCTGAGCATGAAATTTGTTATATGCAAAATAAAGAAAAATTAGGAACTTATTTCTTGTTTTGAGTAGCAGTTATCTTCATATTAGAACTGCTCTAAGAAACTAACCCGTCTCTTTCATCATTCTTACAGTCTTCTGAAAATCACTTTTCAAACGAGTTTCTCAGAAGAACTAGGCATGTAATTTCCTTGTGCAGCACAGCTTTCAGAGTTGAACACGTACACTGAAATTCATTCTTAGATTTCATACCGGATTTGCAATAATACAGAATGGACAAAAATTAACAAACTCTGAATCCAATGTGTATCACCAACTGTTTCAGAAACAGGTTGGAATGATTTTTCCTCCCTCAATAGGTACAGCTTTTTCAGGAGATTCTAATCAGTTTTTCACAAATCTATATTCAATTACCTCCTTCTTGCTGTAGGACCTTTCTGTCAAAATTATATGAGGAACTTCTGGTTTTGAAGTAATTACATGGTCTCCTCATAGTATCCGAAATCAATTTAAAGTTCTTGTTTATCTCACAGACTGACAATAGCTAACAGGTTTTCTGTCTGCAAGGCATCCTCTGAAATCCTAAGAGTTCTCCATGTGTAAAATAGAAGTACCCACCCAACATCCTGCAAGACTGAACACAGTTTGCCAGAACAACTGATCCAGCCTCTGACATACCTTTGCCTATTCTTTCTCAGGAGTCCATCACGATCTAACTTCTGGCTGTATTAATTATTCTGGAGCAGACAGAATTATCTGTCTTATCCCTTTCACACTGAACACACCCAAAATGAGGGACAGCAGTACTCCATGAGTGAAATAATCAAACTATTATTACCACTATTGCTTTCACCAGATTCTAGGACAGTACCAACTCCATTCCACAAACTTCCTAAAATCCTTCACCCCACCTTCTTATTAATCTCTCTCTTCTTCTACGCAATAACCCAACTTACTCATTCAAAAACCCCAAAATAACATCCTTGCTTCCTTGCTGACTGCCTGTAACTGTCCAGGCATTGAATCAATCTCTCCAACAGCTCCATCTTGGTACAACTTACCTCACTAGATCTTGGAGTGACTGTTAATTAGACAATAAAATTATATACAAGAATCAGCATCAGAAACACATTTTGTTTTGAAGTCATTGCTATTCTTCCCTTCTCCTATTTGTATTTGTCGTGCGCTTGTCTTCATTTAACAGCATCAAATTCCAGTAACAACAATATGAGCCTACATCAATTAACTGCTTCGTCTCCGATGCCCAGAATGGACAATTACTACTCCCTGTCCTCTAGAAAAATTGCCAAAATTCAGTTATTCTCCTTGCAAAAAGAATCTCACAATACTGATGACGGCAAGAGAATATGAGACAATTTTATAGGGAAAAATATACCTTTGCAATATCTTGCAAAACTTCTCCTTAAAATAAAATAAAAAATACAAAAATTAGAAGAACTGTAATAAATTTTACAGGGAAACATTTTGTCTTGTTCTTCGGAAGTACAGAAGCTCTAACTCAAAACTCTAACTGTTCATTTTGTCCTACAAATCAGGGTTATATTTTCGTACATGCTGGTATATATAATTTTTTTAACTTTAATTTTCTGTTACATTCAACCAGGGTTGGCTTCTTACCTGAAGCTTAGACTCCCATTTGCTCACAGTACTAGCATGTCATAAGTAGTATTGCATGATCAATTCTAATTTTTCTTTGAGATTCTGAATTTTTGCATAATAGGTAACGATTAATAACTCTAAACAACAATTAAGAAAATAAATGCAAAAAATACCTTCAGTAGAAGATTCATCAATGCTCTGAACTGAATAGCATTGCTTCCCTCACTAGCTCCACAGACAAGTAGGTCAAATAGACCCAAGAGGAGGTGCAGGTAGTCTTGGCTATCTTGATTCAGAGATTCAGGATTCCACCAAATTTCTTCTAAAAATATATATCATTAATAAATAAGACATAGTGGATATATATAAACAACTCTGAAAACAAAAGAGAAAGCAAACATCTCTACAGTTAAAAGATGACATTTGTCTGATTTCATGCTCACGACTAAGAAATCTTTACTGATCGCAATACAATATAAACAAATTTTTGAAAACAAAAACCAGTTTTCCTCACTTCAAACCGATGCTGAACAGATCAGTCAAAGCCTTAAACACTTACCTTTAGAAAAGGACAGAGGAGGTTTCAGGTCATTAATGAAGCTTTTCAACAAAAACATGAACATAGCTGAATCTTCTGTATTAACACTCTGACCACTATTGAGTTTTTCTATATATGCAGTTAACAAGTCCACTGGCAAAGTTCCCTGCGTTATTTCAATAGACCAGTTTGGAGGAATTTCCTGCAAATTAAAATTTCATTTTAATGAAATCTATGCCTTCACAATTCCATCCAACAGAAAACACAACATGATTTAGAATAAGTTCAACAATATTTGATTTCCAACCTCAAAACAGGTATCCGTACGAACTGAATTACATTTTTGATTTAATATTTAAACATACACCTGCAGTTATAAAGTTTATACCTGCTATTACTGCCATTATTAAGAGTATACATAAGCAAGGTACAGAAGGGTAAAATACAAGTCTTTCTAAAACACCTCTTTAAAGAGATTAGATGTTACTCAACAGTTTGTAGACACTCAGTTGCATCCCTTCATCTAGCTCTGCTAAGGCAACATAACCTATGTCTTTCAAACACTTGCACGTATAAAATCTCTTTAACGGAATAATCCAAGTTGAGAATAACTAATTATCATGTATTGCTAGATGTGTTTGTGTGGTGGTGAACACAGAGATACAGCCCTGCTCCTGTAGTTTTGTTACACACAAAAGACCTCAAGCTGTTTTAACAACAGAAATAAAAAAAAAATAAATGGGAAATGTGAAAACGAAACAAGTAAAAACATGCTGAAACATTCTCTCAGCAATCTTCCTGCTTCTCTGATGATTCCTCATTCCCCCTCATCACTTCCCAACAAGTTCTAACACAATTGCTTGCAGAGCTGCATCATGAAGCAAAATCCAGCAACTCAGATTCAACGTTTTCACTATGGTTCCAAAGGTTTGCTTGAGACTGCAACTAATACATGCTCCTCTTTGTACTCAACAGCTTTTTTCCCCTCACATGTAGGTCACAGATGTGCCCCAAACTCAGTGTCCAGCCCATAGCACTAGTATGCTGAACCACTCCATGGGGGTGTTAGTTTAAAAGACAACAGTTTTTAAACTTTCACTGTGGACTCCCTAGAGCAGTAAAATATAATAGAGCAATTCTTAATGTCAGCTTCCGGTACTGCTGCCAAGTGTGTGATTTTGTTTTGAAAACAAAAGAAGCCAAGATTATCAGTCCTTCAAGGTTGCTGAACTTCCTGCTCCTCCTATGAAAAAGCCTCTTCCCTTATAGAGAAAATATCATCTCCAAACTGTCTACATCTTACCTCTGCAGGATGACAAGCTTCAAAATTTTGTATTTTTTCATTCAAGAAACAGAAAACTCTGATAGCCACTGAAAAATAACTTTCCTTCCTCTGTGAATTGCAGCAGCAGTGAACAAGCAATGAACCAATTACATGAGCAGTTACTTTCTGCCTCACGCTGTCAGACTCCATTTTGGCAACAAGTATCAGACCATCAACCTTGGAAAAAGGAGGGAAGGAACAAGAAGTCAGTAAGACTGCAAGATTTTGTACGATTTTACACTACAGTTTGTTATATTTGGTTTGCATGTCCAATTAATTCCCGTTACCTTTTATCATTGGTAAAATAATTACTGTGATGTAATGATACCTTTGGAATCCAGGTATGCACAAACATCAGTATCTATGAGCTAGCGAAAGTTATACATGTTTATTCTCCTATTTTTTTTTCAAGAAACTAAAAATTCATGAAATTTCCTTACACTAATAATTTATCCAAATATGTAACTGCTTCACTTGTTACTTTCCTATTTTAAGGCAGAAATTTAGTTCTGCCAAGCTAGTACTGGAGTTATGCAATAAATATATTTTCCTAGCAGCTTGATGATGACACCTTAATGTCAAGAACAGCATATACCAAGTTCATCCATATCACATTCATTCTACTACAGTAACCGCTTGGAAAATAAGATCTCTTAAGGTTTGGTAACATGGCACACACACCATTTGCAGTAGTAAGGAAGGATCCCCTGTAGTCATATTCTCAGAAAACAGCAGAATCATTTTCTTGTTCACTGCTCCAATCAGCTCTGCAGACTTGCTAGATTTAATTGTGTCTTCAAGAACTACTCCGGGGGGTGGGGTGGGGGGGGGGGAAATCAGACAAGGTAGATATATAAATCAAGTACTAAAACACTGGCAGCTCAACAGTATTTAGAAACAATGAGAAACATGCTAGACAATTTCCTCACCACAGATTTGAATGCTTCTCCTGCTCAGCTCTAAGAGCTCTGATTCTGCCCCCATACTTTATCCCTACACTTATCTTCACCTTGTATTTTTATCTCGTTTCTCTTTGCTCTTCTCTGTATCAGGAAGTTTACTTTTCTGAGCACAAGAACGTCTATCATTTCCTTCAAAAAATGAACTCTTTTCTTTTTATTTTCTTTTCTAGTCACCTATTGCTGATAGCTTCCTTCACGCTTCAGTTCAATTTACTAAAAAGGCTAAGCCTCAAAACAGCAAGTCTAAGAAAAGAATTCCTTGATGAATTACAGTCATTAATACCACCACAAGAAAATTTTCTTTCATATCAACGTACAACTGCAAAAGATAACCAAAAAAGTTCACGAGAGCTTAAAAAAAAAAAAATCTGTAATCGCAGATTATTAGCATAACGTGTTAATGGTAGCCAATCTCCTCCTACACGCATTAAGGCTCAGTAAGTATAAAGTTTTAAATTATTATAGTTTTTCTTTTATCAAATTAATTACAATTAATACTTTACCTTCTGGCCAACCTTTCAGTAAAGGGTGTAATGAGCAGAGACCAGATTCTGACAAACATACTGCCATTTTCCATTCTGAAGATTTTGAATTCGCATTAGTGATTACCATAAAAGGTAACAATTGCATTACTGTTTCATTCAGCAGTTCTTTCTTCTCTTTCAAAATCTCTTCTTTGACTAAAATTTGTATTGCCCGCTCCAGAACCTTATACCTAAAAGGAAAAAAACAAAACCAAAGAAAACCATTGAAAACTACTGTTCAAACATAGCAGCAATAACGTATTTTTGGTGTAGTCTCAACTTTCTATGCTTTTTCAAAATCTAAACAGCAAGTAAGAACAAATGAGGAATTCATGGGAAATGGAACAAGTAACTGCAATTTGCTCTCATAATTCAGCATAGATGTATCATAAAAGTAGTCAGAAAGTCAAAAATGCTTTTAAAAGTAAAGTTACTTTATTATTTAAATAGAAAACAGACTGAAAAAAAACCCACAAACATACCACTTCCCATCCTTTGAAAGATCTGCTCTCTGAAAGATATTCAAAAGACTTGAAACTACTATTTCTGGATTGACTTGTTTCCTGAAAATCTGGAAAGCAATAAAGAGAAAGCAATGAAAGCACAATAAAACAAAACAATTTACTATATCAAAACAGAAAGTGCATCTGCCATACCAAGTGGAATTATCAAAGACAACTGATTGAACTCCTAGCGATGAGCATGTACTAAAAACATTAGTCATGAAAACACATGTTATATGAATGGGCAGTAAGTCCTCTTGTAGGGAGAATTTATCTTAATGCAGAAATGTTAGGTAAAAATGATAAACATACAGTAAATAGAACACTATAATTTAGTAAGAATTTTTACTTTATGTAGCATATGACAAAAAAGGCATACTAGCAAAGAACAGTAAAGATGAAAGTTTAATCACTCACATGCTTCTACCCATATCTTTTTGTGATTAAGAACGAATGCACACACAAGACCAATTATACTATTGCTAATAATATTCTCAGCTACTACTAGCAGAAGTAACAAAGACAGACTGTTACTGCAGTTGGAAACAATCAGTACAATGCATACCAGGGTCCTATCCAGTAAACCTGAGCTGAAGTTCAGGACATGGCTACAATCAACTGACCAAATGACACCCATACGGAAAAACTCAACTGAGTGCTTCTAACTAGAGTAGTGACTTGTCATTGCACCATTTTTCATCCAAAGGGCAGATGACATGGTTTGCGTTACTACAAAAGAATGTATGGGATAAGCAGAAGCACACTTCAAATAATAATCAAAGATTAAAATATGCTTTAATAGCTTCAGGAAAAAAAATAATATAAAGAAAAGATAAATTCAAATCACAAATGTTTTGGGAAACACCAAGAAGCGGAAATTTGAGGAAAAAGTAAGTGTGAGGAGGTAATTAACAAAAACCTCCTAAATGTAAGCTGCATCATCTGGTTAAAGGACAAAAGTCATAAACCAAAGAGATTAGAAGACGACATGAAGGGTCATTACAAAGAATAGATTCCAGATACCTATACTTAGAACCATCTAAACCCTCACCTGATGTATCAAAATATACACACTTACCTCCAAAGCACTGAAAGCAGACATTACAACATCTTTGTTGTCATCCTTAAGCCGCCCAAAGATTGCCTCCTCTATGAAGGATTTATCAAAGCCTTCCTGGAGGAAAAAAAAAAAAAAAAAAAAAAAGAGAGAGAGAGAGAGAGAGGGATTGTTGGCAGCATAATTTAAAGGTTTTAAATGAAATGTTTGAATCCTAGCACAAAAAAAGTGGTAACATCACTGAAATTAGATCTCAAATAACTGACAGGCTAACTTTCAACAACAGCAAAAAGAAAAACAGAACTAACCACTTAAGATTTTATCCTAGACTACAAGTAGCTTCATGAACAAAAACTATATCTGGACCCTGGAACAGAGGGAACAAGAGTGACAGGAGCTAAATGAAAACACCAAGTAAAACATGAGGCTATTTCTAAATAGTCTAATGTAGCACTTGTCTTCTCTGGCACATAGCCTTTTCAAGACATTTTATGTTACATAAGTTTTACAAGTGAGAAATTGAAGAGACAAACCTTTGATGTTTCAATAATGTCTTTCAAATGCTGAACAGCCAGGACTCGCACAGCTGGCTGAGGATGGTTCAAACTAAGCAGGAGAGAGGTATCAGAGTCTTCCAGAAACTGAAATACAGATTTCAGAGTGACTCACTGTATGTTAAAGATATTTTAAGTACACGTAAGGATAATGACAGAGATTCAGCAATCTTTTAGACTAGAAGAGAACCTGTGCAACTTAGACCAAAGTTTCAACTGCAGCACAATGACAGAGCACAACTGTTTCAAATACGATCTTTTTTATGTTAGCAGACAGTGTTTGGAATAAAACTTGAAAAGTACAGTAAGCCACAGATACATTTTTGTCCTAGAAAAACACTACACTTATCTAAGGATTCTGAGAAAGCTCTAGTGACAGAGCCAATATGACAGAGCACAGATATAAACCATTAAAAAGGCATCCCTGCCAGTTCAATTGCCTGTACCTTATCTCATGAGCCTTAAAGGCTGAACAGTCATACGCCTTCGTTCTGCATGCAGTCTTTTTTTTTTAATCTACTTGCTCAGTCACCTGATATAAGCCATCCTTAAATCAGTACAAAATACATTAAAGCACTATTGTATATAGTTTCTTTTCCTTTGTGCTTTCAATCATTGCAAACAACAGCCCACATTACTAATCACCTATTAAAAAGAAAATAGTAATCCCAAAGCTCCTTAAACAAACTTGTTGCACTCATGCTTATTCAGTATTACAGCTGAGTTTCAGTTACTCTTCAGAAACTGCACAGGAAAATCTCTGCAGTCTCTATATTCCTCCACGTTACTGACTGCAAGTATTTGTAAAAAATCAAGATAACATAAAAGGACTGAACCACTGTCTCTCAACTAGGATATATTTGTTTTTTACCTCCCTCAAAAGAGACACTTTGACACTCACAAAATTCTTAAGCAAGATGAGGCCTTGCTAAACACCACTACATTGTCATTATCTACCTGTACAGGATCAGTAATGGGAAAATTCATAGCAGAAAAAAAATTACTGATAACAATCAAAGGGGAGGTGAAAATGTGTATGGAAATCATGGAAAAAAGCTCACATTCATCACTGTTCATGATAAATGTGAACTTTAAATATCAGATAAGTTTTTATTTCATCACAGTTTTGATCAAGCCCCCCAAAATCACATCCGAATAATGGTTTTTGTGGGATGGCATAGATGTGTTTAAAAAAGAAAACAGAAAATAGCACATTGCCAAAACAGCAGCCTTCAGCCAGTACACTCAGGTAAGAGCTAGACTGAGGAACTGACCTTTACTCACCTTATACTTGCCGCAGCTTAAAGAAAGAGAAATAAATTGGTGAAAAAGATTTTGATCAGCCTGATCCGTAACGTCTCCCAGATACTCCTCCAACACTGAGTCTAAAGCTTTAGGATACCTGCCAACAAGAGGAAAAAAAAAAAAAGAAAAAAGAAAAAAATCCACAAGACATTACTGAAGAACATGTATTTGCTAGAGAAATACAAGGAAGCTGAAAGCACATGCACTCATCTGAATCAACTATTGTAAGAAGCTTTATAAAAGCAAATCAACCATTATGTCTTAATACTGATGACATGCAATCCTCTAAGATAAATAATGAGCAGAAAAGGTCACGCTACATAGCAAAAAGCCATACAAAGCCAGCAGCTGTGTCCAGGTACAAGCGAAATGATAAAATATATACACATAGCTTAAATATAATTTAGACAAAGATTAGGAGTCAGTTGCTTTTACCATATTTATTTGGGCAAGAATAGTCCTTTTTATGCCTAATAAGTTAAAATCATAGTTGGCCTCATCAATTTACACATTGTGGGTCTGTCATAGAAAAATGGAACTTACTTTCTTTCAAGAAGTCTGATAAGAGGAAGCAGCTTCTGATTGAGTGCAGCCATTTTGGTGGGATTAGATTCGATCTCTGTACCATAGGAAATAAACTTTTCAAGAATCTTGCTACGATTGCAAACAGATGAAAAAGGCCATAATTTAGAACAATAGTTTTAATTAGTTTTACAGAACATGCTGCTGAAGAGGTTAGAGTTAATACACATTAACGATTACAAGTACAGCGTTGCCCTTAGCCTGAAGAAGCTCTTCATCTCACAGGTACTCCTATAATTGCTAAAAGGGTAGCGATATTGGACTACTGAATGCCTCAGTTTCAACATCCAAGTTTGGAATTAACATAAGAACTCAGAAAAACATGACACTTAAAAGACATGGTCATATAATTCTAATGACATTGTCAGATATTAGTTATTACATCAAAAGTGACTGTTGAACTATTGGGGAAAAAAAATATTAAGTTAACTCACGAGGCCAATAGGCGATCTAAATCCTTTTCCAGTGTTATACTCTGAAGAATAGCTTCAAGATGTCTGATGTAAATATTCTCTCTTTCCTCAGATTCTTCTTGATCTTCTAAGGAAAAAAACATACAATCATAGAAGATGAACATCAGTTTGAGAATAATCTCTCCATATTGATTAAAACTAACAGGTTGTATCAGCAGCATCATCTGATGAACCGCGCATTGAAGACAGCAATGTTCATCCATTGCTAGCACTAACTTCAGTGTGTGCTGCTAGCAATTCTTCATACTGATGTCATTTAAATATTAAAGGCTGTATCTCTACCAATAAATTCAAGTATGCTTTGGAACATTCCAGATCTGTTATCCATTTCCTGTATTAGCAAATTGCTATCACATTTCTTGGCATGAATCTGACCCTTTTCAACTAGAGGGCTTTCCCAACCACAACTGGGCAATTAGAACAGTTCATAGTGCATGCAGCTACTCTGTTTTGCAGACTAGCACACACACAAGCACTGCACACCATTTGACATCACTGCCCAGGAACATTCCCAGGCACATTCAATTTACTAAGCTAAACACAAATGTTCACCACTTAAAGTACACATGGAGTACATAAGATCTACCTAAATATAATCTTCTATTCACAGGACTAAAATCATGTATTTTGCAATACTAGACTTCTGCAAGAGTCAGAAATTTCATACATCAAACGTAAGTTACTGCTGAAACATTGCAAATTAACATCTAAAGTCAAATTGACATAGATATAGCAGGGCCTAAAATGGCATCCTCTGTAAGAACTGGGAAAAACAAAATGCAACACAGAAATGCACAGTCAGGTCTTTACATGTATTGGTGCAGTTTTCATAGCAGGTGCAATTAAAATTACATAGCTAAGACATTTATCACAGCAATCTGCCTATAAGACTCTACAAAACACTGAATATATATACTAACTTACCTGTATCAACCTTAATGATGGTGCAGACAAGGTGAGGTAACAGGTAACCCAGAAGAGGAGAGATATCATAGCTTGCTGAAAGGCATTGCAAAAGTTCTACCAGTTCTGGGTTGCTGCACAGGTAACTAAATGGCCTGCACAAAAGAACAGGGAACAGAGGGGAAAAAAACGCACATTGGTTTGGGTTACCAACATTTTCAAAACACATAGAATTTCTAAGGATTCAATTTTCAGTGTCAACCACCTCATTGTAAATAACCACTGAAAAGATCTAAAGGGTACCAATTACCAATTGCCAGAGTTGTATTGGCACATTTCATATTCTACAAGTAAACAGATTACTGTTAGTCATGTTGAACATGGACGCTGCATCAGCACAGCCAAAATCCTTATGTTTTCAAGAAGTTGGTAGTACAAGTAAAAATATTCGTGTATATTGCATTAAGACCTGTCCTCAGAAATGCCTCTTTGTCCTTTGGTTACGTACTAGACACAGTAAATTCCAGGACCTATGTAGAAAAAAAGAAGGTAGAAAGTAGAGCACTGCAAAGAGCACACCACCTATCCAGTTGCAGCAAAAGGAAAAGAGAAGAAACAACAGCTCAACGACAGGAGTTCCTCAAAGAGCTAAGTAATCTCTCTTTCTGCTAATGGAAGTTTCTCTCATCTTTTCCCCCTTCACATCCATTTGGCTGTCACTGGCTGGGTGCTGTGCAATGCATCAATGCATTAGTTCCTCAGTCCTGAGCTTTTAATCCATGTCCCTGTTCCATGATTGTTTCCAAGTATCTAGGAAATAAGTGTGCATATCCCAGCAGAGAAGAAACTGAACCTACTGGAATACCCACGCAAATTTCTCTAGCAACAAGTAAACTCCCTGTAGCATTCAGCACTTCCACCACTGTGTCTGACCACACGTAACAGCACCAGCTAACAAACTCTCTCAGGCTGGAACAGAGAGACTGAGGGAGATGAAATGCCGTAGGTACTTCTGAAAGAACATCTGACTTCTGGGACCAAAGAAATGATGGTCTTTACCCTTCAGGTGTAAAACTACACAAACACAAAGTCCTTCCCTTCAGTGGGCAGAATTTATTTTCTCCAAGCTGTTCAAATAATTCCAGATTTTCACTACCATTATCATGTTAGCTTCTCTTCCAGGATTTCCTCTTACTGATAGGCTTCAGTTTTGCATGTTGAAAGCAATCCCTTATGGAAAGGAGCGAGATCTGAGGAACCAAAAACCACAGACTTGCACTACAGCTCATTTGCTGTAATGAGCATATAAGTTTTCAAAGCAAGAAGAAATCTCAGATTCCTCCAAAATATCAACTATCCAATAGCTGATATTTACAATAGGAAAATACTCCTTTAATAAGCAGGATGAAAACATTTAGATTATCAAAATGCAGTCTAAGCTTTTAAAAGGAGGGAACCCAAGTCACGCAGACTTACTTTTTTCCAAGATTGTCTCCTTTCTGAGTTTGCAGAAGAAGGTTCAAACATGCCACCCCTTCCCTGGCTAATGAAGGCACTTTAGTCAATGTCTTGCTTATTTGTAACATCAAGGAATGCACCAAGGACGTTTCCACTGTCACTTTTACTGTCATCTGACAGATTATCATGTATGTTGCAGCTCTGTAATCCTGTACAGAGGATTTCAGGCCCTAGAAAAAGAGAAAGAAGCATTCTTTGCGACACATAAATCATAAAACAAACAAACAACAAAAAAAACCCACAACAACCCAAGCATATTAATATAAAAAAATCATTTTCATCCCAACATCCATGGAATCACTCTACCTTTTTTCCAATGTGTTAACTCTTAAACAAACCATAAACTCAATTTTAAGAAGAAAATGCTGTCATGTACAGTTCACATGCATGCAAAAAGACATGCATTCATTAACAGAGCAAGATTCCCATATTCTGGAGCAAAGAAGGCAGTGAAGCAAGTTGTCCGCTCTGACTGCACTTTGTCATTGTTTACCAAAGTAAGACTCTAATGTGAAGTTTATTTAGGCTGTGTATACAGTTCTCACAGCTCCATTCCCAAAGCAGAGTAGGAAGTAGGACTATAGAGTTCTTAAAATGCTTCTCTGAGGCTCGAGGAAAATTATTAGCCATACACACTGCTTTGAAACATTAGGCAGGTGAAGGTAAAAGTGATACAATACATTTCATATACACTCTACCTTGCACAGCTATGAATGTCTCTCTTGAATGTCAGCTGCAGGAAGCATGTCAGCAGACACAATACAGGTCAATACACAGAAAGGAAAACAAGGCTTCAGGTACCTTTTGGATGTAAGGGAGTAGCATGGACACTATAGTATTCGTTATCTTCTCTGTTGCCCCAAGAGCAGACACTATGGTGGAAGCATAAAATGCAAGGAGAACTCTCAATTGAGCTGAGCTGCCAGGACACTCTGAAAAGACCTAGACCATAGAAAAATAGTTGTTCAGACATCAGGAAAAGTGTAAATACAAGCATGGCTTCTCAAAAAAGCACAAGATTTCAATCTTCCAACATATAAACTCTATCAACTCCTGCGAGCATAACTGGAGAGATCTCTTCCTCCAGGACCCACAAGAGAGGCTACTGTTACACCTTGCAGACCAGATAGAATGAAATGGGTACTATTCCTCAGCTACTGCAGTTTTACCACGATAAGGTAACTTAAACCACTTCTGATTTCGGTGTTATACTCAAGACTGAACTGGACAGCTGAAAAGTCGATTGACGTATGCTTAATTCTAACACTCCGGTTATGTTTGAACAATCCTTATCATTGTTTTATTTCTGACATTAATGCTAAACAAAACAAAAAAAGACCATTTAACCTCCTCGAACAAGCACGGTAACATTCTCAACTTATAAATTCTTATTAATTTTGAAAATATACACTTAAAACATCCATGACCATCTCAAAAGACAGATTTGACAGTGCCATCCACTTGATTACCCCCAAATTCAAAGCATAATTATAAACAAGTAGCAGGAATGAGTTAATAAAAGAAATGAAGAAAGTGAATTTGTTCTTTAAGTAATGCAGTACTGCCAAATTGTTCTGTCATGGTTCAATAGTTCTTAGATTTTCCTTATAGCAATATAGATGCCATCTATATAAATAACAAGAAAAAGATTTTCATATTGTTTATTAGTATGAGTCCTTTTACTGATTGACACACAATTAGAAATAGTAAACTGCATAATCTTGTACAAATACAAAGACTGGGAAAGCAACACACAAATATTGTTCTAGAATAAAGAAACAACCTTCACAGATTTTGCCACCAGTCTGCAGATGAAATCCATGAAATCCAGGTCTTTGTAACAGTGAGTAATGAGAGTACCCCTTGCCAGTGGGACTCCAGGTTTCTTTCCATGGTTAAAAAAAAAAAAAAAAAAAATAGAACACTCTACAGTAAAGTGAAGCAAAGCACTCAACACAAAAACTAATATAATCTCTTAAAATTAAACCTAGTGATCAGACAATACTGTTTAAATTGACACGAGTAATGGAAACCCACACACCTTTAGCATTTTTTATATCCACATTAAGACACTTGACGAATAGCATTATATGTAGTCTACATTCAAATAAACAAATATTTTAGCAGTTGATATGCCTTCCTAGCAGTAGCAAATACTTGCACCTTAAAAGCATACTTTATCTTTGCAAAAAAACCAAAGAGTTATTAAATATAAAGTTAATTATAAAAAGATTTGATTGTAAAGAAAGATAGCAGAAACAACAGGTGGGCATTCAGGCTTCAGTCCTGCAATTAAATCTTTCAGTACAGTCCTACAATTAACCACATGAACAGGTGGAACACATTCATAAAGCCAGTAGCAGAGTCAGGATATTAAAGTTCCTCATGTTTCTCCTAACTTGTATCTGTTAAGTATTTTACCCTTATTGGATCCAGCCAGTGCCATTTATGAGTTGGATTTTTTATATTTAAAAGCTGAATAACTCTCACAAATAGCTTAGTCTCATGATATGGCAAAACACAACCAATCAAACTGTCTTGATTGTAGAGATGAATGTGAAATCTAGGGAAAATACAAACATACATGAATAGTTAAAAGCTCTCATAAAGTTGAAAACAAAGACCCAGCCATATTCTTCTCAAAATACATAGTCTACTTGTTTTTAAGCAAGACCACAAGAGATTACCATGCTGAATCAGTGAGCCTACCTGCAGTCTCAAATCCAATGGTGGTCACTAGTCCGTAAGTGTAGGAAAACATTGTAAGAAACTGTACTAGCAAATTTCTTCCTCTCTCTCCTAATTTTACGTCTGTACAGGACATAAGTTTACCTTAGTTTCTTCTGTATATATTTGCATACTAAACCAGACATTACAACAATTTAGTATGAACTTCAGTATAAAACAAAATGTTGCAATTCAAAGGCTCTATCAGCAGCAGTCATCTACTCTTTCTTTCGTGATATAAAATATCACACTTTATATAAATTGACATATCCAGAGACAGAAAGACAATGACACTTTACAATACCTGGTTTACTTTACCTTGCACTTTCTTATGTGACCTTGAAACAAGAATATTTATTTCTCGTTATCTTACAATACAGGGTATGTCATTCTTAGTTTATACTGAAAAGTTGTTATTTTATGCAGCCTTTTTCTCAAAAGCTTACATATATGCCTCTCTAGATCCTCTGTAAGGTAGCTAGAGCTAGGCAAATTTGGTGGAAGCCAGGCAAAGAAATAACTGTTTTTACAGATTATCATGAATCACCAACAATCAACATCTTCACAGTAATGTATCAGAAGACAAAAATCTAATTTGGAAAAAAATTAGACCTGGCCTGGTACAAAACCTGAACTGAAGCATTTTAATCTGTATTTCCAGTAAACTACAGTAACATTGTTCCAAGTAATTCTTATCAGGAAAAATAACTTGCCTTTCTAGTAGTTTTAGCTATTGACATGTAGGGTAGTTAACAGATTACCTGTGAATCAGCCATTCAAGGCACTTTTGGGCTGGCTTAAGCATGAAGTAAGGGGACAGATGAATCAAGAACAATGAAATATTCTGATTTAGCTGCTGATTTACTGCTTTAGTCTGAACACTGCGTTCGAGGCCTTTGGCCATGGAACTGAACAAACTGGATTGGAACACTTCAAAGGAAGGATCGATCCCCATCAGCTCTTCCAAGCCAGTACATCCTGTGGAAAGGGCAGAGGAATGCTTTAAATGAAACACCAGTTTTCACCAGTTTTAATCACCAGTTCTGTCCATCTCACTGACATATCCACCCAGACAACCTCTGTGCTGTATTTGTATACATCATTCTGACTGAGCAAATCAAACCAAAAGTAAACAGATCTAACACCAAAACTTTTCCTACATTTAAAACATTTCTTAGTTGATGAGGATGAAGGGCATCAACAAGTATTAGCAGTGTGTTCTTGCAGCAACAAAAGCCAACAGCATTTTGGGTTGTATTGGCAAGAGTGCAGCCAGCGAGTAAAGGGAAGTGATCCCTCCCCTCTGCCTGGCACTTGTGAGACTGCATCTGGAGTACTGTATACAGTTTTGAGCTCCCCAAGAAAAACAGTGACATACTGGAGCAAACCATTGGAGAACCATCAAGATGATTAAGGGATTGGAAAATGACAAACCAGAAAGCCAGGAAGAACTGTGTTTGTTCAGCCTTGAGAAGAGAAGGTCAAGGAGAAATCTATTACTGCCTACAATTATCTAATGTGACAGTGTGGGTTATGGAGAAGATGGAGCCAGACTCTTTTCAGAGGTGCACGCTAGAAGGATGAGAGGCAACGGATACAAGCATGAACATGGGAAATTTAATTAAGTCAATATAATGAAAAGACTTTTTTTTCCCCCTATACGATTGGTCAAATATTGGATCAGATGCCCAGGAAGGCTCTGAAAACCTCTGTCCTCAAACTCGACCGACCACAGCCCTAAGCAACCTGAGCTAACTGGCTCCCTCTCAGAGGGAGTTGGACCAAATGATCTACAAAGGTCCCTTCCAGCCTTCTATGATTCCAAACTGAAGAAGCAGGATAGGGTACCTTTTTGAACAAGTTAAAACACAAAAGTCTATGCACCATAAACACATGAAAAATGTGTACTCCACAGCAGAACTATAGGAATTATTTCATTAATTTATACAAGCTTGTAAATATTAATGGCTAAGCACAAAACAAACAACTATAGAAACCAAGCTAGGAAAAATATGGAAGAAATAAATGATTATATGCAAGGAGTTCCATAACGACTACTTAAGAAATACATAACTCAGAAATATCTGTGGTACATTAAGGACAGATACATGTCTACAGTTTTGTTACTTAAGACAGCTACACACTATTAAATGGAGCTCAGAGTTTCTGCCAATTATTGCGGCTTTATAAATGGCTTTCCTATTTAAGAAATTTCATATTCCTCATTAAAGATAAGCATTAAAAAAGGAAAGAAACAAGCACAAATATCATTAAGTGTGCAAAGAGAGTAATGGCTTTTTCCACTTCGTATCATTTGTAACTATAAAAGCTACCAAAGCAGGCTGTCAGGAAGTTTTCAATAAATTCAGGTAGCAAGGGACCTCAGGAAGTCTCTACTCCAATCCTGCTCCAAGTAGGGTCAGCTCTGAGGTCAGATCAGGCTGTTCAGGGCTTTAATAAGTCAGGTTTTGAAAACCTCCAAGGATGGAGACTGCACAACCCCACTGGACAACCTGTTCCACTGCTTGATTGACTTCATGGTGACGTCCTTATATCCAGGCTAAATCTCTCTTGTTCCAACTTACACCTATGGTATCTTGCCTTCCTGCTGTGCGCCACTGTGTGAAGCCTGCCTCCATTTTGCTCAATAACCTCCTCGTAGATATTATCAGGCTGCTATTAGACTCTCCCCAAAAGTTCTCTCTTCTCCAGGCTGAACATGCCCAGACCCCTCAGTCTCTCCTCACAGGGCAAGTTCTCCAGTTCCAGAGCCCCTGGAACCCCTGCACTGAATTCGCTCCAGTTTAATCAATGCCTTTCTTATATAGGGGATCCTTAATCTGCACACAATTTTCCAGATGTGATCTAACAAGTGCTGAATAGAGAGGATATCATTCTATCAACCTACCAGCTGTGTTCAAGTTAACATAGACCAGAATGTTACTGGCCTTCTTTATCGCCAGAGCACACTGCTGGCTCATGCTCAGCTTGCTGCCCACCACAACCTGGCACTTGTCTTCGCTCAATTTCATAAGACCCATTCTCCCAGCCTGTCTACATGCCTCTAAATTGCAGCTCTACCAGTTGGAGTGCACCAACTAGCCCACCCCAATTTGATGCTATCGGCACCACACAACTGTATCACCTCATTCAGATCTGACAAAGATGTTAAACAGGACATGTCCCAGAACAGACCCTTGCAGTGTTCTCTACTTGTTACCATCCTCTAGGTAGAGTACAAGCCATTAACCACTACATCCTGCACCTGATCATCCAAACAGTTTTTTATCTATCTCATTGTGCACCCATCTAGACTGGGAAATCCTAACTTGGATATAAAAATACTGCACGAAACTGCATAGAAAGCCTTGCTAAAATTAAAATAAAGAACATACAGTGCTTTTGTCTATAAATCCAGTCACTTCATCATAGAAGGCAACCACTTTAGGCTGGTATGATTTACCTTTAGTAAAACCATGCTGAATATTATCGACTACTTTCTCCTTCATGTGCCCAAAAAACAGGAAAACCACCAAGGCACATCTGTGCCAAGAAAAAACACTTCATGATTTTCCCTTGACCTGAAGTAAGGTTGACTAGCCAGCAGCTGCCTGAATTATCCTTTTGGCCTTTTTTGAAGATGGGTTGCCTTTGCATTTACCCTTCTCTAGTCATTTTCTGACAGATAAACTACTCTTAAGTCACTAGTATCTGAAGAACCAAACTCACCAATGGCAAAAAAAGTGTCCCTGTCAATAGTAGCAGCCTCCTTGCAATCAAACAGCAGCGATGCTGCTTCAGCACGGGATAAGAGGCTAGGGTCATTCTGGGGAAGAGCGAGCCGCTTCAACTGCTCCGCGAGGGACGTCATTGCTCCGGGCGTCTGGGAAAGAAACCTAAAGAAAACCAAAACAGGACCGCAAATACAGCAACCCTGGCACAACTCGCACTTGCTGCCCCTGAGAGGGCCCCTTCCACCGCTTAAAGCCTGCCTCAAACGACAGCAACGCCCTAGCCGCCGGGCCCGGGCCCCGCCGAGGCTCACGCCGCCTGCTCGGCGGCCACCGCGCTGCACCGCTGCCCGGCGCAGGCTGTAACGGGCGCCCAACGGCCGCCGGCCCGTGGCTGCCGTGGCGGCACGCGCCCTCCCCCCCCCACTCCCTTTCTCCCGCCGCGGGCCGGGGCCCGCTGCCAGCTGCCCCTCGGGGATGCGCGCGCGCGTGCTTTGGGCTGAGCGGCGCCCAGCCCGAGCGGGACAGAGAGGGGGAGAGCAGCAGGCAGCGACATGTCCCCCCAACACCGACCTCGCGCCGCTCCCCGCCGCGCCGGGGCCCACGTGGGCTGCGCGCGCCGCCGACCCGGAAGCAGCGACTCGAGCGGAAGAGGAACCTCCGCCCCGACGGGCAGCGAGGCACCGCCCCCGCCCCCCCTCCCCCCCTCCCCCCCTCCCCCCCTCCCCCCCTCCCCCCCGGCGGCGGCAGCGGCAGGCACTGAGCATGCGCCCGCCTGCGAGCCGCTGCCGCGTGCCGGGGGCCGGGAGGCGGCCGTTGAGGGCAGGCGGTTGGGCGCGCGCCGTCGGCGTGGCCGTTAGCGGCGGTTGCGCGCGTGCTCGAGCTGGTGCTGCGGTTGTGTTGTGGGGCCGCGGTGTGTAGCGCCGTGTGGTGGGTGGCTCTGTGCAGGTGCGGGGGCCGGGGCCGGCCGGCCTGTGTTGAGGAAGTGGCCGGTTCAGGCGACAAGTCCGAGTGTGAAATCCAGCAGCAACCCCAGCGCCGAAAGGTAGAGGGAGAAGCTTCAGTGGCATGTCCGTGGTAGGATGCACTGGTGCTGGGCTTTGTGCTGAGCCCAGCAAAGCCACATCCTGGTTTGTGGTGGAAGATCCACTAAACAGGGTCAGCACACTGTTTTAACGGGAAGGACATGTGCAGCTTGAATCGTTCTGCCCCAGGCTTTTACCATATGTAGAGTGAGTTATACTAAGGGAGATAGTTGAATCCTGTGAGCAAAAGATCTTTAAAGCTACTGTACTGTGTGCAGACTATTCTATGTACAGGACCATAGAGTAATGTAGGTTGGAAAGGTCTCCTGGGGAAGCCCCAAAGCATGGCCAGCTTAGAGCAAATCATGGAGAGAGCGATCCTTGTCCGATTGTGTTTTGAGTATCTGCAAGGGTGGAAATCCCACAGCCTTCCTCAGTCTCTGAGCCAAGACTTGGTTACCCTCACGTTAGGGAGAGATTCCTGGTACTAAAAAACATGGTATCACCCACCATTTTGCATTTGAGACTACAAGGTTCGACACTGGAGTCTTGGTGCAAAGGAACATGGCTTGTGACAATCCAGGAAAAGCTTGAAAAAAAAGCAGACATAAAACTGATTTCAGTTAATGTGAACTGATGGACAAAATGATACCAAATACAATAAGGACCAGATCTGTAAAATTTTTCCCGTACGTTGAGAAGCTCTATAGCTATGACAAATAACAAATTTGTTTGCCTAGTAAAGCTGCCTTATTTTGGCAGTAGAAATATAACTAACAAAACTTCAGCCTTACAGAGAATTGTTTAAATCTTTAGTGTTACACATTAATAGTTCTACTGACTTCAGCAAGATTGTATTAAGTTAAATGCTTCAGCATTGCTTCAGCAAGCTTGTATTAGCACATAAATACACGTGAACCTTGTAGGAGTAGGAGCCAAGAGAAGAAATTAAATTGAACAACTAACTTTGTGCTTGTATTTACTGGTGTCTTGTCAGAGAGTGTATTAGCAATGCATTGTTGTGTTGCTTCTCACATGGGCTATTAAGAGTTGTTATCACTGCAGTTACGTGTTAAAATATTTGGAGAATGTTATTAATTTATGGAATTACTGTTATTTTTCTGATTGTTCTAGCATTGAGATTCTCATCCAGCAACTGGGCTGGCCAGGGGTGGTGCAAATCAAGATGCCAATTCATTATCCTTTTTCTTATTCCCTGTGGATTCTGTATGTCTTTTTCCTTTATGAAGTATTCATATGACCTTATTTTTGAGATAGTTTAAATCTGTATAATTATGCATGCTTCCATGTCTATAAATACCAAACATTATTAAAATATGTAGATTCTCCAAAGTACAAAAAACTGTTTTTAAAAAAAGACTATACTATATATATAAATACCTGATTAAAACCAGAAAAAAATAAAAGATGCAAAAGTGTTCAGGTTTTTCAGAACTCTTATCCTGCTGTATTTTTTTCCCACAGAAGGCTGCAGGACAGGGTGTTTATATCTTTGCATTTTCTGTTCCTTCTTCATTTGGTTCAGAGTCAAGCTGGGATTCCCTTAAGGAGGTTAATTGGTGGAACAGAGACACATTCTGCAAAGAGAGAGGAAAAAAAAGATCTTGATCTAATTCCAGAAAAGTGTATTCTGGGAAGAGAAAATAAAAATAGAAAGATTATGATGAAATATGCTTACTTGGCTTTGTAACTCTCTGACTGTGAGACTTGATATCAGAGATTTGCTCAAATTAGTGTTTATGTGGGTTAAGCTCCTAAGACACACACTGAACACCAAAGAGATTTTTAAATGGTTTTTTGAAGTTAAACTCAGGCTTGTTTTGACCAGTTCACTGAGCTTCTCAGTGCCTGCATTGCCACATAGCTAGTACATGTGCATGGAATACCAGTAGCCATACCATGACTCAGATCATATCTATGATGGGATTTTGACAGATTGGATTCAGTCTGATAAAAAAAATCTTGGACTTCTAGAATACAGGTTTTCATGTGCTGATTTTTGTTTGAAAAATTTATGTTCCAAGTGGGGTTTTTTTTTTTTTTTTTTTGTAAGCTTAATCACTCTTGAGAGTTGGTATATTTGAAAAGATTTGTTTGAGAAATGCAAACTATTATGGAAGGATTTTGCTACTGCTAGAAGAAATACAGCCAATGTCTTTGTTCTATTTAGTTCCTTTCCTTCCAATTCATTTTACTGGCTATGCAGTTATAGAGTTATATCTCCATTGGTAAGTACTGCGGCCTAGAAGAATGAAATATGTAAAATAAAATAGAATCATAGAATCATAGAATCGGTAAGGTTGGAAGGGACCTCTGGAGATCATCTAGTCCAACCTCCCTGCTCAGCAGGGTCACTTAGCATGTTAGACAGTTGCATCCAGGCAGGCCTTGAATCTCTGCAGAGAAGGAGACTCCACAACCTCCATGGGCAACCTGGTCCAGTGCTCTGTCACTCTCACAGGGAAGACATTCCCCCTCATGGTCAGGCAGAACTTCCTGTGCTTCAATTTCTGCCCATTGCCTCTTGTCCTGTCATACGGGACAACTGAAAGGAGTTTGTCCCCCTCCCCTTGACACCCTCCCTTCAGTTACGTGTACACATTGATGAGATCCCCCCTCAGTCTTCTCTTCCCCAGGCTGAAAAGGCCCAGCTCTCGCAGCCGTTCCTCATGGGGCAGATGTTCCGGCCGTCTGATCACCTTCGTAGCCCTATGCTGGACTCTCTCCAGTAGCTCCATGTCTCCCTTGTACTGGGGAGCCCAGAACTGGACACAGCACTCGAGATGAGGCCTCCCCAGGGCTGAGGAGAGGGACAGGATCACCTCCCTTGACCTGCTGGCAGCACTCTTCCCAATGCAGCCCAGGATCCCATTGACCTTCCTGGCCACAAGGGCACATTGCTGGCTCATGGTCAACTTGTTGTTCACCAGCACTCCCAGGACCTTCTCTGCAGAGCTGCTCTCCAGAAGCTCAGCCCCCAGCTTGTACTGGTGCCTAGGGTTATTTCTCCCTAGGTGCAGGACCCTGCACTTGCCCTTGTTGAACCTCATGAGGTTCCTCTCTGCCCAGCTCTCCAGCCTGTCCAGGTCTCTCTGAATGGCAGCACAGCCCTCAGGTGTGTCAGCCACTCCTCCCAGCTTGGTGTGATCAGCCAACTTGCTGAGGAGGCACTCTGTCCCCTCCTCCAGGTCATTGATGAAGAAGTTGTACAAGATGGGACCCAGTCCTGAGCCCTGGGGGACTCCACTAGTCACAGGCCTCCAACTAGACTCAACGCCAGTGATGGCAACCCTCTGAGCTCTGCCTTTCAGCCAGTTCTCAATCCACCTCACTGTCCACTTGTCTAACCCACACTTGCTGAGCTTCTCTAGGAGGATGTTATGGGAGACGGTGTCAAAAGCCTTGCTGAAGTCAAGGTACACAATGTCCACTGCTCTCCCCTCATCTCCCCAGCCAGTCATTCCATCAGAGAAGGCTATCAGGTTGGTTAAGCAGGATTTTCCCTTGGTGAATGCATGCTGGCTACTTCTGATCACCTTCTTTTCCTCCATATGTCTGGAAATGACATCCGGAATGAGCTGTTCCATCACATTTCCAGGGATGGAGGTGAGGCTGACTGGCCTGTAGTTGCCTGGGTCCTCCTTCTTGCCCCTTTTGAAGACTGGAGTGACATTGGCTTTCTTCTAGTCCTGAGGCACCTCTCCAGTTCTCCAGGACCTGTCAAAGATGATGGAGAGCGGCTTGGCAATAACATCCACCAGCTCCCTCAGTACCCGTGGGTGCATCCCATCCGGGCCCATGGATTTGTGGATGTCTAGCCTGCGCAGAAGGTCTCTAATTCTTTCCTCCTCAACCAAAGGAAATTCTTCCTTTCTCCAGACTTTCTCCTTCACGTCCAGGCTGCAGGATTCCTGAGGGCTGCCCTTAGCAGTGAAGGCTGAAGCAAAGAAGGCATTCAGTAACTCTGCCTTCTCTGTATCCCTTGTCACCAGGGCCCCTGCCCCAGTCAGTAGTGAGCCCACATTTTCCCTGGTCCTCTTGCTGCTGATGTATCTGAAGAAGCCCTTCCTGTTGTCCTTAACATCCCTTGACAGACTCGATTCCAGCTGGGCCTTAGCCTTCCTCGCAGCATCTCTACGTACTGTGGCTGCATTCCTATAATTCTCCCAGCCTGTCCCCTCTTCCACATTCTGTGTACTTTCTTCTTCTGTCTGAATTTGGCCAGGAGGTCCTTGCTCATCCACAATGTATGTGTTTCAGATTGTTCTGGGGTCTTGTTCTGCTCTGGAGACTGAATTTCCTCTATGTGCACTCATGGAATACAGCTTCTATTTTGGTTCAATATGTAGACAACAGACAGAGAGGAATTTCATCTAAACCAGATATGAGAACTGCTCAATAGAGTTCAACTGCAATATGTCGAAATGCAGGATTGAAATAAAGGGATTGAAGGGATTGAAATAAATTGTACATGAAATTTACTATTTCAAAGTTGTGAGCTTGGCCAGAGCGTTTGTTCAAAGTACTCTTAAGAACTCTCAAAAACTTCTAAATTTGTTTGCTAAGATGTTATTTCTTTTTTCTTCTCACTCTGTCTCCTGTAACTTAGTGTATGCACCATCATTTTGGATTGTTAAAACAGTTCTGAAGCAGAAGGAAGAGGGTCACCTTCCATGCACTCTACCATCATTTGCTAATAATCTGGGTTTATTTCCTGACGTGACCCCATGCCATTGCTAACAGGCAATGTGACTGCCTGACATCTTAAAATATGATGGGATTGCAATGTGATGAAGTAATACTAAAACCTTTTTAGGATATGCAAAGAAGACTGTAACCTCTTTAGACTGTAACCTGTATCAAATTCTCCAATTTTTTAAAGCAAAAGTAGGTGTTAACAGATATATGTGTTTAATATGAGCACATGTATGCTAACTGAGCTGTAAACTGATCCATGTTCTAGAGCAGGGGACAGAACAGCTTGCAAGCCAAGCTAAACTTCTTGTCAAGAGATATATTTTGTTTTGCTATTGGTTGCACTAGGCATACCAATGTTTTGTAGTTTTGGAGGCTGTGCAGTTAAATCTGGAACTCAGAGCTAATCTTTGTCCTTTATTCTTAATTGGCTTACTTCCCTACTCTCTAATGCAGGTTCATCATGTATGTGAAGACTATTGTAGTCTCTGAAATTGTAGCATTACTGTAATTTTTAAGAAGGGAAGACCAGTGCTTTATTTACTTTGAGGCTGCAGTAATGCATCTTTCTTGTTTTTCAATTTTTTTCTGCCAATGCAATGTCACTGTTCACTTCTGGACTTCATTGTTAAGTGATCCAGACAGCACTCTTCTGCAGTGTATACCATGATAAGGCCTCAGGGCTGTTTTCCCCTTGCCTAAGCATCTGGTAGAAGCAAGGAGACTGCAGTTAGTCTATTATGTAGGAAAGCAGGTATGTTAGATTAGAGAGTTAAGATTTATCTTCCCTAACTACCCTCCTTCCCTCGGGACTTGATCCTTTTATACTTACATCAGTGACCTGAGGAGTAACTCTGATGAGGTCAATAGAGCTTATGAGTGTGTAGCTGAAGAAATGGAAGGCAGAAACAAGCATAATTGGATGGTGGTTGAGGTTACAGAGAATTGTAGTTCTAGTTGGAACAGGACTGAAGGGAACATAATTCTTCAGTTGAACTGAAGGGCTGGCAGAAGTTTGCTTGCTAGGCAGTTTCAGGAATATCATCAAATTACTGACCAGTGTGGTGGACTGTATTGTGTTTCCCTGGCTCTTGGAAAATCTATCGCAGCTTCCCCAAGCCATAAATTCTTGAGTGTGGCAGCATTCCAGATCTAATAATAAATAGAAACCCTCTGGATGGGGTGGAAGGAGCTATTTTGGGGATTTTGCTGTATTAAAGTCTTTCTGATACAATACTGTAAACTAAGGTCTTTTATTGAAAATAATTGTAGCACAAACTTTTAAATACTTCTTTTAGATAGCCACAAATAAACATGCTACGTCTACATATGCAGGAAAAGCATTGGCTCGAAAAGGGTAGGCAAAGTTTGTCTTTGTAACTCATTTGAAGGTAGGTCTGTTTTTTTCCCTAAAACATTAGGGAGAATATGGAAGACAAATGGAGATATTGAAAGATGCAAGAAAAAAGCAGTCGTTTCATTGCTGAGCTATGTGATAGGTTGTAGTATTTTTGATGTTTATTATATATTGCTGTAGAAAACCTGGATTTTAAACACTGCACAATTACTGGAATGAAAAATAGGAAAATGTCTCTCATGATTACTGTGATTTTAGTCCTTTATTATGATGTGATATTTATTAGGCTGGAAAATAAGATGCTGTGTATATAAGCTAGCTATTTATTATTATGAAAAGATATGTGCGCCAAATAAACCACTGAGAGAGTAGATGTTGTAGGTCTACTGTGTCATAGTGAGTTATGTTGCTTAATGTATTTGGAGAACTTGGTAATCAGAGCGTGGCAATGTGACCATTATGGACTTGGATGTAATAAACATTGAGAGTGTTGTGTACTAGATGCCTCATCTTTCATAGCAGGGATGTAAGCAATAAAAAAGAAAATATAGAAGCTTGAGGGATGGGGAGAAGGAAAATGTGATCAATAAGGAACACGCTTTTTGTCCCAGTATGTTTTTCCTTGCTGCAATATACTGTCTTGCAATCAGCTCCCTCAATTGCCTCTGTTACTCGAGCAACTTACAGGCGATGGAATAGCAGTAGATCTCACATGTCACAACTGCCCATTCCTGATCTGCAGCTGTTTGAACCTCTCTGTACTTGTCAGCTAGCCAGTTGCTGGGATTTTTCTGAAATGCTAAGATAAATCACAGTCCTTTCCCTGAAAGAGTAATAGTGTAATTGCTATCTAGATGCCCTAAATATAAATAAAAGCTTTTTTTCCCTGGCTGGCTATTGAAGCCAGTGCCACTTCTCATTTCTTCGTTTGTTCCAGTTGCTCTCTGTCCACATGCGTTTTCCTTTCCTGGTTAATGGATGGTTTGAACTAGAATGATAATGCCTGAAAACAGTATGATCCACATTCAATAGCAGAGGATGAAAATGTAGCTAGTGTTTTTTTCTGTTTGATTATATTCAGTTAAATACTTCTATTTATCCACTTTCTAAAATATATTTTACACATATGTGTAGGAGTAGTTTATGCATTCATATAATGCCTAGCAGATTGGAGACTCAGTCTCAGGTGAACACTGAGAACAAATGAAAGATAATTTTTAAATATATGTATGTATGTGTTTGTGTGTGTATATATATATGTATATGTATATCAGATAAAGCTATGATACTTAAAAATAATAATAAAAGTCACAGAACGCATTTCTTTGAAACTGAATTATATAAAATATTTACGGTTACACAAATACTATTGAAACCTTTCTGTGTATTTCGGTGTGGTTTTAGAAAATGTTTGGATTTTGCATGTGCTTTCATTGTACTGTTCTGCTATTATGTGCTTTCATGATTCTTGGGGGAAAAAAGTAGTTGCTAAAAGAAATAGTGTGTTTGATTTATGTGCTGAGGCATGCACTTGAGTTTTACCGATAAGCTTAGATCTCCAGATGTGCTGTTTTGCTGGAGGTGCCATGTTTTCAGAGTTAAAATAGTGGTCCTGCTGTCTTGAGATAATTTAAAGACTCTGTGCTGCCTTTCATAGAATAGCCTTATCAAATTAAAATGTTCTTGATAACAGCTAATTACTCTTACTGATGAAAGTCTATGTCAACGTTTCTTTTTAGTGCATTTCTTATCCTCTGGCACTCTGCATCTGTGGCATATGCCTTTGTCTTTAGACAGTGCTCTGCAGGTGCTGAGAAGCCATGTGAGAGACCTCAACACCCAGTAACATCAGAGACAATTCCTTGGTTATGCAACTGTTAAGCTGTGCTGGAAACCTTCACTGCTTTCCTTAACACTATGTATGAAATATCTTCCAATTCAGAATTTATTTGCTCTATAAATTCATTTCATATACAAACCTATATCTTAATATAAAGGTCGCAAGTCAGTTAGTGGTGGACTATGCCAGAATTAAAGTTTTCCAAGCAATCTTAATTCAGCTACTTTGTGTGCATCATGCAGACTTTAATTAGTCACAAGCTACAAGAGACACAAATCATGCTGTGTTCAATTCATAGTTTAAACTATGTTTTATGGCATTATGATTTCTTTTTTATTTTAATTCATTAAGGCTTGTTGCATGCTGTAGAAACCTGTTCCCAAATAGATGATATTGATTTTTAGCTGTGGTCATCACAGTATTTGTATCTGAGTTCTTACAAATCTATTTGGGAATTTATTTTCACATATATCCTTATATTTCACTATGAATATTATGCCTGGTCTACAGAAAGAAAATTGAGGCATATGCTCCAAACTGTTCATAGTTCCATTTCATCTTCCAGTGGGTTTTAGGATAATGAATGCTGATACTCGGGGATTTTGTCTCATCCCTAAAGTGCTTTACAGTATAGAATTACTTACCTTCCTTCTACCCACTGAGTAGGCCTTGTGACTTGAACCTTTAGGCCCAGCAGAGTCCTATTTTTGCTTGGTATTTCCATTTTCACATTGTTTTAGACATTCTTTGCTGCAGTAGAAAGTTCAGTCTATGACTATTCTGAGTGCTAGTTCCACCACTAGTACCTTACACAGTAAAAAATCAGGCCCTAAGTTTACAGGGCCTGGCCTGGTCTGTTGGCCTAATTCCCCATCGATGCTCTGTGTGCCAAGGTAACTATGAAGTAGGCGTAAGGGGGGGGGGTGCTGAGCCATGAGAAGGAATGAAAAAGTTGCTTGATGTTCCAAAAGCTCATTCATGACACAGTAGTCTGCCCTAGAGAGATAATTTGAATCCATCTATTTGAACTGCAATATAATGTTTCTGCGGAATGCTTTTATCAGGGGAAAAGAGGTCAAGGGAAGATGTGCTCAGACTGTCTCAGCTAAAAAAATGAATTCCAGAGTTTTCTGTAAATATACGTGGAGCCTTACAGCCTAGGGATAGGCTCACCTTGGTCCTAGGTCCTGACTTAGCCCACAGTAACTGTTGCCTGTATGAATTTATGATAAGTACCTGGAACAAAATCTGATATGAAGGACCATGAATTCAGTTCCAATATGAAATTCAAGAAGATGACAGCTATTCCAGAATTAACTGCAGGACATAGCAGAGGACTAAACTGCCTTTTAGTACAGCTCCACTGTATTTATCCTCTGGACAAATTGGCTTCAAAGCGGTGAGAATACTCTCCTCCTTTGCTGATGCTAAATGAAATTTGTGTAGGGAGAGTAGTGAGCCAGTCGAGAACCAGCTGGCTCATCCAGAAGGACTGAGAGTGTACAAGAGCCGTCACCACGATTGATTTATTGCTGGTAATGGTTTTATGAGTAACCAATCTTGTACTGGAAAATATGATGTACAAAAACTGATACCTGTTGCTCCTTGGATATGACCAAAGGTAGCAGGAAAGATCATACATGGGTAGAGAGCATTTGTCTTCAGACGAGGAATTGGAAAATTCAGGCCCTGTTGCTTAAATATCAGACATAGTAGGAACATTGCTCATTTTCTCAGTGCTGATTCTTGACACATCTGAGTGTCAGAGTCAAGCTTTGTTGAATCAAGCTTTTCTAGAACAATCATTCTAGAAAAGGAAAACTTGCACCATACATATTGCAAAAAGAACGTAAAACCTTATCCCTGTTTGGCAATATTCAGGTTCAGCCTGACACTGCCTTATACAGGGATGAATTTACCCCTTTTGTTGATCCTTGTATTACTCCTGTGAAATGAAGAAGTAGTTGATACTCACTTTTGAGATGGGTGATGCATACAGCCAAGTTACTTTCCTGAGTATATTGCTTTAATCTCATTGACATTAGTGAAATTACATTGGTGTATCTGGAAAAACAAATGAAGCCTGAGAGGCTGCAACTTGTCTAAGGTCATTCAGTGGATCAGTACAAATGCTGAGTTTAGAACATAGTTGTGTCTGATTTCCAGTGCCCATGTCCTGTGCCCGTAATCTCTACATCATGCTATAGTGATTTGAAACCTGCCAGGTCTCGTCTGTGTCCCATAGATAATTATTGTCTGGAAATTTTGACTTAATTGACCGTGTTTCAAGATAAATATATATTGTCCATGTATTCGTTATCTAGCACACATCTTTGTTCTCTTTTCTCAGTGTGACCCAAACTATTCCTGAATAATGTGCATTTTTTAGAAAATAATTTGGGTTAAATCAATTATGGGTCATAGATTGTCTCACTAAGGGATTTTTTAACTGCTAATATTCTTGAAGTACAAACTGTCTACAGTTACAGGCTTTAGCATCACACTAGACCCACAATTTCTTACTTGCTTAAAAGTTTTGTATAATAAGGCTAAGCTAACATTAAGCAGTAGCAGCCAGGATTCTGAGAGTATATGATGGTTCTTCTGAAGCTTTGTATTAGGCCATGCTGTGCTCCCAGTCCTGCCCCATTCTCAGCACTGAATCATTTTTAAAATCCTGGATCTATCTCACCATTTTTCCAATCTTATGCCAGCACTATTTGTAGTTTCCCCACCTGTTACCATGTGTATTACATTATAACTGTCTGCATATTGCTCTACAGCTCCAGTCTGCTAACAGGCTGGCTGTGTTGTATATAAACTGCCATATACATTTGCCAGTTTTTCCTTTGGTATTACATTTCTAATCTATGCAAGGCATCTACCAAAGTTTCTAATTTTGTTTGTGTCATGATCTGTTCATCTGAACTGTATGAGTTGCACCTATCCAGGCAAGAACCATTAAATGAAGGAGGCATCAAGAGGCTAACTCGAGTGAGACAGGAGTTCAGGTTTCTTCTGGAATATTTGATAGAGATACGTAAGAATGTAAGGGCTGAGGACTCTTCTCATTCATGAAAGGCATGATCTTGTGTAGTGCTGTGTGGCAGTAGTCATCACTAGAGGGTTCGTCCTCTGCTATGTTATGTATTTTAGCACTCACACAGGAGTGTGTTATTATGTATCATAGCACATGATAGTGGTGTTGTGGCAGAGACCAGATGTTGCATGTTTCCTGCTAATACCTGCCTTGAAGCCTCCTGAAGCTTCAACCTCCTTCAACCAGGTCCATCCACAGTGCAGGCTGCAAGTCCGGCTCTAGAAATAGCAGGGACATCTCCTCCAGAGCATAAGGGACCCCAGATGCCTTAGTAAGTCTGACATACTAGCACACTGCCAAGCATGTGTGGGAACAGGCTGCACACAGACCTGTGAGAGAAACCTGGAGGTGAAGGGCACAGGGAAGTCAAACGTACTGTAATTATAATTGTTCTGCAGGCTGATTAGGTTTTTTGGAGAGAAAAAACCTCTTTACTCCTCTAGGGTAAAGATGGACATTAAGGGCCAAAGGAAGCATTTTTAACACTATGCTGGAGATGGAAGAATGGCAATGTAGCAAGTTTGTTTCTGTGTCTTTTAGGGAGAGCACTATAACGGGCCAACACTTAGCTTTTTGGGAAAATTTCCCCTGAACTGACTTGCTAAAGGTCATATAGGGCATCTAAAGCCAGTCCGGATCACCCAGTGTCTGGCCCCATGATTTTCCTTCTCAAAGAGCTGGCAAAACCCAGTGATCTCAGTGCAGTCATCATTTTCTCCATACTCCTGAAGCTCAAACTATGCTTTAGTAGTATTTGTTCTATAAATATTTCTTGCTACACTTCATCCATGGCTGGATTTCAGGGCCAGAGTAAGTTGTTTCTATATATAGCTGATGAAGCACTTTGGGATCTTCTGACAATGTCAGTCATTACCATAAAGCCACACATGCATTTTTCAGCTCTTTCTCCATTTCTACTTTTTTTATAGCTAATACCACCACATGTGAGTAGGATGGGGACTTTCAGGAGACAAAATTTGCGTCCCTTGTGTTACGTATGGTTTATATACTCAGTGCCCATTGTGCTGCTTTTGTTAGCTTAGGCAGAAACAGCTTTGGTTCCTGGCTGCGTGCTTCTGTTCTCTCCTCTCTTTTCCCTTTTCTGTATGTTCATTTCAGGAATATGAAGCAAGTTTAATATTTATTTACTGTCTTCAAATATAGATTTCATTTCTTGAATTTTTTCTGAAATTACATAGTAGTGTATTTGTTTATTACATTGAGGAAGGCAGCTTTTTTGTTTTTATTACCTGAAGAATGTTTATTTCTCTCAAACTCTAAGAAAAAAGAAAATACATTTCATAATACACACATCACTTTTCTGCTAAGATTTGAATAATTAATGTATCATCTTTAACGGAATCCAGTGTTCTTGCCCAGTCTGAATGATCAAAGTTGTCTTTAAATAATTTGAATTTTTATAAGTTAGGCTTTAAATTAGTGGATGTTTGCTATAAGCTGAAGGACATTATAAGCAGCAATTATTATATGCTTTGAAAACAGAAGATCTTTTTGATTCCTATCTTAAGATTCCGTTAACAGTTTACACAAGAGAACAATGACTTTGAATTTCTTTTGTATTTCATGGATGTCTCTCTTGAAAAAAAATCCTACTGTTCTTTTTCTTAGAGAAATAGACTGTACCTGTTGCAAGATTATTCCTTAAAGACTCACTTTACAATTTATGAAGCTCTCACAAAGTTCCTCATCTTCCTGTGACCTTTCTGAAGCACGTTAGGCAGATGTAAACTATTGTATTCTTACACAGAAGCTGAAAACTAATGATGATCATTTTCACATCAGTTGACTGTTTCACAAATGATTATTTAAGTAGAGAAATCTGGCTAATTTCTTATTCTAATCTGACTAAATTGAGATAGAAGAATAATCTGGAGGAATATTGTTGCAGCTTTATTAAAAAGGGTTTTTTTATGCTTATTCTAAGATTTTTTGAGAGAGGAGAATAAGAAAAGGATTGAAGGGATTGAAAGGCTGATAAACAGTGAAAATATGGAGGAAGGATTTCTTGAGAGAATGATAGGAGTGCTTTTGGGGAGCAAATGGATGTTAAAAATAAACTGTGAAACAATTTTCATTTAATTAAAAAATGACACAGGCTGGTAAAGGAGGTGAAAACTGTGCTTCCTTTGGTCAGAAAAATACTTTGACTTTCAAGAGGCTTAATGGAAATCGTATGAAGAGGCTTTTGCTTAGACAGTATTAGTTTCATAAGTTGGAACTGAAATGAAGAAATACTGATTGTGTTCATCCACAGATCTGCTGCTCCCTTTATGAAAATGTTGGCCTACTTGATGCTCCTTATGCATGGAAAATGGAAATCATATCCTGTGACCACGATGTTCTCCTAGGGTGAAGTCATTCTTCTGGGTAAGCCTTTACTAGCATTTATATTAGCATTGACTACGACTGCATACCTCTTGCCAAATAAAAGATAAAAATAGTTGACAATTGGGCACTGCTGTATCCATTTCTGACCTCCCTTAACCATCTTATTTCTTCTAATTTGTCTGGAAATCATGAATACTCTTTCTGTCTTACCACATTGTTGGCAATCTGGGTCATTTCTACCTCAGGTATACCTACTGGCTCTCAGTGTCCTTGTCAGATAAAAATTCCTTATCTCTGTGGGTCACTGTGTTTCTTCGTTCTCTACCTAGGACTATTGTCCTTTCTTTCTTGCCCAGCTTGCTTCTCTTGTTTGATGTGATTTTCTTTCTCCTTAAGGACATATACTTTGTAGCTCTGTGACCTTGCCTGCTTTAGTGAGGATAGTCCTAAACTACATGATGTGGGAATAAGCCATCTGAAGCACACTGCTGCCTGTTCATGACTGCTTTCTTCATGGTACTCTGCTGGACACACCTTTCTTTTTCTCTAGGTGGGCTGGAAGAGGCAGCTCCCTTTGCACTTCAAATTTGGTGTCAGAATTCCGTTTTGGCTGTCTTTCTGCTACAGGGCTCCATTCATATGCTTCTCATTACCATCTGCACAGTTAGTTTTTAAAATTAAATTAAAGTAGTAAACAAAATTCCAGATACTCCTCCTAAAGCTGCATCTATAAATATCTCCCTTGCCTACTCGAGCTGTTTGATGGAGGAAAAGTAAATAGAGAACCTAAACCAGGTTGGATTACATTAAAATAGGCAGTTCTATTAAAAACAGGATATCACATTTAGCTTCCTATTTCATATTTTTAAAAGCCCAGTTCCCTCAAAAAGCGCACTGACAAAACTGAAGCTCCCTATTTTAACATTTTCAGAATGAAAATTTTAGATTTTTCATTCTGAAATGTGTTTTCATCCAAAATGATGAAAAAATGATCTACCAAAGTGGATTTTTAAAATATTTTTCCTTATATAAAAAAATGTTGGTTTATTTTACTCTGATTTGGAAGGAACTTGAAATTTTTTTGATCCCTATCTTTCCATTCTCCCTACGGTTCCAGTTGTTGGTTCCTTTAAACAATGATGACAATTTTTTTTTTTTGTTTTTCTTGTTACTAAACTACTAAGTTTGCCTATGCATGTAGTAAACATGAAAAAAATGTACAGTAAATTTGCAGTAGTGTCTAGCTGTGTTTTGAGTAAATTTAGGTTATTGTTTTGTTTTGTTTTTGAAACCTTAATACCCTATTTCAGAACTCTAGAAAACCTGGGACGATTTCCCTTTGATTTCCAGAAATCTAGATGTGGAGCTGATTCCAGTACTAATCCACAATGTGGTCAGTATGGTCATAATTCCTCAAGTTTTATTCCATGACACAGGCCGCCTGACCTGTGTTATATGATGAAGGCCAACAAACAGCATGTGTCTTCTGACTAATGCTTCTCTGTATGAAGCTCTCAGTACTGGTAAGGCTCACCTATGCCTGTGCAGCGGCAAATGGTGTAGTAACATTTGACTTCATACACATCTGTCACCAGAAGAGGCAGTGCTGAGGAAAAGGCACTAAGCTGGTTGCAGTGACTCACTTGCAATGCAGTAGCTGGGCTTGCTTTCTGCATAAAAGATCCCAGGTTGGTCACTCTGTCAACGCAGAACAACTGTTCGCACGGAAGACAGCTCGCGTTCAGAGCATCATCACTTTACATGTATGCTCTGTGAGTTTTTTGAGTTCTTCCTACTTTTCCTATGCTGCTATAGTGAATAAGAAATTGTGTTACTTCAAAGGTTAAACAGTCATTTAAGTGGTTGAAATTGAACATATATCACAAAACATAACGACTACCCATCTGTAAAAATAATCCATGCAAACTACATCAGCATGCAAATAGTATGTATAAATATGAAATATGTTACTTTGTAATCACTGTTTGACATGGGCTGAGAGTTCCCTGATGTAGTACCCCTTTGCACTGGAACAAAAATTCCAGGCACAGCATTCATCAACATTTGTTTTTTAAAAAATGGAAATGCGGTAGCAACTTTGAGAATATTTGTATTGAGTAGGTGAAAAGCGTGTAGCTCTGACACATCTTAGGTTTGGATTTTTAGACTGTTTATGTTCTAGGATGTGCATCAGTTTTAGAAAGTGAAGCTTGCTTTGTGTGAACCATTCTTCTGAATTGAAATTTGCAGCCTCAGTGTAGCATTAATGAATTTTTTTGAGCTAATGGGTAGGTGTTGTCTGTATATGTATATGTTTTCATCTATACTGCATGGTGTTATAGGATAGAAGGCAACTTGGCAGAAAGCAGAGCTTTAATTAGCAATATGAAGTGCAGGCATGTGCTGTCTACCTGTTACTTATTCATATATTTGGTACTTATAAGTAACAAATCACAGCAGCAAATCACATTGTCTTAGGGACCTTTAGTTGCCCACACTGAACAGTTCTCCCCTCTTCTATTTGCTTTGTCTTTCACAATTAACAGAAGCTCAGCTTGTGTGAGCATTTTCTTTTTGTAAGTAGGGTTCAAACTGTATCGAGTGAGGACACTGCTAGAGAGGATGACCTTGGCTGGTGATACCATGCAGGCATTAATGACAGACTAGATGAAGAACATAGTAAACTTGCCAATTCCCAGAAGAAATACTGTCGCCAGGACAACTGAAATGATATGACACAGGAGATAATGGATATGCTTGCCAGCATGCTTGATCACAGTGCTCTTTTCAAATTTTACCTAGTGGAAAACACAGATAGTTCTTGCCACGCATTTATAAAATTACTGCTTCCACACACCTTTGCATGTGTTTCTTGGTATCTGCTTTTGGGAAGCAGTGAGCGTATTTCCTGGAAGTAAAAGATGTTGCTTTACCAAGTTGTGTACCCATACTCTTTGGTTTATTCCAGACCTGATCTTCTTTGTCAGTTGTTTCATCTCTCGTGTGCCATCTTCTGCACTGGCTTTTGTGATCCTTAATCAGAAAAGGAAACTGGGGAGTGACTCGGAGGTCCACAGACTCTAAGCTAATGCTAAGTAATGTAATACAACATTCGCAGATCATAGACTGCTCCTAGGAAATAAAGATGCATTTAAGTAGAGGAAAAGAGAGATCCTGAAAGGTGGAAAGATAGACAATCGAGAACAGTGCTTTGGGCAGAGAACCCCCGGGACGTGATGGCCCCCCGCCAGCCTTGCCCTCCTGGGGGACACAGCCTGGCTTGCACGGCACAGGAGCAGCGCTGCGCCACGTGACAGCCTGGTGGGGATAATAAGCCGCAGCAATGAGCTGCACTGGGCTTCTCCGGAGACTCATTCACAGGGACCCGCAGCAGCAGTGAGAGGGAAAGAGAGAAAGGGTCACCACAGGTCAGCTCCTACCTAACAGCGTCAGCCTCTGCTCTCAGCAGGACTCATCAATATTTGCACCCTGTCACCTCAGAAAAAGAAAAAGAGAAAGAAAAAAGACACGCTGCTACTAACCCATCAGCAACTGAACTAAGAAAACAACAACATCACAACAGTTTAAAAGTAGTAAAAGCACAGCAATTCAAGCTGATCCTGGGCAGCATGAATCAGATAGAAACAAATATGCAGTACACCTACAACTATGAAGAAGAAGAGTACATGACCCAAGAGGAAGAATGGGACAGAGACCTGCTGCTGGACCCAGCATGGGAGAAACAGCAAAGGAAGGTCAGGAAATGAAGTAATGTGTGTCTGTCAATGTGCTTCTTTGTAGAATAATGTCCTGCTCTAGTGTCATGCTGCATATAGAATTGCCAGGGATGTGCAATAATGAGTTCAAATTCTCTAATTTTATCCATTCTATAAAATATGCATATAATATATACATTTTTAGTTCTATCCTTATATCTTGTGGAGAAAGCACTTGCTTTTTGGATCCTTAAGTGGTCACCTATGTAAGATGAAAATGTAATCAATGACAGTCAGGAGAGAGTTTTTTATGTTTTAATGGAAGTATTCTCTCAGTCCCTCTACATTCATGTATTAGGTGTTGATAGAAATTCCTGTAATTTTTAACTTCACTTCCTGGGTCTTATTTTCTGAAAGCAGTTGATCCGTATGCCTGATTGCTTTTAGAAGACAGTCAGTTGCAAATGTAACCGAGAAGATGCATGAGATTGTTCAAAATGGGTGTGCAAAAAACCTGCATGCCAAATTTCTGAGAGCAAACAGATATCACTGTTGAAATTGTGATCCTGTGAGTCAGCTTTTACTAGAACTTACTGTCAATTCTGATTGAATGATCTGACAAAGAAAATACTGCCTGGATATATATGCAGTTTGAAAAACTATTTAATGAGTTAGGTTCCTGCATGCCAATTCACTGTCTAGGAAAAAACAACGCTGTAAGCTCTTTGGAATATACCATTACAGGGAATGTACTTCTTGCCTTTTAGGTGTAAGAAAACTATCGTGCCAGTAGGTACTACCCATGCTCTGTTTCTGAACCTAGCCAGAGATTATAATCCTATCAGCAGTCCTGTCAGCAGTTGGGTACTTCAGTTGTAGTTGCCAATATGGCACATTTAATTTGTGAAAAAATAAAAATAATCTCATTTCAGAACACTGAGTTTCAAGCAGCGTATGGAAGAGAGAGATAGGTAATATGTAAAGTATTTGTTACTTCCTAATGTAAAAGGTGATGTTGAAGTCACAGCTGACAGATCTGGGATTAAAAGGTTATCAGCTGGTTACAGCAGTGGAAAAAAAAAAAAGAAACAGACCTCTAGACTATAAGATCAAATACACTCTGCTGTAGTTGATCAGCTCACTTAAGTTACCAAATTATATCTGAAAATAGTCTGGTCCGCTGTTAACCATCACAGCTTCATTATAACTGAAAGTATGAGCTGTCAGAATCACTGAGACAAATGAGTTTACTTTTCCATTAAAATCAGTGGAGCCAATATACTCCTCTCAATTTTTGCTTGTAGCCTTCCTCCTTCTCTAAGTTTTACCTGGTTTTGCTCATTTAATTTTCCAGCATTTGCATCTGTTCAGACCCTGTTGTTCAAGTGTAATATGAGAAGTGCTGGGGAAGTGCTGAAGTTTGTCTTTCTTGATCTACCTACTGCTGCATCTTCTAAACGAGTAATAAAATTGCGCTCATCAACATTAACATTTATTTTAGTCTGACATTCTTCAGATGATGAATCATTTTTTGTGTTTTATAGTGAAGATGGAAATGGTTTCAGTGCTAGTAATATGAAGCTACTCAACTGTAGCAGATTGTGCTAGCAAGTCTAAGAGTCTAAGGAAGACAGAACCTCATAACTGCATAACCAACTGCATTTTTAACCTACCAGTGCAGTTCTGTGCACAGAATTTTTGTACTTTCTGTAAATATCAGTTAGGTTTATTTTAGTTCTTTAGGAGAGAATACTTGACATGAGTCAGTTTCTCTGTCCAAAATGAGTAGGATGGATTATTCAGCATTTCAGAGAATGCTGTGTTTTTGAAATAAAGAAATAATGGGCAGCTTACTAGATAGTCAACACTCTAAAGCAGTTTCTTAGAACACAGATAAATATTTCAGAGAATTTGGATTCTATAGTCTTATTCTTATGTTTGCAGTACATTGTTGATTTTTACAGGAGAACAAGGAGTAGTTAGTATAAGACCCTATGGCAAATTCTTTGCTTCTATTCGTCCAAACAGATAGCACTTCAGTGGAAAGTTAACAGTTTCCACACTGGTAAATTAAAGCTTACATTCATAGAATAGAGAGATTTTTGCTGTATTATTTTATGTCCCTAACACTTGTCTTTGATATTAAAGTGATACCACATTTAAATAAGATCTAAGAATGGACATCCTCATTTCTTGTCTTGGAAAGGAATCTGATTATATTATTACATGAAAAATAAGTACTCTCATGATAAAGAGATTGATAGATTTTATAAAATTTGGAGGCTTCCATCTTTTTTTTAATGGTGCTATAACAATTGCTGAGAGTGCATTTTTTATTCCCTTATTTATGAAGAAAAGATTGTAGATACCTGGGCACAGATCTTTGTTCAAACTGGTAATATAATACTGAAAGGTGATCTCAGTGGAGCCTTGGCAGTTGACAGCATATATTTTCTATGAGACAGTCTTGGAACAAACCAAAAATAAATGCCATTGTTTCTATTGTGGGCTGCCCTCTCCAGACTTGCCATTTCAGTGATATGCATGGTATGAGATCTGTCAACAGATGCTGGTAACACATGATGACGTCCATAGGATTACAATGGATGCGATGCCTAATTATAACCACAGTTCATAGAGTATTATGGTCTGCACTAATCCAGACTCCTTGGTGTAGAATTCATGGTTGCAGATGTCTGAGTAAATATGAAGTGCGCTATATGAAAGGAGGCTGAGTAGTAGCTTAGCTGTTCCTCTGCGAATGTGGACACCACTTTAAATGCTTTGATTAGGGTAACATTTAGACTATGTCAAATCAAGAAATCAAGAAATTCAGCAATTTGCTACTTTAGACATGCTGTTGGTAAGAAACTTGCACAGGATGGTTGGAATTTCCAGTCGTGTTGGAAAGCGACATATATTGGGAAAGTTCAGGAACAAATTTTAAAGAAAATCTAAATAATGAAATGATTAATTTGTTATATTCATTATATTTCGGGTGGACATGTCTTCAGTAGGAACTAATTATAAAACTACACCTTTGGTGTCTTTTGAACATGTAGATGGGAACCATGAGATGTGAAACTATGGAAGTCTACTGCTTGACCCAATACACTACCAATGTCCATGTGTACTCCACTTCGTTATTAACTTGAACAGCACCAGGAAGATACATGACAGTGGCCCTTTATTTCCTCTGAACTAAGTGGAAATTAAAAAGCAGAGCCTGAATGGCTTGGAGGATGGTAGAGCAGCACTGGATGTGGGCTGGGATGCTTTCTTAACTCTGCCCTGTAACATTAGGCAAGATCTGTTCACCTTCTTTCACCTCAATTTTCCCACTGGTAAAAATAGGACAACAGTGATGATTTGCATTTTGATGCAAACATTTTGAACATTTTGATCTACTGATAGAAGTAGTTGTTGGTTTTATGGTATGTTGGACCAGTGGTTAGCTATCTTTCGATCACTACCTTGCTGGAGTGGAGCGGAAGTAAAGGTCATACTAGCTCATAGTGGAAGATTTAAAACCTGATATCTCTTCTCTCCATGTTAAAAATATTTCTTAAGTTTCCAAAAAAAAGTCCAACAAAATATACAAAGCTCTCTTAGCCTCCGCTAGCCTGTATTTCAATATAAGTAAAAGGGATATAGGAGAAGACAACATCCCTTAGCTTAGGAAACGAAGGACAATGATGCTACCCAAATAAAAAAAATACTGTATAGTTTCCAGTCTGAATTGCCAACACTAATTATTGAGTTGTGTGTTAAGTAGTGCTTTTTCTTCCCTTCTTTTTCTCACTAATGCTAGAAAACAAATTTTGAAATTATTATTTTGGAACTTGAAAATAATATTTAGAAAGTAAGGAAAATTCTACAGGATGTATGTTTTTCAAAATTAATGAGTTTACAGAACTGCATCTGTTTTAGTAAATTTCTGTGCTCTGTGGTTAATAAATCCACTGATAAAAGTGTGTTTTGTTAAAACTGGAAGCTAGGGCAGAGAGCAAATGGTGGTTCTGGCAGTGATGGGTGTTAAGGGCATACCTGAAGACAGGGAAAGGGTGTTTTTGGAAGACGATACAGAAACAACCATAAGTTCATAAAGAAAACAACATTTCTTGGTCTAGGAGCTTCCATGTGTCAGCTGCAAAGTTCACACTCCTAAGTGGAAACACAGCTACACCCTAAGTAACAGGCAGTAAGATTTGTCTTTTGCACACGTTCTATTTTTAGATAACTCTTGTCAGAAATAATTTATTTTAGGACATGCTTTTTTTAAAAAAAAACCCTTGTCATAAAGGTCATTTATTGTCATAAATGTCTCAAGAGAGACATGGAGCTAGTGGAGAGAGTCCAGCGTAGGGCTACAAAGATGATCAGAGGGCTGGAGCATCTGCCCCATGAGGAACGGCTGCGAGAGCTGGGCCTCGTCAGCCTGGGGAAGAGAAGACCGAGGGGGGATCTTATCAACGTGTACAAGTACCTGAAGGGAGGGTGTCAAGGGGACGGGGACAAACTCTTTTCAGTTGTCCCATGTGACAGGACAAGAGGCAATGGGCAGAAACTGAAGCACAGGAAGTTCCGCCTGAGCGTGAGGGGGAATTTCTTCCCTGTGAGAGTGACGGAGCACTGGACCAGGTTGCCCATGGAGGTTGTGGAGTCTCCTTCTCTGCAGAGATTCAAGGCCCGCCTGGATGCAACCCTGTCCAACATGCTCTAGGTGACCCTGCTGAGCAGGGAGGTTGGACTAGATGATCTCCAGAGGTCCCTTCCAACCTCAACCATTCCGTGATTCTGTGATAAAACATTGTTATTAAAGGAACCCTTGAGCCTTCAGGATAGAAATAAAAGATATGAAGGTTGTGAAACAGGTTTGATCTGTTCTTCAGGGTACTCATAAAATACTAAACTAGCTTCACACATTTCATACTTGTCTTCTGCAGTCATTAAGATACATCTCTGGCACTCTTGCACTGATGTGTGTAAGGAAAAAACTGAAAACGCTCCTGGCCTTACTGATATTACTATAGATGAAGAGTCTTATTCCAGCTTCCTGTATGGCCCTGATGCTACCTTTCACTACTATGTTAGTGCAGAAGGGTCTTAATGTAGGCGTCAATGCAATTTCTGACCATTTTGATGTCTTTTTGCACTGATACAGAATAAACAGCAAGACTTAGAGTATTTATTTGCCTTGATATGGTTACTCCTTTCGAATGCAAGTTGTCTTAATTACACTGGATGCTGTGTGTGAGTGAGGACTACAGAAAAGTTTATTGGGGAAAGAAGTTGTATCTTTCCAGTCTTTGGCAGTCCCTACTAGATTAAATTTTCAGTGTGACCTATAAAGGATTAATCTATGTTACCTCCTTTGGCTGGTAATATAGCTCCTTCTGTTCTTGCAAATTAAAAAAAAATGCATTAGAAGCCACAAGTAGAAAAAAGTCTTTGGAAAGAGCTGCCAGCACTATGAATTATGGACAAAATTGTCCTTTTACTTCTGTTGGTGCCATTTCGTAAATTCAGCAGATTCAAGGGGTTTATTGTAACCTGAAAGAGAAATTGACCTTTTGTTCAGTCTGACTGCTGTGTCTATAAATAGATTTACAGGCAATGGCCTGGATTCACTCTGAAGTCTGTACTGTCTTCTGTGGATGGACTCTAAATCGATTTCTTACCAGAAATGTCTTCCTGGGGGAAAGTCTACTGGTATGTGAGAAGACAGATGAAGTAGTGGAAGGGAATAGCTTTGTTCTTCAACCAGGAATAGGAGAGGAATGACCAAGCCTGAATAAATGAAAAAGAAATGTAACGAAGAAAAGTGTTGCCAGGAGAGACTGGGCACGATCATTAAAATTCAGTACTGCAGAACCACTCCATATGGACTGATAAGCTTAGGACTGAAATCATTTTCATGAATAACATAACAATACTTACACTGCTTACAGCGCATTCCAGCCTAGGTCTCTGGAAATAATCAGAGTAAGGGTTTTGTAGGTGGTGCAAAATTTTTGCTTCAATAGTTTTGGGCTAAAGGTCCCACAGCACACAGAGAAACAGTCCATCCCTTGAGAGTTTTCAATGAAGTGACACTATGTACCCACATGGAATCTCAGTGGGACTTTTGAGAAGGCACAGAGATTCCCTTCTCTACGTGAATCAGAACAGGATTTCTGATCTGCTTCTGATTTCATGAAAGTAGGATGTGTGAAGGATCAAAAATATGCACTCTTTTTAAAGAAAGTGTTTGCTTTCTCATTCTTAGTACTTCCCTGTTATTAGTTGGTTGTTTCTTATAAACATGGGTGCACCGGGTTAAATAGCTTTAGGACTAACTTCAGGAGAGAACTTCATTTGGAAGGAGGAAAATCCTCTATGTGCCAGGGCAGAGGGTAGAATGATATTCTGTGCAGAAATTATATGATATTCTGAGTCCTGTACTACAATTCTTGCCTTCCTTGCCTTTTATCCACAAGATTAGGATGCTGTAGGTGTCCTGGAATTTCTGTAGGTTCTATAGGTTCTACAAGTTCTACAGGATTTCCTATTGCTAGTAGTAGTTATAAAAACAAAAAAAAGCCACAACTTCTTAGATCTATTCTTCTGTTAGTATTCAGCTAGTATTGTGTCTATCTTCTCTAGAAGAACAACGTGATACCAAATGATATATGCCGCTACAGATGCAGAAAGTGTGCTTTGTGGCAACATGAAGTTTCAGCGCTCTTAAGGCCAAATGCTTCTTCTACAGGTGCAGCAAGACTTTTTAAACAGTGAGTGCCAACAGCTTTAGTGTTAGGAGCACATACACAAAAAATCTGCTATCTCCTTTTAAATCCTGTAGACTCTTTGACTTTCCAGGTGGTAGATGGCACCATATAGAGTCTCACTCAGAGCTTGCTAGTCAATGAACTCCATTCTTTCTACCACACTGCATCCTGATTTTTCAGTATATACTATGATTATAACTGCCTTAAATATTAGCCACTGATGCAACAGAGGACATGCAGTTGCAGTGTCTCTCCTATAGAGAGTTGCCATGAGGGTAGAGATGTAGAAATATGGGCTGTGTTTATGGCTTGTTCTGTATGATTGGCCTCTTAGAGATTAGTGCTTGTTAAAATAGTAACATGTTAAATTCCTCTTGCTGATGTTATTTGCATGGAATGGTGTTTGAGAGGAGCATGCTGAAAGGATAGTGCAACGATCATATTTTGTCAGGGTGCTTCATATTCTATCTTGGAAGCTATCAATAAGGTGTGCAGCTGAGGGAGCAGTGAATACTGTGGAGCCTGTATGTGAAGGAAAATTCAAATAAAGCTATTACAAAATTCCCTTAACTAGAAATGTTTTTGGAGGTGGAATTTTATAATGGGAAAGTCTTTATCAATATCAAATGTGTGAAATCAATATATTACTCAATATTATTTTCTTCTCTTGAACTCAGCCAGCGCTGTCAAAGTTGACCCGTTCCAGGCTCTGGATATTTTTGTAAGCATTGTCAAATGGACAATTTCTACGGTCTCAGGTTAGCTGTTAATTGTCACCCACCCCCTAATAATCTACCAGCAGCAAAACTGTATGGTTATGAGAAGAAATGATAAATAGCCACTTTGTGAGGGAAACCAAAGGCTATCACTTTCCTCCCTGCTCGTGGGTATACACCACAGTCTCTCCTGAAATTTGTGTAGTAAAATATCTGCAGATACACCAATCCAATTAGTAAAACAATATGGATTGGAAGAAAGTGTGGGTCTAAGTGGGTTTCCATAAGCTGAAACCAAGCCGCTTAAGAGCTAGAGGAAAGCTGTGTGTTAATCAGTGGACTTTGCTATAATCCCTTGGGGGAGGGAAGCCTGCATTTTGCCATGCATCTATGTTTGTGTCATTGGAGAGTTGAACAGAGAGGCAAGGGAGGTGCTTTGGAAGAGCGTTGAGGGTCTTGACCCCGAGATGGCTTTAAATAGGGAACCTCCACTCATGAAATGAGTTTGTAGCCCCGTGCCAGCACAGGTAGGGTTCAGGTATATTCTAAAAACTAGTGGATACCAGTAAGAAAATAAATTGATTACATGTCACACTTTTCCTAATCAAACTGCTCTGCAAACTAAATTTTGATGGCTTTTGGCCAATGGGGTGACGCAGTTCAAAATCTTCCAGTAAAGCTCTCTCATTCTCTTACAAGACAAAAAAGATTTCATCATCATGACTGAAAAATCAAATACCAAATCCCTAACATAAATCTCCTTACTGTTGCATAAATTCCGATTAATTTAATGACATTTAGTTTAGGTGGTCATTTCTTTATTGCGTGGTACAGTTCTACTGAAGAAATTTCAGTGATTGAAAAACAGGATTTTCTTTAATTATGAATTGCAAATACTATATGGATATTGGTAGTATTTTAGATGTGTTGCAGAGCTTGCTTACAGAAGAATGTGTTGGATTATTCATCTGGAATGTAGACGGACATGATACAGGAAGAAACAGTGCAATGGAACAGAACTGAATGGAAATTTGGGCTACTTAGCTTTGTCCCAAGACAAAAGAGGTCCCTTACCCATGTTATTTTATATCCTTGCAAGCAAACAAATATAAATATGTTTATATACTTGATAAAACTGACCCATTATGGATGGCTTTAGTGCCAAGCACAATGCCAAGTCCTCTGAGTCCTAATTGTCCAGATAAATGGCATGTATCTGAGGTTGTACTCCTCTCGTGTGCTGTGAAATACTGCTGACTCTGAGTAAATGTATTTTAATGGCTGTGCATTCTTTCTCTCAGCTGATTGCAGAAGAAATACGTACTCACATCAAGCAGTCCGTTTCCTCCTAAATTAATTTCATTACTAGTAGTTTGGGGTGATTTTCAAGTCTTCAAGTGTTTGAAGAACATCCTTTATTGAAAAGCTGTGATAGGGATGTGTGACATTTGTTCTTTCAATGTTATCACTGGATTTGCTGGATTTCAGTATGCTTCGGATTGAGAGACTGATGCATGAAGTGATCATAATCTACAGAGGTGCTATGCAATGCTCTTTTTCTAACTCTTAGATGCAAACCAAGATGGCACGATTCTACTAATACTCAAACTGTTGGTGTGAAAGGTTTGTAGGGTAGGTATAATTGCGGTACTGATTTTCCTCTGTTACAGGTGCTGGAAAACAGCATCTATAGAAACAAAGATAGAAGACTTTGAAATACAGTGTGTGTGGGGGGAACTTTATGAAAGTGTCCCTGTCGGCTTATAGAAACATATTTAATTCTTTAGAAGGACTGTCCAGTGGGAAGCAGAAGCTGCCCATTAGATAGTTCCTACATTCATCTCTTAAATTTCCAAGTGACTGCACAGGTGAAAAAAAGTAGTCTTGAATTTATTTTCTTTGTGCAAGAATGGATGCAGCTGCTCCTATGTCTAGTCCCAATTTGCCCTACTTTTGCATTATGAGGACATAACATTTTGTCCTTGTCATCATCTCCAAAATAGTGGTTTTATTTCTTATGTGATGGCTTTACACGTGAAAAGTGTTAAGTGTTTATTTTAGTTGGTGTGAATTAGATAGGATAGCTCTCATTTAATTCAAATGCTTCTTCCCAACTGCTCTTAACCATCAGAAGCTCTTAAACTTGAAATCTGATGGTTGTTCTTTTTTTTTTTCTTCAAAAAGTTTTAAGCAACATCAGTACAGCTATCTATTATTTTATTTGATAACAACTAACTTTATTTGGTAACAGCTAACAGAACCTAATTGAGAACACATTGCTTCTGCTCTGAGCTGCCCCCTAGCAAAGCCTCCCCCCTCCATTACCATAGCAGGAGTCTGGGGAAAGTGACTGCCCTAGGCTAAACTTAGCACCTGTGATTATTCCTTAAGTATCTAAGGAAACCTTAGTATTTTTTATAGATGTTGAACACCCAGTCATTTCCACTGACGTCAGGACGAACTTCTATTTAGCACCTCTGAAGATCAGTCTGCAATTTTGGCACTGCTAGATGGCTTAACCATCTAGCACTGAGTGATTCTTTTTAACTGTTTTATGTTTAATCTTGGCTCCAGTGTAGCTTTTCAGAGCTTCAAAACTTAAGGCATTGCACTTTTGCATATGAGACTCCAAGAAAACTGGCAACCAGTTATATTAAATGCAAATAAAAAATTGCATAAACGATTGTGTGGTGCTGGGTTGTTACCTGGCTTTCTTTAGGCTATGGAAACCCAATTTAATCTGCAGCTGTAGTTCCACCATACATTTTCTTTGGTGGAACAGCTGGCTTACAACATTCTGCCATCCTTCACTCTACTCCTAGCCAAAGAAGTGCAGTCTCCTTCATTTGCTGGCACAACTATCTTCTGCTGTACACCTGAACATTGAAATAATTTGGACTGAAAAATAAACAAACTGTTCCTACTACTTTTTTAATCCTAAGTCATTTCAATAATGTAGTTTGCAGTGCAGCCCCACAAGCAATTATATCTGCACATGTATGTATTATGCATAATGCACATATTATCCATCTGCCATTAATATTTGAAGTCAAAAAACCCACCATACCTGAGGCTGAAGATTGCTTGCATTCTTTTTGCCTGTGGCCTTCATTTCCATGATACAGCAGAGGTGTTGTTAAGAATAGATGGGCTATAAACAAAGAACTGTATGTTTAATTGACAAAGAGGTTTGCTTACCACAAGTATGGTAGGTACTCTTTAAAACACAGATGTTTATGCTTTCAGCTGTTACAGCTGCCTTTGCATATTATTTCTTCAACTATTTTTAGTTGAGGACTTAAGAAAAAGTTACTTAGATAAATTTTATATGCATATATAATTAAGCTATCCATGGACTGTAAGTACTGTTGTGCTTTTTATTCTGTTTGTAAGAAAAGCTCAGTATTTCAGGAAACTACATCTCTTTAAAAATTATTTAGGAATTATTCCAGATTTCTGGATTTTTTCTGAAAGCCATTTGGCTTACAGGATATTTTAAATGCTTTAGAAAATGTTATTCTATACCTAGTTTCTCATAAAAACATTACAGAGCTTAAAAATCAACCCAGTATATATAAGCAGCACCTTTAACAGCAGAAGTTAGCAACTTTTTTAAGGGTAGATGCTTAAAACACGCATGAAATAAAAATTTAAAAATGTTCCATCTTAATCATCAGTTACCATAATCGTTAAAGAAGTTAACTTGGACAGATTAAATACTTTGCAGACTGAGAAATCTTGTGTTCTGTAACTCAGCATGTGTGCCAGAGAGAAGCTTGGTATTACATAATAGTGAATTAATGCACAAGGTTTTCCTTTCTCTGTAAGAATCTCAACTGAAACCTTAGTTCAGGTCATGGGTGAAACTAGTTTTGGTAGGCTTCAAGTCTATTACATAACAGAGTACATAGACATTAACTTACTGTGTAAGTATCTCAGTGTCTGACAATCAACATATCTTTTTTCCCCATCATTTATTGGTGTCAGAGACTTAAAACCGAAGCAGATGTGTACTGAAGTGTGTGCCATTGAAAATGCTTGCAAGATCTTTTGTAACTTTGTCAAGTAGAAGACATGCTTTTCTGCTTATCAAAGTGTTTTAAAGAATGTTGATAAATTGGGCAGGAAAATACTTTCATCCCACTCTGACTGACTGTTTTGACTAATTTATAATGGATTTACTTACTCACCTGGCAATGCAGTATATAATTGGTAGATATAGACAGCACAGTGAAGAAAATGACCAGAGAAAGCAAGGGAAAGACATTTGGAAATCCAGTCAACTAAATCCTGGATTAGCCTACTTTAATTAATCCTTCTATTTCCAGAGAGCATACCTTTAGTTTCTTCCATACTATAATATGTGAATATTTATTTCATGGCACCATAAATAGCATTTGATCATTTATATATGCATCTTCTGGGAAAAAAAAAAAAAAAAAAAAAAAAAGGCAGCACTTTCCATAGTAGTGCAGGAATTCTTAGTAAACCAGACAAGAACTGTAGGGCATAGCTGGTGGAAGAAGGCCCTGAGTCCTGGGAAGGAGAATTGGAAATAAGGTCTCCTAATAGGAAGGTTCATTTGGCACTGGTGGGGCAGTAGTAATGCGGGTTCATTGTTTAAAATACTTGAGAGAAAGCATCAGTCTGAAGAACTTATCACATTCACTTTATAAAGCACACAGGCTGATTTGTCTCTGCAGAACCACCGCTACATTCAAGACCCTTTTTGGATTACCCACTCTCTATTTTTAACTCTGAAGAGGTTCTACTTTTATTCCCTAATAGCAAAAGAGAGTTGTACAGCTGAGAAAGAATATAGGAGAGAGAAAATAGAAGGATGGCTAGCCTCTTTTTTTTTTTTTTTTTTTTTTTTTTTTTTTTTCCATTACTGAACTGTTCCCTTCAATCCTGGTAGCATTTTACTGTGAATTCCTTTTCTCAAGATGCCTTCCAGTTCGTTGATAATCTTGTGAGGTGGAAATACTGAAGGAAGGAACATGGAAGGTTGTGCTTCAGAATTAACTCTTTCTGAACCATGTAGAGATATGGATTTCTTTTTGCCATATAACAGTTCAACTTTTATTTGGATATTTTGATCCCATTACATACTAAATACTTTTCTCTGTCTGCCTGTTTCTTAGTTTTTCAGTAGTTAAATCTGTATATGATCCATGCATCAATTCATTGGAGTTTCTAACAGCCGTACACACTTCATGCTCTACAAGTCCTTTGCTTAGGTTCCTCGAGTTCTACCTCATTGGGAGGGGATATCTTTAGGACAGTGCTTTATGAGTTATAAATATATATCTCTTACATAAATATAAAGATGGAGTGTTTATTGCATAAGTGATAGAGTCCATTAAAATTCTTATAAAAATTGGTACTTTTTTTTTGCTGTACACAGCTTTGTGCAGTGTAATGATAAATCTGTTTTAGTACTCTCTCCCAACTGGGAGTGAACTGGCTTCTCCGTAAGTATGGGTTGCAAAGAGGTTTGTGTTGTAAAATACTTTGTGATGTGGAAGACTGTAAGATATTTGCTATAGCTGTACTGCTTTAAGCTGCAATGTCGGAATGACTTGTTTTTATAGTGTAAACTCAAGCTCTGCGAAGTGCAGTATATTAGAACAGAGAGTATTTGGTTAGTAAGCTGTAAAGTTAGTTTACCCTAGTAACTATTGTTTTGCTGTGCAAACACCTGACGTAGCCCTCAGAGGTTCAGTCTGGATGCGGATCGCTCAGCCATGGCGTGCGAGAGCACTGTCTCTATCGAGCAGGCACGAGTCCTTGGGGCTGATGCTTCTGTGTTTCTGCAAATTTCAGTAGGGGCCATTTTGAAGGGCAGAATTTGGCATTGTACTGCATGTAAAAAAATAATGTGATCTGTGAAATGTTAAATTATTAAGTGCTAGAACAATATGATTTACTAAAAGAGATCAACTTGTTCATAAACTTTTGCTCCAAGGGAAATACAAAACCATTTTAGCCAATGGCCAAAAATAGATTATTCAAAACTGCATTTGTTCCGTTAGTCCCGTTGTTGTTTGTTTGTTTATTCTTCAACTTTACTCCCATTTAACAACTGTGCTTCTGAATGTGCTTGATTCACAGCCACTTTTTTCACCAATGATTGTTTTTGAGGCTTGTGAAGTAGAAGCTCATTCGCTTGCTTCAGCATTTTAGATTTGTGTGAACACCCGAAGCTATCCCACCATCCATCAGTTTTGGAGATCAGCAGTCCTCCTAATTCTGCATTTGGAACACTCAGTCTTTGTGGCACATTTAAATCTCAGCTCAGGGATAAGGATTTTGGACAGAGGCATAAAGAGGTTTGATTACTTGAAAAAAGGTTAAACAAAAAGCTGTGGTAAGGCAAGGACTCAAATGCTGAATCCTTCAAAGTCTTTACTCACTTGTCTTTTCACTCTCATTAGAGAAAATAATTTAATATAGGCACTAGTCTAACTGGGAGATTTGTTGGTAATCTGTGAACTTCACATTTTCTTCACAGATTATGCCATTTACTTAATATTTTGTAACTACATTCTTCTGTTCATTATATGGTAACTTTCACTCTTTCTTTTACCTTGCACTTCTTAATGCAGTAAAGAACTGTAAGCAATCAAAAAATTGTAAGGTATTAATGCTTTTGTGACAAGGATCACCAGGAGATACTAATACATGTTAGCATACTTGTTACTTTACATAGAAGACAAGCGGGATACAGTCACTGGAGATATAGTGTATAACTGTAAATTACATGATGCTTATTCTTTTTGAAATAGGAGGGGAAATAGTGAGGTAAGATTATTGCAGACAGCAAAAGATTTCTCCCCATTGTACTCCATTGAGCTAGAATTAATTATACAGAGTTCTTACAGGACAACATGACATTGCTGTTCAGACAGAGTCTTCTCAAAGAGGGTATTGTCTGGATGCTATTTGTGATCAGCTTTGTTCAAGGATTTCTGCATTTAATGTAAATAAACTATTCTGTAAAAATAGTCTGTCTCATCCAGGAGAAAGCTGACTTGCAAAATCTTGCCTTTGTGAGCCCTTAGCAGGGTGGTGGCAATATTAATTAAAAGCATTTCACTATTGCTAAGCCTTCCAAGTGTATTATTCTAATAGCTCCTTCACCCCAACTCATGATGAACGATAACCTTGTATTGGGGATGGACTTTTAATTTACAGGTTGAGACTGGATGGCTGGAAACCTTTCACTTCTAGGTCAATGTTTTGAATCCAGGCCAGGTGAATAAGTGACAAGGTTGCTAACGCATGCAGGCTGTTTGGTAGTGTCTGTGAGATGAGTTGTAGTCTTAGTTTAGCTCTGGGAGGGACAGGTGTCCGTATCACTTAAACTGCCAGAAATGGCAGCTTCATTGGAGATGTCCAAAAGTGGCCTTAGTAGTGAGGGTTTGGGGCAGAGACCTTTCATTCTAGAGGTAAAAGTTAAAACAATTCCCTGTATGTAAATATGTTTTCTCGAATTACATCTGTGGGATTATTCACAGCTATTGCTATTCTTAGAGTTTCCTACACAGAAGACTTCTTTCTCCATACCTACATGGCTGGCACATTTCATAATTCATTAAAATTTTAAGGACTAGGAGGGAAAGACACTTAGCATGCAGCTAGATTTACAGTGGTAGATAACTGGCTTATGCGGAACAGCTAGCTTTGACTTCTTTAAATGTCAAATTAACTTTGGATGACTGAGAACAAATGCTAAAGATGTTGGTAATTATTATGTGTTGTTTTCCATCTGCTTGCAGTAGGTTATGATTTTGATTTATTTTACACTTCTTCATTTACAGCACTTTTATAGCTTTGCCAGCCTTCTAAATGTTTCTTGCTACCATGTCTTTATTGGGCTTTTTTCAAGGTAGCGTTTGAGTACCTGAAAAGCAACAGTGAGTTATTTCTCAGAATAGTGCTGTGGAATATGAAGGGTTTATTATTCTCATTATCCTTGAATACAAAAGTGGAACACTAAAAAGTACTCAGCGGTGGCTAACATCTGCTCATATTGGTGTTAAATGTCTTCTCATCGCAGATGAAGAATCATGGATCATAAAATGTTCAGCATTTAGGTCAATAAAACCTTTTTTTAAATTCCTGTCTTAAATGACTTAACAAAGTCTAGCAAAACTGGGACAAAAACATGAATATCAAGATTTTTACTCCTGGATCATAACACCGATCCTGGGAAATGTAATGATTATTCTGATACCCATAGAGCAGATTGGTGTTTCCATTTTCACTTTAATTTGCATCATATTTAACTTTCCCTGAATGTTTTTCCATCCACCGACTTTTAATCTTCTTTCCCCCCCCCGTCCTATTACATTTCATTACCTTTGTTTCCTGACTTATTTTGTCTTCACCCTTTTATTTTATTTTTCACCAATATCTGCCAAACCTTCCTCAATATTCTTTTTCCTAAAGGAAATCAGAGGATCATCTGAAACTAGGAGAGAGAAGGAGGGATCAGCACAGAGAAAATACTCTGAGAGAAACAAGGGTTACAGCAATCTTAGCATGCCAAGTGCTTAGATTCCTAAAAGGGGGTTGTCATCTGCAAAATGACTTCTTATTTTGTAGTCCTTAGATAAAAAATATATGGTAAATTTTAGGGCCTCTCTATCATAGAATAGTCTTGCTTCTTCTCCCTTTTTAAGGCTGTGGTGTAGATGGGACCCTTCCATGAACATCATAGAAAGTATGACTGGAAGAGTTCCCTACTTTCATGCAGAATCAGATATGCTCCTGCTATTCCTGACACAGTTATCCAATATTTTCTTGATGATCTCCAAGAATAAGGACTCCACGTTTCCCCAGCCAATGTCTTCCAATATTTCACTACCTTTAGAGTTAAAAATAATCTAAATATTCCTTACTTATTTCAGCTCATGAGTCCTTGTTCTGTCTTCAGGGAACACAGAGAAATATTTTACTCTCTTCTTCTCTACTCTGAACTGTTAAAAGGTTGAGACAACTATCAGTCTATTTTCAAACTTCTCTTAGTACCCCAATCTATAGTTTTCATAGATTAAGTTTTCTAAAATTTGATGTGTTTCATGGCTGTTTTGTGGATTCTCTCCAACTGGTCCATGCTCTTGAATTTTGTGCCAAAAAGCGGGGACAATATTCCACCCAAAACTTCCCAGCCCTGAGTAGAATGGAAGAAATACTTCAGATATCTAGAGACAGTTTTCCTATATATGCATTCCAGTATGGTGTTTGCCTTTATAACAGCATGACATTTTTGAATCAGGTTCAGTTGTGATCCACTATCATTCCCAGATCGTTTTCCTCAGTGCTGCTACCCTGCCAGTAGTTCTCCATCCTATATTCTTTGCAGTCACTTGTTACCGGAGAAGGGCAGAACTTCACATTTCTCCTTGCTAATCTGCATAGAGCTTTCTTCAAGAAATTTTACTGATTTGTCAGGTTTAGTTTGAATTGTTTTCATTTCACATGTTCACAGACTCATTATTTTCATGCAATATTCAAATGTTTTAAGTGTATACAGTATTGTATCATCTAAAGGAGCAACTGAAGAATGGCTCAGGACAAATTCCAGTAGAACGCTTAAAAGCCCTTCTGCTTAATGGTGAACCATTACTCATCACTAATAGCAATAAACTACTCTTTGACTTGCTAAACACTCCTTGTTTCTCCTAAGGTTTTGTGTTTAGTTTTCCTCCCAGATAGACTATTGCTATTGCTGCCAGCTGAACTACGTGACATAAAAGACACACTGTTTCTTGAGTGTCCTGGTAGGATCCTCAAAATATTCTAACTAGTGCATCGAGAAAGAATCACTAGAGTTTAGATAGGCAAAACTGTGAGGGGAGGACATGGATGTACCTAAATGCAGGTTTAGAAAGGTAGCACTATGTAAGTTTGTGCTTGCTTGTCCTTGGAAGTTTAATTTTTTAATTATAATATGGAATTCTGCAACAAATGATGTTAATTGTCTAGTGCTATTTCCCACTACTCCTGCATGAGTAAAATCTTCCAAACTGTTTATCACCTATAAGACTGTGCTTTCTGTTTATTACAAAACATACTACATGTGGTTAGTTATAGAAAAGTGCTAAAAATATTCAGAATTAAAAAGAACATACCAAAAGCAGGTGGTTGTTTTTTTTATGACAATTCATGTTTTTCCATTTCCTTAATTCAAGGAATCACACTTTCTCTGAAATAACAAGGTAGGTTTCATTTATATTGTAAAGATAGAGTAAACATAACTTGCAGTTTTCATAATGGACAGTAAAACCATGCCCCTGCTTTGCCAAAGTTTCTTACTGCAGTGTTGCCTCCTCTGTATTATTTTTCTAAACTGAGTTCTCTTATTTGAGTGAATTCTTGGAATTACAAAAATGAAGAACAGTTTTAGACCATAATTGCCCTATAGATCCTGAACACTTTTTGTCTTCAGATAGGATCTCAAACACTGTGTATGCTCTTATTTTTTTAATGTTAATGTTTCTGATAAAAAGTACATTTAAAATAGGCAGCAAATATTTAAAGCTGATGAAAACAGATGACTGGATGACCCTGTGGCACTGCATGCATTTTGAAGAATCACACATTTGGATCATGTATATACCTGCTGCTGTAAAACTGCTTTCATAGGTGAGTAAGTGTCATCAGCAGTAATGTAAAAGTAAGGAGCTTCCTCCAGGAAATAGGGCAGTAATAGCATTATACCCACGATCCATTAAAGTCCTGATTTCTCTGAAAACTTATCTGAATTTTCACACTTAAGATTGATACTTCTGTCCCACATGTGAAGGTGTGGTTGTGTGCCTGAAAGCTTCTCTGTCTTTTCCAACTATCGCAGGTGATGTAGTAAAAGATACTATTTCCCTATTCCTAGAAGTTCTGCTATATTTTACCAGTTTTACCCCTTCCAAAGGCCTTGGAAAAACAGTCCTCTTCCTTCCTTCCTGTTTTTCCCTTAAGATAAAAAGTGATGAGTGGAGAACAATGCAGGCAATGACCCATACTGAGTTTCCCTTAAAACTTCCTGCCTTCTGAGTTTTCTTCTGTTTTATACCAACGTGACAACATAACCTTTGTCTTGTCTCCTCCGAAAGAAAGAACTAACATTACTTTGTAAGAAAATGCTCCCTAATCTTCTGGACATTTGTCAGGGTTCAGCCTAGCAAAATTATTTTTGAAGGGATATTTACATGCTTTGTTTTTTGGGGGGCAATGATAATCACCATAAAATGGACATGCAGTCATAAAGTGCTGGGAGGGGGTTGCATATTTGAAGGAGCCCTAGCCTCACACGGGATTAAGACAACTGTTTTGTAAGGACCAAGGTCCTTCCAGGCTATTCTATGTGAGCAGAACACAGAAGAACACTAGTGAGACGTGCTACGTCCTGTGTACTGAAAGTATCCCTTTGACTATGTCTCCTAAGAATGATAAAATTAAGGAATGGGGGAGAAATTCCCTTGGTTATTGGAGCTGATCTGCTGATAGTGGAAAATACGCTAACTTATCATCTCTGATATCACCTGTTCAGCCTGATAGGTGGACATGCTGGAGCAGAATGGGCTTTCCTCAACTTTGGATTTGGGGACCTTATGATAGATTTTCCACTAACTTTCTTTGTGAGATGGGTCCATACTATCCTTGCTGTTGTTCCCAGGAATTTGGCTTTCACAAACCGTGTGTAATTTGGGGGTTTCCTTCTGATGGCCTTTTGGAATACGCTAAACATTTCCCCTACCCCAGCCTTTGTGGCATCCTTTACCATGCTTTCACTGTGCTTCAGTTGAATTGTAGCTGTGCTCTGGTCTGTTTAGCTTTTAAATCCCATTTTGCTTTTTGAAGTGTTTTAGCATGAGTGAAGTGAACTGGTGAACCACCTTTACTACTATAGTTACTCTAGTTATTTTATTAGCATGTACCAAGTGCATGGAGGCTTCTTCTGCACAGGAGAAAAAAAGAGTAAGGGGGGCAGTTAATAATGGTTCAAACTAGTAAATTACATGTAGTATTTTATTTATTTTCCATTCATACAAATATATTCATGCATGACATACACTAAAAATACAGCTGTTCTAGATGTTCTAGAAACATCTGCAAGATACCGTGTTTACTTGTTAGTTCACATAATGTTAATTTGTAAATGCTATCCAATTTTCTGCTGCTTTGCACCTTCATGCTTCCTATTCTGGGAGCAGAATTAAATATTAAAGAAGACAAGGGCTAATGCAGACTGTATCCCGAGCCCAGAGAAAGGCTCTGATCCTGAAGTCACTAGAATGATGTACGGACACAGGAGCTAGGAGATCATGTTGCAGGATCACAACTTACATTTTTAAATGCGGATAACAGACAGAGACTGGCGATTCTTCAAAGGGAGACATCGGTCTTCTCTAGCGGGAATGTTCTGGCAGAGCTTTCTGTAACGCTCTTCCCATGTGCTCAGAACACAGTAATGTCCTGTATAACTGCAGAGTGAATCACTGCATCCCATTTAGGCTGGAAGTAATGAAGACGCTCAGCTAGCACAAGTGGAGGGGAAAAATACTTTGGGAGAAGTGCTTTAAAGCAGAGAGGTTTAAGAAATGGTCCCATCAGACTGAGAAAATTAGAGATAAAACATATACCTGTACATATTAACAAATGTTTATTAGATTGAGCAATGCTGATTATTTATATTTGAAGTTAATTTTCTTTAGGTGTGTCTTCATGCTCTGGGTATTAGAATTTAAAGTCCATGTAAAATAAGTTGTGCTTCTGCTTTACTAAACAGATACAGGAAGTATTATGTTTCCCATCAGAGCAGTATTTTTCATAGTTTCATAGGTTGCCATTGAATTTTGTCTGTCTTTTATGGAAATGTTACAGAAGGGACTAGAAACACCAAAAGAAATGATTCATGAAGGCCAGTAGTCTGCACTAGAGGGGGGGGGGCAAACAATCAGGCATATGCATTTTAAAGCCAATATTACTTTTTAAAATTTGTAAATATTGTGGCGGACAGAAATTGTTTTGAGTTGGAAGGAGTCAAAAACACTGTTAACCTTTGTTACGAGATACACGTACTAAAACAGGCTGTGGCTCTCCAACCTTTCATGGGGCCTGATCCGCTTCTCGATTTCAGATTTGAGCACAAGTGAATAAATGATCCGGAGCTTGCAGAGGGTATCCCCTGTGCACTTCCCCATGCAAGCTATGCTGTTATTTTCATGATGTACTTTTTTAAGCTCACTGTCAGTGGCAAACTATAAATTTACGTCGTGTTTTTGGCAGATGTATCAAATTGTCTTGTGACCCATTGGTGAGTAACAGTATTGGAGAGGATGGTAACTGATGCTTTCTCAGTTCACTTTATCCCTGTTGTCACATGCTCGTGTGAAGCTTGCTATTATAGCATCCTTCTTGTTTTATTGCTTCGAGGCAATTGCTTCGAGGTATCAAAAGTAAGTTATCATTACACCCACATGCAAAGTATATGTGGGCTTTCTCAGGAGTGTGGTACTGTTCAGCTCTCAGAAACATCACTTCTTCTGTCAAAGCATGTCCTCCCTTATGCATATACAAAAATATTTGCATTACAGAGCAGACTTACTCTGTTATTTCTGATGTTAGCTGCACTTGTTTGATAGTTAATGAGGGATATCTCCTTCTTCCGCCCCCTACATTGCAATTCTTCTTCTCAAGTGTTTGCAAAAATAAACTGGCCTAAGGAGATGGCCTCATAAGTTTATTTCATGGGATACACCCTTTCCCAACACAGATCTGTGAATCCAAATTCTGCAAATTATACTGACAGTCTTCACAGTGAGGGTAAGGGGACATAGAACATCAGCAACTGTTCTTTTTCTAGAGTCAGCTTTTCCAAAATAGAACTGTGACAGTAGTAGACAATTAATAGTGCATTAAGAATAAATTTATTTAGGGGACTGCTAACACTTAGGCTTCCTGTGTGCATCCCCTTCTCTGTGTTCTCTTGTGCTGGAATGTCAGCAAGCTTTCTTTTGTAGTAATAGCTTTAGAGAGGAGATTTTTATTTCTTTTGTAGAGTCTACCTCTGGTAAATAAATTCTAAAAAGAAAAGTCTAGCCTTTTAGGCACATATTTTTATCCCTCCTGGTATTCAGCTTTGTGCCTTCAGTCCTGCCTTATTTTTCCAGGCAATCTGATATGCCTGTACAGTTCAGCAGAAAAAGGAATTTGCTTTGTCTAAGTCATTTAATAGTTTCTAAATCCCAGAGGATTATAAATTTGCAGGGTACTATATGCTGATTGTATCTTGATCTCCAGGACTTAAGCATGCTTTGAATTGTTTCTTAATAACTATTAATAGTACTGATAGTTAAGGCCTATGACAGTTTAACAAATGGGATCTCAATACGAATGGAAGGATGAGAGATGTAAAATGTGGATTGTACGAAGTATTATAATTTGCAAGTGAAGTTTTGCAGTAGCTTTAATACAGTGACTTAATGATTACTCCACTGCAACAGGTAATAAATACTTTCTGAATGAGCATCTCTATAACCATGTTTAGACCTAGGAAAGAATGTGAACTTGGAAGGTACCAGGTTGTGAAATCATATGCAGAAAATTTTCTAGAATATACTGCGGTTGCGCTTTCCACGAGGCACAAGACAACTGTAGTAAATGGATAGCAGTATTTCATGAACAGAGGGAGTGCACTGGTAAAACAGATAGCTCTGAGAAACTGTAGTTTAGATAGACAATCCAGATCTTTTATTTATATACAGAAGATAAATCTAGACTATCTCAATGTAGATAGTGAAAATTCAGAATCCATGTGTAGTACAGCGCTTCAGCAGAATTTAATTTATCTCATGAATGGAGGCTTTGTTGTTAAGACCAGGTTTTTCATTCAAAATGATACAGTTCCAGTGACAAGACCCTATACAGCTAGAAAGAACTGTAAATAATCTACAGATTTAAAAAGGTAGCCCGTAAAACAAACTGTTTATTGAAAATAGCTTGACTCAGCAGTAGTAGCATCCTTTCCTTGCTTTTATCATAACAAGATTAGCTGCTTGGTTTCTTTATAAAATGAAAAGAAGTGTATCGATCAGGACAGAAGAGGCATTATTTAGGGATTAGGAGACAGTACTGAGTGCTGGAACATCGAGCACTATGTTTCTAGTTTTGCCACCAAGATTCAGTGAGCTTCTGTGCCTCAGTTTGTCCGTCAGCAAATTCTGTTCCATAAAAATATCCATCTCTGAGAGGAAATATTTAAATTATTTGTAAACTGTTTGGGATCTTTGAATAAAACTGTATTCTTTATCTATCAGGGAGGCACCCAGTAAATTATATGTGCTGTTGTAGAGGCAAAGTAGAGGACCATGGTGAGATTAGAGGTAGACAAGCTTCTAATTTGCTTTTGTGGTATTAGATGTAGTTAGGTATGTATGAACTAGGAAGTACACGATTCCATTTCTCCTTAAAGGGTTAAGTGAGAAGTAGTTTTTTCACACTAGGGAATTAGATATATATTTTATGACCATTAGACTGGTAGGATCATTGGCATTAAGCCCTTAATGAAATGAAAAATGGGAAAAACTCATTTTCTTGAGTGGTACAAAGTAAAAGTGTCCACCATAAATGCCTAAGAGAAGAGATAGAAATGGCTCTACCCCTTGAGTTTAATTTGAAGAACAATTCTACAAACTGCGATAGTATCTGCAGATAGGCATACACCCATCACTTAAGCAATTTATGAAAGGCTCTTTCATTTGCTAGTTCAGCTTTCTAATATTTACTGCCAAATTGCCATGTAAAGTTCATGTGCATTTACCCTTGAGTGCCTGCAGCTGTTTTTTCTATATTATCATAATATTGCTTCTTCAAATGATCCTTGTTATCTTTTTCCAGTATTTGCAAATAACTTAATATGGTGTTAAGCCTATTGGATACATATCGCTAGAACAAGATACTGCTGGAGGCAAATTTGTCTTATAAACTAGATCCTAACCATATAATGATCCAAACCAAATACCAAATACCATCCTAAGTCTCTACTGCATCATGTCCAGCCCTGGGGGGAGAAGTGTCTGATATCCCTGCTGTGATGCCTAGCACAAACTAGTTTTAGGGCTGCCGTGAGCTCAGTAAAGCAAATTCTCCTGAAATTAAGTATGCTTTTCCTTCATGACTGACTCTACTTTTCAACCTAACGTGGCCCTTTATTTAAATAGAGGTATTTGCAGAGATACCTCAGCTGCAGCTTGACTTACCTCCATCTACACACAGAACAACTTTCTCATGCCTCTGCCAGCAACCCGTCCTCTGCAGGTCAACATGACCCTGGCCCAGGACAGCTCCCAATACTGTCTTCCCTCTCCTCTTTTTTCTGACTATATAGAATTATGGATTTTGCTGCACAGTTCCTGAAAATCCACGGGGCTTCTTGCTTCTTCCTTTCAGTCAGAGGAAAAGCAGACAGAACTGGAAAAGAGAGCTCACAGATAACTTGCCACTGAAGAAGAGCTTGATGGAAGCAAGGTTCATCCAGCTCAGGAAGAGGAATTTTTTACTGCTCTCTACTTTCCAGGAGCAGAGGGAGGGCTTCTTTTAACTTTTACCTTCTGATAAATCCACTAATTCTCCTGCACCAACCATGAATTTGAGGGGGTATTTTGAGAATTGCACTCTGCAGCAACTCATGTTTTATGACTGGCAATATCCCTAGTATATTCAGTATCCCCTGTCACGTACCTATAAAAAATCAGTTCCTCACCTAAGGACCAGATGTTTCCCACCACAAGGTGGGGAGACTTGCATTTTTGTCACATGGTAGGTGCCCAACAGATCTTTTATATGGAATAAAGTTGGCGATCCTGAAGAAAGAGATTTGCAGAGATCAAGCTGCAGGTTGCCAGAAGAAATCACATGTCCTGCAGGCTGGTCCTTGGCCACTGTGGGAGCTCAGAGGAAAGAGCCCAGCAAGCTGCAAGAATTCTTTACATAAATTGAATCAAGTTAACAACAATCAGAATGTAATTCTCTAACATAAACTTGCGTTTTTAAGAATAAACTGTTTTTGAACATTTGAGCCATGTATTCTTAAAGTGTAGAAACTATTCAGTATTTACATGATTTATTTCCAAGGAGAAGTTTTTGCCGCCTTCTACTGGTTGTTCCTATTCTGAGCTGCCAGAAATTAAATAGTCTAAGAAACCAAGCAAGAAAAAATAGGGGCAAAGGAAATTTCTTACTGAAAAGGGGGATTTAGGGTATATTTTGTTTTTGAAACTACTTACATATATGGTTTAAAAAACTATTGCACATTTGAAATAGCAAAAAAAGGAAATACCAAATTTCTGACAATCTTAGGTAGCTGAAGTCTAACTTACCAAAATGTATGACCTTGTTATGTACCTAGAATTAAATATCTGGTTACCTGTTAATACAAACTTGTTAAATACCTGTTAAATACAAACTTACTTTATATATCCTCACAGTAACTGAAGAGCAAGAAGAATTTTTCAGAAGACTGAGAAGTAGACACTATTTGAAAACAGATTAATATTAACTACTATTTTTTTTTAGTAATCCTTGTTTTAATTTCATTCACACAGATGTAATCTAATGTGTGTGTGAGCTCTGTAGATCAAAACGTAGTTCTGCTTTTCATCTTTACAGTTAAAAGCAAGCAGGCTTGTTGATTCTTCAAGGAGAGAAATACTTGTTGCTTTTGTAACTATTTTTACCCTGAAAACCTAATTATCTACATTTGTGTGTTTCACAAAGTTGTAGTATTGTACAGTTTTCTGAAAACTGTGTGATACAATTTAAAAATAAAATCCTTGATAAAGCAGACCAAATTAAAATAGAGCTGCTATGCAGAGTCAGAGTTTGAAATCTCTATGCTTGAATTACTGTGAACTTTCTAAAATCCATTTTAATTGTCCATGTTTTTAAAAGGCTTTCTCTTTCTCACAGTAGTTGGAAATAGGAGCAAATGCAATTTCACTGGTATCCTTGCTCTATAAACTCTTTCTTATTCTGTTACTTCATCCTGAAGAAGTGCTCTCAAGCAAGATACCACTTACAAGAAATGCATGTTACCTGTCCCTGACACAGATAATCTATATATGGACAGTTTATCATGGCTGCCAGTTCTGGGTGGCTGATGTTTCTGCCTGCATTTTGCTGCCACATAGCTTCCTTTATCTTCCTTTATCAATCTTTCTTTTCAGGGAGTATGAGTAAAAGATAAGTCCCAACAACAGACTGTGTGCTCAAAACGTTAAATGTAGTAATAACTATTAGACAGATTCTGTTTCTATATGTTGATATTTTAGGGGAAGCATTTGTGAGTAGAATCCAGCACAACATTGCCTCTAATCAAATTATTCTTTGGATCTTCATGAACATCAGTGATAGAAATTTTGAACTTACCTATGGATATAAAATGAATGGGAGTTGGATATCCAAATCTCTTAGGCAGCTCTGACAATCTGAGATGCAGTGTTTATTCAGATGGCTTAGCATTTTTGTTTTGGAAAATGCCATATTGACAATTTCTTTTGTTTTGTTTGTTTGTTTGTTTTCTTGCTATTACAGACCTTCACAGCCTGGTGCAATTCCCATCTCAGGAAAGCAGGCACACAAATTGAGAACATTGAGGAGGACTTCAGGAACGGCCTCAAATTGATGCTCCTCTTGGAAGTTATCTCAGGTTGGCTAAAATAAAGTTTGCTATGTGTTTACAGCATGCTAACGGAAACAGTCTTTTAAAGACCAAAAATTGTTAACAATTCAAAACAACTTAAATCACAAGTAGGCTTAAAAGGGGCAGACGAAACATGTGCAAAAGCAAAGGGAGAAAAAAAAAACTATGCTTTTTCCTTACCCCCTTGTGTTCAATGGTTCTGTGCTTCCCTGTGAGAGTTCAGTGTCCAGAGATGGGATAGTTGGGCAGACCACAAACCCAGAAAGCCTGGTCTTAGCCTCTAACAATTAAAAAGCCTCTATACCTAGGTTACAGATTCATTTTATTTCGGTTTTAATATAAAAGTTTTATTTCGCTTTTAATGACATTACTTGATGGACCATCGCTTTCAGAAGTGATTGCCTGAAGTAAAATGCCTAGATAAATATTTAGTCACAAGTAAATAGTCTCATTTTTCCGAAGGGTGAAACATCCAATAACTCCTTTTGACTAAGACATGCAAAATCTCTATTTCACCCATTTCTTCTGCTATTCAAAGGGGCAGTCCCCAGGAGACACTTAAAATGCCCCTCTGCATGGGGAGTAGTAATACAAGTTACAGGCACATAATAAAGGTGAAAAAAAAAGGAAAGAGGATTTTAAGCACATGTTTTTACAGAAAAGACAGTTTATAATTTTGCTTAGATTTCACTGGGGGCAGAAATATTTCAAATGACCATTATTAGTGAAATGAAGAAATCATTCTTCCTGATGGTCATTTGGTAAGTTCATCCAAACATAGAAGCATATGGCAACATTACTCTGAAATTAGGTGGTCTGCTATTGGTTAAAGTTGAGGTGTGTCCAGAGGGGTGCAGATGCCCACAGCCAGTGGTGTTTGTCCTCATCTAACTTCTGTCCAGCCTCTTTTTGGCATATTTCCCAGCACAACTTTCTTCCTCACTCTTTTGTACTGATTCTGCTTGTTGCTAAAAGCCACAGATCTTGGTCAGATTGGGAAGGATGCTAATCTAATGGATAGAATCCAGCCTCTATTTGCAGTAAGACAGGTAAGGGTGATCACTTCTGTGAACACGTTGCCTTCTTAATATTTAGCTACTCTAAAGCAGACAGTAGTAGCGAACCAGAAATCTGTAAGCAGAAAGCAGTCATATATCCTCCGGGTGGTTAGGGCAAACATAAAAATTTTATTCTGATTTTACTGTTTTATCAGAAAGATCTAAGTCAGATGCTTCTGCAATTTGAATTTGCTCTTTGGGGTTTTGTTCAAAGGCATTTGACATTCTTTCAGAAAAATAACTGCTAACTTTTAGACAGGGTTCAGCACACATTCACTCTGAGTTCTAATCACTTGGGTGTCTGTAGCCAGGTGCATGTAACAATAAATACCTTATATTTGTTATCCTGCAGGGGAAAGACTACCAAAACCAGACAGAGGAAAGATGCGCTTCCATAAAATTGCTAATGTCAACAAAGCTCTTGATTATATCGCCAGCAAAGGAGTGAAACTTGTGTCAATTGGTGCAGAAGGTATGTTGGAGAACTTGACAATACATCTTAAATCCTAAGCATTCACATCTTAAAGAAGCTTGACAGAGACCACAGGCCAATTTGTGTTGGCTGTTCTCTGTATATGAGTGGCTCAAAAATCTCTTAATAGTGATGGCTCTCTTACACCTGTGAAAGAAGGAGAGATGGAAATGTATGGAGATTGGAGAGAGATGAGGTATGGTTGGATAGAGGGACTCTCTAAGATTTGTTTCTCTCCAAGATTGAATTGAATTGTCTGTAAATGTCTCAGTGGGTTTTCATTCCATTTCCTCAGATAATAGTTTCTTCTTTCAGAGCTGTGCCTTTTCCCTATACATTTTTAAAAATAAATTATTTATTTAGAGATCAGGTTGGGTGCTAACATGTGCTTCATCCAACCTGGGATTTTTTTTTTTTTTTAATCTTTAGGAGACATTATTCAGACGAGGCAAAGGCTGACATCACTGCCAGGTGGCTGGGACCTATTCCCACTTTATTATGAGCTGGCTGTGCATGCAGCTGTGCTTCCAAAATTCAGCTGTAGAATTAAGGCAGTGATCAAAAGAAATTGTGGCAGCTCGTGAGAGACTAAACATATGAAGAAATTGGGGTGGGATGTTATTTACTGAAGCTATTACCTGTTGTTGTTCTACTATTGTTCAGTTAGTTAAATAAAAATATGCAGTTGTCTGGTTAAATGCTGATAGATGTAAGCTCCCAGCAAAAGAAGGCAGGGCCTCACTGCAAGTGAAGCTGTGTTTCCCATAAGATTGAAATGATGGTTTAAAAAGGACAAAGGTGTGCCTGGAATTAGCTAGTCCATGAAGACAGTTGCACACTGCTTCGCATAATCATTCCCATAATAGTGAAAAGCATTAGCTCTGTTCTCCTTTCACCTTGCTAGGCCTATTTGGATGGATTTATGGGCCTTTTCTTCCTTTCATCTGATTTCCTTAGTCTTGTATACATCTTTATTCTGGCTTCCAAACCTTGACTTCAGGGAGCTTACTCTGGTTGTGACAAGAGCAGGAAGATGCATTACATGGGATGTGGGCATCTGTAGAAGTAACGGAAACATCTGTTGATATCTGATGATTCCATGATGGTTTAACCTAGCCCAGTGCGTTCCTCAGGTGTGGTTCACCGAATATGATCAGCTTCTAGATCCAGAGTTCCAAACTCCCAAGAAATGGGTGTTTTCTGGGCAGAGTGTCTTTCTGGGATCATGCTTAATTCATTTTAGACTGAACTGAATGGTCCATCTGAGTCTAAATTTCTCCTATCTATCATTAGGCCTGAAAACAGAGAATATTTTGGGGGAATATATCACCACAGGGGAGAGACAGGGAATTCCTGAAGGCATTTCAAATCTCAGAAGGGCTCTACTGTTTTTCAGATGTGTCTGGCTCCCTCCATCGACTCTACAGAGAGATAGGCAGCTGAGTCCCTTGCTCAATTAAATGAGGTGCAGTGGAAAAATAAGTAACTATCTTAAATGTCTGCAGATAAAGGCTATTCTGAGAGCTATATGGTGTCAAACAGACAGCAGAGGGCACTGAAGAGACGGTTTATGTGTGGAACTGAAAATCATACCTGGAGAAGCTCGTTTAATAGCTGACACAAAAATACCAACAATATATAGTGTGGAGCAAACAAATGATAGTCTCTCTTTTGTCATGCTGAGGCTCAGAAGCTTCCTGACAGAAAACAAGAGTATAGCAAAGGGAACAGGATCTTGTGGGACAGAGTGGTCATTCTGTTCTGACCACAGTTTGCATAGTGGGCTAATGTTTTCACACCTAGGTTCTTTAAGTAAGGCTAAGGCATTTAAGCTGAGATACATCAGCTCATATCTGCTGCAGAGAGAAGCAGGCTTGCTTTCTGCCTTCCCGTCCCCTGCATTTTGCCTTGCTTATTGCTCATTACTGCCAGGCTGTTTAGAGCAGGGAGCAGCATGAGAACACTTGATACATCACCTGAAGGCAAAGCACCTGGTACAGCTCAGATCAGCCATTAAAATTGTTTAAGCTAACCCTGCTGCTCTCCTTGGCAGTGACTGGTGTGTGCTTACCTACTCTGTTACCATAGGTAATTCCCTCTGAGAGGGAGTTGTCGATAAACAGCTAGAGGCAAGTCAATAACCTCTTCCAGCTGCTCAGCCAGTTGCTGTAAGGTGATGTCTGTTCATGCCGTAAGTATTTCTTTCTGCATTTAACAGCAGGCTTTAGTAAGCCAGGAGATCAAGGTGATGTTCTTGGCTGTGCTACAGGCTTTATTGCCTGTTTCTGGAAATCCAGATCTGTAAAATATGGGATTAGAAGGAAAGCTTCGTTCATTAGCTTTTAAAACCTCATTTAAATTCTTGGATGGAAGCACAGGAACAAAATCAACTGTTGCTATCGTAGCTTACATACAAAGAGGAACCTGTCATTATAAGACACTGCACTATCTCAAGCATGGCTACTAACCCGCGTTAGATTACATCCATGTGGGCAGGAGCAGAGAGATTTGTGTGCCTTCCACCCCTACTCTAAACAGGCTGAGCGCAAAGCCAGCTCTGGCCCAGACACAGTTAGTGCCCTGGCTAGTTTACCATCTCCCCTCTGCTAAACTTGTTATCTAAGGCACAGTGCCATGCTGATGCAGCTATGCAGTATCACGTCCCACTGCGTATGGTTTCACCTCTGGCACCAGTACCTGTTTAAAGAGTCCCTGGGCTTCCTCATCCAGCATATTTACTCCCACACTTCACAGACCAACCCTGTCATTTGGTCTGACAACTATTTCTGTAGCTGCCCTTGGAACTAGATCAGTAACTTGATCTAGATTTAAAATACTCCCCACATATTTTTTTCTTTTTGTTATGTTTTTTTAGTACTTTTGACTGGGCAGTCACTGCAGCATGCAGATGGGAATGAATGCCAGCAAGGAGGCACAGCTTCCTTAAGCTTGTGTTGTCATCAATCCTTAACCTTTAACTACCCCTGTGTGTGAGCATGGATCAGGTGGGCTCATCTGTACCCATATGTTTTAGCATTCTTTGAGTTACCTCAGTGCTTGGGATACTTTTTAATTTCCAAAGCATGAAAATGTTGTATCTGCATCTGCTGAGGATCATGTTTTATTATCTGACACTCTGAGTGGTGAAGAGTATACCTCCAAATACTTTGAATTTTCTGCCTATTTTAGGCACGTAAGCTAGGATATGATTATTCGTAGCATTGCTAGTGTTTTTACTTGAAAAAAACATTTAAAAAGTGTTAAAGCTTTTCACAGTTCTGTCCCCCGTACACAAACTAAATGACATAGGAACAATTTGTGTTCAAAAGGCAAAACAAATTGCTTTTTATTCGTATTTAAATGCAAATTTTTATTACAGTGGTAGCAATCAAAAGGATATTTTAGAGCCTCAAAACAGAGATTAAACCATGATTCCTGTGGAACTTATGTGCAAAGTTCAATGTAATATGTTTAAGGGGCCAGAGATATTCTTCAAAGCCATCTCTAGTGTCTGGAGGCTGATTTCCTTGGGCTATCTGGAGTGGATGGAGAGGGATGATCACCTTTAACAGTGATTCTGAGCAGGAGCCTGGTGTAGCTATTCTGAGCTGTCCTGTGGGAGAGTCTTTCTCTCCATTGGAGAAAGAAGGAGAGTCAAGAAGCTAGAGCTAAAGTTGTAAAAATAGCCATTCACAGACCAGGAAATGCAGAGATTTTCTGTAAGTTTTTTTGTTTTTGTTTTTGTTTTTTTTTTTTTTTTTTAAAAAAAAAAAAGGTAATGACTACATCTGCAAGGTAGTTGTATCCTGAATGAAATGAACTGAGATATGGAGAAGCACAAAAGATAAGTACTCTGTTAATAGGAAACCCTTCTGTATTGCTTTTCTTGGTAGGGAGAGAAATATCAAAGACTGAATGATCTGTGAATCTTCTATAGGAAGGTTAGATTTAAAAAAGCACCTCAAACCCTAACATCAAAGCAGAGTACTAAACGAAAGCAAAACATTTGGAGCCTTGCCTCACTGCTCTGCTCAGCTTTTTCCTTAGCCACATTTTATTGTTTCCTCTTTCCATCCCTTCCCTTCATTTCCCTTATAGATCAGCAAGACCTTTTTCCCCGGAAAGCAGTAGTTTTGCATATGTCAGAGTTTGAGCTGAACTGATGCGTAGGACCTGTATTCCTCCCAGAGCAAACAGGCAATGTGAAGAAAATAATTAAAAAGTCTTCTATTGGCCTGTAGAAGAAAATGATCGAAATGAATTAATATTTTTTTAAATCACTGATACATTATATTGCTTTGTTTTCCTTATGTTTAGATATTTTTCCTTGTCCTTCATATATGTCTTTTTATCTTATTTTAGCAATAGATAATCAGAAATTAAAGCTGGCAGATAGCTTGAAAAATTTCTGGGGGCATAACATAGGAAATTCCCTTTCTTGCTCTTTCATTCTCTGAGTATACATATGGATATGTAGATCAAAGTATTGATGTAATGGTCGTACAAATCTATGAATTGATTGCCTGATGATCAGCAATGCCCCTGAGTATTCACATTCATTTATTACAAATTTGAAGAAATTCTTCTCTATGCGTATACATATCAGACATCCACAGCTACATGCCCTAGTTGCTGTTTGGTCGTCTTTGGCTGAAAGAGTTCGGTTTTGAGATTTGAAGAGACTTGAGGTCTTTCAGAAGCAATATTTAGTAATAATGCATGGAAAAGTGAGGAAGAGGGTAGGAAAAGTGAGGTAAGAATTCTAGAAAATTAATGTAGAATCCAAAGAGGAAAGTAGAAAAATAGCCATTTGTAAATAAGCTTGGATTATTATACTGCCAAAATAAGTATAGACTAGCGATGGGTGATACATTGCATACTGCATTGTTAATGCCACAGGTTCAAATGACAGCTTGTATCGTGTACTACTACAATTTAGCATGCATTTGAAGTCCCAGAGCAGCAGCTGATCTACTCTGTAAAAGTTGCCCCTGGATTCAGGCAACTTTTAAGTAGCAGAGTAACAGCCTTTTCTGCTGGTACCTCTGCTGGCATTTGACATTGGATTGAGATGATTCCTCCTGTTGCAGGTCCTCTTGCTCCTTCCCCAGGAGAACACCAGTGGGCTGCCAGGCAGCCACAGCTGCTGCACTTCTTGAGGAAGGCTAGAGGTGGCTTTCAAGCTGGGGAACAGTTGGTGACTTCCCAGCCCCGTTGGTGACCTGCTGTGGGTGGACTGGACAGACAGCTGGCAGTTCCCCTCTCTCATCTTATCCTCCTCTCTTCTCCTATAAAAAGTCACACTATGTTCTTCTGAGTCTCTCACCATACTTTTCAGACTGGTTTAACATAATCACCTCCCTTAAGTGATCTTGCAGTACATTTATTTTGGTGTTACTATTGTGAGAAATTTAAGTTAATTAATTTAAGTTAATTAAAATTAATACACCATTAGTATTACAGACATTGTAAGAGCACTAGATTCTGACTTGGCTTGTAGAAGGGACTCCCATATATGTGTAAGCAGAGATGGAAAAAGCACTTTCCTAGCACCTTTTGTTGTGGGTAAATGCAAGCAGTCTTGAAACAAGTTCAAAGCACAGAAGTGAAAAATCCTGCTTTTATATTAAAGATACGTAAGTGTGCATTGGCATCAGAGCTTTCAGACAACTACAGTCTTGTGGCTATGTTTCTGGAACTACTTGGCAGGAAGCCACATAGCCTGGTCTTAGGAGGTGCTGTGTATCCTGAGCTGTTCTACATTTCTGGCTTTTGATAGGCAATGTGCCTAAGTTTTTCAAAAGTTTTTGAATAATATAGGGGAATTTGGGAAATTAAACACTTCTGAGTGTCATTTTATTTTTTTTAAAAAAATCAGTTAAACTGAGATGAAGACTTCTAAGTCATTTAACATTATTATGTCTACTGCCAAATTTCAATTTCTACTTCAAACAGCTAATGTAGTTCCGTAAAAAATGGTTAAAAACGTATTTTTTTCAGTTCCGTTCTATTTGAAAATAGCTATTGTTCAAACTTTCAGAATATATTTTCCCTTGGGCTGAGCCTACAAAAGTCAGCCTAAAAGGTAAAGGTTTGAGGCAATTATAGCTAGCTGTGCAGAGGCCTTTTAGCATGGAAGTGCTGAGGTGACCTTAACCTCAGTAATGTTTGGCCTTTCTGCCCAGGTAGCAGAAGCATGAGTTTATTGAAAGATGAAACCAAATGAATCTTATATGGATAAATAATTATACTGAAAAAATAATGGATGAGATACATGATATTATTTATATAAATATTCAGTTAAAGTAAGAGAAAACTTAGGAAGCACATTCTAAAAATTCTCTGCAACCTCTTTTTACACCTTAGAAATTGTTGACGGCAATGTGAAAATGACGCTGGGTATGATCTGGACTATTATCCTTCGCTTTGCTATTCAGGATATTTCAGTGGAAGGTGAGAGTAATGCAACTATCTTAACTTATTAGGAAAAATATATCAATTGGAATAAACACTTAAAAATTAACAAATTATTTTACAATTTTATTGACTATTGCACAATAACTTTTGCTTAATTTTTTTTTAATGTGGCTTGTGCAAAAGTGAGATAAACATTATAAAAATTAATTATTTTTTAATGGAAAAAGACAATTGACCTCATTTAAGATAAAAAGATATGAATTAATTGAACGTTTCTTACATTTTTCCTTTTTTCACTCCCTGATATCTTTAACAGAGACCTCTGCCAAAGAAGGCCTGCTGCTGTGGTGTCAAAGAAAAACTGCTCCTTACAGAAATGTGAACATTCAGAACTTTCATCTTAGGTAAACTTCTGTTATTTCAAGGGCAGTAAAAGCAATCTAAAATATTTTGGGTCATTTTTTTCCCACGGTTGTGTAGGTATATCTGAGAACAACATTTCACTCTTCACTATTAACCCAAACTTTTCTTCAAATTCTCATGCTCTATCTTCAGAGTCTTACTTTGCCTAACTTTCTGGATTATTTACCATGGCTTCTGTAGTTACTATTTAAAAGAAAAAAAATTCCCACTGACACAGAACAAACATATTACATTATTAGAGGCCCAGGTATATGGGAACAACTGAGCACCACAGCATGGTAACTTAGCATTGTAGATGCAGACTGTTCTCCGCAAAATATCAATGTGATGAACATGCAAATATTCCATTATAACAAGTCAGTCTTTTTGATTTTGTAGCATAGGCAGAAATAGAAATCCTCAACCCCCTAATAGCATTTCCAGCAAAAGCTCTCTATTATACTGTTTTGAATTCATTCTTGATGTGCAACAGCTAAAGATCATTCTCCATATAAAGATAGAAATAATATAGTTCACACATCCATACACAGATGAAAAGAATTTGTTTGACTTACTGTAGAGCCTTTAAGAGATCTGAAATTTGTTATGTACACAAATACCGTAAGGGAGGGTGTCAAGGAGATGGGGCCAAACTCTTTTCAGTAGTACCACGTGACAGGACAAGAGGCAACGGGCACAAACTGAAGCACATGAAGTTCAACCTGAATATGAGGAGGAATTTCTTCCCTGTGAGAGTGACGGAGCACTGGAACAGGTTGCCCAGAGAGGCTGTGGAGTCTCCTTCTTTGGAGAGATTCAAAACCCGCCTGGACACAGTCCTGTCTAACATGTTCTAGGTGACCCTGCTTGAGCAGGGGGGTTGGACTAGATGATCTCCAGAGGTCTCTTCCAACCTCAGCCATTCTGTGATTCTGTGATGTGGTATTTTCCTTGAATATATAGAAAAATATTTCAGTAGAGCTTTATGCAGGCACAGGGAACACTGTAAATTACAAGATCAGGGTCTTAGTATTTTAACATATGTATGCTGGCTCTGATATACTGTATGGGGAAGATATTTTGAACAGAGGAATCTTTATTAATGTCTACCTTATGTTTTAATCAGCTCTTACAGAACTACTTTACAAAGGGATGTGCGAGACCATCTTAGCCAATACAAAGATACTAGATTTTTAAGCAAAATGCTTCTTATTAGTTTAGCGCTCATTTTGATTGCATTTTACCTTCTAAATTTTATATTATATCATGTATGTATATTCTGCTTAGTTATGTTACATTTTTGTTGAAGATGATCTGTTATCTGAACGATCTATCCAGAACTATAATCGACAGGGAGTCTAACAATCTAACACATTTAGTATCACACAATTAATGCACAGGATAAGACCCCAAACCTACAGTCTCAATGATCTACTTGCATAAAGTATCTTGTAGAATAAATACTTCTGGCTAACAGAGACCTCTCATAATCTTTACAAATAGATGTTATTCATAGCTCTTTTCATTGCCTACTATTACCCCCAAAGTTACTGGGTACTAAGACTTGAAGTCACATTGAAGTATCAGAGCTCAGAAGTACTAGGGATCTGACCTGTCATGTGTGTAAAGTGTTTTAAAAAACCTAAGCTAATTTACTATTTTATACTTATGTGCACAACATGGTTGTATCTTTAAAATTGTCTGAAATAAGTGACATAGAAAAAGTCAATTGTATGAGCAAGTTCAAGTAATTGCAGCTTTTTTTCTTCATTTATTGTTTCACAAGCATACTATAAGAGTAAAAGGGTATTATGCACTTTCATTTATGAACATATACTCCAAGCTGTCCTGCAACATTGCAGAAATTAAGCCGTTGAAATCAGGGACTGTTTTACCTAATGTACACTAACTAGAAAGTATTATGGAGTGCTTAGGTAGATGTGGACTATCTGTAGGAGAAAGAGTACAGTAACAGAAAACAAGGGGTGAGAGATGACGGAACATAATTACCAGGATTTGACAGGAGTATTCCTGCTTGTTTTTAAGCCTTGAGCAAGGAGCAAACTGTAAAATGACATGATTTTATTAACTATTTTTTTCCATTCTATTTTTTTCTTGTAAAGCTGGAAAGATGGCCTTGGATTATGTGCACTTATCCACAGACACCGACCCGATCTTATTGACTACTCCAAGCTAAATAAGGTCATCAGTTTGGGCGGTACAGCATGCTGTTCTGCAGTGATTTGGCTCACTTCCTGTTTGCTTAGCATGTTTGCTAAAAGAGAAGCTGAGGGGTGCATACTAATTCTGACTGGCTTTCTAAGCTCCCTTCAGAAACATACAGTTATTTGGAGAAAGGGACCCCTTGACTCTCCCATGTCCTTTTCTCCTTGCCACTACAGTGGCTTCAGGATTTAATTGCAATTAACCTGGTCCTCAGCTGCCAAGCAGTTGATGAAGTCTTTTATGCTACTCAATATTGATAGTAAATCAAAAACATCGGTATCCTCCGTTCACAGCTGATAATACTGTGCAGTCCATCCTGTTTGATGTCTGGCGTAAATGACTATGTAGATTGCAAAACAGTAAAGTAGCAAGCTCATTGTGATGATTAATCATAAGATTACTCAGAACGAACACTGTGCTCGGTAATCAGGAGTACGCAATAAATTACTGGGCTTATACATTAAATTCATAATGAAAAGATTTACCACTTTTTACTTTTGCTTTTCATTATACTTCTACCTGTACCCCAGAGAAGTGCAAACAAAACCGATAATGCTAACTTCCTTAGGTAGTACCACACAGGGATTACAGAACCATTGCATTACAATGGCACATTGTACACATGGCACAATGTACAGATCATGATCTCCATTCTGAGACGTACCTTTGGCTTGAGGAGTGAGGGGCAAGTAATAATCTTAAAATTTCTAGTTCCATAACTGTGGAATAAAATCAGAAAATAAAGTGAAATGTTGTAATTTCATATTAGCTCTCACTTCATAAATATTATTTTCTATTCTCTTGAATTAGAATGTATCTTGAAGTCTCCCCTAAACACCAGTAAAACAGAAAGCTTAATCATAGTTTTGATTTGCTCAGTGCTATTTTTCATTGGTGAGAGTGGTAAACTATAGACTATGTTTTCCACCTGCTCTTCCATGGCGAATAGATTTTACCAATCCAAATGACTGTTATCAGAAAGCCTTCAAGAAGGGAGAAAAATGACAGAATGAAATGAAATGATTTGAAAACCTTATCTGCTTTATATAAATTTAAAATCTATGCTGGAACCTCCAAGGTAGAGAGTGATGAAAATCAGATGAATTTACTCCTAAACACATAGGAATTTAAGTGGTTGTAAAGTCTTCATCTGGAGCTTATTCTTTCTTGTTTTACTGGGGAGAGTCAGAGAATTAGTTTTTGGCTCTTCAACTTTCTGAACCATGGTGTACAGTTTGGATAGTACCTCCATGCTCTTAGTACAGTGACTCCAATTGCAAAACTGAACTGAAGGACAAAATATTAGCCATCAACCATCAGCTAGTCTCTTATGCTATATACATTCCTTCCTCTGGCCAAACAGAGCCATGGAGTATATGAGATACCTGTCTCTTTATGTAAATATGCTCAAGCATGGCACAAACAGAAGTCGATTTGTTTGAGTTTGTGATTTGAAAAGTGGTACACCGTACTAAAAAACTTCACAGTAAAATCATCCTATTTATGTGTGCTGAAAAAAACGGAATAGAACGTAAGCAGATCTGCTTCAGCATCACTATTTCCCTCTTAGAGATTTCCAAAATAAAAGCAGGTCAAGTTTCAAACTGAGGCTGAGCTGTGGCATGTAAAGCACATGCAGAAAGATCCTAAAATAGATCTTGCTTTTCTGGCCTGGCTGTGTTTGACTGACTATTCATTTTGGTTGTGTTAACAACTGTCTTTGTGTCTTGTTTCTTAGTTTGCTATCTTCTGCATGCTATCTTTTCTTCTTCTCACCCATGTGTTTTGTGTGAACCTGTAGCTGGAAAGATGGCCTTGCTTTCAACGCCCTTATCCATAGACACAGACCTGATCTTCTTGACTATGACAAGTTAGATGAGGTATTTCTTTAGCAGTAGCAGAGATTTTTAATTACTGTGGCTATAGTTTTGTTTAAAAGGATGGGTGATGGAGATCTCCAATCATTCAGAAGCTGATGTGATTTTAATCAAATCCTTTCCCTGTATAGCACTGTTTACTCATGCACTTACTTAATATTAAGCACACAAATAGGAGATGCCCATCACTCATCTGTGAGCAAAGTGTTTTAACCTAGTCAATAAGTATCACTTAGATTTAGCGCTTCTGCCTATTTAATTTCAGTAAGATTCTTCTGTAGACACATTTAGTAAATGTTGTATTGTACATGTATAATAGCAAAAATAAGTTCTTTTAAAGTTCTTGTTATTTTAAATGATGCACTAAAAAATTAAAACTGCTAAATGATGATAGAATGAGAATTTATCATTAGAGACTTTGTATTTTATTGTATCCAAATTGTTAGGTCTCAAAATGCAAACTTTTCCTCATAACACATTTTATTGAACATGTAGCTTTTAAAGGAAAAGCTAGCTAGTATGGTATGTTCATAGAAAGATATGCTATGGGCATTACTACTTATGACCTGAAATTCTATAATATAATCTATAGTAAACTGATTCTGATACCAAGTATATGTATGTGCATGAAGAACAGACTTCTGTGAAACATAAATCATTGCTCTAATTCCATAGTAAGCAGTCTTGCTAAGTTCACTGCAAAGCAGCAGTAGAAGAATGCTCAAGACAAGATCCTCCTGTAGGAAGTGTTTATATTCAAATGGAGGCCTGAGAAGTTCCACACAGGAAAAACTTAACCTTTTTTTCTGGTTCCCATCTAGGTTCCAGTCCAGGTTCTCTAACTTTTCTCTTCTGTATCCTATTGTCCTCAATTCTCCTTGTAGACATTGGCATTGTTCAGAGAGGCTGTGTTCATTTAGCAGTTTGTGAATACTTGAAAATAATAATAGCATTAATGGCATGAACTGCCATTTTATACAGGGTGTTTTACTCTTCTTCAAAAACTGAAGACTATAAATCTATATGTAGAGGTTGCCTTAAGAGAAACCCTAATCTGACATGCTCTTTCCCTGTCACCAATAGCTGTCTGTAATGTAAGATATAAAATGTGTGCAGTTTGCCTGAGTTGTGCTCACTGCTCCCTTTCCTTTTCCTTCAAAAAACAAAATCAAACTCTCCAATCAACAGAGAGTTCTTGTTTTTCAACAACTCTAAAATTCAAGTTATAGATATGCTGTAGGTGTGGTTGTCCAAGCCAAAAATGGGAAGTTTTGCTCCTTCTAAATAACTTTTTCTGTCTGCGCTTGCTTGTTCTCATGTATGCTCCTGACCAGCAGAGATTTTGTTAGCTCAGTAGAATTCGTATCACTATAAAATAGTGTAAATACAAAAACATGCTGGATCAGTTTTGGAGCAGTTCAGCACAGCCTACTGGACCAGTGGCCTTGACTCCGAATTAGCGCTGTATGAGTGTACACTGCATGTGTTGTCAGTTCCCCGCAACGTGAATAAATTTGCAGTACAGGCCTAGTCGCACATAGTATTAATGATTTCTTTTGAAAGTACAGTAGTAGATAGACCAAAGGTTCGTATGTATGCCTTCTGTTTTTTGAGAACAGCAGTTGTGACTCCAGTTTACAGATGGGAAAAGCCTATGCTTTGTGTCAGGCTGTGTAATTTTTCACGTACTAAGGAAAACCTCTGTGTTGGACTTGTTATATTCTCTTCTTTAATGCAGGATGATCCCATAGGAAATATCAATCTTGCTATGGAAATTGCTGAAAAGCATTTGGATATCCCTAAGATGCTGGATGCAGAAGGTAAGAGCTATGTGTTACCTAAGTTTCTGTCACTCATAACACTTTTTTGGGAGACACTAAACTTCTATTGCTTTGTGTCTAGCAAATTTTCAACATTCCTTTTATATGAATCATCACGGAACAATCTCACCCTTCTGTGTCTCTTTCAAACAGTCTTTTCCTTCATGTTGCCCATGTGCTGGATAATTCCACTTACGTTCTGCTCCATTCCTTATTCTTTGTTATTGTTTATATTTGTTACAGCACTTTGAGCACTGACCTCAGCACATGGCCCCATTGTAACAGTTTAGGTACAAATGCAGGATCAAAAGTTATCATTGCCTTGAAGAACTTAAAATCTAAGTATAATAAAGGGAAATGCAACTGTTAGCAGCTTAAAGTGTATTCACTTTTTTAATGATGAAATGAAGGAACTGGAAAGAGAAATAATAGTACAGACCTTCCAAAATAACACCCCTTCTATGACAGAGAGCTAGGTTGAGCGAAGTATTTTTTTTCATTTTGTTCTAATTGTAATCCTCTTGCAGTGATCATTTTTATCAAATAGTTTGATGTTTGGTTCCTCCAATAATCTTCAGAGTATGTCTAAAAATAACAGGGAAATATTTATTAACATTTCCTGAATTTTTTCAAGGTAGACAATCATTTGAAATCCAGGCAAGAATGGTAACAAGATACTGGAATTGGCCTACATTAGTGCAAAACTCAGTATGCAAACTCTGGTCTGGTGACTTGCCAATAGAATACTGAATAGAGAGGAATTATCCAAAGCATTCAAACTCACCTTGTTTGCTCTCCTTGAAGACATCGGTAGGAAAGTTAGGCCATCACAGGATGTTTTTGAAAATCCAGGTTGTAATCTCTTCAGTGAAGAGGTTTCTTGGTTTGACTTCCATACTTCAAACTAATCATTTTAATTTTTGGAACCATTTTTGGATTCCCCTTTCAAGCGCCACTTAGTTGGTTTACTCTAAAATACTACACAAGGAATTAACAGATGTGCTATTTCCTTACCATTGTCATCTCCTGCTGTCATTCTTCTTTCCTTCATTTTTTCTCTTCACCTTTTTTCACCAGATTTCATGCATATTGTAGCCTTTACCTTACTATCCTCTGTCTTGACAAGTTTTAAGGGGGAATGAAATCTAGCTTCTTCTGACACTCTCTAAGTATTTGCTATCACTTTTTAATATAAGTATAATCTCAGTAGAGACTTTTCAAGAGTTTGTTCACAACTATGTGAAGTAGATGGAAAATCAGTAAATGCATTGACTTTGATGTTAGAAAATCTCACTGTTTAGAAATTGTCACCTCATCCCTGGGTCTTTTCACACCAACGTCTTCTCACTCCTACTTTGGCAGGAATCTTTGCAGTTGGCGCTGTATCCTTCGTCGTGCACTCATAATGGGTATAAACCCACCTTTTTCTGCTTTGTCTATTGCAGTATTAAAAGGATCCATTTTTACCATTGCACCCACGCTTCAGTCACGCCCTCTCTATACTTTTAATCTTTCCTCTCATAATAGGGACAGAACAAGTCAAACTTTTCTATGATTTATAATATTAACTAAAAAGACAGTCTGGCTAAAGGATTGCCAGACTGTTACTATCCAAACTTTTCTTAGCACTAAATTTATTCTTGGACTGCAGGAGTGCATATCCTTAAGGTTTCCAGTATATGTTAGTTCTCTGTCGGCTGCAGGGACCCTGTGCGAATATGCACCATATGCACTCCTATTTTGTGACTGTCAGTAGCCATGTTTAACTCTGCAGTCATTCTAGTGATTTAGATGAAGTTGCTCTGCAGTGACAGTGAAAGTGAACCCAATAGATCTGCCAGCCATGCCATCTGCTCTGGAAGTTTCCACAAAACCAGAATGTACCCTTCGGTACAGTCTCTGTCTTCAGATGTTTTCACATTTCAAGGAGAGATATAGCTTCTCCATTTTTTGATTCTTAAAACTGAGGTAGCTTTGCATTGATATCAGTAAACAAGTAAGCAAATGCAAGCTGAATGATGGTATATTTATTTTTAATCCATGCAGCACTGAGGTGGCATCATCAGCATAATCTGATGGAAGTACCTTGTTGTTAGAATTTCTGAGCAGTTAACCCTCTTCTCTCTACACAGATGTAGTAAACTCTGCCAGACCTGATGAAAGAGCCATTATGACTTATGTTTCCTGTTACTACCATGCATTTGCTGGTGCTCAGAAGGTGAGACTGTAGAAGATGGATCAGATCTCACCCTTCACCTTCTGTGTTGTTCTTTCTTTCAGCATTTTCCTCTTCTGATTTTTCCTCACTAGTTTTCTAGGATTAGCATCTTAGAGTTGCGCTCATTTCCTATTGCTTGATTTTATCTGTGAGCAACTGTTTCTGGAAAGCCAGTAGTAGTATACTCATTTGTCTGTAGAAGCAAACCTTCCTGTTTCATCTTCTGTATATACTTACTAATAATATCCAGTAGGTTTTCAATGGCTGGCTACTGAACTGGATAGAGGATGTTATTCCCTTAAATTGAACTTCCATGCATTGATTTGAAGCACCTTTAGAAATGCAAGATGAAAATAAGCTCACAGAGAAAAAACAAATTCAATAGCAGAATGCCATCTTTCTCTCCCTGCTGGATATTATTCCTGCTACAGATGTCAAAATCATCATAACAGATGCTCAGAAAATGAACCATTCTCTTATGCTTTCAGGATTGTTTTTTAAAATGTTAAATGCTTAATGGTAAGTACAAACAGCAACATAAAACATTGCTATTATGCAAAGTAGACAGAGAAATATATTCAGATTTCTCAAAGGAGCTCTGGAGTCATGTTCTAATGAAAGAAGCACAAGAAAGCAAGGCAGTTTACAAAATTAGACGTACTTCAGATATTAGTAAAAACAAGATTGCTGATACATAATGCTAAAATAATAACTAATCCACATGCAACTTCCAGAGAACATCTTCCAAGATCAAAATGTAGCCTATTTTTTCTGTGCCTTAGTCAGAAATACATACTCTAAGTCACCAGAGATATGGGTCCCATGCAACAACCAGTAGTCATGCTTATTCTTGTTAACTCACAGTTCTGTGAAAAAGTCTGAGGCAGATAGTCCTGGTGAAATTAAGGGTATTCCCTGTTCTGCATGATCAGGCCCATTTAAAATATTCCACTTTTTTTGTAACAGCTCATTCTGAATTTCTAGGGTATGTATTTTTTCCCGCCAGCACCAATCAATCTAACAATATATTACAGTTTTGTGTAGTTTCTAGAGTACAGAGCTATCTATGGGGGGAAAAAAAATGACAACTATATTGTGCTTTCATTTATTCATCCTGTTTTCTACTCCTCGATTTTTTGTTTTGTTTTCATTTCTCCCTCCCCCTTGTAGATATTGTGAACACTCCTAAACCTGATGAGAGAGCTATCATGACATATGTGTCCTGCTTCTACCATGCTTTTGCTGGAGCAGAGCAGGTATTATTCAACTGTCCCTTCAGGTTGCTGTGTTTTTTGATTGGTTGTTTCACATTTCCACTAGCTTATTGAAAAACCTTAGTTTAGTACTTTGTGTTTTTAATTAACAATTGCAAGTATTTGTTTTTTAACCAGCACTTGAATCTAATTTAGTTAAAAGTTGTGTAGCAAGTTCAAAGTTTTTATTTCAATGGGCATTACTACTTCCTATCAGAATTTTTAATTTTAGGTGTCCTTATTTGGTAACTGCTAAGGCTATTTCAGGAAAATTGTATTTGAAGAAGCTGTGTTTGTTGCTGCATCAAAAAATACTCTTGTCTTGCTTTCTTTGCATAGAATATTTGACCTTCAGAGACTGAGACTATACTAGCCTTACTCAAGATGAGTAATAATTTAGGACTAGATTTTCAAAGATGCTTAAAGATGCAGAAATACACGTAAAATGTCTAAACAGTGTTGGTGCCTGGTTCCCAATGAAACCAACAGAACTATTTGTATCAAGAACGCAAGTATCAAGAACGCAAGCAGCAAATCTGTCACACTGGATGTGTTTCTCACTTAAAAAGTCACATTTCCCTCTCTTCTGTTCCATATATTTGTAATCCACAAATGGACACAACCCAACTTACGTAAAAATAAAAATGCCTTAAAGTAACTTATATTTTGCCTCTATCCTCAAGCTTTAATTTCCCTTCCTATCTGGTAGGCTTCCTACCCCTTACCACAGCACAGCTAAATATTGTGTACCCCTCTTGCTTCTGGGCATACAGGTTCTCCTTTGCCTCAAGGAGCTGTATAAGTGCTGTTAATTTTTGTTATTAATGCAAAAGAGAGATTCCAAGTAACTTCTGTAACTCAGGAGTCTGCACAGATCTTTTTATTCCACTGGATTTATTCCAGACTCACATTTGTATGAAAGTATAGATCTGTGATGTCAAACTATTAGTGTCAATTTTAAATATGGCAGAGCAACAGTGCTTTTGCAAATAAATTTGGCAGGAAGCACAAAAAGGGCTGCTGTCAATGGCTGAGCTGCATACATCCTCAAAGGTATATGTACATGTGATGTGCAGATATGGTGTGGGAGTCCTAAATCACATGGGGTGTCTCTCCAGTGTGACTAACAAAACTAATGTGTTTCTCATGTGATTTAAAAAAAATAACCTAATAAGATAACTTGAAGAATATCCTAAGCTGCTTTGAAAATGATTTATTAGACAACTATAAGAGTAATGTGAAATTCCCTTTTGTACAACAAAGTGACTTCTGTGCTGATCTGTGCTGATCAAGCCACTGGAATTTGTCAGTACTGACCCCAACAGCATTAAGGTGGGTAAAGGTGTATTTGAGTTACTTATGAGCACAGATCAACAACTGTAAGACAGCGTAACTTTTATTTGCAGCAGCCAGATTCTGTCTCTTTCTCCAAGCCGGTACCAGTTTCAGAATGTGATTATGAATATGTCTTATTTATTTGCTGTGTTTTATAGGCTGAGACTGCAGCTAACCGGATCTGTAAGGTGCTTGCTGTGAATCAAGAAAATGAGAGGTTGATGGAAGAATATGAGAGACTAGCAAGTGAGGTAAAGACAGCTGTGTCTGTAACACAGTGATAGTTATGTTCATTAAACATGCAGGCTGCAAGATTCATGCACGGTCTGCAAGACCACGAAGTGAAAATACCCTGGAGGTGAATCTCACAGTGGTAGAATACAAAACTCAGTTGTGCAAGACACCAAGGTTCAGGTCACTCCTGTGCCACAAACTTGAGGTGTGCCCTCCAGCAGGTCACTTAGTCTCTTTAGTGTGCCAACAGGGGTGTTTTTTGAAGACTGTCCTGGGTCTACCCCAAGACCAGGTTCAGTGACCTGAGTTACTTGACCAATATCTATCCTGATCTCATAACTATGACTGCTTGAGACATCAAGACCAATGCTTTTGAAAGTGGCCAGTGATATAGCTAGAGACAGCTTACATGTGTGTTCAGCTCTTTCTGAAAATCAAGACATTTCTAGAAATATCTTAATTCTACCTTAATTTGGGCAGTTTAGGAAAAAAAAATTAAGGTATCCCATATTGTTGCTCACTTTTGAAAATCTTATGTTGCCATTATGGCATTGATACCAGCTAAAGGCAATAAAAATTAGATGGAGCAAAAATGATCAAAGTTTGTGCATTCAATATTATCTTCATTGGTTACTCTTTCATTGCCTTTATTTCAATTATTTGTATCGGTCTGACAGCTTTTAGAATGGATTCGCCGGACAATTCCTTGGCTGGAAAACAGAACCCCAGAAAAAACAATGCAGGCCATGCAGAAGAAATTAGAGGATTTCCGAGACTACCGCCGCAAACACAAACCTCCCAAAGTCCAGGAAAAATGTCAGCTGGAGATCAATTTCAACACCCTGCAGACAAAACTGAGAATCAGCAATCGGCCAGCTTTCATGCCATCAGAGGGAAAAATGGTTTCAGTAAGTAAAAGAGGGATCAATATTCCCTTCTCCTTTAAATCAATATTCTCATGAAAATTTCACTACGAAGGATGGGATTGCCATTCTAAATCATCTTCAGAAACTTCATTTTGTTGCACTTTATAAAACCATTCTTTGTATGCATTCCCTTTCATTCTAGAACCTTGCTTCCCTTCAGCATGCTCCTGCCTCTTTTAAGGCTTTCTTTAGTAGCTTCTCATCTGCAGACATGACAAAACACAGATCCTCCTTTGGGAGTATTATCAATACTTCTCTGTCAGGGAGGGCAAGTGATGTTGTTTATTTAAGAAAAACTCACAGTTTTCTGAGACATTTTGGTGATCAGACTTACAGAAACAGACAAGGATCTATATATGTTCCTGCCTTTTTCTACTTTTCAAAATTCCATTTGATCTTTTTACTTATATCTCTGAAGATAAGAATAGTCTGTACTAAGAATTCTCATCTGATGCTAAATATTGTGAGTTGACTGTGGGTCAAAACGCTTCCTGTGAAATATAGCAAACCTGCTCTAATATTGCATTTTGGCTGCTCAGATTTGATAAATAGACAGTTGAGCTACTGAAAATGATGACTACCATTATTCACGCTCCTTACTCAAAAGACAAGGTGCCTGTCAGTTCAGTTTACTATTGATGTCTTTGAGTTTCTGTGGAATCTCACAAAACATTATGTGCACCGCAGAAAGTGAAATGAATTTGTATTCCCAGGTGAAACAAACGCTGAATCCCTAATACTAATTGTTTTGTTATTTTCAACTTCTCATTTATTCTGATAACAGACGTGCACTTCATAAAAGAACATGCACTTTGTAAAATGGGAAGTAAAAGCAATATTCCATGAAGACACTGAACAGATAGCTATGCTTGGAAGCCATTTGTATATGGGCTCACTTCATGTATGCTAATACCTGAGCCTACACACCTGAACAGGATGCTCCATTTTGAGCAGGAATTCATGATTCTGTGATTTTAAAAAAATATGGACATAACTTCCATTTTGGAACAAAATTATGAATGAATCACAAATTTGCACATTTGGATAAAAGGAGATTATAGTTTCATCCTCTGTCTTCCATGTATTCTCCTCTCAGGATATTGCTGGTGCTTGGCAGAGACTTGAGCAAGCTGAGAAAGGCTATGAAGAGTGGCTGCTGAATGAAATACGAAGACTGGAAAGACTTGAACACTTGGCTGAGAAATTTAGGCAGAAGGCTTCCACTCATGAACACTGGGCATATGGTAAGCATAGATGGCTTTTAACATTTTTAATGTTTTAATATTCAAAGCTGAACTGTCAGTGCTGCATATTTGCAAGGCAGAAACTAACTAGTAAGCACTTTGGACAGTTTTAGAAACCTCAAATAATAACAGATAAAATTTCAGGTTTTGCTGGCTGCAGTCATGATCCTAACTTGTTTGTTGGTAATTAAATTTAATTGTAAAAATCGTAATCTTTTCCATCAAGATAATGGTTAACATTAATGGGAATATCCAACATTTGACTAAAGGCCATTGCTGGTAATGCAGAAGTACTGGTACTTCTTTACTGTGAGAGTGACAAAGCACTGGAACAGGTTGCCCAGAGAGGTTGTGGAGTCTCCTTCTCTGGAGATACTCAAAACCCTCCTGGACACGATCCTGTCTAACATGTTCTAGGTGACCCTGCTAGAGCACGGGGGTTGGACTAGATGATCTCCAGAGGTCCCTTCCAACGTCAACCATTCTGTGATTCTGTGTAATGCATTCCTATGTGTTTGTACACCAGCAGTCCAACCAAGAAAGCACAGAGGACAGAGATCCTGTTTTCCAGCTGAAACTTCAACTGAAAAATAAATTGGGATCTGTGGTTGGTTAAACATTAAATTATTAATAGAGTATTTTGAGTTGACTATCGTTTAGTCATCATGATGGTTTTGAATAGTCTACATAAACTACATGCTAATGGACTCATTTCTGGTGTGCTCCCTAGCCTGGATTACACTCCGTTTATAGTCCTGTGTTTTAATGGTAGCCTAACCTTATGTGTACTTGTAAGAACTACAGGGCTGCGTATTTTACAACACTAATGAAATGGTTGGGGATTACAAAACATAGATCTGTTCTATCATCCTATTCTTCGCCGTGACAACAGTTTTCGTGCTTCTGCTATACTCCCAATCTAACTTTTGCCATCCAGAATCTTTTCAAACTGTGTAAGTAGACCACAGAGCCCGTCCCATAACACAGTTGTTGGAAGCATACAAGGCAGTAAATGGCTTCCAAGCAGATACCAGAAGTGAAACTACAGTGCTTTTCAGTCCTGAGAGCCTATTGTCTGAGTATATACTACTCATGGTGGCATGAGTGGCTGTTACGCAGGGAAAACCTCACAAAAGCTGGTACATAGCAAGCGAAACAATAGTCCCGTCTGGCTTTAGAATCCACAGATCTGTGTAATGCCATGTGGCAAGCGGCAGTTGAAGGGGCTTTCTCCGTAGGTGCAGTCATCCAACACAGGAGTTCGAGGAGTAATTGCTCAGTTTCTCATTTCCTCTGTTTACTTCTCTAGTCCTTTGTAACTAGGTTGGCATTTTCCACTTAAAATTCAGTAACTGATGCAAAAGACAATCACACCTCTCAATCTTAACTTTTTTGGGGAAGTGCTGAAATGAATAATGAATTGAAGGCACAACATGAAAAAGAATAATAGATCATTAATAGAAGTGAAACTGAGCATAGCAGTGTGATTTCTGGTTTCATAAATCAAGAACACTACAAAAGGCTTACCTTAGTAAGGTAAGTAGCTTAGAGCTCCAGTTTTTGCCAATACACCATTTTTATGCCAGTATGCCACTTTTATTTGAGGCTCATATAACCAGCCTGTGCGAGAATAAAGGAATTATGGAAAGGTCTTTGAAAAATATATATTCCTAACCAAAACTTTTGCACTGACAATTAGCCACTGGTTTCAGTGAAGTCAGGATTTCATCACAGTGTAATACTGACCATACCTCAGTTACAAGTATTGTCCAAATATGCAATTATTCTAATTAATAAATTAGTAAAATATTACTAATATTTTAATTTTCCCTTTCAGGCAAAGAGCAGATCTTACTTCAGAAGGATTATGAATCTGCTTCTCTGACAGAAGTTCGTGCTATGTTGAGGAAACATGAAGCTTTTGAGAGTGATTTGGCTGCTCACCAGGACAGGGTGGAACAGATCGCTGCCATTGCCCAGGAGCTGAAGTATGTTCCATTTAAAGGCTTGCAGCTGCTGACATTTGTGATAAACTCTTTCCAGTGAATTCGATAGTGTCATAGGTACCAAAGTAAGAATTCCAGAGATAGCTTTGTAAGTATATTATCTGAGCTGGTCACTGAGACCTTCTCCTCCTCTCCTCCCGACCCCCAGTCAAATATAAGATATTAAACTGACCACAATTACTTGGGGAAAAAAATTCTAAACTGGCTTAACAGTGAGCTTTTAGTATTAGGTCTGCTGATTTACTAATTGTGTGTTGTGATGGGGATGCTGGAGGTGTTTATTTCTCAGTTCATACGGTCTGCTGAGAGACCCTGGCTGTGAGTTGTTCACCTTAAAAAACAATTTCACATAACCTAGACAAATTTCAGATCAAGCACTTTCACTTTAAAAACAAGTATTTTCCCACAAGTATGTATGTCATTTCAAAAGGTTCACATCCTCAAATTATTTTCTCTGGTTAGTTGGCCTACACTTTTATTCTCCAGTAACAAGAGTCCAAAGATTTTATGGTCTCTAACATACTTAATTTTGCAATCTCTTCCTTTGATATTGGGAATTGCAGTTGTCTCCCTTGCAGTGGGACATGTGGAGGCTAAATGACTTGCTCATAGTTACACAAGCCAGCTGTGGGAGAGCAAGAATTTTCACCTACAGCTCTGGCAAGTTAGTCATAGGACCAACACTTGCTCATTCAACATACTCTACCCAAAAAAAGCACATTTGATTTTAGAATCTACTCTAGTTGCTTGTATTGTTTTTGTCCTGCAAATTAGTGGCACTACTCCTGATCTTAACATTTGGCAGATACTTAAATTCATTGCTCATCTGCAGGATAAATCTACAGTGTAAATCTGTGAAGCTAAGAGAAACAAATGTGTGTTAGTGATCAAAACAGGAGCCAGCATAAAGGTACTCAGATTCCTACCCCAGGCTTCCTGCATCAACTCTCCGTGTTTCAGCTTCTCAACTTTTTAAATGGGCAAAACAGTTATTACTCAAAAATATTAAAAAGCATTCTCTTTTCACTTTGCTAAGGACTATAACTCATAAACAGCTCCAATTCATTAACAATATAAAAATCAAAGACCTATCTAAAATATAGTACATACATGATAGCAGCAGAAATGGTGTCATTAAAATGGATCTAAAAGAAAAATCCTCTGTTTTTCAAGTTGATTTAAATGAGCTAAGCAGAGTGCAGTGGGCAGAGTAACTAACTACTCTTTTTTTAGTTAGTATGAAAGAGATCTGAAAAATACAGACTATGCAGATTCCACTGACTGTTTCAGCTTGTGAAACACCTTTTGTTTCACCTTGATCTGTAGGCCTCTCTGGTCTAGAGTTACTGCTCCTCTTTATATTACCGAAAGTTTCTGAAATACCTAATCATTGTTAATTCAGCTTCAGCTTTTCGAACTTTGAATGTGTAGTATACATGGTACAGCAACTGCTACCAGCTTTCTAAACTCCCTATCCTTTACCTCTGGTGAGGCCAGTGAACACTGCATCCTGTTTCAGATTTCTGTTGTTTCTATGATTTTTTGTGAAATGAAACAACTTACTTATGGCCCAGGTTGCAAAGATGCTGAAGATCCATTGCCTGCAAAGATGCTCTCCTTCACTTCTCTGCTCATCCATACAATCGGGCTATCAGAGCCTGTTTTTTTCCCTAAGGTTTAGCAGCTGAAGCTTATGCCACTGGAGAACACTTGAATGAAAGATGTTGAATAAAGGCCAAGTTTTATTATAAGCTATAAGCAAATGCACAACTTCTATTTAAATGTTGCTTTTAATTATTTATCCACTGTTTCTCACACCATCATTAAAATTATGAAGGAAAATGATAGTTGCTTTCTCCAGACATATTTTTTAGAAAGACTGAGCTAAACACTGAGAAATGTGCATTAGTGCCTGATTCAAAGGCCATAGAAGTCGATGTCGGGTGTCTTTTTGTTGATTATTTTGGTCACTGGATCAGACCCTTACAGAAGTCATCATCATGACTGTGTCTAAATTCCAAGTCAGCACACCTCCATTCCTTTTCTTTTAGTCATTTCTTGGCTGTCTAATGTTGCTATTTTGAAGGTGAACAATTGCTGTGTGACCTTGAACTGTACCAGTTACAGTTCACTCTCTGCTCTGATATCTTTTGCTGCAGCAGCTGAGTCCGCTGTGAGCTAAAGGTTAAAGTTGTTAAAAGCTTGTTGATTGATGCTGTCTAGATAGAGGATCTATGTGTGTGCACGCAGGTCATTCCAGCCTGGATGCTGCTATAAGATTGTTGTATGCCAGCCTGTATAGACTTGGAAATCCTTGGCTGTGTGGCATGACAAGGCTTGGATGGGGCCATATACAAAGCTGGAAGAAGAGTGAGAGATTTCTAAAATGGGATTTACCATTTATAACATTTATAACATCGTAAATGCTAAATAGAACTGGGCTGAGACATACTACAAGGAGCTATAATAATTTATGGTCCTGTGTGCTCATTCCAATGTTTTTAATAATCAAGACAAAATTTATTGAATGTAGTTTCTTGCATATTCATCACTTTTACTATAGCAACTTATTTTCAGCGAAGACGACCACTAGGTGATTGTGAATCAGCACTGAAGCATGTTGCTCAGCAGGTTATTTTTCTGTCACTATCGCTTTTCCTAAAGTGGGCTCATACTTAATTGATTCTCTGGACAAAATTTGCCTAATTTTTAAATTCTTTAGGGATAAGATTTAATTACTTGTGAGAACAAAAGAAATTGCTTCCTCATTTTTAAAATTCAATGCCTGTAGATTTCAAATAACCAAATAAATAGAAATGACTGTTCCCTTGGAAGCTCTATTAACTTAACATGTGCAGCAGTGCTCTGTTTAAGCATCATAAGCCAAATTTCTTTTTACAAAAATGTGAAATCTAGTCTTTTCACAGATTCAATGTTGAGAGAGATACAAAATTAATAGGAAAAGAAATGTAAACCTGTGTTTTATTTCTATGTAAATTATCTCCTATAAGTTGTTATTTCGTCCTCTCTTCCTGCACTGAGCATAAAACTGTTTTGAGACATATAATGCACTTATTTGAAGTAAGCTATGGCAGGCCCTGAAAGGCAGTGGAGCTACACTGATTAATACCACTTGGTGATCTAGCTTATGATTTTTGAACCACTGGTGCTCTTTTTGATAATGTTATTTTCCTACCTACTTGTCCACAGCACATATTAAAATCCCAGGAAGAAATAGGATAGCAGAGGTATTGTGTGGAGTGACAAAATCTCCCTGGTAGAGCTGGTTGTTTAATGTTGTACATTACCTTCCAGGAGCATGATCAGAGTTGAATCAGTCCCTCACTCTCATGAAAGGATACCTGCCCTTATCCTAATTGACAAAAGGAAATAAGTGATCCACTGAATTAGAAATCAAATTTGCAGTATTTTCAGGATACGACCTGGAATATCTGGAAAAAAGTCCTGTGCATACTCTGATATATTAGATTTAGTGTGCTGAAACAGACCAGAATACAAATTACCACATCCCATCTACTTAGTGAGCTCACAGCTCACACAAGAACATCATCTAATAGTCTCAATATGCTGTAATGCAAAAAGTCAAAGCAGCAAAATATGTCTTGACCCATTTAACCCAAAGCTCCATGCTTCTGACTTACAATTTCTTCATAAATGTATGGCTTTTTTTTGTATCCCTTGGAGGCTAACAAAAGGTCCTGTTCTAAAGGAGGAAGCAAGTTTTAGAGTTAAGGAGACTTTGTGTAGGATGGCTTGCTGGCAGATTCCTCCTTGTACATAGCAGTTCTGCTTTTACAGTTTTGGGTTGATCTTGTTTTTTTTTAAAGTCATTATGGCATTTTTAGGTGTTTTAACATTCTTCGCTTTCAACAGTCAATTGATTGCAGCATATCTGAAGCCTCTTTTTAACAGAATGGTTCAGGTATTTCTTGACTTAGTCTGCTATTGGCCTTTGCTGTAGCTTGACTGAGGAAATCTCCCTCTGTTCTTATTTTGTCCACTGTGATTTACTAAGTTACTGAAAGAAGTGATCTGTACTTTCCTCTTGCAATTGTCTAAAGACGAAGGTTCAAAAGAAGGGAGCAAATTCTACTATTTTTGTAACACTATCACTGTTCTTAAAGAGAGCTCATACTTAAATGTTTCTCTGGATTGAGACAAAATTTGCCTAAATTTTTAATGTAGTCTTGTACATCTAATGTCTTATTCAAGCCTTAGAGTAAATGCTAGTTTCATGTTGTCATGCTGTCATGTAAACACAATCTCTGCAATGCTTAGTGCTGTGCAAAGTGTCCTCAAGGAGAAGCCAAGAGCTAAATTCAGTGGATGATGATACATTCATAAAAGTGAGCACTGGTAAAAGTGCCAAACATACGTATTTTATTATGGTCATGAAAGTCCAGCAGAACCAAGGGGATTATCTGTCTCTGAGATCCAAAACTTGATTTGAGACAGACTCAGCTCAGAATTTCAAAGGAGAACCTTGAAAAGTTATTGCACATCTTAGGCAGAATAAGTCACTTTCTGCCAGCATAATATAAGCCTATTCAGCAGGTAAGAAAGCAATACTAGCTGCTATGTCCTCTGTGCATATACTGATTTGTGCTGGTGGCATACCTGGGTCTGGAGATGCCTGTTCCTTCTGAACAAGCCTGTCCTAGGTTGTGGCTCTACAAGGTTTTCCTGGAAAGAATGATGAAAGTTGTTCCCTGTGCCTCAGATCTGGGCAGCTTCTGTTAGTATGGCCAAGCCTGTGAGAGAGGGATTATGCCTGGAGTGCAAACTTAGGTATGTGTCTCAGGTAAATAATTTCACAGATTATGAGGCTGAAAAGGATCACTGGATTATTTAAAATGAAGCTATTATATCTCAGGCCATTTAATTTAACACTGTACCAAGCTCCAGGAATTTGATAGAACCCCAGTCTGAAGATTCTGGGCTTCAGGGGATCAAATTGCTGTGGGCCACAGGAAAAGCTGAGATGATGTTGATGGTTAGGCACCTTAATTGTTACAGGTGGACACTTGATTTTTCTCACAACAGAGGAGGTTGATCCTGTTCTTACACTGCGCTCCTTAAAATGTTGAATGCCAAGATTACACATGGCAATACTGCAACACTTGCCTAGCTGGAGGAGAAATATTGCAAAAAAGAGGGGAAGAATTACTAAGGGTCAGTGGAAAAGGATGTGGAACATGCAACTTGCTGTTGTCTCTCAGAAAGTCACAGACTTGTGTCTTTACTCTCTCTTAGTGAACTGGACTACCATGATGCTGCAAGTGTCAATGATCGATGCCAAAAGATATGTGACCAATGGGACAGATTGGGAACACTTACTCAGAAAAGGAGAGAGGCACTGGAGGTAAACTGTACAGCAACAATCAGCAGCTCAGTTGAGGCGGGGGCAAAGAAACCTTTTGTTTGAGATCCGGAGACAGTGCTCTTGAGCATCCACTGTGGAATCCAAAGAGCAATAAACCCTTTCTTCAGATCTCCATTTCAATTTGCTCTGATTTCATTTGCAAACAGATTGAATTGCTCAGAACAAATCTTACAGTGCTCAGCTGCCAAGGACAGTTATAAAGCATCAACAAATGGATTGTAGTTTATAGCACCCACTTTGCGAATTTGATGCTCAGCAAGAATAATAAAATCTATCAGGCACTTACCTTTTCTTACTTGTCTGAACATAAATCAAGTGAGTTATGGAATAATGGCCAGTACTGGGTGAATTTTTTGGTAGTGAGTGTTCCAAAGCCATGTTCATTAAGAAAAGAGGGAGTCACACATACACGTGCTGACATGGAAAATACATGTCTAACTCCTATTTATACTTACAAGAAATTGCTAAAGCAAGATTAGCAGATTTTAATTGATTTGCAGATAGATTACAATAACAAAAAATACTTAAAATATCAGAAGAGACAAAAAATAATTTCATCTCTTATCCGTCAAAGGCATATACCCCTTTTAACATGTTTGATACAAAAGTATTGTTGATACAAAATATGTCAGTTAGCCCTGTTGCATTGAATGAGAATGTGTGTCTCAAGCAAGCGGTGAAATCAGTTAAGAAAATCAGTAGCTTTTGAAAAAAATGAGGTGTGACTTTGTGCATGGATATGTGCTTGGAGTTAGCTTGTGCCCTAGTAACAAAGGAATGTACTTTTCCCAATTTGTACAGAGGACGGAGAAATTGCTGGAAACAATTGATCAGCTTCACCTGGAGTTTGCTAAAAGAGCTGCTCCTTTCAACAACTGGATGGAAGGTGCTATGGAAGACCTACAGGACATGTTTATTGTTCATAGCATAGAGGAAATTCAGGTACATGGTTGTCTATTTTTGGCTTACCCTTTGGCTATAAGGGAAGATAAGAAAGGAAATTTCTCCTTCTTGTAGAATACATGTGTAAGAAGAAAACATATATTGCCTTGACATTTTCTTTGTGATGTCTTCTCTATTATAAATAAAGATCTTTCCTTATTGATATGAAAGAATATTCCAAAGATCATGGAGGAAACGATGGCCCTCATAAAATGAGGGCTTTTTCATTAAATTAAACAGATGCATGTAGACAGGGTATTTGAGAGGGTGAGAGGTGACCTGTGCTTATTTACAGCAAATCCTACAGATGTTAGAAGCAACATTAAAATTTTCATGCTTTCCTTCTCTCTTTTTCATTTCAGAGTTTAATCTCTGCACATGATCAGTTTAAAGCTACTTTGCCAGAGGCGGATGGTGAAAGACAGGCCATTCTGTCAATCCAGAATGAAGTTGAGAAAGTTATTCAGAGCTACAACATGAGAATAAGCTCAAGCAATCCTTACAGCACTGTAACTGTGGAAGAAATACGTACCAAGTGGGAAAAGGTAGTGTATGCTAAATGCAGAAAGGACATTGTAACATATTATTCTGGTTTATGAATACTGAGAATATTCAGAGAACTTTACAATAAATCTATTAATTATTCTCAATCCTCAGATGTCAGGATGAGCCTGTCAGTGGTAAAAAACTGTTGGAACTGGCACAAAGTAAAAATTAATTCTTTAAAATCTTTACAAATATGGACAACAGAAAGATGTGGCAGCATAAGATTAGGTTATTACCTATTATACTAAAAGCATATTGAACAAATTTTGCATCCATTACATAAAGTAAAAATAATAGATCATTGAACATCTGATGTTGAGATGAAAGAAGAAATAGGGTTTTATGTTAGTTTTCATGGTATAAAACTTTTAAAAATATTTCAGTAATTTCATACTAATTATAATATAGAATTACAGTCTCCTAAATTGCAATTTTTTTCTTCAGTCTTGTAGATATATAGTACATAGAGAATAAGTGCCCAGTGTAGGGACCATTTCTATCAAAGTTAACAGCAAAAGGCGCAGAGATTTCACTTTGAGATGGCCATAGTTCAGATTTACATTTAAAGTAAGTTTTTCTGTGAACAGTGGGACTAATAAAGCTACCTTTCTATAGATTTGTGTCCTATATCTCACTCCTAGTCCAGGACCACTTGTATTTTCCTATTTGTATATGACTAGTCTACCTCATATTCTGCACATGCCTTTACTACCGCACTGAGTCTTTGCCGTATCTCTTTATCAGCCCTCTCACACATTCTCTAAAACTTTTTATGTTGTCTTATACTATCTCCCATGTTTGCTAGCCCCACTTCACGATATCCCCTGCTCCCATTACTCCATATTACCTATGTACTTTTTTAGCTTCTTGGCTGGGCAAGAGAAGCATGTATTGTGGCTAGTGCAGAACTGGTGGCTGGCCAGCAGGTGGGCCAGAGGGTGACAGCCAACAGAACAGAAAATGATTATTTTCTTTTTCTCAGTTGTGGGTCTCTTCTAACCTGCTGCTGGGTTTTCTACCAGTTTCATGAAACTTGTAAAAATGTAACATCTTTCAACCCTCTAACCTTCAATCCAATTGGACTGAAACTGGCTAATGCCTTAAAAAATTATTACAGAGAGATTAAAGAGAGGCTCCTAGAGTGATCACTTAAAGTTTATTTTATTAGAAACCAAGACAGAAAATATGCTGAAGGTAAATGAATGTGTAGAATGTACAAATTTACCAAATATATAAATCCATATGGCAAAGAACAAGTATGTGCTCTTAGTGGGTTATAGGAACCAAGTAATAAGGATTAAATACTCTTCTTGATTGCCCTTGGAGATTTTGTAAGCCAAGAAAAGCAATTGCAACCTATTAGAGACCTTCAGATAGGCATGATGGACTGAACATATCTTATGTTATAGTACGTTAGTGGCTCTGCTTGAATGAAATGTTTTGCACTGATAACTCTTAGAGCTATTACTTAGAGATAGAGAATGAGCTGTGTTTCAAAAGAAAAACAAAATACTTGCTCTAGTAACTGAGTTAAATAATCATCTTAATCTTGAATCCCACCAGAGGCGAGAATTTGTTCCACTACATGTCAGTCTCTCTTGCCAGGCTGTCCAAAACCATGTTAGCAAGTTCTTATGTTAGCTGGGCAAATAGATTAGTGATCATGTTTCTGGCTTGTCCTTCTGATATGAGTATTCAGACCAATGTGAAAAATGAATAATTGTAGTTCTATTTGTTTTGAAAGTATACAGTCCTGTCTACTCACACTTTCTTTCACACTGTGACAGGTGAAACAGCTGGTACCTCAGAGGGATCAATCCTTGCAGGAGGAGCTAGCCCGCCAGCACTCAAATGAGCGCCTGCGTCGCCAGTTTGCTGCTCAGGCCAATGTCATTGGGCCATGGATCCAGACCAAGATGGAGGTTAGTGTTGGATACTCAAGCAGAAGCTGACGAACAAAGTGTTTTGTCATTTTTCTTTACTATATATGCAGGACAAGTTCACCAGCTCCTTGATCCTAAAGTAATTAGCACCTTTTAAGATGATTTTGAAAGCTGTGCAAGCTTGTACAAGTGTACCCTGATGGTGAAGAGATGTAGCTTTGAAAAAAAAACAGTCTCTGGGTGACTGTTTTTCTTCTGCTCTTTGCAGAAAGATCCATGGATTTCAATATTGATTCCAAAAAGAAATGTGCTATATTTATTTTGAAACTTCCTTTCTTCACTAAAATATGTCCTGTCTTTCATATGAAGGTTTTATTACTATTGCTTCTTAGTCTGAAAATGTTACGTGTTTATGTGAACATTCAGAAAATCAGCAAATCCGAAGCTCAGATTTTGGGGTGGGGGTTCTTTGTTTCTTTTGACAGGAAATTGCCCGCAGCTCTATTGAAATGACGGGGCCTTTGGAGGACCAGATGAATCAGCTGAAGCAATATGAGCACAATATCATCAACTATAAAACCAATATTGACAAACTGGAAGGAGATCATCAGCTCATACAAGAAGCCCTGGTGTTTGACAACAAGCACACCAACTATACTATGGAGGTAGCCATTTAGTCAGCTTTGTTCTTAGTTTATTCTGCCCTCTTGTGTCCTGTAACTACCTCCCCTGGTCTGAAGGGACTGCAACAGAGGATGGAATTCAGCAGACTTTATGACAGTCTTATAAGAAAGTCTGATGGATTTGTAAGGTTCAGTGTGTCCCTGCCATAGCTTATGGCTAAAGTCACAAGACTGCTGCTCTTATTTTATAAAACACTATGGTTTTTTTGTCACTTTTCCCCATGCTGCTGAAGGTGGCCAAAAGCTGAATAGAGGCTGTTTGTATGTCTGAGGCATAAGATATTTTAAAGAGCTTTTCTTGGGTCTGAGAACGATAAAGCAGAAATTGTTACATACTTTTTAATGGAACATAAAGAGTATTGCTTAATCGTTCTTATAATTTCCTGTGACCAAAAAATTCAAATGAAAAATAGCTCATCATGACATGTTTTATTTTCTTTGAAAAGTAGGTAATTGATTTGATCTGACAAAGCAATGTTTATTATAGTTTGCCATGAGAATTTACAGATTACCAGAGAAGGCACCAGTCCTGATGAAGCTTCTGTGAGAGATATTTTACATAGAAGAGTCCTCTTCTGTTTTAAAGCAAACTTCCCATATTTGTAAAATGACTTTTGAGACTGCTTATTTAAAGAATTTAGGAAAATAGCTGAAACTGGGAGTGCTAGGAACAGTGCTGGTCAAATATCCCCTGACTAAACAGAGATTACAGAAAATAACAGCTCTCAAAACCAAGTCTGATGGTTTAGAATAAAAGCTAGGAACATATTCTTTTCTTAAAGAAGGACCTATTTAGAAACGAATTCCATATTTTTCTGAAGGCCTATTTTATTATTAATGACTCTTAATCATAATACGCTGTCAGTGTACTGTAAAGGTACCATGTAAATATGTAGAGATGGGGTTTTTTTGCTTATTGTACATTTTATAGTCTTAGAAGAATATATTTTATTCCTTTATAAATCAGTGTTTTCTCTCTCTTAGCACATCCGTGTTGGATGGGAGCTCCTACTTACCACTATTGCTCGAACTATCAATGAGGTTGAGACTCAGATCCTCACAAGAGATGCCAAGGGTATCACCCAAGAACAAATGAATGAATTCAGAGCATCATTCAATCATTTTGACAGGGTACAGTATTCCTGCTTTTTCTCCTCTAACAATATTCATTGTTTCCAAAAGCAAGTCTCTTTCCATTCCATATAAAATCCTCTTAAAAAACACTAAATGCAGTAACAATAGATTCTTTCAAAAACAGTAAAAAAGATCAGTTAAAATAGGATTTATATCTTTATAAAATCATAGCATTGTGCAGATACTTTAAAGATTAATTTGTAGTCTTTAAATGTAATGAAAAATTGTACTTGAGTGAATATGGTTGAGGATTTGTTCAAATAACAGACAGGACTGGATACATCTGTATGTTTTGAAAAATAATGTACCCCTTCATTTTAAGGCAGTACAGCACACTATGTGCTTGCCAGTGGCTATCTGCTTCATTAGATGTAAATGTTAAATTTTCATTTAGATATAATGTGGATTACAATGTTCTTTTTTTTAACGTAACAACTGGTCCTCCCAAAATAGGTCTGTAGGGAATATAGCTGGGGCAGCGATAGAGTGGTAAGGTTGGAAGGGACTTCTGGTGATCATCTAGTCCAACCCTTAGGGTAGCACATACAGGGATTGAACCCACAACCTTGGCATTAGCAGCACCACACTCTAACCAACTGAGCTAAACCTGTCCCCCTAGCTGTGAAGGAAAATCCTTTATTTTTCTGGATGTGAGTGGGGAATGGGAGACTGTATGTGTCAGTTATCTAATTAAGGATGAACAAAAAAGTAGAAATGAAAACACTTGTGAAGAAACTCAATTCACTCCTGTGATTTACACAGTACTCATGGATAAAGAGTTAAAAAGATAACTACTGATAGACACAATAGCAAAATACATGCAGACACGGAACTGACATTGCCATCTGTAGAATCATCTGTACATGAGTTTAGCAGCTCTGCTGGCTCTGTGATCACAGAAACCCTACTTCAAAACCCAGTTCTTTTCAAATACTGAAGAAGATTACCATAGCACAACACCAAGCTGTTGTCTGTATCTGGGTACAGATTCCTGTGTTTATCAGGCTGTGCTTAACCCCTGTTAACCTCCATTGTGTTATCAGATGGGTTGGTTCCTTCAAATCATCAGAGGCTACAGAAAAATGCGACTTTTCTCCTTCAGTTCTCTTCTGAAGGCTGGCTTTCCTTTTCACTGACATCCTGTTTGACCAGCTCTTTGCAAAATGGTTATGCATACCTGGACTTATACTTGATATGTGTTGGATGCTGATACTTTTGGCTGTCCTTAATTGTTTAGGAAGAAAAGCAGAATCTGTGCTTTTTGAGGAAACGCACAAGCATAGAGAAGGGTAGCTACACAGGAAACAGGGGCAGATTTTATGCAAAATCTCAGTGTGATTGTAATGCAGAGTAATTCCTTTTCTTATTTGCTAAGGATGCAGAAGATATCACAGAAGCAGAGATAAATTTCCTGGGCTGGAAGGAAGTAACATACTAAATGGCTTTTCCAAAGCTCTGGAGCAGATAACTGAGCAATTAGGGCTGTTAAAAGCAGACAGAGCACCAGGCCTTGATAAATTACACACCAGTATTTAAAAGAAACCAGGAACTTTGCATAAAGATCTGACAGCTCCCTAAGGATAAGGAATCAAGATGGTTGAATCCTAGTATATCTTACACTCAATAGCCATTTCTGGCATCCCAATATTAGTGTATTTCAGAGATCAGTTCTCTGCAACTGTAGTAGCGAGGCTGGTTCAGTGACCTTATCATCCTGCTGAGGAGGTATTACGGGCATCTCTTCGTACCTCAGAAGGTCTTGCAAGGGCAAGCTTATTCCTACAACAACCAGCCGTATCATTATGGATCTTTAGACTTTGCAGAAGTAGAAAGACTTTGAGATACCAAAGAATATATCAGAGCAAGGCCTTAGGAAAAGATGGACTGATTGCTTTAAATACAAATGAAGATGAAACTGGATCACCTGAACGTAAGCACTAACATGAAAAGCATTGAGTTCTCCCTGTAAGATGGAATTGGCATTTAGCATTGTATGTAATAATTTTTTTGTTCTTAACAGCATCTCTGAATGCATGAGGTAGTTAAGAAATACATTGAAAGACTGCAATTCACAATGATGAACAGCCAGAAAAGACTCAGAAAATTAATATTGTCCCTGACAAGTAGGCTATAAATGCATAAGCACAACAGAGTCATTTATGCATGCGATAGCTCTGACTTCCATGGCATTTCTCCAATTTAAGACAGATCTTAATGTCTGACTCTTAGTATGTATTGAGAATGCCATCAAAGTATTAATGTGCAGAGTTGTTCCCTTCTCCATTTTAAAGGAATATATATTTTGATACACATAAACCTAACAGCTTTTTATAGGCTGCTTCTGAAAACAACTTTCTTTGGTTACAAATCTGAGGAGGGAAACTCTTTCTCCCTCTCCAGAAAGAAAACATAAAAAAACTGTAACCTTATATCTTGCAATCTGTTATGGGGCTTAACGCTGCAGCTGTTAACCCTTTGAAAGAGAGTCAAATAACTAGATGAAATTGCTCTAAATGGCTTCTACCTCTTGAATATTGGAAAGAAACCTGTTTGGTATTTTACAGGCTTTTATTTGGGGCTACGTGCCCCTGACCTGCAAACTGCACTGAGTAAGTGGGAAACACGCATGCAAGAATTACGAGGGCAGAAACAGCTCGTACTTCTTTCAGTAGCTCCACCAGCACAGCTGTGCTAGCACAGGAAGCATGATAAGTCATCCTTATTAAAGGCCAGTGGTATATACACGACCTCCCTTGGAGCAAAGGGGCAGCCCTGCAGGCTCTTCTGCTTCCAGCAAGCATGTATGCATGGTGCCCAATGCTCCTGGGGACGTTGCTGTTTACCCACTACTCCCTGCTGGAAGCTGTGCCTAAAAGCACAGTCTGGTTCTAGGTATAAATACGAATCTTTGGCAGTGCTGGTGTATTCCCCTCCTTAGTGCGACTGCATAGGAGGGGGAAAAAAAGGAAAAGAAAGTAGGACACCATGTCTGAATCACAAGAGGAATTTTTTGAAGTGTTCGAAGTGGTACATAGCTGAATTACTACACACAGACAAACTGGAACACTGACATAGATATGCTGTCAGTCTGTTTTTCAGGTCTTTTTATGCAGAGATTCCTTTTTCATATTGATCATATTTAGTAAATTCTAAATAAGATTGCAATGCATGTGATAAAATATCTGCAGCTGCTCTACATGTAATATTCGAATGACTGTTAACATATTCTACTATTGATTTTTATGCAAACTATAGATTTTAAATAGGAGATCTGCATGCAGAACAGTAGCATCATACTACCATATATTTTACTAACAAAACCAACAGCTCCCTATTACAGGAACCTCATGATCAGGCTTATGCTGATCAATTAACATTCAGAAAACTGAAGCACAAATTTGAGAATGTATTACTTTGACTCAGAAGCTCTTTTTTGCATAAAGTCACATATAAATCACAGAGGAAATGTAACATATTTCTGGGGACTTGTAATGAAAAACATGGAATATTTTGGTGTTTTACCTTGTATTGGCAGGAAATGCTGAACAAGCAAAAAAACTTAAAAAACTCCATTCAGTGCTCAATGTTGGTCTGTAAAGAATACAAACAAATATAAAGATCTATTTCCCCATGAGCAAGCCCTTACATAGGCTTGATCTGGGACTTAGTTGCAGAATTGTATCCCATGCAGCTCTGATACGTAGCCCTGGCAGAGATGCCTTTTCATGCTATATATCATGCAGATGAAAAAAATCATTGCAAGAATGTGAGCTCTTGCTGTAGCACATGGCGTGACTGCTTGGACAGGAGTCCAGCTTAACCAGATGGCAGCTGTGAGCTCCAGCACAACACTGGCACTCCTCTCCTAGAGCAAATTGTGAGAGGATCTGCTGATCTCCCGTTCACCCCGTCTGTTCTCAGCTGCCTGTTGTGTAACTACAGCTGCCACGTGTGGCAAGGTACAGCGCTCACATGCACATTGGCCACCACCTCCCCGGGTGTACTTCAGTAATGGTGGTTCCTCTACCAGTTCCTGTAGAGGAAAAGGGACAGGATTTGGCTCTTACCTCCCATTTTTATATTGTTTCTCTTGTAGTCATACATTTGTATGGCTTTAGAAATAAGGTAAGACAAACCGACTTCATTCCTGGTGTGACTTATTCCTGCAGCCTGCTCCCAGAATGATTTTGGAGAGTTTCAAGCCAGCCTAAATTAGCATTCTCAATGAATGATGTAATAACTATTTTCAAATACTGTGCGTTACAGCAGAAATTATCCCATAAAATAGAGCCACTGTTAGAGGAAAAATTTCACTGTGATTATGATTTTCAACTAAATGCTTTTTCAAATTTGCAGCTTTGCTTTATCTCTTGTCATCAACTTCACACTGCTCTTTTTTATCTTCTCTTTATGGAGCTGGCAGAGGTTGATGCAGAGGGAGTCAATATAGTAACATCAGGAGATGTCAAAAATGCTTGGCATCATGAACTTAATAAAGCACCACTTTATCCTATTAATTTATGAAATAAACCCAATGCATCTGTTAAAACTCCTGTAATTTTAGTTATGCGTAACTATGTAGAAGTTATATTTCAAAAATAAATTAATCAGCCAACCCCCTCTCTAATATATGTAAAACCTTGGATCCTCTGCAAACTGTCAGTCTGTCAAATCAATAAAGATAACAGTTTCCCAATTTAGGAATATCTCCTTAATCGTATACACATCAACTCAGTCTGGAATACAGTTCCAATAGGATGCATTTTTTATTAACACACACAAAAAAAGAGAAGAGCCAGGTTTTTAGAAGTTAGCGTGAATTTTTTGGCCTGCAGAGAGAAAAATAATTGGTTCAAAACAGTAATCCAGTTTGATTTGATGTTACTAGGAGCCATTTAAACTGGAATTCAATAGGACTTCTTCAAAATCAGTTTGCAAAGTAAAACTTTACTGTATAGGTCAACAAAGAAGAAAAACTGAAAGTAAGCAATGACAGTTATCAGTTTCTTTTAGATCTAGGCAAGAAATCAATTGATTGGTACTTTTACTCTCTTTTATTTCAGATATGCATATCTAGTTGTTAAGTAATGTTATCAGCTCAAGAGGAAAGTAACACAAATAACTGAATGGGAAAAAAAGGTTTTGTCCAGCTTGAGTAATCTCTTTAATGCATCTCACATATGCTGCATGACAGCAGAAAATGAAGGAAGCAAAGGCTAGTTCAGTAGAACAAAAATGGGCTTATCAGCAGAAATAATAAAAAAGTATCTGTACAGGAAGCACAACTTTAACATTATCATTGCAGGAAGGACACTCCTCCACGAAGAACAAACCTGAAGCATGGGACTATGAAAGTTGTGCACTTTTTACATAACTCATGGCAATACATTGTTATGTATGCCTACAAAGGGCCCATGAAATTCTAACATAAAAACATGGTTATTAATACAAGTGTGGTGTGTTCTCTACTAATCAGCTAACCTAATCTGTGATTTTTCTTTCTTCCCTCTCACCTTCCAAATGCATGACCTGTGATGGGATGCTAGAATGAATCTGGCAAGCTGCAGTCTGATGAATTTAAAGCCTGCCTCATCAGTCTAGGACAGGTTGGAAATGACCTGCAGGTAGAGGAAATTGATGCTATTTTGTTTTCAAATAGACCAGTATAATAATAACCAAAGAGACTGTGGGTTTAAACTCCAATGTATTGGTCAGAATGCTTTAAGAATATCCTGATTCTGGGAAGAAAACTGGATTAGATGGATTCTCAGCATCCCTCAGAGCCACATTTTTCCATGTGCATTTTTAAAAGCTTTTCCAGATTGCTTTTTCTACTTGATTTCAGATGTTTTATTTGGACTCTAATGGATAACTATGGATAACTGCTATCCTTCTTGCACCCAGATTTTTGTTCATTTTCCTTTCCCTGGACTCAGCCCAAGCTCTCTATTGCTCTCTCCTGATATAGGATGTGATTCTCTATAAACCAGTGTATTAGACAACAACATCACAACACAGAGGAACCTTTTATATTCCTTCTTCCTATAATGCCCTTTAGTGTTTACTCAGCTCTGAGCCAGAAATGCCACATCATTGCTCAGAAAAATGAGCAACCTCCTGTCATAAAAGATCTTCCAGGGACCACTTTCTCTTTGTACAAAGTCTTGCAAATCTCATCTTTTAAGCCCATGTGCTATCTCTACTGTAGTCCAAGTCCTGTTAGCCTATAGGCAGAAGAAGGAAAATCCCTGTACTGATTTCCCATACTGAGCACACAGTTCTCATTATGTACCTATGTTAGGCTTGGAGTGCCGTATTTTAAATAGTCAGTGATACACTACTTTCAGATGGTTTTTAACTATACCTGTAGTCAATATGCCATCTCATGAAGAACCTTCAAAACACATTGCATATCAGGGAGGCAGCCCGTGCATTTCGTGACTTTGGCTAGTTTAGTAACAAACTTTTCTCTTTGCCTTTGTCTTTATCTTCTCTGGTTGTGCTCTATGTATTCCTGTCTTATTCACCTCCTCTTCTTCCTTCCGTCTCCCCTAAACCTTTCCTAATATTACTCCTTGTGGTGAATATGTCTGTTTCCTGTGTGTAATCTGTTAGCTACTTCTTCCTCCTTTAAAATTGATGATGCTCCTGGTGACCTGCTTGGACAATATCTATGAATACTGTTCATACCTTGGATCCAATTTCCCAATGGTTTAAACTTATCGTCTCTCTGGAAATGACCCTGGATGCCTCAAACCTTCCCTTCTATATTCCTTACGTTGTTTCGGTCAATAGAGGAAGAATGGACTGATGGACCACGATGATTTCAGAGCTTGCTTAATTTCAATGGGTTATGATTTGGTATGAATTTTAAGATATAATGAAAATGGACTTTGCTTACAGCTTGTAACATTAACCACAGCATCACTAAAACTTATTTATATTGGCAGAATACTAATAATATAATTCGTACTTTAAACAGTAGTTCGTTGTTTGCTCTTTCTCTATTTTCAAATGGTTAAAAAGAAGCTAAAAGTAAAACTAGACTCTTGAAAAGCATATTCTATGGCCTGCTGCATGGCTCTTTGAATTATAAAGAAATCTAAAAAGTGGAAATTTACAGTTGATTTAATGAATATTTATTTTCTCTTTCTCCTTGTATATAAAATTTAACTTTTTATTTGCAGGGGGAAGAATGAGTTTGATGCTTTTAAATTCTCATAATTATTGTAAGCTAGCTTTGGGGTTGCACTTGCTTTTCTTCATCTATTTATGTATTTTAATTTTTCCAAAAATATTCATACTTTTTGAGAAAAAAAGATTAGCCTAAGTTGAACGGTCCTATATTTGGCATGATATTTTCATAATTGTTCCTCTGCCTTCTTCACTGTGTCTGCATGTACACTGCTTCACAGCGTATCTTTGCTCCGTCACGTGCAGTATCTAGATTACAATGGGAACGTAACTGATTTTAGAAGGGGGTGAGAAATGAAGTGCTGAATTAGGACAGGTTAAACAGACATTGAGGGAGGAAGGGCTGAGGGCAAAGCTGCAGAGAGTTAATTGAAAGATACATGCTGTTTCTTTAGGACAACGAATGCTTTTCTTGAAAGCATCGCATCCTTTTACAGAAGAGGGAGAGGTAGGCATTTGAGATCGCAGATTTCACTGGCTGCTTGTGACATTTATGTCCTTAAGTCAGCGTTAAAGGTTTTGTAACTGCCAGTCCCTGCTGGCTCGCCAGAAGGGCGGACTGCCAGAGGCTGATGCTGTGGTGACCGCTCCTTTGTTCTGGGTTCTCTGAAAGGGTGAGGCGGAGTTTGCCCGAATCATGTCTCTGGTTGACCCCAACGGGCAAGGAACCGTCACTTTCCAGTCCTTCATTGACTTCATGACCAGAGAAACGGCGGACACGGACACGGCTGAACAAGTGATCGCTTCCTTCAGAATCCTCGCTTCCGACAAGGTCAGTCACCACGCTGCGGGCGGTGAGGAGACACGAGCTGCCCTGGCTAGCCCTTCTTCGCTGAAAGTCTCATACCAGCGTTCAGCAATAGTGAAGCTTTGCTTTCGGTTTGTGAGACGCCACAGAAAGCACTTGCCTTTTTTTCCTGATTGGGACCAAGACGCTTAGCAGAAATACGTATAGAATTCAAGATGCGGTCTGTATCCCCTCATGTCAGAAAGAGCTAACGTAACATTAGACATCTTAAGACAGTATTTGCTCAAAACCCAGTTTGTCTGTATAGTGGATATACTGTATCCCAGTTATTTCCACACAGCAGCCTTGATGGGAGGGGAAGTCGTTCTGCCTTGTCACAGTGTTGACTGGACGTTTCACGCCGAGTTCGTAACGAGGCCTCTGTAACCAGGCCAGGTTGTGACCATTCGGCTGGTGAGGCAGCGCGGCATGGCCTTACCCTTGAAGGAAGCAGGTGGAGGCCTTCCCTAGTTACCGGGTACATGGAGGGAGCGAGTTTCTTATTCGTCTCCTGAAGGAAATTTAGCCTGCTCTCCACAGCCAGATCCACCAGTGAGAGGTGTATGAAGAGGAAAGGGAGGACAATAGCAACAAAATTGTTTCTAGAGGAGTAAGAGTGATAAACAATGCTGCCGGGAAGCTAATCCTGTGCTATGGAGAAAGGAGAGATCACAGCAATACAGATCTATTTGCCCAAGCTTGCTTTATTGATTTTTTCCATCTGGCCTGTTATATTGATTTTGTGATCTCAGTTATTGTGGACCACATTTTGAATTCCAGACATGTTCTCAACAGAAATTTGTGTGGAAGATGAAAGCCAAGGTCCCAGGAAAATAAGGTTTTCATTACGTTGTTGTTTTAAGTCTGTTAACAGTTTGATAGAGTATCTTCTACATCATAAATGCAAACTAGTAAGAGTAATAATGCATCTTTCATTATAAATATATTATGACATTGAAACTAACAGGATCTAATTGAAAACGCGTCTCTCCTGTCATTGCAGAAGGGGCAGTAATGCACTCTAGAGGTACTGGGAAGCTAGCTACTCATGGATGAGTTCTTGTATCAGTAGCAGTCTACCCATGGCTGCACAGTGCTCAGCGGCTAACGTGCACAGTCCCATATCCTGAGACTGGATTTTGACCCAGTCAGTTTGTTTGTTTATAAGACTGTCCCCCTTCAACTCATCACTAAAGATGAAGTTAGCCAAGGAAAATATTTTGGTCTCAGGAGAATAGACAGGATGTCCAAGTTTGTTAGTCACAGATACAAAAAATATTTTGTGTCTTATATTTCTGTGTCAAAGAATATATACTGAATATGTCAATCCCTTTCACCCCCAGCCTTACATTCTGGCAGATGAGTTACGTCGAGAGCTGCCTCCCGATCAGGCTCAGTACTGCATCAAGAGGATGCCTCCCTACACCGGCCCAGGTTCTGTTCCTGGCGCCCTGGATTACACCTCTTTTTCATCAGCACTGTACGGAGAAAGTGACCTCTAATTCTGTAATTGACCGTATTCATGTTAGACATTAAAAATACCCACCTAATTTCCCAGATTGCTTTACAAAAGCTTTGGCAAGCCAATTTAAAAATGAGTTTTACAAATACAGTAAATACACCTTCAGTGTAAAGTGCTAGTAACTAAACTAGTGTATATTAAAGTGTGCAGCACGCATAGATTTCCGCATTGTTGGTTTTAGGTTGTCTGTCCTATACAATGCTAGAAAATATTTTGAAGATAAAACAAATTCCAAGAAATTAACTTTGGAAATATCCACTGAGAAATAAAATGTAAACCCTACGAACATTTAAAATTTAAATTCTTAAGGCTCACAAAATTTTTTTTCATTTTCAAAATGTCTCAATGCCACATGTGCTTCTTTTACCATGTTCATAGAACTATGTTAAAATAACACTTTTTCCTTTCATACAGCAGTATTATTTTTCTCTGATGATTTATGATTTTGTATGCTACTACTGGTGGAATTTAATAAAACATTAAAATGCAGTTTTTCTGGGGAATAAAAATGTCAACCAAGTAAACTCCTTAATCACTGAAATAATCCAGAAGGCTATGTTTCTGTCTCTTAAAGATGATTTTCTGTTTTCACAAAGAATTGTAATATAGGGAGAAAACAGCTGAAAAGCTGATTAAATTGCAGCTTTAGAGTTCTCTAAGCAGTACTTTTCTTTTAATCCTTTAACTTTTACAGCTGAGAGAGTACAACTTATTTATAGTAAGAAATAAGGAAGCTAATTCATGTGAGCTGTTTTGTTTTGAAACCCTCATTCTTGTCTGTGTTGGATAGTCTTTGTTTCTCAGTATATGAAAGCCAGTTCCTCGTTGTGTTAGTGGGCAACATTCTTCTCCATTCTGCACAAGCAAAATCCCATCTGAGCAAATGCCATGTAGTTGTCTTGCAGCTTTAACTGTACAGTGCTTGAATTATAGTTTGTCATGAGTTCTGCAGGATCGCAGGCAGTTCTGTCTGTATTCTGCTTCTGTGCGCTAGTTGTTTTACTGTTTTTTTTCCATCTTGAGAAATGATAGAGAAGTAAAAGCAGTAACTTTTTTACTTGAATCCTACTGTCACTGAGGAAATGCAATGTAATCAAACAAAACCATTCACAAAGGTGAAGTGAGCTGTGCAGTCCAGTGCTATTAAAGCAATGATGTGCCTATTAAATAAAGTCTGCTTTTCAAAACCTTATGAGACTTCTGTCATTGGCAGTCATATATTGTTTTCCTCCAAGAACCAGCAATATTTTTACACATTAGAAGAGGTTTCAACCTGCTGAAAGTAAAAAAAAAATTGGAAATGTATGTCATGTATCTCTATAACCTATACACTAATTGTGTTGGCATGAATAATGCACTATGTGCTGGAGGGACAGGTAAGGCCTCGTGAAGTAAGATCGAGCTCAGAACGAGCAGAACTGCATTTTCACCTAACTGTATTAGGCAAAACTTCCAAGCACAGAGGTTCAAAGCTTCTTAGACTCCTAGCTTAGGCTGATTTCAGCGAGACCTGGCCACTAATACTTCTGAGGCTGTTAGTCGCAGTCTTTCTGTATCTCTTGTTTTCCTCGTGGGTAAATAGGTAGTAATGCTTTTGCATTATTGGCCTTTGCTTTGAAACCTGTGAATGTAAAGCATTAAAAATAATTGCTGTGTATATAGTTTTGATCCCAGAACAGGCATCCCAAAGTTAAGGTGTGTGTGGTGTGAACAGCTTCAGAAGAATCCCACTGGAGACGGGCAGCGGCCAAATAACTTTCTCCTCCTTGTGTGCAGAGACTAGCAGAGGGCTGAGGAAAAAACAGGGCTAGAATCACACCGGCAGTGCATGAACAGCTTCACACACAGCCAGAAGCTGCTCCTGCCACTGCTGATGCTGACATGGTGCAGCGTAATTCTATTTTTGTGATGACAGTGCCTGAACAAACTAAGTACAGGAAGACCTGCCTTAGGGCAATGCCACTTCCAGCCAAATGACTGTGGGTAGGCTGAATCCTCTTAAAAAATAAATCCGTGTATCTCTCATTGTCACAGTTTAATGCAATTGGAACAGTAAAACAGGAAACTTCCAAACTGGGCACAAAAGTAAAATCTTAGTCTTAGAGGCAGGATTTTACTAAAAATTGGTGCAAAGGCAGTTTATAACTGACACTCTGATTGGATACCATGTTATTTACCTGCTGATTTTTATACTGTGATATTCTTTCTATCTTTGATAGCACAGAAGAGACTTCTAAATTCATCCTTTAGCTAAATTCTCTGTTGAACGAAGCAAGTGAGAGAGAGTCACAGAAAGAACACGAATTTGTGTGTCATCCTTACCATTATCAGCACTAGAGAAAAAGACTTTTGTAAAATATTTTTTTTAATTTTCGTATCAGATTTGTAATTTGTAAAGTAGAGTGAACAGAACCAGTAGCAGACAGCTGCAGGGATTAATTACCCATCTATACTTGCCTAAAAATATGATGCCATGTTTGTTAGTTTAATGTGTCTTTCATGTTAAAAAAAAAAAAAAAGAGATGCATCATGAAGTTCTTTCTCTCAGCATTAATCAATTTTAGGGTAACTAAGTTAAACAAGTAAGCTCTGTTATTTTACTCTAAACTGGTTAAAATTCAAAGTCTTTAAAATATTCTGTAGTCAGGTTCCAGGGCTGTGGGTCTGCAACTGAGATTTTGTTTCTCTAAGGTTCCATGTTTAGTAGCTGGCAGGTGTATTTTTCTGTTGAATCACTCTGTTCACATTGGGAAGCAGTGGTTTAGTGGCATTTTCTGTCTATACAGCTCTGGCAACAAACAAGAGTTTTCCTATAAAAATGTAACTGAGCCCATGGTAATGTATGTACTAATCACAAGGGCCAAATCAAGGTGCAACAGGAGAAAGTACAGCATTTTTTAGGATCATGTGAATGAAGGATATAGAGTAAATTAAAATCCAGAGAGACAGTAAGGTTTTCAGTTGCTTTGATGACTGTAAGGCTGATGACTTCTATGACTTTAGGTGGATACAACAGTTCTTTGAAAAACTTCCTGCCAAAATAGTCTTGATTTTGCAGTAATCATTTTCAGCCAATCTTCTTCAGTAAGACACTGAGGCAGGCAAATGACAGTGTTGTCAGCTCTGTGCTACCTTCCTATGTCCTTTTTTCATAACTACATTTTTCAGCATTTCTTTTGTATTGGCCAAAAATATCTTGGACCAGAGCTGCTCCTAGTAGCTTATATTTTCATCGGAACATTCTGTTCAACTTGTCTGCTTCTTGGAGGAGACCAGGCACTTTTATTTAGGTTGTTCCTGGTGTCTATAGAGGTTAACCCAGATGGAGGCGGTCTCAGTGAAGGAGGAAAATAGTTCCAGTTAGCAGCATTCAGCTATTTGGAAGATATGCTTTTTTTTTTTTTTTTTTTTTTTTTGAAGACATAGCTTGTGTGTGGTTCAGAGTAATTAAATAAGGAAGTAATTCTTTAATAGTCGCTAGTGTGAGAACAGGCTCTTAGGAGCATGCCTCTGACAGTAGTCGTGGTGTCAATATTTTTCAGTGTTCTTCTAAGAACAACTCTGATAATATTTAGATAAGAGAATAATTAGATAAAAGGTGCCACTTCTTTGAAGAACATTCATGACTAAATTTTGCCAAATCCAAGTCCTCAGTCCTCATTTTCTTCAGTGAGACTATGCTCCTTGGTGCCAGATGGAGTTTTAGACTGTCAGGACTGGAAAAAGCCTCTCCAAAACAAACAAACAAACAAAAACAAACAAACAAACAAACAAACAAAAAACACAACAAAGTCAGTGAAGGTCTTTCCTGCAGACAGTAAGCAGGAAATCAATCATCTTTATGAAAAGTTCTTATAAAGAAGGATCTGGTTTGTCAAACAAGAAATCAAATGCATCATTTACGTATCTTCAGCACAAAGTAAGAATTATTACATACAAGATCTGGCTCTCAGCTTGTGTTGTAATAGGAGTTGACATTGAAGCAGCTGTACAACCTGCCAGCAAAAGTTTAGCACAATATGCCTGTTCTTTGGATTGGTTGACTAGCCTATTTCTTACCAGGAAAAAATGCTCAGCAGTCTGTAAATTACTGTATTATGTCAAGATTTGTATTTTCTTCTGAAAAATCTTCCCATTGGCTGCTTCTGGAGAGTGAGCACCAGAGGAGATGGGGCTGTTGTGGTGTGGACATTTTGATGTATTACACGAAGAACCCCCTAAGGCTCTTTCCTGAGTCAGAAAAACATCCCCTGAGATGTCTAGAATGCTTTAATGTACAATACCTACTGTAATTATATGCTATAACAGTGTAATCATTTGCTTGTCAAAGCAACATTGCTAATGTTGCTTTAACCTCACTTATCTCTAAGGTATTTCTTTCTTGGTAAATATTTACTAGGCTTTGAAATAACTGAAATGCCTGTTCTTTCCCTGTGTCCTTCTTCCCCAAATTTTATGTTTATCAACCTTGTCACTTGTTTGTGACTCAGTCTGCCTTCGGCTCTTGTTCTGAGGACATTGTATTGAGGAACTGCTTCACCAGGGTTAAGTCTGCACTACAAATAGTTGTTAGCATATTGTAGTGAGCTTCTACTTGTTTCAGACTAAGTATTTTAATACAGGAAGACTGACTGTTCTAAGCTGGATTTCATTTTGTTTTGCAGTCTCTTTTTTAATGCATGACTCCTCTATAATTTTAAGCCAAGGTGTGGGTAGCCCCACAAAAGATGAGGCTATCACCCCCTTTCCCATGGTCTTACTTACTTATAAATAGAACATTTCCTAGGTCTGGTTATCATGTGGTTGGGAACATATATTCACAGTAGTAGAGAAGGTAGAATTAGCCCTTCCAACAGCAGCCTGTATTTACATTATACTAAAGTGATTATGGAAGTGTGGAAATAGGGAACCAGCCACACTAGAAGTCCTTTAGTATTCACAACAGAATAATGTTTATGTACACACAAAATGATAGAAATTTCTAAACATTGAGACAATACTGAGAATACCATTCATTTCACTCATAAAATAAGACAGCTACATCAATCCACAATTCCAGTCTTTTCTGCATGAGAGCTTAACTAGGGTTTCATATTCCAAGCTTCAAAATAAATTCCCCTGCCAATTTGCTACATTTTTTGAAATTTCATTAGCATCTGTAATACTGCTTTGCACAAATTGGATTATCGGCATATTGTTTTAACAATTTGGAAATCAAATATATTGAAGGGTTTCTGAGGATATAAATGTCCTGAGGCTATTTTAACACCTGTTCATCCCTCATCCATTTGCTCCCGGCTGTTCTGGTTTCAAAAGTTTGGCCTCAATTCATGAAAACCTTCTTCCCTTCAAGATGCCCTTTGAGCAAGTGCTTTAAGTGAAAAATGCTCTCAAGTGCTATCTGTCCTCAGGAGGGGTAATTAAAATATGTACTCTCCTGAACAGAGTAATGGCTACTTGTGTCAGAAGATCATGTATAGGAGAACTCTAGTTGTAGACCAAAAACTCAGTGTGGCTACGTTCAGTTTTTAGCTAATCTTCTGTCAGGAGTCAAGGAAAATAAATGTTTGCATAACTTGCCAACAGGTCCAGGGCTGACAGGCGTTAGGGCTTACCTGGCAGCATAGGCACACCACAATTAAAAAGAAAAAACATAAAAAGATGGAAAGGCTATTCCAAAGTCTGCTCAGACTGGTTTTCTAGCTCTGACAGCTACCAATAGCAGGCACAGTGAAAGACTGTAAAACCAAGGCAATTGTACGGCCGTATGTGCCTGGAACGATCTCCTGGCCACCAGCAATCTGTGGGGCAGGAGCTTGCGGACACTGCACACTGATGCCAGAGATTTATTCATTTTTTCTATTATAGTAATAACTTCTCTGAGAGCTCTTTTTATATTCTTGTCAACAGGACTCACTGTTCCTATAAATTTTCCAGCAGGCTATTGGATATGTTTGGAAAAAGGTTTACTGTTTGTTCTTTTATCTTTTGGAAGCCATTCCTCAATGTCTTTTTGGTTTCCCTTATTATCTCTTTACATTTAATCTGCCAAAATTTATAATCCTTTCTATCTTCCTCATATGGACATAATGCCAGCTTTCTGAAGGATGCCTACAAAACGTAGGCAATCCAACAGAGAAGAGATCCTACCTCCTGTGAGATAATGGAGAATTTTCTATTTATTTCATTTGAGCCTGAGTTTCGCTGGTAGCCCCAGAAAGTAACAGTGGGCAAAAGAAGTTCATGTAAATAGTTCATTTTCTGGAAATATGAAACTGATTTAAAACAAATGTTCCAGCTGACAAAAATCTTTCTGTGTACTGCTCCTTCCCCACAAAAAGCCCCAACTCCAACCCAGTCACAGTTCTAACAAACTATTTAGCAAACCTGATTTTTTAAATCAAAAGCAGACAGCCAGTAATGTTTGGTGGATGCCTGTGTGACCATGATGAATAGGTAAGACAGATAAAATGCTGTTGCACACTAAATCCCTGAGGTCCTATCTACTGACATTGTGATTAAACCAAAGAAATGGAAATTAACAGTGTGCAGTGTCTTGCTGTTATTTGCACATCATCCAGGGACACCACTCCATGACAATTCTAACTTTTAACTTTGCTGTTTGCTAACTGAAGATGACAAAGTCTTATGTGCCACAGCAAGCTAACAAGCAACTGTACAGTACAGCCAACAGTTCTGCCGCTCAGAATAATAACGGTGTCATTAGCAGAAGTGACCTGTGGAAGGAGTTGAAATAGTAGTATGTTTATATACAATAAATGTACAAGATCGTATTGTTTCATCAGTCATTGCATATATTTCTTTATTTGAATATAGTTTTGTATGCACTTTTAACAAGTCAATAGTAGTATATGTAGCAAAACCACAAATGTAAATTAAAAATAAAACCACAGTTTTAAACATTTTTCTTTCTTCACCGTAACAAGCAATACATTTCTGTCATTCACCCAAACTTAAGAAGACTGGCACTGAGGGCACTCCAAATTGAATATTTTTATTTTGTGTAAAACAATTCATTTAATCAAGAAATGAGTAACTGGGTTTTTCATTTTATTTCAAAGAGAAAAGCTAAAATGTTCATTTGCGATTGCAAAGACTTTATTGCTTTTCCTCCTTCCCATTCTGGGACCTTAGGCAGATTTTTCATTAGATTTATTGCTTTTTCAAGCCAGGCCAAGAATGCAGATGGTCCAATTGGCTTTATTTGCACAGACCAATTGACTGGAATAGCTATAATGGAATCTGCCTTATTGGAATAGCTCCCCATGTCAACACCTCACCCAGAGTAATTACTCTTTTTAATGACAGGTGCATTTAACTGAAGTCTTATTCTGCAGACTGGATTTTCTTTATCAAAGACCAGTCATTCGCCTTTTCTGAAGATGCAGCTCTCTTTCTGCAAGCTTTTCGGTCTTCGCTGAGATTACTTCCCCTCCTAACCCCGTTGTCAGCCTCTTTCTAAGACTGCCCTTTTTCCCACGTCTAACAGCTGCCCTTCAGAATTTAATTGCTCCTGACTGGAGATGTTAACTTCAGTCTAGCTCAATGATCTCACTGTACCCTTGAATCTGATTTTGAAGGGAGACACTTTATTCTTTCTTTATATCAAACAGGGATTCCTGACCATAAAATTGAACTGTAAAATGAACATGCTAACATTTTATCTGTTTTTCCTCTCCTTAAATTGGTTTTATAACAAAATAATACAATTGATGATTAGAATGCAGTTATTCTGGATTTGTATTAAGGTAATAAATGAAGTATTACTCCCTTTGCTGTTATATCTTTGGCTCTAACAGCTAGTCTCGGAGTACTTGCTAAATTAGACCCTTCAATAGAAAAGAATGATGGTATGTTTCTCCAGCCACCAGCTGTGTATGGGGAGACATTAGTGCGCCATGTGGAAAATGAAGCTATAAACCACAGACTATTCCACCAAAGCTTTCTGGCATCAAAACCCAGGTGCCTGCAGCTAGTTTAGCTCCACACAGTAAAGAGGGTAGAGGAGAGTTGAGGCTGATTAACCTACCCACCAGCTCTTACCCTCCTCATAGCCTCTAGGCAGCTTTGCCAGCTTGGGATGTACCTGGCCTGAATGCATGTTCAAGTGCAAATAGGAGAGAAGGAAAAGCAGACGATAATACAGGGTGTCTTCACGCGCCAGAATATACACGGAGGCTGTGGGCAGCCTCAGATCTGCCTTGCCTTGTAGTCCTCTAACAGCACCTATAATCTTGTTGACAGACTATCATGTGAGGTGCTGAGCAACATATAAAGGCTGCTCCTAGTCTAAAGAACGATTTGGAAATGTATATATAAAATGCTAAAAGGGACACAGCAATGCTCATGGAGACTTCTGAGGACAACACAGCAGATCTTAGGCTACTTCATAGGTTTTAGGCTTTATAAACTTTAAGTCCCATATGTAAGTCTTTAAGCTTGGCAGGACCAAAAGAGATGCCAAGGAAAAAAGATTCAAAAGGAACAATTGTAGATCATAGGCTACAGAATAAACTTTTCACTTTCAGATTGAGAACTGAAAAATAAGGCCTGACCAATAAAGTACATCCACTTGTCATATTTGTTTTAATGTAAATTTATATTAGTGATTAAATAACAAAAGAAAGGCGCTATCCTAGAGCAGTATTCCCTGTCAGTGTCAGTGTTCATGCTGTGGTTACTGCTTGCAGATACAAGACTTCAATTTTCTTTATTCATAGTTAATATTTCCAGCAAAATCTGGAAAAAAATGCTGCATGTATGCTTGCATAATCTTGCCTAGTTTATTAGACTTTCTAGCCTGACTTTGATCTTGCCTTATGATTATGGACTTGTCCAGCGATCACTGGACTGTTGGCTGAACCTGGTTCCCCCATCAGACCTGTTCTTCTTGTTCAGATACTGTGGGACCGTGTGCTTGTCTGTGAGGTTACAGCACTGCCTGCCTTGCTGCCACTCAGCTCCTGGCTTGTCTTCCCTTGCAGAGCAGCTTGCTCCTGCTGTTCCCTGACACCTACTTGCTTTCCACTTGTGCTCCTTGTCATAGAGCTACTTGACAGCTTAGTGATTGATCCCTGTGACCTGCTCCAGTTTCTGTGAGTACTTCAGCCCAGCACTGTGAAGTAGCACACCAAGCGCCTGCTCCCCTAGGCACGATGCTACCACATGGAGCACAGGCGGGGCTGGTCATGCTGGCTGCCCACCTGCAATCATGACACTAGTTCCTACCTACGACTGCTGCTGGATCTCTCCTTTCACCAAGACCCCCTAGTTCTCCTTCACAGTATGAGCCCGGCAGTCTTTACTGGCTTCTGAGCTCTCCTGTCTAATGAAGAGCTTCACAAACAGTCCACACTACCTGCTCAGCTTGCAGGTGCTTTGCAACAGAGGCAAGAAATTCAGGCAGGGAGTAAAAGAACAGGCAATGCACTTCAGAAATCTGTTTCCATAACCAGTCCAGACTGATCCAGGGCAGATGTAGTCCTGCCCTGTGCAGGGACGGTTAGTTCAGACTTCATCAGCTAATGCTAATGGGGAGAAAGAGGTTCAGAACCTCAGGTAAATCCAAACCAAAATGATCTATAAATCTCAGCTCACTGTTCGGCCGCTTTTCCCCGGTGCACGCATTTAGCTGCATGTGAACTGATGCTGGTCCTTTTCCCTCGTGTTTCATGGCTGTCAATGGGCAGTTGGCAAGCCTGCAGCGGTTCTTTCTCTCTCTTCTACTGGCTTGATGTGGATACCTAGACAAGTAAGAATAGGCTGAAAAGTGTATACTGAGGCTTTTAAGAAAGCTGCAAAATTTCATAATCACATGAAATATATACCAAATTGAGAGCAGTCAACAGGCGTGGCAGTACAGATAGGCTGTAAGGTTCCTACTGCATTCGTCATCTACTTCATGCTGATGTTTCAGCCCTTTTAGGCACTTACACACTTTTTGATCAGCAAAGATTCTATACAGAGATGTAAAAAGCTAAATTGGGTTCATTTTAGCATATCAGTGTTTTCTCTGTGATGGAGATTCTGGGGGTTTTTTGGTTGGTTGGTTTTTTTAAGTGGTGAAGTCTAAAATCTCATCTGTGCTAAGCAAGCAGCTTAAATATGATTGATATTCCTCTAAGATGCAGCAGCTTAACACACTATTTCAGCATCTGGAAGGTTCTTAGAACTGATATTGAACAGTTTTATTTTGGTTCCTGGTAAAATTTTGATCCTAGAATAAGAAACATTAACATAATTTAACTTAAATGGAACAAATCATTTATATTTGGGTCACTTAAAATTACCTTCAAAGCTGTGGGGGCTAGAAAATTACTTATTAAATAGAAATTGTAATTCCTGAGCACAGAGTGAATTCTGAAAAAAACAACTAGGGTAACTCAGTCATCGTAATAGGGCAAGAATCCAACTACAGAAAAATAGCACAAGTCATAAGCAACATTACAGAACAGAGTGCCAAGAGCTGTGTTCTGAAATCAGGCTAATCTGTTTGTTTTGTTTTTCTTTCAGAATTCTGTGCTTTGATTCGAATGCTTCACTAGGATATAATCCTGTGAAATGTAACTGTTATTAACATGAATAATCTCACTGTTCTTGTTGAAATTAGGATTACTTATCTGAATAGTCCATTTTGAGCAACATCCATAGGAATAAAGATAGATAACATGGGGATGAAAGGCATGTTTTTGTAATGAATGTTACTGAGGTATTTAATATCCATATCCAAAAGCTAAGAGAGCGTGCTAAAACACAGGGCTTGATTTCTACTCTTACACAATCAAATTGAGTATGTCATTTGTATATATGAGTGTTCAAGTAGAACAACAAACTGGTTAATCAGATATCTGGCAATGGTGGGAAAAAAGATGGTTTTGTTATCTTCAAAGACTACCCAATTTTAAAAGACCTATGACAGAATTAAGCTGTTTGTAGGAATAGGTGGGGAGAAAGGGGTTTTGAAAACAGCTCCAGATATTTTTGAACTCAAACTAACTTGGACATTTTTTTTGCTAAGAATATTATTTTAGATTTACATCTTAATCCTGTTGTAACTAGGCAGATGTTAGTTTCACTGAAAAACAATTTACAACCATCTTCAGAAACCACAATGCTTAGCATGCTGATAAATGTTTGCATGAGTGATACTATGTGTGCAACAGATGTCTGGATAAGACTAACTCCTAACGGTGCCAAACATTTTTTTCTGTCTACCTTTGGTCTAAAGATGACATAGGAAACAGTATTTGTGAAAAATCATACAGGAATACAGCTTTGTGTCAGAATTCTAAGTCTGGCTCATTTAGATGAGCAACCTCTGATTACAGGTAAAGATATTCTATTCATGCTAACAGATGCTGAGGTGGCTAAGAGAATAATTTTGGCTTTTTAATACTAGCAATATGAAGAAGATTTTGCATGTATTTGCTCAGCTGAAAAAGAAAACTGATATTTCAGATATCAGTATGGTCTCAGAAGACAGTATGAAGGTCATGATTACATAATGCTTCTATGTGCTCTAGGACTCTCATCTAGTGCCTCAACATTTTTTCTCCGCTGAATTACTAATCTTATAGGTTGTCAAAATACCTAAACCTCTCACTCTGCTATGGATTTCTTGTATGATGCTATTGCATTCATAAACTGGCTCTTCTATGTGACCACAATGCACATGATGATGTTTTCCCAACCTGAAACATCTACGAAGCATCACCTGTTCTACAGATAGTCGTAAGAGTTGCTCCCACCTTACATTGACTTTAGCATACTAGTTTTATTTTTAAAGGCTGTATGGTATACTTTTTATTTATATGCTGAAAGTTCATCTGTATAAATCAGGCATACTATGAGCTTCAGAGAATAGAGAACTGACTTCAGGTAAGGAATCTGAGAACTTAGGAATTTCCATACATCATCCATTTAATATTAAGGTTTCACTCGGCCATCCAGCCCCAAAAGAGGTGAGATAGAATATGATGCCAAGTTTCTTGAACATGGGAATGAACTTCTCAAAGAAAAAGCTGCAAGAATCTTGGTACCTGCAACTCTGCAGCAGCCTATACATACAGATTCCTAGCACTGCCCATTAAAATAATCACTGAAACTACATCAAGAAAAGGGATCCCAAAATACTCTAGCATCTCAAATAATATTAAGGCTAAATTTTTTTGTTACTGTTTTGTTACTGTTCCTTTGTTGGATGAGCTGGTATGGAGAGCACATCATCACTATCCTCTCATTCCTTTTCCTTTCACCCTCTGGAGAGTATTTTGCCCCAGTTGTGCTCATTCAGTTGTCTGTATAGCTCAGTTTTGTGAGGACATTAAACCCATCTGAGCCTGGGTTGCTGCTGCCCTCCCTCCCTGCTACTTCTCTTGTGTCAGCTCTGGAGAATTGTACAGCTGTAGATGAATTGGATCAGAGAGCCATTCTGACTGAAAAGTGGCCTTTAAAGCGAGAACTCTGTTCAGGGCGAGCACCCACACGAAGGAAGGAATGCACGTACGAGGATGGGGCAGAGGGAAATTTGGGACTGTCCTTTCACAGTCAGAATTAACTCAAACTGTTGGAAAATTGCAGAGTAAACAGAACATGTGACATGATCCTTTTAAAAGCACCTTCAAATTTTTAACTTATTTTTTTTCCACTGACCTGGTTTGTAGCACAGTTACACAAACAACTGCAACAGCACAAGCTGATCTGCGGTACAAAGATCTGCCTCCACGCAGCAACTGTGGAGATAGCGAGCTTTTTAACCTGCATTGCTGCCAATTTTCATGGTGTTATATGGCATGACAAAAGATTGGGTGCTGAAAACAGAAAATCAAACAAGGAGATACACAACCCTAAAATACTTTAATGGAAGGTCCTTAAAATGCTGCCTACCTCCACCCTGTCTGCAATTTCTGTGTAAAACTGTTAACAAGGAAATTAACCCGTCTCCAGGAGTCAGTGGCTTTTGCTAACGTTTATGGGATTTTGTTGTTCTTCTTGTTGTCAGGCTTCTAAAGTTGATCAGTGATGACCTTTACATCTTCTACTGGAATTTTGGACCACTTTTTTGCAGTGAAAGCCTTTGGACTTAACACTAGAATGGTTTGCCTAGAGGTCAAGGTCCATTCTCCAGCAATGTCTCCTTTAATTAAAAACTGGAGTGTGGCCTATACAGCTGAAGAAGCTGGACTACTCTGATTCTGTGTAGCTGATTTGTAGGTTGGGTCTATTCTTTTGGAAGCTGAATTAGACACAAATCTATTAAATATGAAGCTACATAGACATAAATCTACTAAAGCTACATTTTTATACACACTTGTGTCACTGTTAACTGTCAAGTGCCACTTGATTATGAAAGTTTCTACCAAACTCAAAGGTCTGTAACCAACTGTTCTTGTATCCTAAATCAAAACTCAAGAGTAAACTTTTAGCCCATAGGAATTACCTACACTAATGGTTTTTAACTCTTTTTCACTTACAGTCCCCTAAAAATTTCCCTGTGAAAATACAGAATCCATTATAAGTATGATGTATGTAGCAACACATATTCTTATTGGATAAAATTTGACTTCACACTGAGTCCCAGATACCCGAAGGATGGAAATGAAACTTGTTTCTTGCAAGAACCAAATTAGAGGCCTCTGTACCTTCACTTAGAGCATCTTCTTTGCTCACTTAAGTTACTGAACCCATCAAGAACAGGAAAGACTTGTCTATATCCACCTTACATACTTCATTTTCTGTGTTTTGAACACTGAAATAGCTCAAATGACAGTACCACAAATGGTTATTACTGGCATTTGAACTAGTAATACTTAAAAATTGAGTCTACTATTCTGACTTTTGACAAACTCAAGCATTAGCTATACTCAATGCAGCATTTGAAAGGCTGATCTGCAGCTGTAACAGACATGTTTACTTCATTTAAAATGCAGGTCTTCTGATAATAAGTTGACAGGATGGATCATTGTGGAAAAGAAGTCAAACTCTTAGGTCTAACTAGGACTATTTATTTTCTTCAACAGTCAAAGTGTGCCTTATTTTACCCAGCTCATTTAATATAAATGTTTCCAGTTTCATATGCCAGTAATCCACTACATTCAGGTCCCTAATGTCCAGTTTAAGACACATTCGCCTCTCTCTTGCCATGAAGAAGTCTGTAATTGCAGAATGATTGCTTTTCTTATTTCAAGGACCTACTTTCCCCATCTTTCCCTAGTGAAGCGCTAGCTGGTTAGCCCTTCCCAGCCACACCAATGTTCTCCCGGAACTACAGGAGCACCTAAAGCTAATGGTATTTAATGACCAGCTTAGTTAGAAGGTAAGACTCCTCTTCCAGCCATAACGCTAAGAGCTGCACTCCTCAGGCCACAAAAGGAAAAGCAAACCAACTTCTCAGCTCAGTTTTTAGCCCACTTGCTGCGGCTGCCAACCAGCTTGCGACAGCTCCAGCGTCTGTTGCCTAAGCCCGTCAAAGGCGACCAACGGGCACCAGGGCGAAATCCCGCCCAGCCGTGGCGAACGGCGGACCTCAGCGAGCGCAGCGGCCCGCGCGGGCGCGCGCCAGGCCACGGCTCCCCCCGCGGCCGGCTAACGGCCTGCGCCAACGGCCGCCCGCTGCGCAGCCCCGCGCCCCCGCCCCCGCCGGCCGCGCGCAGCTCGCAGCTCGCGCGTCAGGGGCTGACGCAGCAGCCCCGCGGCTCGCGCGCGCGCGCGGGCCCCGCTCCGCTCCCTCCCCTCCCCTCTCCTCGGCGGCCCGCGCAGCGCCGGTGACGTCTCGGCAGCATGGCGCCCACGCGGCGCGCGGGCGCGGAGCCGGAGGGTAACGCACGCGGCGCGAGCGTGGCGGGCGGGGAGGGGGGGAGGGAGCTGCGAGCGCGCGCGCGCGCCGAGAGCGCGGTGCGGGCGGGGCCGCCGCCGCCGCCATCGCGCGTGGGACAGGGCGGGGGGAGGGAGGGAGCCGAGCTGGAGGTCCCCGCGCCGGGGTCGGAGCGGCGGCGGGAGCTCGGCGAGGCGGAAGGAAGCGTGCGTGGGCTCTTGGGCCGCGGCCGGCAGCTGCGTGCGCAGAAGGCGACTGTGGCCTGTCCACGCTGCTTTTTGTTCGCGCGTGGCCCTGACGCCGTGGACACGTGGAGGACGTGTGTGTGTGAGAGGCCCTTAGCCGCTCCCGTGCGGGGCCGGTCCCCTGCGCGAGAGGGACTTGATCTGGAAAGAGTCCTGAGGGCGCCTGCAAACCCGCACGGGGCTTTTGGACAGCTGAATAAAGCTGAAAACAAAGACGCTTTGTCATGCTGCTGCTGCCTCACCTTCGCCTGCTCACTGACTATAAGGAAAAAAAAATCCATTTTTTAAGTTAAAAAACAGTTAAAACATGGGGGAGGCAAAGGAAAGTTAGCTTCTAACTGACATTGACAGTATTCTAAATGGGTGGTTCTTTGGTGGGTGCTTTCAGCAGTTTTACTACATGCAGAGAGCCCAAGCACGTTGCTTTTTCCTGCTTCGAGGGGCTGCCTGCCTTTTCGCCTGTGCTTCAGTGCGGGAGTGCATCCCTCGGCTTGTTCAGGCGGCCCACAGTCATGCCCTCTGCGGAGCCCCGAGCAGCTCGCACCCGGGGAGGCGCTCGCCGCGAGTGCCGCTGGTGTTGCAGGCCGTGCATGTGATAGGAGGGGAGATAGCTGGTCCAAGGAGCCTCTTAACGATATTTTGTATAGATGTAAAATACCTAGCTGAGTTTGCCTGGTCTTAGCACCTCGCTGACTCTCGAAACTGCTCTTGTGGTGTGGGGTTCTGTACCTGAAGGGAGGGTGTCAAGGGGACAGGGACAAACTCTTTTCAGGTGTCCCGTGTGACAGGACAAGAGGCAATGGGCAGAAACTGAAGCACAGGAAGTTCCTCCTGACCGTGAGGGGGAATTTCTTCCCTGTGAGAGTGACGGAGCACTGGACCAGGTTGCCCAGAGAGGTTGTGGAGTCTCCTTCTCTGGAGATGTTCAAGGCCCGCCTGGATGCAACCCTGTGCAACATGCTCTAGGTGACCCTGCTGAGCAGGGAGGTTGGACTAGATAATCTCCAGAGGTCCCTTCCAACCTTACTGATTCTGTGATTCTATAATTTCTTTTGAATAAAAGGGAGATGCGTGCTTTGAACTAGTGCAAAGTAATGTTGGTTTGCTCGGTTGGATATGCAATCTGAAAGGGGCAGCTGCTGCTGCTTAGGACAGGACCTGGTTAAACTAGCAAATAGCAGGTATTTTTAAGTGCCTGTAGTTCTCTGTAATTCCTCATTTGTATCTCTCATAATTCATGAAAATACTATAATACTGTGACAGTCCACCTAATCCTTTGTTAAAGCTTTGGAAGGAACTTGTATGCAAGATCATTTTATACCAAGAACACATTATTAGAAGAATTTCATAAATAATAAAAAGTATCTTTTAAGAATCATTGTAGTTATCAGAAAAATGTATTTGTAAGCAAATTTCAAGCTTTGAAGGTTTTTTTCCCCCCTTTTAATAGAGAAGGAGAACATATATTTACCTGTTCAATTCTGGGTATATAGCCTGTATGTGGATTGGGTTTGGATAAGGAGGCAAAGTAACATCATCTTACTTTATCCTCTGAACTGTTTAGTTGCCATGTTGTGAAAATAGTATGTTGCAGTCAGGCATAGTTTATAATCCTTAGTGCTAGAATGACTATAGGTGTGAACAGCTGTACCAAACAGCTGTCTTGTGCTTACCTTACCCTAACAATCTACTTGGAAACATCTGAAGGGGTAAGAGTTGCTTTAGCTGATTTCATTTCTCCTTTCTAGACTGGTAGTTCATGTGATCTGAAGCCACAGTGGTTATCCCAAGGAAGTGCAGTAGCATCTTTTTAAGGATTCTTTCTTTTTCTGTGTTCTGTATCAGGGTAATGCTTTACTGAGTTCTAGCTTTTACTAGGTTCACTTTTGTTCGGTCTTGGCACAATCTGCCAAACTGGTTCCAGCCTAAGGACATTGTGGTAATATACTTTATTTTACGTTTCGGTAGAGTGTGAAATCAGAGTAAATTGTGCTGGGTCCTATTGCCACTGCTTGTTTACTACTATTTCTGTTAAGCAATATAGAGGCAGTTTTTCTTCTGGTGATGTCTGAATGGAAGGGGGGGGTCAGTTTTCCCAGGCATACTGGTCATCTTTGTAAAGGAAATTTTTCATCAACTTATGGCTGAGCAAATCAAGTAGTAGCAGGGCTTGTAAACCTGATAAAAAATGCCTGTCAGAGATTTTCTCTACTGAGAAATTTGTCCAAAAATTTTTTGTGTCTATTCTGTAATAGACTCTTGTGCCCTCTCCATGTTGGAGAGAGGAATTATGCCAGCTGGATGTTGAATTAAGATGATGGTGCTTCCTTTAACAGAACTGGCTCCCCATCTCCTGCTTTCCTCCCAAGGGTAAAGTTCAGCAATTTCAAACTTGGGCTTATGACTTGACTCGCTCTGATTTCTTGTATCTTTTTAGGCCTGTGGACTTTCTGCTTCCAACCTGAAAATTGCATAGTCTGTGTGCCAGAGCCTGTCTTAAGGTAGTGTCAGCTGCATAACAGAAGAACAGACAACTGTTATCCACAGTAAGGATAGGTAAAACGGGTTTTGACACACATGGAGCTGTGCTATCAATCTGTGAAACATACAGTCTGTGTACTTCTGGCAATGGAGAGCCACTTTCAAGTCCCCCACCACCACCACCATTTCTTACAACCTCTTTCAGTCGCTGCTGAAGAAGTACAGATTTTGAAAGCTTCTCCAGAACAAGGCTGTCCCCTAAGGTGGGAGCGGAGATTAAGTAGTGATTTGTTGTGCTCCTATAAACAGAAAACAATACACTGAAGTGGCATCTGTTCATCAGGGCAAGCTGTAGAGAGAATAAAGCAGGCTACATGAGATACAGGATTGAAAAAAAAAATCAAAACCAAAAGCAGATGAGTGGATGCACTCATCAAGCAGACGAGTGAAGCAAATCTTCATTTGCTTCTCAGTGTGTATGAGAAGGTAAGTGTGAAACAAGTAGGTAAATTGGATACGAGCTGACAGAAGGAAGAAATGAATGGTACTAGGAAGACTAATGGCAGTATGGGCTCAGGTATCTAGGCTTCAGTGACTCTCAGCACCAAGTAGTTGACTTAGAGCCTACCTTAAAGTAAAAGCAAGCTCTAACCCATGTATCTTAATGGGTTATAGCCCTTTCAAAGCATATATGGGTTACTGCCCATGTGAATCTGCAGTCCAGGCCTACTTTCAAATACAGTTTTTGAGGTCTGCTTCTGAAAGCCTTTAGATCCAGGATTGATTTTATTTTCCTGAATACTTTGTTGGCTTAACAGGAGTAGGTTTAAGCTCTTGCATAAGAGCCTACTGAATCTGGCTGTTTTGTGAAAATATGGGGACAACTTTTAACCTGAAGAAAGGGTGACTTCGTCTTTTTTTTTCTTTTTGGTATTCTGCTCTCCCTTCAAATACTTCATGCTTATTACAGAGCAAATATCATTTGATTTCTCTTCTTGGGAAGAGTAAATCTGATTTAGACCTGTTCATCCAGAGTGTTGTTATAAATGCAACCTGGCAATACTTTACTCTCAGCCCTATCTTCTCTTCAGTTTATTTCTTTTTAATAATACTGATGTTAAAATAGGAGTTATATTTAAAGAATAGTGAAGAAAAAGGTTGAGTAAATCAGTTAACAGATGCCAGTGAGTATTAAGTACTTGTATCCGTAAGTTATAATGAGGTAAGGACAAGTTTTTACACTTCTGAAATCTTTCTTTTTTACAGGTGATAGTGCATAACCAAAGGCAAAACAGTTGTTCACTTAAAATGAGTAAGCACAAGCTGAATGAAGGGGAAAGATGAAGAATATCAGGTCATTCATATAGCAGGCCAGATAAGTGGAGTTTCACTCTCTTGTAGTTTCATTTTTTGGAAAAGAGAGGCTGTTTGAATATTTTGTTGTGTGCATGTGAGTGTGTCTTCATTCTGAAATGATTCTACGTAACTTATAGAGAGGAAGATAAAGTTACTCTTTGTTTCAAAGAGGGAAGAGATGCCACAAATACATGTGGGGTGTTTTTTGTTTGTTTGTTTTTTAAAGTCTCAGATTAGTGTTTTGGTTTTTGTTTTATATATGAATTGGACTTTGTTTTAGATCTCAAGGCATTAAAATACTATATCTTCTTTCCTAATAACAGCTCTGAAATATCTTTTGCTTTCTATTTCAGTCAGTATTAGACTTACCTATCCAATACTATATTACTAGCATATGATTTGCTACATTCATTTTCTTCTGGCACTGTTGTGAAGCAAGAGAAGACCTTCCTGCGTTTGTACAAAGAGCTTTATAAAGCCTGGGCATTAGTGTGTCTTGCCATTTGCTAACTGGTAGAAGTGTAAAATCTTTACTTTGTTGTAATTGTTCTAAACTTGGAAGAAGAAAGTTATTCTATGGCTGTCTGTGAATTTAGGACTCAGAGGTGGTTGGAGCTGAATTGTCTCTGCTTACTCAGTTTTTCTTTCTCTGCATCATTAGTGTATAGGCAATTAAAGTAGTTTTTTTAAAAAATGAAGTTTACTAGTTTCTGGTTTGCAGCTGTATACCATTTATGGTTGGTTTCTGGTATGAAGAAAGGCAATTTTGCATTTTCTTTTTTTTTAATGTTGCTGTAATAGAAATTGTTGTAGTTTTCAATCTTGGAGACTAGTTTGTACAAAGACTTCAGTGTATTCCCATGTGAACTTTCGATAATCTGTTTCTAGAGCTGACTGTATGCAGGTGACTGTTGCACTTAGACAAAAAAACAATTACTTCTAATGCTACTTGGATAGATGCAGTTGTTCCCTTACATTAAGTGATTTCTGCTGTAGGTGAAGTAAACCAATTACAATTTGATTTTGGTGGAGGATTAGTTATTTTATTCTGCTTCTTAAAGTGGAAGAAATCAGGTCACAGAGGCATATACATATGGAATTTCAAATCTGCTTAACTTCTGGGTTTATTTTCTTACAGTGAATACCCAGAAGAGCATGAGAGATGAAATTGAATCAATTCTGCAGGAGCGAATAATGATTTTGGATGGAGGTATGGGTACCATGATCCAGCAGCATGCCCTTTCAGAAGAGGATTTCCGAGGACATGAATTTAAAGATCATGCCAAGCCTTTGAAAGGAAATAATGACCTTCTCAGCATAACTCAACCTGGTATCATTTGTGACATTCACAAGGTAGGGTGTTCCGATTTCTGTCTCTTGACAAGAGATGGAGCGAGAATTCAACCTCTGTGCTTCCCTTCCCTTCCCCAAGCTACTGGCTTTCTGGAGTCTGCTGGGGTTGTGGAGGAGAATGCTAGGTAACCAGGTGGGAAAAAATAAGCATATATGACTGTTCTGGTTGCGAAAGAACAGCATTTGTGCCTTGGTTTCTAACATCACCCAGCTACTGTTGCTTTTAAATCTTTTTTTGACTTGGGTTCCTGATGCATTTCTATTAATTGTAGATTCTGATTTCTTTCATTATTCTTTCCTTTCCTCCTCCTCAGCTAACATTTAAAGTGCATCTAAGTAGGACAAATCTGAATTCTAGGTTTCTATTTCTATAACTGTATACTAAAGAGCTGTTAAATGTGACAGCCTGAAGCAAGCTTCTCCATAGAGCTTGAATATACCTATTTCCATGTGCTATCTCCTAGAATACTGATTTGTAGCCCATAGAATAAATGCGTTGACCTTTAGGAATTGGCAATCAAATTTATATCATTTATTATATTATTTCTGTATCATCAGTAAGACTTTTAAACTTGTCTTTTTATTTCTTGAACTGCAGATCTTACTGTAGTAATTAGAACATTCAAATACTGTTGCAAACTATTATACAGTTGAAGCCTCACATCTCTTTTTCTACTCATTTACTAAAAAGATCAATATTTCATTGCTTAGAATAATAATGAACTTGCAGTTGTGAGGTTTGGTATGCATTCAGTATTTTTATATTCTCATTCTAACTTCTAGTCTTTAGATTTTAAGAATGAACTTGCATAGCAGTTCAATTTTTACAGGTTTAGCAAAATGGAACATTACTTGAGAATGAGTATTTTGAATTGGACCACTGGTAGCCTACTATCCTGTCTTTGACAATGGCCAGCTGTAGGTGCTTTAGGAAGAGGGTAAGAAAAGACTAAGTCTGTAGTGATCCCCACACGTGCAGCAACTTGTGGGTCAGGAGCTTTCTGAGTCATCTGTGGTATCTTCATATTTTGTAGATAATAGTGGATGTTTTTTCTGAGGAGTGGACAGAACTCAAATTAACAGATGAAAATATTTCTATAGAGTAACTATAATCCCATGATATGCTCCTTTTTTTTTTTTTTTTTTAGTGGTCCAGTGAGTCAGATCTCAAAAATCAGTAACTTTAAAAAGAAATGTTAGCTGTACCTTATTTGACAAAGTAAGATTCAGTGATAAGCTAGGTGACATTTTCAGAGGCAAAACTGATTTTCCTGTTTAGAGCATATTATTTCCTATTATGATGATACACAGTAAAGTTGTAAAGCTGTTTGCCAGAATAAAGTTTTGAACTATACAAAAGACAGCACAAGGCTATACACATTCAACAAATCTTTCTCTTAAAAAAGTGTAGATGATATTCTGAAACTCTATTACTTGATTAGTTGCGTGTATATAGGAATCTGTATGTTCTCATACATGTACATATGTGTATTTCCATATGTATTTAGGAGAAGGAGTTGAGAGAAAGAATATCAGTTTGCAACAAAACACTTTTAAAGCAAATTTAATTCTGTTCCATTGTCATTTGGATCAAGACTTTATTTGTCCTAATACCTCTTGAGCTCATCTACTTTTATGGGAAAATCCCAGTGGTATGTTTTTAATGGTTGCATCAGTATTTTTGACTCACTAATAGTCAAAATGTCTTTATCTCCTTGAATATGCAGGGGAAGGAATGCAATAGTAGCTTGTTTACGTATGTTGAAACAGATTTTCTTCCAATCATTTCCTATCAAACCTAATAGATAAAGGGCAGTAATGCTGTCAAATTATTGGTAAAGCATTATAGTGATTGTTGTTCCCAGTTCTGCAAAAATATCTAAGAAACAGTTGATTCTCCCTGAACTTGCTTAGTTCAGTTTTGGGCTTTAAAAGGGCGCTCTCAAAAAGCTTATACATAGCCTGAAGTTTCCTCTTAATTATTGTTATAATAATTTCTAGACTCACTAGAAATTCGTATTTTTATGTATTTATATGCTGTTATTCTGTTTTCATTTTGAACAACCACAGAAAACAGTGGTGAAGTCCATCTTTCTCTGTGGTGTATCCAAGTCTGACATAAAACAGATGTGGAATAAATTGAATACTGGTGGATTATAATCATGTTCCAATATACAGTTTTATGCATTCTTGTCTCTAGATGAAAAATAGGGTTGTTCTTTTTCTCTGTATCCTCAGTGATGCTTGAAATGAGGAAGTGTTTGCTAAATGTATAGATGGATAATGTTCCTGTCACTTAGGAGTTAACCTGAACAGCAAGAGTAGTTAGGAAGAGAGGAAGGCAGTTGATAAAGGTAATCAAAATGCAAGCTAGACTCTACAGAAGTTTTTCAATTTACATTGATTTCAGTTTACTTCACTGGGAATTAGACAAATAACTGAAGCAGAACACTTAATTATTTTTGTGAGTCTGGGCCATTAATTAAAGTTTAAATGTCATCTGCACAAACCATAATTCTCCTAAGCTTGTATTCTGTCCCAGTATGCTCTTCTGCTGTGCAGTTCCCTCCCCGAGGTTTTAAGTTTTCTATCTCTCGCTTGTTATATAACTGCTGCCTTTTTGGGGATTGTCCACAGCAGGCTCTGCTTGCTGATGGCATTTGGGCTGCTCCTCACTTTGTCCCTGTTTGAAAATGTAGAGTGTGCTCCAGGCTCTGAAGTCAGTAGTGAAGGTGACTCTGTAAATGTCACATGTTAATAGAAAGTGTGACTGACACTAAAATGCTGGAAACTTGTTATATGGAACACTTCTGTTTGAATTAGGCGATGACCTGTGACTTCTTTAAACTGAACGCAACAAAATAAGGGCCTTTGTTCCAGATCTCAGTTCTGGAAATGCTAGAGATACTTTTTTTTCCTTTCATGTCTTGCAGGAATACTTGCTGTCAGGTGCCGACATCATTGAAACTAACACTTTCAGCAGCACCCGAGTTGCACAAGCTGACTATGGCCTTGAGCATTTGGTAAGAATTCTGAACTGTTTAGACATTAAAATGTTAATCAAGATTTTTGTCTCAGTGGAGTAGCTTAATCCCAGAGTCCATCAGGATTGTGTTGACTGACTGCATGCTGTCTCTTGAGCTATGTGACCAGAGTCTCTGCTGACAGCCAGAGACCATCCTGGTGTATTTGTAGCTCATTTCCATTGTTGCAGGCAAGAGAAGGAAAACTATTATGCTTGTTACGTGTAACGGTCATAGCGTGCCACTTGTTCATGAAGGCAGAGACAATAGTAATTTGTCCTAGGTTTTGGTTGAGTGTTCACAGAAGGTCTTAATTCTGTGAACAGGAATGTTTTGCTTTAGTGCTTCCAGTTCACTAAGTGCTGCAGTGGAACAGCTTTGTTCCAGGTTCTTGTGTGTGTGCTCAGCTCTCTGGCCTGGAGAGCTGTTGCAGACAGGAGAGGATTGTGCTATGTGGAACTCCTCTTAAGCTTGAATTTATCTTATCTGTTCTGTGGCTTATATTGTTTTGAACTTGGAGATATTTATGAAAGAAAATAAATGGAAAGATGCCACCTGAATGAAAGGTCATTTTAAAAGTACGTTAATTTTATCTACTTAATGTCGTGCTCTTGAGCTTCCATTGACTTCAGCAGGATTTAATTAGTACCTTGCATTTGTTTTGCAAGGTACTGATTTTTGCAAATTTTACTATTAGCAGCTGTAGTGTGAGACAAATGTGAGATGAGGTCTATCATGTCACAAAGTTGCTCAGATGTATAGTTGTTCCCTTTGAGGTCTTATACTAGCATGTGTGTTTTTTTCTGGCTTAGGGAGCCTTCAGAGTGCACTGCAGGCTACTTAATGGAAGTGCTATATTTCTTTGAGGAAGAAGTATTCTGTACAGAGCTAAGAGTTTGTTGGTAATTTTCTGTAATTGTTCTAGGCATATCGGTTAAACAGAGTCTCAGCACAGGTGGCCAGAAAAGCAGCAGATGATGTAACTGCTCAGACAGGTGAGCAATATTTATTTTAATTTCTTATTTCTTTACACTTTTAACTGTCTTGCTACAATTTCTGGAAAGTTGTTATCTGGAAGATAACTTAATGGTTTATATCACAGGGACACAGCTTGCAGAGACACACACAGTTTGTTTTATGCACAGTAATAATTTTGCTGAAATCAGTGTAATATGAAGAAAGGGATGCATTTTTGCAAGGTGTAGTCCTTAGTATGTTCTACAGGATGGCTGTCCTGTGCTCAGCTGCTTTAGACTGTAAGAGATGCACTTGCAAAATGACAGATGCATTTTAGAGAAGATAAATTCAGCAGTGACTGTTAGGAGTTGCTTAGGTTTGTAAGATACAGTTCTCATCTTTTAAATACAGAATTAGGATAGTTGACTCTGGGTGAATGTGGATTACCAGTTACTGCTTGTGTAAAACTCTTGTTTTCAGGAGCTCGACAACGGCTGGAATTTTCTTAGTACTAGAACATCAGCTGTAAATGCATAGTGTTTTACCTTTGTGGCTTTATTAATGCCTTCTTTGAAAGACAAGAAATTTGTTCTTATATTCTAGCATCAAAGTGTATTTCTAGCTAATAGTACTACTCTGTGTCTAGGTACCACCTTATTGATATGATTCATAATATGGAATAAATTTGTAAGGTTTGAAACATGCTTTTAGAATTTTTTTTTAAACAAATACACCTCACAGTATCCATGTCATGATATGTAATGAAAAACTCCAGAATAGTTTGACACTGTGCATTTGCAGTAGTTGAGTGAGGCCTCCTATGTAAGACACAAATGATAATTAAAAGAAAATGTGACTTAAGACAATAGCTTGCAGTTGCCTTTTTCTTAAATGCTCTTTTGTGTAGTGTGTGTATATACAGAACATCTTGTGGGATAAAATTAAACAGAGAAGTCAGCTATGCTGGATAATCATATATACTATCCAGAGCAAAGTAAATTCTTGCTTTGAGACAGGTGTTTCTTGTAATATACTCCTTCGCCTTTGTACAGTATCTATGTTTGGGAAATCTTGGAGGTTTTTTCTAATGATATGGCTGTCATTGATGTCAATGATATGTCATAAGTTGGTGTTTTTTGCTCTCTCTTGGCTTAGGGATTAGGAGATATGTTGCTGGAGCCATGGGTCCAACAAACAGAACACTCTCTGTCTCCCCCTCTGTGGAAAGACCGGATTATAGGAACATAAGTAAGTATTTATATAGCAATCAGGTTACTTAATTTAGGTGATAGACTTAAAAATGATACTTCCAGGTAATGTTAGCATAATTCCTCTTTTATAGCTTTTGATGAACTGATTGAAGCCTATACAGAACAAGCTAAAGGACTTTTGGATGGAGGAGTAGATATCATGTTAGTAGAAACCATATTTGATACAGCCAATGCCAAGGTGAGACTCATGGAGAAAAATCCTCGGTAATATAAGTATTTGGTGAACTGCCTAAGTAAATTCGGTATGGTACTTGAAAGAACTGTCAGCTACTGCTTGTTGAACACACAAAAGACCTTCATTGTTCATTGTAAACAGGTAAAATATAAGGAAATATTTTTTAATGATAAAACAGCCTTTTCCAGATTTTTTTCCTTTATATTTTAATATATACTGTTAATACTGTTTCTGGCTCTCCATGCCAACCTTTATTCCAAGCATCACTGTTGTATTGCAAGACACTTCTGAAAGTATTTGGTATTTTTATTTTCCAGTGTAAACATGTCTGTCCAGAGGATGCTTGTGTTAGCTGAAGAGAGGATGTGCAGTGTGTTTGATTGCAGGAGGAGGAAAGCTTGTGAGACAGTCCTGTTAAAATATATATTTTTGGGAACTCTGACACTTTGTAGGTGGCTTTATTAAAAAAGATTGAGGGGGGAACAGGGAACTGGAGGTTAAACAGGTGATGAATTTTACCAAAATTTATCCGATTTTGATACCTCTTCATTTTTCTAATAATTGCTTAATGCAAATGATGGAATTGTTAGGGAGCTTTTAACTGTCTTGCAATTTTATGTGGGAAAGTCTGGCTGGATATACACACAGCATTTCTTCAGATGTTTGCTGAAGGCTGATGTGTGGTGGAATTACTCATCCTTTGCAGACTTGACCAGGAGGACCCCAAAGGCTTGACAGTGCTAAAGGAACTTTAGCAGGAGGAACAGTGCACATGGAACTTCCTAGGGAGTAGGGAAATTTTCAGGAGCTTTCCCGAAGGGGAGCCTCTGCAGTCCATACTGTTACAATCTGTGGAAGTTAGAATTCTTCTGCAGGCTGCATGGCTAATTACATTCAAGGGCAGTGAATACATGCTGAGAATAATCAGCCATTCAGGGGTGGCGGTTATGCTGCAGAAAGGAGTGATGAATATAGGCTTATGTGATTTTGAGTTCGTAAAAGCCTTGATCTTATTTGGTTACGCCATGATACTTATTTTCTCCTTGTTGCCAAGATGTATTTGAAAATCTAGAAAATACTAGAGGTGAGAGAAACCTTGCTTGCGTGCACTAAATTCTCACGGGCAGTATGAGGTAGCAAGTTATATGAAGAGCCACAGAAACTTTTTCTTAAAAAAGAGGTGTTTGTTATGCAATAAGCCAGACAGACAGAAAATGAACTGAATAACTCCCAAATCAGCTATTAACATTTTTCAATTTATTATTGACGGCTATAGGCGGCTCTTTTTGCTCTCCAAAAGTTGTTTGAGGAAGAGTACGATCCCCGACCAATATTTGTAAGTATGTATTGTTTCTTTACTCAATGCTTTACATATACTTAGGCCTGGTTCCTGAATAGACGGAAATAGCAGTTGATAAAGGCATTTTGAAATATGGCTTGAGATGAAGAAAGTTAGTGTCATCGTAGAAATGTGCTTTTCTGTCCTGTCACGTGATTGTGGAAAGAGAAACTTATATGGGAAGCACCTTATGAAATCAGCCTTACGTAGTTCCATCCAGCTTTCAAACTGAAGCTTAAGGAATTACTTTATTCCTATGTCAGAATATTTATACAAGACAAAGAGCTGGTAATGGGACTTTCTCAAGTTTCCTTCCCAAGGTGTAGTAAGAACCAGTGCTTCAAAGATGAAATTAAGTATTTTTTTCCAAATACTCAAGTGACAGGTGGTGACTTTATGTTAAAAAAGGTCTGTCAAATGCCTTTTTCTGACAATGGGCGGTAATGAATATATAGAGACAAATACAAAAACAGGATAAGCTTATTTTGAAAGGTTTTTGTTTTATATTCTTCCTGGTTTCTGCATTTTGCGACTCAGGCTTTCTGACCTACAGGTTGTATCTGTTCATACCTTCTGTTGAATCTGTTTATTCCATTTTTGAACCTATGTTCAAACCATTGTGGGACCCAAACATCCACAAAATTCAGAGTTAGTAAATACTGCATCTTATTGCATTGTGCAGAAGTGTGTTTTACTCTTGGTCATCCCACTTGATAACTTCTTTGATGTCTCTCCGTTTGTTGCTTGAAGGAGCTGGTGGGCAGCTGTTCCATATTTCTCTTTGTTTTGTAGTCGTGGCATTTGTAGACTTCTATGATGTCCTCTCTTAGTCACCTCTTTTCTTTTTTGTATTGAAGAGTTCTTGTCTGTTTAGTTGCTCTATACCATTCCTTCATCATCCTTGTCACCGTTCTGTTTGCAGCTTCCTGGAATCAAAGAGGAATAGGAATAGCATAGAGTAGTCAAACTGCAGCAGGGATTTGTGTGACAGCAGGCGTTCTGCCTTGTTCCATTTCTATCTTGATAATTCCTGCCATTTCACTTGGTTTACTGGTAGGGAGCTTTGGGTTTGTTTTCATAAAACTTTCTCCTGTTGTTCAGATTGGTTTCCTGAGCAGTAAGGGCTAGTTCAGAATGTGTCATTATGTAAAGTTAGATTTTTTTTCCTGCATTCACCATTTTGTATTTGTCAGCAGTGAGTTTCAATTTATTTTATTATCCATTCAGTTGGGATTGTGAGACTTTTCTGATTTTCTTGTAGTTGGCTTTCTGTCTTCATTAACTAGAATAGAGTTGTCGGTATGCCTAGCTGCCTTGTTCTGTGCTCCTTTTCACTTCAGTTATGAATATGTTGAAGAGTACAATCTCTAGCACAGCATTCTTAGGGATTCCACTGGTCACCTTAGCTGAAGGAAAGTAGCATCTGTATTAAGGCATGTTTTGGAGGACATCATGGGTTTACCTTTGCATGGAATCTTCTAGGGTAAAACTTATTCTAGCCCCTGGGAAAAGGCAATAGAGTATAGGTGTAAGAAATCTTTTCTGGATCATTCAAACACTCTTGGAATTCTGAGTTCTCAACATGGTTATTGTTAGTTGGGGTCAAGACATTATTTATTGTTTGCACATCTCTCTCTGTGTATAGTAAGCGTGTGCCTGCTGTGAGATTACAACATAGATGACATTCCCCTGTGACCAAAGGAGTTACCTGTTTAACACCTCCCCCTCTCTTACGCCCTTTCCCTGCCAAAAAATCTCAACAACCCCATAATAGCAGTCCTGAGACCTGAAATAACTTAAAGGAGGAGGCAGGGAATATGGGGGAAGCTGTGCCTGCTGATAGCTGCCTAAATAGGTAACCGCTGCCGATTTAAAGCATTGAGGTTTAGAGGCATGAGAACGATACTAATGTTGCCTTACTGCTGAATGGTTTGTGGTAGTTGTCTTTGAGAGAGAGAAAACGAGTTGGTCAAAGGTTTAAAGGCTTCCAGGGGATAGAAGATTTTATTTTTCTCTTTGAGTTGTACTTCATCACTTTGAATGGAATATAGTTCCATCTGTTTTGACTTTTACAGTTCAGCCTTTTAAACTATTGTCTTTATCATTAATTTAATTCTTCTCTTTTTTCTATGTCCCTTTGATATTTAGGTGTCTGGAACTATTGTAGATAAGAGTGGGCGCACTCTCTCAGGCCAGACAGGAGAGGCGTTCATCATTAGCATTTCCCACAGTGAGCCACTTTGGTAAGGACATGTATCTTTGTCTTAGTAAGTTATTTGTAAGTTGTGATTCTTTTTATTTAAACTCTTGCTTACAGCAAAATCGAAGATACAGTAGCTGTGATCATATTCAGTCATGTGTGTTGCATACGTGTTCTTCTGTTACTATTCCCTTGGCTGGAATTATGTTTCCGAAGAATTCTAAGCTCCTTTTAAAGCATTTATCTAAATTCTTTTTTTCATTTTTTCTGTTTATAACAGCCACTGAAATCACAATTAGGTCACAGCATGAAAAAAAAGAAATTTTGGTTTGACAGCTATCTCAAATTCTGCAAAGAGCTAATTCCTGATATAAGCAGGACCTGTGCCTCCTTGGTAGAGGGAAGCAATACCAATTCAAAATGTTTCAGGGTAGATTGAAAGAGCAAATCATAAGACTTCCTTCTAGTGTTCTTTTTTCTAAACTCCTATAAAATTGCAAACATTCGCTAAGTATTTTTCTTAAAGTGTATTGTTGTTTTGAAAGTTCCTGATGCTTCCATTTATTTATGTTCTTTTCTATTCAGGCAAAAAGATGAAATAAGTATAAGATTAGAGATACGAAAAGCAAGATATAGCAGATCTTGGTCATTGTACAATCTTGCATGTTAATTTGCATACTATTTTGTTTCTCTAGCCTTTTGTATTTCTGTGCTCTTTTCTGCCTCTTCCTTCCCTCTTCTTCCTTTCTTACCATTTCTTCTTTCAGATCAGTTCTTTGCATGAAAGTTTACGCTGAAAATAGCATATTCTAGCAAAAAGACACCTCACCTAAAATACTTAATTCGCTGGTAGCAATGCATGCCAAGCACATTGTGATGAGCCATTGTTTGTTTTTACAACAGAATTCCAGCTAAAACTCTCAATCTGTCATCCCAATGATACAAAAGCAGAAGACCACATTCACAGCTTTCCTGACTGCCCTAGAGGCTCCACTTTCCCAGACCAGACGGTGCTCCAGAAGTAACATATGGAGCCTCTTGGAACAGGGTGGTAGCTGACTCCTTCTCTCAGCGTCATAGCCTAGTGATCCATATTTGGCATGAATCTGTCTCTGATAAGCTTGCTCATGACTCTGTTGTCTCTGAAGAGGAGAGAAGGGCACTGGAGCAGAAATCGGGAATTTATTAAACCATATTTCATAAAAGCTATCTTATATGTCTGAATGCTTAGGGCCTGTTTCTCTTTTATGTGAAGCCTACTATATAGCAATATGGCAGAAGGATCTTAATGTAGGAGCAGATTGTGTTTTAATTCTGTTTCTGCTGCTGAATTGGTACAAAGTGGCTTTAGGGTTGAGAAGAAGCTGGTTGTCTCCATTTAGTAATAGTGTCATAGGGATCATCTTGTGTCTGTTTGTGTGTTTCCAGTTGGCTTTTGTATCCCATTCAGGGTGATGCATTGTCCATAAATCAGTTTAGTTCGAGGCCCGTTTAAAAAGTGTATGATCTGTGTCCTGTTGATGCAGCTAGTGGCTGAGAAATGTGTGAACTGTTCTTAAAGAGGAGTGCTGAAGGCCTCGTGGTCAGCTGCTTGCTCTGAAGGGTGCTCAGATGTGGTGTGAGTTTCCTTTGTGTTATTTCAGATCCTGTGATTGTTTTTACTGTGGTAGTGTTAAGAAGACATACTTCAAGTTCAGGGCCCTAATGTGTTGTTTGTTCTGACTCTAAAGGTGCTTTGCAGTCTTAGCTTTTGCAGGAGCTGATAAGTGGATGCTACGAAGAAATGAGCAAGGGGGGGATGATTTTCAAGGTGAGGATGTGATGTTTTTTATACTAGTGATGGTGGCGTACCAGCTGCCTGGTTCCAGACTGTCAGCTTCTGAGGCCAGGCTAATGGATTTGTTTTCTCAAATATTTTCTCTCCTGATGATGCTGAGTGGCATGTGAAGATGATGCTGGCAGCGGAAGTTACTTTTTTGCTTCTGAATGAATGTATATGTGATTGAGTAGTCTTGAAACAAGGCACAGAGGGTGCCAGGCTTATAGATCTGTCAAATATCCTTGTGGCAGGCAATCCTTCAGGCAGTCTGGAGGCGTTTTGGAGGGCTGATACACAGTAAGTCAAGCGAGAACATCAAAAAGTGCTCATTTGCTGAGTATGCGAGCTTCCTTTGCGGTATCTCACTGCTGAGGGGAGGTAAAGAGAGTGGCAGATGAGTCAATACTCAAACAGAGACAGATGGATCTGAGATGAGGCAGGGAGTAAGGAAGCTGCCTCATACGAAAGACGGTTATCTTATCAGGAGAGGGGGGGAAAAAGTGTGAGCTGGAGGCTTGTAAATCAAACGTGACTTAACAATAGTAAATATATTGCATTCGTGTGCCTTGGATTAGGACGGACAGTGTCATTAACAACTCTTAGCATGCTTTGCTTCAAAAATCCTAAAGGATAAGCCCACACTTTACAATAAATTCCAGATCTTCATTGTTCTCATTGTGTATTCCTTGATTTAGTACATGCTGTATATATCTGGGGGAACGATTTAAATGTATGTAAGCGCAAAATGAGGAGATAGAAATGAAGGATTCTTTTAAAACCTCTTCTGTGTAAGTAGAATGGCCCATACAAAATGCATTAGAGAAAAACACGTTGAAGGTAAATCTGGCTATTAAAAAAAAGCTGTGAGAAGAAGGGTTTTGTGCATTGTTTGGTTCAGGAAACTGACTGTACAGGGTCTGTTCAGGTCCCCACTCTCAGATGATGCTAGGAGCCACTTGGATCTCAAGGATTTGTCATTCTGTCCAACAAGTGAATCAGGTATTTGCTGCTGTTATCTGTGCAGTTACCAGTATGAAGCTCTTAACTGCCCCTAGGAAACAGGAGAAAAGTAAAAGCCATTTTGTGCTCTCAGTCCTGCTCAAGGATTTATTACTTCTGACCTCTGGGAAACTGAGTTTCCTCTCGTATGTGCACTTTATTAATTTTGTTATTTCTGAGGTGGCCTGTTGTTCAGTTAGCTGGGAGATGTGCATATTATCTCTTCCAGTCTCTGTGGAGTAGCTTGTGTCCTCCCTGAAACTGTTCTAGGAAAGGAGAAAGCTTTTTTGCACCTTCTTCTTCCAGCAGCACTGTGAACACCATTTGACTTTTACAGAGCTGGTAAGATGGCTACTAGAATGGTGCAGAGTGGTAAGGAAACATCTGTAAAAGGTCTCTGACATACTTTATGAAAGAAAAGTTTTCCTTTCTAATATCAGTGTAGTCATTCTGAGTTCAAACCACACTTATGTATCTGTAGTTGAATGAAGAAAACAGGTTTGTACCTGTTATACTGGTGAAGTTGTTTAAGAAGCGTATTCATGTGCAAAGATTCCTGTTGTAGTGCTGTCTAAGTCACTAAGATGCAGGATAATACACTGAGCAGATTCAATGCAAAAGCTTAGTGCTGCCATAATGCATCTTCAGGGATGCACTCAGTTTCTTCCAGTGTTGACAAAATCTATGTGCAAATTTTAAAGAAAATTAGGAGATAGCAGTTTGAGTTAATTCTTTGCTCTTTCAGCTTTTTTTCATGTATCTTCCTGTAGCACAGAACTCCCTTTCACTGTCATTCTTATTCCACCTGTTCTCTCTCTCATCCAGAAAGTATGGAGCCGTCATGTTGCTATAGCTGCTATCAGAATGCCGCCACTTTCCTTCTGGACTTTGAAATGAAATCTTGATTTACTATTCCCAATTCAATTCAGTCCCTTCCTTGGGGACTCTCCCCTACCCTTCTCTTCCACCCTCAGAGGCTTGTCATTTTGCTGCGATGGTATCTTCCCCCATCCATCAAGTCTTGCTGTGTTGATGATCATTCAAGAAAAGGGAGATCAGAGTGGTTGAGTTGCAGATGCTTGTGGGAGTTTGTAGTTACTGGCAGTAACTACAGATCTCTTTTTTTTGTAATAGGTGTTTTTGTGTTTTACCTACAAATGAAAATATTTTTTTCTAGTGTTGGCTTAAATTGCGCTTTAGGGGCAGTTGAAATGCGACCTTTCATTGAAACAATTGGAAAGTGTACAATGGCCTACATCATCTGTTACCCCAATGCAGGTATGTTGTGAATGCATGTGCACATATTGCTGTCCTTTTATACAGAAGAAATGTATTTAAACATTCCATCCCATTAGAAATGAGTTTAATTAGCTTGAAAATGTTGTTGCTACCATTAAAAGCAAATTAAGCATTTTTAAGCTTCTGAAAATAACTGTTTTTAGTTCTGTGACAATGAATCCACAACACTTTCTTGCATAATTAATAATAATTATTGAGTAATGATTGCAAAGGTGACGAGGCACTGTAGTTTACATTCTCATACAAGTGTACATTCTTTAAATATGTGTTTTATGAAATTTGATTGTGCTCTTGTGAGGTTTTAAACGAATTACAATAGTAGGAAAATTATTTTTCAAGGTCTTCCTAACACTTTTGGTGGTTATGATGAAACTCCAGAAGTAACTGCCAAGCATATAAAGGTATGTAATATTTCTTTTAAATGTGTCATACCTTGCAAATTAGCAGATATAGACATGTATCTTTGTATTTTATGTTCATTTATTACAGTACTGTGTTATTTTTTTTCCTTGGATGGCTCTGTATGTCATTTTGTCTGTTTATAGCCAGTAGTGCTTTTGAGGTGTCAGGGTAAGAGAAACTAGGTAATTCTGAAAACCATAATTACTTTGGACTCCCTTTGCCTACACTAAACAGCTTTGTTGCAGTTTGATCTGCAGATAATTTTCATTTACACTCCTACATTCTTGTTTGCCATTTGGGAATTGTTCAAAAAGCTGACTGGTTTTTATAAACTTGGCAGAGTTCTACAGAGTTGCATTTATAGGAACAACTGATACTGGTGGTGTTCAAGTGCAAGATGTCCTTCCAGGCACTACTCAGTCTATGAGAGACAGAACTGTGTGGTTGGACTTGCTGTGTGTCAGCAAGAGTGCAGCATCTTCTGCATGTTAATTACCTTCTATACTGTAGTATCGATGATCTCAGTATTCATCCAAATTTTCATCTATGACTTGATCATAAAGTGGGCCAGTTTCAAATGCACTTTGCTAAAACTGGGTATCAAAATTGCCAGTTAGCTTTAGGCACTCATATCTGAAAACAAATCCTAAGACAAAGAAATAGTGCTGATGTTTCTTCATCTGATTTTTGATTTTTTTTCTTGTGATCCTCTGACTTGCTTAATATATGGAGAATATAGATGTTAGATATCTCTGTTAACTTAACACTAAATTCTCTCTTTTTCTTGCTTTTACAGAATTTTGCTCTGGATGGTTTGGTTAATATAGTTGGAGGTTGCTGTGGGACTACACCAGCACATATCAGGTACTTTATGAACTACAACTTCAGATGCACTGAAAAGTAGAATAAATGCAATTTCCTTGGAGCGGTATTCCATGGCATGTCTTAAAATTTCCTTAAAAAATGGATCATTTGAATGAAAATAGCAAGAGTGTGTGCAGTAGAAATAATCTGGTTTTCATAGCGATGTGTGTTTTGGGGAATGGGTAGAGGAGGTTCTAAAAAGATTATACCCCTGCTGTTTTGTCTTCTAAAATTGTTCCAGAATCATTCTTCCTTTTTTACCATTGGATAGAACAGTTCTCATCTTTGTTCCCTTACTTTCTGTTTCTTGGGCCCCTAGCTAGCCAATAAAATGTCAGATTTTGTTTGATGGTAAAAGGAAGGCTGGGAGAGGGGAGAAGGGGAGGGAAAAAACTGTAATGGGATTTGGGAGTGCTATAAAGCTGCTGTTAGTCCCGGACAGTTGGGAGAAGTGTTTCATATCTTTCTCTGTAGAAGTAGCACAGAAACCCCCCCCCCCCCACTTCTTTACCTAGGCTTAAAAGAGAAGGGGCCTTTATGGTTTGTTTTTACCCTTATGTGGACTGGGAGGAGGTGGTCATGAGTGTGCAGAGAACAGTGTGCGTTGTTCCTGACTGGAGTGAAAAGAAGGATAATAGCTCATGAACTTCATGAGTTGTTCTGGGATCTGAGAAATGCATCTTGACACAAAGTAATATTTGTCCCTTGTTGTTTCACTGCAATCAGCAATTGCTCACCTCAGTAAATCATGAATGCATATAAGAGTCACTGTAGTTGAAGGCGGATACTGATATCTGTCAGGCTACTTGCATGTGAGCTTCCAGTTGTTATAATTTATAATGTTCTATGTTTGATAAGTCTTCGTCTTTGCACATTCCCTGCAAATAGCCACATAGGATCTTCGAGGAGTATATTTTTTGCATTTGACCACACAAAGTGAAACATGTTCATTAGCCTTGTCTGTGACAGGGCTGAATGTCCTGGAGATGTAGCGTGTACGTGGTTTAATTTTATTCAAAAACTTTGATCATTCTATCTTCTTCTTTCTATAACTCAGGAAAATTGCTGAAGCCGTGAAATCATGTAAACCTCGCATTCCACCTTCTTCTCTCTCTGAAGGATACATGCTGCTATCAGGTAAAACAGAGAGTAACAGTTTGAGCTTTGTAACTCATGTAACCTTCCTTTATAAATATACTTGCTATTCTCTGTTAATCAGAATGGCTATGCATTTCTGGTTCTACCTGAACCCAGCAAGCTTATGGATGTCTATCCAGATGTAAATCTTATTGTTTTGGCCTGTCTCAAGCTGAATCCAAAGGACTAATAGCACAATTTATTGCAATCTTGTATAATATAACCAAGCCAGCATATTTTACTCAGTAAATCTCAGACACTTTAAAATGGTGAGTTATATTTATCCTTACTTTGCAGCTGGGGAGAGCTAGGCCCAGAGAGGTTGGGTAATTTGACTACAGCTGATGGCAGAGCTGGCGAGAGATCCTAGTTCATGTTATAGCAATACATCCAGCTCTATGTCTTTCTTTTCTTCTTTTCCTTTTTTCCCTTTTTCCTTTTTTCCCTTTTTCCCTTTTTCCCTTTTCCTTTTTCCTTTTTTAACAGTTTGGCTCTGTAGATTATTCAGCCAGGCCTTTTTTTAAGCCACCGGGCTAGGTTTCCAAATATAACAGATCCTTCATGTTGGGTTTGTATTTTATATCTCAAAGTCAAAATAGTTTAATATAAATGAAATAAATCATGGTTTGCACCATGGTTTCCTGCAGGAGCCTTCTCTGTTCCACCTATGGTTTGTTTACTGCTGAGCTGCCTGTTACCCAAGAGTCCTTCTTGGATGTTGCCTTGTTTCTCTCAACTTAGATGTATGGTTAAGACCATTCCTTTGTTTGGCAGTCAGTTCAGGGGGTTTCTTCTCTGGTGGTGTTAGAGTCAAGAGATAACATAGTTGGAAATGGAAAGGCATGCATGGATGCCCAGAGCATCACAGCTTCATGTCATTTTATATTGGACAAATTAGCTATTACTATGGGTCAGGTAAATTATTGACTGTCACTGAGGAAGCATAGAAACAATTGCATGTGTGTTGGAAGTGGTTTCGTATTTATAATTAACTTGTTTCATCATGTTGCTTTGGTGGTTACTCGTTAGATCTGTGTGTATCCTCATATGCTGATAAACCTCGATTCCCAAAGAAAGATTTGTGTTTCACAGATTAGAAAGAGATTTTTGCCTTACACAGTTTTTTCTTTTCATATTTTCACAAATATGCTCAAAAATATCTTTTAAAGGTCTGGAGCCATTCAGGATTGGGCCATACACCAACTTCGTTAATATTGGCGAACGCTGCAATGTTGCAGGATCACGGAAGTTTGCTAAACTCATCATGGCAGGCAACTACGAAGTATATTTTCTTTAACAATGATCTGTATAGATAATGCTCTGATTTTCGTTGCTCTGTTGCATTGTATAGTAGCTTTTTCTTTTTCTGGCACAGAGCACTACTCTAGGCCAGTTACAAGAGGAAGAAAACAAGAAGAATTTACTTTCTCATTGCCCTTTGTTGCTATGCTTATCACCTCCTATTAAATGCACAAGAAGGGTTTTTACAAAGGTTTTTTTGACAAGTGTTACAGGAAACATGATTTTCCATTTTGATTTTAGTTAAACATGATGATGGTGTAGAAAATGTCGTGGTCTGGCTGTATCTGGAGTAGATTTACAGAAGAGAGAGAGAAAGAAGGAAAGAGATTGTAATCTCTCCTCCCTCACACATGCTCAGTATATCTGACATGGGAGAGACGGTGCCGCTCTGCAGCCTCTTTCTCCTGCCCCTCCCTTCTCCAGCCCTGGTCAGCATTATGGTTGCATCTGTGTGTACTTTCGTCACTGACTCTAGCATGCTAAGCAAGAGTTGCTACAGAAAAAGATGTTTAGATGCCACTTGAAATGACTATAGGGCCGAAGTGAAAAGGCTAAAGGGCTCATTCTTTGTTGATAAAAATTGTTACTATAAATTTATTTCTTACGAGCTGAGGTTCTGCCCCAAAACATGCTCTGCTGTTCTAACTGATGCAATCAAAATTAAGGCTTTAGCTTGGTTTTACGAGGTCTGGTTCTTAAGGTCTTACGATTCATGAAGCAAGTTAGGCCTATTAATTAAAGAACTTTAATACAGCTTGTTAGGGACTGTGAACAACTAAAAGCCTTTTTGTTTTGTTTTGCTTTTTCCTCTCATTAATCTGCAGCGTGATTAAAAAAAGAGAAAGAATGAACAGACACAAGTGTTCAGATAATCATGTGGGCTGGAAGGAAGGCTTTATTATTTCCTTCTTAGCACTTGGTGATTATTTTGCAGCTGGAAAAAATGCCAAATAACCTCCAAAAATAAAGTACTCTGTGTTAAAAAAGAGCATAGCTTGTGACACCAGACCCTTGTTTATACCATCATCATTCTGTTTTCCTGTCATGTGCAATCAGAAATCCTTGTTACTATGCATATCTTAGATCTTTCAATTAAATATATGACCAGCTGTTGAAAATTTATAGCACTATCAGGTCTCTGGTGCCGTGTTTTTATAAATGAAATAGTTATCGATTGTGCCACGCTAATGACTTCTGAATTACTGTATGTTAAAGGACTGTTTCCTTACTCTCTTACAGATTGCCTTCTAAATTTTTATGAAAGGATGTTTTTATTTTGATCATTTATAGGGTTGCACACTTTTTTGGAAAGTGAAATGTTATCTTGAGAATGACTAGGCTGTGTTTTCTGCTGACTTGTTCTGGTTTTTGAATCTTTTCCTCAGGAAGCACTTAGTGTAGCCAAAGCACAAGTTGAGATGGGAGCCCAGGTTCTTGATATCAATATGGACGATGGGATGTTGGATGGCCCTGCTGCTATGGCCAGATTTTGTAACTTCATTTCTTCAGAACCTGATATTGCAAAGGTAGTGACTGAATTGCACCAAAGCACAATACAGAACATTTTGTTGACCTGGAAGTTGTCTTTCAGAAAATTTTGATACTGATTTGTTTACTAACTAGGTTAGATACTTAGAAAGGAAGTGTAGGTGTATAAAATGATCCCTCATTAGAAGTATATTAAAAATCCAGAGGAATCAGAGCACCCTGTTCTGATGCCCTTCTTGAGGCAGTGTTGGACAGTAGTGAAGAGGGGAAGGTACCATAATAAGAAAGCCTTTTGGAGGAACTGATGTTTTAACGTTCTCTGTTTTCAGCTAAACATATGTCAGTCTTCTTCATTGGTTAAAGCTGAGTGTAGGTTCCTATTCCAACAGTTTTGAGCCACAGTCAATGTATAGGCAATGCATGACTGATCTATTTCACACAAAACCTTAAAAATGCTAGGGATATGCTATCTGAAAGGTCCTTGTGCTAAGTAAGTGAATTCTCTAGAAATAAATACCTCATTCAGAAACGCAAGACAATACAGAGGGGATAGGTCTCTATGAGATGGAATATACACAGAACCTCTTGAGTTAAATTTGCTCTGAGTTTGCATTTAAAGCAAAGTGAATCAGCAAGTGCTATCTAGAAACTTCATACTCATAAAAGCTGATAAATATTGTGCTTGCTTTTATGTCCAGATTGGCAAACGATATGTGGAACATTTAACTCATTACCTTTATGTATTGTCCTTGCTCACCCTGTGTTATTTGCAGGTGCCATTATGCATTGACTCTTCAAATTTCTCAGTGATTGAAGCAGGTTTAAAATGCTGCCAAGGGAAATGCATTGTGAACAGCATCAGTCTGAAGGAAGGTGAGAAAGACTTTCTCGACAAGGCAAGGAAAGTTAAGTTGTATGGAGCGGCTGTGGTTGTCATGGCTTTTGATGAAGTGGGCCAGGTGAGTGTCACTTTGCTAAAGGAGATATTTTTCACTGGCATAGGTGATTTAAAGAGGCCTCTGTTCGTAACAGTATTTTTGACCCTGACTTATAAGCATTTCTTATATTGCTCACCTGTTTGAGGAATTCAAGTTTTGATCCAAATTTACTGCTGTTAGTGCAAGTTTTTTTTGCTTACTCTGTTATGCTGAGCTCTTCCTTCATTCACAAAAGACTTTCTCATTCAGAAATCGAGTTTTATATTAGAGTGGAATCTTTGTGAATTCATTTATTTTTTTTTCAAGTGTTAAACTTTGCATAGGATGGTGAAATGTTGGAGAACAAAATCATTTTTTTTAACGAGTAGACTCAAAACTCCAGATACAGATGTGGTAGTGATATTTTTTAATACAAAATTCTTATGTATAATCCTTTTCATGATTCATGATGTTCAGATCAGGGCTGAGGCTGTAAATGATTTCTGGGGTCTTTGCTTTTTATGTTATCTGTTCGTTTCATGGAGTAATTCTTTTTCTTCCCCAGGCAACAGAAACGGAAAACAAGATTGCCATTTGTACCAGAGCTTATCACCTCCTTGTGGAAAAACTGTCCTTCAATCCAAATGATATAATATTTGACCCTAATATTTTGACTATAGGTACTGGAATGGAAGAACATAACTTATATGCCATGAATTTTATCAATGCTACTAAAACTATAAAAGTGAGTTAAAAGTTTATTTTGACTTAAAGTATTTAACTGGATTTACTTTAAAAAAAGTCTGATTGCTACAAAACAACAAGCATTTTAAATTAATGGGGAGGCCTATTCCTGTGAAGTGCCACTGTTCCCCTATATTGCTTTATTTCCATTAGCAGACCTTTAATAGTTCTATAAATATATTTCAATCCATTAACTCTACCGTAAAAATACTATACTAATTAAATAAGGTAACAATCACATTCAGTGTTCCAGCCAAAAGGACCTCTTTGAAGGTATATGAAAGCTGCTCTTTTTAATTAATATAGGTTCAATTACTGTGGGTGGACTTTGTACAGTAATTTAACTTTTTGTTTAGCCAAAATGTACGTCAGGAGAGGCAGAAATGAAGATTACCTGAATATAGCCAGGGAGGCTGTACTCTTGCATTTCAAAAGGCAAATCAGCTGGTCTGGTGATGTTCTGCCAGAAGCAATCTGGGGCTTGAATATCTCATAAGGCATTTTGTTGGCGTGTGCCTTTTTGGAGGGAGGCTGCTCTCTCGAGGTTAGCTGCTCAAGTACATGAGCTAGCTCAAGTTCATGAGCAGCTAATCATTCCTGGAACATGCAGGTGTGCAGGGAGGTTGCTTCTGCTTTGCTGGCTGAGACAGGGGAGGAGACATAAGTAGGTTGGCCAAGGTGAACGTCTGGAATGCTGCTGTGCGTTTAGAAGAGCACCAGTGACTACTGAAACTCTGATAGTTGCTTATATATATCTAAGCTGAATCTTATCTCTTATTTGTAGTTTTTTATTTAGAGATTTGAATTTCTTTTTATAAGCCTCAATAACTGTGGAAGGGTCTGGAACAGGAAAGAGAAAAAGAGAGGGTATTGGCAGTGTTCCACAGCTCAGGGACCAGGTGTTTTATGGGCTGTTTACTTTGCTTGGATTTCCCTTTTGGAAACAGCTTTTCTAAAAATTTACATACAATTCCATTAGGAAACTCTGCCAGGAGCCAGGATAAGTGGAGGCCTTTCCAACCTGTCCTTCTCTTTTCGAGGAATGGATGCTATTCGAGAAGCAATGCATGGAGTATTCCTTTACCATGCAATTAAGGTATGGTGTGGTTTTGGCCCCCGTGTATTTGTGCTTTGCAAATATGCAGGGTTGTATCTGAGAGCCGTGGTAAGGGGATTCTGTGTGTTTTTTCAGTATGGCATGGACATGGGAATTGTGAATGCTGGGAATCTGCCAGTGTATGATGATATCCACAAGGAATTGCTGCAGCTGTGTGAGAATCTAATCTGGAACAAAGATCCTGATGCGACAGAGAAACTTCTACATTATGCTCAGGTAACTTTCAATTTTAAGCTTTGAATAGTGGTTAGCTTAGCACCTGGGCTTCAGCACCTCCCTGCTGATAATAGATGGAACATCCTATAAAATGTGTGTCAATATAACAGTGGTCATTAGAAGTTACTGCTGATACTGTGTACAGTTCAGTTACTGAAAAGTAAACAGAACATGAACTCTGTAACAGATTGAGCCTGTCCAATTTCACAGGTGCCCTGAAAGATCCTGTAGCGGAGTTTTTCAGGTGCTTCAGTAGATCAAACTGTGTATGTGTTCCCTTAAAACACCAAGACAGAAAAGGCTAACCTATAGCCAAACTAAACCTCGTTGCTGTAACACAATTGCCAAGTGTCCCGTGGGAGGCAAAGACATTAAACGTGTCTCTTTAGTGGTGAAGGTTTGCTTGGAGTATACGTGAAAATTAAAGTGGTCATCTGCAGTTCCTGGCTATGCCATAGACTTACAGTTCAGGATGTCGCTCATGTCAGAATGGGGATCAGCTCATTAGCGTTTATGAGATACTGTCATGATGGTGGTGATGAAAGATACAGATTACACTCCTGGTGGGTTCCAGATCATCAAACATGAGATTGCTGAAATCCTGTTCTGAACAGAGCCAACAGCAAAAATCTCTCTGGATGAGGTGGCTCCTACAATTAGAGATGAGTGCATCTAGAGGTTGCGTGCCCTTTTTGTAGCTCCTGGCTGCATTGTTTATGTGTGCATCTGTAGCCTGCATCATAGTTATACCTGCTTATTAGAAACAAGGGCAACGTGTTTAATAACCGTACAGTAAAAACAGTACTATCTGTACCCCTTGCACCTAGGCTGTTTTATAATGTGCTGTTAGTATTGAAGCAATTCACTTTTAAGTTATCTTCTCTATGTAAGAAGATACTTACTGTTAGGGGAGAGAGAAAAACACACACACACATGCACACACGCAAAAGAATAAAATTTAGTAAAAAGATGAAGGCCTTAAAGGACAGAGCTACAAAACCATTGACACAGCAAACATAGATCACTATTTAATGGAATTTTCAGATATTACTTGCATGCATTTTGGATTTTAAATACCTCTTGTATGAATCTCTGAGAGCAACTAGATACACACACTCCAGGGGATCACTTAAAGTTGAACATTTCTGTTAGGTTTTAATTCAAGGTGACTTTAACTTTAAAGAGGATCAATCACAGAATCATAGAATTGGTAAGGTTGGAAGGGACCTCTGGAGATCATCTAGTCCAACCCCCCTGCTCAAGCAGGGTCACCTAGAGCATGTTAGACAGGGTTGCATCCAGGCAGGCCTTGAATCTCTTCAGAGAAGGAGACTCCACAGCCTCTCTGGGCAACCTGTTCCAGTGCTCCGTCACTCTCACAGGGAAGAAATTCCCCCTCACGGTCAGGCGGAACTTCCTGTGCTTCAATTTCTGCCCATTGCCTCTTGTCCTGTCACACAGGGCAACTGAAAAGAGTTTGTCCCCATCCCCTTGACACCCTCCCTTCAGGTACTTGTACACGTTGATAAGATCCCCCCTCAGTCTTCTCTTCCCCAGGCTGAAGAGGCCCAGCTCTCGCAGCCGTTCTTCATGGGGCAGATGCTCCAGCCCTCTGATATCTTCATAGCCCTACCCTAGATTCTCTCCAGTAGCTCCATGTCTCCCTTGTATTGGGGAGCCCAGAACTGGACACAGTACTTGAGATGAGGCCTCCCCAGGGCTGAGGAGAGGGGCAGGATCACCTCCCTTGACCTGCTGGCAACACTCTTCCCAATGCACCCCAGGAGACCATTGACCTTCCTGGCCACAAGGGCACATTGCTGGCTCATGGTCAGCCTGTCATCCACCAGCACTCCCAGGTCCTTTTCTGCAGAGCTGCTCTCCAGCAGGTCATCCCCCAGCTTGTACTGGTGCCTAGGGTTATTTTTCCCTAGGTGCAGGACTCTGCACTTGCCCTTGTTGATCCTCATGAGGTTCCTCTCTGCCCAACTCTCCAGCCTGTCCAGGTCTCTGAATGGCAGCACAGCCCTCAGGTGTGTCAGCCACTCCTCCCAGCTTGTTGTGATCATCCAACTTGCTGAGGAGGCACTCTGTCCCCTCCTCCAGGTCATTGATGAAGAAGTTGAACAGGATGGGACCCAGTCCTGATCCCTGGGGGACGCCACTAGCCACAGGCTTTCAACTAGACTCCACGCCACTGATGATGACCCTCTGAGCTCTGCTTTTCAGCCAGTTCTCAATCCACCTCACTGTCCACCTGTCTAGCCCACACTTCCTGAGCTTACCTAGGAGGATGTTATGGGAGAGAGTGTCAAAAGCCTTGCTGAAGTCAAGGTTACTAGATGATCTCCAGAGGTCCCTTCCAACCTTACTGATTCCACGAGTCTATGATTCTATGATATACAACATCCACTGTCCACAATCACATAATTAAATATATTTTTAATAAGTTTAGAAAGATAATGCTTAGGTAGTGTTTCTGCAGAATGAATCTAAATGGAGCATAAGAAGTAAAAGTGTGAGTGAACTCCTTTTTTTAGTGAAGGGAACTATTGTTGATATTTCCAATATTGGAATCTCTGTTCTTCCTTGTGGCAGTTCTGTTGCATGGATTTTTATCCCAGTTACAAAAAAGAAAGTATCTTGATTCAAAACATCTCTAAAAGATATATTAAAGTTAGCATAAAGTACTATCTTAACCAAAGATTTTCTGGTTTTCACTGGAGATAAGCATATTGATTTGGATATCATCCTGCTCTGGAGAAATGTGGGAGACTGGATACATTATAATTTACTTAAAAATAAGGGAAGGGCCTATATAACGCTTTGGAGTTTGGAATGTTTTTTAAAATATTTCTTCTGATGTTCCTCTGATTTGGTGCACTTGAATAGCTCTAAATTCTTTTCTGTAAAGGCTTTTTTAAGGCTTTTTTTTTTAAAAAAAACACAATTGTGTATTCACTGGTCAGTAAGTGCATATGTTCTTTTTATTTCTGATTACTGCAGTTCAGTCTGCACAAAGAACATACAATGTGCAGTCCCATTTCAAGTACTGCACTTCTCATAGAGCTCCAGTGAAGTGTCCTCCTAATTCCTTCAGGTAATGGTGCTTGCCAGAGGCTTGAATGATAGACCTTTGGGCAAAGCAAGCAATTACTCCTTGCCCATTTAGGAGATCTGTTTACATCTGAAGTTTGAGATTAAAAAACTGTTTGTATCATATGTACAGCTGCAAACACTATCAAACTGAAATTTAGTCCCTTTTATGGCAGTGGGAGTTGCGCTTCTGAAGTTGTTTTTTTCTTCCTTAGCATGCAGTAAAATCATCTTGTATTTAAAGACCTGCATGTAGTGTTTGCTGCTGTGGTTCCTGCATGCCTCCCCTACAGTTTCATGGGTTGGTTAAAGCAGTATTATTTTTAGGTTAGAATGATCTCCTTGCTAAAATGTCTAGCCAGAGTTTCAGGAACACTTAGCAACTTTTGACAGAATTGCAAAACGGTGACCCTCAGAGCAGGGTCACCCACAGCAGGTTGCTCAGGGCCGTGACCAATTTGATTATCTCTAAGGACAGAGGCTCTACAACCTCTCTAGGCAACCTTTCCCCCCATTTTTTGCTCTCTTTTTACAAACTAGATCCATGAGGGGAGTGAGATTGGTAATGAGAAGCAGTGAAGTTAGCTAAGATTCATGTCAGCACAAATGAGGACTTATTGTTGTTCTCATGAACGAGATCTTGTTTTGGATGAGGTTTCCTTGACTTTTCCTATGGCTTTGTCTTTGAAGAGTTGTTAATGAGCACTCAAAAGTATAGGAGGGTTCACAGGAAAAGAAAAACCTTCAGATTATGAGGAATAGCTGAGGGAGGAAAAGAAATCATTTGCCTGAAGTGTGGAAGTTGGAATAATTGACAGCATGCTCTTCCATGCACCTTCATCATGGGTGCTTAAGAGCTTTCTTGCACCATGAATCCCTTTTGGCCTTTGCCTTCACAGAGAAGATGGGGGAGAAGGGGAGAATGATGCAGACAGAGTATGTAAAAGAGCAGAACAGTCCATATGCATGAAAAACAGAAGTCCTTTAGGCCTTCTGATTGCAAAGATATATGTGATATGAAATAACATAAACTGTCCCAACAGAAACTGTCTTAGTGCCAAATTAATTAGAATTTTAAAATGAAGTGGCACTGTGTGGGCCAGGAATGTTCCCAGAAGTAAAACTCTCAGGATTAGTCACTTTGGCATTTTTTAAAAATGTGAAAATTATTAGAATTGTTCACTTCTTTTTTTTTAACATCTTAATTGAGATACGTATTTCTTGGGATGTAAACCCACTAACTGTCTGCTGTACATCTCATGCATTTTCAATGTGATTTGCATGTATGACAAACTCTTTAGAATACTTTAAAGATATTTTAGGTACAGTACATAAAACTATTCTGACTTCTCTGAAAGTCAAGTCCATAATTGTACTTCTTATGCTGTCAAGCTCCTGTGGATGTCTTTCCTTTTCAGAATCATGCCCAAGGAGGGAAAAAAGTGGTACAGACTGATGAATGGCGGAAAAGTTCTGTAGAGGAAAGGCTGGAATATGCTCTCATAAAGGTGAATCTGTATAGAAAACTGCTCTGCCCAAGCACATGGCTGATGAGCACTCTCAGGCATGAAATTTCAGCTCTTAAGCTAGAAGGGCCACCCTTGGCCCTTCACAATTTGAAGTCTTTAACTTTTGATGTTTTATTCTGCTAGTGCTAGCAGCACTACTTTTTTGCTACTTACTGCTTTTACTTTCCAGTTACTCTCTGGTCCTTTAACAGTACAACTGTATTGCACTGAATTGCACATATAATGAGGCAGCAATCTGCATGTGAATGTATCATTCACTTTTGACAAGGTTAAGAAAAACAGATAGAAGTACTAAATTTGTGACCATTGCTTAGAATGTTTTTATATGCCTTGGACATACAATGATTTTTTTCCTGAGAAAACCTATTTTAAGTATACGTTTGAGATATTCTTAAAGACTAACAGTATGTAAAGTATCTCTTTGTACTTCTATTTTCATTTTTATGGAAGAGAAGACAACTCTAAATGTAAGCTGTATTTCTAGAAAGTTAAAATCTTTTCAATTTTTTTCCCAGGGCATTGAGAAGTATGTCATTGCAGATACGGAAGAGGCAAGACTAAACCGCGAAAAATATCCTCGACCTCTAAATATAATTGAAGGACCTTTAATGAATGGCATGAAAATTGTTGGTGATCTTTTTGGTGCTGGAAAGATGTTTCTGCCTCAGGTAAAGAGAAGATTATTTCTTATATTTTCATATTTGCCATAAAATAGCATTGTAAAATGCAGCCAAATTACTTTATGCCAGCTGTCTTTTCAGAGATAGCACCTGGTTTCAGAAAATTGAGATGTTACTAGTAAGTTGCCTTATTTTTCTTTATTTTTGAACTTGACTCTCTATATACTTTTCCACAATTGTTCTTCTTTACTCCTGAGTGCTTTTGCCTCATTTATAAGGTAGTTTTAAATCAACTGATGTTTGTTTAGATCTTCTTTTCTCTCTTACTCTTTCATACGTTTTACTTAAGGACATAGACTTGGAAAGCACTATACCTGCCTGTTTGTAGCTTCTCATTCTGTTGTGAGTGGTACCAGAGGTTGCACTGTGGAAGCAAGTGTTATGTGTGCCCAATTAGTCCAGTAGGACCAGCACCTAGTTCTACAGAATGCTTTGCAAGCTGGAATCCCAGTTTACAAAGGATAGGATGTTTTGTTGCTTGTTTGAATGAATATAGAAGAAAACTTTGAGAAATTTGAGGGTATTCCTCTAGCTGATACTTTTTTTTCTCTACATTTATCCATTCAGGTGATAAAGTCTGCTCGAGTTATGAAGAAAGCAGTTGGCCACCTTGTTCCCTATATGGAAAAAGAGAGAGAAGAAAGGAGAGCTGAACAAGGCAGCACAGAAGAAGAGGCAAGACACAGTCACTTGTGCTGTAATTCTTTCATAGAATGTCTTGACAGAAAATGAAATAGTTTTCCTAATGACATTTGTCCAGCTTTTTATGCCTGAATGTTGAACAAGGCATACAGAAACTGATAGTATTGGCTTAATTTGAAGTAGGTGTGGAATACATAAAGCGCTGAAGTGCAGATTTTGTGGAACTTTGCTCAGTATGTGTCTAACGTGTTCTTAAAAACCTCCCGAAGGGTGTCATAAGCTTTTGTAAGCATTTAACTCTAGTGTTAGTTATTTCGGATATTCTTGATCTGAGTCTTCATTGTGGTAAATTTTCTTGGTATCTGCTACTTTCTCTATCTTTGATAAACTCCATAACTCCCTCTTAGATATTCAAATTCTGTTAGTGTTTTTCTTTAATTGTCTTTCTCCTTACCCTTCCCACCTTCAACTGTTTTCTCAGCTAAAAAACCCAGATTTTTTCTTTAATTTTTATATCAATTGTGACTTCCAGGCCTCGTATTATGACAGCATAGTAGGCTAATTATATTTGCAGCAACAACCAAGTTGTGGGGTGTCATCAAATATTTAAGAAAACAGAATCTGAATTCAGTCTTTTCATGGTTGATTTTTTTTTCCATTTTCTTAAGATAGCTTTGATTATAGTACAGTAGATACTAGTCATGGTTCTAATATGGAAGCAGAAATAACCAGATGTCACAAATAAAACATGGAAAATGACTGGCTAGGTGGTAGCTTCCTAGAAAAAGGTCTGATGGTTGTCGTTGTTACAAACAGCATGTCAGTCAATATTATTGCAAAAACACACACACGCGCGCGCCAAAAAAACCCCACAACCAGCAAACTAGAATTTATAAATGTGATGTGCTCCACTCAGCACTGATAGAAATACAACATCCCATTTTGAAGGTGGTGCTCAAGGAAAATCTGTGAACTAATTAGAGTTTCAGAAGAGAGTAATGATTAGAATGAATAGAAGCATGGAATGATTAGAAGCATAGAGAATGCAATCTTCAATGAAAGATTGGATGAATTGGATGAACATATGAGTGGCCTATGTTTTCTTTCAGACTTCTGTTGACTAAAATCTACATCTTTTGAGAGATATCTGTAGGGAAGAAAAAAATAAAATCTCCACATCTTGTCAAGAGTAAATGGGCTTAAATTTCAGTGGGAAGATGGTTAGGTGATAGGTGGAAGGAAATGCTATACTGATATCAAAGCACTGCAGTATACTACCTGAGAAAGTTATGAGCTTTCATAAGTGACTTACGACCTGAAGTGACTTCAGGAGGACATCCAGTTCTCTGTCTGATTCTGTAATCATTCTTAACGTGTAGTGAAGCCTCAGCTGGATACCAGTGGCAAACAGAATTGAGCAGTTATCTTTGTTTTATGTGAGGCTAGTGCTAATATCTGGCATTCTGCAACAAACCTTGCAGTTACATTGTTTTGTTAGTTATACCCCATTTTATATTTTCTTTTTTTGATGCCCCTCATTTTTTTTTCTTGCAATACTTGACAGTTCTGTTATGGAATTTTATCTTATTGATTTGAAGGATGCATATTTAATTTGTCAAGTTAATCTTGAATCCTTGTCCTGCCCTTCAGCATTCACTACCTCCTTCTGTGCTATCATCTTTCCCTTTTATAGATCATTGTAATCACTGATTAAATACTAAGTGGTTTTCAGGTTCTTGTGGGCTTCTCCTTTATAGCATTTCTTGTTTTACAGCTAACGGTTGGTGATTCTTCTTTGAGACAGGGTTTGTCAACTACCTGTGCATATACTTGAAGTAATTTCTTCCAAATTTGATTAATGGAATATGTGCTGTGATGACCATGGTAATCAAACCCGTGTAATCTTAATGAAAGAAGGAGAATTTCTAGTCTCTTCTTCCATTCTCTTGTTGGATGTAAAGACGATGTCTTCTCTCCATTATCTCAAGTTGATCTGTACTTTCACTGTCATGAGTTCTGCGTGTTGTCTCCCTCCTGTTTATTCTTTCCTTTTCCACTGCTGTTCTTTTTCATTTTAATTCAGATGCTCTACTGGTTTAGATTCCTAGGAATGCCTGTGTTTAGCACTGCTATTCGAAGTCAGCAAAAATCACTTCCTCTGTTGCTTTCAGTGGACGGTGGATTGGGACCTACTGTGAACCCTCTGGCACTTAAGTCTTTTCCTAAAGGAAGTTAAATGGAGTTTGAGAGACTCTGAAAAATGTAATAAGCACTCTACAGAGGTTGTGAGGTATTCTGTGTTGCTGAAGAAGGCAGGAGGGGAAAGAAGTAAGGCCTCTGTCGTGCTTCCTCCATCTTCTTCTGTGGGAGGATTGTAGTGCCTTCCTCTGTGTATATTTTTTCCCTGCTTAGAGAGTTGGAAAGAGGACAACTGCCTCTGCCTCTGACGTTAGATGTTAACTTGGAGGCAAGTGGTTGTAGTAGCTTATCCATCTAACATTATCCAGCTTATTGAAAACTCCAGGACAGTTTTAGTTACAGACTGCCAGACAATGCAAATTTGAGGATAAATGGCTGTGGCTGTGGATCTCTATCAGGATTCAAAAAAGAAGCCATCTGGATCTGTGCCCAGAACTTGAGGACTTCCTTGTTTGAGACAGCTGAAATCAGTGTGTTGTAAACAGTTTATGTAAAATAGTATGTGCCCTGGCCCATACTGCTTGCTGCCCAGCAGAGATTTTCCTTCTTTTTTGCAGATCCAAACAGTTTTCTTCTTTGGATATCAATCACTAGTTAAATCAGCAGTAGTTATTGAATACGATGCATGTGGACAATGGGTTTTGTTCTTCCCCCAGTCCTTGATTAAAATTGTTTTTTTAGTTTTCTGTTTTAGTACAGCAGTATAATTTCATCTGCAGAATTTTTCATTGATATCCAGAGGTGCTGTCTTAATAAACATCCATTTTGTGTTCTCAGTTAGCTGGTCATCCGAAAAGATGAGCACTGGGGAGATGCTAAATTAACCATTTAAACAGCAGCATTGGTCTGGATGTTGGGATTTTTATTCAACAAAGGTGTTAGTATCATGGGAAATGTCACTGTTCCTCTTGGTAATATATAAAGAAAGCGATATAGATTTATGAAGGAGATATATAGACTCATTAAGGAGAGAGCTACTTGATAAAGTCCAGAACGATAACATGCTTTCTATAAAGATCTAATCCACCAGTTCTGTCATCTGCAAAAGAGTAAGTTAATGTTTCGCATTTTTACATAGAGTGCGCGCAGGTTTCTCCTTTGTATAGATGTTCTGCAATTCGAGTAGTCTGTTATTCCCCTCTGATCCTGCACAAATTCAGATGTAGCACTGTGATAGCCTGGAGCTGCTCCAAATGACAGTCCTGATTATACTATTAATAATGTATCGTGAAGGCCTATGTCCTAGTGAAGGACTGTTACGGACAAGTTTCATTGTTGTCCTGCTGGTTAAGGCCTTTTTGCAGGGCTGGAGGGTACCGTCTAACTTAGGAACAGTCTGTGACAGCAGGGCTTCCCTTCTTCAAGGAGATTCTTTTTCCAGCCTGTTTGCCCAGGTTGGGTAGTCTGAAGTAGCTTGATCAGTACACTGAAATATTTTCCTTGCTAATGATGTTGCATGAGAAAACAGACTTTTTTGCTGTTCCTAATTCTTCTCATTCTTTTCAGCATTGGATTGGAAGATTGCCCTGGATGCTCTAATGAGTGTGTGATTATGAACACGTTCTAAATATTGAATCAATTTAAACTATTTATCAGTGAGGTTTATGTTTGAAGCAGAGGTACTTTACAAGTTCGAGCATTGCACTGCTCAAAATATCATCCAGATCTGAAACTTTGTGTATCTTTTAATTTTGTTAAATCCAGATATTTGAATAGAATGCACTCAATCTGCAAGAACATTTCTTTTTATTATTAATCATTTTATATGTTTAAGTGCAGGTTTTTATGGTCAGGATCTTTTATAATTTTTAATACTGATTACACCACGTATGCTATGTTTTACAATTATGTGTATTACAGAAGTCTCAGTTGTGGATCAGGATTCCGTTATTGAAGAATTTGTGCAAACGTTTTGAGGCTTCTGAGCAATTCTGATGTTATTTGTTCACTTTTCAGGATCCTTACCATGGTACGATAGTACTAGCCACTGTCAAAGGAGATGTACATGATATTGGCAAGAACATTGTGGGAGTTGTTCTGGGCTGTAACAATTTCAGGTAAAGAGATGAACAATTGTGATCCCGGTTACTGATGTAACATGTAAGGCTGGCTAATGTATAAGGCAACTTAAGTAGCAGGTAAACCTAGCTGCAACTGTGGTAATGACAGTAGATTAGAGGTGGACATTTCTTGGTTACTGTCCTCCTCTGTTCCCATATTTGTGACTGGGAACACTGACAACACCAGCTATTGCTAATGGGGAGGCAAAAGGTAATACAGCCTTCTTTAATAGCCTTTTTCCTGATAAATTGGTATCTGAGATAAATAAAGTTTAACATTAACTGAAACATAGATGAGATCATCAATTTTTTTTATTTAAGAAAACAGAACAATGGCGATAGGTAAGACTGCCTGCTCATGGTGTTGTGTGTTGGAAAAACAGGAAGTCTTACTTGTAAGATTCTAATGAACCTTTTGGTATATTTTTGAAGCTGTTTGCTAACTAGGGTTTTAAAAACTTATTGGAGATTTTTAAAAAAAATAAAAATAAAGGATGAGATTTTAATCCTGAGTTTCCAAAAGACTTTTAACAAAAATCAGCTCCTTTCCAGGCCTATAAGCATGCTGCAGGGTTGGCAGCAGTGATAGAGTGGCTACATTTCCATCAAAGCCCTTCATCAGGGGTCTGTCAAATGTTGCTCAGAACTGAATCTGCTTTGGAGTTTCATCTTGTCTCATCAACCATCCTTCTTTTTGGTTTGTGTTGTTTTTGACAGTGTGGCTGTAACTTATTCTAAAGAAGAGCCAGGTCATCTCTACATCAAAATAAAAAGGCTGAAGCCAGTGACAGTGCTGTGTCTGTGCTATATATTCCATTTCAGTGTTACTTTAACTTCTGTTGATTATTTCAGGCTTCTTTTTATTTAGAATGAACCACTTAGAAAACACCATGGTTTCAGTTCACTGTCACCACGAGTAGGAGTGAAGCTGAGTGAAGCCAGCAGGCTGGGGTGGTTCATTTGAAAAAAACAAACAGAAACCCTGGCAGCAGCTAGGTATAATAGGAATAGAGTGCTAGCAAGGAAAGTGTCTCATTTCCCAGAATGTGGGCTTTAATAAAAGGTGACTTAATATAAATCACCTTACATTCCTGAGATAAGGTATGATGTCCACATCATATCTAAACCTTTTAGTATTGCCCAATTGACTTCAGAAATAACATGAAAAAGTAATTAAGAATTATTTCAAATAATTTATTTTTTTTCCTTTGGTACTATATCATCTAAAATTCTAGTGTGCTGAAAATTTTTCCAGAGCCAGAGGTTGTTTTCTACATTAAAATTACTAGCAGAAGTCTTAAAAATCAAGAACTTTTTTGTTTGTTTTTCTTACCTTCAATATTAGGTCAGTCATTTACAGTAGGAGCAATGTTTGCCCTTTAACAGAAATATTTAACTACTTTTAAAAAAATACTGTGTCATTTCACTTCTTTTCACAGAGTTATTGATTTAGGAGTCATGACTCCATGTGATAAGATATTGAGAGCTGCTGTTGAAAACAAAGCAGGTATAGAGAGATTTCATTAGTACTCCTGAATTGCTTGAATTTTAAACTCCACTTGCATCTTTTGCTGCTCATTGCATTTCCATGCTGTTTATGATTTGGTCAGACTACCGTTAAATAAATCAGAACTTGTACATTAAGAACAGTAATTATTTAGTATTGGGCAGTTCTGTGAAATTTATCCAAGAAACTGAAAACATTTATTGCAAGGACAAGTCCAAGAGAAATGTTTTAATTATTTGTCTTACACATGAACAAGGTAAAGTAGCTTTGCATTGAGTCTTAAATCCATAAAATAACTTGACATTTAGTTTTCCAAACCAGTGAGTGTGAAAACGAGAATGAATTGTTCTAGAAAAATAATGAATTTTCTTTCTGACCCAAGTTACAGTTGCTTTCAATTTGTCTGTTGCATCTTTGGAGAGGTGAATTGTGTGGAACACAGTTGGTGAAGTTTGAAAGTGTTTGCTGACTGTTTCTGAGAGGAGAGCCTGTAATTATTTTGTCTTATTTCATGTCTCAGTGAAATTCCTAATCTTATATACCTTGGCTGGAAATTAGACTTAAAAAAAAAAAAATCTCTTACCCCCTCAATTACTTCAGTTTCAAAAAAGCAACAAACCTCAGTGAGGTATGAAGCTTGATGATCAGAAGTACTGTATATTTCTGGCTGAAACTAGAGCAGTAGGTGCTCAGCAGTTGTGAAAACTTTGGGGGGATTTGAAACCACCTTCATTCTTGAAATCTCTGACTTTTTAATTAGGTCAAACCTAGCTTCCAGGTTAGTGATTACCATGCTTTTATCTCACTATGTAGTGTCTGATGCATGAAGCTAGAAATGAAACATTTTCAGTAATAATTTTTACATCTTTGTAGAGTGGATTTGCTAAATCTTTTTTTTTGTGTGTGTGTGTTTGTAAATTTGCAATAGATATAATTGGCCTGTCTGGTCTCATCACCCCTTCTTTGGATGAAATGATTTTTGTCGCCACGGAAATGGAGAGATTAGCAATAAAGATTCCATTGCTGATTGGAGGAGCAACTACTTCTAAGTAAGATATCCGGGTTGGAAAGATGGGAAAATGTGTATGAAAATAATGGTAACTGGGGAGAAAGGAACTTTATAACCATTTATTTCCCCCTTTCCCTCCTTCCCTTTCCTGTCCTTTCCCTCATTTTCCCCCAACACAGTTACCGTTAGGCATTTACTTAAGACTGATAAAGTTATTTCTTATATTAAAGGTTCTGGATTATAGTGGTAGAATGTAATTGGGGCACAACTGATAATGGACACCTTAAACATTTCCTTTGTGCAAGTGTTATATGTGCTGACCTTAATCTTTCTGTCTAGAAGTTCATGGACTTAGGCACGTGGGTAGAGCCCTGTCCTTCTAAGGAGCTGAGCAGTCTGATTTCGATTCACCAGTGAATAGGCATGATTTTTAGCCTAGAAGTGGTACTGTTGACATTGGACAGTAAACTACCTTAGGAAAGTTAACGTAATTTCCTGGGTCATTGTTCAGTGCTTTGCAATGCTGAGCACCCAGTCCTGCTCAAACAGGCTGACAGGGGATGTGTTCTAGCTGCATGAATTGAAGTAGTTACATTTTTGTGCTTGATAGACTGAGCTTTTCTGTTGAGATCTAATTCTCTCGGGTCTATTTAAATGAAATAATACAGCTGCTATGATGTAGTGAAGAACAGCACTGACAGCTGGCTGACATCAAGTATTAGCCTTTCCTCAGATATATTTTGGGCGTATATAAAGGCCTTGGTCACACTTGCTAACTGGTTTATGTCCAATATTTTGAGTAGGTGATAGCTTGGGAGATTGCAGAGGTCATTTCTTGCGTAACTAAAAGCTATTAGTGGTGTTCATTTCTTTCCCAGAACAGTGTATGTTCTGATCAGAACTCTTTTCCTATAGCTTTGATACTTGGAGAACAAACATAGAATTTTTCTCTGCAAAAAAGGGTTTATTCTAAGTGGAGGGCTTACGAGGGCCCCTTCTTCATATCTTTTTAGTGTTTGTGTGTTGGGCAGTGTGTCCTGATAACCAGTGTCACACAGTTTTGTAGACTTCTTGGAGATCAATGTAAACAGGGCAGCATAAATTTTATCCCTGAATATGGAGATTATTGAATAATATATGTATAATTTTATTTACATTAATAATAATTTCTTCTTCATGTGAACTGTATATAAACACATGCATCTGCCCAGATAAATACAATTTCTATGAAATATATATAAAGGAAAGGTAATCTTTATGGCATACTGGATAGATAATTTACATTTATTTTTGCTTCTTTTCATAGTCTTAAGTGTAATCACACATGTGCATTCTGAAAGCTTGTATACATGTTAGATGGTTCTTCATTAGAAATCTCTACACTTATTCTCCATAATGAGTAGATACCATTCTTTGTGATGAATGGGCCATCCCTAAATAATTTCCCTAAATAATTAGGGAAAGGAGGAAAATGTTAGTTTGAAAGAGAGAGGGTGGCTGCTGCCTACAGAATGTATGTAATTGAGTTTTTTCTTAACTTACTATGATGTTTGCATTATTACTATACTGTTTTTGTAAATTCAGATGCTGACAAATAATGGTGACAGTCTTGTTGTGGTAGTGTTTATAAAAAAACAGCTTTTGTTAAATGATAAAGTCCACTGTAGGACCATACCTTGTTTGTTTCCTTTTTCTGCTTATCTCAAAATGGAAGATACAGTAACTTGTTTGTAATGAATGGATCTGCTAAGATCAAAAGTGCCTTCTCAAGAAGCAAATTAAGAAGACCCTAAACAGTTACTTGCACAGCTCTGTTGCAGTGTGATCAGTAATCTCTATGTCCAAATGTTTTAAATATTTGTCAGAATTTGAAGAAAAAGGAAATCTTATCTTTGCTGTGGAAAATCACATCCTATGTTCTGATTTAAATCAGTCAGAAAATGGGGTTTGACCTTACAATTCAAGAAAGCAAACTCAGCTTTTGTCTGCAGGGTCATTGCTTCTGCACTTACTTGCACATAGTTTGCCAGGACTGTGAGCAACTGAGGTAGTCAGCTGCATTTTGAATGTTCGCTTAGGCGTCAGGACTCCAAACTTCACTTTGATCAACAAAGCAGTGTAATAGGGAAGTGATTCTTCATTATATGCTCAAAGTATTTTGATTAGTAATGTTAGAATATGAGTAAATATTTAATACTTAGATGAACTGTGAGTAATTTTTTACTGCATAGTACATGACTGGCCTAGGATGAACAAGTTTTTCTGTTTATTGACCACTAACAGAATCTCTTCTTCAGGTGAGTAGAGAGCTTATGCTTCTGGCTCAGAAGTAGAGCATTGTAGAAACTGAAGTCATAGTCATTGGAATATGTTAATACAAGTCTTTAAACCTAGAAACTTACATATGGGAGGGAAAAATCTAAGATGTACAAAAAAAAGATAAATTTATTTTGCTGTTGGTAGGCTTAGCTTGGAACATTCTCACTGAAATTTTCTGAGACTTAAACTAATGAATTACTGACTTTCAGTGGATTGGTAAGAGTTCAGATACTCTTTGAAGGAAAGTGTTATGTACCTATTGATTATAATCTATATTTAATCATTCATATGTAGCAGATGGATGAATTCCTTTCTTCTATTGAAGTCTATCCATTAAGTTAGGATTTATCTGATGGTAGAGAGAAAGATTCTGGGGTTTTGTCTGTTTCTTGTTTCAGTTGTGAAAATACTCACTCTTTTTCTTTTTCATTTAAGAACACACACAGCTGTTAAAATTGCCCCTCGATATAGCGCACCTGTAATTCATGTCCTGGATGCATCCAAGAGTGTTGTGGTTGTAAGTTCTAAATTATAGTTTCTCATCCATGCAAAAATATACGCCGGTTTTCTGTGGTGACCCTGATGGTTTCCTCTAAGGCTTAACATTACAGCAGAAAACTGAAGGGGCACTACAGAGACCACGGTTTCCACAGTACTGTTGCTTTAGTTATTTTTTACTATCTCTTGGTTATTTCATCAGACTTATTTTAATTACTGTCATGGAGTATCTTTATTTAAATGCCCATTTCTCCAATGACAGTGACATGATGCATTTTGAGGCCTGTATTGAAGTTTTCAGACATTTCATAGTGAGGAGTGGTGTGGTTTGGTGACATTTCCTGCTATTTATTCTCTAATCGTTTTATTTCTGAAGTTAGTGATATGTCAATAAAAAATGTTGCTGTGAAATGGCTGGCTGGAGTTTTCTGTGATAGATGCTCTCTCTCTCAAATGAATGGGTAGTCTTAGCTGGACAGAACTAAGCTAAGCAGTGGTGTTGTTTCTGAGACTATTCAAGCTCTAAAGTCCTGGGGTTTCTTCATCTCAGAATTTTCCATAGCCAGACTGATCTCTCCTAACACAACCTGTGTAGTAGGGCAGTACTTCCAGTAATAATCATATTCTTAAACATGCTTTAAGTCTAGTATGCAGATTAGTGGTATGACTGAGTTTAGCATTGTCAAGTTTAATTAGGTAAGGTTCATGAAAACTAGAGTTTGAAAGACTGATGGCTTTATCTGAAGTTCATGCTCTGTCCTTACTATTCCATGTTAAAGTATCTATCTAGTGCTTTCTCTTTGTTTTTTTCAGTGCTCCCAGCTCCTAGATGAAAGTTTAAAGGATGACTTCTTTGAAGAAATATTAGAGGAATATGAAGAAATTAGGCAAGAACACTATGAGTCTCTCAAGGTACAAATGTGATTGATTTAGCTTCTTTTCTTACCTGAAGTGGTTGCTACATCATTATTAACTCTCAGTTTCAGTTCCTTATTAATGACGTTCAGATCTATTTGTGCTGATTTAAAATATACAGTAAAATTGATGGGAAACTTACAGAAGTGAATATGAAATCAAGTTTTCCAGCCTATAAAGGAGAATTTTGCCTGACTTATCATAATATTCTTGAGAAAGTCTTGATTATCTTCAGTGGTATTCAGGACATGTGGGTTGACATGACTGCCTACCCCATGAACAAGAGGCCTGTGCTCTCCTAGAACAGTAGCTGGAGGCAGAGAGATAACACAGGTAACTAAAATGGCAGTGGTTGCCTATACTGGTAGCTGAGACATACTCCACTGGATACAACACCATGCTTTCGTGATGTGTTCGTGTTGCCTAGGTTAGAGACCTAAGCAATCTTGAAATAATTGAGGTGGAATTTGCAGGAGAATTAAGTGGAAGCAATGAAACCTGGTGATGGACTGTGCAGACTAACAACAGGAACCAGTTAACAAATTACTCCTTTTAGGCCTTCTCTGTAAAGAAACCCAGAAGCCAGCTGAAAGTCATCTAGCTCTTACATATCTCTTGATAAAGAAAGATAAAGCAGGAGGCCTCTTGCTGTGAACATTTTGCCCTTCTAAGCTTAAGACTGTCTTTGGGCAGGGAACCCACTCACCAGTCTGGGACCAGTGAGGGCAGCATTCGCCTCTGTAAGCAGAGATCAGCAGTGAATTCACAGACCCACTGAAGTTGCTGTAAATTTTTCATGCGTTTCAGCAGAGCCAGTGATTTGCCTGTAGGCCTGCTGCTGTCACTGGTGGTGGTACCACTGCAGCCCTAAGCTTTCTGCAAGTATTAGAACAGCATCTAGCTGTACCTCTGTGTTCATGTAATTTGAAGTATTAAAGGAATTTATGTTCCTTAATTTAAGTTCATGTTCCTGAATTTAAGTTCAGAGGAGCTAGAAATCTTGTAGGCAAATTCCATTAAAAGTGTGCGGGAAAAGAGTATGGTATGGTATGGTATGGTATAGCTAGTTTGTTGTGATTTCACTTTACCCATGTGAACTGGGAGCTGGTAGAACTGAGGTGTGTCCCCAAGACTGTTTTCAGTAAAATTGTACAATGGTCTCAATGGTTACAGTTTATCTATCTGCAAGGTAAGAGGCTTTGTAAAAGTATCCTTTATGTCCATGCAGGAAAGAAGATACTTGTCTCTACAGCAAGCTAGGAGAAAAGGTTTCCATAATGACTGGCTATCAGGCCATAAACCGGGTCAGTTTATATGTTGTTGTTGTTGTTTTATTTTGTTTTTTAATTAAATTAGGCATCATTACACTTTAAGATATAGTAGTGTTGTCTGTTTGACCAGAAGACTTTTTTTTGCATAAATTGGATTTGCTGTCCTGCTTCTACTCCATATTTTTATCAATATATTTTAAAAATTCAATAAATATTTAACAAAAAATTGTGGAGAGGACTCCAAACAACAGGTTACCCATAATGCTCTATCATCAAAGATAAATTTAATGCCCTCTTTCTTAAAGAATGTTGGGTTAGATCATTATATTGTGAACCTTGTTAGTTCACATTTAGAAAACACAAGTTGTGACAAGGCAACAAGTTCTGTTTGTATTAAATTCCACCTTAAAATTGAAGGGAGGAAGAGTTAAAGGCTTTTACTACCCCCTTCCTCTACTAGTTTCTGTACCAGTTTATTTTGATTTAAATTTTTTAAATGCTAGAAATCAGAAGTATATGCAGCATTCCACAAGAAGTCATATCTTGCAGTGGCATTAACACTTCTCTGCCTTCTGTGATTGCATTGTAACATGGATCTATTTCTCTTTCTCATTTGTGCATATGCATCCTATGAAGTGCGTGGCAATGGCAGAAGTGCTTAGAAAATTCATATGAGTTGTCAGAATTATCCTAGAATACCATATCACGTAGTATGTCTGTGTATAGACAGCAAGATTTATAATTTTATAATATCACATGTACATAAAATCACTTAGATATGGATAAATTTTGCCTTTTTTTCTGGAATTCTGTTAAATATTTTGGCAAATGAAACGAGTTCAGAAATCCAACAGCTGATTTATTTATATGAATGAGTAAGAGGCCTTAATTTTCATATTTTGATTATTTTTATGCTTAGCAGTCAGTATATTACATTATAATTGTAGAATATGGTATCACATGGGAAGAATATGGCAGTGAGCATGCTAAGGCAGTACTTTGGTCTTTTGTAGTGGTGGAGGTCGGTGAGCATTGGTTATGTTGCACATATAAGAATAAAGTTCAATTATTTCCTTTATGTCAACCTGTGCTTCTAATTGCTACAGTTAAACCAAAATTCATTGGCACAGAAGTCTTTGAAGATTATGACCTGAAGAGATTGATAGAATACATTGACTGGAAGCCTTTCTTTGATGTCTGGCAACTTCGGGGAAAGTATCCCAACCGAGGTTTCCCAAAAATCTTTAATGATAAAACTGTAGGTAAGTATTGAGATTGTATTTACCTCATATAAATAATCCTAACAGGCATGATAGGCTGCATTAAAAGTCTGAACATTTTGAAATACATAGGAATAGTAAAAAAAAAAAAAAAAATACATGGAAACTTACACTGAGATCTTCTGTATAAAGCAACACTGACTGGAGGAAGTGTTGGGATGTGAGACTGGAAAAGGGAAGAATGTTTAATTATCTTAGTTGGAGTTAACCTGGATCCCAAAACACAGGGAGCTATTTTAGTGACAGAAGATGACAACAGAGCAGCTGATAGGTCTGTGTCCCTGTTGTGGGCGAAGATGGCAAGAATGCTCTGTCTCCTTTTGAAACGACTCAGCAGGCCTTAGAATACATGATGAAACTGAAGGAGTGACACTGAAGTTAATGTTCTGATCTGCTGTGCTGATGTCGGTGTGCACACACGTTTTCCCTATCACTCCTCTTGTTCTGCATCTTCTGCCTCTACTAGACTGGTACTGCTAAAGCATTTATTTCAAGATATGTGTTATAGCTGTATAGACATAGTCAGAGTGATGTCTTCTCTATTTACTGTAGCTGATGGATTGTTGCAGTGATCTGAGAATTATGTGCAAAATGAATCAATCTGAAGCTCCTTCAAATGATTGTGAAAACATGCCTTTTCTAAAGGTTTTTTTGTTTTGATAGGTGAAGAAGCGAAGAGAGTTTATAATGATGCTCAAAGTCTACTGAAAATATTGATCAATCAAAAGAAATTACAAGCCAGGGGTGTGGTTGGATTTTGGCCAGCTCAAAGTGTTCAAGATGATATCCATTTATATGCCACAGAAGATGCAGTAAGATCTGTGGAACCAATAGCAAAATTTTACGGCTTGAGGCAACAGGTATAATGAAAGACTGTTTGTTAATTAAAGTGAAAATTTTTGTGGTGAATTGCAAGAATGGAACAAAAGGGTCCTATTAAAATCTGCAGAAAATGCTTGCTGTTACCTGACTTCATTCATTATCTGTTGCCATTTCTTTCTCTTGTAGTAATAACAAGATCTTGTTAGCAATGACTCAAGACTAGTATTTGTACAGAAAGCTTAACACAGTTGACATCCTCAAATATGGCCTGTTTTCTGTCTCCATTTTAGTATTTGAGCTGTCCTAAAACACTCTGCTCTGTAAATTCATCACATAGATCTTGTGTGCTAAACTAGAACCTAATGAGCTTAAATTGTCTAGTAATATCCTTAGATTCTGCCTTACATGAGAAATTCTGCTGGAATGTGTTAAAGCTTAAAAAATACTTACAGTGCATGGAAAGTAAAGCTCAATGAAGATAAGAGTTCCTGGTAGTCTTAATTTTAATGTAAAATTCCCCATATCAAGTAGCAGTTTAGAATTATTTTGTTGGTCGGTAATTGTGATCAAGAGAATCAGTATTTTAAGTATTGATATTTCAGTCATACTTATTTAGATTGGCATTTATCTCGATAGGTTGAGCAACATTTACAAGATGTTATGCCTCTCTTTCTCCCTCAAATTCTGATTTGATTTCTTCATAGTTTACGTATTCAGAGTCATCAAACGTAACGGAAACACATTTAAGGTACCTCAAGTTTTGGAGTACAGTGTTCTGTGAGGACAACCGTATGTCAATATTGCAGAATTGTACTAAAAATACACGACTTCAGGATTGTCTGTTCCTATTCCTCGCATGGATACAGCTCTAGTGTCCCTTGACAATCCATGACAGATGTTTATATAAATTGTTCTCACAAACATCCAGGGATGGCTGTGTTAAAATGCCTCCTGGTAGCTTGTTCCAGGATTTTACAACCTAGTTAAAAGTTTTGATATCCCATCTAAATCATTTTTACTGCCTTTTCCCAGTGCTCTCCCATGGAGAATATCTGATTTTACTTTTTTTTTTTTATAGTGTTGTTGACATATTGGAATACTGTTACTTTCCTTTTTCCATATTATTTTCATGTCATATATTCCCCATTCTTCAGGTTTTCTCAAAGGTTAACTTCATGAAACTCTGGATGCTTTTGTGGGTGCCCTTCTGGACTCTGTGTATTTTATCTGCCTCTCTTTCAGTACTGTGCACACAGTAATTCAGCTGAGGTTTCACCAGAGCAAAGTAGAAGAGAATAATTGTCTTTTTCTATTTAAAAAAATACTTCTTTCATTACACAAGGTTCTCTCCATGACATTGGTGCTAGTAAGGAATTGATATAAATCTAAAATTTATAGATGCATTTAATATTTTTTAACTATGATCATTAAAGGGGAACCTCAAAATTAGTATTAAGATAATCTGCATGGAAAAAGCTTTCATATTTCTTCACTTTGTACAGCCTATTTGGTTATAGAACTTGGTTATAGAACAAAGCAAACAGTTGATCATCTTCCTCCATTTTCCTCTTTTTTTTTTTTTTTTTTTTGGTAGCATTTGGGAACAGTGTAAAAAGTGTTGTTAATGCCAGAATGTTGTTGTAGAATAAGAAAACTTAGAGCATTTTGTGAGTCAAGTGATACCCATGAAATAGCTTTAATTTATCTCCTTATAAATTGGGTAGATTTCAAAAGCAGAGCTGCTCTTTAAATAGCAATCCGCTGCCTATAGTGAGTACGCTGATTTGATGCCCAACTGTCAAACTTTGTTTTAGATGCTATTGACAGCATGCAGTCACCTCTTTAGCTTTTCCCCTTTTCTGTTTTGGGAGAAGCCTCAGTGAGCAGGATATTCCCTTTTTCCATAAACCCACTCGAACTTTGCTTGGGTTTCACCTTTTCAGTGATGGTAGGTACATTTTATTTGTGTTAGTGTAAATGTAGAGTTTGGGGCATCATTTTGTTTGGATTGCTGAGCATGCAGTTTGTATCTTATGAAATTATTAGTATTTATAAATTCAAAAGTGCTAGAGAGTTATTGAAGAATCCCTCAGTTTCCGTAATTGAGATGCAGGCTGTCAACCTTCAGTTTTGGTAACAGATTTGGAATCAATGAGTGCTAGAAATGGAAAATTCGTCTTCCCTAGTGTCTGGCAAAACTGTATTCCTCATTTTGTAATGCCTTGTGTGCAGAATGAACTGTTAAAGCTTGCTAGCTGTGAATAGAAGCAAATCATCTCTCCATATCTGTTCAGTGCAGCATCTCTTTCCTTTGACATTTTGTTCTTCAGTGATCCAAATACCCTCAGAGGAGGAGAGATGTTTTTCATCTAATTCAAGCACAGGAAATGCATCATGTCTCCAAGTCTAGGGTAGATATTTGTCAGAAATGGGTTACGTCCATTAATCTTAAAAAGACCACTCTTTAGATCAATAGCGATGAATTAATATTTTTTAGAATGTGCTGATTTATTGCACTATTTTTGTTATTTTAGGCTGAAAAGGACTCTGCCAGCACTGATCCTTATTACTGCCTCTCTGATTTCATAGCACCACTAGATTCTGGCATTTGTGACTACTTAGGCCTGTTTGCTGTGGCCTGCTTTGGAGTAGATGAACTGTGCAATGAATATAGGAAGCAGGATGATGAGTACAACATCATAATGGTAAAGGCTCTTGGAGACCGGTTAGCAGAGGTATGAGGTTTAATCATATGTCTTTAAGTTTTCTCTGATTTTGTTTGACAAGTTGCTGTCTCAAGTTCTAGGTTGTTGCCTGTGAGATATGTTCTGCATTAAATCTGGAAGTGAGCTGCTTCCACTGAGCTTGTCTTGAGAGGAGAGTCATCTTCTGAACTTGAGAGGAGTCTGCTATCCATATCTTTCAGTTGCAAAAACACCCCCTCGTTATGTGGGTTTTGGTAGAATTTAGTGGATTTTAAAACAGGACAATTTAAAAAGATCTTTAAAGCTTGCTTTGTTTAAATGAGAGAGTGCGTTGGGATGCAGGTGTGACCCACTTGAATCTTGCTTTAATGGTAGCTATGCAGATGTATCCAGGCTTCCAGTCTTTTCAGACTTAACATGTCTTAGGCATAGACAGACATGCTTGTAAAGCTCCGGCTGAAGTGATTTAGAAAGTCCCTGTCCATTCATCTCCTTCTCCCCCCTCACTCCTCCCTTGCTGCCCCAGCTGACAGCTCTGTGCTTATACCTAAGTAATCATGTTAAAACAAAGCAACTTCAGTGCAAAGTGAACAGAGTTAGCTTCAGTTGTGTATCTTTAGCTATAACAGAGTTTCGGAAATTAATGTTTGATGCCATCCGAACATATTCACTAAGGTGAGAATTTGTACTGAATGCAGGACAAAATGCTGGCAAAATTGTGGTAAAAGCTCTAGGAGCAGATAAGAAAAGCTATAACCTACTTTTAGCTAGAGGAACGCTCCTGTGCTAAAAAGAACAGTGATGCTTATTTATATCTGATACTAGCATGGATGCAAGAATGATCTGGCCTTCCACAGCTAGAACTGAAGAGATGCTCAAAATAGTCAGCACCTAATGTCTTCGGTGCTATAGTGATACATCATCACCACATGCTAATGTACTTTATCTTTTCCTGTTACTGCCCACATCTCTACATCTTCAAGCAGATATGATTTTAAAACAGAACAACCAAAAAACTCAGTCTACCAAAAAGAGAAAGATCTAAAACACGTGAAGAGGAAAAGCAAATTTAAATTCACATATGAATTTAAGTTTAATCCAATTTCTCATCTATAGTAAGATCCCCCCTAAAAAGTAAAAGAGGGAGAGGGAGAAGGTCTCTGTCTTTGTTCATCTTAATCGAATGGCTGTTGCATCAGTCTCCACAAATTAAAAAAATTTTTGCTCTCTGTTCCAAGGCATTTGCTGAGGAGCTTCATGAAAGGGTTCGAAGGGAATTCTGGGCTTACTGCAGTAGTGAACAGCTAGATCTTTCAGACCTGCGCAGAATTAAATATGAGGGAATTCGCCCTGCCCCTGGATATCCAAGCCAGCCAGACCATACAGAAAAACTTACCATGTGGAAACTTGCAAAGATTGAGGAAACAACAGGTACTTCTGTACATTTTTCTAAGATCCTTTGGCTTTTATTTATTTACTCATTTTAAAAGTAAATTAAAGATTGAAATGCTAACAAAACAATAACATGGGCAGTGCAAAGCTATGTAAAAAATCAAGCTGAAGCAGTTCTGGGAATTGTTATCTTTCCCCTTTCATTGCCATTTTTATTTTGCCTCATTCAAGGAAGAGTTTGCAAAATACTGCCAGTGCTGTTGATGAAGGAGATATGTCCCTAATTAGCAGATTGCGTGCAAACAGGGTTCTGCACAGAAAGAAAAAATCTAGTATCCTTATGGCAGTGAGAAGACATACCAGATATAAACGGAATAAAAGCTAATTCATCAATGTATTTCCTGGACCACAGAAACCTTGAGATGGTAATCTTAAAAAGGAATGAATTATTTTGTTTGTTTTCCTCTGATATTTTAAATGTTAGCTACTTCACTGCTGATTCCACAATCCTAGAATACTTTCCTGTGTTTCAAAGTTCTGGTTACCCTTCTCAGTTGCCAAAGTGTCCAAGCTTTTCTTCTCAAACAAATTCTAAGTTATTCTACAGTAACACTGTAATGAAAGTGTGCAATATATGGAAAGCTATGCCTATCTTTTGGGACAGATAACAAGTCAAAAATGTTTTTTTATTTTTAGTGCAGCTGAAAGCTGCTTGTTTTTGAGTTTTCTAGAAACTGTCTCAGGATTTCCAGTCTGCCCAACAGAAAAGGCTCTGAATTTATGCTGGTTATCCATTCAGAGGACAAAAATGTTGTTCATTCTCTTTTCCAGGAATTGGTTTAACTGAATCACTAGCAATGACACCTGCTTCTGCGGTTTCTGGCCTCTACTTTTCCAGTCCCTCATCCAAATATTTTGCTGTTGGCAAGATAGGTAAAGATCAGGTAACTTGCACTGTGCATTATAATAGTGTTATAATATTCAAAAACACCTTGTGACCAGATGTTCCAAAATTTTTTGGAAACCATGAAAGCTGGAGATTCCAAATCATGTTTTGTGCTCCCTTTGCAGGTTGAAGATTATGCACTGAGGAAAAATTTGCCTGTGCCAGAGGTGGAAAAATGGCTGGGACCCATTTTGGGATATGATCCTGAATAACTGTGTATGTGCGTGTGGGCGCGTCTTGTGGGCAGACATTTTCCTCTGATCAGTCCATTTCTCAAAAGGAAGAATAGAGTGTTGTCTATAATCTTACATCACTGTTCTTGGGATTCTTTGGAAATGATTTGTATTGTTTGTCACTGGTCTGTCCAGAAAAACAAACTCCAACAAAATCAAGTCCAATAAGAAAATCTTTCCCATTGAAACCAGCTCTTTCCATGCCCTCTTCCAATAGTTTGTCTGATTGTTTTTATTTTTTGTTGAGGAACTTTATATTTCAAATCTGCCCTGTACTCTTGCCTTGGAACTTTGAACGCTTTGCAGATCTCTTAGCCATAGCAATATGCTTTTATTTATTTGTACTTTTTGCACAAGTGTTCTAGCTGAGCTAGAGGTAGAATGAGATACGGGAGTTGCAAAACTCTCCTGTCCTGAAGAAGGCTTTGAGATCAGTGGTAAGAATTTGTATCCCACTGGCTGTGGATGTACATAGAACAAAACTTGGCTTCTATATTTTTTAATGTGTTTTGGCAAGTCAGGGTACAGAAATGTGATGCGTTTTTGTCTCTAAAGTCAGCAAGGGTTTTATAGTGAGTGATCAAGAACAACTGAAGTACAACAGATCTCCTTTTTCCCTCCCCAGAAAAAGTCTGTTCCTTGTTTAGGGCTTATGATCTGGAAAGTAATGTTACTATGTCTAAAGAACAACTCAAGTTTTTAAATACACTTCATGATGATGATTGTAGTTTGTAGAACTATCAAAGCCGTTCAACGTACTGGAGTAAAATCAGATGCTGTATCATCACAAAATATTAAATGGGATGACTGAGCCTGTGGAATTTTCACCCTAGCAATCACATGCTTATTCTCCCTTTCAGCAAGCTATAATCTGTTTCAACTCTGTATTAAAGGTAATAGTATTTCCTACTTCACAGTTATGCTGTGAGGCCTGATTCATCTTTAAACAACCTTTTTTATGTGAAAAGTACGAGAGAAACATGACTATTGCTGTAAGTACACAGACAGCAAGCTTGGAGCTGACTTTAGTGTTTTACTAACTCTAAGCATCTGGATACCTGGATTTTAAAAGCAAATAGTAGCAGTGCTATTCATTGTGCAGAGATGTTTTGAAGGTTCTCATCTTTTTAGTCTCTTCATTCACTTCATGCAGAAAAAAGTGTTTAAGTGGATTAAATACCTAAATTTTATGCTTAGTTGTATCTTGCCATATCATACTATCATAAATAATAGTTAACCCTGCAGTTTTATTCCTCATGTACATGGTTGACTTTGAGCTAATTGTTTGCAACTTTTAATAATTTCTGGAAAGTGGAACTAGTTTAACTTGAGTATTATTTAAATGCTAATTCACTAAAATATTTTGAGGGTAAAATCCTGTTTTTCTGGTCTCTAATTATCAAGAAAAGACCAATATTATGGAAAGAATGTTCTTCTAAATAGTTTATCTGTAATTGTTAGTATTTATATATTTTTGTAATGTGTTCATGACTTTATATTAAAATAATAATTAATGTATCAACAGTTTAATAAAGGTTAAGCTGTCAATAGTGTTATCCTTTTAACTGGCAGCAATAAAATCTGTGCAATGATCTGAACAGATGATGTTGAAATTAATATTCACATTGTACCATGAATCTGAAAGTATGAAGGTTGCTATGGGGTTTTTAAAGTGATTCAGTAAGTATGCTCACAACTGAATGCTTTAGAATATCTGATCCTTTAATGGCTTACAAAAATAATTTCTAAATGAGACTCTCTCTCTCTCTCAAAATGAGATTCATTTAGAAATTATATTTACACTATATACACCCTCCCAACCCCCTACCACCACCACCAGTCAGAGAAGCTTGAGCTATATCCTTGTTGATCAACTGATTCTTGCTGCTGGAATGCTTCCTCATTTTTACAGAGTTCTTGCATTCTGACAAACTGTTAAAAAATAATAATAATATAATGGAATATCTAGGCTGTAAAAATCAAAAGCCTCTTCACTTTCCTTTTGATATTTGATATCTTCATCATTTTTCCATATCCTTATAGTTGGAAGAAATATGCCTTATTTGAAGTTGAGGTTGTGGGAATGAGGGCGAAGTTTAACTCGTACAGCTTGATGGTTTTTGTTGGAGTTGTTGCTTCTGTTGAAATCAGTAGCTCATATTCTAGTGACTACAGCTGTGGCAGTCAGACCCACTGAGCAATAGGTGCACTACTAGCCTGTAACCCAGCGGTGGTGTTAGTTTGTGTGCAAGAGCCTGGTTTCAAACGGTGTGCAGCTACTTTGTCTTTGCACAGATGTATGATGTACTGACCAAAGTCTTCATCTTTACCTGCATCTCCTGCTGTGCGTACCTGTTTGGAAGAATTTTTCATTGTTATTATGCAAATGTTTTCAACCAGGACAAATTCTTCAAAAGTTTTTTACTTCAAATTGTCAGCTGGTTTTTGAATATAACAAGTCTTCATTCTTCTCTCCAGAACAAAGGTAAATTATGAAGGAAAAGGATCTCGTAGTTCTACCAGAACTATTATTTCACTTCCAGGGAACTATGTTGAAAAAACATAAAATATACCTCTTTTAAGTAATGAAATGGAGCTGATAGTGCCCAAGAAAGACTATGATAGTTTTAGAATACATAAAAGAATTTTTGCTGTCCTTTTTCAAGTATGACTAATGAAGATACAAAATGTAAGAGATGAATATTGAGAATGATTCGTAAACAATCCTGTTTTAATCCTCATGAGTAATTTCCTCTGTGTACTCACGTTGCTTTCATTTTTTGGCTGTAAGTCAGGCCAGCAGTCAGGAGACGAAGTTTTGAGGCACGTATGTTGGTGTTCTGTGTAGTGGTCTGTTGGTGTCAGGAGGGACTATTGTCCCTAAGTCTGCACCCTTATTTTGAGGTCTGTTTCAGTGCTGCTCTTATTCCTGAGAAGATTATAGTTCAGTTTATTCTGTGTACCATAGGTTAGATTTCACCTTTCTGAAAAAAAACAAAACTCAGATTTATGTGTTGTATACGTGTTTGAGCATCTTTTGCTGATAAACCTTGAAAATTGCCTGTGTCCTTGTCCAACAATGTGAACCCTCAGCACACCCTTTCTGTCTGCCCCCGTGTTGTCCCTGATGCAGTGGGTGGAGGAACTTCGCCTCCTAGATCTCTAAGACACATGCGATGCCCAGAAACTGAGGGGAGGATTGAGGTGCCACTGAGGGTAGTGTATTAACATTGGAAGTTTTGATTTTCAGAAAGGGGCTAGTTTATTGATAACTGTAGCTGGGTTACATAAAATACACTTTGAAACATTGGCTGATTGATCTGAATGTGTCATGACAAAAATGGATTTAGCGTTTGAAATGCAACACAAGAAATAACCTTACTAATTAATCAGAGAGGTCTGTTCTGTACAGAAGCAGTAGCACTTGGTCTCAGTTGCTGGAGAAATGATTCCCGTGCGTGCCCATGTCTTGTTATGGCACAGCTTGTTCTGTCCTCTTAAAAAGCCATTTCAGTTGATTGTCGAGCTTCTCTAGGTACCATTTTTCAAAACAAGTTATATTGTGAACAGAATATATGTTTATCCTGCTTTCACACATAAAAGCAGAGCAGAAAAACAAACACAATGAGCCCTCATGTTCTTTTGTTCTATTAATACCACCGTGGCTGAATATCCTCTGACTATCTTCTTTGCCCAAGTGACATGCCTGATATAAATAGCTATGCAAGTAGAATTCAGCTGAGATTACCAAACTTGGTACTTTGCATTTGTAATTCAGCTTGAACTAGGATGTTAAAAACAAGCTAATATTAGTCATCTGTAGTCTGAAGTTGTCCTGATGACTGACAAATTGAAGGCCACGTTTCCAAGACTCTCACAGTTAGAGATGATGATGATCAGTGCCTAAAGCTCTTGGTCAGACCAGGGGGAGTGTTCTCCGGCCCAGGTGGTCTCTGCCCTTCCTTGCTACAGACAGCATGAAGTGGAAATTCAGCCTTACCTCATCTTAGTCCCTTTTCTACCCCATCTCCCTGCTGAATCAGCCTTTTCCTCCTCCTTTCCCCTCCAGCAGTCCCTCTTGCTTTTGGTGTTGATGTTTTCTCAGTCAGAGTTCTGCCCAAATGGAATGGTCAAAGGTTTTAAAGTCTCTTCTAAAGTCAGAACCAGTTATCTGTGCACTCAGGTATTTTGCCTGTAACTTTAGGCAAATCAAGAATCAGACAAATGTTTCCCTGGCAAACGGTACTAGTTTGCTAAATTTCAGACCCTTGCTCCAAATGAGGATGTTACTTTTTAAAAAGTCAGTTTGTAATGAATTTGTACATCCACACAATATTTTGTGTTTTGGCAGAAAATGTTGGTGTAACTATGAAAAAATCTGGCTTGGAGAGATTCGTGTGGAGAGGACTGTTATCTAAGCGGACTGAAATTTGGTGACTTTAAAACCCAAGGAAAATAACTCTTTACTGGACGGGGTTGGATGACGTGAACAAATGGTGCGGTAGCGCTGCCTGTAGCAGCCCTTCATTACGTGCGTCTGTTGATTGCATCCTGTGTCAGGGCCCTCTTTTAACCATACTGCCGCGAGCGTCACCGAAGTATTTCAACGATACGAATTGTGAGGATGAAGGAGGGAATGTACATATGCCCTGGCATTATAAACAGATGCTTTTAAGATTCTTTACGGATAGTTGGAGGCTTAATTATTTTACGGTGAAAATTTTATCTGAGCGCAAACTCAAGTTACAAACCACCCATATTTTGACTGAAAAGGTTTTGGCATTGGCGTCTAGAAGTAGCTGATAAAGTGATTTAGTTGGGAGACTGGAAGATTGGCTGCACTATTTCAGCAAATTACTCCGTGTATAGGATTGCCTACATGTAACAAAAGAAGCTGGTATGGGGGGGGGGGGGGGGGGCTCCCAGAGACTGATTTAATTACAGAAGAACAAGCAGTCCTTTAGGTAGGAGAAGATTAAGGAGGAGTTACAGCAAACATGCATCCTTTCAAAATAGCGGTATTTTAAATATTTGTCTTAAAGGAAAAAAAAAACCATCTAAGGCTGTAGCCCGTAACTTACGTCTACTGTCAGAATGTTGGAAGTGTAATTTGAGAACAGTTTTAAGAAGCTTTCAGTAATCTAATACGTACTGGGATTCATGAGTTACATTGGTGTGCTTATGTGTGCGAGAAGAAGGAAATGATAATTAGCTTGTAGTCACCTTATTGCTGGAGTTGCAAGCTACTGACAAAAGGAAGGAAAAAACCCACCAGTTAGCAGTTGTTGGAATCATTACTTAGAAGAAAGTTCTCGAAAAAATTTTTGTTTGACACTCATGTTCCCTGACTTTGGCAGAATATTATGGTATATGAAAATAAAACAACCTTCCTTTTCCAGGACTATCAATTTTAAATATGTAAGAACTCTGCATCAACTGCGTATCTGCACATACACTTCATTGGCGATTTTGATCTGATGCTTGCTTCAGTCTAGTATGTAAAAGAGCAACAGCTGTATCGTGGATTTAATCTTCATTCTTTTTGTTTTCTTACTCTAAGGTGTTTAAAAGTTACTTTTTTTTCCTCTTTTTGTGGAAGTGCAGCTTTTCAGTTTGTTCTGCTCTTACCTTACTGCTGTCGCGTACTCAGTCTGTATTCCTTGCCCCTTTTCCTGCCCCACAACTGTGGAGATGCAACTCAGAGCTCTCTAATGACCCGTGAGTGCCACTTGTTGCCCTTTTTTTTAATACAAAATATTTGTTGCTTTGTTTGTTGGATTTCAGCAAAGTTCTTCTCTTCCCAGGAGGCAGATGGTTTTATTCCTTTTCATCCGGGCCATCAATTTTAACACTAAAATTGTTGAGATTCACAAGTGAAGTGCGAATAGGACGTCTAAAAAGGTACGGGTTCCTTGTGGCTGGCAGCCTCGTGCCCTTTTGTTTCCATTCAGACCTTGTGAGAACAAACACGGGCGTCTCTCTGGAGAGAAGAGGGCGATAGCGTTGCGGGAAGCAGAGAGAGAAGAAACTGCACTGGGCAGGCAAGAGGCTTACTGAGCAAGCCCTTCTTCGGAGATACGTTGGTACAGCATGTACTCCAGCTACTGTCGAAAGTCATGCTCCGTCTTATACTGTTGTCTCAACCTTGTCTGTTCTTAGCTGCTTTTACTTCAAGAAATCAGTACTTGCGTGGTGTCATGTTTGCTAAACGCAGCACAAGGTCCTCTTCACCTAATCAGGCTTTTACAGTGAATGGCTTTGCAGTAACTCTCTGCTATATTCTTGGTTTTCATAAATGTTTCTCTAACTAAAACAGAGATGGCTTTCTTCAGAATACTGTTATATAGTAAATACATACACTGTTTCTCTACTAATGCCTGTAAGATCAGATTTGATTATCAACACCTGTCTAACCAACCTATTCATGGTTATGGATTCGATCAGTCTTCGTAGTCAAGAAGTTTACTGCTTACAAAACCATGACCATCTTTAGGCAATTTATTTAGGAAATGAATGTAAGCAGCTGATTTTTCTGCTGTGTTACTTGCTTCCAAATATTGTTCCTTACATCAAGACAGCTAAAAAAAAAAAAAAAAGTTTCAATGCAATTGTTATAATATTGTCTGTACACATACGGTGAGAAGCACTGAAGCAAGAGCTTCAAAGCCTAAAATGACGCAGAAGTACGTATCCCGAGCACTTATTCAACACTATCTTGTCTCTTCAGATAGACATTAAGTGAAGATGCTATAAAACAGGAGGCATCAGTCAGCTGAGGTTAACTGAGGATTATATACTTTCATGTGTTGGTGCAGGAACATTTCATGACATTTTAGGCATTTCTACATGCTTTGCTTCACCCTTTCATGGCAATTTCTCCCACAACAGAATTCTCTGCTGTGTCCTAGTCCTCAGTATCGATATTCCTGGTTATTTCACAAGAAGAAATGCTTAACCTGGATTTTGCTGAAGGTTGTGCACTTTCAGGATTGTTTTTTCCTGAAGGATTTAAAGCACCACCCTGTAGGTTAACATTTCAGGTTCTTGAACTTTCAAGTACTTGTTCTTGCCTCAAAAAGAGTCTCTGATTAGTGGTGCACTTCTCAGCACTCAGCAAGCCTAATCAAATCACCTGCCTTTCCTCATAGCTCCAAGCGTGTTGCAGAAGGGAGTGAAGAGAGGAAGGCAGTTTTATGGTACTGTTTTATTCTCCATTCATGACTAGTGTATCTATCTGCTGTCATATTCGTTACTGGGAGCTGAAGTGAGTGCCTCTTAGGAGCAATTCTGGTGTCTGATCCAGCTGCTATTAAAGTCAATGGAAAAATTACTACTTACCTCAAACACAGCTTGATTTGGCCCTAATGCAATAATTGGAAGGAGAATTCAGAGTTAAAGTCCTGTCAAAAAGCGTGAAGATTAAGAGGATGTGCAGATAAATTCCCTTCAGTAACGCAGCTTCATTGAAATAGATGGTTGCGACTATAAAAGTAATTTTTATCCTCATTTTGAAGCCCTTATCTGACAGCAAGTGGTACCCTATCAAGGTGAAAACAGAGGAGCTTTTCAGCTGCAGGCCCAGCGTGATCAGCCGTGGCCGTCCGTCTCGGGGAAGCTGGAGGGCGGCTGCGGCACGACCCCGGCAGCGTCTGAAGGAGCGAAGGTGTTAAGGCGTCCAGATTCAGCGGACAAGGGGCGCCAAACGCAGGCAGTTAAACATCTCGCTCTGAGCACATTTTCATGAGTCCAACTCTCCGATGGCTTTAAAAAAAGTAACACTGTTTAATGAGATTTTTAAGATTTATAATCCTTTATATTCTTATGAAGATAGGTTATGCTAACTAGCTATATGCTGTTGGAGTGTCATTTGGCCTTATTTTCAACAGTTGCTGCCTGTTAGATAGACTTCCCCATAAATTTTGTTCTGTTTCATGATACATATTCTGCAAATAGTGGTAAAATTGCAGCACTGTTGCATTTCTTTCATGCTGTTTGTGCCTGCGAAGTGCTGCAAAACAGCAAGGCAGCTGCTGTACTATGACTACTGCTAATAAGTCTTGAGTAAATTTAAAATAGAAGTTTGTTATGGTTTCTCTCCAGAAAAGTGAGTGTGCAGTATACAAAAATCTCTTGCTTTCATAGCTGAACGAAATCTGTAATGCTCTGAGGTCTGTTACAGTGTCAAGTTCTTGGTGTTATTTGAAGCATCTTATTACGTGATCTCTGGATCTCGAAGTAAAATATGCCTTAGGATAAGTGGAGTAGCAGTTCTTTCATTTTCTCGTGACATCTGTAACAGCTGTATACCTCCTTGGAACAAAAAGCTCCATTCATCCTTTTTTGCCGATCCTTCTGTTCTTGTCATTAGATTTTGGTTAATTTTCAGGCTCTTCCAACTCGTATCCTTCACCTGTGCTTATTGGCCAAATAATGTGCAAGTCAGAGTTAGTACTTTGGTATCTTCTCTTGGAAATGCCCCCAGTCTGGAAGGGGCTGGCTCCATGTTGCTGGCTGCAGCACGTGTGACGCCTGCCTGGCCGTGCAGCCGAGACCGCCGAGGCTGCGGCCCTGCACCTGCCTCGCTGAGCCGTGTGGTGCCGGGGCTGTCCTAGGAAGGAGTCTCCTGACAACGGGATTTGTTGGTCGGTGTTTGCCACAGGTGTTTTCCTGCAAGGGAGATGGGCTGGATGTTGACTGCAGGACACAGACTTGCTGGTCTGTTTGTATTCAGCGAGTCTTTGTGCCTAAACATGGGGATGAGTGCCAAGTTTGCGCTTGGAGTGCGCTGCAGACTTGACAGCTACAGCTCAGAGAAATCTGATTCCAGTATGAGCCCTCTTCTGGTTTACCCTGAAGCTACCACCCAAATTGTCAGTGCAAAAAGCAGATCCCCTTCTTCTGGTCGTTTGCATGAATTACATTCTTGGGAGTCCTCCACAGGCATGGCTGGACTCATCGCAGTGGCGGCACCTGTCCTGGCACCAGCTGCAATTCCTCCTGCTACCAGAAAGTAGCTGCTGCAATCGCACAGGCTTTGCCTGCGGCTCCGGGAGGGACCAGTGTGGTGCAGCTTGTGGAGGAACTCGCAGCTAGATGAAGGAATGAGGAGCCAGTAGCTGGAGGCCACACGACAGAGCGCTTAACGTGGACTGCAGCATCCCCCAGCCTGCAATTTGTGTTCCAAACTGAGCCAAGAAGGGGCTGTTTTAAAATGAGGCAGTTAACTACGTACTCATGAATAATATATTCTGTGTAATCTTGTGATCCTTCAATCAGAGCTTGAACATTTGCTGCACTCTAACTTGTAATATAGACCTCATCCATCTTAGAATGTGATTTGCCTGGCTTTAAAATCCGTTCTGTAAATTAAAGAGTAATCAAACTGACCTTTCACAGTAAAACCCAGACTTACTTAATACAGACACCCAGTTGTTCTGCAGAAGCCAGATCCACTGAACTGTAGCTATACGTTTTCTTGGCCGGTTGGAAAACTGCACGCTCTCTCTCTATATATATATATGTATGTGTATATATATATATATATATATATCAAATTCTAGAATACACGAACAGTGGATGTTAGATTGGTAGACATAAAGCATAGCTAAGCATGTTTCATTTTCAAAGGCACGATAACTTAAGTAACTCCTTCATAGAAAAATGATGTATAAGCATAAAATCCTTCCTGCTGTCAGCAAGATAACCGGACAGTATTTATGTGAGCAAATGAAGTATGTACTGTGTACGCACAATGCGAAAAGAGCAGCCTGCGAAAGGAATGCTTGCTGTTGGGCTATCGGCCTTGGAGAAGTGGTGCTGGGGCTCAGAAACCTCGCGGTTGCTTGGTGTGCTCGGTGTTATTTAATCAGTACCTCTCTGAAGGATGCCTGCTTAATCAGGACAGCCAGATTGGATTTTATTTCATTAATATTTATTCAGCTGTTGTGCCTTCATATACGTACAAGGCTGTGCTCCAGAAGGGAGGGCTAGAGCAGCACAGTGTAATAAATCAGCAATGCTTGTGTTGGTCAGTATGAATATTCTTTAGAAAGGATGAACAATCTGTTTTTGACTTAAAGGTTTACTGCTTTTATGTGCTATGCCCTTAGAGTATAGCTAAGCACAGCTGATGAGAGCTCACATGCTTTGTGGGGAGTTTGTTTTCTTTGTGAAATAGAAAATACTAGCCTCCGTTGCAACACAAATGTTCATTAGCATGATACGGTTTTTCCCTGGAGTGTGAACTTAGTCTTAACCACAACTGATTGTCTGAAGAATCCACGTGTCGTACAGAGAAGGGATGATTAACAAGAGACGTCATTCGTATGGGAAGAGCCCTCTGACTTGGCTGACGTTTTAATTATCAGGATCCTTATTGAAGAATTCCTGTCATCCATCAGGCAAAAAGACTTGCTTTCCGCTGGTGGCAACTCTACTTGTTATGTTTCCTCCCTCCTAGTTTTTATTGCAACCAGTAGTGCAGGTTTATAGGACAGGCACTGCACTGTCGAGTACGCGTTTGTGAAACTGCTTAGCATCAGTGCGGGTAAACAGGTGCCTGAATACATGCACCGTTGCATGCAAAAGTCAGATAAACAGTTTGAATCTCTTTCTAGCTGACCAGAAATAAAGGTTTTGGTATATTCATTGACAAACTGTGAAAAGTGACAGCCTCTTACCTCTCTTTCACAGGTAACTGTGATATCTCCTTCCCTTTAGGTTATTTTTGTAGTTATTTCAGAGAAATGCAATTTGAATTCTGTTTCCAAGCTATGTCTCTTTGAGGTATGCCCAGTTACAGAAGTTCTGTATTTCAGTTTCCATCTGTGTCATTATGATAATAGTTTTGTAGGTTCTTTACATACAGTTTGAAACTATTCGTATTTTCTAGATTTCTTAAAAATACTCATATTCATGCCTACTGCAACTCCATGGAATAATAATGGAATTACGTGAAGAATTAGGTTCTGGAGTTTTGTTGTTTAGCAGTGAAGACACACTAATAAGTTTCAAGGTGAATTATTTCAACTAACTAGCATGCTCTTGGCTTGCTTCAGATTATGTTCAGATTTATATTCTTTTTTTGACTATTTCTCCATTCTTCTGATTTTCACTGCATAGTACTAATCCTATCGGAAGCACTAGAAGTTTTTTGGTAGGATCTACCCAAACACTGAAAATACAGCTCTTGCAACTGCTCTGCACCATTGCCTCCAGATTTTTGCCTTTCTTTGTTGTTTCCTGCTTGGAATGAGATGCACATAGCACAGAATTAATGATGAAGTTAAGGGAGATGCTCTTGGATGTGAAGCTTGCCAGATGCCTCCGTAGAATATATGAGTGCGCAGCGGGTTGCGCAAAGTGGAAGTCTGCCAGTGACCTACTGCCGTGGTTCGTGCCCTGCAGCCAGTGCTGTCATTGCCTGTCCCTGTCCCCAGCTGCAGCTGGTGCTGGGGGCCGAGGGGAGGTGGGGCAGGGAACTGGTACGGCTGCAGAAGTCTCTCCTGACCCTTCTGGGAAACCAAACCAGCTGGGAAATAACCTCACCTTATTTTACTGTATGGCTGCATGCTGCAAATTAAAGAGGTTTGCAGATGTGTGCAGGAGACATGCAGAGAGAAAGGTGGGCAATGTCCGAGGACTGCTTTTATGCGCTAGAGATGTCAGTGTGAGTATATATTAAAGCGTGGCTCAGGTAGCTTTCTGAAGGAGAATCATGGCTCCACAACTTCCGTCACTGAGTTATGAAGCTGGGAGCAGAGGGAAAGAGGCAATCCGTTCTTCAAAGCCTGACGGTGTAACTGTACTGACAGGACGCCTAACTTTAATCCTGCAAATGTTATCCCTGGTTTGTTGGTGGTGTTTTATGCTGCTCACTTAAACTATTTAAGAAATGCTTGCTTGAAAGGTTTGGTAATGAGAGCTGGCTGAAAAGTCCACGGTTCAGATGTACACTTTTCTTTGACTAAAAGTAGGAGGCTTAAACTGATTCTTATCCCTTGAATTAAGTATTTATTAAGTATTGAAACACTGACAACTAAGGACTGTATCATAGTATTGTAATGAATTAAAAAGCATAGTAAAAATACATGTGGGAGAAGTATAATAGCAAGAAGTACTGTGTAAACAAGTATTTTAGGCTCTTACAGCTCTTCTTTCTGTCACATTCATTTTATCATAAGCACTGAAAACTAAAGGCTTCAAAATGGCTGAGCTGTCTGAAAGAGGAAATGCAGAAAGCGAAGTACCAGCAATTTCCAAAATCTTTTGTGGAGAGAAAAGACTTCCTGAGAAGATCCAAAGCAGAATCCTGATCAAATGTGGTCACTGAAGAGCGCACGGTAATTTTCACAAGAGCAGGGCTGTTAACACCAGCAGTATTTCCATGAGGGCACAAACATCCTTCCCAAATTTGACGTGCTGTGCCATAGTTCCTGTCCTGAATTGCTGCATCACGTTTTCGTGAGCTATTAAACACCTGCCATCCTGCTCAGCTGTGGAGGGGCTCTGCTGTACGCAACAGTATGCTGAGATTGTTCCGCACCATACGAACAAGCGATGCCGGTACCAGTGCTGCTCTCCTCGCTCAGGGATTTGGGTTTTCTTCTGTGTCTGGGAGGTTACTGCATCCTCCTGCCTATCTTGCAGAAGTCTGTAAATTAAACTGCAAATGAAATATATAACCTTATATTTTAACAGTTTATAAAGTTTATATTTTAACAGCATTTACTGTGCAAGAATCACCTACTGAAATAGTTGTGCCATTGGGAAGTCAGCTCATGTGGTCAAATTGATCTGTTGAAATCTGGTCAGTGAAATTGTAAGTGGGGTGATGCTTTGCAATGGCTCTGTCAACACTATACCTAATTTTAGGCAAGAGCTTTCTCCCTTTTTATGCCTATTTTATCTTAATAGTACTTATCTTTGGCCAGGCTAATTTAGGGATTATCTACCACCCCAAAATATATCTGCACTTAGTGGCCACAAGTGAACCAAAAGCTTCCTGCAGTGGAGACAAATCTCACAGGTTTAAGCTATGGAATAACTTGCTAGAAAAGATCAGACTGAGCACTGTGCTTTTGGAGCATAATGCAAAGCCAGTCATTTCACGCAGCTCCCCCCACCCAGTCCTGCGAGGAGCAAGACCTCTCTCCTCCTCTTCTTCCTTGCACAGAGGGCTGTGGAGGAGGCGAGGTGAGGTTGCACCTTGCCTGATCCCTGTGCCCTCCTCCTGATCTTACATCCTTGCTCCAGAGCTGGTTCGAGCATGCGACATCTCCCTTTCACACAGCTATCTTGCTGTCTCGTTCCTTTTTCTTTTTTTTTTTTTTTTTTCCCCACGGCAGTGCATTGAAGGAGGGCAGTGAGGCTGAGGGCACAACATACCCACTGCCTAGAGTGAAGCTAGGGCTTACAAATGCTCCCAGGTCGACTGCTTAAAATAGAGCCCCTCACACTAGATCCCTGGAGTCTCCTACAGCTCCTTGGAAAACTTCACTGTCCTCGGCCCTGAAACCTTACCATCTTCTTTCCTGTATCTTCACCTCCTTCAAACCACTGGCTGGTCCAAGTTCTCTCCTCTCCCAGCCTAAAGGCCCCCCAGTGCCTCAGTGTGTGCTGCCTGCACAGCTGACGGCTTGGCCAACTCATCATGGAAGGAGGAGGGATTTATGGCACAAATAATGTTACCTCAGATGTATATTATTTCTCTGGAGCTGTTGCTCCTGCATTGGGGCATGAATGAGTAAGGGCAGGAGCCCTCTTTCAGTGCCCCCTGATCCCACTGTAGCACCTGGATGTTGTGTTAGTGGTAGGGAGACAGTGATTTCTTGGCATCACAGCTGGCCATGCAAGACAAAAGCAGTACAGCACTTTCTGGCAGATTCATGTTGTTCACACAGGTTTCCACTGCATGCAAAGCACTGCCATTGCCTGAAGCAAGCCTGCCTCTCAGAGTGCGCTCTGCTGTTTGCTTCACGTGGCAAAAAGGCTGCCTTGCTGGTGGGTTGAAGTGTGTGCTGTTCTACGCACAGTATTCCCATTGCATAAATTTAGGCACGTAATTTAGAAACCTAACTATGCTAGGTTCCCTGTATGGTCAGTAGAAAGAAAAATCTTTCCTCTGAGAGAGATTCAGGGCAGCAGCTGAGCTGCTCTTCCATTCAGCACAATAAGAACGACACGCTAAAAGCTCTAAGCAAACAATTGTTTTAAAAGGTTTTTACAAGTTTAAGTGCTCTGGTAAATGCCTATGTTTGCTCTTTTATACACAGAGTTGTAAGGTCTGTATTCCCTCACAGTTTCTTCAGTCTGTTATGAATCTTTGAAAGGACTGTGGTGTGTGGAATGGAAAATTAAAACTTTTGATTTATGTAGTGCTGCTTTGCCACTTTTGGCCACAGTAAGATACTTATGAATATGAGATGGCAGCAAAGATTTAGTCATACGAATAACTGAGATGGTTGTATCTGGGAGCAAAAGGAACCGATAATTCATCAGTCCAATAGTTTTTATGTGCTAGAAAAAAAACTGTGTGGTTCTGTAGCAAAGGAGTAGTAAATAGAGAAGCAATCCCAGTCCCTCAAGCTGCAGGGATTGGACAAAGACTAAGTTCCTGCAAAACAACTTTACAGAAGCTTTGACAGCCTGACAGACACAGTAACAGCAAAATAACAAGTGCAGTAAGAACAGAACAACTTGTGTGCATGAAAAATCTTGGTAATACACCAAACTTAGTGTGAGACTAATTTTTCTACAATTTTATTTTCTCAATTAGCAAATATTTTAAGTGTTTTGAAAAATCTGTGTAATATCTACATTATCTTGGGACTTGTCCAAATATGGCCAAGACTGCAGTCTTAATGATCAGCTTTAGGAAAAAAAAAGCAAAACAAGACTGCTATGAATTTTAAACTCAGAAGAGACTACTAAAATCATCATCCACTCTTACCTCTTGCAAAACAAGCTGTATAGCCTTATCCGTTAATTCTGCATCACATCATCTTTCTTAAAAACTCACATAAGCTGCAGAGTTAACATACACCAACCAAAGACAGATTTTCTGTTTCAGAAATACGTGGAGCTATATCAAAGCACTTTCTCTTATGCGTGAGAAGACAAAGGCACAGCTGAAGAGCTCCAGCTAAATGCCCCCTACCCCCCCAAATCTTGAATTTATTTCCTGTGAGTTGTGTTCTGATGGTTTGGCAGGCCTAGTCCCTAGCACAGAGGATTCTGCCGGCTTTCTCAGTCATCAGAATCTGTTCAGCATCGCTCTGAGACCTCTGAATAATTAGATCTATAACAGATACCAAAAGAGAGAAAGCAGTTATAGGAAGACTAGCAGTTATAAGAAAATTTCACTTAAATAAGTTAATGAGGAGAACCTAACATGATGAAGCTAACTTTTGAGACCTAAATTTTCCTATAAGAATTTTGGATTTCCGCTATGTAATTTTGCATCAGTAGGTGGGAGGGCACATATACGGTATAAATCTGAACAAATACAGAGTTCAATCTTGGTAAGTGCCTTGCTTTGATCATGATGGCTTTAAAATTTTGAATGCCTGGCATCTTTAGAAACAGGCTAATAGTAACCGACACTGTCAGCTTGATAGTGCCTTCACTTTGGCTAATGTTACTTAGAAAAAATATACCTATAAAAATTGCCTTTTAAAAAGTTTGTACTTTCCATTTGTACTATCAGAACAGAATGAAGTCATAATTTTCTTTCTATAGACTTGGTAGCTGAAAAAAAAAAAAAAACTCTTTTATCTACTTACCAGAGTACAATAGGTCTCTTGTTTCATGGAACTTGGATTTTAGAGGCTTCCTTCCATTTGAAAAAGTTGTTTCTGATTTCGGTGTTTTCTGATTCAGACGATGAGAGACCAGAAGTGCCGAATAGTCTGTCTGGGCACCCTGGCATCCATCTGTCTTCTCATATACCCCTTTTAAAAGCTTGTGGAATGACATTTTGACATTGATCAAATGTCGCTTTCTGTGGTATTTGAGCAATTTAGGGAAATGACTTTGAAGATTAACTAGAGTGAATTTAACCTCAAAGTTGGATGTATAGCTTCATTCTCATTTTTAGAGAAAAATGATTGTTGATTCAGTATGTGAAAAATTACTACTTTTATTCAGAGAAATACCTAATGTGATTTTGAAGCCATGAAAACAATTCCTATAAATAACTGTTTAACTAAAAGCGATTTTTACTATACGCAAAGTATAACAATGCATTTTCTGGCATGCAGTAATATGTATGTGTTAAGCTGACCATTAGGAAATGAAGAGAACTAAGGAGGGTCAAAGCTAAAAATCAATAAGCTTTGCAGGTAGAATTTAAATTGGAATAATGAATACATATAAATAGTGAGTGGTAGAACAAAAGGGTAGTCTGAAATGATAAATCGAGTAAATATGTAAGCAAAATTTTTTTTCACGTATATGAAATCTCAGTGACAGTCCTAGAAGGTATAATCTGAAAGATCCCAAGAACTCCTATCAGCTAGATAGGAACACTGAGATATTATGGGGCTATTAGAAAGTCCAAGAAGGAAAGAAATGGAACCGTCCAACATCTTAATCACATCAGTCATTTAAATAGGCTCGGACTTTAATTCCCTTTAGGCAGTCAATTGCATATCCTCCTGCCATCCAGTTCTGAAATTAGGCCTTTGTGTTCTTGAAAAATTGGTTATTCAGTTACTGAATAATATTACCGAAGGAATTAGGGCTGCCTTGTATCCAAGGATTTCTTTTGACTGGCTTAATATTTTCTTCTATTGGGTGAAAGAAGAGAGCACATGCCCATTAGATGAAAAACTTCCCTTTTTCAGTATTCATCATTTCTCAGCAAAAGGCCACAAAATGCTATCTTAAAAGTGACTCTGAAGAGGTTGCATAAAGAGAGAATCTTTTTATCTCCTGCAGCTTGGTCTCAGGGGGCTGTTGTCCCCTGCACAGCTGCAGAGCTGCCTCCAAGCCCAGCACCGACAGTGCTGCAAGCACAGCCAGCACTGCGGTAGGCCGCTTAGAACTGGGATCGTTTCTTTACATGGCTTCAATTTTATCACAAATTCAAGTATTTGTGATGGGATCTCTTTTACACAGGATGTAGCTATTTTGGTTGCAGCGCCTTAGCAAAGGTCATCATAAGTCTAAATAGTATTGGGGCATTATTTATTGTGATTCTCTAAAAATACGCCTTTCTTTTGTTACAGGGTCAATGCAGAACAACGTTTTTTAACAGACATTAGCAAATTGCACATTAATACAAGAAAAAGAAGAAAACACAGAAGCAGTACTGGTCAAGGATATCATTTAGTACATCAGTTTCAAAATCTGGATTTCTGACTCTTCAAAATGCTTAAGAAACCTGTCACTGCATCTCCTCTACAGTGAATTCTATACTCTGATATTTACCCAGGGACAATATTTGTATACCCAAAGGTAGTTACTGAATTACTTACCACTTGAAAGTTTCAATTTTGAAAACATAGATACAACGCGAGAGATTAACGGTATCAGTATCGGTATTGTTTAGAAAAAAAAAAAAGGTCAAGCTACACTTGTTCTTATCACTGGATGTCCTTAGCTAAACACTGTTTCAAGCTGGTGTTGAAATTTACGGACTAAAAATATCCACTGTAACTGACAACTGAATGGAATCAAACCTATAAGGCTGTTTTATGTGACAGAGAAAGGGAAAGAAAAGCCAGCAGACCCAGACCAAGGAGGAAACTTGCCAGCAGTTTGCATAGATTGGTGATTTTACCTCGAGTTTTATGTTTACCACTACCTGCAAATATATGCATGAGTGTCTGGAGACTCGTATCAAGCAGGAAGCAAGCAAACTATACAGATCTTCTGGATACCTGCAGGAAATCACATAGTTCTATAGCTAGCCAAAGCTCTCTCTAGGGGAGGGCCAGAGCACAGACCAAAGTTACTTTTCAGCTGCAGTTTTTGACCTGTGGTTGGGCTATATGTATTTAAACATCTTCAAGTTCATCTTAAAGAAGGGTGGCTAATTCACAGCTGGGTAGGAAAGAGACAAAAAAGATGCAGTGAGCAGAAGCCAGCACGTATGGTGTAGTGGTCCGTATTCTGAGACATGAGAGTAGTAGCCATCTTTGCAATGATAATCATTGCATAAGCAAATTAAGTTCAGATTTCAGCTTGTGTGAATTTTGTTGCTCACTGATCCTGTCTCACCCTCTTCAATGCAATTTTATTTCTCCTATCATTTGGTATCTCTGTAGCCCTGCTATTCATCACTTTTTTGATCACTTGTGTGATGCATAGCACCCAGCATGTCAAACAATGCACTGTATCATGCTTTCCTATTGTAAAAAGTCCTTTACTTCAAGGACTACTTCAGCATCAAGCTCTACCATTGCTTCTTATGACGCAAGTACTAAGAACTTGAGTTTGTTGTGGCAAGTAACTTCCTCCTTGCTTGGCAGTTAAGCATTATATAAACTCATCTCCTATATAATTTTTTTTCAAAACTGATCTCTGAACAAATGGAGTTACTACTTACTTAGCTCATACACATTTTGGTCTTCGCAGTGGTTTTCCCTAGGACATCATACTAGCCTTGTTTCCAAATGCTTTAATGTTTGGGACTCATGTCTGATCCTCTGAAATGAAGTTTCCAGGAGCCAGGGGCTGACACAACAGTAATAATTTCTCATTCCAAATGTATGGCGCACTCACTCCCTTAATTCAATGCTCATATTTTTTAAAAAAGTCAAACTCATTCAGAAGAACTGCATGCACCATTCTTCCTGTGGAGAGAGGAAGAGAGTTAGTTCTCTGCAATGAATGAATGTGACAGATGATAGGCATGAGCTTATCACTCATCTTAGAGGTGCTCAGATAATACAGTGATGAGGAGAAATATTGTGTAGAACAGAAAGGGTTGCTCAGAACTTGCATGGCGGTGCTGAAGTATTTGAAGTAACCCTTCCATAGAACAATGTTCTCCTAGGATCAGGCCTGGGTGCCTTAGATGCTATGAAACACAAAGTCAAAGCGTTTACTCCTGTGCTTACTGTTACTGAATACTATCATGTAAGAATAATGATATGTTGCTTTCGTGTGGCACAGGTGCACAAGAACAGAAGCATAAAGCACAAACATGAAGTATTTTCTTACAATGATTTTTCATATGTGGCTTCTTATAATGCCTTTGTTGTTACAAGAAATTTTTCCTCCTCCTGCAAATTGAGAAATGAGAAAGTGATGGTTGACAGCAAAAGGATTTCCTGTTTGTACTCCATCCTATGGATACACTGGAACCTTCAATAAGCATCTGTTGCATTTCACTAGCTTTTCCTCATTTATTCCAAGCTTATTGCAGTACACAAGGGCCTTAGTTATGTTTTTCATACACCACCAACAATCAATATATTTGTAATTATAATAATTTCAGTTGATTTTTAGGGCAAAAGAAATGAAACAGTTTTAGTGGTGATGAAAAAAATTGTATTATGGTGAGGTACGAACTCAGGTTCCTTGCGCCCATTCATTAAATGCTACTAGTGTGAGCAGAAACTGGAAGCTGAACAGCAAATCATAACTCTCAGTGCAAACTGTTGAGCAACCCCATGGACCACAAACCTCTTGATGTGGTTTTCTTACGCAATACAGTATAATATAAAGTGTGATATTCTTCCTGCACTCTGAGGACAATTGAGGACCTAATAAATAGCAAATGGGGGTGAGATGCCAGTTTCCTGGCTAAGATAAGCAGTTTGCTGCAGATGTAGTAACAACAGTAGAAGGTGTTGCTGTCCTATGACATGGAGCATGTGTCTCACCAGGAGGCATTTACTATACTATTTACATCCTGACAATATAGGGATGTGCCTGATCATGCTCCTATGGAATAGTGCAATAACTCCCTGCTGGAAGTGCAGGTAGTGCTGTACAAACCTAGGGACTGGTACTATCCTAGTGTATGCTCCTGGGTGTTGTGCTGATGGCTTCTTTCTATATGCAAGGAGACATCTCCTGTTCCCCCCACCCTTTAATTCTAGAATTTCCTTCCTCTAAGCCATTTTTGTTACATAAACAAGAGATGGGATCCTGGCCAAGGTGAATTAGTACCTAAAGTGGTATCAAGAAACATCAGCTGTTTGATCAGCGTGTTTTCTGTGTGTTCAGGATCAAGCTGAAACAACAGATTTAGGATTAGAAAAGAAATTTCTTTCACCTCCCCTCTCTTTCTATCCCTTCTCTCCCCCAGTCCTGATTGATAAAGAGACCTGGACTTTGGTTTTTTTACCTTTTTTGAAAGTGTGAGGTATTGCTCGCTTCCTTCAGTCATGTGAGCATTTTTCACTAACAAATTCCCTGTGTTTTTCAAGACAGTAATGCATTTCTGATGTCCTCTTAGGTCTCTTAGCTCTCCTCTTGTGTCACAATGCGGTATCAAAAATTTTCATCTAGTACCAAAAGTTTTGTTCGTTTCAGCGTGCTTACGTATATTATGGGACAGTGTTCTTGTGGCTGCTGCTGTACTGCCTGTTACCCTTATGGGAGGCATTGCGTTCAGTCACATGGCCCTGTTACAGTCCTACGTATCTATAGCATTCCAGCTTACGCTGGACATGTAATTAAATTACCTGTAATGTAATTTTGCAGTTTGAGCATTGCATAGTTGGGACTGCATGCAAAAACAAGCCCCAGCCTTATGGAGTACCCAGGTCACCTCGGAAAGATCACCTTCCTTGTCACCCACTATTTCTCTGTGAACAGAATGCTAGTGAAAGCGCCTTTTGGGGGATTGCCAGCCACGCTCCCAGGAGGTGCAGCTCTTGCAGATGCAGCGCAGCTGCCTATTGTGGCTTCCAGGGGACTCAGAGCAGGTCTGTGCACTCCGTTTCCCCACATAACACCTTGCTTCACCTGGTAAACCTGACCTGCTGCTTCGTCCCTGCAGGAAGCTGATGTGGTGTCTTTTTGTTCTTTGCCTTGCTTTTCTTTTCCTGGTCATGCACTGGGCTTTGTTTCATTTAAGAAAAAGGGCAGCAAGCAAAAAAAAAAAAAATGTATTTTTTAACATTAATGTCATGAAGCACAGTCTTGCTGAGAAATCTGCTTTGGAAGTATTCCACTCGCTATTGCAGGAAAGGGCTTTTTTGGGAGAGTGTAGTTTATCATAGTCGAAAAGATGAGACTCACTTATTTACATGTTTTTTTTTAATGAAAATGACTTGCCTACTTTAGAAACACACTCAGTGAAGCCATCCAGTTGCTGAGCCATGGCATGTGCATGTGAATTATCCCCTTGTATTTTGTCGGTTGCATATAAATCACAAACTCGTTGTCCATAAATGTTTTGATTTCTCTTGCTACAGAAGTAGCAAGTATTTGTAGAAGTATTTGTGCAACCTTATCATAACAAAGTCATCCAGAAGCATGAGTTTTAGGAGCAGGTTCTTTGTGTAAAAACAAAATTCTAATACATATTTTGCCAAATCTTTAGCATTAATATCTTGAATTATGTATGCTTAAAGATAAAAAATTAACATAATAAGAATTAATAGCAAGAAACTCATAAAGCAAAATCATTGTTGCTTGATAATCAGTTTCAAAAATTCCAAGATACAAAATTAGTTTCTACATCATGAAGTAATATCCAGGGATGTTGATGGATACAGGTTAATCTGAACAAAAGGAAAGTAAAACTGGCAAGAATACTGTGTTAATGAGTAATCTTTATACCTCTAGGTTTAATCTTTACTACTCCTAGATTCTGTAGGATCAAAAACAAATATAGGATAAATCCAATTGGACTTTATATTAGTGTCTTTTGTATACTACAGGGCAAATCTGATAACTTAGGAAAGCTGAGAAAAACAGACTTTTTCTACTTCTCTGAAAAATACAGTAATTGAATATTGAGAGGTTTAAGGAAATGACATGGTTATCTTTGCTTGTGCTGAAATTTTTCTTCTAGCCTGGTCTGATCGGTTTGCTTCCACGTTGTTTGAATACTTAAGCAGTGCAAAACTGACTTTTTTTTCTTTTAAATAATGAAGGAACAGAATATGTAAAATATGCAATTGTGTGCAAACATATCAAAGAATATGACTGACTGTTTGCTCTTTCTAAAACAATTAAACATGGTGAGTAAATCCACTGTCTTTTCCCCTTTCACTGATCCTTTGGGCTTATCAGTTGTGAAATTAAGGGAAGGCACAGATGAAACAGGAGCTTGAACATCTGATCCTGACAGATGTCCTGTTCAGTCTCAACTGGGGAGAGAAGAATGGGTGTTATCAGCCCCTGAGTTTAGCTAAATCCATGATACCAGCAGGAATATATATAATATACATGAATTGGGTCTCACCATCACCTCTTATCTCCTGTGTCCATTTTCTTTCCTACCCTCTTTTTATAGGTCTTTTTCTGACCTCTGTGTGTATGCCTTTTCCTAAGAGGTGTGACTTAGCTGATTAAAGACTGTGGCATGTCTTCTTTCACTGCTGTGAACCCATGACTAAAAGGGCAGCTAAAAGCAGGCTTTTAATCACCAGAGGCAGCTAGAAGTTTGCCAGGTTTTGGAGTGGTTGATAAGACCATTTGATGAGTCTGCCATTTTCCAGGTGCAAGAGAGTTGAAAGTAAGAATCAGCACAAAAGGAGCAGTGGGTGTTTTCTCTTTTCTGTTCTTTTCTCCCCTTTCTTGTCTTGCTTTAAAGTAGTGCTGGACATTGTAAACAGTTTCCAGATCCTGCTGGTTTCAACGATTTCTTTTTGCCCCAAATGGACAGTTATTACCCACTTTAACACAACTTATCAGGAGCTTTTCCTTATGAAGGCTCTCTCTGTAGCTAAAGGAATGGTGAATGAAAATGATGTTTACTGTTCTACTTAAAATGCTTTGTCTTTTCTGTTTTTTCTTATTATTTAATAAAAGATTCAAACAAATTTAATAGAGTGTTCACTGTGAAACTAGGTAGACATTTTGAAACTCTCAATCTAGCTGTTTTATATTCTTGGGTTCACATTAATACTTTTGACTTTTTCTATCAAAATTGATATAATTCCCTGGTCATTTGATAGGAAAAAAAAGTTCTCTTGATTCTTCAGAGAATGACACAATCATTTGGGTATCTGCCTGATTGGTGTCTTATCTTGGATTTCTCATAAAGTTTATGAAGAATGGTAGCAGATGTTAAAATTTTGTCTCTGACTAGCAAGAATGATTCTCTTGTACACCTCCAAATATTACATAATCATAGAAAAGAGACTTGAAACACACTTAAAACAACTTTCTTCCAGCTCTAATCAGAGATCAAAATGTCTTCTGTCTGCAGGAAACTGCTCTAATACATGTTTTCAGATTGGAGCTGATATAAAGCCAAGACTCCACCCTCCACCATTTGGTGCTCTATCGGGACACAGACATAAGCATGCTACATAAATCTAATGTGTTTTGCTTTTAATTTAGCAAAAGTTAAAGCTGTGTATTAGTCTGTATGCAGTGAAACAGAAAAGCACACCTCTTTGGATAACGTTAGCTTTCTGTGTTAATTGAAGTGGACCTAACATTGCTGTTCAGCTGTACCCACACTTGTAATGGGCAGAGCTCAGAGCGGGTGGTTATGCAAGCACTGTAAGGGAAAATAAATGCATGGAAACATCACTACAAATAGCTGCCTCCTTGAAATTCAGTATATATTTAGTTCCAGGGTTGTTTCTTTCTTTCACCAGTAGTGAAGGATAATGAGCTTCAAGGACTGTGGGAACCTGCTATTACAGCAGTGCTGCGACATCTTGCATAAACAACATCAAAAGAACAACAGGGATCAAACCTGAGGGGAGAGGAAGTGCAGAACTCGCTATGTGACTACCTGAATGACAGAGCTTCACAACGAGACTTACTGAATGTCCTGCTTTGTGTTTCCTTTCCTTGGCTAGCACTAACACGTCATTTGAATTTTTTATCTTACCAATGAAAGATTACATGTAAATTCTGAAAGCAGATCCAAAGGGGCCACTGCATGCAAAAGCTGCAATTGCTTCCCCTGTAGCCGAATGACATTGAAATACAGCAGAAGACTCCAACAAAACTGACCGTTGTTCATACAAACCAGTACATGTCTGTGAGTGTGCGTGTAAAGTTATGACAATATCATTGTAGGAATTAATAGAGATCCTATAGCAAATGCTATCTGGTGGGCACAAAATTCTTAAACACTTCACTCCTTTAGGCCCTACTTGGCTTTAACTAAAAATAAACTCAGCTGTGAGTAGAAGATATGCTACCTGGCTTATATGGACGCTTGTCTTCTGGTAATAAAAGTACATTCCTGCAACAGGAACAAAGCAGTCTTGGTTCTGTCATTCCGAAAGTCTAATTCTGAGCAGACTTTGCATTTGGTGCTGCTGTAGTTGCACTGCTACTTCTACCCTTGCTTCATGCTAGCTCGCATATATTTATAGTCTCACTATACCTAGTCCATGTTGTAAAACAGGTGAAAAATGTTAGCATTATGGATGCTAGGATGCTTAGGATCACTAGGCAAGAATTGGACTAGCAAATTATTTCTTCTTGTTAGTAGGATAAGCAATGACTAACAAACAAATAGTTGCCTTCTGCTAAATCAGCACAAACCTGAATGTTCCACTGTTAATTGTTTATAACTTGTTTTAATAGCATCCTGTCGCAGTCAGCTCAAAATCTACTAATATTGTTCCAAAACATAAAATCCTAATACTCTGCTGCTTTGTAGTGACATATATCTGGTAACGTGGGTGTAAAATGCTATCATTCTGCTGTGGGAGAGCTTTACGCCCACTTAGCACTGGTGTCAATAACTATACTTGCTACGAAGCAAGTATGGAATCAAGCCTTTAAAATAAAGTTCAATAAGCAGATTAGGCAGAGCTGTCAGAAAAAGTTGAGCTACATAGCTGCTGTTAATGCCAGAAATCATGATGTATTGTTAAAAAGTAAATGTTAATTGGATAATTAAAATCCTCATTTGCGAGATGCAGAAAAGCCTGGGGGTTCTGCTTTAATGTAAAGCTGAGTGTTTCAACCGAAACCGTGCCTGCCTGAAATGAAATATGGAAATTTTACAAGCCTCTGATTTCTAAGTGGGTAACATTGCAGTGAGGTTTCTCTGTTTTGCTTAAGGGTTAGAAATGTTGAAGATGGATGTTGCTCCAGTGTCCCACTGCTTCAAGCACAATTGCTCTACTGAGATTGAAAGACCCTGTCTGCCCAGAACTGGCCTCTTCACGCTATGGTTATGAGGATGCTAGTGCTAATGAATTAGGCTAATGAGATCTCCAAAGCTCTTGAAATGATCTTAGTAACTCTAAAGAGAAGATGGCGTTAAGTGGGGTAGGTGTGATTCTTTTTGTTTTAATGATGCAAAAATTCCTGTTTACAATGTCTCACTGACAATACTTTTCAATAGTTATTTCATATGAAAATTTTTATGTGATTTTTTTTTGCTGTTACATAAAGCACACAATGCATTGCTATATAAACAAAATTAACAGGCTGCAAATGTTTAATCACTAGGGAAAGAACCATGCACTGAAAGCTGTGAAAAGAAAGAAACTGAAATATTATCATTAATTTTAGGGTGCAAATAGAGAAAAGCAAAAATAAAGATGAGAAATATATATTAACTGTCATTCACTTACTGTTTTACTGAATTTGAAATTAGTCTCCTCTGTCAGATGACCTTGGAGAGCAGCAGCACCTTAGCTAAAACTCCTAGTTGATATGTAGAGAAAACAGTTCATCTCTTGTCTGCAGTGACTACTCAATGAAGAGCAAAAGTGTCCTTACATGAAAGAAGAATGAATTGGGATGTTAGAACTGGTTTTCAAAATCCCATACTCTGGGAATTGTAAAGGAGCTTTGACTATGGGATCAATCCTAGCCACATGAGTCAGAGCAGAACCCATGAACCCCATGAGAGGGGAAATTAGCAGGAAGAATAAAGCCTGGAGAACACAAGTACTTCTGAAAATTTTGAAAATTTTTGAAATTTTTCTACAAAAAATAAACACTTCTGAGATCGTAGTGATAGTATAAAACAATACAACAAAGAGGTAGAAAATATTTCTGAAATGTTAAATGATCAGAATGTTGTTTAACTTAACATGAGTCACTGAGGTTTAAGCAAGATTAAGAGAGAGCTATGCCTACAATAGGAGTAACTATTGCTATTACAAATCAACTACGGCAAATATTTTGAAAGGGATATCCATCCAAGATCAACTATTTATGACTGGGAAGGAAGGGAGAGTTAGATTCTTCTATATACAGCAGTTCTTGGCTTGCCACCAGAAACTGGCCTTAATGGATTTTAGATCCAGTTTAATACAACAAACTGTGTACCGCTTTAAAATAACAACAGTTCCAAATCCTTCCTTCTTTTCAGAATTCTGAGTATTAAAATATATAAATTTTGATTCGGGTGCACCCAGCATTTCTCCTTATTTTGTTAGGTAGACAATCACATCAAGATGCACTTGCCTGCCTCTAGAGCTGAGCTGTTTTATTAGTGCTAAGGGATGAGCTAGCAAGTGTCTAAATAAAATGTTAAAATATTTATGTAATATAGTTTCCTCACAAACCTTCAGAAAACAGCTTTATTTTTAATTATAGAAGAAATTGAACCACAGTAAATATAAATCCTGTGCTCAAACAAGATGCCTGAAATACTGTTAATGTGTTGCTTTATTCTAAATGTGTGACATAGGACTTCAATTAAGGTCTCCTTCTCTCTTAAATTAACGATTATTTTTCAATACATCTATTGGTTTCTGTTTTATAATTTTGTTAATGAATAATTTTTAAAGTCATATTAGTGAAATGGGCAATGGAATGTTGGTTATTTACTATATATCATCGTCTAGATACTGTATCTACAATAGTTAAGTGCTTGTTCTGCCTGGAATGTAATCTCGGTGGTTTTGGTTGTGTTACTTCCACAGAGCTTTCACTTCTTAATGGCTAAAGAGACTAATCTTGAGTTAAAAGCCAAACACTTTTTCCTCCGCGTGCAGTGCTGTAGATTTGTGGCTTTTAATGTCAAAAGGAAATTATAGCTCATGCATGCCTTTCCAGGCAGAGTAGCTCATGCAGAGGACATTAGAATGACTTAGAGGAAGTCTGCAATAGATTCTGGAATCAACTCATCAGAATTATAAAGACAAACAAATTCTATACTCTGTTTAATTATCCTATATTTCTGAAATTAATAACTGACAATGAAATCTGGGGCCTATCTTTTTGCAGCTCTGGTCAAGTAATTGTGGAAAATGTAGCCTCATGACAGATTTTTCCCTATGAGTACATAAGGAATGTCTTTTTTTTTTTTTTTTTTTTTTTTTTTTCATTCCGTTATCTGCACTGGCATGTGGTCCAGGTTATTTGTGCTCACATATGATACTGCTCACCCTTTTGACTTTGTCACCCAGTGAGGAAGTAGAAATAATACCCTGTCACTTATGTGACACCGCAGGCACCACAAAAGCTAGTAGCAAATAATCAATTGTATAATTCACATAGCTGTGGCCAGCACTTTTTGTAAAATATTTCTGAAAAATCATGAATAACAAATATATTAGTATATTAGTATTAGCATTTTTGCAGCTATTTTTTTAACTCAAAAAGCTAAATTAATTATTTGTTCACAGTGAACAGTTTGCCTAGTAACAGTTGTAATCCAATACTCATGTTGTCATAGTCACAATTTAAATGAGATGTTTGCATTATGACTAGTTATAGATCCAAGGTTTAAACTGAAGTTTCAGTTTTTGGTAGTTTTGCATTTTGATGTGTGTGAATGTTCCAGTTCTGGACTTTATGTTATGATACATTTGAAAAAGCAAATAAGAAATGGTAGACAGAAGGTAATATTAAGATACTAATCTAATGTTATTGTGGTTTGCAGATTGTACATTTACATTCAAAAGACCTTTAAATGTTTCCTCCTTCCTTTCCTCCACTTCCTCCTATTTCTTCCCATTCTTCCCTTCTGACAACTTCTCCGGGCTATTGTCAACATTATTCATTACCTTGCATAATATGTTTCAACTGCTGGCATAAAGGATATTAAACTGCAGAATGGTAAGTTCAACTGACTTTTTTTACATTGATTATCAATTTCTTTTATCATTAATTTTTAACATTTTAAATAATTTAAACATTTCCCCATGCAAATAACCTTCATTTTCTCCAAAGACACAAGGATTACTGGTTACTTCTCCAGATCTTGACAACATTCACCATTGGTAGCCAGTGACTGATTAATATCTGTAATGCAGAGAGTTCTACTTTCATTAATAGAAGTTTCATTCTATTCTCAGGGTTTGTGCTTTCTGCTTTGGCCCCTTCCCCTCCCTCCATGTATAATTCATTATCTGAACAGCCATGAAAATACTGCTCTACATCTTCTCAGAACAAAATACAAGTTGCTATAGCACAGAATATTTCTTTTTTTGAAAATGGAAGTGTGAAAAGAACTGCCATCTGAAACAAGTTTGAGAGAGACAAATCTCTAACAATTATTTCCATTCATCAAGAAACAGAGTAGCATCATGACTGTCAACATTTCTCCCAGAATACTGCCTAACATTTCTTTAGAAACGTGATTAGAGCTCTTAAACATCACATTGAATTTTATAGCAAAAATTGTCCTTTTAGGGACAGAGGATGAAATTTCCCTGTTTTAATATGTCATACAGATCTTTACTGGAAGACTGGACAACAGATTGCTGGATATTAATAACAAAAAGGAGGGATTTCCCCTTCTTTGTTCCAGGGACTTATTTAGGTACTCAAATATGAACTCGTTCAGAATAAATCAGGAATACTGAAAATTTAGATGCTTATCTTAAAACATTTTGAAACATGCTGAAAAACCTTATTCTTATCTCCAACTACTTGCAACTGGATTGATCGAGAGACTGACATGTGAGTAACATCAGTTGTTGGTAGGATTAGAATTACCTTCCTATCGCTTCCATGTCATTGGCTACACAAAGATGGAATTCCAGTTTGAAGGATGTAAGCTGCAGAGAGCACCAACATATCCCAATTTGTCAATAATGGCATATGTAAGAATTGGATCTATTCTTATATGCAGTTATAATCGTATAATAATATAAGATTCTTATGTAATGACATAACTATAAACTGTTAGAAAACCTAAGAAGTGAGGAAAATCTAATTTAAAGATAGTATTTAATGTGCTCTTTTTAATGTATACCAAGAATATTTAGAAACAAAATATGTTAATTCTTGTAATCAACTCAAAGCAGAAAAAGGAATAACTTCCCTCAAAAAACTGGTTTTTGGGGGCTTCAGGCTTCTTGACAGCTTCTAGTAAATTTATCAAAAAATATATTAGAAAAAGGTTAAAAATACATGATAAAAACTTCAAGGAGACAGTATAACATGAAAATCCAAACAAACAATTAACCAAAAAAATCTAAAACACAAGATATCATCCTTCATGTTAATAATCCCACACACTGTAATGTAAAGAGAAATTAAATGCTTTGAGCTTAATTAAGAAGGACATTTCAGACAGTGTTAGCTTCTTGTTTTAAGGGGAGAAGTGTAGATTTCCAGAGTCAGCCACAGTCATGTTCCAGACTGTATTTAGCAATGAACTCACCAGTTTCAGTTGACAACTGAAGGCAAAGTAATAGAAAAGCTCTCAGAAAACTACTCTACATGTCCAAATGCAAATTGTTAGAAGACCTTTCCTATAATTAAGCATGATATAGAAGGCTTGTCTTTGTTTTTGCTTAATGACAAACTCCTCAGAAAAGCTTAATTGTCTCAATTTTACAGTAACATTTTATTCCTAAGTGTGTGGGTTTTTTTGTTTGTTTTTTGTTTTTTGTTATTTTTAATAAGTGATGTACCTAAAGTACAGGAGATATACTTAATGACAGACATGCAGTTAACAATTATACAGTATTTTATGTGTTCAGCATGAACACTAACTAAAGAAAAATGCAGTACATTATTGAACTCTGGGAAGAACATGATAGGCATATAACTACTTGGTTATAGGTATAATTATGCTTCTTTAACCTCTGCAATAAAATCTCATTTTAAATTCAATGGGGAATTGGGTCTGCTGATCATAATCTTGTTTCCTAGTCACAGTTGGGACATACACTGATACAGAATTTACATCGCTTTTGTTTCATTGACCACAGTGATGTCGATTCATGAAATCGATAGGAGAAGCAATCCCTTTAGTTTTACACCATTTAGAATAACATGTTTTCAAGATTGATATCTGGCTGACAATAACTTAGAAGTCTGAGATACTGTAAGAAAGAACAGTGCGAGGAAGAAAGGGTAGTATCTCCCTCAGTTTATTTCTACAGGCATCATCTTATTCTGTGCTTCTGAGAATACAAAATAGCATAGTAGTATATTTTGCTAGAGACAGAAAACAAAGAAACACCTGGGAATTCCCTTTATGTTATTGAATATTGAATGTTCACTGTACCTGCTATGATTGTGAATAGCTGACATTGTATGTTTTACATAGTTTATTATTTTGAGTGCTTGCATACCATCATATCTACACATCTTATCCTAACATCATATTAAACTTCCTAATTAAAATCAAAATTTATGAAATTAAAGTGTTAAAACTCAAAATTTATGAAATTAAAGTGTTAAAACTCTTATGATATTGTCAATTTATGTTCATTTGGGAATTCTGCCAAGGTGTCTCAGAAACACCGTTGCACTGGTGCTGCTATACTGGCTGTGCATCACACCAAGGCCAAAGATTTTGGAGAGGAAGTTGTAATGGCATATTATGAATTCTCACAGTGTCATTTCCTTGAAAACTAAGGTAATAGTAGCAAGACACGCTTACTGTCTAAAGGCAAAATGCACTAAGGAAATAATGTGTCACAGTGACAATTACAAATGTGCACTGTGATGGGCAGATTTAGACTGGGACTCTAAGAGGAACAAAGCAACATGGCAACAAAGAAACAGTATATGGGGAGCAGCAGGGTCACACACAATGCAGGAGAAGGTCTGGACTGAGAATTTGGAGAACTGCTTCTAAGTATGAGGAATAAAGAGCAGATACTCATGATGACAACTAATTAACTAATAAAACATAGAGTAGAACTGTAAGGGAAGGGCATGCTTCCTACTGAATATTTTATAAAAAGCTTTTTCTTTTCCCCTTTTCTTAATCTTCAGAGGCTTTGTTAAAAATTATCACTCTCTAAATCAGTATCGGGTTGTTTTCATGGAATTAGAAACTCTTTTCTGCATTTTTCTGTGGAAAATATAGTTGTCAGTTAATAAAAATATTCAGTCTTCTGGAAAATAGTTGGCATAATGAGATGTAATCTAGACCTGAACTGAGCCAAGAGTGGGGAACACAGATTAACTGCTATGGGGTTGACAGGCATTGTGAAATTTGGGACCGGCAGTCCTGTAGCAAAGTGCCCTGTACTTCCACATCCACACAAAAAATGCAATTTCACTGAATTCTACTTGCAAATATCATTTGAGGAGGATTTGTATTATTTTATTTTTCTACTAGTTTATCTAAACAACAAACTTGCAAACTACATATTCTTGTTTCTGTTTCTGTATCATTTCTTCCTGTTATGATAGAAACTATTTTGTTATTTCCACTTTCAAAACAACAAGTGGTATTTAATTATCCAATGCAATTAAATATAACTACTGATTAAAATTTCGTATTAGTCAAAGTATATTCCTTTTTAAATACAGTTCCATTCCAACACCCTAAACATTCAGAAAATGTATCTCATCTTTTCATATGGTTAGAGTAAGCCTGCACATTTTGTACAGATGGAAAGGGGAGAGGCGCGTATATTGTAGCTGATGCATGAGGTAATGTAGAGGAAGGCAAAGCTGTGGGTTAGAAATTTACTTCTTTTTTTTTTTTTGCTTTCCTGTGCATGCAGTGATTTTTATTTTCTACACATATTTTATAACAATATTTAATATGAATTTAGTGTGTGTTTACGTATAACAGTCTCTATGTATGGTGTATGCACACATGAATGTTAATCCTTGATGAACAACCTAACATGAAGTCATACTTCAAAGCATGACATTTGCTCTTTATCCCCCTGTTCACAAACTTATCAGAAGAATCTTTTGCATCTACTGCTTTTAGCTTATTTCCTAAGCAAATTTGATTACGTAGCCATGTGCTGTGTGTGTCTTTCTGTTATTGCATAGTATCTCTTGAACTAACTGGGAAATTTCAACAAGGTTGATAGAGGGCTAACAGTATCTTAAATGTTAGTTCCTAGCCATTTCATGAAAATGGATGCTTCAGTAAAGAAGATACCAAAGACTGTTATTGGCTGACAGAGGAAAACTGCTGCATAAATTTGACCCATATTAGACAGCAACAAATCTGTGAGAAAAATATGACTGCAATAGCATGGAGAAGCTTCAGCTGGAGTTCATATCTTGCTAAACACCAAGCAATTTAATTATGAGCTTCAGATCAATGAGAAATCAGGTCTCATCGGTTCCATGGTTCCTGGAACTACTTTCATTATCTCCTAAGGCTGTCCTAAAAACTGCACAAAAAGTTTTGGCCATTGATGTTATTGTGTATATTTTTTGTGCAAACAATCGTGTACCCTTTTTCTCTTTCTTTATAATGCGCCTGCCTTACCTGCAGCAAGTATAGCAGATGTCTAATCCACTACTCAAAAGAAAGGCAAAAGCATCCTGTGTGTTTTGTGATCTAAACAAGACCTGGATCCTGTAAACATTAACATTTGCATGTGAACTGACCTTTACATCCATGACTATTACAAAATACATTTCCAAACTGTAGTGTGGAACCAGATTTCTTCTGTACATGGACATATAATTGAAATTTTATTTCTTCAGGACACCTTTGTGAAACAGAATATTGGAAAGGTTCAAAACTTAAAAAGCTCAGATTCCTTCTACTAATACAGGGCTGTTTTGGAAAACTTCTCAACCTAAATAATTTGGAGTAAGGAACATTTAAAAGTTTTGAATATTGTAATTTTGTAACAATATGACAAACATTTATTTTGCTGTTTTCTTTTATCTTCCTTAAATTATTTTGAGAGAGAGTAAATCTGAGAGGTAAAAATCTCTATAAATCAGTAGTAACCGAAAACAGCAAATTATAAAAGAAATGCTTAATCTGTCCTAACTCTGCAGTTCATTTATAGTACCTCTGTATTAAATACTCAGACATTACTTGCTCTGCAGACTTTATGCATCTTGGCTGCTCTTGCAATTGCCAATCTGTTGGAAGAACAGTTTCTCTACTGCTGGAAGCAACAATAAAATCTCTTCAAAGATGTCTAGTGTTACTTTTTCACTACATCCTTGACCAGAGTAAGGTTAAAGACTACAGGTGTAGCTTCTTGAGAAAGTTATGTCTTCTAGTATGCTAGCCACACTCTCCGTTCACCAGGATTATTATGATTTCATTATGTTTGCTGGTTTTGGTCCTTCAAAAGCCTTCTGCAGTTATGCACTCTTCACATGTACTATTTTTTAAGATAGTCTACTGCTCCAACCTCATGATGGTTCCACTGAACTAGTGCCGTGTCTCTACTACATATTCATTCCTACGTGCTACCGACTGTAGAAGTCAGCCAGCTCATACAGGCTGTCCAACTTTCTGCAGGAGGCCTAGCTTCTCCACCACTAGGAATAATGTCTCCTTTTTAAGGTACGGCTGTGTGAATGTTCCTGAAAGACGAGCCACGCCATGGTGACCGTCGGCACAGGTGCTTTACCTCGGGGTAAATACAGGCCAGCGGTCCTTCAAGGAAACCCCATTAAAGGGCCTCCCGTGTATCTTGGATTAGCACTCACGGGACGGTTAGAGGCGGTTAACACCTCGTGAAACGGCCGCCGCGCCGCTCAACGGCCGCCAACGGCCGCCAACGGCCGCCGGGGCAGAGGCGGGGCAGCCGGCTGGGGGGGGCGGGCTGCGGATCACCTGCGGCAGCGGCGGGGCCGGGCCGGGCAGCTCCGCCCCGCCCCGCCCGTCCGCCCTCTCCGCGGCCGGCTGGTCACGCCCCGCCGTGCCCGGCGCTCGCACGGAGGCGCCTGGGCAGAGCTGCCAACCTGCTGCGGGCGGGCAGGCGGGCACAGGGGCGCTCGCAGCCGGCTGGGGCCGCCGGCTCCGCCGCCCTCACCCTTGTCCCAGCCCGGTGCGGCGCGGCCCTGAGCCTCCTGCTGCCGCCCGCCCGGGCACCGGGAGAGACAGAGAGGGGGAGCCATGGCCGAGGGGGGCGAGGGCGAGGACGAGATCCAGTTCCTGCGAACTGTAAGCGCGCCGGCTGCCTCGGCGGGGGGGGAGGGGGGACTGCGCCCCGAGGCGGGCCGGGGGCAGCGGGGCGCCGGGGGGCGCCGGCGGCGGAGGGGGGGGGGAGTCCCGCGCTGCGAGCCGCCCGGCGCCGCGCGGGGCTGCCGCTGCCGGCGGCGGGCGGAGCGGGGATGCTGACCGCGGGGGCGGGCGGCCGCGGGGGGCCGCGGGCAGCCGCCTCCGCCGGGCCCGTTCCGCGCTGCCCTGCTGCGCGCCGCGTACTGCGGATACTAACCCTGCCCGGCTCGAGAGCTGCAGTCGCGCTCCTCTTGCAGAAATAGAAATGGAGGGGGGGAAAAAGAAATCACCTTTCCTCCTCCTCGCCAGGGTTCCCACTAACTTGCAGGTTTGCTCCTCGCCGGGCACGAACTAATTCTCCCCCCCCCCCCCTTTTTCATGAGAGCATCCTTTCTTCTCTTCAAAGCATGTTAAGGTGGTGAAGCATTCCTTCCCTCCGTGTGATTCGTGTGTTAGGACTGCTACTGCTGCATTTATGCTTATCTGGTTTATTTTTTTTTCTTCAAGCAATGCTTTTATTTACCTTCTAGGGTATCTCCCAAGCGCTGCTTATGTGCACAATCCTAGCAAGTTTTGCAGATGGGCATATTTGACTGGTGCTGTACACGGATTCTGTCACAGTTTTAGGAAAAAATTACTCAGAGGTTTGATAGGTAGAGACACTAGAACTGCATGCAAATCTTTGCTTCATTTTTGCTTTTTATTTAGTACAGTCTGCTTTAGAAAGTATTTCTAGTTAGTGTCACGCAAGAAAGTACATTACGGTGTGTGGGGGGGAGGAGGGAGTAAGCCACACAGATAACATATGTGAAGCATGTTCATGTGAGTTCTGCAGCATTGTGAATCCTTATTCTCCCTCTTTTTTATCTTCATTTTGGTTAGAAACCTGAAAACAATAGGTATACATCCTAGTCATTAGTCATTTACTTTGAATTCATAGAAAATATAGTCTTGCTGGAAATGTAGCTGTTATGCAACACTGACATGAAGACGGTCAACTTTTTTCCTCTCAGCAGTATATGACTTCTGTTGTAGTCTTGTCTACCATTTAAAGGCAAAACAAAATGTTTATTTGAAAGAAAACGTGTTGTTTCAGTTTTTGTGAGTTTTATTGTTAGTGCTTCTTACTGTTAAATATTTTTGGAAGACTTCCACAATGAGAGGCTTACTGCAGGTTTAAATGTTAAGCTGAGCTCATGCAAGCACTGTTATCTGAATGCTTAATAGGGAAAAAGAAGCAGCATGCATGCTAATGCTGCTCTGCTCATACAGAGTAATGTTAAGCTACAGCACCTGACAGTGGCAGCGCGTTATGTAAAACAACGCTCCAGATAATGTGCGTCAGGCTTAATAAAGATTTGGCAATCCTAGCCTTAGAGTAGCCTTACAATTTTTTTAGAATGTTGTACTGGTGGTAAAGTGACCTTGAAGAACGTGGTAAACTGAGGCATTTTTTTTAAATGTAGTGAAAGAAAAAAGGGCTTGAGAAATTTCTGTTTTCTGAAGTTTTGACTCGCCAATGCATAGCTCTGTGTTGGTGGTGATTTGACTTTTCACTTCTTTGTCTAAGTTACAAATGCTTCTTGGAAAAGTTGCTTTTAAAACGTTCTCAGACTAGTCTTTCTTTTATCTGTTCTTAGACAATTTGGATTAGTATTTTCTAAAGCTATTAGATGTGTTTAACTTTTTGAATGTCATGGACAGAAAGCACTGGGAAATTAATATTACTAGATAATTGCTGCAGTTTCTGTTTTTAGTTACTTGTTTCTAGGGACCAACAAATGAACAAATGGTTAGGTAGATAAAAACAAATTTTCAAAGAACACCTTATGCTTTAATACCTTAATCATGATGTCTGTAGACCCACTTGCTATGTGTAAGGAGTGTTTTTTTGTATTTTCTTTTTTTTTGCTAACTACTACTAAACTTCCTAAAATGCAGGTTCTCTTTCTGATGTTTCACAATTACTCTAGCATCTTTAAAGTTTACCCTAGAATGCAAACACAATATGATATTTTTAATATTAATTAATGGTATTTTTTTAGCACAAATTCCATATTTATTTGTATTAAACTACTAAAATGAATTTGTATTTGCCATCTGTTTGGATTGGTAGTTTTGCTTTTTTCTCCCTCCTTTGCCTAGTGATTCCTCCTCTTTGTTTTTTGATAGAGTAGTGTTATGCATTTCCTCCTGCAAATTCACTGTTAGGGTGGATTTTTGTTTTTTTTTGGGAGCAATGAGAGTTTGACACGTCACTTTTGAAGAAATGAATGTGACCTGCAAATGCCTTGGATTTCTGGAGGCATCACTCTACATGGTCGGAGAATCCTTCTGACAGGCTGGAATTCAGCTGCTGTGCTATTTAGGCTCTCCCCAAGGAAATATTTTATAGTCCTGTGAATTTCATGCAGTGGTTTCCCCATTACTTTGCTGAAGTTGGAGATAGCCTTGTATTGCACGTGTCCTCTGTTGGGGCTGGACGCACTGATTCTCCCGCTGGGTGCATATGTGATATACAAGAGGAGAGGAGCACGTGCCTTGCTTTTGCTTGTATTGGTTGTGAGGGGGACTACTTCCCTGTACAGGTCTAAAAAAATATTAGAAGACGTACAAAATACGCTCCCACTCTTAAGTCTTCACATTCAAGAATATAACACACTGGCAGTTAATATAGGAATGGCATGTTTATTTTTTCAGGATGCCTAGTTTGCCCACAGTGAAAACAGTTCAGAGTTCTAGGAGAGGGCAGAAAATGCTTTAGTCTAAACTCCTAGGCTCTTTCTGTGCCAAATACATGGAAGGACTGATTTTCATGGTGCAGAACCCCCGTAAGGGAAGGCCTTGTCATGGAGCAGGTTTGTAAGCTGATAATGGAATTAAAACAATTACAGTATGTCAGCAAAACGCTCTCTGATAGTATCCTTTACATTAGATAAAGGTGTTCTGAGTCTTGGAAGCAGTTACGTACCTAGGAGTGACGAACAATGCTGTAATCTCCTCATTAGATCTGAGGATTTTCCTGATACTGGTGGGTATAGCTTTCTGGGGCTGTGGAGTAAATTAGAAGCAGAACTGCTTTTAGACGTGCGTGGTAGGACATGCAACTAAGACGCACTGAATGGAGGCTGACGGTGTTACGGCCTTTTTCACTGTTCCTTGAAGTGGTGAAGGCTAACATGCCTGTGAGAAATCAAAAGCATGTTCAGTGTGAGCAGCATGCTTCCCCAGGTCTGCTGGACACATCGTCTCCTTTCCATCTCTTTTTTTTCAAGACTGGAATGCTGATATTCCACTATGTGCTCTCTGCTGATGCTCTTTTTCATCTGTTTAATTGGCAGCTTGCAACAAAATACGATTTCTTGCTTGTAAGCACATATTCTGTGCTCCCTTATTTTCTGCGTGGATTGATAATTCCTTTGGATGTGGGTGTTGGAGAAAAATACTTGTAACTGAACATTATTTAGGATTCATGTTTGATGGGCAAGGGATTTTCCTAACTCTGTGCTGGGATTTAATACTTCAGATAATAAGAGAACTGAGTGGATAGCAGAGAATTTTTCTTTGATCTGAGATGAAGAACGTAACATGGTCTCGTTTGCAGGACAAGAACTCTGTGATTCCGGAGTCACTTCTCTTCTGTTCCAGATATTCCTCATTAAGATCCCATTTAAACAATGAATGTCACTTTAAATCTGGTTAAAATCATGTGCTTAGCTGTCATCCTGAATGACAATATCACAACTGTGGAACTACAGACAGATAAAGAATCAGGTCAAACAGTTGGAAGATTATGTTAGTTTCATCAAATACGATGGAACTAGACGTAAGAAGAATTATTTTTATGTGTAAATGGAGTAGAAATGCATTTTTTTTTTTGCTGTAATACTTTTTATACACTGCATGTTTTAAAGTGGTTTGTCATAGGATGTTAGATTCTGGTAGCTGCAGTCATCAAATATACAAACACAGCTGCTAATGTGCATTGTGAAAAATGCTCAAAAGCAGCCTTGGATATTAGGAGCACTTTTAAAAGGAAAGACCCCCCCCCTCAAAAAAAAAAAAAAAAAAAAAAAAAAAAAAAACCCTAAAACAAAACCAAAACAAAAAAACCCCACTTTGACTAGCCTCTGTTTATTTTGAAAAAATATTTCTTATAAATGTCAGTATGTGGCTTCTGAAGATTCACCAGGGACTGGCACGGGAGACCACTGTTTAGCAGCTCATATGAGGGATGGCATGGCTGAGATTGCAGGGTTTGTACCTTCCTCTCCAAGGCACTGCACTGCAGTATGGATACTGAATATGCTCTCAAATTCTATTTTGGAATTGAGCTGGACAGACTGTTTGTAGTGAACAGATTTTAGCTAGGACGTTTTGTCCCTTTTTTTATTTGGGAATTATGTGCAAACATTTTGTATATAAATTTTTTGATTCAGAATTTGTTTGACAAATATTTTATACCACTGTGAGGATGATCTTACTGGACAGAATCAGTTGTCCAGTCCGTATACTGTCTTGTCCAGTGTATCTGGAGGCTGTATCTGGAGGCTGGCTGTATCAGATGTGTCAGGTGGAGGTTAAGGAAGCCCTGTAACAGCACAGTCGGTCTGCCTGGGAAGTTTTTATTGCCCCATGAATGAGCTGGCAAATGTTCTGAGGCATAAAGGGGCTTTTCAGTGGAGCTTTTCAGTGTCTGTCACCATGTTTTAATGCATGGTGCTCTTCAACCTCACCAAGGCCAGAGGAATATTGACTGCAGAAGTTCAATCTGTGGGGCAGCTTAGGCAGACAGATTTCTGTTATGAAAACTAGTGAATTTCTGAATGAAGATTTAATGCAGTTTTAAGATCTACATCTACCTTCGACTTCCCCGTTTGAACACTACGTTGTTATAGGCGCATTTTAAATGTGGTTTTCCTCCAATAGAGCTGCTTAGAAGATGCCCAAGAAGATTGTCATTCAGGAAGGCACATCACTCTTTCTGTCATTGTATACATGACATGGTGAATAGCCTTTGCTGAGCTGTAAAATGAACACATTTTATTAGGTCGGATGAAAGAAGTTTAGATTTCTTCTAGTGTGGTTCTTGCAATTAGACTTGTGGTTGATGAAGTAAGTCAGCAGTGTACTTTCTATGTATCTGTCTTAATCTCTTTTTTTCTTAATTTGCACACACAATGAGTAGTATCTCTTGTTAGCAAATAACTACTTGCAAATGCTATGAAGCAGTCTCATAGTATGAAGCTCTGCTTAATTGTCATTAATGTGCCACACAGATGTTGCTGTGTGTTGTTAGAATAACTAAAAATAAATATATTAGCCACATGAACAAAATATATTTAATAGTACCACTTATTAAAAATATTGTTTGCCTGGATCAATTTGTTCTTAGTTTCTGGGAAATTAAGCTGTGTGAGTTTGTGGAGATGGCTGTCTCTGTCTCGTACTAATGTACAAATGAAATAGCAGCAGTTTTCTGCTTGTGTTTTGAACTAGTGAGGAGAGGCTTCCTCTCTTATCCATCATTAATGGGAATTTTCTGTTGACTGCAGGTGGATAGCTTACCTCCTCAAAAGAAAGTTTTCAAGATTACTCATTTGCCTTTGGAAATTACTTATGTTTTCTTGTTAATATTGTTCTAGACTACATTTCTGAGCAAGAGTAGTCTTGTCAGCCTGCAGAAAGTCCTGTAGCTCTGAAGTGGGAACTTACTGACATACCCCAAAACTGCCAGAGGTTGAGCTCTGGTTTGTTTGAGTTACTGGGTTTGATTTTTTTCTAAAGCACTAACTGTAGGTGAAAAGAGGGAGTAGCTAATGAGAATCATAATTCAGGAGCCATGATTTTTTTTTTTCCTTTTTCATATATTTCATCCAATTTCATCCGTCTCCCTTACAAAGAGATGTATTTCATTTGGTCTAACTTCTTCTTTGTTGTGTAGATATTTGCATTCATAATGTGGATCCTTAAAGTAGCATTAACACTTTTTCTAAGTGGGAGGAAGAGGATTTGAGAGGTAGGGAATTCAAAGCTAAGTGTTCATTCTTGAAGAAGAACAAGTAAACAAATCAAATCAAAACAAACCCTAGTAAAATGGAAATGCGAGGGCAGACTTTTAGGCCAAATTATCTTGTCACTACCTTTTCTTATTAAGATTAAAAAAGAAAGCTTTAATAGACTTTTTATCATATGTTACAAATAAAACTAATATGTAAAAGTAGTTTATTTTCATTTCATGGAGGCTGCAGGTGTGGAGGCCTGTTACTTGTTACTGTTACTTGATCCTTCAGTTTGAAAACACCCATTTTAAATTTTAACCGTGGACAGAAGGGAGAACAGAACGCTGTCATTCTTGCCGCAGTTTATAGCCTGGAAACTCTGCCGATAGCAAAATAAGAACAGCCTTGTGCAATTTTCTGCCTCCGGTCTATATTCTGCCATCATCATCATCATGGTGTTTTGCATGCATATGGCGCTTAAGCCCTGTCTGTAGTGCTCTCAGTGTGGAGCGCCTCTTGAAGAGGCTGCCTGGTGCAGCTCAGTAAATGAGAAAAGGCATGAAGGGACCGGTTCAGATAACAGGATAAGCATTTTGAAGGCAACTGTAACAATGCGGAGCAGCTTCAATATTCTGTGCCCATCGGGGGCACAGCGGTGGTATTTCTTGGCTGTCAGTGCAGCAAATTGAACAACTTAAGGTAGTCGCTGCCTGCAGCATCCTCACAGGAAAGGTCATCCTGATTTTGTAGCAAAAACTAGCAGGGACTTGCACCAGCTTCTCAGTTGTTAATAAACTGGAGTTTCGTTAAATAGCTGTGTAATCATTAATGAAAGAATTTTTGCTCATCTTTGTCATTTTTTGCTGTATAATAATGGTGGTGTAACTTATCAGGGAAAGTGCCTAAGCTTTTTAAATATGTTGCTATTTCCAGAGCCCAAATATATTTACTCAGCTGTAGATTCAAACAGATATATTTACTAATTTACATTTAAGTTTGAGACATGTTTTGCCTTTTAGTTGCAGTTTTGCTTAGCCTCTCAAAATTGGTTAAGAAAAAAAAATCTAGAATTCAGGTGCTGACTGTTTGGAAACTAAGCTGCAAATAAGTATGAAGGATAAGGAAGGTATTGTAAAATGGACTGCATTAACATATTTTGACAGTTGCAAATTTTTTTTAAATATAATGTCATAATGGTCAGTTTTACAGAGCTAATAATGTGTTTTTAAAGTCCTCACAGTAGCAGCTACATTACATTTTCAATAAAAAGATGGATATAGTCTTTCAATGTGGAGGTATAAATCAGTGTTTATCAGAGTCGGGAGTGATTCTTATAATTATGTGTTTGAAGAAAATCAGAAATATAATAGGTTACATAGTACTATATTACACTTCCTAGGAACATTTTGTCAAAAGTAGACAGATATTCTGTCAGATGAATGCATTAGTGAATTTTTAACATGCAGGATATCTTATTGGAGGACAGGTTTTTTTGTTCGCATTCTCAACACAGGGAAGAAGTAACAAGGTCATTACGTTTTGAGAGATCCAAGTTTCCGGAAGATTTCAGAGTAGTTCAAGCTGTATAAGGACATACTTCTTGTTACAAAGTTATCATGTTTTTTAACTTGACCAAGAGAAATAAAATTCGATGGATATTAGCTAGTTGTCTAGTTACAGAACAGTGTGTGGAGCACCAGTATATTGTGTCTCTCCACCTCTGTGGAAACGTGTCTGGAATCCCACTGTGAAAGCTGAGCATGCTGAATTTGGAGGGTGTCCTGGCTTAAATCCTGCCCTCAAAAGAATGAGGGAAGGAAGCAACACAAAATTTGCTTTGTCTCTCTATGCATTTTCCCAGGGACTGCCAGAAAATGATTGTATTAGTAAAATAAAGCCAGAAACTGCTATCTCCTATAGCTATATTTCTTCATTCCAAACTCTGCAAATCTACTAAAAAGACTGCCTGGACTTTGTGTGGGATACCTTCTTTGGGTTCATAAAAGGAAAAAGGGGAAAGAGGGGAGCGGGGAAAAAACTTCCTTGGATGTGTATATCAGACAATTGTCCTTGATATACGAACATCTTTCATTCCTGTGATGGCTAAAAAGAAACACTTAAAGAGAGATTGAAGTGGAGGAATAGGAAGAATTTGAAGGGTGTTCATAGTAAGCCTAGGTAATTGGTAGATCTGGTTAAGACTCAGTAAACTACAGGATAGATGGATTCCTTTGCTGGTAATTGATCCTCATCATACATCAGAGATGTAGCTGTGCTGATAAAAATTTGGAAATCATTAATAGAATTCTTGGTGTGTTTATTGCCTAGTTGCAAACCGGAACCTTTTCAGTGGCACAAGGAGAGCACAGGCTAGATGATTAAATCTCTTTATGTGGACACTTAGCATTCATCCCAAGGCAGTCTTTGATAAAGCATTTGGTTGCGATGGTGATAGTGTCCTCCTATATGCTTATGTGGTGGCTAAGAGTCCTTTAGCCCCGCAGCAGTCTTGAGAATGCTGTGTCGTTCTGATGTTGAGGGGCCAGACTGAAAATAGATGTAAATTGTGTGACTTCATGTTTTCTGACTACGTTTACAGCATTGGTGATGTTAATGCGTAGACTTTTATGTGTGTTTACTCAGTCTTGTAGAAAGCACCAGGGAGGTGAGCATGCACCCTTTTTTCCAGGCAACAGATGAGTAATACAATTTGCAGTATATGGTGCAGGGAGGTGTTCAGTAAGAATGAAATGAAGATAGCGAACACTTTTGTACTGATGTCACAGGTAGTATAATAGCCCTTTGTTAATAAAGGGATGGATAATATTCTAATTCTAATATTCTTTTAGAAGCTTGTATTAAATACAAGTGTTCATCTTCCCTGCCCCCTCCGCCCCTTCCCAACTTCAGTTGCCATTTATGGAAAGCCAAGGTATGTCTAGAGTTTTGACACATACTGGCCAGTCCAGCAAGCAACTGGAGGAACCACCAAGTTGCATTTATACCGGCATGACAATTGATTTGTGAGAGTTTGTCATAGTTAGTGGGGTAGAAGAGCTCTAACTCTCCTCATAGAGGAACTGATGAAGATAGAAGTCTGTATTGATGACAAAGTAAAAACTTTCATGACCAAAAATGTTAGGTAGCATTCACAAGTGCTTAGGCAAAAAATCCATAAAACAGTATCATCGGAGATGTAAAGGCAATACTGGAATCATAAGGATATCACAGATACGTGTTGAATTTATTGGTATGTGCAGAAGAAGTGGCCCTGATATCTTCATTGTCATAGAATTAGGTAGCACTGTTAGTCCTTAGAAAGGTTAATGAGCAAAAAACCCACTAGTTTAGAACATATTAATTGCAGAAGGGTGATAGCTATATAGGCAGAATGAGAAATCTCAAATGGTGTAGGTGTTCCTTTGTTGTTGGCTGAATTTTTGCAGGATATGTTTCATAAAATAATGGTTTGCAAACTGAAATGTTTTTGAGTGGGTCTTAGCATGATAGTCTGACAGCTTGGTCAGGTATCAGCCCTTATTGGCTCTTTAATCCCTCTTAATATAGCTGATGTAGTGAATACTATGTATTTTAGAAGCTGTTACTTTGGTACTGAGCAGGGTTCTTGTAGAAATATCCTGTAAATTTTTTCTTGATATGAGAAGGTCTCTGGAAAAACTATGGGAGAAATGCTTTTACATTTTGGACTGTTTTGAAATGTTACTTGCAATGCTATATTTCTGATTAAAGCTTAATTGAAGCTGATAGATACTTTCCAGAGGGGGGGCTCTTATGCTTGGGGTTTCTTTCTTCCTGCTCTCTCTCTCTCCTTTTTTTTTTTTTCCTTTTACTCTTACAGAATAAGAGAAGAAGTATATTAAAAACAATACATTTGGTTTACAAGACAAGAGGGAATTTATGATGAGAACTTCAGTAGTCTGTTTCTCTGCATCATTTGTTTTGATCTATGACTAGTCTGTGTTTTCTCTTCCTCCTCCTCCTACTTTGCATGCCTGCCCTCAGGAAACCACCTGCACCTCATTGAGCATTTGGGTAGAAAGAAAGAGGGATGGAATGAGGGAGGGAGGGATGTCATATCTCATAGGTGATTTTTGCTATCTTCTTTAGACATATAGCTTGTTGCCTGACATCTCTCTGAAATAAAATGGTTGGTTTTGCAACTGAGTTTCAACAGAAGTACAAAGCTTCCCCTCCTTCCCCCCAATGTAGTAGGAGGAGAACATTGAGAAATTAGGTTGTGTAAGTTAGATTTTCCTATCCCTAAAGCTATAGGGAGGTTTTTATAGCAGAAACTTGCTCCCTAATTAAATAAACATTTTAAACTTGCATTTTAAAAACAGAAATATTTATACTGTGTATACCTCTTTATTGGCTATAGCTAGCTGAGAATATAGGAATTTACATTTTTTACTGACCTGGGACTATTTTTGAGTGGTCAAGTCAACCCTTCTCACGTCTGTTTTAGTCTACTGAAAAATTTTAGATGATGTATTGAGTTTTAGATGAGGTTGTATTTTATTGAGAATATTATAGGCATCAGCTTCTGGGTTATTTTGATTGTATCACAGGTAACATGTTTCTCTTTTTTTCTCTCATTCTGAGGTTTTTAGTTGATTTCTACCTTATAATTTGCAAGTCTGCTGCAAATGCAGCTGAAGTCCCAGAATTTCCATTTCCTTGTATACTTCTTCACAGGTCTGTTAGTGGTGCAGAATCGGGCATTCGCTGTTTTATCTTCTTCGTTATTCTGCCCCAGTTCCATGGTTTCTTTTTCACTGGACAGCTGCAAAGTTAAGGGAGCATCAGCGGCAATACTGCTTTTCAGTGCTGTCAGCTCTGGGGGCTGGCGCTCGGCTTTGGGGAAAGCCACCTCTCTGCAGAAGCCCGGTGCCTTGGCTTAAGGAATCACTTAGTCTGGCCCTCTGCGCAGAGATGAGCTCTGCTGGCTCGGAAGATCTTTAGGTGAGAGAGACTGTATCAGTTTTCCTAGACGCCTAATCCTGTAAAGTAATCCAATTAATATAGTGTGTGAGAAATGCTCAACCTTCAGAACTTGATGGGGGAGGTTTGTTTCCATGCATGGCATTTGCATTCCTTTTGATGTAGGAGGGTCTTGCTGCACTTCTTGGTTTACTAACAGAATAAACTAACATGGATCAGAACATACATTCAGTGAAGGAATGAGTTTAATTGGGGAGTAAACTTTGTAGTGATATGAACATAACAAAATTACATCTTTTCTATGTACCTGTGTGATTTCCTATTGATGAGTGAGTTTTTTTATGATGATTTATGTCTGTTACAGAATTACAGTTTGACAGTTGGAACCACATCTAGAGCTTGGGAAGCACACTTTGTTGTAGTAAGTTCTTATTCAACAGTTACGGTTTGCTATTAGTAATTGTACCATAGTGATTTATTTTCATTTTTTCTTGGGGGGGGCAGAGAAATGAAGAGGTCAAGGCTTAAAATGAATTTGTGGCAGCATTTTATACCTTTAAATACAATAATCAGCTGAAGAAAATCCTTAAACTCCTTTGGAACTTTCTAGCTGGATCTCATTTTCCCTGCCTAAGGAATAAATAGTTTAAATAAAGTAAATGCATAAAACAGGAGGTTGCTGTAACATGCTGTTAAGGGTTATTTCATTAGGAAAAAAAAAGGGTAGGAGAAAATACTTATGGTATGAATACAATTTTGGCCATAAGCTTGAAAACAAATCTTGTATTACAAAGATGGCTTCAAGTAAAAACCTGGCTCTCTGACCTATTGCTTAAATTCTACTGTAATCTGAATGTAAATTAATTGATTTTAGTTTAATATCTAGCAGAATAATGTGTTCTACCTCTCTCAAACTTTTTAGGAACCAGTTTGCTTGTCAGTGACTGCACAGGATTTAAAATAAGCAACATTTTCTTAACTGTTTAAGTTGATCTTTTGAAAGAGGAGTTTAAAGGTCATTTGTGGCTTGATCATTACGCGCAGCAGTTCATGTCAGTGAGCTACATACCATCAAGGAAGGACTGCGGCTGTATCTGTGGTTCAAAAAGTCTGGTTCTGTTCTTGCTGGAGTTAATGTGAAAGCCCCTCCTGACTTTAACCAAAGCTGAATTGCACACTAGTACCCTGTCTACTGTGCTACAGAATGGTCTGAATGTATAGAACACACATGCTTTTCTGTGCTCTTTGTCTGCCATTTTAAGTACCATTAATATTTATCTTGCTTATGTACCAGAAGTGTGTGCCTTGGTTTTGCACCATTTGTGTAAAAATATATACTGTATTGCTACTCAAAAATGTTTACATCTAATTATGGTCGGCTGTTCCACTGCTGCTGCACAGATGTACTGTTTTGTGCACTTCAGCAAAGGTAATCACCTGTCATATGCTTCTCTTTTCTGAGAAGAAAGCTAGAGTTATCTTTTTGTGCTAAGCTCCTCAAAGTCTTTGTGAGCTAAATACTGTTTTTGCTGAGTAGCATTTTTCATTTGTGTGCTGTTATTGGGTCCAGCTAATTTTTATTATGTCATCTGCACAATCCATAGTAAGTGCTAATTTGGAATTGAGATAATGTATACTATATAATTTACTCAAAATTATATCTACTGTACTGTTCTAAGGGGGAAAACTGCTTTTTAGTTGCTTGATACATACAAAACACTTGTTTTTCTATTCTATTTCTATTACTCTAGAGTGGTATTTTTATTTCTAGCTGCTTTTTTTTTTTTTTTTTTTTTTAAAAAAAAAGTACCTTTTGCCTCATCTGTAAGGCTGCCTCCATCCATTGTAAGGTTGGAGACCGGTGTTGTGTTGAAGGTCTTATTTTTAGGTGAATAAAATAACTTTTTCTTTAGTTACTTAGGAAAGTTTAGATCACACTTCAAGGTAAGAAATTCTAAGTTGTCACAGATCCTGAAAGATCCTAGGCTCACCTGTCTCCATGGTATCTCTAAGCCTAATAACAGCCAATTTGGGTTTAAGGATATCAATGCTTAATGGAACTGAGCTCTCACTGTGCAGTGTTGCTGTTTCAGACTCATGTTAACTACAATGATAGTGAAATAGTAAAAATTATGCACACTTTCAACTTAATTGTAGAGAGCAGGTTAATTGTAAAACGGACCTACTTTTTTTTTTTTTTTTTTTTGAGTTTGTCAGGGTTATTTACATTTTACTCAGTGTAGCAGAATATGAAAAAATGTGCAGACACAAGAATATTCAAGCCTCTACCTTCTACTTTGATTTTTTTCACTCTGTTTAGTCTGGCACTTTGACTCCTGGCTTAGAGTAAAACTGTGACCATTGGTAATGGAAAGGTCTTCAACCAGCTGTTGGTTACAGATGATTGCGTGGCAATGCCTTATAATAGTCCTTTTCCAGCTTATTTCCTGCTGAAATGGTCCATGAATTTCCCTCTGTATTCATTGGATTGTTCATACATAGAACCAAACCTTCCGTGCACCCTTGCATCTGTGTATTATAAAGTAATCATTGCTTTCCTCTTGAGTATTACCAAGGTGTTGCCTAATTGTGGTTCATTATTTCAGATGATATATATGTCATGTTTTCATGACTGTGTTTGTTGAAAATGTGTGCTGCTTTCCTCTTAAGTGCTGAAATTAATTTGTATCAGAGAAAAAGAAAGAAAATCACTAATATCAATACTCACTTAAAAGTACATATTACTTACCTTTTTCTTCCATATTTCTTTCTTGTTGACTCATGGTTGTTCTTGACCTTGTATGAATTTGTGTTAGAATTTACTGTCTAAATTAAACTGTATCTGGATTTGAACCCAATTTCAATCTTCAAATTTCTTCAGAAACACATCTTCTTTTCTTTGAGGGGCTGCAGAAATGTGCCCTGAATATTAGTTCTGCATCTTAAGGAAGATGATAATGTTGAGGAAAAATAGAGCAGTTTTATATAAAGCTATGTGATCTCTTGTCCTCTTTTGAGAACTGACCTGCTATTACATATTGTTTTGTTCTCTTGGTCCAAATCCTGCTGAAGTCAAGGTTAATGTAGTTCTTAGCTTGGATTAGGATATTACTAAATAGAATACAGTATTGTATGAAAAAGTATATTTTCTAAAGAGCTCAGTGTACTGTAGTAATCTTGAAGTCATTGTAGTTTTATGATTAAAAAACTGAAATTGCTTATCACGTTATCATGCTTTTTTCTTTGACTATGTGTAAAGAATTACTTTGAAATGTTTTTACTGTGTATAATTTATTACATGAGAGCTGGAAATTACTTTTATGTATTGCTTTAACACTTTCTGTCATCTGAGATTTTTGTGACTCTTTCTCTTTGTATTTTCCTTCCTGCAGTTACTCTGTGGTTTTTCTATTTCAGGCAAATGGCAGAAGGGCCTTTTATTTGTCCTATAATTTTATTTGTTTTTTTTCCCAAGGTGAGAAGCAACTAAAAATGCCAATATCTCTTCTCTAATTTTTGTTCCTCATAAAGGAGGTATAGTATGATAAAACCATAAATACATGCATTTTTCTAAGAAAGGTTATGTTTTTGAAAGATGTGGCAATATTGGGGTCAGGGAAGAGAAGAGAATTTGGGTGGACTTGGTTGCTTCTGAGCTGGAAAGTAGTCCAAAACATCTATTCCTTCCACTCCTTATGAGGTAAGGGAAAGCATGTTGCAGAAATCAGTTTATCACTCCCCTCAAATATTAAGATAGAAAGCAGGGAGATATCAATCAGACTGCCCAGCTTTGTCACAGACTTCCAGGAGTAATTCATTCCTCACTGGCCTATGCTTATCCTATCTTCTAATTCCTTAGCAGCTAGATTGCGCTGGGTTACTTCCATCAAGCCCTCGGATCTATGGGAGGCAGTCCTCTCTGTTCCTGGCCCGTTTTTGGATGGTTTAGCTGGATATATGAAGTATTCGCTACGGCAGTACTGGAGGATTTTGAGTTCATGCCTCCTGGTGACTGAGGATTTCTTCTTTCATTGGATGTATAGGAGAATTCAAATAAGGACATGTGGTCAAGCAGCAATGTAGTATTCACTGTTTTGACTGTGCAACTTCTGTTATTTAAAAAGTGTTCTTTTAATAACCTAAGATGATTGTATATTTTTAGACTGTTTATCTTTCTTCGTTTTGTTTCAAAGGCACAAGGATTGTATATTTACATACTAGATGTTTAGGCAATGTTTTGCATGTAGGAGAGGCCAACAGAATACAAAAATCAGTGCACTGTCATCACTGCAATACTGCACAACATTAATAATTGTAGAGACTAAATCTTTGTAGCTGAAATGTGCACAAAGTCCGTCATTATCTTTTGATATTCTGTCACATTTAAGAGCAGGGATGTGTCAGTTGAAAGTATAATTGTAATTGAATTGTAATCATGATGCGATGTTAGTGAGCTTACTGGCATGTGAAAGAAGCCCCCGTTATCAGATTCAGTGATGATCCAGGGAACAAACAGTCATAGGGTATTATTAAAGATTAGCTTTTAGAAGTGTCTTTTGCATCTGGGTAGTCAACATGACACCTGTGAAACTAGTATAGCTTGCAGAGTGGAACAGTCTTCTCCAGTATTATTTTAAAATGACGACTTTTCCTGTGAGAAAAGGATTAAATTTTTAGATTTTTTTTTAATATGCTAGATTAGTAAAATTGCTTATGGGATCTGTCAAACTGGCAAGTTTCTTGAAAGATTTCATGAACTGTGTTTTATTTATTTTATATGTGTGTGTGTGTACACACTGTATATATATTTTTTTTCCTCCTTGCCCTTGAGACTTAGGGCATTAGAGATTCTGCTGCATTGTTGTGCTGTATTTCAGGGCATTAGCTACACAGCTTAGCTGGCATGGTTTTGTTGTTGGCAGTGAGGCTCTCCAAAGGAGATGAATCATCCAATTTTATAGTCTTGAACCTTGCAAGATTAAGGATGAGAAGGTGTGTGTATGTGTATAAATATAAATAAATATATATATATTTCTTCCTGCCAGAGAATTGTAAAACATGAGAAATGTAATGAGTAATGATTGTTCCTGACTATTTTACTTGAATACAGATTGGTGTGTGTGTGCATTTAACAGTAAATGCTCTGGTATTTGTTTCTCTTCCTAAACTAACAGATATCAATAGGATTACTCCCATAATTAAAAAAAGAAAATCAGAAAAAATCAAGTATACACTAACAGATTTTGTGTAGATATGTGTAGACCTGGTTAGGAATCTTGGTGGAAAGTGGTTTAGCTTCTCTGTCAGTTTAGAGGGAGGGAAATCTGATGTACGGGCTGGCAGGATAGTGGAGTCCAGACAACTGTGAAAAATTAAGTGCCATCTTTTTTAGCTACTGAGCATTTGTAAAGATCAGTGGTGGATCAGGTGTTGGATCAGGTGTTAAGGATCTAGTCTACTTGTTGCTTAACAAATTTAGAGTCTTTGAACTATAGTCCTCATGGTCTCTTGGAAAATGCTGCAGGGCAGTTCAGTTTTTCGTTGATCCTTAGCTCTGTATCCTGATCCTCAGTGTGCATACCTAGATTTTCATCTGTAATATGAGGATGAAGATGTTTTCCTCTTTCTGTAAATTTCCTGGAGAGGGATCGATCAAAATGTAAAATGTGAATTAATTAATATCCTCATTGTTTTCCTGCTGATTTTGGCTGATTCTGTGCCCTGAGTAGGGGCCCAGAAGGTGTTTTAATTGAATCAGGCTTTTCTTGATGATTTGTCTAGTCTGAATAGTTGAAATTATTCCTTTCATTATCCCACACTTGTTGAATTTCTTCTGAATAAGGTCCTTCTGCAGTCAAAATGTGACATCTTGTTCTAATCCTTGGTGTAGGAGGCTATTGGAATTGTGACTGTTCTGTCTCCTGTCATGTTCTTTAGGTGAAACCTATACTCTTCTTTATGAAGAAGAGTGTTAAATAATTCTTGATTGTCTATGGCTCCTTTATGCTATGCAGAGACAAATTAAGTGGGCTTCTGTAGTATTTGTAGTAGACCTCTCAGCCAACTCGCCTCCCGCCCCCATCTTTTGCTCAAAGGTTGTGCCAACTTAGATTGCCTTTGAGCTGGCTTTATGTTCATCTGCTGTGCACAGACCCTGTAAGGGATTCTGTATGCTTTCAGAAGTTAATGTGTTTCCTTCAGAGAAACTTTTCAAGTTATTGTTAGAAATTTTCTTAAGCTTTAATTCCTGAGCAAATGGCAGTGTGTGCAAACGCATTATTTTGTGTCTTTCCTTCTTTTGCATTTACTGTTTGAAATCTTCCGGTGATTCATCTCAGCGTTAGGTGAATGAGAAGAAGCTGTATTAAATAGCTGCTAAAGGACAGGACTAACTTTTCTGGTGAGGGAGGACACTTACAAAACCGTGGAGAAGTTGAGACTGCTGAAAGGAAGAGACCACTAATGTGATAAGCTTTGGGGGAAGAAGGAAGAAAAAGGAAAGTATTTAGCATGTCAGATTTTCCCAGTTTGAAGAAAAGTGGGCATATAGAAGATTGCGTCTTTTTCTTTCAAGAGTGAAATAAGATCAAGTGTTTGAAGTGTGGCTTTAATGAACAAAACAAGGTAGTTTTTTTTTTTTTTATTAAGAGTGACCTGGATTTCATTCTTTCTTTTTCACCAGTGGAATTATTCCTAGTGTCTAGTTTTACATGTGATACTTAAGTCTCTCAGCTCAAAATTTAGATTTAGACATTGTGCAGTGAATTACAGGGGAAATGCTATTTCAGTGTTAGCAATAATACTTAGATAACATATTCCATACTTCATAATAAATATCTAATCAATTAACATTGTGTACTTCCTTGCATGTATAAGTGTGAAATGTAATAGGAATAGTTGTGATACGAGCAGTATGAAGTTTTTATAATATTTTTTGGACGTGCTACTTCCCATCCAGAAAAGTGTTTTATTTTATGAATGTTGAAGATGCATATTTTTCAAGTGTAGTTAGAATAAAAAATTTCAGCCATGGTAGTAATGTTTTACCATAAAACAGTTATATTTTAGGAAAAGATATAAATGAAATTTGTGTTCTAGCTATCTGCAAAGAACATTTCTAGCTTTCTATCTCAGTTCAGTACAATGCAACCACTTCAGCAGTCTAAAAATGTTTTAATGTTTGAAGCTGCTTTGGTGGCAGCAATGAAGTGGTAATGATGTGATGAAAAGCATAAATAATCTGCCTATAGTTTAATCCAAATGGTACTTAGTTTTGCTCAAAGTATATTCTCTGTAGTCATTTAAAAAGGCACAAGTTGCCTGTGATTCATTCACCTTCACATCTGATCTTTGAGGGAGGTATCCATAAAGGAGTTTAAGAAGCTGCGTTAGGGATGATTACATGGTAGAGGTTTGTATTTTCCTTCCAGCGGTAGGTACTGCTATATTTAAGTGATCAGTGCAGAGATGATTGTGATGACTATGCTGGCAGAAAACACAAATCTTGCCACAAGAGCTTTGGCGCTGTGTGTATATACTTGTGTGTGCAGGCATACGTACATATGAGCGTGGGCAGAAATACATGGACATCTCTTCCTGATCATTTTCCTGTATTAATTTAGGATTTTTTTAAGGCTGCTTGGTAGGATATTAATGTATAGGAATCTATTGAAATAAATGAAACCACTCAGTCTGGTTTGGGAGCTCTGATGCTGATCTGGCCCATTTAGGGGCTTCTTGCTATCCTTAAGCTTGATAAGATCTAAATCAACATATATGTAAAAAAAAAAAAGTGATTTCCCATGGAACACACGCATTTCAATTCTGAAACAGATTTATTACATTTACTTCTTGCTCCCTTAGCCTATGTATTTAAAGTGGCATAGGACGTTTTAGATAGGTAATGAAAGAATACTTGAAGTAAATACATTTTGGGTTAAGGTTTGAAGATAGCCAACAAATTGTTGTGTCTTTCGTGAACAATTGGCTAAGATGCTCTTGGTTGGAGGAGAGGGCAAGAACAGGCAGAGTTGTTAGTGAGACAAGACCTGAGAAGTTTCAATGTACCTTCAGTTGTTGAAGCAAAGATTACAGCTGTTAGGTGCAATAGGAAGCAAGGGACAAAATCAATTATTATTTTCATTGATTGTACTGCGTAGTGCCCAGAGGGCTCAGCTGAGGCGAGAGCCCCACTGTGCTGCTGGACTAACACACAGTGAGTCACGCTTGCTGCTGGGAAGTGCAGAACCTCTAAATAGGCAAGAGGGAAGAATGCTGACAGGTGACAGAAGGAAACCAAGTAGTGTTTCCCGCAACAGAGGGGACATCTGGGATTCGTTTGGGGCTTCTCTGGGCTTGGGTTGACATAGCATATAGGTTTTCGAGAGCTGTGCCGTTGAAGTTGGCACATGTGTGCACAATGTACTTTGGACGTGATGTCAGAGGAGGCTGGAAGTCAGTGCGCAGAGTCAAGGTCTAATGGACAGAAGAATGGACAAAAAAAGGTGACTATTTGCAGCTCATAGGGCGGTTTTTACCAGAAATGTGTGAAAATATCTCTGTAGAAAGTGTGTAACACTACTAAAAATACTGCAGTTGCTGAATTCAAAGCTTTAAATAGCAGATATTCCCTGGTCTGTAGTTGTAATAATTAATTTTAAATAGAATTTAGTAGACCATATATTATGGTGTTGTGTTTATGGCATATCAGAATAAAACAAAAGGAGAAGTACTTATGGGAAAAGGAAGTTGTTTTTGAGAAGCTATTGCTAAAGAAAGGGGAAAAAAATACCCCAAAAAGCGAGGGAGAAAGTTATTGAGAAACCATAGTCAAGAAATAGCTATAAAACATGTATCTATGTGACATGGTAGTACTGAGTCTCCATTTACTGAGTGGTATGGGAGCTTACATATCCTCACATACTATAATACATGAAATAGTGTTTACTTAAAAGTGAGTGGAAATAGCAACCAATTTGTGTGTTGTTTTTTCAAGTGTGAACGGATAAGTAATAGATCTGCTCCAGCAATGAATTGTGAGAAGGGAGGTTTGGTGGCTGTATTATCTTTGTAGATGCACGTGCCACACATTATTTGTTTCAACTACAAATGGTTCTCAAATGTCAGACGGAACCTAGACTGAAAAGTTCTTATTCTGTGCTGTGAGGGAAGTATTGGTTGGCCTAAGTCAGAATTTCCAGAAGGCCTGAAAAGAATTTGGAATTAGTACTGACTAAAGATGCGAATTCTCTGAGCATGTTTCCAAGGTGATCTGAGTTGACTCTGGAGGGAATTTTTTTTAAGTTGTTTCCTCTGTGTGCATACAAAATGTATTTTGTTTCATGTTTTGTGATTAGTTCATTGACTTATCGTGTTATTCCCTATGTTGCCTATATACTTCTATTATAGGTGGTCAGTGAGGTTTTTTTTTTTTTTTTTTTTTTTTTAACTTGTGCTGACTAATGGACTTGGTTAAAAGTTTTTTCTTTGCGGCCATCTTGTGTAAACAGAAGATATATCTCTTTAAGGAGACAAAGCATGGAGTACTTTGCTACGATGAAGTATGATCAAACTTTAGGCCTGAAGATGTATGTAATGAAAATGAAGGTTGTTTAATAATGGCATAAATAAAACTCTTAATTTTCACTCTATAAGTAAACCCCTCAATTTTTGTAGCTAGCTAATGGGTTCCTGGGTTTGTATTTAATGTATTATCATTAGTGTAGGAGATTTTGAATGCAATATTTCAAGCGGTGGTAATTCATTCCTAGAGTTTGTGCATTCTGTAGCAATTCAGTTTGATGCTGTTACGTGTGGTCATTTTTTTTTGAACAGTGCAAAATATTGAAAGGCAATGAATTAAGAAGACCTTAGAGTGTTTTCTGGTAAATCAGTATTTGGAAATTGAGTAAGAGAAGCATTTTTGATGAGTTAACACAATTGAATTTTTCCTTGCTTCGTGGAAGCAAGCTTCAGTAGGTTTCACATAGATCAAGACTTTCAAATTTTGTTTCAGTATAGTGAAAGTATGTTTTTACAATCATATCTTCTCTCTTTTCTTTAAGTTGGTACACAGCAGTTTTGGAAGAGATATAAAGGATTATTTTATGGTTGTGTTTAGTTCTCAGTGAGAATTAAGACTCTAGATTTTCTCTAGACTTTTCTGACTCACCTGAAATTTGAATGCAGAACTGTACTGTTGAATAAAAAAGGCAAACAGAAGCACAGATATGCAACCTGTAATGTACGGGGTTTCTAAAATGAGCAGAAATACCATATGAAGATGGAATTCAAAGATTTAAGCAAAACAGGGGTGTCACTCAGCATGAAGTACCAACTGTTTTCAGCTTATTTAGTATGCAAGAGTGCACTTACAGATGACTCACACTTAAAATGCCTTATGTAAGGTTGCCCAAGTATTTAGTTCACTTTAGGTGATGGAAAGATACCATAAAAATAGTTTTTACTAAAAAAAAAAAAGCGCACAAACAAAAATCCTCTATGCAATTGCTCTTACTAATTTATAGGCTATATCATTTGTTAGGCCCTATATTATCTTCGTGTAGTTATGTATTATGCATCGAGATTATGTGGAGTTGTCTTTGACTGTTACTGGACACTTGTGATAGCACAATTATTTTTTCCCTCCTTGTAGTCTTCAAAATGCAAATTAATGACTTGAATAGCTAAAAGAAATCTATGTAGGAATGCACTTTTAAGATTTAATGCTACAGGTCCACCTAATTCAGGAAGCATGAACAACAGACTAAAACAGTGTTTGCTGTCTCAAAAGAAAAACCATTTTAAGGCTTGAACTTTTGCTAACGTATTTTAAAAATACATACACCTTTTACTGTATTCCACGTGAGTGCTCCCAGAGCAGTAAGCTAGAATGATTTTATCCTGAATTGTAGTGCCTTTATGTGTTGCCTGTATTTATCTACTCTAGATTATGTAAGAACATAAAAATAACTGTAGTATTTCAGACCAAGGGGTCCATTTAGCTCAGTATTGTGTCTCCACAGTAGCAGATACCAAGGAGACAGTGAAAGAACAGGACAAGAATATAGTTTATGTATCTCTGCTGTATGCTGTCAGCACATACTGATTTGTGGCTCAGGGAATTTGACTCGGGAATAGTGACATTGAATTTTGTGTCAGATTGAGTTCTGCAGTTGAAATGCATAGTTCTTGAAGAAGTATCGCCTTTTATTTGTTTTGAAGCTACTTTATGTGACTTCTATTTGATGATCTCTAGTTCTAGTATTGAAACTGGCAGTGAATCATAAATCAAATATTACTGCATGTATTTGTCAAACTGTAATAATTTTTGTTGACTTATACAGAAGCTTCAGTATTTAAAAATTTCAGTAATGTTTTCAATTATCAAAATTTTGCATCCATCTTTCTGCTTTTTTTCCTTTTCCCTTTTCTTCATATCTCTTTGCATTTTCTCTTTGCTACTAAAAAAAGAAACAGAGCGAAAACAAGTTGTAAATCTTTCTCAAGTTTGAGGGAACAAGCAAAACTTTTTGAACAGAAAATGATTGTAACAAGACTTCATTTTTTTTTTTTTTTAAGGAAGAAACTATTTAAAAATTGTCATTCATCCTTACAACAGAAGCAATCTTTGAAGAAAAAGGATGTGCAGAAATAACCTGATTTCTTCATGTATTTCTTTGACAATTTTACATTCTCCACCCACCTTCTTCTCTTATTTATTCTTAATTTGAGCTTTAGTGGAAAAATTTGCAATTGTAGGTTTCCTGCCCTTTAGAAGCCCTGGTCCCAACAGTTGGATCTGGATGCAGCCTTGCTCTCTGGAGGCTTCCTGACCCTTGGAGGCTTTCCCAGAAAGCATGTGGGGAATTAAAAGTACTGTCTAACGCCCTTATGGATTTCACCTGAAAAGTAGTCATTACTTTTTGCTTATTGCGTTTTCTTCACTGTGTTGGAATCGTTCTGCTTGGAGGAATTTTGATTCCTGATGGATTCCCTGCTCCATGGTTTTGATTTGGTACTCCGATGGCGGGTTCATATGGCCAGGCTTAGGTTTATGAGGCCCACTGAAATAGTCCTGGGGGGGTCGGCTTGTTTATAGCGGTGCCCAGCTGGCTGCTGCTGCCTGGGCAGAGAGATTCAGCGTGCCGCAAAGAGATGCACCCTTAGCTGGAGGGAAAGGGGTGTGCTTTGGGGGAGAAACATGGACCAGGCACTCATACATTTTACAGGGTCTAGATTCTGGTCCTTTCCTTTGACCCTTCAAGATGTTGCTGCTCTTGTGTGCTTGATAGGATGATGCGGCTGAGAAGTAGCTTAAAAAACCTCCTGGAGTTGTGCTGTGCAGGTCTCTCTTTAGCTGCTGGCCTGAGAAGTCACCAATAGCCATGACCAGAAATCAGAGGTAAGACTGTAATAAGATGACTATGCAGTGTGTGATCTTCCAGGCTGCGCAGGTTGCCTGCTTTCCCATGCAGCAGAGGAGAGCCTCCCGAGCATACCTGTGCTGGGGGTGTTGGCAGGGTGAGAGGTGGTTCAAACCTGGCCTTCGGGAGTGTGCCGGTGAGCAGAGCAAATAGGGAGCAGGCAGCGTGCTGTGTGGTGCTCTGCAGGGACAGGCTGCCCGTGGTCCGACATGGCCAAGCACTCACCCCTCCACCAGGGTGGAGAGCAAGCTTGCAGTGTAAATACTGCGTTAGTAAGGCAGTAAAATCTCTTATGTGTTCTGGCTGGATTTGTTTTGTTTGCTGTAATGGTGCTTAGCAATTACTGGCCTCTTTTCTTTTGAGTGCTGGAAAGCATTAACTAATAAGTGCAAGTGTTCAAACAGTAAGTCTCAGAGGTGGAAAACATTTTTTTTTTTCATTCTGCTAGTTGCAATCTGTAAACAATTGGTAATGAAGCAGTGTGAGTATTTTTAATTTGATTTTTACTGTAAGGAATAAGTTGAACTGCAAACTGGATTGATTTAATATTAAAAGTGGGTTGCTGACTTGAATTTGATAGTAACGAGAAATTCGACCTCAATTAGAAACAAAAATTAATAGTTGCTGCTTCTCTGTTTGTTTTAAAAATTACTTATGGTAATGAGCTCCCTCTTTCCCGTCAGGTATTGAAATGCCAGCTCTTGTTGAAGCTCCCAGTCTGAGGTTAGAGAGACAGTGAGGTGAAGGGAACTTGCTCAGACAGCAAACAAACCCAGCGGTGCCACCCCTGCACCTCCTCACTTCCCACCGTACATTGGTGATCCCAGGCAGCAGACAGGGTTCAGAACAGCTCCTGCAAAGATGCAGAGGAGAGAAAACAGTAGCTGTTTTGTTGGTAGCTGTTTTTGTTGGTAGCTGCATGCCGCAAATGACAGCATCTATAAGTAGCAGGATGCACTGTGTGGTATCCAAGCGGCAAACATCTCTGTGCTCCTCGTATTCTGAAATGGAGGTCATTAATTCCCACCAGTCATGACACTTAATGCTTGGAGATCTGGAAGAGTGGTTATTTTGGTAGTCCTTAGGGACAGAATTGAAAAATACCAGGTTGTCTAAAATTATTGTTAACTTTAGGAGAAAAGAAACACAAGCTCTTGAGATCCTTTCCATTGTTTGGTGGTTGTTGTTTTGTTTTTATTTTTGAGGGTGACACCCTGGTTTTAAAATTTAGCAATAGATCTTTTTTCTTATGTAAGTTATAGGATTGGGCTTTCCACATCACTTTGGTCCCATCGTAAAAAGCGACATAGACAAGACCTAGAGCTTTTGGGGTTGGGGGCAAGGGGAAAGGGAAAGGAAAAATGAAGTACCTCCTTCTGCCCTAACAGCAAATTGCCCATTATCTTTGTCATAATTATATGCAGAAGTCCATATTACCAAGTAGGTCAAGGAATAAAATTTACTCTTATCTATCTACCTACCTATCTGTATATATCTGAAATTTCTCAGCTTTTTTTTTTTTTCTTCTTCTGAGCCACTAGGCTACCTGCTTGTTTGAAATGGGATGCATATGTCCTGAGGGATCACATGTACCCTTTTTTTGCTAGATGTAATTGTCATGTCCTCAGACTAATAGGGAGAATGATGCATTTACATCACTGCTCCATTTAAACAATAACTGAAGATAAGAAATAAATACTTAATTCTCAAATGGCGTCTACAGTATTTAAAGGTTTGGCTAGTTTTCAAGAGGATAGGCATGAATTCCACGTTAAATTGTTGCTGCTTCTGTGGAAAATAACAAACTGTCATTTGAATAGGGACAAAATGACTGCCGAGTAGGGGCGATTTCAAGGAAGTAGCTTTTAATAATAAAGGAAAAATACCATTTCCCATGCGAAACTCTTCCCATAGCCTGTTTGTAAAGGAAGGAATGTGGTTCACATTGTAGGGTAAATCTTGAGAAATGTGGATTGTCACAGAAACTTGGTCACTGTTTCCTCTGAGAGTCTCAGTGGTCATTGCTTCACCTTTCTGTGCTGCTGCTGGTGCCCTTGCCCACCGGTTTGCCAGCTCCTCTTGGGAGCAGCTCCCTGTCTCCCTTGCGGTGCCCTCTGTGCAGAAGCAGCCTTCCCAAAGTGATCATTAGTGACACTGCCTTCCCCCTTTTTCACCATGTTTGTTGAGAAGCCATGGTCTGAAACATGAAATACTGATTATCTGGCCCTGCTAGGCTGATGGGAAGAACATTGGTTCTTCCCATGGTGGTGTAGGGGTGGGAGGGTCGATCGCTCTTTCTGTACAGAATTGCAGTCTTTATTGTACTCTTTTGGTGTTTCTGATTTGATCGGACTTGTGCTATTCAGTACAGTCCAGTAGTTATACTCTATGTTAGCATAGTATAATAGCTCAGGCAGATTTTGACACACCAGTCTGAGCTGAGCAAAGTGTCTCCAGTTTACTCATCCGGGAACCTGCGAGACATGCCTCTTGTACATTTGAGGAAAACAGTTTTGGGCTTTGAAGGCTTTTGCAGCAGTATCTGCTCAGTGATGAAGATATTCTCCGAACCACCTGATAAGCTAGGGCTCTCACTTATTTTTACTGGCAGCTGTACCTACTGTGTTTTAGAGTTAAATCTTGAATATGTTAGAGCTATCTGAAAGTGGTGAAGGTAGACAATTTATGTCACTTCTGCATTCCTCAATTCAAGCATATTGTCTCTTGGCATGAACATTTCTGTCTTATTTTTCACTTTTTCCTGGAAGTGTCATAGAACTTTGAGCCTCAACAAGTTAGGGATGTAGCTGTGCTCACAGCAGCTCAGAGCCCGCTACCACTCTTCAATCTACGTTACCACAAGCCTCTACCCTTCAGCAAGGGATACTCTTCTTGCTTGTCTAAGGTTGAGCATTTGATGACTTCAGAGGGTTATTTGTTGTGGGTGTAAGGGGACTGCCTGAAGTCCACTAAGGTATGATTAAGCTAAGTCATGTGTTTGAAAACAAAATCAAAAACCCTAAACAGCTAATATTTTATCATGAATTAATAATTTCCTTTGAAAATATGTTCCAGTGTCTGTTTACCTTCTCAGTTAAAATTCATGCATTCTTTTTCCTCTTGACTTCTTTTTCTTTATTTTTATCTTCTGGTGATCTCTAATTACCAAAAGATAAATTTGGAAAGGAGTTTATAACTTATAGTAGAATAAATTTGCAGTCCTTCTGCAAGATAGGACTGCCGTCTAGTTTGTGTCATTCTCAGGTTTAATTTCATGTCTGTGCACTGGTGCTTTTTCGGATTTAGTGGATCCACTGTAGGTTATGTTCAAATAGACAGAGTCATGTCATGTACCCCTTACAGCTTATATCGCAGCTGTTTTCAGAGGATATTTTCTGCTTCAGGAATTTATTGTAGAGGCAGTTTCCCCTTTATAACCTCATTAAAAACAGAAATGGTTAATCTTTTTTTCCTTCAAAGTTCTTCCGTTATTGTGCTGGACAGTTCAGAAATGCCTTTTTTTTATTGTGGGTTTTTTTTTTTACTCACAGAAAACTTGTATTCTTAAAATCTATTTTAGATATTTAATTACTGACAAGTGATTAAAGAATAAATCATTTTCAACTTGTAGTCACTTTGAATAATGTTGTTTCCTTTTTCTGGTTTACATCTCTTGGACTGTTTGTATTTCTTGTTTGCCTGGGTAGGAGTGCATAAATTATCATTTATCTATTTCAGAGAGAGAGAGAGTGTGTGTGTGTGTGTGTGTGCACGTATTTTAAACTTCAGTTAAAGATCGTTCCAGTGAAGTGTGCATAGGTACTTTTTACAGGGTACATTTTGTCAGGGCCTGGGGACTTGTATGCCCAGTTTAAGTGATCCCAGACCTGATCCTCCTCTACGAAGGATAAGTCTTTATTGCTCTGGATTTCCCCCCGGTCTCTGTGGCTCGGGATTCCTGAGAGCTGGTCGTACCAGTAAAGACTGAAGCGAGGAAGGTGTGCAGTACCTCAGCCTTCTGTGTCCTTAGTCACCAGGATCCTGCCCCATTCAGCACGTTTCCCCTGGCCTGCCTTTACTGCTGGGGTGCTGACAGATGCCCTTCCTGCTGCCTTTCATGTCCCTTGCCAGGTTCAACTCCACGTGGGCTTTAGCTCTCTTAACCCCATCCCTGCAAGCTCAAACAGTATCTCTGTATTCGTCCTGCATCACCTGCCTGTGCTTTTGCCTCTTACACGCTTCCTTTTAATGTTGGAGTTTCATCAGGATCTCCTTGTTCATCCATACAGGCCTCCTGCAGCCTTTGCTTGATTTCTTGCTTGTTGAGATGGACCATTTTTGCATGTGTTCGAGTGTTTAAACATAGCAGGTTGTGTTATCTGCTATAAAGTAAGCTTTTTGTAGTTAGCTGGATATTGGTTTTTTTGTTTATCTTATGCAAATAAACACATTTTAGTTCATTCACATTATATTTTTTCTGTGTATTGGGACAAAGAAGTCAAAAGTATTTGTTCTACAAGTCAATTTGACAATAGGTCATCTACCCTGAAAGCATGTGGTATTGATCTTGACCTGTAAATATCAACAAGCTTGAATGCAGACTGAGTGTTACATGACATGCAGAATGCCCCACAAAAGTGTGCGCTATTAGGGGAAGGATGGAGGAGGAATAGTAGTGCATTAATGCCCCCTAAAGCTTTCCAGCAAATCTGTCTGTGAAAATTGCTTCAATTTTCAGTTGTTCAGGGAGCAAATAGAAAATAAGAGTGGTTATCAGATAGTTTGTATTACAGTGTACATCTGGATTGTTATTAAATCGTAAGACTTTTTACGTGAATGATTTTATAAATCCATTTGCACTGGAGTTTTGTCTTCTGCTGATGGTTATATAATGGTAATCTCAGCTCATCTCAACATGAAGATATCTGGAAGGCAGTAGTAATTCTTATGGCAGTGGGAAGAAAAATATGTAATGGATACTGGGAGGTTATCCATAATCTTTCTTTATGGACCAACTTAAAATGGTGCCTCCTTATGAACATGTACAATTGTTGTGATTAGAATATGCACATCAAGACGATATTTTAGTTTTCACTGGTCAGTTAAGATTACTTGGGATTTAATATTTCAGTTGAAATTATGGTATTGTAAATTTACTAGTTTTCAGAAATTGTACCCTTTATGGTCTCTTCCTGCGTGTACTGTACTTATATGTCCTTAATTTTTTCAATTTTGTTCATTTTCCTGAGTGATCAAAATAGAGAATTGGACTTGAGAGCACAGTGCCAACAGTACTGCGTAGTCACGGAGAGTTCTGATAAAGCGGTGGTATGTGCAATAGGTACACTGAAGTAGGAGAATCCTTACTGCCGGTTACATTCTCAAACTAGCAGCGTGTTCATAAACATAGTCAAATTTTACAGTGTCTTAGAAACAGCACGGTGCCCCTCTGCAGCTTCTGTTGGTCTTCCGCACGTTTCGAGTGATTTATGCTTCTCTGCTGCCCGCGTTGTCAGTAGCCGTCGTACTGAGGCTGCTAGGTTAAACTGGACGGGCTCTGGTAAGCGCGTCTCCTGTCTGAGGAAACAAGGACCTGCCTTTTCATTGCAAAGAGCTTTTGTTTGCTTAAGTGACAAGGCAGGGTTGTCTAGCACTGTTTGCAGAGGGTTTTAGTGAAGGATATGCTTGAGACAGGTTTCCTCCTGGTATTGCAGATAGCCAGGTCAGGTTTTGCTGTTAGAAGGCAAAAGAGGAAATTTTTAGCGGAGATATTAATGCCTGTAACTCTATAAGTGTGATCTGCAATACGGTTAAAGGAGGTGGTGTAAATTCCCGGCTCTACTGAAAGTAATGGAAGACTCAGTACTGCCATAAACGAGGCTGGTGTTTTTTCTGTGTTCATCAATAAATGTTAAACCCAGTGAATGGAGAGGCAGATATACCACCACAAATGCTGACATTGTTCAAATCTGATTCCAAAGTTTGAATCATTCTTGGACTTCCCAAATTTGGCAGAAAGCCCCTCAAGAATATTAAACTAGCACTGTCGTTACAGCCGCATGCTGTTACAATATCATGCTCTGAAAATCCTGTATGTATTGGCATGGACAACACTGATAACTGAGTGGCACTTTGAGAGGTAAGTTCTTCTTTTCATAATAAAAGCCATTACTTGTTTAAGTAAATATTAGATATTTCTTATGTTTTGTCTTATTATTGCCTGACTGTAGAAAAATGAAGAATAAAATGGAGGATTTAATTTTTGTTTCTTCCTGTCCAGCCAAGATCAAAGTTGCCTAGTTGAATGTTTCTTTTTTAATTGACTGTATTCAGTTTGACTTCAAGTCTGGCTATTTGATTCATCAAAAAGCAAGTTTTTCAAATATTTAATTTTAAGACCTTGAATATATTTGGAAAGTTTATTCCCACTTGTGACTTCTGTGAATTATACCGACATGTAGACTGTGTTTTCTGAACTTGGCCCCTATAGTGTTTGCCCACACTCTGTTTGCTAAGACACCACTGGATTTCCAGAGAAGCAATATTGATTTGAGCTCTGTGCCTTGAAACCCACAACTTCTGAAGCTGTTCTTAATTTCTGTTTGTCAGCTATCAACTGTTCCAAATTCACTACATCAGCAAGAAAAGTACGATTTTCCCATCCTGCCCAAAAATGATGCGCGTGATGCTTGCTCAGTTTTAAAACCCTCAGTGAATGCATGAGGAAACACCCTGATAAACTTGGCTTTCTGTCTGCATGTCTATGAAACTTGCTTGGGAATTGTTATGATTTGTCTTTTAAGTGTTTCTATCAGTGTTAAAATAGTTTGATCCATAAGTCAGATTATTTTAAAAATCAAATAAGCTTGCATAAAAATATAAATAAATGATTTTTTTCCATGTAGCTGAAATGTAATTGCAATGTTGATTTATAATTTAAGCTATGTAAACCTGGTTGAAGAAGGTACATCTAAAAAGCAATAACAAAGTCCTGAAGAGACTCTCTGCTCTCCAAAATCAAATAAAATTACTTGCAGTAGCAGAATACAATAGTTTACTTCTCATGAGGTGATCACGTGGCTTGCTTGGTAAACTAAATTTACTGCTTACCTTTTTTAAAAAAACAAATTTGGATGGTAATTTTTCAACTTAGAATTCTAGGTTTTACCCTTTGCTTCTTTTAAATTGCACTGTTGCAGACCATCTTAAGTAGCTGTCACTAGGAGGTATGAGCACTTGCCTGTTAGCTCCAATTAGAGTGCTGGCTTGGAGGGTGGGCAGTGCAGAGGAGGATGCCCTGGGGTTTGGTGTCCATAGGTGCAACTTGTACACTGGTCCTCTGCAACAGTGAGCAGCTTTAGACAAACTTCTCAGAGATGTTTCTGTGGGTGATCCAATGTGAAATACTTGGACTGATTTGGGGAAGTGCCACAGAAGCCAATGTTAGATGTGTTAGTAATATGTAAGCTGATGGTTAAGTACTCCCAAAGCACCGTTTCTAGACAATGTGTCTTGGATCCTCAGAATTAGTCATTTTACCTCAAGTTTGTCTTGCTTCAGTTTCCCTGTTTGTGAAATGAAGTCAATGGTGTTTTACCTTGGGGGCTTTTAAATGGAATTCTTCCATGTCCGTGAGGCTGTGAGGAGCCTCAAGCACTGTGTCCTACGGAGGAAGCACCTGGCAAGACAGGATATCTGCTGGTGAAATGCAATGAAGTGATGTGCAATAAGGTACTCTGCCTTTCCTCTTTTCCTTCAGTTGTTTCAGTGCTAATTCTTTTTCTGCAGTCATATCTGCAGTCTTTTTCTTGGTGCCTTTGTAAGCTGTGTGTGCAGGTGAAGGTAGATTCTACCTCTGCTTCTTTGCAATGACTAGACTGAAGTGTACAGTAGCTCAACTTAACATTTGAGATACAGAGAAACTTTTAATGGAATTGCTTCTTCACTTACATTTTGCAATGCAAATAGCTGTGACTTGTCTACTACCTTTCATCTTGCTGGAGTCATTAATACAGAAAATGAGTATAGAGTGAGTGTAGGGCAGTGTGTCTGAGTTTTATTTTGCACAAATGTAAATCATATAATGGTGAAAGATAATGGAGACTCAAGATTTTTATTTATTTTAATATTCGAGTAGCTACATCTGCTTACATCTGTAAAGCACCAGGCACACTTTGCTGACCAGTCCCTGTACTAGAAAATCATTTATGTAACTTGGCTGTGAAGGAAACACTTTGCTAGTGTTATCTGGTATGTGCCCAGCAGTGAGGTTTTTAGCTCTCACAAAAAGCAAAAAGATCCGATATAATATACCTATGCTATGTCAGGGAAGATGATGGAAAATGATGGAAAAAATGCATAAAGGATGTACAAGAGGATAATACATTTGTTGGTTTACAGAGCAAAAGACCTCAGAAATGGATGCAAATCTGTAACATGTGCCTGAGTGAGTTAAAAGATCTGTAACAACAGAAATGTTGGCTGAAATCTTTCAGTCTTTGGATGGAGCTCCTCTGCATTGTCTCTTCAAATAGTGCTTCCAGTCTTCAGGAACATGTGGCCCAGATAAATACCTTTATGTAAAGTGCAGCTGAGTAAATGAGATAAAACCTTTGATTCTCTCTCTATGATTCATGATGTACGTGTTGTACCTGACTGCATTTTGTAGCTTCTAGCTGACTGCCTATGAAATAACTTCTTTCCGGCTTTCTTAAGAATGGTGTCTAGGTATTTCCCATTCCTTTCACTATAGTACAGGCAAACGTATTTTTATGTTCTAGCAACATTTATGGTGAAATGGCATGTTGATACATTGAATGGCAAGTGTTAGAGGAATTCTTTCTATAAAGTTACCTTTGGTCTTACTTCTCAGTGTGTGGAAAAAAATAATCAAAGATCTCCAATCTTCAGAAACTTATGTTGTTTACTTTGTAACAGTATCAGAAAAGAAGCAGACAAGTGATGTAGGAGAAAGTATAAATTCAATGATTTCCTCCCCCCCCCCCCCCACCCTGAGACTCTTGGCTACTTCAGCTGCCTCTAGCAAGAAGTCTTTAGACAGTCTCCACTGCCAGAGAGCTTGCTTTCCTGGCAGCTATATCTCTCCCAAATTGACTCATGGCAAAAAGTTAGTCTTAAAATCTCAGGTCTAATCTGCCAGCTTCTCAATATTTTACAGGAAACTCTTGAAAAGTGTGTCTTTATATTCACCCTGGTGTGCTGGTTAAAAGGACTCTGGCTCTCTTGAGACACTTGCCATCAGCAGCGTGGAGAGAATTATTGTCTCTAATACAGTAACTGCTGCAAACCTCGGTGGAGGATGACGGCTGCCTTTGTGCTAGATGATTCATTAAAAAAACAACCCCCCCAACCAAAAAAGGCCTCCTAGCCATCTTTAGAGTGTGCAGTTCAGTCTTCAGACAGAATGAAATGGATTAAAGGATGAAATAATTGTAAAAAACAGAACTGAGGAAAAGGTACAGCTTACCACAGAGTGAGCTGGAGTTGAGCAGTGAAATGGTCTGTAGGCTTCACAGAGTTGTACTTCCTTGTTGAAGAAACAGTGAGGAAAAACCAATGTTAAGTAGCTTTTTTTTTATTTTACTTGTTCAGATGGTGTTACAACACTAAAAATCTGCTAATTTCTGGTCAAACCTGGAGGAACTGTAGAAATGAAGCTCCCTTTCTTCCTGCCATCCATGGTTCTCTATGGAGAGAACTGGGTTCTGTGCTTTCCATCTGTTATAGTTGAGAGCACTAAATAAAACATGAACATATCTCCTGGTTAAGAGGAGCAGGCCCCTGTATTACTGCCCATCTCTGTCCTGGGTTTGAGTCCAGCTGGCTACCCAGATAACAAGGGAGGAAGGAAGGGGGAAAGCAACTGCTGCAGCAGCAGGAAGATCTGCAGGGCATCTTGGGAGAAGTGGGTGCTATTTTTCTGTTCAGAGTTTTCAGATAGCTTCTGTTTCACCTGACTTCAACAAGTACGTCATGGAAGGTGTGTGTATGTGTGTGTTTTAAGTAGATAGTATATCAAGATAGACTTTAATTCTGTGTTTTATGTATGATGGATAGGATTAGTATTCATTCAGATACAATCCCTATCAGAGGTTTTTCAGAAGATGTAGGAAATTGTGATTCTAACATTTCTTGCTAGACAACATTTTATTTCCTGGAGTAGAATGATCGAGCAGATGAACAGACTACTGGGACTGTAAGACAGTCTTCCCATTATTAGTACACTTCTATGTTGTCTGGCTGTTGATTTCAGCTAAATATATTTGGATTATACTTAGGATTGTTAAAGAAATTGTCAAAAAAAAAAAAAGACTCACTTAACATTTCTCGCATTGCATTCAAGAAAACTCACACAATTTAAACAATAATCTTGAATATTTACTGCTTGTTTAAAAATCATTGAGTTTTTTGCAGTAGAAGTAACTATCTTTTTACTTAGCAAAAAATATTGTGAACAAATTTAACAGACTTTTCACTGTTAGAAATTTGTTTCAGACTGAGAAAGCTGTCTTTATTGGTATTTGTGACCCTCTGATTTTGATTGCAGTCATTGTTTTTGATTTAGAAACAATTTTTTAAAAAAGTTTTTTCTTTTAAGTATTTAGTAACCTCTCAAAGCATTTGTACCATAAACTTGGAGATACTGCTGAGTGGGGTGCTGGTTTTTGTTTTGTTTTATTTTTGTTTTGAGACTGCCTGACTGTTCTGAATTGGGGCCAGTCCTTCTGGGTATCCAAGCCATCGTTGTATGGGTTCTCAGGAGTCTGTTCACTGATAGACCTATTCCATGGGCAGGCTTATCACATGATATCTTTTCCTTTCCCTAGTTAATTTTGTTGGTCTTGTGCCAGACTAAGGTAACTTACTATTGGTGGAAATACTGAAGGAGCATCATCCATGCAGAGACAGTAAATGCATGTTGACCTTAGAAGCACAGATGTGTATCATAGCGGGTGCTGAGGGGAAATTGAAGCAGCCCTTATAGTTTGGCAGTCAGAGTGTATTATTTGCATGTATTCTCCTTCACATGGAGCACATAACAAAAGTTTGTCTTCCCTCTTTCCACATATTTTCCAAATCTGTGTTGCAAAAAGAAATAAATTTATTATCAAAAAAGAGGATGACTTGCTTTTTCCCCATCCTGTACTTATCCTCAAGTCCTTTGTATTGAAATCATTTGGAAGGCAATTTGGAATTCATATATAAGTACATGTAGATTTAAAATCTGCAAAATGTCAAAATATCAGAATTTCTGAGGTGGATTAAAATATTTATTTATAGAGTGATGTGAATGTCAATCTTGAATCCTGTCATTGACTTTAAAAGTTGATTTCATCCATCACCATTTACTTTTGAAGTTGAGGGCAGAATTCACCCCTTCGCACAGATCTCTGGAAAAACAGGTTTTGGAGCCTAAGAGAGGGGGAGGGAAAAAATCTTGGGATTATAGTTTTGCATAAGTAATTGTTTTTTAGATGAACATTTATTTGATTTAGAACCTGGTATTTGATTCTAGGCAATCTCTATCTAAGTTTTAGATCCAGGCCATAAAGAGTTTTATAACCTATATTCTGCCTAAAGTTCTGGAAATTTTTCAAGTTTTATATTATTAAATATGAAAAAATCTTACTGAATGATGGGAAATATTTTCTTTTCAACTGACTTATCTTTGAGGAAGTTATTAGTATTTATAATTCAGAAGAGGGAACAGTTCATTATAGGTTAAAACCCTGGCAGATGATTTTTATTAATACAGCTTTACTATAGTAATAATCATGATCAGATTAGGTCATTTATTTTCAGTTTGTCACTCCAGATTAGAGCCTCTATTAAACCAGTTATTTTGCTGCTTATTTTTCATTGCAGCTTGATAGTATATGAAATTTAAAATAACCTATTGAAGTATGACTGGGAATTTTTGTAGGGAAGAGCCACTCTAGATGGAGGAAGGCTTTGTGAAGTCAAGCATGCTATCATCTGTGCTTTCTCAGGGCAAAACAGGAATTAGGGTTCCCCACGTCATGCTCCATCACTTTGTCTGTGCAGGGAGTATACAGGGGAATGTTTTATTGCTGAATAAGTAATAGGAGGTGGTCTGACTTTAATAAAAAAAAAATGCCATTGGGTTTCTAATGTATGCAAGTGATTATTGAATTATGCTTACAGAGAACCATGAATTCTTGTTTTAGGCATACTTTATGACTTTTTAAAATAGAAATACAGCATTAGGCTAAGTTAAATTTATTGTGTACAGTTTATTTGCCAGTTTGGTATGTAGATTGATGTTTCTTTTGATTCTTCTGCAAGCTTGGGTATGTTCATTTCTAAAGCTTGATTATTAACTTCAATAATCATTTGGTTAATAGATGCCGATTTTGGAAAACCACAGTCCATAAAAATGTGCAAATTTCATTAGCTTTGCTATAGCAATCACTATCACTGCTAACACAATTGAGGCTTAGATGTTGAGAAGCAGTAGAAATCTCACAGCAAGCCCTAGGAAGCAAGAAATTTCAGCAACGAGTAGAGTAAGGGTCTTTTATTATAGCTAATGCTTGGGCAGTGTGAGGGTCAGATAGGATGTAAGAGCAGAACATGTTATCATCCATTGAAGAATACTTAAAAATGATACTTCCCTCCCCCCCCCCCTTTGGCTAGTGGAGTGAGTGATTTTAGTTTTGTAGAATACTGGACCAATTTTTTTACAGTACTGTACAATTTTCCCCGTTACATTTTAGTGATGTGACAGGTTAAGCTTGTTACATATTACTTTCCTCTTGGCATGTTTCTAGAGCAGTCTAACCCCATGCTCATCAGTAGGGTGAATTTAGGGAGATGTTTGTACTGAAATTGTTGAAGTGTTGATTTTTCTAAATTCTGATGATTCCTTTTCTTTTACCAACAATCCACATAAAGTGGATATCTATCTTTTGAAATTAACTGGGCATGACAAATGAAATGAGTGTTGGTGTATATAGCTGTATCGTGACTTTAGTTGGGTGAGGGGGTTTGAGGTGAACAGAGATTTGTCTCCAAGTAGGTATTATTGTTCCTACATAGGGAAGGAAAAGTAGGAGAGTGCCAAGAGCAGAGCTCTTTCTGGAGCTGCCTTTCTGAGTACCAACCGTGGCTTAATGTTTGCTTTTAAAATCGTATAATGTAACGGTTTAGTTGTACGTTTTTGCATTAAGTAAAATGCCTTTCTGGAATAATGCGGTTTTACTCTCTCCTTCTTTAGAAGTAATTAGGTTTTATTTCCAAATTGGTTGGGATGTTATAGTATTAGCATTCACAGCACTTCTTAAAATTCCCCCCACCTCTCAAACTGTCATTTTGTGCCCTATAATGTGGTTACATTTTCAAGCACCACTGCGAAAGTCAGCATGGAAGAGGAGATATATGACCCAAATCTGTAGAAAGTCAGGCCTTACTGGTTTCAGTGCTCCCAGAAGAACTTAAACAGATATGCACAGGCAGCTCTTGAGTTATGCCAAGCTCTTTAACAGATTGTAAATGCTAACAAGTGGAAATGTCTTTAGCAAGAGCTCATGGTGAAGGAGGAAAAGGGACAGAAGAAACTTAATTCACATCTATGAAAGAAAGAAGGACAGGTCATACCACAGAAAATCTGTAATTTTATAGAGATTTATTTTGCATATTTCAGAGTTTAAAATGTGGAACCCTGTATGGTGGTGTAAATATGCATGGGAATAATGTGACTCAAATTAGACTTTACATTTTTTTGAATAGTTTTTTCCTGTAGCCTAATCAGCATACTGATACTCTATATAACATTTTTTTCATAACTATTTCTGGTCCTTAGTTTGGAAGATGATAGACCTATTAGCGTACATTTCCTAACAGAGATTCCTGTGCTTTGATTGACGTCCTTGTGACTTGGCAGCCACTTGACTGCTCCAAGTTTGCAGTGGCTTTAAACTGGAGTGGAGGTTGAATGTTGACAAATTCTGAATAAATCCTTATTTTATTGGGTCAGGAAGGCTGCAAGCATGGTTTTGAGCATGCTTATAGCATGAAAGGAGAAAAGAGTCCTAAGTTATGTAGGGGCTATCTGGTTTTTCAATCAATATTTATAGCAATTAACAGTTTATTGGAGACTGTTACTAACAAAGTATTTTGCTTCTTAATGTTACCTCACTAATGTGAATTGAATTAGGAAGATGTCAGGGAGACTTCATCAGAGGATGCTGTGGACCAACTGTACTGCTTAACCCACTGAAAGAAAGGAATCCACTTCTTGGGGATAAGAAAGACTGTTCTAGCATGCTCTTCTGCCATACGTGTAGCCTCTTGCTTAAATTGTAGCTAAATTCTGGTTAATAGTTTTTTAAGAAAAATATTGCAAATTTAATAAACAATCAAGTGGATGTTACACTGTATTTGTGTCCATTAATGGTAATCTAATGCATTATTATGGAGAGAGAAGGGGTGGTATTTTATGCATATAACTTTTCTTCTTCTGAGAAGTTTTTCTTCATCATTTCCCTGTCAAAGCTTCAGTAGAAATGTAATTGCCAAAGATAATTCCAGTATTGTGTTGAAAGTTAATTGCAGTGCAGAATTTGGCTTTGATTTAGAAGAATTGCACTGTTTTTCTGTCAGTTCAGATATTGAGGACAGAGCAATCATTAGTCTCATTTAATTAGTTATTCATGTTTTCCAAGTTCTGGCTTAACTCACCTTCATCTGTCTAAAAAGGAACTTAATACTCAGTGTGTTACAGTGGTAGCATTATATGAACTGCAATGTTGTAGCTGAATTTTTTTTTCAAGTGCCAAACAAAAACCTGTAAGAAACTAATAGTCAAGAAAGTGCTGGCAGCAAGATGATGAAAGCCTGAGAAGATGGATAGTTATGAGGAAAAAAAGGGGGACCTGCAAATAAGACCTTTATTTGACCTTGGATGCTTTGCTTTGCTTACTATTTGGTGAAAGAGACTGCAGATGTTTGCAGCCCAGCTCTGGTTGAATGGTTGCTGGTGGCAGCGGGAGGGCTGCCCTCGTGGAGTCTCCCCTCCGCCCTGCCTGGGGAGAGGAGAAGACAACAGGGAGCAGAGGCAGCGATGGACACAATGAACAAAATGCATAAACGGTTCTCTTTGGGGACTTTCAGGATGCAACTGCTCTTCCTGCAAAAGTAACACAGGACAAAATCCTGCCATTTCTTTAGGTGTTGTAATCAACCAGGATTTTGACTCAGGACTAGTAGTGTGGTGTAAAACTTTGCATGTAACAAAACCTGACTTTAAAAGGTTTAAACTACTATTGAATGCTAAGAGAGTAAGGTCTGAAGTATAACATTATTACCTGTCTGCCCCTGCTGCTTGGAATAATTTAATGCTATAATAGATTTGACAGCATTTGCCTCCTCACACTCCCTCCTACAAGGCCAGCAGGTAACTGCTGGATGAGATGTAACTACTGCTGTTATCGACAGTGAAGAAAATATAGGGATGTATGACCTAGATTTAGAGAACAATAGAAAGAACACTAAGAACTTGAAGGCCACTTTAATCTTTAAAATCAACCTTTTAAAATTACATATAACAACCAACTGAGATAAGAGAAAATCTCTTCAGTACTGTAGCACTGCAGAAGTACTGCTGTTGGAAGGGATTTTAATTTTTTCATATGCTTATCTTTAATGGTTTTGATAGTTATGTGTTTTAATGATTTATAATGACTGTGAGGGTAGCGAAGAAGCAGTAACACTTTCATTTATGCACCAAGGATTTTGTACATGGCTGTTGGGAGCAGGAGTAGAACAAATGGAAGAGAAGAAAAAATAATAACCAAGAAAAGCAGATAGGTATTGGGGCAGAAAAGGGAATGAGGAATACAGTAGGGTAGGGAAGGGGTAAAACAACTTCTATAAAGAAAAAGGGAGGACAAAGGCATAAAGAAAAAAAGGAATGGAGGAAGAGAGGAGCAGAAAGAATAAATATGGAAGAAATACAGGGTGGAAGGTTGAAGAAAATCTGTCTTGGCCAAACAAAACTCTCTCTTTCATGAAGATAAAAGGTGCTGTTCCAGGTATGTGCTAAGGCCGTATCTCCCATTCTATCCAACTGGTCAGTTATCTGGACAAAGGATGGGCTATCACATAATGATACATGCAAATTTACTTACGAGAATGGAAAAATATCACCCGAAATCCTGAATATCAGGAAAAAAACAAGCCAACTTGTGTTCTTAATTTTTAATGTGAAGTTTTCAAGTGCTAGAGCATTATCACTTGGTAAAATTAGTGTTGTTTTGTGCTGAACCATGTTATTTTGATGACATTATCAATTGCATTTATGATGGTCATAGTTCATGTGAGGTATAGCTTATATTCTTTCTGTGATGGTTTTAGAATATACATTTCTTGCAAGGGCATGAAGAAAATGTGTATAATGTATGTAGTGGAGAGGCAAAGATTTATGTCTTTATTTTGAAAAAGGATTATAGAAGATGAGCAATTCTGTAGCTAATCTTTGCTTGAGAGTAAGAGAAGATGCATAAAACAAACTTTATATAAAAATGTAAACTTACAGGAACTTTACCAGGATACCATTAAGTTTGTAGGAATCTTTATACTAGTTGTCATAACTCTTAAGTATTTTATTTCAAGCTTTAGGTAAGTCTTTTAAAACACAAACGTGTGAATACATATATGCAAAATAATAATGGCAGAGTTATTCAGCTGATTAAAAATAGATTCATATAGAAACATGTTTTAGATTGCTTTTTCCTGCTCCGTACGCTCCCAATTTTCTGGAGAAATGATATTGAAATTTGTCATTTACTTTTGTTGTTGTTGTTGGAGAAAATCACAAAACATTGAAAAGTTGAAAAGGAGGGTTTCTTATTAATCAAGCATATATATTTTCATCTTCCAAAGCAGTATGAAAAGAAGGTAACGTTAGACTTTTTTTTTTTTTTTGGGGGGGGGGGGAGGGGGTAAGGGGAGGGGAATACCCTGAATGCTAAAAAGGAAGTTATGTTCAGGAAAAAGTATGAAGACTTTGCTTCATCTGTCACATGGGAAATACCTCAAAAGGTCATGTAATTCAGTCAAATATCTGAGCAAGGTGAGAGCATACCAAATAGTTGTTATTTCTGGGCATTTGAGCATGTATATAAAGTAATTCAAATCATACATTCTTCTGAGACAAGGATGCATATATGTTTTTATGTGATGGGGAAAAACTCTTTTCAGTTGTCCCGTGTGACAGGACAAGAGGCAATGGGCAGAAACTGAAGCACAGGAAGTTCTGCCTGACTGTGAGGGGGAATTTCTGCCCTGTGAGAGTGATGGAGCACTGGACCAGGTTGCCCGGGGAGGTTGTGGAGTCTCCTTCTCTGGGGATCTTCAAGGCCCACCTGGATGCAACCCTGTCTAACATGCTCTAGGTGACCCTGCTTGAGCAGGGGGTTGGACTAGATGATCTCCAGAGGTCCCTTCCAACCTTACTGATTCTGTGATAATGGATATAACTCTTCTCTGCTACTTTGAAAATAAAGAAAACTAGGTGACTTTCTACTGATATTATATAATACAATTCAGATGTTCTTTCAAATATAAAGGATCATTATAAGTTTGTTGTTGTTTAAGAAAAATGCTCTTGCAGCTGGTCAAATTGAAAGAAAAATGTGGAAGATAATCACAACATAGCTAGTTCATTTATTTAGATACCTAGTCCGAGGACACAAGCTTGATTTTATATCAGTTGCTATGCTGCTACATTTTTCATTGAGAAGAGCATCAAACACACTAATTAATAAAGTGATCTTAATGTGTAATTAAAAATCTAAAATTCACTAATTCATTTCTTGTGCATGAGTCATTTTGAAATCTAAAGCATTCTGATCTATTAGCTACTGCTGTTGGTGAAGCTCACATTTTAATATTGCCAGCCGAAATTTTCCAATTTGGGAGATGGAGATTAACCTAACCTAATTCTGATCTTTGTTTTTTTTTTAATGAAGTTGAGTAAGCCAGTGATTCTCTGAAGGATATATAGATAATCTTGTGCATTGTCATTCAAATCTAATTTTTAAACCTGTATGTACTTTAAACAACCTCAGTTCCTGATGCAGAAAAACATTTACAACCTTACTCAAGACTGAGTGGATTTAAGGTGCGTACTTGAAGCTAGGATGTGCTTTAATGCTTTCTTGAATTGAGGCCTCAAAGTAGTGTTTTCCTCTTAAAGTCTCATCATAATAGCTGAAGAACATCTTTGCAGAGGCTAATTCTTTTCTGGGAGAAGGTGTTGCTGATTTGCAAAAAGTGAATCTTTGTGGCTTTGTGCCCTTGATGACCGATGTACAATAGGAATAAATGAGAAGAAAAATGCTGAAGAGATTCCTATGTGATTACATCCAAATTGTATTCCTCACATCTTTCAGAAGAGAAAACCATGGCAGGCTAATTAGAGCTCTCCTTTTTCTCATAATAAAGCTAGTAAAGAACTAGAGCTTCAAACTTTTGTTTCTGCCATTTGCATCTGTTCAAATGGCAAAACAGTTAATTTCTATTAGCTCCTGAAATCACATAAAAGCCCAGAAAACTATAGTAAATGCAGTTATGTTTTCAGTGATGCATTACTTCATCCAGCCTTAGATCTGAAATAATGTCACTATCTGGTCATTGTCTCTTTTTCAGTAATAATGTGCTACTTTTTCAAATCCCGTCATAAAATTATTTATGGATTATTTGCAAAATTCATCGCCTTCTTTACTCTGGTTTCAATAAAGATAATAGCGGTCTGGGACAAGACAACACTAAATGTCTTCATGCAACACTGCTTTTGTGTAGTAAAATAACCTTATCACTTCCAGGAATGATACTGAGCAGGTTAAATTATGGGCAGGCAAGCTTGAAACTGAATGCAGAGTTTTATGTGTATAAGCTTAGTGGTGATTAAAATATTCAGTAACTCAGCCAAGACTGTAATCTGAGGTTAGTGCTTTCTGATTAATACTTGCTTGAGGAAAAAGTAATAGGACAGATTATTTTTAAACTTTATTTTCCCCAACCTGGAAAATATTAGCATTTTTCTCTAGAACATTTCATTTTGGTGTTCTTTTTCCTCTTTTGTTATAATAAATTTCAAGCGCCTGCGAAGTTAGACCTTTTGATAGAGGCAAAGACTACCTTCCTTGAAACAGAGCTCCAACTGTGCGTTGTACCATCCTACAAATCTGAGAATGACACTCAAATTCAGTAGCACACTGCTGCCTTCCTGGTCTGATTATAATAAGCGGGGGGGAGGTGAGTGGGAGTTTTCTCTCAATCTTTACATGCTTTTAGCATCTCTTTTTTGAGTATGTGTGTCTTGGGCTGATGAGAGATTTGGGAAGCAGATGCAATGCAGTGCTCATGACACACTAGTTTGGAGTAGCCAGATCAGTCAGTAAAATTGCTGCGAGTTGGATGAGAGTGGCATACAGATGAGTGAGCTGGATGGAAGCTGAATAACTCTGAGGAGAGATGTTAGCTGGCAGAGGTTATCAACCAAGATCTGTCAGGCACAACATCCGATGCTGTGGCTGAGAACTGTGTGCCCTCAGGCAGCTGGTTTTAATCTGGGCACTTGGCGAGGATGGTAGTGGTAGCAGCCACTATTATTTTTATTTCTGTGTGGCCATCTGGTCTGAGTTATATTACTTTTAGAAAAGATTAGTGTTATGTTGTATCTTTCCAACAGGATGCAGAGACTTGTAATTCATTATGTGGTTTGATATTGCACAAGTTGACTAGATCCAGGCTGCAATATGATGACCCTTCTTCAAATAAGCACGATCTGCAACCTGTGTGCTTATACTGCAGGAACTAAAACAGTACAAACCTCTCATTGTTACCCAAATGCATATTTGTTTTTTGGGAAAAACAAATTCTGATAGCTTTCAAGTCTCTTCAGGAGTTTGATGTTCAAGTTCTCGTTAGCTTTTCTATAGGTACACACCATGTTTGAGTTGTTTAGTGATTCCTCTAGCCAAGCACTGTGAATAACCTAGCAGTATATACACTGTATTCCATACCCACAGTATCATAAAGGAGCATGTCAGGTGTGTTCGTGAAAGTCAGCATGTGTTAAATACTGCCTTCCCTTGGGCATAAAATTGCAGCATGTCAGTACTTCCCAGCTAAAGAATGTAAGTGTTTAAAAATAGAAGGTGATTCTAGAAAATTTCCAGGCTCTCAAATAGCAGACGTGCTCCAGTTTATCTGAGTTTGCTGGAGGAATACCAGCTGAGTAGTGAACTGAGCTTTGCTGGAGATAGCAGAGTGTTAGGATTCAGAGTGACTAATGCTGAGCCATGAGAAGCACCATGAAAGTTTACCATAAATATTTTGTGTGAAGTATGTTTCTGAATGTGTTGGTGGGGTTGGCTGGTTTGTTTTAGAAGACCGTTTGTACCATTATAGGAAGCCCCAAGGTAGAACTGAATATTCCTGAAGCTGATCTAAGCCAAAAATACCTCTTAGTGATACATATATCAAAAAATAGCAGTGTTTAGGATTCTGCACTCGGTGTTTCAAACCTTTATTTTAGTTCTTTTGGCCTTTGTGTAAGAGATTAGAAAGAGGTATTAGGGGTAGATTAATAACAGTTCTTTCATTTTCTCAGTCACTTTTAACTGGATGAGCTGATATTTTTGTCTCAACACTTCACTGTTTTATGTCAGAACTTTACTACTTTTCTGATACAAAGACATTACATATCTTGTTTTGAATTACATCCACTGCAGTCATGGTAATATTTGCTGCTTGGGGGAACGGAAGTGTGAGATAGACGTTTTCTTCCCCTCTTCTTCTGTTTTAAAAATATTGTGCGAATAGTTCAGATTTTTTTGTATATTGTACTTCCAGTGTCTTTTCTGGTCTGATTTAAGTTTCTCTCACAATACCTTCTTCTCTGGTAACATCTGAGATGTCATACATCTGGTCACACGTAAGAAGATAGCTATATGTGATCGGAGGTCACGTGGCCTGAGGCGCTGGCCTACCTTATTAGGCTAGGAAATATGTTACCTATCTTGGCTTTTGTAAATGCAAACCTAAAGGAGGCAGCATATTCTTAGCTTCAGCGTGGCAGCCTTTCCACTGTTCTGTAGTCCCCTTGATGGATCAGTTCCCCTTGATGTTCACTTTAATTAGATAAATCTCACCATTGTCTGATGTATCTTTATCTGAAGTTTGTGTTGGCATGCTCCTCTGGCCATGTAATGCTTACTGGCCAGACAGGCAATGTAAATGGAAAGTAGAGCTTATACAAAGCAGTACAAGAGTAATAATAGCGGTGGCAGGAAGGAGAGCACGTGGCCTTGGTGCAGCTCTGGGGCATGCTCAGCCACTGGGATGTTTGTGAAATACTTTGATATATAGCTGCTTAGCTGCAGAAGGTATTGCAAAAGAGGAAAAATGGCTGTGACGGTAACCCTTTGCTCACTCTCTCATTCTTTCCCACACTAGTGGATCTAAACTGGGTATACGGAGACATAAATTATTCTTTGCTCTATCCATTCCTGAGAATCTCACCATTGTACCTGAGACTTATTCTGTGCTATTTCTGTGTATGGCCTATTCTATGATGATTCAGTTTCCCGAATGTTTTTTTCCCTGTTGCTCTAGTGTAAGAACGTTGTATTGCATTAAAGCCTTGCTAGTGGAAGTTTTAACAATTGCCACCTATTAACTGAGCTTTACGTAGTCTTAATTGAGGCAATTTCATTTACAAGAAGACTTTGCTCTTCTTTATTATTCTTAAATTGAATTTGTGCCTGGCAGACTACAGTCAAAGATTTCTAACGAAAATGAAATCCCAGCCCGGAACCTCTTCTGCCCTGTTACTTAAACGTGGAACTGGCTGTTTCCACGCTCAGTGTTGACTTAAGATCTATATGAGGCAAGAACACTGTCTTAGAAGCCTTACGGGCAACATTTCACTCTGAAATTCATTATACACAGTGTATATTCAATATGGTCTCTGAAGTTCTGGCATGTCCAAGAAGCAAAGTATTGCCTTTGGACAACCAGCAAAATGTACTGTTGAATTTGCATATATGTTATTTCTGGGATGGGAATCATGATAGACGTGTTTAATTAAACTCTGTTAGTGCTAAGTACAAACAGTTTTGCATTTTATATTATACATTATATTTGTTTTCCTTCTTGGTGCTACTCAAGCAGGGGAGCTGCTCTGTGACCTGAAGAGGCTTAACTTGAAAAGAGAATCAGGCTCAGAGCTTGAGCAGCATCTTGGTCACCGGCTGGTCTGATTCTTTTTCTTTCCAACCTAGCTGTTTTCTTACTTCAGACAAAAAGACTACGAACATAGAAGATCACATACACTTCCCTGCCCCACTTGTATTGCCACATAAGCCTGGAAAGTTTGTTGCTGTCTTTTGCTTGGAGCTATATCAGCAACTGCTGTCAGTGTTGCCTGGCTTGCTGCATCCCTACTGAGAAAGGCAAGGCTTGTTGGGAGGGTAAGATGGGAAGGAGACAGACAGCTTAGTATAGGATCATCTTCCCTAAGAGCATTCCCAGGCCCTCTCTATCCTGATCCAAGACTCTTGCTTCTCACAATATTGTCCAGTATTATGGAGCTCTACTGAAATTTACCCGTGCCAATGCACGGGTAAATGTATACTATATGCATTATGAAGTTATTAACATAGATTTATTTAATCTTAGCCACATCTTTGACACAGGCAAAAATCATTATCAGCTAAATAGAAAAAGAACATTTATTTTCCTTTTTTCCCCTTAACTTTTGTATGAGTACATTTCAGCTTCTCAAAAGATACTAAACAATGAGTAGCAAAAGACATGAGAAGAGTCTTTTGAAATGATAAATCATAAGATTGATTAAAATCTTATTCTGCCTTAGTTAGCAAGAATATAAAATTCGGATAAGTCACGTATCTAACTAAACCTCTGAAGACTCAGTGGATTGTTATTGGGATTCTAGAGAGAAAGGTCTCTTTTTATATTAAAAGTGCTGTAGAAATACAGTGGTGGTAATCTAATCAGAATACTTTTAGTTTATATTTCTACTTTCTTTGCTCTAAAGAATGAGTAGTAGAGGATTCAGCATTCATAACTTTGGAGTTTTGGAGAACTGTATAACATTATGCGTATCTTGCTTGCTGTATATGTATTGTAAAACAGATTTTTCTTTTTTTAACAAAGTTAACTTGCATAGTATATAGATTTACATCTGAATTTGATCTGTGCATTCTCGTGCACACAGACAAAAGTGGAAACAATTTTTGACTACGTTTTCAGCGCTTGGCAAATCAGCATTTTGTGGTGTCAACATTAACAACAATGAAGTCTTCACTAAATAAATTATAGTAAAAACCATAGCCCTTGGTCACTGAGCACTCATCTTGCAGGGATTCTTTCTTCTTTTTTTTTTCTTTTTTTTTTTCCCATCTAGACCACAATGAAAGAACTGTTCCCAAGGTCTTCCTGAAAATGTTGACAAATATTCTTACTCTAAATTAAAATCTGAATTGCTGTATCTTCCAGAGAGAGATTTATTAACTTTAATGTGGGACATCGAAGTTTGGCTCAGTGCAGTATCACTTGCCACCTGAGAAAGTGTGTCAGATGAAGCTGCAAAGCTATCAGGTAATTTAAGGATTATGGAAATATCACTGTAATAAGAGTTAGTCTTGGATTTGTCCCTTTTAAAATCTAAAGGGACAAATAAGCCTCCCCATGGCCGTATTTGCATTCTGTAATGAAATGCAGCTTGAATTAAAGCCTCACAATCATATATATACACAATAATTGTGAAGGGAAGAAGAAATGTCTTTATGGTACATAGTGAAATAGATCCTAAATCCTTGGAGAAAACAGCAGAAACTTTGGAAGAGAGGAAAAAGATAGCAGCTGCTTGGTTTGATGTTCTCTTCCTTTCTTTCTGCAACTGTGTCCTCCTGCAAGACCATTTTTCCCACTGGATGTATAGAGTAATGTAATGTGAAGATACAGAGTATGGTATGAAGTAGGGCTACTTATAGACAAACTAATAGGGTTTTAGAGAATTAAATGGTCATTTGCCTAGCACAAGAGAATATATTAAATATGGCTGGAAAATGAGAAGACTATGCCAAAGATGCATGTAACGATGCAGTGGTCTCTACTTAGTTGTAATGATACCTTGATGAGATACCTGAGGACCTGCAAGGATGGATGGCTTCTGGGGTATATATGGATGCATAACATAGAAAAAAATAGAATAATGGTGATGCAGAGGAAATTATTTTGTTGAGATCTGTGGTTTTGACTTATACATAATTTCTGATGAGTTCTTAAAATTTAAATCCTTGTTTTGTTGAAAATTTTATTTTGGGAGCATGTTGATTCTTTTGTTTCTAAAATACTTGCATTTGTCCTTTTTTAAACTAAAAAAAACCAACATTACATTAAACCATGCTGATGAAGATGTATTAAAAAAAAAAAAAAAAAAAAAGTAGTAGTCCAATCCATACAGGGTCACAGCTGAGGAACTTGCTTTTCATTCTACTTCTGTTTGCCTTTTGCTGCAGACAAGAATAAAGAGACTAGAAGAGCATATTGCAGGAACTCGGCCATCCAAACTACTCTGTTTGGCTTATAGTCTGTGAATTTTGGATGCTCTGGAAACTTATTATACAGTTGGTGGTCAGCAGAATTAAAAAGAAGAGAGAAGGAAGAATAATAAGATATTAGGAATTATGGATGAGACAGGAATGAGGAACAAACTTGAGGCTAAAAGCAGGAGGATGCTCAGGAGACTGAGGAGAACTAGAATTCTTTGGATGAGGTGCAGTGTAAAAAAGGCAGAAATAAGAAGGTAAAGGAAGTGATCTGAGACTAGAAAATAAACAAAAATTGGAGGAAGCGATCTCTGAAGAAGAAGAGGTGGGGAAGATTTGTGAGGATAGGCCGTAGAGTGTAGCAGAAACATGCCGAAGTGGAAAGAGTTTCACCCCTGTGAACAATGGGACAAAGCAGATAAAGTCCATAGTAAGACAGAGTGAAAAATCATTCATTGTCAATGTCGTGTAGGAGCCAGTGAATGGGAACGAGACATCATTAAACTCAGGGAAATGGACCATGTGTGCAAATGCAAGAAGACAGCTTTATGAAGAAGAGGAGAGAGGAACAGTTCAGATTACGTGGAAAAAAATAAGTGTAGGCCAAAACAGAGAATAGGATTGAATGTGTGATAGACTGTAAAATAAGTGTATAGGAAACAGAAGAGCAGAGAAGTCATTTAAGGCTATTACTATTCTATTTAATCCTATGGTTTTATTGTATTTTCCCTCTGAACATCTCTACATATAAAACTGGGATTGCTTTTTTTGAGAATATGTATATTCACATCATAAAAATTGTGCTCATACTTGTTTAAATATTCCTTTCTATGCCATCTTCCAGATCAATGTTTTCCTTTTTGCTTAATATGACCTCATCTGGTTCTTTCTTCTCTAGCTTCTCTGCATACTGCATTACTCATGTTTCTCCCTTTAGTAAGGTCAGCAGTCACTTTCTGGATGTTGCAGGAGCAGCTGATCCAACAGAAGCATTGACATAGTTATAACAAATAACCTTTGTTTTTGAAGTTGGGGAAAAGGAAAAAGAAGAATGTGTCCAACGTACTGCTTATGTTTGTCAAATTAAATGTGATCAAAAAAGCTGCTTGGATTCTGTTTAGTCACAGAAAATTTTAGTTTTATTTTATTTATTTATTTTATTTTGTTTAGTTTTATTTTATTAGAAACTATCACCCCATTCCTAATGTCTTTTTTTTTTTTGGTGATTATCAGTTTTGTGATTTCAATGGCTATAGAAGTGAAAGTGCTGAGAAATCTTCATTAGCATGTTCCATACTGCCTCTGCTTTTAATTTAGATATTATTACATGAATTGAAATCTTCTTTCAATTTTTTTTAACTTGATAGACTTGAGTGGAAGAGATGTGCCTAAATTTAGGCGTGCTACTCTATTTTCAATCCATAATACTGTTTTTAAAGATTCTGAGCATCCACAGTTCCACTGAAGTGAAGAGGAGATGCATCTTAGTCACTTAAGCTCCAAAGAAGCTAAGTATGAATAGAGGTGATTGATTTTAATTTATTATCTGTTTATACAAATGTGCTAATTAATTTAAAACTGTCTTGTATTCTTCAGACATAATCCTTCAATTTTCACACTTCTGTGCATGTGAAAAATGTTCCTCTCCTAGGGAACAAATTCTTTGACATCCATTTTAGGTTGGACAAACAGTTTGTTAAGTAACAGCTGATTAGTAGTCCCAGAAGATGTATCTTGAATCACATTTAGTCTTTCAGAGCATTCAAATCCCAATTGTATATCCTTCTGTATGCGTCCTCTTTGCAGGAATTTGTCTTAGTATGTTACTGAACATATCACCCTGGGAGTGCTTTCTTCTGTGTTAGCTGAATACAGGTAGAAAAATGAAAGCTGTGGGAAATTAAAACTATGCTAGTAATTGCAATTCAGATAGCAAAGTTCTGACTTATGCTGAGGTTTCTAGCTTTTTTTTTGCTTTTTTTTGCTTAAATTACATGGATTATTACTGTGCAAGTATTATTTTGCACCTTGTGTTTGTAGTTCTGGTGTGATTCGGAGTGAACCTGCTGTAAGTTGACTCCCTCTACCCCTTCACCTCCGGTGCCATTTCTCCTTATACTTGACAGCCTGCAAGTTGAGATGTGAGCGCACTTTTTATTGGGTTAGGACAAGTGAAAACTTTGAATTCTTCTATCCTAAATCAGTATTCCCATTGAAAGACTCTCAGGGATAAAGGACCAAGAGTGTCTCTGACTTGGTGGGCTTTTACCATCTTCCCCTCACATATTGTTAGGGCAGATACTGTTTTTTTTAACCACAGGCTCGTAGATTATCTACTTTGTTTTGTTTCTCCTATCAAGCCCACTGCCTACAACTATGGTATATGTTACACAGTGTCAAAACTGTTTTTAAAATTATACAGGAAAGGGACCATATTGCTGTGCCTTCTGCAAAATTACTTTGAATACTGCTTCCATTGTATTATTTGCTTAAATCACTGCTGCTTTGGGAAGTATATACCCTTGTCTAAAAGCAAGAAGTGCACGCTGATTTTTTGGCTGTCCAGTTTCAGTCAGTTTGTACTTGATTTTCCAGAAGCGCAGCTGCAGCTCCCCTGCGAGTCGCGTGGAAAGGAACCAGTTAGCGTGTGGCTGTGTGTCCCTGAGGCCGCTGGCTCATGCGTGCTGGTGAGCTTAGTGCGGGGAGGTATGTGGTACCTGCTCTCGGCCTCTCCCCTTCCTTGGAGGCAGCTGCTTCGAAATCTGGAGGGCTTGAACAAGGAATGTAATTAAAAACCGAGCTCTGACCATCTGCAAATTGGTGCTTTCCTACGAAGGGGTGGTTGTGCTTTACATAGAATATCAGCTGTAGTTTTAAACTGCGGTGACTTGGGGAGGCATTACCTCAGACTGCAGGTTTTGAACAAATGAGAAAGGAATCTTTTTGCTATGAGTATGAAGCTTTACTCATTGCCGGTGGCCTGGTGAAGACATTTGACTAGGGCATAGAGGAATACAGTTTTCTTTAGAGAGAAAAAGAAAAAAAGAGTGGAAAGGCTATTGGTTTGTTTAGTAGTATCCTCAGGTGACCGTGTACTCTTTGGTGCCTTGCCTTCAGCGACATAAATCAGAAATTGAAACTGCCCAGAGAAGAACAGTAAATGTAATGGAAAATAGGAATGGCAATACAACATTGGCACTGCAATGAATTTTTATTTTTACAGACTTGAAGTAGTCAAAATTCTGCAGAAAATGGTGAAAATTGGTCATTGTCCTCTAATTTATAGGATGATATTAGAAAAAAGGAATTCACTTAATTCTAAAATGTAATATATTTAGAAGACCAAAAAGGCGGTGGTACTTTAGTGAAGTTTCTAGTTTTGTTCATATCAATTTTAAGTAACTGAGGGGGAATTCTCAAGAGTGGTCTGGTCCCCAGGGTCCCATATGCCTTCCTCAATGATCTAGTCGACGTAAGGATAAGAACAATTAAAAAGTCATTTGCTCTGTAGGATGGAGAGGATTGCGTTGATCTGTTGTGGGGCCAGGAGGGTTGTTTTTCTTCAATGTGTGAAATTGTGCAATTGATTTAAGTCTGAAGTTGTTATTACTTTTTGATTATATTTCATTCTGAACTTGTAAATCAGTATGGTTGCTCTAATGCAGTAAAAATTGGCTTACATTATATATCTTACCTTTAATTTATTTGTGGAGGGGTGGGAGGAGGGATTGTTTTTGTTTTCTCCAAACAATTCATTTATTGAAACTTCTACTCTTGAAATTATAGCTGGTCTTGTTATGACAATTTCTTAACTGTGCTTCCAGTAACATTCAACTTATCACTGTACTCAGTATGATGACTTAAATTATTTATTTTTCTTTTGCTCCAGATCAGAGTGTAAATGATTTCTCCCAGGTGAAAGTTTCACAGCTGGAAAAAAAAACCCTATTTATTTCAGTGGAAAAATACTGTGCTGCATGTAGAGAGAGAATTGCATCTCTCTTTTTAGTAACGATAAAAATAACAAGAAAAAATCTTGAACCGTTTTACTTATGCTCGCTTGCACATGTGTTAGATATAGAAGAAATACTTCATATTGAATGTTTTTTTATTTATTTTATTATTATTATTATTATTATTATTATTTGCAAAACCAGAGCAAGGCAAGGCATGTAAATCACTTGTTTTGTGGGACTGAGGATATGGCTGTGAAAAAAGGCAAATGAAATTCTAGGATACATCAGGTAACGTGTTTCCAGTAGAGAGAAAGAACTATTACTGATACTGTTGGGTGAGACACTGATGAGAATTCATCTGTAATGCTGCCCGGTAGTCCTCACCCCCACTGTTCAAGAGCTGTGAGTTTAAACTGGCATGAGTGAAAAGAAAGGCTGTGGGCTGATTACAGGAAAGGAGAGAATATTTTTGAGATGTTTAGAAGCTTGGCTGGTTTAGCCTGGGTTAATGAAAACCTAGAGGGTTATAATTGCTACCTATGAAAATGTCAGGTGAGTGAACACCAGGGAACAAGAAGAATTAGTTAAATTTAAGGACAATCTTGGCACAAAACAAAAAGATATAAATTGACCCTGAATAAACTTAGTCTGGAAATTATAAGAGTTCATTATCAGGGGGACAGAGCTTCAGTTTCCTAATAGAGCCAAAGATGAGGGACAGGAGAACTGTGTTTAAAAATGGACCTTGTTGGTTTGGAGCATACTCTTAGGTGCTGTCTGTGATGATAAAAGCAAGGGGGGAAGAAAAGGCCTAGGTGCTTACTGGTAGGTTTATTTTTGTTTTTGTATGAGTTGTTTTTTCTTCATGATTATGCCCACAGATTAATCCTGGAGATGGTTCTTATGCAAGATGCCTATTTGTCATGCCTTTATTCCAAGCCGTGGAGGAAATAGGGGGTTAATAATACCTTTTCTCAGTTAAACTGCATGAGTGTTTTTCAGTCGGCAAGGTATGCCTTATTAGTGTGCCAACATTTAACCATCCTGAATGCATCTTCTGTCAGAATTCAGCCTTTCTTGGGAGCAGGAGGAACCAAAATATAAAGCATAATTTATATTTCTTTTCAGAGAATAATGCCAGGAAAACAGCATAGTGTCTTGGTTACTTATGGATACTCTAAAGTCATTGAAGAAATCCCATAAGGCTGTATGTACATTTATCTATGTATATGGAAAGTTTTTTTTAAGAGACCTACTGAAAAAGAACATTGATGTTCAGTGGTACTTTTTGTCTTGAGATATAAGGTCCTGTGCATTTTTAATAGAATTTGCTGAGTCAATGTTTTGGAGGTTCCTATGTATTAATTTTTCATGAATAATATTTTTCCTTATAATATTAAAAAAAGAAAAATAAAGAATTGACACAACAATTAGCAAAAGATTTGCTATGTTTGTGGAAGTAGTATGCCAGTCTTTCAGGCACTAATATACAAATTAAGATGTGTCCTGATAAACTATTATTGACTAAAAACCTTAAAGATATTTAATTGCTTTTACGGTACGAAAGTGAAGAGGAAAGAAGAGGTGCTAAGTGAGATTCTGTACAAGTTTCACTGAAGTTAAATTGAGAGTATATAATAAGATTATGTTCAATATTCTTTTACAGATCAGCTGAGCAATGTGATGTTTTATCTGCACAGCTACATAAATTGTATTGTCAGCATTATGGCTGTGAGCTTCTTATTCGAATTCAGATATGTCAGGGTGAGGTTATCTAAGGTTATTACTTTGTTAAACAGATGAACTGTCATGTTTGAAGATAGGAAGAGTAAAATACCCTGTGAAGTTTTCAAATCACTTTAAAAACTGTTTACTTCAGCTTATATGTGAATATGTAAGGTATAGAATGGAGTTTTGTAAGACAGAGGTTATCAAGTGTTCCTCTTCCTTCTTGCTCTCTGGGAGTTACATTAGAGTGAGTCTTCAGGATATGCTCCAGGAAATAACTAAACAGTTATTGACTTTCTTTGGGAAAAAACAGTAGCTGAATGCAGCTCTTCCCGGCCTATTAACAAGGATGCCATGTCCTTAAAAGGCAGCAGAATGTTGTTTGCGGCTGCCTGCGCCTGTGTAATCTGTTAGCTGCGGCCGGAGGTTTCTCTAGCTGTACGTGTGCAGAAATGCCGATACAAACATCTACTGAGCAGCGCGAGGTTACGTAGCTCGGCACTTACGCCTGTGATAGAGAGTCACGATAACCTCGTGCGGTTGCTGAGGGGGGATTTAACATTACTCAAATGTTATTTAAGACTGATGTTTTTCTGCCTAAAGATAATGTACGACTCTTATCATGGGTAGATGGAACTTTTTTTTTAAATGTTCCCTTAAAAAATGACACTGCTGGTAAGAGCTCCAGATTCCCTGGAGCGACTGCGGGGTGCTGCGTCGGTGCTGATTGCTGATTCAGGGGAAAGAGTGCCATCTGCAGAGTTACTCATCCTGCCTGTTACAACAGCCTCCCCGTGCCCTGCGGCGCCCAGGCTTTGCTCATAGCTCGTGACATCTGTGCTCAGCCTCTGCTGGGGAAATCACCGAAAGCCTGTCTCAGAGCGGGCTGCTCTTCCATCGTGGTGCTTGGAAAACGTCATGTGTAAGCTCCTTTCCCCAATATGGTGCAGAAAGGGATTAAGATATGCAAGCTGGTCTTTTATAATCTTTGAAGAAGGGGGAAATGAGAAACAAAAAGGATGTAGCATGGAGGGGAATATTATGTCAAAGCACTGTAGGTGTGACTAAAAGAGCAGCTGCTGTGACGCAAAGAAATAAAAAAGCACCAGGCTTTTATTAATATACTTTTTACCCTAGGGATTGAACTCAGTGAATTGCTGTACCCTGGGTACATGGACTCTTTTTTGGAGTGGGGTGGTGGTGGGGTGGGAGGGAAGGAGGAAGAGATTCTTTTTGCTTCCATTAATAATGGCTATCAAAAGCCTCCTTTTGAAGATGTTTTGTTCAGCATTTTTTCCCCTCCTGTATATGATGTGTGGGTGGGTTTTAACAAATTTCTGGAAGCTTCCACGAATGTCTAAGCTTCCACTGATGAGCAGTGTTTCTGGAAGGCAGTTAAAAAAGGTGACTGAAAGCACTGCAGTTGGAGGCAGGAACAAAAGCGACGTTAAACGGACTAGAATTGGCTCGTGCAGTGTTAGTGAGAAGGTAGCACTAATCAGCTGGGAAGGGGTAAAACAAACGAGGAAAAACTGTTCTTCCCCTGTCAGATGGAATCAAGATACAGCGAAGGGTGAGCGAGCAAGGCCGTTCCTGAGCGCAGTGGCCAGTGATATAGCACAAGGTGGCTCTTCACCTCGCATAAGGTCATGCTGGCAAGATACCAAAATCCCGTGCAGAGACAGCACGCTTGCGAGCACGCTGTCAGCTGGCAATTAGCAGGAACTTTTGGTGGCAAATGCCTAGAACCTGGGGGTTACAGCACTGCTTCTGTATTTATATAAATACTTCTCCTCTAGTGTGTGGATATTTTTTGGTTTTGTTTTTTCTTTTCTTTTCTTTTTTCTTTTTTTTTTTTTTTTTTTTTTGCATCTCAGCAAGATGAGTGGGGTTGTGCAGGAACTGGGATTCTTCCCAGATGAGAAAAAACATCTTGCTGAAATTATGTAGTTTTTGTTATGATTTGCCGTTTGAATGCCAGTTGGATTCAGAAGAGCTGAGGCAGGACAGGACGCCTGGGAGTCCGAGAGCCTCGCAGTAAGGCCGGGTGAGCAGCACGACGGGCCTCTGGGGCGCCATGCTTCGCTGGTGGTCCGGAGCATCTGGCAGCCCAGCAGGCCAAAAGAGCCAGCGACTGCTGTGGCCTGGGCTGCGGCCAGGCAGGCAGCCGAGCCGGCGGCGCGGGGAGCCTCGGAGCCCGTCACCTCCAGGGAAGGAGCCGGGCGGTTCAGCTGGCTTACGGTTAGGAGCCAAGCAATCGTAGGAAGTCTCTTCAGCTCTCCCGAGGGACACTGACAAACTGTCAAATAAAATCAAAGCTCTCGTCTGGTAAAGTGAATCTTTATTTATTTATTTCCCACGACCTGTGTTTTCACAAAAATAGGAATAAAACAGGATTTCAGTGGCAAAATCCCGACCTGGTAGTTACTTTTTTTTTTTATTATTTTTTAAACAATTTGAAAAGGAGTTGCATGTATTTATTCTTAGGCTTTGAGAGGAGGCAGATATGCAGTAAAAGAGTGCTTTTTTTTTTTTTTTTTTTAATCCCTTTGATCAGTTCATCTTTCCTGCCTATCTTACCTTCATCTGTACACTTGTTTCGTCTCCTGCAGCCAGTCTGATGTGCAAATTTGAGCCTTCTGGGATAGAATTGCTTTTCTGTGATGACTGACACTAAATACATGGAAGGTTTTTTTTAATTAGCTCTTCAAATGTGAGAAGACCTTTTAATGGTAGCACTAAGTGAACATTATTATTTTATCATAGCTTTAAGTCAATTGACTTTCAGTTCACTTTCGGGTAAATTTTGGTATGTTTCAGTGGGGAAAAAAAAAAGTCTTAAGTACAGAATCGTAAAAATTCTCTATCCATGACAGCTAACAAACATACTCCTCACAGGAACGGACACAGCCTCTGTATAAACAGAGAAGATACTGCAGGCCTCATTTTTGTGGCCTCACTACATGATACAGGAGTATGTGCTCTAGTGATCAGTGGTCATGGGATGAAAACTTTTTTTCTGCTTCCTCAGTTAAATTAGCGTGTTTTCAGCACACTCCCCAAACTGTGCTGCTTTCATTGGACTTCTAAATACTGTTCATCATGTTTTCTCCCTTCTGTCCTGCATGCCTAGTTTGTGCTCTTTCCAATTTAGTTTTGGCTAGTGCTTGAACTTCTGAAAAGAGATCAGATAGAAATTGCAACTAAGGGAGGTCCTCTTCTATTGGTGGTGGGAGAGTTAGATACATCTTCTCACTGAGCTGTCAACAAAAAGCACCTGCATTGTAATTTGTAAAAACATTTGTATAGAAATCTTAGTTTGCATTTATTGTTTTATGTTGGGGAAGTGATGCTCTTATACAGTGCATACTGGTAGTGATGAATGAAGGCAACAAGACTTGTCAAGAAGGCTTTTTTTGTCAAAACAAAACAACAGTATTTAGAACAGTATTTTTTAAAAAAAATGTAGTATCAACTGAACCTATGAGGATACATGGAAGAAAGAAATACCAAATGTTACTGTAACCCTGAAGAGGTTCCTCCTATTGCTAGTAGTTTGCATGGGATACGTGCATTACCCATGCTGTTTTTTCAGTTGCACTGCCTTTTTTCATGGTTAGTCTCTGTAGAAAGCTTGCAGAGAGATATAGTTAGTATAGCAAGAAAAATGAGCATTTAATATCTGATGTCATGAGGTGTATAAAACTTTAGTGGTAGGTCCTCAGATGGCTGCAACAACGGAAAGTGGCGTAAAGCTAGTATTAGCAAATGTTATTCAAAAGACCTTGAGAAGGACTGAAGCTGCTGAATCCCATGTGTTACCATAAGAAGCTCCAGCACTCACAGGAGATGTAACACATAGGAAGAGAGAAGTCTTTCCATTTTGGAAAAGAGAAAATGGGTCACCTGGAACTGGTGCTTTGGATGTCTCAAACTTCATCAGTGGGATCAAGAAAGATGTAGCTCTGAGAACTAAGCCTGGGGTAACCTGCTCAGGCTATGATCTATTCCACTTACAGAAGTTTTTTTAAAAAAAAAAAAAAAAAAAAGCTATGTGAAAGAAATACCTTTCTGTGAGCAGAGCTAGCCTGGAAAGCTCACTGGCAACCCTTAGGGCTGTGGGGAGTCGGCCTGGCCATTGGCCATTGGAGGCTCCCACAGAATTTCTGATAAATTCCACTTAGCTTTCTCCATAATACTCTCTCCATTTTGGCTTTAGTTGCTGCAAAGACATACTGTTCATACTCTGGTGAATAAAACCAACAGTTAAGTGCTTTTATAAAAGAAAAAAGGAATATATTCTGTGCTTTTCCCTCTTGCATATGTGGTATCATTGAGAGCAGCAAACAGCTCAGTCAAACGATAATCACTCTTCTGTAACGCTCTGGTGTGCCGTTGTTGCAGTGCTCGTGTTGCAACCACGGCCTGCTGCCCTAAAACATTTTGTTGATACTGAGAAACGCTGTATTTAAATTATGTTTCAAGAAGAGATGATTTAATGGCAGGACTGGAGGTGTTTTACACAATGGAACTGCTGAGGTTGTATGATGCAGAAAATTAATACTTTACATTTAATAAAGAAATCAGAGGAAAATCCAATGAGAATAGTTTGCTAAACAGTTCCTTTTTTCAGCTGTCTACAGGCAATGCTGGAATGCTCTAATGCAGGAAATTGTTCACAAATCGAAAACTGCAACAGCATTGGGCCAATTCATTTTTGACAAATCAAAAATCTATGGTGGTCTTTAAGAATGCTAGTGAAATTATTTCTAAAGTTCTTACTCTCTCTACTTCCCTTGATTTCAGGTTTCATATGTTTGCTGTGTCCCAGAAGAGACTGCAGTTAGTATGTTTCTCCTCCTTTTCTCTTATGTGCGGAAAAGGGCATCAACATTATAATACTGGAAAGGTTCCATGAAAAGAAGCCCTGTTGCACCAAGGCTGATATATATTAAAAATTTTATATATAATATATATTATGTGTGTGTGTATATATATATGTGTATATACATATAAATAAATAGGCTTCTGAGTTTTGCTCCAACTGCATGGTCTGCGTTTCAACTCAGGAATATTCTTGAACCTCCATTAGGGAACTCCTGATTCAGAGAACAGGCACTAAAAAGCATTTTACTTTGAGAAAAGCCACTCCAAATACTGACTGTTTATAGGGACATGGTGATGATTGGCTACAGTGTTGAGCTGCTCTTCAGAATGCAGTTCATTTTCTTTAAGTAGTAACTAAGTAGTGTGAACAAGTGCCAGGAGAAACTAGACAGTAGTCTGCTGATACCCTTAAGTTTTTGTGGTTTTGTGGTTGTTTTGGAAATACCTGAGCACTCAATCACAGGTTGCAGTGCATTGAGACATTTCCTGGTTAACCGTAGGAAAACTTCATGTTCTGGGGGATTTTCTGTCAGTGATCACTAAAGAAACCCCAAAAAGCAATTTTATGGGCTGAGAACTGAGCTGAGCTTCTGTGCTGTGGCAGAAGTGCTTTCATGTGATGTATGAGCGGGAGTGTGGGAGAGGCATAAGACTAATGATGGAATAAGGCTTTTTCAGAACTAGATAGGAATTCTGGAGAATGATCATTTAGTAAATTAGAAGTGAAATAGAATCTGTATGTGAAAGCTCTTCTTATCAAAACATAGAAGATCTAGATGTGTACTCAGATATGCATTTGCCCTGCCTCTATTTCTTATTTGGAAAAATTAAAAAGGTGCTGTGAAGCTGAACTCAGTATTTATGTGAGTCTCTTGAGGATTGTGATGATATTCGCTGTTAAAAATAAGTAGTACCCTAAGAGTTGCATTATTATCCAGCAAATAGCTGCCAAACTATAAAGCTTTTATTTCCTTAATGGACTTAACGTACTTGAGCCTGGAGATTTGAACTACCTGAGCGCACTCGGATGAGAAGTCCGCATCTTCTAGAGTCTTTGTATGCTGTACTTTATCTATTAAGTAATTTTCTTTATGCAGCTTTTCTTTTTGTTTAAACTTGGATGTACATCGCAGTGACTCTGTGTGCATGTGTGTAAGAAAATTAGAGCATGTATAAATAAGAGTGCATCTGGTCTAATTGGCCAGACTGATTAATGAACTTTAATACTACAAGAGACAATTCCAAGTGATCAGATTAACCTTTAACAATTTTTGAGGTAAAGATTGATGAAAAATTGGAAAGAAATCAGATACTAGATTATTTTTTAACATGGCTTTTCTTAAAATTATGCACCTTAATTTAGCCAATAAAAGGTTTTGCAGCTATTTCCTTGTAAGAGTGACTTTATTTTCTGTGAAAGTGTAATTGCAGATCAATGATTTTACAAATGTGTTGACAAAGTAAATGAAGCTTTAAAAGAGTATGTAGAAAATATTCCTGTTCTCTCAATATGATATGCAAGACCTGCCTCCCTTATCTTAAACAAAATATAATAAACATTAATGACAGCTGTGGATAGAAGAATATTGTATAATGAAAGACAATTATATGCAATGTGCAAATACATGTATGGCAAATAAGTTCAGCAAGGTTCAAAGAAGATAAAAAGTCATAACCTTGCTAAAGTAAATAGGAAAAAAAAAACTAGAATCACAGAATGGTTGAGGTTGGAAGGGACCTCTGGAGATCATCTAGTCCAACCCGCTTGTTCCAGCAGGGTCACCTACAGCATGTTGCACAGGATTGCTTCTGGGCAGGTTTTGAATCTCTCCAGAGAAGGAAACTCCAGAACCCCTCCGGGCAACCTGGTCCAGTGCTCCGTCACTCTCACGGGGAAGAAATCCCCCCTCACATTCAGGCTGAACTTCCTGTGCTTCAGTTTGTGCCTGTAGCCTCCCATCCTATCGCTGAGCACCACTGAGAAGAGTCTGGCCCCATCCTCTTGACACCCTCCCTGAAGATATTTGTAGACATTGATAAGATTCCTCCTCAGTTTTCTCTTCAGCCTAAACCAGACTCAGCTCTCTCAGCCTTTCTTCATAGGAGAGATGCTCCAGGCCCTTCAGCATCTTATCAGCCCTTTGCTGGACTCTCTCCAGGGGCTGCACATCTCCCTTGTATTGAGGAGCCCACAACTGGACACAGTACTCCCCGCATGTGGCCTCACCAGGGCTGAGCAGAGGGGGAAGATCACCTTACTCAACCTGCTGACAACACTCTTCCTAACGCAACCCAGGATACCATCGTCCTTCTTGGCCATAGGCGCGCATAGCTGGCTCGTGGTTAACTTGTTGTCCACCAGCACTCCCAGGGCTTTCTTTGCAAAGTTGCTTTCCAGCAAGTCAGCCCCCAGCCCGTACTGGTGCCTAGGGTTATTCATCCTTGGGTGCAAGTCCTTGCACTTGCCCTTGTTGAAACTTCATGAGATTCCTCTCCACCCAGCTCTCCAGCCTGTCCAGGTTCCCTTGAATGGCAGCACAGCCTTCTGCTGTATCACCCACTCCTCTCAGGTCTGTATCATCAGCAAACAGACAAGCTTTTGTGCATACAAGGCATCCTTCAAGTTTAAGAAACCTGCCTGATTTTTTTTCCAACCTGAAAGTACTACTTAGCTTTTATTCTTCGGCATCATAGTTGCAACACAGTAGAGTTGTAACCTATGTATGTATTGGTTGTTTTTTTTCCTCAGGGTTTTCAACAGCCTGTGAATGCTCCTTCCGGTATTTTTGGACAGATTTTCCTAAGTGCTATTTATGGATTTGCAAAGTACTATCAAACGATCTTGGGTAATCATTTTGTGGGACTTTCTTTGGAATTCTTCTCTTGCTTTATGCTTATGCAGGGCAAAAGCTCTTCTGGAAATCCTTTGTTAATACTGATTTTTGAGTCTTTTTGAACATTCTGACTTGTTTCAATTTATACACTTGGACACTGAGACCATCTTAAAAATGTTGGTCTTTGGGTAAATCAAAGTTATAAATTAAGTGGACAGTAGAAATCACCTGTTCATGTGTCATCTTTTGCAACCTGTAAAATAACCCTGGAATAAAATTTAAATCCTCTTAAAATTTTCTAAGATATTTTCTTCATTTTTTTTCAGCTCTGATTTAAGTGGAAGTAAAAGGGATAGGATTTTTGTCTGTACTTTTGACAGTACCTTTTAAAATATTACCACTGTGTTCACTCTTTAGCAAGAGTCTTTCTTCTCAAATTATGTACCCTGCCCACGAACACTCTTTAAATGCTTTTGATTATTTTGGTAGTGAGCATGCCTGTTGTGAGCTTCAGCCAAAGTCCATGGGAGTACATGAATTTAGGGGAGTTGCGGTCGGTCCCCGTATCCCTAAGACAAGGGGCATGAAAAGGTATCATTTGTTAATAAGTGAAAGTATCTCCACAGGTAATGCAAATGAAAAACATGTTTCTCTCTCTTTTTAATAACCTGCCTTTCATATCATTCAGATACTTCAGAGACTCTAGCCACAGATTGCACTCAGTTCTAGGATAGTCCTTCAGGTCATCTTCTACTTGGGCTGTGTAGCAAGCAAGATTGCATGTCTGTATTTAATAGGCAACTATCAGGAAATAAAAGCCCAAAGAATAAGAACTGTAGCTCCTGTTTTATAATCTATAGTTTCTAAAACACCGTATTGTATGTGCTAATTGGTAAAGAAGTTTGTAACCTAATCTGCATTTAAGATGGTTCTGAAATGAATGTATATATGCACACACACAGATACGTGCATATGTACACATACGCAGATATATATGCATATATCTTTGTGCAAGTGTTTTCATCATTGACCTAAGTAAACTTTATTCTCCACAGAAACGCCTGTCATTGCTGGCACTCTCAAATGCTTAGCTCAGTGTATAGCAGATCTAGAGTTAGCTGTACAACTGTCTTTCTGATGTTAAAGATTCCCATCAATGGCGATATGTGCTCAGCAGCTGCTGCAAGCCAAGTGTGCAATATTGACCTGGCAGACCTCTGAAACTCCTTGTCTCTCTTGTGATACTATGTGGACTTGATCCAGTTCAAACCCTGCTCTCTTATTATGGGGACAACTTTCATCGTAGTGGTTTTTCCAAATCTAGCTATTTGGTCCCACTATGAAAATGTCTTTTAATGCATATTTTGAATACACTGTAGTCTGAGGTACATACTAATCAAGGACAAGTTTTATGACTTATTTTAGAGGTGTTTTTGTAAAATGACTTTATTAATATTTATAAAAAGTTACAGTCTAATCAATAAAGCAGTTAACGTAAAAATAGAAAAGCACCTGAATTCGTATAGAGTTCAGATTTGAAATGTGGAGAGTTTAGCTTCTGTTAGCTGTGGTTATTTAGATCTGTTTGTAGCATAGGTCTGGGTGGAGGAGGCCATATTTTTAGCCTTTTTTATTAACTTGCTTGCATTTTTGTGGTAGAGATTTTTAGTATTTGCTTAGAATGATACTGTAAAATCTTTACATATTTTTAATATACCTGGTCATGAAACTTTCTCTTGTATGTTGTTTCATAAGACAAATGGTATTTCTAAAACAAAATAATTCAAAATAACTTTCAATTCACTCTTTATATGCCTAACCAACTACAACAAAACATTAATGCAGTCTTGTGTGCGTTATTTCTCCTTACCAGTATTTTATTATATTCTCTATTTTTATGAGTAATCACTTGAGAAAAAAACTGTCTTTTCCCGAGGAAGTTAACTAGTCATTACAAGCTTCTTATTTTTTTTCATATATTGTACCCATGCCTTTGTGTGTATACATTTATGCTGATATTAAGGTGCTTATTGCAGTATATTTTAGTCCTAAAGTACTGCATTTTTATAAGGTACTTTTATATTACTTTAATGATGTGAGTAGAGTTGTAGTATTTCACTTGAACATCACAGCTTTTTTGGCAGCTGTAAAAGTTACATGTAGCTGGATATAATTAATCAGAATAGAAGGAGTTTATTTACAATTGGTCACTCTAATCTCTGATCCTTTAACTTTGTCCTTCATGGCCCTTCTGTTACTTCATCCCCACAATCTTGTCTCTTACCAGGATGTGCGTTCAACTCGATGCGCTAGCGACTTTGGTGCAACTCAGCCTGCATCTTCTTTTGTAAACTAGTGGTTTATATGTATAGCTGTAGTATTTGGTCCTGTCTACTGAAAGCATTTGTTCAGGAAAAAAAAAAAAAAAAAAAAAACACTTCTCAACAGCGTTCTGAATGTAGATATCATGAGAAACTAATTATCTTACATCCTTTATATTTACTAAGTTACTAGTATCAAAGGGAGGGGGAACCCAAATTAATTGCATTGTTGCTGTGCAAGTGGCTTCTAATCACTGCCCGTGTCCTAGATTAATTCTTAAACTTTTCATGTCCAAATCTGCATATGGCTAGCAGAGCTAGTCAGGATAATGCTTAAGTATCTTTCTTAACTCTACCTAATTGCAATAAAGACTATATCATTCTTGCAATAAGTATATAAATGTTTCCATCATAGGCAAACATATAAGAAAAAGCTGAGTTTTTTTCTGTTTTCTTTACCATTTTGCTTTGTAGAGGTTATATGACCATATCTAAAGCCTGCAGTGAGTGTTCAGCATCTGAATGTATGTGTGTCAAATGGCTGCAGTGATAATAGGCTGCGGATGATGCAGTCTGCGTCGCTAAGTCTTCAGGGAGACTTGCTCTGATAAACCAAGCTTCATTCCACTGCCGCATTTCAGAGAGTAAAGGCAGCAAAAATGGGCAATAACTTCCAAATTAGGTTAGAGAGATGTACTGTGTATGAAAGAGCTTTTTGGTCCATGACAAAATGCACAGATTTTCATGCATATTGTCTGTATAAGAAAATAAATGTTAATATTTGGAAAATCTCTTCCCTCCCCCAACTCTTTGCAGCTTTAGTCCAGGTGTAGTGGCAAGGCTGTCAACCAGACTTGTTATAATTTCACACTGCTTCCCACCCCTATCAAGTATTTTTTTTTCTGTGAATTAATTCTTGAATTTTATGCTACTGCCCTGATCTTGAAAGAGGTGCAAAGAGGAAGGACAATTAAGCAGATTCTTGTTTGGGTTTTCAGCAATGTTTCAATAGCCTAATTACTATTACAAGGCTTGACAAATGAACATACTTTTAACAATAATTGTTTATATATACTATTCGAAAATGCAGGGTGATCTGCAATCTGAGAAATATTTAAGTGATTTTAAGCAATTTCACTTAATTCTCTTTTGTTACTCCATCAAATTCAGCAATATTACTGGTGTAAGTGTCAGGGCTGAGAGCAGTAAAGGTGCATTGCTGTATTTGTTAAGGGAACTGAAAGAACTGGAAAAGCCTTTGTCCTGCTTTCTTTTCTTCCTAGTGTTTTGAATATAGCATGAGTTGCCATTCCTTTTCTACCAAACAGCTGATAAAACTTGTATAATAATCATAATACACATCTCTCTTTAATTTTAAATAACTAGCTATTAGCGTATGGATAGTGTTAGCTTTTAAGCTAACACTGTGTGTGTTTAATTCTGTTTGTATGTTGCTTTGCTTCTCTGCTGAGGATCTGTCTCGAGTCACCTTCAACCAGGCTTCTGCAAAGCTGCTGTGAAGGTTCTGTAGTGTGTTACAGTACTGAAACCATTCAGATGTTAAGCATTAAGAGACTTCTGATCTTTCCTGGCAGTTCCCTATTTGAGTAAAACCTGATGGCATGCAGACAGGTGTTTTCTGTTGGAAGTCTTTTTTTTTTTCTTTTCTTTTTTTTTTCTTACAAAAAACAAGTCTCATTTTCCAAATGAAGGCTGGTAGCATGGAGTTGGCTGGTAGCGCAGAGCACTCCTTGGCACAACCTTTGGGCTCAGCGCTTCTGTCCATCTCCTTCTGGCTCTTGCAAAGGACTGAGGCAGATGCAGAACCAGCTTGCAATTTGCAGCGTAATATATAGCTTTTCAGCAGGAGCTGGTGCTGGTAGCTTAGCGTACCATTTAACTAATGTTGTCTTGCTCCAGTTTACACGCTTTGACCGTGTGGTTTGCCGTGGTGTGTGGGGATGTCCGCATTTTATGTAGTTCTTGGCAGCAAGAAGGAAACTTAGAGTTGCATAAGATTCTCTGAAGATTTAGCTCTTTGTTAACAGAGTTTTGCTGCTTTAGCAGAAAACGTGAATGTTAGATACCAAATTGCTGAGCAAACATTAAAGGAAAATAAAGTTTTGGAAAGCTTACTCATAAAACAGTGCTTTTGTTGGAATAAGTACAGAAAGGGAATGTAGCAAGAAGGGTTTTTTTTTACTACTTTTTTTTTGTCTTGTAAACAATCATACCTTATTTGAAGAATCACAATAAGCAAACTTTATCTGAGGAAAAAGCTGCAAGCAACTGTAGACTTTCAGAGATATTTCTCAGTTTCAAAGAAACCTACTAAGAGGAATTGTGATTTGAGCAGAACAAGTAAACTTTTTATGACTAGAAAACGTCATAAAATGGGAAACTTGAAAGAGCAACTATAAAACTCCTTGCTGAATATTTGGGTTTTTCATGGTTGCTCTTGAAAATAGTCCACTTGCTGAATTATAATTTTGATTGTGTTTTCTCTTGTTATATTCTTTATATGGAGACTGTGATAGTTAAGATCAGAATTTGAGAGTTACAAGTGTTTATTGTTTTTATGTGTATAATATGTAGAAGTTTGATGTAATCATATGCACTGGCCTTTTACCTTGGCAAATTCTAATCTTACCTTGGTTTGTACCTGATAGAGGTATAACGTTCCATTAAATATTTCATAAAATTGTGCCGTATGGTCAAAAATGTAGTAAAGATCATGAACAGAACCAAGATATTCTGATATACTCTATATTCTTTATAAATCTCTCCATAACTTTAATATCCGTGAGAAGAAATTTTGCTGCAGACTTCACTCTGTAGACTCTTAATGATAATTCCAAGTATCAGCTATATGCTTATTACTAGTCTTTGTTGGGTAAGAAATAAATGAGTTCTTGTAATACGCACATGAAATTGCCAAGATGATAAAACAGAGATGAAAGAAAGCAGTAGAATTAAGTTACGTTTGTGTGTCTGTGCATTGGAAAAAAAAGATGTATGCAGATTGTAAATCATTGCTCTCAGTCTGTGAAGTAATGAATACACTTTAGCAATAATTAACACAATATAAGATGAGTAAATTAGCTTCATATTGTATATGGGAATTCTCACGTTTGGAAGATAAATCTGTTACAAAGTCTACGTTTCATGACAGAATAAAGGACATACACAGTAAATGGAACTGGTCCCCTCTAAGCTAGACCAGAGTGTTCTACTTAAATTATATTAGTTGTTCAGTGTGCTAGTGGGCAGGCTGTAGCAAGTCAAAAGATATGTCTGTAGTGAAACATGAAAATATCCATAATCAGAACTGGGTAAACTTCAAAAAATAAATTAAAAAAGAGGCATATGTAATGGCTGGTAACTCTATCCCTTTTTTGAGATATTTATCTTCAAAAACACAGGCTTTCTTTCTGGAGAAGTATTAATGCAGATTCTTATTAGTATATTTGTTCAAATGTGGAATATATGAGAGAAGCAAAGATTGATAGTCGTCTCAAATCATACAATAAATAGCCTATCTTTAGCCTTTTTCTGTCATAGTTTTTAAAGAATGTTAGCTGTGTAATGGATATTGGGTTGCCACTTTGGGGGTATGTTTTTAGTTATTAGTTGACATGCTCTGTTCTATTGCTTTTTCTCTACTTTCCAGCATCTGATACTGTGCTCAGAGTTTGCAACTGGAGGGCATAAGAACATCATGATGAACAATAACCGAGAAAAAAAGTACTTTAACATATCTTGGTGTGTCATAGACACTCCAACAGCCAGAAAGAACTGTTGTAATTGTGTTGTCTAACTCTCAGGTTAGCATAGAACCTGAAACAGCACTGACTCAGCTACATCCTTAATTATCTGTAATCTTTGAATTGAGTAGACCCAAAATCTCTGATCTGAAATTCATGTTTCGAGTATTTTGTTCAGATTCTGGTGACTGAGCCTATTTGGAGAAAGTCTGGAGAAAGGAAGACCTTCCTTTGTTTAAAGAGGATTGGGTTAGAGATCATTCAGGAGAATTTGACATCCACAAATCTACGAGCCCTGATGGGATGCACCCAGGAGTACTGAGGGAGCTGGTAGATGCCATTGCTAGGCCACTCTTGATCATCTTTGAAGGGACATGGAGGATGGGAGAGATGCCTGAGGACTGGAAGAAAGCTAATATCCCTTCAGTCTCGAAAAATGACAAGGAGGATGACCCAGGGATGACCCAGGGAACCACAGACCAGTCAGCAAGTTGGCTGATGATATCAAACTGGGAGGAGTGGGTGATACCAGCAGACTGTGCTGCCATTCAAGGGAACCTGGACAGGCTGGAGAGCTGGGTGGAGAGGAATCTCATGAAGTTTCAACAAGGGCAAGTGCAAGGACTTGCACCCAAGGATGAATAACCCTAGGCACCAGTACGGGCTGGGGGCTGACTTGCTGGAAAGCAACTTTGCAAAGAAAGCCCTGGGAGTGCTGGTGGACAACAAGTTAACCACGAGCCAGCTATGCGCGCCTATGGCCAAGAAGGACGATGGTATCCTGGGTTGCGTTAGGAAGAGTGTTGTCAGCAGGTTGAGTAAGGTGATCTTCCCCCTCTGCTCAGCCCTGGTGAGGCCACATGCGGGGAGTACTGTGTCCAGTTGTGGGCTCCTCAATACAAGGGAGATGTGCAGCCCCTGGAGAGAGTCCAGCAAAGGGCTGATAAGATGCTGAAGGGCCTGGAGCATCTCTCCTATGAAGAAAGGCTGAGAGAGCTGAGTCTGGTTTAGGCTGAAGAGAAAACTGAGGAGGAATCTTATCAATGTGTATAAGAAGAGAAGATGTAGAGAGAGGATGGGGCCAGACTCTTCTCAGTGGTGCTCAGCGATAGGATGGGAGGCTACAGGCACAAACTGAAGCACAGGAAGTTCTGCCTGAATGTGAGGGGGGATTTCTTCCCTGTGAGAGTGACGGAGCACTGGAACAGGTTGCCCGGAGGGGTTCTGGAGTCTCCTTCTCTGGAGATACTCGAAACCCACCTCGATGTGACCCTGTGCGATGTGCTTTAGGTGATCTTGTTCGAGGAGGAGAGTTGGACTAGATGATCTCCAGAGGTCTCTTCCAACTCCAACCATTCTGTGATTGTATAAGAATAAAACATATATCTCCACATTAAATATGGGTAAACATTTATACTGAAATTGTTTTAATAGCATTTAATATACGTGCTCTTTAGTTTCAGAAGCTCTGAACAATGAAACTACAGGAGAGTCATGGGCACGTTAACAAACTCCAGCTGTTTTTCCTTTCTTTGTGTGGAATCTGAACAGCTTTGCATTGCTTACTGCTCCTAGTTATTTCTCTCCCTCTCCCTCTCCGTCCTCTCCCTCTCCCTCTCCCTGTCCTGTCCTCCCTACCTGCTGCCATGCTCCCTAAAGAAAGGCATGATATGCTCTTTTGGGAGCCCTTTGATTGCATAGAACAAGAGATGAAAAATGCTCATGGGTTTTTTAAAGCCCTTAAATAGGGAAACCATTTTTATGTTATACTGTATCTTTGAACTGTTGTGATACTTTATTTTCATAATGATAAGAGAACTGAAGGGGTGGAATAGTTTTGCCTGGGGAAGGTAGCCATCTTCTTGTCTCACCTGCCTCTGCAATTAAAATCTCTGTAGTGAAGAAGGTGAAGTTTGTCTTGAGCAGGATGGTTTTGAGTGAGTCTCACTTTGGAGGATGGGAGAGGCTCAGGATCCATGCCAAGGGGAAGAGCTGAGATCTAAATTCCCAGCAGATCTTTGGGTCCTGTATATTGTATACCATGTTTTTTTTCCTACTTTTTTGTGCTGTCAAATGTTTTTGCCTTCTCTCTCTCTAATCCAGAATCTTCTGAAGTAAAGCTGAGGTGTTTTGGAGTATTTTTCACAGCATATTTTGCACATCGTTTATCCAAAATCTAAAATCACCACTGGTATTTTCCCAGGTTAAGCAGCAGATAAAGTGTAGGGATAAAGCTGGGATCTTAAATTAGGTGTGGATCTGTATTAAGCATCAAATATTTCACTTATGTTTTGCATTTATATACAAAATAATTTATATTTATACATCAGGTCACGGAAATTCAGAAGTGAAGATTAGAGAATTGTTCAGATACTCAGTACAATGTTTTTCAAATCAGAAGCAGTAGAATGTGTACTAGAAACCTTTTATTAATTAACTTGAAAGGCCCCCTAATAATTGATCCTGCACTGATTAATGTGAGCAAGAGTTGTTTAAAATTGATTGCAGCAGATTCAGGGTTTACTAATGATTTTATGAAGCCTTCTCCACTTGTTTCTACTGGAACAAAATCTGCTCTTTATTAAAAAGAAGTGAACTGTTAAATGGCTAGTACTTTGAAAGAGAAGGTTAAATACAGAATGGGTATAGCATTTGTCTTGCTACCTACTATGTGTCATCTATGAAAAATACACTGCACTGAAGCTGAAAGATTGCATCTTTTTGTGGGCATCTGCTTTTTTTTTCTTTTTTTCAGAGTGAGGTAGATGCATAAACTCCATGAGAAGACGAACTGAATAAGATGCTCTGCATCACTCTCAAATGGCCACATAGTTCAGAATTCAGATTAATTAAGATAAATCAAGATAGAGCTTTTGTGGAGCTCCAGAAGGATCTTCAGGGGGACTTAGTACTGTGATGGCAGATAGAAGTTAACAAAAATGAAAGTGAGGGACTGTTCATGATTCAGAGCCTGTGCAACGTTAATGCATTGCACACTAAAAAACAGCAATGCAGCTGTAATAGTCAGAAGTGTCTGGATTGTCAAAAGAGTTAGTGCTTTGAAGCCCAAAATACCACTGATCCATTTTAGAGAAGTACTATCTCTAGTGTATAAATGCTGATGGTTGTGTTTATAGTCCTGCTAGCTAGGTTCTCAGTTCTTTTGCCATGTTCATGGTGAGTAGCATATTGATCTCATTTGCACTATTGGACAAGTTGGGACCGCTTACAGGGAAAGTGCCAGTATCTATTTTGCACTATTGCATCAATGATAATCAATATATCTTGTTTCCTTCTCTGCTGCAGTGCTGTTTACAAGATGGTATAGCTGGACAGATGTCACTGATCTGTAACTTCTAATGAAAGCACTTAATTTACTAAACTAAACTTAATAGTGCTCAAGCAGAATTGATTCTTAGATGAAAAAAAGTTTTACAATTAATTTGAGAAACTGTGAACCTCAGGCAAACTGCCTGATGTTTTATTGCATATCTGCTCAAATTCTGCCATGTGTTTTTAAAACCTACAGAAAACTGAATTATCTGAGGTAGTAAAATTTTATAGTGAAACTATTACTGTCATAAACCTATTACAGACCTCTATTAGGTCATAATTGTCCATTTGTTTCTCATTTCATTTTTCAAGTGTCTTGATCATAGTCAAAAAAGGCATCGTGGACTATTGCATCATTTCTTAATGTAATTTTCTAAGCTTTCATATCCTCTTAGGATGATATTTTACCAAGATAATTGTCACCTTCTGAAACTTTGACAAGATATGTGAAATGGACTTGATTTTCCTTTGTATCAATCTAGGCCCAGATGAACATATTTTGGCTGGGGTAATAAGATGGTAGATCATGTTAGATGTTTGTAATGTTCAGGTTGATTAAAAAAAAACAATTTGGAGTATTTCTCCTAAATTTGAACATGCCTTTTAATTTTCTGTGCTCTAGTACTTAGTGATATCTGATCAACCTAAGTTGAGTTTTGTGCTAAAATAGGATAAAAAGTTTTTTTTTAAGGGTTACCACTCCCTGCCACACTTCAGTTATGCTTTTAACAAACTTCCAATGCTAAGACCTTCAGGAGATTAAAAATTGGTTCGCGTTCAATGTCTGATTAAGCTTCCTACAGTTGCTGAGGATTTGACTCCAGTTGTCATGGGCCAGAGTGAACCACCTTCTTAGCAAAAGGAAGACACCACATGAAGGAACACTATGGTGCACAATATATGTGATTTTTTTTTCCCTCCCTTCTGGAGCCTGGAAAGGATCTAGCTAAGTGGCATGTCTTGCTGAAGGCTTTGTGGCTGTTCAGCAGACATGGCTGGTTAGAGAAGTGGCTGCTGGCTGTGAAAGGAACATGACAGTTTGTAGTGAATTACTGTGCAGATCCAACTAACTAAAATTAGCTCCCTCTTACTGAAATGTGAATTATCCAGAAGGGACTAGAGAAAGGAAGCTGCAGCTTGAGAAGGTACGGTAAATACAGCATAGTGCAGATGCAAAGTGAGAGAAAATCCCCTTTAGTTAATGGTATTATCTCTGGAATTTGCAGGAAATACAGTCAAGGACAAATTTAAGATCTTATCTTAATCCCCCACTCCCCCCTTTTTTTTTCTAATTATGTTGTTATACTTCCTAAAACTTTCTTTCTTATATTTATTTGCTTGTGCCTTCCAAGGCTGGCTTGGAATCAACATTTATGCTAGGTTACCTTGGCTTAGTTCTTTATATTCCTAATATCTCATCTTCATTACCTCTTCCTCAAATGACTATGGGACAAACCAATCTTTGCATAAAGACATACTACATTTGTATTTAAAAAGTTGCTATAAATAGCTGCTGGCACAAATGTTGACGTTATTTGAGAGGAAAACAAATTGCTGCTTAAATCCTGAATTCTACCCACTTGTCTCCTGTTAGGGGACATGGTGTCTGACTGAAACAGAAGAGTTTTGCTTCTCTTTGCAGATTCACTAGGAGCCACGGGTGAAATATCTGAAAGAATAAGAATTCCATGGATAAATTGCTTTATAAGGCTTTAAACTCAGTTGTTATGTAAGATACTGATAATAAAATTAGATATGCTAAGAATATTTAGATATACTTAGAATATCCTTAAGAAATATTCTAAAGGATATCAGATAGGATTTAGTTATATGAAAATTATGTGCATGAAATGCTAAATTTTTTTTCATTATTCATCATATTAGTTCCTAGAGTTGTTCTTAATTGTAATGTCTTCCACTTAGAGACACTGATTTACAGAATTACACGAATAAATTGAACATATCCTTCTTGAAAATCAAGTTCTTTGACAAATGAGGAGAAATAAAACATCTGATTTATTTCATACATTAATTTTAGGAAATTTTCCCTGGAAAATCTGAAACAATCTTGATTGCTTTATTTTCATTACAGAACTAAAGAACAAGGGGTCTCTTTAAAAAGAGAAGAGAATATATATTTGACATGTGTGTATATGATCCTTGTGCAGCAATCTAAATAGAAGATAGATAATCTTTTGAGGGGAGGGCAGGAGGAGATGAGATTTTCCAAAATGTCTGGTGGATTTAGAAGCACAAAACCAAGTAATTTAGGTGCTTATGAAAATCCTGCTCTTCAGTGCCAACGCCAAGCTGTGGCTGAGATTTAGAAAAAGCTGGGAGGGTGGGGAGACGGTAGTGCTTTCAAACTTCTGTTCTCGGAAATAATCATCTATTGCCATAGTCTTGGGGGAAGGGAGAGGGAAGAAACTGTAAATACTTAACAATTATTAATCCTATTGTTGTTAAATTTATATGTAATGCATGTGGAATTCTAACATGGCGTTTTAATGTATGCTCTTCAGAAGACCAAATATTAGTTCCAATCAGTAATTTTTAAGAAGGGACATGTACTGTAACCTTAAGGCAAATGACATTGAATGCAAAGCTGCTTTTGCTTAGATAAAACCCTTTGGTAGAGTCAGCCTGAAGTTCCTAACTGCCTTTGTGCTAGTAAAAACAGCTTTTGCAGTTTCTTGTATAGGTAGATAGGTTGGCTCTTCTGCCTGCTTACGTTCGAGTAAGGTGGTTGGAAGTATAGGAGGGTGAAGATCAACCATCTGCAAATATTCTTGGTTATCTTAGGGGGGGAAGAAGGGTCTTAATTAAATGCATTTGTTACTGTTGTTCTAATATTTAGAACAGCAATACTCTAGCACAGCTACAGTTGGTGAATTTCTTTGGTCTTGAGCATAAGGTAATGTGTAGATAAGTGGTCTGTCCAAAACACCTTAAATAAGCAGAAGGATGTATATTCACCTTAATCTGACCTTAACTGAAGGTAATAGCATTTTTCATTGCTTTGGGGCCAGTTTTTGGTAGTCAGGTTGTGGCTAAACAGGTGTGTGTTCAGGATTTTATTTTCCAGATTTTTTTTAAAAAAAACTTTAATGAAGAATGGAAGTTCTTCTAAGCCTGCTTACTGCACCTAATTATTCTTATTAAGGTGTTCCTCTTGCATGTGTCAGTGGTGCCTTTGAGTTCTCCAGATCCTGAAGAGCTTTACAGATTTGTATTTAATATACATTACAAATTAAAAATGGATAGTTTTAAATTTTAACAAGTGCACACTGTTCTTTAGGGACTGTTTACATGCTAAAATGAAACTCTATGCTCTGCATACTAAATGATGATAACATTTCCCGGATAAAACACCAGTCACACTGAATGGGATTTATCTCATCTTGATGCAGGCAACTAAAATAGAGCAGATGAACTGCACCCTGCAAGAGTCTGTTCCTTTATCCTGACCATAAGGAGAGCTGCATGTGACTAGCTCAATGTCAGCATCTACATTGTGGTTGTCTGCAAGATGAATTTCATCTGTTCTGATTAAACTGCAGCAGGGGAGATGCTTTTCCCAGTTCTTATCTCAAAGTTCAGTGTTTTTTATTTAAATTTCTCAATTCTCTTCTTAGAGGGATCTGTTTATAGAAAGTTTACTGTAATATTTGTTTTCTTTGTTGCTTCCACTTTTTATATTAATGTTTTTTTGTCTAGCTGCCCTGTTATGAGCCAGGACTGTGGTGTTTCAATGGTAAAGATTAGGAAGGGAATTGAGAACATGAAGATGGTCCCTGCACAGAAAAGGTCTAAGGTTAAAAATAGGAAAAGAAACCGTGAACACATGAAGAGAGGAAGGTACTAGGGAATAACGTTAGCCTGATTGGGCAGCCCAATATTGTTACGTTTTGTTGTAGCCCTTTAGTTTTGCACAGAAAAGAGATTTTGCTGAAAGCTGGGCTGAATGCCTAGCTTTAACACAGCAGTCGTTACCACGTGACAAGGAAAATGTAGTTCAGGTCAGAAAACTGCAGCCTGTTTTGGAGTGGAAAGCCTGGCTTTGCGAGTAGCAGTGCCGTTCAGTCCCGTCGCAAATGGCCAGCTTTGGGCGACCTGTTCTGGTGCCGAGTACTGACTTGTCGCAAGTCAGAGCAGCCGATGTACTGTTTGACCCTTGGTTTTTTTTTTTTTTTTTGGTATTTTGCTCCCCACTAATTGTCACAAAGGGGCAAATAAAGCAAAGCAAGTGTGTTACAGGTTATACATGTTAGGTGATTTCTGTAAGATCACAACATGCTGTCAAGGGTAGATCCGAGGAGTATCAAAAGGCTGGCAAAAATGTAATGTAGCAGAAAGCTTTCCTAGAAAGTATGAAGAAAATAATAAAACTTTTCAGTGTGCTTTTTTATTTCCTTTCTACTTGAGCTCTCTTCCCAATTCTTCCAGCTACCATTGCAGGAGGAAGGGAAGAGGAGCGTGTCTTTCATGGGTGCTTCTGGGTTTAGGTTTCAGAGAGGGTCCTTGCCTGCAACTTCCACAGACATTAGTTGGACCTGCACATGCCCAGGACTTTGAAAACCAGACTGTATTTCTTTTTTCAGATTTTTTCTTGATCTAACCTAAAGGGCAGCCATGTGCAGTGAATCTTTTAGACTGCTGAAAGCGAACAAAACAGAACAAATATGAAATTACCTTTACACTGGGGGTATGGAGTAGGGGGCAGTGTTTCTGTGATGATTTTGTTCCTCTGTAGTAGTCGATACTTGAACTGAAACTCTGCCTGAAATGGGAAGTCTTGGAAACGTGCGTTAGCTGTCTTCGAATTCAAGGAGTAGCAGGAAAAACAAGAAAAAAAAATTATGTCTGCAGTAGCGTCCCCTGAATATACGCTTTATTGATATTGGAGGGCATCGCTGGACTTCTGTCATTCAGACCCATGACAGCAAAGGCGTTCAGTTTAGGATCAGTGCTGCCGATTTGAACAGAGCGCAGTTTGAAGGACCCAGAGGGGACGGTCGGACGCCCGCTTCCACCCCAGCCGCTTGCTCCCCCCTCCTTCCTCGGGCCGGTGCAGGTGGTGAGGCGGGTTAAGCAGCTGCTCCCCCTCAAAACCGGCCGTGTGTTCCTGCTGTCACTGGCTGATGTTTCAGCCCGCTCTCTCTCCGGGCCGTGCTGCAGGGTGGGTGTGCTGTCCGGAGGGGCAGCGCGAGCGGGCATGGGGGAGCAGATGCGCCCGGCGCGGAGGCGGTGGGCGAGTGGGTCGGGACTGCGGGGAACAGGTGCCGCTACTTCTTCCCGTGACTCCAGATGCCCTGGAAATTGGCTCCTTTCGTGACTCTACCAACAGACAGGCCACCTTCTTATACTACCCCTTAGTCATCAAATATATTATGAGTTCTTGAAAAATCACATGCGAAGTATCATGATATTATGTTACTTTCTGCTAAACTGTTTATTTTTGCTGTTAAAATTAAGGGGGCAAAAGTCAGAGCAAGGCTCCAGCCCTGAGCTCTGGAGGGGGCTGGTTACCACCTAGTACCCGCGTGCTGAGTACGTTTACTCCTGCCGGTACAGGAGCACGTGTGTATTTGAGTGCTACAGCATTGAGTTCCCACGTGTGACTGACTAGATGACAATCTCTTTATTTTTTTGTTTGTTAATACAATTGCGTACTATCCCACTGCATTGTAGCTGGTTTTTATGTTAACAACTAGGTCACCTATGAAATCTTTGAACACTTGTGTGGTTGGTATTTTAGCTAGAGAAAGGCAGTTTCTTTAAAGTTTGGAAGTTGAAGTTATCCCATGTGTAACCCTATCAAAGTCAATGCAGGATATGTTTGAGATACGTTTGTCCCTCTCTTGCTACTTCCATATCCCTGGTAAATTGTAAAAGTTCAATAATAAAATGTTATTCCACAACTAAACCTATTTGTACATATATGTGATGACTCTGTTTTCAGTCTTTTTAATGTTATGTTTAACTTCTCTTCAGTAATTAAGCACAGGCTAATGGAATTTTTTGAATTTAATAGAACTGTCAGTCTCTATTCTTACATCAACTACCACATTTTTTTTCTGCTGAGATAGGCATGTTTTTGCAAAGTAATACGCATTTTACTCTGTCATCTTGTGTTGGAGAGTTTGGCCAAAAAGAGGAATAGATTTAAGTCTGCCTTGATATTTCAGAGGAAAGATTTCTGATTCTTTTCCTTCCTGTGCTAGTATATTGAGTTCTCAGTAAGCTGAAGCACATACTTGCTATGAAAATGAGAGTTTAAAGCACGGTACTGGATGTTAGTATCAGAGTTTTCTAACATGTTTACATTAGCTGCCTCATGGCTGTTCAATCGTGGAAATGTGTGTTAATACTTTATATGAAAGATATTAAAGCTTTTTTAATTGCGTAGGTCATGTTTCAGCAGTCTGCATTTTGGGGCCACTGCCTCTCACTTTTAGCTACGTATAAGACTTCTGGCAGTTCTAACAATTAATTATATGAGAAATCTATTTGCAATATATTTATTCTTTAATCATCTCAAGTTCGTTAAAGAGAGTCATTGCAGAGACATCCAGTGATTCTCAAGGATACCAGCTGAGGTGCTCCAGTGGTGCTTTCATGGTCACAAGGAGCACCTGATTAAGGCAGTTAGAGGATGAGTAAGGAGGAGTGAGAGATATTTATGATATAGCACTTGACAGAAGATCAGGGATTACTGAGACTTTTGCTCAGAAGTGGCCATTTCTCAGAACCTTGACAACTGACCTTCTGTTCCAGTTTCTCCATTTTGTAGCTATGCATAATGGTATTGGCTTAAACTATAGGGCCACTTTTGAAGATTATATTTTCTTTTTAAAGCACTTGGAAAATTAGAAAATTGTATGTAAGTGCTAGCCATGTAATGTTAGTACATGAGTTTTAGATTGGTGTTAATGGAGAATATTTTATGTATAGGGTGAATTATGAGTGCACTTCACTACGTTTGGAGTGCAGAGCAAAAAGATAGATCTTTCAGACTGGGATGGTGAATTGTGTTTGATATAGATGGAGTTGTGATGCATTTCCATGCACTATGGCTTTTCTCTTTCAGCATTTGAATGGTATTGAATTTGACCTGGTGCTTGTTCACTACCTCTGTTGATTAGCTTTACTGTAAGGTCTTGACACTGCTTTTATTCAGGTTCATGTTTGACAGAATTGAATAGTGACAGCTGTCTGTTTTGTTGCTAAAAATAATTCTGGACAGAGGTGTTTTTTCCTGGAATAAATTGAGACACGTGAATGTTGGGTACTATGGAAAGAAGATCTGGTAGCTCTTAGTATTTCTAGTTTAGCATTCTGTTCTTTGACTGTACCCAGCAAGCTAGTCTGTCATGCACTTATTTATATAGATAGAGTTTCTATGGCCATCAACTTGTTTTGTATTTAAAGCGAATTTAGTGTTTGTGAAAGGTTTCAGGAAGTTACCCTTACTGACAAAAGCTGGTCTGAATGTCCTATAGCATACATGGATATTTTTTTGTCTATTTTGAGTGCCACAGCTCTCCCATCAAGGAACTGCAGGTAAGACAGGTAAATAGTTTCCACGTGGTGTGTTTTGAGTTTTTTTTTTTTTTTTTTTTTTTGGTTTTGTTTTTTAAGGCCTTGACATCTCAGTTTATGTTACCATCAGGAATGCTAATGGAATTTACCTATGGTAGTTATTTTTAGGTTGTCCACGGAATTGGGAAGGAATAAAAGCCAGATATCATCAGAATCTTGCCTTAGATTTGGCAAAGATTAGTTGAACCCAAGAGGTTTTAAATGAAACATTTTGGCTTACTCAATCCACTTCTGAAGAAAGATGTTTCATCAGAAAATAAAAACCTTGCTAGGACAGGAAAGAGATTGGGAGTTATTTTTTTGGTCCTTTTTGTCTGCTTTGGTACATTTTTTAATTCTATTGAATATAATGTGTTCTAATGTGTAACAAATTCTAAAACAATCTGAATTGTTTACCACAGACAGAGACTTAGAAATTGTGTTACTACTTTTGTATCCTGTTTAAAATAGTGTGTATTATTGAGCAGTTTGTTGGACTAATGTGATTTGGGGAATTTTACTATTATGATTATTACATGCTATAAACTCATTTGCTTGATACTAGATTAAAAAAAAAGACCAATATTAGACAAATGACTACAATATTAAGCCTTGGATCAGTTGGAGGGATAATGTATAAAGCAAGAATAGCCTCACTTGCAGTAAATATGCTCACATACCTTATGAGCTATTCACATGGCAAATTAGTGACCCATGTCTATTCTATTCCTAGGCATGTTTTACTTTTACCTGCTAAAAGTAAAAAATCCTGCTTGCCCAGGACAGACTTTTTCTTTAAGGCTGTGTGTGAATTGAATTGCTTCACGGTTACAGCATCCAAAAGTAGAGTTGGAAGCTGCCTTCTGAACCACTACCAAATGCACATAGTAGAAGTTGTTTGTCAGACAAACGAAAGATATTTTATGTCTTTTCAAAACATAAACTTGCATCCATTTTGTAATTGCTATATGGTGTTTGACTTTTATTGTGGTAAAACTGACATCAGAAACATTAAGCTGTAAAGTTGTGGTTGCGGACAAATGTGATTTATATAACAGAAAGTAATTCTTTATAACTGGAAGGTTCTGATGCTGTTTTTATGCATTCCACTTCAGTATAGTTCCTCTCATAAGGCCCAGATGTATATCTTGACAGCGAAATGTATTCACAAGATTTAATCTCCCACGTGATTTGCTGTTGTACTTTGTCATTCAGAATGTGAAATTGGCTCTCCTGAACGGAAGAAACAAAACTAAATTCTGCTTGAGTGCGTGCTTTACAGTGTGAGGGACCAAGCAGGAATGCGCCAATTCCTCTCCCAGATGTTTTTGTTGCAAATGTACATTGGCTTATTGTTTCATAAATTTTAAATGTGATTTATCAGAAGTTGGATTAAAAAAATAAGAGGCAACATCCTTTTTATTAAATATTTCAAACTTGGTCTTGTCCAGATTCTTTACATGCTGTGGTATGCCAGGGAAGGCAGTGCAAAAGGTGGCTTCCTTCATATACCTGCTTATTCAGGAGGTATGTGTGGTTAGTGACCTTGAAACCAAAACACCAGAAAAGCTTACCCTAACTTTTTGCCTATCTCAAATGTTAAGAACATTTGTTTTTTCTCCTTGAGTGATGTTATCTCCAAGGGGAGATAATATCAATGAATTTATAGGGTTGATTGACAATTATAGGGGCTCTTGATCATGGCTATTTTATCTGCTTGATTTTGTTGGCTCTTTTTGGTGACAATATATGATACTTGTTATTCTTTGTTGTGCAGTATGGTAGGATTTCTCTCTCTGAATATTTTCAAGCTTCATTGACAATATGAATTCTAACAAATTCCCCAACAACCTAGACCTTGTAAAACCCAGTGGTTTTAATGTATATATGCTATAGTGACGTCTCATATTTCTGTGTACCTCTGACGAAGTTATCAAATGTCTTTTATCAAACCTTCTTGTCTTTATTGGCATACCTCTGCATTTTTGTCTTAGCAGTTGTATTTCTGAAATACTGCAGTACATTCTGGCTTCTTTTACTGTGAAACTTAGGGGCTTTCTGAAGGAGGTGAAGAAGAGAAAGCAAGGATGTTTAAGTGTCTATGGAAATGGACTTGGTTGTCTGTGTTTCAAGCCAACTAATCTGTCCACGGGTTTGTCTTTTGAAAGCAATCTGTACTGTTCTTGTTTGTTCTTAAAGTTTTGTGTGACGCTGTTAAGCTGACAGCTTTGCAAGTCTTGCCCTCAAGATCCCAGTAGAAAGGATAGGGTTAATGCAGAATTAAATCACATTTATGAGTAGTGGGTTCTAAAAGACCATGCTTTAAAGCGTTAGAAGCATTTGTAAGCTTCTTTAATAAAAAATAAAAGTTTGTGAAATTGTTGAATTTCTGAATGTGCATATATATGCATTTTGGCATCATTTTAGAGTGGTGTCTAGATAGTGCTCTTGATGTTTATTCATGTATAATATTGTATGGGAGTCTTCCATATAGCCTTGGAAGCATGTAATAATATCAGACCAAGATGAGGAGCCAAAAACCTGAAGGTTAAAGGTTCATAGCGCCTCTCATGCCAGGCAGAAGAGATTCAAGATTTGTCCTTTGATAAGTGGGACAAATATTCTTGTAATATAATCAAGTTAGTTATTCTCCAAAATCTCATACATCAGTATCATGTTACATGAGATAACCTTTAGTATAACTGAGATGATGTCAGGAGACCATTTCTTAAGAAATATGGTGTTCACTGTTGCAACAAATGTTAGAAATTACGTATTAGGGGAATCAAATCTTTTGCAAGAATATTGGGAAGGAATAATTGAGGAAAAAAGGGAAATGAAGCACTCTGAGAGTGAGCAATTTCCAGAGCTTGTTTTAGATGTGGTGGAGAAATAGACAAAAATAAAACATTCAAGACAATTTGATTTTTAAGAAAAAGTTTGATGTTATTTATTGGGCTTGTGATACTCTTTGAAAAAAAACATTATTTCTCTTGTTATTAATATGTGAACAGTGATGAAAGGAACTTCATCAGACTGCAATGTGAAGTAGAGGAAAAGCAGCACTTGCAGATATTCAGTAAACAAAGTCAGGGATTTGAGAAGAGAAGGAAAAAAGCTATTCTAAATCCTTTCTTCTTCTACCTCAAAATAGTAGATGTTTTGGCACAGATCTTGCAGCTGAATTCCATCTCTTACCTCAGGCTTGCAAACCTGATTATAGATGTAGCCAAATCTTCCAAAGCAGAAAATCACTGATTATGATATTAAAGGTATTTGTTCAGCCTTTTAATTGTAGAATAATACCAAATATTAAGGTATAGATTTTATTATTGGATGAAATAAAAGAAGTCTAAAAGATCATTTGCAAGTAAAACTGATTGATGCTATAGTTTTTATGTAAAATCATGTCTTGTATATGCTCCATTCAGACAACTGATCTCCCAGTGCAAGATTATTAACAACATTGTGCAAATTGCTAGGAAAACCTGGTCTGGTTCAGCCATGTTCAGGAGCAAAGAAATCAAAATGAAGCAGAGGCAGAGAAGAGTATAATGAAGAGCCTATCTTATGAGGGAAATGAGAAGATACTGACTTGTTTGGTCTAGGAAAGTGAAGGCCAAGAGAGAATTTAATTGCTCTGTAAGTGCATCAGAGGAATAGTATATCAGAGAGGAAGAAGAACAGTTAAATAAGATCGGAAACTTTGTTGGTACATGAACACGTACATTGACTAGGAATGAAATTTAGGATGCAACCTAACTAACAGAAGTTTCAGAACAACTTTTCAATTCAGGTCTGTGTAAGAGAAAACAGCTAATTTAAGATGGAAGGAATTTAAGGGAATAACAAGGTGTGGTATCTGCAATAACAGAAGATATACTCATTGCTCCAGGAAACCCCTTGCAGCTTCTCTTCCTATATCCTAAGTGTCTCCATTCCAGGACCTATAATTGTCTTCTGTGTTGTATAGAGAAGAGAATATAGAGGAGAGAATACAGCTTAGGCACCAGACATGATTTCTCAAAATTGTCTGTTAGATTGCTGGCTTTGCCATAGACTTTCTGTGATGCTTCATGCGGGTCTCTCAGATTCTCTTTGTGAATACAGATGATAATGTTTCTGCTTCACAAGAGTGTTTTAAAGGTAGTTGTCCAGCAGTATTTGTGAGGCACCGAGATACTTGGTAATTCAGTAGGCTGAAGTCACAGAAGATTTTGCTGCCCTCCTGTCTATTCTAAGCAATGATGCTTTGACAAAAAGTGGATGAGTGACTTTTGAGTAGCGCTGACCAGTGCTTTTCTGCAAATTCACTAGGTTCAGCATGGGTTTTATGGCTCTTTTTTCCTAGCCCAAGAGGCAGGGCTTGGTGCTCGTGCTGTCAGGTAAGCAATACACTCAGGGACTTCTGCAAATCTGGGGCAAATCTACTCTGCACTAGATTGTCACTGAAAACTGCCAGAACAGCTTTTAAAAAAAAACAAACCTCTGATAAGAGCATAAAATAACACTGATAAAAGCAAAGGAACCTGAGAGATGAGTCACCAACTCTGAGCAAAGCAGGGGGCTATGTGATAGTCTTAGTTCCTAGAATTTGTAAGTACATCCAATGTTGATTGGTGACGTTTGTTCTTTCTGTAATATGTAGAGGTGACCCTGCATTTCGATGCTGTTGATAGACTGCCCTGACTGTTACCACTAAACCTGACAAATTTGCATGCTTCTAAACACAGAGTTAGTAACAGAGATGCAATCAGATGTCATTATTTTTAATGTAATTGCCTTTACAGAATGGTTGAAGAGCATTTATTAGCTTTGTATCACAAAGCCCCAAAGCTAAAGGCTGTCAGAATAAAGGAAAAGAATGAGTTTAATTATGCCATATCCTTCGTATTCCTCATTGTGTTTTCTTTCATTACTTAGTTGTCCGAGTATGCTGATATTTGAGTTGATTTAGCTGAGGGAAATATAATCCTGATATTTTAGTTTTTGGTAAGAATAAATAGCCTCATTGTGCCCTTGCTTACTGTACTGTCCAGTCTTTTAAAAATATTTCATGAATTTACATGGACAGCAAATTTGTGATGTGTGGAAGATTCATATTCTTATCCCTATTTTAGGGATAAGGGACTGAAACAGAATATTTACCCAAATACAAATGTCATCAGCAATGAGAAAATATTTAGTCCATCACCTTACCCAGAAAGTCATCACTTCCTATGTGCATTGTGTGTGCATTTCTTGTGTCGGCTAATTTTGTAATATTTGAAGAGATGATGGGCATTCACTCCCTTTTCCTGTGTTTTACCATTTGTAAAATAGAGCAAATTCCATTTTTCCTGTGATGAATGAAAACAGCATCCGGCTGATTAAAGACAGTTGTCACTTCCATATGGGTTGCAGCTGTGCTTCCGTCTGCTGGAGAAGTTTGTTCCTCTGTCAGGACTTGAAGGCAACTTCTGGTTTGTCCTGGGTAAGGGGCATTGTGCAGCCAAGTCCCAAGTTCTTTTTGCTACCTTTGGGCTGTAGGACAGTTTTATATTGTGTGCTTATACTGCCTGCTTGGTTTTGGGCAGTGTAGTGAGCAGAATTACTACTCCCATCTTTCCAAAGTTTTGCTCAGAGAGGGAAGAAGTATATGAGGTAAGAGCTTGGCAAAAGAAGAAATGTATGTTGATTTTCTCTATGTACAGCTGTCTTGCTCAGGAGAATGCTGAAGCTGAAAAAGTGGCATTGCTGGAGCCATTTCCCGAACCTTGATGATAAAAGAGAAGCCCTTTTTACTAGCAGGATTTCCAGCTGTTCTCTTCTGGTTAAGGTTATACTCTAAACATAGTAACTGTGTCATGTTTACTCTCATTCTTCTATTCTCATAATTTATGTAGCTTTTTTACGTCTTCATAAGAACATAATAACGTTAAGAAATGCCCTGTGGCTTAAACCATTGGTCCATCTAGCCCAGTATTCTGACAGTGGCAGTAGAAGGGGATATTTCAGGGCAGTACATGAGCCTGGACATTTCCTACAGTCTGTTCTCCTTGTAGAACATACATTCAGCGTCATACATTGGGGATGTCAGAGGGGATCCAGTGGATATTCTCTTTTGAGTCTGTCGATGGAGAAGTTATTTTCCATGAATTTCTGTAATGCTGTTTTGATCCTACTCGTACTATCTGCCTATACAACCTCCTGTGAGAAATTCTAGATGTTAACTATATGCACTTAACACAGAGTGCGGTGGGCACACAAATCCCATGAAAAAGCTTGCCTCTACCTGCTTCTGTTTGTTTTAAAGGTACCCACGCTGGTATTCTGGTATTGCAGGATTTGCAGAATAACATTTCTGCATTCACTTTATCCACTGTCTGCACAATTTTGTAAATCTTGATCGTATCTTCTTTCTGCCTTCTGCTTGCTAAATTGCAAATCCTTAACTTCTTTTTAGCCTCTTCTTGTAAGGCAGCTGTTCCACCACAATTTTGTTTGCTCTTCTTTTTACATTTTCTAACTTCACTGTACTCTGTGATAGGGAGACAAGAGCTACATGTGGCGTTTCAGATATGGAAGCACTACGGTTTTATATAGTGGCAAAATGACACCCTTTGTCTTGTTCTCAAACTCCTTCCTGATGATGCCCGACATTGCTGGCTTTTTTTGGCTGCTGTTGTGTACTGAATTGATGATTTCAGAGAACTGTCAAGGATGACTAACTCTCTTTCCAGAGTTAGTAACTTCTAGTTTTGAGGTCAGCCTCATGTAAGCATGACTTAGATTATATTTCTCTAGATGCTTTGTCTTTCATTTATCTCTATCAAAGCTCATCTGCCAAGTTTTGACCCACTCAGCTTTAGCTTTTGTGGGTTCCTACTCGAGTTCCTCACTATTGATGTGGCATTTAACTACCCAGAAGAACTCGAGGTCATCTGCAAACCTGAAGATATCACTATGTGCTCTTTTCTCTAGGTCATTGGTGAAGATGTTGAATAAAACTGGTCCCAGTGTTATTCCTGAGAGGGACCACATTATATCTTTTTCTATCCTGAAGACTGACTATTTGCCTTACCCTTTGCTTTCTATTCTTTTTCCAGTTTTCTTTTCATTAAAAGGCCTTCTCCCCAAATCTGTGGCAACTTAAATTTCTTTAATGTGTAACCCTGTCAAAGATTTTTGAAAATTCAGATTTGTTATGTTATATGCCCTTATCCATGTGGTTACTGAAACCACCTTAGGACTCCGGCTGGTTAGTGGGGTGGGGTTTCCCTTTACAAGAGCTGAGCTGACTCTTTCCCAGCAGACTGTGTTTCTCTGTGTGCGCAAGATTTTAATTATTTACATGCTTGTTTACTTGCTTGTTTAATATAGATGCTACTATTTTACAGGGATAACTGTCAGACTCACTGGTTTGCAACTCCTGGGATCCCCTCAGACCTTTTTTTGGAGACAGGACTCAGTGCCTGTTTGTAATTACTGGTTATAAAATTTGGGCAGCAGCTTTTCAATTTCTCATGTGTACCTTCACCTCTTTGGTGAATGCCATCCCAGCCTGTGAATTTCCACCTGCTTTATTTATTTATTTATTTGATCTAAAAATTCCAGTATGCTGCCTCAACTGACTACAGTAGTTACTTCTATAAAGAACACTTTGGATGTGATAATATGCACAACATCTTCAGTAGCAGAGATACAAGAAATTCACTGAGGTTCTCTGCAATGACCTTGTCTCCAAGTGCCCTGTTTACGCTTTTGTCAACACACATTCCCAACGCTTCCCTAGCTGGCTTTCTGTTTTTGATGTGTTTAAAGACCTTTTTACTGTTAACTTGAGCAGCCTTTGCAAGGATTTCTTCAAAATCTTTCCCCCTCTTTCCCTGAATTTCCAGTTTACATTTGATCTATCAAATTTTATGTGCTTTCCTGTTCTCGCTGTGCTTTCCTGTGCTTGCTGTTTGGGCAAACTTTCAATTTTTTAAATTTTGACCTTTTCTCTGAGATGATCTCCTTTAGCTCCTATGGAGCTAAGAAGGTTTGGATCTAACTGTTTCATTTTCATCTATGGCAGGCAGTTTGATCTGGTCATCTAATGCAGTGATTCTTGAACAGCCTGTGGGCTGTTTGCAGACTTCTTGCTTCTTTGCTTTTGGGTTTTGTTTTCTTTATTTTGGCTACTTTTTTCACTTTTAAATGGCATCCTTTCTTGAAACGGAATATTGCTGAGCTGGATTTATAAGTATGCTCCATCTTGCTACAGTGTTAATTCTAATTGCACTGTGATTACAAATGAGCTCTTCTACTTGCAACTTAATATTTAAGTCTTCTGTTCCACTTGTGACCAAGCAGGAATAACATCTTTTCTTGTTGGGGGGTTTTTAAGACTACTTCTTTGAGGAACTAATTATTGCATCCAAAAGTAGTATTCCTGCATCTTATCCTGATAAGACATTGATCCAGACTGTGTATGAGTAGCTTTTCTACATGTCTTGAGTTTTTCTCAGATAACATTTCCTGATCAAAATCATTGTTCTAATCAGGAGTTGATATTACAATCCCAGTACTGCTTTTTTGTTCCTTGAGTATGGAATTCTTTTTTTCCTTTTATTTTTGCGAGGTATTTTTATCCATCAACACTTGTATTATCCTTTGTGGATGTCCTTTGCAATGCCAGCCTGCCACCTGCACGTACTGTTCTGTCTTCACTGAAAGGTTGGTAGCTTGGCAGTCTTGTGTCCCACTGATTATACTCCTTTCATCAGGATTCTTTGCTGCCTGCTGTAATGGGGTTTTCATATGATGCTAGGCACACCAGTTCCCCTAGCTAACATACTTTTAGATGCCTAATATTGATGTAGAAGCATTTGTAAGTTTTGCCCTTGTTCTGTTGTTCACTATTGCATGTGCTAGTCAGTTGGTGTTGCAGGTGGTCTGATTTACCTTCCTTGTTTATTACAGTCATGCAGTTTATTTCCCTCCTGGCCTTTTTAGAGGCAGATTGCACGTTAGCCTCGTCTTCCCTGCCAGTTGTTTCAGTCTGAACCAGGTGTTCTTCCATGCTTATTGGCTTTGCCCCAGTTCTTAGGTTTAAATACTTCTCTACCACCTGCTTAACTTTTGGTGCTAGCAGCTTAACTCCATTTGCACTGAGATGCAATCCTTCCTGTGTAGGTTTCTCCTGTCTGAAAAGGTTCCCCATCCCCTAACATTTCTTCCTTGTCACACTATCATCTCATCATTGCATTAAGACTCTGCCTCTCTTGTGCCTCGCACAGGGATGTGGCAGCATTTGAGAGGATGCTGAAGGAGGTCCTCCTTGACTTCAGCCTCCTAAGTAAGAAACTGAATTTAGCTTCCTGAACATCCCTCCTACGCTTTCCTTCTTCCAAGAGTATCAGCACGGACCGTGACCAGAAATACCTCTGCTGCATCCCCACTGAGCTGTGTAGGCACGTGCTAGGTTCTGCAGCCTGTGCGTGGCGGGGAGCGGGTACCCGGCACCGCTCTTAGACATCGCAAACCCACTTGACCTGATCACTGGATCTCCTACCTGCTTTTACCTGTCTGGCAGATTCCCACTGCTGCCGGAACCTCTTCAGCGTGAAGGGATACCAGCTCTCCCGAGGTTTCGCATTCCAGCACGAGGCTGCCAGTGCTCTGCCACGTCTTGCTAGATTTTATCTCTGGACTTCTTTATGTGATAAAAATGATAAAGAGAAATACACAGAAAAGAGACAGGACAGATATCATTTATTATAGTTCAAAATGTGAGATCTGATAATCAACATTTCTTTCAGTCCTATCAACCTATATCAACAGAGGTTTTTGCTGTCTCACGATAAATTAAATTGGAACAATGACAAATGAAAGTGATCGTGGTATAAAGATACTTTATTTCTTGCATTTTTCCCTGATGTTAACTATTTGTACAGAGTAAAGGGCAATAGCTGTGTGATTGTACTGAGGGATGGATTATTAAAGTTTATAATAAATCTGAAGTTTTGAATATTTGAAATTCATTTTTTTCCGATAAAATCTTAACACTCTGAATTCAGGCAGTATCTTTTGACATATGCCAACATCACTTGTTCTGATTCAGTATATTCACATTTTTTTAAAGCACACATAATTGCTTCTATTTATTGCTGTCATATGCTGATATCTTCTGAAATTGAAATAGTGATTAGTTCTTTTCCAGATCTAAGGATCTCAGTAATTCCTGCATTTTACTCAATGCTTTGTATTATTAGTAGAAGGAGCAAAACAATAATGTGAATAGATTTTTTTTCTGAAGTTGCATAATGAAACGATTGTATATTTGTATTAACCTTAGACATTTTTTTTAAGCAGAAAAATCAGCCAGAAGAGGAAGGAGGTATGCTTTAGAAAATACGTTTCATTCTGAGCATACATTGGGATCAAATCTAAAAAACATAAATGTGAATGCCTGGGAATGTAAATATTAAAATGCTTATCCTTTCAGTTTAGGTAAGGAGTGAAGGAGTTAAATGTATCTTCTCTATAGTTTTCATTTTAACTCACACTGATGAAATAGAAGACTAGACAAAAAAAAAAAAAAAAAAAAAAGAAAAAAAACAAAAGAGGGATGACTATTATAGGAATAATATTTTGTTCTTTTTCCTTAATGTATATAGAAAACATTCTTGCACATTCCAGAACACTGAAAACTATCAGGGAGTTTATTTTTGGATGTAGTCAATATTACAGATAATTAAGCACTGTCTTGTTTTACAAGTAAGCTTTAACTCTCGTTTAGTATACCTGTGCTTCACAGTATTTAAAAACAGGTTTAAACTTTATTTTTTATTTAGTTTAAAGTTTAATTATTATTTAGAAATTATAATTAATATAGAATGGTTACAACTTGGCTATCATGAACAGTGAAAATTTGACCTCCAATAATAGTACCTTGGATATTAGATTACAAATCAGAGAATTTGGTTATGATAGCTTTGCTAGTTTAGATAAAATTAATTTATTTTTGCTATGCTGTTTCTGAAGCCGCATATTAAAACCACTTGAAATCCAGGTTAACCCTCTTTGTGGAAGATTGGTCTTGATTGCTTTCCATGCTTCGTAGAAGAGCGAAAACACCCCCAGTAATGTGAATGCAGAAACAGCTACAGGGAGGTGATGAGACTTGCTGGAGGCGCAGGACCGAGTGTGTGTTTTAATGGAGTCAAAGTGTAATATATTGACTTGTCTATGTACTGCCTCCCAGTGGGGCCATTCTGTTTCCGTGTGTGGCCAGACACAGCCCAGGCTCAGCAAAACTTTCTGGCTAACTTCCCATTTATTTGAAGTAATCTAAACACTTCAGACTAAATACTTTTAGGCCTGTATCCAGGCCTCTGGAGCTAGCTGCTTTTCTTTACTTTGGAATTATTCAAAAGACCTCTGTGTATTAAAAACAGATTACTTTCTGGAACAGTCTGCGGCATTGCTGAAGACAACATGACCGAGCTGTTAGCTGGGCTATTTGGTTGACATATTTGTTCAATTGTCACAGATTGTTGCCCATGTATTAGAAGAGAGAAATTCTTTTTGTGTTATTATTGCTCAGTTTGTTGCTTAACTAATACAGACGTTTGCCTACACAGTTATTTTTAATGGATTTTTACTGTGTCTCGTTATCCATGCATAGGCTGTGTGAGCCTCCAGATGGTCCTCTGTCTCTTAAGGAGCATGGACCAGGTTAAAGAGGTTTTAGTCTCTAGCTACTTTTAACCTAATGGATATGATGATTTAATTAAGAGAGGAGAGGCTCCCGTGTTTTAATGTTGAAGCCTTGGGTGCAGCGCCCAGCCGTCCTGCATGCAGGCTGCTGCTGGATGTTGTCACCACCACCAAGTTAGCCTGCTAGATAGCTGGACTTTTCCCCTTGGACCTGTTGATAAGTAACCTCTGCTATATTTCCTTCTGAAGAATCAAAATTATTCCATCTCTAGGTTCATCTCAATTCTTTCATCTATACTCTTTCAAAAATCGTGTTTATATTATGCTTCATTTTTCAAAGAGACTTTCAGTTTTAAGCCATATATGGCCTCTATTTTAAATGTTCTCATTTCTCTTTGTCATTTTTTTGGCTTATGAATACTGTTCTGACTTCTTAGGATTGTCTGTTGTTTGGCAGTTAGGTATTAACAGTTTAATGTTAAATTTGCATAATAGCAGGAGTGAGTTAAGTACTTTCATTTCAAATAGGAGGTCTTGGTTCTTCTGTGAGTGGAAGGATGGAAAAGGAAAAGTTATATCAAATTCAGCTATTCTGATTCAGTGTCATATTTTATGCCATTAAGAAAAATATTCATATTTTCATTTATTTTGTGTAATAGAAAGCATAGCTTAAAATGAAAATGTAGATATGTTTAAAAGCCTGAAGGCATTACTCTAATCTCCTATTTTATACTGAAAGGGGGAAGTAAGGAAAAAAAATAGAAAAAATGTATTCAAATTAACGCTTAATTTTTATTAATTTCAGTTTTTGCCCTAACATATCAGTAAGCCTTTGCTTGGATTTCAGCAACTCTCTTCTCAAGTGCTACATTTATTAAAAGATTGTTCTGATGCTTTCATGACTTTCTGCAAAGAATGCATACATTATTTATCCATAATCTTTTACTACACTGAGCTGTCCTGGTTGTTACTAAGCATGCTTGAAAGTTTTTCATAACTGCCTTAAATCTCTGCATTTCTCCTGTTTTGTGGTTGGTTTGGACCAGACTGGACAGCAAACAAATATAAAGTCTGTTCTCTCATTGCTCTGTTTTTTAGATCTGCTCTCCTCAATTCAGATATTATTTCAATATTTCCCTGCTTCTGTGTTTTGTGGAAGACTTTTGATACTGTTGCTTTGGAGGATCCTGGGTTGAAGTCTTTCAGACAAGTCTAACATCCTTTAGGTAGGGGACCTGGGACAGGTGATATATTTGGCTTGCTAATCGTGTTTGTGATAGGTGGCTGTAGTTCTAAGGTAGTGGTTTGGCCAGGCTGTTGTAAAGCTTCTAGCTGTTGTGCCTCACCGGACTATGCTATACTTTCCTTCCTCTGTGCTGTACCCTTTGTCTTATAGTAAACTTGTTAGGATAATATTTTTCTCCTTTATATCATATCTCTGGTCAGTCTGTTATTTTTAGATCTATGTTTCCCATGTTAGTGTGTCAATAAGGGAAATTTTATGGATATTTTAAACCTTTTTTTCCCCTTGTGGACTACTTCATTTTGGTTAAGATATTAAAAGATTTTTTGAGCTAAGGCAATTTTAAATGTAGCATGTGCTCCAAGGAGAGCACCATGATTCTGAAGAAATTGCTGCTGTTCCATGATCGTTTTGGCTCCCATCAGAATGAGTGGTTGTAGATGCAGATTTGCAAAGGGGCAATTTTGGAACTCATGAATATTTCCTGAGCCTTAAATAGCAAGAGGCAGGTGCTGTAGGAAGTGAGTTGGAAGGATGTGGGAACAGTACTTATGTCTGTATATTAGTTCATTTAATCTTAGAATCAGTCACTTATTATTGCAGTACACAGTAGAACAGGAGATTCAGAAACCTAACGTGGAGGAATTGTTCTTCATGTGGATTATTTGTTTATATGTATCTGTATATATAAAATACATATATGTAAAATATTTTTATATGTATTTTTATATATACATATATATTATAACCCTTAATTCTAATAACTCTAGAACTACAGCCTGAAAGAGTGAGGCAGTTGACTGACCAACAGAACTAGTATTGGAAAAACAGAGTGCTTGTGCCAGCTCTGCCAAGGTGTTCCTGCCCGCCAGGAGCCTAGTCCTGACAGACAGCATCTGCTCTGCGCGTGTCAGAGAAGTTGAGTGTCAGTGCTAATTCAGTCGCTGGCCTTTCTTTGGGGACTGCCAATAAGGTAGATAGCTGTAGTGCTCTTGTTTTGAGATGTGAACATTATCTCCATGGAGAGCACTTCGCGAGACTCATTTTTTTAAGCCCAGAAAACAGATATCAGAAGACAAGTATCTATTACTGTCCCTACTGACTAGTTTAGATAGGACTAAACCTCTACAGTTTCAGTCCTTCCCAAATAATCTGTATTCTAACCATCTTCTCTGTTGGGCAGGAAGAGAGGAGGCCTGTCACTAATCAGTTATTTATCCTGAATTTGCCTGCAGGAATGATTGTCATCCCGCTGGTCTCTGATGTGCTGTGATGGAGGCATAGATCTTTTAATGAAATGGAAATGAAGACCTGACTTTGTTGTGCTCCTTGTGAAAATGTGTCTTTGGGATGATTAGGGTTTTTGTAAAAGAGAGAGCAAGATGCATCACTAGATTAAGCAGCCCTGGGGGACTTGTATCTCAGTAGCCTTCATTCAGCGTGGAAAAGACTCCCTGCCTCTAACTTTATCTCAGTTGATCCATGTTTCTTTAAATGCTTACAGAGAAATGTCTCATCAGTACTTGCCTTTCAATGTTTGTTTTAAAACATGACACAGAGGAGAACATTTTCAAAGCTGGTTTTTGAAATCCATTGATATTAATAGGATTTGAAGGTTTTGAAATAAGTACAACTAGAGGCAGGAAACTGGATGCTTGAAGAAGAACATTGCAAGCATGGCATGGTACTTGCCCAGAAGATTGATTCAGCCTCCAACAGTTTGCAGCTCGTGGAGTCAGAGGTGGTGTCCTTCTATTTAACACAATGTACTTACAACATAAGCAGTACAACTGTGTTTTGGAAAAACTGTCAATGTGTGGAAGGACAGGCCCATTAGTGTTCTGCAGTAGATGAAGCTGCTGGCAAAAAGTCAGATTGTCTTGTTCCCAGAACAGACTTGCTACTCACTTAAATACTACATATTGCAACAGTGAGATTCAAAACCTGTTTTCCCCTTTTGAAAATGCTCCATTTCCACTTCTGAAATGGTGTCATTTCTCTCAGGAAGAAGATGGTTTCCCCTCTACTAACAGACTTATGCTGTGAAAGGTGATCCATTATTATTATTGCTAATATCAGCTCAAGTCTTTTTTTCTTGGATTTCTCTCTCTAGTTTTATTGCATCCCTGTATAGTCAAAGCATACTGCCAACCCAGATGTAGGATTCTTGGACCGGCTCTATTTTCTGTTAGTAAACTCAATTCTAGTAACTTCCTAATCTTCTCTCAGAAAGAGTTTGGAAAAAAGGCAAGTTATATAGCTGCTGATTTATATTATTACCTCTATTTATGGACAAACTTACAGATAAGGCAGCTTGCTTCAAACTCATGAACAGACTCAACAGAACATGAATGATCTTGTGCAATGTGTAGTAATTTCATTGATCTGATCAGAGTTTGTCACATTCTTTATTACTGATTTAAGCAAAACTTTTCGGGGATTGAACTTTGAGAGCTGTATGGGTGCAGATCAATAATACATTTTTTTCATAAGAGTCTATGCATCTTCCCTGTTAACCCCTCTAATTCCCCTTTTTTCCAGTAATTTTATTAGCTGTTTATGTAGTGATTCAGATTTTGCCTATCGTATTAAAGCATTAATTTAGTTAATGTGGTAAGTGAATTCTCCAATGTGGTAGATTTTCTCTATAACTGAACGTAGTTTTTCTCTGTATTTAATGGTAGTTTTCTATTGTAGTTTTTCCTCTGTATTTCCAAATTTGTAGGACTTTGAATTAATCAAATCAAATAAGCCTATCCCTAGTTTAGCAATGTAAAAAATATGAGACCTTAGCGGGTTCTCAGTGCCTACAGAGCAACCTTTCACAGAATTTTTACACTTCATTCATTTTGTGCCATGAAACTTAGTAGTCACTTTAGCTCCAGACCTAAAGATGAACAGAGGTAGCCATTTCATGTATATGATCATAATGTATAGAAGACCATATTGCTAGTAGCATCACTGAGCATGTAACTTAAGCTAAAATTTTGTGGATAGGCAGCTAAGGGAAGTTGTGATCTGGCAGAGTTCACCTTGCTGTAGCTCTGAGCAGAGCTGCCTACTGCAGCCTCTTGCATTCAGTGTATTTCCCTGAGACCTGCCAGGGGCCGGTAACTGAGTGCTTTGCAGCAGTGCTGGTTCTGCTGTGAACTTTGAAGTGTCTGCACTGGGCTGGAGAGCTGTAGGCTTGAGTAACTGCTGCCAGAGAGCCCTTTTGTACGTGTGGATGTGCCTGTGCCCAGTCCATGAAGGGTGCAGAAGTGAGGCATTGAATGTGCATGCATTCATACCTAACCTGGTATGAACTCGAAGTGGTTCCTTTACAGAGTTAACTCTGCGGAAGGGAAACCCAAAAGCCAGGCCAGTGAAGGCCAGGAGCCATGTCACTCTTCCTTTCTCTCTCTAGATATTTCATAATGCTAAGATACGTGATAGTGTGTAGTGCACTAAGAGTGTTTCAAAGGGCTGTGTGACCCTCGGCAAGAAAAAGGTTCCCCTATCCCGGTTCATGGTGTGTGCGGTGTGGGATCAAATCTTGAGAGTTTAGACCTGTGCTTAGATAGTAATGTGATGTATCCACAGTGTCCCCAGCTGAGTAAGAGTGGGGAGAAGGGTGTAAAGGAGGTGCTTGCATTTCTTCTCTAGTATGTGATGGTTAAAGGAGGTCTTTATTCACCCTATTAAGGACTGTTATATTTAAGAGCCCTAGGGAGCATTTGCTTTATATATATGGACACGTGCACACACACACACGCACAGATACCGCCACAAAAAAAAAATATCTGGGTTTTCTGTGGAGTACTAGGATACCACAATACCACGAACTCAGAGGTGTATTTACAGGGCAGCCAGCCAACGAATGGCAACAATGGTGAGAGAGGGTGTTCTTGCCCTGTTCACAGCTGCAAATTAAAAAGACTATCTCATTATATATACTTTTACTAAATGGCTGTATTCTGCAACTTAAAGCTATAGCAGGTAAAAATTTGGCAAAAATGGAGCATCTAAACCCAATCAGACGGAGTCATTTTCTGTAACTAGGGATCAGAGATTTGCTAAATTGGGCCATGTGTATTGAAAAATATGCCAAAAGATAGCAGCGGTATTAAGGCAAAAATGAATCATTTCCATTCTTTTCAGTTGGAAAATGATTTTTTTGTTTTATTTTGTTTTAACTGGAGATCAGTCTTCAAGCTATAGTATTATCAGAGCTCATTGAAAAATGTCTGTGAAGACGTTTTTCAACTAGAAATTATTTTTCTACTAAATGAATTTTTTTGTAGGAAATGTTTCTGTTTCCATTAAAATTATAATTTTTATGCAAGATAGAAAATGATGTCTAGCTTTTTTAAAGACAAGTTTTTTCAATATATGCAGCAGACAAAACCTAGGAATGACAGACAAGATTTTAATAACTGTTTCTCATAATGCCCTTCAAGGGGGTCAAATTAATTCAGCTGCATGGAATTTTTAATATATTTTAGGGAACACGAGCAGTAAAAATGAGCAAAACAAGCTCAACACTTAAAAGAACTGAAGAACACTCTCCTTGACCTACAAGCAAGAAATCTGTGGTTTAAGGTTTCTTTTATGTCCTTTGTAGAGAGGATTTTGTGGCAATTACATTTTTGAGAGCTTCTAGCTGTGGGATTGTACTGTAGATGAGACAAAGCTAGGGTATATTTTCAGAATAAACAGTAAGTCCTGCTTCTGTGTATCATGAAGAAACAAATGTTTGTAGATGAGTGAAGAAATTCTGCAAACAATAGATGAATCATCAGTGATTTACCCTGAGCAGCATCAACTGGTTAAAAATGGGAAAATATGATCCAAGCTAAATTGTATGAAATAAGAGATACCATGTAACTAATTAACTAAAAAGAAATTGCACAAAATCCCAAACCAAACAAACATTGCCTCCCCTCCAAACACCGTCTTGAGACGGGAAAAGTAATGTCTACTGGCTAAATTCAAAATAAATCTACTCTTTATATCTCTTTGCCAGTTTGTGGGTCTCTAAAATATGGCCTGAATCATTTTGGTTTTGGCTGAGAATCCCTTTACAATCAAATTCTAACAGAATTTCAATATTACTTGATATTCATTAAGTGGAAAACGTAAATGTAGCTCATTAGCAGTTTTTTCAGCAGACTTTCTTTCACACTTGGTGTTGAGGCTGTAAGGGCTTTAAGTTCTGCTGGTGCTTCACAGCCTAAGACCTCTTCATTGCTCTTACTGCACTAGCATGTGCTCTTTGCCTTACAGAAAGGAGATGCGCAGTCTGAGCTGAAAGGAGGATTTTGAGCAAAGCATGCCTCTGAAGCTGAGGAAACGAGTGCAGTGCTTGTGAAGCTTTCTTAAGGCATCTTTTATAAATATTTGAGGATATGTCTAAGTTTAAATACGAATTACTTGTTCTCTTTTATTGGTCCAAGGTGATTAATGACTACTCAGGTAGCATCTTCCACTTCTGAGTGTCTGCTACTAATTTGTGTGCAAGAGGGTGATAATTATGTTGTTATGGAAAGAATTATCAAAATAGCTCACCAATAAGAATTTATTTCCTTTATTCTCTCCATTTTTGGATGTGTTTCTTCATGTTTGGTTAGATTTTAATAGGAATTTCACATAAGCATGAACACTCTCTTTCATGTAAATATTTACTTTCTCATTTGAATAGTTCTTTAAAACTTATATGATTCTTAAAAAGGATCTTAACTGCACACCTTCCCCCCCCCCCCCCAAAAAAAAAAAAAAAAAAGACATTGCTCTTCCTCAGGGTGATCCTTGGAGAAGTAGCTTCTCTTTTGGATTTGATAGGGAGATTGTCTAAACACTTTTAGAAAATTAATATAAACATTCTAAACTTTAAAAGCATCTTACACAACGACCAGCAATAACAGCAAAGCAATCCTCGTGCTGTATTTGTACATAAGCTGGTCTTTTTACTTTGGAATTAGGCACTTATATTTGCTTTTTAATACATCATATTTCTAATAAATATGTTAAAGATATGAGGAATATATACAGCTTTGCTACAAGAGATTTTTGAACTGTAGGTTGTTTTCCTTATACTTTACTGTGTAATGTGATTTTGAAATTAGATAAAACAAAAATTTCTTACTACGAGAACTCTTTCCATGAATGTAAAATCTATTTTCTGTATGAGAGGAGAAATAAAAGGGAAGAAGAATGTTTCTTTGACCCTATCAGGTCATTTACTATTCAGCCCTTTTTAGAGAGCCTCAGAAAAACAGCTTCCTCCTTTAACCAGGTATCTGATTCTTGAGTGTTTCCAACTAATAGCAGAATTATGTATAATACTTAGATCGGTGCTGCATGGCCTCTTGCAGTGGTCTATTCCTTCCAAAGTTTGTTATTGGCAGCTCCCTGACTAGCAACAATGAAGTGCACTGGACAGCTAAGTGACAGATTGAGGTGAAGATGTGACACATCTGGAGTGGTTGTGGGCTGGCTCACCTGCCTACAACTGGGTGGTCTCTCTTGTCTCTGCTCCATTAGCTCTGTCTGAGGGTAGGAGAGGAAGTAAACAGTATTTGCAACATCTGAGGAAGCATGTGGAAAAGAAAGATGGCGATGGAGAAGAGGAGGTGGATAAAAGGTTCCAAGCAAAAGTTAGGGGAGATTGTGCTTATTTTTGCATCTTAACAAGATAAGAGTTGGAGAAGAACATATGGGTCAAGGCAAAAGAAGTGAATAGTTTGGTAATTAAGACGCAAAGTAATGAGAACTTGGAGAAAAAATTGATGGAGAGAAAAAATGCTCTGGCAGAAAGATGTTACTGAAAAAGTCAGGACTGAGTCAGTCAGGATGGATGAGAAGTGAGAGAGAGGTACAAGTCTGACACCCAAGTTACAGGCCAAAGAAAATTATGATATTGCCTACTGACTGAGCTGGAGACATCAAGCTCTTGATGTTTATTCATGTGGATTGTAACCCTGAGGAGATATCAAAAAGGCAAGCAGTTGTTTTATTTTGGAGAGAGGAACAAATCTGGTGCAGTATACTGATATCAGTATACTGAGATCAATCCAGATCAATCTCTTTTGAAATGGCAATTGATGTTTATAGACAGATTCTTCACAATTACAAAAATACATCAATTGAGTCAACCAGGAGGAAAACAAAAGCTGGTGTCTTTGTAGATACTAAGCTTTGCATCAAGTGCTGTACAGTGCTAATCCATTCCAGGTGAGGGTATTCAGCGCTAGTTTATTTTATTATTTCCTAGCATACCCTTTGTAGGAACCATTCTTCTCCTTGTTCTCTGTCATACATGTGGGCTTGCAATATCTATTTTCTTTTAGCTTAGCATGCTACAACTAAATGCACCTCAAATTAAATTTGCAGACACTTAGTTCTGTTTCAGAGAAATATTGCTGATCTGACTATATTTTCTTATGTCTTTAAAAGCTGTAGGGTTAGGATACGTACGTTTCTGTATTTCATGACTTAGGAGCAAAGGAGTGAATGTAAGAATGAAGGCTGGAAAAAGAAGTTGGGTTAGGTCTTTGGAGGCAAAGCCAAGAACACTAAATTGTATTTCTTGGAGGAGGGGAATATGAGGTCTGAAAAAGTTTTTTTTTTTAAGAAAACATTTTTCTTATGGTGAAGCCACGTAGATACAGCGTAGGATTTTGAAAACATGTTGTATTTATGTAGAACTATAACTTAATGGTGTTATAATAATATTTTGAGAAGCTGTGTTGCCGTAACGAAGGACTAGATAGCATATTTAAAATATATATAAATATATAAAATATATATAAAAAAGAAAAAAAAAAAGAGGGAACTGAATGTAAAAGAAGGTCAATCCCTCCTCCCCGCTTCCCCTCCAAAACCCCTCCTCGCAATTGATGCTTGGCAAAACCAAGTCTGCTTGCAAGTCTGCAAGCTAATATAGGCTGGGTGAATCACGAAGACACCTGAGGAGCTCAGCAGAATTTGTTCCTGTGGGTGATTTTGTCGCCTTCACTTCAAGTTGCTGTAAGGACCTGAGTGGATGTGTAGGCCCACTGGGGTAACTCGACCAGATGGAGCCACCAGAACAGACTTTCTTGGCTGTGAAGATAAATATGTTATTGTAATGTCTATCTTGGAACAAAATATGCCTTGTTAAGATGACCTTCAGTTTGGGATTAGCGGTTTTAGTAATGATTTAAGTCTGGTTTTGTTAGGTGCTGTCTCCCATTAGAATCGTAGAGTCATAGAATCAGTAAGGTTGGAAGGGACCTCTGGAGATCATCTAGTCCAACCTCCCTGCTCAGCAGGGTCACCTAGAGCACGTTAGACAGGGTTGCATCCAGGCGGGCCTTGAAGATCTCCAGAGAAGGAGTATGATGTAGTGCACTGTATGGCTGCCAAAAGCAACATCTTCCAGAAAGTTCTCAGCATGTCTGAGAAGTAAATGTAATCAGTCTTATGATGTTATAGTATTAATTTATGTATTTCTTGAGAAAAACAAAAATGAGAGCTGGAACATGGGTATGTTTTCTTTTTTACAGTTTGGGATTCTGCCTCTGTTCTTATCGCTACATTTATGTATGTTTTCGTTTCTGAGCTTTTAAGTGTGTGTAAAAGGCTTCAGGCTTTTGAGGCTTACAAAGTAATCTGGGAAGCTATGGGCTGTAACAAACAGAACCATGAAATATGGCAACTCTGCCAGCTTTGCCTATGATTTTCTGAATCATATTCTCTAAGCATCTCTGTCTAGATAAGATTTACTTTACTCCACTCTCTCAATATTTACATTTTAAGTAATTACAAGCTTCTGAGTGGAGGCAAAGCTTCCCCCCCACACCATGTTTTATTCTGAGCAAAGATATTGATGCTGAGTAAGAATTAGGTTGATGTTAAATTTCAGATGTGAGCTACTGTGCTATTGGGGATACCGAAAGAAACTGTACTTGTTCCTTTTAATGGAAGTCAGAAAGGGATGGAGGAAATTTTATAAAAAAATGTCTGTAAAAGTTTATCTTTGAGTAAAGATTGAGCCTGAGCATTTCACCTAAGAATATAGTAGTTTCAGAACAATTCAAATGCAAATACTGTGCATGCAACTACTGCAGGTTTGCATCCTTAGCTGCAGTAATCAGTACAAAAAGCTATTCAGACTTGTAATTTAGATGGCTCTTAAGCAAATGGTGAGGTGAAAAAGCAAGGATCCATGGTGCTATTAGGGAGATAGGTACAGAAGGATTTACTCTTTCAGTCCAAGTTGAGGGAATTGAAGTAGAGTGGACAACACCACATAAATACTGTTCCAGATCGCTTTTTTGTTCCATTTGGCAGTTCTCTCCTAAGGACTCCTTGGTAGGATTGTTTAAAAGACTTCATTCTTAGCAGATGGTCAGGTCTTCCACTAAATATTTTAGTGAATGGGCATTAAGTGTCTGCTCTACTAAACTTTGTGTTAATGTTTTTATTACTGCTCATTCCTAGTGTTGCCTACAGCTGAATTCCTGTTGGCTTCTGCAGTGGTGCCCCGGACATGTATCTTTTAAGTTTTATTTGCTTACTCTAGCACAGGTTTGTATAACAGATAAAGATATATCTTAATAAAAAATAGAAGTGATTCTTAATGCCATTTTCTTCTTCTGCACTACGTTTGTGTTACCCATGGCAGAGAAGTGCTGCGTTCTTGATTAGCTTGTGGTTTCACACAAATCCATTGCGGAATTTCCTTTCTGAAATACAATGAGCTTTGTTACCATTGTCTATGCTCTGCTAATACCCTTCTGACTTAAATTGTTTTAACTCTTGCGTGCTATAGGGTTTTCGGTGATAAGACGTTAAAAGGCCTGTGTCCTTCCACCATTGGCTTTGTTTTTGTTTGACTTTTGCTGTCTTCATAGCTCAGTAGTAAAGATGAGCTTTGTGTTATGAGTATGTAAGCAAAGTTTGTGGTTAGTTATCCACCTGTATCTACACATTTGTCTTTCCAAAGTGTGTGTGTGTGTGTGTGCGTGTGTGTGTTTTTTTTTTTTTTTTTTTTTTTTTAAGGCTTGTTTTACATCTATAGTATTAAGATTGATGGTCTATTCAACAAGAATCATGAAAATTTCTACGCAGCCATAAATACTCTTTAAGATTCATGACAGCAGATGGGAAATGACAAACTTATTTCTAATTGAAGCTGAAGATGAATTATTGGGGACTGGAGACAAATAAAACCAGAAACTTTGAGTTATAGCTTTAAATTTCCCCTCAAACTCATGTTCTACTGATACATATATAGGAGTGTGAGTGTGCGTGTGTGTTTGTATGCATACATAAATCTTGTTATATGGTCCATATGCTGTAATGCTAACGGTATGCTCTACTACTCCTAAGATTTACTAGCTTTTTTTTCTTCAGTATCCTTTTCTGCTGTGGTAATTGCAGTAAGAATTAGTGATTTCTGAACTGTACTTTGATTCTGTTGTCTCAGGTCTATTGTTTTAGGCCTGCCCACCAAAGCTGCACATTGTAATGCTTTGTAACACTGAGCTAAAACGAGAATTATAGCAGCATTTGTACCAGTTATTTTGATTATTGCTTTTTTTTTCTTGTTACACTAGTAAGACATTGGTCTGTAGCTTAGAATATGATTCATTTGAATTACAGGTCTACATCTAGCTTCCCTTTGCTGTCAAGATAATGCCTGAAAACGCCATTTTCCTTCTACTGAATATTAACAGAGCCTACAGGGACTAGCTCAGATGTAGATGTCTAAAGCTTGATTGCAGGAATCCCATCCCTCTTCTTGGGACATCCAGACTGCTGAAGCTTTGGTAACATGTATTTTTTTCCCAGCATTTTCATTACCTTCTTCTGCGCCATTTAAGTGTTTCAGAGCACCGGCAGGACTAACCGGAGTCTCTAAAAGCTCTGGGTTGCCTCAGGATTGGCTCATGTTATCATCACAGTCGCTGTCCGCTATCCCAATTTGTTTGGGGGCTGAAGGTGCTGTGTGCACAAACTTTTAAGTTAACACAGAAACTGGAGAGAGAATAAAATCAAATTCTGGCTTTGTGACTGAGGATTCAGGGATTTTCAGGTTGTGAGTAGAACTGGAATGATTAGTCAACACTTTCTTTTCAATACAGACCTTTGCACATGATTCAGCTTCAAATTAATGTGCCAAGCTATTTGCCTTACCTCAGTTTTTATGCAGTTTGGCTCAGGTAGTAGGCAGTGAGTGAATGTGAAGCCTCAGTTTGCAGAGTGCAATTCATTTGTCATTATTTAGAGTGTAGCTATAATTTCCATAGTCAGGCAAAACTTGTCGTCATTTCTTTAAATTTGAAAACCTGAGCTATTGTGAGTTAGTTTTCATACTACAGCTTGTGGAATAGTTTGTAACCACAGTTATAAATGCTATGTAACTGAAAACACAAGACACTTTCTGTAAATAACATGCTTTTCTATTGACTCTTTGATCTCTTTACCATTGGACAAGCTACTATGAGGATGCTGAGGCTGGCGTTCATCTCCCTTGAACTGGCTGTTGGTCCATCTAAGAGTTGGTGAGCCCAGCCTAAGCTGACAACTGTGGAGTACTTCACTTGTGCTCCCTTTAGTGTGCATGGAGAGGAGGAGATACCTCGAAAGGGCACTTCATCACGTCTGGCCTTGGTTCCTATTTTATAGTGAGATCCCCTGCTATTGTGAACGCCAGTCTCCCTCCATCAGCTGTAAAGGGAGCTTAGGCTGAGTAGACATGAACAGCTAAATGACTTAGGTGGTAGCTAAATAGACCTAAATGACTGAATTTGAAATGTCTCAAGTCAGGTGTCATGAATCCTAATCCAAATGATTTATAGGAGCTCAGTGAGCCAAAGGAACTCAATGGACTCAGAAGAAATGCTTCTGACCCCATGCTGCTTAGCCTCTTTAATATGCAGACACATACATATACACGTAATATGCAAGCACAATACATATTAACACTAAAATTAGTGAATTTTAGGGGCAAGTTGTGAAATATAATCATGACCCATGCTGAAGTTGTGTGGTTGCATTACGTTTGAGGCAAGTGTGAAAGCTTTCATGAGACTCTGAATTATACCCGTGTTCTAATGGTGGATGTTACCTGTCAGTTGACATGCATGAAAGAATGAAAAATGGCAATGCAAACTGATATTCTCTGTAAAAAAAGTAGGTGAGTTAATATATTAAGTTTTATGATTTAGTCAGTTCTTAGAAAATATCTTTTAAATGTAATACTTTGAAACACAACTGTGTAATATATTCAGAAAATGAGCAAAAAATGCAGCATTAAAAATTCTAAGCTTGATTTTCTTTGGCTCAAGTAAGCCATTATTCTGAATCTACTTTCAGGTTAAAATATTCTTTTTTTTTTGCAGATTTTTCTGGCTTCCAGTTAATGTAACAGTGCAGTTTTTAGCAACGGGGGCACTTAATAAGTAGCAGCCTCTGAAAAATGGGATATACATATATCTTCATATTGGAAATACCAGTCAAAACTTTGCTTTCTACTTCAGTAGCACTTACGATAGATTTTCTGGGAGGTCTTCTAGTAGTTTGTTTACGGAAATCTTAAAACGCAGGTCATATCGTTACATGATACATTTTAGTGTCTCAACATTCTTAAAGAGCTGGAAGCAATGATGATCTCTTACACTAAATAGGAGTGGAAGAAAATGGAGAGCAGTATGTTAACATGAAATCAGTATTTGTGAATTTGTTATTCTGGGCTGAGATTTGTCTAACACTTATTTAATGGAGCAAATATACTTTTTTCTTTTTTTTAACAATACAGAACTGTGAATTTCACTGTATAAACAAACATGGTAAGATCTTGGTGATATTTCTTTTTGCCCTTTTTTCTTAGTCAGGAATAAAGTGAAACATAACTGTTATCCCATGGTGTGTGTTTGTGTGTATGTATGTATATATATGTGTGTATATATGAATATATATATGAATAAAAAATAATACAAATATGGGTTTGTGGTTAATAATGTTTTAGTTTGTGTTTGTACATAACTTTGTGTTAAAAGATTTGTAGGTAGAAGCTAGAGTTGTAGCAACTGATCACTCCTGCCGTTTCAGTATTCTTAATGATAATTTCCCATTTTCCTGCCTTATTTATGATAGCTGGTGAGTTTGTTCTTAGGAGGAAACAGAAAACAGCTAATAGACCATCTCTGAACATTATGTTGCAACATCTGTGTAAGCTTGAAAGAAATTTTTAAACTTCTTTAATAACATCTTTTTGGGGCTCACAATTCATTGCAGCTTCTGCCAGCCTGTACCCTGCAGGTGATGAGAATCTGAGGAGTGACCTGCTGGCACTGGAAGCAGAAACTAGTGATGGAAAGCCATTTTGCTGGGCATCTGAAGACCTTTTAATTTTTCTTTGTTCACAGTTGCTGCAGTATGCAGTGTGCTAGTGGAATCTCACAGCTTTTCCGTGAACTATCAGCTCTGCAGTAAGCTTATGAAAGACTCGAGAGAAATGATTAAAAATTAGGAGTACCTGGCAAGCTGGTGTAAAGAGAAATCTTTTAGCAACCTATACATTTTTATTATTTCAAAAGATGGGCTTAGCACAGAATGCATCTGGATCTACTTACTGTTCGTTTAATGCCTGCACAATCTGTAATAACCAGATCTACTGCAGTCTGCTTTGCCTTTCTGCGCAGAAATAGTCAGACTAGCGTATACTGCAACTGTGCTGAAGAATTCAGTCATCTTGTGTGAATATTATTTTTTGATCTATGAAAAAGTAAAAATGAAAGTACAAAACAACAGCAGCAACTCCTTAAATTGCTCCAAATTTTTATAGTGTCTTCTTTCCGGAGGAGGCATTTTTTGGTATTGTCAAGTACTGATTATGTAGTAGCCAGCTGCTGCTACACTTTAGATAAAGTACAGAGAAATTTCACGTGATCACTGAAAATCGTGGATTATGTGGCTGCTTGATCATCTGAACATAAATTCTGCAGCAGAAATCTGAATATTGGCAGACCCTGCATGGCAGCTGCATAATGAAATACAAAATGCGGTGTTTCATATGTTCTGTTTGAGAAAGAATAATGCAGTCAGAATAAGAACTGTTGAGTTGTTATTTTGATGTTCAGTGTAGTGATTGTTTTCAGATAGGCCTACCTTTTCAGGATGTGCAAATTCCTCTCCCCTCCTCCCAGTTCACAGCACCCAACAGTGTTTTAGGAGTTGCCAAGGAGTAACCTGTTTCAGAAACAGCAAGCATTAGATTAGAAATTAGAGCACTTGACACCTGGGTATTTTGGGATTACATCACCTTTACTAGATGCATTTGCTACATTTGGAAAATATTTATCATCTCAGTTTATACCCTCTATGCATGCTCTTTTTAAAGTTGTATGAGGTAATGACAACTCACTGATTTAGGGAGTGCTTATGTGGGGCAGCTATTGCAAATAAGCCCTGTGATCATGGTATGTCTTGTGATGTGTCAAACCAAATAACAATCTTTTTAGTTAGTGGCGTTATACTTGGAACATGCCAGAGCAAATGATGATGTTAATGCAGCTCTGTGATTTACAAACTGAAATTGACTTGCATCTGGCCTGCATATTTGAAGATGGTATAAAATAGGTGACTGTTGTTTCCTTGTATAGACAAGTCAGAAAGTACTGGAATAAGATTTTCTAGATGACCTAAGCAACAACAGTGACTTGAAACCCAGAAACAGAAATAGTATATGAAGATTTTCTGCTATGATAAAGTTGATCTGGCAAGTTAAACAAGTTGCAGAAGTACTACTTTCTATAACTTTCTTTGAAGTAGGAGTCACTTAAAAACACTCTAACAGTATGGCGTAGCATACAGTGATTTGATTAAAATTGCAGCGTAAATATGGCCTAAGTACTATAATTCTAAATTTGGATAAAGTTAACAAGAGTTGTCAATACAATCTGTGGTTCCTTGCTTGAAGAACATTTTCCTTGTAACTCTTTCCTCGTAAAGTTGAGTATTGTTACTAGCAACAAACAAATGGGCTCCTGCTTTCCCCTGCCTGCCTTCCCCCAAATTTTTGAGGCATAGCGTCCAGTGCTGTTCCATTACCACTGCCTTGCCTGCCAGCTGATAGTGAAAGTAGAAGGCTTTCCACAAAAATCTATTTTTTTTCTCTTTTGTCTGAATATTTCACAAAAGGAAGGCTCGTTGAGAATAAATGGCAAAATGCTAGGTCTAATGATTTATGGTTAAATGTTACAAAGATCAAATTGCTTCTCATCCAATAGGGTCTTTCATCTGTTCCTGTGGTATTAGTACCTTATGCCTGATGGTGTTGCAGCTTTATAGGAAAGGACCTTTAATTTTTTTTTCTTTCTTCTTTCTTTCTTGAATGCTTTGGTTTTTTTTTTTTTAAGATAACTTATAAAAATCATCAAATATTTCTAAATTTCCTTGACTCATTCCTGGAAAGGGCTAGGGCTATCAACCTTCTTTCCTTTCTTCCCACCTGTCAGTGGAGCAGAGTGTCTGCAACATTGGGTAGGAGCTAGGGGAGAATTCAGAGAGGCTCCTTAAATTGAAGAAGTGTGTCTACATTTTTTTTCTTTTTTATCTGTAAAAATTGTTACATATTTGTGCTAATTGTTCCATTCCACCAGTGCAATCAGATGGCTTGGTTTCTTGACGTAATAGTCCATTTACGTGTCATGAACTACTAAGCTAAATCCCACCTGGCTCAAGGTACATGCAAAGGTACGTGCAGAAATAAGTCAGACTGTGGAGGGAGGAATTCCTGTCCTGCGGTGGCCTGCTGCGCTCCTCGGACATCCAGTGTGGCCTGCCTTCCCTTGTCTGCACCAGGGATGGCTCTTCTGTTGCAGCCCTGTCTAATAGAAACTGGCTGGCAACTCTCATGAAAAGCAGCGTCCCTTGAGGTAATACAAATGTTCAGTAAACAAAAGGGAAGGAGAAAGGTTAAAAAGATACTTGGTAGGGAGGCTCATGTTGAGGCCTTTTTAGAAAAAGAGGTATGCTGGTGGCCATGGAGGATACCTGGGAGCAGGAGTGGGTCTGAGAGCAGAGCAGAGAGGTACAGCAAGAGGTGGCAGCTGGATGCGGTGGTGTGACAGTGTCAGGGCTGGAAGGAGTGGTTTTGAACATACTGATGGCAGGAAAAGACAATGGATAGGGAATGAAGGACTGAAAGCAGAAGACAATCAGTGAAAGAAAGACTATTAAGGAAGAAGGATGGAAAGAGTAGAGGCATGTGTGGATGGATGGAGGAATAGAATCATAGGATCGGTACGGTTGGAAGGGACCTCTGGAGATCATCTAGTCCAACCTCCCTGCTCAGCAGGGTCACCTAGAGCACGTTAGACAGGGTTGCATCCAGGCGGGCCTTGAAGATCTCCAGAGAAGGAGACTCCACAACCTCCCTGGGCAACCTGTTCCAGTGCTCCGTCACTCTCACAGGAAAGAAATTCCCCCTCACGGTCAGGCAGAACTTCCTGTGCTTCCATTTTCTGCCCATTGCCTCTTGTCCTGTCACACGGGGCAACTGAAAAGAGTTTGTCCCTGTCCCCTTGACACCCTCCCTTCAGGTACTTGTACCCATTGATAAGATCCCCCCTCAGTCTCCTCTTCCCCAGGCTGAAGAGGCCCAGCTCTCGCAGCCGTTCCTCATAGGGCAGGTGCTCCAGCCCTCTGATCACCTTTGTAGCCCTACGCTGGACTCTCTCCAGTAGCTCCATGTCTCCCTTGTGCTGGGGAGCCCAGAACTGGACACAATACTTGAGATGAGGCCTCCCCAGGGCTGAGGAGAGGGGCAGGATCACCTCCCTCGATCTGCTGGCAACACTCTTCCTAATGCATCCCAGGATACCATTGTCCTTCCCGGCCATAAGGGCGCATTGCTGGCTCATAGTCAACCTGTTGTCCACCAGCACTCCCAGATCCTTCTCTGCAGAGCTGCTCTCCAGCAGGTCAGCCCCCAGCTTGTACTGGTACCTAGGGTTATTTCTCCCTAGGTGCAGGACCCTGCACTTGCCCTTGTTGAACCTCATGAGGTTCCTCTCTGCCCAGCTCTCCAGCCTATCCAGGTCTCTCTGAATGGCAGCACAGCCCTCAGGTGTGTCAGCCACTCCTCCCAGCTTGGTACCACAGCAAACTTGCTGAGGGGGCACTCTGTCCTCTCATCCAGGTCATTGATGAAGAAGTTGCACAGGATGGGACCCAGTACTGATCCCTGGGGGACACCACTAGCCACAGGCTTCCAACTAAACTCCACGTCACTGATGACGACCCTCTGAGCTCTGCCTTTCACCCAGTTCTCAATCCACCTCACTGTCCACTCGTCTAACCCACACTTCCTGAGCTTCTCTAGGAGGATGTTATGAGAGACAGTGTCAAAAGCCTTGCTGAAGTCAAGGTACACACTGTCCACTGCTCTGCCCTCATCTCCCCAGCCAGTCATTCCATCAGAGAAGGCTATCAGATTGGTTAAGCAGGATTTTCCCTTGGTGAATGCATGCTGGCTACTCCTGATCGCCTTCTCTTCCTCCATATGTCTGGAGAAGACATCCAGAATGAGCTGTTCCATCACCTTACCAGCGATGGAGGTGAGGTTGACCGGCCTGTAGTTGCCTGGGTCCTCCTCCTTGCCCTTTTTGAAGACTGGAGTGACGCTGGCTTTCTTCCAGTCCTCAGGCACCTCTCTAGTTCTCCAGGACTTTTCCAAGATGATGGAGAGCGGCCTGGCAACATCTGCCAGCTCTCTGTGGTGTATCCGTGGGTGCATCCCATGCGGGCCCATGGATTTGTGGATGTCTAGCCTGCCCAGAAGGTCTCTAATCCTTTCCTCCTCAGCCAAAGGAAAATTTTCCCTTCTCTGGACTTTCTCCCTCACATCCAGGCTGCAGGATTCATGAGGGGTGCCCTTAGCAGTGAAGGCTGAAGCAAAGAAGGCATTCAGTAACTGCCTTCTCTGTATCCCTTTTCACCAGGGCCCCTGCCCCAGTCAGTAGTGGGCCCACATTTTTGCTAGTCCTCCTCTTGCTGCTGATGTATTTGAAGAAGCCCTCCCTGTTGTCCTTACCATCCCTTGACAGACTCGATTCCAACAGGGCCTTAGCCTTCCTCGCAGCATCTCTACATACTCTGACTGCATTCCTGTAACTCTCCCAAGTAGCCTGTCCCCTCTTCCACAGTCTGTGTACTTTCTTCTTCTGTCTGAATTTGACCAAGAGCTCCTTGCTCACCCATGCAAGTCTCCTGCCCCTTTTGCTGCATTTCTTACTCATCGGGATGCACCGCTCTTGAGCTTGGAGGAAGGGATGTTTGAATACTAGCCAGCTCTCCTGGACTCCCCTTCCTTCTAGGGCCTTAACCCATGAGACTCCACCAATTAGGTCTCTGAAGAGCCTCAAGTCTGCTCTCTTGAAGTCCAGGGTTGCAATCCTGCTTGTTGCCTTACTTCTTTCCTGTAGGATCCTGAACTCCACCATCTCGTGGTTACTGCAGCCAAGGCCACCCCCAACCTTCACATCTCTAACTGGTCCCTCTCTGTTGCTAAGGTCAAGGTCCAGCAGCACACCCTTCCTCATAGGCTCCTCCACCATTTGTGACAAGAAGTTATCATCAATGCATTGCAGGAGCCTCCTGGACTGCTTGTGCCGCGCTGTGTAGTCCTTCCAGCAGATGTCAGGATGGCTGAAGTCCCCCATGAGAACCAGGGCCTGTGATCTTGAGGCTACTTCCAGCTGTCTATAGAAGGCCTCATCAACCTCTTCCTGGTCAGCTGGCCTGTAGTAGGCACCCACAACAGTGTCCCCCATGTTAGCCTGCCCTTTGACCTTTACCCATAAGCTCTCAACTGCCTCCTCCTCCCTGCCTAGGCAGAGCTCGATGCATTCCAGTTGCTCTCTCGCATAAAGAGCAACTCCACCACCTTGCCTTCATGGCCTGTCTTTCCTAAAATGCACATAGCCTTCCATGGCAGCGTTCTAGTCGTGTGAGCTATCCCACCATGTCTCCGTGACTGCAATGAGATCATGGCCCTGTGACCGCACACAGATCTCCAGCTCCTCCTGTTTGTTCCCCATGCCGCGTGCATTGGTGTACAGGCACAATCATCCTGGGAATGGTAGGATTAGAAAAGTGAAGGACTAACAGAGAGTAGGGCTGAGGATTTCCCAGAAGTCTGGAAGTCCTGTGGCAAATACCATGGAATGTTTCAAAGTGGATAGATGAGAAATCAAAATAACAAGCAAAAAAATGTGTTTCATACTAAGGTTCTGTGCCTGGTTGTTACTGTATGGAGTTCTGGCTTGCTTCACTGGGAGTACTCAGAATCGCTAATCATCACTCTAAATCTCTCAGTCTATATTTGTCCTGCTGCTTCTCTTTATTTTCTTTACTTGTTCAAGAGAAGTGCAGCAAGCTTCCAGTATTGTTCTTTTGCAAAATACAATTACTGTTTGAAACTAAGGTGAACCCAAGTGAACCTAACCTAAACCTACTGTTTCAACCTAAGTCTGAACCTAGCATTTCTGCTAAGCAGGAGAAACAGAGGCAGCCTATTTGACCAAGTAGCCGCCATTCATTTCTACCCATTGCCAGGGGCCTGCAGGTGAAGGCTTCAAGTAGACTTCCAGCTGATTTCTTAGCATTGCGTGCAGTGGGGCTGGTTTTGAGGAGAATTTGAGGTGTGCAGGTTTTCAGTGCCTTCTTGGGATGCTCTGTGGCTGGCCACACTGGACAGTGCTTCTGTTGTGCTCTCTGGTCGTTACTTACACTCACTGTTGATGGAAGAAGAACATTTTGTGCTTTGCATGAGCTTCTGTTCTTTTCCTTTTATAGCATGTATGTAATCTTGCAATTATTAATGATGTGATCTGTCTTGAAACTGAGTTCAGAATAGGCTTGCCCAGGAGGATTTATAGTCTAAACAAACACAGCTGAAGAGGAGGTGTGGGAAAGAGGCTTAAGTACAGGGAAATAACTTGACTAATGATGTATAAAAGGTTAGTGGGAGATCTGGGAACCAAATCCATCTGCCATTTCTCAGGTTAGTGCTCTTCCCCTCAACTGCACTTTCTATATAGAATGTGATTGTTTTTCTGATGTCTAGATCCTTTGGCTTGTCCTATTTTGGATATCAAGTTTGCAGTTTAATACTGCTGCAGTCTTTATTTTGTTTTTTGTAAGAGAAATAGGTATCTAGGAAGTGGATTTAGGTGAGTAGTAGAACAACACTGTTTGGAGAGGTTAGGGTAGACTGAATACTGATACTTTCAATGGGGAGGATAACCAGTCTCTTTAGTGGAAGACTGAAAATCTCCATTACACTTGCTTACTTAGTAAAGACGCCTTACGATTGCTTGGCATATCATAATATGATACAGCTTCAGCTCGTTACGTTGAGTCCAAAACAGAGAGGTGTGGTGAGGAAACCAGGTACATTTTGATGGCCCTTTTGTGGCACTGTTAAACTGGGTAGAATTTTAGTATTGTTAATATCGCTCTTGGAATTGTTCATGGATAGATATCACATCCTGTCTTAGTATTTTCATTAATGATCTGCAGGAAAAATGGATCATATATCAAGGAAGCTCAGTGGAAATGCAGAGGAGTTGTGAGAGAGTTTTTCAAAATGAAGTTAAATAGTCTAAGAAGCAAGAATTCAGGAACGTGGTAGACTTCTCATGGCAACAGGAAAGCATGATATGAGAGATGTGTGAAGTGAAAGAGTGAATCTCGTAAGTTAGAGCAGCTTCAGAAAGAAGGCAGGGAGAAGTACATGATAGTGCATTATATGCCTGGAACAGATGGAGATTAGCATGAATCTTTAACCTTTTGCTAAAAATAAAGAGCACCACAGCAGGTGAGCCTTTTTGGTTAGGAATTAGAAAAGGTTGAATGATCGGGCAGTTGTAAAACACCAACCTGGCAGAGCACTGATGTGGAATGATTCAAGAAATACTGTTGAAAAAAAATCAAGGCAAGAGAAAGTGGTCTAGGGTTGAATGTGCACAGTCAAGCACATGCTCGTATTTCTGACAGCCTCTGGAGCCTGCTCACAGATAGAAGACTGAGGACTAAGGAAGTTCTCTCGTGTATTCTTGCATGAAAGAGATGCAGAGGGAAGGCAATCACAGTCTAAATTGGGGTGAGAGGGTCCACGAGAAGCAAGTTGTCAACAGCCATCTTGCTCTGTGGAAGTTGTTAGTGCAGGAGGAGGAACATGCCAAGAGGAACATGTTCAGCTGTGTTCCCCTCCAAGGGTGTGACCTTGAGCACATCGTGTGTTTTGTCATGTGCCTCTGTTCTCTGCCTGAGATAATAAACCCTTTCTCAGCGAGATGTGAAACTAAAACCCTTAAGTGGTTATGGCACTTTTGGATACTAATGAGAGTCTGGATTTATATTCACTTGGATTGAGCACTGTGGAGTTGTAAGATGTTTGGCATTTGTTTGGCATTTGTTCAGAGCTGGCTTGTTAGCTGTCTGGCTCAGTCGCAGGCGAGGTGTTCCTTTGCTTGCCTGCACAGTCCTGTGGATACCTTCTTTCCTAGCATGCGCTCATCTCTGTCTTTGACGGTACTCTTATTCACACTAGCAGAATCAAAGATAGCACAGATATTTCCCATGCTCTTATCACACCTCTATTACAGTATAGACATAGCCTGGAGCTACTGGATGAAGCTGTAATGTGATAGAATGCTTACCAAGTTCCTGAAGTGAGTGGGGAGAGAGAAATTTGACACACTGGGGCTGTTTAGAAGCTGAAATCAGCCTACCAGCTGTCTTCATGTTTAATTCGATAAGTGTACTTTATAGGGAACATCTTCCACCCCTCTGTCAACAGTGTTAGATATGAGGTTAGCTGTTGTTAACTGTGGTTACAGATGGATGCAACTATTAGCCACTAAGAGCTGAACTTGGCATTTTTTAGGGTTGTAGGACCACAGAGCTAGTTGTTGAAAAATAATAAAATAAGTCATCTCAGTTGAAAATACATTCATTTGCAGACATACAGTAGGACTCAATCAAGAACACATTGGCAAGCATGTGTGTACACGATGCCATTGCGTGCTGAAACCAAATTTGACATTGATTCATGCTGATTCTGCAATAAAGAGCCAGAAGAGAGAACTTTGGCTTTGCACATAGACAGAAAATAACTTTTCAGTCTTTTACATGTTTCGGTATCACTGAGTAATGTATTTGAGGAGGTGTTCAGAAAGCACAGCTGAAGTTTATAGTCGCCTGGGACTTCACTGCAGTGCTCAGTCAGATCAGTGTCAATGGTATGTTTGTTGCTAACGCAAGTATTTGCAGACCACAGAAGATGATCTTGTTGCCTGAGTGTGCTCGAGCCACTTATTTGGATTTGTTAGTTTGTCTTCTGACTGAACACTTCGTTTCACTCTGGTGACTGGGAAATCTGCAGGTTGAGATGTGCACTGTGACTGAGAAACTCTGCTCAGTGCTAATGTGCAAGTTGCAGATAAACTCTGCTGTCATACAGCATCATTATTCAAATGGTGCATAAAGGCTTTTTTCTTCTTTTTTGCCTTTTTGCATAATGATTGCTTTCTGGTGGGCTTTGTGTATCGGTGCTCTTTAGCAAAACTTTTTCTGACAAGTGCTGAATATAAAACTAGATGACCCAAGATAGTTCAGTTTATTTTTTTTACTGCCACGTATCTTTAGTAGTACAGATGAGCATGACTCTGCTGCAATGTTGCAAAATTAATTTGATGACTAAGAGCTTTCTGGGAAGATGGAGGAAATAATCTAGTTAATATGTTGGCAGGTGCTTCACAGTACTGTATCAGGAACTACGGGCTAGTCAGGTCCTCTTGAATTCCAGGTATTTTGCATAAGATTTTCTGTCCAGAAGGGCAGTTCTTTTGGAATGATGTTGAATTGTTATGAAATTACTCCTCCTACAGGAGGAAACTAAAACATATTTAGACTATTTAGAATCATGTGACTGAAAGTCATCTGCTCTTCCTTCTCAGCTAAAGCAGGTTCAGCTGTGCATAAACCCTTTCTATAAGATGTTTTCCTAAGCAGTTGTTATAAGTCTTGTAATGATGAAGTTTCTAAATTTGTCCGTGAAAGTGCTTTACTAGCCTCAGAAAACTTCACAAATGTTTAATCGTAATTTTCTTGCTGCAATAGAAGAGCAGTGTTACTTATCCTGAATTCCGCGTTTATGGGATAACCTTGTGCATAGTTGACATTGTTCCCATGTTTTCCTATGGTCTAAACAAACCGCATCCCACTGTTTTATCTGGATTTTTCTTGTTTTATAGACATCTGATCACTCTTGTTGCTGTCTGCTACCCTTCCTCTTTTTCTCTTTTTTTTGAAGTGCAGTGTCAAAAATGGTCATTTCGTGGCAGCTGAGTTTAAAGGTGAAGGACCATTATCCGTGCAGTCAGCTGCAGTTCTCTCCTGATTAGTACCACTTATTTGCCTTTTGCACAGCTGCCTGATGTTGTTGACTCAGGATCATCATTTGCTTCACCATAACACCCTGATCCTTTTCTACCAAAGTGTTGTCTTATAACTGCTTTTTATCTTGTGGTCCTACCTAAGGAGTATGCACTCTACTAAGGCTGCTTGCAGTTCCTAAAGGTTCTCCCTGAAGAGCTTCTGAGCACTAATTTCTGCTGGCACAGGAGACTTTCATTACTGACTAGTCCAACACTTGACAAGAAGACAGGGGAGTTGTGGTTAAACGTCAGATATAGTAATCAGCAGTTAGGGCTCTTCTCCTGCCTCTGTCACAGGCTTCCTTTGCATTTGCATGTGAGGAGATGTAGTGTAGCCTCCCTAATAGGGTAGTATTGCAAAATAGAGCTTCATAGCTTGTGGAAGATAGTGTTCGAGCAGCTAAGAACAGAGTAGTTGTAGTAACATGAAGCTTTGAGCATTCATTCTGTTGGTGTATCCCATAGGATTGTTGAAAAGATACTTAATGGTTTTTGATCATATTTCTTGCACCTTATGTTCATGGAATTTATGAATTTCATGCTTCAAGCCTTCTGTTGTCATCAGGGACATGGTAAAGGAAAAATTCCGTCTTCATTTCTAATTACACTTCTGCATTATTCCTTTTTGCCTTCCTCCAAAACACAGAGAAAGAAGCTCTTGAGCAATTAGTACTGGAGTTTCCAGTAACACTGTAAATGTTCTCAGATGCCTTGTTGGTTTGAGTTTGGGTTATTTGGGTTATTCAGATGCTTAGCATTAAACCAAAGGTCACTTTTTTTTTTTTTGGAAAATACTTCTTTTTTGTTTTTTTTTTTTTTTTGCAGGCTGGGTGATCTTATGGGATTCATTTGTAGATCCTCTTAACATTATGGTTGCCACTAATTGTGGATGCCTTGTATTTGATGGCCTACAAGTCTTAAGGACTTGTATTCGTCTCTTGAATGTAGTGCTTATCTCAGCAAGGCAAATGGAAGATGAAGTAAAGTTGTAGCTGAAGAAGCATTATACTTTTTTTTGTATGTAGAAAACTTTGTACAGGCTTAATGACTATTTTTAAACATACATTTAAGGTATATATTGCACCCTGATTTGTTGCACAGTCTTTAGTTGAGCAATAAGTGGAATGCGGTGAAGCAGAATCGTGCATATGTGGAGCGTGAGGAAGTTATTAATGACCGAGCTATTAAAGTCTGTGCTGAGATCCTGATTTATAGCATATGGGAGTTGACAGAAACATTCCACTGACTGCAGCATTCACGATATAAAGCAACAGGAGAAATAAATTTGAACGTACAAGCATAATTTATCATTGTTAACCCTTGCATGTTTAATTTTGTGAATGGGACATTCTCTACTCTATATGCAGTTTAATAATTGATATGCCGTCATGGAGCAGTAGAAATGCAGTTACGCCTTTTGAGGGAGGCAAGTTTGTGTACTGTGTCAGATTAGGAAAATGATAACAAATCATTTGATAACAAATGATAACATTTAAATTAGTAATAGTTCATGTTTTATTTGCTGCATTCTCTACAAAGAAGTCAAATATTCAGAAATGATAGATCAAGTAAAATACTGAAAAATGTTGCCTATTTTTGTCCTTTAGTGGAAGCAAATTGCAGGCATCGAGGCCATGCTATACGGAGTTGAAGCACCCTCAGCTGAAACACAGAATTTCTAAATAAATGTTCTAATGGCAGTGCATTGCTGTTTTGCTCTTTGTCAACTTTTCCTGCAGGGATTTTTCATAACAGTAAAATCTCCAAAATTCTATTTTTCTTGCATGATTAAAATAACTGTCTTACTGGAGTACGGCTCCAGACTTGGAGCTAGTAATGGTGCAGAGTGTAAAACAAGCAAAGACAGATGTGGAAGAAAATGTGTTTTACATTTTAAAGAAATAATTCGGTTCTTTTCTTTGATTTACCATTAAGACAGTATCAGACTTGAATTTGAGAATTAAAAAAAAAAAGTATATACTTTTTTATAAGTATATAAGTATAAACTTTTTTATAAAAGTTTAAGGTAATAGAATGTGCAGAAAAAACCCAAAGCAGAATTCAAAGAGTGTTAAAGAAAAATTACCTAGCAAATATTCAGAAAAATGCACAAAATGTAAATATCCTGCCATAAAATCACAGCTATGTCCATACTGAAAAGGAACATAGATATAGTAGATAAAGCAGATATAGTGCTGCAGATGATGCCTACTTATGGCAATTCAGTTGGGGAATTTTAGTCTTTTAATAGAAGTAATATATTCAAGAGGTTAAAGATTGGTTAAGATTGACTTCATACAGGAAGCAATACAGGAACACTTTTTATCTTAAGGAAATAATTTTTGTTCAGTGATAACTTGAATAGTAACAGAAATACTAGTCTTGGAAAAATGTACATAGTCAGAATATTGATGTTGAAACAGCATGCCTACATCTCTACATGAGAAATTCATCTTTTTTTTTTTGACTTGATAGTATACATTTCATGTAATCTTAGTAGGTTAGAGTGGATTTTGTGGAAAAGTCAAATAATCTTTGTAGGTGAAAGTGTTACCGAAGAGCTTTGAGAATGTGCTGTTTTAATATTTTACACTGAGAGCAAACACAAACTCTTCCCCCTTTAATGTGGTCTTCTGGAGTGCAGCTCTGAATGTGCAGTTTGCCAGCTTATGGCATGTTACTGGCAGAGTTTTGGTTTTAGACAGCATCTTTAGCTGTAGAAACAGTCATGGGTGCTGTTAAACATAATACTTATGACTAAACAGCGGTTTAGAACTAATCATAGTATTTGTAGTTACTGGCTTCTCTGATGAATCATTCAATCACTTGTTTAGTTTTTGTGAGTATAAAGATTTCATGAAAGTAATTAGGTACCCTATGATGAACATACATAATTAAGAATCTGCTGTGTGCTGCTCTTTATTCGATAACTGTCCTTATTTTGCAAAATTGGATTCATGAAAAATAAGTAGGGCTTTATGGCATAGATAATGCCTACCTTTTTTTCCAAAGCGCGGGTTGAAGAATCAGAATGAGAAATGCAGTTGAATAATTACCAAAAGCTCGTGCCATTTGAGACGGCTTAGATACCTGCCATAATACAAAGCAGAATTTTTTGATTGGAAGAAGTGGTATCTTAAAACTATGAATTGATGTACTGGCTGATATTTAAGGACTGGTCGGGATTAATAGACTACTCCAAGATGGCACTCGGTCATATTCTTAAAACATTAGTTATCTATTACCCTTAGCTGCACATTGCCTTTAGCAAGTTCATTTGCAAACTGGAGAGGGAAAAAGGATTTCTGACTTAGGTTATCAGTTTAGATATAGGAAATCGGGGTACCACTTCTGCCGTGGCACCGGCATGCTCTGTGACCATAGGTAGATAATATGATCTTAGTTCCATAATTTCCAGTTTGTGCACTGGAGATAATAGTACTTCCAGATTCCCAGGAGTGTTATGAAGAAGTTCATGCTGTGATAAGAACCATCCATTAAAGTGTCTAAGATAGTTGGACAGAGTCTCTGGTTTGATTTATTCAGGGTAAGTGTAGTTACCTCTGAAACTGTGAAACTGTTGTGTCAGGAACTGCATTGCTCTTTTGATGACTGCTCGCCTAGTACTTTTGATAATAGGCTGCAGCACCACTTTGTACGCAGAATTTTTGTGGATATTGGCACCTCCTTTCACTTATTCTCTTGATACCTTTGTTACTGTATCCAAAAAATGGAAAAATGTGAGACATAATGAGCTCAGTAATGAGGATTGCTATGTGACAGAGGATTAGGATGAAAATACTGATGAAGTTTCCAATTTCCATGGAGAAAGCAAGTCAAGTTGGCAGATGTACATCAAAGTAGTGATTATTCAGCAAAACAAGAATAATAGAAACATCTGTAAGAGCAAATGTCTCTTGGGATTTTAGGATTGTGCCGTTGCTCTTTCTTCTGGTCTGTGCTAGAATCTTTCCAAGACTGTGCTGTGTTCCAGTTAATTTGTGAGTGTTGCAGTTGTTTTGTGAAAGTAGTTGAAATAATACTTTTAGTTAAGGTAAAATATGGATACTGTTTTTTATTAGATTGTAATGAGATGAAGGATATGCTAAACTAGTATTTCACCAAGTATGACCGACACACACTGGCGTTTTATTACCGCTTATGTAACTCTGACTAAATACAAAGACTGCTAGTTGTGCTGTGGAAATTTAGAATTTTTGGCTTTGCCTGTGCATTGAATTTGATGATATATAGACAAGTATTTTTTGCGTGCTTCAAACATTGTTTGTCTGAGAGTTTAGATTCCAGCTGGATCAAAAATTACTGCCAATGATTAGATTTTGGCATTAAACATCTGTGCTTGGAGTTGGCTTCTTGGAATCTCGTTCACTTTATTCTGTTTAGTTTACTGTGATATCAAAGTAACTCAACATTTGATAGAGATATTCGAAATAGTCTTCTGTCCATGAGCAATCTGCTTACCAGGAGCAACAAACAACATGCGAGAGATTTAATAAATAAAGCAACATGGAATCACTTACACTAAAGACGAAGTTGCTACTTTAAACCTCCTCTGTAGTTAATCGTTTATGGGGCTCTGACAGGGAGATGCATGTTGGCATGTGCACAGGACAGTCCTGTCCCAAAAGAGAGGGGACTGGGGGAGTATTTGAATGGCGGAGACATTTAGCGGGTGTACAGTTTGCTGGAGACCCTTTTTTGGATTCTGGGACTGTGAAAAGCAGATTAAGGTATTCCTGTCTGCAACTGTGTTACCTCTGCCAGTGAATTTGCAGAGGCAGGTGAGATGGGTAGGGAAGAATTAGATAAAGAGGAGCTGGATCCATAAACATGTGGTTTATTTAACTTTTGAAGGCTACAGTGATAGCCATTTGAAACATAAATAACTTTTATCAGTTTTAATCTGACAGTGACTGACAAAAGAAATTATGGTGATGTAAAACCTCGTCTGCCTAACATATGAGTATAAAAATGCTCAGAAAGTAATAGGAGGAAGTGAGCCAGTTTGAGATCTTCCCTAATTCAAGGTTTAAGATTATATGAGCAATATTTCTCTCTAGCAGATATTTAATGAGGCATACTATGACTTTCTTTATATGAGAGCAAGGTGACCTTCAGGGAAGGTCTTATTGGAGATGACTTCATTAAAAAACAAATTAGGAAATCATACATTTTAACTCCCTTGGTACTGGAACTAGGTAACATATCCTGCTTTGAAAATAAGTTCAGAAAGACAGGACTGAGATGCTTACCCACTTACTATTCTCCTCTAAAGAAATGATATGGAATTATTTACCTTAATATAATTCTACAGCACAATCAGGTAGCATTTGTATAGGAGTCCTCTGAACATGTAGTCAGCAAATGTTTGAAGACTGAATCCAGGATAGAGTTTATAGTGGATTTTTCTCTAATGATGCGCACAAAAATGAAGAACAACTTAGAGCTGGGTATATATAATTATCTAAAATTGCCTTTAACTTAACCTGGCAAAGGTATTGCACCTTTCTTACCCCTTACATGTCAATTTTATCGAATCCATCTCCACTACTAGGAGAAGCTCAATAACATGATCACTACAGCCTGAATTAGGACCATCTAAACACAATCTGAAGAAAATGTGTCAAACCAGATGATTTGTGACTTGCTTTCTTGTACCAGTGAGCATGTCCTGCCAACCTGGGAATTTTTGAGAAAGGCATGGGAGGGCCATTGATACCATTAATCAGTAAGCATTTTTTTGAAAAAAAAGTTTATTTATGAGCTATGTGTTTAATGCAGTATGCTGTATACCCTGCTGTACAGCAAAAGAGGAGAAAATGTTTGTAAAATGAATTGAGAATGTTTGTGTGTGTATGTGTTTGTAATTTAGCAGTTGCTGTATTCCTTTCCTTAATCCTGCAGCAGTCGGCATCTATGTGACACATGGCTGATAGTGCAGTAATTGGTTTGTAGCCAGTTTGATAAGGAAGGATATGATGCATTAGATCATTAACTAAAGTTAATTACATCAAGGATTTACCTAAAACCAATGTATTTTTAATGCTGTTAGCAGAGTGGTGATTAGAGATGGGGCACTTAGAACACTTCTCAGACTTTCTCTCAAAGTACTGTACAGTGGTGGAGAATGGGGTAGTACAAAAGTGCATTATTTTCCTAAAGATGGTGGATTACAGTAGAAAGTAGTCTTACTGTTTTGTCTGCCTTTGGCTCTGGAGGAGTGCCATGCTGGCATCTTCCCCAGTGACCCTTTTGGGGGGGATTCTAGCCCAATGCACGATGGTGGCGTGGTGAGCGGGGTTGCCGTTCTGCCTGAATGGTTATTTAGGAAGAAGGAACAAGGTGAAAAGGAGGGAGAGATTGTATTTATATGGTTACAATCTAACACTACTATTTTAACCTTGAGATAAACTTTTATTTGAATCAAGTGGAATTAAGATTAGGAAAAAAGAACCAGCTCTGAAGTACTAAGAAACGCATTTTAATAGATACTACTTTTACAAAGAGTGCACAGGAGATCCCTTAACAATTCCAGCTCCTTTATTTCAGCCTTTGGGGATTTTTCATTCCCACTAAAATATTTCAAGAAACTTGTAAATTTTGTCAGAGGCCATGCCGTCATGTAAAATGCATTAGCACAAGCCCTGGAAGTACACGCAGACAGATAGACATGATAGTCAGAAGGTCTTGGTTTCATGCTGTGCATACACCCCAGCTTTGCATAAAGATGAAAGTTTTTGAGCAGTGAACACAATGATGAAGTGTTTGCTGCTGCAAACAAGAATTCCCATTCTTTACTTCAGTCGTGTCAGGTACATCTAAGCGTATGATGTGCAGGCTCTAGCTTTGACGCTGTCGCGTAGCTGGCTGTGTACTAGCGTGTTACATAATTACAGTTGTATGTTGTAAGCTGCACATATAACGTTTTGGGGGATTTAATGTCTGCGTGGAAGCAGTTACTGCTTTTTGTCTCTGTAACACACTGAATCATAAGGAACATGCAAATCAGGCACTTTTGCTGGTGTACAAGGAAAATGGTTGACTTAAACTTAGGGTTAGGGTTTGCTACATGAGGACAGTTAAAAAAGGGAACATGAATTAATTTTTAAAGTGACTAGTTAAACTCCATTTAATCTTTTCTGCAGGTGTTCTTTTCAGAATTAAATAAACTTCAGTTTAGTTTAATTACAAGGGTGAACTAAATTAAGCCAAATAAAAGGCCAATCTAATTAAAAAAGAGTGTTTACTAGTGCCTTCATTTTACTTTAAAATCACTCAGTTCATTTTAAATTCAGGCATTTATTTAATGCAGATGATTTTTTCTGAATGCCTCTGTGTAAACAGCTGCTTATAAAAAACCATTTTTTGGGGGTAAATAAGCTTTGCTTTCATGCATGCACTATTATAATCTCTTAATGCAGTTTCATACTCATTTTGCTTCAGTTGCATTCTTCATCGCACAATTTTATTATATTACTTTTTATTTACAGTGTTATATAAGACCTTTTCATTATTGCTTATGTGAAATTTATTATTGGAAACTGTCATTTTGTTTCATAAATAAATGAGCAAGATGCACAGGGTCATATATTCATTAATATTTCTGTAGGATTCTTAAAAAGAGAAGTTTTCCTAGAAAATAGGCTGATTGCAGCAAAACTTTACTTTGTTATTAATTAAGTCTTTTTTATGCAAACAAATTCTTCAGCTTGTGGGTATGTTACTTTATAGAATTGGAATTTAAATAAGGATCTGCTCCAGGTTTTTTTAGGATTGTTGACGTCATCTTTGCAGTATTAAGAGAATGATTTAGTTCATAACATCTGCATCTCATACATTAGTGCTGATTTTTGTTATGAAGATAGGCAAACAGAAGAAGGCACACATGTAGGTATTACAGTTATTTTCATTGAATTGCCTACCTTCTCAATTTAGAGAACGAAAATCATGCTGGGATTCATTTCTTGTGTTCGTGGATAACCTGATTTTAGCACTGACTCTGTAAACGCTTCCTGAAATCTTCTTGTGTAAAAAGCATAACCACTGTTAATTTTTTTTTCTGCTATCTATTAGGATGATGAAGTGGTTCTGCAGTGCACTGCAACTGTCCATAAGGAGCAACAGAAACTGTGTCTTGCAGCGGAAGGATTTGGCAACAGACTTTGCTTTTTGGAATCCACATCAAATTCTAAGGTACAACTGACTATTTTAAATAGCATGAATGAAGTAAGCACACAGTTATAATATTGCCTGCTTTGATGTAGTATACACAGGTCTATCTAGGAGAATGGAGAAATTAAGTTTTATCAACCATATATTTTTTCTTTTAATCCCCCTTTGAAATTTAATCCCTGGTTTGTCATGGCCCTTTGGCTGGACTAGTGCTGTGCTTTCTGTTTTGAGCCACCATTGAAGACTGACTAGTAGAAGCAGCCTGTCTGAAGAGCATGCTTATTATTTGGGTTACCACAATCTAGCTGTGCTCACAGGGCAATTTTTGTGTGTTGCAACACAAATACATATTTGATTGTGCTCATTTGAAGACCATGGAAGAGACTGTTCCACCTGTGATAATTTTTTATTCTGGGCCTTTTGCTTTGACATGGTTATTACTTTAAATTCTTCTAATTTCCCAGCCCAGCAGAATGATGGTGCAAATATCAAGGAAGTTTCATCTGATCGATTAATTTGTCTAATCTCTTAAAGGATGCTATACAATAGATACAGTGTCTTGAAAAAATAATTTTTTTTGCTATTTGGTGTAACACATGGGGATATGTTTTGCAGTCACATATGCTCCAATAAATGTTATCAAAGACAAAAATTGACCTTCTGAGTGCAGAACTGATTTTGTGATTAAAGTAGTGAGTATACTTGGACTTCTTGATAATTCAACAGGAAAAATATTTGTTGCTTAACATATATATATATTTTTTTTTTCTTTAAATAAAATATAAATGTTTGGTGAGAGAATTAAATAAAAGTAATGCATCTAGAAAGATTTAATACCAAAATTGTTTTTTTAGCTTGCCAGATTCCATAACATGACTTTAATTTTCTCTGATACATTGCAGAGTAATGCTTCATTTTCTGTGTTTCATCATTTTGAATGTATTATTCATCACAATAAATTTTTCACTGGGATATTAATGATTCATTGTAATAGCAGAGATCTTGATGAATTCATTTGTGCTGCTCCATTTTAAGTGAATCTTTTTTAACAGTAAAAAATGTTCCAGGATGGAACTAGGTGCTAGTCACCTGTAAGGCCAGAAAAATCTCTTTAATGAATTTATTGTCACGTAGTAAGTTTGGATATCAAATCTATAGCGTCTCTTTTACTATGTAAAACTCCTGAATGTTGTTGTCTTTAAGGGGGATGGTGTAAATTTCAAATCACTTTCCTATACTTTCTCATTAATGCTGCCTTTTCTGGGTGCTTGGTGAGGCAATATTTATTCTGCTTGTCCTGCATGAGCTCTGAGAAGAAAAGCAAAGAAAAAAGAACGACGTGTGGCTCATCTTAGTTATAATTTTTAAGAGTTGGCAGTTCCTAGGATGAGCTTATCTGAAATCATTTGGAGGGTTAAATACTGAGAGCGCCATAAAATTACAAAATCTGTAAAGCAAAGTTGACTGTTAGAGTAAGTAAAAATGGGTTTCTCTTCAATGTCTGTGTCCGTACAACATTTTGTATTATTTAAGAAAGATCATATTTAAGAAAATATCAAAAGGGACATATGATACTTTGAAGAAGGTTCCAGCAGAGTTCTTGAGCTAGTAGAAAACATTTCCCTGAATGTCCATAAGGGTATTTTTTAGGTGTCATGGAGTCATGATGTACTCCAGTGAAAGCATCAGTGGCCAAGGAAAAAAGTTTTTCTTCTGAATTACAGCGAGGCTCAAGCACAAGGTACCAAACCAAGCACTGGTTATAGATGGTAATAATTGGCAGTAGGCCAACACACATAATAGTTATAAAAAAATCCTTATAATAGCAGTACAGTTTAGCAGAGTGATCAATTCTGTATACCTGTACCTGAAGCAAAGATGCTAGTTAGTTTTGTTGCAGTCAAGTAAAAACCAAAAGATAGTCTTGTTCAGTCATGGACAGTGGCAATATGTTGTTACACAATTCTGTACAGGTTCAAATGCCCTAAAATTGGTTCTACGCAGAATTCCAGGTTGCGTTTCTTTAGTGATTAGTAATTCACCATTTATACTTTTGTTTATACCACTGGGACCTCTGGTATCATCCTGTCATTGTGCTTCCAAGACTCTTTCTATTCACCTTGTGCTTATATTCTTGAAGATCCCTAACAGAGTTTCTTGCACCCTTCAGCACCCTTCAAGAAGTGGATCCTGGTAACGTAATTCATATCTTGTTAGCACAGCCTACTCATGTGCACTTTCTTGCTGTAGAATCATTAAATAGTTCACACACAAAAATAACAGTCATCTAGAAGACATATGTTGACAGAACGCTTTGGCAACTAATGATTATTAGCATTTATCCTGTTAGGACCATAACACTGGATGGCACACGATGAAATGTTTTTAAACTCAATGTATTTGGCATAGTGAGGATCTACAGCACAACTATTTCTTTGGAGCATTATATGGATTGTATCAGCATTGTAGGAAAACAGATTTTGAAAGTATCACAGAAACAAAACATTGACGATAATAGTTGGGCTAAGTTAGCAAACACTCTAATGAACATTGTATTCAGTTCACATCCATTCAAACTTCAAAACTCTTTCCAGAATCCACTTCCTTCACTTTTCTGGGAAGCCTTCTATAGAGTCAAATAAAGCCAACGCTGAGCTCAGACTGGGTTTTTCAGGGCATTATCCAGTTGGGTCTTGAAATCCTCGAAGGATGGAGATGGCACAGCCTCTCTGGGCGAAACATGGCAAAATTATGGGGAAAAAAGGCAGCGATTTTAGTTTCTTAAGTAAAAAGAAGAAAATTAGAGATAGGTGTCATAAAAAAGCCACAGCATACATAAACCTCTTTTTCTGAAGTTGGCCAATGGGTGATTTTTGTATCATCAACATTTGCTTTACTTTTAAATCCTTAAATCCTTGTGTGGAAGAAGCTCACTTAATTATTAAGACAGGATCTATGATCTCAGTGAGAGATTACAGTGAGATATATTTTTTTACATTTTAAAATTAGATTGTTTTTTTGTTGCGCTCTTAACATTTTGTTGCCCTTGAGTAGGTGGCTGGACTGGAAAAGAGGTGGGGAGAAGGGAAGGTGGAGAAGGATGGTTGTGCAGCACAAGCAAGGCAGCAGACAAGTGTGGCTGTCAAATATGACAAGAAACGTCTATGTCAGCAGACAAAATCCATATAGAAGCTTCCTAGATAAGAACGTAGGAAAAAGGCATGGCTGTGACTCCTGTACCTTGATTTCTCCTGGAAGCTAGAGCTGTGTGGTTCAGCCTCCTGCTTGTTGCAGCTGGAAGATGGTTCCTTCTAACAGGGTTATCAAAGAAGGCAGTTCAGTTGGTAAAGCAAATGCAGTTATCTCAATTGTTATATTAAGAGCAAATGCAATGATCTACTCCCAATAATAGGTCAATAAAAGGACCTGGAGAAAGACAGCAGAACGTGTTTTGTCTTCAGATGCAAGTCAGAAGTTGGGACACCTGAAATTTCCCATCTCCCAGAAAGTTCACAAGAGCTGACTGATGTTGAGCATAACCTCATAAAAATGAGTGGCAGATGTAAATAGCTTTGAATATTTTCTTTTAGGAAAAACTATTTAACTTCATTTGTTTTTCAGAGTGAGTATAAGATGTGAAGGCAGGGATTGCTTTCTTTTTTTGGCTTGTGCAGCAAGCACTTAAGCATGTTCTCAGTGGCCAGGATAATTAATCTCTCTGACTCTTGCTGAGAAACAGGACCTGTGCTGTGTAATTTTTGATTGCATAAATCCCAGTGTATAAATAAGCCCACAGTGTCCATTAGTGTGTGAATGTAAGTAGATGCTTTTCCAGCAGTTACTGACATAATGAAGTACTAAGTATTTTTAAATTTGATTCACTGTGATGAGTGGAATCTAGATTGCCTGCCCTTGCTTGCAGTGGATCATTCTGGGAATTCGACATACAGTATTTTTTTTCTTTTTCATGATTAATGTTTACATAGCTTCCTTCTAAAAAAGCCAAAAAAAACCCTGTTGCGACTTTGGCAGGACTTTGTACCTGCACCTCAAAGGCAGTTTTACTTGTCTTTATGTCATGTTGCCAAAATAAATGTGCTTATTTAATGGCTAAGATAGCCCTTAATCTTATGTAAATGTTCAGAGGACTCCATTTAGCAGACGTTCACTGAGATAATTGTTTTTAATAATTTAAATGAGTTGTTAATAAATTTATGCATATTTACACATTAATTGCCCTACTTAACATACCTAATTAAGACATAGGTAGAGAAAATCTTTATAGGCATAGATTTGACAAGAGTTGGTTTTTTGACCCATTCTTCCCTACTAAAATGGGTATGTAGGGAAGCATTGTAAATAATGTAATGCATTTTCCTGAAGAAACATTGAGATGTCTTTTCATAATATACATAAACAAATATATGTAAAAATATATTTTTGAAATTATTTATTTATTTGCATATTTGGGATTAATTTTTTGCTCCTTTTCAGGCCTGTACAAATCCTGAGCCTAAATGCAGCTGCATAGCCGTATCTACCAGACTTGACTGTGATTCTTGGATGTAAACCCCCAAAGCAAAAGAATTATTTCTTAAGATAAAATGAACGTGATACATTAAATTTCAAGTTCTCGCTGAAGAGCATCTTTGCTCAAAAGCAGGCACAAGAATGCAATCTAGCGCTGGTATTCCTCTGTGAAATATTAATTTCTTTTTGGACACTGTCTTGCTCAATGGTGACCATCTTCCATTCTTACCATTTCTTGAGATAGTTGGAATTCCTCACGTTAGCAGAATGGACTTTCTACATGAGGAATCATTTGCATCTATTTAGGTAGAAATGTAATTGGCTAAAAGCTACATACAGCAAAGTTTCTGGACCAAGAAGAAAAACTTTGTTTAGTTACTGTGTTTTAAATGCAAACATTGCTCACTGCTGAATTTATTTCATATGGAGCTAATACAGCTTTAAGAAAGAAAGAAGGAAGCCAACATTTTTAAAAACTCAGATAGAATGTTAATTGACTATCTGTTGTTATTTATATTATCACAGTACTCCAAGTCGTGGTACTGTGCAAAAGAGAAGTACATATGATACACACATATATATATACATTATGTCTGTGTTATCAACTAACCAATACAAGATATAAATTTCAAATTGCTCATTTAATTTTTAATATTAATTATTTGCATTTCACACCACCAGTAACATAAGCTATCCAATCAAGAAACTGAACTTAAAGCTAGGTAATTTGTGCAATTTAACTAATATGAATTGTAACTTTACTGCCTAATTTATAATTTGCAATTTTTTTCAATAACAAAATGTCTCTCATTTAAAAAATATGGCAATGTATGCTTTTCATGCAATGGAACAGATCTAGAGTATGAAACCTCTGGTATAAAATAAATGAAAAAAAAACCTGGAAATCCTATTAAATCAATATTCCTTTAAAACTGTATATTCCAGTAGCTGTTCAGTCCTCTCATTGTTTAAAGACTAAAATATAAAAAGGAGTAGGTATTACACTGGAAAATCTTGCCTGAGATACTGCTGTGAAAACAGCAACGTGATGTAAGGGGTCAGGTACACAGTGCACAATCCTGTAATTGGTTTTGGGAGCGTTCTGCAGGCTGTGGAGAAAACTGTCAGTTTGCTGTGATTTAGCTTCCGAGTCCTGGCCTCTTTAGTACCGTTCCTAGGAAAAGGGAGAGTTGCTGCTGTTGCATGATGCTTTTTATCTATTTAAGAGAGAAAGGGACTTCTACGTTCTGTTTGTAGCAATGCCTTTGCACGTGCATCATTGACAGGTTTTGCTTTATGGATTCCCCCCCCCCCTCCCGTTTAGTGTTAAAGCTGAAGTCTTGGGGCTGGCTGCTGAGTGCTGCAAACAGCTTATTTGACTTCTCCGAGTATTCTAACTCTTCAAAACTACCTTTAGAAAGATCTTGAAAAGTCAGCAGAGCAATACACAGAGCAAAGTCAGAATAGATGGAGCTCGTTTGGGTGGGTGTTCTTATTTGCTGAACCTTTAGCGATCTGATGAAAGCCACAAATAATAGCTGTTCGCTGCGAGCACAAGCGCAGCGCCTGCTGCGTTGCTCTATTACCTTGTATAACTGAACATGACAAGGTTGCGCAGGGGCATATTCTGCTAAGCCCTCTAGAGCTTGGCATTTTCAGTATTTTCTCTGATGGCCTTATGGCAGCGTTCAGCGGTACATGCCGAGAAGTTATAAAGCAGGCTTTTGGATTTTGATTTGGGTGATATGTAGCTGAGAAGCTGAAAACCCGAAATAACTGACAGCTTCCTAAATCTGTGTGTTTCAAGCTAAGAGCGCATGAAAGTGCAAATGCTTGATGTGAAATAAGTCCTTTAGACAAACGTTATGTAAAGCAGCAGTGTCAAATTGGCTCTGCAGCCATGTTCAGCACTTGAAATCATGATACTCTTACTTTGCATTCAGTATTTTTAAGCACTGTCTGGCTAAATCCTGCTCAGCAGACTCTTGTGAATAATCCTAGCCCAGTGGCTCTCAGAAGTTTAGAGGAAAAACGACCTAATAATAAATAAATCTTCTATATGCATCTTTGTGGAAATTAGTATTGAGTATATCTGAAATGCAACAAAAGAAGTTTATTAAAACTTCTTGGAGCTTTTATCATTTGAGTGGTGATTTCTGAGATTCTGGTCTCTTCCTCCTTGTTACTTCCTCATGAAACCTAAGGAAGCTTTGCCCTTTCTGAAAGTCAGGGAAAGCAATAATGTCTTTTGCTATTGTAACAAAAGCAATTGCAACAGTAAATTGGGAGGTGCTAGTTTAAAAATAGTTTGGAAGGTTGAAATTGGGCAAGTGGGACTGGTCTGTGGGCTGAAGATGTGTTTCATGTCTTAACGTGCCTGCCAACCAAATAGTGTGCAGGCTTTTGTTAATAACTCTCCTAATACTGGCACAGGAGTTGCAATGTACGATTGCAAGCAGGGCTTTGCTTGGTTTTACAGGCAAAAGAATAATTGTTTTGTTTTGCATTAAAAAATAGGAGCCAGAGAGTGTAAAAGTGATCAGGTTAGAGGATGTGCATAAATGCAGGGGGCCAGAGTTCAGTTCCTGCAGTTCCTGGGTGTGTGTTTGTTTTTCCACCATCATTTCTCAAAGTTTGCTGTTAATTTAAAAATCTGTAGGTAAGAGTGAAGTACACGCAGTTGATGCATGAACTGCGTTGATGCCTCCAGGCTGTTTTCTTTTCTGGAATTGACCTGTCTGCAGTGCCTGGAGGAAGGGAATAGTACTGTGGGAAACGGCTTGCAGGCTAGAGCCGCGAGTGCCTGTTCTTACTAATGTTTCTTTTGATTAGTAGTTTAAGATGCCATTTTTCTCTGTGTCTTTTTTTGATTCGGCCTTTTCAGATGCCATTTTTAAGCCATAATGAGTTTTACAGTTCTCTATGACTGAACGCAAGGATTTTGCAAAGCCAGGGTTGGGGTGATATGTGCAGTGTAACTTTGCACTACCTCCAGTCTGATGCTTTTGGGGTGGTGATCTGGAGGGGCTTGAAGATAATGTTTTACTTAATTGAAGATGAGAGAGTTTTCTGTCCTGTCAGAAAACAATAATCTTGTAAATATAGTGAATTTCTGTGAGTAATACTAATAAATGGTTTTGACCTGGAACTCTCTTTGTTCCTAACCAGATATGGAGATTATATTTAGGAACAAGAGGATTGTTTCATGTTCCAGATATTTGTACTCTTTGTACCATTGATACGAAATGATTGCCTTTCCATTAGAACATGTTATTAAAAATTGGAAATTAATGTCACTGGACTATTGAAAGCCAGCTACAGCGTTCTCTTAGCAATCCTACAAACACCTCTATCCTGCCTCTGAATCTTTTAATGATATCATAGAGTTAGGAACTTCAGTTTTTCTTGATGTTTCTCCAATTCCTGACCAGTTCTAGCTGCACAATACAGTGTTTGCAACATGTCATAAATAAGGCCAGGGAAACAGCAATCCAGATCAATAACAGCTGTCACTCAAGTGGCTTTAGATAACTTAAGATAAATTAGTTTAAGTAGTTTTGGTGTATTTATATGGCTAAGGTGTGTATTGATCATTACAAGACACGACAAGGACAGGATATTTCAGCTTGAGGGATTTTGATTTTGATTACTGTGGGAGAATTAATTAAAAACTGTGAAAGAGGAAGGCAGGTGCAGGACTTGCATGAGACAAACAGTTAGAGGTCTTAAAAAGCAAACAAATATTTCACTCAGGGCAATGTAAAATATGAAAGGGCTTGCCAAGAAATAATTTGAGTTCCCATTACTCAGTAAATTGTAAATTCCAGTAATACAGCATTTCTTTCCGCAACGTGTATTGTATTGAAGCGCAGTTATAACCAAGTTCCAAACTGTGACTCTGTGGTGTAGTTGAATGTGAAGCAAATTTGGTTCTGTTTTAGCTTGCTGGGGACTGTATCATCAAAGGCACGAGGGAGAAAGCCAAGTGCTGTTTGCCATCCTAGGAGAGCATTCGTAGTCCAGTCATACTAATATTAATTCTAATGTGTGTGCTGGGATAGGATTTACTGTTTGAAAATTCTTCAGAAGAACTCAAACACACAAATCTGTATTTACGTAGTATGCTCTTCTAGTAGTACAAATAGAGCCTAATAAAAGTGTAAGAGGAAACAACCGTTGTATTTGGAGTCTTATTTTCGTACATGCTTTTATTACCATTTTTGGGTCAGCTTTCTCTTCTCTCTTCAGGATCATCAGCTCTCTAATTTTTATAAATTGTCAAAGCTCCATTAAATTGTTTGAAAACACCATTAAACTCCTTGCCTGAGCGCTAGTTACTTTTCAGTACCGGTTGTGACTGTAGCTGGTTTTAGTTTACCGCCCTAATACTAAGAGTAAGGTGGAATAGTGCAAGGTCTGTTTCAGGCAGCACTGTTGGAGGGTGAATTATAAGTTCGTGGAGACAATAAACTGCTGTGGAAAAGACATGTGGACATCTTGTGAAATAGCATTATTTCTTACCTATGTTTTTTGCCTCATTTGAGGGCTTCCCATACAAATTCCTATCCCATATATGTTGACTTGTGAGAATAGTTTTAGGGAGAAAACCTCCCTTTTAATAGGGAGGTTTAGAAAGAAAATATTGCCTCTATCTTAAAATAAATCAATAAGTAAAAAAAAAATTAAAAGCATTATATCACACAACAATAAATCATCAAAATATTGTGAAAAAATATTTTCAGCTCAAAAGCCAGAAAAAAGCACCAGAAAGAATTGCGTAGAGGATGGGATTTTTTTTACTGTGAACAAAGGAAAATAAAAATACGTAGATGTAAAAGAATAGGCTACAACCATTATATTTTATTGTTTAAATATGTATTTACACAGTTAAAATCCTAATGTGAACTAAGTTGCGCTTCATGGTTTCTTTTGATCATAGCTTGCCTTCTGAGAGTTTTTCTGGATGGAACAAAAATTGAGACAATTCTAGTTATCTTTATATTGCAAAACAGCTCACAATTAGATTTATTCTAATTGCTGTATTAATTCTAATACATTTAAGGCTACAAAATATTTTATTTTCTTATATTGTTCTATGAGTAGGGGTTTTTAATTATTTTTTCAATTAAACATCCCCCTCTTCTCCTTTTAATTTTAGGCTTTCACTTTGTACATAGAACAATAGATGCTGAAACTTAATTCAGTATGTTCTGTAACAGTCATTTATTTTAAACTGCTCTTATTTTAAGCTGTCATTTTTAATATCCCAATATTCCAGTTGCTATTTATTTGACATCCATGATTATTTTATAAAAAGCTCGTATCATAGGGCAAAATAATAGTCAGATTGCAACACCGTATTTTGATATTCCAATCAAGAAAATTGAAATCTGGAATGATTCCTGATGAAATGGGATTCCCTCCTTGGAACTATCTAGTGTTTGTAGCTGCAGAGACGGATGGTTCTGTGGGATCTTCTTAGGGCGGCTGTGGCTGCGGCTGCAGGCTTAGGTGTTCTGGAGATTTTAGAAAAACATAGTTTAATTCCTGTGATAAAGTCACTTGCTTCCTTGCTTCTCCCACTCCCCCCACCTTCCCTTTCATTCCCCTTTTGTAAAAATAGCTTTATTGTTGCAGAAATCAGTTGCTAAAATTTTCTGAATGCCTACGCCAGCAAAATTGCAAATTCCTAAATTGAATGTAACAGTAAGAAAGCACAGGCATCTTTTCTCTGCAGCTCTCCTCTTCCTCCTTACCCTGCCTCCCCCCAGAAAGTTACTGTTTTATGCTTGGTATTTGCACATAAAATATTGTATGGAAATTCTTTTTATCCATTGGAAGACTATGAGTTGTTGATAGTAAATGTGAGAAACAGTCAGTTGCCAGCCAAACATCTTAGTGATTCGACATGAACTGACTTTGTCACTTGCCTTTTCTTCTTGCACACTATCTTCTCTAAAATGAATTAAAGATGTGCTAGCTTGAGATGAAAAAATGTATAAAAGATGGTCAAAAGAAAAGAAACATATTCGTACATGTAGTGACCTAGCTATGATGTCATTAAACTAAATTTATTCTCTTCAGCCTCAGTAGGTACTACCTCATTGTAAAACGATGTGCTTCTTACTTTTCTGGTAATGCACCGCATGAAATACTGATGTTTCTGTTGGAGGATGGATGATACTTGGTAAATTTTAGTAAGAGTGTAGAAAGCAGACTAGTCAAAGTCTTTACTAACTGTCTGCATAACATAATGGACATGACTTTTATTTAGACTTTAGCTACTTTATTCACTTTAGGCAGTCAGAAAGTCTGTAGAGATGGAGTACAATTGCAGTGAGATCTTATTTTAAGTGTGTTAAGCTGACACTATAAGAATAAAGTTTAACACATCCTGAGTGCTAAATATGAATTAGAATTACAGCATAAATATGGTAGGAGTTACACTAAGCATTAATCTGACCCACATTCGGCTGATACCATTTCAAGTATGTGTACAGATTAATAGCTATAAATGTCTTGCTTTATAAACTCAAAATGGCAAAAGAGTTCTTTCTTTCCTTTTGTGGGTGTTTCCAGCTTATTTCTCACTGAGGTTAGCTGATTTCTATTTCTCTATAATGCATCTGTAATTTTCATTAAAGTTATTTTTTTCACATACATGGAACTTTTGTCACAATTTTTTTAGAATTGTACTATGTTTCTATTAAAAAAGTGGATTTATTAGGAGAATTAATTAAAAAGAGTTCAGTGACTATTTAAGAAAATTTGCAAGAATTGGAGAAAAATATTCCCCTGCTTTTTTTCTTAAAAAAAAGGAAATAGAGTAATACTAAACAAAGGCATTTGAAATGCTAAGTTATCCTCCCAGTGTAGACATGCACCTTAGTAGAGGCTTAGTATGTCCTTGCTTTCTAAGGTGAAAGTTGAAGACCTGGTAAAATAAAGTTGAATGCATGTAGAAGACAGTATGTGATCATGCATAATGGTTATCTAGTGGGGCCTTAAAACTGTAGTTAATGTGTTTTGTGGTGTTCAAATGTACAATTTGGAAAAGGAAGAGTTTGAATAAGGTTAAGGGTGATACTCCAGGGCAATGAATGATCTAAATGAGCACGAGTCGCACACCTGGGTGGTACCTGTAAGCACCTTGTAATCCTCTTCCTTGAATGTGTATTCAAGGGTAGCAGGAAAAGAGCAACTGCCTGTGCCGTTTACCAGCTCCTTGAGACCCTCCTTCACCATCCCTTAATCTTAAAGCCTCTTGCTTGGTTTCCTTTTGTAGAAATCACTTCTGGGGCTTGCGAGTCGCTTGCTGGGAAATGCACGTGGCGGCCCCTGCACTGGCAAGCTGCTGGGGGAGCAGCCAAGTCCTTCCCGTAGAGCAGTGCTCCGTTCAGCAAGTGCCCCTCTGTACTTCATTGCGCCGCACAATGTTTGGGCATGTAAAACCAAAAAAGGACAAAATTTGAATTTTTAGGGAGCTGAACAATTAATCACTAATTAATCTTCCAACCTTTTTAAATTTTATAGTTAATAAAGGTACATTTTAAATGGGTTGCTTACCATGCATTGTACACTCAAATGCAGTGCCATACACACTAATGGAGGGACTTTATACATGCCTAAACATATATGGATGTATATTTAGAAGAACCACTCCAAAATTTTGCTGAAATTTAAATAGACAGGTATGTTTGAAAGTAATTTTGTCTTTTTTTCATGTGAGCAGTGAAAATCTGGACAGCATGCATCCCTAAATCCATGAAGAATTTCCTAGCAGACAGTCTGATAGTATCAGTTCTACTCTTACAACTCCTAAAGTCTTTCTATCCACGACCCAAATATTTGCTGAAGTTTCTGTAAGATTATAAGAATTTCAAAATAAAAAATGTATGTTATGTATGTTTCTTTGGTGAATAACTTTCACTATACCATTTGTAGTAATTTGCATTATGTTGTAGAGGTAAATGTGCGTACCACTGAAGATAAAAGTGATATTTTTGATATAGGTATTATTTTTAATCAAGTAAGATCAAAAGAATCTGGGGTGCCTTATGAACATTACAGCTACCCTGAATCAGAATGGACATATTGTCATTACAAGAAACATAACCACAAGAATGACAAAAGAGATATGAAGTGCTTTTCATCTTGCTAAATTGACTTTATATATGTTTGTGTGTGCATGTATATATATATATAGACATATGCACATATGTATCTATGTATATAAATGTATTTTTATGTTGAGGCTGGCACATCTAAATTTGAATGAAGCACACCTAGCTTCTGTAATGCTGTGGCTGATGGGACAGACTGCAACTTTTGTGGGCAATTGCATTTAATTTATTTTAAATAGAATTTTTTATTAAGCTTGTGAATGAGTAATTGACTCAATACAGACTTTATACATTATTTATTCTGGTTATAAAAACTGATTTATTTTGCAATCTGTAAAAATTTTACTGATAAAACAGAATTTTGCACTGCGGGTGCTTTAGCACATTATAGGAGCTCTCAAGCAAAACAGAGGATTTTGATATGAGTGCCTGAAAAGAGCCTCTGTGCTTTGAGTGTTTTGTCCAAGAGAGGGCTGATACTTTCAGAAGGGCTCAAATGATGCGTCTTCTTTCCTTCCTTCCTCTAAGTAGGAAGTTTATACAGACAGAGTATAAACTCTGTCTCCTGTCCCAGCAAGAGTTGATAGAAACCAATTTTCCTCATGATACAGTTCCACTGTTGATTTCAGAAGCACAAAAGAACAAGTTCAATATTTGAAAATTTACAATAAAATTCTCAGCAGTTAAAACTAAGTGTCCACTATTATGTTTCAGAAGGGTCTGTTATAAAGATCATGCTTTCTGATATGGTGAGAATCATATTTTAGCTGATTCTTTCCAGTTTCTGAAGTAATAGTATACTCTCAAATAATAATATTCCAATTTTTTCCATTACATATTGCAATAGCTACAAATACAGCAAAATCTCTAAAATCAAAAGGGAACTGGAAAGTTTTGAACAATACACATAATATTAACATAACAAAGTAGAATTTGTTGGATCAGCATAAAGTTGAACAAAAATACTTGCTTAATTTGGATGTGTGCACTGTTGATCCTATGAGTTTTTTGGTTAAGTAGCATGAAATTTTCCTGATTACCTTTAAAATTAACAGACTTACACTGCATCAGGGTGATATACTATTAGATAATGTTCATTTAAGCTTCTGACTACAGCTGTGTATATTCTAGTGTCTGTTGAGTTGATTAACTTGGTTTATTCAATGAGGCTGAAATTTGGGAAGTGTATGTAGCTCCTTGTCATCGCTTTTTTTTCTATTGCTAAAAGTTTTAAATTCTCAGAGAACAAATAAAAAAGAGAAATAACTCTCATTAATGTAGGTGTGTTGAACTTAGGGTTAAAAAAGAGACTAAGGAAAGAGAGGTTGAATAAGAACATTATTTATATATCCTTTTTAGTGAAGGATGATATGAGGCCCTAAATCCCAAAAGAAAGTAAATATCATACTAGGGATTAGAACTCAGGATTTCCGAGCAGGTACCTAGGTCCATACTGGCCTCGTGATCCTCAGGAGCATGCAGGAGTGAAGTTTTTCAAAAGAGCAAAAACTGAAAAATTAATGTAAAACTTCATTTACAAACATATAAGAAAAAAATGTAGTTATATAAGAAAAAGCTCTGTGGAGGTAGATTTTATATGAATTTTTAGAACTGTGAGAAAAAAAGCAAAGAAGCAGTTTCCCTCTGCATGTTATATTTTCAGTTTGTGCAGATGAAGTTGTAGATAACATTTTTCTTTACTAAGGAACTGTTCCAGCGTGACCATGCTCCCTGTATCGTTGTCTTTTGGAAGCAGATGACAATTGCTACCTGGAAGGAAGAGCAGGAAAAGATTTCAGTTTTTACTGCTGTGCTAACTCATTTACTGATGAAAACTAGTTAACTGCTCATGATAATACCAAGCGTATCAAGACTTTTTCGCTACTGTGTGCGTCAAACCTAACATTGTGAGAGAGTTCTGCACTCAGAAATGTGGGTGAGGTAGGGGAACTTCATAGACGTGACCCTGGGAGGAGAATCTTTCAAAAAACCTAAAGCGAGTAATTGTGTAGGCCAGATTAACAAGATAAGTTAAAATGCAGGTGATTAGTGGAATAGTGGATGGTGATGACTGTTCCATGGTCCAAAGGAGCTGCTGAGGACTTGGAGCTGGCCTTTGGGAATGAAGTGATTGCAGTGATTTGGATCTGGCCTCTGTCCCACTGGTAGCTGTCTGTGCCTGTCCTAGTCTCCTCTCCACTGTGTGGTCTCCTACTGATAAACCTACAGGAGCTTGATGCTCTTGTTGAATTATCTTTTCTTGTTGCGCTGAAACCTTAAGACCTGCAATCTGTTCTGTCTTTTCTGTTTTGGGATTTGGTGAATGTGATTCATCTTGTTTGGCTGACAGGGCTAGTCAGCAGAGCTGTGTATTTCTTTTGATAACAAACTTGGAAACATGGAAAGCCGTGCCCTTCTCTAGAGGGTCCCAGAAATGGGTGCTTTTACTTGGTAGTACTGGGTGCATTTCATCACTGTCACCAGCCCCTATCTCATTTAAGTGAAAGGGACTACCAGAAAGAGGGGGCTTTATAAATATAAATGTAACTTCAAAATAGGTGATCAGTTCAGTTTGTTTCAGGCTGCTCCCATGAATAGATGCACAGGTGTTTTGCTTAAATTCTGTTCTAAAATTGCATTTTTGAATCCTCCCACCTAGATTCTCAGTTAGGCATCTAGTAAGTGTGCTATTTTCTCAAAAGTTATGAACACCCACATCTCAGTTTTTGACAGTCATACAAACTGTGGATGCTTTGTAAATCAGACTGCTTAGTTAGGTGCTCTTCTTAGGCACTGATGTGTGAATATTTAATATATAGTTAGAGGTGAAACACCTGCAGATCTACTTCATTAGCAATTTGGGTAGAGGAGACCAAAAAAAAAAAAAAAAAACCCAAAACAAAACATGAGCCTAGCAAAACAACTAGGCAGTTTGCAAATAGTTAGGAAGAGAAAGCTGAAGTAAGGTTGCTTATTAACAGAAACAGAATAGTGTTTGCAGATGAGATTTATTATTCTTCAGTTCTGCACTAGTATTTGTGAGAGACAAGTTTTTATTTTGAAGGATCACAGTCTTTTTGATATGAGCAGGTCATAGATTATTGTGGCTTGTTAGTGCTGTGTGCTCATCAGAATAACAGCAGGAAAGAATTTGGAGTCTAAACCTTTTGCTTTCGCTGCCAGCACACTGGAGTATAGTATACTTGTAAATAATAATCAGTAAGAACTGAAATGGTGCGCAATGAACACATCCAGTATCCCTGATTCTGTTGTGGGTTGGACTAGATTTGGAGATATTTTAAAACAGCATTTCAAAAGCTTTGCTCAAAACACCTTTTTAATATAGGGTATGATTATCTAATTTGCACATCTGCTTGTCAGGGAGTAAAGCATAATTTACTGCACGTTAGTACAGAAAATTGCGTTAGTGTATACATTAAGTGTTGTTTAAACTGGACAGGAAGAATATGGAATTCTGAAATTTTCTTAAATAATACAGCTATTACCTAAGTAACATATTTGTCTTAAAAATGCTAGACAAGAATTTAACTATGTTAATCTGTTTTGTTTCACTGAGCATAAGGGGCTCTTATAAACAATGATGAAGAGTTAATAGAAAAAGTTAATAGTAATTTATTGTTTATTTTTTAGCAGTACTGGGTCGTCTTTTGAAATTTAAAATATTATTTCTAGTTTATTCACTATGCAGATTGATTTTTTTTTAGCTACTTGCATATTAGTTTGCAATTACGACTGACTGGATCATCTAGACAAAAATTCTATGTTATTTAATTCGATCAAATGAAAACAAGAACTAACAGAAAATCAGTAGTGTTTTAAACTCAGATATAGCAGAGGTGCTGCTTTTCACTTTTGAAGTTTCCAGTTATATTTTGTTAAAAGACGTTAAAATATAATCTAGTTTTGTAGTTTTGTGTAAAATAAATTGAATATGAATGATTTTGAATTCTGCTATTGTTTAGCAAAATTTTCCACTGATCTTCTGGATCAAAGGAAGAAGAGAATAATTGAAGTAGATTCTCTGGACTGTCCAAGGACCTTATTGCCTATTCTTTTACAAACCAGTCAACCAACCTACTGGGAATATGAACCATTTTTGTATGTCTTAATTTAGGAAGACACTGCAGCAAAGAGGAATACAATAAAAACTGGCAGAAGAGAATGTGGAGGATTATTAATATGGTTATTTTGATCTACTGAGACACTGCTTTCAAGCAGTGATCATCTTTTTCATGTGTAAATTGTGTTGTGCTGTCAAAGATTTATGATTTATAAATCATAAAGATTTATGATTACCATTAAACTACTGAAAATTTCTAGCTAATTATAGGATTTTTTTTTTCATAGCTATTCCTTAGAAGTGCACTGGTGGGTGGGTGTTAGACACGTAGCAAAATGTTTCCTTCAAAATCCTATGGTATTTAATAACGTATTTATAGTCCATCGAAGCATTCGCTCCAGTTCTTGTCTGCAGATCTGGCCTGTCCTTGACAAAGGCTGAGGAAACGGCAGACGTTGCTACAGATTCCCACTGCAGCCTCTCCCGTATGCAGGCGCTCAAGTCTGGACACTGAAACCTATTAAGAAATTTATTTCTATGAAGGTATTTTCATACGTGGAGTATTAGAATACCATATACTCTAGAATACTTTTATTTTTTGTATACTATCCTCTGTTCCTCTCTGAGGGTAATATGAGCCATGCAGTAGATAATTGGAAGATCGGCAAGGACTTTGTAAGGGATTTTTCTTCCTCATCTTTATTTTATGCTTTGACATGTAAGTCATCTTTTTTAAAGCATATTTAAGTGAGTGTTCAGAAATGATCTGGAAGGGTGTTGCTTTCTGGAGGGGGCTGTTTGGAGTGGGAACCGCCAGTCTGTGTCTGTATGCCAGTCTGAAAACTCATCTTCCAAACGCGCAGCTTTAAAAAATGGCAATTGCCATTGAAATGGACTGCGTCGAAGGGCGAGCGGAGCTGCACGCCCCTGAGCTAAACACGTTGCTCAGCTCTAAGGGGAAGGCGCGCTTTTCTCTTACTTAAAGCAAAGCAATCTTACGCAGCTTTCCTTTATGACCCCCTGCCTGCTCAACCTGCGCCTTTGCTCACCGGCTGCAAGAGCGGCTGAAAAACGTTCTTTGGGACTTCGTTCCTCGGTTTTAAGGGGAAGGGAAGAAAATGCTCATGGCTTTCTTGAACGTAAATGAAGAAGAAGTGGCCCAAGTGTGTTGGTTTGATCACTGCAACAAATGAGGCAGGACTCTGCCATATTTTAAAGCGTTTGACCGATAGGGTAGGTTTTGTAGCAAAAGTTTTGATAGGGTCACGCAATTGTATGTATAAGTGGGAGATAGGCTGTCATCAAAAATCTTAAAGGAAGCCATAGTAATAACACCAGGAATGTTGTTTCGGAGTGTGTGTAAAAAGAAAGTTGGCTTATAGCCAAATACGGATATGGGACAACATTTCCTGCCTTGGAAAATGTTGGAGCACATTGCAAGGAACATCTTTCTCGTTTTTGTTCAGATTCTTATTTGTCTGTCGATCTGCATTGGGGAGAATTTACAGGGAACTATAAGGTTTGGCAAAATTCATTTCGGCAAAGCTTTCTAGAATGGAAAATTTCTGCTTGGTAAACATGAGCACAACACCACCACCTCGCAGCCCGTGATCTGCGCGTGCTCCCTTTCCCACTTAGTAAAATACGAGATTATGATAGGACTTACTGTTACAAGGACGCTCTGAAGAGAATCCGATTATTTGTCTGTTGGTCTAATGCTAGCACTATAGAGACTGTTTTACTCTCTAAGTAACTACAAAAGAAAAATGGCAATGACAACATTAATAAGTAGAGGTTTGTTTCTAAAAAGTTAGCTTAAAAATATTTCATGCATTAGCATCAATAATTAAACAAAGAAAAAGCCCTTGCAAACTAGGATGTTATTTATTGCTTTTTACTTTAGGTGAATTTAAATTAAAGTAGCATTTTGTATTTACTTTATTAAAACATAAATAGTGGCAGGTAATGAAATATCTATCAGTTACTAAACAGATTTGAATTACTGTAATGTTAGGAGAGATGAGCAGCAATTTAATAAGCATTAAGGGGGGGATATTTTAAGTAAACTTTTTTAAAAAATGAATGAAATGATTTTGTAATTACCTTTCTGAGGTTAATGGCTGAGGCCTAGGAAGAGGAAATGTGTAAGGTTTGAATAAACATAATCCTTCAGCAATATAAATGTTCATGATGTAAAAAAGTTTTCTAATATTCAATAAAAATATTCCTATACTAAAGTATGCAACTAGTATGGGAAGGATAAGAACAAAGAACATGAAAAGAGATTTTGGAGAAAAGAAAATATGTGTAGGAGTTGCATATTCTTCTATTAACATAAGAAAAGATCCCCACATACAGTTTAATTTTCTTTTGTCACCTTGCAACTTAGACACTGCTCTTACAAACTTGTTTCAGTTTTATTATCGATTTTTATTATAGTCTGTAAGATTAGCTTTTCAATAGCACAGTGATTTTTTTTCACTCTCAAGTAGTTAAATATTTATCTTTATAAGACTCTCTACTTTTAGCTTAGAATATAGTGAAGCACTCAGCAAAGCTGAGAAGGTGCTATCTTAGCCAAGGCATTCACAGGCTTGGACCATTGTAAGGATGAGTCCTGGCTACTACCAGGAGTCTAAAAGCAGCATTTTGTTCCCCCAGCTGAGTATGATGCTTAAGCCCTTTGGTTCCTGAGAATGAACATGAGAAGGAAAAGGGAAGCAGAAAGACCCCTTAATGACTGAAATAATTAAGGGGTTGTGATTCATGATGATTGGGATTATGGAGAAGAGTCCATTACAATTCAGTGATAAGAAACCTCTAGAGTGAAAAAAGGTGCAAGTATAGGTACATCTAGTTTTAAAAAAGATTACACATTTGCATACTGTTCACATATTTGTATACCGGTTTCTGCTTTTCTGCGTTTTTGTTTTGTTTAAGCAAATTTTTGGCTTATGCACTCCGAGAGTTGATTTCCTAATGCAGCAAAGATACACCTGCAGCATCCAGAAATTTGTTGCGGTGGCCCAGAGTTTAGTGACCAGCAGTTGTTCTACAGTGTCGGGATCATGTCCGTGGACGCAGATCAGCAACGATAAGTTTCTTGCAACTTCTGCTCTTGAGTATTCCCATCTAAGTTCATCAACATACCTTGTTATGTAGGTGTAACTGTTATATCTAGTTACTAACAGGAATTTCTAGATATCTGTTAAATATGGAGCGCTATGTTGATCAGTGCCGTAAGAATGTAAAATGAACGTTTATGAACCTGCAAAGATTATACAAAGATTTTCTCTTCAGTCAGGACAGTTGCATATTCCTCATAGAGATATCAGAGCAAAAGTAGTTTACTAGGCAGAACTGAAAGAAACTGTCTTAATTTTGGATATAGTCCTCCTCATCATGCAGGAAAATTAAGGTAAACACTAGTGAGAGAAGCATATTTGTACAAAATGAGCAGGGACCTCAAGACTTGAGATAAAAAGGTTATGGTAGTCAAAACAGCAGGTGAAAAGATACCTGCTATTGTCCTGATGAAACAAAAATACATAATTTTTGGAAAAGAAATTTTCTGCATTGCCATCAGTGGGGAATAAATAAAAATAACTATTATCTTTGGAGATATAGAAAATAGTGCTCTAAAATCTATTAATTTGTAAGTAGCATTGGAATTTCCACAATTTTTGCTTTTATAGCTTGTCATTAATTTCCTTTATAGTCTAGGTCATGATTTGCCTGCATTACTATATGTTAGCTGAAGGCTTTCTAAAGATGAAAACATGATCCTTCTTATTTTCATACCTGTTGTACAATAATGATGGGGACTTACTGGCGGAATCATGGAAAATTCTGATTTGGAAGGTACTTCAGGGAGGACATCTGATCCTGCCTCCTAGCTATAGCAGGCCAGCTTTGAAATTGCTCGGGGTCTTTCATAGTCAAGATTGGAGTAACTCCAAGGATGGAGCTTTCACACCTTTCTGGACAACCTCTCTCAGTATTTAACCATCTTCAGGGTGATTTTTTTTTCTCTAATATCTAATTGCATTTTTTATTGTATGCATTGCTTTTTGTTCTTTTGTTGTGCACGTCCAACAAGAGTCAGGCTCCTTCCTCTCTGTAGTCACCATTAGGTAGCTGAAGATTGCTGTGAGATCCCTCTCTCCCCTTTCTCTGCCCCAGGCAAGTGAAGCTTAGCTCCTCCAGCCTTTCCTCAAGCACTCAAGCCCTGACCATCTTGGTGACCCTTTGTGGAGCTGCCTCCAGTTTATTGGAATCTTTGTTGTACTGGGGTCCCAAACTGGACCCAGTATGCCAGGGATAATCTTACCAGCACTCAGTGGAGGGGAAGAATCACTTCCCTTTGCTGGCTTGTTGCTCTTTAACCTGCAATGCAATATGTGACTGGCTTTTATAGCCTCTAGGATACAGAAGATCTTTTGAATTCACTGAAAATGAGGGAAAGGAGAAGCATTAGAAAATGCTGTTCAGCAGATCTGTCACTAATGGAATCTCACATTTTTCTTTCATCTAGAATGTGCCCCCAGACTTGTCCATCTGCACCTTTGTGCTGGAACAGTCCCTGTCAGTTCGGGCCCTCCAGGAGATGCTGGCCAACACAGAGGAAAAGGCGGAAGGGGTAAGTCATTAAATCTACACTTCTTTCATCTTGAAAGATACAACAATTTTTTCACTCTACCACAGACTGTGTCTGGTACAAGCTGTAGCATCATGAATTCCTTATATTTAATTTTAGTTCCTTCTCCACTACAGGAATGGTCTGATATTGAGAAATTCTAACCATTTTCAACTTTCGCTGAAGTTGGTGAGAGTTGTAAATACATCATTCAGTGCAGATCAGCATAGAGCTACAAGAATGATTTAATTTGATCTCTCATAATGTGAAACATAAAGCTTGATCATATCCTTAGGATGGTTAAGGTTTGTGATGATTTATATCATCATTTTATCAAGTCAGACTGTCAGAAAACTTTAAAATGACTTGGATATGTGCTGCCTGTCTTTGGAAATAATGAAATTGTTCTGTGTAGTCCAAACTAAAATGTTCAGTAATTCAACCTGGAGATGCAATATTAATGAGTAGTGGGGGAGAAATATGGAACTTACACATTTTTGCACACCAGAGGATGAAAGACATAGGTATAATGATACTGTTTGACTAACAAACTGCTATTTACAAATAAAACAACATTGTGTAATTTATGTTGTCTGCTGTGTAGTTCATTCAATGCCATGATGTAGCTTAGTATTGCAAAAACACTTCGTAGAGTTTATTTGCATGCTACATTCCAGCCCAAATCCTGTAAACTGTAAATGAGAAAGAGTGACATGGGACATTTATTACTAAACGTAGAAATTATACAGATAAAACAGAAGCAGGGGTCAACCATAAATATGTCACTCAAGAAAGCTGACAGGAGGGAAGCATGCTTCTGATATCTCTGGGAATGCCTTGAGAAAGCAAGCTTGAAATGAACATGCAGCAGCAGTCTGTCCCACAAAATGCCAGCCACTGAGCCTAAAAATGGTATTCAGGAAATGAAGTCCATGAACAGCCCCATGGGTGATCCAAAGTGTGTGCTGTCATTGCAGATTTGTTCTGAGGACTAACTGCAACAGAAGGAGAATAAGAAGCATATCTAAGAGAAACGCACATCAGAGCAAGCAGATCCATATTTCCAGATAGGCATCCCTCTTTTCCTATTTTGCAAATACTGAACTAAGAGCAAGCAAATCCACAGGAAAAAATTACATCCAAAGTACATTCATGAGCACAGGCATAATGTCAAAAACCATAGTCAAAAACCAAGGATGTGCAGTGATAGCTAAGAGTGTACAGCAATATATATAAAGTAGAGCAATAATGTTTTTGCTGGTTTTTCTTATCAAATGTGGACAGGGTCCAACAACTAAAGAAACCATATGGGGATGAATGTTGAAAGGTGCTGTAGGGCAGAGCAAGGGCACACTTTGAAGAGTGAAGAAAGATTCAATTATCCATTCTATCAGAAGGGCCAAAACAGGACTTGGGAAGGAAATCCTTCTTTTTTTTTTCTTTTATAATTAACAATAATTGTCAAATTTTATGTTGGATCTTTTTTAAGGCATAAATGACTGTCAAAGGGCAGGGTGGGTCTTTAGCAGAGTTCTGGGATCAGCTGTTAAGTGAATATCTGCTCCTTAAGCCAGAGATTACATCCAGGAAACATAGAATAAAGAACCAAACTTGCTGTGGAACGGTTAGAAAATTTGAGCTCGAAGATTCTGCTGAGAAGAAGGCAGGTTAGAGGTAGCTCTGTAGAGTTCTCGGCTGGATTATTTGTGCTAGATTTGCAGTAGATTCTGCACTGGATGTGCAGAAAAAGGCTTCTGCGGGGGCCAGTGACTGATGGGACCTACAAACTCCAAGCTAGAAGGACCAATGTTTGTCTTAATCTAGTATTTCCTGGAAACAATTATTGATGGCAACTTCTCTGTGTAATTGTCAAGGAACTGGACATTCATATATGTGCCTAAAGAAAGTTGTTGAGGATTATACAGTGCTCTGTATCACTAATCTTTTGAGACATGCACAAGAAAAGGTGGTATTTGTGTGTCCTTTGGCTGTTGCCTTATTGTAGAGTATTACGCTTTCAACGCCTGGTATCCATCTGTAGCAGAAGTGACAGATCTACAGCCCTGCCTTCAACCCAGATAGTTCATATTCGCTGAATAATGAACAGATTTCTATTGTAGATTTTGCCTGGCTTCTATGAAAATAGAGGATCTGCTTGTGTACTCTTTCATACTGATATGTTGATATCAGGCAAGAATAACCTTGTACATCATGGCTTGTAAATGGACAAGGCCATATCAATGTTGATTATTACAAAAACAGGGAAAAATAAAACTTTTCTTTCTAGTAAGTCTCTAGAAGACCAGAATAACGATAACACCAAAATAAGTGAATATGAACACTAAAATAACAAAACTGACTTTTGTTATCTGTATGTAATTTCCATTAACATAAAGCTTTCCTTTGATCTTCTAGATACTTATCACAGAGTAGGTACTGATGGAGGCAGCTTAATATTTGGTTGAGCAACTGTCAGAACCTGTGAGCTGCAGGTCTAATCACTGATGTGGATACTTGAACCTTTATGAGAAGAGGTAGTTTTGTATATATCTGAAGCACTTTGTTTTCAAGGAACAGTGCCAATTTTCTACTTATATTAATACTATTTTCTTTCATTTAGGAGAAGAAAGTACAGCAATTACTATAGAGATTTTTATTGTAAACTGGATTCAATATGAGTTCAATTTCTAATGAACAACAGTCTGTAAAGGAAGGTCTTTTCAATCTCAATTACCTTTCCTTACGTTAAAAGTCTTTAAAGTGTCAATGTTTAAAGTGGTTTACCTATGCTTTTTTGCTGTTCTTCATTATGTATAACCTCTCGAATACTATGTTTATTTAATAGATAATAGGTAAGTCAGCAATAATGTAGTGGTTGTTAATATGAACAAAAATCTTGTGCTGAACTGAATTGAAAGAATAAACCAACTTTCCTTGTGTTTAAGAGAAATTAATTCAGTGCCCTACTAGATTTCATTTTAATTCTTGATTATTATGTATTAAAGATGCAAGATCACCTTTGCAATAAGTACCTATTTTTTTCAGTGTAAGAATCCCAAAATGAGAATTTCCATTCTTCATAAGATTAGTGATCCATTCAATTGAGGACCCCTACTTCTCTGTCCTGAATCAACTAACTGCCAATATCAAAAGCAAGAGTGGAAAAGAGTGAACATTCTTAAGACAGAATATGTGTACAGTAGTGTCCTGTCTGTAAAGTTTTGTTCTTGCCCTAGGCACTCAGTAATTACTTTGTACTCTGTTTATTTCTTACTGTTCCCTGTTTATTCCGTGGCTTGTCTATATAATGTCATTCAGACTGACTTCTCAAGGGCTTTTCTTGGCACATTACAATTCTATCTGAAAAACAGATGCTACAAGTGACTGAGTTCATCAGCTGAGCTGTGGTAATTCTTTAGTCTACTCAGATTACAAGGTAAATATATTTCCTGAAATCACCTTTATTCTGTGGATATGCTCCATTTCAACCTCTTTACTGAAGAGCAGTAACACTGAGCTGAGACAACTGTGATTGTGTAAGTGCTTTAATACTTGAAGTGCTGCAAAAATATTTATGGATTTGTTTTCAAAACACCACTTTAGGATAACAGTTCTTTACCTAATTATGACATAGATGGATAAAAAATCGGGTATTCACATCTTAGGGCAATCAATTTGAGATGCTTTGAACAAGGTATTTCATTAGGGTATTGTTCAATACTACAGAGTTGTTTAGATCCTGAAATCAGAGATCTCTTTGCATCACCAATAGCTCTCAGTGCTTTTCACTTCTGCAAGTCAGATTCTAGGTCCCATAAAAAATGAAGAAATAGGCAATTTCTTGTCTCATTTGGTCTCATTGACTTGGTTAAGATCATTCGGAAACTCTGTGGTAGAGGCAGGGATAGGATCTCCTTCCACAGCATATCATTCAGCTGTTGAAAGGTTGTTAATAGTAATTACCTTCAGGAAATCTTGTATCCTTTAGGTATGTCTTCCTGTTTCATTGTGTAAACGGGCTTCACTGCTATATGCACGTGCTCTAGCATGTGCTAGAACCATCCTATGTGCAGAAAAATGGATGAATCCTATGGAAAAAGATCTGTAAATAATCCCATAAATAAAGGCTGTCATAATGTGTACACCCAGAGCCTGGGTGCTCATCTTTTAGGCAAGCTGCTGTGTCCTGGGAGGGCCTGCAATCTTTTATTTTGTCATTATTTTGACTTAGTTTTTGAGTGCAACTTTTTATGATTAAAAAGCGAGTAAAATAAGAAAATAGAAATTGTTAGTTTTTTATAGCGCATTTAACATCAGCAAAAGCCTTTAGGTTGTCTGTTCTCAGCTTGACTGTTAAATTTTACTAGCGACCCCTCTGATGAGCCCAGAATCTTGCTTTTCTCTAAAGCATATTAGACTAAGTGATCCTGAGAGAGTGAATCCATAGATTTCTCAAGTAGCTTGTTCCAAAGAATAATCACCATCTCTGTAAGATGTTAGAACTGTGTGTCTTTCTTCCAGTGTGATTTTTTTTATGATTATTGTTCTTTATAAAATCTTCTCTTACAAGATTCAAGAGCTCTTTAATGTTTAGGATTTTCTCCTTGTGAAAGTGCTTAGACACTGTAATCAAATCACAGCTCCTGGATATTTTCCCCTGATTTCCTCAGGAAATGAGCCCTGGCCATCCATTTGTTAGTACTCTTGTACTCTTCGGTGACTTCTGAGCTTTCCGGACAATGTAAGTTCTATTAGAAACAGCAGTTGATAATTATGTTCTTCCAAATGCAATGAATTTTGGGTAAAGTAAAAGGACCTAAATTTGGGTCCAGGTGAAAGAGAGAAAGCTCAGCTGTTTTACAGTTCCACTGGCTACTTGTGTGTGGGTGTGTATTCTCACTGCTATCCCTTGTTCAAAGACATCCTGTAGGTACATGGAAAGAAAGCTGCCAGGTTGCGATTGAGTTGAAGGAGTGTATAACTGTGGCTTTTTGGAGTTCTGAATTTTAAACATCTTTTTTGTAGAAGGTAGACAAAAGACCTGTACATAAGTACTCTATTACCAGTTTCAGCAATGTTTCATGACAAGAATATATATTTATGGATTGCCATAATTCTTGTTTTCAATATATAGCATCGTCTTGACACTGATCATCCTTCAAAGTTCTTAGGACGATTGGTACCTTTAGATCCAGCACGTGGATCTCAGCCATGACATCAGATAGGCAAAACATGATAACACTGGTTATTTTCCATTTCTTGGTCAAAATGATGGCCAGAATGCATGAAAGCTTAAGCAGATTTACCTGCTGTTAAGTCTCTGTTGATGGCACAAAGGTGAATTTTTCTCTGTCTGTCTGTCTGTCTCTTGAAAGCTTAGGTTTTGGCCGTATTTGTCTCTGTAACAGAGAGAAATGCCAGGTTCTGTAAAATTCACTGCAAAGTCTCTGTTCAAGTGTGTAGCAGTTCTAGAACCGCCAAAAGAAAAGATATCTAGACCTGATATCTGACATGGGAAAACAGCATATATTTTTTTAGCTTCAGTTACTTCAGCAACTGGCTTAGACTTTTTTTGTCTTGAACTTCTGAAATCATCCTGGGGCAAACACCTTGTATAAAAACTAGCCATACGAATAAAAATTCAGCAAAAAGGATATGCAAATTAAAATAAAGGACATGTAAGGTAGTCTTAATAGGAGCTATTGCTACTGACTCTTGTTAGAAATAAATTTCAAAGATACTTTATTTTGTATGCTTAAAAATAAATGCTGTTCTTTTTAAAAGAAGAGTTTGAGTAGTCAAGACACTGCTATTCTCCAGATTTGTTTAACAAGTGGCTAGTTTCAAGTTTCATTCTATTCTTACTACTTTAAATACATCAAAAAAGCATCAGATAGGAAAGGTGACTAGAGACAAGAAGTTAAATTAATTTAGTGATAAAGGATATTTCACCATAGTAAACAAGGAGCAAAGTCCTATATCTTTTTGTATTGGCTAGGAAAAAAACCCCCAAACTCTATGCTTTTCTTTTTAGACCACTAAAAACTTAGGATTTAATTAAGTTGCACTTGTGCTTTGCTTGGGTTTTCTGAAATATATCCAGCAGCACATCATGATATAAATAACATGCTACTCTTGTCTTGTGATCTCTCTTACGGTCATCCTTAATAATTCTCTTAAATGAGGCCATTGAATTTTGGAGCCTCAGGATCATATGTTAAATGCCATATCCCACTGTAGATAAGTTATCTATACATGCAAAGGGTACGTAACTCAATTCCACCTGCCAGTACAGTGCATATTTTTGGGTGAATGAGAGATGTTATTATGTCCCATGCAGATGACTGTTTTTAACTGCACATTTTCATCAAAGTGACTGAGAACTATTAGTAAATTGTCTTTCACAGAAGCTTTAATTTTTCTCAGCAGCTGATAAAGTATTCTTTTCAGTTTGGTCTACCAGAAAAGGAATGGGTGCCCCTCAGTCCTGATTTTGTTGTACTGTCCAGCCATAGTAAAATCCCCTTTCGTGAGGAACATGCTGAGGAGGAGAGGTCTGTTCTGGCACCGGCTTCTGGGACTCCTGTCCGCCCCTCTGGGCTTTCTTGTGCCAATACAAGCTGTATGGCTGCATTTTTATTTATTGTTTATGATACATGGGATCAGAGAGGTTTCTCTCAGCTCCTTCTGTGGCCTTTTGCATCAAATGTCATTTTTTTAATAGCTTTTTAGAAAAATTGCAGTCCTGGAATAAGTAAGGATCTGCTTGAATGTTACCTGTAGCAAGAAAATGAATGTGTGTGAGAGTATATGTAATTATCAATTTCTCTGTTTTGAATGACACTATGTGCTATGCATAGAGTAAGTTAGGATGATGTAAGGATCTCTAGCAGTTGTCTTGTTATATTAGTATGCTTTTAAGCAAGTAACACTGCACTTGTTCTTTGCTTTTTGAATGAAAAATTCTGAGTAAGCTTGAAGTCAGTTTTACTATTTGGCTAGACAATTATATAGAGAAAGATTGGCTCCTATTTGCCCTTATATGGTTGAAATTTGTTTACATTTATGCCAAATAAAATATCTCAAAGTGCTTGAAAGGTTTCTCCGTTTTGCCACAGAATTCCTATATAAAGCTGAGAAAGTCTCTTAAAGCAGTAATTTTCTTAATGCTACTGTTCTCTAAAAGGAACTGATGCTTTGAATTTTTAAACCAGCTCAGTCAAGCTAAGCATTACAGTCAGTAAGCTAAGCGGTGATTTCTAAATATGTGTTTCCTGGTTTTGTATGTCTTGACACTGCAGGATTGATTTGTGCTGAGGACTGAGATGTGATTGTAGTCAATGGAAGCTATGCACAGGATGCAAAATAATGTTAGATATCAGGCCCTAGGCATCTCAAACTGAACATACTGGTTGTGAATATTTTGATTTTAATGGTTCCATGCTTTGGATTCTTAAATATCTTGATATATCATCGAGAATACTATAAAAATTAAATTTAAACTTGTGAAATGAACATTACAGTAAAGAACACCATAAGATGGATGGCATTTAATCATTATGTCTTTAGAATAGGCTTTTTATCAATAGTCAATACAGTGGTTGCACACTGAGAGAAGTTATGGCAGGCTGTGTCATAGTATGATGAGATATGTGCGTTGAAATTAAGGTTACATAGCAGACTTGTACTGCTTCCTGTCTTTTTTAGTGTTTGCCATAACAACTTCACTAAAATTCTTTTGTAAGAATTAGCATAACTCTTTTGAGAATGCAAAAGCTTCATATCTTCTAAGCTTAGGAAAAAGGGGATTTTGAAATATAAATTGATCGTGCTTACATATAATTTGTGTCTGATCCTGCTACAATGTAACTCTGGCCCTACAAAGTGCAACTTCAGTGCAGTCTCACAGCTGAGCTCACAGCTGAGGCAAGGCCCTAGATGGTGCGATACTCAAACATAGTATTTTCCTCTTCTTTTGGAATGCACACAGCTGGAAGCTGAGTATTTCTGAAGCCCAAGACCTTACATTAAATAAATTATATCTTATTTGTGCTGAGTTATACAATTATATTGAAAACTGAAATAATAATTATACAGTTTTTTGAACAGATTGTTTATACCACTAAGTAAACATTTCATAAAATATTTAAAGAATCCTTCAAACTTTTATTTTTGTTATCCTGGCTTCTTGTAGGATATAGTTTTCTGGAATATCTGGCTAGATGGTTGAAAAATTTAAGAAATAGATCCTTTGTCTCATGATGTCTTTTATAATAACTGATGTAAAGGACATTGAAATGGCTGGTGCAATGTGCTCTCAGTGTAGGGATTACATAGCAGTGCTATATAGGCTGGGATCGTGGAAAATGTTAATGGAGTCTGCAGTGCTGAGTACCAAGAAAACAGTGTGCTGTCAGGAAGCTCTGTAGGGTCTCAACACAGTGGGAAGATTGTGGGGAAATTCTTCCTCTGAAATGCGCTCCGTGTGCTGAGCTGCCAGGAAGTTCTGAACCTTCTGTAGTGATTTTAGAGAACTAATCTCCAAATTCACTCCTCAGGATTTTCTTAACATGGTTTGCTTTCCAGCTCCTCTTCTCTTGCAGTGTTCAGCAGCTTGGGGTGCTTTTCATGACAGTGATGTTGTATATACATGAGTCCACTTGTTCAAGTCTGGATATGAGTAGTCTGCCCCCGAGAAGGGTCCCATTTGAAGGGCAAATATATGTGTAACGTTTGAAAAAAAAGAGGAGGGAGAGCTAGGGGTGAGACTGAACAGACTGGATTCCTGTCCCGAATAGGAAACGGGAGGGCGTTGAGTTTGGGAAGGATCAGAGCTCATCTCCATATTGCTTGTGTGGTATGTCAGAGATGGTGATTAAATTTGCATGATATCTTGGCAATGATTGCTGAACAGTTCTGCACAGGTACTACAGGCATGAGGATTTATCTGCACATACACATCTGCCCCTTCCTGTGGCAGTGCAAAATTTGAACCCATGATGGCTACATCACTGAATGAATCTACAATATCTTAGCAGAAGTGACAACTCCAGTGAGAATGTGTTGTCTCACACTTAACAATTTTTTGTCATCAGGAAAATGATTTCTTTTGATGTCCAGCTATTCCTTAATGGCTGTTCTAGTGTTTTGCTCTTTTGCAGAGGAGATGTACTTTCTGTTTTGGAAAGTAGCACAAGAGCGTCGTTTAACTTTTTGTTTTAATACAGATGATAAAACCCAAAGCCTGCAAAGCAGGCATGTTATGTCAGTATATTTTAAATATTTAAGTACGGCTGGAGTGCAGTACTATTCCAAATCTAGGGGTTATCAGGCATTACATCATAAAGAATTGCCATTTTTATCTTCATTTACTTAGGTGGCCCCTGAGCCAGTGGGCTCTGTTCCGGAGCGTCTGCAGGATCTCAGCTGGAGTAGAGGCTCCTGCTGAGCTCCTACAGGCTGTCTGGCCACAGCCCTTCCCTTCGAAGGTGGCAGCATGCCTGTTTCCCCTCCTCCTCCTCCTCCTCCTCCTCTCTCTTGCTCTCTCCTTTTTTTTCTTTTTTTTTTTTTTTAATTTAGGCTAACAAAAATGGGGGTCTGCTGTATTGACTGTCCCCGAGTTCTGTGTGTTTATCGCTAATTAGTTTTCAAGTGAAAATAAAGGTCTGCGTTTATAGAGGCATACCACCAGCATGGTAAGTGGGAGGGAGAGGTATTTCTCGTAAGGCTTTTTTGATCTTGATGTCTAAATGGATATTTAAACAGGTAAAATATATGAAGATGTTTGGTCAGATTCTCTGAATATTTTGATTTTTAATTTGAAATGAAGTTGGATGCTGAATTCTCAAATTTCTTTTGCTGCGTGATATTTCCATGCAGTTCTAGGAAAACATGTACAGCAGTGTGTCAGGGTTTTCTGAAAATGCATTTTTTTTCTGTTTCACCTGACAGCTTTTCTAGCATCTGCTTTTAAGGTTATCAGACTAACTTAGAAATATTAACAAATTTAGCTATGTCATTATCCTCTGATACAGGATGGTATTATATCTTCTTTTCAAAGGCAGATATGCTCGGGACAGTTAAGTTAGCTGGGCTTGGTTGTCCCACAGAGACTCCAAACAGAAGTGTCTCTGAAAGCAGAAAAATCTGGGCAGCCTGTGTTTTAGTTTTGCATTCTCATCAGAGCTGCTAGGGTGGGTTTTGAGTTGTGGTTTCTTCAGTCAGACGCCTTCATGGAGCGCTTGAGCAAAAGCAGGAGGAGTCAGGGCGGGCAGAGGTGCTCCCAGAGTCACGGGAAGTGGGACATGGAAGGAGACGCTGGAACAAGGTGGTCTTTGGGCCACCCTGAGTTTCTCTGTAAGCGTATTCGCACCGTCGGCAATTTGCTGACGCATGGCCATTTGGCAGATTTCTACCATTTTAGTGCATAGTCCTGTGGCGGCTGCTTCCTGCCGTTGGCCAGCGGAGCAGCACCTTTCGGGAATCAGGTGATTCAAATGCAAGTGCGTTTGCTTTGGCCTGTGCTCGTCTTCTAAATGAACGCAGGGACCTCACGGCCTCGGTCAAGGAAAACCTGACACCCTCGGCAGCATGTCATCTGTGAACAGAAGGAGAATTTGTAAAGAGAAAGAGAAAAAAAAACGATTTTTGGCGCACCAACTGAAATAGATGGAAAAGGACAGACTGTAGCAAGGGATCAGGGCAAAAAGAGCCAGTGGTCGCTGACTGCGCCAGAGCCCGGGGTATCAGGAGCCGCGAGGTCCGGGCCATCTGCCGGCCTGCGAGGCTGAAGGCAGCAGAGGGGAGGAAGAAAAGCTGTTAGCAGCCGCTCTCGAGGAGTTGCAGTGCGCTAACGCTCCTGGCTTCGGTTCTCTTTCTTGAATCTCCTTGGAAATGGTTCTCTGTACACTTGCTGAATGTGAATGGTGCCTCCCTCTGCTTTAGACCTAGTTCATTTAGGTTGTGAAGTCCTACGCTGTTGCTTTCGGTGTGTTTTTTCTTCAGCTATTCCTGGTGGTGTGGAGTGTGTCTTGAATTACGACGGCACACGCAGCTTCGCTGCTCAAGCAGCTGCTGGTAGCGGACAATCTGTTGATAAAAATACACACCATTTAAATAATAAATTTTTTCAAGGTAAAAAAAGAAATTTGAATGAGTCACAGAAGATAACTGCATACAGAGTGGAAAGAGGAAGAAAACTGGAAATCCTGTTTTGCACAGAATTTTTGAAAATTTATTTAATGTGGTAAATTAACATAACTTAAAATATGTGTAGGTCATTTAGGAGAAGAGTATTTTAATTAACAAGGCATTTCTTCTCCCTTAGTTAAATTCCATTTTCAGGTGGGGTCGGTGTGCTAGTTTATAAACAGTTGACTTCTTCCAAAGAGTGAGTACATTTGTGCAAACTGTATGCTGCCGAAGACTGACAGATCCTGTGGCTGTTCCCAGGACTTTCAGGGGAGGTTTCTTATTCTCTCTTCTTTGACAAATGACACTATTTTTTAGATGCATTACTCCGAGAAAGATAAGGCCTTCATTGAAAAGACAGGACATGTGAGTGGGTTTACAGCTCCTCTTCAGAGGAATGCCTGAAGCAGCCGGCTTTAGCCTCTAGCTGGAGGAAAGACCATGATTGCGTTTCCCTAGCGAACCCACAGAGTGTAAAGCAGAGTCCTTCCTACGTCCAGTTTGAAATTGGAGCTGACAGCTCTTGATTTGGATGGTTAGAAGGTCATGCTTTCTAAGTCCTAGAACTGTGTCAATTACATCAGATGAGAGACTTTAGTCTCTTTTAATTGTTCTAAGAATGGTGTTCAAAATTCTGCTCCTCAAGTTTTCCAGGGCAAATATGAGGCAAATTGAATTAATCCACAATGAACGGACTTTTTTTTTTTTTTTTTCCTTCTAGATTTGTAAATGCAGTGTTTTGGATACTTGAAAAGTGCAAAAAGCATTTTAGGTTTTTTTACACAGATATCAAAATTGGTAGCATCTGAGTATTTTTGAACTGAGAATCATTCAGTTCAGATCAGAAGTACCCTTGTCCTCAAATTACTTTAGTGTTCACTAAATCTTTTTGAAGTGTTATATAGTTGAATATTTTATCTTCTTCAAATAATTTATTTTGATCTTCAGACATGCTGAACGTTCTGTGGTCTCAGTCAAATTTTGTACGTTCAAGGAAAAAGTCCTCATTGTTTTTGTTAGTCTGGGAGGAATATGTCAGTTGTCAACCTTGCAGAATTCAGTGCTGATGGAAAAAACAGTCCTGCTGTTTCAGAGCAGTAGAGTATAAGACCTATAAATTGGTAGTATCATAATTGCTTCCTGCAGGGTGCTAACACTTTTCTTTGAATATTTGGGTAGCAGTCATGGTCTGAAATATGTCTAACTAAAACTCATTTGACTTGGTGACATTTTCTGTATCCAGACTTCATATTACACCGATATTCCATAGTGTTTCTCCACTGAGAAAGTAGTCTATAGGGAGCATTTTATGTGCTCTTACCGTAGGAAGTAAGGAACTCCAGTGTTATTTGTGAATCCCTGAACAAATATTGGAAGAAACTGTAAAATAGAAAATAGCACATTTTTAGAGAATTGGGACCTTTGTGTGGAAGCAACTATTAAAATAGAGACTTGCTGCATTTCAGTAGTATGCAATCTTCAGCCTTTCTCCGATTTCTCCTTGAAATCCATTATTTACCATTTTTTTCCCAGCAAAATCCCAGTCATTTTCGTAGGTGATTTATACCAAGCCAGAAAAATCCTGAAAACAGCAGACAAAATAACAGCTTATCAGATGATCCTTTTGGTATATTTAATAGGTCAAGCAAGGGATTAATGTAATAAACTGACTTGGTGCTATTCACGGTAAAAAGGTGATCATTTTTGCTAGAATCATTTTATCGGTGAAACAGAAAAATTCTCCATTATGTGCTAAAATATTTAGGAAAGCATTTCTGATTTTTTCCCCCCTTAACATTGATTTTCTTGTTCAGAATGTCTTCTACCACATTCCACTTGGAAATATTTTGTAGTTAGGAAAGTGTTCAGAGGCTTCACACGTAACATGGGATTCAAGCCTCCTGAGGAGTCTGAGGCTGCAAATACAGCCAGCGTTTTGAGTACTGTGCAGTAGGAAACATTTCTCAAGTGCCTTCTCTGATATTTCTTCTTAACGTATTTGAAGCAGTTACGAATTTTTGGTTCATAATATTCTCTTCCTATAGATTTAACTGGATTTAATGAAGGGGACTTTCAGCCCTTTTCCTCCTTAATTCTGAGTGGATTTTTTCCTTGGAAGGAGCTTTCTGAAAATGAGGCCAAGAGGGTGATGATTAAAAGGAGTGATAGACCACATTCATTTTCTAGAAGTCTTTCAGTGTTTAAACACTTAGCTAAAAGTTCGGTTTGTCCTACAACTTGGTTTTATACAGCTACTGTTGCCCCTATGCATAGTTTAGCAGGTTTTTAGTATATACTGCTTATCTTTATAATACAAATCTGACACTAAAATGACACAAATTAGAGGGCACAGCCGTGAAAGATACATATCTGTTTCTTTTGCATGGAATTCACTTTTTTCTATTTTCATTTAATTTTGTTTTGTAATTTCTTCTGTTTCCTTCATTTATGCTGTTGTTTTTGCTTTGATCCATACTCCTCTAGAGCTGTGAGACTGATCATTTTCATACACCGTTGACTGATCACTGTTATTGAATGAATGATCAGTATATTGGCTAGTAACTGACATCTAAAGTTTAAGTTTGCTTTTCTATATTAGTAACATCAGTTCCAGAATGTCCTTGTTCTGCTTTAGATGTCACAGTTTCCTTTGTGTCAGACCTGGATACCATTATATTTGGAAAAGCAGAGAAATAAAGACTGAATGAACTCATTCCTGGAAAAAATGTGAAAATAGTCATAAAACTATTATGTTCATTAACTTGTAGTAAAAAGTCTCAGTTATAAAGTGGTAGAATACTACTATTAATGCTAAGAGGTTTCAGATTTGTGCATTTGTAAATCCATGCCAGACCTCATTAACAGAATGTAAACATTAGATTGCACACATTATGCATGCATTTTAAACTAAACTGTTTCTTTAACGTGAAGAATTTTAATTTCACACCCTCCACTCTAACACTTGACAACTTCATTTTTCAGGAAGCTGTTTTCTGTGGATACCCATCAGTTAAGGCAGACTTCCAGCTAAATTGCATCACAAGCTTATTAACTCCCATCTAATCATCCAGTCATGGCCAATTAATCACTTCTCCTGGTGCCTTGTGTTAATAAAACCTGTTTTCCATGCCACTGACCAGCAAACTATTGTCTGATATTATATGAGGAGTAGCATTTGCTCATGGGGAAAAAATACAGCCTTCTTTCTCTGATGCAAAAGGCCTTGTCTGAAGGAGCCATTGCAGGCTGGAGTATTGTGCATGTAGGTTAAGAGATGAGGAAAAACTGCGTGTTTCCTGCATAGAGCTAGATAGGTTTGTGCCACAGGGAAGGGATGGAGGCAGACTGGGACTGGGAATGTAGCTGTAGCTGATGGATTTTGGAGTATTCAGATCATCTACCCATCTCCACCTGTGGATCTCTGGCTTCATTGATTACTTGATGTTAGTAAGCAGCAAGATGATACAGAAAGCTGGCAGCTTTTTGTTTCCTCAGCCTGAAGAGGAGGGGAGAAGTAATTTTATCCCTCATGAAAATGGAAAAAGGTAAGCGCCCTTATTTCTTTAAAGTGTTCTTAGTGTTAATGAATAAGCCAAATTTATCAAGCTGCTTCCTTAAAAATCTTATGACTGGAAGTTAAATAGGCTCCTGAAAATTTAAGCTCTCTGATTTACAGTACAGTAGTCTAGTTATTAAAAAGCTGATAGTATTTATCATAAATGTTATGGCTGTAAATGTTTTGTTGTTTCCTGGCTTCACCCACGCATCTTACAAGGGCATAAATGAACCAGAGGTGTTGGCTCTTCTTGTTTCCTAGGACTGATCAGAATATGTTTCCTCTTTCAACAAACTATAGGTGCCATAAGGCAAGAATTATTTTTTAGTTGATTATTTTTTAGTTTAGTTTTGGAACAATATGTCCTCATCATAGAGTTGTATTTCTATGGTTATGAGTCTGTTCATTAACTTAAAGGTTGTCTGCTGGTGCCAGGCTAACTCACTGACGTAACAAGGCATTGCAGTAATGATTTCTTCAGGTATTCTCTGGATAGGGCTTCATCAGACAGCAGTGTGTCATGACGAGCAACAGCTATGAGGTTCAGTAACCAATGTCCTTATTGCCAAGCGTCTTTATTCGTGTGTCCTTATTGTCAAGGTAGCCCTTCTCAACTTTGGATATACATGTCCTCAGTACTCCTTCCTGGAAAGAAAGGAGAGAAATAAGTGGAGATCGAAGCATTTCATGCAGCGTGGGTCTTTGTATCATGCATGTAGACAAACCAGTTACAGTGGAAAGCTTTATGAAAAGATGAGGTAGTTTAGTAGTTTAGTGTGCTTAAAAACATGAGTCTTCTTAGGAAAAAAAGAGTGTAAAACTTTTGCAGATTAAAAATAAATACTGTCATTATCTCCTCAGTGCACTTTATTTAGCATCAGATATTTATATCTTATATAGCATCAGGCCATTTCGAGTATGGCGCAAAAAAAACAAGACTTGGCTTTGATCAGCTGTGCTTTGATCAAGTAAAAGTACTCAAGAAAACAGTGTTTTTGCATTCTGGATTTCAAAAACTTCAGGGAAAGGAAAGAACAGGAATAAAATCATCATCTGTTCCTAACACAGAACTGTAACAAGTTAGTATTTCTGGCCTGCAACACAGTGCCTTCTTTTGAGTGTGTCCTGTTTGGAACATTTGTATGAGAAAGTATACCACAAAGGCAAACATTTTGATCAACTCCTGATAAGTTTCCTATTTTTGAGGTAGATGGCAGGCCTTTTTGTAGCCTTACCATGACCACTGTATCTCTAATGAGCACCAAGTGCTCTTTTCATGATAAGAGATGCAATAAAACCTGACTTTGTGGGAAAGGGAAGTTCATTTATCTCTTCTCAGTTATTTTTGTTGATGAAGATTGCGTACAGAGAAGGAACTAAACCAAGGAGACACAAAAGTACAGCTCCTGAGAAGTCTTATACAGGGGAAGACGATCCTAGGCTAGGAGAAAAGTTACATCATCAGTTACCTTGGTGAATCTTGAAGGCAGGAAGTGGAGGTGCTTACAAAGATAATCAAGGGTAATAACACAAAAAAGTCAGTTTTACTTAGAATCTATGGAGGAGTTTTTGTCTTGCAGACATATATGCTTTGTTGTTTTAAAATTCAATTCTAGTTATTGTCATCTTTCTTATTTCATTAATTAGAAAGTTTTAGACAGGAGTTTTGCTGTATAGTATCAGTTTCCTCAGCTGAGGAATGAAAAAAAAAAAAGAAATCTGGAGGCTTCCCCCTCCTCCCCCAATAAGGTTTCCTTGTTTCAGTTCAGAAAATGAGTGTAAGCATGGAGGAGAATACAACATGCAGCAGCTGGAATGTGTTGCTTCATTGAGATTTCAGGTTACGGTCTCATCTGTGGATCATGACAGTGCATCTGTTGCAGTTTTCATGAATAATTGTAGAGTGTGCGATTAGCCATACCCAGCTGAGAAAAATTCTCATAGTCTGTGTGGAATAAAGTTCCCTGTTTTTTGTATGCTGTTCAAGGGGATTGAAAGAAAACAGATCATATAAGATAGAGTTAAGAATGGTAGGGTGCTTTCTCAGCTTTAAGTTGATCACTTTTCAGCTTCATGCCCTAGTAATTAGTATTGCTGTATTAGTGGATAGTCAGTGCAGTCCTCTGTCAAGATTTAACAAGTAAGCATGTGAGTGACCTCTCATGATCGTGGCAAGGCCTCGGTTTTGTCTTCTCTTTGTATCTCTCTATCTTGTTCATGGCTCTTTGAGACAATACAGAAGAGGGTAACAGAACTGCAGTCCTACTGCTTTAATTGGCTCTTATGCCTAGTTAGTGTGGCACTGGATAGCTAGAGCTCCCAGAAGAAGATGTTGGAATATCAGTCTTCCATCTGGGATTAAATGCATCTGAAATGAGCCCTTGGCTCAAAAGACTGTAGCTTTTGCAAGCCTCTGAAGAGGAGCCAGCAAGTGCAGATCACTCTCTGAAGTTTCTGGTTTAAAATTACAGTAGATGATTAAATCACAGCCATGAGTTTTTCATGGAGGACTTCTTTGTGCAGTTATATGAAATTTTAAGGAAAGTATTAAGAACATGACACTATAGTGTCATGTTCTCATCTGGTTCAAAAAGTGAAATTATGCTGTAATTCTAAATGCTATTTTTGAACTTTTCCTTGAATCTAAGAGTGTTTTGCACCCCCTAACACTCTCTGTATTCCTTAGGCATACATATAGATGGCCCCCATAGCACTATAATATCCATAAGGCACTGCTCTCTGGCTTATGAGGTGTCGTATTTGCTACCCATTAGGTAGTTGTGTTGATGTCTAATGGGTAACAATTGGCAGTGAAATCTTTTATTTTGAAGTTGGTAGCTTTCTATAAAAAGTGTGATTACTGCAGTATAAATAGCCCTCAATCACTAAATAAATCCTAGAGACATTATGTTCTTCAGTCTTTTGGTAACTCTGATGTTCTCATAGCAAGATAGTCATTTCCTGTATTTAGAACTGTCAAATGGCAAAAACCCAATAAACTTTAATACATAATTTTAGCCAGTGTCATTTTCTTATCTTTTGGGAAAGTTCTCTGAATACCCAGATATGTGTAGAAGGAATATTTTTAAGTAGCATACTGCATTTGGGAGATATGTGTTTTAAGCATGGATTCTGCTTCCTCTACTGGAGGAAATACTATAAAAATAATCTTTTGATATAAAGCAAAAGAGAAAAAATTGTATAAACTTACCTAAAAATTTTCTTATTTCAAGTGATGTGAGCTTAGAGATCAGGAAAGAAGATGATTCAGAAGGAACAGTTATTGAATTCCAAAGATTTGGATTTATTGTCACAAGGCAGAATTTGCTGTGCTTTTTAAAATAGATGATTGTGAGCCTGTGGCTCACGCAAAAGCCTGTTGACATGTCTGTTTAAAGATGGTTATATAAATACAGATTTGCTGTGTAATTATAAAAAATTTGGCTTACTTGACTCATGAAACCAGCTACTGTCCTTTAAAATAAATTCAACCAGATAGACAGCTCAGCAATTGCAAAATGATTGATAATGTGATGATACACGTTGAGGGGATACTTTCCCAAACCAGTTCTGGCTGCCTGGTTCACTTGAATTTTGGAATAGCAAGGTAACTTCTCAAAGCGAGGCAATAAAGAATGAATTACATGAGATCTTTTTAGCATCAACGTAGAGTCAACCTGTTGGTGCTTCGTTATTAGTACATAAACAATTTTAGCAAAATCAGGGTAATAAATGAAAGACTTGCGCATGATCCAAACTTGGTTATTTCTTGCTTCTTTTTGTAAGCCATCAAAGTTGTGTTGTTTCTCTTTGACTTCAAACCATTATCTGCTTTCCTAACGTATTTCCATCTTTTTACGTCTTTTCATTCTTACGTTGCATTTATTTTAAAACACTAGATGCTTTTTTAGAAAGAATTTCTCTAGTAGCAGTTGGTGACAAACCTCACAGTAAAGTTTATATAGAAAATCAGATGTAAATCACGGAATTTCTCTGCTAAATCCAAATGTAGTCCAAATTTCTGAAGACAGATAGGACTTGATCAGTTAAACAAATGCTTACAAATTTATATTGTTAACTGCTGGGTAGGTCAGATGCTGTTTTCTAACCATTATGTACTAGCAGCAAGGTAGATGTAGTAGTTCTGAAAACACAAAACTTATTTAATAGAAATGAATATATAAGAATAAGAGAGAAAATTTAGTTTGAATAAAATGGTTTTAACAGATGAAACCTGAGTATTTGAATGTGGCCTTTTATTGCAAGATTTTTGCAAGTAAGCTGGAATCCAGGCACTACTGTTTTTGAAAATCGCTCATGGTTTGCACTAAACTATCTTGTGAAGTTCTTACTAAGCTTTTATTTGGCATCACCTAATAAAACATCACTGTATACCTGCAGGAAAAAAACACAGAAAGCTTGATAAGCTGCAGTGTTTTCAGTGCTGAGCTTAAAGACAAATCTGTGTCAGATGGGGTAATGTTGGTGCCAAATAACTTTTTATTAGCTGGTGCCATACTAACTTTTTTAGTGACTGAAATATGTTCACATAGATGCTTTTTTATCCTCCCTGAGAGCATAGGATTGTGCAAAGACTTTTTAGAGAGACTAATTTAAACTCTGTTTCCCTAATGAACCTTGAAACAATGTTGCTAATACAGAACCTTAAGCTTTTGGGCTGGTTCTTTATCATTTACCCAGGGAAAAGGAATTACATTTTGGAGTTCTGTTCTCCTCTGTTCTTATGCAGGGTATTCTCTCATACTGCAGGTGGTAGGATCTGGATTTGGCAGCTATCCCCTAATTTTAGATTTCATACTTCTAGCATTCAGTAAAATGACAAGCCTTGAACAGCAGCCACTAAACCTTTTCAAGTGAAAAACATTCACTTGTAACAGAGCTTTACTCAAGAGAGAGTAGAGAAATGTTTTCTGTGCAACTGTGTACTGTACTTCTTGACAGGTTGGTACAGAATTTGGAATTAATTCAGCATTAGTCTTCATTTGTTGTTTGTTTATGTTGATATTTAGATGGACGTTTTTGGGCTTCCAGAATTTGAAGTGTTTCTCATAAAATGAGAAAAAGTGAGATATTGACTTTTTAAAGAGGAGATGCCAGGAGAATGGCTTCTTCTCAGTCCTGTAGGATAGTTTTCCTAAAATGTGTTAACTTCAAAATATACTCTGAACTGCTGTATTAAAAGAAGGAGATTTACTGATTTCTTGCTTTTTCTTTCTACAGCTAGTTGATGTGGAAAAATGGGTATGTGATTCTGTCTTTTATTCACCTGATCCTGAATGTTCTGTGTTGCCACTGAGTCTAATTTGTCTGTTTTTATTCCCTCTGTGTTCATGATCCTTCAACTTGCATGGCTCAAAAAGAGAGGCAAATACATTATCTTCTAGGATCCGGTCATTCCTGAATTATGTCACACCAAATTTTGCGCTTCTATGACTTACCTCTTGTAATTTGATCTTAGAATCGCATAATACACAGTTATGATGACTGCCTGTTAGTTTTGAGCCTTGCTGTCTAATATTGTAACTCCATTCTGTAACCCTCCCTGTCTTTTCCAGCTAGACATTGTAATCCCGAAATGCATGGCAATAAGATAATTAATACCAATAAACAATGTGTGATGCTTCATCTAATCTGGCTGCAAATAGTGTATATACTTAATGATGGAGAACAGCTGCTACAGAATAAAAAAAAATCATTCATAGATCTAAGCAATTAGAAATTCAAAGCACATCAATTTCTACTGAATATGTTTAAGCCACACAAAATTGGTAAGGCCTTTCCTAATGTGTCTGTGTGTACCACGCTATCCTTTTCTTTATGCAGTAGTCTGTATTGGGAACTCAGCTGAGTATTTTTGTGATGTATATATGTAACTCCCCTATATGACATATTTGCATATGTTTTTCTCTAATGTGGTACTACCATCAGTATATGTATACGTTAGTGGTCATAAAAGTGTTGTATTATTGTTTATTCATGTGAAAAATGTTAGCTTCTCTGAAAATTTGGGTCATAAAGACCTCCTTGATTTCCTTGATATTTAATTTGATCTATATGTATTCAGAAATCAACTATGACATTCTTTGGTATATGATGAATAACATAGAGCACTGGTCTCACTTTATTTCAGGTAGACTTTATGGAAATTTAGTATGTGATTAAGAATATAATAGTGACTCAAGTCACTAAAAATTGGTCGAGACTCCTGTAGATAAATAGTTTAAGTAGTACCTTTCACTTTTCAACACCCTTTCTACTCAGGTATCCTCAATTATTTATATTATATGATTAATATCTATGAAATCCTCATTGTATTTCATAATAATTCATTAATTAGTAACTGTAGGTAAGTGTTACAAAATTGGTAAAATTGTAAGTGTACAATTTTAAGTAATTGTATCAATATGACAGCTTTATTATTCATATTCTGTGAATTTGACATTTTGACAATTGGTGAGTTGTTTATATGGATTGATTTGGAATGTTATTTAAACCATGATGATCAATTTTTCTCCAAGTCTTTAAATACACATGAGAGAGGTTGGTTTCAAGTTCTGTGCTTTTTATTTCTTGATTGCAAGATTAATGATTGTCAGCCTTGTACAAACTCACTGTTGTTTCTCTGTTATTAACAGAAAAAAAGCGAAAACAAAACAAACACTATAGCAAAAAAAAAAAAAAAAAAAAAAAAAAAAAAAAAAAAGGAGGTGCAGTAGTATGCAGGCATCTGGCCTGATACTTCATGAAGAATAAAAGAAAAAGCCAGAAGTGTATTTGTTTACACCTGATAAGGCCTGTCTTTTGACTAATCAAAGAGTGTGTTCTTAGAAAATACAGTATTATTTACTCAAATCAAAGTCAGGTTTGCCTTTTTAATTTGGAAATTTCAATAAAATTGTACCTCAGGCTGCTTAATCGTTCTTTAATAACGTTATCATCTTATGCTTTGGAAAGATTGCTTCACCAGAGTTGGCCCTGAAGCCATTTTAAAATGAGACAAGTCTCATGAAAGCCAGGTTGGAATGATTCCTGCTGAGTTAGATCAGCTAAAGGCCGCACGGAAGTGGCGTTCGGTCATCCGCACGGCTTCTCAGCTGGCGGGGAGGGAGTCGGGGGCTGGCTTGGTGTCAAGCATGAACCCCAGTTGGCCCTGTAAAGCAGCTCCCAGCCCCCCTCTGTAATTCCGGACTGTTGCTAGAGGAGTTAAATGAGGACCGAGGATCCAAAATGCCTTAAAGGAACATACAAAACACCAAGTTGCATCTGAAAAGCACAGTTACTGAGCTAGCTTGCTTGACTTCCCACAAGAGTGGATTTGCACACGCCTAATCAGACTGGAGCAGCAGCTGGGAAAGGAGCTCCTTCTTGTCCGTCAGCTGTTGGATACTTTTTACAAGCCCTCAATTTTTGTGTGGCTCTTCAAAGCTTATCAAATCATGCATCTGAGGATTTGGACTCAGGTTTGAATGGAAGTGCAAATATAAATCATTATGTCAGTGTATCTTCTATTGATTTCTTCAAGCTTTGGAAAAGGCTTACTGACTCGGCCTAGAATCATAGAATCAGTCAGGTTGGAAGGGACCTCTGGAGATCATCTAGTCCAACCTCCCTGCTCAGCAGGGTCACCTAGAGCAGGTTAGACAGGGGTGCATCCAGGCGGGCCTTGAATCTCTCCAGAGAAAGAAATGCCACAACCTCTCTGGGCAACCTGTTCCAGTGCTCAAAGAAGATAGACTAAGCAGAAGTTTAAGTGCTTTTTCTGGGTTTTGACCTATGTTTCTGCTGTATACTAATTCCTGTCATTGCTTTCTGATGCACTGAGAACATCTCACGGAACATAAAAATTAAATGAAGTAAAGCTTACCTTTATCTCTCTGGCCATTTCATATTTGAAAACTGCTTTTAATGAAACTACCAAGGGAGAAAGATGACATTTGATTCAAATGAAAGTTATAAGACACTGAGTATACATTATTTACAGTAAAAATACCAGTAATGAAACAATCTGAAATTAAATAATGCATAGTGAAAGGATTCCTCTCATCCTGCCTTCCATTTTTCCTCTTTTAATATGATTATGAATTTAGTGAAATAATTTTAAAATATCTTTGTTGCTGTGAATCCTCACATCCTTTCTTTCTGGCAGGTGTCCCATGGTTTGGTGTTGGTTTGTAATATTAAAGAAGTGCGCAGATTCTGAAAGATGGGTGCTATGTGCTTTCAGGGCTTGAGTTTTAAAGGATTTCTCATAAACGCACCTGAATGTTGTAGCTTGACTTTAATAAGAAACATTTGGCACTGTGACAGAATTTGCTCTTGGGAATGGGAACTTTCTAGCATCACCTCTATGGTTTCAAAAACCTGGCCTTTTTACAAAGTTGTCTCCATGTGAGCTGTTGGATGCTGAAGTATTTTTGAAATTTTGGCTCTAGACCATCACGAATAATTGTTTTTAGGACAGATTACTTTGAAGAGCTTTCCCCTCTTAAAATTTTACAGAGGAAACCAACTATATTTTTCTTAAATTTAAAATGCTGAGGGGCAGGAGTTTCACCTTACACTGACAAATAGCAAAACTGTTAACTATCACATTTTAGGATTGTCTATAATGTTTAAAGACACAGATGAAACTCATCTGCTGAAAGTAATAGTTAATCTTTTTCTTTCCCTCAAATAATTATGTTTCTGTTAGCTCAGTTTAATGCCAATAGGAAAACTATTTTTCAATTTTTTGGGGAAATGAGAAACTTGCAGAGGGGGAGGAGAGAACACCCTCCAGACACTTTTCAGAGTAATTGCCTTCATTACAAATGCTCTTGACAGTGGGTTGAGAAAAAGAGAATAAATGCTATCTTTGAGGACGGTTTGAACCTCATGAATATAGTGAGATTCTGACTAGAGGAAGCAAGTTTGGGTTATCGCAGAGTTTTGAGTGAGCAGCAAAACAAAGCTTCATCAGGGGAAATGATGGCTGCAGTATGTCTTCAATACCATTTAAAATAACTCATTGCATATTCTTGCTTTATAACTAGTGTGCTTTTTTCAATCCTTAAGTGATTCATCTAAGGACTTGAACATTTTTTGTTCACAGTAGGTTCGCTTACTTAAATTTAGATTAGTTTTTATCATATTACTATGGTGAAGTATGCCTGATGCACACAAATATTTATATCCAACCCTAAAGAATTTTCATTCAAATTGTAGATATGACAGCGAGCATTTCAGATTACTTGATACAGACAGTAATATCAGCAGTATTACCAAGAGTCACTCTGTTATCCTCATATGGGTCTTATGGGAAAATTTAGAATGGGGGGGAGAGAGCACTGTATGAAAGTTAAAATGAGCAATCATATTGAAATGTGTGATATATGGACTTACTCTTTAAATGCCAACCTGCTGCTATAGTTTCAATTATATCTGCACTTCCATCCGTAATTTGTTGTATAACATAGCAGATGTTTTTTGAAGCCCAAGTCTAATCCATATCATCAAGACAAAGTAGTACAAGCATTTTCTAAATACACTTCTTTCCAGATGGAATCTCTGTGGAGATCTGACTGAAACTTATTTTCATAGAATAACATGATTCCTAATTATTTTCTGTGATTCCTTTGGTGTTTCTCCTTCAGTCCATATTATAGATCTGAAATTTTCGAACTGTTGTCCATGTATCAATACTAATTACTGTGGACTGCAGAAAGCTGTCTGCTTTTCAGTTCACTTTTTTCCATATTAATGTTGTTATTAGGTTAGATTAAAGACTATGTTTCGATGTAAGCAGATTTCTACAGCAATATGTCAAGAGCTAACCTCTAAATTAAAAGGCTTTTGGAAAAGATAATCCTGGCAACTTTACTGTCACAAATTCCAAATAAAGTAATATTAGTTTACCTTTCTGTCCAGCCAGAGAGCCCCAAAATTAAGGAAGAATGAGGATAAAAGTTACATATTTGAATAACCATAATAGTGCTACCAAAATGCTCCCCAGGGAGTCAAATGATATTATAGCGCCAAACAGCTGTAAGTTCTTGTGTTGACAGCACATTCTTAGTGTCCTCAAAGGAAACTTCCATGGATGCAATGATGGGTAGTATGTGCTTCATATCAGTGGAATATGATTATCCAATTGTCAGTTATATTTAAATATCAATCCTATCTCTCAGGATAACTTTTGGAAAAATAGGATGCTAGAGAAATAGGTGCATTTAAAGCTTATAGCACATTCTGATACTTGGAGAAGTGAATCCTAGAGGTGAAGTGCTGTCTTTAATGCAGTTAGTCATTAAACTTGCATTGATTTCAGCAGGATAGGATTTTACGGAGACTTTTATTTTTAGTCCAGAAATACATCAGAAGTCCAAGTATCACCTTGCTCCTTGCTTTTAAGTGTTCAACAGAGAGCCTGCAGTGTGTTCTTGAATTTCAGTGTCTAAAGTAATCTTGGTGTTTTGTACTTAGTTAATAACTGATGAACTCTTCAGGTAATGGAGGTGGTTTAGGCATTTCCACTGTAGACAATGCAGAGTTAGCAAATTGTTTAGACTCCTAATACAATCAAGGCAGAGAATCAGATACTTCTGGTGTGTAATTTGTACTATCCTAAAGTAATTGTCAGCTTAGTAAATCAGATAGATCGCACTTTAGAAATGCCTGTGTCTCTTCATTGATTGTAAAATAAGCCTGCACAACAGCGAAATATACACAAGGCAGATAAGTCTTTATTCTTAATAACTCTAAAACTGAGCTGATTTTTGGGGTATTTTTACATTAGTTGTTGCATACATCTATATGGTTTGTTAGCATGTGTAGAACGTGGCATTTCATAAATACACTTGGCCAAATTCTGCTGTCAGCACTGCTGCTCCCATGGATGGACTAGGGGCTTTGTGTGTAATGGAGAAGAATGTCATCGTAATTTGATCTTTTCTTATCTCACTTTTATCTGTGAGTAGTTATTAATAATACACTTGTGCTTAGTGGCCATATCAATCTGCATTTTGTATCACTTTAACACTTTGGTATCAATCAGTAAACAATAGCTTTCAAGAACAACCTGAGTGTTGGAATAAAATTATGAAATTTCAAGTTATAAGTGTATTTAATTTTCAGATACATGTTTTGAATTGCTAATCTTAGTCCAGGAGCCTGCTCTGAGGCATAGAGAGCAAATGCAAAGAAATAGAAAGTTGTTCTCTCTGCGGAGGCCAGGCTGGCGAAGTGTCTTGTGCAGCAGTCTGCTTGCTTGCCTGAGGTGCGTTATTTCTATTGTTTTGTTTTAGGGGTAAAAAATATATTTATGTATTTTTTCCAAACCTGAAAGTTAACTTTGGGGAAGTGAGCATCCTCCTGTAGCTAAGGAGGGATATGATCTGAAAACATTTAGAAAGTCTCTTGTGGAGGGGAATGACAGACTTGCAGGTAGCAGCAGCCGAGTCCTTAGCCTGAGGTTTCACCGTAGTGTGAACAGAAAGTGTTTTAACAGTAGGCTTTTTGGGTGCTCCTTCTCCTGGTAGTTTTTGAAGAGGCAGATAGAAGGACAGGTGCCCAGGGATGTGCAGCGTTGCCTTCCCTTGCTGTCCCCTCTTGCTGCTTCTAGCCTCAGGGGCCTGTCCACGGCGCTTGCTGTCTCTAGGAAGGACACGTAATCTTCTTCAAAATTGTGCAGGAGCTCCAAAGAACACAATATGACAGACAAATGAAAATTGTCTCCCTCTCTCATTTGCTACAGTTCATTTAATATATCAATAGAGAAGAATCAATCGGTAAATCTGACCTTCCAAAAAAATCCAGCACAAGAAGCTGCTGGGTCATTTTAGTAATCAGGGGAAAAGATAATGTACTTGCATTAATTTGAAGCTAGCTAACTATGCAAACCAGCCATTAAAATAAAAGAGAACCAGAAGGTTCTGCAGGAGGACTGGCGTTTAATATACTCGTAAAATGAATAAGCAGTGAGGTTGTACAGTTCTCGAGTAGAATAAAAATTATAGGTGAATGACAGCTAGAAGAAGCTGAGGTTTTTTATTAATTTACTCTCCTTGATAAACAACGTATTGGCAAATGAAATTCAGTGTTGACAAGTCTGGGAAAGGTTACGTTAATTTGAATTAATCACGTAATGTGCTGGCTTCCATATTAATGAATTTCCACACTACTGTGGACAGCTCCACAAAGACTTCTGGTTAGTTACTGGAGCCACCCAGTAGAAGCAAACTGTTGAAGTTATAAGAAACGTGATGTATGATAATACCAAAATGATCATACTGCTAATCTATACATATAATTTAAATAATCATTTTATGGAAGAGAGGTGGCAAGGGTGCCTGATGTTCAGTTCTGCTCAATTTATTTCCAAATATCTAACTATCAAATAAACCTAGAAGGCTTTCCAGGAGATAATTCTTTGGACATTTTGATATCATTAGGTCATAACTTTTTTTTTTAAAATCTAGAACAAGATAGACGTCTTTCAGAATATGTACTATTTTCTTGACTGCTGGATAGCTTCTCTTTTAAAAGCACGTATGAAGTGAAAGCACTTGGTCTTACTTGGAAGCTCTTCAGTTAGGAGGTGGGACAGGGATTTGCTGCCAAAGTTCAGTCCCAAGCTTCAGATTTTGAGATATTAAAACAAGAACTGATGAGGTCAAAAGGTGGCCAGGTGGCCATAGAACTCTCACAAAACCCCCCCAATTTACTGTTTGTAACACAATATATAGCTCTCCTTTTGATTTTAAGGAGCTCTCTGAAAATTAACTTTCCTAAGATTTCCATAATTCCCTAATACCAGTCGCATGGCACTGAAGTTTTTTTAATCACTGCATGAAATATTAGTTTCATTTTCCATTTTCTTAATTTCTTTTGCATTTTCATGTGGGAACTTACTACAGTATTGGTGTTGCTCTGTAGCATTGCACTTCGAATACAAGGCTTTAACTTGTATTGAACTTATAAACTATCTGTAGAGCAAATTGTTATAGCTGATCAGACATGGTAGCTGTTTTACCTGTACTGTGTCTTACCTTTATATTATAGTAAGTATTTAATGTGGTGTAATAAACCTGAGAAAATTATTGCATAAATAAATGATGAAGCATTGTTCTGAGCAGCTGTTTTGCTTTCTAGCGCATACTATAATTATCTGCTAATTGCAATGATAAATGCTCCTTTTAAGTGTAGTTTGTAGTTCTCTGTATCCCACTCACTCTTACAGGGAAAACAAATCTAATTTTTAAGCACCTGAAAGCAAATATTCATTTCACATTTTCTCTTTTTCCCTCCCTCTCATGGCTCTACAGAAATTTATGATGAAGGTAAGCAAGTTAAACATTTAGTATTATACTTTGTATGAATTCTTGCTCTTTCACTTAATTTATTATTTTTCTTTATTTTTAACATCAGCATTAAACTTTCCTTCATTAAATTGCACGTTCTGAATTTTGTAGAAATTGAGATTTAGAAACCAGTGTCTTTGGCTTGGGTTGAGGTTACAGTTTTATTTAGACCATGGAAGACCACAGTAGGCACCCTCGTCTATGGAGAGAGGGACTCCATAAAACCAAAAAGTGAACTTTTAACAGTAGCAGAGAACTCTATTGCAGTATTTTAAGACAATTCTTCATTGGTTTTCTAAAGCAACGTAAAGCTTCCTCAACCACTGCTAACATATGTATTTTAAGAGTTTTTAACAGATAACTTTGGATTCTTTTATAGTTTTAAAACTTTGTTTTCTCCATTTATTGCCTCCTTATTTTTTGTTACTTCTGTTTTTACACTAGGCCATCCTGAAACTGAAATTCTCAATTAATCCTCACCCCTTTGGTGAGAATGCAACACCATTTGGTACATAGGCAATCTTGAGACAATGCTTAAATAACGAATGTTCCAATAAAACATTTGGGCATTTTGTAAAATGGAGACAACACTCAGTTTCTTCTGTAGTGAGAACACTGTTATAATTGTAGGGTGACTTAGTAGGAGTGAATGGGGAACCTTTGTGTGGGGTAACACGGGCACTTCACCGCCTCGGGTCAGTAAGCGTGCTCCTGGCTCTGCAGAAACTCTGCTTCTCAGCATCCTTTTTTTAAAGACTATGAGAAAGCAGTTGGTGAACCTCCAAGCACTTTGCAGAACTGACATTTAGAATAGCTGGCTATGATTTGGCCAAGATGTGTTGATTATCCATTTTCTAATTTTGCTTTTATTTATTGGTCTCTGTTCCCAATTCATCTTCTAAAATGATTGTTTTATGTCCCCAAATAATTTGCTGTTCTATGGTTTAGTCTTGCTTGCTTCATTGTCACTGTTCAAGAGGGAGGAATTCTGGGCTAGATAAGCAGTGTTATTTTAAGGGCTGAGTTTAATGATGTCAGAAGAACTTTCTCAGCATGACTCCTCTGCTGATCCATCTCTTCCTCCCACTTGGCTGTCTGTCTTTATCTGTGAGTTTCTTCCTCAAGTGACAAGGATGATTCACATTCCTTGTATCGTATGGCAACAGAAAAAGCTTCTCTACAGTCCTTAACCCATGAAAAATGCCTTCCTCCTCCACTTATTTAGCTCTAAAACAATCAGGAGGATTTTTATTATTTTCTTCTGTCTCTTTCACAGGAGGAGTGGGGGAAGTGGGGAGGAAGAGAAATCATCTCTACGCTAGGGGAGAAATCAATTAATTTTATCCTCTTGGGCATTTTTTTTTCCAAATTGCTGTAAGTGCTTGAAAATGGGAGTTTATAATGGAAGTACTGCCTCAGCCATAAATATAAATGTTTGTTTTACATAAATGGCTGGAAGCAGATGATCAATATTCTTATTTATTGTGGATTTATTTTCACTACTGCATCTGCTTTTCACTGCTTCTCATTACAGAGGAAGTAAACATAAATGTAGTTTTGGAAATATTAATCATGAGGTCAGTCTGACATGCTTCTAATTATATAGTTGTTTTTGCTGCCCTCCCACAGACTGATATAGTCAAACTCAAGATCATTTAGCATCGTACTGGTGTAAATGTTTGTCACCATTACCAAGGTTTTCAGTCTTTTTAATACAAGTTGTAAAATACCTCTGTGCTCTAAACTGAATGAGACATGCTCTTGATTTTTATTAGCCAGTTGATTTATTCAGGTTCAAATTTTAATATTATTTTTATATAAAGCGTGATTTCACACTGTACTGTAATGTTTAAAGCAAAACATCCTTTGGGAAACTGAAGTTTAGCTAAACTCTCTTTTTTGTTGACTTGGCATTATTGGGAGATTAAGGGCTCTTCATGTCAATGAAAGACTTTTTTCTTTTTTTTTCTTTTTGTCTGAATGGCTATTATTACCTTAGAGGAGATATCAGTACGGTCATCAATCACACAGCTCTCCAAAGGGAATACCTATAGTTTTAGTTTTATGCTTATTTTACAGTAACAATATTATATGGAGTACCATAAATATAAATAGCATTACTAAATAGTGATTAGAAAATGAAGTGTAAAGACTAGAATGCTGTACAGCGTCTGTAATGCCTCAGTGGGTTCCTCTTCCAGTTTGATGTTCCAGTGTAACATAGAATAGGCTACAGTGAAACAAAGGGAGAAATTGTTTTAGGCTGTTTTGAATTTAAGTGTTTCTGTTTGGTTTGAGAAGTGTGAAGGAATATATTACTATGATGCTACATGTCAGTGAATCAATTTACTTTGCATTTTAAATTCTAAGGAAGGAGACACTATAGGTTTGGTGCCAGCCACTAAAATGGCAGCCAAAGAGCACGTTAATCACAGAAAGGTCCCATTAGATTTTTTCATTTTTTCATAAAATATTTAAGACCACAGCACCTGGATGCTGTTTGTTTGGAAAATAATTTTTCTTTTTTTGGTAAGGATATTTTTTAGAATGGGTATTTTTATAAGGAAGAAGAAGATATAAAGCTCTGTGGCTCATACTCTGTGACTTTGCAGTCATTTCTGCTTGTGGCATTTTCAACTTCTCTGATGCTGCTGGAGACATAATTTCCTAACATTGCTATTCCAAGTGTGAATTACTTAGTTTGCCTGACTAATCTTGTCTCCTCAGCACTCAAGCCTCCTAGCACTGTTCCAAGCTAACTTCACAAGCTCTGCAGTGACTCGGCCTCTTTTTACGCATTCTGGTTTCACCACTGCTCCGGGTTTTCTGGGCAATTTGGCCAGCATTCATCCAACAAAACTGAAATGCCTGATTTAAAACCACAGCTATCCTAAATTCCCTGTGTAACCAAAAGAAGGGGGGCTGTCATCAAAGAATGACTCAGATTTTAGGTGGGTTGAATTACTGTCCAAAATGCCTCATTATTTCCATTGATTATTTAGGTACCTCTGGTGAAATAATCTGAATCTTCATGTTTAGTCATCAGGAAATTCTGTTAGCTATCTAGAAGCTGTCAGTGACTATACTGGGTCAAAAGTGAAGGAGCTTAACCATTGTTTCCAAGCTGGCTGTTGCCTAGTGTTAGAGCTAAGCTCTCATCATTCATCTGAAGCTGACTTCGATGTGAAAAAAAATTAAAAAGAAACTGATATTATCATGGGGAATGAGGGATCTTGGAGAACACTTACCCATGGTGCTTTCCAGTTCAAGTGACTAGTTCTAGTCAAATTGTAGGACTGCATTTCCATTGCTCTTTTTAGATAAATACTGGTCTCCATCAGCATTGGGCTGGAACAGATTAAAAAGTTGCATATTAATAATGCAGTTAATAGGTTTTACATTGCCATTACTATAGAAACATTTAATCATTTTAAGCCTCCTGTCCTCTACAGAAAAGGTTGGGGCATCATTTAAATACGTATGTGTGGATCCACAGAGTGACACTTTCAGAGTATGAGCCATCCTTCTCTCCCGTTCTCCCAGTTCCTTTCAATCTCTTCAGTTTCTGATACTTTGCTGCTAATTCCTGGAATTTTCTTGCTCTTGAGTGAGGACGCTTGGCTGAGATATGTGGCCATACCTGCCTCCTTTACTATTTGGATGTCGGCAACTTCCTAGCATTGTTCTGTTGGATATTTTGGGAACTCCACGCTCAACTCCTTTCCTCCTGTGAAATCCATGCTTAGGCACTGTCCCTTTGCACAGGGGTATCTGCTGCTGACTTGAGGCTGCAGGTTGCTCTGGACTCTTGCCATTTGACTTTGCAAAGTCTTTATCAGTGCAGAAAAAGTCAGTACTGGTGCCAAATACTCCTTGCTATTCAGCTGAAGGAGCCTTCGTTGGACGAGTCTGCATGCAACATCCAGTCAAGCATGCAGCAGCATCCACATGTCTCCCAGTGATATTGAGACTGTAAGAAGGTAACTTGTCTTTTGGTAGGTTATAGCTATTTTACAGTTCTACATAAATTCTTTGTGTAGAAAATGAAGTTCTACTTGGATCCACAGATACCTTTCCTGGAAATTTGTATTCCATCTGTTTACAGTCTCAGTTTCTTTTCTATAGGTCTTAGTAACAAAAACGATTAGGAATTTGCACGGGGGGAGTTTATTTGATTAGAAAGGCCTTGGGAAGGTTTTTATGTTTTGTGTTATATCTTGCAATCTGTATCTTTTTAATTTTCTTAGACACAAATTGCGCAGGTAAGAAATGTTTGTCAAAAAGTTTGAGAAGTATCACGGAATGGCTGTATTGTCTATCTTTGCTTTAGAATTACTTTTTTTTAAAAAAAAGAAAAGAAAAGAAATGAGGCTTTTGGCCTGGCTCTTCTCAGCTGTTGTTCAAGAAAGGTCACAGTACTAACTGGAAACAATTCCAGTCATAATACTGTAATCTTCCTGCGTTCTTACAATATTTATGCTCTGTAGAATTAATATCTTCAAAATTTGTTTTCTGTTTCTGTGCTAGAACAGTCCAGCCTACTCAGCCTACCTGCCCCAGTCACAGATGATAAAGATACAGTTTCCAGACAGGCTCCTAAGAATTCATTCAAACATGGGCACTTGAAAGCTTTAGAAATCTAAATACATTCCCAATGCTTTCAGTACTCTTCTGTCTTGTAGATTACTAAATAGCAGTGTGTAACTGGCTTAAACCCATGATACTCTAAAGAGTTATGTGTAAGCAAAGTACATGTTTCTCACTGTGGGCTTGTAGAAGAGCCAGGGCTTGTAGAACATTGTTTTTAATCTACTGTACCCATGAAGTAGCCATTAAAACATCTTATTTAAGATTGTATCTTCATCTTGTAGAATTTGCTTTGTAAAGTATTTCTGAAGGCAATAAGGATGGAAATAGTAAATAATAAGGAACACGCAACTACTTAAAGAAGTTAAGTAGAAGTTAACTGCTCTCATATGCACTGAATTTTCAGAGACATGAAAAGTGTAACCTAGTGTTTGCAGTTTTTTAGAAAGTCATGTAGAGCAATATTTAGGGGAGAGGGAAGTCAAATTCCATCTAGACCCCTCTGTCTAGTGTTTCCTTGGGCTTGGTTTAGGGTATAGAGGAAATGTTAGGCTCAAACTAGCTGTGATTAGGTTGTTGGAGTCTAAGCTTTACTGTTAATTGTATGGATTATATAGTTGAAGGCTTTTCTATTGGTGTCATATAATTTATTATTTCAGTTGGTTTTTAATTCCCATCAAAACTATTTTTTGTGTAAGTTGGTCTTTGCACTTTCATTTTCCATATGACAAGTGCCACTAATTCCATTTTGCTGTTACACAGCCATCATGAAATGACATCTTGCCAGCAGGAAAAGCTATTACATTCTTCTTAAAAGCTCACTCTGCTATCTTGTGTGATTTTCCAGAGAATGAGCTTCAGCTCTTGTTTTGCTATGATGCTTTCAGTACTAGTGGTAGGTTTTAATTGCTTTCACAGGTGACTAGACTTGCCTGGCTAGCCTCATGCTAAATGCAATTGCAGTCAGGATTTCTCAAGCATTACAGTTCTGAATGGGGACAAAGTTACTAGAACTGCATCTCTACGTGCACAAAATATTGGAATAACTAAGCTATTTGACTACATGCTTTCACATATTTGTCTTTCACTGTTACATTCCTGAAGCTGATAGTTTTTTTGTTTTTGTTTTTTTTTTCCCTTTTTTACTTGTATGGGGAATGCATAGGCAAATGAAGAAAAGTTGGGGAGGCAATGCAGGCATTTGCTTGCAGAGGTGTACTTACTGGCCTAAGGAATTTTTTCTCTAGCAGAATTAAAGCTATTTTCTTGAAAAGCATGGAAAAGTAGTGGGCATTTGACCCCAAATCTCCTTAGTTGTCACAGAGTATTCACTATTCTCTTAAAATTCTCATGGCAGTGGGATTGCCAGCAGCATAAATGCCCCAAAGCACTTGCTCAGTGTCTCCAAGCTTAATTTCCAGTAGCTCCTCTTGTCAGACTGCAAGTGTAGCACTGGAGCGACAGGTACAGTGATGCAAGCTCGGCCATGTGAATTAGCTTCACTGAAATACCGATTCCAATTTGTCAACTGATTGCATGTCTGTCTGTATGTCTGGGCGTATTCAAAGCTATACAGATAAAAAAGGTTTTTTGGGCCATAATGCATTCTTACTGCAGGACTGGTATCCACAGTAAAATATACTGATTTTTTTGTAAATGTTTCTTATGATGATGCTTGCATCATTTTCCCATTTTACTAGATCATTTGTCTGTTGTAATTTTTAAGTTCTTCTTGGCATTCTAAGCCTATTTCAGTGATACATTAAGTAATAATAAAAAGCAGGCAAAAGAAATATTTCCCAGTTTTAATTTCTTTCCCTTCTTTATTTCAAGATAACATGCTTTACATCAAATTAAGCAGCTCAGATATTAGTAGTCTGTTCTTATTGCCTGTTCTAGCAATGCAGTGAACTCGAAAACCATTTATATGTTTTGAATGCTAATTTCTTCAGCTTCGTAATTGTTTGCTGTTGTATTCTAAATAGCTTTTATTTTGGCAATAGCTTTTTGGTAATGAGATGACTGCAAATTAATGCTATATTTGAAATGCAGAAATATTAGACTAGAAATGGGCAATTTATATGAATTTTTCACAAGCAATGTGAAATGACCCAATCCTGCTTTGACTCTCAATTTATTGTAATATATATATAATTGTAATATATATATATATTGCAATATATATATACACTATATATATTATATACAATATATATATTGTATATATTATATACAATACAATATATATTACAATTATATATATATACAATTATATATATATATATAATTGTAATATAGTGTAAGCCAGTTCTGAAAGCTTTTCAAATCTCATTCTAAAACTGAAATTCATGGATTATAAAATTAGAAGAGGAGTATTGTGCTCATATTATTGATGCTGCTCCATGGCATAGCCTGTAGAACTTCAGTGGATGAATTTTTTGAACAACAGTGTGTCTTCTTCCATCCTGACTTTATTCAGGGATCATATTATCTGATTTAGAAATAGCTCTGAAAATTGGAAACTAAAAAAGATAGAGCAAGTCAGACTCATGATACCTAATGCGGTTGTTATAGACTCTCTTATGTTACCATGTTATTCATATATTTGTGCAGAAATCTGTAGGCATTATGGATTGAATTAAGGAGCAGAAAATAGAGAGGAAAAAAAAAGAAGCTTAAAAATCTGAGACATATGTTTTTGTGTTGAAATTTGCAAATTTCCAGAAATGTTCTTTTTATGTAAGAATTTGGTGGAATCAGGTTATGTATCATAGGCTGATATGCTCATTTATGCTAACAGTGATGTATTGTTTGGAGAAGGTTATTTTACTGACCATAACATGATGTGAATTGTCATGGATTTGCCTCAGTGCTCTTTTACACCATTAGAGATAGCAAGTGCATTTACTTGTAGTAGTTGGGGTGAAGTATCATTTTTCTGGAGATGTTTTACAAAGATGAAAGAAACTTTATATTTAAACATTACACCAAACATTTTCTTCTTACCAATTGAAAGGTGCAAATTGAAGGCCATTTTGATGAATGGCTGAAATATTTGAGAAGCATCTTTTGTAAGAAGTCCATAAAGAACTTTTTAAACAAAATGCTCTTTCAAGTATCTTTGATTTGCTTCCAAAATGTCCTATTTCCAGTGTCTTCTGAAATGTTATTATTTGGCTATTGCTAGAAATTTGATAAACATTTAGTTGAATATATGATCCTGGAATGTTGCATCTTTTGCCCTAGAACTTTATTTCTTAATTTCAAAATTTATTTATTTTTTATTTATGGATAACTTACAGTTCTTCACAGCATTCCAAGTTGGAATGGATTATTTTGAAAACCAAAGGCTCTTTCACATGAAATCTCTTCCAACAGATAATTGTAGCCCAATAGCTACTTCCTACACACTTTCTAGTACAAAAATAAATATTTAATATTAAATAGTTACCAAATGAACTTTCAAAATAGGAAATTGGCTTATAGTTATGTGCATGCTTTAGAAGGTAGGCTGAAAACCAGAAGGCAGTTTCATAGTATCAGCTTTCTCTTCCAGTCTATTCTCTCTCTTCATTTTTTGCATTTACCATCTTTTCACTTTTCACCTCCATGTGAATGACTTGATTAAAAATGCCTCTCAGAAACCTTATGTAGAAGATGCTCAAAATGCTTTTTGCAGAGTAACTTTTTGCTTTTCCACTAAGAAACAGAAACAGAAAAATTTCTTGCCTGCTTTTAATGGGAAAAATAATTTTGATTAGAAAGAATTATTTTAATCCTCTGAGGAAGTATATCTAAAAAACCATTCTTGCACATTTTTCACACACAAAAAAGGAAAATTTTTGGAGCTAACCTTTCTGCTGCTCAGCTACAAATGGATATTTAAGAAAATCAGTGTTAGGCAGGTAAATTGGTCTGGCCGAAACAAAGGCAAGGCGACCCGGCTATGTGTTTATTTGGCTTTGATTTTGATTACAGTGTTCCTCGCATCTTCCATATAACAGGCACCCAGATCTGTACACCAAATGCTAGACTGATAGCTAGTAGTACATCGTAACTGCAACAAAAATGTTCCTGAAAGCCACGTTTCAAACTTCCGTCCCACTTTAATGGCTTTATAGGCTGAGCAATAGTGACTTCTGCTTTTCAAGCTTCTGGGCGAAGCTGTAATGCTGCTATCAGCGTAGCAGTTTTTTCCCCTTTCTCTGTGTGGCGATCAGGAGACATTCGGCGCCCGCGCTCGTCGCGAAGGGGCCTGATGTTGCCTGTCCTTCCTTCCTCGTGCCTGTGGAGGAGGTGCTGCTAGTGGGGGTGCAGAGGTAAATTTTGATGTCTTATTGTCAAGGCGATGTGTCTGCGATGAAGAAATTTATGTCATTCAGGCTTCCAGACAGATTAGTGAATGTGCCTCCCTGCCTACATGCTGGTATTTTACTGAAAGTCAAAGTACCCTTTGAGTCCATCAGGATGCTCACTTCTCTCCTCGGTAAAGATAAAAGCAGTAATTCGTGGGTCTTCCTTACAAGTGCTAAAGTTACTATTATTTGAACTCTTCACTTTTTCACCACTAGCACCTTATTTTTTTCTTCTTGACCAAGTAACTCAAAGATGAACAGATATTACGCTAATGGAAAAAGGTTAAAGAAGGACAACTAGTAAATGCGGAGGGGAAATTGTGTATTGTCACCGTGGCCATTCAGTGAAATGGATCTTCAACCCTGAAATGAAACTGCCAGGGTGATAACAGACTATGATTTCTGCCGATTTGTTCTGTAATGAATCTGATGCTGCAGTCAAATAGAAGGTCAGTGTACTATGATAAAAGAAGAGCAATAAATGCTCTATGTGAGAAATTAAATTTGGGGTCTTATGAGAGAATAATACTGCTTCTTACAAAGTTGTCACATTTTAAAATATTATTTATGGGTGATACTTGAAGACTGTTATGTGCATAACATTATGGGAGGTGGTCTATCAGAGAAGATGTAGACTTGTGCTCTCGAAAAAGTCTTTGTCCATCTCTGCTCCTGAGCAGTGTCAGTCCGCTGCAGCCAATCTAAGGGGTCCATAAATCTGTAGCAGATGTTAAATGGTTCCTAGTGCTTTAACAAAATTATTTATTCTTGTTGGAAATGGATAAACTGATTATATATAAACAGAAACCATAATGTCAGTATTGTGAAAAATCAGTTGCAGTGTTTTTCTGATACAAGTGAATTTTTATTGCTTTAATTCTGTTTCGGTCAGGATTTGTGCTGCATTTTTCAAGAGGAACATTTGCTATTTTTTCTATTAGAAATGCTTTGGGCATGATTTATGAGTTTTCAGACCTCCCCAGACCCTGGTGATTTAGCTGAAATGGGTATCAAAGGTACCAAGTTATCTGAAGTATCTGCTCATGATTTGTTAGAACTGATACATGAACTCACTTGGGTATATTTGAGCATTTGCCTGGCCTGGCCGATATCCGTCTCTTAGTATCTAAACACTGCGGGACAAGCACTCTAGAGATTGTTTTACCAGCAAAATATGAATGATATTTCAACCATATTCAAGACCAGAGACAATTCTCTAGAAGCTCCCTCTGCATAAGCTGCGTGTGCTGAAGTATGTCCTTTGGGTGGAAGAATGGGGCAATATGGAAGGGTTGAAGAACGCATGAGGGTGCAGAGGGTAATGTAACATGCGTCAGATCTGCTCTTCTCTATACGCCATCAGCTTTCAGCTCAAGGGAATAAGATTCAAGCCTCTACAGTGTGTGTTATATATTTTATATATATATATATATATATATATATATATATATATATATATATATAAAAATATAAAAAATATCGTATACCAACCTTATGACTGACTACAAAGTGCAGCATATTCCCCCGTCAATGTAATCAAGGTTTTCTAATAGAAAAAAAATCAGTAGATTCTAGATTTGCTTGTCCAAATTCTACCTAAGATCTGTTCCAAGGAATTAATATATGCTGATTAAAAGCTCAACATATTCAGGGGCAATCAAAGCTGAAGAGAACACATTCACAAAACTGCCTACTTGAACTAATCCCTCCACTGCATTTTATCAAGGAACAGACTTCCCTGTCACAGGGCAGATATGGATTGTTCAGAAATTGACTTTTTGTGGATTTTTTCTTTCTTTCTTTCTTTCTTTCTTTTCTTTTCTTTTCTTTTTTTTTTTGGTAGAAGAGTCTGATTTTATTCCAAGATATTAGTGTATTGCTTCTCTTTGTTTTTTCAGTCTGCACAAGGTGGTGGTCATCGAACACTGCTCTATGGGCACGCGATCCTGTTGCGCCATTCCTACAGCGGCATGGTATGTAACAGGAGCTGACAGCAGTGATAGTTTCTACCTTTAGTGTATGAAAACTACTAGAGATCACCCAGACTATTGTATTTACTAACATTTTGAGAATTATTCACAGCAGAGAGGCTTTCCAACCTCTCAGCTCACTGAAATCTTTGTGAAGGGCAGATGCCTGAAAATAGGAAACCAAGCTAGTCATTTCTGGGTAGGTGGTGAAACTTAAGTCTTTCCCAATACTGCTGAGAAGTGATTAATATCTGTTCTCTGTCACTCTGTGCTGAGTTGGTGATCTCTCATTTATTTTCCTGTGGATATTGCATATTGGATAAGCTATGACTGAATCCACAGCTGGCATCTGGCTGGCAACCTGAACATATGTTAGAGGCTGACTGGAAAAGAAGATTCCTCCTTGTGCACGCTTTGGACAGCAGCCTTACTCTTTTCAATTCCCTGGTGAATTATTCACTGCTCAACTGTATAGTAAGAACTGCTGAACTACAATTAAAGATTGAAGGAACTGAACTTCATTGCAGCCAATTCCCTTATGTACGCTCTTGCTAACCTCATCTTGGTAGAAAGATAATATGGATAGAAATGGAGAGCTTATTTTAGAACATCTCTCTTGGTCAAGAGAGCACCGTTAAGCAATGCACCTTGAGTGCTGTTCAGTTTTGTGGGCATTTATGTTCTTGGGAGTAATTAGTGGTGATAATTTAAGAATCACTTTTAATCTTATATTTGCAAATTGATGGCTTTTTATATTCCAGCTGATCATCAGACAGGAGCAGAACTAGTGATACATGCTTTTTTTTTTTCTTTTGGTAGTATCTGTGTTGCCTCTCTACATCTCGGTCTTCAATGGACAAGCTGGCATTTGATGTAGGATTGCAAGAGGATACAACAGGTAAATGCCAGGTTAAGACTATTATAAGGAAGAATATAATTTTGAAAATGGGAACAGAGGGCTATAAATCCCTTTAAAAATAAAAGCTATTCTTAAGGGCTGAAGAATCAAAAGTTAATATTTCTATGGCGATATTATTTGGCTGTGTTTTACATATTCATTATCATGTTTACTTTTTCTGGATAGATTCTGTAGATTTTCTTGTGAAATATTAAAATATGTATTCATTATATAATCGTAAATTTATGATATTAAATATAAATAATAGAATATTTCCAAGTTATCATTGCTGTGGAAGGTTTCTGGAGAGATTTTTAAATAAAGATTCTATTCATATTTTAGAATTGTTAGTGATTTGGATATAGTGTATTTTTAACTGACTTCTTGCAATACCATCAGTCTGGTGGAACTGTTAGAAATAATTAGTTTTTTAGTGGATTTTTTGTGTTTGTTTGTTTGAAAACTTGTTCTAATTAGGTGTAAAAACAACAATAATAGCAACAATTGAGCAGTTCCAAGATCAATTTTTTTTCCAGAAAACATGCTTCTCCTGCAAGAAGTATGTCTGGAATCAGAAGGTTTATCGTGGGAACAGAAGTTATGAATTTAATGCTTATAAATATTGTAACGAATTAGGGACACTAACTGTCAGTAAAAGTGGAAGAACATAATGGAATTTGAACATAGGCAATCGTTAAAATATTATTTTAAGCATTATTTTAGATGCTTTTTTTCAGTTTTCTTGGTGAGGGGTTTCTCCACATCTTTGTCCTAGTTCTCAGTAGAATGCTTTCCACTCCCTGTCAACATCTCTCCAGGCTCTGGAAAGTTCTTTAGCAAGCACAGCCTGGAGCAGGTTTCCTAAAGATCATGGAGATCCTCTTCCTTGCCCAACTCATGACTGCGGTGCAGAAGAGGTGGTTTTATCTTCTGTATGAAAGTTGTTTTCAACTAGGTTTCTTAGGAGACATTGCAGTAATGATATCAGTCACAAAAAACATGTACACACTTGGTTTACTGAAGTGAAAGCTGGGCGAAGACTTTAGGATTGAGATAAATATGAAAAAGATGGCAATAATCTCAGGCATTCTCTTTCTGATTTCTTTCTCTGTCGTTAATCCATAATGATATAGGTGAGGCGTGCTGGTGGACCATCCATCCAGCTTCCAAGCAACGATCAGAAGGAGAAAAAGTGCGAGTAGGAGATGATCTTATTTTAGTCAGTGTCTCTTCGGAAAGATACTTGGTAAGTTCTGTAAGAAACTGTACACTGCTGCTTCTACAGAAAAACAGTTAATAAAGCTGTTACACAAAATCCGGTTTACATTTCCAACTCCACAAAAGTATAGATTCAACTGGTGTTTAAACTGGTGCTTGGTGCTGTTTGCAAACTAAGATGCTGTAGGTCTGGAAAGTGTGAGACAGATGTGACTGATCTCATTGGCATTCATGGCAGTAGTAGAATAGAAATGGAAAAATTACTAAACAAAAAGAAGAAGAAAATACAGAAAAGAAGAATCTGTCCAAGTTGAGATGTTTAGAGTCTCTATCAGTTTCTAAGGTTAACAGCACTGCTGGAAACTTCTGTAAAAATCATCAACGGTTTGGCAAATATAGCTACAACTAAAACCATAGTCTTTTAAGGGGAAGTACTTTTAGCTTTACTCAAAACAGCTGTCTCAGTTCTGCATGTAATATTAAAGTTTGTTTGATATTCTTTACTTGAGTTTTTCCTTATGTTATGAAATGTTATTTCAGAAACAATTTTTACAGTGTTTAGAAAAAGAAATGAGGAATTAAATAAAATCACTTAAAAATCATGATTTATCTTTTTAATAGAATTGAAAACATTCTCACTTTTCAAAACAAATAAAAAAAAGCTCACTGAATGAGTTATGGAATTTCTAATTAAAAGTTACCTCATTATAATAATTATATTCTCATTTTTCCAAGCAGACATTCTTAACATTTTAAAATGATTTTTAATAACTACTATTAGAGAATTTTAAACTTACTGAGAAAGTAACCTTATTGAGACAAAACTAATGAAGAAGTTATTAATGAAAAGGTTTTATTAAAGACAAATGAATTTTGCTCCAAACTCTCTCTGTGTGTCTAAGATGTCACCTTTTGCCACTCTAGTTAGTAAATCAGGGTTATTTTATATTAAGTAGACTTTGTGCCTCAACTGTTAATTCTTTTCTATCATATGTACGTTTGCTGTCATATGCACATTTTTGCACAAAGACACATGATGCAGACTGCAGAGGGTGATTTTATTCAACATGTTAAATTTGCACAGCTCCCATGGTGTTAATGCATATACTGTCTTCTATGCAAAATATCAATATACACAAACATATTTTCACTGTAGAGAAAAGCAACTCAGATATATCATTTGATGTTTTAATCTCTGTATTTTAGTCATGAAATGGTTAAGAGTTGCATTTTCATGAGTAGTTATTAAATCTATTTCAGTTATTCAGATGTGGTTTGATAATAAGACCTGAACAAATTAAAGAAGTGTTCACCCCTGCATTTTTATAAATGGATATGATTCCAGCCTAAATTATGAGCTAATGAACTACATGGCTTCACAATCATAAAAATATTTGTATTTCTGCTACCTACTCCAAATTTATATTAGCACTGTAAATAAAGCAATAATATTTGACTGTATTACATGAAAATTCAAAGAGCCGGTTACCAATGGGTGAGTATTTTTCATAAAAGCTGTCTCTCCATTTCTAAACTCCCCCTTTTTCCCCCCGTCTATATCAAATGCTCCAATGCTGTTTCCTTCAAACCTTGCTTCACCAATATTATTTTAATGGAACAGGTAAGAGTCAATAAGTTAGTATTTAGGATTCTTTGTGAGCTATCTAGTTCAGAAATAATCACCTATCCCTATACAGCCACACTTACCTGTCTCAAAACTGTAAATAAAACCAGGTATTGTAAAAGTGTATACATTTTGCCTTGACAAAAACATATACATCAACTTTTTATTTTCTTCAGTGTCCAGTAGAAATGCCATAATACATATATGAATACGTAATATATGAAAGAACAGTTTCTTAGAATAGCAAAGTTTTCATGTAGAGGACATCTTATACATCTTATAGGTCCTATCTTCTTCTGCACTTAAAGGAATGAGCAACTGATAACTTTCTATAGTAGTTAGGACTGTGGAGAGGCAAAGTTATTTGAATGAATCCACTTTGACAGTGAGACCAAGTAGATTATTAAATCAGTCAAGGAACTTGAGGTTTTTAAGAGACCAAGTCTATCTTTTTGCCCTGAACAGCTTTTTTTTTGATTCCATTGAACAAGTGCTAAACCAGTAGGAAGATTAGTGGGAAAATAAAAGACCAGAGATGTGGATTTTGGCTGTTTGTTGACTGGGCAGTAGTGTCCCTGGGCAAGGCTTTTTGTTGCTCTGACTCTCGTTATCCCTACTTATACAATGGGATTTTAGATGCTTATTTTCCACTATAGCATTTCTGAGGAAAAACACTTACACTAAAAGCTTGTGGCATTATATAATGTACTAGTTGCAATGTTGCCAGATCCTTCAGAGAGGAAACTTGGCTCTGCTGATCCCTATTAGCATAGAGCAAAAAGATGTTCTGCTATAAATATTGCTACTGTTCAAGTTCAGCCCAGAGTTCCTCTGCTTCTTTTCTTGAGGCAATGCAGGTTTTTGAACAGATGCAATTTATCCAGCGTGTTTTCCCCATTTCGTACATTTTTAGAATGTGCTGCTGCACTTAGGTATGTCTAATATATGTTGTTAACTACATCCCATAGTAAATTTCAGAATCACCAGTTTTAAATAGTTTAGAAATTTAATTAATTCTAATTTCTTTCAAATTCATAAACCCTCTGGATAACAATAGTTCTTAGCCTTTTAAACATCAGTCAAAAAAAAAAATCCTTAGACATGAAAATGAAGTGCAAAAAGAATGATCAAGATAAAAATTAAAATTAGTAGCAATGAGGTCAATGATATTGAGGTTGAGAAGTTAGGAAAGGGAAAAAATTGTTTTTAAACTTTCAGTCTGCAATGCAGAGATTTCAGTATAATGCAACAATTTCTGTACTGTGAGAGATATATATAGTTATTATCCTGCCTGTAATGCTGATCTGTAGCTGCATTATGCAAAGCTGCGAACAAGCTTTGAGGTTTGCCTCTCTCTTGCTTAAGGGGACTCTTATTTCCTTTGAAATTAAAGTTTTTTTTGTGAAGTTTTTTATCACGATTAACTGATGACAGGATTCCATTTCAAAAATAACATTCTCTAAATGAGAAGAAAGGTGCAGCTTAAATTTGTCATCTATCTTGGACAAGTGGTCAGATATTTATGAACATGAGAAAGGTCTAGATTCTCTTGCAACAATACATTGTTTATTCTCCATTCTCAGGTTAAATTTGCTTTTATTTATTTATTTATTTTTATCAGAGACTTGGGACAGCTCATTCTCACAAATAAGGCTTGTTTTGCTGCAGTAGGACTCAGGGGACAGAACTGTGTGCTTTTTCCCCTCTTATATTTTAATTGTAGCAGTATGAAAGTCAATAGTTGGGCTTTGCATTGTTCTATGTGAGTTCACGTTTCCATCACTTCTTTTCGGTTAAAAAATAAAAAAATAAAAATCATTTGAACCTGCATAAACAAACCTGAAATTAGTGGAGCAAAGGCAGTGTTGAGCTGCTCTTTACACTGATGGTTATGCAGTTCCCATGGAGTCTTTATACAATTGAATATTATTGTGGAGGCTGGTAGATCTTCCTGATAATTAAGGTTGTCAAGCTGCTCTACTTTATAAGATCCTGCTTCCAGTGCTTATAATGTCAAAAATTACTTAATAGAAATAGTAGCACCTATTTCATTTTTTCCTTTTTTGTATCAATCTGAGATTTTTTTAGTTTGTCTAGAAGAGGTCAGCTGACTCTGAGCATGAACACTATGAATAAAAAAAAATCTCACTTTCTTGGAAATGTGGAGTGTGCCACACTTCACAACAAGCACGTGAAACTAGAGGAGGTGGTCATCATACCAGAGATGTACTTCATTTAAGAAAAAACCCCTCTTGCCTAAAATTACCAGAGAAACATGTCTCTGAAACATTGCAGTTGGAATGTGACCAGGATGGATTTCTTGATTTTATTTTAGCAGCTAAATATCTGATGACTTTACCCATTCTGTGCATGCCAGACCTCTTGCAGCTCCTGTGTGCTAATGAACTGTTTAAACTTCCCCCACAGTGAATAATTAAATATCCCCAAGCGTGGTGAAAGCAGATATGCCTTGTAACGAGTTGCTCAAGGCGGGGAGAAAGTATTGACAACTGAGAATTCAATGTTTTATGTGCGGTTGGTGATGTGCTGGCACTTAAGACATGTGGAGGAGGAAGCTGTTAGAAGGTAGAAGGTAGAAGGAACAAAGGGCCGGTGATGAAGAAAGGATGGGAATAGACTGTAACAAAGACTGAGCCTGGACCTGAAGTGGGGAGGAGGGAAACCGAGTGGGACTTGACTGACTGGCTGAAGAGCTTGGCAGTCGGAGGGAGGCAAGCAGTAGTCATCTGTGACGTGAAGCTGGTGACAAAGGAGGAGTGGGCACCTGCTGGTTAGGACTGAATTAGAAATTTAGGGAAGAAAAACCCTTACTGTTTTGGTGAGGGGGTTGAAAGAGGAATCGGTGGAGTGGGACTGGGAATGAAAGGCGAGAAGAGGGATCTACAAAGCGGCTGGAGTGAACGGAGAAAAACTGAGCTGCTGGACAAAGATCCAGAGAGGGGAAAGTCTGTGGCCAAGAAATGCAAAAAATAATTATGAGGGGCTGGAGATGTGCTAAGTTTCTGGAAAGATATTGAATGCTGGGTGACATAGGAAGAAAGAAGCTGAGAAAAAAAAAAGATAAAACACTAAGCCTCAGCTTTTTAGGTTTGAGAAAAAATCTTTGAAGCAGAAAGAAATGATAATTTTGGGTGATAAGGTAGACTGTAACTGGATTGAGAAGCTGGGTTTGTTAGATGAGAGATATGGGATAGCGATAAAGATCTGGGGAGGAAATGAGAGTGAAGGAGGCTTGGATAGGTAGCTGCTGTCAGCAACTGTCTAGGAAATCCACTGTTTAAAAGCATAAGAGTCACCTATGCTAGTTCTGACTGCCTACTCTGCTATTGATTTTCTGTTAATTTAAATGGTAGATGTCTAATAAGTGATTTTAAAAGTTTCCTGCACGTGTATTTCAGGTGGACGTCTGTGCTGTGTATGCCACATACCGTAACCATTTTGTAAATTTGTTTTTTAATAATGTGGTAAAAATAATGTGATTAATAAAAATATACCATAATGAAATATTTTTATTAAAATTGCAGCATCCTGAACTTTAGAAAATGCAAGAATTATGACACCAGAAATATTTAACGACATCTCTTAAATATGAAGTCGCACTAGTTGCTGTTGCGGTGCTAATGATAGAATTTCAAAGGATATGTCAGGATTGAGTAGTAGGGAGGCTGCAGAACGGAGGAACTTTGAAGATGAAATTTCAAGCTTCAAATTTTGAGAAAAAATTTCAAAGAGTTTCCAGGGAAATTGCAGGGAAAAAACAGATCATTTTCACCTTAAGTCGGGCACCTTAGGTTAATGAAAACTTTTCAGTGTAAACTATGTGCCTCAGCTCTGCATTGGAAAATGGGGCTAATGCTACTCCTTTGGGGGGCTGAGACAATAAAGCCATTAGTATTTGTTGTATTTTGTGAAACGCTGTGATTGATGATAGCAAAAGAAAAGCCTATGAGGAAAGTAATAATTCTCTTCAGAGCTTTGAAGAATTGACGCTATTGAATAAAGCATGAGGCTGCAAACTGAAGAATAAGGAGAAAACACGACACTGAGCAGCTGTTCCTGAAGTGAGCCCCTTTATCCTCTAAATACCATGAGGCAGCATTTGTGGAAAAGTCGTACAGGATCATGCCATTAGGAACCGTAATATGATGCATACACCAGAGGCCATTCCATTTTCAGAGGCTACTTGCAGTTTGATATTTCCTAACTTTTGTTCGCATGCTTCTTGCCACACATCTATCATTTTGTGTTGTGTGCAGCATGAGAGCGGATTAGATGGATGTTAGTGGCTGATTTTTAATGATAATTTCTGTGCCTCTGTGGGCTTTGGCAGTGACTCTCCCTTTGCTGATGTTACCCCTATACTGAGTTGAGGGACTGGAAAGGCTCAGCCAGCTCAGCTCCCAACTTTGTTTCTTTATCAGTGGAAAAACTTTATGCTTGTGGATTTGCTGGCCATCTATTTAAATCACTTTAGATGAATACAGATAAACCAGGATTTTATAAAGCTTTAAACCCAAATAAAACTTCTTGGACTTTGCCTACTTTGGGTCAAAACTTAGGTTAGTATTTTTCTCCCCACAAAGTAATTTTGCCCCTATTTTTGCACATATTTATTCAGACTTTTTCAAGATACTCCTAGACTTTTCTGTAAGTGTAAATGTCTTGCCACTTTTAGACATAAACACAAAAAATAATGATATTAAAGCTGTACAGAGATGCAATTTTGATACTTCTAGTTCTTTCCAATATTTGTGTTCCTTGCGAGTAAATATTTTCATTTATTTTGACAGCTTCATATAATGATCAATGTCACTTACTGAATGCTTTTTCACTGACTTCGGTAATACATTTTAAGAGGAACGATACCTGGTAGGCATTGAGTGAGTTTGTTTGTGAGGTTGCTGCAGCTGCTTGGGATGGCACCCCTAGAACCCTTTTGCTCCTTCAGTGCAGCATGTGCACTGTAACCTTTATATGTAGTTCTCAGATTGTACCAGAAAGGAAGCTTTTTAAAAATTTATTATTTTTGTTTTGCAGTTCTTGCTATCTGGAAGAGGCTGAGAAATAAAGTCAGAGACATCATAATGTAAAGTGCAGATAGAAATAGATAGTGCTAGGTGCGGTGTCAGTATTGACATGGCTTAGCCATGAGGATGCCTGAAGCAGGTGTTTTGTTTTCTCTCTATTTTTTTTTTTTTTTTTTGCACACTTGCACATTTCACAGAACAGAAACACTAGGTGCTGTTCAGTATACTTATTCCAGTATATTCTTCTGTAGAAAAGAATGAAGGAACTGAAATTTCATTGCCTCTTTTCAAAAAGCAGCCTGCATCTTCTCCCTGCAGTATTTGTGCATGCCATCAGTGCAGACATACTGAGTGCTGAATTTAAAATACATCATCTAGCTATTTGCAGCTATTGTAAATGTAACTATGCTACTGCAAGCACTGTGGAAGGCTTCTTATGAAAATTACCTTCTGATTCCTAAGCTCTTCAGTGAGCCTGAATACACTGTGTTCCTCAGTGGAGACCAAGGAACAGAGCTATGATTTTTTTTTTAGTTTTCTGCAGACCAGTATAGATTTTATTGAATGAAGGTAGGTTCAACTGGGAAACTGTAATGTTAGGGGAAATCTAGGCTTGGAGCTTATCCTTGAGAAGTTGCACCTAGACTGTAGTGTTTGCCTATATTCATAAAATTCCATACTTTATTCTGAAAAGTAATTAGAAACCTTTGGCAAATTAAAAGCTGTTTTAGGAGTTTGTCCTTAAACATAGTGTAGAGGAGGCACATCTAGCAATGAATTGCTTAAGACAGTACTTTTTCAGCCTAAATAGTTTAGTATTTTCTATGCCTCAGCCAGGGGCTTTTGACATTATTGAAAATATTAGAATGTTTTGGGTGAGCCTGGACACTAGTGTGCAGAAAAGGTAATATTAGGTGAGACAGGAGGCTGAAGAACCTGCCTGTAAGTGTAACAGAAGATCCATGCCGGGGCTAGAATAGAGTGCAGGACTCCCAAACCTAACGTATTTCTACTTTGCAAATGTTGTTACTGCAAAGCTAAAAGATGTGCTACACTTTACTGGGAGGTTCATGTAGAAGGCAGAAACCTGCTACTTCTGCCAGATACTCTGTTATGTACAGAGCAAAGATCTGTGTAGTAGTTGCAGAGGCTGCTCAGAGCCAATGTTAGTGTCTGTATCATGGACATTGCATCATGGAAATTTGGTTGCATTTTGTTTCATAATTTTATTCTGCTGAAAGTACAAAACCAAGCAGATAAGCACCAAAAAATTACAAGGAGAGTGCAGATTGCATTAAAACAACATTAAGGCTGTAAAACTGAGCGTGGAAAATTTATGAAATCTGAGGATTAAGATTGACAACTCTAATCTGATTTTCTTCTCTACATGTGGTGTAATAGAAACTGTGATTATTCATTGACATGCTACTTCCTCTGCTGAGTCATTTTGTTGTCTGCTCTGGATGAATTTAGGACTGCATAGTTTATAAGACTGTAGTTGTCAGGACCCTTACCTTCGTTTGTAAATTGAAATATGCAGCAAGCAGCCTAAGGAAATGAAGGAAAGGAGATAATTGTAAAGATGTACCCTGTACTTCTGTGCTGTGGTGATCGTGTGTGATACTGAGTACGTCGTTTAAACTACACTTTTTAAAGATATGACAATCTGGTAACTCAACTTGAAACATCTGGATTATAATCAGAGCTGCAACTAGAGTCAAAAGAAGTGATAATAGATGTTCTGCAAAGGGAAGTCAGGAAGTCAGTGTGTTTTTGTTCAGCTTTCTACTTATAAAATGGAATAATAATTCCATTGGTATCACTGTGTGTTCTGAAATAAGTTCATTAACATGTATAAAGTGCACAGAAACAAGAACTGCTCAGTTGATGGCAGCTCTGAATGACAGGGTTATTATCCTTTTCTTCCTTTATCCACCCCAAATTACATGTTCTTCGCAAGAATTAATGGTCCTCCTTGATTGTGCTGTTCAAGTTGCTAATTGTCCCTAACTGGAATCTATGCAATGATCTTGCTTAGAGAAAACTGAACTATAGAAGTGAGGCCAAGAAGGCAGAAATGGGTTTGGAGTGCTGAGGATTGTAATCTCTCAGCCTGGTGCCTGGTCTACCGTTGGTGACTAGTTTATATAATTGCACTAAGGGGAAAATAAAAGGTGAAATGACTGTTCATTTCAGTTGGAGATTAAAAAAAAAATCTGAGAAGAAAAAGCAAGAAAAAGCATCTTTGGCACGCACCAAAAAGAGCAGATACATTGGCAGAAGGTACACAATAATACAGTAAAAGAAGAGCACCCATTGAATTCTTAGGCAGGAAATGAGCTTCTCAGGGAAAGCTATTTTCAGGTTTACTTGGATAATGCAGGCTTGGTGCAAGAATATATTTTTGGAAACTTCCTTACATTCCTTACAGAGTGAATTATTTGATTAAATGATATCTTTGATTTCTTGGCAGTTTTAGGAAGGCCCACAGGAAATATTTCAAGTGGTGAGTTATACCTGAAATATATAGATTAATGTTATATCTCACTATTCAAACTTAGTGGAAAATCCTATTGCATGTGAAGGAAGTACACCAATATAAGACCCCTGCAGCATTTAAAAATCAAGTCTTCAAAGAAGCATTACATTCTAAGACCCCAAACAGCTAACTGTTTTGTATCATTTATTGTTTTTTATGTATGTTTCTTAGAGGCAAATATGCTATATTCTTCTATCTCCTGTGCCCTTTGAAGAGTACCCAGAGCGTTTTGCTTATGCAGAGTAAGGGAACAACTTGTATATGAAGGAATCAAGAGAATGTCTGATATTATTTTTAATTAATGCCAGATAAAAGCCTCTCTTTCTTCTGGTTTTAGCATCTCTCTTACGGCAATGGGAGCTTACATGTCGATGCAGCCTTCCAGCAAACACTCTGGAGCGTGGCTCCAATCAGTTCAGGAAGTGAAGTTGCCCAAGGTAAGATTGACTCAACTTCATTTATTGAAAGGTTGATTTTAAATGGAATATCTGAAAAATCCAACTATTCTACCAAACGTGGCTGAAATATGGGAGCAAGTTTCTCTTATTTGAATGTTTAATCAACTAAATAAATATAAAAGTGTTCTGAAAATGGGAAGGAAAAATGCTGAAAGGCATGCTGATGGTTTTTATGTCTTTGTTTCTGAAGACTGAAAAGCTAATTCAAATCTCATTTTATGAAAGCTGTGTTAATACTTATAACATTTTCTTAAGATGGCTTGCAGTCCTGGTTTAGATTATTATCTCAGGTTAATCTGATGTGTGCAGTCAAAGTTACATGCTCCTGTGAATCACTGAGTAAAAAATGCTGTTTGGTACATTGAAAAAATTCTAGTGCTTTAAGCAACCCTCAATATTTGGAAACTGAGTGCAGGCCTGACTGTCTTTTTTTTGTCAGCACGTTATTACTTGGATAGCCATGAAATTTGGCAAAATGATGAATCTTAAAAAAAAACTGCGATGAGCTTAAGAAAACAAACCAAAAAAGCTGACAACTTCCTGGATAAATTCCCCAAATTCTCTCATTACTTGAGCTGAATGGAAATTTCTGAGCATTTACAGCTGAGGACTGCTGTGGCCTGGCAAGACGGGTGCTGGATGTGAGCGGGCAGCCTTTCTCTGCTCTGCTTTCTGGCATAGCCCCGCTGGCGGCCTGCCAGACAGAGGGGAGCAGGGGAAGGTTGAGCACCAGGATGCAGAAAGCTTGGCACCAAACCTGGGAGCTTCAGTGGTCGTTAAGTTGGTACAACGTGTCAATTTAGTGTGCCAAGAAAGTAAAGACAAGAACTCAGTGCAGGAGCAGAGAGAAAAAACTAAGAATATGAATTGAGGTGGGACTGGGGAAGGGAAGAAGGGGACCGGGGCAGGAGTGTTGCTGCTGAACACAGACTGGAGAAAACCTTTGAAGTCTTCTCCTCCTCTCCAGGCTGTTGCTAGTTTCTAAAAACGCCATACTCTATGCTCCTCATCCTCCCACTGCTGGCAGCGCTGGTGTGCCGTTCACTTTAATAAGCCCAGTGCAGGTCATTAGCTGAGGCTCAGGTTTGGGCTGTGCCGCATCTGTCCAGCTGGCAATCCTCCCTAATGAGGCATGCCTGGCTGGATGGGAAGCAGACGTCCATGTGGATAGATTATAGTGATGTGTTATCCATTCTTACCACAGAACATCATGTAAAAATAATATAATACGATTTTAACAGTGGTACGTTTCTCTACCATAGCATTTGCTTGTACTTTGTTACAGTTTTCCATTTTTTTTTTTTGCTTTTCTCAGATATAGACATTTAACGAATTTATTTTTCTGAGCAGTATCTTTCCTAGAGAAAATCAGCTGGATGGTGTCAGAAACAATTAGAGAAAAGTCTCTCTTTCAGCATATGCAGCAAATGCTACTGTAATCAAAGCTGTCTCATGGTGAAGGGAGAGCGATTCTGGCACTTGGGCAATCGTGTGTGACCTATATACCTGAGGAAAGCTGTAACCAAACTGAAGATAAATTATCTCTAAATGGATGAAGAGGAATATAAAGCTAAATTTAAATTTGTTAATATCTGCAGAATGGCTGAGATCTTCATATGAAAAGTGTATACCACTGTATAGGAATGCCTAACACTAGAATGCCTGCTCTTAATCAAAACTTTCCATTACAAGTGTAGTAATAAGAATTTTCAGCCTTTTACTAATCTGTTATGTTTGTGGAAGGAAAAAAGAGATTTATTTTTGCAAGAAACACGTCAGTTAAATGAAATTACTTTGAAATGAAAATAATCCATTAAACGTGCTGGGGTATCAAAAGTAGTTTGTTAAAACAAAATGATTGTTTTTTGTATGCATTTTGCAAGATTTGCTTATATAGAAGTCAATTTACTGTTTTAGTCAAAATGGAGCTTGAGAGCCAGGACAAGTAATTCTGCTAATTCTGTACTCCAGATTTATATTGACTTAGCTCCATACATAAATTAATATATGTTAACTGAAATACCTCCCTGCATCAAAACCATGAATTTAAAGGTTAAAAATTAAATTCTAAAATTAGCCACCTAAATTGTTATCTGATATGATTTCAAAAGTTTGAAAAAAGTTTTTCCTGAATATGCAGTAGCATCAAAATAAAACCGAAGAAATGTGCACAATCTGAATGTTGGGTCTTCGGCACCAGCTCTCTCCCTCCAGGTCTGCTCTTACTGCACAGCAGTACTTCCCAAAAGGGACGTAGCTTCAGACTACTATTCTAACAATGATTTTAAAAAAAGGATTTTGATATAATAAAACTTACACCTTTTAATATATAAACCCAAGGAATTACGTTTTCACATCCTGCTCAAATGAGGAACTTGATATTAACTGATTTTAGCAAGAAGGAAGGAATTTAGGAATTACGTTTTTGTACTTTAAACACTTGTTTAGCTTGTCAAATTAAAAAAATACTATTGAATTGCTCTGAAAATCTACCAGGTGTTAGTACTCTTAAATTTCTAGATTATAAAGCAATATAGCTAGGAAAACATAAAATGCGTTTTCTTTTTAATATCACACCTCTGTTCCAAAGAGGTTTATGCGACATTGATGTTGATATTTTTACTGATTAGAACTGTAGGCTTATTTTCAACTTCCATCTGCAGTGTTTTGGTTCCCAAATGCTGTGAAGCTACAGGTATGTCCTGTCCATTTGTCTGTGGACATGGATTTTATTTGTACATAAACTAGAATCTTTAACTTCTAAAATTAAAAAACAAAACAAAACAAAACAAAACTGAGTGGATGAGGTAGAAGAGAAATAAGAAGCATCTCCCACTTTACTCATTGTAACTTAGGAGGGAAGTACTTGCTTTCTGGTTTCAGTTGGATCAATTTTTCTGTACATTGCACAAACTCTGTAATCCCACTTGGTTCCTGTGAAATGTCCATCCTGTATCCTCTGCAGGCTGGCTGAAGATGTGCTTCCTGCTCTCCTCAGAAACATTTTTTTGCAGCTCTTTCTTTCTTTCTCTCCTTTCCTAGTTAGTTGTTGACCTGAAATTTGTCTCCCTTGGCTCCCTTGGCCATCAGCTGGCTCCCCAGAGAATGAGCCATCTCCCTCATCCTCTCCTGGCTTCCATCCGACACAGTGACTCTTTTTACGGGAACATAAAGCACTAACAGAAAACAATGAAATAAAAGTGATATTTTTTATTACAGTTTGAACTGTAGTTTTGTGTGTCGCTATGTTCAGACCAATACACTTGATTTTCTCCCTTCTTTCAAGGCTATCTGATAGGAGGAGATGTTCTGACGTTATTGCATGGCCACATGGATGAATGCTTGACAGTCCCTTCTGGTGAGCATGGAGAAGAACAAAGAAGGTAGGTTTTCTGGCTTAGAGTAGAGTAATAATGAATTTTATGGAATTAGTGTTGGATGTCGCTGGTAGCACAGATTTTTGAAGGATATCATGAGGAGCTCTGTCTCATAACAGCAAATGCTGCTGAGATCAGCTTTGGACATGAGGCTCTTCTGTGCTATCCTTTTGGTATTCTTTCAGTCTGCTTTCACTTACAGCTTTAAAAGCAGCAGTACTTATTGGAAGTGGACTTCGTACAGCAACACGAGCCAAAATGCAGTGGGTTGTTGAGGGACACCAAACAAAATTGAATTGAACCTTTTTTTTTTCCCCCTTAGCTTAAAATCAAATGTAGAAGAAGCATTTCCAACTTTTTCATCTGTTATGCTAACAAACAGTTGGGTTGTTGTGATGGCCCATACAAAATGGCAGGCTAACCCTATTATTGTGGTTATGATTTTATCACAACAGATTATTTATAATATTTACTATTTAGTTTTATTCTTGATGATTTGTAGCTTTTATGCTTTTTTTTGTTATACATATTATTGTGACCTTTGATAACTTATTGTCAACTTTACTGCCTTAAAAACAGTGAAGGAAAAGTGTCAGTTTCTTTATTGCTTTTTTTCTGTTATCATATGTAATGCCTCAGGAGATGGTTAAGATTACCACCAAGTCCCTCAAAGCTGCTAATCTGGGTTATTAATCTCAGATGTACCTCACATGGGAGTCTAGGACTAAATTTATGGTTATTTTCATGATTGAAGTAATCCCAGAATGCAAGTAGAAAAGTGATGACAGCTCAGCATGTGTCTTTTCCGTCTCAGTTAACTAATAAATATGAAATGGTGATAAGACTGGCACTGAAAGCCGCATGTCTCAGTGGAGCCATTACACGGGTGAATCAAATTTAAAATAAAATCAAAGTCCTGTTCACTTGCTCTAATAATATATACCCCAAGCTTTTTTTTCAGTAAGGCTTTCATTGAAGTGTCAGATTTATTCATACCTTCAGCTTGAAAATAGTTATGTGATAATCCTGATTTTTGGAATACTTTGTTTATTTTGGCATCTGGATGTCTGAATTCCCATGACAAAGAAAGTGCTGATGATTGATTTCCATGTTGAATTTTCTCAGTTTGCAAGTAGAAATATATTTTCATTCTATATCTTTTAAAGATAGAGTGCACTCCTAAAATATATAGGTAGTAAAATTCTTCTATAAATTTGTAAATAATAATGGAAGAAACTTCAGCTGTTTCCCCTTTAAAGGTTTTTTTCATACAGCTGCTATCGCTTCCTGACTTTTTGTCATTTCTGATCTAGGAAAGAATTTTTAAACAGAGAAGATATTTCAAAATGCAGAAGGCTTAAAATCAGCTCATGTTTTAATTTTAATTACAACATAATAGCTGCATTAGGTCTTTGAATTTATTGCAGCTATTGCTGTCCTCACCCCTGACAGTGACACTGAGAATAAGATGATAAATAAATAGAATTCTACTAGTATTTTCTCATATTTCAGTTTAAATCCTGCAAAATTCGCATTAAATGCAATGTAATTGCGGAACTTTAGGATGATCAAGCACTTCATTAAAGAACTTTAACATTTAAGAGCACATCAAAAATCTCTCCCTTTACAGCAAGCATAACACTATATAGAAAATGCAATAAAGGAGTATTAAGTTGCCAGGTAAGGAAAAAAATGCATTTGATCTGCATGTGTATTCACATGCTACATCTTTGTACTATATCAAAAAGGCAAGGAAAGAACAGGACTCATTTCTTAAACTGCAGACCAATGCCTTAAACAACACGGACAACTGTTTTTCTTCTATGCAATGCCTACCTTTTCCCCTATCCATCTCGTGCCCTGAAAGAAGCAGAACTAGTAGACAACAAGTAGTGCATGATTAACAGATAGTATCTGTATCTTTTTTTCTGCTGTAGTATGTGAACAACTTACTGAGACACTCTGCTTTTAGTGCTTCATAAGTACTGGATTTGATCTTCTAAAATTTTCCTGTAGTTCAGGAGCTTTATTTGACAGAATATGCGTAAGCCTGATTGTTTGTTTCATATTCTCTTTTGCTCAAGTTTTTGGTTTTCTGACAAATTAGCCTGATTTTTATTTATGAATCTAAAATATAAACTAAGATTATTTTTATAGAGTTAGGTATAATCACTATGTCTAACATTTTCTCCTCTCTAAATTATTAATAAATTTATTTACTTCTTAGAAACTCTATACTTCTGTTCACTAGGATGACTCCTTGTTCAAACCAGTATCTAAAATGAGATTTTTTTTTAGCTCCTACTTTGAGTTTTCAAAATGTGTGCATACCTTAGTTTGATGCATACCTTAGTGGCGTTTAGCTGCCGGTAGAATTATATTTTATAAATACGGGTAATTTTGACAGGTAGAAAATGGTAAGATCAGTTATTTAATCTTTCATTTTTATTTAAGTTGCTTCACTTTTTGCACGTAACGCACGCTAAGGGTTGATGTATGTGGCTTTTATTAATTCCACATCCTTTTTGCTGCCTTTTGAAACAGCCTGGTGGTGGCTGTCTGCGGTAGCGCCTGGAGAGCAGCTCGGCTCTGCAGGGTGCCAGTGGGAGAGAGTGCTGAGAAGTTCCCCCTCTGCTATGACTCACTGATTCCTGCATCTCATTTGCTTTTCCTGCCAGTACCTTCTCTTATGCCTGCTCAAATAAGTAAAAGATCAGACAGTCCTAAAATAACAGTTTTATTCTGTACTGTCGCCCATTATCTGCTGCTGGGAATGAATATGTTGTTTTGATGTGAAAATTCCTCCTAGGCATTTTTTTAAAAAAAAAAAACCCAACCTCTCTCTTTCCATATTTTTAGGGCATTGATGCAGTTACATAAATTGGTGTATAACAGAGCTCTAAAGATTAACAAGAGTCCAAAAGGAAATGCACATTGAGTATAACATGATACCTGCTTAGGCTAATAAGCCTGTTAGGGCAGGGCAGCATTTTATACTTTTTTATACTCTTGCAACTCAAGAAAAGCAGTAAAATAGAATTTTATTGTCTGGACTAGTGTTTTTTCTAGGAGGCCCAAGTGGAATCAGAAACTTGAAAACAAGTTTTAGGAGCTGTGTAGGCCTATTCACGGCAGAGAAGTCTCTGGGCCACTGGGCTACAATCCCCTCGGAAATGCATTTCCCCTTGGAGGGCATTTTTTAAAAAGATTTACCCTGAACTTGCTACACTTAGCTTGGTCTGTAATTAAAAAAAGAAAAAAATCAATCGGAAGCAGTGCAAATATGCAAATAGAGAAGTTTGTGTGATAATATGCTGGTTTACATACTATTCGACCAGAAAAAAAAATAGTAGTATTGCTTTTAAAGCACTGCAGGCAGTCTGGGCCTAACCCCAGCAGCTGTCTTTCACTTTGACCCCACGGACAGAAGAAAAAAATAGAGATAATGTTAAGTTTGTGTAATTTCATTGAATTGAATGTGACTTACTGCACATTCGAATTAGGTGTATGCTTGCTTGTGTGCCTGGGGAATGGGACAGACCTGCAAGAGTTTTCTTAATTTGTATATTTTATCTTGAAATGGAAGTATCACTTAGTTTCCGTTCCCACCACTTTCCTCTTGTGTCGAACATGATCAATTTGTTAACTACTTTGAATGCTTTTTTTGGAGAATCATTTATAATTATCTGGCAGAAGATTCGAATCACTGTTTGTATTAAAACATTTTTTAATACAAAGCACTTTAATACAAAGCAATTAAAACAAATTGCTTGAAATTGTATTTGCTTTCAATTTGGCATCTTTTCCTGTTGCCATCATGGCACTTTAATTTCTTATCCTCCTTTGCAAAATATAGCTTTGAGTTTTCACCTGTAAATTTGTAACATCAAGGGAATGAATAAAATTTTTCCATTTATTTTGGCAGTTGGTATTTAGAGGAGGTATGCACTGAAGTACTTCTGTGAAATAGCTTTCTATTGTTTCTCACTTTAATTAAAAGCTGTGCAAGATAATACTTGCACAAAATTCAGCCTATGCAACAAAGATTTAAAAAGCCATATGAACAGGTAAGCTGGTGTTTGCCAGAGAGAATTGAGTCAGTCAACATTTGCCCTCTTTTTATTGTTCAGTTAAATAGGAATCATTTTACAGTTCTCAATTTGTTGTAGAATGCAGAATGTATAATTTTTATTTTCCTGTAAAAATGTTACCTAGTTACTAAACTGGTACTTTACATGACTGGAGAGTTGGATTGTTTTGCATTTGCTTTTTTCCTTAAAGTTTATGGCAGAAACTCCCTGCAGTATGAATATGTAACTGAAATTACTTGGGTTTTTTTTTTTTTTTTGGATTATAGTATCTGCTCTTTATTATACCATCATGCATATTCTTTTAGAGCTTAAAGCCCACACAGGAGTGGAGCTGTGAGTATTTCCAGTCCCCAGGGTAGCGTGGGGCTATTGCAATTAATTTGCACTTTGATTTGCAGCGCATAGGTTGAGGCAATGACTGCTGTGGAATTTGGGTCCAGACGTGCATTAGTACAGAAGAAATGACCTGTGAGAGGGAGCACAGCAGTCCTGGCTTTTCCGAAGTATTGCTTGAGGTAGAGTGGGCTGCAGTGTGTCAGAAGGCCAAAACACCCAGTAAGAAGAGCCCTTCATGCGGGAGTGTATAGGAATAACCTAATTTCCAGGGGCAGTTCTGTCGTTCCTGCCTTTGACAGCTTCTTTGGGTTAAGGGTGCTGTATTAAGGAAAGGTTAAGGAAAGATGCCAGGACACGGTTGCTAGCACCATGTCTGGTTAGGAGTTTGTATAGGAGTTGTATATTGAGTTTGTAGGAGTTGTATATTGAATGATTATATTATTTACAAATTATATTGCAAGTATAGTTACAAATTATATGATTTTGTACTAGTCTCAGAAATGGATAAACAAAGTTTAGAGTGGTGAAAATGATCACCTGCCTAGCTCAGCCACTCCAGCTCTTTTTCACCGATTCTGGAAGCCAGGCCGTTCTCTTTAGCCTGTTAACACACGTTCTTAGATACGGCATTACTAACTAATGCAGTCCTTACATCCTGGAAAGATGGGAATCTGACAGGGGAAAATGATTATTTATGACTGAAGTGTGAGCTCAGAAAGTTTGCACTCAGAGGAAATCATTTAAAAAAAACCCAAACCCTGAACAGGGGTTCAGTGAGCCAAAGAGCCTGAACAGTAATAACTATACTTTTATAAATAACTTTGAAAAATCCATAGAGTTTTTTACTGGTTTCTCATATAACTGGTTTTCGAATTAAAAACAGAGCAGCTTTGCCTGTCATTGAAGTGAATGGAACAATTTCTTTAAAGAAAATGTGAAAAAGCTATACAGCAGATTAGGATAGAACAAGTAAATAAATTGCCTTATAGCACTAGCATTTAGAGTATTTTGGATACCTTAATTTAAAATAGATTTGAAGTAGATCACTGAGATTACTCTTTGAGTTTTGTACAGAATTTCCTAGAAAATGTAAGCCATGCTCTCTGTAAGAATAAGTTCAGAGACTGGTGTCTATATTTATTATGGCCGGATCTTCATTAACTTGTACAAAGTATGGTATGTAGCGTAGTCACCCTTTCTTCCTCAATAATGCTTTGTGGCAAGGCATGTAGTTTGAAAGCAAACAGTAGGATTCACTGTGGTTTCTGCTTCTTCTAGTTTCTCTGGAGGCATTTTATCTGCCCTTGATCTGTGTAGACAGAATGACTCTGGCATAAAAAATACGCTTCCTTCTGGTGACTCCAAACCAATTCTTGAAGTAAGAGTTGTAACTTGAGCCTTGATATTTTGGGGGAATTTATTCATTTATGTATAACTCAGGTACTACATTTTTATGCTGTTACATTTATCACCGCCCCCAACAAAACAATAAATTAAATATATTTTTTTTAAGACAGAAGTTTAGATAAGACCTTCATATATATGACACCTGGTTCATTCTAGTTACTGAAGTTTACTCTATTATTTCTTTCCTGTGGAATTTACTTCTTGAACAAAGAAAACCCCAACAATAACAAAATGCTATCAACTTCCTTATGTAATGCCCTGTATTAGTTGATGAATTTCATTGATATGATTGCCTGCTCTTGCTCAGCAATGCTAGAATAAGAATATGAATTTGATAAAAATTCTTCCAGAGGTTTGGTATGCAGTAGTCTATTTTTAACCTGTGTAATTAATTCAGTATTGTAAGTGGAGATGATAGAACCAAATATCCAGCTTTCTTTTTGATGTTTACAATTGCTTTGCATCCACATTGTATCTCACAGAGCTAAGGGAGAAGCGTGCTAGGAATAAGCGAGAGCATGGTTAATCCTCAGTAGTCCCTGCTTTCTTGTCCTAGTAACGTGCTTGTGCATGGAGGGCCCTGTGCTGTTAACACCAGTAGAAAAGTGAGGCTCTGGGGAAAGGTTGCACCATGCTGTACTTAGAGTGTGGGACCTGTAATACAAATTAGTGGACAAGTTCTGGCTCTAGTGACTTTATATTAAGGGGAATTAAATAGATTTAGGGACACAGTCAGGAAGAACTTTGTGTTTTAAACTTGAACTTCAAGTCATAGGTCAGATAAGTAACTTCGTTACACCAATTAATTCACTTGGTCCGGATTTACAGTAAAGATGAACTGAAAACTCTCAATGGTTCTGAATTTCCTATAGATATTCTCCTTTGAAATAAAGGAGAAATAAAATCAGGGTGACTGATTCTGTAAATGTAGTGAGGAGTGATTATTTTGTATTTTGAACATTTTTCCCATACAATTTAAGTCTTTATTCATTTGCAGTATCTGAGAGTGGGGTTTTTCTTTTTGGTTCAGTGTTTTGCCATACCTTAATGCTTTACTGTTTCCTTTCTTCTTTCTGTTTTTACCCAGCATTAATACTTTTTTGTATCTTCCAAAATGAGTTTTAGCACATTTATAGTTTTATGTATTGTTAGCAATATTGAGAAGTATAGATTAACTCACATTTTCTTTCAGTTTACTTAAGTGTTTATTTAAATGTGCAGTTTTATTTTATGCTGAGCATCAATTCCTCTGGATTACAGGCGCAGAAGGACTTTGGAAGCAAAACTCTAACAGGTTCCTACATAGGCACCTGACTCCAAAGTTCTGATCCTCAAAAAACTGCTTATAACAGTGGGAACTGCCTGTAACTTCCATAGTAATGATCCCTAAAGCTATGCCTCTGGGTATATCCAGAAGTGCTTGATCTTGACTGAGGATCACAGCATTTACTTCATCCGTAAGCTCTTCTAGGATCCATAAACTTCGCCGTCCCCGACAGCATTCCGTGAAGCGTTCATCTACGCGTAGTGACAGCGCTGCTTTGCAGAAGTGACTCGTTTCTTCATTTTCCCGAACAGGAGGCCTAGGCTTTTAAAATCTGGAAGCAGCTCAAGGCAGGAGGTGGGCACAATGCAGTCCAAAGAAAGGCTCCCTGTGCCTGGGAGAGTGGCAGTGCTTAGCACTCGCCGCTCTCCTCTGAGTGTGCTTTGGAAAGAGTCTCATTCAGGGCTTTGGCCGTGCATCTAAGCCATTTTGTGGATCTGAACGGACCTAGTGTATATATATAGCATGTCTATGTTAAGAATAATGGAGAAAAAAAAACATTTTTTTGAGACTTAGTCATTTTTTAAAAGCACTCAGATTTCTGGATATATGCAAGGAACAAGAAGGGGTAATTGCATATTAAAATTTGGAAGTAGGAAAGTGTAAATGTCTGAGATGTCTGAAAACTATATCAGTTTTGGTGCTATGATAAGGTAATAAAATACAGTGACAAACAGGTGAATGTTCAAAATTCAGTGTAGTAAATTGATTGGGTTATTTTTATAATGTAAGCTCTGAGAAAACACTACCTTTCTTATGGGTGGGATGTAGTGATAACAAATCTTTATGCTCATTTAATGTGTATGTACTGTTAGAACCTAGAAATGCTGTAATCATCAGGTTTTTTCCTCTTCAAATCTTTGTCCTTAAAAGATGTACAAGAAAGATATCTAAGTGAAAAATATCACATTGCAAAAGATGCAAATAACTGATGCAAAAGACAATTAAAACTGAATAATTAGATTGGAAGGTTTAATTGAAAAGGGCAGGTATTGGATATGATAACCCTAGGAATCTGACAGTTGCAATAACCGTTTTGGCTCTCTTCAAGTGAGCAATGCAGTTGAATAAATGTGAGGAATACTTACTTAGGACAGAGCTGAATGTTTAATCTGTGCCTTTTCTTGATTTTCAGAACCGTCCATTACGAGGGTGGTGCTGTGTCTATTCATGCCCGTTCCCTTTGGCGACTAGAGACGCTAAGAGTTGCGTAAGTAAAAACCCTCTTAGCAAAAAGGCGTCAGTTTAGCCAGGGACTTTTGGTACAAAACCAGTGTTCCCATAAAACTGGATTTGTTAATACTAAATCTTCTGCAAAAAGCACTTCATACCACTTCCAGGAAAAATTAAACAGCTCCCTTTCTGGGGAGAATTTGTGTTAAATGTTCTAATTTATGTGTGTGTCTTTTGATTTTTTTGACGTTTCCTCAAGTTGTTCAATGAGTTGACTGTTTACCTTTTCTACACATATCTGGGACATATTTAAGAAAACCAGTTCTGATTACAATAACTCCCATGTGCAGCCCTCTAACTTGAGCTGTTTGGATATCTTGAAAGGTAAAAAAATTACAGAAAGACTCTTCTCTTGCAAGGGCACTAGAATGGTAGCTAGGAATCATGCCGTGTTTGTGACCACAGTAATCCAGAACGCATTGTGTTTGTCACAAAATTTCTAGTGACTAGAAGATGTTTGCTTTTAGACATAAAATGGTGGCAACTCTGGTTACACTGGTGATACTGTTCTCTGTGTGTGCATTTTATTTAATGGAATGATGTTAAATGTCATTGACAGGGAAGTAAAATTGACCTTGAGAGGGCTCAGGTGACAGCAATGAAAGTGTAGGTGGATCTGTAGCCCTTTATTTCCCTCATTGCACATACTTTCCTCATAAACAGTGGCATGGACTAACGTGGGGATTTGAGAAATGCCAGGTTTCTAACATACCTCAGCTTGATAGGCACTGTATGCTCACTTTTGAAGTGTACGCTTTTGAACATATATCACTGAAGAAAGCTGTGAGAACTGGCAAAACTAAGCAATGGCAATGGTAATCTTCCTTTCTAAGTAGCATGATTTGTTACCAGAAAAAAACAAAATGAACCCCAAGAATAACACTCTCTCAAGCTCTTCTCCTCTCTGTTCCTCCTGTATGTTATTCTAATAGCTATATATCTCCCTTGCCAAATTGCAGATGCATTATTATTCATGCAAATATTTCAATTTATAATGTAGTATCTCCCTGCCTGAAGTACTCCATCACTCCTAGTCCTTCCCCAAAGACTTCAAATACAGTATTAATTCCTCTAACTTCATGTGATTCTGCAGGAATCACTGTTTCTGAACTTTCCCCATGAGTGGAGTATCCCCTACAGCATGTCCATCCATACAAATTGTCTAGGCAGCTCATATCCTGTTGGGATGGCCTAACATAGAATAGCTAATACTGTTGCTTGGGTGACATGGATCCTTTACACAGATTCTAGAAAGAATTTTTAAGTAGTTAGATGGCCTTAAAACATCTTTCCACTCAAAAAAACTACTGTTGTAAGGGTATATTTTGACCTTTTTCTTGTGCTGGAGGGTTGAACTAGGAGCACGTCTCAATACAGTTACTGTTTTCTGTCTCTTACCGTCCAAGTGAAGCAGGCTACTGGGGCCAAGTGGAATAGACTATAAATTGAATCAAACTAGAGGAAAGGCAAATCCTTACATGGCCCATAATATGAAAGGTGCAGGACTGATGCATTTTGCTAGACCCAGCAATATAATACCTGGGATTCATGACATGACCTCTTAGCTGAGTAACAGAAGAATTTATGCTAGAACACCGATAATTTAGATGTGTCTTTGTGTACTGACTTCACTGTATAGAAGGCATAATGGAAAAAGGAAATGCATTGCTAAGATGTAAAGCTTCCATATTTTCTTCTTTTGATAAGTTGACCCCACCGACCGTTCACCTCATTATAATAGAGTATTTCATTTACAATAGAAAATATTTGGGGGGGACCTTCATGCCTTTTGCCTGTTTAAAAAAGCCTAGTAATTAAAAAGCTTTAGAAGTTTAATTAGTGAAGTGCATCAAATCTTCCTACAAAAGAGAAGACAGTTATTGCCCTTGCATTTTAAAAGTGTCTTTCAAATTGTTTTTGCATACTTTCTATACAGTATGGCTAACACTTAAGAAGAAATGCTTGAACAAAACAATGTGTGTATTGAACAGGCAAGTTCTTCAATCTGCTACACGTTTGACTGGAAAAATGAAAATGATTTAAACCTGTATAAGATGTTTATTTAACTCATTTTCAGACTTGTATATGAATATATATTTGAAACATATGCATAAAAGGATTTTGTTTTAAAAGATTTTTTGCCTGGAATTATTTTAAATGCAAGTGAAAAAACTCACTAATAAAAAATTCTGATGTGGGAATAAGTTCGTAATCAGGTTGAGTTGAAAGGGATATGTTTGTTTATTTCATTGATCTTATTTGAACATGGATTGATAATTGGGCTATTTCAAGCCACAATAGAAGTAGAGAGTTATTATAAATTATGCAAGCTCCTCAGAACATCAGCAGTGTATCATAACCCCCATTATGTTGGGTATTTTGGAAACACAGAATAAAGGAGTTCTCCAGGGATCAGTACTGGGTCCCATCCTATGTAACGTCTTCATCAATGACCTGGACGAAGGGTCAGAGTGCCTCCTCAGCAAGTTTGCTGATGGTACCAAGCTGGGAGCAGTGGCTGACACACCTGAGGGCTGTGCTGCCATTCAGAGAGATCTAGACAGGCTGGAGAGCTGGGTGGAGAGGAACCTCATGAGGATCAACAAGGGCAAGTGCAGAGTCCTGCACCCAGGGAGAAATAACCTTAGGCACCAGCACAAGCTGTGGGCTGACCTGCTGGAGAGCAGCTCTGCAGAGAAGGACGTGGGAGTGCTGGTGGATGACAAGTTGACCATGAGGCAGTAATGTGCCCTTGTGGCCAGGAAGGCCAATGGTCTCCTGGGATGCATTAGGAAGAGTGTTGCCAGCAGGTGGAGGGAGGTGATCCTGCCCCTCTCCTCAGCCCTGGGGAGGCCTCATCTTGAGTCCTATGTCCAGTTCTGGGCTCCCCAGTCCAAGAGAGACATGGAGCTACTGGAGAGAGTCCAGCGTAGGGCTACAAAGATGATCAGAGGGCTGGAACATCTGCCCTATGAGGAGCAGCTGCAAGAGCTGGGTCTCTTCAGCCTGAGGAAGAGAAGCCTGAGGGGGGATCTTATCAATGTGTACAAGTACCTGAAGGGAGGGTGTCAAGGGGACGGGGCCAAACTCTTTTCAGTGGTCCCGTGTGACAGGACAAGATGGAATGAGGAGAAACTGAAGCACAGGAAGTTCCTCCTGACCGTGAGGGGGAATTTCTTCCCTGTGAGAGTGACGGAGCACTGGAGCACGTTGCCCAGAGAGGTTGTGGAGTCTCCTGGCTGGATGCAACCCTGTCTAACATGCTCTAGGTGACCCTGCTTGATCTCCAGAGGCCCCTTCCAACCTTACCCATTCTGTGATTCTGTGTATTTTTGAAGTGCAAAAATTTGAAGATGTATTACTGAAGAAAGTTTTGTGACGAACCAGTGAAACTTCTCAGCTGTGGCGGTTTTCTAACCTAAGGAAAACTCAAGAACCCTTCCAGGAAAGCTATGTGAAATGTACCCTTCTTAGTAATCTCTACACAGGTTTGTCTTCAGGAGTTAATCAGAAGGTCAGAAGAACTGACTTTTCCAGAGCTCAGTTTGAAGCAAGAAGTTAAAACTGTACAGTTTCTATATTTTGGCTTGAGGAGGTCTTAGGATTATCAGATGGGAAATTTTTGCCTTTTTTTTCCCTTCAGTTCCTTCCCTAGAATGTGAAGACTCTGGCTAACTGTTTTTAAAATTCATTTTTTGAATCATCCATCCCATATGTACAGACTGCTTAAAGAAGAGTGTTCTGTGAGAGTAACTGACCGTGGCAGCTGGTAGATGAAATGTTGGAGAAGGAACTGGCTGGAACCATGGTGGTCTGTGTAAAAGAGGTGTAGGTTATTTGTTACTTTTGGAGTGATTTTGTAGGAGATAACCACACTGTAGTCATGTTCTTGCTGATAGTCTGAAGCTTAGAATTTAACAATTGCTGGAAACTACTCCAGTTAGTTGGCGATATAATGTTCTTCTCAATATTTTTGCTAATAGTTAAATTTCAGATTTATTCAGATTCTGATTTGTTAAAGTTTTTTCTTATGAACTTTCTTAGGTGGAGTGGCAGCCACATTAGATGGGGACAGCCATTCAGACTAAGACATATAACGACAGGGAAATATTTAAGCCTCCTGGATGACAAGAGTCTTCTTCTTACAGACAAAGAGAAAGCAGATGTAAAATCTACAGCATTTTGTTTTCGTTCTTCCAAGGTATGGAATTAATGCAGCATTAATGTAACTAATAATGCTTACATTCTCTTTGAAAAGCAAGATTTAGATATTTCCTTTCATATTAATTATAAGAACCTCTCTATCTTTTTGCTGATTAGAAATAAAGAATTCAATATAATTAATATATAGAAAGCTTATTCTATCATATTTGCACTGGGTAGCGTTGCCTGACTGTTTGTTTTTTACTGCTTGTCCATCTTTGAACAGTCTGCTGGTTTCTTATTTATTTTTTTGATGAACTTTACTAGTACTTCACCTCTTTATCTGTGTTGGCCACGGTAGGAAGCAGTTATAATAATATGAGTTCTTTAATTAAATTGGAGAATCAGGATTTTTTTTTTAATTAGATGCTTTACTGTGCTCTAATTTACAATTACCATGGTTTGAATTCTATACTAGGCATTTTCCTCTGACACTTTCAATAAGCACTTCAAGTTAAAAAGTACACTTTGTATAGTGAGTGAACAGTTTAACGTAATACTATGATAAATCTATGATAAATTCTTTAATAACATTTGATTTTTTTAATACTTTTTAGTCGCAGCATGATTTTGCTGAAAATTTTCCAATAGTAGTATTTTTTATATTTATCTTTTAAAATATGTGATAATAAACAGAATGATAAACCTTTCAATAACCTTTCTGTAGCATTTACTTCATATGTTTTAAATTATTTCCATTGTATGCTTGGTATGATAAGTAATGACTACTGAAAGCAGCTATATAGACTTGTGCACTCTGAAAAATGAAGACATTAGATCAGGTGACTGTTATCTGGAGACCCAGACAATGTCTTTTTTTAAAAAAACAGAAAAGCCCTGAAAATACTTAAAAATTTCAGGACAATACAGCACAGATGCATTGGGGATTTGCTGTTGCAGTTGATGTGTATCTCAGTAGTTTGAAGCAAATGAGATAAGAGAATTCATATACTGATTCTGAAGGCTGGACTCTTCAGCTGAAGTTGCACCAGGGACAGTGGAAAAATATACTGTCATCTACTATCGTATGGATAATTTAGTCCAAAAAATATATGAAGGCAAGAATTCTTAGTGATAAAGAGGGTATCAGTAATCTGTTGTCAATATGAAAAGGCAGTTGGTCTCTATTTTCTAAGTAGCAAATGCAGGTGAGTGTGTGGTGTTTTGGAGATTGAACAGTGTTCTGTTTGAAGTTTCTTCCCTTGCTTTTTTCAGCCTGAGTTTGGAAGTCTTATCTGAAGTATTTTGAGAATTTACATTTTGAAATGAATTTATTCTGACTTGAAAAAAGTGTCCATACTTTTTGCTTTAGCTGTTGTTAAGAGACCAAACCTACTATACGCTGAGAAGAGCAGAGATGAAAGGTTATGGGGCCAGCATGAAGAAGAGCAGTCATTTCTGAAGGGACATTTAATCAATTCTTGATTCAAACAGTAATCAATTCTTGAAGTAACGTGACAGCTTTAAGAGAGGTCTATAAGCTTATCAGCATTTCACAGATGATGAGAAAATAACCTTACTCCATAACTGTAGTTCTTCCATTCACTAGCTTAACGGTACATAGAGATCCCACTTGTTGTACTATAAATAAGTCAGTTTTAAATAGGAAGAAACAGGAATGGGGAAAGAATACCCTTATTTGCACTGTTCACAATTTGAATTCATGCTTAAAGTCTCAGTTCCTTGAGGCATGTGAGTAGATGAGAATTTCAATTTCCAATTAGAAAAAAAATCTGTGTTTATGTTTGCAGAGAAAATATTGAAAACGTATCCCCTGTGTAACCTGAAGATTTAGAACCAAATCTAAGTGATCAACATTTATTGTAGTTTTTAACCTCAATATTTGCAAGGGCTTTACTCATTTTAAACAGAGTAGCTTGCCAGTACTGCATTTAAAATTTAAGTGGGAAAGAACCAAAATGCTTCCATTGTTGATCAAATAGCATTTATAAACCAGAATAGTTTTCTCAGGTGCACAAAGTAGTAAGTGCGCATGATTTGTGTGTATGTGTATATAGCTATATATACACACACATATATATAGATAAAAATGTATATATATCAAAAACGTTAATGATTTATATTTCATATTTATATTATTTTACTTCTGTATTTATTTTTACATGAGTGAATTATAGGTATCTACTCTTGTAGCCTACATGTAGGCTACATGAAAACATGGAAGGGTTTGTCTGTGATCTTGTATGCCTGGAATAAAAGAAGTTTGGAATGGAATAATATTTTAAATCACTAATTGTGTATGTTATTGAAAGACTTTTCTTTATGAGAAAATTCATGAATCACATATTCACATCTTAAGAAACTGGAAAACAGACTAGAAAAAAGATACTACGGTATAGAAGCGCTGAAGACTAATGCAGATAAATGCCTATAGCTTATGAAGATAATTCAAAAGATTGGAGCTTGAAATCAGCGTATCATTTCTTCATATGCTAACAGGACCTAATTCATTTTTTCTTGTATCATTATCTGCATCCAATTTCGTATTATAAGTAGCTTTTCAATTTCCATCTATTACATTCAAGTTATTTGTGTTAGCTTTTGAAAGAGGTGAATGCAATATTAAGAGAAATTATATGAACAACCTAATGAATTGACAATGAAATAGAAACAGACAATAATTCAGTAATCAGCATCAGACATATTAATAAATCAGTTATCAGTTATTACCACATATCAATGGACGAGATTTTAACAAGCACTTAAGGAATTCAGACATTTAAAAGATAGTGAAATTAACACATATATCCAGAAACAGTTTAATAAGCTGAATTGATGAATGTATTATCTTGGGAGCTTAATGTTATGAAAAGTAATAATAACAATTCCACCCGAGTAAACTTACTGTTTTTTTCTTTTAAGTGCTTCAAAATGCATTCGTAATTGTAGGTGGAAAAATACCTAGTTATATGACATCTCCCTTTACTTAAGAAATTCTTTTAAAATCCTTTAAAAATTAGAAGTTGTTTTCGGTTCATTTAAAAAACACAATCCTTTGTCATCTCTTCCTGTGAAGCTGTCTCCTCAAATCATTATATGTGTATTTTGTGTAATCATTCTCTAAGTTTTTCCTGAAGAGTAGTTATAACAGCATAAAGCATCTGGGAGAAATTTTTATCTGATTATTTGTGATATTACTCAGGAACTAAAGGAAGCGGCTTGTCCTCTAATGTTGATCATAAGAAGCAATAGATGTTGATGCTGCTTTTGGTTAGGGGATCATCTTATGTGGCTTTCTAAACCCTGTGTTTTATTAAACTGCTTCTTGAGTGTAATTACTGCTCCATGAACCTGCCTCTCCTGTTGAAATGGTGAAAGGACAAGTGAAACAACAGCCTCAGCACCAGTGCTGGTCTCAGTTTCAGCTGCCAAAATTGTGACATATTCCCTGTCCTCTCAGGAGAATTGTGAATAGTTTCTATATCAATTACATGATCAAACAAAATGAAGTCAAAAGTGTTTTTGGTTACTCTCAATAGAGAAGATTTTTGCCTAAAATGAAGTCAGTGATAGAGCCTCGAGAATGGGCAGATCCAGCCTGTAGTGATGGTCAAAGCCCCCAGAGAAGTTTTGAGCCTGATTACGTTGACATCTTTCCTACAGTTACAAGATATTACATACAGGTCCTTGTAACACGTTTTTCCCACATTACCTGTGGATTTAACAATTAGGTGAGGGCACGCAGAAGCTTTATCGATCAGTTTAATCAGATGCTTTTGGAGAGGTGAAATGGATCTTCTACCAAAACCAGGATGCACAGCCCATGTGCTTTATAAACTGATGCCCGTGTGAAAGGAGTTGGTTCTTATAAGAGCATTATTTTGGGAGAAGCCTCAGATTATAGTTCCTCTGAAGAATACTTTCCAGAAGAACCCCTGCCCTCCCCCAAAATGTATTAAATGGTATGAAGTGCTCACACACATGCACACACATATATATGTTAGATAGGTGAGACGGTTTGCCAAAGCAGATAATTTGAGGTACTAAACTTCCTCTGACTGCAGTATATGTAGGAGCCCAGCTGGACTGATGCAACACATCAACAGACCAGTGAAAAATGCATGGATATGGATTTCTTCGCTCAGGAAATGTCAAGCCTCTTGGGCCGTAATGAGCAATGACAGGCTAAAGGCCATCTATCTGTGATGGTCAGGAATGAATTGCAGGGTGGTGCTTATCATCTTTCCAGGGTTGAGAAAAAGAAAAAGGAAAAGGCTTCTGGAGATTATGGCCTGCTTCTGCTAGGGAATTCAATGTATTTGGTGTTTTTTCATGAGGTTTTATGTTTCAGTAATGACATGTAATGGCCATTATGATCCTTGTTCTTTCCTATGCAGATGAAATGAATATATCTGATTTCCTAATGTAATGAGCTAGTTTTTTGTATGGATGAGATCTCTCTCTCTTTCTTTTCCTTAGTTAACCAGAAGTTACATTTTTTCCAGTTTTTAATAGTTTTATTGAAGAAGGATCTGCAGTATTCTCTTAGGTCCCGTACTGCACAGTTGTCCAATATTAAATATTTGATGCAAAAGTTAACATACTGGCTATTGTTCTTGTATAATTTATTTTCCTTCAGGAAAAGTTGGATGTAGGGACAAGAAAAGAGGTGGATGGAATGGGAGCACCTGAAATAAAATATGGGGATTCGATATGCTTCATACAACATGTAGACACGGGCTTATGGCTTACGTACCAGTCTGCTGATGCGAAGTCTGTGAGAATGGGATCTGTGCAGCGCAAGGTGAGACTGCAAATGAAAATGGACTTTACTCAATCATAGTAATTTCTAGGTGTCAAAATATTTTAAACTTACCGTCATTTCAATATAACAGTTTCTTAGTCATATGTTGAAAATCTAAGTTACATTATGTCCTGAATTCTTAAATTTAAAGCCAAACTATTCCTGTTAGCCTATAGCCATTAAACCCAAAACATTCTTAAATATGGAAATACCTGAAGGCAAAATAATTTGGTTCATTGCTTAAAGAAGAAATCTGTAACAACTTCAAAAATACTAGTAATAGCCTGTATAATATACTAAAATTCGTTTCTTTGGTGTTGTAGTTGGGATTTGGGAGGCATTAAATTCAAAGTTCTTGTTTTCTGTGTTGTGCTGAAATGTTAAATTCTCATTTTGATCCTTGGGAGGTTTCTTCTCCTTTTAAGGAGTAATAACCATGGTCAAATAGAATGTTATCTCAGCATAATAAAGAAGGGAAAAATTCTTTTCGAAATTTAAAACTTCTTTCAGAAGGCAGCTTCACATTTGTGTTTGTCTTCATTTTAAATGTCTAACTTGGCAGGAAACTACTAGTTCTCAGCATGGAAAAACATTCAGACCTCCTTTAAAAAAATGATGAGATATATTAGAATCCTTTTTAGAAGTAATGTAGTGCTTATATGCAGTGGAGTATTTTCTTTCAGTACTGTATGTCCCTAAATTTCAAAGGTAGAACAACCTTTGGTATACTCGTGCAGTCATGCCAGATGCATGCACGTGCGCACATGCATGCGTGCGCGCACACACACACACACTTAAAACTATTATATAAAGACCTATAAAGCTTCTCTTAAGAATATCACCTTACTGTTAAGGTTGATAGCAAACAAACAAATCCTTTTAGACTTTTGATTTCTTTATGTTTCTGTGTGTTGTTTACATATACAGAACTGTATAGTGATATCTCTATACAGAAGCTCTAACTGTGAGATTATCATAGCATTCAGCCTTCTGGATCAGAACAAGTGTGTACTTGCATGCAAAGAAATAAAATAAAAGAGTATTTTTAATTGCATTCAAATTTTCAATGCCTGACTTCATAATTTCTGAACATGCTTTTCTATATGAGATTTCATTCTTATTTGTGAATCACACTTCATTTTGAAGTGACTGCCTTTTATTTTTATTTTGCAGGCAATAATGCACCATGAAGGTCACATGGATGATGGTTTAACATTGTCCAGATCTCAACATGAAGAGTCCCGTACAGCACGTGTCATTCGTAGTACAGTCTTCCTTTTCAACAGGTTTATAAGGTGTGTTTTTAAATGATCTTTCTATGCTTTTTCTTTTTTTCCCCCCTTTTTTTGTTCTATTCAAAGTGGTTATTAAGATGACAGTAAAAAATTAATTCATCGGAAAAAAACGGATGAATACTTCTGAAGTAAACTATGCCAATTTTATGTCTATTACCAGCAGAGAAGTACCTTGAGAGGTATTATTCAGGTTATTTTCTCTGTCTTCTAGTATTACTTTATTGTTCAGCCTTGAATATTTTATTTGCCAAAATCTGCTGGGTGTTAAAGTAGGCCATGAGGTGATCAGTAGAACATGATTTAGCTTTTGTTTTTCCAAATACAGTTTTAAAAATAATACAAGGTTGTAGCTTGAAAAACCTGCTTTCTTTTTCTGGAAGAATGAGTTATCTATGCAATTACAAACTTGTGCAAGACAAATACATTGAGTAAGTTCATAGTCACAAATATTTTTTTCTAATATAGATAATGTTATACTTCATTTTTCCCTCCCCTTAGGCTTTTTTATTTGCTCCCTTTTGATGCTACTTGTTTCTGTATTATTTTGCAGCATATGAAATGTTTTATTTTATAGCAATTTTGGCCTCTAAAATACTGCCAGATTTATGCAGCTTGTATTTATCTTCCTACTCCAAACCTCCTCCTAAATAATACTGATAATGCTAATTCCTGAATGTTTGTGGCCTCAATAATTTAAGAAAGGCTACTCTTATCAGTGTAGCTGCCATTAGGAAAAGGATGATATGTGATAAGATCATACATAATATTAAGGATTTCATATGAACTCATTTTTCAAAGATGATTTAGTGTGGAAAACAGTGACCTGAAGCAACTGTGTCCTAAATCAATGTGCAGCTTAAGACATAGGTAGGTGAATTTACTGGAAAATATTTAAGCATCCACTTAAATGATGTCAGAGGAAGCATATCAGAAAGGTTGACTATTGTATGGCATTCAGAACAGAAAAGAAATCCAAGCCCTAGATAATTTTTAAATGAAACATTTTCTTAGAAGCTTCTAAGAATACCTAAGAAAAGAAAAAAAAAGATAAAAACAGAGAAAGCATTTTAATGATAAATATCACAAATGAAGGAAATACTGACTTACAGCAGAAATTCACAGAGAATGCCTATGGGATCCAAGTTTCCATTTAGCAATTTAGTATTAGCAGCAAGTTTCTCCAAGAAGGAAAGTTGATATGAGAGAGAGTTGAAAATATTCTTCTAGTAAACACGTGACCCATTTCTTTGCTGTGAGCCAGTAGAAAAATTCCTGGCAACTGCAGATAACGTGGCCATAATAAAAATCGGACTTGTCTTTGTAACTGTCTTTTGAAGCACTGTATTATTTATTGTAATAGATTTCTATTCTTCAGCAGGAAGCCTGCCTTCTATATTTGTAATGCTTCCTAAATTTAGAAGTTTCCCAGCCCTGGGGGCCGCAAAGGGGCCCCCAGCCCCTGGGATGCGCGAGGGGAGCGACTGGGCTGCCAGGAGTCCCGCTGCCCTTGCTGCTGAGAGGTCTCAGTTGGGGCAGCTGCATTTCAAGAAAGATGGGGATTAAATGGAGAAAGGCAGAAGGATGAGGAAAATACAAATGACCAGAGGGCTGGGAAGTGCAACATTGAGGGAAAGTGGGAGTTTGGTAGGGATTTAGATAGGTGAGGAGCCAGTGCAGTGAGAAAGAGAGCAGTCTGCCCTCTGCTCCTGAGAAGTGATGGTGTTACATTATTCCAAGGAGGATTCAAATTGTATATCAGGAAAACAAAAAGGATAATAAAATGCTCGAGCAGGCTGGATGTGGAAGAGCTGGAATCACTGGAGATTGCCTGAGAACAGAGCAGACGTATTTGAGAGCATACGGGGACTAGCTAGGCCCTTTCTGAGACTATGGGATTATTTGACATCTGCCAGTCCCAGCCTTAACAGTGCTACGGGTGGGTTTTTCCTGTGGTTTGCCTCTGGTATTGCTAAATTTGGGGGTAGAATATCAAAATGTGCTTTTTGCATTTTGTAAAAAAAGCTCTGAATGTAACCAACGTTTACCTGCTTTACTGATTATCTTTTTTGATCCTTCCACTTTTAGTTTGGGAAGGAAAGGGTGAATCATTAAGTGGAGGATGGGGCAGGCGTAAATAACTGTTAGTAACAAAAGCTGTTGAGAAGTTGTGCAGTTGTCAGAAACTTAAGTTTGTACCTCTGTTTTTCTTTTATTTGTTTTTTGGAGTTCTGGAATCTACACAAAGCTTCCCTGTAAAGAAAGTGAAGAGATAGAAATGATAAGAGATTAAAAAAATGAAGAGATTAAAATGAATGCTTTCCATATGCTCAGGACACTTTGCATCTTATTCCAGGGGCCTTGATGCTCTCAGCAAGAAAGTGAAGTCTTCTGCGGTTGATTTACCCATTGAGTCGGTCAGTCTGAGCCTCCAAGACTTGATCGGCTACTTTCACCCTCCTGATGAACATCTGGAGCACGAAGACAAGCAAAACAGGCTGCGAGCACTGAAGAATCGCCAGAACCTCTTTCAAGAAGAGGTAGTTCTTTGAGCTTAAAAGCTTTGGGGCTTTACTCCTGATTTTCCACCATCCTGTCAGCAGTATTCTGTTGGCGCCTGGGATACTGATCTCTAAGCCAGAGTCCATTTTCAGTGTTTTTTTCTTGCAGGTTTCAAGCTATGTGTGCAGTCTTGTCAGATCTATTGATTTAATAGTTTTCCTGGATATTAAAAAAGAGGCCTTATTTCTTTTTTTCTGCATATTAGATACTAATATTGACCAGAAGCCCTGAATTATGACACTGAACTGCTATTTATCTGTGAAGTAATTTCATAGCTTCATAGCTTCATCTCTTTAGACAAAAAGATGTTACAGTTTAGTAAACACATGCTTAATTTTAAGTGTTTTGTGTAATATATAAAAATATCTTAAATATTAAAATATATAAAAATATTAAAATTATAAAATATAAAATATCTTAAATATTAAAAATATATAAAATACTTAAATAATAAAAATACATAAAATATAAAAATAAAATATATATACAAATATATAAATATAAAAAGTAAAATAGAATTTCTCTGGTACTGATGGTTTGCACGGAGTTGGGCAGATATCTAGATGCCTTCTAGAGAGGAAACTTACCTGTAATTGCACCTGGAATGCCATTTAGGTTTCTTGTTTAGTTTTAATTTAGTTTTGACCATCTTGTGTCATGAATTTTTGTAGACATGAAGAACATGTAAAATGTTCTTCAGATTTTTGTTTTTTGTTTTTCAACTTTTTCATAGGTCCTGCTTGTCTGACTTTACTGGTCCAACTCCTTAGGTATCTTGTTTTATGTGTACTGCTTTTCATATGTTCTTTATTTTCTTAGCTTTCTGGAAATCTCATGTGTTTGTACCTAGAAAATACCTTTTTTTCCCTCTGAACAATCTGAGCATTTCTGTTTTTAGGGTATGATCAACCTTGTCCTTGAATGTATTGATCGCTTGAATGTATACAGCAGTGCAGCTCATTTTGCAGATGTAGCTGGGAAGGAGGCTGGAGAAGCATGGAAATCTATTCTGAATTCTTTGTATGAATTACTAGGTAAGACATTAAAAATCAGATGAAAAAATGTATAGATATTTTGCTATAGAGGACTTACTACTTATGCAGAAAAATTAGGATAAGAATTAAGCAAGTATATCTAGTTAGGATGATCTGTACTTAAAAGAATCCAGGGATTTTGCATTTCTAGGTCTTGCGTATGTTTAAGAATAAAATACACTGAAAACATTCAAATAATGTTTTTTTTCAGATAATATATTATCATAAATAGATGCTAACTTATTCTGTCTTCAATTAAATAATTGATTGCTTTTTCATATCATTATTCCTGTGTATCTCCTCTACTGCCCAAAAATGTGTAAACCAAATATATGTGAAGATGTCATCCCTGTGTTAAGGAGCCATGACGTTTTAGATAGTTTTATGTAAGTCTTCTCACACGTCTGATTGCAGAATTGCAACATAAATCGAAAGCTCCTATAACCAAGACCTATTTTACTAATCAGTAATTACTACTAACTCCAGCATTATACAAGGATACAGTGTGCAATGGAAAAGTGATGACTTTTAGATACAGTATAACATAAAGATTTCATCTACTTGTAGTCACTCAGAATCTTATATTGTCTTTTGTAAGTATGGAAGTATTAGTCCATGGTTTCCTGGTCCAATTTCTGTTCAGGTAGTAGCATTTCACTTGACCTGTTTGCACAGTAATTTGAATTGCACATGTTATTCTTTATGTCCTATTTATGATTCATTATATAGGGTTATTATCCACTGCTGTGCAGTTATCTGCATGTTCACTGCTGCTCTTTGACTCTGGGGAAGAGACCAGATTTGTGTTTCTAGAACTTCAGGGTACTTTCCAAGCTTTAAAAAATATCCTCCAAAACATTTATTTTGTAACACTTGGCCATTTTGCTGAGTTCTTCAGATAGATTTATCTTAAGATAATAAAGCACGTCACAGAACTTGCAGATCTTTCCTTCCTAATAGGTAGCAGATAAAAGCAATGATTCCAAATTTGACTTTAGAAAATAAAATTTGAGGTACTTATGCCTCTTCCCTTTCTGTTACACTTTTCAGTTCTAAGATGGAGCCTTGCATGTCTTCAAAAATGCACATATTTTGGTAAAAGCTTGAGTTTGGACACCATGCTCTTGCAGGCAGGACTGTTATTTCAGGCTTTCTGATAGAGGAATTGGTGTATGTATCATTCATATTCATAAAATCCCACTTAAGAGAAATTTGGTATTGCAAAGTTGTGCAAACAACGCTATGTTATACATCAATTCCATTAAAAACTTTATAGCTGAATATTGAGTTTGTAGAATGAAGCAAGTCAAGAAGTTAGGAAATGTCTAGGTTAATGTAGTGTGTTTACTATTAATTGGCTCTTTTGTGAGTATGCATTGTGAAACGTGATCCTGTATTAGTTTTTCTACAGGACCCATTACTTATTTAGTGCTCATTTATTATTGGGTCTTAGTACTTAGTTTTCTCTCTGTGTCCTTAAACCTTATTTATTGTAAACCTTTAAATCCTATTTGGAAAACAAAGTTGTTAATTTACCTTGAAGTTCTTTTGTGACAGTTATGATTAATGATCTGAATAACTACTGCTATTTATAAATGTTCTGAGGAAACACTTCTGTAAGGCAAAGAGAAGGAATGATCTCTCTTTCACTGTCTGGGACAGTTGCAGAGAGAAATATAAGTGAAAGGTTTCTGCCAGTGCTGGGTCCCAAATTAAGAGCTGTGAGTTCTGACCTTTTTTAAAAGACTGTTTAGCAGTATTTCATGTATGCAAGGTGTGCTGAAAACTTGTATTCCTTAGAATTCAGAGGCACAGAAAATGACTTTTAAGTGGTCTGCTTTACTTCACATAAACAAATGACAAAGATGAAATTTGTCTGGCCTAACTGCAAGGTTTCCTGTTGTTTTCACTATATTAAAAAACATACAGCTTTGGCTATTTCATTCTTGCAAGTAGCCAGACTTGTTTAGTCTGAATTGTGTGAAGGTAGCTCAACCATTGGCAGACAGAAAGGGTTGCAGGTCTTTGTTGAAAATTGGAAAAGTTGCTTGAAACTAGACTAGACTTTCACAGTGAAAATGCTAATAAATCTTAGTATCATAGAATCACAGAATGGTTGAGATTGGAAGGGACCTCTGGAGATCATCTAATCCAACCTCCCTGCTCAGCGGGGTCACCTAGAGCACATTGCACAGGATCATGTCCAGGTGGGTTTTGAGCATCTCCAAGGATGGAGATGCCACAACCTCTCTGGGCAACCTGTTCCAGTGCTCTGTCACCTTCACAGCAAAAAAGTTCTTCCTTATGTTCAGATAGAACTTCCTGTGTTTCACTTTGTGCTTGCTGACTCTCGTCCTGTTGCTGAGCACCACTGAGAAGAGTCTGGCCCCATACTCTTTACACTCTCCCTTCAGATCAGATTCCCTCCACTCAGTCTTCTCTTCTCTAGGCTGAAGAGGCCCAGCTCACGCAGCCTTTGCTCGTGAGAGAGACGGTCTAGGCCCTTCAGCATCTTAGTAGCCCTTCACTGGACTCACTCCAGTGTGAGCTTCTCACCACACCATTATACTTGTTGTATTTTCGCTCCCTCAGCTTCCGTGCTTCCTCATCTAATACCTGTGTGAATGCTTGAAAATATGACATTGAGTAAATTGGAGGGGCTGGGGTGGGGACTGTTTTTCCAGTCTTTCCAACCCCTGTCATTCTTTCATTCAGCTGTATATGCCCTCTAAGTGAATCTGTTTTAAACTATGTATTTTTTCAGGTGTTATTTTGTGTATCCTAGTGGCTGTTATTTTAATTACTAAGAATCAAATTCCTATGACAGTAATCAAACATACATATATATACATATATACATATATATATATGTAAAGGAATAGGTCCAGAGAGTTAATGTCCTAGTTAAATCAGAGGATGATCTTTTAGAGCATAAACAGTGGAATATAACAGTCTGTGGTTGGGTTGGGATATTCATAGATTTGTGGGAGTGTGGAAGTTTTTATAACCATTATAACCAGTTTTTTTCAACTCCTGTTACATTAGGTACAGCTTAGTCAGACTGGAGGATTTAGGGGCTTGATCACTTAATCTTTTCTGTAAAAAGTTAAAATTTCCAATTGACTGGTCAGACTCATGCAGGCCAGCGAATGGCTTCTGAAAGGCATTCTCCCTGCCTCCCTTATGTTACTTCCCTAACTGCAGTATTTTCTGGCAGCTAATGCTTAGGAAGCCTGGCCTTGATCTAGCAATAACGAATTTGTTCATTGCTCTATTTTGAACGTTGCTGGAGCTATGCAGTAATTGCATGGATGACAAATAGATATTGCTTGCTTCTGTCTTGCTTCAGCAAACAGTAGTTTGCTATTGAGTTTGTGCATAAAAATAAAGTCATGTCATAATTCATGGCTTTTGTCCTGTCATTGCCATTGTTTGTGGCATATTTCACTGTGACAGCAATGGAGGGATTTACAGACTTCCAGCTGAGACTGAATACTATAGGGTATAAAAATTCCTGCTGAGTGTCTAATAGAGCATCCGTAGGGCACGTGTCCTTCTGCTCCTACAAGTACATGCAGTCACTGTGAACTTTATTTGATCTCTTTCTATCATGAATACAGAGAGTATCTCTAAGGATTTGACTTCAGTATTTGACTGATGACATCATGTTGTTTTTTTTTTCCTTCAGTTTATTTAAAGCTGGAAACTTGCTCAGAACGGTGGACCATAAAAGAAGGAACTGTTGAATATTCAACTTTTGTTTTCAGTTTGGTGTGGCTTTATGTCTCATTTTATGCACAACTTTAACCACTGAATACTAACCTTTCACAAGCTCCTATTTAGCTGCATTTTTGAACCAACCTATGTTTTATTACTATTATTGAAGTTAGCTTTACTAAAGTTAGGTGAAGCAATGAGCTGTTATTGCCTTAATTTGATATTGATACCTGAATTACGATTAAGTAGCTTGCCTAAAATCAATTAAAAAAATATCTCTTCCAGAATCAGGTGTTCCTTCATTCTAATCTGTATCTTTTAGCAGTGTACTTCTTTTAGGATTCCTGAGGAAATATTTGCAGATAGCTATGATCATGATTTATTAATTATACAAGTAAGTTTTCAGGGTATAGATCTGATTTCATCTGGTATAGGTCACATCTTTTGACCTTACCAAACAGTTATTCGTATTGATTATTTCAGTGAACTGCTCTTTGAAGTGTCAAAATGTCAAGTTTACAACTCAGATTTTTTATGGATGCAATACATATGAATGGGTCATGTTGAATTCCCAGCATCTGTTATCTGTGAGCAGGTTCCAGAAAGCTATTTAGAAGCTAGCTCTCTAGTACTTTCAGCCTAACATTGTAACACATTTTGATAGAATCTAATTTTTGCCGTGAGCTGAGTCGTGTGGCAACTTCATTAAGAAAAAGAATAGTGGTGCAGAAGTGAAAGGCTGGTTAGCACACAGGTTATGGAGTCAGGAGGGGTAATCAGCAAACCATAAGAATACTCTAATGGTTCTTGATAACTAACTTAGGAAGAAATCTTCCTACTGTTAAAAAGTTAAAAAAAAAAAAAGAAAAACCCAGGAATCATCACTGAATTTGAGTACACTCAAATTCACTCTTTCTCTCTACTTCCTTTCCCTAGTCATTAAATGGGAATAATATTATTTCTGTGAATTATTTTGGGTTCTGTGAAGATAAATATATGATTGATTTTGTGACAAATACCATATGCTAGTTGTCTTCTGTCCTTCCGTCTTTCTAGTAAAAAAGAAAAAAAAAGAAGGTTTATATTGAAAGACTTTCTTCATTTCTTTTCTATCAGGTGAACCTGATGTCTTAAAAAACTCATCAAATAAATTTCCCTAAAATAAATAGATAGCCCTAAGAAAATCTCATTATTATGTATTTTATCAGACCTATAGCTATGGTTTGCCTTTACATTAAAATTTAGAGAGAGAATCATCTGATGTAATTATTCCCTTACATAATTATTCCCTGATATCATCATCACTGTCATCATCATTTTTTGCTATGAAGACTGGGATTTTGGTTTCTTTCTTCATGATGTAAGACTTCGTCAGTCTTGTTACTTGTTTGCAATTAACTCTGAACAGAGGTTCAGAACAACTCAAGAATTTTTCTAAATATAAAATGCCAAAGTGACTGACCTGTAGAAGCAGAGATTTCTGTAGCCAGTTTCTTAGCAGGTTCAACAATTAGTGGGATCAACAGTGCCTACTTCATATATAGTATTTTTCATGGATTATTGAAATGATTAGTAAGACCAAAATAATTCAAATACCTTATAGGTTAATTTTAAAGCCAAGAGAATACATGCCAGGAGTATTTCTTTGTGCTTTAATCTAATCACATCAAAAATTGAACATTTAGAATTCAGCTTACTGGATCCTTTCTGGAAAAACAGATATTCTTTTCATTCAAATGAACTTGTAATTGTGATTATTTTTTTCCTCTCTCTCTCTTTTCCTGATAGCGGCTCTGATTAGAGGGAATCGTAAAAACTGTGCTCAATTTTCTGGATCTCTTGATTGGTTGATCAGCAGATTAGAGAGACTGGAAGCCTCTTCTGGTATGTTTTTTAGTATTTTATCTTCATTATATTCACAATTTTTCATCTTTTAACATTGATAATGTACTTATTCTGTTTAATTATCATGAAGTTCTTCCATATAAGAGAGTAAATCATATTAATAAAATGAGATTTATATTTGTAACATTTTTACACATTGATTATGGTTGTAGTTCTACTTAGCTTCTGTCAGTCTTTCCTTTGCATTTAGTACTGTGTAATAATAAACAGCATTCATGTTTTTTTTTAAATTAAATTTGGGCTTTTTACTCTTGGCTTTATATTTTGCTTGAGGAACTTCCCGAGTTTGTTCTTTTCTTTGGCCATTTGATTCTAATGCTATTTTTTAAATTCAGACTAAGTCCAAACAGTTGTTTTACAGTTTCAGTTTTATTAAGTTGCTCTCTATTACCATTGCTTTACTTTGGAATTCTTTGTATCATTTGCTCTTTGGAAGCATTTGCATCAAACTAAATATCGTGGTAGCTATCTGGAATGGTATATTTTGTGTCATCTTGAAGCACTGTGGTGATAACATTCATGTAATCTACTGGAGCCTTTGTAATATTTTAGTCTACAGTAAATATCTATATATTTATATATTATAAAATTACCTCTATAATATATATCTCCTTTATTGTTTTTAATCATCTCTCTCATTCCTGAGGTCTGAAGATCTGTCTCAAGTTAAGAAGGAGGAGAGGAGGGGGAGTTTCATACAGACAGGGTAGATGACAAAACACAAGTTGGGTTGGGGGGCCTCCAACAGGTGCGTGCAGCTGGGGATGTGCATTTGGGACATGGCTATGGGGGACTACCGTACACCCTTCCTGGGAAACCTGCAGGCATGACCACCTCTCTGAAATGCCTGTACACCAATGCACGCGGCATGGGGAACAAACAGGAGGAGCTGGAGATCTGTGTGCCATCGCAGGGCCATGATCTCATTGCAATCACGGAGACATGGTGGGATAGCTCACACGACTAGAACGCTGCCATGGAAGGCTATGTGCATTTTAGGAAAGACAGGCCATGAAGGCAAGGTGGTGGAGTTGCTCTTTATGCGAGAGAGCAGCTGGAATGCATCGAGCTCTGCCTAGGCAGGGAGGAGGAGGCAGTTGAGAGCTTATGGGTAAAGGTCAAAGGGCAGGCTAACATGGGGGACACTGTTGTGGGTGCCTACTACAGGCCAGCTGACCAGGAAGAGGTTGATGAGGCCTTCTATAGACAGCTGGAAGTAGCCTCAAGATCACAGGCCCTGGTTCTCATGGGGGACTTCAGCCATCCTGACATCTGCTGGAAGGACTACACAGCAAGGCACAAGCAGTCCAGGAGGCTCCTGCAATGCATTGATGATAACTTCTTGTCACAAATGGCGGAGGAGCCTACGAGGAAGGGTGTGCTGCTGGACCTTGACCTTAGCAACAGAGAGGGACCAGTTAGAGATGTGAAGGTTGGGGGTGGCCTTGGCTGCAGTAACCACGAGATGGTGGAGTTCAGGATCCTACAGGAAAGAAGTAAGGCAACAAGCAGGATTGCAACCCTGGACTTCAAGAGAGCAGACTTGAGGCTCTTCAGAGACCTAATTGGTGGAGTCTCATGGGTTAAGGCCCTAGAAGGAAGGGGAGTCCAGGAGAGCTGGCTAGTATTCAAACATCCCTTCCTCCAAGCTCAAGAGCGGTGCATCCCGATGAGTAAGAAATGCAGCAAAAGGGGCAGGAGACCTGCATGGGTGAGCAAGGAGCTCTTGGTCAAATTCAGACAGAAGAAGAAAGTACACAGACTGTGGAAGAGGGGACAGGCTACTTGGGAGAGTTACAGGAATGCAGTCAGAGTATGTAGAGATGCAGTGAGGAAGGCTAAGGCCCTGTTGGAATCGAGTCTGTCAAGGGATGTTAAGGATAACAGGAAGGGCTTCTTCAGATACATCGGCAGCAAGAGGAGGACTAGAGAAAATGTGGGCCCACTACTGACTCGGGCAGGGCCCCTGGTGACAAGGGATACAGAGAAGGCAGAATTACTGAATGCCTTCTTTGCTTTAGCCTTCACTGCTAAGGGCAGCCCTCATGAATCCTGCAGCCTGGACGTGAGGGAGAAAATCCAGAGAAGGGAAGACTTTCCTTTGGTTGAGGAGGAAAGGATTAGAGACCGTCTGGGCAGGCTAGACATCCACAAATCCATGGGCCCGCATGGTATGCACCCACGGATACACCACAGAGAGCTGGCGGATGTTGTTGCCAGGCCGCTCTCCATCATCTTTGAAAGGTCCTGGAGAACTGGAGAGGTGCCTGAGGACTGGAAGAAAGCCAGTGTCACTCCAGTCTTCAAAAAGGGTGAGCTTCTCCTCCTAGAGAAGCTCAGGAAGTGTGGGTTAGACGAGTGGACAGTGAGGTGGATTGGAAGGCAGAGCTCAGAGGGTCGTCATCAGTGGCGTGAAGTCTAGTTGGAGGCCTGTGGCTAGTGGAGTCCCCCAGGGATCAGTACTGGGTCCCATCCTGTTCAACTTCTTCATCAATGACCTGGATGAGAGGACAGAGTGCCCCCTCAGCAAGTTTGCTGATGATACCAAGCTGAGAGGAGTGGCTGACACACCTGAGGGCTGTGCTGCCATTCAGAGAGACCTGGACAGGCTGGAGAGCTGGGCAGAGAGGAACCTCATGAGGATCAACAAGGGCAAGTGCAGAGTCCTGCACCCAGGGAGAAATAACCCTAGGCACCAGCACAAGCTGTGGGCTGACCTACTGGAGAGCAGCTCTGCAGGGAAGGACTTGGGAGTGCTGGTGGATGACAAGTTGACTATGAGCCAGCAATGTGCCCTTGTGGCCAGTAAGGCCAATGGTCTCCTGGGGTGCACTGGGAAGAGTGTTGCCAGCAGGTCAAGGGAGGTGATCCTGCCCCTCTCCTCAGCCCTGGGGAGGCCTCATCTCGAGTACTGTGTCCAGTTGTGGGCTCCCCAGGACAAGAGAGACATGGAGCTACTGGAGAGAGTCCAGCGCAGGGCTACAAAGATGATCAGAGGGTTGGAGCACCTGCCCTACGAGGAACGGCTGTGAGAACTGGGCCTCTTCAGCCTGAGAAAGAGAAGCCTGAGGGGGGATCTTATCAATGTGTACAAGTACCTGAAGGAAGGGTGTCAAGGGGACGGGGCCAAACTCTTTTCAGTGGTCTCGTGTGACAGGACAAGAGGCAATGGGCAGAAATTGAAGCACAGGAAGTTCCTCCTGACCGTGAGGGGGAATTTCTTCCCTGTGAGAGTGACGGAGCACTGGACCAGGTTGCCCAGAGAGGTTGTGGAGTCTCCTTCTCTGGAGACATTCAAGGCCCGCCTGGATGCAACCCTGTCTAACATGCTCTAAGTTTCCCTGCTGAGCAGGGAGGTTGGACTAGATGACCTCCAGAGGTCCATTCGAACCTTACTGATTCTATGATACTATGAAACAAATCTATGTCTCGGGAATCTGGGAGTTCTGTCTCACTTTAGATCCGAGTTCTTTAAGATAACCTACTCATTTTCCGTTGCCTAATGGCCCTGTGCTGACCTCTTACCACTTCTTGCTTAGAAGGGTAGTGGTAAACAGGAATGTGCTTAAATTTTTCTGTTTGGTGTTTTTGAAATGTGATTAGTGTCTGTGTTGCCCAAAGGTAAAGTAAACAAACTTTGTTTCGCATTTATCCTCAGCTGTACTATACTTTTCGCTGAAACAGTGATCTGTATTCTGGTTCCTTGGAAGCAATTCTGTTCTCAGTAAACCTACTCTGTCACTCCTATACACTGTATTTTTAACTTACCAGTGGATTGAGATTTTTCTTTATTTTTAAATAGTGCAACTAAATCTCATAAAAAGCAGTTTGGACTGCATTGGGAAAGTATATTTTTTGAGCAGAGTAAGAAATAAGTAGTGTAAACATTGCACAGGTGAATTTACATAATATCTCAGGAATTTCTCCTGCTGATACATGATTCTGGTTGGTCTTGGCAGCTTGATCCTGTGTACACTTTACTGTTTCAAATATAGTTGTTAACGTCACTGTGTTCTGAAGAAGGGTTTAAAAGCAGCATATCTTGCTTACTGTATTTGGCATGTGTTTTAAAAAATGATTTCATTGTTTATTAAAAGAATTCTTTTGTTTGTGCTTTTTTTTAACATTGCTACTCTGTTTTCTTTATATGCATTTCTGTATGCGTACCACTTCTTTAGTTTAATATTTGTAAAGAAATTGTAGACAAATCTTGTTGCACTGAAGAATCTCTGCTAGTGCACCTCAAAGTTAGTGAACAGATACTAGGGCTATGTTGCTGTAACTGTGAGCGTTAATCTCATGGCTGATATTAGAGTTCTCTTGCCCCCCTTTGACTGATATAAATACTAACTACTACTTTTTTTTTTTTTCATTTTCTTTTATGTGAGAATTGAATTACTGTTCTTTTCAACCTGAAGATGTACCAAAATGATGTCATATAGGCATCTGAACAACAGACCATAATGAAACTTAGACACAGTGGCTAAGAAATGAGATTCAAATTAGGGTTATTACTTCAGGACACTTTAGACTGATTTTTAACTCTTTTCCAAGCATGCTGTTCATGCTGATGATTATATCAAAGATTAGAAAGTAAGTGATCCGGTTAGAAAAAAATGTTACCACAGCCTGTTTTTAACTCTCTCATGTTACACAAGATTGGTAGAAGTATTTATTGGACTCAAAAACATGCACAGTGTAAGGCCTGTATTCTAAATGTGATATTTAGAAATGTAATATTTCTTAGAGTTCTACACATACAGTTAGTTACATGTACAACAGTATCCAAGGAAAATATAGAATGGCATAGTAATACCTTTTAGTGTCTTAATTTTCCAGTTATGTGAATACTGGATATGAGGATATGAACCCCTGCCCCCAAATACCTAAAATAAGAAAAACATTACAAACTCCTTAGAGATAGCATTATGTCTCATTCACTAGACAGATACGTTAAATGACAAGCAACGGCTCAAAATCTAGATTAAGCTACTGCTAACCCAATGAAACATTTGTGTTGAAAATTATTACTCCCTTTAATTAAAAAAAAAGAGAGAGGAAAAATAGAAATATTGATAACATGTACCCTTCTCTAAGTTATATTTTGCTCAGTAATGTCAGTGTTTGGAATATAGACACGTTAAAGGAAATATTACTTTGAGACTTCTAACTTTCTATACCCAGCATTAACTAGGATATATAAACTAGGATATATTTCTTGTCATTATAAAAATCTCAAGTTGCACTAGTATCAAAACCCACTAAATATTCATAAAAATGTATTTGGAATATATCTTCTAGTGAAATTTGATAAAATTCTTTGTTTTAAGCAGATATTGGATAAAAATAGTCCCATGAGGAAAAGAATAGCAAGCAACTGAAGACAGTTTTGTAATGCTTTTGTAATGTCTGTCAAACACACAATCTAAATTTCAGTAAGTTCTATGTTTCAGCTTTTAAGCTCACAATGTTAGTATCTTTCTAAATTATAATTTTTCTCTGTAATTTGATTCTAAGAATATTTCAATATAAATATTTGTGCTATCCTATATAATTTGTCTTAATCCTCATACTCAGAATCAGTCCGACCAATTTAATGCAGCGCATTGTATTAGATGTAATAATTGTTTACTGTAAAGCTAGATGGAGACTTTTCTTAAGCTGTCTCTTTTTTTATTGCGTGGTTTGCTTGCTGCTATAATTTGTATCTCTTGGCTGATATTCTTTCTTGTTCTGGTTCATGTTTATCTTTTCACAGTGAGTATATCTGTCAAAGTGGATTGATTGAAAGGAAAAATGCTAGTGCTTTTGGTAGCTTCAGATAATACCACCCAGTAAAGTACATATATTATAGCTGATGTGATAGGTGCAAGGGTGTGCTGCAGAAAAATCTTCATATCTGCGTTACTTAGATTTACAGTAAAATATTGTAATTTACAAAATTTATTTTATGAGTCCTAATTCTTAAGAATAGCACACAGGTTTGTCCAATCTACTATTTACTTCAGGAAGGGTGACACATTTGAACAATTTTCAGTGTGTAGTGAATGCTGTGTTTTTAGTTTTTATCGCCTTCTTTTCTATCTATAGTTCGTGTGTACCTTGATGTGTCATTACTATCATTAATATCATTTTCCCTCTCTCCCATTTTCTCTCCTTCACTCACCCAGCTGGAGCCATTTTGGAGTTGCATTTGTGAAGAAATGTTTTCTGATTGCCAGTATTACAATTTCACATTATATATAGTATTTGTTACTGTTTTGTTGGCAGAGGACCTCTTAAGACTCTCTCAAATCTTATTTTTTTGTAATGATGCTACAACTTCAAGAAGCAGAAAAGTTTTTAGGCAGACCAATGGGCAGGATAATTACAGCAGCAGTGAGAGCAATGTAATAACCACCTTTCAAGTAACGTATTTGTAGTTTATTCTCGTCATCATGTTCTTTTAGTGTTGTATATTTTTTCATGAGCTGAGAAGCAGCATAATCATCTGCCTTTCCGCAATAATTTTTCATTGATTACAGAGTTGTTCTTAAGAATTAGCTTTCTTCTCTATCCTGTTCTTCCCACCTCTAAATTATCCTTCTACTGAAGACAGATGTATCCTTGAAGTAATGGACATCTTAGCGCAGGAATGCGAGGAGGGGAAGATGTCCCCTGTTACAGAAATTTATTGGTTTATATTGGATTAGTAGACATTTGGAAAGAAATGTCACAGGCATAACACGTTTGTTCCCATCAGCCTTTTACCATGACGTTCATAGATTAGCAATATCCTCCCATTGCTGAGTGCCGTGATGAACACTTTGGGATGTCACTGTCACAGATCCTCACGTCACATAGGTTATTAAATTTGTTACCTATTCTTACTCTGTTGTTTATCCTTCAAGGAGAACAGACCTGTCCTATACCAAGCGAGGCAGCTAGTACGTTTATGTTTCCCTCAGCTTTGTCATGAAACATTGACATGCGTTTTGCTTACTTCTCATAAATCTGTCCCTGAGATGAAGTGACTGCAGCATGGAAAAATATTGCCAATGTCAGTGCTAGCGGTGCTATCCCTCTCGGGCCAGGGTGAACTGTCACAGCGTTCACGGGCTATTGGCAAGATCTGCAGTGGGGAGATTGTGACTGCTAAGGGCAGTTGTGTGTTGATGCTTCTCCTCTTAGAATTTTTTTTCCTGTGTAATCTCTAGGGGCAAGTGGACAGCTGCTTGCTGAGTTTAGAAGTCTGTTGTTCTTCTCTGGAGGTGGAGGGCTGATAGAGCTACTTTGAGGCATTTGCTCATGCAAGCCCATCCAGTCAGCAGTGGGCATAATGTATTTCCTATTGAAATTCACAGAAGTGGAGGACTGCCAATGAAAACTAATAAAGATGTTAGATTAGATATTAAATTCAATTTTGTAGCTTTGGCCTTCTAACACTAGTTTTTATTAAAAAACCCCAAATAATCCAAAACAAAACAAAAAGCCCAACCTGGCTTAACCAAAATCTGTGTCAAGAATTCCTGTCTAAACTCTGTATAAACTGCAAAAAAATCTTTTTTACACTGAGGGTTCCATACTGTGAGCAATACCTTTAGGGAGAGTCATGCTTAAATTAAAACTGCTTGTTGTGTAGGGATTTGACTTCTGCCTTCATGATTTTTAGTTTTAATTATGCTCATAGTCCACATAGATAATAAAAAGTGGGATATGAACGTCTACCTCTCTCACTCATTTTTTGCTTTCTTTTCTTACCCAGCCAGTGCCCAAATTCAATTCTGCTGAGCCTGGAATTGTGGCAGGAGCCATTTCCTGGATGACTTCTGCAAATTTCTGGGAAAGGGAAACTGATTTGCTGTGACTAAAGTTCTCTGTTTGGAAAAGCTAATTTTCGTCAGCAGAGTTAGTGCTGGTACTGTAATAATGTACAAAATGGTGCCATTCACACTAGTGCTCACACTTGAGCCTTCTGCACTTCAGAAATGATAATTTCCATTAAACTTCTCACTCTTATTCTCCCTGTATATTCTGGACAGATCCTGGAAATAGCTAACTGATAAGGAATAGCTTTTGGTAGGATATTCTCAGGGAATGGTTAATACAGAAAACAAGTTTTTGTGATAAATCCACCAATTTATCTGTAGCTCATAACGTTATCTAATCAAGACAGGAATCTAGGTTTCTGCGTTTAACATTTACTCTACTCCTAATCCATACGCAATAATTCTTAGCTATGTTTTCAGCTCAGAAAAGTTGTCCCTTCTATCTACAACTGAAATGTTTCCCTGTGAGGATTGTTCTTATGATGACAGTGGCTCAATCTTATGGCGCTCTTGCTTTTATAATACATTTTACAGAATTTTGTTACCTGATTTGGCTGCAGAACTGTAGCTCTAGGACAAGAGCTCTATTTTCCTATGCCATTACTTCCTGCTCCTGGTGTGCACCTGATTTGCTTCATCCCACGTATCCTTATGCAGTGAACTCTTGAACTGGACGCGAGGCAAAGGACGCGAGGCAAAGGACATTTAAGGCTAAGGCTGTAGTAATACTTCTGCTCTCAGTTTGTCTTAGAGAGTCCAGCTAGAGATTTGATGATTATCCTATCACTGTAGCTAGTTTATTAGGTGTAGAGATCCTATCTGAATAGACGTAGCGAAAATTGTATTTGTTTATATTATTGTTAGGGTAGCCTGCTCTGCAAATGCCTCGGTCTTTTTGCTTTCAGTTCAGTCATAGGGAGTTTAAAAGCAAAGAGGAATTTAAAAATTGGCAAAGTGACAGCCTAGATCTCTCATCAGCTGTAGTCTGCCTTTAGTTTGAGAGCGCTCATCTAAGGAGAATGTTCTCACAATTACGTAAGTGCAAGAGATTTGACTGTAACTTCTGTATTTTTAATGTATTTTTCCAGTTGTTCATGGTGACGTTATTTTCTAAGAAGCTTAATTTTACTTCTGGAACTCTCAGGGGTAGGATTTTCCGATGTAATTCCTAATTTTGGGCTAAACTTTTGGAGGTTCGATGTCAAATTCCTTACAATAGCTTAAAAGTGCTGTGATGCACAGTTCCTATTAGTTTTCTTAAATTTATCTGAAAGGCTTGAAAATTAGAACCTAAATGTTTATGTTTATGATATTATGGTGAGGTATGAGGTGAATGCTACAAACTGCAGAGTTACCCATTGATGCAGTCTTACTGCATAGTGAAGCTCATGACATTTTGCAAAAATTTTGGGGCACTAATACTTGCAATGCTCATTGTCCTGAATTTTGTTCTAGAGAAGTAGGCCACTTCAGCTCTTCCACCATATGTTCTGGTAACATAACTTCACAGAATCACAGAATCGGTAAGGTTGGAAGGGACCTCTGGAGATCATCTAGTCCAACCCCCCTGATCAAGCAGGGTCACCTAGAGCATGTTAGACAGGGTTGCATCCAGGCGGCCCCTGAAGAACCCCAGAGAAGGAGACTCCACAACCTCTCTGGGCAACGTGCTCCAGTGCTCCGTCACTCTCACAGGGAAGAAATTCCCCCTCACGGTCAGGAGGAACTTCCTGTGCTTCAGTTTCTGCCCATTGCCTCTTGTCCTGTCACACGGGACAACTGAAAAGAGTTTGTCCTAGTCCCCTTGACACCCTTCCTTCAGGTACTTGTACACATTGATAAGATCCCTCCTCAGTCTTCTCTTCCCCAGGCTGAAGAGGCCCAGCTCTCACAGCCGTTCCTCAGAGGGCAGGTGCTCCAGCCCTCTGATCATCTTTGTAGCCCTACGCTGGACTCTCTCCAGTAGCTCCATGTCTCTCTAACTTCCATGCTGTCTACAAAACTGATTTTATACTTTAGGGTTTGTCTAGGTTTGAGGGAGTCAGTTATGCAAGATGCTAATTGCTCTGGACTTCAGTTATCTTGATAAGTAAAATATGGTTAAATTTTTAGTATGTAAATGGTCTTTAGTAATTTAAGCGAGATGCTTGCCTGTCAAGTTTTAAGCTTTATGTGCTGGACTGGAGCAAGGATATTCACTGTTTTGATTTTCAGTTATTAGTCTGCAGTTTGAAGAAATGCTGCATTGTATTATACTTTCTAAGTAAGAATAATGACTTTTTATATTCATCTAAAGTACTTGGTTGATTTTCTAAGGTGTAGTTTTTGTGAGGAAGAAAAAGTAAGCTCTGTTAGTCAAAGGGAAATTAAATTCACCTTCAGTGTTGGAGTTGTGTTAGTTATATCCTACAGATATTTTCTTGAATGCATTACAATAAAGTTTGGATGCCATAAACTACTGTCAGTAAAAATACTAATCTTTACTTTTTATATATCCTTGAATTAAAGATATTGTGAAAACAAATAAAGGCATTAAGTATATAGACAACACCTGCAGGAGTTAAGTGTACAAATCAGATTGGAAAATGATTCAGGAAATAGAAGCTAGTACAGAAAAGTACTGTCTCTATTTTTTCTTTCCTGATCACAACTGAAGCAAAAGTAAGAAAATGAAGATCTGTTCAAGTAAAATCGTGTCTGAGAGTAGGCCATGTAAGAACTGACATACCGCAGGAGAACCTGCGTGAAAAATGCAATGTCAGCGCTTCAGCTGTCTTTTCAATGCGTATATAAAGATTAGTTCAGTCTGTCTCTGTCTGTAAAAAATATTCCAGATGGGATTAACTAGCCCTACTAAAATTTTAAAGACATTAAACCATATGGAACAAAAATTAGAATAGGACAAGTTGGTAGTCTGATATTCTCCAAATGAATATTTTAGGAAACAGGTAACATCAATTTTTGAGTAAAAGACATACAATTTTGAGGTCATACATTTTTACTCAGTAGCATGAAATTAGAGAAATCATTGTGCTGACCTGAAGATATATTCTGCCTTTCATATGTTAGTCATTAAGAAAGGATTTTCACCCATCTTTATTATAAACTCTATACTACTGTGCAAGGCATGTTCATAATGTCTGTATTAGATTAATACACTTTCTACTTGACTGCCTTGAGCAACTCCAATGAAATTGGAATAGGTCCAGCTATTTTTAATTTAGACAAATCTAAAAGTGGATCAGTGCAAAACCAGATTGTATTTTCATATGCGTTTTTCTGAAATGCAGAGAATTTGCCCTTAGAAGAAATTGTTTGATACAGATGCTACAGTAACTGAAGTAGTTGCTATGAAGGCTGGGTCTAATAGATAGTGTTCGTTTATTCTTTGATATTTACATCTTCAAAGGTTTGTTGGGATTTTTTTTTTGCCATTACTGAAAATGTTAAAACTAATACGAACCCCACATATTATTTTAGGACGAAATTAAGATTATGAGTGCACCTATACAAACCTTAAAATTAAGAGGTTATAGTCATCACACTTACGTTATCTGATAGCTTTTCATATTTGTTTACTAATTATCTTGTTAAAAGTGCATTTCAGTGCCCCAAGGATAGATGACAAACTAATTTTGTTAAGACACTAGGTTTTGAATGTGTTGCCTTCCCTGCATTCCTAGGTTACTGTGGCACAGAACAAAACTGTTGATCGTGTTACAGATTTCCTCACTAGACTGCAGAGCCTTTGTAATTCTTTCCTTACCTCCCTAAGTACTTCTATCATGTGCAGGTGACCCCTGCCTGCCTAGTTGGCAGGCTATGTGGATCATGCTCCTGCGGTCTCTTGCTGTAGGACATCTAGTCCTTGAGCTTGTTCTCATGAGTCTTAAAACCTCGCCTTTTTATCAATATTGTTACTGTTAATACTGGAAGTATACATCCACTGCAGTCCAGATTGTACCACTGCCAAATTCAGGTTTAATATATTTTTTTATTTGTAGTTGTGACTCTACTATATCTTCGGGACCGCAGAATCACTTTGAGAGCTCATTTTCAGCCCACTATCTGTCATGGCTCTGACTGTTCTGAGAATCATTGCACAGTGTGGGAGAGTCCTGTCCCTGTACAGGACTCCCTGCATTCTCTGTTCTCATATGTATGTCTCTACCTTTACCTATATTAAAACACACACTCTGTTTGGGACCTGTCTACCAGGTAAACCAAATTGCCACTGTATCAGTTTTTTTCTTCTGCCTTCACTACTCTTAAGTCTGTGAGTGAACTGCACATTTTGTTAGCAATGACTTCGTATTTTCCTCCAGATCTCTAGATAAAAACATGAAATAGCATTGGGATAAAAAGTGATGGGGCTGTAGATTGTCTGAAAGTAGGACATGAGATCTGACTGAAGTCACTAGGAATTCCAATCCTCATTTTTGTTCCAATTTTCCTGGAAAATAAAAAATAAAACTACCCCTTTAACTGCAAATAATTTTAAAATGACCATTGCGTGAGGTGATTCTTCTGACAGAGAAACTTGGTCTTATTGAGATGGGAATTTGCAAGCCCAAGATTAAAACAAAAAAATTAAAATCTTAAATGTATGGTGATAAAGGCTATTTTCTTTGTACATTCCTCATACCTTTCTATCCATGGGTGAGAATTCTGCGCAGCCCAATTTCCCTTCCTAACAAAAAAAAAAAAAAATAAAAAGGAAAAAAGAAAAAAAAAGAAAGCCCAACCCTCTGTGTGCTTAGTAAGTTACTTAGAGATGCTTTAGATTCTTCTGCTGATCCTATAAAGATAAAGTTTGGACCTTTTTTTTCCTTGGCTGTGCCTAGGCTTACTCAACTGTGGTAGCTGGTGATCTCTTCCTCACTTCACTCTATGTCACTGGGGTAAGGAAAGACCAGAGCACTCTCACCTAGAGAGGAGTTTTGACTGATGCTTCTTTCCATACCTGGCTCCATACCTGTTCTAGTAAAAGAGAGCACGGCACAGAGCGGAAGACTCATAATGTGGGTCTTGCTTTGCAGAGGTTAAGAGGAATATTTGGAGCTGCGGCTTGAATACAGAGATGAGGAGTACAATGTGAATAGGAATTGCTTATTTCTATGTTTAATACTGCTTATCAGCTCTCCCTCAGTGCCCTGATTTTTCTCATTGTGGCAACAACAGTAGTGACTAACAGTAATGAACTGCATGTTTGATGCTTGTCTTTGCTGAATTTGGAAGACCCTAAAGCAAGTGGTGAATTGATCCAGTACACATAGGAGCCTATATTAATGCCCCATTGCAGAGAACAATTTTAAGTCTAATGATTCATAATGGCAATGACTGCTGCTTTATTGAGACTGCAATTGCATTTAATTGGGATGCCACAGGTGATTTAGTAGTTCTTTTTTCCTTGCACATCTTGATTTCATGCTGGTTTCTATTTGTTTGCTCTTCTAACAACATCATCATTAGCTCTCAGCATAGCTGTTGTATACACAAAGAAAATGATCCATGGTGTGCAGTAGACTGGGAATTTACATCTGCCTTCTAATTCAGAGGTATATGATTCCGTTAGTGGATCATTCATTATTCTGTGGGGAGACAAAAAAATGTAAATATGAGAAGGGTTTTTTGTATATGTAATACAAATGTGGTGTATAGTCTTAGCCTTTTGGAGCCATTGAGACTTCTCCCGAAGATTTTAACAGGACTAGTATTTTGCCTGTTTTTTTTTTTTTTTTTCAGTTTTTGAGCGTTGATCATCACATATTTATCAATGAAATTTCAAAGTAATTTATGTTATTTTCTGATTTTTACTACATGGACTTATTTTGGGAAGTCTAGCAGTACAACATCCATACAACTTATTTTTTTTTCCTTGTATACAGTGATTTTTTGAAACTTAGTATGTGTTGCAGTGCAATTAGGAATTTTATGTGCAATTATAATTTTATATGAGCATACCATGAGCATACCATGAATAACTTTTTTTTCCAGGAATTCTAGAGGTTTTACACTGTGTGTTGGTGGAAAGCCCAGAAGCTCTGAACATTATTAAGGAAGGACACATTAAATCAATTATCTGCCTTTTGGACAAACATGGAAGAAACCATAAGGTGAGCAAAGAAGAGACAAGCTACATTTAAGAGAACATTCATGATCAAAGAAAGCTGGTTGTTCTGTGTACAACTTAGATTCCAAATACTTCAATAGTGTATTGATAATTAGGAATGAAACTTACTATGTAGAATGAATTTCATAGCTATAGAGAGCCCTTACATGTTTTCCAGTAAAAAAGGAATATAGTATTATGCTACCTGAAGTGATTCATATGGATTATTAACTCTTAGCAGGAAAAATATTTAGAATATGAAGAATTTTTTTTCTCCTTTTTCTTTCTTTTTTCTTTTCTCCAGGTTTTGGATGTCTTGTGCTCTCTCTGTGTATGTCATGGAGTAGCTGTGCGATCTAATCAACATCTAATCTGTGACAATCTCCTGCCAGGAAGAGATCTACTTTTACAGACACGTCTTGTCAATCATGTGAGCAGGTAAAAAACAAAAAATGATCTGTATCTGTGAACAAAGTGGAGTAAAACTTGTGGTTAAAAAAAAACACACAGTCACTACAGAAAACCTATTTAATTCCCAAAACTTTCTTTAAGATATTTTATTCTTAGTAGGATTTTAAATGCTATGTGCAATATTCTTATTCATTAGGATAAAAAAAGGATAAATCGTAGGCAGCTGATGCAAGCTAAAGCAGGTCTATACTGCTTTAAGTCAGAAATTTCAAAATTTCTTCTAAAAATTCTTGTACTTCACTGTCTAGATCTAGCTGTTCTGTCAAAGTATCATCAACCAGTGGTTCGTGATTGCCTTCTTCCTCCAGTGTTGGTGATCTTGTAAGCACTTACTTTATCGAGAGCTTGAATTAAGGCTAAGTCCGAAGAATCTGACTTTAAGTGAAGATTCATGTGATCTTTCTCTGCTTCCAACTTGTGTGTGTATAAAAAAGCCTCAGTTCTTGAGTGAGAAGGAAAGTATAAAACACAGAAATAGTAATGTTAATTCAGAGTCCAAAGGATTTCATTAGATGCTGGAAAGCATAAAAATTCTGCAAATGTAGCATATAAAGAGGCCTTTTTAGGTTAAAAGAAATCCAAATGCAAAGGTGAAATGAACTGGACGATTTTATATCTAATGCTTTCTTTCATATATTTCATACACACATGTGAACCCCCCCCCCAGCCCCCACATAATATATGCAAAAATATATGTGATACATGGAAAGATGTTGAAAGTAATAGCAATAATTCCATATTGCCAATAAATTTGAAAATTGGTAAACAAAAATCACTAAAGAAAATCTCTATTAAAAATACAAGAGAGGAAATGAAAACATACAGGGACTGATTGTACTTGTATGATGGCTTTGGGTCTTCTACAGGGAAGGTAAAACTGTCTTTTGCAACTATGGCTGCAGAAAAAGCACATGTAGTTAATATATATTTCTACTCTGCATTAGAAAGATGTGAATGAAAACTCTCATATTCTTGTAATGATAAGGAAAAAGGTTATTTCTTCAACATCCAGAGAGAGGAATTACACATTGAAAGTATTTTGTGATAGAATGAGCCTTGGATAACTTGCACCAAAAATAATTAGTAAAGGAACTCTGTAAGACTGATGTTTAATGTACTTTTCCAGGGGACTGGAAAATTATGATCACAAACATAAATTTAAAAGGGGTAAATTGGATTATTAAGTTGATTAGGTTGGAGAGTCTGGACAAAGTCATGATATACCTGATACTGAGCTCAGTCAGAGAAGACAGGATTGTTGGTAATAAATAATTTACCAATGATATGATTTCTCTGGAAGACAGCTTTTGTCGGACAGTTTTTATGTGTATTTTTAAGGAGATTAAACTTTTAATTTGTAGCAAAGTGACCAGTATCTGTGCTCAATTTTGGCATAAAAACAACTCATATGCTTCTAAAAAGGAAGTATATTAGCCTTAGGTGATAAAATAAGTTATTCTATAAGCAATTGAATCAGTGAATTCTGGTTTTATACTACCTTGTGTTTTATAGTCCCTACCAACACTTCTTTCTCCTCTGCATTCCCTTCACAGGAATGCATATATGTGCTGGGGCTGGCTTGAAGGTGCATTTGTGTTGATTAAGCATCTAGTACACAGAAAGAAAATATTTGTAGCACAGAAGTTACAGCACAGTCTGGTAGATGGAAGTGAAAACTGGATAAATTAAACTTAGAAATCTGTATGGATAACTAACCATTGAGAAATATACCTTGCGCTGGTATTTGATACTTTCCTCTAAGGCTTTAAGTCAAGACTGGATGGCTTTCTTAATATATAGCTGGAACAGAAATAAATCTGGAGATGGATTTTGTTAGTGAGATTCTGGATGCAGTATTACCCTAAAAATCAGATTGGAAGACCAGTCATTTTCTCTCTCTTTTTTTCCCTCATGACCTTTAAATGTAGGACTCTGTAGTTTGCTGTTTAGGTATATGTTGAGTAAGCACAGTAGTATTTTTATCTTTCAAGTATGCATCTGAAGTGCTTTGAAATCATCAGCAGTAGGAACATTTAATTGATATTAAAGATCAGTACAACCTTTGCAAATAACTGAATTTTACAAAACTTATTCTAAGGAAGGAAGAGGGATGAAAGAATTGTGAAATAGATTGACACTTTTGTGTTTTTGTAAATGTTATTCTCTTGATAATCAGTGTCATGTAGAGCAGGTTGCTATTCAACCTGAAGTACGTATTTACCAACATTTGTGTTGGTAATTATTGGTGAATGGTTGTCATTTTTGTTTGTAGAATTTAACAATTTTTTGTTAAAACAAAGTATTAATACTGGTTGCTGAACAAGGATACTGTTTCAGTTACTTTTGCTTGAACTGTAATGGTCATTGTTCACTGAACCTAAAAAACTAAAAAAAAAAAGAAAAAAGAAAAAAAAGGCTTTAATTCTACTGTTCTAATCAGATAAAATAAGCAAATTTGAGCAAAATGAAGAAGCTTGCAGTAGTGTATAATTTTCAGGTGAGTTTTTAATATCCGCTTATATTCTTTCTGTTCAAGCATGCGACCCAACATCTTCTTGGGGATTAGTGAAGGTTCTGCCCAATACAGAAAATGGTACTATGAACTCATGGTGGACCATCTGGAGCCATTTGTGACTGCAGAGTCGACTCATCTTCGAGTGGGCTGGGCATCAACAGAGGGCTACTCACCATATCCTGGCGGAGGAGCAGAATGCGGAGGAAATGGTGTTGGTGATGATTTGTATTCTTACGGCTTTGATGGTCTGCATCTGTGGTCAGGTATGTTACCTTTTCTGTTTTTTTCCTCGTCATTCTGTTTTTACATCCTCATATAAGGCTGTACATTTGGAATTCAGTGAGTTTGTGGTTTCAGCAGCAGCAAAGTGAATCAGATGTTTCAGCTGACACTCAGAATAATATCCAGAAACAGCATCCTGTATCAGGATGTATTTTAAGTTGACAATGCATATTTAAAAAATTGTTTCATAAAAAGTAATATAGATAAAATAATAATTTATATTTCAGCCTAGGGCTTTTCTTTTTTTATGGTAACTCTAAAGCTTTGCTTTAAAACTTCAAAGAAGCAGAAAATGAAGCCTGTCAAACAGTAGTTTGGGTTTCTAATTCATGTGGATACTCAAAGAACAGCCTGAGAGATTTAACGCATAGGACTTTTGTACAGGTTTATAATATTGCTTTTTAGTTTAAAAGTTTAAAAATACTTTAGAGGTGATGAAGACTTTTAGGAATGCTCTTCTGTCATACACTTCAAGATTTTTTTGTAGTTATCTCAATGTTTTATTTACGTACATTAAGATTGTCTACTTGTTTCCTAACTTGCATAATCATAATCCTCACTTGCATATCGTATGTTTGGTCAGGTAATCATCTTTAGAATATCACTGGCCAAGCTGGGATCTCATTTTTAATAGTAAATGCATATGCAAATACAAGTGGTTAAGGGACACTGGACTTAGTGTCTGAATTATTCAGATTTACTGTTGATTCTGCAAATCTTACTCTGCCTTCAAACTGGCTTAATTGAGCAAAATCAAAATAATAAGAAAGAAAACTTGTTTTCTTTTTCATAATCCTTTTTACTTAAGAGACAAGATTTCTGTAGAATCCTCAACTCAGAGGCAAACTTTAAGTACTTTATACTTAATGTGTTACAATTTATCTCATACAGACCTTGTAAATCTTGTTTTTTGAAACCATATCTAGAGCTATTTTCATACATCCTTAATGCTTTCCATATATTTTCTAGTGTAGGTAGCTCTTAAATGCTAGAAACAATCTATTTCCTATTCCTGTATTCTTTTGTACTTTATTTCACTTGGAAAGCACATGTGCATGTGTAGCTGTAATGCAATAGGAGATAAAATGATCCTTCAGAATTAGTACAGGACATGGTAAAGAAAAACATATATATTGCTGAATACATATGCTGCAGAATTGTGCTTATCTTCTGTATATGCTGCAAAAATGCTCTTATTTTAGGTCAGATTTTGAAAGTAGTGTCATATAGGTGCTATATGGGTATACTATATATAGTATACTATAGGTATACTATACCTATATATAGTATATATATAGGTATACTATATAGCTCTATATTTTTGTATGTATGATACAATCATATATGCTTCTTTTCACCATATTGCAAACCTAAATCAGGTCTTGGATGTTACAAGTTAGGTGTTATGGAATTGATGTATATATGCTCTGTCGCTTTGTTTTCTCTTCCTCTTTTCTAGGCTGCTGTGAAACCTTGTATGATTCTTAGAAGTTTTGCTAAACGTATCTCCTTTACTTCCACAGGTTGTGTAGCACGAACAGTAAACTCCCCCAACCAACATCTGTTAAGAACTGATGACGTTATTAGCTGCTGTTTGGATCTGAGTGCCCCCAGCATCTCTTTCCGGATAAATGGTCAGCCAGTTCAAGGAATGTTTGAGAATTTCAACATAGATGGCCTATTCTTCCCAGTTGTCAGCTTCTCAGCAGGAATAAAGTTAGCATCCACTGTAGTTTTCTCTCAGTCTGTTTTTTTTCAGCAGATATAAATAGAGTGAATGTTTCTCTGGCTGTCTTCACTCTCACTTCCCTTTCTGACATCTGCTTCTTTGGCACAGTTCCTGTCTAAGATAATAAGTAAGAGTTACAAAGGAGTCCTGATGAGATGATGCATCTGTTGTTTTCCAGCACACCAATGTATTCAGGTGGTTTGCAAATACGGCTTAGAAACAGCTTCTTTATAATTTCTTAGCTGACAATACAATGCGTATTACCACTTACTTACTTCCAGGACAGCCTTTAACTATAGGAAGAAAAGCATCAGTCCTTCACTATTAAAAATATATTTACCATAATCTACTTATTTTGAGATAGTAAGCACTATCTGAAGATGCATTATCTGTCCTTTCCTTAAATGGTGGTAAACTTTCTTTTCAGCAGGATGGGTTAATATGAGGTCAATTATTCTGTTTCTGATTGCTGTAGTGATTTTTTGTAAAATATCTAGTCACATTTGAGGTGCCAGATTTCCCCTTCCATGTACTGAATAGTTAGGGACTATAATATTAAAAAGACTTTGTGACGCTTCTGCACGAGGACTGACTGTAGCAGAGCCGTGGCCAAGGTAAAGACTGAAAGCTGATTTTTGTTGGAGGCAGCGCAATGCTGTTAGGGATCATTCTGAGGCTGTTAGATGTTACAGAAGTTAAGGATGTGTCAGCTTTTGTTCCGGATGCATTGGACTTTGTCATAGATAATACAGTGACAATAGATATATGTATGTAAACAGCACATGTTGGTAAAACTGCATGCTAGGATGCTTGCAATCTGTAAACATGGATGTTGTGTCTCCTTCATGAGACAGATGTTATTCACATGCTGAATGTACTTCTGGAGAGTGCTTAGCTATAGCATTGACAGCAACTGCACAAGACACTCGGTAGATATAAAAGAAGGGACAAAATCATTCTGTTGTATTGCTAGGTATTAATTTGGCTTTTTTGAAGGGGCTCCTTCTCGGATGACAACGCTCTGTGGAGGATTTTTTGGTATTATGCCATTGCTACTTCATGGTCATCTCACTCACTTGAATTTTTCAATAACAAACAACGTGACAAGTTTGCCATTTTGTAATGAATGAAATAATGCTTTCCCCTGCGTTTCTGATAATGTAAAAAGTGCATAGGAGTTTTTTGTATTTTGTCCTAAGGATTTAGTATTCTGTGGCAGAAAAGACATAATCACGTTCTACTGAGTGATTTCAGACTCTTTTCTCAAATCTTCCTCATGGAAGGAGAGAGCTCAGAGGTTGCAGATCGGTTACTTTGGGTTACAGCTGCTCCTCTGCGAGGCTGGGAAGGCTACTGCTTGCTTCATGGGCATGCTAAGCAAACTGATCATCATCTTTCTCGCTCTTCTCCTTTAGTCTCTCTCTCTGTCCTGCCTAGAATAGTTCCACAGAAGTGGAAATTAATTAAAAAGAAAGAGGAAGTTAATTTTTATCAAGTTTTAGTACCTACTAAACTCCAGCACAAATTAGAGAAAGTAGAAAGTTCAAGAATGCAAATAAGTTGCAACTTCTTAAACAGTGTTCAGTAAGGTTTTTATTTTTTCTTTAACGTTGTTCAGTAGTTCTTAGGCCCACAAACTGATTACTTTTGACAGCAGAAGTGTCAGTTATATAAATTAACCCTAATATTTACAGGGTGCGTTTCTTGCTCGGAGGTCGCCATGGAGAGTTCAAATTCCTTCCTCCACCTGGGTATGCCCCTTGCTTTGAAGCTGTCCTACCAAAAGAGAAATTGAAAGTGGAGCACAGCCGGGAGTACAAGCAGGACCGCAGCCACACAAGAGACCTGCTGGGCCCAACTATCTCTCTGTCTCAAGCAGCTTTCACCCCGGTTCCTGTAGATACCAGCCAGGTGGGGAAACGAAAAGATTGTATTTTCTCTTTTAACCACAGACGTTAAAGGCCTATGTTAATTCAAACTGGACCGAGTTTTCAGCTTTTCTCCAACTTGTTTTGCCTTGGGGTTTGATTGGTTGCAGCTCAGTGCTAAGAGTTGAAAATCTGAAAAAAAAAATCAAAGGCATTGTAAGGTCTTACAGTACTTACTAAAAATTTCATGTGCTTCAGCTCACATGCGCTGTAATGAAGAATATGTTTTGTTCTTAGAGTGCACAGAAGAAGAGTATTTGAATTTTGTTATGTTTCACCGGTTACCACTATTTTGTTACTAGACAATTTTATTGCTCTTTTACTTTAAAATACAGTAGACCTTGCATTATTGTACAAAGGTTTAGACCACAGTCAGCTCTATTTCTTTATTTGGGAGAATATTTGACTCACTACAGGCAGTAAATGGCACGCATTGAAGTTATGTTTGCTTTTATTTTACTTAGTTAAAAAGACCAGTAATTCTTTAGCAGCTTCTCTGGTAGCAAAGATCTCCATCTCTCACCACAGACTGCAAGAATGCCTTTTACACTTGACCAGAGTTCTGGATGATGCAGACTTCTGGACACTGTGTGTTCAGGTTTTACCATATTTAGGAACTCATTTCTGAAAATCATAAAAAAAAATGAACCTCGCTATTTTCTTGCCAATATATATTAAATGTGGCATTCTGCATGTATCATGCGATTACTGTTCTGTGATATTAGTAATTAGGGTAACTTTACCATGATTTACAGAACTGTATGTCTGACATTTCTGAATTTTGAAGTAGAGTTATCTAATTTCAAATTCTGGAGATAGGATGCCTTGCTATCTGGAGCTCACTTGTCAACTGTCATCATCATCTTTCATTTTTTTTAATTGGAGTGTAGTTCTCAAGTGGTAGTGTTTGGCTGAAGTGCTTTTTAGAAAATTGCATTGGTTGTTGCAATTTTTAGCTTTTTTTTTTAGCTGAGAAATACCATCAGTTTGGATAGTTTCTGGTCATCTGCCAGAAATATATCCCATGCCATCTGGCTGTATTGAATTTAGAGCTGTTTTCCCATGCTGGTCCAGCTCTGGAACTCATAAAAGCTTAGATTAATGTCTGTTGATCTAAGAATTCTCACTCACTTTGCGCAGCTGGTTTATCCAAAATTTGCCAGGTATGATAGTCTGGTTGGCAGTGTCAAGCTACTTATATGTAACAGCCTCTTTCTCTCTTCTCTCTTTAGATTGTTTTGCCTCCCCACCTGGAAAGGATTAGAGAAAAATTAGCTGAAAACATCCATGAACTTTGGGTTATGAATAAAATTGAACTTGGTTGGCAGTATGGACCAGTATGTACTTTCCAACTTCATTTTCAGCTAATTGTATAATATTTGGTAAATTGGTTTCCTTTTATAATGGCAATTATTTTTTCCCCTCCTTCCAAAATTAGCAAGGTTTTAAACTCCTTCCTCCAGAGGTAATTGGGAACCAACCGTGCTTATGTTTTTCTGATTTGAAATTCTGGAATTAAAGCTGTTTGCTGCTTCAGTGAGGCTGACTGCTGGTGCAGGCACCTAGGGGATTTTCCACCCTCTTGTTTGTTCTTGGGGGTAAGAATTTTAGTCAGAGAGTAGGATGGCATGGTTAAACATAGTTTAGCATATATTTTTCTTATATGCAAGGTAACTTTTTGAGCTTTTGCTAACACGTGGCAAGAGCTGTGATAGATTTCCTTTTGACTTCTCAATAAAATAGTTGCCTGGCGGAGTGACAGTGAAAACAGATATTCTTGCTTCTCCTTACTTTTATTGACTGACATAAATCTTTGAGAGTCCCAGATGGATCCAAAATAAGTGTTGCTATTTTTCCAACGGTAGGAAATGCCATTAATTTTCCCTTTCTCCTTCCTTTTCTCCTCTTCAGATTCATATATGTATTACATGCTCCCTGTGCTGTTTCTTATCGCTTTCCTAGTTCTCATGGAGTATAGCAGAAAAAAGTGTGTGGCTTCTGGATTTGATACGAAAGAGAATGTGGTCTACTGTGTTAATTAGATGCTATTAATCATTTATAAAAGACATCTACAGGCTAGTTACTTGAATCCCAGATGGTACTGATTATGAAGAATTACTATTGTGAAAAGTATGTAGAATACATAGTAGATACTAGATGTAAATTAAAAAGCTTGTATAAACATAAAGAAAAATATATATGTATTTGTGTTAATAAGCAGTTTTGGTCTTTTGAGGAATTCAGACTACATATTTAATGTAATTAGGGTATAGATATTACTTTTGATGTAGCATACTACACTACTTTGAAATATTTGATTAACATAGTAGACTTGTTGGTCTTTTTGTTGCCTTCCTTGCCAGCTCGAATAAAAAATGCCAGTTAAATTAATGTGACAAAACTTGCTAATTGTGAGATAATCCTACCAGCTGTGAAATGATCTCTAAGTGCTTTGAGTGTATGATTATACACCATCAAGAATCTAGGTGTAACCTTGAACACTATTTTGTTTTAACCAATTATATAAGAGGTATAGAGTTAAACATTTATAAACATTGTAGTTCTGTTCAGAATGTAACCAGGCACTAAATCTTTTAAATTGTTCAGCTTTCATGCTCTGGCTGTAGCACATTATTATTATAGCATATAACAGCTAGCCCTTCTGAAGAAGTGGTGTTTTTTTCAGCTTTAAAAGTCTATACCATGAAAAATCCGGCAAACAGGCTAAAAGACTGAGATTCCTTAGGTTCAAGTGTCAAATTATTCTGGAAATTACTGTGGATTGCATTTTATATTCCCTCCTAGATACACGTTTCATTAGATCTGTGCTTAGTATTGTCCAGTATTGCATGCGCTTCTTCTACTGAATGTATATCTGTAACAAAGCAAAATGACAAGCTACCATACCAAAGCTAGAGCACATTCTGAGGAATTTTGTTAGCTGGTTCATTAGAAACCTAAATATGAGAAGTACGTAGGTTCCCAACTTGGTATCAGTGGCATGCGTTTGCATATCCTCTTTTCTCTCAATCTTACCTATACATTTAAAGACAGTCTCCGAAGTTAAGAATCTGTATGTGTCAGAAATTCTGTTATGTATATAATAGATTTGTAAGGCAGTAGATTTTATACTATGTTTGAAAAAGGAGGGGAGAGCAACCTACAAAAGTTTAATATGTGATAAGAACATTATCTATTGTAGAGTGAAGTAAGAGTCACTAGGGGAAATTTAATTAACAGTGAAAATATGAGGAAAAAATCTAAAGTCCAAGATTTAAACTAGTTCTACTGAAAACTAAAGTGATCCTTCTTGCTGGAGACTATATTGAATCTTTATTAGTGCATATTACTATGAGATGGGAAAACAAATCTGAAAATAAATATTTTCAGTGTCCATTTAAAGATGTTTCTTTTCTTAGCTGCTAATGATCTTGATGGAGTCAGTTGACAGTTAAATTGTTAGTATTGCCTGTCCAAAGATCATTAATCCCATCAAATGCAGAGAAAGATTCCCTGAAGATTGTGAATATTTTGCAATCCAATTCATGAACAGCTGTCTACAGTTCAACTGGATAATTATTATGCAGTTACACGGGAAAAAGAAAATATGTTACTCAGATATGTTATAGAAATATGTGAATCTTTTTATTATTTTATGAGGTTAAAACCCTAGATTGAGTAGTGCTATCTGGTTTAGTTAGCAATGTAGAAAAACACAAAACTGGTACAAATAGAAGACAATAAATAGAAAATCAGTTTCAGTTATCAGTGATCCATATTCATATTCACTCTTTGGGTATTCATATGTGACTAACACTGAGGACTTGAAATAAGAGGAACTTTCTCCATAGCCTAAGGTGTGTAGGTATCCATTTTTCTTTCCCTTCTCTAACATACATTGTTTATGTGCCAGGGTTATGATACAGGTTTTTTTGCAGTATGATCTTAGATACTGCATTTGGATTTATTGGCATGATGCTTCAGCTTTTTCATTTTAGAACATTTTCATTTAAAAATCCAAAGAAAAGCTCCTCTGTTTAATGCAATATGCAGGACAAGCAGTCAGTTTAAGTAAGATGGATTACGTTTTTGAAAGCCGGAATTTTTATGCCAGTTTATGAGCTATCGACTTTTTTGTTTTTTAAATGCCAGCTCTGATTCATTATATGAGTGGCAGATCAAACAAAGCTATTAAGAACAGAATGTACCAGTCTGATGGTACCACCTCATTGAAAATTCTGGCCAGGCCTTGTTCTTTTTTAAGTTAATATAATTTAAAAGCCATCCTATATTCACCAAATGAATGCAAGTTTGAAAAAGTGCATCAATTTTGCTTATTAACTGCAAACATAAACATTATGTTTTCCAGCAAAATTATCTAATTTGTCAAAAGTCACACTTCATATTAGTTTTGCAGCAATTTTCACTTTACAGCTTTAAAAATTAATAATAAAAAGAAAAAAGGATGCTTTGTTATTGCAAATCCAGTATATGGGCAGTCAGAGAGCTGGAGGTGCAGAGGGCTTTTTCGGAGCTATTAGGGAGTCACAGAAGCAGGTGTTCAGGCTTGTGATGTCCTCTCCTGTGTTGGATTGCTCTTCACTACCAACCACGTGGCAGGTGGAACTGTTGAAGCGCTCCCCAGTTTGCATCTGGTGAAGTAAAACAGATTAACTCTCAGCATCTTGTCGGCTGGCTGCCTCCCTTGAAAGCTGGGGAGGTTATAATGTCTTCAGTGGCACAGCTGTTTTTTGTCAAATGTCAAGCAAATAATAGCTCTGCGCATCCTATCAGGGGAAAAATATGCTGGGATTTATTTCTGTTCGCAGATCTGTCCCTTAAACTTTGTTACCTAATTGCGACCTTCTTATATTTACTTCATTGTTTTCAAGGTTTCTTATCTTTTAGTGTCCAGTTTGTTCAGTTTGGAAATTAATTAAATTTAAGTTCTAAAAATAAGTGCTAATGGAAAAACCGCATCCGCATCCTGTATTCCCCCCCCCCCCATTCTAACTTTGTATGGGAAAAAATGCTTAAAGTATGTGTAAAAATTTTCAAAGCAATATTTTATTAGTCAAGCACTCTTATAAGACAGTTTTTATAGATTGTGTTGACTGAGCTGTAGTAAGTTGAAGTTGCAAAGCTGAGAGCACTGGAATGCTCAGTTGTCCTATCCTCCATTGCAGTTCCTAACTGTGGCCGAGATTAGACCGAAGTGGTGTATAAAAAAGAGAAGGTTAAAAATATTTTTGACCAAAATTTTAAGTATATAAAATGTAAGATTTTGTAAATTAGGGTCTTTATGACTATAATATCACTATAGCGCAAGTAAATTTGTCATATATGACTGCTCAACAATTGTTTCCTGTTTGTATGCCATTGCTGTAATTTTAAGAAACACAAACATTTACTGAATTAAGGGAGAGGGTAGATTTATCCTTAATTCTGAATATCATGATTTCATGGGGTGTTTACTCAATCGTATTCTTATCAACATAGCTGTACCGATTAGATGCATATTTTTTCAGATACTATGCTGAAGATGAATTGTATACAACCTCTAAATAGAATTATTGTATATATGTCAAAACACAACATAGATTACACTATTCGTAACCTTTGTATTTTTTTTGTGGACATCCACATAATAAAGTACAGAAATCATCATGTATTCCACTTTAGAGCCGTTTTATTTGCAAATGCAAATTCTGTCTCACCTGAACTGAATGATTTTACTCTGTGAATAATTTTTTTTTAATTGAAATGCTGTTCAGTTTGAGTAATGCTGACGAGATTAGACTTAAGTAGTTTGTGCTTTGGATTGTTTTTAAATTTCAGCTGGTTTTAAAGACACATTAAATTTATTTCTTTTTATATTTTTTTATTCTTTTTCCCCCAGGTTAGAGATGACAACAAAAGACAACACCCGTGCTTAGTGGAGTTCTCAAAATTGCCAGAGCAGGAAAGAAATTATAACTTGCAGATGTCACTTGAGACGCTCAAGTAAGTTCCTGGAAATTTTAAAGCTTACAGTGAGACTTTTCTACATGATTAAAGAGTTGCAATTGTAATGCCACTTATGAAATGGCAACTCAGGGACAGTTTTCATCTAACCTAAAGGAAAGAGAAGTAGATCCAGGCTTTGAACAAACCCTTTGATTTTTTATTTGGTTTAATTATTGATAAAGCACATATTTTTTGGATGTGGTTAGTAATGGGCTTTGCTTCAAGGCTCCTTGCTCCTTTTTCTGTGTCACCATTACCTGCTGCCACAGGGGAGAACCAGGCATTCTCTCTTCTTTGTAGATGAAAAATTAGATACGTGAATGTTGTGGAAGCTCTCCAGTTGGAGTGCTATAAAATTTGAGTGGGACGTTAATGGGTATGTACAAGCAATCTAGTTATCCTTACAGAAACCCAATTCCTCAGCTCAGCTCTGTCTGTCAAGCAGGTGTGAGTTCTTCCTCTGCTGCAAATGGGAATGGAAATGTACTTAACTAAGTAATTTTTTCCGTATGTAGCATTGCCTCACCAGCATGCTAAAAATATTTCTCAGACTGACTGATGCTGTGCCCCAGAGGTATATGTGGTTCCCTGGTCACTTTTTTTTTTTTTTTTTTTTAATCTATTTTTTTCTTCTTTTAAAAATATGGTTACTTTTTCCTGTTCACAATATTGACAAAGGATGACTTTCTGCATGTGATATTATTTTTTTCTGGAAATATTTGTCCTATATTGTCCAAAAATATGCCAGGTAAACTGAGAACATATTATAGCATTTGCATTCATAATATGAGGACTTACAGCCTCGTGGCAGAACATTTGGTAGAACATTCCTCATAAAATTTCTCATAGTATTCTTTCATGCTCTGCTCCCCTGTGCTATTTACTGGTCTACCATTCACAAAGTAAACAATTACTTCACAGAAAACTTATTTGTGAACCTGAGTTCACAGTTTCTCAAGGTGTATTTTGACACTATAGATAAGCATTTAGTATTATACAGAGATAAGTTGATTAGTATCGTAAGCAAGAAAATAAGTTCAAAATTGTCTACAGCTAGATATGAGAATTTGAAGGAAAGATTTTGGGACCGTTATCGACATGACGATGTCCTTTGATTCCAGAATAGTGTCTTCCATTTCAGTTTGTGAAACTGTAAAAGATAATGTCTTCAACTTTTCCTACAGTTAGATCTTTTGGTAGATTATATACAATATGCCTCCGCCATCAGAAAAGTCATACTGTCGGTGTTAAGCATACATTCATAATGTTTCACTAAATATTGACATATTTCAGTAATCTCTACATGTTTACTGATTCAGAACCCAACACTTCTAACCTGGACAAAACCAAAAAGTTATACAATAAAACTACTTGTATAAGCTTATAAATTGTAGGTTATTTTTATTTTGATTAATTTTGCTTAACATGTGTAGAATCTTTTTGTTAAACGAATGGCGTCCAAGTCACAAAGTCTTTCTCTGGATTTCAAAATTCATATGCTTACTGAGCTCAGTTTCCATTTAGTTCTTGTATTGATCCTTGTTTTCTAAAGTATGCAGTTCTAATTTTGCAACATCTAATGTTTGGGGACTAGAACAAGAATGTCAAACTCATTTCATTTCTGAAGTGGGAAAATTAATGTGTTAATCCATTCTGTTTAATATATATTGTGGTAACATGAACTGTAAACTACCTTGACTAGTTCTATAGTTCGTAGAACCCTTGAAGCCCTTTTTCAAGGGGTGAGAAGGGAGAAGAGGGAAACAAAATGTTCTTTTAAAACTTCTTCTAATTGTATACATACCAAGTACTAAATTATTTGCAATTTGTGTTGAACTGTTCACTGTATTACTGAAGTAGTTGCAAGAGGACAAGTATAACTCTTTACTATAATTGGATTTTTTTTGTTGGTTTGTTGCCAGTTTTGCTGCCAGCTCCATTAGATGAAAGAGGCAGAAAACAAGGAAGTTCTGAGTCATATAATCTGACACAATATTTCTTTACATTATTCTGTATATTTTTCAAATTATTATGAACTATAAATGATACACTGTATGAAATGTCAAGAGTCAGGAATGAATTACCTATGAAAGTGTCATAGGATTAAAATAGGCTTGCACATTGATGCTGTTTCTGTGCATTTTTATATTTATTGTGTAGATTGGCCTTTTATTTTGTTTTGCTTGTTTTTCTGTGACTGACTCTCCCATTTGTACCTATTTACTGAGCTGTATATGCGATAATTATATGCATCAGTATTATGCTGAAGGCTGCATTCAGCTGCTTCTAGTTTTCTTCTCTAGCTTCTTGAGTACTTCAGGGCTCTTTCAGGTCCCTCCTGCATTGAGGAATCTGCTTGAGAAGTGAATGAAAGTGTGAATAAAATCTAGCTCTCAGGCCCCAGTTGCCTTTTTATCCTCCTGTGGTGCTCTCGTTTGTATTTGCACTGTCTTGGTAGAGATAATATAAGGTTCAAATCTCTGTTTTAAGATCACTTACAGTACAATAAAATTAGAGTTAGTGGAGGTCAGCTCTCTGTGCTGTTTTCCACTATTAGGTGTGTTATGCTTCTACTTATGCTGGTGATAGATGAGAGGGCTAGACAGGAATTAGGTATGGTTTATGCCAGTTAAATTTAGCTGTGTGAAGTATTCCTAGCAGGTAATATGTATTGCAAAAGGCAGACATTGCAGGTTGATTTCCTGGTATTTGACTTTTAGCACCTAGTCTAAAATTGGGATTTAGAGGGCATAACGATATGGTATACTTCATGTAGCTGGAACTAGAAATACACTCTAAGAATCTCCTTGAAGCATATGATTCACCTGTGCATAGAAATACTACTAGAGGTACAGTTTTAGACTCTAGTTCAAGAGTGGATAATATAATAAAGTAATAAATCTGTTGTTTTATTAGAGAAAACAAATCAAAACCTTATTTTCCAGCTTTCTTTCGTGGTGGGAAAATTGGGACTGGAGACCAAAGTTTACACTTCTGATTTCTTCTGCATAATCAATTTCAATCAAAGATGTAGATATCACCCTCAGATTTTGAGAAATGTTTGATCTCCAAACATCATGACTTCAGTCAGAGTTACTTCATTCTTTCAGATGTGAGATAATTTGCATTGTAGGCCATAGGAAAACTAAAAGGTCCTGGGAGGCAAAGTGGGAGAAAGGAAAGTCTGTGTGTGAAAAATGCTTTTTTTCTCTTATATCTTAGATAAGAGAAATGTGGGTTAGGCCAACAAAAAGAATGTACTAAGCTGAGAAGGAGCTACTGAAGCCGCTAAGTTTCACTACATTCAACAAGCTATATAGCAAAGGGGAGGAGCAGCAAATTGCTTCCCATGCTCTGACTTGCTTTTCACAGTTTAAACCTGCCTGTACAGTCCTCCATATTTTTACATTTTCTCTACCCCACATTTTCTCCCAGAGATTGTAAAGACTGAGAGATATTTTTGAGGACACTGTAACTTTGCCTTTTTTTTAGAGCCAGAGTGGTCTATTACCTTTGTTCAGGATTTATTTTCATTTTCCTGTTGATATTTTAGTAATGCATCTATGTTGCAAGGTAAGATTTGATAGGCAATGTTGAAACTAAATGCAAGAACAAATAATTGATTAGTAATAGATCAACTCCTGGAGATGAATGAGACTTAAGATTTATACTGTTGGATAATGTGACTCTAAAGAAAGGAAGAGGTTTAAGATAATTAGAAACCTAATTAATACTGTTGAGCCTGTTCACAAGCGTACATTCTAAGGATAAAAAGTGACATATTCTATTTTTTCGCCTAGCATCATCTTTCAAGTAAACAACATGACATGAAACGATTTTGGTATAAAGCAGTGGTGCCTCAATTCTAATAGTTAAGACAGATTTCACTGACTTTTATCAGCCTTAAAGGGAGGAAAAAACACATTCTCTTTATTATTTAGCAAGTGTCTTTGGCTAGTTAAGGGTATGAACATGTAGTTCTTTCTACATTGTATCTGAGAATAAGCTGGAGAGGAAATAAAGAGTTACGGCTGTTATGAAGACATCTGTAAATGCTGAAGGAATAACAAGTAAGAATAACTTTTAAAAGTTTGAAATGGAAAAACATGACATGACAAAATATTTTTTCAGAATGAATTTACAGTGATGCATACATTTCTATAGCATATTTCACCCTGAAGATGGTTTATGATGCCTGCTCTGCTCACTCTAAGGAATCTCCTTTGGAAAATGTTTGACCAGTATTTCGGTACAATTCATTTGTTGCTATAAATATATTTTAAGAGAAGTAAATCTTTGAACTGATGTCTCAAAGAGATGAAATAGCTGGACTGTATGATAATTCCATTTTGAAGTTGTCCACTCATACGGTTTACCTAAACAATTTAAGAACATCTTGTAGTATTTTCTTAACATCATCGATAAATGTATTACATATACGAAAAGGCTGTTGTTGACCTTTCCATATTACACTGCGTGTTATGCTGTCATTCCCATAGGTCTCGTTTGTTTTTTTTTTTGTCTCATGTCATTTGTGTATCAACTGACAACTCTGAATGTAGAAGTATTGACAGTGATTTATCACTGATTTCTGTGTTCTAGAACCCTGCTAGCATTAGGCTGCCACGTTGGAATTGCTGATGAACATGCGGAAGAAAAAGTGAAAAAAATGAAACTTCCAAAGAAGTAAGTTGAAATTCAAATTTTGTTTGTTTTTTTTTTGTTTGTTCTTTTAGGCAGTATGAATTAAGCAAGCTATGTTTTTAACAATCTAGTACTGTGTTTCTAGCTTTATTGATACTTGGGTTATACCTGCATGTGTATCTGAGTTTTCAGAAATTTTCACATACCTACAAACATTCTAGATATTTACCATCTGATATACAAAGTTTAAATTTTACGTGATTCATTGAAATTTCTGACAATCAATCCATCATTTCAAAGCTCTTTTGTAGGTACAGTATACTGCAGACACTTTTTACAGTTTTTATACATTCTTCACATTTTTACAGCAGATTTGTCAATGTATTTTGCTGTTCTGCAAATATTTAAAGAGCCTTTTAAAAGTCTTAGATGACCATATAGTGACTTGAACTGGAGAGGACTGGTACAGCTTCTTGATTTTACCCTATGAAAGAGGTGAAAAAGAGCTTTGATGGTATTGGGCAGTGGCTAATATAGTGCCCTCTGCTACCGCAGCTCTGAGACCAGCTTTTATTGCCCAGGCAAAGTACCCTTGCTGCTTTCTCAGGACCAGTGTGCTCCCAAACTGAAGAGTTTGTGAGTGTGAGCACGATTAAAAGTTATGAACTGTCCATTTGTCTAGCTCATACTTCATCAGTTTGTCTATGAGGATGTTACGAAAGACATTGTCAAAAGCCTTACTAAAGTCAGGATGTCCACTGCCCTCCCTGTGTCCACCAAGCCACTCATTTCATCACAGAAAGCTATCAGGTTGGTCAAGCACGATTGCTTGGCTTCCAGGAGTATTTGTGCCATTGACTTCCCAGGGACCAAGGTGAGGATGAGCAGCCTACAGTTCCCTGGGTCCTCTTTCTTCCCTTCTTGAAGTCAGGAGTGACATTTGCTTTCCTCTGGCCTTCGGGAACCTCCCCCAGTCACTATAACTTTTCAAAGATAATTGATAGTGGCCTTGCAATTACGTCAGTCAGCTCCCTCAAGACTCACGAGTGCATCCCATCACATTATGTAGGCTTGTGCAAGTACAGTTTGTTTAAATGTTCCCTAACCTCATCTTCCTGCACCAATGACAGGATGTGCTAGATGACCCAGGAACTGTAGGCTGCTCAGCCTCACCTTGGTCCCTGGGAAGTCAATGGCACAAATACTCCTGGAAGCCAAGCAATCGTGCTTGACCAACCTGATAGCTTTCTGTGATGAAATGAGTGGCTTGGTGGACACAGGGAGGGCAGTGGACATCCTGACTTTAGTAAGGCTTTTGACAATGTCTTTCGTAACATCCTCATAGACAAACTGATGAAGTATGAGCTAGACAAATGGATAGTGATACGAACTGAAACCTAGCTGAACTGTTGGACTCAAAGGGTTGTAATCAGCAGCATGAATTCCAGCTGGAGGCCATTCACTGGTGATGTACCCCAGAGGTCTATATGGGGTCTAATAATGTTTCATAATGTTTAACCTCTAAATAAAGATGGGCCAGAGTGCACTCTCAACAAGTTTTCAGACAATGCAAAACTGGACAGGGTTATTGATACACCGGATGGTTATGCTGCCATTCAGAGAGACCGGGGCAGGCTGGGAAAATGGGCACTGGACAGAATAGGTTTTGTTTTTTCAGGTTATCAGTGTAGCTTCATTGGGCACTCAAACGGTACATTTTTTGTGGCTGAGTTCTATTTAAAGGTACATAAATCCAGGCCACATAGCCAAACTACTGCTGGAGATAACTCAAAATTAGGAGAAAATTATAAGTGACCATGGTGATTTTCTTTTAGCCCTTGAGCTTGTAATATGACTGTGAGATAATTTTTTTATTACTACCAGCAGAAATAGATTTTCCCCACTTGGAGAGCAACATACCTGTTACTAACTTTTTTGTCAATGTAAGCTGTTTTTTACACCCCTATGGTATATGAAGGACAGTGCAGAGATCTCTGAAGTACCTCCAGAAGTAGGAGTAACTAGTATGACATACTTCCCTTCTGCTAATTTGTCCTACTGTCTTGATTTTTAATTCAAGCTAGTATCTCTACATTGCATTTCAGTATACCACTTTTCTCACTTGCAACCAGCTTTGATTTCCTTAGTATCAGGTAATGTTGCCTCAGACATGCACATCTTAACTCAGCTGAGTTAGTGTTACAGGTGTTCAGTGGCACTGTTTCTGGACCTCATCTCCTTCTAGAATCAAAGGTAACTGAAAAGATAAATATTGATGCACAAGTGAAAGCACAAGACTTGGAAACCAAGAACTGTAAATTCAGTTCTGGATTCTGAACAGACTTCCTTTGAAATCCTTGGAAAATTATGTAAGGTACCCTCAACCATGATGTAAGGACACCAGCCATTCCTACTGGCTTCATTTTGGGATCATACAGAAAATAAATTCTTAATTTCTTCTGTCTAAATATTCATTCTTATAAAGGTTATAATTGTTTTTTCCTACTTTGCTTTTTGGTTACTTTTTCTACTTTTGGGCCCTGATGGGTTACACCCATGAGTGCTGAGGTTGCTGGTTGATGTCATTGCAATGCCACTCTCAATCATCTTTGAAAGGTCACAGCAATAAGGAGAGGTGCCTGAGGACTGAAAGAAAGTAAATGTCACTCCAGCCTTCAAAAAGGGCAAGAAGGAGCCAGGGAACTAAAGGCCAGTCAGCCTTCCCTCTGTCCCTGGAAACGTGATGGAGCAGCTGATGCTGGATACCATTTCCAAGCTCATGAAGCTCAAGAAGGTGCTGAGGAGTAGTCAGCATAGATTCACAAAGGGAAAATCATATTTAACCAACCTGATAGCCTTCTATGATGGAAGGACTGGCTGGGGAGAGCAGTGGATGTTGTCTACCCTGGCTTCAGCAAGGCTTTTGACTGTCTCCCATAACATCCTCATAGCCAAGATTGTGAAGTGTGCGATAGAGGAATACTGAGGTGGGTTGAAAAGCAGCTGAATGGCAGAGCTCAGGGCGTTGTGATCAGTGAGACAAAGTCTAGTTAGTTTACTTTAAAATACAAAAAGCAGCAGGCATCACTTGAATGTAATCCTCATCTCCTGTACTTTCCAAGAAATTTTGCAACTTTACTGTGCCTGTCTTCTTAACTCTGTTTTTTTCCTCCCTAAGATTTCAAAATACTAAGACATAAATTTTGTGTTTGTGCCTGTCCTTCAGAGTTTTGACATCACAGCCACATTAGTAACAAGTTGGGGAGTAGCATATTTTTAAGTGATACTGTTGTGCCAGAAATTTACCTTTCCTAATATAGTATCACCCAGCAAAGAAGCTTACCCCTAAGACTTGAAGGGTAGCTAAGAGATGAGATATTATAAATACAAATGTATATTAGATAGACATCATACGTGATCTTGAGTAAACCATATGGCTTGTTCTGTCTCTCACGTCCCTGTCTATAATAGGAAGAAAATATTTTCTTCCATCAGTAGGACATAAATAAAACAATTATTGTGATGTGCTCAAAGGCAATAACAACAATGTTCATGTAAGTATTTAAATAGATAATATCTTAATCTATATCTACTAAGATATTTATTTTTAGTTTAGATCATTTTGTGTCACATTTGTTACTAGCTGCATCATCCCATCCAGATACAGTTAGCTTGAAGCAAAGATGAATGTCAGTGTGTGGTATTCTTTGTGCCTAAAGACAATTTATTTATATAGAAATATTACATACATATGTCTTTGTCATTTGTTTCCTTTGCAATTTCTATTAAAATTTTCTCACTGAAAAGTAACTGCAAGTTCTGTGGGTTTTTGACAGTTACCAGTTGTCAAGTGGATACAAACCGGCTCCCATGGATCTGAGTTTTGTCAAACTGACCCCCTCTCAAGAGGCTATGGTGGATAAGCTAGCAGAGAATGCTCACAACGTGTGGGCCAGGGACCGTATCAGGCAAGGCTGGACATATGGTATCCAGCAGGTAAGTGCTAGCTTCAGTCACTTGAAAAAGTAGTTATCTATTGAGGTATTTCACAGTTAAATGGAGATAATGAGGATGCAAAAGCCAGGATGAAGCAGCTAAATGAATGCTAGTCTGTCAGTCAGTCGAGAGGACAAAATATTTAATTAAAGTAATCCTTCATTTAAGTCTTCTAGCAATGTGAGACTCCTCTTTTATAAGCAGTATTAAAAAAAAACAAAACTGTTCATGCATTCTTGTCCGCTGTCTAAATCTCAGGGTGAGAAAATTGTATGCTATTTGCAGGAAGTGTCTGGGAAGCTAATATCCTCTAGTATCTTAGGAAATGTAAACATTGACTTTCAGTAGGGGAATTATTTACAGTCCTGGAAATTGAATAATTTTGTTTATCCGGTAAAATCAGAGTGTAAACTTCTGGTAATAGTTTGCTAACGTTTCAGTTCTGGCAGAGGCCACTTCTAACTGCAGATAGAAAGGTCTCCAAGTTCCATTGCTACATGAGCATTTTTGCTTCAGTGAATAGCAGTGCTTGTGATGCCTGCCACAATGTGTGGAAAGCAGTAAAAACTAAGAGTGATGGATTGTCAACAGCAAAACTCAAGATCTCTGTTTTCTTCGTAAAAAATTATAACCGATGGATATACAGTAAGCCTAATACATAATTTTTCAAGACAGCTACTATATCAATTCTCCATGGGGTCATATTCTAACTAATTTTGGGAAAATTCAAGCCCACAACCATATGCAATGAATAAAATTTCTTAGACCTTGAGGCCAGGTTAACCTATTCTGTACATTTTAGGGGATTTTATTGTGCTTTCCAGTACTAATGACTTTGGAAACTTGAAATGATAGGTTATACTAAAGATGAGCTTCCATGATAAAGGCAAAAAAGCTAGACCTCTAGATAACAGTTTAGGTTTATATAGCTAATACAGTTTAAGTTCACAGTATGTTTGTTGCACACTTGGACATCTTTCCTGATGGTGCAAAAGAAACTAAGAAAGCATCAGCAAAACGTGGCATCTGTCTTTCTCACCAAATACGTGCTGCAGGACATTTGGTTTGTGGTCATTATTTAACAGTCTTAGTTATGAGAACAGAGTAAGTTCAAATGTGAGTGTCTTTCAGATACTTCTCATAGTCCATGTTTCTATTGGCCAAGCTTTTCATATCTTTCTTTTTGATATGTATACATTTTGAAATCTTTTTATTCCTTATATTCTGGTGATTTGTGCTGTTCCTGATCTTAGCTGAGCTTTAGGAAGGCCTAGCGGTGTATCGATTTGCAATTTTGCATTCAGAGCACTGTAAACTATGTTGTTGTTTATCATTTTGGATATCTTTTAGAGATTTACATGAGGATTTGTGTTTTGTGCTGAATTACCTCTGAAGGTAGAACTTCGTTACACTCCATATCTCTTAATAGGGTCTTCTTTCCAAGCTGCTCGTACAATTTAGCTGTGGTACTCTATGCTGCTGTAGACAGTATGGATGCTTGTCTTGTTTCTTTCTCTACTTTTATATACATGTTCTATAGGTGCAATTTCTATTAGTGCAGTTACCTATGACACATGCTCACTGAATACGCTGTTTTGCATCTTCCAGTATCTTTCCTCTTTGAATTATTTTGCAGCTGCATTATTCCCTCAAATAGAAGTTTTAAAATGCTCTTTGATTGTTGGCTTGTATAGCATTTTTCCATAGTTCTTTTCTCTTATTCTTGCGGGCTGTATTTGGTTACTATCATTTTTAGCCTATTACCTATTTCAAATCCATGTATCTGTACAAATAAATACATATGTGTTAATGCCCATAATTCTTTGTCTGTTGTTTGCTGTAGTACAGCAATTTCCATAGAACATGTTGATAGTTCTATGTTCTATGTTTTAGAACTATGTTATAGTTCTAAAAACATAATGCTGTTTTTTCGTGGTTAGGCTTTCTTATGTTACACTTTTCTTATGTCCCATAAATAACTCCAATTCTGAATGACTAATGGAGTGTTGGTATTTCATTAAATAAAGTTGAAGTTGTATAGTAAGATATATAGGAATATTTTCTTTCTTTCTTTTTTTTCTTATCTGGCATTGCTCATTGTATAGAGTTTTGCTTTATTCCTAGTAATAGGAAACATTCAGAATTTAGAGACCATTATCAACAAATGCTGTAGTCTGAAGTCAAAACCAAAGAATTATATAAACTTTGTATGTGCTATTCAGCTGAAACCATTTGAAAAAGAATCTTGTCAAAAAGTTTAAGTTTCTTTTCTTCTGGAGAAAATCTACTTTTTTTTTCTTTTTTTTTTTCTTTCTTTCAAATTACTTGGTGAACACGTAGTTACCAGGCAAACTCTATACAAAATGCAGTCTCCGGTGAAGTATTAGATTGCTGAACTTGGAAAGTTTTAGCAAAAAAATTAACAAATTAGGCTGAGTTTTTCTTCTTTTAACACTCTACAAAACAATAACTTGTCTGTAGGGAATAGGAAGAATTGCCTATGTACAAATTGCAGAGGTACTCAGTAAAAATTATGACTCTCAGCTAATCAATTTTCTTGTTGACTTGATTACATCCATGCAAAGCTCAGTCATTATATAGGATCATTTTCTTGATTAGCTACACTTAAACCACAGAGATCCAAAAGATAAGTAGAAAGGTTTGTGATCAGTATAGCAATACCAGTTCTTAGTTCAACAGCAAGTAGAAAGTTCAAAACTACAGATAGACAAATCATAGAAAAAAAGAACAAAATTATTTAAAATAAGACTCATATTCGCACATTCTTGATTTGGTGAAAAAGGTTACAATGCTAAATAAAATTAGACCTAAGGAAACGTTTCTGTAAAATTGAATTCGTTAGTTACTCATGATTTTTTTTATGTTTTTTTCCTCAATTTAGCTTTATCTTTTAGCATTTGAAAAAGTACTAGTATTTCGTTACAGTACATTGTTGTCATACTGATTACCAGTAAGTTAATGTACGTTAACAGTTGCTAATGTACATAGCAGTTGCTATGGCAGTTACCAGGGCTTTATTGTAACTGTAGTCTACTTTGTGGATAAGAAGTTACATAACTGTTATTCCAAATTTATGATACATATTCTTCTGGAGGTGGCATGTGTCACAGGAAACTATATCTCCTGCTATGTCCATTACAATACAAATAATTAAACCCCGATGTGTCATCTCTGATCTTAATGTGAATATTTTTAGACTAAAGATCTAGTAATTCCTTACAATATTTACTGCAATGTTTGAATTTCCATTCTGTTTTGGAAACAGTCCTTTTCCACATCTACCAAATATCAGATTATTTTTAGAATTTAAAGTGTTTTGAAGAATTATGGAGAGAATTCGCTCAACATGGTCTTTATGTTGGCAGTGTAACTGCTCTTGCTATTGAGCATAACAAGAGCTGATAAGGTATAGTACTTTGTTTGCCCAGCAATGCATTATTTTTATCTTCTTGATGTGTGTCTAGTATACAGGTAATGTCTGTCCTGTAATATTTCTTTTCCTAGAAGGAAATTCACTGATGGGAGCAGATTTCATCAGGCTTTGGTTAAATTACTGTCCTTTAATGTTTGCTTGCCGTAATGAGCCAGAAGGCAGATAGCCATGTCTCTAAACATTAACAGGACAATAGGAGACACCTGCAAGTGCTTTTGAGGATGAATTTGCCATTTCTTTTCTGGCTGCGAAGATAGGTAGAATGAAAACTTCATGCAGTCATAAAATTAGAACGATAATGCAATAAAAGAAGCAAGATACTTTCAGTGTCGGCACTGTTTTCTGAAATAATAGGCATTATTTTCTCTTTTATGTTTAACCAATAATAAAAGCATCTCGACATCTTTTCTGTTTGTATCCAAGAAAATAGGAAATATTTTTGATATGTCCAGCCTTTAATTAGAAAACAAACAAGCAAGCAAGCAATTAGGAAGTATAGGGACATTTCTTCGAATGGTTTCTCTCACTGCCAACAGATGCTTGCAGAATGTGAGAAGATGTAGACGAGCAACCAATTCTATTTGTCACTACAAATATTGTAAGTCATAAGTAATCCAGTTAAGCAACACTTTCAGTTAAGATAATGTTGCATTCTGGGAAAATCTAATCAATGTTGTGTTAATAAAACTGAAGAACAAAATTTAAATCTTAACCAACACTTTAATTTCAATAGGGTATATTTAATTACCAATTACAAAAATTCTGCAGGACATTAAGGACCTTCATCATGCTCCTGTTAAAAAAGTCCTTGATTTTAGAAAACACGTGTTTTGAATACTTAACATCGGAAGTCTTGCATACATTATCTATTTTATTATTTATTTATTCATTAGTATTATGAGTGTTTATTAATATTTTTATTAGTATTTTATATTGTTCTTTATACATTTTGTTCTATAATTTAAAAATAACATTTATTTGTATTGTGGCAATGTCTGACCTTTAGTCATGTACCCAATTGCTGCTATGGTAGCTGCTTCATAAACAGTGAACAAAAGATAATCCCTTTTTCAAGAACTTTACAGTTGAAATCTTTGCATTTGTCTTTGTTCTTGTTGTTTATATTGGTGTAATTTAATGGAAGAGCTTAAGCTACACTGTTTTCTGTTTTGCATTTATTTGCTTTTTGACTAAATTCAATTTTATTACTTATTTCAAGAACATTAGAACATCTTAGAATCCTTGCTGTATTTACAGTTACATGATTTCATTTAGTTTAAGTCATAATTTTTATAGTGTCTTTATAGCCTAGTCTTATTTTTAAGAAAAAAAACATGCTTTCTAAAATTGTTTTGTTTTTTCTATATTTATGTAGGATGTGAAAAATCGACGAAATCCTCGCCTTGTCCCTTATGCCCTTTTGGATGATCGGACCAAGAAGTCAAACAAAGATAGTCTCCGGGAAGCAGTCCGCACCCTTCTTGGCTATGGTTACAACCTAGAGGCTCCTGATCAGGATCATGGTACTTGATTATATTTTTGTTCCTCAAGAAACTTGTTTCCTTTCACTAAGATTTATTGGTCCATTAAAACTATCTGAATAGGTATAGTGCCTCAAAAGCTGATAGGCCTTTTCTCCGTTTTGTGGTCTTATATTACCCTTTAATCTTAGTTTGTCTATTGTTTCCTTTTCTTGTCTGGTAGCCTCACATGAGGCATTTTAAAATGTAAAAATTGGTTTCATTTGCTGTCAGTGATGCAGTTTCTCTGTGTTTTATACCTTTTTTTTTACCGTTCATTTTGTTTCATATAAAAGATGAACAAAAATTAAAAGTTTAAACAACCGAAATTAAAATTGTGATTTTTTTTTTACAATGTAAATACAAAAGAAAATTGTAAATACAAATAGAAAATCAAGAAAGCGTATTTATAATCTTACTCAATATAAAATCTTATGCCAATAAATAAAAGGTATGGTTATATTTTAAATGTGCATATAAACATCTGCAATTCCCCAAGCTAAAATGAAATTTTTAATTAAAAAAATTTTTGCTTAGTACTATCTTTGTCATTTCAAGATGGAGAACAACACTGCTAAGAAAAAGATCATATGTAAACATAGTAAACACCAATATTATAATCCTACAATTTTAACTTTAAATAATGAAGGATGCTGTAGTTAGAGTACAATCTCATATTTAAACCATTAAAGCTAGAAGATTGGATTTTTGAAGACAAATGCATAGAAACAAAATTCCTATGAATGTCAAACTCTAAATCTATAAAATGAGATAGTTATTCAGAGCATTTAAGCTTCCTTAACTTTTTCTGATCTTGGAAGTTGCACTCACTGTAAAAAGAAAATTTTAACTGTCTTCTTACATTTTTTTTGTATGAATTTACATAATTGACAGATTAAATATTTTACTGTTACCTCAGGCAGTATTTTCAGAATATATATACTCTGACTTTGTGACATCTTAATAAGAAAAGAAAAATAAAACTATATAAACTTCTAATATACAAATTTTAAAGAAGCAGTATACAACATTCAGCTCAGGAACTACAGAATATAAAAAGGTAGGAAAGTAGAAGGAATCAGCAGAGATAATGTAGAAATAAAATAGATTCTCTTACAGATTGTGACTTTTTAAACAACAGTTTTTTTGTCATGCTGGGATCAAGTCATAAGAATGAGCAGGAGAGTTTTCTCAATACTGTGCTGCGCAGTGTTCATTCTGGAGTACTAACTGCATGAATTGCAAGGACAGGGTAACATTTGTATGTGAAATGTACCCCCTCAGTAACCACATGCTGCAAACGTTCTTAGAAGTGCAGAAATATGGAAGAGTCAAATCAAACTTGAAATTTATAATCTCAGTAAAGTGTGGATAATCTGAGAAATGCATCTAGACATTATGATTCTTCTTCCTGCTTTAAATAAGTGATAGAATTCTTAAATTTAGACCTCTTCAGGCCACAGAGTTTCAGTAAAGAGTTTCTGCAGCAGACCTAACTCCTATCCAAAATGTGCACATATGCAGGGAATCTTCCATTTTCAATTTCTTTTCCAAAACAGATATGTGCTCTGATCCTCAGGATTTATGAGAGGCTACTGTAAAGTTACACTTTTACATATGAGACATCACTGATACCATGAGTATTATTAAAGCTGGATTCCTGAACAGGCAAAATAATCTATTTCCTATGAGGTGGATTGTGTTGGTGGCAAAAAGCTATGATCTTACTATAAAGCTTGCCTGTACCTAGTCCTGGAGAGTTGAAGGCTGGTGCATAATCTTCTGCTTTATGCAGAAGATCTTCTGCTTCCCTCCCACTGTGGGAAGGAGATGCTGCAGAAGAGACTGTAGCTTCTGCTTGGTTCTGAGGAGGTGGATTGGCTGGTTCAGGAGGTTCTTGTGCAACTGTTCGGTAGGGTAGGGTGAAAGGGAGCATGCTCTTTTTCCATAATCTCCCCCAAATCTCAGTGAGCCACATTAATCCTCTTTGTTTATTTACAGCTCTGACTCCCCTCAAAAAGATGCCCCTGCCTTCCTCTAAGAAAGAACTACTATAAAATTTTATTTTTTTTCTGCAGATTCAGAGGACCCTTGAGCTGGTTCTGTTTATGGAATTACCAGTGAAATGAATATATTTGCAACGGAAAGGTGTCATCAATCCTGTTGCAAAATTCCTAGGGAACTGGGACTTGTACAGGAGTGTCCCACAAACTGGTCTTCCATAAGCAGAAACTGCCGTTGCATTCAACAACAGATTTTTTACTCATTTTAGGGATTTAATTTTACAGCTTGTGAGGCTCTCAAGTGTTCTAGATGTGTAAATTATATTGTGAGGATCTTCTTTCATCAGCCAAAATCTTTACTGTTATTAAAGGATTTAGAGCCCTCTAGTGGTGTTTTGCTTCTTAGTTCATGAATTTTATTTTAATCTTGATTGACAAAGGTGTAGCTTAATTTTTATGCTATATTATTATTATTATTAGCAGTAGCAGCTGTATTTTAGGAATTGCTTAGACTCTAGATAGCCAATGAATACTTAGTTCCTGTGATTTGTGGTAGTTCATTTCTAGCATAGTAGTAGAACTGAGGGAATTTTTAAACTGTTTTTAAGGCACAGACCAGCATGGTTTTTAAGGTCCATCCAATTATACAGACCAGCAAAGAGAGAAAATACCACTGATAAAGAATTACATGGTGGAGAGTCCAGAGCTTCCCTGAGCCTGGAGCAACTGAAGACAAGGGTTCGGAGGCGTGGGAAGTGGCAGTGAGCTCTGAGGGGCATGATTGTGCAGGCTCTTCGAGAGAAGAGTGGAAATGTGGACCTTGATGTGGCCAAGCATATTAAAGATAAAGGGAAAGATTCTTCACGTCGTCTAAGCGATAGACAACTAGGTGCAGACGCAATCCACAGTTTGGAGAGCAAAATTTAAGCTTATGAGAGACACAGAAAAGTAATTCCTCCTCAGGAGTTACTGTGGCCATCCTGGAATATTGAATTTTCATGGGTTGAGCAGGTCTTACAAACTTGTGGAGAAAGATCCAGAATGCCTTAGGAATTCTTCTTCCTTATCTGGAAAAGGGAAAACAGAAAACAGAGTCAGAAAGTGATTCCTGGGTTGTAGGATTTGATTGGTGGACAAGAAAAATTGTATAAAATATCAGGGAATAAAGTAGTTGAGAAAACTTAGGGAAGAAAGACCGATGGTTTGATTCAGCATCACTTCTTGTGCCTTTTGAAATGATTTTCGTCTTTGTAAAACGTGATCTAGTCATTTTTAGCCCCCTTGGGGGCATGGTTTGAATTGATAGTAAGGTCTTGGAAAAAAAAGTCAGAAACAGCTAGATTGTAGGACTACATCATTAAGAGACACATGTCGGGAGCAGCGAGGGAGTGCTGCAAGCGCTCCATTAACAGGGTGCACTTGAAGCTATTTCAGAAGAAGATACGAAAGGCAGCTCAGTGGATGAAACTGGCTGTGTGCTGTTGTGGGAAGGCGGAAGAGGAGGGGAACCCAGTCTAAGGGTCGGGAGAAAATTAGAAAGGATAGGATAAGAAATGTTAAAAAGTATGGCAGGAATGACCATCGCAAAAGCACCAAGTAGGCTTAATACCATAACCTGTGGTATTCAAGTATGAGTAAAAGTGTTTGAGATCCTTTTCCATAGATGGGGGTAGATGGAAGCCAGGTAGCTGTAGCTGAATCACTAAAGATAGTTTTTCTAGACAATATGTTCAGTGCACTGAGAGAAAGAGGAGAAGTAGAGAAATAGGCCAGGCTAAGATTACATTTTATCTATAAAAATATTGATTTTTACCTCATTATTCTTTCATGGGGGAGGAATATCTGTGATTACTTTCTGGAAGGACTAAGTTTAGTGTATGACTTCTGGTCGGTATTCCTGAATAGTGCTTCAGGCTAAGACCCTCCTTTGAAACTCACAATGCAACCATGTTGGTCTTTGAGAAAAGACATTATCTACTTAGCAATGTGTAGAATTTTAACTTAAAAGGCTCTTAAAATGACTTGTTATGACTCACTTGCCATTACAGTCGGGAGAATTTTAGCATAAAGCACAGCAAACTGCGATCAGATAAACATTTGTGATCGTGTTACAGATACTTAAGAAAATTCCTCGGTGGCTGTGAAAGTTTTCATTTTCATGCAGCTTTTTGTATTTTATGTTACACTCCATTGTACTCGATAAGAATTGTGAACAAGCTCATTTTCTTCCTCTCAGCTGAGAAACAGTAACTCTGAAGGGAGAAGTGGCAGCTTTTAAACCGCTCCATGCAATCACGTGCTCCGCGGTGTGCCTGCCGTCCCGTCAGTTAGAGACAGGGGAGCAGGGAACGGTCAATACAGTTCAAATCTGGCCTGTTTAGAATTCTAGTATCTCACTATCTAGTAATATTTTTGAAATAGTACCTTTGTTGTGACTTTATTTTCCTTTTTTCTTGAACCGTAATATACAGAAATTGCCCTTAGCACTACTTACTTTTGTTTTTTAACATCTTTTTAATCTTTTTTTTTTTTTTTCGGACTTTCTGCCCTTTGCCTTGACCACAGTTAATATGTTTTTACTGATACAGGAGTATGATTACTTTGGGGTTATGGTTTTTTTTGTTGTTTTTTTTTTTTTTTTTGTTTCAGCTTCATGCCAAGGCCACTTGCTTTTATCATTCTTCATCTCGATTTTCTGTTGGTTCTGCAAAAACATCTAAATTACAACCATCCTTTTTTCATTATTTATTACAGTAAACAAGTGAATTGATTACAGTCTCTAAGCAAAGCAAGTTTCTCATAGTTGGGGAAACTTTTGTCAAGACAAACATTCATGTTTTATGGTGGTTAGAACATGGTTCTGTTTTTTGTGGGGAGGGATTTTTTTTTTTTTTTAATGTCTGAGCACCCAATTCACTTTTCTTTCTGAAATCTCTTGTTAACTGGCCAAAGGAATACTATGTGAAAATCTATAGGCCATATTTTGAAGAAGGATAGGCAGTCTTTTCTGCCATATGAATCTGTGATGAACATATTATTTTCCATTGTGCTTCTAAGATATCACCACTACTGTTTAGTTGCTTTACTAATGTGATATTAGGTCTTCAGTTCTTCAAAGTCATTACTAAATGCTGCTTCCTAGTATTTTTCAGCATGCTTTAAAAGACAGGGCTGTGTTATTGCCTTTGATTTTCATTGCTTTCATTTTGTCAGTGGTTGAATACAGACATTTTTGTTTTTTAAATACCTCACAGCAACAAGACTCGACATGTGCAGTGGGATAATAGAAAAATTCAGGATCTTCCGCACAGAAAAGACTTACGCAGTGAGGGCTGGGAAGTGGTACTTCGAGTTTGAGGCAGTCACTGCAGGAGACATGAGAGTTGGCTGGACCAGGCCAGGTTGTTTGCCAGATCAAGAACTTGGCTCAGATGAAGAAGCTTTTGTTTTTGATGGCTTTAAGGTTTGTATATATTTCTCCGTAATAATATGAGTGCCTACAAACACTTTTGCTCCTTTTTCTCTCTGCCATTGCCTCAACCTAATTGCCTGCTGTTCTTTGTTTTTTTTTTTTTTTTTGAAGTTGTTTGTCTGCCTCTTTGAGGACCAGAATGAAATAGGAAAGAAAATAGCAATGCCTAAGATATAGATTAATGTTACTTGAGAAATTAATTAGAAGTTTGGGGCATTTGTATAATTCTTTTCATAGCTTCATAGCATTTATATAGTGCATATAAAGCATTGAAAAACTCAGTGACATAGCCAGGTTCAAAATACTGACAGAACTGTGTTTAACTGTGAATCATTTCCTTAATTTTTTACTCTGCTGTTCTCTGTATGAGAAGTGCCATTAGGGAATGAATATGATTAACATTATTAACAGTAACTAATTGAGGCAAACTTTGATTTTGTGGGAATGTAAAGGTTAATAAGAGTATACCTATGTTTTCATGGAAATCTTTATAGTTTAGAATGTAGTATGATAACACCAGTAATTTTGATCTAATTTCAGTCTATGTGAAACAATGACAGATGAATTTAGCAGTAATATATAGGAAAACAAAACATTTTATATGTCACTGATTTTTATAACAGTAGATTAAAATGACTCGTTAGAACTCTTTATTTTAGTTTAAAGGCATGTAAAGCCACTATCTAAACTGTAATTGCTATTAAGGCTACTGATGACTCATGTCTTAATGAAAATGTTTACCGTATGTTCCTTGTATCTGAGGTTGGAATTAATTTCCCTCATTACTATTTGACAGGAATCAATAGGATTCTTGACTATTCCTATTCAGATCAAGCTTCTTGGCTGTTTCTTATTCATATTTTTGGATTAGTATCAGTCTTGTATTACACAATCTGAGATGGCTTAAAAGGATGACTGAAAAAAGCTCTTTCTTGTAAAATCTCTGTGGAACTATTAAAGTTCCACATCTTTGCTAGAATAACTGGGTAGTAGTTTGCCTTTTGAATCCGTTTTTTTGACCTTGAGTTCTTAATCCACAAAGCTATTTTGTTTTCTTTGATTTTGGCAGGTTCTCTCCTTGACTGGAGAAAAGCTCAAGCTTTTTAATTTTCAGGAGAGGCAGCAAGGTGAATTTGTTTTTTAGGATTTTGAGAAAGGATACAGAGGATAAAAATCTAATTCTAATGCAGTATATGAATAGGGAAACTCTTTGTTATGAACACGACTTTATTTTATGTATATTATAAAAAGCCAAAGCCCTGCAGTCTTTGACTTGAAGGTCAGTCATAAAAAGCGTTAATCATGCCCCCCTTTATTCTGGAATCTCTCAGAAACTCAGAGTGCTCATCCTGTCCACAACAATTCTATTCTTTCCAAGATCTGTTTCATTTATTTTATATACAACATATTTAGAATTATACTTGAAGAAACAATAAAGTTTGTTTGAAAGCAATGAATTTATAGGCTACAAGATTAAATGAAAACAATTGCTTTAAAAATATTTGCAAAGCAGCTATTTAACATTGCAATTGATAGCATATTATTTTCATAATAAGCCTTTTATAGAGCTTCTTCATAAAAATAAGCCATGCTCTTACTTGTTACTAAAGTGTTGAAATAGCAATTTTCTTCACTTGGCAACATTTTACAATACTGGTATGAGGAGTGTTTGCAGAAATCTCATTGTTAAATTTCCATTTTCAGAGTCAACTTACAGTGCTTACAGAAATTGTTTTGGAATGATATGCTATGGAAGTGGTAATTTTAGTATCATGCTAATTTAAGGGGTTAATTATTAGCTGTACCACTGAAAGGGAGAGGAACACATGCATTGTCATGATTATTTGAAATTCTTTGAAATCCCTTTCAGGCACAGCGGTGGCATCAGGGTAATGAGCATTTTGGACGCTCCTGGTTGGCAGGAGACGTCGTTGGTTGTATGGTCGACATGAATGAACACACTATGATGTTCACCTTGAATGGTGAAATCCTGCTGGATGACTCAGGTTCGGAACTTGCATTCAAGGACTTTGAGGTTGGTGATGGTAAGTACTGTAATATATTGTGCTGTTAACTTGCTGTTGTTGTCCGTTTGTTATATGTATTGTGTGTGTTGTCTTCCCTATAATGTGGTGGGCCTTTTTCCTTTTCTCTTTCTTTTCTTTCTTTCTGAGTGAAAGAGTGAGTGAGTATGTAGCTTTGGGTGGCCAAAATGTCTTGGTGTAACTTTAAATATGTTGGGCAATATGTGTTGTTATAACGTGTTCTTAGGAGTTTTAGAACAATATGAGATGGACACATTAAGATTAGTAGCAGTTTTATGTGTGTACAGTGTATGGCTGGTCATTAGTTTCTTTGGTGCTCATAAGTTGAGTACAATTTTCTTGCTCTACTTTGTACTCCTGCCAGAAATACTTTGTTATGGACTGCAGTCATGGAACTTCAGCAGTGCGGTAGCTCTAAGTGGAGTAGAAGCTGGAGCAATATTCTACTCCTGACAGAAGTACTTAGTTTGTTAGGGACTGTTGTCCAGGATGATATGATACATTGAATTCCTTTCCTATTTCCAAAGAGAGAGTCTGAGGCATCTAGTATATAAACAGCAGTCTCTCTTTTCGTATATATTCTCCTATGATCTCTGTTGTTCCAAGCATAGGAAACTTATGTGCTTATTACTTCTGTATCTGGAGGAAAGACTCACTGTAGTAGTTTCTGTCATTAGCAAATATATTTTAAAAAAATATTCTAAATGGTAAGAATATACAAATATGTGTAAATAAAAGATTTTTGCTCCACTAAACTTTGTGGATATCTCATGCAGTAACCAGTTGTCTGTTTATCCACAGCAGTACTTGAGCCTTTCTTTTTCCATGGCCATACAGGCACTGCATGTGGGCCAGGAGCTTTCTGTATTGACTCTGATATAAAACTGTAGTTTCTGCTGGAGAAGTCTATTTTCCTCCTAAAGCCCATTAGCTGGGTTTGTACCTACACAGGTCCCTGTGTCTCCCGTCTAACATTTAGACATGTTCTAGTTTGCTATCCATAAGGCTATCAAACATAGTACATGTTCCTTCCTTAACCAAAATTGATGTGTTAGACCTAAACTCTCAGTCTCCTCAGCAACAAGAATTCAAACTATTTTTGATTCTGAGTGCATGATAAGTTCTAATTGGCCATGAGGAATTAGTTCATTTCCTCTGAAGGAAAAGCAAATATTGGCTATAGGTTTTTTGAGTAATTCAAAGTATGCTGCTTGTTAAGAAAAATGTAGCTGTGCTTGTTGATATATGTGTGTATACACATGCCTTTAAACGAAGATAAAACATCTAGTCTTAAGTCTTCCATCACGTGACAGTGTTTCTATTGATTTGTTCTTACACATTGCATAATTTGATTTCATTTTTTATTTCTTTTCTAGAAGGGGTATATATATACATATATGCAATTCATAATATAATCTTGGCTTACTGGTAATAATGATCTTATCCCTCAATAAGACATAAATAGAAACTAATGTATTCAGCAAACACAAAAAAATTTGCTTCTCTGTGTTCTTGTTCATAACATCCTCCAACACAATTAGTGTTTTGATTTTTGAAAGGCGAGTTGACATACTACCAGCATAGCAGGAAAGAGCCATTAGGGTTCAGTGGCTCCAGTCAGCATGTTATATGATAAATTATGATAACTTTCTAGGTTGCAGTGGTGAATCCACAGTAATTAATTGAAGACACAGTCCCTTTTTTGCATTTCCCTGTTGTTCTCTGTATTGCAACAGAGAAGACTTGCGATAAGTTCGAACTATACAGAAAAGAAAATTGCTTTAAACTCCACTAGGAGCTTTTTAATTGATTTAAGTGGACATTACATTAAGTTTTGCAATGCTGAATTTCTGTTCTTCCTGCTTTGTGTTATGGACCTATAACAACTATTCATTTTGGAGCAATGCTCTGAGACACAAGGTTGTTGAATTAAGAACAAACTTATGGGGCCTTGAAAATAAATTATTTTAAATTTTGTTTACTTTTTTCTCAATTGCTTTGTAAATTCATGTTATACTCTTAATGTTTATTGAGGAATATCCAGCACATTTGTATATACTATAAAAAATATACAAAGAATACCAACAGAAAGCTTGGATGCTCACCATGAACTAAAAAGGACATGTTTCTCCCTGTATGCCATAGAGATACAAATTGACAGACGGATATATGCCTCTCAAAGTGTGTTATTGGGTTTACCTAATCCTTAAAAAGAAGTTATGTTTTGCTTTCTTTGGCAGTGAATTTATTAAGAAAATTAACACTGTCAAATTTCTTTCTGTGAACTGTAGGACTCCCCCCCTCCCTCCATAGCCTGCAACTAATTCCTTGTCCCTTGCCCTGTTCAGTTAGTATCCAGCATTTGGAAGGGAGGCACGCTGCATGTAAAGAAGAGGCAAGGACTTTTTTTATGGTGAACTTCACAGCAGCCTTCTGTGACAAGGATTTCATAGTTAGGTGTCAGGGATTTTGCAAGTATCAGTCTTTGTGACCCCTTTTTACAGGGATGTGGTTGGGATTGTGATTCCATAGCTGTTAACATTTAATGTATGCTTCAGAAGGTCACTGTATCATAAATTTGTAGAAGTGTTAATCAAAATTTTTTTCAAATTAGAGTACCCAGGAGGGGGTTTAAGCGAGCTCTAAGCTTTTGTTTCTGCTCTGGGAGGAGAGATGGTAACAGATCCAGATGTAACAAAGTTAGTGTTTATGTAGATCTAAACTGGTAGAGTAAGTTTAGTTCCTGTTGCTGTGGCAGTGTTGGTCCAGCTTTTGGAACCCTAAAGCAGGCTTTAGTTTACAACAAACTCACACACTATGAGATTGCCAGATACTTGAGGCAGTTCTGGGAAGAGAATTGGGGACTGTTGTTGTTCCTCTCATGAGTTCCAACACAGACAGCACAGCTGAGGATGAGATGTCTGGGCAACTTGAAGCAGATTTTGTGTTTAAAAAGTATCCAAGGATTTGCACTGATCCAACGACTGGACCACGTAATTAGGATAGCATATAGCAGCGGTGGATGGCCGAGTGTAGGCTGATCCTGCTAATGGCCTTTGGAGAAGCTGGTGCCACGTTTACAGTTCTGCATGCCCTATAGTGGTATACAGTGGTTGTAATGTGGTCCAGAAGCTGGCCACAGCTACGTTTTGTGGAAGATTTGTGTCTTATCCGCATGAATTTCTGTGTTTCGGAATTCTGTATAGCAGAGTAACGGGTAGAGATACTGGGTAGTTATTGTAAGTTAATGCACTCAGGATAGGGACAGACACCAATTACCAGTGGCTTAGTGTCTAAACTTGGACATACACTTTAAGAAGAATCTTTGCTGTGGGCCTGTTTGAGGTTCCAAAATGATTCTATACTGTAGAGTATTTTTGTTTATAAATTTGTTTTATGGTTAGAAATTTACATACTTATGTGCATATAGGTACATTAAAGGTTGAGAAATATATAGATAACCTAAAATTTTCTAACTATTGAAATGTAAAAAAATATATATTTTTAATTATTTTTAGGTTGATATTTTGTGTCTTATACATCAAATATCGAAGTTCAATCTTTTGAGCAGCAGTAGATGCAAAATAGTATTTTTGGGTTACGGATCTCTATTCCCATAAGACATGGGAAAGATGACTCTTTTACCTATTAATTAGGTTGTTGAATCTTAACTACTTCACTTCCATCTACATTTCAGAATATTTTACCTTTCAGAAGTGCTTTGAAAGAAGAAATTCTATTTTCTCTTCTTCCACCGTACTAGAAGAATTAGGAAATTCTTGATTTGATTTAAAATAAGATAACTGCTGCCAGCTCTCTAGCCTCATGCCTGTTACTTCATTGCCTGCAGATCTTCTAAAATACTATGGTAACATGCTGACGGAAAAGGATACCGGAATGGCTCAGTGTTAGTGGTATAGAACATAAAATCATCCTAGTATAACTGGGCAACAGCTCTAATTTTTTAGGAATTATAATCCCATAAATGGATGAGAAATTCTGAGAGGAATTTGAGTTTCATGAGATTCTGAAGACAGGCTATTTGACCACTACTTTGATTTCAAAGTTGATGAAAGTACAGTGTTGTATTTTTCATGGTACTTGTTTCCAATGACAGAATCAGATATAAACAGATCTCTGTCAAGTCCAAAACAACTAAAATACTAGTTTCATGTTTGACATGGAGCTCTAAGACCTTGGTAACTATGTCATAGACTTAATGTCAATGTCAAGTGTTTCAGAATTTTTACAATATCCCTTTAATTTAATTTAATAATTTAATTAAGTTTTTTAGTATCATGTGTATAGAAAAGAACTTGCCTTTGGAATAAGACCTGCTATTCTGATTTCAAAGGCAGATACTCCTTGATCTGAGATTTAGTATCTCCAGATCAATATTTATAAATAAAATGAGCATTTCATAAAAGGTTCATTATATGGAGTGTGTATGTATATATGTGTGTCCATACAAGCACACGTATACTCAAATACGACATTCGTAGCGCTTTTGTTTTTTAGGCTGACTTTGGTTTTGTTAATAGCTCCTACTTAAGGGCGCTGAGACCTTTCTGCATGTCACTTGTCAGTGAACTGTTGGCATGTCATGTGCTGCTGCAAAAAGCAGCTTTTCACTTTAGGAAAAAAAAGATTTGTCTGAGCCCTTTGGTCTGCTTTGAAGAATATAGTCTGACTATAGATCAGTCCTGCAGTTTTAATTTACTTACGAACAATAAAGAGGGAATATGGCTGTATACCAATTTACTATCAAGGCTCATGAGCTATGTCTTGTATTATGGGGCCACAAGAGGATATGCAACATAATTGCATATTATTATGCACTTGTATAAAAGAAATTTAATACTGTAGATATGAAATGTTCATGCTTTATATTCATATATGAAGATATGCACTTTGCAACCCAAGTTTTGTTTTGTCAAAGTATGCTCTCTCTGAGCATCAGTTTTACTGTTTGTACTGAATATTTGATAAATTGCATCACAGAGCTCATCCTATATTCTCAAAAGTGGGGAACATTATAAAAAATATTGCTGTCCTACCTTTTGCCACAAGTGACGGACGATGTTACTTTTTGTGATGGTACTGTTTTTACCTGTCTTGCTATTTCATAAAATAAAAGATTTGCTACACAGTCCCATTATGCACCTGTAGATTAAGAATGAGGCCATGGGTAAATCATCATCTTATGCAGCCTTCGGTGTGCAAAGGTTACAAATGATCTGCAAAATATCGTATCTAATATGACTGAATACCTGTATATGGAAAGGTGTTGAAAGTTGATTTGTATTCCATAGCAAAACATGCACCTGCCTTACCAGCACACTCCTTACTGTCTTTTAAAAACAGTGTGAAAGGTAGATGTGGTATCTTTCCCAAATAGGGAATAATCCTGAACAACCTTAATGACATTTGAGTAGTCTGTCAAATCTGTCAATTGAGTAGTCAAATCAGGGCAAAGTCCCGGAGAGGAAAGCAGTGCTTCCACACAGAAGATTGGTACTATTATTTATATTCTATTCATACAGAAGAGCAGTTACTGTATAGCAATGATTACTTGCAGGAGTTAGTTACCTGTACAATACTGTTCTGGCATCAATGAAGAGAGATTATTATGATTTCATATTGGCTGCAGTTAGAGCTGATGGAAAATATTGAACTGAATTAAGTAACTTCAGTGAGACATCTGCATGTGTAAGACTTCAGTTCTGGGTTTGTTTGTTTTCTTTTAGGGATTCACTCCTAAGACTGAATGCATCAATGAGGTTTTTTTTTTTTTTTTTTTTTTTTTTTTTTTTTTTTTTTTTTTTTTTGACCCCAAAGGGAAATGCATAAGTGGAAGAAATAACATCTTATATGCATTCTATTTAGGAAGGGTGAAAATCAGTTATATTTTAAACATTCCTATCTGATGTAGCTGTGTCTTTTATACTTCTCATTTATCTCCATGAGTAGAGTTTATCATCTTTCCTTGATTTCCCTGTGTTTGCTTAAACACATTTGCAACAGTATATGGGCTCCTTTAACTCATCAGGATGCCTAGTAATTTCCCGCTAGTAGAGCTGCTGGACTTTATTGCTGTATGTGTCTATTTATGCAAGTGCAACTTGTCTAGTTATGAATGTGTAATATAATTTTGTTTCATTTAGTTCTGGAAAATGCTCTTTATTGCTTTCTAACATTGGATTTTCATGAGCAGAAGAGATGTAAATCATGCTGCTTAAATCATCTGCGTTATCAGTGTGAGAAGCTCATGCTTCATGATTTAAGAGTCTTGCTGCTAAGATAAAAATCTAGACTTTAGCTTATGACCTGTAGTGTATGGCCTTAGATTCATCATACCTAATACACATATATATGAGTATGAGTCTTACTTATCTGTAATTAAAAAAAAATGCAAAGGTGCTATTGACAGCTGATCTTTGATCTTATGAGTAAACACTCCTGAGGCTGGTGCTGTGAATTTTGCTTTTGTCTCTAAAGAATATGTTGTGAACAGATGTTCTGGCACTTTGTATGCAGACAGCCTCAAGAAGAGCAAGGAACTGGTTGTATTTCCTCCTTATACCATTCCATATCTGTTACAGTGGCTTCACCTGAGCCAGAATAATGTAACAGAGCTTTGTATTTCTTGTTGATACAAGAGAAAAACTGAACTTAACATTTGTTGAGCGATGTTTTTTTTATTGTTATGTTTTATTAGTAATTGCATCAAATAAATTTACAAAACTGTTTGTAGGTGGAAACTCAAAAACAGTAGCAAGAGGAATAGAAGTAATAACATACTTTCTTTTTGTTTTCTAAACTAAGATTCTGAGCAAACAGAAAAAAAACCCCAAAATTATTTTAAAAGTGCAAAGATTTTGTTGACTGCATGCACAGAAGTGAATTCCTTGTGCTAGTAAAACAGTAAAAGAACAGACATACACATGTGAAGCTGACTCAGGGTGAATTCTTTGAAACATCAGTTTCATGAAGCTACAGTATAATATTGCCATTTCCAATACTACAAAATTTCTATGAAAAATAAAAAGCTAGTTAAGTGTAGTTTTTGTTTTTTATTATTATTTTTTCTATGGCAGCATGAAATTGGTGCATATTTTTAACTTTATTTTTGCTACTTTAGGGACAAGAACTATATTTCTTTTAAAGTGATATTTGAGATTCTCTGAAAACACCGTGACTGTTGGAGTTCTAGAAGGAATATTGACTACTGTAAGACTCAGTAACATCGTCAGAATTGATAACACTGCTATGCAAGCAGAGAGCTTAACCAAATGTTTGCTGACAGAATCCTTGAAGTTCTCTCTTACATTTCTCTAAAGTGAACTGGCTGCTGAATGAAGAGATTCTTAACTATTAGAGACCTGTATTTTCAAAATAATATTTGAGATAAGGTTCTTGGTGATACATAAGAGGTGATGTGCTGTAGATGACTACTTGCACTTAGATGTTGGGAAATAGAAGAAAACAACTCACTGATGTTTCTGATGTACAATCTACATATTCTTTCTTCTTGTGGTTTTAAGGGTTTCTACCTGTGTGCAGCCTGGGCTTATCTCAAGTGGGAAGAATGAACTTTGGAAAAGATGTCAGCACTCTAAAGTATTTCACGATCTGTGGCTTACAGGAAGGGTACGAGCCCTTCGCTGTTAATACAAACAGAGACATCACCATTTGGTTGAGCAAAAGACTCCCTCAGTTCCTACCAGTGCCATTAAACCATGAGCATATTGAGGTCTGTATTCCCTATTGGGATATTTCTAGACATTTTTTTCCAGGAGTGTGCTTTAATGATAAAACTACTTTTGCACTTCTAGACTAGGTTTTTTATTTGGTAGCTTAGCCGTGTTCTGGACATATTTTATACCCATTAATAGCTTGTTACCTTCTGTAGGGTTTCAAATAATAAAGCTATTTGGTTTGTTGTGTCTCCTCATCTATAAAATCTGTCTTATGTGTATACATGACCTTCTCAAAGATAAATTCCACAAGATGTCCTCATTAAGAACTCCTTGTGCAGTGAGTGAGAGTCCTGCACATTAAGAAAACCCTTCCAAAAAGTGTGCCTTTCTATGTAACAAGTACCATGTGTTCCAGTGCACACACTTCATGATTTTCCATGACTAATTGATTTTGATTTCAATAAATATTTATGAGATAGTTGTGTCAACGATTTTGTCCCAATCAGTTGTGCAGCCTGACAAAACTAAGTCCTAACATAAAGCGCCTTGGAAATCAGTGAAGTAAAACCTTTCTTTCTATTGATGTATATCAAAATTTTGTCTTTTATATCTACTTTATTAGTGTTTTTTGTTGTTCTTCCCAAGATTAGATTTATATTTTGTGAGTGCTTTTTTAACAAAGAAACAACAAAAACCTCTGCTCCCTTTAAAATGACATTTATTTGCCCTTAAAATGATAGTACATAATCACAATGTATCTGAGTGTACTGTTGCAAGTTTTGGTTTGTTTTAAAATGTCGGTGCTTATTCTAAAGATACAACTTGAATATTTGAGAGGGGGAGAAAAGCATTAACTTCAAACTAAATACATTATTTTTTTTGATAGGTGATGAGAATTGATGGCACTATAGACAGCTGTCCCTGTCTGAAGGTCACGCAGAAGTCCTTTGGTTCGCAGAACAGTAAAACAGATGTCATGTTTTTTCGATTAAGTATGCCTATTGAATGTGCTGAGGTGTTCTCCAGAACAGCTGCAGGAGGATTACCAGGCAGTGGTCTTTTTGGCCCTAAGAATGACTTGGAAGATTATGATGCTGATTCTGATTTTGAGGTGCTAATGAAAACTGCTCATGGTCATCTAGTACCTGACCGGACTGAAAGAGAAAAAGATGCCACAAGACCAGAGTTAAACAATCATAAAGATTACACCCAAGAAAAACCTTCACGTCTTAAACAAAGGTGAGTAGCACATTTCACTTATTTTTTCTTTACATTGTTGAAGAAAATGCCAGTCTGATCTCCAGAGATTTTACCCTAATTCTGTTCTAAATTTAGATATAACAGTAAGTGAGACAGTTAACTCTGATTTGCTTAAGTTACATCATCTGCAAGATACTGACTAAAATTAAGCAAAAACCTGAAAACATTTCTCTAGCTATTAGAAACCTATCATTAGATTAATTGTGAAGGTTTTTGAGATCCTCAGAAGAAATTCACTCTAAAACCTTGGAAATCCTTTCTGACAGGACTAGGAAGTTTCTGAAGTGACCTGAGGTTTTTTTCACAAAAATTCCAGACAGATGAAGATATTTAGATAATTTGTAGTGAATATCAGCTTCTTAGGTCATTTGTTTCATTAAGTGAGGAAGGAATATCTTCTAGCTGATATGTTCATTCTCCCTAACTTTTCTTACATAATCAAATGAATGAAGGAGCAACTTGATGATTCTGTGGAGATCGCTAATACTGGGCCATTACCCAGATACATTACTGCAACCAGCAGCTTTCCTTTCCTTTTCTACCATTCTTTACCAAACTTACTTACTTAGTTAAATATTTCAACTGCAGAATAAATACGGAAGTGTAGATGAAATTTTTTAAAGCATCAAAGTAATTTACGATTCAAGGTTCCTTTTCTAAAGTGTCATAAATGCTTAACAGCATTTAAATTGAGAAGAATTCAGCTTCCAAATGACTTCTGAATATGCAGTTTAATAAAAAAATTATTTAAATCTGTATTTTTCTCTTATCTGAAGATTTATTCTGTTTTGAACTGCAGGTAAGTAATAAATACATTAGTGTTATATACTAATAATGTAATAAATAAATAATGTAGTAAATACTTTGCATATAGATTTTGATTTTATTTATTGTATTACAGATTTATGTTGAGGAGAACAAAGCCTGATTATAGCACAAGCCACTCTGCACGACTTACTGAGGATGTGCTAGCAGATGATAGGGATGACTATGATTATTTGATGCAAACTTCCACGGTATGGTTACCTAGGTTTTTTAGTTGTTTGTTTTCTTGAACAGCTGCATGTTTTCAGTATTAAGAGTTTCAGAGAACATGTGATTTTTCAGGCCAAATTTTAAATGTAAATTTCTGCTGTAGTCCTACACTACTAAAGTTGAGAGACTACTACATTCATTTTGTTTTGCCTTGATAGTCAGTCTAAAATAATTTGCCCAGGGAGAGCAATAAATTCAGTTGAATCTGTTTTTGAAACTATTATTGAAACACTGAGCATCGGAGAGAAAAAAATACATGCAGAGTGTGTTAAGATCAGTGTTCAAGACCTGTTGAGCACTTCTATCCCAGTTTTATTCAACATTTGATTTGTGGAATTCCTGGTGAAAGTAATAAAGGTTTTGAGTGCTTTTCACTGAGAAGATCAGCTCCCTAAGTGCTCATTCTTCAGTGTCTGAAAATAAAAATACAGTTTTTTCTTTGCTATTTATTCTCTTCCCAAAAGATATTAGTGTACCACAGGCTGCCACTTACCTACAGGGTAAAAATTGTAGCTACAATACAAAAATAACCTACAATACTGCAACGCAAAAGCCTACATTACAAGCCTATAGTACTGTACTATCTGTACTGTTTTTCTTTTTTTTTCCTTTAACAAACATGTTCTTGTTGGTTGTATTTTGATTTTTTTTGCTATCCTTATAGTACTTGTTTTATGACTTGCACTTGAAAAGTCTATGCTAGTTTTGAAGAAATGACATTTTCAGATTCTAGAGCAACAAATTAATTCTGAATCAAAATAATACAGTAGAAAATAAGTATTAACAATTTGTAACATGATGTTTTTATTGACAGTACTATTATTCAGTGAGAATATTTCCTGGTCAAGAACCTGCTAATGTCTGGGTGGGGTGGATTACATCTGACTTTCATCAGTATGACACATGCTTTGACTTGGATAGAGTGCGCACTGTCACAGTTACACTGGGAGATGAGAAGGGGAAGGTTCATGAGAGGTTGGTTACAATTTTCTTAAAAAGATGTTTATTTTATATCTATAAAGGCAACTAACAACTATATAAACTGTAGTTTTACTCCATTTAATGGAATTTGATATAAAATAAGTTGTAATATCAAAAAGTGCTGACTATAAGGTCCCCTTATAACCTGTTCTCTTCTCTTGCTTGTGAAGATCTGTGGAATAATGATCTAGTAAAATTAATAATTTGAAAAAAGTAAAGAGTAGTATAGCTTTTAAATGTAGTTTCATTCATTCATTTCAGAACATGAGCCTGCATTTGTGCAAAACAGAGCTCTCCCTTGCCATATTTTTGGAACTTTTTAGCTTTCGGCAGGCCAGAAATAGTACAAGAACAGCTCCTGTCACTATTTCTGCTTATGGTCCGTGTCAGAAACTCTCTCTGTGTGTTATGCTTAACACTAAATGTTATAAAACATTAACTTGCAATGTTAGTTTTGTCTCTTGAAGTTTTATTAATAATTTGAGCTTATGCTTGTTTTGTCTTCTTCATTTTTTCTTTTTTTCTTCCCTCCCCCAATTATGAGGTCTAAGTGCCATTGAGTTTTGTCAGCACCTGCTGTTTTCACCATATGCCCCATTGATTGCAGCAGCACAAATTTTTTTTTAGGCTTCTACAGAAAGTTTATATACCATCTATAAATAAATCTGTTTTTGACATTCAGTATCAAACGCAGCAACTGCTATATGGTGTGTGCAGGAGAGAGCATGAGTCCTGGACAAGGGCGCAATAATAATGGGCTGGAGATTGGTTGCTTGGTTGATGCTGCCAGTGGTCTGCTGACCTTCACAGCTAATGGCAAGGAACTAGGCACATATTATCAGGTGAGTATTTTTGATGGCATCTTTCAGTGGAGAGGGGGAACCAAAAACCTCAGACTGAATTTTATTAGTATATGTGTTTGAAGATTGGAAGAAAAAATAATTGCAATTGTTATGATAATTTTTCCCTCTTGTTAGGATTTTCTGGAGTTTTATTCAGAGGCTTGCACTTTCTGGAAGTCAGTACAGGTGTTGAGGGCTGTCTAACATTAAATATTATTTTGCTGACTTCAGTGAATATATATTTTTACATCTTTTCTGTAGGTTGAACCAAGTACTAAGCTCTTTCCTGCTGTATTTGCTCAAGCTACAAGCCCCAATGTTTTCCAGTTTGAATTGGGAAGAATAAAGGTAAATAGTGCTTAATTTTTGTGCATGTTTAGAAGTAATGCTACATTGTATCAGGTAATCATTGATTTTTGTCATTTGTTATGCAATGTGTTCTTATTTGGCATATTTTTATGAGTCCAAGTGTTTGCACTGTTGTCATTTTAATACTGAACTCAATTCATGTATCTAAAATATAGTACACAGGATGAGAAGGATTATAACAGCTGTGAATGGGCAAGGGATATTGCAAAGTCCTGAGAAAGTTTCTGCATCTCATCCTTCATGATGAAATGAAACCAGATGTTTCTGAATTAGGCAGATAACATATATTGCTTTCAGTCACTGAGGTCAGTAAAGCAAATCTCTTATTTTATAAACTGAGCCATGGATGACTGGTTGCTCTGCAGAGTGGGTAAGGCTTTAAAAGAGCTTTAGGATACTTTCAAATAGTACACATAAGAAAACTGAGCAGAAATTGACTTCCTTGCTTTGGATATGTGAATATCTAAGAAATCAGAAGAGATAAGTTCAGATCTTTGGTCTATGGCAGCTAATTATTAGGTCCCAATAAACATTCTATTCAAGTTTCTATTTCATATTTAGTTATTTTAGAAAAAAAAGGGGGAAATGCTCTCTTACCACAAATTGGCCAGCAGTTACCAGTTGGTTTTGTAAACTACTGAAAATATTACTCTCCTGTTACACTGTGCTATACTGTACTATCCATCTGTCTTGAGAAATAGCACATGTTCATTATTTCTAAAGATGGTGAAGAATTGTCTCTTATGTTGGAATTCTCCAGAATGTGATGCCATTATCTGCTGGCTTATTCAAAAGTGAACACAAAAACCCAGTCTCTCAATGCCCTCCGCGTCTCCATGTCCAGTTTTTGACTCACGTGCTTTGGAGCAGAGTGCCAAACCATTTCCTGAAGGTTGATGTCTCTCGGATCAGTGAACGACAAGGCTGGATGATACAGTGCTTGAATCCTTTGCAGTTCATGGCCCTTCATATTCCAGAAGAAAACAGGTTGATGATGCTTATAAGTGAAAGTACACTGGGGCTAGGTTGGGATTATAAAAATAGACATGTCATAAATTTTTCTGTAAGAGAAGCCCAAGTCCCTGTCTCTTTTTCTCTCTACCTGTATGTATAACACATGTAAGTAGAAGCAGTATATTTCGACTTAGCTAGCATTGCAATTTAATTTTATTTTATTTTTAAAAATGCTTTAAAATCTGCATCTTTTTGTTATGTTTCCAACCTGTAGTAGCTTCTCGCTAAACTTTTTGACAGTGTATTTGGGTTTTAAATTAAAATGAAAGAGAAATTGAGAGCGTATGATATTAAAGATAATCTGCAAGATAGATGAAGATCTGTTTTTCTTAGCTTTTTAAAATGTATGGGCAGTGAAACTATTCTATTACTCCAATTTCCTAAATTTAATTGAAACAATTGGAAAAAGGTGGATTTCAGATTTCCTTGTTACCCAAATATATAAACATAATGCTAAGGACTAAGACTGCAAATAAAATCACTAAAAAATCAAGTAAGAAAAAAGAAAGGTCCTACAAACTAGCTAGTCTACTGTCAACCCCAGATCTAAAAAGAATAATGACATAAACGTGTCATCCTGTACTGAATTAAAAGATGATTTTCAGTTATTCAGTATCTTGTCTGTAGTATGAGTAACTGTTCTGTTTCATGTACATCAGTTGGATCTTTCTCCTCTGAGGGTAACTGAAGTTGTACTTTAGGAGTGACTTGAATAAATACCTAGCTAAACTTCATTCTTGGTCCATGATTCTTGGGTTAACAAGGTTTATCACATGAAAGTCGAAAAGTGAAAAATTTCATCCACAGAGATGATATTGTCCTTAGGTAGAATTTTGAATTCGTGAAGTTTGGTAAATTGCTATCCTGATACAGAATTTACTGGATTTTTGTTTTGTTTTGTTTTTTTTTTTTTGTTTGTTTTTTTCTTTCTGCTGCAGGACAATTGATATTTTAGAGCTGACAGAACAAGAAGAATTGCTAAAATTTCACTATCATACCCTCCGATTGTATTCAGCTGTTTGTGCTTTAGGGAACAACCGGGTGGCCCATGCTATGTGTAGCCATGTGGATGAGTCTCAGCTCCTGTATGCAATTGAGAATAAATATATGCCAGGATTATTACGTGCAGGATATTATGACTTACTCATTGACATCCATCTCAATACCTATGCCACTGCAAGGTTAATGATGAATAATGAATTTATTGTTCCAATGACAGATGAGACCAAGAGTATTACCTTGTTTCCTGATGAAAACAAAAAGCACGGCCTCCCTGGTATAGGACTGAGCACTTCCTTAAGGCCAAGAATGCAGTTCTCCTCCCCGAGTTTTGTAAGCATTAGCAGTGAATGTTTTCAGTTTAGTCCTGAATTCCCCCTGGAAATCTTGAAGGCGAAAACAATAGAGATGCTGACTGAAGCTGTTCAGGAGGGCAGCCTCCATGTTAGAGATCCGGTTGGAGGCTCTACCGAATTTCTTTTTGTCCCTCTCATCAAGCTGTTTTACACCCTCCTAATTATGGGAATCTTCCATAACGGGGATCTGAAACACATCTTGCAGTTGATTGAGCCCCGGGTTTTCAAAGAAGCTATGAGTCGGGAAGATGAAAGTGATTTCTCAGAGAAGGAGCTGAGTTCGGAGGAGCTCAAGGCAGAAGAAGGAGAGGAAGAAACCAAAGGGGAGCAAGTGCCAAAGGAAGGACTCCTTCAGATGAAACTTCCTGAACCTGTTAAATTACAGGTAATGATACAGATGTGTTAGTGGTTGTTACCTTTTTTTCACACATCCTTTTTTTCTTCACCTGGTAATTTCTCTTTAAAGGAAAACAGCAGTCTGATGTTGTTTGAATAGAGAAGTAATTTACTTACAGGAAACTACAAGATTAGTGTCTTCCTGATTATATAAACTTGTATATGGTGGATCAGATAGCTCTTGTTTCATTAAGTAGAATCACTTTCTAAATTAAGTTAACAAGGAGTTCTGCCTTTCTGTGGATCCAGACACACACAAATTCCCTAGAAGCAAGGAGCAAGTCCATTGTCTTACAAATAAGTGAAACTCCTCTTCCTTTAGATCTGAGGCACATAAATCTCTTGCATATGTCAGATATTAATTAGTCCTGATCTAGGATATATTGCAGATTACTTCAGGTACAGTAAATGACTGCATTGAAGATTTCAGTTGGTTCATCTGACAGTAACTGCTGCTGTAAGGGATTCACCCTTGTTTGCCTAACACACAGCAGAATTTTCCTAGCTTGCCTACCCATTTTGTTCTTCTGATACTGTTTTCTCAGATGTGTCATCTACTCCAGTACCTGTGTGATTGCCAGGTACGGCACCGGATAGAAGCCATTGTAGCATTTTCTGATGATTTTGTGGCCAGGCTTCAAGAGAATCAGCGCTTCCGGTACAATGAAGTGATGCAGGCCTTGAATATGTCTGCTGCCCTGACAGCTCGGAAAACAAAAGAATTTCGTTCCCCACCTCAGGAACAGGTACAGCTTGCAGTGAGCCATTTATTGTTTTCCTGTGCTATGTGTGTGGCAGAGTTCTTTTGATTTCACAGTTTTGCCTGTAGAAATCAGTGTTGCCTGCTTTTCCTTTGTATCCTTTGTTTTAAGATAAACATGCTGCTGAACTTTAAAGATGATAAAAATGATTGTCCTTGCCCTGAAGAAATTCGAGATCAACTCTTGGATTTCCATGAAGACCTAATGGCACACTGTGGTATGTCCCATTTCTGAATATATTTATTTTTAAAATTATATTAACTTCAAAAGTAATTTTTCTGAATAATTTGGGTAACTCCTCAACTAAGTAGCCTGGAGATTACTTTTTATCAATAATAAATACTGCCTTAATAAAGGTACACAGTTTGCAGTCATAAAACAAGGAAATGCTCTTATCCTCATATCAGGTCAAAATAGAAGAGAACTCACTATGTTTTCCTTCATGAGGAAAAAGGATTTTTTTTTTGTCCATGCAACTCTTCATGAATTTCTTTAAGCTCGGTACATTGGATTGTGTCGCAGTGCACTGTAGCGCTCCTGTTTGTTAATCAAAGGATTCCTCCTCCCCATTCTTTCTACCTTGCACTCATGTAGGTTCGGGTAGGTCATTTTTATTCTATCAAATTAACTATGGCCAATCAGGAGAAATCTCTGGCCAATCAGGAGAAAGGTCCATTAGTGGGATATATTTGTGTACATATGTATGATGCAGATCCTTCCAATATCTGGGCACTCAATCTACCCAGTACCTGGTCCCTGGATCCCTGGACTCTGTGTCTCTGTCTGTTGCCATGCAGTAACTGGCCTGGACATGCAGTCCTTCCAGTCTGATCCAATGTCCTGGATCATTGCTCTTCCCATGTGCCCGATCTCTAGAGACAAATACAGGCATACACATGTGCACACACATATACACACAATCACAGGTCTCAGTTGACTCCCAGACTCTACAGTGTCCCTGGGAGTTGACCGGGACTCGCTTCGTCCCTCTGCTAACCAACTTTCACTATAGTCTTGCCCTTAGAGACATAGATACATATACAAATGGGTCTCCTAGTTGGTATTCCCCCTCTCCTCAGACCCCCCTGGTCCTTCTGGCAGTTGTCCAGGACTCACTGGTTCCTCCAGTAGCCAACTCCCCTGCGGTCTCACCTTTAGAAACACATGTGTATATCTGGCTCCAAAGAAGCCTAACTGACTTGCCTCCTAGTTTGACTTAATAAGTGCTAGCGATCACACACCAGCTTGTGTAACTCCCTCACTCCTGTTGCTGGCAGCTAATTTCACACACTGTGGTCTCTGCAGTTGCTGGCCCCGTAGACTCATGAGCCCTTGTGACCTGTTATCTGACTCCATTTGCTGGCACTTAGACTTCCACACACACTTGTGCATATAGAATAGAGTCCTTCACCCAGGAAAACAGTTAGAAAAAAGATTTAATAGGAAGATAGGACGAACTACTGATCAGGTGCAGGGCATGGTTGGACAAGTGTACTGACCAGCCACCTGTTTACAGATGACTAACTCTTTTTCTCCTTTTATTCTTCTAATTTCTCACTTTTGTTCCTTACCAAATCACCTAGATTCCTCTCTTCCCAACCTTTGATGCATCCTCTAAACATCCTGTAAATCCTGCACAATCCTGAAGTGCTCTTCCCACATAATGTATCTTATAACCAGAGACAGGAACCTCCCTTAGTCTGAAAGGTGTTCTGGAGAGCCACTCCTCTTGACTCATCTTACTGGGCTTCACACCTGGACAAGGAGGCCAGTGCTTTCCTGGGACAGCTCAGGAGATGTTTTTTGTGCCTCTGTGCTTGTGGAGATGAGTCTGCTGCTCGGTCTCCTGTGATGGGCCTGGGGGCAGCCAGGACAGTGTGTTACTCAGGGTCCCTCTTGCTCTGACATTGTCTCCCTCTGCTCCTTTGCATGTGTGCAGATGAACCTTTTTTTCACATTAGCTAACACTCTCCTGGCTGCCAGGGTGCACTGCTGACTCATGTTTACCTGCTCTACAACAGGACCTCCCTGGTTCTTTTTTGAAAAGTTGCTTTTTTACCCATTGATGCCCGGCCTGTACAGTTGCATGGGTTAGGTCTGCCTGAGGTGCAGAACTTTTTATTTATCCTTCCTGAACTTCATGAGGTTCCTGCCAGGCCATTCGTCTAGCTTGTTGTGCTCCTTTCCCTTGAGTGTATTTACCACTCTCCCTCCAATCTGGTGTCACCCACAAACTTGATGAAAGTGCATTATGACACTTCAAAGGAACTGTTTTTATTTTAAATGAATAAAAAAAGAAGGGAAAATTCAAAGTGATCTGTCAGTTGACAGAAAACTAAGATTAAATAAAGAATTTAGAAATAATATTTGAAAGGTGAGGAGGCTTCGTCTCTCTCTTTTTTTTTTAACCATCATTCTCTTCTTTCAGATTACTTGGTTTAGTTTTGTCTCCTTTATGAAGAATTAGTAATTTGAATAATCTACAACTAAAAAATTGTTTGTGGGCCAGAAGAGTCATTACAGTAGAACAAAATAATTTCTGTATGTGTTCAAAACATGGCTATTGCAAAATAGGTAGAACATTTACACATCCTGAGTCTTATATTTGGCTGATGAGCCAGCCACCATTTGGGGATTCACATGTTGTTGAAATGGTTTAAAAGACAACTGTCTTTTATGGACAGTCTGCAAATCAGACAACTACAACAAGAGTTCAGGGAACTGCATAACTGCAGGAGAACAGATGTTTCATTTGGGTAATTTCACAACATCTCTGTATTCTAATTGATGAGACGTTTCAGTCTCTTTAGTTTTAGTTAGTTTGAATGAAGAAGCTACCATCCAAAACATTTTTTAATATGATTGAGTGTAAAATAGAAAGTTATCGATGGTTTTGCTTAGTTTAGCATTGATTACTCTCTTAGGACAAAATATAACAAAACAACTTGTACTGGAAATGTGACTACTTAATGCAAAAACAAAATCAGACAGTTAAACCAACACGATAGAATTTCTACATGAAGAGATGCAAAAAATTGAGGGGAATAATTAGTATGATGTAGAAATATCATGTAAAAGTCAAGACTACTAAAAAAGACCCACAAACCTTAAGCTCAGAATTCAAGTTGGAAGGAAAAAAAGAACAGAAAAAATGAATGAATGATCTCTTTACTTTGGGTTTATTTTAGTATGAGTGTTGGATATAGATCAAGGTTTTGTTTCAGTTGTAATATATTGGTTAAAAAATAAAGTTGTAAACATGAGAGGAAAAGGGCTGACAGGAATGTCGTGAAATTCAACAAAGGCAAATGCAAAGGCCTGTGTCTGGGGAGGAACAGCCTCATGTACCAGTACAAAACTGATTTACAGAAAGGGACCTGGGAGTTCAAGGTGAACATGAACCAGAAAATGTCCCCTTGTGGCAAAGGTGGGGGCAACTATATCCTAGACTTCAGTAGAAAGATCATCATCATCATCAGAGGGAGGCAGGTGACCCTTCTCTTCTACTCAGCACTGATGAAACCATGTTTGGTGGTTCAACGGAATGGTGGTTCACGGAAACACCAGAAATTCCACCTGAACATGAGAAAACATTTTCTCACTGTGAGGGTGACTGAACCCTGAAACAGGTTGCCCAGAGAGGTTTTGGAGGTATTCAAAACCTGACTCAGCATAGTCCTGAGCAACTTCTCTAAGTAACGCTGCTTTCAGGGGGTGGGTTAGACTAGGTGATCTCCAGAGGTTCCTTCCAACCTCAGCGATTCTGATTCTGTCTAATCTATGCATTTTTTATGTGCATATAGTTTACTCTAAAATATATCATGTAGAATAGCCCCTGTATTATGCAGGTACCTACTTCCTGCTTACTGGTCACTACAAATTACATTTATATCTTTCAGTACTTTCACGTCTTGGATATGTTCCACCTTAAATTCTTGTTTTCTTTGCTAGTATTATTTGGAATATACAGTGTCACTAGAGACTACACCTGTACTACTGAGGTATTCAAGTCCAGCACGTAGGCCTGAGCATTGACTTGGAAACATTCATACTGTTAAATGGTTAGCACAGTCCTGGCATAATTTTAGTTCAAGCTAACCACCCTCTTTTACATAGGTCAGACATTAGCATGGGCCAAGGACCATTCCTATTGGCAGTTTGAATGGAACCATGCTATTTGTGGTACTGTAAGATTGTGTAGCTGCAAGATTGCCAGCCATACTGTGCCATTTGCTTCCCAGATAAGGAATAATCATGGGCCCATTATGTTTATTAATAGAGATGCAGACTAAGAAACCAATCTTCTCTCTATTTTGGTGATGGGGAAATTAAAACTCACTGAAGGATCACATTAATGAAGATTTAAATCAGGGATTTGGGCATAGAAATACGTATATTTTGTATTTTGTGTATAACTACGCAATTTGTACAATCAGTTAATAAGAATTTATAAAATAAATTAATAAGAGAATGAATATTTGATTACATGATCCTTATTTGCTTATTTCCTACCTTACACATCTGCCTCATCTGCACTTGTCCCAAACTGCTCATTATCACACATCAAGCATATCACACATCAAGCTTCTTTGCAGTTCTAACAGAGCAGAACAGCGTTTTTCAGTGTGATCACGTTTGTACATAAAAGAATGGCTGTAACTGGTTATTATTATTTTTTTTTTTACTATGTAGTATATAATTTTGATTTCAGGAATTGAGCTAGATGAAGATGGAACCTTGGATGGAAACAATGATTTAACAATTAGGGGTCGCCTCCTATATCTTATGGAAAAAGTCACATATCTGAAGAAGAAGCAAGCTGAGAAGCCAATCGCTGATGATGCCAAGACATCCTGTAAGCAAAAATTAAATCATAATTTAGTCTATCCTAATTCCAGATGGGGGAAAAGAAAAGCAGACAAAGAAGTTGTCATGTATTATCTAAAAAAGCAAGACAAATTTTTACCGAAACATCTATGCACCTTAAAGCTTTTAGCTCTGACTTTAAGCAAGCGTAACTGGCGTGCTTAGGATGGACAATTTTGTTTCCTAATAGCATGCAACAGAAAATTTCTTATGCTGGCCTTCCCAGAATGTATCTTACTCTTTGTACAATTAGTGCAGACTTAATTATATCAGGGTCCTAATTTGGGGAACTCATTCATTAAACTAGCTGCAGAATCTCCAACTGAGTACTTGTATGAAGGATACCAAAGGAAAGAAGACTGTACCACTAGATGTTAATTTGTACTGCTATAATTAGGGGAAACCTCCCCACTAAATATAAAATACAAAATTTACTCTTTGTGATTGTTGCTTTGTCATTTTTCTGACAACTTCTGCCTTTTCACATGATAAGAGTTGTTGTTAGTGGCATCCAAATTCTGCACTTGGGATCAACTGATTGTAGATTTTTTTCAGTGATAATTGGTCTATGCAGAATGTGGTGGTATGTCCTAGGACTTCCTTTTCTTTTCTTTTCTTTTTCTTTTCTTTTTTTTTTTTTTTTAAATAAGTTTAGAGCTGTCCAAATCCTAATTTTCTCTCTTTCACTTAATTAGACAATATTGTATTGAACTAATTCCACACAAACCTTGCTTCTGGGTGGATGATCCCCACAGGTCTGTATTATGGTAGCTAGACTGCTTGGGTTCTGTATTGCAGAACAAAATATAGCCAAATCCACAAACTGACATATAGTTGCATTTATGAAAAGAGGCCAGCTGAGAGCCTGCTCATGTAATTCTTTACAAAGAACAAAAGAAACATAGCATTGTGTCCCTTTGTGTTGTTATTTATTTCAATCCTGGTATTTTCTGAAATATCAGCCAAAACACATTTTGTCTTTTAGTTCTTTTTAAAAATTATATTATTCTAAAACATGCTATGCTATGTGACAATGGAAAGACCTATAATGCAGTGTTTGGACAATAGCACTGAAACACAGTACTATTACTGTTCCCCCTCTTCCCCCCCCCCACTCACCCCCCCACATTTATCTGCTTCATCTTAGCATCTCTTCCTTCTTTGTTGAACATAATTTTTCCTTAAACTGTTGACACCTCTTGGGCATTATCTCTGTGTGGGCAGTCTTACTTCTTTGTATTTTAAATTTTGACTGAAGTTGCCTCTGATTTATACCAAAATTTCTCAACATACAGATTTCTAATCTGAAAATATTTTTGATGTGTGCTCTGCATCAATCACCTTCTTCAACCCCTCAATATTTGTCAGTCAATTTATTGAACTTCAACAGGGATTATCAAACTTCCCTTCTCAAACTTTCTCTGTTATCCACATGACAGGGAGAGAATTTGATTAGTTAGGTAAGTGCTAATGGAAAATTTATGCATTTTTTTTTGTTTCATTTTTAACTCTTCTTATGTGAACTGTCAGCCTTGACTATCAGGATGTGTGCAGAGGATCCCAGTTTGGTGTGACAAAGTCTTGCAAAACTGAATGGAAGTTCTCTTGAGATGGGAAAAAGAACAGTATTCACTTTATCTTGACTATTAGTTCATGAATTCAAATCTCATCTGATAGTAAACATTTTGTCTGTTTTAATATTTTATAATTTTCTCAAAGTTTTACAATTGATAATTATTACTGGTGAGAATACCAAATATGGGCTTCTTGATTCATTAGAAATTCAACCATCTATCTAAATTATGATTTTCAATTGATTTGATTTAATGATGAATAGTACATAAGAAAAATTCTCAGACCTGAATTCTTAGAAAATTCTTGAAAACAGTATATAGGAATATAGGAATAAATCTGGTCACTTAGTGAACATCTTGTATTGTCTTCACTCTTTTTTATGTTATCAGATTTAGATTTTATGTATTTTAATATTGGATATAGGCTTGCATTTTTGAGATATTTATTTTTCCCCTCTGCTTTTATTTTTATTTGATAGTCTACTAAAGAAATACCAAGAAAAAGTGCTTCTTAAAGATTAAATTCCTTCCAATGCATGTTGTGTAATGGGTTCTGAGGGTCTAGTGATAGAGATACGAGAAACTAATGGTAATCTTGTGATTTATGTATTTTCTTCACAGCTACTCTTCAGCAGTTGATTTCAGACACAATGGTACGCTGGGCCCAGGAGTCAGTAATAGAAGACCCGGAGTTAGTGAGGGCCATGTTTGTATTGCTACATCGCCAATATGATGGTATTGGTGGCTTGGTTCGAGCCCTACCAAAGACCTACACCATAAATAGTGTGTCAGTGGAAGACACAATCAATCTTCTAGCATCCCTCGGCCAAATCCGTTCCTTGCTCAGTGTCAGAATGGGGAAGGAGGAAGAAAAACTTATGATTCGTGGATTAGGGTAAATGACTAGAGTGTAGCATATCTTAATTTACAGATATTTATTGTTATTTGCTGTATAGTTATCACTTAAGTTATGCATAAAGTTTGAATGTGAATGGGTATGTATGGGCAAATACAGAAGTTTCATATCAGTTATTTAGTATCTTCAGTTGTAAGATTTTTTTAGCATTATTATATGCATAATTTTTGGAGAGTAGCAAATGGCATCTCTGAAACTTCTCATAAGGAGATTTCAAAACACATATGCAATGTTTTGTTATCATATTTTAAGTGCTATGATTGTAAAGAATACTACCAAGAATACTGTCCATTTTAAATGAATGCAGTGATTGGTGGCTGTGGACACATACAACCCCCTCCAGCTGTCAGCAAATGGAGTTTTGTGTACCTATGCCTGCACATTTTTCATCATTTTGTTGCCTTGAATAAAATATTAAAATGTAGCCTAATAGAGGATGCAACTGGAGAGAACGATATGAAGAAGGCATGATCAGCTCTATTAGGAAATAGTTTAGTTTCTTCTGGCTTTTTTCAAAGGAATTTTTTTTATCTTAAATGACCAGAGAAATTAAACATCAGCTATGATGTATTAGAAATCCTCAGTCAACAACAGCAATCATAACAACAGCTGACAACAAAAGATAGATAGTATTGCTAAAGAATGCCAGGAATGAAAGGAGAAGAAAAATTTTTGTGTGTTTTGTTATTTTTCTTTCTGAGCTTGCTGAAAACCTCAAATATGTAAGTGATTTATATAAATAGTTTTGCACTTCCATGGTGAGCAGTACCTACTTCATTGCTTTCCAGCAGATCCCATCAATGTTCCCTGATTGCTGTAATGTTCAGTGTATTCACATTAAGGCTTTGGCATAGCCTACTGATGGCTTTGCAAAGGGGAACATCAGTCTCATGTGACCATGCACAAAATACTGGGATTTCCATATCCACTTTTGTATGTCAAATTTGAGTTATGTTTCACTTAACCCAACTTAGTTTGAAAATGAGTAAATGATTACTAGATTCAGGCACTATTGTGTCCGATGAAATCGTCAGAGTGGTTTTCGTTTCGTATTCTGCTTGCCTTTATGTGTATTTTTTCTCATAATTTTTGCTGTATGTTGGAAGTTAGTCTGTGAAACAGATTGATCTAATTTTAACAAAGTGGTGATATGTGAAAGTCTGATTCAAGGTGAAAAGAGGTACGTTCTGTTTAGCTAGTGTTCTCCTCTGCATGCTGCTGTCGTCCTCTTGATAGCTTCTATCACAGCTGTAACCGTCTAATCACCAAGCCCTAGATGTGCCATTTGTACCTCCTGTAGTCTGACCCAGGCACCAGCACCTGTTTAGAGATGCCATTTTTTTTGCTGTGAGTGTAAAGCATTTCTTTTTTCCAGTAGAGAAATGAAAGCATCACTCATTCCTGCTTAAAAACCTTATTTTCCTAGAAATACTGTTTGAATTTTTCTCATGCTGTATTTCATAATGCAGTCAGCAGTTGCAGAAAGCACTGAAAATTGATATATTTTCCAAAATACTGTAATACTGCTAGCCAGCCCAAGGTGCCCTCTTTACTTTCCTTTTTATTTCTGTAAAATAAATTTGCTATAGACGAGTAAGAATTTAGGATCACTTGGAGGAATGACACTATCGAGCTCATCTAGTCCAAGTCTAGATTGTCTTTAAAGATTTGATTTATGTTCCTTTTTGTTAACAAGTCTTTTTCCACAGCCTGCAGTGTTAATGCAGAAAGGAGTGGTGGTAGGAATAGCCCTTGGAGGCAAGGCCCATCGTATATCACCTCTGATATGAAGTCTTGTTGGAGGCTTTGAGGAAAAAGATCAATTAGTCTTTCTGATTTATTGGGGGCAAAAGACTCTAATAGTGCCACCTACATCAGAGGTACATACATTCTGCTCTATGACTGACAGTTCTGGATTTATAGCTTTTAGAATGATGGATCCATCTCTTTGCTTCTCTTCTTTAATAAGACTGAAATTTTCCCTATCTAATCCCAGAAGTTTGAGCTCAGGAAAAAGACTGTCATGAGATCTACATTGAAACCTGAACAGCTGTCGACAGTATTTCCTATAGTGACTTTCTAGTCCTTTTCTCCCAAGACCTAATTGCTTTCACATTTATTTCTGGGTTGAATGTGAGTTCAAGACTTATTACAGTTCTTAGAAATATAATTACTTTTGATATATACATCTTTGTTGGACATCATCACCTCTGCATAAAATATTGAGACTGTAATCTTCAGGATTGATTTCAAATATTTAAATTGTTCTGAATATGTAGAAGAGAGAAGAATGCCCTTTTGAACAGTAACTCATGAAATAACATTAACATTTATGTAGCTAATATTTCTGGTGTTTTGATGCTTAGAGGGGAACTGGATATACATTGTCTTCCAAGTACAATCGTCTTTTCTTGATCTTGATGGCAGATATCAAATGTCTCAAGACTGAAAATATTCTGAAAAGAAGTGTTCCCCCCCCAAAAAAAATATAGATTAGTTGAATTTAAAGTTTAAGCAACATATCAGTTTTGATCATGCTTTTATCAGGAAATAGTTTTAGATCTTTTTAGATCTGTAATGGAATATCGAATAATGGAATATCTAACGAAAATAGAAGAGCATCAAACTCCAGTCATGTAGTGGTTTGGGCAAGGGCAATATCTATAATATGGGACAAGAAAGGTCAGATCCTTTCTCTATGTACATAAAATACAGAGCATCTGTAGTGGGAGATTGATAGAGACTCAACCTGAAACGCACAAAAGGAAATAATTTACCTGAGGTAGTGAAGAATTACACAGTATATCAGCTTTGCAAATAGCTTATAACAAATAAATTATTATTCATAACATTTGAATCTGATTTCTTCTTTTGTTCTCTTGTAGAGACATCATGAATAATAAAGTATTTTACCAACATCCAAATCTCATGAGAGCTCTAGGCATGCACGAGACAGTCATGGAAGTGATGGTAAATGTGCTTGGTGGAGGAGAATCCAAGGTAAAGCACTTTGTTAGAAGGCAGAAAATTTAGAATATATCTGTTCAAAGCTTTACCCAGAGGGCACTGAGCAGCCGCTGGAGGTACTGAGACCACAAACTCTTATTAATTTCCATTAGCACAATAGTTGATTAAGTTTCCAGAAGAATCTATTTTTTCTGTTCTAGAGGAAGATAAAATTAGTATTGCTATCTTAGATGCTTAAAAGAAAAACTACAAATAGCACTTCATGTGCTTACTGAGTCTTACATAAATTTATAGGATCGTTTAGCAACTGATTAAAAATGGATGCAGTATCACTCTGTTAATCTGAATATTACCATTCTTTCATGTTTGAAGCTAGAATTTATGGATTAATCCAGCTCTTTGTTTTCAAGCTTGCAAGTTGTTGTGTGGGGCTTAAGGGGTTATTTACTTTCTGAGAAAGCCCTGTTGATTTCAAGGATGTCTGCCTAGACAGATAACTTCTTGGGGGTAGAATGAATACAATACAGAAATACTAGTATGTTAACTGGCTGGTGCATGGTCCTTTGCAGGTTTTATGCCTATTTTGGAGCTTTAGCTTTATTCTGTTTTTATTTTCCTTTTAGGAAATCACTTTTCCAAAGATGGTGGCAAACTGCTGTCGTTTTTTATGTTATTTTTGCCGCATTAGCAGGCAGAATCAAAAAGCTATGTTTGATCATCTTAGCTATTTATTGGAAAACAGCAGTGTTGGGCTTGGTAAGTGATAACATATATCATAACTGATTTTTGTGTGGCCTTTGAGATTCTAAACAAAAACAAAATTATAAACCTTTCTGCTAATTTCTATACTGAAAAAGTGTGCTTTCCTGCATCCATTCATTTGTACCATATTTATCTTGAACTTTATCTATTGCCTAGTGCAAATCATAATCCTTTACTGTATTGCTAACTGTAAAGAAACCCTTAACAACAGCATTGAGTAAGCTGAGTTAATTAAGGATATGCTTTTTGGCAGAAAAGCCAGGCAATGCTTGGATATTAGGGAAGTGTCAGTGCTCGGTTGCATCATTTATGGAACAGAATAAGATCCTGATTGTGATAGGGAGGTTCATAGATAAATGTAGGCAGCCAGTCCTGATTATGAACACTTATTATGAATTACATAACTACCTAATGACAAAATATTGTATTTTATTAATGATTTTATTATTATGTTTACTGTGAAATTGCTGTTTGTTATAGATTTACTACTGAAACTAAATATTATTTTGACAGCCTCTCCTTCTATGCGAGGATCAACTCCTTTAGATGTTGCAGCAGCATCTGTGATGGATAACAATGAACTTGCACTAGCTTTAAGGGAACCAGATCTTGAAAAGGTTGGTAGCTACTTTATCAAAGATCTTTTTCCCCTCTGAAGAGGAGAAGAATTCCAGTTGTTAAAGCCCCAAAAAGGTGGAATGGAGTAATCGAGACCAAAGGTGATGAGAGTTATGTGGCAATTTTAGGTAGCTTTCACAGGAAAGCTATCAGGATCTGATTGCTCTTTCTGCTGATAGCATAGATAACTAAATTGAGTTTGCGGGTATTATATATGCTGATGAAACCAACAAGAATTGGTTCAAAGGCAGCTCTTACTTTGGGAATAGTGCAGTCTCCAACAGAACTGTGTAACTATTGATAAAATCTTTCTTTGTTATTCCCACTTGATAGTGACATGCATGGTGCATATGCGTGCATAATGCAATGGGGGTTCCTAGAAACCTTATACCAGCTTGTTACAATATGTAACAAATATTCATAGAAATATCTATCTATATTTTCTTCTCAAACTTAAATGTGCTTCAGAATTCTTGTGCATTTGTGCTCATGTGCACTCCTCAGTGGCAATTTTGTTGGCTATCCCCAAAATTGCAGAGATGGGCATGTGGCAATTTAGGCTGAGCATAAAAAGAGAAGTATAGGAAAAAATTATAAGGTTCTTTTAAAAGGTAATGTCCTTTTTTTTCCTTTTTTCCAATGTATAACAACTACTCTCATTTACTTAGTATTACTGTGTTTTGTATGAGTTTGGGAGGATTACGGAGGTATCACCTGTGCTGGTAGGAATGGAATCAAGAAAGCCAAGCTTGCTTGGAGCTGAAACTAGCAAGGGAGGTGAAGAACAACAAGAAAGTTTTCTATAAGCACCTCAATAGCAAAAGAAAGACTGAGGAGAATGTGAGCCCGTTGCATAGTGGACCAAGGGAACTAGTGACTTATGACAGGGAAAACGCTGAAGTACTCAGTGCTGTTTTTGTCTCACTGGTAAAGCTTGTCCTCAGGCCTCCCAGGTCTGTAAGCCTGCTAGCAGAATTTGTGTAAGTGCAGAAGTACTACCATAGAGGAAGACTGGGTTAGGAGCACGTAACCCATTTAGATATACAGAAGTCCATGGGATCAGATGGCATGCATTCAGGAGGGTTAAGGAGCAGGCCAATGTGATTGGAAGGCTGCTGTCTATCATCTTTGAAAGGTTGTGGCAATTAGGGGAGGCAAGAAAAAGAAGGGAGATCCAAGGAACCAAAGACTGGTCAGCCTCACCTCAGTTCCTGGCAAGATTATGGAGCAAACAAATGTATTGCCTTCTATGACTGGTGCTGTGGGCAAGGGAAGACACCTCAGCACAGGAAAGGTATTATTAACGTACTGGAGCAAGTCCAATGGAGGGCCACCGAGATGGACAAGAGTTGGGAGAATATGACATGAGAAGTAGTTGAGAGAACTGGGCCTGTCCAGCCTTAAGAAGAGAAGGCTCAGGGAAGACCTTACTGCTGTCTACAACTGTCTGATTGGAGAATACGGAGAAGATGGAGCCAGGCTCTTCACTGGAGGTGTACAGCCATTGGACAAGTGGCAACAGGCATAATTTGGAACATAGGAAATTTCCATTAGATATTGGGAGGGGGACAGGGGGAAGGAAAGGAAAAGCTTTATGATGAGGATGGTTGAACACTGGAACAGGTTGCCCAGAGAGGTTGAGGAGTCTCCATCCTTGGAGGTGTTCAGGACTGAACTGGCTGTGACCCTGAACTGATCAGACCTGCTCTGAGCAGGGGGTTTAACAAGATGATCTCTGGAGGTCCCTTCTGACCTAAATTACTCTATGATTCAAAATTTTGTACTCAGATCCCTACCAATGGTAAAATGGTAAAAGCCATTGTAGCCATCACTGGATTGGCTGCAGATGCATTGAAAAATAGGATTGGATTTCAGAATGATTTTGATGAACTGGAGGATGAAAAAAATGGAGCGTGAAGAGAAATAGGAAGCAACTCAGCAAGGACAGGTGCAAATGGACTATACTGATATAAAAATACACTGTCTGAATGAAGAAGAGCAAAAATTGTTTGGGCAGCAGTTAAGTTGAATGCTGAGTTGCACCCTTCAAGGATAGTATAGACCAACTGGAGGAAGTCAAAAGAAGAGCAGTGAGAATTGTTCAAGGTCTAGGAAGTAAGAAGTCAAGATTCAGTGAATTGGGGTTGATTAGATTAAGGAATAAAAAAACTCTAGAGAACGTATAACTGTTTTGAATATATAAAATGCTGCTGCAAGAAGGAATGGACAAGCAGCTTAAATGACTGAAAGACAATTTCAAGTTAGACATTAAAAAACACTTGCTCATAGAAGGTGAGACAGTGGAATTCATTGTCCAGTCTGTTCCTAAAAACTTCTAATTGTGGAGATACTACAAAAGCCTCCCTAGGAAAACATCCGTGAGGACTGATGCAAGTGTAGATGAGCCTTCCTTGGAGTAGAAAGGTGAACCATGTGTATTTAAAAGGACATTTTCAGACCAATGATTCCTATAAATTTTTAGCAGAAAGAACCTGTCTGAACTAGTTAAAGGCTATAATTACAACTCTTAAAACACAGCAAGGAGAGAACCAACAGAAACTCTTACTGAAATGATAGCTCTGAATTACAGGTAATGTGAGTGCTGTATATTAAAAGAGAAAGAAAGAAAACAAGTGAAAGGAAAAGCTAAAATAAAAGAGTAGACCTCTGCCATATATGAAGATATGTTTTCAAATAAAGATGGAGTGTAGAAGGAGAGTGCCACAAAATTGATTAGTTTGTCTCTTTCACTCAGGGTTGGAAGAGATGTGAGATGTAGTGAATCAAGAGAGAGGAGGTCTTGCGATTCATGGTGGCAGAAGTAAGCAAAGGTTGGAAAGTGCTGCTCTTCTGATTTTCCCAAAATAATATCTGGAATGTGGAAGCCAAATCAGAGGCAATATATGAGGATACTTTCCTTCGATCTGCACTTCTCCTTGTTTTCACATTAAATGTCTTTTTCATTTTACCTTGTTTTTAGGTGGTTCGCTACTTGGCTGGATGTGGGTTGCAGAGTTGTCCTTTGCTGGTTTCTAAAGGCTACCCAGACATTGGATGGAATCCAGTTGAAGGAGAGCGATATTTGGATTTTCTTCGTTTTGCTGTTTTTTGCAATGGTAGTGTAGGAACCTACCAATTTTATAATTTCCTCTAACATTTGAATGAATATTTGCTTGAAGTTTTTCATTTAATGTAGAGATACAAGCCAGCTTCATGGATTACCATAAATTTAAAGGACAGATAGCGGAAAGAGTAGAATCATGCAAAACATACAGTAACTTAGATGTCCGTTTCACAGACCACATAGCCTCTTTGGTCTTTAAAATGGTGACACCTCTTTTGTAACTGGAACAAAGACTCCTAAATCTTTTTAAGGTAAAATTCATGCTAGACAGAGAGCCAAAGACCCATGTTTTGGTTAAGTCTGCTGATGCATACAGCATGTTTCAGTGCTTTTACCAGATTGTATTTAGAAATCTTTTCGATGTAACCTTGAATCATGATATTTGTTCTGTGTAACAGGCGAGAGCGTGGAGGAGAATGCGAACGTTGTAGTCAGGCTGCTTATCCGTCGACCTGAATGTTTTGGTCCAGCTCTAAGAGGAGAAGGAGGCAATGGGTTACTTGCTGCCATGGAGGAAGCAATACAAATATCGGAAGATCCAACAAGAGATGGACCTTCTCCAAGTAATGGATCTAGTAAAACCCTGTAGGTGCAGTGGAATTGCTTACATTGCCATAGTTTTTGTTTATTTGTTTTAAAATCCTGGAAATGAAATGACCTGTTGGTTTTAACATGTGAATTATTAACTGAATTCCTCCTTGGATTCTAAGGAAGGTAGAAATTTGTCTTCTGCCAAATAGTGCTTCTTCTGCACTGCTAATTTTAAGCAACTTTCTCTAAATATTGTATCAATCCTCTATTACAAAATGAGACAGATAAATGGTAACAATGCAGATGTCACTGCAATCTCTCACAGACAAATTCCATTCTGTGTTAGTCCACTGTAAATTCACTGGTTATCAAGAAGCCACTATGTATAAACCATTGCAGCTGTGAGCAAGTTTTGTATGTTTATTGCTGATGTAAAAACTTTTTTGTGTGTTTTCTTTCATCTTTTGTTTGTTTTAACAACTATAATGAATTCCAGTGAAATGGAAGAGCAGGAAGATGACACTATTCACATGGGAAATGCCATCATGACCTTTTATGCAGCTTTGATTGATCTCTTAGGACGTTGTGCCCCTGAAATGCATGTAAGTTTCCTGTCTTCATGCATTGAAAAGTGAAGGAATAGTTTTACTGATGGTTTGGTGTTTTGCTCTTTGGCTTTTTCACAGTAATACATGTTATCAAGTATTAAAGCAGTAGTAGGACTACATAGTATCTCAATGTACCTGTGTTCATCTGCTAATTTGCAAGGAACTTCTGCAAGCTGTTCAGAAGTTGTTCTTTCAAAAGGAAGTATTCCCTTCCTTTTCGTAATGCTGTTCCTTGGGGCAAGTTGGTCTTCAACAACATTCTTTCATGAGTATTGTTTGACTGTTGTGACCATCAAGCTATTCAGATTTCTCTGTTTACTGTGACAGTGTACAGTGATTTTTAAACTGTGGTTCTACTGTCTTCATATGCATATTTAAACAGACTATTTGACTTGCATATAAAAGGGGCTAATATGACAGGGCATTCTTTTAAAACATGGGAATAAGCATTGTCCCCCAAAATACATTTCAGTATCTCATAATCTTTATTCCAATCACAAATCCTGATCAAAGACAAGGTGTCACTGTTTTAGGGATTAGATGTACACAGTATTAGACATTCATGCTATAAAAAACCCAGCTCTTAACACAGATATCCTAACAGTGGGGGCTATTTGAAAATATTTGTTCAGGTTAAGATTCAAAATACATTCCTTTTTCTTCAAAAATTCTCCTGAATTATCCATGGTTTCTTATTTTACTCTGAAATCTGCCCCAGTTCACGTAGATCAGTATCAGGTTTGTGCAGAAATGGGTAACTTGAGGAGGGAGCGATATCATATTACAAGCTAACTGTATGTTTGTTTATATAATAAAAGTCTTGTTTTTGCTCTCTATTCCTCCATTGTTAATAAGCAAAGACAAAAAGCAGAACAAGAACTGGGATACCTGAAAGTGTTATTTTTCAGCCGGGACAGCAAAACTACCATTTTATGTCTGAAAGGCCACTCTTCCCCTTTCCCCCAGCTATATTTTGATGCTTTGTTCACCAACTTTCTTTAACAGTACTAGATCCTAAATTTCTAGATTTTACATGCAGAACACATCAAATGAATACAGATTGTGTGAAATTTATATTATTAATTATAAATATATAATAGTCAATCTTGTGCATCTATGGTTTGGAAAATTTCTAGAACATGAACAGAAATAAAAGGTAAAAATAAGACCTTATTAATTTTTTATCTTTCTATTAGCTAATCCATGCAGGTAAAGGGGAAGCCATTAGAATCAGATCAATTCTACGGTCTTTGATTCCATTGGAAGATTTGGTGGGCGTAATTAGTATTCCTTTCCACATGCCGACCATAGCTAAAGGTAAGATGATTGTTATGCTTTCTTTTTTCTCTCATCCCACTCTTACTATTTATAAATTGACTGTATATTGATGCTCATATTTTTCTCAATATTTCAAAATGTTTTAGGAATTAAACTATTTATAATGTGAATTGGAAGAAAAGTCATATGTGTTCCAAAATTTCATAAACATATGCTATATACAATATTTCTGTGCATTTGAATCGCTGATATAAATCTCATTCATTTCAACGATATCATGAAAATCTGTTACAGCTTTAAAAAGAATTCTGTGAATGCATACTTCCTATTTTTCTGAATTGTTAAAGAAAATTTCCAGTCTCTTTTTTTGATAATGTAATCCTTAGCTTTTGCTGTCCTAAACCTATTAATTGTTTCTAGCAGATCTTACTAAGATACCAGAGTTGTTGTTCAGCAACTATAGTGAAGTTATAGGTGAAGCCCTGGTGAGGCCCCAGTTGCAGTGCTGTGTCCATTTCTGGGCTCCCTAGTGTAAGAGAGAGATGGAACCACTGGAGTGAGTCCAGCAAAGGGCCACTCAAATGATTAAGGGACTAGAGCATCTCTTCTATGAAGAAAGGCTGAAATTGAAAAGCCATCTGGACAGGGTCCTGGGCAGCCTCTCTAGGTGACCCTGCTTAAGCAGGGGGGTTGGACTAGTTCTGTGATTCTGTGAAGCATACATACGCAGATGCACACTAAAGAAAACATTCGTTTTCTGCCTACATAGAATCCATTGCAAAAGTGGGAGCTGAAGTAAGCATCAACATAAAAGGGAAAGAAGACATGTCTGCTTTTTTAGATGTTTTGAGAGAGAGTATTATAAATGCAACATCATTTATATAGGGACTTAATAGCACAAGAATGCCCAATTCAGTTACAGCAGAAGTGATAAATCAATCAATTATATCATTATCTCTATATATTCAAGTAGTCAAGTTATAGAAAAATGATATCTAAATAGCAGTTTATATAGAGAGCAGTTTGTAAATATAGAATGGATTATTTGGTTTCCAAAATTGAAGTATCAAAACTTAAAAATATTTCTGTGAATTGCTTTCAGATATTTCAGAAGTTTTCAATTATGGAGGACTATTTGCCACAGTTTTAATTCATTATCATACTTTACATGCTCACCAGTGCTGCATTCCTGGGGTATTTGATATAGATTTGTTCTATTTATTACCTTTTGTTTGCTTCTTCTAAGAATGAGGTAGTTCTGTAGACGAATTAATGTTTGGATATTTCTTATCATATTAGAGCATCAACTAGTACGAATCCCATGGTACACAATATATGAACAAAAAAAGCATACGTGGACTTCGGGGTCTGTCTGGGTAGAATTTACCTTATGCATTTGTTTTCAGTTCCTTTTCAGTTCAGTTAACTACAGATTTGTTGCCTGTGTGTAACAAAGCTGTGGAGAAGATGGGCAGATATTAACAGAGGCTCAGAAACTCTGTCCAGAAGTAGCATGACTGCCTAGTCTGCTGGTGTAGGATGAGCCTTGTCACTGAAGTCTTATTTCTTCCTTTTAGATGGTACTGTGGTGGAACCTGACATGTCTGCGGGGTTTTGCCCAGATCACAAGGCAGCCATGGTTTTGTTCCTTGACAGGGTCTATGGAATTGAGGACCAGGATTTTCTTCTACATCTTCTTGAAGTTGGCTTTCTGCCAGACCTTCGTGCTGCTGCTTCGTTAGATACAGTAAGGGTTTAAGTCTGTTGCTATTCCACTTCCGTTATCTAATTGAACACTGCAGCATTCTTTTGCCTGCTAGAAGAATATATTTTTTTTTCATCCTTCTGTGTTTCTCAATGCTGGATGAGCTGCCTGGTGCTGCTGAACTTTGAAAATTTTTGAAGAGCAGTGAAGAGGCGTTCTCTAGAATGATGCTGTCTTTGTAAGGAACTCACACTGATACCATATCCAGAAGAGATTCTATGTCTTCAGGAGAACTTCTGAGCTTGTGATGTAGAATCAAAATCAGACCAGTTGCCAGAAAGCATCTAACTGAGAGCCTCGTCCAGAGATTTAGCATTAAAGTCCTCCTCTGCGGAGATTTGTGGAAATTCTTCAGTTTTTTTAATTCCGTCTTAAAATTTCCTTCTTTTTTTTCTGTCAGTCTTCTTTGCATCTAATTTTTTCTTAGCTAACTTGATACAGAAAGATCAAATTTAGAGACTGTGTATGAGGGCTAAGAAGTGGACTTTGATTTCCTCGTTTGACCTTCTATTTAAATATTTTTCTAGAAAATATTATGTTATTTAAGGTAGAGCAGGCGAGCATTTGTGGATGAAATTGAGGCTTTATCATACCATGGCAAAACAACTGGATTTTGCCAGTGCAAACTTGACTTTAGTATTTTATGATTTTTGAGTGCTCTGTTAAGCAACTACAACATTTTTTAATATATTTTTGAAAATTATTTTTATTTTTGAATCTTTATCTTTCATGTGCAGTTTTATGGTATTCTTCATGCTTTCATTCATTCATTCAAAAAAAAAAGTTACCTGGGGAAAGATTTTAAAATCAGAAAAGAAAGCTGGCACCCATCTTGCAATAGATATCAAGCTCCCATTTGTGTGTTATGGAAATTTCCCTCTTTGTAACTGCTACAGAAGGAAAACAAAAAATAAAAAAGTTCTTTTAATTTGTGACAGCATTTACCAGACAAATCTAATTTGTGTGTCATTTATTCCATAGGCTGCTTTAAGTGCTACAGATATGGCTTTGGCTCTGAATCGATACCTTTGCACTGCCGTCTTGCCTTTGTTGACCAGATGTGCTCCTCTTTTTGCTGGCACAGAGCACCATGCTTCCCTCATTGATTCCTTATTACATACCGTGTACAGACTGTCAAAAGGCTGCTCTCTTACCAAAGCTCAGCGAGATTCCATCGAAGAGTGTTTACTCTCTATCTGTGGGTAAGGAAAGGCTCTTGGCAGCACAGAAATGTGAGCTGACTGTATTTAGTTTACAACGTTATTAATCACTTCTATGCATTCCTCAGTTATTTGGCTATTACTGACTTTTTAAAATGTGAAACTTGGTAATTAACTAAGAGGATAAACTGCAAGAAGAGAAAGCTCTAGAGCTGTGTAATTCAGTATCTACAGCTACTGAAGTGCCATTTGATTTTTTTTATTATTTTTTTATCCACACAGATTGGCAGCATTGTTGAGGATCATTAGAACATAGTTTTATATAAACATTTAATTCTGCTAAGCGTTAAATTTGAAATTCTAGCCAATGGCTGATATTATTGTACCTCATCTTTGACACTTACAGGATGAATTTCATCTTGCCCTCTGCAGTCTCAAATACAGTTGATTATTATCCAAATTTTTTATAAGCCTAGAGGCTCAATTTTCAGAAGTCAGTTAGGCAGTTAGGAATTTAAGTTCTAGAGGAAGTTAGGCTTTTAAGTGACCAGAGCTGTTCTGAACATTTCAGTGTAAATGATTTTTTTTTGTAATGTGGCAATTTGTTTGGAAATGACAGGCACATTTATATAGTAGATTGTAATTTTGTAGTTTAGCGGGGGAAAAAAAGTACTGTGCAGCAGTTCTTTATAAAATATGCTATTGATCATTTTATATACAAGAACTTGATAAGAACTAATAAAATGAACCAGTGCCAATATTTGCTGTTCGTCTGGGACGGTATAATATCCTTGCCATTCTAACATACGTATTATACCTGTTTCTTCTGTCTTTTCAGTTGGTGCCTGCTGCTGTATGTTCTTGTTTAGTACATCCAAAGAATTAACACTCATATGTCCTTATTACTATATACGATATTCTTAAGCACCATCAAGATGTATGGCAAGAAATTTACATTATAGTGTTTTTTTTTATGGGCATGATAATCATATGTACAATAACAGAATACAGTTTTTTCTTTCCTGATTTACTTCATCTCTGTCTATAGATCAGATATTTTCCCTGTGCTTCTTTAAAATATGTAATTTGCATATTCAGAAGGGTCTTTTTGAGGTGCACTTGTGTACTCTCCTTTGGGCGTGCTTTCAGTAGTACCACAAGCAAATCCCTATTGCTTTATGTATTTGAAAAATTTTAATGGTGTAGAAATGTCAGGTTACTTTAATGTATTTATTAATTATTTACATGAAACCATGTTGTATACTCTTTTGAAATTATCTATCTGCTTTCAGGCAGTTGAGGCCTTCCATGATGCAGCATTTGCTGAGAAGATTAGTATTTGATGTCCCTCTATTAAATGAACATGCAAAGATGCCTCTCAAGGTAAACATGTATTTTATTCTTAGTAACATTCCTTCTAAGAAGGTGCAACAAAAACTGTGCAGGGAATATTCTCTGTGTTCTGTGTTAGCTTAACTCCCAATCTGCAAAATAGGCCATTGTTCATAGAGGTAAGTTACTACGCTGGCAGGAAACCAGTATAATTTACACCCATTCGTATAGAAATATTAGGCCCATGTCAAATCCTTACTTCTGTATTTCTCACTATTTTAAAAAAAACTTACATGGAAACAGAATAGAGGAATCAGAAATCCTTGGAAATAGAAGAAAGATGAATTCAATGCAAAAGACAGCAATTAATAATCTCCATATATCCTAACTTTATGTTGATTTTCCCTGTCCTCAGAAAATGGAGTCTTTTTCTATGGTTTGTGCTTGCAAATGAGCCGTACGTATTTGTTATTAAGCTTCAGTTTTGTTCTCTTCTCCTAAAGATTTCTCCATATCATTTGATTCTGATTCCTAATCCACAGGAAAGATGTGTTGTTTCCTTACTGAAATGATACACTCCTTAAAGATTCCTCGGATTTCAGTTGGCAGGAAATGTATCATTTCCCACCTTAATTTTCAGCAGCCCTTTCTAATGCTTTCCCCGCATAGCTCTGGACAGGACATTTCTTCTTTTCTTATTTAATTAGTCTCTCTTCTTTAAAAGTCACAGATCAGGATTAATTACGTTTTATGTCCATTTTTTTTGTCAGAATACTGATCAGAATTATGCGGATTTATACTAGCCAGATCATGGTCTCTGACCTTAGATGAGGATCTGGAATCACTAGTCTCAACCAGGACCTGCTGCATGGTCTTACCTTTCCTAAGGCCAGAATTCAGTTGTGTATCCCTAGAAGTGTTCAATCAAACTCAAGGTGCTAGAGCAGCCATTCTTTAATACTTATATGTGAGAATAGCAGTTGATAATTTAGTATGCTGCACATGATGGGTGTCTTATGTATTCTGACATCTAATGTGTTGGAACAACTAAGTAACAATATTGCAAGGCACTTGGCTCTCTCTGCTTGGGTATAGCTCTTTATTTTTTCTTTTTTTTTGAGAGAGAGAGAGAGATCTGTTCATCTAGGACAGCAGGGTTTTTGACATAGAAAGTCTTTACCGTAATGACTTTTCTGTATTGCTGAACCAAACAGGAAGGAAATAATAGCTAGGTTCCTTCATAGGGAAGCTAGGCTTCAGGAGAGGAACATAGATGTAAGGAGAACCATAGCATTAGCCAAGGCAAACAATTATGTTCACTGATACCTGAACGAGTAATGGGTGCTTCTGAGGAAAGTTAAGTCTTTACCTAAGATATTTTCAGAACTTTGCTAAGATCTCACTGACAATAAACTGTTTTTCAGTGATTAAATAATGGAATATTGCATACATCTGCTAATATGTTTCTGATTTGAAAGTACTGTGCCTATATGCTTGTGCTAGCAAACAGATGATAGTAGTTTTAATTCCAAAGAGAAAACTGCAAATTCAATCATAGTTCCGAAGATGTAATTTTGGAGACTTGAGAAGGGATGGAAGGAAAGGAGGAATTCAAGATAGCTAAGAAAGAATAGCATGCTATCTGTTATGAATATCTGTCCTGGTGTCTACAAATCAATGTCATTAAGGCAGCGTGTAAGTTTAAATTTATGGTGCTTCTCCTGTATAATTTTGTGTGAATTTTCTAGAACAGGGCTGCCTTGTTTTTATTGCCTCTAAGACATTTTCAGTGTGTCATCAGGGACAACTCTAAGAGTAAACCTGCCTTTATTCCTGGCTGGATTAAAAAATAAATTAGATATTAGCAGTCACATTTTGTCCCAAAGCCATTGTGTAATAGAATTTGTTTTGAAAGAAAGCTTTCAAATAGCTCTTAGACTCATGAAGGCCATATTTATAAGATCTCAGTGATTCTACATAAGTAATAAAACATCCGTCTTTTTACATTATATACGTGTGTGATTTCTTGTCTCTATTTTTTCTTTAATCATCTGACAGCATAGATATAGTTCCTTAAGTCTGAAGATATGAAAATGTGTTATCCTTTTTTTTTTCTTTTTTTATCTGTGAAACACATAACTGGGAATTACGAAGCAGTGAGTTTATATTTTTGGTTATTGAAATCCTTGCTTCCACACTTCATTATTATTTTTTAATTATTGTCCTTATTTCTATTTATGTTATGAATATCTGTGTTTTTACATCTTGGTATGTGTTCTGACTAGAGAAAAGAGGATCGTAGCAGTTGTCGACGAGCTGTGACTTGTAATATTTTGCTAACGTGCTTTGCAAGATGATGTTGAAAAGATGTTTTTTTCTCTGAGGGATTGTTAAAATAAAGTCTAATTTTTAAGAAATAGCATCCTGTGCCTTAGGAAAAGCTTCTTACATCTGCCCCGAATTAAGAGTAGGACTAGATTTTCATATTTTGCTATTGTTAGAAATTCATTCTCATTTGGCATTGCCTTCAGTGAGAGATTTTTAATTATTTTTTTTCCATCTCTTCTTGACTTTGGGGGCATAGTAGATATATTAGGTGGAAAATTTATGAAGTTTTCATTTGGCAGGTACTTACTAGCAGGTCCTCGCACCATATGAGTCCATGATAATCTGAAATTTTGTAACCACTTATGAGAAAACATACTGGTATATGTATGTAATCAATGGAGAGGGAGGGAATAAAGCTCCTCTGCCATTTATATTAGAGGGAGATAAGATAGGCTGATGACATGTTTTATAGATCACAGAAGAGAAGATGAACTGCAGTGGGAATTTCTATTGAATGGCTTCCAGACATGCTAATAATAATCGGAAGCTGGGTTAAATCACGATTCTACTGTCTTACCCATATAATAGCAGTATTTGGAATAGGGACTCATTGACTGAAGTGAATTCTTGACTTTCCTGGAGCTGATGAGGTTCTGATGGTGTAGGAGAAAAATTCTTCTCTGTCACATGTTTTTTGCATATGCCAGTAGCGTAAAAACTGCTTGTTTTGTGGCAATATCCACCGGGGATTAAAAATTAGATAAATACACAGCATGAGGATTCAGAACATGTAACTCTTGATAAAAGTTAGAAATTAAATTGCTCTGGCAGTGTCTGTGTAGTGGTTGAGTGCCTTAACTGAAGAACATAAGCAATTATTTGCTTTCAAAATATGTTCTATTTTAGTTGCTGACAAATCATTATGAAAGATGCTGGAAGTATTATTGTTTACCAGGTGGATGGGGTAACTTTGGTGCTGCATCAGAAGAAGAACTTCATTTATCCAGAAAGTTGTTCTGGGGCATTTTTGATGCCTTGTCTCAAAAGGTAATTCATTTTAATATCCAACTATTACTAGAAACCTTATTGGGTAACTTAAAAAGAAAAAAATCTGTTATTTTTACCTAGCTTTTATCAACCCTGCATTATCCACCTTCAAGGGAAAAATATAGACTTTATTAAATATAAGTCTTCCTGTTTAATTCTTCATTCTTCTTTAATTCTTATGGCTCCTGCCATAAGGTAAGTATACTGTTTTGTGTGCTCATTACAAAATTACATGTAGTTGTTGAAATAATCTTGGAGTATATCTGTCTGGGCCCAAAAGCAAATTCAAGCATCTGCATATTACTGAAGGCTGCAATTTCCTACCTCACATACTACACATCCTTAAATCAAGAGCACAATCCTTTGCTTAATAGTGGATCACCCCTGACTCAATGCTATGTTGGACAAAAGTTTGATAATAGCCCTCATGATGTATTTATTGTTAATTCTGTGGGTATTTTTAAGCAATCTAGTTACAACTTCATGATAGTTTTGTTGCAAATCCAGATATTTAGAAAGGATGTGAATATTCTTGTGCTGTACTCTCTTCCCAGATACCTGCAAAGTGCCTAGTCTTGCTCCCATTGAAGTTAGTATTTTTTTCCATTTACTTCAGCAAGACCAAGACTTGAGCCTAGCTTTATCTTTAGTATATAGTATATTATGTGCCATCAATTTCTTTTATTTGCAGAACAGAAATTCAATTTCTGTCATTGTATGGCTACATGGTTTCACCTATAGCTATGTCAGCTTCAGCAAGGATGTTGGTAGCTTCCATTCACTGCTCTCTCTCTACCTTGTGTGTTCCACAGAAGTATGAACAAGAACTCTTCAAACTGGCCTTGCCTTGTCTGAGTGCAGTTGCAGGGGCCTTACCTCCAGACTATATGGAATCAAATTATGTCAGTACGATGGAAAAACAGTCTTCAATGGATTCAGATGGGAATTTTAACCCTCAACCTGTTGATACCTCAAAGTAAGGAATTACATTGTTGCACCTAATTTGTACCCTGTGTGGGTAAAAAGAGGGATGGAATCTGTTACTGGGTATGATGTGAAGTTACGGTTTTTATTCATGCCTGTTTTGAACACTCATCGTTTAGATAAAATGGAGATCTTGTCTTTAAAGCAAGAAATACACATTTAGAGAAATAATTCCTGTCATTATTAACAACAGCCAAGATGCTAATTCCAGTGCCTGTGAATGATAGTATATCTACAGATGCTGATTTTGATCATATATTTATATAGTGTCTTTTTACTCTGAATGATGAGGAAGCAGGCAAAAAGATCTTTGTTCTCTCTGAGCAGTCAGACTCTGACTGCACATTAGCCAGACAAAACACACATCTGAAAGGGTTCCTCATTTCCTGATTTTTGGTCACAGCCAGAGCCACCTTCTGCTCTGTATGGAATAGTCTTCCAGCAGAGAGATTATGCACTATATCTATATACCATTTGTAGGACATCTGTTCCAATTGCCTTTGTGGGCAATCTGTCTGTATTAACACTCAGGAGACAGAATTCCTTCAGTTGACTGACACCTTTGATTCACTGTGCTGGTACATACATGGACATTGTAAAATGGTAGGAGAAGCCATAATGTGGCCTGGAATATAGGAATCATGTCAGTCCCCACTAAAATTCATTCACCCAAGTTATATTTAAAATAGGTGAAGATTTAGCAAAATTTGATGAGGATATTTTACTCTCGTTTAAGAGATTAATTGAAGATGACTTTATCTGATTTCATTTCAGAGAAATATAGTAGATAGCCAGAATACATTCAGTAGTTCCAAAAAATGCTACCTAACATTACCCAAGTCATCAATTACTGTGGTTCTCATTTCCAAATTCTGTGATGACTCAGGACAAAGAAAGTACTACTTCTTTCAGAATTGCTTCTATCCTGTCCTGTGTTATTTTTACATGCCACTCCTGCATCCTGGTGCTTACCAGTCTTAGCCTTATTTAAATGAAGCTACTTATGATATGACCTTATTGTAGCTCCCATTTATTATGTTTCTGAATTTATGCAAAGTATTATACTATCATTAGAGTTGCCCCTCCACACCTTTGAACAATAAAAAACTGCTAGTGATGTTAGATAAATATTTTATGGCCTCTATCTATTTTCTATGCGGTTAGGCTCTTGCAGACTGTTACTTTGATTGTAGATGAGATCATTTTGTTGTACATTTCCACTTTTTTCCCATCTTATGACTGAAAACTAAAAACCAGACTCACCTCGTTTCCGGTAGATGGCAGTACAACACTGTCACTGCCTAAATTCTATGTTGTAGATGGGAAAATGTTGCTATTTCAGAAAAGAGCAAGAAGCACTTTCAATTATAAGAATGCAGATGCAGAAAAAAACTGATATTTAGTAAATGATTTTTGGAAAAGAATTCTGTCTCTGTTGTTTGACAGTTAAGATAGCTGCTTTTATTGCTCAAGAAATCTCAGCTTCAGCAGTGTATTGTTGAGGCACTAGTGTATTTATTTGTATACTCATTTTCTTAAGCATATTGCTAATTTTTTCAGCAGTTCATTGGGATGTTGGAAAAAGAAGTCTTGAGTATATAAGTTTTGAATTGTCATAAGTTACAGTGCTTCAGTTATATATTGAAATTTATAGGAATATATAATGTATATATAGCATACTTCAAAAAGGATCGGTAGCATAACTAGTTTATAACTGACATATATAGTAAGTTAGGACTGTGTTTCTGAAACTGTAGGTCATAGTTATATTTTTAATCTTAGGAAAATGAATGTTAGTAGGAAAAACATGGCAACCCCCCCCCCCCCATGAGTAGTGGGTAACATTATTGTTTTTTCACTGCACATGTGTGTTAGAGGTAAAAATCCTGTAACAGCTATAGTCCTCATTCAGCGCTCATTAAATAAATTAGATTCTTTCCCTTGATTTAAGTGGGGCTTGAAGCAAACTGTTTATGAGGAAAGCAGGACAGTAAGATATTTTGCATGTATTTCTACGCTGCTAATTATTTATTTGAAAGTTTTCTTCAAAGCAATACCATTCACATTTTAGCATTTGGAATATAATGACTTTTTCCCCTTCACTTTCAGCATTACAATCCCTGAAAAGCTAGACTATTTCATTAACAAATATGCAGAACACTCTCATGATAAATGGTCAATGGAAAAGGTAATAGCTATATTCCTGTTAAAACAGAATACGAACTTTTATGTGTATCCTTTTAATCTTAAGAAGATTTTACTCTGACTGTTATTATTTTTCATAAGATTACAAGTTGGTATTTGTAAGATACAAGTTTATATTTTTTTGAATTACATTTTTTTGGAGTAGTTCTGTAAGTACATTTGAGTATTTCATACTGGCGTTTCACCATTTCTTTATTGTTGAATTTTGAGTAAATATACTTGCTAACTGTAGTTTTACTGATTCCAAATTTCACTTTTTAAACCAAAAAATCCTTAGGAATTCCGTGTCTCTGTGTAGCTTCTGTCTCCGGTGTTAGAAACTGCTCCTTAAATGTAAAACAGTATTGTGTTCTGTGTAAATCAAGGCTCATTCTCTAAGGAAATCAAGAAAGAGAAAATGAGTTGAACTGTTTACTTCAAGTAGTCATTGATTTTCAAAAAGATAGCGTTTTACATAATTTATTTTGCTACAACTAGACAAAGCAGGACTGACAATATTGTTGAAAAAATAATAGAAGGAAATTTAAGAAAGAAAATAGTCCTGCAGAAGCATTATTTAGTTCATTTGCACAAATAAAAATAAGGTTTTTCATAATTTACCCTCTTCCCCACTTTTTATATTTTTTTTTCTATTACTGTTTTCAGTTTGCCAATGGATGGGTATATGGTGAAACATATTCTGAGTCTGCAAAAGTGCAACCATTAATGAAACAATATAAATTATTGTCCGAAAAGGTGAGGAATTTGTTCATTCTTCTTGATCCAGTGTGATTAAAAGATTGCGTCTTTCCCTCTGAGTGTATCACCTTATGTTTACATCACTTTCTTTTTAATTTAGAATGCATCAGCTAAGGCGTGATTGTTCTCTTCCTCTGAGATCTCAAGAGGAGACAAGCGGGGTTTTATCGTACAATAGCTAGGCCACTCAAGCTACTTTCTCTCTTGGCTGAACCTAACTTGTGATGAAGCCGAAGTGTCATGTCACCATTACGGTTTTGCAGTGAGATCAGGCAGGCGTGCCTGCTTGGTTAGTGAGGAGCTAGGTTTGCCAGCAGAGGACTGTGAAGATGATTAGAAGGCTGGAAAGCTTGATATAGAAAGAGGGAAAGAGTTTGTTCAGCCTAAAGAAAAGAAGGTGTGATCTAATCACAGTCTCCTAATACCTAAGAAGTAGTTGTAGAGAAGATGGAGCTATTCTTGTCCCAGTGGCAGGACAAAGGCAACAGGTGTAAGCTGCTCAGAAGATTCTGGACATAAGAAAAAAGTATTCGTCATGAGAACAATTAAATATTCCAATATGTTGCCCAGAGAAGTGGTGAAAGCTCCCTCACTGGAGGGACTTGGTTTGACAGAGCACTGGACAACCTAATTTAAGGCCATGTTTTCAACAGAATGTTGAGCCAGATGACCTTCTGAGGTCCATTGCAACATCGACTTTTCTATGAGTCTATAATTTTGAGCTTTGCTTCCTGTAGTAGACAAAGCACCTATTACTCATAATAATTAGCTGCTTCACCTTTGAGCGATGATAGCTGAACATGCCATTAACACATTAACACTGTTACCCTTGTGATCATCTGCATTTTATTTCCTTCTTTGCTGTGACCTTTTGCCATAAGGGCTGATTTCGGTAGATTACTTTGCATCTCAGTATAGCCAGGCAAAAGTTCAATATTCATGTTTCACTCTATAGAGCTACAGAATTAACACAGTAATTATTGCCTGTATATTCTCCTAGGAGAAAGAAATTTATCGATGGCCAATAAAAGAATCACTGAAAACCATGCTGGCATGGGGATGGAGGATTGAAAGAACACGGGAAGGAGACTCCATGGCTCTCTATAATCGAACACGTCGCATATCTCAAACCAGTCAGGTAAGTCATTTTATATTCCAGAAAAATGCAGCAAAGTATGTTTTCATTTTTAAGTTTTAAATGATGAAATATTCATGAAGCATGAAAATACATGGAAATATTTTTTGCAAGAAATCATACAACATGTAAAATTGGTTTGAGATTTTGATTTCTGTTCATAGAAACTGGAAATTTCTGCTTGCTTAGCTTTCCCTATTCAAAAATAGTATTCTGATAAAAATTTTCAAAAAAGTATACAAAATTGAAATACTAATGTAATATTCTACTTTTTAAAAGTTGGTTGAATTATTTATGAGAATTATTTATATCAGTAGGTGATTACACATAAATAGTGAATATTAAAATGATTTTGATCTCCTTTTTTGTGGAACTTTATAGAATTATGGATACCTTTAAACATGTGGAGAAATAAAGGTACATATATTAATAATTTTCATTTCTTTTTTAAGAGAAAATGAATACAAATGTCAATGTTAATGCAGAATTAAGTTTACAACTACAGACAGTCAAAGTTCTGAAAATTTTCATGATAGGCTTTACCTTAAAGATAGCCTCCTTAAATCAAAATGATGTTAGGATAAAACATAGAAATATTGTCAGTATATTTTCTGAAAGCTTTACATACTTTGCAAGTTAAAATGAGGGGCCAGATTATCTTTGACTCTCAGTAACATATGGAGCCAAGTCAGTGAGGGAAATAGAGTGGAAAAATCTTTCTCTCTCTTCTTATCTCTGCACAATTTCCATGTGCAAGCGTGGCAATATGCATGTGAAAAAGGAGCAGCTGAACCTGCGCCTCCAACTCACTCTAGATGACAACAGATGTATCATGTGATTAGATTTAGCAGTTGGGATGAAGTGCAAATTACAATTCCCAAATTATATTTCTGTCTCAAAATTCCTGACTTACAAACTTCCTGACTTTTGGGTATTATAATATATTCTGCTGTCATCCCCCCTACCCCCCCCCCCAAAAAAAAAAGTATTTTCCCACTTCCAGCTGAGAAATCTTAAGTGTATTTAAGCAATATCTTCATGTTAGAATAGCAAGTGACAGCTTGAACTGTTGGCTTTAGGAAACGAAATAATAACTTTTTAAATCCAAATTTATTTTCTGTGTGTTACTCATACATCCTTTGTGTTATTCTCTTCTCTGTTATAAATATATACCTTTTGAAATGGTTCCTTTCAATCTCTAAGCCTTGTATGTGCTCATATGAAAATAATACCAGACATTAGAAATAAATTCTGAACACTAATAAGAACTTACTAACTTTAGTAAGTTTCTAAAAGTTTGTATGGTGGATATGGATTTATCTGTTACAGCAGAATCTTGGTATAACAGATACCAGATTCTGTTATATCTTTCTTAAAAAGTAGACTCATATGTAAGCGTATGTAGGTTTGCAATAGTGTAAATCAGTGCCCTGGAAATCAGAGGGCCAAATCTTATTATCTTCTTCCTTTGAGAGTTTTGTTATTGGTTTGCAGGAATTAACATTGCAATATTGTAGCAACACCTTTGCAACTCTCAAAGGGAGATATTACAAGGGAGGAAGGTGATTTTATTTCCAAACGAAACTGGTGCAAAATTGATTTACTCACTCATATCCATGTACTCACTATCACCGTGACATGTTTCCAAGTAGTCTGCCCAGCATGTATGCACTGAAATGCTTTTATCCTGGTGGTCTCACAGTCTCTCTAGTGTTCCTCATGAAGACACAGAGGATAAGAGAACACCAGTTGTAAAGTTCTCCTTGCATCTTCTCAGTTCCTTGGCTGCTGCTTAGGTGGCAACCATATGCTAGTTGTAGATATGTCTTTTTGTACCCTTTAGAAGCTTAAATTGATCAGTCTCTCCATCCTGTCCAAACTCTGTGTCTCAGGACTTAATCACTGCCCTTTGTTTCATGGTCTGATTTTTGCAAAGGTTGAAGGAATATGTGCACTAGGGTCTTCCTGACCTGCTAATCAGGAGACCATCAACACCTGTCTTTGTGATAAGTCTTATCCTACCGCTTGTTCCTGCTAGTGTTTTCTCTTGTAGCTGTCCCTTGAAAGAACTAAGCAGAATTCACTCATTTTACTAGTGTATTGCAGCAAGTGATTATATTATCTTTTCTATTTTTTGTCATAAAAGTGCCTATAGTTGTTATGCTTTATGCTGAAAACTGCTGTTGGGGCAACAGGCCTCTCTGCAGGAGTTTTGTCCTGCAGTTTTGCAACTAGGTGTTTCACAGTTATCTGAGTCCCATTTATGTACCTTGTTCTATCTTGTCCCCTTCTAGAGTCAGTACTGTAGATTTGGTAATATTGTATGCTCATTTTTACTCAGGTGTAGTATTATGAATTAAGAAAAATTGGACACAGATTGTAAGTCAAACTGACCAAAACTACCACTATTTCATTTTTTTAAACAGAATTTACAGTATTCCAACCTAAAGCTGAGAAACTATTTCTATTTTAAGCAGTTGCTGTATGACCTCTGGGAATTAGAGTTGCTTCCTGTTCCCAGTTTGAGACCAACATGACCAAGACTATGTCAGTATATCAATAAGCACCTTTGTCCTTTGCGAAGGAGAGTGGTCGTGAGAATAAGATGGTACATGCATCAACAAAGAAATGGTCCATTTGAAGATTCTAGTTTTTGTGGAGTTGGGGTTTCAGTCACCTTCATAGCATTTCCAAATAAAGATATCTTATGTTTGGATTGTTTCTCTACTTTTCAACCAGTTCCTTAAAGATCTTTCTCCTACCACACTGTGCAGTTAGCAAGTGAGGTTACAATACTGTTTACTGAAATCCCCTGATTTCCCTTTTGTTCTATAAAGATGTAATGATGTACTATTATGTGAACAGATTCTAGAGAGTAGATTCATATGTTCTAAATGTTCCAGGTTCAGAGATTGTATCAATGCTGAAATATTATCTTTAAAACAAAAAAATGCCATTTTGGGATTCAAGCTGTTTTATAAGATAGTGTCCTAGTCTTTTAGAAATGTTATTAATTCTTTCTGGCTTTGAGGAGATGCTTATATAATCAGAGAAAATGCATTTCTTCTTGAAGATACTACTTAAGATTTCATCTTCATTATGAAATACTAATTAATACAGTGATCTATTTTTTGTTAAATATGATAGAAATGATAATATGGCTTCCACAATAATTTGAAGATTTAGGTTATTTATATATCTTTTTTTTTTTCTTGACACAGATTGGTTTCAAAATGCAGTTTGAGTATGGTTCTGGCATCATTGCCCAGTACCAGTCCTATGGACCACAGTCTAGGTTCTGCCATGCATTTTCGGACCTTTAAGGCTGTCATAGAGGAAAGCCCAGCAATGCCTCTTTTCTAGCCACACTTCTTGAATCAGTGTTAGAGGTTCTATGCTGTTCAGGGAATCTCCGTCATTGATTATCCTCCTTTGACCATTTGTGTCAATGTAATGAGAAATCATGTGATAAATTTAGGCAACAGAGTGAGAGAAATTCAAGATAATATTGTCTGAGTGAGGAGGAGGAAGAAAAGGAAAAGGTCATGAATTTAATAGATTCCACTCCTGTGTATAGCAGTAGAGTTGAAAGGCAAAATTCAAACCTTGATTTTTGGCTGAACTCACTTAAAGTAGAAGGTGTGAGTTTTAGTCTGCCTCTACTTTACAAAAACATCTCTGGAAAACGGGTTTGACCATAACTTCAATACAGTATTATTCATAGTTAATTCAAATCTTACAGATTTGTTCAAGTGAAATTAACATTTGAATGAATGAGATTCTTGTCTAATTGATGTCAATCTTTGGGAGCAAATGACAGTGTTTGTTGTAATTACCTAACAAAAAATTTAGACCTTTGCCTACATTTAACTTCCATTTTCCACTTTTAGTATTTTTTTGATTGGACAGAAATTTTCAGGTTACTTAGGATCTTTTTGCTCTCTAGAGATAGAGGAGCAGCTCTTTTTCTTTTAGTTCTTTCATAACCTTCAGTATCTTGTTAATGCTGACTTCTTTGCATCAAAAGCATGTGTAACTCCATTGTTTTGCATGTTTGTCATTCAGATCTCTGTAGATACAGCCCATGGTTACAGCCCTCGAGCAATTGACATGAGCAATGTCACCCTCTCCAGAGACGTTCATGTAAGTCAGAAACACTTAATATGTCTCCCCCTTTTTGGCAGTTTAATTTCTTATTTTTTTCTAGTTTATTTAAAACATTCGTGCCTTATTTATATTATTTCCTTTGATATACTTTGAGGGTTTTTTTTCCTCTGTTTCATCATTTCTCTTTGATCTTTTGTTACTTTAAGAAGCATGGATAAGGTTGTAAGACTCCAAAGTTTATTTTAGTCCTGGATTGATTTCCCAGCCCTCTTTGCAAACATCTGTCATCTTGAAGAGAATTTGTTTAGAAGAGCTTGCAGCATCAGCTTTATTCTGTGTTTATCATTCATTTCTCCACCATCTCCTCCAAAAGTTTTGCCAATGCTCTTTTTTTTTCAACATTGAATAAATTAGTCATGAGACAATGTTATGGCAAACCTTATAACATTAGAAAATGAAGTGTTGGGTGACTTAGGTTTTGTCATAGAGTTTAATGAGATGCATTGCTAGTTTTTTCAGTGTACTAGTTACTGTGAGTGTGGTTGCAATATTATGTAGACACACACTAGACTGTTTTAAGCAAGTAAGCAGGGTAGTGATGGTAACATGGAGCGCAGTGCTGCGTACAAAACACAGGGTTAAATTAGCCCATCTTGAGCTTTGTTGTAGTGCAGTGAAACAAGCAGCAACAGCAAGGTAACTGGCTAACTGCAGTGTATACTGTATTGTGCTGTGCTTCTGATCCGGTTCTCAGATGAGATTTTCCCTCCTTGATTCCTACCTTGTGGTTTCCAGCTTTATATTTCTAACCATTGTAGATTGCTGATTAGACTTATAAGAAGAAGAATTTTCTCCCCATTAATTGTCATGATTTATACTATTCAGTTGATTGCTAATCACTGCGAAGAGTTAATAAAATTGATAATTGAATAACACCACTTCTATCACTAGGCTATTATCAAATTACAGGAACAGTGTCATTACAATTGCAGAATTGGAGATTTGCATAGACTCAGAATAGTCAAAAGACCATACAAACTTTGTATAATGCTCATGACATGGCTCTAATGTGAACATCATCATAGTATTGTAAAGTAGGAAACCAAACCCAGAGAAAAGTGATCAGCCTGTCATCAAAGAAAATGGCATTAGAACTTGAATTACTCCCTTGTGTTTAGTCTTTTATGCTATACCACCCCATGCGTAACATTAATTTCTTTTGTGGCCCTCAGTTATGACACTGTGATGGTTGGCTTTATGATTCATTTTTCTTTAGTTATGATGAGAGTGCTCTCTTGTGAACAACTTCAAATTCCATACAGTGGAGTATTCACCTGGACGAGGCTACACCCACAGTTTATAGGTATTGCCAGCAAGAGCAATCCTGATTCAGTCCACTGTTTTGTTATCCTTTGCCTCACCAGGGCCTTCTGGAGTTTCCCATCAGCCTTGCTTTGAGAATCAAGTCTATGCTGGACAATCTAGTATTGTTTCCAGACTATACTCCTCTCCTGTGGCTCCTCCTTTCCTGTACTAGCAGTTTTCTCTTCAGCAGCTGGTCCAGTTGCTACCTACATTGTGCCCTATCTGCCCAAATTCTACATCATATTTTTTCAATAAAACTGATGTTTTCAGTAAAGCATTACAGCACAATTGTATTGAAAATTGATTATATGCATTCTATTTTTTAAAAAAACTTATATTAATGAAAATTGCCTTCTTTGTGATTAACCATTGCAACACACGTCATTAAACTCTCCTTTTTCTAAGGCTATGGCTGAGATGATGGCTGAAAACTACCATAACACATGGGCAAAGAAAAAGAAAATGGAGCTTGAAGCAAAAGGTAATACATGGCTATTTACATTGTATTAAGGTCTATATGATTGTCTTAGGTCATGTATTTGAGGAAAAGTATTAGACTAACAGAAAAGGTAACAGTCAATTAGTCTTGACAAAGAAGAAATAAGAAAATATCTATTCCTAATTATAGTTTTCAATTATGTATTTGTGATTTTTGATGCTTAGAGGTATACCTGAGCTTTTATGGGTCTGAGTGTAACAGTTCCTACTGAAGTAATTTACCTGTTCAAATGTATCAAAGGCAGAGAACTCAAGGCTTATAAATAGCTTCATGCTGCATTAATACATTTTCGTTCTATCAGTAGTCTTTCAAAATGTTACTTGGTTGTCTTTGGTTTCATTTTACTTATTTATTGAAGGGGGATCTGAAAAGGTGTTTACTAAGAAATACATGTCATTTATTGCGTTTATAAATGGATGGTCCTAGAGTAGATTCTTGATTCCACATGAGAAGTTGCACATGCTCTGTGATCTCTGCTAACCTGGAGGACAAATATTGTCGTGTTATGTGTGACTTACTGTTTCTAAAGTACATTTGTATTTACATTTGTTTGTTTTTTGTGTTAAAGACAACTTTTTTTGCATCTAAAATTAGATTCATATATGGAGGAAGTAATAGTTGGAGACACAGCAAGTTTTCATTTGCAAATGCCGAAGCTAGGGTTTTGTCTTATCAAAAGATATTCTCTAAATAACATTGCCAGACTTGTCTGATTTTGTTTGCTTGTTTGTTTGCTTTTATTGACGTTATTTATACGTAAACTTTCAGGTAATGTATGATAGTTTAGCTTTTATGAAAAACAGAAGTTTCACCTAGAAGTGTCTTCAATAAATCACTATGAATTTCCACATCCTTAATTACATTTCTCCTTATTGCAGTTTATTACAATGTTTATAAGCTGTTTAAAGCTTTTTTCAGGATGTGTAGCTGTAAAATGAGCTAAATTGAGAAACTATATGCTGCAGGAAGACTTGATTTTTTAATGGGGCTGCTATATTTGGAGTCTTTGAAAGTAAAATTTGCCTCGGAGCAGCACTTTGCTGAGAAGGCTTTGTAGTATTTGTAGTGTTATGCAGAGGAGTGCACTACTGAAAAGGCTAAAGGCTGACATAGTGAATGAAGGAGAGCCTTCCAATAGTGTGCTTCTTGGCTGAAAAGTAAATATATTTGGCAGCTGAGCAAAATGGGGCCTTTGAAGATTTTTTTTTTCTTATTTCAGTACATATGCCGGTCTTCAAAAATTTTTTATACAGCGTATGTGTAAAGAACAGAACAGTAATGCAGACTTCAAATACAGATATGCATATAAGAATTTATTTCTTATATAGATTTTTTTTTCCATTTCTTTGGCAAGATCTCTTTCAGATTATCATCCATGGCTGTTCTTTAATGGTTAGATAAATTCAGCAATACTGACATAAGAATTCTCAGTAATACAACTTTTCATGCCATTTTTTTTTTTTCATTTTTGAAAGCAGCTAGGCAAACTTCATTTTCTTTGGAGAAGATTTATGATTTCAAGTAGCTTCAGTTTTCTAATGTTTCCAGAAGGCTTTATCATACTTTTGCTCTGGAATTTTGTCTGTGCCATGCACACTCACTATCTAATATGTCATTTAGAATGGAATACTTTAAATTTAAAACACTAATAGGGTCAGAGAAATCAAGTTATTTAATAAGATTATTTATTTATATTGTATTAAGACTTTGTAAATCTAATTTAAAAATGTTGCAGTTTAGAATGACAAAATTCTGCAACATGCAACAATCTTGAATTTTACAGAAATCTCAGCTAGATATACTAAACTGATGACTCTGATTTCACTGTTCATGAGCAAGTGCATAACCATTTATGTGATTGCATGATTGAATTCATCATTTCTGTACATATATTAAAAATTTGACATGTGCAGAACAGGGAAAAAGCCTTATAGTTAATAATGCAAAATTATGATTTTCATAGATATGGCGTATGTACTTTCTTTATATGTTTTGGGATGTCTGTCTTCAACTCTAGTAGTATGGAAATAGATTGCACTTATGATACCAGGAATAAAATCAGTGATTTGAGTGTTAAGGGCTATGGATTCAAAATAAATAAGAAATAAAAGCAACAACACAACTTGCCCTTGAGTTTTTCATTTTCCATCTGCTTTAAAGGACTCTGTCAGAACTAGTGGAAAATTTTAGAATATGTTACCTCCAAAGCCAGCCATGGATATGTCTCCAACATTTTGTGGAGAGGATTTGTTTCCTTCTTTTATATATTATTACTAGAGACTTGCTGTAAAACATTTTCTTTTGAGAGAAGTTTGATCATTTCCCTTACCATTCTCTGGGACTTCATAGCAATTATCACAGCAATTAATTGTGATCTGCTATATGATGGTAATTTTAGAAGAAGGTGAAATCCTAGCAATGTTGTTTTTTATGCAGATACTTATATTAGTAATAACTACCTTGTTTTGCTGCCAAGTTAGTTGCTTACATACAGAGAGCTATCAATACGTCACCTGTTTGTAAGAAATACAATGGAATTCTATTTATCTTTCTATTTCTGTAGCAATCTTTTGATCAAACTCGTCAAGTTTAAATAATATATGCTGAATATTTTTATACCTTTCTGGCTTGAACCTGTAACTATAAAATACATCTACATCACTCTTTCATATTTTGTGTAGATATGCTTATATTTTGCTGAATTACATGAACCCTTTGCTGTCATCAGAGTGTTTAAAAGCAGAACTGTGTTGGAATGACAGATTTTGGCTTTCTTATAAAAGGATGTATTACATACTGCAAAAACTGTTGAGAAGGAAATAACTGCTTAACTGTTAGAAACATACATTATAATTATAACTCGATTTAATGAAAATGGATATTTTTTTCAGTAAAACCAACATTTTTCTAATATTTGCAGCAATTGATTAATTTACAATGATATATTCAGTCAAGTCTAAATTTCTATCTGAATATTTTAGAGAAACAATTTGTGTCAAGAAACAAAAAAGAGTATTGTTAGTGCTTCAGATTCGATTATACAGTAATGCACTATGTGATAATACCACATTGCAATTGCAAATTGGGAATTATCGTCACAACAGATACTCATTAACTGCCTTTTAATTCTCTGGACATTTCATTAGTAGGAGGCGGCAACCATCCTCTTCTGGTTCCCTATGATACACTCACAGCCAAAGAAAAAGCCAAGGACAGAGAAAAAGCACAGGATATTCTAAAATTTCTACAGATTAATGGATATGTTGTCTCCAGGTAATTCAGTACTAATGTCACAGATGTTTTCTAAATATCCTAAGCTTTTCTGTCAAAAAAAAAAAAAAAAAAAAGGTCATTATAAGAATGAAATGGATTATGGAGTTAGGATTGGGGTCCGTGTAAAGCACAAGCACAGTTCTCTGAAATCTTTATGGACATTTTGCCTCTGTTTACAGTCTGTACATCTCCATACAGTCCAATTGTTAGTAAATTTAACATTCTGCTTATATCAAATGAGGAGAATACAAGCGATGGAATTATTAAGTCTTCATTATAGGTCAGGCATTTGCACCTCTGTGTAGGAATTTCTACAGGAGACTGTTTCGGTAAAAAAGAGACTTTTATTTCTAAAATCAAAAACTCATTTCTTTCATCTGAATTAATTTGTGATATTATTAAAATATTGTAATAATGAAAAGCAATGCTTTTAAAAAGTTTGTTTTGAAAATATTTGCAGTGTTAATATAATAATAGTGAATAAATGCAATAATCAACAGAACATGCATAATTCAGTAGATATATATGTTATTCTCTACAGAAGAATAAACACAATTCCATTTGGTCTTCTTATGACCTTTATTTTCACCTACTAAATACAGTGGGAATAAAATTTTAATTAAATTGGAGGCCTATCTGCCTCATCAGAATGGCTTAAGAAATATGAGTCACTGTCAAAGACTGAATGACTAGCTGAGATTTATAGGACTTGATGAACATTAGTAAGTGAATGAAACAGGGATGGATTTAAGAAATCATTGTGAATTAATTAGCTTAGCATCTATACCTAAAATCTGTCCACTTCTTTCTCTTATATCACATTTAAAATTGAATCCCTTTATAGAGTTCCACTGCATATCTAATAACTCTAGGTACTCTTTCAGGATAACTGGAGTAATTTGGTTTAGTTCCCCTCAGTGGAGTTGGATGTACAGAGAGGGAAATCATTCAACAAAAGTTTATTTTCTCATCCCATGACTTAATGACAAAAGACTCATCAGTCGTATTCAAGGTCACATCTTCCTTTGGGCCTAATCCTCTTTTATTATTATTATTTCTGTCTGTCTTGAGCACCAGTAAAAGAGAGTTTTGGAATGTAAGATTCAGAGGGATGGTAATATAATTGTTGGCTTGGGCATCTACCATCTCCTGCCTCATTTACAGCCATGTGTGCTGTCAGATACAGGTTTTCTATCAAGTTAACTCAATGTACTTGCTGCCTCTGTATGTGATCACTGTGCTGACAAATGAACAAACAAGTCTGGTTGTCTAGCATGGTTCACGCTTTTCCTTGGTCCACTTCCCAGTTAATGACCTTCTGCTACATATGCCTTGCAATCATTCTTGCCCAGTCTTTGAAGTGACATAACCATTCTAATTCATTCCATGTCCCTTCAAATCATAATGTTCATCTTTAACCTGGAGTGGTCACTCAGATAATTTTCAGATAAATTAATAATTAGGGAATCAGTGGGATGTAGCTTACCTGTTAGTGAGTACAAAACAAGCAGAAAATGAATCTACAATTTGTGGAGACAACCTCTTCTGCTGGTGTTTTTTATGAACTCAGTACAGAATAGTCTGAGCAAGCAGTTCTTGCCAACCAGGAGTAAAGTGACTTCATGTAGGGGATGTTGAATCACCACTGTAGCAGCTCACAACTTTGACCGTGTAGGGGTAGACCATGTGCTGGCAGTATTCCTGATGTGGAAACTCAGCAAGATAGACCATGTAAACACTGATCATTCCTAAGCTTTAGCACCTCCTAAAGCCTTCAGTGACCATACTGTCATAAAAGCTTAAGATAGTATCGGCTGAGAAAGCTGTTTTAGTTCCAGAATCTCTCTGAAACTGAAACCTACCACCAACAATGTCCTATTTAGAGCAGGAATGTGCACTGAATAGAAGTCATATTCAATAGGTATGCTTTTTTAACTTACAAAATAACAGAATGCTAGTGTACTTGGTGCCTATGACAGTGGGTGCTGGACCCCCTTGCTGGTTAAGCGTAGCTTCCCAGTGTTCAGCCATTAAAGCCCTGATCCTGCGGAATCAAGGCTTTTGGCATTGCCAACTTGTGTGGGCAGACAACACCCCACATCATAAAACTTTTTTGTGCAAATTGATACCTGACTTGTTGGAAGAGGATAGACTTTCCATATCAGACTAGTAACAATGCTGAAACATCCTGGAGAAGGTAAATTGCTGTTCTGTCATTTCATTGTTGTTCCCTGATTTTTCACAAATGCTACATAGCTATTCGAAGTGAGTTGATTTTAAACAGATTCTTGGGGAAGGGTCTCCATGAGGGAGAGAAGATTTACTTCTAGTTTCAATTGTTTAAATCGAGTATTTTGGTCATTTCAAAACTTCCTAGCCCAAAAATCAATCCACAGAGGGCAATGTAAAGCAGTAATTTTTGCTGGATAAAGGAAGAAAATTAAAACGATACTGGATTTGTTCGACTGCCTAATCTGTTTTTTCTGAAAACCTCTACTTGAGAAATTTGAATTTTATCTTAAAAATTTGATCAAAACCTAAATAAGAATACTGTCTACTGCAAACAGAGAAAATAATTGTAATTTTAATGAGCATGTAATTACTGTCAGAGTAATAGCCTCTGACTATTTGAAGAGTTAAGGCTGCTTTGAGTCCTTGCACGTGTGGAAGTTCACTTGCTTATTATTTCAGAGGACTTAAGGACCTGGAATTAGACACGCCTTCCATCGAGAAACGCTTTGCCTACAGTTTTCTTCAGCAGCTTATAAGATATGTGGATGAAGCCCATCAATACATTCTGGAGTTTGGTATAGTAATTCTTACATATTTATTAAGTATTGTTAAATAACCAAGATATTTGAGATTATAAAAGCAACTGGAAAATTTCCAAAAGCGACATGTCCTTAGACAAAGATTTTTTCTTTGTTTGATGAAGAAAATGGTTTTTGGAAAGCTGTGTAGAAAATAACTTTATGTAGTTCACATATTCATACCACTTTCCAAAATTCATTCTTTGCATAAAGGTTTCAAATGAAAGGTACTCAGCCAAATTTTGGCCTTCTTTGAATAACAGAACTAGATCTCTGCTTGAATTTTTACCCAAATTGATAACCTCTCACATGTGCATATTAATATTTGCTACTCACATGTAATCACTTATTCACAGAGCAAATTAAACTAGTCATCAGTACTGATCAGAAATTTTCCTGGAGGAGGAGCTTGAGTAGAGAAGCCTCTTTAACAAATTCTCACAATGGGAAATGGTCTTTTACAGGCACCCAGCATGTGTTATCTCAACAGTGCTATGAAAGAAATGGCTCAACTCAATCTGTTTTTGTTAATAACAAAATAAAAGTTTGATGACCTAGATCAGCTTCTTATGTGAGTTGTAAGACCCCAAATCTTAGACAGACACAGCTCCTGTGTGAATGTGGGAGCCACACAACATATGCTATTCTTTGTGCCTGGGCATGCAGACTGTAATTTTCAGTATTAATGACAGAAACAGCAGAAAGCCGAATAAATCAATGCTCAGTCAAAAACCTATCTAGTGTCAAAGTGGAAATTACCGAATTTCTGAATGCTTATATGCCATGGTTCCTTACGGTAGCAAAAGCCTGGCCTTGGTAAGTCACTGGGTTACTTCTGTTCCTAAAGCTGATTATCACAGCTTCATTTTCTTCTTACTTTTATACTTTTTTGCATAACTGCAAGAAGAAATAAATAATGAAACGTTAGAAATGCCAGTGGAACAAATACCATCATGTACCTCAATGGATAAGTAAAAAGAAAGTAATGAATAAATGATGAATAGTTTATCCTCTAAAACTTACTGCTAAATCAATTCTCATAATTTGGAGTTGAATGAGATTATGTCTCAAAATCGTATTTGAGTTTTATAGTAATGGGGGAAGAAAAACAAGTTTAATCTTAGATGGATAGTTCTATTGATTAATTTCTGTTGGGCAGCTGTTCATTAATTTTGTTCTTCAGATAGAAAGTCCATAAAATGTAATACAGATCTGGTCAGTTTGTTTCTGCTGTGGACTATGGGAGAGATGTTTTTCATCAGAATCAGAATTCATTATGTTATTATTTCTCTAACGTGTTGGATTTCTCTAAGCTAACATAAATTCTGTGAAATTCAGGTACATGAGATAACATAGAAATAAGACTTCTCTCGTGCCCTTACTTCTCTTTTTTAATACTTTAAGTCCTTACTTAACTATTCTAACACATTTGTTGTTATACTTAGTTTACTTCCCTGATGAGCAAGGCCTTCCAGATTTTGTAGTTACCAATAATTTCAAAAATAAGAATACAGGACCAAATTTTCATCTCTCATATCTCTGTGGACTATGAGATGTCTATAGTAATATACATCTATGAAGATCTAGGCAATTATTGTCTGCCCATTTTATTTACTATAATTTTTGTTGTTGTGAAGTAGTCATAAAATGCCTGTTTAAATAGCATGTATATCTCCTGTGGTATCTTAAATCTACATGTAAAGAACACTACTTTTGTCTGCAGTGTATGCTTTTGAAGAAAAATGTAGAGCAGTCTAATTATGATATGAAGTACAGAACTTAATGTTTTTCTCTGCAGATGGTGGCAGCAGAGGCAAAGGAGAGCACTTCCCATATGAACAAGAAATCAAGTTCTTTGCCAAAGTACAGTATATCTTTGCTTATTCCATGTCACTGTAGTTAAGTAGCACAAATTAGAAGGTATTTGCTAGTGAACGTAATTATTGTTCTTATATTTGCTCTTTTTGTTTTATATTTCTATTAATGTAATTAATTTAAAGCAGTAATAATTGAAGTAGCTTGAGAAACTGTGATATGAAGTATAGATGTGAAAAAATTTACAGGACTGTATTCTTTTCTCAGTGTTCCCTTCCTCCAAGGTAAACAGTTAGGAATAACATCACATGATTAACTTCCCTACATTTTCTTTTTACTGGCTAGTTCTGAAGATTATCCTCTTTTACAGCCTTCAGGCAGTTAAATATGAACATTAGTTATTGGAATGAACACAGCCAGGTATCTTTCCATGTCACCTTCTGTATTACTTTCCTTGCTTTAAAACCATGCTGATGTCGCCTTGTGCCATGAAGGATTTAACTTATATAAATTAAGAAAATCTGTTTACAGTTCTGGCACTCAGAAAGTTTCTTGGCATGTGTATATCTAAAGTGCCTTTTCAGTTCATTACTGAATAAGCAAAGATAGGTGTTTGCAGCATTCTCTGACCCTCATATCCTTCCAGTGAATTGTAATTGCAATACCTTAAAATATAGAGGACCATCTGCAAATTCATCCACTGGGAAGCCAACATTGTAAATACAAAAAAACAATAAAATAACAAGTAAATAAAAAGATTCTGTTGACAAGCCCTTAATGAGTGAGGATGCTTTTGGATAAAAGGATTTTATTTGATAGTGTGTACATTAAATGCTATTAGTGGGCTGGCAGAGGTAGCTGATTTTTTTCTAAACCTACATTTAAAGGTCTAGAGAGCAATGGTTGTGTCTGTGTGTGTAGTGTACAGAACAAATCTTAAGATGAGAAATAAAATTAAATTGTACTTCTTGCTTTGTACTCCTCCTAAGAAACATAGATCAGGTTCAGAGAAAATGTTCAATTTTTTTCATATGTCTTTTCTAATGACTTTTTAAGTACTTCTTTGAAAAATTAAGAAATTCAAAGAGAAATAGGCATTAAAGAAAAAATGTAAAGGGAATTTGAAGCAGAAAACACGTATGAAATCTCTTGTCTCTAGTTGTGACTTGTAAGTAGTAATACAAAACATAGTACAGAAAGTCCTTAGATAATCAATTGTTTCTGATGTAATTTCAGGTTGTGCTCCCTTTGATTGATCAGTATTTCAAAAATCATCGCCTCTATTTCTTATCTGCAGCAAGTAGGCCTCTCAGCAGTGGAGGCCATGCCTCTAATAAGGAGAAAGAAATGGTGACAAGGTAAAATTTAAAATAATGTAAATTTATGTGTGTGTGTGTGTGTGTGTGTGTGTGTGTGTGTGTAAAGAACAGCAATTTGCTCTAGGAAAATGTTTAGTTATGTGAGGGGCAGAGAAATATTTTTATGAATGCATAAATTAAGCCTTTTGCATTTTCTTTCCGCTTAAGAAAATCCTCTAAAATGTAGGAGAATTCATAGTTATGATTATGTAGGGGTTTGTTGGTGATGGTGTTTTTTTTGAATTAGTTGTAGTTATATTAGCATGCAGGAACTGAAATTTATCAGCATGTGCAACAATACATCAGTTGCACAGTCTGCTGCACAGGCAATATAACTGTATATCACTTCTCACTGTTAGAAATATGTAAAAAAAAATGCATTCTGTATACAGAAGTCATTATTATTGCAAAATTTCATGATAGGTTTGAAAGCAAAACTTATCTATAACTGAGTTTCAGAAAATAGCATTATTACTATCTCCTATAAAAAGTGAAAATGCTTTGTAAAAGAGTTGCACTCTTTTTGCTATCTGATTTTCTTAATATTGACAATAGTAGTAACATGACGTACATCTCAGCTTGCTTGATCCTTCTGAAGTTATCCATTTTTTGACTGTCTCAAAGATATATTTGTACTTAATCTTGCTTCTGATTGAATTTAACACCCCCCTCCCCATTTGGTAAGGTGCAGTGCAAGCTTAACGATGGTCCTAATGCGTGCTTGCACAGTACGAGTGTCATGGTTGCCTTCTTGGCTGTTATTGCATACTAAAACATGCAAAACTGAGTTGCTGCTGCTTGAGGCAGGCAGCCAATTGACAGTCATACAGATGTGGGGAGTTGGTAAGATAGTGTGATGACTGAGTAAAATTTCTAGCATCCTTAACAAACATAAATATGAAATGGTTCTCTTGACTGTGTGTCATCTCATAGACTTATTTGGTCTGACAGCTTGAGTGAATGACTTCTTCAAAGAATTAAAAAACTCTCTTAAAATGTATGCATCTAGTTAATTTTCCATTGTATAAGCTACCATATTTCTGTCTAGAATGTCCTGGATAAAAATATATTTCCATTTGGGAGGTCATGCCTGTTCAAGAAACCCCATGCTTCTGGAATAGGTCAGACTGCGATATATCAGTATACATGCTGCATAGAATCAGGACGTCAACACACGTGCTATGTTGCTGTATGTGAGATGCCTGCATATGTAGTTGCCTAGTAAGAGAATCAGAGCTGCTCCTAAACTTGATTGAACCTGGCATCCAGAAATCCTGGAGAGAAGTGTCAGGGCAAAAAAGAAAACACATGCTAGGAAACCTAGATGAATTACAGCTATAACCAATGCTACTGTGTAGTTTATTTCTTAATTCTCAAAGGTTATGGAAACTACATTGTATGATCCATTTCTTGAGAGATGTTTTGGGCCATTTTAATAGGATGCCATAATTTTTTGGTGATTTTCTTTTCACCTCAGTATGGGAAATTGTCAAAGCTGAATTTTGGATTTTCTGTTTAGTTTTGCCTTTAGATTTCTTCAGGAGCAGCTCTTATATAGTATTTCCTTCAAAAGTAAGAACAGTTTCTGTATGCTTTCTTTTTTCCAATGAAGATAAGTTTGCATTCATTAAGCTATGGAAGAGTATCATTTTGGGTAATGTAGTGATCATGTCAGCAAATGCAACAGCTATTACGTGTTCAGCAAATACATTAAATCCAGATCTATTTTGGAGAAAATGTGGGTCAGACCTCTTCCTGAAGTATCCTAGAATTATCTTCTGTATTACTTGTAACCAGTTTCTTCAAGATTGAATTTTGTACATTTCTTCTTTAGTAGACCTCTTACTAGTCCCTTTACTACTGCAGTTATATAGAATTAGTTCTGGACATGAATCCAAGTACTGGCCATTTGGACTTTCTGTTTTTTTTAATTAAACTAATTGCACTGGAGACACATAGTAGATTTAGTCTGACTGTGAAAAATGGCTTCTGCTGAGTGTTACAGTCAGTTGAGTGTCATTGGTATGTTTAGAAAGTAAGACTGAGAACTTTTAAATATCTTTATTTGAACTGATGCAAGATTTATATGAGCTTCTGTACAAGTTTTCCTTTTGAACTGGGTGGGCCGGGATCCTCCTAACAGACTATGCATTATATGTCTGCTTCATGGAACAAAAAGTGAGCAGAGATCCCAGAACATGCAGCAACCAGACTCTTTTCTAAAATAGAGCAATTGCTGTTGCTATAGTGGGTCGCTGTGCACTGGCTAATAGCACCACAGTAACCCAGCTCTTCCGATTCTGGGCAAAAGCATTTGCATTTGGTACTGTGCTCTGGTCTCGGTGGAACAGCACGTTCAGATCCAGTGGACCGATCCATAAACTGCAGGCATGCTTAGGGTATCTCTGCTTTTAAATCAGAGATTGATAGCTGGCGCATGTGCCTATTGATTAAATACCTTAATAAAATGACATGATATTATTCATGTCATTTGTGACAGATATGTTTTTTTGCAGCACAAAAAATAACACCGTAATTGATGTTACCCTCCCAGAAAATTCTTAGAATGAACTAGATCATTAAGATTGAACTAAACTTTTTTGTAGAGTTGGAGGCCAGGTCAATTTGAGTAGGATGGTGTACTTCTATGAATTAACACAGAAATTCATTCTTCGTTGTTCTGAATGGAGCTTCGCTCATCAGCAAAACGATTAATTTAAAGATGTGAAAGTAAATCATTGATCATGTCATTTTTTTTGTTTTTAGCCATATAAGAGGCTCAAGTTAAATATGTTAAAAAGCAGTGCATTTAAAAAGAAATTCTTACTGTATTCAAGATGACAAGATCCAAATTGGACTAATTAAAACATTTGCCATCAAACACTTCAATTAATCTGATTTCCTTACCTTTTGTTTGCAGATTGTCAGTGATACCCTCAATAGCACACTGACCATATTTTCCCTTTTACAGCTTTAATGGTTATTTCCATGTAGGTTTTCATATAGGACGCTTTTATATTAATTAGCTTTGCTTTTAATTTTTTTTTTTGTTTCCTTAATTATAATATGTGCTTATTTAACCATGTTTGTTAAGGATATGCACTTAAAAACTCTTTCTTTAGTACTCTGTCCCACATTCTGCTCAGATAATTGATTCTTTCTGCGTGACATCATGTTGCTTTTCCTGCTCATATATCAGCTGTTATTTTTTTCTTTCTTCTCCCTCTCCCCCCCCCCTTTTTCCTTTTCCTTTCTCTTCTCTTTTATTTTTCTTTTGTCTTCAGCCTGTTCTGCAAACTTGGAGTTCTTGTCAGGCATAGGATTTCACTGTTTGGTAAGGAGACCCTTGAAAAATACTAGCATGGCCATTGCTTGTTTTTTTGTTTTGTTTTGGTTTTTTTGCCATTTTTGCCATTTCTGCATTGTGTTAGATGGCTGCTTTGTTGCATGCTGCACGGCTGAAATGCATGGTCTTCACAGACCACTAATGATCTAGGCTGTTAGATCACGGAATTTATTAGATGAAAAAGAACGCTTTTGTAGTTATCAGTTTGAGATTGTTTTTTTGTTTTGTTTTATTAACTAATACCTGGAACTCATTATCCTACCAAAGAATTTCACCAAACTAATTATAATTGCATATTTGTTATTTTATTTCAACTTTTATGGGCCTGCTACTGGAAAAACACAGCGTCGGAACTGCACTATTGGAAAGTCATTAAGAAAAGTTTGTAGTGGGCTGAAATGCTTAGTGATGTTCTGTGGAATTCTTACATATTCCAGATGTGCTTGACTCCACATATGCATGTCTGCTATCTTTCCAGTATTATGTGAATCTAGTAGGGCCTTGGTGTTTGTCTTATGACACGTGAAAATCACTTAATTGAAGTCAATTCAAAGTGAAATCAAGTGTATACATTATATAAGATATGTGGTACAGTCATTTACTCTGCAGTTTTTCTTATGTTGCAATGGTAGGAGATCTGAAAACACACATCTGTATGCATATAACTTCTATAATGGATGCACTGCAAACTTCAGCATCCATAAGCATGTCTAACTGGACAGTTATCTAGCTGATTAGAATTTGAAAGATAATATATATTAACTCAGTTCCTGCATATCTGGTTCCATTGAAAGGGAAGGTTCTCATTTGCTGCTGTAGTGTGGTGTTTCAAAAGCTTACAGACCTTTTCAAAACCGGTAGATTGAGAAGGAGTGGAAGTTGTTTAGGGGTATTATTTTTAAATATATTTTGGGATGAGCTGAGTGGATTTGCCTTTTAAGTCAAAAAATCAGAGGAGGAATGCAGTTATTTCTGTGGTTGTGTGGCATTCTTACAGCTCTTTGTGAAGGGTGAAGTATGTTACAAAAGTATACGTAAACTCTGGTATATACTTTAGGCTATTTCTTCACAAGAATGAACTAGTTTGGGCATTACTAAACTATTAAAGTTTTGCAAATTGTTTTCATTGTTTTGTGAATCCATTTTTCTAATTATTTCTAAAATGAACAGTTGAAGTCAAAATCTAAGACAGTGCAGCTTTCTTCAGTAATAAAGAAAGAGTGGTTTGCATTCTACTTCTCAGCCTTCTTCATTCTTGTTGGGCTGTGGGAAGAATTTTGTCCTGGGTTCAGGTGGTAGAAGGAGACAGGTGGGACAGGATCAGATGAAAATTCACTACCGTGTGTGGATTTTCACAAAGGAAAACATTTGTTTTTTAATTCACAAAAGTATATTATAGTTTTTCCATGAGTTATGACAAAGACACTTATTTGATGACTTAGCTAGTTAGCCATACCTTGACTGAGAATTAGCCTTGACTGATCATGGTAGCCAAAGTGATCGAAAGAACTGCACTTTCTCCTGCAAAGACAAGGTCTTTGTAGAAGAGGGGAATATACTTGTGAGGACAGCCTTGCAGAGCATCCTTAGAGCCTAGGAAATTATTTGTGCATTCTGGAAGCACTTTGGATAGTAACCTTTGTGGATAGTATGAAGCTTGCTATTTTATAGACATTCCATACAGATGACTTGTGTTTATTGTGAATTTGAATGGGACTTCTGAAGATAGACCTGCACATGTGAAAATCACATAGGTTGAACTCAGTATAGAAAATTACATAGATATAGAAGTCTTGACAAAATAGAAAGTTAAGCATTGAAGTCTTCCAGAGTGAACTTAAACAGGTAATTGTATCTGATATCTAAGACTGTCACTCAGGATTATGGAATTGTCAGTCAGCAGGGAATTATTATTTCCTTTCATTGTGAAACTAGATTTGGACCCTAGTAATTTGTTGTTGGAGAGCTGTGTTGTACATCATTAAGACTGTGTTGATTTACTTGCTGTTTTACTTCACTTATTAGTGGACTGCTTTTGAAATTTTCTGTGAGTAATTTTGGTGAATTAAGCATCTGAATTTGTATTTTCTCAATTTAAAAAGCAAATTTCTGTGACTCATTTACTTCACTTTTTCAATGTTGTTTAACTCTGATTAGACGTTCTTGCTGTATTACTACAGAAATTTAACTTTCTTATCTCAGTATCAGTATTACATTCCTATGCGATCTGAAACAAAAATTAACTAGCTAGGTCATCAAATAAGAATGGCCTGCTTTTGCTCACTTGTTTTCAGAAGGAGTTACTAAAAGGAGACAGAAGGCTTTCTCCGCCTAGTTACATCCTGAATTTATCAGAGACCTTCCAGTGAGGCATCCTCCAGTCAATATTCATGGCACTTTCACAGTAGAGCAATTCTTCCCTCTTGGTTTATTAAAAGTATTACTTTCTAAAATATGTAAGACTTTGCCTCACATTATTTAATAAACTGTGTAGTACATGTGATCAGCCGCAGTTGTAATAGATACTGAGCAGTGGTCCAGCTGTCTACCTAATTTTTTTACTAGCTCCTGGGATACTTTTAATCTTACAGTCTCTTGAACATTTTTATTTAATGTTTGCGTATGTCCAGTCTCAACTATTATTGTTAACATTTGGTAATATTAAGAGCTTCTTTAAGGAGCAGCTCTTGTTTCAGTTTTTGTACTATTGTTCTTTTCAGCTGCTCTCTTCTCATGACGTACAAAATGTTTTTGTACTGAATGTTCATTTCTGTCTTCAGACTGTTTTGTATCTAGCTTTCAGACTTCTGAAAACCAAGAACATTTTTAATTAATAAAACGAACATTTTAAATTTAAGGTAGGAATATAGCAAAATACATTAATAGAAATTACAGATACACTGTTCATTTTCTTCTGCCTTTTAAACAATTGTTTTTTAGAATTGACATTCTGAGAAAGAAGTAGACATGAAAAAGTTGTAAATAGAGCCGGTTTCTAATGAAGATACTGTGTGATGATTCAATATAGAATGTTCAATAAGAGGGAGAATTTTAATACTTTGAATTGAATGGGTGGTTAGAAGCTAGTGAGCTCCCTCACAGCCTTCTTAACCACTGCAATATGTTTGCAATAATACTAAAACTAATTTCAATTTAAACTCCCTAGTTTCAAGTTTCATTACTCAGTTTAAAAAAATCTTGGTCATCTGAAATTTGCTTCTGATCTCAGGTTTGAAATAAACTAAATTCTTGAAATGTTGACATTAAAAGAATTTGTTTGGAGTTTGTTACTGTAGCATTTTTCAGAAAAATACTCAAAATACTCTTTTTTGTGTTTTTATGTTAAAAACACAGTGAAAACAATTAAATGCATGACTTCCACCTACAGTAAGACCCAGAATTTCCCCTGAACCAAAAACTATTTCGTAGCAAATTGCATATTGTAATAGTCTATCACAGATCCTGTCCTCAGTTATAAATGCCAAGAGACACTCCAGGAAAGAAGTTTCACAATAATTTTGAAAGCATGTTTTTACTTTTGTATTGGTAATGCCTGGCCAAAGTATAGTACTTGGATCAATTTAAATTGAAGAGGCCTGAATACATGATGCTCACTGAATTCTGCTCTGATACTCTGGCTCTGATACTCTGGTTGAAATTGTGAAATTATGATTATGAATAATTATGATTGAGCTACATGTATTACTAGACTAAAGAGAAATGATTTTCTGTGTGTTTTTTTAAAGTAGTAAGCTGGTTGCCCTTGCTTCTTATTTCAACATAGAAAGTGGTAAGCATGTCGTTGAAATGCTTTTATACTGCAGTCTTCCAAAATTTACAGATTGCCTTACCTTCAGAATTACAAAATTCAGTTGTGCAAATCCAACTCCCAAAGTGATTTGCCTGTTAAAGTATCTACACAATCATGAGGTCTACTTAAGAAAGAAAAGAGTTGGTTGTATGGTGCCAAACTACAGTTATATTGACTCATGAGAGAGATAGGAGTTAGTGCTAGAGTTCTAGTTCTCTCTAGGAGAACTAACTGACATCAGTACTACAACTACTAGGTTGTCTAAACAATTTCCAGTAAACTTAAGTTAGATGATTCCAAATAAAATGTGTATTATGGTAACTAATTGGAGTAGTGATTAAGTCTGCAATTTGTGCCACAAAGCTGAATTCTAGCAATATTGCAGGTGTAAATTCAAAGCCCTTTTTAATCTTGCTTGACTTAAGGTAGTCATGTGGAAGGTAGTTTCTGGTGTGAGGCACTTAAGTAGGCCCTTTTAAAAATTGCTTAACTGGGTAGTCTTTTAACATTCCTTTAGAACATATTTTTCATATCTTAGTAGAATTCATGACAATTTTATTATTAGGAAAAAAAACCCCAAACTTTGATATTTGCTATAAAGATACACCTAAACCTCGTCTGGTTTTGAGAATGTCTAGACCTATTTTTGGTTCTTCCATCTGATCTTCAGCATAGAGAGTACCTAATTCTTGATGAGTGTATGGTCTTGAAATATGTCGACATAATACAAAGAGTTAGCCAAGGTGAATTTCCCAGGAACTGGAGTGAGCGTCTCTGTAGTGCGCTGTAGCATGCAGCATATACCCAAGCACTGTGAATGGTAGAGTGCTACTTCATGACAGCCTAAGCCCCAGTCTGTCAGGGTTGCCTCAAGTACCTCCCTTTATCCCTGCTATTATTTGCATAGTGATGATATGCCCCTCCTCTTCATCAGCTCTGGCATGCCTGTCCTCAGAGCATTAAAATAACTCAGGAGCTGGAAAAAACCCTTAACGTTTGGGGTTTTTTTTGGTAAGCTTTGTTTGGGCCACCTCAGCTTCCTTATCTGCTCACTACAACATTGCATGAGCACCGATGCCAGTGTAAGGAGCGTAGGGCTGCAGGCTTAAGGGCAGCCATGGAAGCGATGATTCAGATTGGTTTAATCTGCTGTGGAGCCACACCACAAAAATAACTCTTGATTTTGATACAATTGAAAAATCTTAATGCTGCAGTAACCCCCCACTCCTTCCTTGCAGTTTCTCTTTTTATATCTTTATTTCACAGAAACAATTACTGCTTTTAGCTGTGTTCACTTGTATTTTCAAGTGTAATAACGCATGCCAATAAAATACAATACACCATGTGCATATGACAGGATTTTTAGGAATCTGTCTGAACGTTTGATTTATTTTAATTTGTTTTGAATTGAGAAATTTTAAAGATAGAAGCAAGGAAAGAATATTTTCATTTTTGCAGAGATATTTTTAAAAATTCAATTAAATAACCTGTGGATGAAATTTATATAGCCTAAATCTGTCCTGGATTTAAAAAGTGATCTTAGAGGTGGCTTATATATGGCAGTGTTTTAGTTTGTACATGTGCACACAAGGTGTGTGTGTATTCTCTTTTTGTATACATATATATTAAAAAAATCGTTAATGTTGGGAAGTACATGTTGTATCAGAGATTGTTACTCATGTGAGGTGCACCTGATCCCATTACAAATAGTTGCAGCCTTTTAGTAATACAAGTGGGCTAACTTTTTTGATGCCATTTTATATAAATGTTTTCTTCCTGTCAATGTTGCAATAGCAGCTTGGGAGGTTTTATTTTACTAAAAGAGTGAACATATATGTTCAGATATACTTATATAAAGTAAAATTTATAGAACTTAAGTGAAAACCAGTCAATACACTGCAGCTTTAATTAACCTCACATTTAAGTGCTTCTTTCTTGACTGCCTCAGCAATTTCATGAGAGATGCTTTACTGCCTGTAGTTACTGCGTTTGTGTAAACAGGGAAAGACATAAAAATGCATGTTTTTTAACTTGACTATTGAAATTATGCAGAGGTTGAACTGCCCCTCTACTATGCCATTTACTGTTTTGTTAAAACCAGAGATATAATAAGTAGGGATGCTCTAAAGTATACGAAACTTAATTAGTGGATATTTTCCTTTTTATGTAGGAAATGATGCAGCATCAATCGTCAACTGTCTTCATATATTGGGCCAGACCTTGGATGCAAGGTAATGCTGAATGTATTTTCTAAAGTATGAAGGAAAATTTTTAAAAGAGAACTTAGCCCATATAAAATCCCATATGGGCTACCTGTGTAAGGCTACAGAATTTCCAAACTCAGGAAAGAAGTTGCTCTATTAAAAAGAATTCCCCCTGGAAAGCAATTACTAGTTTAGATTATCTAGGGATTGACAGAACAGTATTTTTAGGTTACTCTCTCAGTTCAGATTAGTGATGTTCAAAAACCACTGGCTGTTCATTCTTCTGGTTTTGATTATGAGACTGTCTTCAAAATAAAATAACACTGAAAATATTTACTCTTCCGCTTATACTGTTTCATCAAAATATTTAGGAGTTAAATGCACATGGAGTGCAGTGTATGTGTCTCTTGCAGAATGTCTTCATTGCAAAGTTAATTTAGGGTCTAATTTGAACACAAACAAAGAGCCTTTAAATTGAATTCAGTGGTACTTTTAAGTTAATTTAAATTGAACTACTCGAGCCATTGCAAGGTTAATAGATGAGACAGACAGTCTTGAAATATTGAAGAGTAATAAGTTCCTTTTCATCAGCTGGGCAATCAAGTATTTGTACTGATAGTTCACTTTTAAATCTTGGAAACTGTGAAGCAAAACATGATAATTTAAACTAGCTTCATGATAATTTAAGCTAACTTTTTTCACTTTGCATTTACTTCCAAACAGTTAAATCATTGTGCTACATGCAAGTGACCCACATCAGCTCTTTTTCTCAATATGTTCACATATTGAGTTGCTTAAATGGATGTATTTTACTCTCCATTTGCTATGGGGTAGAGTCATGATCACAGTCAATGTGGCTCACTGGTTGCACAGTAATCCGTTAGATTGCAATACCTTGATTTCTGGTCATAAAATGTCCATACTCTATGCGATCATACAGGGCAATACAAATATAGGGAGAGATCACCAACATAGCTTTTGGTAGAGAGGTAGAAGTATCTCCAGATGAAAGTTAAAGCATTTATAGAGTTTATGTGACAGTTTGTAAATATTGCCATTAAAACTCTATATATATACGCTGTAAATTAAAAAAAAGACTCAAATCTGTCAGTCAAGGATTTCTCACTTGGATTTATTTCATACATGTACATGCATAAATAGATTCTTTCCATAAAGCAAAGATCTCTTCACTAAAGCTAATTAAAGCAGGCGTGGGAATAATTCTCCTGGATTATGCCATTGTATGACTGATTATAGTTATATAAACAGTTATGTTTTTATGATAGTTTTTTTGTTTGGTTGTTTTTAATCTATAGATTTGGTGACTTTCACTCATTCCTCCCTGATTCTTGTCCTGAAGGCAGAAATATGACCATCATGGTTGGGAAGAATTTTTGAGATACAGCTTGCAATAGTTTTTCTCTACCTAGAGTGATGAATAGCAGCAGGCTTACGCATTTTTCTGTCTCCTCTTCTTTTTTTTCTTTTTTTTTTTGTTTTGTTTTGTTTTGTTTGTTTGTTTGTTTGTTTTTTCTTCTGGAGGCAAATCCCTGTTTAAAAAAATCTGCATTTTGTCAGTGGGAAACTAAATAAAGCATCCCTCTTCTGCGGAGAACCTACGAAACAGTGTTTCAGTAGGTCGTGTTTCTATGAGATTTTAGAATCTGGAAATATTTTTCTTCAGATCTTTGTTATCTGTTCATATTACAAAGGCCAGGCTTTATTTCATACTTGTCTAATGGCATATTCTCTTTCTTTTTTCCTTAAATGCTATATACAGGACTGTGATGAAAACTGGTCTGGAGTCTGTTAAGATGGCATTGAGAGCATTTTTGGACAATGCTGCTGAAGATCTGGAGAAAACAATGGAAAATCTTAAGCAAGGCCAGTTTACACACACCAGAAGCCAGCCAAAGGGAGTGACACAAATCATTAATTATACCACAGTGGCTCTCCTACCAGTGCTATCTTCATTATTTGAGCATATTGGACAGCACCAGTTCGGGGAAGATTTAATATGTATGTATTGCTTTTTAGAAATGCTATGCTGCTAAAATATCTGTAAAGTCAAACACAATGTAAGCAGTATTAGGCTCTGATTTCTATTAACGAAGGACAAATTCTATGTTACTTTGAGAGAATTGTTGATTTAAACAAATGTTTGCTGTAATCAGCTTAGAACAAAGTCTATAGGTTTTATTAGACTTTGTATAAATATGGAAGAGGATGTGGTTGTGATTAGGTAGTCTGAAAGCTCGATTTTGTTTTTGACTCCATCATAGATTCACTATGACTTTATGCAAGATCCTGAGTAAAAAATTACTTTGTATAACTTAATCTGTCTTTGCTGCTGTTTATAGCTCTATAAAAGATTATACTACCAGAACAGTTTAGTGCAAAATTAATGTTTGCATAGACTTTTGAAGAAAGCTCAAAAGACTGCCATAAAAATATCTTACAAATGCCTCTTTACACAGTTTAAGTTAACAGGGAGTTTGAGTGATTTATTGATGGATTTGAATGTGTTGAAACTTAAACATTACCTTTTTCGTTGTATTATTTCTGTAAAGTTCAGGATTCTGACAGTATCTGGAAAAAGTCATCAGTGGAGTAAAAGTCATCAGTAGAGTGAACACTTGTTCACTGTATGTCACTTGTTCAGGCATGAGCATGTTCATGTCTTTTATAATTTTTGATCTCTGATGTTCCATGTATTGGAACTTAATTAGCCTTTGATTCTTACTTACTTGTAAGTTATTTCTTACCAACTATTCTACATACCTCTTACTGATTTTAAAAATCCAGTTAATAATTTATGAACTGAGTAAGCGTTATTAGTTTAAATTATGCCCAATTATTTTGTCTGGAGCATAACTGGAAAAGCTAACTCTTCTTGCATGCAACTGCCCTTCAGATCTTTGTAACAGTAATATTATTTTATTGTACTACTCTGATGACAAACATCTTGACTATTGCTGATACCTAAATGTATTACTACATTTACAGAGCTGCCCTGTGGTGTGATCACGTACAGAAATGGTTGTTGTGGGATTGTGTATCTGAGATTATTATTATTATGTAAAAATACCCAACTCCAAAAGATCAGCAGAACTGAAACCACCTTATGGAAAAGAGCCAGCTATGTAGCTTTGATGCTCTGTTTTGTAGGCTTTTTTACTTAAAGTATTAATTCTATTATAACCCCAACATTTTATATTAGAGGAAGAGACTAGAAAAAAATATAGTGAAAGCATGGAAGGAATGGGAATGTTGTCCTGCTTGATGATACTTAGACTGTTACTCTTTTTCTTTAGTTTGATTAAAGCACTCATCTGCCGAACATATTGGAAAAACATATTTTCATATAGACGTTAAGATGATGATTCTCACATTAGTGTGACTGAAGGGGTGGCTGATAATCTCAAAACATGGTGTATTTGTAAGGACCAAAGAATTATTTAGTTTTTTTTAATCCTCTGTCAGTCTCAAGAGTAAATTATGTAGATGCCATTAGCTGGTATCTATGTCTACATTTTAAAATAATATTAACTGTGATTAAAAGAATTTAAAATTTTTTAACAATAATTTTTAATGCATTTTACACAGCAGTGTTGCATTTGTAAATTAACTTGTCACTAATAATTTTTTTCAGCACCTTATTTGATTTCCCATGAAACGTTTGTAAGTGCTGCAGACAATCTAGAAAAGATTCATTAACACATATTCTCTAGATACTAAATTAATAAATTCTCAGATTGTACAATCATATATTATTTTGAAGGGGTTGATATGCCATTATTTGCAGAAGGTTAGCACATTAGTGGTGCATGAAATATGATCTTAGCTGATAATTTGGTATTGAATCAAATGGAAGTTTTGAGCAAAAACTTTGGCACTGAGTGGTCAGAGGGCTCTTTATATGTGTATTTAGAGACATACAGAAGTGTAGTGAAAAGATCTTTTCATACCTATCATTTTCTTCTTCTCTTTAGTGGAAGATGTTCAGGTCTCTTGTTACAGAATATTGGCCAGTTTATATGCTCTGGGAACTAGCAAGAGTATCTATGTAGAGCGGTAAGAAGAAAAAATATTCCTCTGTTTTCATGATTTTTGTTTATATTTAGCTTAATGAATATGCAGCCCAGAAATGAATATAGGAAGATATTTTTGGTGAAAACATATCTAAACAGAAAAGAGTGCTTGAACGTTAAGCAGAATGCATCAGCGTTTATTGTATCACACTTAAAAAGTTGTATTTGTCAAAGTGCACTTCTTAGTTAAAACAGAAATTACAGATAACAGGATCGGACTTTTACACTAAATATCACTTGATTTGAGGTCCAACTGGGGAATTGTAAAAATATATCATTCAGCTCAGCAATTGTTATAATTATTCCTTTTAGATTGGTTAACTGTGTATATATTTCTTTCTCATTATCCTTAATTTACTTCATTTGTCACTGATGTAACATGTTTTCCAGTTTAGTCACTGAAGGAAATGGGAATTTATAATTGTTTTTTGTGCATCTCTGTATCTTCTAACTTCTCTCCAAGCTGCTTTTGGTCTATTTAAACCTTATTTGGCCAAAGAATAGAGGTCTGGAGATTATTCAGTTCTTAAGAATTTCAAAGAAATTAGTTCCCATGTAGTGACTAGTGCTGTTCTGAGGGAAGGCTGAGCAGAATTCGGACGCTTCACATTTTGGTAGCAGTCAGCTATACACACTGGTAGCAAGTCAACCTGTGTGTAACTCCAGATCAGCCACAGAAAATACTGTCTCTTGCTTGGTATCAGGATCATAGGAGACAACGTGAAGAAAGGTGTGGGTTAATGGCTATAAGTAAATAAAATACACATCTGGGGTAAACCATTTCTACAGAGTATGAGGAATTAATTGATTTGGGGATTTGGTAAATGAATGCAGTAGGTTTTGTGGTCAAGATTAAAGATCTCCATAAGCCTAGAGTAACCGTGGTCCTCAGAGCATCTGTCTGTAACAGTATGCTCATAGTAGTCCATACCATTGTTGGACCCTGGCCATGTTAGTAATGGCCACAAATAGTTGTTTCCTAGTGACGAAGAGAAGTATATGCAGGTTAATGAAATTTTTTCACTACATGGAGTTTACTTGGTTTCTATAATTGCATATGTATTTTTCATATTTGCAAATATCTCTGTGTAAGTAATAATTTTCATATATAGTTGTCTATAAGCATTATCGCAAGCCAAAAACCTGCAGCATGCAGGACAAGTGGTAGGGGATCACTTGCTTCTTCCCCAAGACAGCTGTTTACGATTTTGGCACAGTTAAGGAATTTTGATTGCCAAATAAACGTTGTCATATATTGAAGAGATGAAGAGTAAAGTTTTTGTGCAAGACTTTTAGCATTACTGATCAGGAGTGGTAGCAATTTTCCACTTTGTGAAAAATTTAACTTTCCTGCTAGCCCAAGGTATGTTTATTACTGTATCTCAGAAAAAGGAAATTAGATAACTTAGATATAATTGTATTTGGCCTCTTGATACCTCAGTCTCGCCATTAGCTTTTTCTTGATAGAAGAGGTTAAAAATACAGTAAATTTCAGGGGAAAGTAACAGAATAAAAGGCATTATTATGATGACTCCATGTTTTTCTTGTATGTTCCTCATTTGCTTTCAGCAAAGTAAGCTATCTTTGACATTTTATGTATTAACATTTCATTCATATATTAGCAGATGACTGCTGAACTTCAGCCGATTACACTTCTTTTTGTATTGATGATGCTAGTAATGTGGGGGTTTATCTTTTTGAGACAAGCACATCTCTTACAGTAAAATAAGGCTGGTGCAGAACTACTCCAGAGTGTATTCAGTCATCAAATATGTGTATATTTGTCTATGTTTGTTAATTCACAGGCAAAGATCAGCACTAGGAGAATGCTTGGCTGCTTTTTCGGGTGCATTTCCAGTGGCTTTTTTGGAAACTCACTTGAACAAACATAATACCTACTCAATTTACAATACCAAGAATGCAAGAGACAGAGCAGGTATTTCCAAAACCTCACATGATGGCTTTGCAAACACAGATTTGATTATAGATGTTGCTTGCCTTAATAAATGCATTTTTCATACATTTTATAATGCAAAAATTTTCTTGTACTCTCTTGATTGTATTTCTTTCCTAAATAAGTGGCCTAAATGTTATAAAATTGAATATTTTACATTTTTAAAGATAACAGTATTTTTGTTTTGAGATACTGTTCTTACCACTTTGGAATTGATTTACTGAAGGGATTTCATGCATTGATAATAATTCAGATATTGTATATTTGATGATAAAAGGTTGTGTTCTAATTAGTATCTTTAGTTACTTTTCATATGCAGATATCAGATCTCACATACCTGCAGTAGCAGCAAAAGTATTTTGCCTTAATTAAGGACATAGTATACCTTTAGAAAGTGAGTACACTGTAAGAGTAGTAGGTAAATTGTTTTTTCTGTGTTTGAAAGACAAGACACAGTACAGATACTTTCCAATAAAATTGCATGTTTATTTAGCATATAACTTTGTGTTACATTCTGCAACTCTTGAAATGTTTCATATCCAAAAACGTAACTGGGGAATAAGGTCATATATACTACTTGTGGTAAATAGAAATAGAAGTTAGAACAGAAGTGTATGAAACATGCATATATGCGAAATGTGAACTGTATCACAGGTATGTATAGATGACAGAGAATTTGATGTGATTGTTTAAAGGCATCATATTTATAGCTTCATCTTAATTTTTAAAAAAAGTGAGCATAGAAGATTAGTTACTCAGAGAGCTCTAGTATCTTATTTTGGAGATATCAACACCCAAGCTTCGTTATGTTAAGTGTTCTAGCTATTTTAATACATCTAGAAAGACCATCAAGTATATTTTGATTGATTTGTAACAAAAATTAATTCCAAAATTGTATGAAGCTTTAATGAAATTCTGGGATGGCTGTGTAAAGTGTGTTTAGGTCTCACTGAGGGGAGAAACTTTGGGGAAAAGCTTATGTTTATCTTGGTGCCAGTAGTTGCATTGTCAATTTGTATGCTAAAATTTCAGTGTTTACATATCTCTATACCTCACTGCACATGTACATCAGGGCCTTCGACATTCAATAGCTAATGGTTGTGCTTAAAGGTGTTTGTAGGTGAAACAAATTGCTTCCAAAAATAAAAGCAATTGCAGTACCTTTTCAGTGGAAAGAACTGATAATTAAATAATTTGAAAAGCAAATGCTTACAATCACCAAACTCACCCACTGAATTCATTTTCCCAGAATTTGCTCTATTCATTAGGTCAGGAAATGACCTTTTTCTACTAGCATATTGGGTTTCATCTGATGCATTGTGTAAGTGTTTCACTATTTCCATTTTTTTCTCAACTGGAAAGCTCATGTTAGAAGTAATTCTGGAATTTAAGCTTAATTTTAAATACAGAATGAATTCAGATGCTGCATTCTGCTGTAATAATTTCATTGTTGGAAAATTACTTCTATTGCAGAGCATTATATTTTCATGGAAGCTTACATATAAGTTTACTACTCAGTGCTATAAAAGCACTCTGTCTCTTTTCTTGAGACAGAAGAGCGTAAGCATAAACAGAAAATTTAAATGGTATGGAAGAGGAATTGGAGATAATTATTTTCTCTGCAATATATAGTTTATTTCTCCTTCTTTTTCTTTTTCTTTTTCAATAGTTCTCAATTTGCCTGCTAGTGTAGAAGAGGTCTGCCCAAATATTCCTTCCTTGGTAAAACTAATGGAAGAAATTGTGGAACTAGCAGAGTCTGGTATTCGTTACACACAAATGCCACATATAATGGAAGTGATACTGCCTATGCTATGTAGTTACATGTCACACTGGTGGGAACATGGGCCAGAAAACAACCCTGACAAGGCTGAAATGTGTTGTACGGCCTTGACGTCAGAGCACATGAACACTCTGTTGGGTAACATACTGAAAATCATCTATAACAACCTTGGTATTGATGAAGGAGCATGGATGAAGAGATTAGCAGGTAAGAGTTAAAAAAAAATCCGAAACGATTACTATTGATTTACATAGAATTACTCCACATTCACTCTGCTAATGCTGGAGCAGAATAGCACTCATATTCTTCTAATGTTGTTAAACAGTACAAATCTTCATGAACCAGAAATACTAAGTATAAAGGAAGAGCAGTATATTTTAATTTCTTAATAAGTAATTTAAGAAGTTCATTAGACCATTTCTTTTGCCTAGGAACATACAGATACACATTTTGTATTAGACTGAATTAAAGGATCATAATTATTCTGCAATTTTTCTTTGTATAGAAGGGTCCCATTTGCAAACATTAGACAGTTCCTTGCTAGGCTATATGAAAATTTCATCCATAAAATGTTATTTTGAAGCTGTATATCTAACTTTCCTGTTATGATAAAATATGGACATGCGTTCATTCATCAGTTTTAATAATCATAGAATCATAGAATGGTAAGTTTGGAAGGGACCTCTGGAGATCATCTAGTCAAACCCTCAGCATAGCCTGTACGAGGACTGAACCCGCAACCTTGGCATTAGCAGCACCATACACTAACCAACCATTTTATTAACTTCATTGGGATGACACCTTAAAATTTATGTTAAATAAGTTTATTTCTAAATATTACAATATATAAGGAAAAGACACTTCAGTCTTGAGATTTCAGCTTTTCAATTAGGCTTTTGTATGATTTTTCAATACTTAATCTAGTAGTCATTTCATTCAGTGTAGTGGTCTGGATTTCTAGTCTTTTGAGGACTAGTTATACAATATAGTCTAAGAATAAGTGATGGCTACCTAAAATCTTTATTATGTAATAGATGTATTAAATATGTTTTTACTATAATATACCCAGATGAAGTGCTAATTTGCATATTAGTTTTTATGACTAGATTTGCAAAAAGCTTATGGTAACAAGTCACAGATGACTGTTTGATGCATGGTTGAATCAGTCTCATTTCTGTCTACAGAAGCCCTCTGATATCCTAATGTGTATAAGATGTGCAAGCAGATTTTTCCAGTGAGTTTGCAAATAACTAGAAGATCCTTTCTAGTCCTACTTTAGCCAAGTGAGAAAGCCTGGTTCAAAAGAAGAGCCAGAGGCTGAGAAAACTTGTGTGTGTACCATGTTGCTATATATGCATTCACTCATGTATACCATTAAACAATTACTATATTATTCAGTAAAATTATGCAGACAAATACATTGAATACATTGCCAGAATGCCAGTAAAGATGCATTTAAGGCTATATGATCCTTAAAGATGAGTGTATGAATTTTTAATTTCTGCCCTCATAGTGAGAAAGCAAATTGACTATGTGAAATCCTGACCACATTTAATTCGTGCAAAAATTTCTGCTGATTTCAATGGGGACAGGATTTTACCCTGCAGCCTAGAAATAAAACATAAGAAGGAGGGGAAAGGTAAAAGTTTTTATTTATGTTTTGTGGCCGGGTGTATATTGTAATGTCGATTGCCTTGAATAGTGTTTTCCCAGCCCATCATAAGCAAAGCGAAGCCCCAGCTCTTAAAGACACACTTCCTGCCACTGATGGATAAGCTAAAGAAAAAAGCAGCAGTGGTTGTATCGGATGAAGAACACCTAAGAGCAGAAGGCAGAGGTGACATGTCGGAGGCTGAACTGCTCATCCTAGATGAGTTCACCACTTTGGCACGGGACCTCTATGCCTTCTACCCTTTGTTGATTAGATTTGTGGACTATAACAGGTATGTGGAGAGGCATAAGTCAATGAATCTCTTAAAAACTTCCTATTTATTGCTGCCATCTCTTATCGCTTGATATGCTTAGCACTGCATTAAAAGCCTACCAGTTTTAGTTGATTACACTGTTTCTTTACTACACTTCCAGGAGGAGTTGGAGGCTTTTTCAGAAGGAAGGAAAAGCCCAATGCAAATCTGTTGCATTCAGCTAGTGTTAATAAAAAGGATTTTAAGGGCTTTGAAATAGGACATCAAAAAGCCACTGCTAACAAAAAGGATTAAAACGCATGCTTGATTTTGCTTGTTTTCATCTTTATAAAGTGTTGAAAACTGTTTTCAAAGCATAAAGCCAGTGAGGATCATCAGCATTTCCGCCCTTTTACCAAATTTTAGGGCAAAATGGCTAAAAGAGCCCAATCCTGAGGCCGAGGAGTTGTTCCGCATGGTGGCTGAGGTCTTCATTTACTGGTCAAAATCTCATGTAAGTAATTCCTTGGTAAACAGATATTTCAAGGCTGCTTTCTTACTAGGTGAGTCAATTATTTAGTGGCTATGTTTGGGAAATTAAATTTAATGGCAGAGATGAAACTGCAATTGGGGAAACTATTATGACTTTTGGTATTCTGACACTTCTGAAATACCTGGCTTGCTGGGGGAGTTGATGGGGATTCTGTAGCTTAATAAAACTGATACTTTTTTCCTATAATTTCTGTTTTGTTTTTTATTTTTTATTAAATTTGAATTACTTGAGAACTGTGTCCCAACCACTCTTTTTTTTTTCAATCAGTTATTGTCACCTGCAAAGTCCTTTTTTTATCCTGGATATTTGGCTACTAAATTAGTAGTGTTGTAACTCACCACTGAAGAGTCCATTTCCCTAAATTGCGCAGTCTGCCTGCTTGAAACTCTAGACAGAATTATAATAAGAACTATTGTGAAAAGGTCCTCAAAAGAACAAATGGAACCAGGGTTTTCTGAAGGAAATGTACAGCTTTATGTATGGTGACTTAAAAATCTACACTGCAACACAAATTATTTCTTTAATAAAAGATATATATTTTAATTATTGAGCCTAATTCTGTAGCTGGAGTGCATGAACATGCTTCCATGAAGTCAGTTCTAAGAATAGAGCAAGCAAATAACAAACATATCCCAAAAAGCAGTTCTCCAAATAAATTATTTTGCCTAGATGATACTGTTTCTTGTTTGATGAATTTTACCAGTTAAAGATTTCTTCTTCATTCCACTCTGGCAAAATTTTTTTCTTGGTTCAGAAATCTGGTTCCTCTGGCTCGTAGACAAGAACTGAGTGGTTCTGCAGTAAGATCTAATCAGGCACTATCATTGATGAAAATAAAATACAAATCAGTTTACGCAAATGCTAGAGCAAAAGGAAGAAAGAAAAAAAAAAGCTAAGGGAAGTGAAACACTTTCAGGCAGTGGATCTCTTCGTGAACTATTATTTATACTGAATTTCTTTTCTGACTGTAACTTCAACTCTCTCGTGTTTGGGCAATAAAATGCCTTATTGTTTGTGTACTTGTGCCTTGATTTCTCTGTAAGATCTATTATCTTACAGAGATAATACTCCCTGTACAGCAGAACGATAATGAGTCTACAAGATACTTGTGTATGGTGGGGTTTATTATGGCAAAATATGGAATGGGTGGTTTTCTGATAAGGAAAAACCCAGACAATGTTTTTTGTCAAATTAAAGAAGTATTGAATTTTTTCTCCTAGTTGTTTTGTAGCAAAGGAAACAGTTCTTTACTGAATATCCTGTGTATTTGAAAGTAAAAATGAATTAATTTTTACTTTGTTGGAACAATCTATCTTAGTTTCATGTACAAATTTGTTTCACAGAGTTTAGAAAGTTCACTTGTCTACAGTTAAGCCGTGGAATATGGCAAAAGTAATTGTGTTCATTGCCCTAACTAACTGATTTTATGCCTTTGTTGTTTGCTTTAAAATATATCTGCTTAGTGTGTCTTTGTTTAAACACAAACTAAACATTTTAGAACAGTAAAAGTGACTATAATCTAACTGCAATTTTCCTTGTTGTGAAATGAATTAGCTAAAGTATATTGAAAACTTACGAAACTATTTTAAAGCAACAAATGAAGCCTGTGTTTTTTTTTTTTTCCTGTGAATATTTTGCCGTATTTTAATCCAGGGAAAGTTAGTACATTATATATTTATATTTCTACACTTGTTTTTGTTCACTTAAGGGTAGCAAAAGAGCTGTACTAATTTCTCCAACAGTCATTTCTGAAAGGTATCTCAGCCCTTTGCCTGAAGTTTTTCTCATCCATTCAGATGGGAGGTTTTTCCTTTTGTCTGTTCGCCTTAATGCAGTAGCAAGATTCACCTTACCTATTAGTAATAATAATACAAGTTTTCATTTAGCTATGAAAATATATGTTGATCTAATAGAAAGAAAAATACACGAAAACCTGAGCTATGTCATGTAAATAAAGCAGACATTCAAAACCATTGTTGGCCATCCATAAAATTTTTCTGTTATTTTGTAGATTTTACAAATTTTCAGTTGATCTCTGTTTTGTTTAAGATTTGTTTAGATAGATTTCTTATATATAATAAGTGCTGTTAACTAAGATCTCCTGTATAATATTTCAGAATTTTAAAAGGGAAGAGCAGAACTTTGTGGTACAAAATGAAATCAACAACATGTCTTTCCTTATCACTGACACCAAATCAAAGATGTCCAAGGTAGTGTAAAGATTTTCTCCTCTTATTATCCCATTAACTCTGTAAGGGTTCCTTTGTAATTTTTGTTCTGTTATAAGAAGTAAGCTCAGTCTTTGTAAATCTTAATTTTCAGTATTCTTGTATGTTTTTTCCAATATAAAATGGTCCTTATCATGTGCAAAATATATAGGCTATACTAATGGTTTTGTGGGGTGGCTAAAATGAAGAGTACTTTCAGGTGATATGGATGTTGTGTGATATGTGCTACTGAAGACTGTTCTTCACTGGTATTAGATTGAGGTTTTGATAGCTTTTTCACACTTCGAATTACCAGAGATTCCACAGAAATTTTGGTAGGCAAACGATGCAGGAACTGATCCATGGTACATGATCCCATGCAGTTCGTTAGGTGCCATGTGGCTTGCAGCAGTGGACACAGCTTCAAATTATTCTTTAGTAATGTTATCAGTAAATACTCTGATTTTTTTCGGGGATTTTTCCTGCTTTTGTATTATGAGAAGTTTAGGACTCCCTGCAATGTAAAAGTAAAAGAGAATAGCTATGGAAGCTGGGCATAAACTGAAATTGCTAGTCTTCCTGGGTGGATCTGAGAGATACAATAAGGTTTTGCAAAATATATTTACAATGATGTAAATTTAGAGGAAGTGTGGAAAAATAGTCATGAGACAAGTGGGACAGAAAAAAATGTTAATTGATTCTCAGCACTTTGTTTATTCTATTGAATTGAATTTCATACGACAATATATAATACTTTGATTTGAAATATTTTACTGCGCCTTTTTTTATTCTACTCCTTCCATGTGAGAATTTTATTACTGTTATTTATTACTATGACCACTTTTTGATCCAGTGATGATTTACACAGTTGTGATTCCCCTAAAGAAAAAGTGCTCCATCCATAGTGCTTTGTGTTGATCAGTGAGCTGTCACAAAGAAAAAGAACCTAGACTACAGGGAGAATGTGTAATTAATGTGTAGATGCAAATAATAGAGGTCTAAGATTAGCAGTGGGCAAATGGAAGAAATGGCAGGTGTGGAGACTGGAGAAATATCCTGTTTGCAGAGGGGAAGGACACTGCAGGACTCCACAGAAGCATTTTTTTGGAGAAATGGTATTTAGCAACAGGACAAAAAAAGACTGGGTTGGAAAGCAAAAGGTAGTTGTTTGAGAAACACAGTGGGCTTACAAGGTAACATTGGCAGTAATATAATGGGAGCTCTTTTAGATAAGGATGCAACTGTGTATGTAGTAAGGAAATTATCAGAGCAGAAACAAGTAAAAAGTTGTTAGTACTCTCTTTTTTAATAAACGGATTTTTTTTTCTTTATGTTGCAGGCAGCAGTTTCTGACCAGGAGAGAAAGAAGATGAAGCGCAAAGGTGACCGGTATTCCATGCAGACCTCGCTCATTGTGGCAGCACTGAAGAGATTGCTTCCCGTTGGCCTAAATATTTGTGCCCCTGGAGACCAAGAGCTAATTGCACTGGCCAAAAATCGATTCAGCATGGTAGGTGCTCTTCTTGAGTTTCTAAAAAGTAGAAATATTCTTCTAACTAAAGTCTTTGAAATTTTTCCCTGCCCTCATCTTTACAACATGACAGGAATACTGTTATATCTACTGATTTCCTACAAGATTGTTTTGATCAGGAAATGCTGAATTATATTTCATGATAAAAAGGGCTAGATAGAAAACATTCCAGAGTTCCAAAAGAAATACAGGGCTTCCCTCTTCTCCCTCTCAACTTTCCAGGTGGAATGTCTGCTTTTGCTATTTTCCCAGTCTCTTCAGCCTAGACACTAAATAATTAAGGTCAGAATTATAAGTGGAACATTCATATTAATTGAATTTTTTGTGAGCTTTCTCATTTTACTGTAACTCTGTGGAAATACAGAGTTAGCATTCTTTTTCATAATCAAGACTAAGTCTGTCATAGAAAGGCACAGTGGGTGACTGGTAGATAGTAATCTATGTATCATTCTAATTTTCTGTGAATGAAATGTTTCAATGTGGACATGCTTATTTTTCTAGATGATCAGTAAATGCACAGAGATGTTCTTAAAATACAGTTATTTCTCTCTCTTGATTTTTAATAGTAAGTTATGTGTGTTATGTTTGTTATATTTTATGAAGATTGAATTTAGAAAAGCAAGTAAGAAGTGAATGTTTCATAATCTATATGCCAAGTATCATAACTAACTCCAGGTGAGTACAGGAATTTCTGTAGGGCTAGACTTTTCACTGTTCAGAAAGTGATTCTTCTGGGAATATACTCTCAGAGCAACAATGTGATTGTCATTTGGAATATCCCTTCTCAAACTGTAATGCTTTTTACTTTCTAGCATGTTAAATGAGCTTCAGACAACTGAACTGTTTATGTTTGAAAGATAAAATAACTTTAAATGAAATAGAAAAAAAGAAATAGGAAAAATAGGAATCTGAAGACTGCTCTGTTTCATTGTCAGGAAGAAAAAGAGGAAAGTCTGTACATAGGTTTCACTTGAGCAAACTTTGGTCAAAATATTTATATATAGTATTTTTAATTCAGACTTGTATTTAATGTGTTGAATTAATCTGTACAAATATGAATGTTGCCATCCAAATCTTGTTCGTAGGAGCTTGGATGGGACTAGCTCTGGCCTATATAATATAAAAAGCCATGTTTCCGCTGAGATTTTCCTCACTTCTTCCTCACTGTCAGTTTTAGTCATCATTCAGACTAAGCCTAAGCATGACATTTGTAGGAACAGTATCTTTTCTTACTTAGCTCTTATGCTTAATTTATATGATTTGTAATCTGTTGACAGAAAGATACTGAGGATGAAGTTCGAGATGCCATCCGCAGTAATCTTCATCTCCAGGGCAAGGTAACTAGTGTGCATTTTTACATGCTCTTTCCTTTTAATTCATTCATTAGTACCCTTTAATGACTTGCCTTGGATAACTTGTAATCCCTTTTCCTCTTTCTAAAGTATGTTTTTCTTTTCTACAGAAACCTGGGCAATGACACTCCTAACATTTGTTGTCAGTTGTTAAATGCTATGTTTTTAATGTGTTTACATGTGCATCATGTATAATAGCATGTGACCCTATAAATCCTTACCTATGAGTACTGTTAATATGATACTGGATATGCAAACAATGTCTATCTTTGTTTAAATGCTACCATCTATCATTTGAAAGAGAATATTCAGAATACTGATTGTTATTTTGTATCAATTTGATGTGTAAAGAAAGAGGAAACTGCCACTAATGCATTTTCTGTGAAGTGAAAAATCACCATATGGTTTTATTTTGTCACTGTTTTCCAGACCAGGCAGAAAAAAGTGTATTAGAAGTAGTGTAGATTTTTGTTACACAATTCCAGTTTTTCTGAGTGAGATTAATAGCCCTAGGATAGAAGTCCTGAGCTAGCTCAATGTTGAGCTGTTTTCTTAATGCTTCAAATAATGGCAAAGGATGAAGCCAGAGTATGGAAGTGTAATAAAAGGATGTACATCTCCATTGAAGGAAGAGGGAGTCTGACCCAGGGACCCTGCTCCCTAACCTCCCCCTCCTCCCAGCTTGATTTGCCTAAAAGGAAAAACTAATATTTGCTATGTTTAAATGGTTATGAGAAAAGAATAAATATGAGAGGAACTCTGGCTTTTTTTTTTCTGGAAAGATATTTAAGAGTCATCCAGAAGTCTGGATTCCACTGGCAGTCAGTTCAACCTAAGTGCTTAGCAAGATAAGTTATTATCAGTTATTCCATATTTCTTAGTTTTCATTTTTGTTCCGTCATAGTCCTAAACAATCAAGTATTGTGTCCCTGTTAGGAAAAGCAATGCCAAAGTGCTCACTCCGTGCACACACTGCCTCTTTTATATCTGATTGACTCAAACATAAAGGAGACATAAGCTAAATGGTCTTATATCATTTAACTTATTAATTAATGTCATTAATAAAAATGTAGCTTAGCTGTGATGCTGATTGTGTAAGGGAGCTTTCAAAACAGAGGAAAAGCTAGCTTACTTCCAAGCAGATCTTCGACCACAGCAATATTCTGTCTTCAGATGATGTTTTCTATTGACTACTTTTGCTTCTCATAGACACTATATTTTGTCCTTTTTGTGTTAGAGTTAAAATGTCATTTATCTCAATTTATTTTTGGAAAAAATGCACTGTTTAAGAATCACCCTTTTAAATCTTTAGCTATGAATGTTGCTGCATCTATTTCATGCATTTGTCTACCTGTGTCTGCATTGTCTTCACCCTGTTTCTGTCTTTCCTTTCCTTGCATGCCTGCATGCTGTTACTCAGTACCGAGCCTTTTATTTCAAGAAATTGATGACGAAACTTGCATTAATTTTGACATGGATGAAGCTCAAGTCACCAAAATCTTCTTCCAACCATGCTAATTCACACCTTGAAATGTCAACTACTCATGCCCTTAGAAAACTACCTATACAAAAAAGCTGTACCTTGGTAGAATGTGAGGAGTGCTCAGATCAAAAGACATCTCTGCCTGTGATTAAAAGGTCTTTTCTGGACTATCCATTCATGATGATCCAGTCAAATGCTCACACAAAGACTGTGGATGTGACAGTTGTTAAGAAATGGAAAAGCCGAAAGGTGGAAGAAATGCCTGCCAGTTGTGGCTTTCTAGGTTGTAATAAGCTCTTGTTGAGCGACTGTGTAAGTTTATAATAATTTCTAGCACTTAAGTAACCTGTGTATCGTAAGATGATTTGTGGAGGTGAGTTAGCATTATTTTCCCATTTTAGGCATAAATTGAAATCTAGATGCACAAAGGTGTTTTAGAAAAGTAAATTTCAAGCTAAAGTGCTGTTCAGTTCTGTAAGGCTTAAACTCCCAAATGCTCTATGAGTCCAGGCCAGTGTGACTTAATCCTAAATAGCACAATCAGGTGTGGATCACTGGCTGCTCTCAGTAAAAGTTTGCACTTTTCTGAGTACAAACACATTGCATTTTTCTTCAATGTCCGTGGCACAAAAAATAGTGGTTGCAATGTGGATAATATCGGCATTGATTAGCAGAAGCGCTTGGGACACAAAATGAACCAAGAAAAGGTTGCTAATGGTAAAATGGGAAATCATTGGTCACTAAAACAGAAAATGAAATATAAAGAGAAAAATGAGGAAAACATTTACTTCATACATTTCTTCATAATTTATAGGCTTATAAACAAATACATCTTGAATTCTTTTTTCATAAATCAACTTTTCATTTTTAGCTTGTGCTCAATAAAATTAGGATTTGCTAACAATTGGAAAAATCAAAAATGCAATGACTAATAACCAAGACTAAAAACTGTGGACTAGGTAATCCCAAATAGAGTAATAATGCCATTGTTGTTTGGTTTAGTAACTAGAAAGATAGTGTTTAAAATTATGTCTGTCTACCTCATATTCATTACATTTCCTCAAATAGTATGTTCATCACTGTTACCACTGTTACTTACCCCTTGATCAGCTGCTGTTCATATGGTTATTATACCTTTAGTTCTCTAAAGTCTTTCAACAAACGTTGCGTGAATCAGTCTTTAGTTTTGTTTGCAGGTATTCTCCCAATGCTTTAAAATCAATGTAGTGGATACTGTAACAGTATGGGTTAGTGATCTGTTGTCTTTATAAGCAGTTTCTATACTAATGAGGATTTTTGGCCCTATGTTTGGAACATTTTTGTCGTCGTTACATGTGAAATCTCTTTCTCCTGCAGCTTGAGGATCCTGCCATTAGGTGGCAGATGGCACTTTACAAAGATTTACCAAACAGGACTGAAGATTCTTCAGATCCAGAGAAGACAGTGGAAAGAGTTCTTGATATAGCTAATGTACTGTTTCACCTGGAGCAGGTTAGACATATTTCCCCAAATCTGTTGCTTCGTATGCTAAAAGCACCAATTAGCCTTTCAGTTATGCTTTCACCTTTCATATCTAATTTTATTTTGTTTTGTTTTTTCTTTTGGTGGCTTCTGTTTGCATACTTTGCCTTGTGTTTTTAGAGCAATTATCTTGTGGTCATAATGATCATAAATATTTCTGCAGCAGGTCCAACAATCGTTTATTTGGAAAAGGATTTGGAAATTGGTGTTTTCTGTATAGCTTTCCTCTGGTGTATGCCAGCTGGAAGGAAGTAATCACTAAGTTTTACCTCTATCAAGTTGTCTATGGACAATGACATTTGAGTAAAAAAACAACTTAATTATTGAAAAATCTGTTTTCTCAAGATATTTTTCCTCAATTGAGTTTCTTGAGTTACAGCAATTGCAAGAAACTTAAAGCTACCTAAATATATATCTCAAAAGAAGCTGCATATTACAGCTGCATAAATTTGGCCAGGTAGGTGATTTGATAGATAACTTGCCTACTTATGACTTTATAAAGCTACTTACCGAACAATAATTAAAAAAAAAAATTGTAAGAGGAACACCCACTTGACCAAATTCATATAAAAACTTATCTACAAGGTGAATCTGGACGAGAATCTATACATTAAATGAGTCATATTGGCTGTGAAATACAGAAAATCCTTGATAATTTGGAAGCTTTATCAAGACTACAGTTTGATAGTTGAGCAAAATGTTGGCATACCTGATCTCAGATTCACTCTTTCTGGGGCAATGGTGAATACAAATGGAGTTGAGCCTTGCTGGTTCAAACAGTACTTGCTGCATTCAAGAAATGGTAGAAACTAGGATTGTTCTGAAAAAGCGTAGGCAGAATCTTTAGCTTGTTTCAGAATGTGATGTGATTCTACTGTTTATCTGATTTTTATATGCTTAAATGCATGCACATCCCATGTGCCCTGGACTGTGGTGACTTTCTTTTTAGAAAACTGTGTCAATTTATTTTCTGTCCTTTTTCCCACTAGCACTGATAGATTCCCCCTCCCACCCCATCTTTGTCTCTCTGATTTAACTTATCCCCAGGAATAAGTCAGTCAAGAATAAATGCTGGATCAGATCCAGATGTTTTTTCCCCTTGGAACATGAGTATTACTACCTATTTTTAATTCTCTAGATTATGAAATTAAAAAGAACTTTGTTGATATGTTCACAAGTAAAAGACTACTTGGTAGATTTATCTTTCCTATTTTACTTACTGAATCGTTAGCTGTCTTCTGTCAGGCATCAGACTGATGAAGAAAGTTGAACAGTGTGATACAACAGGTGGGACATAGGTATTTATATCAACACATGAAGCACATTAAGGATGCCAAGAACTTTGAAGGTCACTTTTCTTAGCAATCAAGTTCCGGGTTCTTTGTATCCTTAATGTACGCCATGTGTTGATATAGATCCGAAATCTAGCTATTGGATCACACAGCTCTTCATATAGCCTTGCTAGACTTTATAAAGACTTGCTTCAAATTCAGCAGTCTTAGGGAGTTTGATAGAAGAAGGTAAAGAGGAGTCACAACATTATACCTGTTAATAACTGTGTATGGAACAAACAAGAAAGGATCAGATATGGAAGCAGAGAGACAGGTTTTTTCTAGCGGAAGAAAACTAGGATTACGGAGGACAAAGCGTCTTGTCTTTGACTCATGTTAAAGTTAACCAAACTGGAAGAAAATTAATTACTATGTACAAAGTCACATATTTCAGCATTTGAGTTCAAACAGTATATACAATCTCTTAATTTCTGGTGCTTCCGCTCTATGATCATGTGATATAACCAGTTTGTGCAGCTGGGAGAAATTGTCCATGAGGCTAGAGCCTAAAATTGTCATCCCTTGTGCTTTCCATGTTCTGTCAAAATAACAGTCTCGTAATACATAGAGCCTAGCAGTAGTACGAAAGCAGCATGGACTCTATTCATAATACTGGATCAATATTTCAAGCCTTCTGATCAGACTCAAACAACAGCTTGTAATGAAGTAAATGCTGGCTGCTTTTACTTCGTGCACTTTGCATGTAAAAGTTTGGAGATTTAGTCTTGCGATTCTACTTCCCTTGTGTAGACTTGGGTTTTTTTTGCTTCTTTTACTGAAATGGGTTATTCTCTGTCTTCTAAAAATAATGAATATGTGAGTAGTATGTTTGTCTGTTTTTTATGATAGTGAGTAGTGCTTTGCTCTCCATATACAATACTCTGGCTACTTTCCTTATTGCACTTACAAAGATCTGTACTTCAATTAATTCTTTGTATTTTCATTCCATGAACAGCTAACTTTGTTTTTATTATTTTCAGAGATCTGCTTGTGTAGGCCGAGGCTATTTCTTTTGGGAAAGTATAGAGAGTTTAATATAGTTTTTGAAGATATTACTAATTAGCTTTAACATTTGGTTTTGTCTGACTTCTAAATTATTAGCTCTGACTTTATTTTGTGACACTAAATATGATTGCAGTGGATGCTTTTTATGTTTTCTCATAACAAATTTTGCTCATTTGTTTATTTTTTTAATCTAGAAGGAACTAGAATATCACCATTTAATCTTTCAACAAGTGTAATTTTCCATTTTACTGAATGCTTTGCAGTTCTTAGTCTGTTTGATTAAACCTTTATCTTGTAATTATTAATCATTTCTGGTATTTCACGAAACTAACACAAACCTCTTGGATAACTAAGTCTGAATTGAATATTGAATCTTTTTAAAGATAATTCTTACTACATATTTTAAAATAAAATACTTCATTTTATTATAAACAATAATCACCAGGTCTTTCCGATTAGAGGTGTTAACTTCCATTGACTCTTTTGATGATGTCGGGGACAGAGGCGCTATTAATCCTCCAGCACAGTAAAAGAATACATTGACCCTGATTCCTGAATCAGATATTTGTGTTAAAGGGGAAAAAAAAAGGCTTCTATAGGAGTTACATAGTTTAAGTCGAATCAAATAATCTTTATGGAGTAAATGTTAAGTAAGTCACAAAAACCGTGAGTAGACTGTGAGAAAGGAATGATCTGTAGCAAAGCCTGCAATCACAGTTCCCCAGTTATCTGGTTAAGGGCTGTAGCATGCTGTTGCTCTTCTGGACAGTAGCAGACCGTAGCAGTCATTTCCTTCTCATGGAAACGGGATGGAAAGTGAATGGAGAAAACTGAGAAAGAGGAGGATGGAGCACACCCAGTCTCATCTCATGCTGATGTAAAGCCAGGATACAAGAGTCTATATCTAAACACAGCGCTCTAACATAAAGAAATGTAACTAAAAGGTTTTGGAATATTTTGGAAAGAAGTCAGTCCTAACTAAATCTCTGTGCCTGTCTTTCATTTTAAAAGTTAAATTCTTCCCATTATACTCAGTCTTGGTGCATATTGCAAGTAAAAGATTAATAGTATGTAAGCAAGTTTCTTTAGAAAGATTGGCTGAGTCAATGTGAAGATGTACAATTTAAATAATGTATGTATGTAAGGAGGAATATTCAAAAGAAAGAAAGAGTTGAGGGTTCTTTACATTAAAAATTGAGGTTTACTGAAAAATGGCCTCAGTGACAATAATACTCTATCTAAAAGATCTGAGAAATGGGCTGAAGTTAAAAAAGGAAAATATCTATAACAAGGAAAGAGATTTTACTTTTACATTTGTATTTTAATTGTTTCTACAATTTGGCTAATCACTTGGATTCTGTCTAGAACACATTTTCTCAGCCATTATTCTTCTATTATTCTTCCAGTTAATTTATCTGTCATCTAACATTTCTATTGTTATGACTATGCCCAGAAAATAGGAAAATAGAACATTATTTATTTTTCCCGGTGTATTTTGTATACCAGGTTGAGCATCCTCAGCGATCCAAAAAAGCAGTGTGGCATAAACTGTTGTCTAAACAGAGGAAAAGAGCAGTAGTTGCCTGCTTTAGAATGGCACCATTGTATAATCTTCCTAGGTAAGAGTTATACTAGTTCTATAATTCAGAAATGTAATTATGTTCATACGATGCTATTTGGTGAGAACTAAAGGAAGAAAAATAACAGCAATAACAGAATCTACACTGCAGTGTATACTATACTATACACTGCAGTACACTTTATTCAAACATTTCTTCTGAAAAAATATCACTTCAAATTTGCATTTTTTCTCTCCTGTTAATTCACCTTTTCTTCTTGGTATGTTTTCTTTTCTGAAAAGCAGAGACCTTTCATAGGAGATAAATACAGAAATGTACATATTTAAGATCACTTTAAGATGATCTTGAGAGATAAATTTCCTCCAAAGCCATGATCCAGCTTTGGAGCTGTGAAGTTATTCTTGTTATTAGACATCAAAATATTCTGTATGCATGAAATAAACTGTTAGTATTTCTGTGAGGGAAACTTGTGTATTTACTGTGCATTTTTAGGAGCAACATTCTATTAGACAAGGAATGTATGCACGTACTCTGTGTGTTTCATGCCTTTTTCTATGTATCCTTTTCTCTTTCCTCCTTGTTCAACAGAGGGTAGGTTCTACAGCCAGATGAATCTCAGAATCCTGAGATCCTGAAAGGAATGAACAGGCAAAAAAAGCAGAGACATCTGCTTTTTCACCCTAATTGCTAAAAATAATTTTCAGACTACTTGTGTCTGATTTTTCAAAATATCCTCAGTTGTGTATTATATGAGTATTCTGAGTTGTTCCTGAAGGCCTGCATATTATTACTATTACTGTAATTAGTGGAGTGAATTTTAGAGTCTTTCCTGGGAAGCACAAGGGCGTGAGATGCTATACCAGTGTAAATCAGACTGCCTTGACAGCTGAAAATAGAACGAGGATATTTCTGTCTTTAGCTGTTCTTATTTCTAAGAAACCTGCACATAACTAGCATTCATGTATCTTTTAATTATATTTCCTACCTTTCAGTATATGAAACTGAAAGTTATTTAAAAGAATGAAGATTGATAAAATTATTTATGGAGACTGTTGTTCTACCATCCTTTTGCACTGAAACTTGAAGAAAACCAAAAAACATTCAACGTCATAATTGACTTCTTCCCCTCTTCCCCTATCCAGCTAATTTAATGGAGTTTAGAAAAAAACAGTTTATAATTTTGAATGTGCAAATTTAATCCCAAACATTTTAAAAATGCAATTATTTGGGAACAATCCAAAGTCATCTATGGCTGTTATCTTAATATTTAAATTAAAATAATATGAAAACATTTCATATTCAGAATAAAACTCACTCATGTAACCAGGTAATTGATTTTATTTCTCACTTCTATATTAATTTTACAAATGTATATAGATGTGGCCCATTTTTAAACACAGGATACTAATGTAAACTAGATTTCTAGAATCAATGGTTTGGCCAGGCTTAACCAGAGAAATTTTGCTTCCTTTCTAAATGGTAATTGTCACATCTGGACAGTTCCTCAAACTAAATGAAATTTATATTGACCATATCTTTTGTTTTATGAACTTACAGTTTCTCATTTAAATTTCCTTTTTTAGGCACCGAGCTGTCAATCTCTTTCTTCAAGGCTATGATAAATCTTGGATTGAAACAGAAGAACACTATTTTGAAGATAAACTGATAGAAGACTTAGCAGTATGTCTGGGTGCAAAGGGTTGCGGGAATGTATTGTGAATTAACACTAATGTTATATAATCACAACTCTCAGTTTGGGGTGTATATAAGAAATAATCTAAGTTACCTCTACACAAAGGTGTGTAAGTCACACTAACGGGTGTTAAAAATCTTGAGTGATGGCAATTCAGGATCTCCTCAGGCAGTCTGTTTCATGGCTTCACTATTATTATAAAGATTTTTAAACTTTTGTCTGAATTAAATGTTAGTCCCCTTGTCTCATATCTTCTGCCCTGTGGACAAGAGAAACAGATTCTTCCCTTTTTTTTTTGCCATCATCTTTTATGCATTTGAAGATACTGAAATCCACGTTAAAGCCGTTTAAGTCGAAAGGACAGAATGTAAAACTAGAGGAATTCTAATATCTTAGGTTAACCAATTCCTCAGACGCAGACATGAAAGAGTGTTTACTGGGACCATCTCTGTGGAAGAGTGTTCTTGTATTACTGGCCAGGAAGGTGAGAATTTTTCCAAGCAGTAAAGTGTTAGTCATGCTTTTAGCCTAAGAAGTTCCTGGGGCAGTTTTCAGTATGGCCTTTTGCCCTCATCCCTTGCAGTCCATTGGGAAGGGTGTTCTTACTGGGACTGGGCAAGAACTAGGTCTAGGAAATGATGCCATCCCCAGGAGGGCCAGTCCTGAGCACAGTCTGAAATCAAACTTTTTACTGTGAGAAAGGCCTGTTCTATACCATAGAAAAGAAAGCTAACTGGAGAATTGTTATTATGAAACTAATGATTTTCTTCTAACTAGTTAAGTTTATGCTTAAAACCAACCACACCTGTTATGAACTATTTTGAAAATAAGGATCAAAATAGTAAAATGAGTATCAGCAGCAATGAGCTCCAGACAAGCAGACCATGGAAATTGCCTGCACACACGCAGAATTCATTTTTGTGAATTCACAATTAATCTTTATTTTATGATCCAAGCATTCAGAAAGCAAGAGACTTTTACAGATGCTCACTTCATACACAAATTTTTAAGTGAATATCACTGATGCAAGTGCATTGCCAAAAATAATTACTTGTTAGCAAGTGAGAATGTTTGTGGGTGGATGTGGAATATGGGATAGCATAGCTGTGTGTGCACAGGTGTGTACATGTATGTATGTGTGAGCAAATAACCAGCACTGTCATTTGGTTACACCCTGACATAGAAGGCTATCTTCTTAGCTCCTCTGTGAAGCTATATCTTTTAACAGGTTTATAAAGAGCTCCTTGCCAGCAGGCAGCTTTTGTGAAAACCCTTCTTAGAAAAGATAGAAATGGACCAAGTTGGCTGCTATAGCATCCTTTTGTAAAGGATCACAGGCATTTCCTTGTAATTCCTCAGGCGTGCAGATCAGTGAGACTCCAGCCTTCTTTAAGGAAGGGTCTATTTTACCTTTCTTTCAAAAGAGCAAACAAAACTCTATCTATTCTTTCAAATCAATTTCTATCAAATTCTTATTGCCTTAGAGCACCTCTCTCAGACAGAGAGGGCTTGAGGTTCTACTGTTCAGCTCTGTGGAGAGCATCTGAACTGTTGTGTGTGCTTTTTGATAAGGTGTTCTACTTTTTGATGGTGAAGTTGGTGGAAATTCTCCATATCCTAGCCTGAGGTTAGGATACTTTTCAGGGGTGTAGGAGATGAGTGTTTGCATACCCTTTAGCAGAAGAAGGGACTGAACTTGCAGTTTTGCTCCCTGAGTCTTCTGTCTTTAAATGTATTTTGTACAAAAGTGGCACTCCATCTGTCTTTGTATATTTGAGGGGGGAATAAAAAACATCTTTATTTGAGGAGCTTGGTTATGCTGATACACAAAGTGTGCTTTGGGAAAGCCATACAGATCAAGCCTTTAAGGAAACTCAGTTTTTGATGTTTGAAATAAAAATCACAGAATATTCAACACTGTCTTTGTATTTTATGCTTCTGCTTCGGTAAGGTTATATGAAAAGTGAATTCTACTTAATTCAGTCAGTAATGAATGTTAAATGATCCTCTATTTAATTTGAGTTAAATCTCTGAAATCTGATAAGTTGTATTAAACATTAACACAACCTCTGCCCTTTGCTTCATCAGTTTTGATAATATTAGACAGATATTTTGGATAGTAACATTACTAAGTATGGAAAACTGCCATTTAATTAAAGAAAAAGGTCAACACCCTAAATGAGATTGAAATAAAGAACAGGGGGAGACTTCTGAAGTGGTAAAATGTAAATGCAGTTATATTTTATGTTGTTCAAATTTTGCTACAGATACTGGAAATGAGGTTACATATTGAAAAAATGTGATAGGAACCTTTAATCATAGAATCAGTAAGGTTGGAAGGGACCTCTGGAGATCATCTAGTCCAACCTTCCTGCTCAGCAGGGTCACCTAGAGCATGTTAAACAGGGTTGCATCCAGGCAGGCCTTGAAGATCTCCAGAGAAGGAGATGCCACAGCCTCTCTGGGCAACCTGTGCCAGTGCTCCGTCACTCTCACAGGGAAGAAATTCCCCCTCACGGTCAGGCAGAACTTCCTGTGCTTCCATTTTCTGCCCATTGCCTCTTGTCCTGTCACACGGAGCAACTGAAAAGAGTTTGTCCCCATCCCCTTGACACCCTTCCTTCAGGTACTTGTACACATTGATCAGATCCCCCCTCAGGCTTCTCTTCCCCAGGCTGAAGAGGCCCAGCTCTCACAGCCGTTCCTCATGGGGCAGATGCTCCAGCCCTCTGATCATCTTTGTAGCCCTACGGTGGACTCTCTCCAGTAGCTCCATGTCTCTCTTGTCCTGGGGAGCCCACAACTGGACACAGTACTCGAGATGAGGCCTCCCCAGGGCTGAGGAGAGGGGCAGGATCACCTCCCTTTCACCTGCTGGCAACAGTCTTCCTAATGCAGCCCAGGAGACGATTGGCCTTCTTGGCCACAAGGGCACATTGCTGGCACATGGTCAGCTTGTCATGCACCAGCACTCCCAGGTCCTTCTCTGCAGAGCTGCCCTCCAGAAGGTCAGCCCCCAGCCTGTACTGGTGCTGGTTATTTTTTCCTAAGTGCAGGACCCTGCACTTGCCCTTGTTGATCCTCATGAGGTTCCTCTCTGCCCAGCTCTCCAGCCTGTCCAGGTCTCTCTGAATGGCAGCACAGCCCTCAGGTGTGTCAGCCACAATGGCCGTCAGTAGCTCACTTCACTGCTAATAACAGCAGTAGACTAGCAAGTGAAGAGTTGTTCTCAGTCGTATTTGGTACAGCTGAGTAGAGATGATAGACTTCACTCACATGTATATTGAAGTGTAGTATTTCCATGGGAGTATGTTGAAGACTAGAACCCCCAAACTTTTCTAAATAGGCTAAAAAAATCCCTTTCCCTTATAATCTACCATGTGGCCAACTCTTTCTTATTACTATCAGCTAACATCTCTGGGGTTATAGTAATTTTTTACTTATGCAATCTTAAAAATACAGGCAATTCTTTTTAATCCATATTTTAGGATATATTGCTAGGTGAAAACTAAGAGGAAAAGGTACCAGTTGTAACATAGAAAAATGTGTGTGGATGAAGCAATTCGCAATTTTGTGAATACTTGATTTGCAGAACTTTACTATCTGAAAAATCTCTTTTGGCAAATGGCAGAAGCCAGAGGACAGATTTTGTTTAATATTTTCAAAGATTCTTTTCAAAACACTGCTCCAGTGATTGCTGTTACGATACTTAGGACTGTGTTTTCATTTTGCAGTGAAATAACTAGAGCTGTCTAAACCTGAAAGTAAAATAGCCACTTTAAAAACAGCATATGGGTCTATATCTGTCTATATGTATCTGTATCTATCTATCTATCTATGTATTCTATATAAGGCTGTATCTATCCATATATTAATAATAGTATATATATTATTGATTGATACGTATTATTGGATAATTTTCTTTTAATATTCTACATCCAGCCAATGCTACTGTTGCTGGTAAACATGGCTGCTCATTTCTAAAACTATTGGTAAGCTTCAAGCTTTGATTTCAGCTCCCTCAAAGCCTCTAGGGATTCCTCAGGGAACATCATGCCTGGCACAGTACTTGGAAGAGAGGAATCAAATGTTCAGCTGACGCAACTGGTTAATGTAGAGAGAAACAGATAGTATGTTAGCAAATGGTGGGTTCAGGTAGCCACCCAGCCTGAACAATAGCAGTAAAAGCCTGAAGTTGTTTCCAGAATCTAGAGAAGAAGGTTCATTTCTATGAGGAAATCCAAAGCTGTGCAAACCTTGATATACGTGGTGTGGTTTGATTCAGGTTTTTCCTTACTCTGCTTGGAACTTCTTCCTGGTCATGCAAGTCAAAATTGTATATGTGATTATTTAATGTTGAGTAAAGTGCATAGTAAGACATTTTTTTTTGCAACAGATAACAAAATATACCTTTTTAAATCTTTATTTCAATTTTATTTCCCTAAAGAAACCTGGAGAGGAACCACCAGAAGACGATGAAGGCCTTAAAAGAGTTGATCCTTTACATCAACTTATTCTGCTATTCAGTCGAACAGCCTTAACTGAAAAATGGTAGGGATGTTGGCAGAGATTACAGAATATATGTAGATTTTCAGACCCATGTCTCTACATGTCACATAGCATTGTCTGAATGGTCTGTATGAAGGTCTGAACGTGTACTTAAGCGTGTATGGTGAGGTTTTTTTGAGTTACACTGAAACCCCTGCAGCCTATGGTGCCATATAGAGAGATTTTAACATGACTGAGAATGAAATATAGGGAGTTTTCTAGGGATAAGCAGATGCCTGTATAAACGTTGATGTCACAGTGATAGGAGCCATCTTCCTGGTTATGCTGAGGACATGCTATATCTATCACTCCTGTCTGTATTCCATGTAGAAGTTATATTCTGAATATAACTTCTAGGCACAATTGAAAAATTAGCTATATTATCTTTACTGAAAGGTGTTTATGAATTTCCTAGCCCTGTGTTTATAGCTGGCATCACTTTTTAATCTGTATTAATTAGTCAATTCCTCCTCTTCCAAAAGACATTAGTACTTAATTATTAGCATAAAATCCCCTTAAAATGTTTTTAAAGAAGCTTAAAATTATTTTGATGCTCGAATTCTATTATAATTGCTTGTATCTTCATCTTTTTTTCCTTCCCTCTCTCTATTACCCAGCAAATTGGATGAAGATTTCCTGTACATGGCTTATGCTGACATTATGGCAAAGGTAACTTTCTCACTATCTTCCATATCTTGTATGTTTTAATTAAAAATAATGATATAGATTAAAAGAAATTATGTGTAAACTGAACTAAGGCTTAAACTCCCCAAACTTCATTAGTACGTGCTTTCTTTTTGCATGGTTTCAGAGCTGTCATGATGAAGAAGATGATGATGGTGAAGAGGAAGTGAAGAGCTTTGAAGTAAGACTAGACATTTGTTTTGCTTTTCTTGTCACATTAGACATTATTTCATAGCTTCCAACTGACATTTATGTTTCTTGGTTCATGGCTTACTGCAGCTTATTATGTCAGAGAACTGCATGTCAGAAGCTGGATTGGCAAATATGAGTCATCAGATTCACAGTAGTAAAAGAAAACAGATATAGTGTCACCTAATATAAGATTAAATATTCAGAGTAACTTAGTGGATCTTACATGTTCTGATTGACTAACATTTTAGCTTCTGAAGAGAAATATTTTGGGTAGCAACTTATTCTGGAAGTCTGATGAGAACAGGCTGTATCTTGCAAAGTATCAGGTCCTATCTTGAGTTGGAGGTTGAAATATAGAAATAATACTGCTTTTTGCAGTAGTAATTTACATTCAGTATCAGTGAGATAGATGATATGTTTATATCCATATATATATATAAGTGCTTTTTAGTAAAAGATCAGCATTTACTCCTTGAGACTCCCAAGCTTTTTCCTATATTGAGAATAGGAAATCTGTATTTATTGCTGTTTAAAGTTGATTTTCTATTGATAATCACTGTATAAGGAAACACGATTACATGAGTTAATTGTAAGAATAAGAGATATGAGTTCTTATTATATATTTGCTCTAGGATCTGTCTCTCTTTTTCCATCAATAAAATGGAAATTACAAGGAATTTATCATTCTGAGGGGCACTGAGGGAATTAATTAGCTGATTAGTATCTGCAAGCATACAGTAATCCTGACATTAAAAGCTGTCTGATATCTTACAAATAAATTAATATTAATATCTTTACTAAAATACAGAAACATAAAATAGCTGGTTCAATTTTGTTTTATTCTCTCAACATACTGATTTATTTGATACAAAAATATCTATGCTGCTTTAATTTTTGCACAGTGGTTTGAGGCCTGTTTAGTTTTTATTCACATTGTTTTATACATACCAAATGTAGTCTGTATGTTTTTACGTGAGTGCTATGTGAAATAGCACTGAATTTTTAAGTATGTATTTTCCATTTGGCTGTATACAGAAATTAGAAAAAATACTAAATTTGTTTGAGTCTCTCAGAAGTTCCAGTCCAGCTGAACTACAGCTAATCTACTCAAGTATAAGTTTCTATTTATTCATAAATATCTAAGTTTGAATACAAATTTAAATGTTCCTTTTTTTTGAAATTGCAATATATGGTGTATCATTGACTAAGCAAAGAATACTTATTTCTTTAAGCTTTTGTCAGCTAACTCATATATGCCTGTTAGACATATAAAACTCATGTCCATATTAATGTGAAGGTTTATAAATAGGAAGATTTGAGATGAATGAAGAACTTTATCAGTAAAGGGTTTATTAGTGCTCCATTATCTAAATAATAAATGGAGCCATGGTGGGTTCCTTGTTCAGCAATCAACTTTATCTATTGAGAGAAGATCCTATTCGTTTTTTTTTTTTTTTTTACTATTTTTTATGAAACTTACGTTCAAATTATGTATTAATCTGTTGAAAAGACAAATTTGTGTATGTTTTTGGTCAATCACCTACAGAAAAAAATTTGGACATCTTTTTCTTATTGCTATTTCGCTTCTTGTCCTTGCCCTTCCTTAAGGTCACAGGATCCCAACGCAGCAAGGTAAAACAAAAAAATGTATGTGTATTTGTCTGGGTCTAATTTTGTGACTTTTAGGCCCAACATCTTGGATAAGCTCATCTAAAAGGTCCTGAAAACATTTCTAACATTTCAGTTCCAGCATGACTTATCTCTACCAAACTGTTTGTGTATACAAGCTTTTTAAAGGCTCAAGAATTATTTGTACAAAATATATCATACTAAAATACATTGCCATTCTGGGGAAAATGGAATGTCATTTGGCTTGTTCATGTTCTTTTAGTATTCCTACCTTTTCTACGTTAGTTAGATAACTTTATGACCTTTATGATTATAATTTAATTTGAATGATTAAAACTGTCTTTATTTGGCTCTGAAGGGAATGCAGTCAGACTTTTCCTATGTATCTTACCAGACATGCATTTCTAATAAACTAGCAGAATTCTGTTTCCAGTATATGTCACAGAGTATATCGTAGTCTCTCTGTGATTCAGATCCTTTGGAGTAAATTGAGTCCTTAGCCTGCACTGTGGTAGTATTTGATAGAAACTCTGTGTCTAGAGTTGCATTCTAAAGCAGACCTAAAGTGATTCCTAGTTGTTCCTTTTTTCTCTAAAAACATGTAGACAATTGCTCTCAAATATTGCAGTGTTAATTTTTATGGCAACTTAATTTTTTTTCATACGTTCTTTGGTTTTTCACTGTTCAGTTCTAAACAGTGGCCTGTGGCTTTAGCATCAGTTGAGGTTTTTGCCTGCCTCATGCAAGTAGAAGTCCCCATTCTCATTGCTGATGCAGAGAGCTTGCTGATAGTAGTTCAAGATTGGTGTTCTGAGAGAAGATATAGTGTGTGGGGTAGCTAATTTTTGTTTTGGGGTGATTAAATATAGCTGTTTGTGCTGTGGCTGAGGCTAGACTAGTAGAGCTGACTTACCTGAGACTGGGAATTCAGAGGTTTGCCTGATGATCAGGCTCCAGGCAATAGCTTCAAAGTTCAGTGTATATGGTAATTCTGGGAACATCTATAACCATCTCCATTAAAAGACGCAAGATGGTTGTGTTTTTTTTTTTTTTTTTTTTTTTTGCTAGCTGTTTTTATTAACATTCATCTCACAAAAGAAAGAGCTTGCCATACAACTGCTGAAAGAGAAGATGTACTGCAGGATCAACTCTTACTTCTTCAAAAGATTGCACAGATCTTTTCCACTCATGCCAGAAAAGCATAATCCTAGAAGATAAATACACTGACAGAGACTGACAAAAAATCTTTAAAAGATGCTATAATTGCCACAAGCACTGCATATATATATATATAATGAACATCAAAAGGGAAGTAGATAAGCAACAAAACAGTACAAGCTCTTTGTCATTTCTTCCATTAATCTAACAATTTAAACATGACATATCTTTCAGTCTATCTACATGGTTACTGTACATTAAATGCTATACATGCCACAGAAAACTTTCTGTCTTGCTGACTGAGAAGAGTTTTAAAAAGGCAGAAGATACAACAATAAATAATCCTTGCTTCCTTCATGCATGACAGGAAACAATTGTAAAGATGTGAGATCATATGTACACCAGGTGTGTGTGTGTGTGTGTGTGTGTGTCTATGGTTTCTTTCTGTGTCTCTATCTGTTTATCTATCTCAAAATCCATGGTGATTTTTTCCCCATATTTGTATGCATGCAAAAAGACTGACTGTTAAATTTGTATGGGAATAAAACTCTACTGCTATTCTAGGCTTTAAAAAACATATGAAGTCCTGCATCTTTACAGAATCAGAGCAACAGAGACCTGTAGGCAAGCTTAGAATGTAGTAGCAATGATGAACGTATTTTAGCAGCAATATTCAAGCTCATGCCTCATGCAATGTAGACTCATTTCTGATATGAATAAGCTGTATGGAGATCATTGCATAGGCAGTGGAGGAGATCACAATATAAACCCACAATAATGTTGCCTGCACGTTGGTGTGTGCCTGCCTACATTTACTTGCTTGTATTTGCTTTGAATTATTGTGATTATCTTTGCTCCTTGCTCTTTCTCTTTAAGTTAAATTTCTCTCCCATTGAACAGACATGCTGTTGACTCCCTGTAGAGCTGGTGTTAGTGTCTGCCCTTGATTCTATCTGACAGAAAATGATTTCCAATCAGTGTTTCACTAGTTGAATGCAAATTGGTTTCTGAGTTTAAGTCACTGATTCTGCTGGTAAACTATATAGTAAGGTGCTCTAAATATGTGTAGAATTGGGACTTAAAAAGGAAGAATCAAAGCTCAACTCATCTTTTTAAAATAAAAGTTTAATCTGTGAAGAAAAGAAATGGAGAAAAAAGCGCATTTCTTTGTTAAATGTCTTCATCCCTATTACAGGTAGCAACTTTGCTGTTAAATCCTTGTATTAACTAGGTTTTTATACAAAGGATACATCATGCTGTCACTTATCTCAGTCAAAGAATGCCAGCTCTCAGCTGAGGATCTGGTTTGTCAGAGATGATCACTATCACAAAGCCTGAACAAACAGAGCGGCCCATACGCTGTGTGTTTATAATAAAGTTATACTAGTTCTATTAAAAAATGGTATGGATTAAGGCTGGACTGTTGGTCATGCTCCCCATGACCAATGTATCAATTCTTAGGAATTAAACATTCAAACTAATATGCAAATATGGTTTTCCTCATCAGTTTTTTTTACCCATAATGAAATGAATCTTTTCATTTGTTCCTTTGATGCTTTGAGAATCTTTTGGGGCATAGTTTGTCAAAACTCAGCCTTTGAGGAGCTGAGAAAAGATGCTGTGCTTTGCTAATGGGACAGGATGTGTTTATAGGACAGAGGGAGAGGTTACTTAATAAAAGCTTAAAGCAGGTGTCTGGAGCCACTGTATATTGCTAATTGCACTGCAGTTTTCTCTGCAAAAAATGAAATAAACTCTTAAAAACAAATCTTTGACTTCACATTTTAAGAATAACCCTCCAATTTCAGAAACTGACTTCAATAAACCACATCCAAAAAACTAATCTAAGAACAATGTGTACTTACAAACTGCTTTTCAGTAATCTACTGCAAAATCTGTGAGGTTTTTTGCATTTGCTCAGGTCTATTGTGAACATTTGATTGACAAGTTTAAATTTAGATCTCTGTATTAAATCTCCTTTGACTCTAGGAAGGGAATTGAGAGTAAATTTCTACTTTCATGTTGCAAGATATTTCCTTGAAGACCCAGAATGGTTTTCTGGTGAAGAATTGTTTCCTTAACTGATCTTCATAGTTGAAGGATCCATTATCGTGAAACTTGCTTAAGTCTAACAACACTGTTTTCCTTTTTGTAAGTAGTGTTTGGATCACTTCTGCAAATTAACTTTGAGTATGACTTCTTACTAGAGATTTTATATATAGGTAAGAAGGGTACAAGACAGAAGTGTTCATTTGCTCATCAGTTTCGCAAAAGTTTTGATGCTAGTTAGTGCAGTTCTGTTGAAGCCAGTGTCCTGTGCTGGAGAAATTTTGGTATCACAGAGGTGAAATACATCAAATCACAAGTATGAAATTTTGTCCAGTGCTTTTTGATGACAAATGTAGTTGCTATGGTTTAAAATATTTAGTGTCATTTAGTGGCAACTGAGTTAGCACACATCTAAATGATGGGAGAAGCTGATATCTGAAAGTGCTTCTGAAACTATCATCTGACAGACAATGTTGCAGTGATTAAATGCAAATCATACTTTGAAGTTTTTTTTGAACGTGGCAGCTAAAGTTATCTTTTGTAAGGTATAAACTGAGATCCTGCAAGATGCTTTAGAAAGTCTGTCTGCAGCCTTTCTGCTGTTAAAGATCTCAGCAAGTGCCCAATGTCTCCTCCTCTGTGCTGAGCTGTTTATATATTGCCCTACTGAATGGTGTTAAGCATAGAGTTTCAGTAAAATCTTTAAGTTGAGAGGACTGTTGGGTTGTTAAGCCCTTCCTTTAAATGTAGGGGGACAAGAGGCTCTTCAGTGCTTGCTTTGAAGGGGAAAATAATGCACCTCGGCTGAGACCTGCTGCTACACACCAGTGGGGTCAGATGGTTGAGGTCAGATACTCTCCAGTTGAATATTGAAAGAGGTAGGCAAGGGAGCCCCTGCAGTGGGGGTGAGTAGCTTTTCTGGCTAACACTCAAAACACAGACACTATGTCACTAGTTGCATAATTTGTGGTTTCATTATCCACAACTGCAGGATAAATTAGTTCTACATCTACTACAAATACACATGCATGTGGTTAAGTGAGATTTGATTAGATTAGATTTAACATGTTACCAGAAGAGAGCATGAGTTCTGGTGTTCTTTCTCAGATTCTTGTGTTGAGGAGTTCTTGATACTGTGCTATTTGTTAATGCCAGAATCTTTTCTCTTTTGCTTTCTTCTCCCTTTTTTTGCCCCCCTTTTTTGACCAGCCAGAAGTTCTTTTTTCTTCTCATAGGCACTATGCAGAAAAAAAATTCTTTCATCTAGTAAGAGATTTTATGACATCTGCCAGACAGTCAATCCTCACTTGTCATTTGCTCCCACTCTTTTCATCTTTTGTACTCCCCTCAATCTAGCTTAGAGTAACCCTGAGCTAGGGTCAGTGCAATTAGTATATTCTGCGTTACGAGGTCAGCTATTTCTCAGTTTCTTGCCTACTGGGCCAGGCTGGTTCAGGGTGCCTTAACAGCATCACCTCCCACTGACTGTGTGAAGCGCATTGCAGACGGTTCTAGAGAATCTCTTCCTACAAGGCGATTAATACGCCCTTGCTCTTCTCTGGGTTTTAGCTCAGCGACGTAGTGATAAAAGGTGATTGAAGGCGTCACGTTCGTTGCGGCTTGCTGGGGCTGCTTCCTACCTTCTCTGTTCGCGAGCATCTCTCCCCACTACGCCGCTCGTGCCTGCACGAGGGTGCTGCTCCCCAAGAGCACTGCCCAGCTTTCCACCTCTGCTGCGCTCACGTGCCAGCTGCTGCTGCCTGCTTCACTGTCGCGGCTCAACAGACCTGGGCATGATCTGTGCAGGGCAGGGCCCTCAGCAGCCCTGGAGAAAAGGAATGATTTGCTTTGAAGGATAAACACATCTCAAAGATGAAGAGATCATATGCAGCTTCCTTCTTCTCTGAGTATTTTTAAAGCAGTAATTACATAGTGATTTTCCCAATTTTATCCCTGTACATAAATTTTTTGTCCACTCCAGCTAAGCAATTCAGTTCTAGTCATAGTGGAATCTGCTAAATGATCCAGAACTCTTTTTTAAAAAATTTGTATAGATAGATAAAACATCTATTTCAGTTATTTCAAATATGTCAAGTTTGTCACTCTACTTTAAACAAGTAAGGATAATATAATTTTAAAATGGTGTGTTTTTATAGCTATATTTTAGATAAACATTGAAGCAGAAGACCAATCAGAAACTGGGAGTGCATAGATTTGAAAGTCATGCAATGGAATATTTTTCCTTTTAGACACTTATGACATTGTTGATTCCTGTCTACTTGAATAGGAGTAAATGTGTAGAGTGATTTCATTATCAGTATGGCAAGAATATGGAGGCAGTATATAGGAAAGAAAACTTTAAGTTTCTTGCAAGAAAGGAAGACAGAATTGTATGAATGTGCAAACAATGTGACAATACCATTAAAGATACTACTGCAAGACTAGATGGAGACATTTTTCCTTTCTACCCTATTCTTATAATTTATCATCTGTATTTTAAAGAATTCCATTATTTTTGTAATATTTTGGGTAATGCCCACAGGTTCCTGTAGAGAAAAGATATTTCAGCTCAGTGCAGTATCATATGTAATGGATATCATATCAACTAGTTAAAAGAAAATTTTATCTAGGAAATAGTTTTGGTGGTGAGATTTTCAGCAAAATATAGAAATATGACTGCGAGAATGCAGGGATTAAATTATTTTTTAAGCAATACAAAAACATATTTCATAACACACTCCTCTCATACAATCTTAAAATCCTATGTAATCTTCAGCAGTTACAAGTATTATGTATTTATTTTCTGTGTACATTTTAGAGCTGAAGTACTCCAAAATGAGTGATTTAGAGAAAAAAAGAAACAAATTATTTACAGCACATTAAAGAGTATAAATTGAATTTAAAGCTTTAACATAAAGATTTTGATTGGGTACCTAAGGTTATGTATTGATACATAGCTTGTACTCATGCATAGCTGTCACTCAGATTAACAGGTGTTTTGCTTGGGTAAGACCTGTTAAATAGGATTCATGCTCTGGACTTAAGAGAAGTCTTCGAAAGTAGAAAATATGAGGATAAAGTAGAAACAATCCTAGAACAGTTGAGTTTGTATTTATTTCTTTTTTCATCTTTTTGTTTATTTTGTTTACTCTTTGTCATTCCATATAGATAGAAACTATTTTATGTTTAAAGTGGAAATATTTTTTGTAGCTCCTGTTTGTATAGCAGCATGCCTTGAAGGCCATCTCTGCATGTTTTTCCTTTCCTTTCCTTTCCTTTCCTTTCCTTTCCTTTCCTTTCCTTTCCTTTCCTTTCCTTTCCTTTCCTTTCCTTTCCTTTCCTTTCCTTTCCTTTCCTTTCCTTTCCTTTCCTTGTTTTTGTTTTTGTTTTTGTTTTTGTTTTTGTTTTTGTTTTTGTTTTTAACAAGGCTCTGTAGGAGCATGAGCCTGTAATCCATGGCTGGGAGCTTAGGGGTAGCAGCAAACAGACCTCTCCCTATGATTTAGCTGCTAGGAAGAGTCTAAGAATCAAAATTACAATTACAAGAAAATAAACAATTTCAGAATGACACTTTTGTAAGTTAATGCTCCTATTCAGTTCATTTTTTGCAAGTTTATTGCCTACAAATTTCAAGCTGAAGTTTTGGCACAGTTTTATTAGAACAAGCTTTTGTGTTAAGCTACAGCTCCAAAGATATAACTCTTAAGTTCTATTGTCTGATTTTGTAAATTGATTCATGACAAAGGTGATCAAAAAGCCCTATGTCAACTTAAACTCTGCTTCAGTAAGCAAAGACTCTACCAAGAATTTATGTAGAGTTTATTCAGCAGTTAGAGAACTGCTGAAGTATAAGTTTTACTCAGCATGATATATATAAATGCATGGGTTTTCTGTAATATCTCTTGGAATCAACTAACTGTACAGTTGTGGAATCAGCTAGTTGTACAACTGTTGGAAATACATGTCATATGTTTCTGAAATAAAAGGAAGTTTAAAGTTGTTAATTGTATTAAAACACTAAAAGCAACAAATAGCTTATTACAGTCCTTTTCCTCATTTCGTATTCATAGTATGTCTTAAAAGAAAATTACTGAAAACAAGACAATTACTGAAAACAAGAACTATTACCAGTGTTCAGTCCACTACAAATTTTATGTACATAGTTCTAGAAAGATTTATGGAGACCCAAATAATTTGAGGAAAAATTTTCTCTTCTGATTTTGATCCTGTTGATAGACTGATTATCTTGATCTTGATGACTAATAGCAATAATGAATGTAGAAGTAAAATAATACTTGAATAAACATTGATTTTATAACTATTCTTAATGATAATTGCCCAGCTTACTTGTACTTGCAGTCCGCATCATTCTTAGGCCTATGTTATACTCTGAAACTCTTCTATCATAAAACATATGGGAAAAATAGCAATGAGTCTTGTGGTTTGAATTAATCTGTGTTGTTAATATAAAAATAATACATGCAAGTCAATAGCATTCTCCCAGAATGGAATCTCCTTGACAGAAATATAATTAATTCACTGGGATCATAAAATCACTGATTCTTCTCAAAACATTTGTATTTGAAAATGTGAATATAGAACACATCATCTCAATCTTCTGAAAATCAGTGCAAGAAAAATCTAATGCATACTAAGAATAACTAATAGCATACATCTTAGGTGTAATTCTAGACACAAAAAGTACTTTTATGTTAAGTTTGAGTGAGAAAATGTCCTCTAGCACCGAAAAGATGATCGCTAACTACAGCAGTGTGAACATTTGCTGACTGTTATTATGTTGATATCATAGATACTTCAGCATGATCTCAGAGAGATTATTTTTTAATGGTGCTGTAAATGCCCAGCAGATATAACATCTGCTTTTGGCATATGGTTGCTTGTTACTTACTTAAAAAATATTGAGTGAAATAGAAAACATTTAAGTCTCTGCTTTCAAAGTGCAATGAAAGCATTGGTTTTCCAGCTTGCTGGAAAAAATTCTTTGTGTGGAAACACATGTATGCGTATTTCTAAGTGACCAGCTTTTTAACATTTCAGTGAAAAGTGCTCTAGATATAACATTTGATTTTATTATTTAAGTTTCTAAAACAATTCTGGTTAATTAGTTACTTTCAATGTTTCACTTGGTATGAAGAGTTTTTACTGTTGATGTGATGATTCTGTGAATAAGAGGAAATCCCTGGCTAACTGTTTTGGTAGTTTTTCTTGACATTGTGCAAGGCACAATAAAAAGTATGAAAAAAACACAGCGTGGTAGCCCCATTGACAGTAATACTATTACCAGTATGCACACTGTAGAGAACTGGGGATACCTTGAATGTTAATTTAGAATATTTTCTATGCTAAGGGCCCACTTCACATCAGCACTGCCCTGTGGCAGGATTCCTGCCATCCTGCTTTCTCAGACAGACTTGCATATATATGTATCAACATTGTGTGGCGAAAGCAATAATGAAAAAATATTGTCAATTGGAAAAAAGGAAACAGGCTCTTTGGAAGCAATCAAAGGAATGATCGCTTTTAGAAGTAGCGGGTGGGTTTTGGTTTTGGGGTTTTTTTGGTCTACTTTGCTACTGCTTACATAGAGACTTTGATTTTCCTTGGGAAAATGCCACTCTTGTGACTTGAAGCTATTTGGCAAGGCCTGTTCCTACCCTTCTACTATAGCGCAATTGCAAGAGTCGTGCATGTACGTTGGGTTAGTCTGTAGCGCATGCAGGTGCATCCTTACTGTAAGCATCCCTATCAATTTGTGATTCTACAATAGAAGTAGTATAGCTGATGTTTAGGCTTGTGAAGAACACACCTTGCAATGGAAGAAAACTGAAAGATTGTTGGGTCTAAAACCAAATATAACTGCAAATAGAAAATAGTTTTCAAAAAAATCAAGCACTGATCAATTTTCAGTCACATCTGAAGCAGATGAAAATATTTTATGGTAGCTATACTGAACCTGTGGTGTCATGATTATCTGGTGGTTTGTGGGTGTGTATGTGTGTGTGCTTGTATGGGTGTGTGTGCGTACGTATGTATGTGTGTGTGTGTATGTTTGCTTCTGTTTTGTTTTTGTTGAACTCCCAGGAAGAGGTTTAAACATGAAGGCAAAACTTTCAAACCTTAGCATGGCTAAATATGAAGCAAAGCTGCCATTTTTTTTTAACCTTTTTGTGCCTCCATCTAGACTATCACATAATTTAAGGAAAAAAGAAATACAATTTAACCACAGGAGAGCTAATAGTGTGAAAAAAAAAACCCTGATGAATTTTGTTTCCGCAGCACGATATTATCAAAGATTTAAGAAACAAATTTGCCAGCCTCGGCGAGAACTCTCTGGTAACAGCATAAATGTCTGTGTTGGTTTGCTTTTGAGTTGAAGGTTTCTTTTTTCATTCATTTGAACACATTCCTCTTTTTTACCTCTTACTTTTTAATTTATTATTCATACCCTCTATCTAGCAAGCCTTCATTTTTTAAACCTCTTCCATCTTCCAATATCTTTTTTCCGTAATTTGGATGGAAAGTTTATGGCAGCAAAGCTGTCATTCTGGCTACTTCTGCTGCAGCTGTTCCTGCTTTTAGGTCATACATATTTTGGGCGTTGTGTTTTGGACATGATACTAATTGACTGTGTCATGTTCCTTTGAGTAAGCTTTTTACCACGCCATCTGATGGACTCACTGTCATAGGGCTCTATGCAACTTCTATTTTGCAACTTATACTGCTTAGTCATCCTCAATTCTCCAGCAAACTTTAATTAACTTTGTGAAAGCTCAAAGTCCTTTGGAATTAACTGTGCCTTTATGTTTGCTCTTTATGTTCTTCTTTATGTTTTCGGTGGTAGTTTAAATTATAAAGAACAAACTTCAGCCATTGCTCAAGCAGCGCCATGCAGTATTGTTTGTTGCCGCTAGAGAATGCAAAATATAAAAGCACAGTGCATTCTATCAAATATTCTGTTGGTAGGATGGGAAAACCATATTGTATTATAATGAGACTTTTCAAAAAAAATTTCTGAGATGCTTCTGTTACTCTGGTATTCATCAACAACTTGCAACTCAAGAGCCATATGCTGAGCAGTATGAAGTTAAGATCACACTATAGAAGATAATTAAAACTGTGAACATAGCACATAAGTGCAAGTTTATATATGCAGTATATATTTACTATGAAGATGGGCTTTAAACTAACCTGATATACAATTGAGACAACTCTTTTCAGACAAACCATTAAAAGTATATTAAAGAAAAAACACCAAGGGAAAATATTACTTGAACATGTTTACTATCTGTTCAGTTTCGTTGTGTTTGTTAAATTGGTCCATGATGTTGTCATAGAGCCCATATACTAAGAAAATAACCAAAAACCTTTGGAGAACTGATAGTAACTGAAGTCCTCATCTTAAATGACTGGAATTTGTATACAGGAAAAAGAAATGGAAAAGCAAAAGCTTCTGTACCAGCAAGCCAGGCTGCATGACCGGGGTGCTGCTGAGATGGTTCTTCAGACAATCAGTGCTAGTAAAGGTAAGATCTTGTTGGGCAGATTGCGTATTAAAACTTGCTTCTGATTATCTTTGAAATTATTGTAATTTTTATTGGGCAAAATCTGAAGCTGTTTGGCATTAAGGTTTGTTTTCAAAACATACATAAAGTTTCAAAAATTATTGGAATTTTATCCAGAAAAATGTAATGGATAATTTTCATGAGGTATCTATTATTATTAATGTTTCCAGCGGTTAAGAGGAAGTCCGTAGCTTTAGCAGTATTTATGTATGACAAAAAGGCCCCAAACCCAGGCAGTACTCGGTTCTGAAGTAGGCATGGACTTTGGTCTTTTTTTTTTTTTTTTTTTTTTTTTTTTTTTTTTTTTTTAACATTCCTCAAATATCACTTTATTGGTATTATTTTGGTACTTTGACTAAATATTTCTGAAGTATGACTTAGGACTTCTCTCCCTTTAACATCACCTTACTTTAACATTTGATCCTTTCATTGTCTTTTCTGTGCAGTTTCTACTGTAGTATTGTTTAAAAATTATTTCCTGTATACCAACTTCAGATCATTGTCAGTTTCTGAAAAAATAGGAAAATTTCCAAATTAGCATAGAGTAGAAACGCATTGTTAAATTGGAAAGTTAACTCTAAATGTTGCACTCAGCCTTAAGTCAATTGCTGGATGCTATCCTGAATGAAACATAATTTATATTCCTTACTTTCTGCTCTTACTCTCTAATGTCTTGTCTTTTTTTGGATGCAGTTCAAATATATCATTCTGTCTCTAGGCACTAATGAAGATTTAAAGTCATGCTAGAGATGATGTACAAAAATTCTGTTTTATATGAGGAACAAAAGTGTACTTACTGAAAAACTACCATTTAAGTCATTGCATGGATAAGTTAATACAACATGGGTATTTTTACATCTAAAACACATATTTTTAATAATTCTAAGGTGAGATGGGGCCAATGGTTGCAGCTACCCTAAAGCTAGGGATTGCCATCTTAAATGGAGGAAATTCTACAGTTCAACAGGTAAAGTACTCATTTATTTTCACCTATTATAGTTAGTATAGATTTTTATACTGTGGTCCTTATTATTGTAGTAGTATATTATGTAACATGACTATCATTTGTCAAGTGCTGTTTGTTTTCTTACTCTTTTCCCTAGAAGAAAATAGTGTACAGAAGTGTCTTGTTCATGTACATATTTCTTGCCTGTACAAATCTAATTAATCACAACACAAGGCTAAGAGAAATACCTTTTGCACTTCAGGAGGAGGGGAGGAAGTTTATGTTAAATCATTAACTTCTAGAGGAATTCTCAGGAAATCTTTTCCTTCCATGGAGATTGCCACTGCCCTGTAGCTAGTAGAGCAAAATTGGTGGTCCTGGTCTTCAACAATAAATTCTTATTAAATAATAATTCTTATTAAATAATAATTCTTATTAAATAAACTCCTTAGCTTATGTCATGGAGAGCCTTGGTGCTAAATGCAGAGAACTTGACCTTTAGTTGCCAAACTACAGGAAGATAATATGGAGAGCAGAGGACAAGTCTTGTATGTTAGCAGCTTTCTGTGCCTCATACAGAGTGTATTCAGTGTTCTGTAGCGGAAGATTCGTGGGTCCCAAAGGGTTCGTGCCCACTATTATTACATTGCTATAGGACAGTGTGAAGGTATATGGACAACCAAGAACAATTAAGCTCTCCTGTAGCTACCGTTGAAGTGACTGAATACAGGCAAAACCAACACTCTTTCCAGGAGCTATCGTTTCCAAGAAGAGTATTGACCAGAGACTTGTCAATTGACGAAGTATCTATATGAAGTATTGCCAGTTCTTTGTAATGTCATGATTTTACAGCACTAAGGAAAATTGGGACATTTTTACATAGTTATTTTGTCTGAATTTGTAACGTTACAATTTAATTATTTTTTAAATGATTGTTCAAGTCTTAAGTCTAATCAGAATACAGAAACAATTATTATTAGTCCAGCCACAGTAGTACTAATATTTGTAGTCCAAACTATGTAATTACAACATAAAAGCATCAAGAATACAGTTGGAATTTCTATTTTAAAATTTCCTAGTTTCTGCCCCTTTTCTCTGATGCTGTGCTCACCCTTCCAGTTTTCCTTTGGGTCCTAACGTCAGCCCTTCATCCTTCTGCAGGTAGAACGGCTGGTGTAGGGCAAGATGTGGAAATGGCTGAGAGAAGCCATCAGCATCCTGAGTGCTTTGCTGGGAGGAGTGTGGTGTTGATGGTGGCGGAGGGAGAGTTCTTTGGTCTTGGGTCTGCTTGGGGTTATGTTGATAAGTTTTGTTAACATTCTTTTCATAGGCTACGTTTTATCCATTTTTCCTGTTCTGTTATCTCCAGAATGATTTTTACCTCATTCACAGAACGAATTCTTGTAGCATTCCTGTAGAGATCAGTCTTTGACTGTTGTGATTTGTGTTTAAAACTGGGGCCTCTGGTATTATCCTGTATCTTCACTCTGCAACACATTTTGCTCTAGAGTCATGATTCCCTCTGCAGAGAATAACTTCTTGTTATTGCAGTCTGCTAACAGATAGGCATTGCAGTGTGCCGTTACACAAAGTTAAACAAAAAAAATTCAGTCAATAGTCACCAGACTACAAAATACTTGTTCAGCTATTGCAGCTAAAATAAGCTAAAGCTTCCTTAGGCCATTATAAACCCCATCAGGTGCTGAGACTGTTAGGTTGATACAAATCTGTGGCTAAATTATGTGTATATTAAACACTAATATAAACACTTCTGGGTGTGTTGATTTTAGTGACCTTTTTTCCTCCATCTCTTAGGAAGAAGTATCTAAAAAATATGGCTTTCTTTTCTGTAGAGGCTGTGGACGTTAAATGTTTATTTTATTTTTAATACCCAGATTTTTCTCAGCAAGACTCTATTATATAATTAGTAAATCATAGAGTCATTTCAAAACACCAGCATGACCAGTAATCTAGGATTACAGGTAGCATTGCGGAAACTAAAGTAACACATAGTATATGTGTTAATTCTCTGTGTATATGATTTTTACTGCAGAAAATGCTTGACTACTTGAAGGATAAAAAGGATGTGGGTTTCTTTCAGAGCCTTGCTGGTCTTATGCAGTCCTGTAGGTAAGCAAACATCTGCTTTACAGATTTATTACTTCATATTTAATTTTTATCCCACAGGATGTTTAGTTTTGGAGAGAGCATCTACATACTTTCTACAGAGAGCATTTGTGATCTGTAACGTGCTGGATTTGGCGAAAAGGGCAAAATGATGCTTTTGGTATGAAAATCTTTACAAGATGTGGATCTACATTAGTTAAAGAGCTCTCCTCATACAGATTTACAGCATTTATATATACTAGTGGCTAGTTAATATATGCAAGAAAAGAACTCCAGAGTTAAGAGCATTCTTCAGCAGTGAGTTCTTAACTCTGGAGATACTCTGTAATCTTGAGAGTCCAGATTAATGATTGGTGTTAAATAGTCACAAAGATTTTGGGAAAACTCCATATGCTAGAAGTGCTAATAGCAATTCTGTTATTGCTAATAGCAATAACAGAAAAAGGAACAGAATACTGTATCTTAGTAAGCTGAGGGGTTTCTTTTGTGAACTGTGATTTTTTTTTGTCTGCACATCCATCTTGAAAATTTCTGTTAATTTGATATATTTGTATGCATATACACACATATCTGTATAATAGTATGTATATATAAATATACAAAAGTGCACACATAATTGTGTATTTTATAGATAATTCCCTATATACACATATTTATAATATATCATATATTTTTATATGGACAAAACAAATTATACATGTGTTAATATATATATTTAAATATTTATAAAGTATATATTATATATAAGCCGTGAGAAGAAACTATTTGCATAAATAATATATTAATGGATATAATACAATGGACTAGAAAGGACTTCCTGGATCAAGGGATTCAGTCTTCTGTTACATGAAGGGAACCATGTCATGTCCTTCTTTCATAACACTATCTTTGGGCAAGCTTAATTGTGAAATTAGTCAGATTTCTTGCCAGCAGAAATTCTCCTGTTGGAGGTCTACATTCATCTGACTTTTGGAAATGTTCTTACAAACAAGTTATCCTTGACTAGCTAGCATGCTCAGTCGAGACAGGCAGAACCTTGCTGATTCAGAAATAGAAATCTCTTCATTAAATCTGATTAATTTAATACAGGTTCGCCTTTGGCAGCTTTACTTTTTCAGAACACGACATGGAAGGGGACACTGAGTGGAGCGAGTAACGGCATAATTTCATAACTGACCTTGCTGCTTGGAATGGACCAGATTATAGTAAAAGTAGTCAATATTATGCCTTCATTGTAACCTGTAAAATGTGTGTGTATGTCATCAGCTCATATATTCCCCCTTTTTTTGATTAGTCATAAAGAGCCAAATTCTATTGTCATTTGCAGAGTAAAAGCAGAGGTGAATATGTTGCATTAAGTTCTGTAATCTTGTGGCTAAGAGGTATATTGAGCTCCTGAAATGTATTTTCTTGGCTCTAGTATGATTGTATGCTTAGCTGAAATAATATGCTTTTCTCTATCATCTTTCACATAACAAAATATTACAAATGTTTCATCAGAGCATACCTATAATTTTTCTCCTTGTAGTGTTCTTGACCTAAACGCATTTGAACGTCAAAACAAAGCAGAAGGCCTTGGCATGGTGACTGAAGAGGGATCAGGTATTATTATTTTAATGGAAATGGTTTGTCATCTTGTCTTTTACGTTTTGTGGAAGCAAGCTGAATTTGAAGGAACTCTGTAAATATATATCGAGGCTGAAGCTAAGGTATGTTTCCTAAAGTGATTTATATTTAATTGACCTATCTGAGCCTGTCCTGGGCAACAGTAAGTCACGAGCATGTGCTGAGTTTCCAGACTGTCCCAGAGGAGTTGTACCTGCCCTTCTAAAGAAGGGGAGAAGACGTGACATGTAAAACCAGAAGCAGATTTTAGTTACAAACGGTAGTGTTTGCCCGTGTAAAACATTTCAGAAAACCCCAACCACTTTCAGCGTAAAATGAAATTAAGAGCTCCCAGCTGATTTCTTAAACTGTCTTGGGTGGAATGAAATATAGACAATTCAGTAAGCAATAAATTGAATATCGAAGGTCAAGGGAACTGTGTTTGATGTTTGGGAGTAGTCTGTTTGGAAAGTGTCGTCTTTGAAATAATTCTTTTCAGTTTGTCTTTTGGGGAAACATTACAAAATTTTCAGTTTATTTTTTATTTTGAACGGATTTGGCTTTCTGCCTTCTGTGTTCAGTGTCGATTTCTTTCTTCTGCCTGACAGTAGGTTCAGTTACTCTCTCACCATGAGCATCTGGAACCATTAGGCTCATTCTTCTGTGACTACTAGAGCTACCAAAGCGCATTTTCTCCCCACATTGTCAATATTTTTTGCAGTGTATTTTTGTGCTTTAATTCTAGAGCAAACTAATCTTAACATGCTATTATCTTAAAAACAAGGTTAAAAAAATTGACTGCATAGTCATTATTGCGCTTTGGAGTTCATAATTCATACCTGCAGCACTGAATGTCTCGTTGGTTATTGTGCCTGTAGCTCTTTTATGTGACATAATTCTTGATTATTAAACTGCTTGTCTGAATGTCGAAACCACAAACTATTAAATTTGAGTGAGTGACTTCAAGAGTGATCATAAATGCTGCTTCTCCAAAAGTGTTCATACAGTTTAAATTATAGCTCAAATCCTACTAGACTTACTTGAGTAAACTAAAGAAAGTTAACCTGTGCGGATAAAATTCTGTCGTGCAATGGTGGACTGAACACTGGCGCAGCTTTCTGGCTTACAAAGTTTTGGCCATTGCCATGTCTTACTAAAAATTACTCTGCAGACTGTTTTACTCTTTTGGGTAACATTTCTATTAATAAATACTTAAACTGATTATTCATGACATTGGATTTAGAAATGGGCTTTCAAAATACAGGTTCATTTTTATTTGCTGCCTCTATTACTAGAAATGACAGGTTATATAAATAATTTGAAAACTTCATAATTAACTCTACATATGTTAGAAAATTTTTATGCTTCCTCATTTGTGGGATTTTTTGTTTATCTCATCTTTGTCTTTTACTGCAGAACTAATTTGCCAGAACCAAAACTGAATATATTTTGTATTTGCTAAAAAGAACTTCTAAACCTTTTTTCCCATTTCTTTTTTTTTTTTTTTGAACTAAATGTCCTGTCCTCCCTTCCTCAGTCATCACTCATGAGCGTGGTAATTATTAAAAATAGCTATCTTTACTTTATTTTTCCTCTTGCTAGCTTTGTGTCAGCACTGTACAGCTCCTGAACACCATTAGATTTTTTGTTCCTGAAAGACTTTTAAACTAGTGGGTTCTTTTCTATTATTATTATAATTGTGTACTCCAAACATTTTGTTTTTTGTCAACTCTCCCCACTTGTTTGTTCTTCCTCCCTTTCTCAGGATTTGCACAGTAACTGGCACACTAGATGTAAGAGCAGCAAGCTTTTTAAAAATTTCTTTCCTTTGGCGGGGGGGGCGTCATCATTATTTCTTTCTGTTTCAGTTGGCCCAGTATTTGCGGTGGATGAATGTTTAAAAATACATATCTATATCTCTACATACACAGAGCCTTGTGCTATAGTCCCTCCTGTAGTATTTATGTTGTTATTGAATGTGGCTTTATCGCTGCATTGATTTGTGTGAGCTGGGAAATCAGTGGTGGAGCCAGTGAGGATTCAAGGGCGGTTAGTAAGGGGAGGACTTGCCACTGGCTAGGTTTATCTAATGCAGTCAGAAGTTGATACAAAGAAGAGGTGGTGCTTCGCTAATTTAGAGAAACAATGTTTATAGGTTTTTCCTTGCATTGAGAGCTACGTGGTGTGCAAAGATTCCTGTACCTCTGCATCCCTCCAAAATCAAGTTAAAGAGCTTTGTAAGAGCATTTGCCTTGAGCGCTGCAATGAGAAAAGAGAATTTAAAATAAAAAAAAAATGCTTACACTTCAGCAGACAAACTAAGCACAAACACAGCAGATGCCTTTTCATTAGTCAAATATTAAGTGACGGTGCAGGGATCTTGATTTTTCACTGTTTTCTGAGTGGAACTTTTCATTTGGCAGTTTAAGAAAATTCTACAGTTAGGATCATGTGCTTGGTTCCCTTTCATGTTACTGAATAGTAACAGCAGCAATATCAAGATGAAGTAATCGCACTATGTTGAAGATTTCTTGGTGCAAAGAGATAACATTTGGTAACAACTGCTTTTTTACAGAATAGTATCCAGTTATTGGAAGTTCAAGAAACCAGAACAAAACAAAACCAAATAAAAAAAATCCTGTAGATTTTCTTTTTAGAGTAACATTATTATGCTACCTTCAAATAATAGTAATAATTCTGTTATTGTGAAGCACACCTTTTTAATTTATTGTAGTTTACATAAGAGTTTTAGAGCTACTGGTATTAATGCCTGATAGCATTATGAAAGCCCAGCCAGTGAGTCTGTGGGGAAATTCCTGTGGTGAACAATTTCCAAATATCCTGGATTTTATGGGATAGCTGAGATCATATGTCATCTCGCAATCCTATGAATAACCCATCTATCAAGTGCTTCCAAGAAGGTGTTGATGTTAGATGCGGAAATACTTTCTTCCATTCCTTTTCTCAAATGAGGTACTTGCTCCAGCAATAATTAATTACCTTTCAATTCAGGAACATTTTATTGATTCTGAAGGGAATAAAGTGATGTAAGAAGTGCTCTGTACCCTGTTTGCCATGACTTCTGGATTTGACACAGAAGCGTATTAATGAGTAATTGTCACGGGACTACTGCCTATATACCTGAAACTGTTCATGCCAAAGTCAAGTAAAAACTGCTCTTGATGGCTGTGGGACTACAGTCAACTTCTCCTCAAGGGCAATGCTGTATAAAAGCTTGTTTCTGGTCCCACATTAACCTTGGCAATAGGCAGAAAGCCCTGTATTGAGTCAACATGGATGTCAGATTTATTGCTCTGTTCCAGCTGTTTCTTTGTGCTGTCCACATCTTAAGCTCCTTGTCCTGATTTTCTTCTGCCTAGTACTACCTTCCCTTTCCAAACCCTGGAACCCCCACTGGTAACAACATTGATGGTTCTTTAGCAAATGTGTTTCTTACTTGTTTTTGTGATGTACTCAATGTTGTATCTTATGTATGTTTTTTATTATTATTATTCCATTTTTGATTATTCTGGGGTTAAGACCAAAGGCACATAGAAATGCTTATTATCTTGTGATGGTTTTTCATTTAACAATCACAGTCTATTCTATTTCACTGTAAGTCACAATAAGCTTGAAAGTGCAATGTTTTTCTCCAAAGCAACTAGCTTTACTTAACCAGATGATCTAAAAAGTTTACAATATTTTGTCAGATTGTCTTGACTTTGCTAGGCCATTTCCTAGAGTGGTATTTTTTAAATTTTATTCTGTTTTCTTCTTTTTAAAAGTCATCCCAATGAAACTTGTGTGTGTTGGAATTAGTTTTTTTTTTTCCCTTCATAGTCATATAATGAATATTACTTACCATTTGAAACTCACTGCTTTCTAGATTGTTATGAGAAAATTTGTAAAAATATGTTTTTTTTCAGTGAAATATGGTCCAAGATTTTGGGCTCATTTTGTAGACACTGTGGATCACTGAAGCTCAGCTGTAATTCAAACTAAACGTTTCTGAAATAGTAATAACCTTCAACTCTCTCAGATATTATAATGAAAAACACACTGTTCGCTTGAGAAACTTTTAAAATTAAACCAGATAACCTCTACAGAGAAGTAATTGCTTTTAGTTCGAATTATAGAAAGGTGAATGAGTTCCCCAAGACTGAGCAACAAGCCAGCTGATAGAATTAGGAAATTTTTACGTCTAAGGTATTAGTTGATCTGACTTCCTGTCCATTCCTGAATATTGCTGGTCCTGTTACTTACTGAAGGTTTCAAGAGAATGTTGCTAGCATCTCTATACAAATATAATGTCCGAGTCTCTACTCATTTGATTTGTATTGGCATTACTGTTCATGCTACTGTTGTTAAACAATGTCCTCAACAGACTTAATGTTAGTAAAATAGAAAAAAAATCTTTTAAAATTTTGGACTATTTTTAGACTGACATTTTTAACCTCTCTTAAACATTGTGAAAAGAAAACTCAATTTTGTTTGATTGGCATTCCATTGAGTTTTTAAATAATCACATGGAAATGGAAATTTCAAGAGATAAGTAGATCCTTTTTGCCTCATAGTTGAGTCTTTGTCATGTGCTACTGTGTCACCTTTGGTACTAGGCCAATTGATTTCTTCCTTTATAAAAGAGTCCCAATTTCAGACAGGAAAAGGCTATTTAAACTGTATTTGATAGGTTTCTGCCAAAACACTATCTGATCTCAAAACATTGGTATTCTGTAGTGAGATCAGAGTTAACACTGGCAAGGTAGCCCCTGTAGCTCTGTGAACGTTGAATGTATTTGTATGTTTCTATAATATGTAGCACCAAACAAATATTTCTAAGTAGTAATAGAGGTTTTAGATTGAGAATAAAAAAAAAAAAGAATTATTAAATGCGGACACATGCACTTTCAAGGAAAAAAACATGTATTTTGTTTTCTGTTCAATCTTATTTTTATTTACTATACATGATACTTCTGTTCCTGTACATTGAAAAGTCAGGCTATCAGTTTTGCACAAACTGCAGACATAAAGCCTTCATGTGTGCAGCCATATCATTTACATACAGCATGAGTAATGGCAGCATTTTAACTATTTTAATGTATATTTAAGCAAATATATTCCAGTATATGCATCATATCACTGGAAGCTAAAGAACACAGCATCTTGACACCCTGAACCATATGATATGCAATGTGTATATTTGTGGGTGCATTATCTGTATAAATGTTTGTGTGTGCTGGCGTGAATTTGTGTGCATAACAACAAAGGTGCTTCTCTTAGATTTTATACGAAGAAATCTGCGTGCCACTTCTATAATAACCAGCAAGATACCTCTTGCAATCAATAAGTAACATCAGAAAAACAAGATCCCTGACAACACCAACATTACCAATATTTTATTTAAATTAGATCACTACAGTCAGGTCATTACAGAATAAATGTAGAAGTCTGATAATCAGGATTATTTTAAACCTCAGTATGGCTAAGATTTTTGAAACAGTTTTTATTTCACTTTGAAATGCATAAAATATTTTCAAAAGGAACAAATCTTTCAGCCCATGTGATATGATCACATTGTTTGATTTTGCAGAATTTTGCCATTACTTGTATTCATTTTGTGATTTCTATTTAGGGGAGTGAATAAAAGCCCTTCCAAGCCCTTCCAGTATTACAACTGGAATATATTTCATGGCAAAGTTATTCTTGAATTCAAAGAGGTATACGAAAAGCCAGAAGATTAGTTCACCATAAACTGATCTGTATGTCATGTTAACTTGAGACTTGTTTCTCCTGTTGTTCTGAAAAATGTTAGCTGGTAAGCGGTTAAGAAAAATAGAGGTGGAGAAATATTAAAAAGAAGGTAAAATGGCTGAAAAAAGAAGGTGAAATAGCTGAAAGGACATTTAAAGTGATATGTTCAGCTTGCTTAAAGTCAGAACATTGTATGATGGATTCTTGAAATTCTTTCCTCAGTTTATCCTTTTTTTCTCTTTATTTTCCTATTCAACTTGGCCAAACTGCTGCTGAGGCTTTCAGCCTCAGTTTCTATGTTTATATCTGATTTTAATATAGGCTTATATTATTTTAATTAGTCTGCACATCTTTCCTGGAAAAAAAAATAATAAAACAAGAAAACTGATTTTAGTATAACTTAGGGTCTAACCCAGGCCCTAACCTAAATGTAATCTAGAAAAGCACTTTCATAGCCTTTTTTTAGTAATGTCTGTGATGAATCTAAATAGATCTTCCTAAGTGCTTGGCTGAAAGAGGACTGTAAATTTTGCACCTTTATAATGTTATGCCTTTGAAACTAGTGGTCAGAATACTTATCAGCATATTGATCATATGATCAAGTATAATACAATTTAATACTGTTTATTTTTGGTCAGTAAAATGAGACTGGAAAAAAACAAAGGTTAAATACCACTGAAAGTTTCCATCTGATATGTACTGTAATTCAGGATTAAAACCTTTTTTCTTCTTCCAAGTATATCTCCATGTTTCAAATCAATATTGAAGAGATCATTTCATAAAGGGAAACATTTAGGTGCTTATTGAAGTACATACGCACTTCAATGCAAAACGTACTCATATATTTTCCTGAATTTTCCTGAATCAAGCTTCTGGTGAATTTTTTTGCTTTTCACTTTTTTGTTGTAGTTCCTGTTCCGTGCCAGCATTTCAGAAGATTGTGGTATTGCAGTTTTTATTCTGTTGCTTTTATGGAGTAAAACTGATTGGCTAGACATATAGGAGAGATTAAAGATAAAAATTTCTATCTGGCAAGCATGAAATAATTGATCTCAAATAAAATTAGAAATATTATTTTTAAAATATTGTGGCTTATTTAAACCATAGGAATAGTGCTATAGATGATTTTTACTGGAATTTTGACATAAAAAGAAATGTCAATAGCTGTTTATCTTTAATAGCCCTATAATTTATTCTGTAGTCTTATCCATAGAAATGGCATAGATGCATCTTTGAAAGGTTCTGGAGAACTGGAGAGGTGCCTGAGGACTGGAAGAAAGCCAGTGTCACTCCAGTCTTCAAAAAGGGCAAGAAGGAGAACCCAGGCAACTATAGGCCCGTCAGCCTCACCTCCATTGCTGGTAAGGTGATGGAACAGCTCCTTCTGGATGTCATCTCCAGACATATGGAGGAAAAGAAGGCGATCAGGAGTAGCCAGCATGGATTCACCAAGGGGAAATCCTGCTTAACCAATCTGATAGCCTTCTCTGATGGAATGACTGGCTGGGGAGATGAGGGCAGAGCAGTGGACAGTGTGTACCTTGACTTCAGCAAGGCTTTTGACACTGTCTCCCATAACATCCTCCTAGAGAAGCTCAGGAAGTGTGGGTTAGACAAGTGGACTGTGAGGTGGATTGAGAACTGGGTGAAAGGCAGAGCTCGGAGGGTCATCATCAGTGATGTGGAGTCTAGTTGGAGGCCTGTGGCTAGTGGAGTCCCCCATGGCTCAGTACTGGGTCCCATCCTGTCCCATCCTTATTCATCAATGACCTGGATGAGGGGACAGAGTGCCTCCTCAGCAAGTCTGCACATGATACCAAGCTGGGAGGAGTGGCTGACACACCTGAGGGCTGTGCTACCATTCAGAAAGACCTGGGCAGACTGGAGAGTTGGACAGAGAAGAACCTCATGAGGTTCTACAAGGGCAAGTGCAGAGTCCTGCACCTAGGGAGAAATAACCCTAGGCACCAGTACAAGCTGGGGGCTGACCTTCTGGAGAGCAGCTCTGCAGAGAAGGACTTGAGAGTGCTGGTGGATGACAAGCTGACCATGAGCCAGCAAGGTGCCCTTGTGGCCAGGAAGGCCAACGGTCTCCTGGGATGCATTGGGAAGACTGTTGCCAGCAGGTGAAAGGGAGGTGATCCTGCCCCTCTACTCAGGCCTGGGGAGGCCTCATCTCGAGTACTGTGTCCAGTTGTGGGCTCCCCAGGACAAGAGAGACATGGAGCTACTGGAGAGAGTCCAGTGTAGGGCTACAAAGATGTGATCATCTTTGATGATCAGATGAGGGCTGGAGCATCTGCCCTACGAGGAACGGCTGCAAGAGCTGGGCCTCTTCAGCCTGGGGAGGAGAAGACTGAGGGGGGATCTTATCAATGTGTACAAGTACCTGAAGGGAGGGTGTCAAGGGGACTAGGACAAACTCTTTTCAGTTGTCCCATGTGACAGGACAAGAGGCAATGGGCAGAAACTGAAGCACAGGAAGTTCCTCCTGACCGTGAGGGGGAATTTCTTCCCTGTGAGAGTGACGGAGCACTGGACCAGGTTGCCCAGAGAGGTTGTGGAGTCTCCTTCTCTGGGGATCTTCAGGGCCCGCCTGGATGTAACCCTGTCTAACATGCTCTAGGTGACCCTGCTGAGCAGGGTGGTTGGACTAGATGATCTCCAGAGGTCCCTTCCAACCGGAAATACACATGTGGAATTAAGAGGAAAAGCATTTTATCTTTCCCTATGTTACAAGAAAGTGTAGTTACTTATCCTTTGGTGCTGCGTGCTGTTGTTACCAAACATTATGTTCATGGGCGCAGGAAATAGGGTGAGCTAATATATTTTTATTAGTCACATTAATTTTCAAAATTTTTTTGCTTCCTAATCCTACAGTTTTACTGAAGCTTCTCGTTTTAAAATTCCCAGGCTTTGAACTAGTGAGTCCAGTAGCTTGAATGTGTAATCATTCATGCCTTTGTGTACAAAGAAACCTCTGATCGTGTTTCTGTTTATAAATATTCCAAATTGTAATTTATATTGTTTATAATTCAGCTCTAATAATGTAATTATAATAATAAAGTAATGAATCCGATCCCTTATAAATATAGTTATAATAATCAATTTAGCAATATGTCCATAATTATCAGTGTAATCACTATCTATATAATTTCCAGTCTGTTAGGACCTTCACTCTTTTTTTTCTCTCTTGTTTCCTTCTGTTCACCTACTTGAAAAAAAAAATTTTGACTTTGGATTTGGAAGTTCAGATAACAGTTGAAAATATTTCACCATTAAAAAGAATCTTCTAAATATTTCTCCAATTTGCTTATGTTTTTATCGCCTTTCCTTCAGTTGCCTACTTTACCAAGCATTAAAATGATGTATATTTTCAAAATGTAAAAGTGTTTACAGTTTCCGTTTTTTTTGCCAGGATGCACATTCGGAATACTTGTACAAAGCCCTAAATGGGAAATTCCTCACATTTAATAGGTGACGTGTATTTGTTTTGAACAGCTCCGCTGTTGTCCTCTTTTCATTAGCTGTTCATCGGCTTCTCTTTCTCAGTCTGTGACATTTTCCTAGGTGAACGGATGCTTCCCATCTTCACACTTCAGTGTGCAGAGTGCAGTACTGTATATACTGGTGTAATTGAAGTAGTGATGCATTAACTGAGGGCTTTTTAGCATACTGTTTTCCCGTGGAGAATCAGAAAAATGATTTGAAGCTTTATGTAGTTTGATATTAACTGTCTACCTAAAAAATGAACTGAAGGGCCTATTTCAGCAAAGCACATAGGTTCGTCATAAGTTTAGTGCTTTATTTTATAAAGGGAGTCAGATGCCCAGCATTCATTCTGTGTCAGTAACAAACTATGCTAAATCCTCAAAATCACTTGTGATTTTTTGAGAATTTGAGAGTGCAGATAGCTGTATATTGGTTGGGTTATTTTAGGGTATTTTAAAAATTATTTTAAATGTGACAGTTAATTTGAGAAGTATTTTTCATTAATTTGATTAAATCTTTTGTATTTTTAAGTGCCTATTTTTGTCATAAACAGGAACCAGACTAATCCAGTCCTCACCTTTGTGTGTAGTGCAGTATTCATGCCCACCAAAATAAAACAAGAATGTGAATCATGGATTATTTCTAAAATGCTGCCAAGCTCATACTGCTACATTTTATAAGGAGAACATTATGTTTTATAATTTATTATTTTTTTAAAAAAAACTGAAGTAACTATCTGCCAAGCACAAGTCATATATGCTTCCAATTAGTGGCTATAAATTTTCTCTCTTCTTTTTCTCTCTTCTTTTAAATTAAATGTGGCGATTTTCTTTGGGGCGGGGGGTGTGGGGAGTTACGTGGCAGCCTGCAATAATTTGTGCTTCCATCTGGCCTTTCTGCAGGAGAAAAGGTGATGCAGGATGATGAATTCACGTGTGACCTCTTCCGCTTCCTCCAATTGCTCTGTGAAGGGCATAATTCAGGTTTGTGGGCAGGCTGCCGGCCAGTTAAGTCAGGGGGATGGTAACCAAGGTTAAAAGCTCTTCGTTGCTCATGGTTTGGCAACTTTCAGAAAATATTACGAAAGGTGGTTTAAGCTGCTGGCCTGTAAGTAAAAGCAAAATATTTATGTGGAATTGTGGAATGCAAGTTTTCTTTATTTTTTTATCCATTTAAACTTTGTGGAGAAAATAATGGTTTCCAAAATGATGAGTTTTGGATCTTGACTTGTTGGGAAAGGTAAATTATAGAGGAAGGTGAGCATGGTTTATAACTTCTAGTCAGTGATTGAGAGGAAGAGTAAAATAGGTAAGCCTTTTAGTATATTTATCATGTCTTGGTATTTGTAGACTTTGCGGTATGCTATTTGTCACAAATGGCAGTTGGAATTTTGTGCATCATTACAAGGACATACAGGAGATCTTTGTGGAAGTAGCATGTTTTTAAAATACGAAATCAAGCAAATATCAGTCATTACCTTAAGCATATTTTCATTATTAATTATGTTTCCTGGAAGTCTCTGTGTACAATTGAAAAAAAAGAAAAAGATTTTTAGCTGTGGGACTTATTTATGACTTTGTAATCAGGAATTTATAATAATGGAACTTAATTTTGCTTTTATTCAGCAAAGTGTAGACTAGATCCAATTCCATTAGTATTAATGGAGTTCTAAAGGTGTAAAACTGGTCAGAAGTAATGCCTAGTTAAAGTTTTACAGATGAAAGAGATGATAAAAGTTCTGGCTTAGGGTTTTATTGACAGACTGATGTCTGATCTCCACAAAGAAGTGCTAAAACTCTGAGAGTTAAAAAGTTTATTGCAATTAAAGCATACTTGTAAACAAAAAAGATTTTCCATTCCTTTAAGCTATACCTTCTTAGATCACATTTAATCAGGATTAGTTTGAATACGTAATTTTTTAAGGGTTTGACTTACTTATAAGTAAATATAAACTCAGCTTTTGTTTGTGTTTTTAGATTTTCAGAATTACCTGAGAACTCAGACTGGTAACAACACAACTGTTAATATTATCATTTCCACAGTGGATTACTTATTGAGAGTTCAGGTACATTAATTTATACACTAATGAAGTAGATGAAATTCGTTACTTAGATCTGTGCAACATTTACCAGCACAACTTTTTATTTATTTTTGTCATAAGGCAGTATGTATCTACTTTCTGTTTTCTTGTACATTTAGTGTACAAGCCATCTCACCAAAGTCTGGCTCACCTTAATAATGCAGTAAGAAAGAAAGCCAACTTTTTCCATGTAGTGTTCCTTCTTTTATATTTTTCCTCAAGAAGAATATACCTGCATTTTCTGATTGTGTTTACATTAGGGAAGCAAGATCAAAGGCAGATGTCTTGTACTTGAAGACTCTGAGTTTCTTAATTTCTCTGGAATTTCCTTCAGTAATAAATGGTTTGTTGCCACAAAAGTCCTATTTACAGTAAAATCAAACTTTACCGGAGACACACACTGATTTGTCACTACATTTGTCCTGCTCACTGAAACCCACGTTTCTGAAGAGAAAATCTGTAATTCTTTACTGATTACAGTTCTTTAAATTTTGTACTGTGAGAGTCAAAGGTGGTGAAAGCATGAAAGACTGATGTCAAACATTATCTGAATGTGAAAATATAATGGAGTCTTTTAACCAACCAGGGCAGGTGGAAAGTAGATACATGCTATGTAAGCAGTAAGCATCAGTGAATAGGAACTCACTTGAACTGCGAATTGAAATAGCCAGTCGTTGATTGAGATGATTCTTTGGCTGTAAATTCTTTTGTATTGCTCAAGTTAAGGTTCAACCAATTGCTTTTTCACCCACGTTTTTGTCTGAACATGGGTCTATTGTATGGACAGTCATGTCATGACATGAAGTGTAAGAACTGTTGCCTAATACAGAAAAAAATAAAAGCAGAGGCAAGATTAAAAAACATTTAACCCTCTAATTTGAATTCTTTTCATAATCTTTAAGTATGAAAACATCACATTGTCACAACTCGTTACAGAAAAATAAAAAAAAATCTAATTTGTTTCCTGAATGAAGTAAGTGAAAGACACAAAAAATATTTCATGATAAACAACCTATATTTATGTTTAAATAAATAATATTTATTATATTTAATATATTTATTTTTACCTATTTCTCTTATCTCTCATCCACAGCACTGTACATGACACTTAATCTACTATGTTTGTTTTAAATTTACCGAGTTAAATTTTTCCTTTAGCCTTTTATTTGTTGTGTCTAAGAATTCTAGTCTGTGAAAACTGATCTTTTTTAAGTTGCTGCTATTACCAATGCTGCTGCTTAGCCTTATACATGCTCTAGAAGTTGTAGGAACACTAGTAATAACAATGACTAGAAAATTGGTTTTTTGCATTGCTTATTTTGTTGAAACTTTTATTAACTTTTCTTTGGGGTAGACAGAAGGAAGAATCATGCAGAGAAAGGAACATTTATTCGCACTAATGACTAGGTGCCAAGCACAAAGTATAAAGAGAGATTGTTTAATGAACAGCATACAGCATTGCAGTACCAGTGAATACTCCTTTTCACAATGCAATTGCTTGCACTTCTAAGAGCAGATACCAACAGATCTAAGCTTTTTAAATCTTAGATTTTGAGATTTTTTCTTCATTTCTGTTTATTCTGATTCATGCTGATTTATCTTGAGATCAAAATATAAACATATATATATATATATATAAATATAGTTCTTGAAATCATACTTGAGAATCTTTGAAGGATCATTTAAAACTACGTATTAAACTAACTACTTTTTAAAATTCTAGAATACTTATTTATGTAAACTAAACACTTTTCAGAAGTATATTACTATCTAATGTTATTTTTATTATCCTGCAGAAGAACCAGTTAAAGGCATAATCTGTTTGTGCTTCTCACACCTGTTTTTAGGAATCCATTAGTGATTTCTATTGGTATTATTCTGGGAAGGATGTTATTGATGAGCAAGGACAGCGAAACTTTTCCAAAGCCATCCAGGTTGCAAAACAAGTTTTCAATACTCTCACAGAGTATATCCAGGTAAATGAGTTTCATTATAATTTTACGGATTTTTACAGAAATTCATTGTACTTCTGGCAGAAAGATCTAATGTAGATAGATGTAATATCAACAGAGATGCAATGTAGATACATTTATATAACTGTCACTACTCTTTTGGAACTTTAGCAATTTAGTCAAATTTACAGTTATGAGAATGAAAAGAGCAAGAACTGGCAGGACTTGATGAACACTATTGAAAGGTTAATGAGGAAATTAAATGTCCTGTGCTATAAGAAGGCTTTGGGTTGTGTGCAGCAAAGAAAGAATGTGTTGTTCACTGAATGATTTATTTCAAAAGTCTTAAAAAAACATTGTTCCATGAGATTTGTCCATACTATGCTCTCAATAATGAGGTAAAGGTCTTATGAGAAAACTTTCAGGATTTTATAACTATTTGTCTTTTGTAATTATTAGCTAATAAAGATTTTATTCAATGTCATTTCAGTCATCCAAAGATCTTAAATTCATATACTTCAGAATTCGGAATGTTTGGAAAAATATTTCTTTAGTGCTGTGTTCTAGAACATGTAGGATATTCTGGGAAAAAAAAAAAAAAAAAAAAAGAAAGGATCCTGCTTCTCTGATCTCTTACACCAATGCCACATCAAGCCTTTATAAAAAGTTTTCTGTTTTACAGTCCAAAATAGAGAAGAATTGGTTTGAAAGTTTGTACCCCTTCAGCACTTGCAGCTTAAAGTTGCAAGAAGATAGAGTTTTGGTGGTTCTGAATTAGTACATTTGTACTTAGTTGGCTAAACCAGACAGACTGTGAATGACTATTAGGAATTGGCATTGCTTGAGTCAGTGATATTATGAAATAGATAATGCTATGTATGTGTAGTTTTTCTTAGCAGTTTCTGAAGGACAAGCCCCAACTGTGCACTACCTCTATGTCTTCCTTCCTGTTTTTATTGTTTCTTGCAAACAAACCCTGCTTTTCCTTTTTTACCACCTGAACAGGGACCATGTACTGGGAACCAGCAGAGTCTGGCACACAGCCGGCTGTGGGATGCAGTGGTTGGTTTTCTTCATGTATTTGCCCACATGCAGATGAAACTGTCCCAGGTATCTTTTCTTGCTTTTTCCTTTTTAAGTTACTAACGTTTTAGTAAAGATCAATTGACTTGTTAATATTTTTTGAGTCATGAATAATAGAACAGTCAGTAGTGGAAGTATGAGGAAAAGACAAAGAGGTGGTCAAATACAGCAGAGGGTATAAATTTTAAAATTACAGTGGACATGAGTAGCAGGTCTGTAATAGGATTACTGACAGTACACATGAAACCAGTTACAGATAAATGAAACATGTTACCTGAGTTCAGAAAAAGCTAGCCAGACCCTATATTTTTACATCAAAGTTCTGTCGCCATTTTTTCTGCAATTTTGCACGAGTCTTTTACACAGAAGCTGTCTTCCACATTTAGGTGTCTAGTTCAGTGAAGACGTCTAAGCCTCTAAGACACTTTTCCTTTCAGTAGAGAAAGAGGACATCCGACCTTAGAATGGGTGTGTTGCTTTTGAATGTTATTGCTCTTTTCATGGGCTACAGAGGTAGGATAGGAGACTGTCAGAGACAGCTCTTTAGAGGGCTAAAATTAAACGAGAAGAATCCTACCATTAAGCAGTATGTTTTTTAGCTTAACTTTTAAAGAAGAGTGTTCAGTATGCCATAGTACACATCTTTAATTGAGTGCAGAGATCCTGAATTTTTTAAATAATTTGACATTCTTGGAGAAAAGTGTCATAAGCTTGAAAATGTTTTTGTTGTTGTTAAGTGATACAACTCTGAAGGCTATGAGGTTTTCAGTTTTTACTGTTTGAATCCATTACAGATCAAATATCCATGTAAGTATTTTATGAATGTGTTACATAAATGAAAATAGTCTCCCTCAAAAGATTTCCTTCCCAGCCCTTGGGACTTTATTGTTGAAAGTAAATTGATCGCTTAGATCTCTGAACTTTGTCAGTGATACAGGTATGCTTCTCATTCCTTATGGATGGATAGATGTCTTCTTCCAGACCTTGGCAACATAGTGAAAGCTGTTTCTCTGGAATGATCCAAAGAACAGCAGTGGATTTCCACTGATGTGTATTTCTAAGTGTATACATATACTATCATAGTTACCAGAATATTAGCTATTTTAAGAATGGAAAAAATAGTTAATGGTTGGGTAGGCCACAATAGTGACTACTGTGATTTTTTCCCGAAAGAGCAAGGCAGCACAGACACAGAAAGTGGTATCTGAACAGTTATAGAGAATAAGTCAAGTGCATGGACGCAGTGTATTGATTATAAAAGGTGATGTGACTGCTGACAAGACTTTGTTTCAGAGTAATGACGACTTTGTAGTGCCCAGAGTGGCTTCACACCATGTCACAGTTACTGAATCTAGAAAATAATGATACTCACCCTGTCACTTAAGAGATACAAGCAGCTTTCCTCAACAGCCAGATCCGCAGTAGTACACGGAGTTACTTGTGCTGTTCTGTGGAATGACAGGAACACAGTTTACTCCAAATGTATGATAAATAGTGATGGTGTCTTTCGCTTGCCTAGAGATCAAGCTCTTGGCATCTGGGATCTCATTTGGTGAGCTAGCATAACCTTGAGCATGACCAGAATAGAAGTGAGGGTTTTTAATTTAGAAATTAAATTTAGAAATTTCTATTTAAATAAACAAATTATCCAGACTATAAGCACCTTGAAGTAAGAAGTTTTCTAAAGAAGACTTGGAAGGAAAATCAATTAGAGATGTCTTTACAATTTCAAATCATTTTTGTTTTCAATACAAGATACAAATTGTCTAAAGTACACTGAATTTGTTGTGTTTACTACTGAAGCCCAGCAATGCTTGAGTAGGCCATAGTGACAGCAAGATGCTGAGTATTACTCAGAAAGAAAGGAAGGAGTCAGATGAACATATTATCTCGATAGACTACAGGATGAGAAGATTCTTAGGCAAAATAGTAAATCTGATCAGTTGAATAGGATAAAATATGGCTAAAAGAACCAATATTGTCGGTTATTTAAGGGTATATTAGTGGAACTTTATTGCTTTTAATTTTGAAATTGTATTTCAACTTTTCTTTGTCCCTCACCCCCTAAAAAAGGTTCAGCAGTTAATAATGGAATCCATCATTTTTCAATCATGTTACACTTTGTATGCTATCGCCATTCTTGTTGGTTTTATAGGACTTTACAGCTGTGAACCTGATTACACTGATAATGGCATTATTTTAGGTAACACGAAACATTACAGAGACATCATAGAATCATAGAATCAGTCAGATTGGAAGGGACCTCTGGAGATCATCTATTCCAACCCCCCTGCTCAGCAAGGTCACCTAGAGCATGTTACACAGGGTTGCATCCAGGCAGGCCCTGAATCTCTCCAGAGAAGGAGACTCCACAACCTCTCTGGGCAACCTGTGCCAGCGCTCCGTCACTCTCACAGGGAAGAAATTCCCCCTCACGGTCAGGAGGAACTTCCTGTGCTTCAGTTTCTGCCCATTGCCTCTTGTCCTGTCACACGGAGCAACTGAAAAGAGTTTGTCCCCATCCCCTTGACACCCTCCCTTCAGGTACTTGTACACATCGATAAGATCCCCCCTCAGTCTTCTCCTCCCCAGGCTGAAGAGGCCCAGCTCTCACAGCCGTTCCTCGTAGGGCAGATGCTCCAGCCCTCTGATCATCTTCGTAGCCCTACACTGGACTCTCTCCAGTAGCTCCATGTCTCTCTTGTCCTGGGGAGCCCACAACTGGACACAGTACTCGAGATGAGGCCTTCCCAGGGCTGAGGAGAGGGGCAGGATCACCTCCCTTTCACCTGCTGGCAGCACTCTTCCTAATGCACCCCAGGATATCATTGGCTTGGTACCACAAGGGCACCTTGCTGGCTCATGGTCAGCTTGTCATGCACCAGCACTCCCACCCAGGTCCTTCTCTGCAGAGCTGCTTTCCAGAAGGTCAGCCTGCAGCTTGTACTGGTGCCTGGGGTTATTTCTCCCTGGGTGCAGGACCCTGCACTTGCCCTTGTTGAACCTCATGAGGTTCCTCTCTGCCCAGCTCTCCAGCCTGTCCAGGTCTCTCTGAATGGCAGCACAGCACTCAGCTGTATCAACCACTCCTCCCAGCAAACTTGCTGAGGAGGCACTCTGTCGCCTCATCCAGGTCATTGATGAAGAAGTTGAATAGGATGGGACCCAGTACTGAGCCCTGGGGGACTCCACTAGCCACAGGCCTCCAACTGGACTCCACGCCACTGATGACGACCCTCTGAGCTCTGCTTTTCAGCCAGTTCTCAATCCACCTCACAGTCCACTCATGTAACCCCCACTTCCTGAGCTTCTCTAGGAGGATGTTATGGGAGACAGTGTCAAAAGCCTTGCTGAAGTCAAGGTACACAACGTCCCCAGCCAGTCATTCCATCAGAGAAGACTATCAGATTGGTTAAGCAGGATTTCCCCTTGGTGAATCCTGTGAGCTGGATACACCAGTTATTGCTTTAAAGATTTTCATCAACTTCAGTTTTCGCTTTGTCTCTATTAAGTTATTGGCTTCTAAACTAACGATTCAGTTATATGTTTGATCCTGTCAAAAGTCAAACATTTAAATATATTTATATGGCATAATCCCCTTTCGTTCTAATAGCCTCTTAATTTCTAAGTCTTACTTTCCAGGGTGGAATCTGCATGTAGATATATAAATGTCAAAAAGTCAATAAACATATAACATACTGTTTTCATTATGTAGGATTCCAGTCAAATTGAATTATTGAAAGAATTAATGGATCTTCAGAAGGATATGGTTGTCATGCTGCTGTCTATGCTGGAAGGTAGTTCAAATTTGTTTTGAAATTCTCTTTTAGAGTTGTTTTGCATTTTTTTTTTTTACTTTTCTAGATTTTCTTCATGTTAAAAGTAATGCTTCATTTTCCTTTCAGTTTTTAATTTGCATTATCACTTATGAGAGGAGTTAGTAGATCGTAAAGTACATGGAAGATTTATATTCAGTAGGTTAGATTATATGAATTCTGAATGTCAGAATTATGTAAAAAGCTGGTCTGGCAGAAGTTTTATTTTGTTCTTATGACTTTGGCTTCTCTTTTGGCTTTGGAGAAGTTACTTGCGAAATAGAATCCTAAATTGTAGCTAGTGAACCATTTCTCAGTGTTATTAACAGCATTATTGTATTGTATTTGTATTGGTAATGATCTTAGCCATAAAGAACAAGCTTTGATTTAGCCAGGCACTAGGTTCAAGGTCTACTTTAACTAATACCTTGCAATTACAGTTTTGCAAGAATACCCAAGAGAACATGATCATTGCAAGAACTATTACTATTTATTCATCTATCTTGCATAGTATCATATTAATGCTCCTGAGAGTAGACCACCAAGACTTACACAAATATAGATGACACAAATATCTATTTTTCCTTTTGCATCTTAGAGGTACTGTATCATATTTATTTTCTTGAGTAAACTGGGAAGACAGCAAGTGCAGCAAGGATTACAGTGATTGCAGTGTAGCAAGGGTTGCGACTGCTGCTGCTTGGCTTGTAGACAGCCACTGGAAGCAAAGTAAAATACTATGTGTAAGCTGCAGTCTGTGAGTGAACTACAGAACTATTCATCCTAACTGATGTGATACTAGTTTTGTCTATGCCACGCTACAGTAAAATATTTGTGGTGTTAGTCTTAAAAGCTGCCTGGTGGTTAATATGTTATTGAATTTAACAGACATCTGTCTGTATGATCTGCTAATTCCTCCTTGGTTTCCATGGTTTTTCCATGCCTAAGGACAGTATTTTTAGTAGAAGATTTCTAATTTACAGCTGACTTTTTCATAGGAGAGAGCTAGTCAACAGCTTTTCACTTTTACCATGTGATTATTTCACAAGTTGTTATTAAACACTTTTCTTTGCCAAAATGTTTGCTGCCATCAATATCTTTGACTCATTGTCATCATGTCTAGGTAATGTTGTGAATGGAACTATTGGCAAGCAGATGGTTGATATGCTTGTGGAATCGTCCAACAACGTGGAGATGATTCTGAAGTTTTTTGATATGTTCTTAAAACTGAAGGATTTGACTTCCTCTGATGCATTCAAAGAATATGACCCTGATGGTAAAGGCATAATTTCAAAGAGGGATTTTCACAAGGCAATGGAAAGCCATAAGCATTACACTCAGTCTGAAACTGAGTTTCTACTATCATGTGCTGAAACAGATGAGAATGAGACCCTGGACTATGAGGAGTTTGTGAAACGATTCCACGAACCTGCCAAAGACATTGGTTTCAATGTTGCTGTTCTCCTGACCAACCTCTCAGAACACATGCCCCATGACACCCGCTTACAGACTTTTCTTGAGCTCTCGGAAAGTGTCCTGAATTATTTTCAGCCCTTCCTTGGACGCATAGAAATCATGGGCAGTGCAAAACGCATTGAACGAGTTTATTTTGAAATAAGTGAGTCAAGTCGGACTCAGTGGGAGAAACCTCAGGTAAAAGAATCAAAGAGACAATTTATATTTGATGTTGTAAATGAAGGAGGAGAGAAAGAAAAGATGGAGCTTTTTGTTAATTTCTGTGAGGATACCATCTTTGAAATGCAACTGGCTGCTCAGATCTCTGAATCAGATCTGAATGAAAGGTCAGCAAGTAAAGAGGAGAATGAGAAAGATAAACCTGAGGAACAGGATCCTAGAATGGGGTTTTTCTCTCTTGTGACTATGAAATCAGCATTAGTAGCCCTCAAGTATAATTTACTCACTCTTATGAAAATGCTCAGCATGAAGAGCCTAAAGAAGCAAATGAAAAAGATGAAGAAAATGACTGTGAAGGACATGATCTTGGCTTTGTTTTCTTCTTATTGGAGCATTTTGATGGGCTTACTGCATTTTGCATGTAGCGTCTTCCGAGGCTTTTTTCGCATTGTGTGCAGTTTGCTACTTGGAGGAAGCCTAGTAGAAGGAGCAAAGAAAATCAAGGTGGCTGAGCTATTAGCTAATATGCCAGATCCCACTCAGGATGAGGTGCGTGGGGAAGGAGAAGAAGGGGAGAGGAAACCAACAGAAACTGCCTTGCCTACAGAAGACCTGACAGATTTGAGAACTTTATCAGATGATAGTGATCTACTCTCAGATATATTTGGTTTGGATTTGAAACGAGAAGGTGGCCAGTATAAACTGATCCCTCATAATCCAAATGCTGGTTTGAGTGATTTATTGAGCACTCCTTCCTTAGTTCCAATGCCTGAGGTGCAGGAAAAAATACAGGTAAGTATATATATTTTTTTCTGCCATATGGTTTTCTTTCCAATATTTTAAGTACAGTCTTGAAACAAAACTTGCATCTATGTTTGTTTTTTGTGATGTGTTTTTTAAAGAATCACATAAAATCACTAAAGTTTAGCCCTCTCAGGTCAGAAACTTGAAGCCTCACTGCCTTCACTAGGTACATATATTTTTTTTTGTTTGCTGTTAAATCAGTATTAAAATGCATCTTCAGAAATGTAAATTGAAAGATCTTCCCTCAGTGTGTCGTTAAAAAAAAATCCAGTCATAATGTTCAGTACTTTGTATCCTTTGAACTAGGTTTTAAGACTGTGTGCTATATAATAGTGCCTAGGTACTTTTCTTTTATCTTTGTCCAGGAGCAGGTGAAAGAAGATGAAAAGGAAGAGAAGGAAGAAACCAAATCTGAACCTGAAAAAGCAGAGTATGTATTACTCTAAGCTCTGATCCTACGAACTGTGGTTTGTTTCACTGAAGGTTCAGCTCTTTCTCCTTCACCTTTAAATATTTTGTCCATTCACATTCCACATTTATGATTTTTTTTTTAATTCATCCTCATCATCGGCGGGCATTTGCAAAGAAACAAAATGAAAAGGAAAATGACATCACTCAGAGATTTAATGAATTTCCTTCTTCAGCAGCATACTTTGTAATGATGATTTAGTTTCTTTTAGCTAGAATTTACAGAACTTGTGAGGTAACTTCCTGCCCTTCCTCACAGGAGTTAAAAGGTTACTTGACTACAGTTCCAGAAGGAAGTCCTAGGAGGTAGCATGTTATACAAGACACATTTATTTACAAAGGCGTAGTTGCAGTGATCTCAGTGTTCACTGAGAATTTTGATGGAATTAGTATATTTTGAATCTGCTAAATTAGTATTTTCTGAGAGGTAAGTCTTCTGTTGGACAGAAGCTCGTATTCATCCATTTGTTTAAGGTATTCTTGGCAAGTGTGAAAGCTAGAAGAAAACCTCTTAAAAATCATAAGGACACTTGGGTTTTATAGTGCAATTATGCATCAGTGGTGCTTGAATCTGTTTTGCCCATTCCATTTTTTATTACATGTTTTGAGTTACTTGGATTTTGCAAAATCATATTAGTTTGATATAATTTTGATGAATTACTTTAGTAGTCTTATGTCTTTCTGGAGAACAAACATTTGTTAAATGATAATTTTAGTCTTTTTAAAGCAGCTTAAAATCTCGCATTAACTGTAGTAGTTCAGAATAAAAATAATGAAAGAAAAAAAAAAGGCTTGAATTTAAGTAGCCAAAAGTATGGCACTCTGTCTCCTTATTCCTGGTTCCTGCTGTATGGTTCCTGTAGCTAAAATGTCACTGTCCAAATTGCAAGCGGATTCCTTAGTTTCAAGCTCTGTCCTTATTGCCCTTCTGGAATGGCAAAAACTTCTTTTTAATCAGTGCAGCAAATTTCCAAAGCAGCCAGTACAACTTTCTGAAGGAGTGTCTTGCTGACTTTTGAAGCTGACTCTTGATTGCAGTGCTTGAATTCTTGAGTTTCAGTAATACTCTTTGTGAAGAGTGCAGTGCTTGACACTTGTTAGCTACCCTGAAACAGGTCCTAATATAAGTCAAAGTTTCAAGTGAAAGTTTCTTGAGTATATTCCACTAAGAAGAGAAGCTTAAGAAATCAGTTATTCTGTTTGTAGAAAGATACAGAGAAATGAATAATGTAGCTTATGCTTGCCTCTCACCCTCGTTTGGCTTCAAACAGGCTTCTGTGTTCCTTTCATCTAGCATCTAGCATGTGTCAGGTCAAATTAACTTCCAAGAAAATTCGCGGTTCCTCGGATCGTATGTTTGGAGTGGGTAACCCACTGCTAACTTTGGCTTTCTGTAATCGGGGCACGTTATAATCACAGATAAAAATGCTGTCAAACCTTCTTACTCCTCTCCCTACCTGGAGTGGGTACTTACGAAGTCCTCAGCTGTTGGGCAGAAATGCAGAATTTGAATCTGGAGACTTGGCTTGTAAATACAAGAGGAACTGAAGTTTTCTGCAACCTATTTGAGAACCAGGTGGTTCAAGTGCATGAGGTGAGAGGGGAGCTCTCCACAAGCTTACAGATATTTTACTGGGCAAGTATTAGCTGCACAATTAGGAGGCAGAGCTTCAGGTAATAAGGTTGGCATATTCTTGATTGCCTGCCACTACTAGTTAGCATCCTTGCTTCAAGATGGCAAACCAGTAACTGTAATTATCTGTAGACTTACTATTGCCCTTGCTAATGCTTTAGGCTGAAGTGGGATAATTCTCCTTGTTAACCATGTGGGCGCACTGCATGAATCATGACTACTTGAGCCTCATGAGATGATGTTATTTTTTCCTTATGGAACTGACTATAACTTTTTGCTTGTTAATTTTATTAATGTGATGTTCTTTTGGCTTCATTTGTGTCCTAAGAGGAGAAGATGGGGAAAAAGAAGACAAAGCCAAGGAAGACAAAGGAAAACAGAAACTAAGACAGCTTCATACTCACAGATATGGAGAGCCAGAAGTTCAGGAATCAGCTTTTTGGAAAAAAATCATTGCATATCAGCAGAAGCTTCTTGTAAGATGTTGTGTTTAGATGTGTAAGCTGTTGATGGTGTTAAGATTTTGGGAGGGATGTGCACCACACGCATTCTACCAACCTGAAGAAGACAAGTTTGTGTCTAATAAATCTCACTCATTTTTCTGTGCACAGTCAACCTAAAAAAGGCCTAAAGGCAAAAACTTAATGAGAGTGATAGAGGAAAAAACTCCAAATAATTGAATAGACAGAATATTAATTCTGAGTATGACAGTTACTGTTGAAAACACAGGCCTTCAGAGATGCTTGTGCATCACTAGAAAAAGCCTTGCATTCTTATCTTAAGGTAAGTCTTGTCCAGTCTGGAATTTTCACAGCAGGTTGAGAACCTGAAGGATTTCACTTCCCCCGAGAGGCGTCTTTGGGAAGTGATAAGCACTTAGCCTAAATAATAGGTGATAATGCTTAGCCTAAAACTTCTTGGAATGCCAAATACAAATATTTTAAGAAAAAAATGTTACAGATTTTCATGAAATAGCAAATTACTGTTTGAAAACCTTATCCTCCTAACTACAGACAGTAAGATTAATTAAAATATTATAACTGTATTTGAGAGTTTTGCAGGAGCATACAGTATTTTTGAATTTGCTGTAGAAATAGTTTTTACTAGTCAGGAGATTATGCATATATTCTGTGAATCTAGACAAATCCAAAGCAAGAAGAAATCACTCTTTTATATAGTAGTAGATATAGTTGTGTGGGGACAGACTACTTCTAATATGAATAATGCAGCAAAACTACAAAACTGCTGCCACAGTTTTAATAGGGAAGTAGGTGTTTAAATTTTGCTCTTGAACTCAGCATGAAGTGATCTAATCTTGCAGCAGTTATGCAAATTGCGTTTATTTTTTTCTTCTACTAGTCCCATTTAATAATTTCTAACTAGTCTTCTAAGATTTGGCCTGAAATGTGGGCAGATTTCCAGGTAAAAGAGAAAAAAATATTGAAAATGTATGCTGGAAAGGTTTGTGCATTGTCAGAAAGAGAGGCAAGGCAAAACGTGCATTTCTACAACATTTTTTATAGCATTGTAATGTTTAGTGAGGGAAGCTCTTTATTCATGATACTTAGAGCACAGGTGAAATTTTGCTGATCTAGTAAAAATGTATTTGATATTGAAATAGTAAAAAGATTTTAAGATAAATATAGATACTGACATTTTTGTTTCTTGCTAAAAGTAACAATTTACAAAGGGGGAAAATGCATATGCAAGAATATAGAGGTAAAGTGAAGACAGAGGTACACATAACACGGTTCAGTGTTACTGTTACATTGTGCTGTCTTTGTGTTGCCGCTGGGTATTGAGTGGATGTAAGAAGCCAGTAGAAATCCTTCCTTTCTTTCTGCTTGGGGTGGAACAAAAGGTCCTTTATTGCACATACAGAATATGAGAGAATTTGTACAATATATTACTCAAAATGCTTGATTATTCTTTTTATTTTTATTATTTATAATCCTGTTAAAAAGCTCCTTAAGGGGGGAAAAACCCTTACATTAAAAAACGTAACACCTTTAAAAGGTAACCTCTCAGAAAAAAAGAAAAAGAAAGCCTGTCTTCATTTGAATATGCATGATTATGTACAGATTTCATAGCGATATAGCTGTTTATTAAATGTATGATGTGGGGCACAGGAAGAGAAGTTGTTATCTGGGAAAATGTATTTGCAAAATTGGGATTATAGGTTATGTGTGTGAGCTTTTCCTGATTATTGAGTGTAGTACTTTGCAATGTTGATTTTTATGGTTATTTAATAAATAGAAACAGATAAATAGAAATGATAAATAGAAAGATAAAGATAGACTATAGGTATTGAACTTCTTGAAGGTGAATCGTTGGGAAGACATTTAAAGTCCAGAGACTTTAGAAATGTGAAATTTCTTTAGAATAAAATGTCCCAATTAACAAGAGGAAATGACTATAAATTTACTTTAATACATAAATTTCCTTTGTAAATGTCCTTTAAAATTTAAGTATTCAAACAACTTTAGACTGGAGGCTTGGGCAAGAACCATACTGGAACAAGATCTCTCATGGAATTATCTGTGCTTCCATTTTTATTTTTTGTTGATTTTTGATGTCAGAAAGAATATAAAAACGTGAAAAATATTTTTAAGACAGAGTTTTTAAAGCAATCTTCTGACTATGTTAGGCCTGTTTAATAAAAAGATTAACTTGATAGTTTTCCTGTTTGTCGTACACTGTGAACCTACCATGCTAAATGCTGAAGCCATGTGGGAAAACTATTTTTTTCTGATTGAGACTAAACATTCATCAACTTTAGGTAGTTTAAATTGTTATATAATAAAAAGTTTCCTAACAATTTTAATAAGTAACTTGAAGATCATGCTATCATTACTATGCAAACAGTATTTATGTTTTGTTTCTCTTTTCAGAACTATTTTGCTCGAAACTTTTATAACATGAGGATGTTGGCGTTGTTTGTTGCTTTTGCCATCAACTTCATCCTGCTCTTCTATAAGGTAAATTTGCCATAGTGTAACTTTTCAATTCATATTGTGAAAATCAGTTTCATTGTATGTTAAGCTGCCTAAAATACCACTGATAATCTTTGGCAAAGCCTTTAGTACAGTTATTACAACTCTAAAATTATCAGACTTGAATCAATTTCTGGCAAAGCCTTACTGAAAGACTTACATGTGGGAATGTTGGGCATTCACTGAGCTTCTTCCAAGAAGGCTATGCCCTTTCTTGCATTAGAGGTGATAAATTTAGTATGGACCAAATTTGCTAGCATGGAAACAGAATTAAAAAAAAGAAAAAAAGGTCATAGACTGGTTTAACAAGGTGGAATGGTCTCTGTGAAGTAGTCTCTGGAGACATTTTTCTGCAAAAATTCTTTGCTCATGATTGCATCAACCTTGATATGATTTTCTTCAGTTCTGCTACCTAGCTTGTAGCAGTGTGAAACTCCTGTCAAAGGCATATAACCACTACATTAATTGATTTGAACAGGTCTCCACCTCTGCTGTGCCAGAAGAAAAGGAAGTTCCTGTGGTGCCTGCTGGTGAAAGCTCCAAGTTGAACAGCCTTGAAAGTGATAGCAACAGGGTCATTGCAGTGCATTATGTCCTGGAAGAAAGCAGTGGCTACATGGAGCCCACACTGCGGATTTTGGCCATCCTACACACAGTCATCTCCTTCTTTTGCATCATAGGATACTACTGTTTGAAAGTAAGAGACGCTGAACATTGTTTTCTTTCTAGCTCCCAGCTTTGTTATCCATTGAGTGGTATAGACTATGACATTGTTGTAGCAACTTTGCTTAGGCAGGTTGAGGGACTGCGTGAAGAAAAACTGTTCTGTTAGTTTTACCTACACAGAAAATGAATTAGGAGATAAGTTTGTGAAGTTAGGAGCTTTATTTGCTGGTCTGGTGTTGAATCAAAGATCAGCATTTGCGCAGTTACCATGCTAGGCAGACAACTGGGGCAGTAATCTGTATCAGAAACTACTTGTGACTTTCAGAGACAAACAGGGAATGCATGTGGCCAGAGGGAGCTGGGTGACAGCATCCACATTGCTTGACTGTCAGCTCGGTAATTTGAAAAATGTGCGGTACCTTGGACTACCACTACTGCGTGTTCCTACTATAGCCCATGCCCACTTTTCACGTTTTGGCAGAAACTTAAATCTCTTTAACAAGAAGGTCATCTCTGTTAGGTAAAAAATAAGGCTGCCACCACTGATGGCAGAATCTTGCCTCATTTAGGCAGACCAAATGCTATAAATCCGTGGAGCCTGGAGGAGTGTATATGGAATGTACTTTCCTCCGTTTTTATGCTCTTACCCAGGCAAATACTAAATGGCATAGTGCAAGACAGGATACTAAATGGAGTGGACATCTGGTCTGATCCAGTACGGCTGCTCATTTGTCCTTACAAGTATAATTTCTTAGTTAAGCTTTTATATGGGCCTCAATATTTTTCCTTTTCTTTTTTAATGGAGAACACTCTTTCTATGCCAAAAAAAAGAGACAATCTACAAGGCAAATGGTCATCATGCTGCCACATTAAGTGTTTCATTTGTACTACTTTCAGTGTCTCTGCAGGTCAATAATACTAAAACACATTCTCCTGTTTTACTTGTTGGCGTGCTACGTAGCATAAAAGCTCAGATGTCTGTATTTTGAGATTTCCTCTTCTTCCTAGCTTTTCTGACCTTTATGCTACTTTCCCCAGGTTGTTTTTCTAAAATTATGTTTATTCTCTGACTAGAAATGGAAGACATCAATATCATTATTTCTTATAATGAATTGCCTTTTTTCCAATTGTGAAACACTTAAGAAAAGGCACATATGGTTGCCTTTTTTTGCTCTAGATTTTTTAAAGGTTTTAATATTATTTTCATTTTAGCCCTTTCACTTTATTAGCTCTAATAGCTCCATGGCACTGTGAGACTATTTCTTTTTGAAGGAGCCATTGTATTTCAACAGTGCAGTACACTGTAGTTGTATGTCTATGAATGATCTGGTCCTTCTGCATCTATCTCTTCATAATATTTTGGGCAGTAGCCAAGTTGTTTAATGGTATGAAATACTACTTTCATTCTGTTCAGTTTTTTCACTTAATTTTTTCTAACATACATCTCTTAAAAGTTTTCGGACATGTCAATACATTTTAACAAATTCCTGGTATGATTATATTTCCAACTGCAGGTTCCGTTGGTTATTTTTAAGCGGGAAAAGGAAGTGGCAAGGAAATTGGAATTTGATGGGCTGTATATAACTGAACAGCCCTCAGAAGATGATATTAAAGGGCAGTGGGACAGACTTGTTATCAACACACAGTGAGTTTTTACGTTGTCTCTGTATAGCTTTGCAGTAAATTATTCTTCAGTCTCTGAAGTTATTTAGTTGACCATCAGGCTTGTTAGAAGTGAACAATTATGGCTATATTTTCAGCAAGGGTGCACAAAATTTCAGGCACTTGTTAATGTTTAGTATCAGTTTTAGTCGCTTCTGTTCTCAAGCTTTTGCTTTAAAATAATTTCTGTTCCTTAAAGAGAAGATTGCTATGAATTTATTTGGCAAGCACAGTGATCGAAGAATCGCAAAACCTTTGAGGCGAGGAGATAACTCTGGAGATCTTCTGGTCCAACCCCATGCACAGGCAGAGTCTGCTAGAGCAGGTTTCCCAGGACCTTTTCCAGTCGGGTTTTGAATATTTCGAAAGATGGGGACTCCACAACCTCTCTGGGCAACCCTTTCCAGTTTTCTAACCACCCTCACAGTAAAGAAATGTTTTCTAGTGTTCAAATGGAATTTCTTGTGCTTCAGTGCCCATTGCTTCTAAACCTGAAATTATTGTGATTATTGAGTACTGCTGTCAGATAGAGAGTGAACTACACTTTGGATCCTTTTAGTGTTTCTTGAAGACTCTTCCTCATGGGACTGTGTGGCCCAGCTGCACTTTGAACCCTGTCTCCAGGCATCAGTTCTGCTGCCATTTCCCAGTCAAGTTACTTGCTCAACTCAATTTGGTAACCTTCATTGCAGAGAATTCACAAACAACTAGCTGATGATAGCAGCAAAGAGCACCTTTGAAAAAAAGCCAGTAGTTAATTCTTGTGTCGTCTTATTACTTGCTGTGTCTCTTCACAATCCTCTAATCCTCTAAAATGTTTTTTTTTTTTTTTTCTATATTTTTTCAGGTCTTTTCCAAACAATTATTGGGACAAATTTGTGAAAAGAAAGGTAACAACTTATTTTTAAAAATGTACTGGAAATCAAATTAAAGTTTTAATGCAGATTTATTTTCATGTTTGGAGAAACGTGGACAATACTTCTGTGAAATATAATTTTGATCTACTGTAGATTACCACTTGTACCATTTTAAATGGAATTCCTCACTCATCTTATGCTTACAACTACTTTCTTTGGTCAGTTTGGATATTTATTCTTTCTAACTTGTTCCAGATGCAGCTTATTTTTTAAATCTGAGAAATTTTGAATACATTCATGTAGTTCTGTGGACCTGTGTACACTGTTATGTTTGTTACAGCGTGTAAAAATTGTTTTATCTCTGTATTTTTGTGTATATATCTATCATTCAAAAACAGTCCTCCATAAGTCGAGACTTTTGAAGTTCATTTCTTATAAATATTTTGTTGAATGTTTTCTCATCTTGTTGTTAGTGAAATAAATGTTATATATACACCACGTCTTACAACGTGAATAATGTTTCTAGCATGTTTGGACAACATTTTGAAAAGGGAGTGTTTATGTTGTCTGACCAGATTTATTCTTCTTTCATACCATTTTAATGCCAGCTTGGAATCACACTTTTGCAAACATACCTATTTGAATACTTCTATCCCTTTTGTTTCATAGTACTTTTATATGAGCCTAGCTAAAAATGATCCTGTGAGTTGTGTTTTCACTTTATTATTGAAACTATTTTTGGCATGTTTGAGGTAGTAGTTAAATATATATTTCTATCTGTCTATCTAAACAAAGAGGAGAGAGTAACTTTCATAGAGTACTGAAGGAAGAAAATAAAATCCTACTTTGCCTCTGTCAATGTAGCAGGTCAGTGTTGAAAGATTCCTATTGAAAAGGAAAGGAGTATGTTTCTAAATCGTCTGGAAGGTTTGATACTTTATCTTTGACTGAGGAACAGTTCTACACAGAGTTAAGTGACTTCGAATACAGTATTTTACAAAGGATGCTTTCTTTTATACATATATATATACATATATATGTGTGTGTGTGTGTATATATATATAAATATTTTAATCCCCCGACTAGTGATTGTCATGCCTTCATATGTCTCCATAGTCAGGAAGCACTGTTCTCAAGCATGTGGAAAAGAAGATTTTTCTCTAACATATTCACAAAGATTTAACACATTGATTATTGAAGGCTGTAAAATACCATTTCTTTCAGTTATGATCTGTTAATCCAAACCTTTATATTGCTCTGAGTATTTTTCTGCATATTAGAAGGCCAGTTATATATAAGGAGGAGTTGTGCATTCAGTGGAATGAGAGCATTCCTTGGTCCCATCATTTAATTGTTCATTTACAGAAACAATTCCTATGAAATGTATTGAATTTTGTTAGAAAGACAAAATTTAATAATATTGGAAGGGGATAGTTTGAATTTATGTAAAATCATTTTTACATGTTACATCTCTGTTCAAAATCTTTTGATTCTTAATTATGTGTATATTATATATTTATTGCATTATTAAATACCATAATAAAAGCTCATAAAATTATGCAATGGAGGTGGTTAATAAATGGGGATATCTTTCATGATTATTTTGATGTGAAATGCTTACCCTTAAAAGAAGAAAACCAAAAATCTCAACCAACAATTTCAGGTTATCTAAACATTCTATACAAAAAAAAATATATATCTTTTTTTCTTAAAAGAATAATTAGCAAGAGTCAAATGCTTTTTTAAAGAAGTCTTATTCTAATCAAAGCTTTTCCCATGGCTAGAATATTCATATTCATAACATTTTTTTCCTGTGCAAGCTGAGGCTGCATTTTTTTGTGTCTATGAGGACACTGCCTTATTTAATTTTCCTTCATCTGGGTTTCTTTCCTCTTCCTGCTATCAGCAAGTAGGAATATATTATTTTGGCACCTCTTGTATTTATCAAACTGATTGAAATTAAACAATAAAAATTATTACTGAGTGAACTGATAGACAGATGGAAACAACAAAAAAGACTGTGTATATTAACCTTCTTGTCTTCAGAAACCAAAATAAAGAACAAGTGGTCTATCCAATTGATTTTCTTGAATATTCTTCCTAAATTTAGGTCATGGATAAATATGGTGAGTTCTATGGCCGTGACAGAATCAGTGAGTTACTAGGAATGGACAAAGCTGCTCTCGATTTTAGTGATGCTCGAGAAAAGAAGAAACCAAAGAAAGATAGCTCCTTATCCGCTGTGTAAGCATTTGCTTCTGGTTTGTTTGTGTGTTTTCTTTCTTTTTTTTTTCTCTCTCTTTTTTCTTTTTTTTTTTTTTTTTGCGGTGTAAATTAAAATCAAACATTCAAAGTTTGTCTTTCAGCTTTGAATTTTCTTGCTACTCTTTTGTGTATGACTATATAAGATAAATCAATTCTTGAATTAATTTATATAGTGGATTTAATGCATTATAGACATGGTAACATATATGCAGGACTCTACTGTTCTTTGTGTGTGAAGATTTAGTTTAGTGCACAGCTTCTTGAATGTACATTCCCACTATTCTGATAAAGTGTCATTATAACTAGGCTGGAAACTCCTTTTCGTCATTCTCTTGGTTCAACTCAGGCTGAAAGAATAGACAAAACTGACACCATGTTTATTCTGATAATAAAAACTCATCAAATAAATTTATGTGCTAAAATAGTGACCAGTAAAATCTAGGAAGTTAGATGTTTATTCTTCAAATCTTTTCATAATTTGTTTTGCCTGAACTACCTCCTTACCTATCATCTGAGAGACAGTCTTGGAAAAGAAGTAGTTCTAAGACAGTCATATAGTCAGAGTAATTATATTAATTCTTCTTTCTAGGGAAAAATAAAATAACCTTAGTTTCTCTAGAGCACTGCACATTCCAATTGTGCAATGTAGAAAAAGTTTTTCAAATAGATGAACAGAATATGTTTTAATAGTTGGACTTTTAACACTACAGAAATTTTGGTATAAGAGTTTATAGACAGTTTTCTTTAAAATTAATATTTATTCAATGGATTTACAAGGATTATGTGAGGTAGACAGTTAAGCCCCCAGTGAATTGGAATTACCTTGAATCAAGGACTGATTTTGTAAAGATAGATCTTATAAAAAAGGCTGGAAAGTATGAGCTCAAGAAAGAGAAGTCATCCCATACTTTTAATAGATGTGTGCGACTTGGGAAACTAAACATCTGTGAGAGAGATTTACAGAACCATTCACATAAAATATATGCTTAAAGAACATACATGTATCCACTTTATACCGGTTTCAGAAATGAATGCTAATGAAGTGACTAAAACTCAGACATACTTCCCATTCAGCATTTGGAATATATTTACAGTGCAAGAAAGAGAGAGGTGGGAAAAGCACTGAGGGCAGAACCCTTCCTCCACTATCTTCGGGCAAAAAATTGGAGAATGGATATAACCTGGTGCCGATCCCAGCTCAAGTACTTCTGCTTCTTCCTGTGCCCAGATGCAGGCCCAACCAGATACCTATGTCTCTCTTAACACAGGAGGCAAATGCAGCATGTAATGCTGCAATGACACTACAATGCAATGCAGACAAATGACCAAGGTTTTCTCTGTCTTCTTGACTCCTACCATTCCTTCTCCTTTTCTTTGTGGAAATGACCTGGGAATCCCTCTCATCGGTCCTGCAGGCAACTCAGAGAATTATTCTTGCAAGTGACCGTGTTCCTTCAGAAAATCCTGACTGTCCCAGTGGTACACTGCATAAAAAAGTCCTCAGTGTACTGTTATATTTTAACCCTGAGCTGAATGGAAGAATCATTCAGCTTAGAGGTGCAGTCTCGAAGTACTGCTTGCAGTATTACTTAAATATAGCCAACAAAGGAAGATGATGGAGTTGCAGCTTTATGGTAAATTAGATAGTGAAGATGATTACAATTTGCACACTGGGAATCGGGCAGTGCGCTGTTTTCTTTTCCGTAAGTCTCCCTTCTAGAAGGGGGATGTCACCCCGCTGCAGCAGAGATGAAGTGTATTTGAAAGAGTAATATGAAAGACACTAAGATGAAAGTTATTTCTCAGAGGTGACAGAACGAGGTCACTTTTGCTCTTCTTACTGCTGTTCTTGGTTCTGGTATCATCACTCTGTCTCCACACAAGAGGCAGCTAGGGGTCAAGCGTCTGCAGCAACCAGTGACATAGGACTAATTTTGTAGGAGAGAAACAGGGCTCACATGAATGCTCAGATGATAGAGGAATTCTTCCCTTTCAGAGAAAAATGTCAACAAATTCCTTGTGAAGAATTTGATGTTCTCGTAGTTTGGAACATAAACCATATCATAGGTATTAAGTGTACAGAAAATAAGTTCAGTTAACCCTTGCTGGTTATGTGTTTTCTCAGAGAACAGTGTTATCTATGATAAATCTAGGACTTTGCCCTAGATGACAGTCAGTTTCCCTGGCATAGTACACTGTTTGGAAGAGGTATTACAAGGAATCAAGTCTTCCTGGCAAAGAACGCCTCAGACCCATAGTGCCTGGTGAAAAAGTAAGGTGTTTTATTTGAGGTGATTTGTACACCAGAATACCCACCATTTATATTTGATGTGACATCAGCGCAGCATAGATTTACAAAGTTGCTTATTTGTTCAAGCAGAAGTATGAATATCTGCAAGTTGGCACAGTGCAATAAGAATGATAATAATGCTTCTTCCCAGCTGATACATTAGTAAATAATGGATATTTCTGATAATGAATGGTATTCTACTATGCAAACAGTAACATCAAGAAAAATATTCCAAAGCACCTACATTGAAATGCTTTAGTCAGTAAGAGTTATCACATTTTCCTTAATGATTGAAACCTTTAGAAACATGAACCTTGTTACTGCCCTCTAAAATTCTTTTCTCTGTTAAATTAGCCTCCTGAGACAAGCTGAAAGAACCTTTAACAGATAATGTCAGTGTCAGCTAAGAAAGTTGGTGTGAAGGGTTAATAAATTAAAACTCACTCTTCCTGGGTTTAGTTTACACATCATTTGGGGAAAAAAAGTAAAGACTTTTGCAGGACTATTTTTTATCTTGAGCTTATGGTAATGCTAGCTGTTCCCCAATTGGCAATGCCCTGAACAGCTTTGATGTTTAAACATTAGAATGATTCAGGCTGAAAAGTCCAGCACTCCCTGACTCCCTGATTCCAGTTGACATTATCATCAATAGATTGCCTGAGGATTTGGGTCTTTTTTTTTTTTTTTTTTTTTTTTTTTTTTTTTAAGGGGAAGGAGGAATAGCTTTTGAAAAGCTACTACCTTAGACCTGGAACAACTGATTACAGTAGACCTTAAGAAAGAAACTGTAGAAACATCTGGATGCTGTTGTAGGTGATGGATTACCACCGCAGCTTGTAGCCAAACCTAATACAGACACCTTTGCAATTTGTCCTATCTTTCATATTGTGCATTCTCACACTGCTGTCATCCAGTGTCACTGATTTCAGCAGCTACAGCAGTGACAGTGTGTGACAACCTGTTCATCTGTGCAGAAAGAGATCTAATTAAAAGATGCAATAATTCGATAGTATTGAGAGAAAATGCATATAAATTAATTCAGACTATGAAATTCATCCAGTATCGTACTAACAAATGATATTCCAAGTGAAACCTGAAACCATACTTTTTCTTCTTGATTTGTTTTGTCTTTTTGAATTATTTGTTGTATGACATGATAGTCTTGTAGTTCTTTGAGCCATTTGATCAAGGTGGCAAGCAGAAATAAATAGCAGAATGCAATATTATACATATTATTATTGCTTTTCTGTCCATATCAGACATGCTTTAAAAACATGAAAATATGAAATAATAAACATCAACTTTTTCCATATAGATCAATATTTGTAGGAGCTCTGTAGGTACTGCTGTCTGTGAAAGATGAATTCAGCAAAGGTAAATTGCCTAGGGGTGGGTTCCCCTTGTGCAGTTTTTTGGCCATTTCATGAGAGATTGCTGCCTGTTCATAAGCACTCCTGGATTTTTAGTCAGTGTGTAAGACATAGTAATGAATAGGCAGATATATATAGGTGGATATATATGTATCTATATATGTATATATCCGGCACAGGACTACTATTTACTTTCATATGACAAGTTAGCATTATGCCTACCTGTTTCGTCAGTGCTCGTAGCTTTTTTCATTTAGAAATACTGAACTCACTCATGTTTTAAGGCTAAAAGTAGGACAGATAACATTTTCCATACTGTTATCTATATTTGTTCCTGAATTGTGATTCATCTAGAATTTATTTTTGTTGGTATTGTAGAGATGTCCAAAATAGCTAGCATTCCAAAACAAAGTGAAAAATAAAGAAGAACACAAGCAAAAATGGTATCTTGTTTGGTCAGTTAGTAGCAAGTATCATTTCTCTAAGGGGTGGGTGGGGGAGACAATCCTCAAACAAATAAGCAGTTTATTTATAGAGCAAATATATAGCCTAAAATTCTGATGTGTATTTATTTGTGTAAGAATAGCAGAAAGTGATGGAGGAGAATTAATGCCTAAAGGAGAAATATAAGGGAAATAGGTAGGAATAATAGTTTACAAAGTCAGTCTGTACAGTTAAAATTTCTGCCGAAGAGAGGAGATGAGTAGAAGAAGCTAACTGACTAATAAAGGAAAGTAAAGAAAACTTTAAAAGAAAAAAAAATCTCTCATGTAAAATGTGATGGTTATGTGAGGCCACCGGGGAAAACACAACTTTGTTATAGAATTGCAGTAGACATTCTAGTTACAGCCAAATCTACAGTCACTAAGAAGCTACAGTGGCAACATATGCAGCTATATGAAAATTTTGTTTCAAAGTTGTATGTACAACTATTTTATCTCCTAATGGAATACTATCAATAAGCAGAAAGATCTTAGAAATAATTTTACTTAATATCCACCAGATATATATTTACTAATATCTATAGATATGCATAATTTTAAATTTATACATTTAGCATGTTTAAATGGACAAGGCTGTTTATGTATGGTAGAGTCCAAGGCAGCAAGAAACTTGGCAAATGTAGATGATGTACTGGAACAGAATAAAGACTAAAGATAAATGAAAGGGAAAGAAATACAGCATGCAGATGCAAGCTAGATCCTTATCAGTACTTTATATGGCTGTGCAACTACACAGAATATTCCATGGTTTTGTATAGCATGAATAGAATCACAGTTGTCAGGTACAGTGAAGTTCAGTATCAACAAAAGTCTTCCCTCATGGCAGGGTGACTTTGGGGGAAAATGGAACAAGGTAAAGCAATCTATCTAGTTTACTGCGTAATGTGGAGAGGTAAATGGCCCAGGGCCTCTTTGAGCTTGGAGCTCAGAGAAAATGGAAAAGAGGAGACAGTTGCTTGTCTCCTAAACAGTTGGAACTAGCTGAGTTGGTGTATTCTGCTTTTAAGGAGGTCCAAAAATATGTGAGTAGCACATGTGCTTTAGAGACTTGCAGAGACTTTCTACTTTCCTGAGGCAGAGCTACTCTAGGACTTCCTTTAGGACATGTTTTTTGTAGGCAATGTCATCTTGCCTTAGCAGCTTTTAATACTCATTCTCCTTCGTTAGCATTTATTCCTGACATCAGTATGGAAAGATACAAACTCTAAGATTCATTTCACTTCAATTTATCTATCCTTAATGTCATGTGACAGTATCTGAGGAAGTTACCTGAGGTAGGAATTGGTGAGGAGTTGGTATTCTAGGGTGCAAATTGTCTGTCTTTGTCAACATCTACTTTAAGCTGAGGCAAATCCCATAAAAATTCATATTTCTCTCTGTTGACTATGGAGTCCATATGTAGATGATTACATTGCTCAGCATTAGGTCAGATGAGTGCCAACCAGTATTTTTTGTTTGTTTGTTTCAGCTTTTGTTTCTGACAGGTCTATACCAGAGAAACAGTATGAAATAGAAAAAGGTTCCAGTATGTTTCAGCTTTCAGAGAAACAGCTGTGGCCTCTTATATTTATGGCTCAATACCCTTTTCTGTAAATTGTGTTGTATATTTTTCCGCTATGTTTTTATATTAAGTGCAATTTATGTATTTATTTTTTACAGGTTAAATTCCATTGACGTTAAGTATCAGATGTGGAAATTAGGAGTTGTTTTCACTGATAATGTGAGTTTATCATTTATATATATATATATAGATATATATATTCACCTTATAAAAAGATATGCACTTAACCTGAAGTGCTTCTGAGGTATTATGAAACACTCTGATTTACATTCATTTTTCTATACAAATAGAAAAAAAATTAAAAGAGATTACTCAAATATTTTCCAAGTTATGTGGATATTAGTCTGGAGAATCTCATTTTTTTTTCCTTCTGATATATTTATTTGTTTGGGAGCAATACTCAAGTGCTACGCTATGAAATTACAAAACTATCTATATCAATTCTAATTATCATTTTTTGTATTGTGCATAAACTTTTTATTTACAATCCTTTGAATGTTCCTGGAGCACAGGCAGATCAGTATAGTTAATGTGTGTGAAATTATAGTAATTTATATCACTGAAACAGATAGTAGGATGTGACACAGATTCATCTGTTTGTGTGTCCTTTTTTTACAAAAAAAGAAACAATAAACAAGGCTGTTCAAATATATTGGAGTTCAAGATCTCACTTGTATTAGTATCTTGGTTATGGCTTCCTCGATCAACTTATTTTTCCGGTGAAAAATGGAGTTGAGGAACAAACAATTTTGGAACTAGGACTGCTGGAGAGTGAGAGTGGTCTGACTTCAGCAAGGAAGAGGGGAATTTCCGCGTTGAACTTGGGATGATAACACTCCAGAGTCAACAGACAGCATGACCTGTAAAGAGTCAGTTCAGGAATAGGTCTCCTCTAAGGGAGAGGCTGAAATTTCTATTTTTAGTGTCTAAAGTACCTTTTGTTAATTTTGGAGTGCTTTCAGTTGTCATTTATCACTCTAGGGCTTTAATATTTCAATGCAATTATTCAGAAATTCAGAAACAAAAGGTTACTCAAATCAGAAAACTTTTTATTTTTGAAACATCAACAAATAAGGTTTTTAGATTTTACAAATGAAAATTGAGAACGTGTCAATTTGAACTATTCCCTGTGAACTCTACATTTGCTGATTTTTTACAATAAAGAAAATTCTCAAAAATCTGTAGCAAAAACATATGTAAAATCTTTTTTGTAGTTGTCTATTTAAAAGAGAAGCACATTCCAACAACTTCTGCTTTTCCTTAGTTCTGTGAATAGAGTTGACTATTGCTAGTCATGAGTTTTATTTTTTAATATACTTGTTTTTTCTGTTAGTCTTTCCTTTACCTAGCTTGGTACATGACCATGTCAGTCCTTGGCCATTACAACAATTTTTTCTTTGCTGCTCATCTCCTTGACATTGCAATGGGATTCAAGACATTACGAACTATCCTGTCATCAGTGACTCACAATGGCAAACAGGTACCAAGAGCATCATCTTTTCCCTCTTTTCTTTACTTAAGAAATACAAAGGACTAATCACTCCATGACTGAAGTCAGCTAAGCACTGAAAGCTGCTGTGCAGGCTTGCAACAGAATTATTCTTTCATCATGAAGTTTGGAAGTTGTGTCTGCAGGAAAGCTAGCCAGTGGGATTTATAACCACAAGGAAATGGGACAAGATCCTATGGCATTAAAGCCATTCTCCAGCTGTTAGGAGTAACTGTGTCGTAAAGTCACTGTTCAGATTTTTTTCAAGATTCAGCTAAAGAAAGAACTAGCTGAGATCCAGTTACTCTTACTGTTAGAGGGTTGTTTCAGAACTTCAGTCTTTTGACAGTAACAAATCTTTTCTTATGGAAACTATAAAAGCTGAAAATGTACTTCAGATTTTAAGTAGAGAAAATAACCAAGGCTTACCAGATGTTCGGATCTGTCATAAGAGTAGCACTTCATGTAATCTCAGATTTCTAGTATTCCTCAAGTATGGTAGCCTTCCTAGTTCAAAGAACCTTTGTAAACAAATTAGTGGTAAAAAACTCATCCTTTGTCTGCTGGAAGAAGACATTCCAGCAGGACAGCTAATATAATTCTGCTATTCAAGAGGCCTGGAGAAGGTAACGTAAAGTTCTTCTCGGTTTTGTGTAGTTGACCTAAAATGGAGCTTCAAGCCTGGCTCTATATTCTGTAGGTGCTTTAGAAGTCTAGGGGCAATTGCCATTTGGAAATTTATTAGTAGCAGTTCATTGTTTTTATTCTGTATTGTTTTAAACAACTTTGATACTAGGGAGATGTAAAATCTTCAGCAATGATTTTTGTAAATATGAACAGAGTGATATGAGAGGCTTTCTCTTGCAAATTTAATTTTGCTTTCAAATGCACTGTCCTTGTCACCAGTTTTTATGAATTAACACACAATGAAAGGAACACAACTTATATTTCAAAGCGACTGTTGAAGTATGAGACAGAGAGAGTCTGAGTTATGAACTCACCTTGGCAAACTCTTTTAAATTATGCGTCTAACTTAAGTTTCATTTGTGCAACAAAAAAAAAAGGCTTCGAAAAATTACAGGAATCAATATATTGCAGCATTTGCCCTTCAAAAAACAGAATGTTTTTTCTTAAATTTTTAATTCTAATTTCTCAAAAGAACAAAAACGGGGAAGAAAGATCAGTCTGTGACTGAACACAGTGAAAGAATTCTACATTTTAGTTAGCGCTGTATTTCTTTAGTAACTTGCTACTTTTGATCTTAATATTACAATCCAATTCCTATAACTACACATACCCTATTGAAACTTTGAGGCCTTGTATTAGTTTTACATTATGTAAAGTGGAAGCCCTCAGGCCCATGACTGCAGATGGCGTATATGATTGCTGTAATGTCAGCTGGAATTGTTTCTTAAGAAACATTAATAGCAGTTGTGTTAGAAGAGAACCATGACATATGCATGTGAAAGTGAATACAAATGACTGAAATTCTTTGCTGTTATTAAAAAAAGCTTATTTGATAGGCTTTTATTATTATTATTATTTCTGACATACTGATGGAAATGAATAGTTATTTCTTCCTTAAATCTGTGTCAGCCCTGTATTAACTTCCTCTCTGTGTAATGTTGCCTGAAAACAAACTTTAAAAATGTACAAGCAGTGATAATACATAGGTTTGGAAAAGTAAAGACTACTCTAAGTTTCTATTAAGATTCATAAATTAGTCCTGAGTTGTTTTTCACATTCATACTTATCCTGATTCAACAAAAAATAATAAAATGTAATTTTTACTTTTCTTCAGTGGTAGCACAGAACTAGTATCACATATTATTTGTCAAATAAAGAGATAGGGTGGCTGAAAGGAAGAAAAGAATTTTTCTAAGGGCAATACATGTATTTATGTATGGATAGGCAAAATCAAAGCTGCTTCCCCCTGCCTCGCCTAGTATGTAGGTCTTGTTTTAACCTCTCAGCTGTATGTCCATTTAACTGTGCTTACATACTTTGGCATAAAATTTGTTCTGCTATCTGAAGTAATAGCAAGAGTCTGTTTTATCTGTGATTCCATAATGTAACCAAAACTGTTGCAGTATTAAATTACTAGGAGATAATAAACTTCTAGAAATACTATATTGCAGTTAGATAATATGTGACATTAATTAGTAATAGTGTTATTATTAGGTAGAAGACTTTCAGCTATACCTGTTCTCTGTTGAAGAGAGATGATGTTTGATTCTAGTGGATTGTCTGATGATGTATGTATGCACTAGATTTAGCAATGCTTATCAGTTGTGTTTCTGAAGCACAGTTTTCTTTTGAGAAAACAGCTGAAATGCAGTCTTTGCCTAAAAATAACCAGATATATTACCAAATGCAAAAAGACAGAGAAAGTAAAGAAAGTTTCATTTTTCTCAAGACTTACTGTTTCTTTTTCTTTTTGCAAAGAAAACTGTATGGCATAGTTGCATAGTGTTATTCTGTCTGTTCTATAATTTCCTCTTCCAGCTTGTGCTAACAGTGGGATTACTGGCTGTAGTTGTATACTTGTACACAGTAGTGGCATTCAATTTTTTCCGCAAGTTCTACAACAAGAGTGAAGACGGTGATATGCCAGATATGAAATGTGATGATATGCTAACAGTAAGTCTTAGCTTGCTTTCTGCTTTTTTTCTTAAAATGTCAACCTTTTTTGTCCTATACTTCATGTAATTCCCATTCATGTAGTTATATCATTAGTCAGAAACGGAAAGATCATAAGTGAAGGTAAAGTAACAAAGAATATAATGAAGATCCGTAACAACAGGACATACCCTGTACATGTAAACAAGTCTGTGAAAGAATAGAATAAATGTGATGGTGTTCTTTCCTATAGTTTCTCCAAAAACGAAAAGCAATAAAAACCAGGAGACTGAGCCAAGTCAGTGAAGTGGAGAAGGGACTTCTGTGAAGGTACCACAGGCCATTCAAGAGGTGGCTCAGTTATAGGCAAGGACTTTATTAAGTAATTTAGGTTCTAAAATGCTTGTTTAAGCTTGAAAATGTGTCAGTTTTCGCTGACATCAATTGACATGATTATCTTCTATTGGCAGTTCTGTTCCTGGAATCTTTTCTGTGCTCAGAACCTCTGACAATATTTTTTTACTTACTCAGAGAGTGCCAGGCTTTGCAGTTGTGGGTGGTAGGGCTTACACCACTAAAAAATGCTAAGATGTGTTGGTGCTACTATCTTCTTAAAAGCAATCATCTACAATGAAATTAAATGTATTTCAAAATCTTACACAAGATTAATGACTTCCAGGAAATTAACACTATGCAGCTTAAAAGCCCAGTGATAAGATTAGGCTCTGTAAGGAGTTTAATATTCCTATATTTTTGTGCAGTTTGGGGCTACCCAGTATGAGAAAGACACAGATAAACTGGATCATATTCACCAGAGGGACATAAGATGGTCAGGAGCTGGAGCATTTGCTCTGTAAGGAGAGGCTTGGGAGAACTGGGCTTGTTTAGTCTGGAGATGAGAAGGCATTTGGGGAGTTGGGGACACCTAAAAACAGCCTTCCTGTACCTATGAGGAGGTTATTGAGAAGGCTTTTTACAGCAGCAGTGTGAGAGCAGACAAGGGGCATAAAGTGAAACAAAAGCGGTTCTGAGTAGATATAAGGTAGAACTTCTTCACTGTGAGGACAGTTGAGCAGTGGAACAGCTTGCTCTAAGAGGTTGCACAATCCCTGTCCTTGGAGATTTTGACCTGACTGGATGAAGCCCTGAGGAAAGTCGTCTGGCCTCATGGGGATCCTGCCAGTTCAGACTGCAGACACCCTGAAGTCCCTTCAGATGTGACCTATTGTATTATTCTATGAAAATACTCTTAAAATGCTATTATATTATACAGGAATGAATTTGAATAAAGTGATATAATCAATGTTTTCTGTTATAAAATCTGTAAGACTCACAAAGTAATGCTGAAAAAACCCTCAGAAAAAAAGAAGTATGCAGAATATTCTTTAATTTTTAAAGTAGAAAGATAACCTTTTCACCTTCTTAAATAAATAACAAAATTTATTCATGTGTTAAATTTATGACTGACTTTCAGTGGTGAAATAAGTATTATTTTTAAGCCTTACATTGTTCTGCCTTTGATGGCTCAGTGTTCTATGTTACTCTATCAATTTCTTATATAAGGGATATAGGGGTAAAAACAATACAAAAAGAAAAGAATGGACCTTTAACATGGTCAGGGTTTCGAAACAGCGGCATTTGGAGCTAATGTAGGATTGAGGGGAATGTAGGAGTGAGAGGGAAGAAACGAGAAATTATCTTCTGCATAGCAAGTCAAAATGTTTGTGAATATCCTTCATATTTTATCTGTGATGAAAATATGCTCTCACAAAAATTTTTATAGCGACATAGCAAAATCCAATATGCAGATGTCAAAGTGAGGAAGAGAGTGTGCAGTTCCTTTTAACATGAAATTGCTACACATCTCATTGGCTTTATTTTCTCTTAGCCAAATCTATCTCCCACTGAGTTCCACGAGAGAAAGTTTTAGAGGTGGAGTGAAATTAGGGTGTAGGCTATTATATAAATATTGATAAGTGATTGTAGGTGCACGAAAGACAGATGGTGTGTTTGGAGGAGAGTGTTTCCCTTTGTTCCATGGCAACAAAGCCCAGAGAGGTAAGGAGGGAAAAATGTTTTAAGGTAGCATAGCAAGATTGCTCTGTACTTACATGTTACCAGTTTGCAAGGATCTGGCTGCTTTTCCGGTGCTGTATTATTTTTGTCTCTTTTGGCACTTAGTTTTAGGTCTCCAGTGCTAAAGAAAGAGTCTCGTCAGATGATTCTTACATCCACTCTCTGCATCATTCTCTTGGTTTATTATTCCTTTTAATGTTGCCTAAATATTTATATCTGTGTGCATATAGTTCTTTTCTCTATGAAAAGATCTATGAAAAGTGATCTAACAGAAAATTTAAGAATGAATAAAAAAATATTTTTAAAGTCTTTCTTGAGCTTGAAGGGAATTGAAGGTTGAGTAATTACCCTTAAGGACAACATCTGCACTGCTCTTTTTAAAGAAAGAATTTTGTACTTTTAGGTTGGAAAGACATAAAGATCTGCAGATTATCTCTTAAAACTTGTACCTGAAAACTTCACTTGGCGAATAAGAATTGTTGTTGCTGGCCTCACTACTTTTTACTTACTATAGATCTGGTGAGATCCCTGGGTCTATAGTTTGCAAGGCTACTCAGAGATAAGGAAACCAATCCCCTACTCTAAACCTGTGAGGCTGATATAATTTAATAGAAAATTATGATAGCATGATAGAGAATTTTGCGTTGCATTTTCAGCATCCCAGATTACTGTACTCAGCCCTATGGTATCACATTTCACACTGTAGTTTTACAGTTTACAGTATTAGGCCTTCTTCATTATTAGATTGTCTCTCCAAAAACTTCCTCAGAGATTTTTTTTCATTTTTGTTGGAAACACCAAAGATGTGGAAAAATTGAAAAATACAATTTTAGTTAAAATGCAAAATTTTATTATAACTGCAGTTGTTATATACCACATCCTTTTTATGTACATAAATATTATTGTGATCATTTTATATTATTATGATTGTTTTACAGAGAGAGACATATAGACTGTTATTTGTAAAATGAGTGATAACTCAGCTGCAGATCTAGAGTTAGAATTTGTCATTTGAGTCCTAGGTTTATCAGGACCAGCTACTTACGCATTAGGTTTTCAACATTCTTAAGTATTCATAGTTTTTCAACTGCGTGTTAATCATCATCTGTGCAAATTCAGGAACATGAGTTTGAATTTAATTCCAGGTGTGTTTGTTGCCAAGGCTAACCCCAGTCAATTCACTTTTCGGCTGGGAAAATGAAAAAGGGGATGGACATGGTGTTAATCTTATTTCCTGCTTTCACGTTATTCCATACTGGAACTGTGCATTAATCATGCTGTGCCGCTGTGCTTAAGGTAGTTGAACCTTTGATCTTTTGAATTGCCACATAATGATAAAACATGAAATGCTGAAATTTCACCTGCGCAACTGTATTTCTAGTCCCTCAGAAGTATACATAAACTCAAAGAGAGAAAGATATGACTTGACATGGCCAGGTTGCTAGAACATAGACTGTTTCTGCCAATTGCTGCTTTTGCAACAACGGCAGTTTTTACTTATAGCTTCAGACAAATTTGTATCACTCTGTTTTGTGTTTTCTAGTGCTACATGTTTCACATGTATGTTGGAGTGCGGGCAGGTGGAGGCATCGGTGATGAAATAGAGGATCCAGCAGGAGATGAATATGAAATCTATCGGATTATCTTTGATATCACTTTCTTTTTCTTTGTGATTGTCATCCTCCTGGCGATTATACAAGGTATATGTTTGTAGCCTATGGTGAGACTGAAAGCAAATTTAGCATATTTAGCATATGCAAATCTTAGTTCTACAATCATCCTCACCACGGCAGAGAGAATAAGGCACTTTGAAAAGAGACAGCCATGCTCATTCTGTTATTTATTCTTCATTTTTTTTGTTGATGCTAATAATCGAGGGCAGATGATAGAGCACAGACTTGTATAGTCAATCACACCCAGCTGGCTTTATCCATCTGCCATTCTTCCCAATCTCTGTGTAATCCACAAGCTCCACCTGGATCAATGGAAACAGAGAAAAAGCTACTTGCCATGAGAATACCAATTTCACAATAGTTTCTATCTTCTATTTCCCCATCTAAAAACCTCCTGTAAATGATCAGCAAGGGAAGTGATCAGAAGGAATGTTGTGGCATACATTAAAATACCCTCTCAGCATGACCTTTCTTGTGTAAACTTAGTTAGACAAAATCAGTAGCTTTACTTACACTGTCCCTCCTGCCAGGAGCTAATGATTTTGACTGTCTGGTAAATCTTCGGAGTGCTGGCAGTAGTGTGAGAATTCAAACATAGCTTTAAGATGTTTAACGTCTTCTTATCATAGGCCTCTGTTCAGCCTGCTGCCCACTTACCTGAATAACCTCAGTGAGTAAATACAGATTCCCAGTACGAAATAGCTTCAGTATGTCCTGTTTAATGATAGTGAGAAGGTACTGAATTGGGGAAGTGAGATTTTTTTCTATCATATTTCTGTTAATGGTGGGTATTTTTTATAAATATGGTTGCCCAAGGAACTTAAAAGCCTTATCTGTGTACTCAGTGTATCTTCTAAAGGTTGTCAAGAATGCCCAGATCATCATCTTTTATTAAAGTTTGTACAAATTTACAGAAGTAAATACTTGATTTTGGAAAAATATGAAGGTTTTGTTAGGTTCACTTGCTGTTGTAAATAGTGATACTTTATTGCTTTATATAAGCTAACAGTTAAGTTACAATGATTTTTACACTAATAACGATGCATTACAACCTCCTATGAGGAAGTTTAGAGGACAACTTGGAGCTTGTGGTAAATTGTTCACAACTCTTACTCAACTAACAGGTTTTAAAGAATCTGGGGGACAGAATTTCTTATAGCCTAAAGTAGCATGTCTCCTACTCTTTTCCTACTGTTTGTTTCTTCATTTTGTGGCTGGCTGAAGAGGAGAGGCTGTAACTGTTGAACTTATAATAGTATAATGAGTATAATTCTCATGTTTTCATCAATTTTACAGCACAGTAGTGCTGCTAACAGTGGTAGTGTTGGTCTTTATATCGGTGTAAGTGGAGGGAGAATCATAGAGAATTTACAGTCTGGACCACTGACCCTGTCCTGTTTCTTTCTTTTTTTTTTTTTTTTTTTTTTTTTTTCCTTCTTTTTTTTCCTTCTATCTCCTTGAAATGATCCTCCGCTTCTGTAGAGCTCTGTAATGGAACTTCTTTGTTAAATGACAGCCATAATGAAACCAGGATGCACAGAACTCTTGGGCTTCTTTGCATCTGCCATGTAATAAATCCCTGAACTCTATTAAGTGTATGTTGTTGTTATTTTTATATTAAAACCTCTGTTACTCTAAAATCATATGTGTTTGTGTATCTTGTAAGGGCCAGGGTTAAAGAATTGTGACTAAAACAGAAATCTGCTTGTCTTTTTTTTTAATACTATTTTTAATATAAATCTAAATGGTTCTGCTGGCCATGTTACAGGCCATTTTCTTTGGTTTATTCATTTTCCTTCCTGTGTTTAGTTTTTGTGGTTTTTGAAACATATATTGGCTTCTACTAATCCTGCACAAGATTCTTACTCGATGCTGTTCGTCAGAGTTTTGTTCTTCAATTAACTCTCACTTTAACTTAAACCCTAGGTTTAATTATTGATGCTTTTGGTGAGTTAAGAGATCAGCAAGAGCAAGTTAAGGAAGATATGGAGGTAAGAAGTTTTAACGTCCCGTTGCTGGACCATTTCCTATTTTCAAGTTTCCTGAATATCTGTTTAAAAACAAAATGTGATACAGCTAGTGGATAGTTTTTTAAACTGATAGGAAAAGAAGTGCTGCTCCTCTGTAGAGGGTCCAATATCATATGACGTACTGAACAAGATTCTGTTCTCATACCTCAGTACATGAGATGGAAATTGTAATTGAGAAAGAACTTTTCTGATTGATTTTTTTTATACTTATGGTATCAAAAAAAGCTTATGTAAGCATTTCTAGTAGTGTCCAATACAATGGTCTTCAGTCATTTTTATGATGAGAAAGCTCTGGGTTGCATCTGAGTTCTGAATAGCATTTACTGCTCTTTGCTCTCTCCTGTGAAAAAGACATGCTGTACTTGGACAGGGTGCTACCTGTTACGGCTTATGGGATCGAAACACAGTTTGTCAAATTGATACTCTTTTCTGAATTTGTTTTGGATCTGTTTGTACATTCCATTTTCATTTATTTTTTAATGCCTTCAGATCACATGGCCAGCTGTTTGCTGTCAGTGATAAATTAACAGAAAATCAGACAGAAAGTCTAAGAGTTTATTTTCTCATGCCTTTTAAAATTTATAGCAATGCTTTTATTTTCTTTTTTGTAAACAACAACAGAAATCTTTGTCCATTTCTGTATATTATAATGAATTTCATATTTAAATCTTTTTGATCTCCAGATTAGAGGTTTCTAACACTCAGTCTTAATGCTATCACGTTACAGTTCATCTCATGATTTTCTTGTGTTAATCTGTGTGTGAAAGTATCCTGTATGTGCTGATTTTCTATTCTGTTATTTAAATATGACTGTCCGAATTCAGAAAAGTGTCAAGAAGCTACTGTGTTATGTAATCTAAACTAAGAGTGTATTAAATTTCAGCTGAGTAGACACAACTGCCATTGAGGTAAATATTGATGTAGAGTTGTGCAGTGACCACTGGTTATGGTGTTCAAGCAAGAAAAATTGCTTTCAGGTTTGACTGCATCATGCTATTCTTTCTCCTGATAACTGTGCACTTACGGGTGTCAAATGTGTGGGGTTTTTTTCTTGTTTTTTTTCTTGTTTCTTTCTTTCTTTCTTTCTTTCTTTCTTTTTTTTTTTTTTTTAAGGAGCAAGAAGTAGTTCTGATGGTAGTTAAAGTTTTATTCAAGCTTTTTCACTGAAGCATCCAGTCTCAATCGATAAAGGAAAAACCTTTCTTTTTTTTTTTTTTGGCACATATTAGACATGATGTATGGACATTTCCAAGAAAATTGTTTCATTCTTACTGAGCTTTTCTCAAAGAGGTGCAGAGTCATGCATAGTGTTGAAATGTTCTGTATTCATCATTCTTGCAGACAAAATGCTTTATCTGTGGAATAGGAAATGACTACTTCGATACAGTGCCCCATGGCTTTGAAACACACACACTACAGGAGCACAACTTGGCCAATTATCTGTAAGTAGGACAAAAATGAACTTCTCACTCACTCATGACCCTTGCAGCACCTGCAAGTACCTAATCAACTCTGTTGTATAAGAAATACTCAGTACTGTTTGGCTTTGATATGCGCTTGTGTTGTCTGAATGAACAAGTGAAGGAAGACTTTCTGTTTCTCTTTTTTTTTGATAGTATCCCTGAGAAAGAAAATTTCTGTTACTAGGAAGGCTGTTGTAGCTTAGGGAAGAGGTACAGTTCTGTGGAGACAGGAGCAGACAATGAACAAACTTTATTACTCTATTTCTTACCTGGTGCTTTGCAAAGTTTCGTGAAGTACTTGAAAATGAATATTCAGAAATACACTTTTTATGTCTAACTATATAATTGATGTATTCCATTCATTCTTTATAAAGGGCATCAAACAGATCTCCTCTGCCTTTTGCAGAGGTGACATAGCAGTGCCATTGCTAGTTGGCAGTCACAGCTGACTGAAACCTGGCAAAAGAACCTCTTTTCGGTGTTTATGATTTCTCAGATTTTCATTGTTCAGGCAGAAAGTTTTACTGGCTGGATGTATACTTCAGACTGAACATTTTTTAAAATTCAGCAAAAATGAGTGAGCAGTTGTATTCCCATTTCCAAAAGTAAGATTAGAGAGAGAGAGAGGTGTTACTTACTAAGAATACCTGGTACCTTGATGCTGCAGTGGAAGGATTTAAACTAGGTGGTTGTTGTGCCAAGAATGTAAATATCTTGTCCTATGACAATTTACCTCATATTTTGTGTGACTTAAAAATTTTTTTCTGTAATTCTTTGTAAAAATTTAATTACCAAACTCTAACAATCTAATGTGCCATAGCATACTTATCCTAACTGCATTATCCCAAGAAAATTTTTTAATGTTTTTGTGCATTATCATATTTTATATTTTTACATATATTTTGAAAGTCTTTAATAATGAGTGAGATTTTGAAATCATCTTCTAGTGTATGTCAGATATCTCAAATGCCCAAGTGTAATATATTTTAAAAATTGTAATTTTTTTTTTTTTTTGCTCTTGTTGACCTTGGGTTACATGTGCTAGTAAAATATTCTCAATCTTCAAGTTGGGTAAGATAAATCTTTTAAACATCTTCCCAGTATTTCTTATTCATAAAAAAAAAAAAAAAAAAAAAAAAAAAAAGTTCCAATGACTGTTCCTTGGCATTGACTGTTCCTACCTCCAAGTTAGTGTCCCAGGGTAAGAAAACATCTATTACAATTTTCAAATTAGAAAGCTTAGAAAATCTTCACTGAGCTGAGTGGTTATCTACTGTAAATCAAATTGCATCTCTTGCATTTTGGCATACTGTTCATTGAATGATGAGTAAATATCAAAGGTGTCAGGAAATTATATTTAGTATATCAGGAAATGCTACCACAAATATTCAGGAACTTGTAAATTGAAGAGCAGCAATATACTGCGGTAGGCAATATACTGAAAAATATGCATTCATCTATGTCTCACCTAACACTTCCAAGTACTGTATTCGTAATAAGTATTTCTTTGCTTGTAGGTTTTTCTTGATGTATCTTATTAACAAAGATGAAACAGAGCATACAGGGCAGGTAAGTGAACAACCCTATGACTATCATCACTTACTAAAAAGTTATCAAAATCATTCAGGCTTGGGAAACCTAAGAGGTCCCTATATGGTAAATGACTTTAATTCTCATTCTTCTAAACAATTCTTTGGACTTTGATTGCCTAGTGTTTGACTGAGCATCTATTTTGTGGTACTTTATATTCTTATTTTGTTGTCTGACCTTGTTAATCTTAAAGTATGACTCCCCCAAAATATAATCACAAACTATAAACAAAAATAATGAGAAAGAGAACATCTAAGTGTCCTATGAAAGCAAGACTCTTCACTTCTCCCTGTTGATTTTCTTTTTTATGTTCTTAATTTTTTTTATTGTGCATCTGTGAAAGACATAGTGCTGGTATTTTTGCCTAACAAAAATGTACAGGTTAAGTCCTGTACATTTGAAAGAGCTTGTGTATGTACTTGAAATGAAAATTGTGAGAAATTTTTTTCCCGAGGATTTTCTTCCTCACTGCTCATTGTTCTTTTAAACTTCTAATGCTTTCTTCAGCTTCTTTAGATACACTTGTCAGTAAAAAGGTAACAAATTTAGAGACTAGTGGATTTTCTAGTGAGAGCCTTGCAGCTGAACTGAGCAAATGTTTTGGTGTTGCAGCTCAGAAAATCCCCAAACGAAAAGCATCATATACATAGTCACAGATCTCTATGACAGGGATGATATGCTATAAATTTATGTAAATTGCTTTTTTGAGCTCTAGTGTATGTACTGGGCAGCTATAATCATATTCCCTACATAAATCTTCTCAGCTGGGTGAAGTAAAAGATTTTAAATATTTCCTTTGTTATTTTTGAATATCCATCTTTCCTTTGAGAATTTTGTATTAAACAAGAATGAAATCTTTTGTTACTTTTTAATGCATAAAATGCGGCATTTGTTGTTTTTTTGCTTGGCATATTATGTATGTCTCACTATGTTCACTGAGGCCAGAGTATGTTTTCTGCTGATTACTCAGTTTTGATACTAAAATAGGAATTTCAGTTAATCTGAAAGTTAGTTAGTTTAGAGAGTACTTCATACATAAGTTGCGTAACAGACGTCCCTTCTTAAATGGAATTTGTATAATAAAAAGCACACATAAAATTAACTTTATTTCCATTTTAGCTTCAACACTTTTTTGTGTGTCTAGAGATGTTTTGAAGTGGCTAATCAAGAAATCCAGTCAAATCTCTATGAAAGAAAATGTTCTGCTTATATTGCTATTTGGTCTTCTGACCAGATTTACTTGAACTTTACAGTGTTCCTGGATGTGAAACAACAGCTAAACTACCTGGTCCTCTTCTCTGTGTTTCTCTGTAGTTTTTGACTAGGTAACAAAAATCAAGAAAACCTTGTAAACTGAACAAAATAATTTACAGGATTTATAGGTTGATATACAGCAAACTGATACGAACAGAATCAGAAGAGTGCAACAGTATATAAATCAAAAAAAGAAAGAAGATATGCTTGATACTTTCTCATTGAATCAAGTTAATTATTTACATCTTATTTCTTGCAGGAATCCTACGTATGGAAAATGTACCAAGAACGATGCTGGGAGTTTTTCCCTGCTGGTGATTGCTTCCGAAAACAATACGAAGACCAGCTAAACTAAGCAGAGATGAGGATTTCCACTTGAAAATATGTCCCTGTATTTCCCAGCTCTGCTGGGAATGTCTAAAAGATTTCTTAAAGTCCCAAAGCTATGTGCTTTTTGGAGCACCAAAGCTCTGTTTTTAATGATCTGACTGCGCTTTTATTTTCCTGTGTATTTGCTTTGAGAACACTGGAGTAAAGAACAATGAAAAATAACAGCAGCTCTGGAAAGCACTCACACACACACACACACACACACACACAGGCGCACGCAAAATATCCGTATACATAACATGTACACATAAAAAGAGACTTAAGACAGCTTATTTCTGAAACTGCCAGATGACGCCCTTGTCTATGAGATCTCACATGGGGTGGCATGGCAGCAACACCCATTCAATCTGTTTATTTCATCATCCTGGAAGGAACTATATTTAGTTCACGGAGCACTGTACAAGATTGTTGTGGACACTAAGCTGTGGGGAAATAGTGCCTTACTATATGTGGGTTGAGCTATGCAGAAGATGAGTGCATGGTGACATCTTTTTTTTTTTTTCTTTACATTTTCCCTTTCTTCCGAGTTAATATTTATTTTGTGTTCTTGGTGGGTTTGGGAGGAAGGAATTTGGTTGTGCACATCTTTTTAATAAGACTGGAGTGTCTTGGGACAAGAGTGGGTTATTTTCATCAAGCTGATTTCACGTTTATCTTCCTCCTTAGCTCTTGCTCTTATTTTGGTAATGCTCTGATGCAACACTGCAACTTTATGAAATCTTTGTATAAGAACAAGACGACTGCAAAAAACACTTTAACAAGAAATGTTTCATTGCATGTTTATTATGCAAGTTTAAAACAATCAAAAAAACAACCTTCAGAAGCAAGTTGATCAACATAAGAAAAACATTCACAATAATATATCCATAGTAATAAAGTGTTGTGGGCTTTATTGTACATTTGGAACGAGTGTCATCAGCCAACAATGTATATGTTATGAATTTGACGGTAGTTTTGGTTTCTTTTCTTTTTCTTTCTTTCATTTCTGCCACCTGTGATCGATAGTGGAGTTGAAGATTTTCTTGTTAAATTATTTTTTAAAATCAAAGCTGAAGCAATATCCATTCAGGGATTCCATCTGTTGCATCATGAAACACCAATGATGTGTACATCACTCCATTTTGAGTCCTTTCCAGTTGTAATGCCAGTCTTTACAAATAAAAAGACAGATTCAGAATGGAAGCAAGCTGGCTTTGGTAGCATGTGAGATCTTTCTTGTGGAGTATTTTTATTCTTAGGGAGTATTTTTATTGCTCCCTGAGTTAATTACACCCACTTAAAAACAAGATTAAGCTGCTGTTTCCTGTAATGAAAGATTTTTTTTCCCCCTGGACTTCATGCTTTTCTGTCTCTCCACCTCGTTTCCTTATAGGCCACAGCTTTATCATAAAAGAAACTGGCTATGCCAGTATTCGAGTATAAATAAGAAATGTTTTAACAAAGGAAGTAATCCTTTAGAAAATAATAATCCTAAAATCTTCAAACTCAAACTTTCGGTTCATGTACTCTGAGAGCCCACTGAGATCCCGGTTAAAAATTCTCTCCAGTTCTAGAGCCCTTGAAGCCTCAGTGTGGGGTCGGGGCTCGTGGTGGCGGGGGGCACGAGGCAGGCGCTGCAGCCTCGGTTTGTTTTCAGATTTAACCCCTGGCTGGTTGGGGGGGGGTTCGTTCTGGCCTTATTTCCTCGCTGTTTGGCAGGGCTCCCTAGAACAGCTTTGGTCTGCTGTTCTCGGCTGCTGCGTGTTTGATCTGGGGGTTGGGGTGGCAGTCGCACTCCTCTGGGTGTTTGTCTTGAGAAGAGCTTTCCCGTGACACGCAGACGTACACACAACCAAACACTCTTTTGGTGCTGCAGATTTTACTGAGAAATACTAATGATTGATGTTTCAAGACCTCCGTGTTTTGAAAACAAATTCAAGTGGACTTTATAGGCAAATATGGGAATAAAGCGGCGTATTTCTTCAACCTCAGCTTCCACGTTACATGGCTTCTAGGGCATCCTTGTTGCTGACTCCAATATTCTGTATGAAAAATATATGTGAAGCCACACTTAAACATTACGGTCTTTCAGGATGAGATCTACTGCTTGCATAGTGAGAGAAAACATTTCCTTTTAGATATAAAAAAACATTCACTTGCAGAATTGTGTTAATAATAGCTTTCATAGAAACAAGCTACTTCCTGCAGCTAGGAACTGGTTCATTTGAGTTTGGAAGATCACTACCGAAAATGGATTCAGGGATGATGGAAACTGGCTTTGGTAGATCCGCTACCCCTGGCTGTGTTGTAGAATGACTGTGGACTATCTTTGACTCCCTGAAACTTAGCATTTTTTATTTCCTTCACAGCACAAAACTTGCTACTGAGAGCCTTTTTTAAAACAAAACAAAACAAAACAAAAAAAAAAAAAAAAAAACATCAGATTCAAGAAAAGAAACCCTCTTTAAAAATAAAAAACAGAGCACAAGTCATAGAAATGGTTAGTGTTTATTTTAACATTTCAAGTGACCTGTACTGATTTTGATACTAATGTTCACTTTTGACAGGATGTTACTATTCAGCCAAGTCACATACTGCATGATGCTGAAAGTGGTATCCAGGCTAATACTGTTTACTTTGTTTTAGTCTTATACAAAGTGTAAGACAATTCTTGGAGTTTGTTAAAAAAAACCCCAGAATTTATTGTGACAAAACTCATATCTTAGAACTTCAGTGGATAAACTTCTGAAAGAGTATGTGGTAAAACAGTCAGTAAAATAAGCAATTTGTTGCTATGAACACAAGCCACTAATATAGAGAATTCACTGCTTTTATAGTTACATTGAAAGAAATGAACATAGGCATAAATGTTCTATATACTATCACAATGTACAAGAGCAGGTAATAATATGCCACTTGAAAAACGTGGCAGTTTTAAATTCAAGAAATTCAATTATAGTTCTTATGTACTTAATATTCAAGATACAATTTTACTTACACTAATGCTTTCCCTTTTTTCAGCTGTTGTCTGAGGTTGATTTACAGATCGTGACAGTAAAACTGTAATTTTCAGGAGGATCTCTTTATTGAAGATACCAGAGCTTCACAGCTATTTACCTATGAATGTTGAGCATAAAGAAAACTAATACCTCTAAAACTTGGTGCACATCCTAGTGTATTCCTGTTAATTTCAGCAAAGAAACCAAGGAATGAATAGCAGTGGAAAAACAAAGTAAAATGAAAGAGTAGTCAGGATGTGATTGAGTTATTAAAGTTGAATTATCCATTCATTCTTTTTTTTCATCTATAATCCCACTTAGAGCTCAATTGCTAAGGAAAAAAACCCTCACAGTTTTTAGACCTGCTTCTAATATTCTGTGCTTATGTCTTTTTTTTTCCACTAAAATTTAGAAGTCTAGGGTTTTTACAGAGAGTCACAGAGATGGCAAGACGAGAAAGGTCATTTAATATCCTTGGGCCATGTATTACTATAAGACTGATCATTGCATCTTGGCCATGTTTTTGAATATTTTCATTTGTAGTATCTCACTACTGTCACAGGACTCTTATTAATGAATATGACTCAAACATTTCTCTCTATAACTCCTTTGATAAAATTCCTACCATTTTCAGAGATTCTGAATAATTCCCTTCACTGTCACCTGTCAAGTATTTATAGGTTTAATAATTTTTTAGTATTTTGTTTTCTAAAGAAAGTATGTAGTGTACATTTTGATTTTCTTGTTCATTAGCTAAAACAAATCAGGTATCATTGCAGTGTCTGAAACATCCTCTGTCAGGCTAAGACTTCTGTCTCATAAAGAGAACAGGTGGATCTCTTTTCTGGCTAAATCTATCTAATATTTATTATCATAAATGTAGCTCCTTCCATCTCTTTTCTTAATTCACAGCGACTTTCATTTATGTGTCTATTTGCGTCTTTTTCAATTTTCTTTAGTTTTCCATAGCCATACAAAACCACAGAGAGTTGGTTGAAAACAGAAATTCAAATTAGATCATCTTACAGTCACTAATATTGTAGATTTGTAAGATATTTAAACATATAAATCCATTTCTGTGCCAGTTTTGTTTGCAGCTACCTCATTTTCTTGCCTTTTACGTCTTTTGCCTAGCCTAGAATAGGATTTTCTCTGTAGTCTGTGTGCTATTTTAACTGTATCTGTGCAATTTCTTCTTTCTAGTTTTCCTCATAATTATCCTTTTGTTTTAGATACTTATGTAGGCAAAAAGATGCGTCTGTCTTGCATGGTAAAGATGACCGTTCTCAGTAGTTGTTGAAGATCTCTAGCAGCCAAACAGCACCACTCTTCCGTGCAATTGAGGTCAAGAACTGAGACAATTTTTGATGTGCACAGCTTTCTGTTGTAACAGTATGGCCATGGGCTAATCTGCACTTGCACTGTTTTGAGTTATATAGCTGGGTGTTGAGTAGGAAGATTTGAACGAAAATTCATGTGAAAAATGAAAAAAAAAAAAAGGAAAATTTTCTGAAATGTAAATGAATAAAATGCATTGCAACAAATCACAACATACCAAAAGACTTTACTCTATCAATCCATGGGGTAAATGCTTCAGGCTCACATGCAAGATGTAATTTTCTACTGTGTTGCTCATTCGTTAGGAATTGCAGTTATTTAGACTGGTACATCTCTTTTATTAGGAAGATGTTAAATAGTGATGAAAGTTAGAAAACAGAAGGCTAGCAAGATAGTGCTGAATTATGTGATTCAAGATCTGAAATTAATAAAAAGGTCCTAATTAATTCTTCCTTACCTTCTGTTAGTGTTATGAGAAGGAAACTGTCTGAGTTGAAAGCATTAGAAAAAAACTGAAGAATCAAGGGAGAATTATAACATGGAAAGTACTAAAGTAAAAGAATAAATAGACATATGAAAAAAAGAAATAATGAATATGAAAGGAGAGGATAAAACAATTTGTAGAGGGCCAAGTCAAGTGGCTTTGTGCATATTAAGCTTTTTTGAAGTACATTCTGTTTCATTGATTTTTTGCCTGATAGTAAGTTACCACTATATAAAATGCTCAAGCTCTGGTTCATTCGAAAGATTTTTTTTCCTTTTTTAATCATTTTCCTTTTTAAATTAAATGAATAGCTATCACAAAATGCCAAATACATATAAAACTAAACACAAATTTTGCCTTCTTAACCTGCACAGTATTGTGATGAAAAGTGAAATGGAAAGAGTAGGCTCTTTTGAAGTTTACAGGTTGTTTGTTGGGCAGAAATAATAATCTTTTATACCTCTAAGAGTATGGTTCCGTGTTCTGTTTTTCCGCAACAGAGCAAACCTGAAGCTGTTCCCCATCCTCCTACAACCAGCTGCTCAATACTGCCTTGTGTTTTTCCCTCGGTTACATTTTATGGTTTTTCATAAACCATAAAATGCAGTAAACCAGATTTAAGTCAGTTGTGGTTTTCTGGCAGGGCAGCAAATGCTTGAGCTGGCAATGCCAATGAAGAGATGAATGGAGTTACACCATGATCTGGACATTAGCAAGGATTAAGCACATATACAAAAGAACACATGAAATGCATACTATATAGTTATTTTTTCCAATAGACATTCTCTTCAGAGATGCTCTAAATTTCTTTCTAGTTTACTTTCATCTCAAGAGGATGCTCAGATGTATGGATTTCATGTTTGATTGAGAAAATTCCTAATGCAGTCAGTCGGGACTGGAGTACTTGATAAATACTGGTATTGTTTTGTACCTTTCATCCAAATAGTGAAATTTCTCTCAGTAGGTTTTGTTTGTTTGTTTACTTGTTTTCTGCAAATTCTTTCTGAGCAAACCATGTGGCAGACCTGAAGATTTTGTAAAGAAAAGACAGCTATATAGAGGTAATTTGATTTAATTGGAAAAAAGCTGCTGAAAATTAACATCACTGTGTTACAGATGAGTACACGTTGTAAAAAAAAAAAGTGGTTAAATTAATTTTCAATGTTTGTAAAATGTTATTACATTAAGTAGGCAGTGAAGTTAGGTAGTATCCATGAATATTAAACTCCTTAAAGAGCTCCTAGCAAGTAGGCACCTTGTATGATGTTATGAAGACAACATAGGCATTTTGCCTTAGGCCTTTTAGGGAACGGGAAGCTAAAATGAAATGACTTGAAATAATTTTAAATCTTGCAAAAACTACTAGTGAATAAAACATGCTGTGAATGAGCTGAGAGAAGTAAAGGTTCATAATTTCCTGCAGAATGTCTCTAGAGATTAATAAGCTGCATTAATTGTGAAGAAAGTTATCCTCAGCTGTGAGCCATGCCATGCCCATAGTGCAAATCAAAATGAAGGTGGCAGAGTGGATAACATCTGTCCTAACCAGCTGCATCCAAAGAGTTTGCTATTCCATCCAGTGACGGCATGCCCCAAGCAGGCCAAGTGCGTCCAGTTCTGAAGGAGTCCTTCCCCGTGCACCTTAGTGCCAGGCAAAGGATGACAACTGACCATCTGTGGTGTCTCGATTGCATTATTGGCTCTGTCCCCTGGCAGCAAGCTGCATACCGCTACAGCTGCCGGTACGCAGACACTTGCAGGCATCTCCTCGTCAGAAGAAATTAAATTAATTAGACAGTTAGTTGCTCAGTGCTGACAGCAAAGCATCCCCTTTTAACATCTGGTCTATCCTACTGGAAGGAAAGAACAACATTCACAGATAACTAGGAAATAAAGTAGTGGTGTGACTAGAGAAGAGAACAGAAGCTGATTTTGGCTCCCTCTAAATAAGTTAAAATTTCAAGCACTAAATAAAATATTAAAGGTATTTTAAGTAGCTTCATTTTATATTAGAATAAATAGCCTCACAGATTTAACTACTGGGCAGTTTTCATATGCTTCAAAATGTTACCCTAAGATGTTAATAAGCCAAATTGTTGCTATTGAATGTTACTATAAAGTTAAAACTTAAAAATGAGTATTTAAGAATTTCAAATTTTAAAACTTTAAAATGGCTGTTTAAAAGAATTATTCTTTCTGATACTCATTCATGTGTCCTGCTTTAAACCAATTAAAATGATAGGCAACATGATTAGTTATCTTTCTGTGGAGCATAGCATTTTAAAAAATAATGATTTCTAGTATTCTGCATTCATCTCCCTGGGGGTTGAGAAAAAAAAAAAAAGGCCTTTTGGCTGCTTAAATAGATGTAGCATAATGGAACAAGCATAGAAATTTAGACACTGAATTTGAATTTTGTTTCTTCATTGGCTCTGTATGCTTGGACAAGTGCTTGGACATTTTATAATAGTGTAAAAATAATCAGGCCATCTCAGAATTTGCCTTTCTCTGGATCACCCTTCAAAGGTGATCTTTCTCTTCATTATTCTTGACAGTAACCAGGCATGAGATAAAAGCAAGTTTGTTTTCTATTTGTTCAGATGGCTGTCCCATATCAAGAGGTTTATATCACCTAATTTGCAGTCTCTGGAAGCAATTATATAAAAAAATCCAAAATAATTCTGGATTATTTTAGAGAAAATATAATATAATTATCTTAGCTGCTAGTCCTTTTACAATTTAGGAAGCCTATTTATTCTTATTTAAATTTTGCTACTACAGACATTAATAAAGACCCTTTCAGATGATGTCTGGTGAGTCACAGACTATTATGGCTAGTATCCAGATAGAAATGATTCTTTTTATCTTTATTCCAAATCTTCAGCTCTCTGTATGACTCGGTATGACTGGAAATGATATGCATATATTGAGAATTTAATTAGTACAGAGTGCTCATGGAAAACTCCAAAGCATATAGTTTGTGTTCTATAAAATCGTTGCTTGTATATTTTTCACAGAACTGATGCATGTATTTGGTCATAGATATAGGACATTTGAAAGAAATCATTGTGAATTCTGCAATTGCAGTAGCCTTTTTTTATGGAGTTATTTGATTTAAATAATAAAAAAAGACAAGGTAGTTAATGTGCTTGGAAAGATTAATATGCCTATTTCACCTACATCATTTTTATCCAGGCTGTGAATTCCTTGCCTTGGGAATAAACCAAAGTTTAAAAGGGCTGATTAAAATAAACTTCTAAGGAGAGAATCTCAATAATGCTCAAAATTTGCTTCTGCCTGGAAGAATGGTTAGAAAATAATTCCCATTAAGTTTTTTTTCCCCATTGTTTGTTGCTGATTTGTCAAGTGGGCTATGCAGCTTCTAAGCACTGGAACTGTGAAAAGCACCTGCTGTATGAGACTGATGTAGAGTTAACATTTTGCACGTATGATCAACTCTTGATGAACCGTTAGTCAACTGCTCATCTTGCATATTAACTATGATCTACATGCAGAAACATCTACGATGGCATTGTTTTGACCAACCTAGGCCTAGAATCAGTAGACAAACTTATTTTTTATTGTGCTTGTGGACTTACCACTGTAGACTGGTGTAGATGCAGGTGTCCCTGAGTCCTAGTCATGCCAACTTACATTTCTTTTTGACATTTCATGCTTATTGTATTTTTTGTGGCCTAATTTATATCTCCAGGTTTGGGGCTGTTTTTATTATCTGGACTCCTTATCGCCTTACTATATGTAAATTGTTATGTGATTCAGGGATGCACAGACAATAGCCAGTGGCCATAAGTGACACACCAGAATTCATCTAACTTTTGGCGAGGGGGTCTGGGGCAAGATGAATTGTTCTGGGTTAGGCAGCTTGATCTGGGCTGCCCTATTTCTTGATTAAGTGATCCATTTCTCTCCTCTGCATATGTGAGATGCACAGAGAGATGACATATACCTGTCCAGCTGCATGGGAAAGATGACACGTTCCAAAGAATTACAGCAGCCAGGAGAAGGCTGCTTTTGAACAAATCAATGAATCCACCCACAAACCTTCTACATGGTCCTGAATGGCTCTCAGATGCCCAGGAGCAGGCTAAATTAGTTGTTTTGGTGAGAGTAACGTACTCCAGTCATGCTTTCCCAAGGACAGCTGCGAAATGCATTGGTAGCAACCTGTGTAGTGTGTTTTAGGGAAGTCTCATACTGTATATATGCAGAGGTCAGTATTGTGCACGTGTGGCAGGGCTGGTTAGATGGCAGGGAAAGCTCCTTCCTGTGTAGCACTCTGTGTGGCCTGTCCAGCTGGAAAGGGGGAATTCTGGCATAAATGCCGGTTAGAGAAGACTTAATACTTTTGTAATGGAAAAAAAGGAGCCTGTTTGAAGCCTATAGATACCATTAGACACTATATTACTGCTATTGCACATTGAAATTATTCAATGGTCTCTTAAATGTATATTCAAAAAGAAATTAACCTAAAAATGGACCTGAAAACGTTAGTGCACCTGTACACTGCTTTTGTAATTAACCTATATTCTTAATCTCATAAAAATTAACTAAACTGGTCTACTTTGGAGGTATAAAATAAGCTTAAAAATAATGTTAGGAGGAATGCTATGCTAAATGTTGGCTATAAGCTATTTTTTTTCAGAAGCACACCATGATTTACAAAAGGTATTGAAAATGGAAAGGCCTTTAAGCACTGGAGTAATACATATATGTTGAACATTTTTGCCTGGGATCAATTTATGAATTCTCAAAGATGTTGAAAATAATTTTAAGATTTAACTCAGACCCTAATGGAAAAATATTAAAGAAACTATATTTTCATCAGTGATAGAGTGTAAGACAACTCCCCTTGAAAGGTAAAAATCTCTGTATATACTTTTCACATGACACAGACACATTAATTCTTTGCTATTTTAAAGACCTCTTAGTGCTGTCTAGCTGGCACCTTAGGAAAGGCAAAAGGCTGCTACGCAACAAATTTAACAATCATCTGCTTTCATTTCTGTTTTCTTCTGCTCCCCGCCAGCTGTCATGGCCTTTACCTTTCTATTTCCCGAGAGATCCTCTTGCGACCTGTCACTTCATTATCACAGTATAACCTTGTTTGTACTTACGTCTGGAATAGCCAGCTAAAATGTCCAGTAAGTCTTTTAACAAATGCAGATTGTCACCTTGTCAAGGCACATTGGTCAAGAACACCACCGTACAATGATCTTGCAAAACACAGTTATGAGAGTCCTACAGTAAAAGTAGATTTTATGAAAGAGAAACCTTTATGTTTTGGACAAAAATGAGTTTCAGAATTTTTTGTTAGTATTTCCTGAAGGCATAAGATTAAAAATATATTGAAATTGCACTATAATTTGACATCGGTACAACTTTATTCTCAGTATTATTAAGCTACTCCTTATACTTGTAGGTATCAGATTCAGCATTATGTGTTTCTTAAACTTTAGTTAAATGAAATTGAGTTGCACTGGTATAAATAATAAGAATATAGTTAAATTAGAAAGAAATTCAGACAAGCAATCTCCACTCAGGTGAAGCTGCAATATGAAGAATAACACTATAAAAATATTTTTCAGTGTATATTTTTCACAATATTATAATTATATACTTTATAGCAATTCTCATTAAAAAAAACCCACAGAAAATTAATTTTGGGGGATAATTCCAAAAATCATAAAGATTGACATTTAAAAGTTACGTAATCTGTCTACGTACATATTTTCTCATATCTGCTTTCTCTTGTCACTTATTAGGGTAGCAATTTTTTGTTTTTCTTACAATCTTTCTCATTAATGAAAAGGATGTCACCCAAAAGATCAGGGAGTACTGCCAAGTATACACATAATTTTTTCAAATGATTCCAGTGCTCTCATTCTTTTCTTCCTTCCTTTTTAACTTTGGTAGATGACATTAAACACAAACCAAAAGAAAGTTAAAAGGCTGTTGTCAGCCATCAAGTGATTCTGTGATGGAAGATTAGAAAACAGGATAATACAAGACATCCACTCATAGTTGTTTTTGCATAGTTAAAACTGTAATTTATTTCATATATTTATTTCATATTAACTTTTATTTCACCTCCAAGAAAGCTAACTTACTTCTACTAGGAGATCCAAAGATATTTTTGAGAAGTGACAGCCTTTCTGCACTGGAAATGATTGTATGGAAATGATTGTACAGGTTGTACTTCAGAGGTAAAGCATTTGCAGATCTACTTTATACTTTCTCTGAGCTTTTTCTCTTTATACTTTTTCTTCTGATTTCATCAGAATAAATTTACACACTTTTTAAAGGCACGTTGCGACACTGCTCAGCAACACTGGGGACTTCGTAAGTGTTGCACAGATTTTGCTGAAACGGTCCTTGGACTTTAATGAGGTTGTGCTGGAAATGTTTGGGATGTGCCCAGCTACTGTAAGTGCTGTATCGCCGCTCTCTAAAGAGCAGATGTGCAACTGATGATTGTGCCTCATGTGAACTCCTGTTAAGAAGAAATCTCTCATGTCTCATAGACTGAAATACTATTCAGGTGTAATGACTAAGTTAGCACACAGCAAAGTGTTATGGGCTTATTCTGCAGGTATTTAACCTAGGGTGAATATTTATCCTCATATGAATGAAGTAGTCCTGCTATGTAGGGTTCGGATAAAAAAGCTGGTGATTCCTCCTTTTTGTTCTGGTTTCCTGGTCCAGCAGGAAATACGTATGAACACTGTGGCACGTGAAACGTCAGGTAGCTCGCTCATCATGAGGCCTCTCTAGGTCTCTCATCACGCATTTCTTGAGGAGATGAAAATCTGATCACCTTATACACAGTCAAAAAGTAAAAAATAATATAAAATTTGCAAATATAAAGAAATGTCACAGATTACCTTCTCAATCAGTCATCACTGTGGTTTCTTCATCTTTCAAGGTTCTGTGGTTTAAAGACTCACGAAAAGTGCACATGCCCCCCATATTGAAACTGTGAGCATTAGATATAAGGTTCTTTCAGGATCCCTCACGGGCAATAAGCAGAGATATAAAATGTCTGGGAACACTGAAGCTGTTGAAGCTGAAATGCTAGTTTTCACACTGCTGTAGAAATCCCTCTCCACAGTGCTGGATGTGTAAGAAAGCCTCGAGTACATAATATATTTGAAACTTTGGGAACATAAATAGGAACAAGTACATTCAACACTACCAAGTTTATGTTGCCGGGGGCTGTTTTTATTCTTTTCCTGTGGAGCACTGTTATAGCCTCAGGTTTACTGAAGGAAAATTGCTGGAAAGGAGAAAAAAAAAAGTGTGCCCCTTTTAGGTGATGTAAAGGCAAGAAAACATTCTATTATTTTCTGTTCCTCATTCCACTTCAGGATTTGTGTATTAATGGAATTTTACAAATCTGTAATGTAAAGACTTATTTCCCTTAAAATCATTTGCAGTCATATGAATTCATGCATTGTGGAACAGAAACATTCTTTGGTGCATTTAAGGGTCTCCAATATCGCCATTGCTGTGCAGCCATTTCAGTGTTTTTCCCATAGGAATTTCTCATCTTCCCTCTGCTGTATTCAGCCTCATTTTAATTGGTCCAAATACTCCATTATTGATTCCTTACTTTACAATGTTATCTGTTCAAGAACAGAAAATACTACCACAGCAGCACTCTCATTCGTCACAGTTGTCACCCTTCATAGTAGCTCAGCATTCCTTTCCATTAAAAACACTCTGGCTTCCCTCCTAAGGTCAAGTTAATGACTGACAATTCTAGAAAAGATCTACTAGTACATCTAGTTTGTCCAGATATTCTGCAATTTCAAGATGTTAGCAGTTTTAAGAAGCTGCTAGAGAAGTGTTTTACTCTGATGCTAACTCAGAGATTGGTTTGCTGCATTGAGCAATCATGAATTGTAAGAGTTCACATTATAAGAATTGATTCTCATGGGAGGCAGTATAAGGATTCATGTCATCATAAAAATATATAGAAAATTAAGTAAGAAAACCCCCAGATCCACAAACTAATTATAACTGATGAAGGAAGGATGATCAGGAATTATGATCATTATGATCAAGTGTTTTTTGAGAAAAAGAGAATGTCTTATGTAAGATAATTAAATGTCTTCTACAGAAGTGTAGAAAAGCAATCAAAACTGAAAGATCAAAGCTTATTTATAAAACAGTGAAGTTTTTGAAATGTAATTGTTGCCTTAAGGAAAAACATGTAAAATGTAGGATTTGTATCTTTTTTAAAATGGGTCTTTTCGGCAGAATAGGAAGCAACCTTCATCTAAATGGAACATGCAAAATGTCAGTAGAATCCAATGAGGTTGCAGGGGAGGGTTTGCAACAATTTCAGAATTGGTGAATTTGGTAGTGGGCAGATATATCACTGAGTACTTTTTGTATGGTGAAATTTTAGCATGGCATCTGTCTGTGGCTGAAGCAATTCAGAAGTTGGAGGGTATCATCTGACCTGCATGCTGAAAAACATTTAGCCTCTTTTATACACTCTACTGTATGCAGCCACCAAGCATAGTGCAAAGACTGACTGATTAGAATTAGAGGCTTAAACAAGATCAACCATTCTCCAGCTTTTATAGATACAAGTAGAACAAAACTATTACTGGAATTTATCTGTCTGGAACTCTGGAGCTTTAGTAACTCAAATGATGCCCTGAAATAATTGAGCAGGTGTATGCCCATTTTTAGGTTTCTGGAAGAAATCTGAGAGAAGAGCAGAAGACTTCCAGATATCTTAAAGATTTTTGGACAAACTTTTAGCCTTTGAGACTAAGTACAGGAAGGGTGTCATTATTCCCTGAAAGAATAATGCAGTGTTTCTCCAACAATCTTGTGAATGCTTCTACCAAAATCTTCTTTCTTTACATTGTAATGCAAGGCAGAATAATATAAAAAAGCTTGATCCATAAGGATAAAAAAATCTAAATAACTTGTGTATATATAATTTGTAATTGAATGCTGGTGAGTAGCCTCAGTTCTTTTAGTAGGATGATTATTGCTTTATGAATAAGATAGAAATAAGAAAATTTTTTAAATTGTTAAAAATTGCCATAAAAATCAACAGGTACTTAATATTTCAATTAAAAGAAAGAAAATATAACAGGTTACGTTCCTTCTTGCATTTCCTTCACATCCATGTGAAATAAATGGTTGTTGCTGTTAAGACAGATCTAAAGCAAAGGATAGCAGGTTTTTGCTGACTTTACAGCTGATTTTAACTTCCAAAGACATTGTCTAGAAAACACAACATTTAAAAACAATATTAATGCTAAAATGAGGGGAAATGTGGTAATTTAGGTGCTGACCTGGGACCATGGAGGTTTAGATTCTCTTTGTGGTTCTTTTATGCATTTTTCTGTAAACTTATCAGTCATCTCCTCTGCCTGTATCTGACCCAATTAGACGGCAGCATGTCTAGGGGTTGAGGTGAATGCCCGGCCGTATCTGAACTTCTGGTCAGGGTGAGACCCAGGTGTGCATCACTGCCTGGTTTCTGAGGACAATAACATGTCAAAAATCTGCTCAAGTCCCTGATTTGGAGTTATTTCAAAACTGAATGAGGCGCATCAAGTAGGGAACACCTCAGCACGTTGTAGCAGGCTGTGGCCCAGTTATTCAGCATTTAGTGTCTCTGTCCTTTCAGAAAGAAACGAATTTTGAAAACAATTGTAGAGTCTTACCAGATCAGTCCAGAGGACAATCAGATTTGATAGCGTTATTACTTTTGGCCACTTAAGCATTTTAAGGTGAAACAGGCTTTAGCCTTCCTTGGCTGCTGAAGAAAGCGACTCTCTGGTAAAGCATATAACAGTATTCAGAAATACCAACCAAGGATGTAGCCATAGGTAAATGCAGGTAAATTGACTTTGCCAGTGCCATACTGCATAAACCAACTAGCTTCTGAAATAAAGAATACCAGACCCTACTGCAACTGCAAAGGAGTGCAGAACTGGATTCATTTAGGAGCCTTGGGTTTCCCAAGGCTGGGAGTCTTCCCAAGATAAGGAGTCTTGTTTCCCAGCTGTTTGTCTCAGGACAAAAGGAAAATTTTCCTAATAAATTCATTTGAATTTGGAGAGGTGGGAGGGCATAATAAAATGGGATGATCTACCACTAAAGAAAAACATTTTTTTTTTCAGCACTGTTCTAAAATCCCCCCCCACCTTTTGCTATCATATGAATAGCTGTGGGAGAAAAAATGATAAGTGAAAATAGGCAGAGAAGAAAAATGGATAATGGTGAGAGAAGATGACATAAATGAACAAGAGGATTTTTAGCCGTTTTGCCAAAAGCCCCGTGGGCCCCACCACAGTAAAGGCCAGAAGCTCACTGCCAAACTTGCCTGTACTTCACCAGAGTTCGCGTGCTTACGGATAAGCACATGCTTGTGCGCTTTCTGTGTTCACAGTGCTGATTTTAGTTGATATTTTTGTACAATACTTCTCGCGCAGCCAATTTTACTTTTCTCTCTTGGATAATTTTAGTGTTGACCGCTTATGATGTTCTTTGTCTTTTTGATCTTTGAGGCAGAAGAGGTTTACACAAAGAAGTATTTGCCTGTCTTATAGGACAGCAGTATTATACCCAACATAATTTTAGAACAATATATTTATGAATCCCATATAGACAATCATTCCACAAAGGTAGCTCTTGTGCTGCAGGACAGAATATGAATGCTGCCTAAAGCTTGATGGAAAAAATCAGAATTAATCTGAATGTCTATTGAACCGTGACAATGCGCAGTTCTCTAGTCTAAATAGCTACACAATCTTTACTAACATTATCTGTCTTTCTCTCTTTTTCTTTTCTTTTCTTTTTTTTTTTTTTCTTTTTTTTTTTTTTTTTTTTTTTGTTGGATTAGGAACCTTTCTCTATTCTTTAAAGCCTTCCAAAGAGGTTTTACTTTTTTTTTTTTAAACTGATTTTCAATGTGTGAAAATTATCTTGAAATTTTGTTTAAAAACTTATTGACTCTCTAAATGAAAAAAAAAGTTTCTATTCAGAACTATCTACCTTTTCTTGAAAGCTGATGTGAACTTTTGTGGTGGCTTCAAATGTTTTCTTTTCCCATTATCTCTCTTTATCTCCAATGCTAGCTCTTTCTCTTTTATGACATATTTTTTGCTTGTTTAGTGATAATTTTTTCTCCTGAAGCTTCTCCCAATGACAAGACTATTCATCCGTCTTTTTGAAACACAGACCTCCGACTGTTTTGCCTGAACACCTCTTTTTTTCACTTCTGTTTTGTTTTATTTTTATTTCTGTTTAAGTTTGAAGCATTTGGGGTTAGAATTTGTATAGCTACTGTGGAAACAGTGAAAACAAAACTGCATTCACTATATTTTAGTTCTGTGCCAAAAAATCATTATCTCTGAAGTCTCTATGAACTAAAGTTTTCTAACAAAAATTTCAGACTAAAATATGTGCTACTCCACTCACTCAATATAATGCATATCAGGCAAAATAATAGAAGAGAATGCAATTAAAAAAATATTCCAACACCATTCTCAATTCTTTATTACCACTAGCAACCACTAAAGTTTGAATGTTATCACATACTTACAGATGCAATAAAAATACAGCTTCAATAGAGTAGGGTATAGTGTTCCTATTCTGTTAACACTGGATATGTTCAGGGTTATTTATACAACTTTTTCACATAAAGCTTCAAATATAAACCAATTAAACATACTTACCCCTATAAGCATCCTTCCATGATCCAGAAAAAGCAATAAAAAAAGAACAAACAAGAGTCAGTAACTTACTTATTTTGCACAGTCTCTTTTCATAGTTCATTTAACTCGCTAATATTGATGATTATGTAGTATAAATGCAATGAAAGCTTATTTAATGTTCATTTAATATTCTTGGAAAAATTCCAGAAGCGATGTTGATGTAAAGTAGCTTTGAACTCTCTTAGACATGAAACTGAGATCTTAATTCTTGATATGAAAAAAAAGAAAACATAAAAAATAAAAAAAATCATGACAATCATAAATATTTTGAGCCTTACCTTTTGTATGCTCTCAAAAATTTTAAATATCCTTAAATATTGTGACTATTTTAGGTATTCACAGTAGCTGGCTTCTGCAATTGTACATTTTGATTGAAGCATGGGTTCAGGTTGAGAAACCTTCCCGCATCCTTGATGGCTGGGGAAGCCAGTGGGGACTTTAAAGGAGGTGGATTGAGAGCACAGTGACCTTGGAAGGCCAAATGACTGCTTCGACCTCAGGCTCCGAGAACTATTTTTTTTACTTCATCATAATGATGAACTTGCTTTCATTCATATATTTTTTTAAAAAGGAGAGAGCATAAATCCAAATATATAGTCTAGTTTATGTATAGCATAGGCTATTACATTTTATAAAGTTGTGCATAACAGCGCGTGTTTGAAGAAAAGATGTCTTTCAGAAACCCTACTGTTCTGATCTAAAGGTAGCAGAAAGAACAGAATCAGACTTTCCCAATGCTTAAGGACGTTCACTTACAGAAATGAAAGTCTTATGTATTAATGTTACTCCATCAATTACACCAAGTGGCATGCTTATCTGTGCTTATCTAAAGTACCTTTTCATACTCCATTTTTTCCCCACAAGGGTACTTATGCTCTGTTGACTCATCTCTAAGTTTTCTTTTGATAAACTCCTTACATTTTTCTCTGTTAGATGGTTTCTTCAGCTCTCATTAACTGTGGGTTTCAAAAGCCTAATTTTTCAAGTGTGGGCAGCAGAAGCCTAGGCAACATTGTAGTATACCTCTCCTGTGTCATGTTAAGAGAGAATCAGCTGAACATTCGTGTGGCTTGTTTATACTACTAGGGTTTTAATGAAGCATCATACTTAAAGCATGTATTTATTTCCTTGTGCAATATGACATCTGCATCTTTTCCAAAGCTACATTTTTCCAGGATAGGCGAGTAAGTTTATATTCCCTATTCATAAGTCTGTGAATCATAGAGTCATAGAATCAGTAAGGTTGGAAGGGACCTCTGGAGATCATCTAGTCCAACCTCCCTGCTCAAACAGGGTCACCTAGAGCATATTAGACAGGGTTGCATCCAGGCAGGCCTTGGAGATCTCCAGAGAAGGAGACTCCACAACCTCTCTGGGCAACCTGGTCCAGTGCTCCGTCACTCTCACAGGGAAGAAATTCCCCCTCACGGTCAGGCAGAACTTCCTGTGCTTCAGTTTCTGCCCATTGCCTCTTGCCTTGTCACACGGGACAACTGAAAAGAGTTTGGCCCCATCCCCTTAACACCCTCCCTTCAGGTACTTGTACACATTGATAAGATCCCCCCTCGGTCTTCTCTTCCCCAGGCTGAAGAGGCCCAGCTCTCGCAGCCGTTCCTCATAGGGCAGGTGCTCGAGTCCTCTGATCATCTTCGTAGCCCTACACTGGACTCTCTCCAGTAGCTCCATGTCTCTCTTGTACTAGTATTCTAATTTACCAAGCAGTCAAATCCCAAACCTTCAAAATCTCAAGCCTTATAGGACTGTACTGTCCTCATTGCTACGGCTCTAAGAGTTTTTGTGCTGTGTGACTGTGTGGCCTTTTTTCCATGATGTGATCTTTAAGTATGAATTCCCAGGAAAATTAGTGTTACAGTTGTCTGTGGAAGACTGTCTACAGTTGGGATCTGATATATAGAGTAATATCATTGCCTGGTGTGTATTTATTTCTTCAAAATTGCATCTACAAATATTTAAGAATTTTCAATAATATTCAGTTGTCTGAAAAGGGACCAACTGTGCACTTCCAAAAATATTATAAACAGGAACCATTCTTCACCTCTTTAGATTACACTTCCTCTTCAAAGGAATTGTCTGTTCTTTGAGCTCTGTCAAAGTCACAAGCAATACAGGATAATACTTAATAAATATGAAATTATAACTGTTGTCTCAGGACAACCTCTCTGATTTGTGTTCACTAAATGTAGAAGCAATTGTTTTTTACATGATCATTTCTTAGCTTGTTGAAGTGGAGAAGTCTGCATTATTGCTATTAAAAAAATGAAAAAAAAAAAAAAACAAACCACAGAAAAAAGTCACACTGATGTCACATCTGCACAACACAGTCATCTAGCAAACCAAAACACATCACAGTATCTACTTAATGGATTTTGATAACAGAATGTATATTTGCCTTCTTTGTCATGTTTCTTTCTACCAAGTTTAACCTTATTGTTAGCTGAGTTTTCTTGTTCATCACACTGAGACATCAAGATCATTGACTAAGTAATTTTTAAAGTTAATTTAAAAGTTTAAAAGTTTAATTTTAAAGTATGTTTTTAAAATCTCCCCCAAAGTGGAGAACTGTTAATTTCTGGCAATTTGCTAATTACAGCAAATTAGCGAAAACTAATAAAGTTGGAAAAAAATACATGGGGAAAGGAAATGGATTGCAAACATCAGCAATGAACATCACATTTCCCTTTGAGGCTCTTCACTTAGAATATTAATCTGCAAGTCTTTGCAAATTAACCATCTACCCGCAGCCTGATTGGCATCTTTATCATCCTGACAGAAGATGTATACTCCCTCAGCATAAAGATGAGACTATTTTCACTGAACATATGAGAAACATTGTCACAGATTTGGAGGAATTCTCTGCAATACATGTTCTGGATGTATCTGTCTCCTCTATGAAGTATTTGCTGTGGGCTTATTTATACAAGACAAAATTGCCAGTAGAATGCTGATGACAATAAAAAAAGATTGTATGGGTCTTGCTAAAGTATATTAATGTTACATCCCCAAATATTTGTTTTAGCCATGCCTTCCCTAAGCAGTTGGCTGTTTGTTTTCTTGACTGCCCGTCTTAAGTTTCAGTTAAGCTAGAACTCTGAAAACAAGGGCAAAAATCAACAAAATATATGATTTTAATTATTTCTGTTGTTGCATTTTCTTAAATTACAGATACAGTCAGTTAAAAAAAATCAAAACAAGATTTTGGAAAAAAGTCTTTCTCTTTTGAAATATTCAGATGGAAGAAATTTTCCTCAGTATTTTTCATATTTATTAGCTTTTAAAAATGTGAATATATACCTGAAATTATTCTATTGTTAATACTAGGAATATATTTGTCAATAAAAGACCTAGACAATTTTAAAAGAATTGTGAAAAGTAACATAGAGAAAACACTTTCAATGCACACTTTCTAGTTCCTATGTTTATGAACATTTTCAAGAACAGCTGTTATTGCACCAACAACATTAACAACTGAACTCATGTGCTAGCCATATGAATAAGTCCAACCCTATTTTTTAGTGACATTTAGAAATAATGAGTGGTAATGCTCATATTTATGAATATATCATTTTTATCTTTTGAATTTTATACCAGACAACTGGAAAAGAACAAGATTGTTCTAGCTGTTGTTTGCTATTTCTTAAACAGTCTCTCTTTAAAAAATTACTATAGATATTATTTTCTTCCATAAATCTCCAGATTTTTAAGCAATGCTTTTTTTCTTCTTCCTTAAAATATATATAGTGGGTTTCTGTAGTTTGGATCTTTTTTTCTGTGTTTGTTTCCTGTCCCATGCTGTAATGTTCAATTAGGGATAAAGATAATGCATATATTTTATTTGCAGATCTATAATTAAAAATAAATAGTCATTTTTGTATTAGCATATTTTTGATATATGAAATAAGGGTTACTTTGGGCTTGTGGTATTTAAGAGAGCAACAGAAATTGTGCAAGTGCATAATCTGCTGTACGGTTCCATGCTTCCTTTAAGCGAATCCTTAAAGATTTGAAAGCTGAAATGTTATCTGACTAGTGATATCATTAATGCAGGTGAGGACTGTTCTCATGCTAACTTCCTTTGTAAGTACCATGCAGCAATGCCAATTGCATCTAAAAGTTTACGGGTTTATATTTTGTTGCTATTTTACTAAACAGATTATATAGCTGCTCCATGAGGTTAGCTGTCAAAATTAAATATTATATATTTGATTTCTGTTCTTTTCCTTTGTGTTAGAAGTGTTGTAGCCATCTCCTGACCTTTGGACATGAACACTTCTCCTTGATTTTAAAACCAGTATGTCAGTGTTTTCATCACAGATTCAGAAATTATTTTAAAAACCTACATTAGGTTTATAAAGTGAACCTGATTCTGAGGGTCATCTGGGGCTCAAAATAGAGCAATTTCACGTGTGAAAAATCATTCAGTAGCACATTAGTTCTTAAAAACGAAACAGCATAATAATTAAAGAGCTGAGACCTAACATATTATTTAATGGCTCTGATCGAGCTGCTTGATTAAAGATGCCTAGAGAAGATTAATGACTGCATCCAGTATATGACCTTATGGGCTCTCATAAAACTGTTCTCTGAAATGTTTAATGTAGAGTTAATAAATAGTAATTATTCCTTGCTACCATATGCTTGATTCCAGGTGAGTGGGGGAGGAACCCACTTGAAACACTATTCATGGGCCACTGGTAATTTGAATAAAAACATAATTGGTTAAATCATGAAATGTAAGAGGAGATTGCTCCTAAGGGATATATCATGATGGCAAAAATACTGGCTTTTAGTGGTCAAAGATTTGAGGATGTGTGAGAATATGAAAGCATTTGAAAGATGAGTAATTACGATTCCCATTTCAAGGTAAGTAGCATGAGAAATCGAGGGCCAGAATATGAATTGTTTTGGCATATAAAGATAGACATAAACATATAACTGATTCCCCTGGATATTCCTGGATTTTAGTGGGAGCTATTCAAAACCTCTTTCAGTGGCGAGATAAAGAACGGAATGCATTAATGGAAAAATAATGCAAATATTTAAGATGCTTCTGGAATCAGACCACAACATACCACATCAAACTTGGGAATCCAAGCCCTAAATTTTTATCAAGTTTTATATTATTCAGTTTGAGGGAAACAATTCAGATAGCTCAATATTTTGTAACTAACTGAAGTAATAGGAGGTAGGTAGTCTGTAGGCTCCATCTGAATGGATTCTTGGATTCTCTGATCCATCTTCTGGAGAAGGTTGTTTTGCTCTGGCTGTGGTTTTATGGTCACTTCAGTCCAGTATACCCATTCACAAACTGCTTGTAATGTCAACATAGGTTTTTAACTCAGTGGAAAAGAATAGATTAAAATATGGAAAAAAAAAAAAAGTAGGATATACAGATTACCTTACTAAGTATATGTGTATGATAGTGCAATATGTGTGGAGTCAATAACTGTATATATAACAGTACAGCTCAGGTAATGCTCATTCTCTACAATGCTTATTTGCTGTGTTTTTCTCTCATAAAATGCTCTTGCATGATTTGCATTTCTGGAGCTTTACATATTTATTCAGAATCTCAAAAGGGTGAATATTTGTCAAAATCATACTCACAAACCTCTTATTTATCTTCATCTTCTCCTTTCAGCCAGAAGGTTATTTTCCCCTATTTTCTTATTGTTTTCTTTCTTCTGTGAAAGGGTGTCAGTTTTTTGCTATAAGAGAATGGATTGACAAATAATCTACAGTGAAAGCTTGACATAGTGCCCTTTAGATAAATGCTCTTTTCAGAGAGTTTGTAAATATAAACACACCAGTAGAGTTCTGGCTTTGGAGTCAGAGATAATAATCATGGGTTGACTGTAAGTGAAGACAAATTGGATTCTACTGTTTAATTCAGCAGGCGCTAGGTCAGTGTGTGTGTGTGTTAGAAAGAGTCATTTGTTGCTGTCAATTAATCGGTTCTACTCAGGTGTTTCCAAGTACTTTTTTCCACATATCAAATTCGTGTGTGAGCTCTGCCTTACATACTGGATATGTTCAGTTTTGCAGAGTCCTATGCAACCTTGCACTTAGTACTGTTATGTAAAGGTAGAAATTAATTTACTGTAAAAGCTGATATTATTGTAGTGGTTTCTCACTGGGAGACAGACAGAAAGACAGACAAAGTGAACTATCTTGCAAGTTCTACTGCTACTTCTACCATTTGGGGTCTCATTGCTGTTAATCCTTCTGCTCTCCTTCCTTTTTTGGCTGGGGTACAGGGAGGAGAACGTGTGATAGTGCCAGATTTCAAGGCTGGCCAGCTTGGACAAGCTATGCTGTTGTTCAACAACCTGTCAGAGGAATTCTCCCCTTTCAGCAAAAGACCTTTCCAGTTGTAGAGAATTGGCTGGACGAGCATGGATATCAGGCCGTGCAAATGAGCAACCCTGACTTGCTGATATGGAGTAACCTTGGAGACACCTTGAAGGACAAGTAATGAGGGAGAAAGAATGAATGCTGTGTAAAAACAGCATGAAGGGGTTGGCGAGACGGGACAGTGAATATGTGGATAGCCAACAGCACAGAGCTTTGCGGCGTGAACTATAGTAGTAAGCCAATTAGATATAGCCAGCTGGATGCTTGAGCGTGTGAACAGCATCTGATGGTATATAAGCAGGTTAAGTTGCTGAAATAAACGGATCATATTGCTAGCTCATATTGGGTCGTCTTATGATTCCGCAAGCCCGCCTCCGACATCTAGTAACCAATTTACTCCAACTCAGTGATTATACCTTTAAGCCTAGTGCTAATTCCAAGCCTGTCTATCACTTTTGATGTTTCACATAATTGCCAGTCTGACTTTTAAGTGGTCATTGTGCCGTTATTCTTCACCGTAGGAAATGATCCTATCCTACAACTTAGTTATCAACCTGGGATTTAACATCAGTGAAAATGTTCTAACCTAAAACTTTTTTACTATCAGGAAAAGAAGCTGAGTTAAAGTGAATGTTTAATAACCACTGTATTCAACTGGTTTTAATTAATATTTATTTATTTACACAGACACACAGATCCTACAGTTACAGATATAATGTGGGAACCTAGAAGGGGTAAAAACGGGGGAGCCTCAATAATAACATGAGAAACTGAGCAATTTTGCCAGAGAAATCTTTAGAAATATGCAAGAAGACATATTCCAATGAAAAGAGGAAGGAGCACGATGCCTGTTGTGCTCCTTCAGATATGCAGGTTCACAAAAACGTTTAAAACATTTTTGCATCTATTTCTTCCAAGTCATGCTGTATTGCCTAATCCCATATGCCAGCAATGCTAAAGAGATGTAGTGGGCAGTTCATTAGCCTCATTAGAAATGGCAGCTGCAGCCTGGGATAATAGCAAATGAATGACTCACGCTGGCAAAATAGGAGACAGGCAGCATTGCTTAACTGGCTTCATTACAGTTTTCTGTCAGTTGTAGGGGGTGCTAAGCTGATAGTTGGTTGAAAATTGATCTTGTTCGTAAAGATAACTAAATGCCACTTCCTTCTTCACCTCCTGACAAGTACTCTGCTTTTTAACTGTGTAAATTTGGGGAGAAGAATTTGGTGGCAGAAAGCCATGGATCATGTTCCAGGCACCTGCTATGGAAAGCTACACAGACCTCATAATAAAACTCCTGTTATATTGAAAATCAATTTATAAAGTAGCAGTCTCTTTCTGTAAATTACTCTTTGGCTCTGTAGTTATCTTTGCTATTCAATTATTAATTACTTGCGAGCCAAGATCTGATCTAATTCACGTGGACAATGTAACCACTGGCAAGATAGGATCCAAGTTGAATATACCAGTACACCTCTTTTGCAAAAGCAATCTTTGCTTAAAGAAGCAAAAAGATATTTATGATGTTCTTTTTCTATTTAATTTTATATTTTGCAGTAGCTGCTGACAGACATACATTAGATTTAAACAACCAAATGGGAGATGATAGGTTGTGGAAGATCTGATTCAATTTGTATGCAGCTTTATTTTACATCTGTGAGATTTTTTTCACACAAACTACTTACTTAGAGTTTAGAAAAATATTTTAAATGAAGATACCAACATTCCTTCTAAAGCTAAGTAACCATCATTTTCTTCAGTCTGTGCTTGAGAAACTACAATACAGATTGGCAAAGTCATGTCATAAATCAGTGGAAGAGGAAAAAAATAAAATCTATATGTCTCTTATTAATAACCCTGCATTTATTTTTATTCTTGGCTCCTATAATAAATGGAGGTATAGCTATGTCAGGACAAATCCTTTTGAATGGGAAACATAACCCTTCTTTTTTTCCAAAATTGATGTGTTAAAATCCTATCTTTGCTGTTCAGGCTGGGAAACCTCCTGTATCTCTGGGAAGAGGAAGCCAGTTTGTCTCCGCTTGTACTTCCCTCTAGGGTCTTTGTACCCTGCTATGAATAGCAAAAGACAGAAAATCTCTTTCACTTCAAGTGCTTCTCAGGAGCAGAGATGTTTGCAACCACAGGATGCAACTCAAGGTTTTGAAGCAACTGGTAGGAACTACTCTGCTTTCTGGCCCCAGTTCAACATGGTTTGCTCCTGGGATTGCTCTGATGAATTCTGGCATTCTGCTTTGGCAGCCTACATCAGTTTAGATGTATCTGGAGTGCCTGCTGCATGGGAAGCTTAAATGTATCCCATGTGCTGAGCAGCTCTATGTCTGGATGCAGTGAACATGCTGCTCTGATTGAGTCATGAGGTTTGATGAGACCTTGTGGTGGAAGAAAATTTCCTCTGCAGTCTTGACACACTGATGTTTTGCAGTGTCTGTGCTCTGAGCCAAACTGGGTGCAAGAGCGAGCGAGGGCTGCCTTGTTCTACAGTCATGGGAAGTCATCAGGATGTCTAATTTCTACCCAGTAGTGTTACCTCTTCATGATCCAGCTGAGCACGATGTCTGACCTTGAATGGGAAAGGGATTTCCAGTAGGCCAGGAAACCTGACAGTGTGAAGGCATAACTGTAGATGAACATCACCTGAAAGTGTGTTTTAGGAAATCTGCTGCTTGACCTGTACATGATAGTCTTGGGAGAAGGGAGTGTGTATGTCATGATTTCTGTTTCACTAGAGCTGTGCTAGGTAAGCAGATATTAATTCTGTCAGTTGTTGTGCTGTTGTTAGCTATTATACTCAAATGTTTGCACTTACACCCAAGTGGAGCATGCTGTTGTGGTAGCTCTCTGGAGGAAGGTGCAACAGAGTGCCTGCTCGGGCAGCATAGTTCAGGGATCTGTATGCACAGTACATGTACCTTTGCAGGTGCTGTAGTTGCATATCTGATGACTGGCTGTCAGTGGCATAGGCTATAAAGTAATTTGTAGCTATGCAGAGGCACCAGTCAGCCCCTGCTGCTTTACAGGTCAGTGAGACAGGGGTCTTCCCTTATGATATTATGGTTTCCCTTGTGTGTGGAGGATGGTGCAGAGAGTGGTGTGAGTGTGTTTCTGGAAAGCACCTGCAGCCTCCTTGGGCTGTTGCATTGATATCTATTTCCCATTTGCTGAAGGTTGCCTACAGTGTGACCTAGTACATGAACCAAACCCCTGAACTCTGTCTCTGTCCTAGCTCCCCAAAATATGAATATCTATAGTAAAACACTTACCTAAGCTCTTTAGCTGAATTGGACATTGCTTTTTGGAAAGATGTTCTGTCTGGCAAAGGAAGATGCTATTCTGGCTTGTTATCAACCTGAGTAGTCAAAGGGGAGGCCTGTTTTTTCAGCACAGTGAAGCCTAAGTCTCAAGCACAAGGTCTGAGCACCAGAGGTTTGATGCTAATTGTTATGCTAAATATATTATGCAGGTTTTGGAAATGTTAGGATATGCTTGGAGCAGCTCTGGAATACTTATCTCTGTCTCTGGCTTAGAGGTATGTGGCCTTTCATTTCTTAAACTGAACTGGCCTGCTCTTCAGGTTTTAGGAAGCCTATGCTGATTTTGCCACTATCATCAGCTGTATAATTGCTAAGAAAAAGGCAGAAGAGCCACATGATCATGATCATGGTCATGACAAATAATGGACGGGATATTGTTTAGCTCTTTTTTTTACTGTTACTACTTTCTTTTTTCTTTCTTTCTTTTTTTTTTTTTTTTAGAGTCAGTGTTTTCTCCTAAAGGAACTGATTAATAAGGGAGTTGTGATATCTTAAGTTGCATTCTGAAATATGCTGAAGGGCATACTGCCTTTGGCACATCTTGTAAAGAAGAAGGGACCTGCCAGGATATCCTTGGAGGACTGGAACTGTGTGAAGTTGCTGCAGCTCGCACCTGTACTGTAATTAATGTCGGGATTCTATTGTACCTAAACTCTCATCTTTGTCAAGGTTTTCCCAGAAATTTTACTCTAGAGTGGATTTGACCTCCACTAGGTCCTCATTGTAAATAGGGAAAATGTATGAAGACAGATATATCTTTGTGAAACAGGCATGAAACCTATTTTGCTTCACCTTCTATGAAAACATACTGAAGTCAGTTAAATCATAAGCTAGAGAGTCAACTGTATAGGAGATGTGGCATAAAATTAACGTGTCCTTTGATTAGATTCTTTGTTGCTTTTATAGAAGACTGTGGTGAAAATTTTGCAAGCTTAAAGTAAAGATTATTAGAAAAAGAAATTACTTTTGTTTTGGTGCTTGCTTTATGTTTGGCATTTCTGAATTTGATCTTGATATATGATCTTTTGAATTTTAATTCTTTATCTCTGTACATAAGTGTATTAAACATCAGTATAAATGAAAAGAGCACAGTGACTTTGATATCTGAGAACAAAGGGGAGAATGACAAGGAATGAACAAGGAAGACCATACAGTTGAAAATGGCATCTACCAAGTTAAGAGCACTGAACGCATTTGTGAATCCTCTGCCTTATAAAGCACATAGCAAAGTTAGAAAGGGGCAGATAAGGACTACAGAAATGGTTAGAAGGAGCAACAAGATTGGAACACTTCTGTATGAAGAAAAAAAGAGAAGTGATGTTACAGAATTTATCAAACCATGGATCATTTTGTGATAGTGAAGAAGGATTGTTCTCTTTCTTCACAACACACGAGTCAGTCATTACTCACTGAAAGGATCAGGCTGTAGTTTTAAAATGCACACAATAATAAAATTCAGAATAAATTCATGATGATCTTTTGGTTTCCATAGCATACCATAGCAACCGAAAGGATTGAAGGCTGAAAAGGACAAGGGCTGGGAAAACTGCACTTTTCCAGATAGCTATTGAACTGTAAAGGGGATGCTGTAGAACAGTCAAGTGTGATCTAAGTTGCATGTGCTTAAAAAGTTGTTGATCTATTCATTCATATATTTCCTCATGGCCATATTAGCTGTTTTGCTGTTTTAGCTATATTTATTCCATTCAGAGCTTTTGGGGGGTTTTCAAATTTGCAATAACATTTTAAATATCTATAAGTAAAAAAGACTTTCATAGTGTGCCTATGCAAAGACAGAGAATAGAGCAGGATGAGACCTTACAGTTAGGAATTAAAAAACCTCTAAAGCTGGACAGAATATTTTTTTGTCTGGAATATGCTAAAAAAATTATTTTTATTCCATGATGGAACAAATGCATAAATTCTCCAGAAAAAAAAAGTGTTATAAAACAGTAGTCCCAATTTTCATATTTTTCATATTTAAGTGATACAAAAAAATTGAGAAGTGCTCTTTATTTAAGTCTCCAAACAGATACAGCAAGATAAGAGGGCATTGAAACAGCTGCAAGTTACCTTTTCAAAATTACCTTTTTCTGAATCAGAGCTGTAAAATGTGGCTTTTTGGAACTAAGAATAAGACTTTTTGTACCTTTTTGTTGTATAATTGCTAAAGTTTGTAGTTCTCCTTGTTTTCAGTAATTAGCACCAAAAAATACATTATCCGAGCTTGGGTTTTGCCGTTGTCCTGAATTATTCTGGAAATGAAAAATAGGCACAAATTTTCAATAAAAAATTTTGCTTTAATGATTTAATGCATGTTTGTGTGAAATTCCATTGATATATATTTTTTTCAGTGTGGGGAATCACTGTTCTGCCTTAGTAGCACCCCATGATATTTCTAGTACAGCTCAGTCTCATTCATTTAAGTGTACTATATTTAATGTCTCCAAAAAAATCATACTTGTCTGTGACAGTAGTTTATTACCAGAACTTTCCTGTAAATAAAATAGATGTCCAATAAACTCATAAACTGAAGCACTCAAGGTGCACAGTAGACTTTGACACTTATTTTAACTTCATGGTAGGTTGAAAGAATTCTGTTGCTGCTAATTTTTCAAAGGCACTGGCTCTGCCATTTAAAATAAATGCTTTGGATAAAGGAGAAATATTAAAATACTGTGCTGCTTTCCTTTTGAAGATGCATTATGTGATGAGCCATAACTTTTAAGATAAATATTACATTAAGAAGTGATTAAACATAGAAGGATACATGAAAATCACTTCTTTATTTCATTTATCTGTCCACACAGAAATGCTTGCTTTCTCTCAGTGGTGATGGCTCTCTGGCTGGGTGACACTTCTTTTCCCTCCACCCGTGCCAGAAATTTTTCATCGAAGCTTTCATCCCCCACTCACCTCTACTTTGCTTTCCAGTTAGGCACACGTCAGTATCTTTCTTCCAAGGGTCACACAAAAAGGCCTATGTTCAGGCAATTCCACAAAAATCAGTCTTGATAGTAGAAACTGAGACCGAGAAAAAGATATACTGACTCTACAGGAATCAGTAGTGGTAAATGAAAAAAAAAAAGCATCATTATTTGGAGTTAGAGACATTTGGATGATAGCTCAGGCTAACAGAGCTGTGAAGACAAGCCATCTTGTTGACTAATGATCTGCAAGGGATGATTTTCAGTGTGCCCAGGCTATTCTGAAACAATGTAAAGTTGCTGTTCTCCAGATGCACCTATTCATCTGCAAAACTTTTAGCACAGATTGCTCTCCTATTTGTAAACAAATTATTCAACAATCCCAGTGTATCACCAGAATGACAGATAAACAGATGTGAAGTGCTATCAGAAGTGGTTAATTTGAGATTTGGTAATTCTTTTATGCATATTGCCAATTAGCTTTGAGGAGTAGAGGAATGCCTGACAGAGAAATATTTCATTTTCAAACCAGCTGGTCTGTTGATAGGCCTTGGGAATCTCGTAAATCTTGATGATAAAATCAGAGAAACAGTTTTAATACTTTTTCTTTCTTTTTCTTTGATTCTAGTCACTGTAATTTCAAAAAATTTAGGTGATTTATATTAGGGCTTCTAGTCTTGCTGCAAATTTTCCTCAAACTTGCCTTGTTAGGGACTAATGGGAAGAGAACTGAACAACAAGAAGGGGCCATTTTTCACCACTTGCTGTTGCTTAAAAAATGTCTGTCATGTTCCTTTAGGGAAAAAAAAAAAAAAAAAAAAAAAAAAAAAAAAGCTAAAATCTGTATTTAATCTATGTTCTAACACATTCTTTACTGTATGTCAAAATTAGTGCAACGACTGAACTAGCTTCTCCCTAGAAGATAGCAAAAAGCTAGATTTTGTCAAATAAAAATGTAAATGTTTCTGGGAAAGATTATATATGTTTCTACATTTTATTCCTAAACATCCTCATTATCCGATTTAATTCTAAGAAGATTTAAAGTAATATGTTTTAAATCTTATTTGGTGTCCTTCATTCTATCTGGGTGATAGATTCCCATATGTAATAGCTTAAAATTTATTATTCTCCATTTTGATGAATTTTATCCCTGCTCTGGATGATCAGGTGATACTCAGAGAAGGCAGAAGCTAGGGCTATGCACCTAGGTGATTAAGGTCCATGGCTGGGGGTGTAGAAGGAGCCTGGGAACTCTGTTTCCAAGGCTTTTAATGAATTATACGTTACATTAAAAATCATCTGGAATCAGATTTTACTGTCACTTGCTCTCTTTCTTGCTATTTCTTGGCTGTACATCCCAGTGAATCCCCTTTGGCTGGGAAAGAGCCTAGAAGATGGTCTCTGTGTTTCCAGGAGGAGTACTTTATCAAAGGTGAGTAGTATTTTTGAATGAAAGTGATTAGCTACTATGCTCTGCATTGCAATCACTGTGTGCCGTAACTCCCCAAATTGGCTACCAAGTCCAGCACTTCCAGGGCTTGGGTTCTGTCCTGTCTTGAAGTTGGCTCTAAACAGGAACAAGATATTTCACCATTTCGCTGTTCAGCCTGAGGCATTTGCTTGTTTGCACAGGAGTCTGTGTGTCAAGGGAATGCTGCAGTCTGACCTGTAAGCACCAAATCTGTATAAGCCCCTTAAAAGTTTTCTGGCTACTGAAGTCTCTGGTTTGAAGATCACAGTTCTGGATATGAATTCCAGCAAAGTCCTATGCTTGCTCCTAAAACTTTCTGGATTATTTTCTGCCTAAAAGCTAAATGTATTAAGGACACTTAGGCCCTGCATTTTAACATTTAATTTTAGACATTCAGAATCCAGATCCCCTGAAAAAATGTCTACCTCTCTGTGTAATAATTGAGTTAGGCAACTGAATGAATCCATACAAACCAGTAAGAGATTTGAAGGGAGCAGAGATTTGAATCTGCCACCAATACCCAACGGCTGAATGCTTACCTGCTGGCCTCTTGGGAGTTAAGAGATGGACTTCTCTCTCTAAACTTGTTTATTCTGTGTAGTAAACATATTTAGTGGAGCTAGACCTGAACCCATCTTCCCTGCGTGAGAGCTTTAGTCATGAAGCTGAGTCACTTGCTTACGTCTGGTCCTGTGAATAATTACTCACGTGGAGTCCCCCATAGATGAGAAACCTCTCATCTCTAGCCTTAGTCTTGCTCCTGGAAACTGCTTCCATGCTTGAACGCTTTGTAGATTGGAACTCCTTTTCCCCCCAAATTTGCTAGATTATGATTTGCAGGAGGTAGGGACAAGAGAGAAAGCCTTGTCTGTAAGCTTTTCTAGGGCTGAGGCAAGGGCTAGGCATTATGTTGTTTAGTAGTACATGCATAGTAAATATGCGACTGTCTACTAGCAGGCAGAAAGTAATTCCTAGATCATTCTGCAGTTTAAGTGTATGTTTTGGGCATATAGCTATTAGGCTTATGCTTTGTGCCCATCACTTTAGATATTTAAGCCTCTTGGTTGATCTAGCTCTCAAAGCACAGTCTATTCTTTTTTGTTTTTATTTTCCTTACCTAGTAGGACAAATGTCAGTTTTTACACAGGCCTTTTTTTTTGATTTAACTTATAAAGGTGTAAATGAGTAACTGAAGTTCAAATTTACAAGCCTAGATCTCTAATGGAAATTTGAAGTTCATGTTTAGAAGTCTAGACCTCTAATTGAAATAAACTACTGTAACTTTGTTGAAAACAATGGCATTAAACCAGTGTGATCACAATCATTCCGAGGGTGCTTGATAAAATAAAGGCAGCAATGCAACAATGAAAATAATAAATACCATCAATTTTTTTCTTAAGATTTATTTAAAGTAAGCATAATCATGATTTGGTTCTCTTTTCAGCTGGAGTTCATTCTGCTTTATTTCTGGTAGGTACTTTTGGCAATGGACAGAAATATATAAACCTTCTGATTCTTTTGTCTTTATCTTTTTTGTAGTTTAGCAATGAGTTAAAAGACGAATTAAGCCAGATTCTGGCTTCAGTGAAACCAATGTAGCTCAGGCATAACATACTGGAGGAAGGAGAGAGACAATGTTGTAAATTCCTTGTAAAATGAGCCTAGATTTAGACTGGCTTATCCACTGGAACCACCTTTGAATCCTGCTGATTAGTCTCTCAAATAAGCAAAGTAAATTCCATCCAACTATACACAAAATTTGGCTTTAACAGCTCTACATACCATGAATAGTTATGAGATATGAATGTGAATCTTTTCACCATGTTTTGTTTGTTTGTTTGTTTGTTTGTTTGTTTTTTCCCTTTAATCGAGTTTTGGTGATTTCCTGAGCAATCATGGAAGTCATGATCTTTGCTCTTGATACAGACTTAAGAGTTTGTTTCCCCAGAAGGGATTTTTCTTCTAAATGGAATTTCTGCAGCCTCAAAAAACCCACCAATATTTTGTCTAGATGTTACACCTTCCCTGTCTTTTATTTTTCTGCATAGTTTTCCTTGACTTTTAAATGACAAAGAAATAACATTTTGAAAGTTTATCTCTTTAAGTAGCACCTAGCAAGAGAACATCCCCAAAAGCTGAACCTCTTGCAGCCATGTATTGCTTATTATTTATTTGTCTTCAATCATAAAAAGAGCATGTATCCCTTTACTCTAGATGCCCTTGACATTATTTTCAATACAGTCATCAAACCATCCTTCACCAATTCCATCTAATCCGCAGAAAAATGAGGAACAGTGAAAGAAAGAAACATTCTCCACCATGCCCATCACTAACTACTTTCAGAATTCTTCTGCCTCTTAAAATCTTGGAGAAGGAAGGAAAAGGTATCCTAAGGAATCCCATGTGTGGAAAGCTGATGGATTTAAACCCAGCCCTTTCCAGAGCTGGAGTCACACAGTTGCTACCTGTAATAAAGTCATTCGACTAATATGGGAAGGGGCAAGGTGTGAACAGGTAGGCAGTGGCCTACAAGAGTGGTGTTACAAGTAATGCACTTTTGAGCAGTAGAGCTACCATGATTTCACCAAGCTGTCTCCTTGAACCTGGACCCTGGAAAAAGTAGGTGAAGTTTTACAATGGTCCTCTGCATCTTCAGTTTTGCAAGGTTTAGAACTTAGTTAGCTTTAAAGATTTGTCGTATTTATATCACATCATCTAGTGGCATACCTCAGCAGGAAGTAATATTGATTATGGTGTGATAAGGGTGCTCTCTGGCACTAAACTTGTCTGTTCTAGGCGGCCTGAACTCTATCTGTATGACAGGTGATATTCTGTCTTCTAGAAAGATTGCTAGATCGTCGCCCTAAAGGTGGATAGGATAGTTGGAGGCAGTCCTACATGCCATGCCACCCACACTACTAATAAATGTCCCTTGGAGGATATTCTAAGCACTGAGTATGCCTGAAATTTTCCCCTGCAGATATTAGTCAATACTGAAGGCACATCAACATCTTGTAGTCCATTACATGAAGAGTACATCCAAATCTGGCATTTAATTTCCACACTAGCTAGTTTCCACACAGGCCAGAAAAGACTTTCACATTAAGCATCTCAATATTAGAAATCTGTATTATTTTCCTTTGGATGACAAGGAGTTAAAGACATGACTAGAGTTAATGACTGTATTCTGGGAAAAGAAATTCGATCCTTAAAAAGTCTTAAATTGTCACCTTGGAAGTATAGTAGTTGTACAACTGATAAAGCTGCATTGCAGAGGAAGCAATCTAACCTGTATTTTTCACATAAATTAATAGCTGTATTGCACTAAGGGCTTTTGGATGACATTTTTTGCTTTCCAGATACTTTGCTGTAAGTTTTAGCTTACTGTGAAATATTTGTTTACTGTGAAATGCTTGTTAAATTTTTCTTTAAATAGCGTTGATGTAATAAATAGAGAACATTAAGCTATGAAGTACCGAATGTGCCAGCGTAAGTGGGGTGGTGAAAACTTGTAATGATCCTCCTAACATTTTTAGGATTTTTATTAAATGAATAAAATTTCAATATCACCCTCTTAGTGATTTTTTCACATCATTTGCTTAGGGTACTTGGCACTGTATATTGTATCCTGCAGTGGTTTGAAATTATTATTTTAGAATTTAATTCCTCACTAGATGATAATGTTGTTATTATTTGTCTGTGACTTAGGAACCATGCTTATGGTCAGGGATCCCCCTTGAGCGAAAGGATGATCCCTGTCCCAAAGACTATACATTAGAAATCGTTAGGTTGTGATGCACACACTAGCAGTAGTGTTCAGTTTCATAATCTTACTACCTCAAGTCATAACACATCTCAGATCACTTCTTTGCCTATCTCAACAATTTTTCCTGCAATAACCTGAAAAAAATTAAATTGATGGCTTTTATTTCTGTTCACTCTGCTCTTTCATTCAGAATTCATTTAAGGAACAGTTACTTTTAACTTTCTTACTCAGTAGTTCAAATTTTTTCAGATACCATTAACAGATCAACAGGCCTATAATCTGCTTGTTGACATTATACCATACAAATGCCTGTTAGAGAAATCCAGGTTCATGATGGATAAATACCACAATGACCAAATGACTGGATTTTAGGCAGTTTAGATGTCTTTACTGAATTTTGCTGCCTATATGGTTTTGTTCTTGTCATTCTGCATTCTGAACCTGCCTACTGGAAGAATTCATGCAAATGATTATTTTTAAGACCCCCCCCCCCCTAAAGCAATAGTAAAAGTTCAATAAACTTCAGGCTAGTAAAATGCACTTTCACTGGCAATTGTATTATGATGATCGATGATACCATTAATTGTGTTTTTTTCTCTCTCACACCTGCCTTCAAATTCATGCCAAGAGCTGATCCACAGTCCAGCACCACATAGCAGTCATTTGCACTTGCATAGAGCCAGCTTAAAGCTTCTAAACAAAGTGAGCAAAATAAAATGTTGCTTCCCCAGGGATGAAGTATTAGGGGTGGCTGAGCCTACGGGGAGAGAAGGAGGGAGTAGAATAAGAATACAGAGATCTGGAAATGTGGAGCAGCAACTGCTGATTTTGGACATGATCATTTAACTCTTCAGTGGTAACTACTGTTCTGCACTGCTGAACTTCTTGCTCTGTGGCTGAGGTAGCATTAGGAAGCCTGGCCTCTTGGTGCTGTGGCAGAATTCAAGTATACTGCGGTGGTATGGATATTTTTCTGGCCTAGAGTGGTCTACTGTTTCAGGAGACTACCTACTTGGCCTATGCATACAGTTAGTCCTGTCATTCTTTTCTAGTAATGTCATCCCACCAGAGAACAGAAAGAAAACGTCACGATGTTCATCCCTTTGAAGCAATGCTGATTGCAATGATCAATCCCTGATTTCTTGCCTGTTGTAGAACACAGTGTAGACATTTCAATTCTGGTATTTTCACTCTGCTGTCCTGTACGGAGGTGGGATATAGCTGTGGGATATAGCTGGCACATATCTGTGAGCATATTTACTTAGAAACACTAAAAAAATTTAAGCCCAATTAATTTTCTTAGTGGATTAGTTAAGCAATGTTGAATCCCTGTATAGATGCTCCAAGTCAGAGTGGAAATGGTTAGAATGCTGGGCGCTTGAATTTATGTTAGAAATAATTAATTCAGAATTAAATTGATCTTTTTAACTTTAACCAAGCAGTGATTCAAGAGGAAACCTATGGTTTTGTTCATCTTCTCATTTTGGCTGTTTGTGAACTGCTTTGGACCTGTATTGTTTTGGTTTAAGTACATTCTAGCTCAGCAGCTGTGCATGTCTTTCACTACATTTTTTGCAGTATACTGTGCAGGTAGTTGGGAAAAAGTAGAGGAATCTGCTGAGGAAATTTGTTATGAATATTTCAAAAGATCAGGATGCCATGGTCTTTTGTGGAGCTTCTTGTTGTGATAGACATCAGACTCAATGTGACTCTTTATGATTTTTAAGAATATCAACGAATCCAAGATTATTGCAGTTTTATGGTTATTTTATCTAGATGGTAGCTATATCTACTTTATGGAATAAGCTCCCTTATTGTTCAGGGGCATGATAGAAAGATGTTAGATAGGAATAGGATAACAAAGCAAAGTTACTTTGCACCTTCAGCTTCTATTTGAACATGAGAAGAAAATTTTTAGGTAGATAGGGAGAAAAATGGCAGAAAAAACAGAGAGCCCGTATAGTTTTGAACCTCCTTTGAAAAAGTAAACTCAAAGATTGAAAAGACAATTTGTAAGAAAACACCTCTGAAACAGAAAATGCAGACACTTATCAATTTAATAAAGGTAAGAGAAAGAATTGGGAAGCTTTTATGCCTTAGGCAGATTTTATTAAGATGATACAAGATTTGAAAGCAAAATTTGAAATGACATGAATAAGAAAAATGGAAGTCAGGCTTAAAAAAATCCTAAAAACGTAAGAGTGACTACCAGCCTCTCAAGCACAAGAACATCAGGCCAGACTTACTGAAGTTTGTTTTAAACTATTCTAGGAGATTAGTCTGGAATAAAGGGCAGTGGAGAACCCAGAAACTCCTACATGTCCCATCTTCCACCAATATGTATGTGCTTCAGCATCAAGAAAAATATGTCTCATAATGCTAGCTTTGCTGAACTTGCAGAAAGAAGGGACTTCACAGTTCAGTTACTGTATACTAGAGGGCAGGAAGGAGAAAGATTTAACAAACTGAATGAGGTTGTGTCAGGGAGTTATGAACGAGGTTGTGTCAAGGAGTTACTAAACTGGCTTTCCCATCTGTTTCAGGTTTATCTTGCTATAAACAGGAGTAATGGTCCTATTTCAGTGGCCTGAATCACTTTCTATATGCAATATGTATGAATAGTATGAAATTTAAGTAATTTATGGTTCACCTAGACGAAAGATGCTACATAGATGTGAAATTATTGTCTTCATCTTGAAAAGCAATCATTGCATTGCAAACAGCATAAATCAAAAGAAGACTGAAAAGACTGCATGTTGGCGTTGAACAGAAATGCTTTTGGTAGTCTCACAGTAAATATGACAGATAGATCCACTATACTGTGGCAGCTATTTGCTCCTCTCTGCTTAACGCTGTTACCTTCCATCCATGATGAGGCATGTATCTATAAAGATGCAGCTCTTATTTTTTGTTGATGTCTGCAGGTCTGAGCATTTATTTATTTAGATATATGTTGATTGTAAGAGCAGAGAAATATGTGTGCCCACGTATTCCCTCCTTTGCCCTGGGCAGCTTTCTGTTATTTTTGAACCTTCTCATAGTTCAATCTAGTCCATATATGAAATCTTGGAGATAAGTGAAGGAAGCCCCTGTTCTGTAAATCCTGAATATGTAGTGACTCCTCAGGAGTGCTGGGGACCATCAGGTGACTACAGGAAACTGCCATGGCAGCTAATTTCATCTTGGTGTAAAAATAGACAGAGTATTGCCTCAGAACTAGAAACATTGAATAGGGTCTTTCACATATGGTTTATGAGAAAGATACTGAAGGGAAATCACACATCCAAAATCCATTTGCATACCAGATTAGTCAATTAGCCTTATATCTGATCTCAGTGAAAAGCCAGCAAAGGACTATAAAAAAAATTGATCTTGCTTTGAGGTTAAATATCAAGTATATTTGCTAATGCGTAGGCCGCAAAGCCCACTAAATTATTAAGCACACTACAAATTACAAAGAGAGATTTCACTTTGAAACACAAGTTACCAAAGAAGGGAGGGGGGGGGGTTATTTCTGTGTAAGAAAAATAGCTATTAACAGTTATATACAGGTGGTGATACCTAGTTTTAATAGGGAGGCATTCCACCGGGTCAAAGAAGAGAAATGATGCTACTTTTAATTACTAGAACTGGCTGGATCATTACTGGACAACGCTGGCACCGAATGATTTTCAGGGTGAAAGTTTAAGTCTTCCTGGTTCTCCTGGAAGACTGCCAACCTGGCAATAAGCACTAAAACATTTCACCAGAAACACACACTACTGAAAGGCAGTCACAGAAATATCTATTGTGCACCACCCTCCCTGGTATTAATCAAAGTCCTAAAGGTTATGCTTGAATCCTGGGGTCAATGGGGAGCCTATAGACAACATTACAACTTTTGGAAGCAGAAAAAGTCACAGAACAGCAAGGAAGCAAGCCAAGGACGCCTGCTGTTTACTGACAACTCTGCACATTTGCAAGAGAACCATCATCTGCAGGCTCGTCTTCTGGCTCATGACAGGACTATGAAGCCCTTGAGGAAGAAGGAACATAGGCTGCGCTCCAACTCTCATGCCCATCTTTTGCAATTCCGTTGGCATGTGTTTGAATTTGCCTTGAGCAGAAAAAATTCTATCAGTTCTCGAGTTCTCAAAGGATATATTTTTTCAGTAGTCATCTCTTGCTCTTCTCATACCTGAAAGTGACTGTTTCATTTGTTACCTGAAAATTATGTGTTTTCTGTAGAATATGGAGTTCAAATTTAGTGTTTTTCCTCAATCTTTATTTTACTTTTAGTAGCTTTGAAATATTGAAACTAAAATTAAATATTTGAAATATTAAAATATTTGAAACTAATATATTACACACCAACAAAGCAGTTAAGAATTTGCTTTAAACATAGCTTTTACAAATAAACTTTAGTTATATGTTTAATACTTAACACAAGCACCGGACAGTGTCCCACATTATGTAAAAATAACATGACTGCCAGATATAAGTCCATTAAAGCCACAACATACTACGTTATAAGAAATAAAAAATAAGGAAAAGCTAACCTAGGTAAGCAGCTTTGCTGAATGTTCTTGGCTTTTGTGTACTCAGAAACTTTGATTGCCCAAGTACAATGGAAACATCTTTGGATCAGCTGTAACCAAAAAACCGGTAGACTAGTTATTTTTATGATGTCCAAAAGCCTGCCATAGCCTGGTACTTTATAGAACAAAGAGTAAGGTGTACTCTGTGCTTGAAGGACTCATCTTCATCTTTCATTATTGACTAGAGAGTTAGTTAATATGGCTTACCTGAACTTTCTGAGGGATTTTTTTGATGATGATTTCCACAAGTTGCCATTAAAAGAATATCTTTAACCTTTGGGTAAAACTGTGAAAAAATAAGGAAAAGAGTGGAAACAAAGTAGAAATAGATTTTTTTCAAGAGCAGGTGAAGATTACTGACCCTTTCTAGAAGCTAAAATCAGAGGTTAGCTGAGGAAATGAAAAGGCAATACATTTAAAAATAACAGCATAAAAAAAATCTTCCTTTTACAACTGCAAAAAGAATCTGAGAAGCTTGGATTAGAGGTTAGGAGTTCAATGTGATTTCAAAAGGTGAGACGTGTATATCGTTAATAGGAATATCACGGTATATTGATTATAGATTATACAAAATGTACTTATAAATCCTCATATTCATTTACAGACATATATAATTTGGAAGCCTCTCTACACTGTGGAAGTGACTTCATAAAGAATATTATCCTTTCTTCTGAAACTTGTTTCCCACACTGCAAATATTCCAATCAAGGTCTAATTTAAGGACAGTTTTAGTAGAGGTTGATCATACTTATAGGTGAATAAGGATCTGTCCTGGAAATCACTGTCAAAAAAGAGCTACTAAGTTAAATAGAATCACTTGTGGATCCAGCGTTACTACTTCTTGTGCTTATAATATTCTCTTTACTATTACTGCCATAATGATCACATTCCCGCAATGTGAGCCTGGATGTTACATTAGGTCACCTGCCGTATATCTGATGCGGCATGCTAATGCTGTTAAAAACATCTTATTGGAACTTTGCACCAAACAGACTCATTTCTGTTTTAATGCACTGATATTAATTGTGCTGTTAATAGTGTGTTAATGTAATTTCTAGGATCATTTGTTATTTAAAGGCGAATGATTAACTAAAGCAATGGCAGTCCCTAAATCCTATAAAAAATTATTTATATTCAGAGAGTAGAAAAGCTTCAGCTTTAGTCCAAGTTCTTTTACAGTTTTACAGTTATTGTCAACAATTAAATTCAATCTCTGAAATTGTACTGTAGCCATCCATTGTGACTTTTGCAGTCTGGTCTTTACAAATAACATGGTTTTGCCGGTGTTCATTGCAAGGAATTGTGACAGAAGCTTCTTTTCATATCTGTTCCTTAGGTAGACACAATGTTTGTGCCCAGGGCCTCCTTACTCCACAGAGCTCCCATGCCTGTTTGTAGATATGTCGTGAAATGTTAGTTACTTGCTAAAATAATGGATAACTTCATTTTCCTCATCCCATCCAAATCTTTCCTCTTGCTGATGCTTGTTTTTTTAGAACAGTCATCTTAATATAATACTTATTTTCACTTAAGGCTCTGTTTGAGCCTCTCTTCCCCCAAAACAAAGAATGATCATATTGCCATGAACTTTCAGGGGGTCAGGGTTTCATCTGTGTGGTCTTCTGAAAGAAGTGTATATGCTAGTTCACAGCATAACTCTATTTCCCCTCTCCTGTGGCTGAAACCAACTTTTAAAGTCCTCCTTGTTGACCTTTTGATTGAACCTGTAGAGTTCAAAAGGTAGGATACCAGCAAAGTACTCAGACTATGCTCTGGATTTTCAGGATCTGAGCTTGTTTTTTGTCTTAGCACCTAATGTTTAGGAACCTGACTGTTTAGTACCAAAGGTCCTGAGATAGGCTGCATATAAAATTTATAGAGCAAATACTGTGAACTGAGAATATTGTCAAATATGAGAATGGTCCACAGAAGTTGCAAAGGAGCTGCCTAAAGCAAAGGATTATGAAATGCTACCCCTCATAAGGACTTAGGTACCTTACTTTAGGTTTGCAAGGTGACAGCTATTTATTAGGAAGCTCCACCATCCTGAGCTTTCTCTTGTAGTTACAATGTTTACACAAGCACTTCTGGAACATGACTGGAAGGAATTTGTAATATTCTTGTAGCTGATGTCATTATTAGACTATATTGTCACACTTGTACTTTCTCTCCTTTTCTAATCCAAAATACAGTTCAGTAGATAAAATGGAAGCCTACAATAACAGGGACAGAGCAGCTGAAAAATAGAGTAAGTAAAGGTTACAACATTTGTTCTGAGACCTTTGGGAAAGACCAACTACAAGGGAAAGGGAGAACAGTAATAGCAACCGCTCTTCCTTAAACTTCTTCGCTGTGAGAGTGACAGAGCACTGGAATAGGTTGCCCAGAGAGGTTGTGGAGTCTCCTTCTCTGGAGATATTCAGGGCCTGCCTGGATACAACCCTGTCTAACATGCTCTAAGTGACCCTGCCTGAGCAGGGGTGTTGGACTAGATGATCTCCAGAGGTCCCTTCCAACCTCAACCATTCTGTGCTTCTGTGATATGTAGACAGTGGCCGGGTCCTTTTGCAGGTTATTTACTTCTTCATCCTGCTCTCTGCTAATGACTCACAATATCCACTCTGCATTGGTCTAGCTGTTTGCAATTGCTTCTTTCAATTTTCTATCCTGTACTGACTTTTTACCATGTTATGGATCTTTCTCAGCTTTGATATTGAACTTGTTAGTTGTTGAATAAATATCTGGTCATATTTTTAATTTGTTAGTAATGTTCGTCTGAAATGATTCCAACGTTTTATCTTTGATGCTGGTAAGCATGCATTGACTGTCTGAGAGTTCTGCACATAGTGAGACATTAGAAACAGTGACCAATTTGAAATGGTATTATTTAACTCTAGAGATGTAATTGCTCACATCAATTTCAGAAGCAAAAATCTGCTATCTAAATACTCACTCTAAAACCACTTTAATGGAGATTCTGTGGAAATTAAGGAGTTGAAGAGGACTGCAGCAGGACAAAAAAGATATTTAGGTTGTTAATATTGCTGCAAAATACAGGTTTGGAGGGAGGAAAAAGGGAATCTGTAGGAAGTTGGCCACCACATGTAAACAGGTAATTATCCTACTTTTTGTGAGGCTTTTGCTGAGGGGTCTTATTCTCCATAACAGGTAGAATATCAATTTCATATCCATGCCCTCTGGAGTTTTCTCTAAGACTAAGCAGAACACTCAGTCTCAAAGAAGTTATTGACACAAAAGAAATTTTCTGAAAGTCACTTAAATAATAATTTTATAAAGATGAAGACCAAGCCATTTGCTTATTGCAATCCAGGAGTACAATGCAATGTCAGCTTTTCTCAGAGAAGAAACGGCACATGTTCAATAACCATAAGCCATTATATGTTGTGGAGTTCAGAAGTGATAAAAAGAAAATAAGAGAAGGAGAAAGGTTGTTTGTATCATACCCTACTCATCTGGTTATGAATGTAGATGAGGTAGTCACTGAGATAACATGCACCTGAAGGCATGAATGGCAAACTACTCAAAGTAATGAGAAAAAAAAATGATTCTGTGACAGCTGAAAACCAGTGATATGGAGAAGGGCTCTGAAACCTGGCAGAAAATGGCCTTGAAAAGCCAGACCACAAAATCTTGAGAGTTAGAGTATATTTATGCCTACAAGACAATTGTTAGGCCTTGGCAGCTGAAATCTTCAAAGATAACAAGCCATATGATACATGAGATGATGCCAAGAAAGTTCATGACGAATATTTCTGTATAAAGTAGTACTATAAAAAGTAGAATTCATGGAGAGGGGCACACTGTACCACTAAGATTAAACAAAGTACTAAATAGCTACTCTGTGAACACCATCCATGGAGTGCACTACACAATGCCAGGAAGCTTCTAGGGAAAAAGTAGTGTAATAATGTAAATAAGGACTACGATAGTGCATAAACTCAAAAGAAAGAGACAGATTTACACAAGAGATTGTGTAAATCTTAAAGCTGAACTTTTTGAGTGTTTCCTTTTCCATTTTAATAATTGAATTTAATAAAATAACAATTCAATAATATCCTTTTTTTCATGTCCCTTTATTCTTGTCAGTAATCTCAGTGAGCTCAGCTTGATTAATGATTATATAGGTAGGCCCTTCTTTCTGTGGAGATGGGGAAAGTTCTTTTTCCCAGCAAGAAAATGCATGCTGTGAGCTATCTTTTCACATATAGCTTTTATCCCCTTACCCTTCTTCCCAAAGTGCAAAATCAGCCCTTCCACTGGTTGTAAAAATTCACTGTATCATTGTGTGATATAAAGGAGGAGAGAGGAGATAGTCATCAGCATGTGTTTATAATTAGTAAAATTCTATTATAAAGGAAGTTGTCAGCCTTAGATTAATTTTAACTTTTCTATATGTTTCCCCTTTAACAAATTTTACTTAAACGGAGAGCCTGAGTCACTTAGATTTGCTTGTAATAATAAGTAATCAACTTCTTTCTTAAGTAAACGATGTAGACAGGAGGTCCACTTTGCTGTATGGCAAAATGAGACGCGAAGTTTTGATCTCTGTGGGCTACTTTATGACTGTGTTCAGTTTGGTAAAAGCAACCACACAGAGCTACTATTGTAAAATATTCATGCAAAAGGGGCTGGAAACTAAGTGTCAGCTTTGAAGTCTGTCTATTTTCTCATGAACTTAGCCTCAGAGGAAACTTTTATGGAGCCCTTCTGCTTCTTATAGCCCCTACACAACTGGTTCAAAACAACATCTGAACAGTACAAAGGCAGGAATTACAGTGACAGCTCATACTGCCTATCATCATCTGCACTGACCCACAGTTTGCAAGATCAGGGCAAAATTCTTGATGAGAACAAAGGGAACGAATGCAAGGGAGATGCTCCAAGTTTTAGTTTACGCAACTGATTTACAAATGCATGGGCCTGAAAGAAAAACAGAGAAGCAGTACTTCATAGCAAAGACAGCCATGTTGGCAGGGAATGGGTAGACGAAATCATTACCCTACTAGAAGTGATTATAACTTGAATGCGTTCAAGAAATATCGTAATGCATTCATTACTATAGTTTGTAATAATGCAGCTCTTAGCCCTGTGGTTGCGGCTATTGGAATTATTTGTGTCAGATGGGAAGAAAAAATAAGGCTGTTTTGATATCTGGCTACCATGGCTTCAGTTTCACAAAATGGAAAGCAATAGCCAGTAATATTTGCTTTAACATTTACTTTACCAACATGCATATGTACTATGGTAAAACACTGGGACATACAATTAAAACCAGTTATATTCTGCAAAATATTTTAGCAAGAGATTAACTGTAAGTAGCTTGTAGAGTCCCGGTGAAGTCAGTGGAACCTAAGAATGTGCTTATAAGTAAGCTAATGGATATCAATATCTGCATAAGGGCTTTGCTGATGAAGGGCCTACTTTATGTATTATGTTTTTTTTTTTCTTGTCCTAGTCATGTCTGTCCTAACGGTTTAACATTATTTTTTTTTCACCTAATTTTTTAAAATGTTTCATGAAAGCATTTTACAAGGACATATTTGATAACAGCTGGAGGCAGGTTGTTCTGGGAACTGAGACTCTTAATTGGCTGAGATAATGAAAGGATGTAATCTATGAGATGCTATAGGCTTGCCTTATTAAAATCCCCCACATTGGCACTGATTTGATAAACACCTTTGTTGGGATATATCACAGAGTATATTAAAAATGCTGTTAATGAAAAATGAATATTGCAGTGCCTTTTTGGCAGACAGAATCAATATGCTCTTTTTAATAATTCAAGTTTATTCCTCAAAATATCATTTTCCCCCAGAACATAAACTAAGAACATAACATAACTACCAAATTTCACCTCTTTTTCTTTCCTAGCAACTCATTTTTTTTACCACTGCAATCCTCCTTCATTCTTTCTGAATCTATGTTAAACTGTAATGATTCAAGAGTCCTGTTCTTGAGATGAAGAAAGGTATATTGTTTTCTGAAAAACTACCGATCTGAAAGATTGATTTTCATTTCTTAGACCTTATATATTTTATTTTCCAAGTGGAAGATCAGAACAGTTAAATTTATGAAGTTTCCTATGTCCACCACTATGTTCCCCAGGGGAAGATGAATGTCAGATTTGACTTGCAGCCCATTTCCCTTTCAAGATGACAGACTAAACATGATCAACATTGGTATTCTGTCAACCTCTGACCTTGGGAGGTTATCACATATTGAATAATTCCACTTCCTTGTCCATTTATTTATTTTTTTCTCTGTACAGGATGGCTATTGTGGTATGAGGTTTCCCATCATTTGTTTATTTAGGTTTCTTATTTGTGATGTGGATATCTGCTGAGGAGAAGAAGCTGTCTAGAAACCAAGAAAAGGTAAAAGAATTGTACAGCCTGGGATACCTGATTTGTTGGTTTACATCTTATTTTTCTAAATGATCATCTATCTCATTAGGTTTATATTTATCTTAGTTTCCCAAGGAAATAGAACTTATGTGATTGAGATTTCTGTCTGTCTATTCGCCTACTCCTTGCCCACCAAGCTGGCTAGCTGACTCTCTGCTGCTCCTTTAATCATGAGGTTAATGACTCCCTGGCCTACTCTACTGCATTTAATAATAGGTAGGGATCTCCAAGCTGGCACGAGCTGTATTGAACTTGGTAGGTTGCTTAGTGAAGAAAATTCACACTCACACCGAAGAAGACACTGCACTTGAAATGAAGAGCCACCTGTGCTTTCTACTCTTCTGTGTTCAGCCAGCCCTTACGTATTGAAAGCAAACTGGGAGCGTGCACCGCCTAAAGCAGCCCAGGGCTGTGATGGCTCTTGCTCTGGCCAGCCAGGGAACTGGAAAAGAAACTAGAAATACTGCTGGGGAGGTTTATGGGGGGAAGACTGGAGTCACTGTACGCAATGGAGCCCTACAGTGTGTGGGGAGAAGCTATGTTATTGTAGTAACAGAGATGATTTAGGGAGCATAAGACTACACTTGTAGGAAACAGAACTTAGTTCAGAAGACTACTTGTTCACCACAAGAATGCTCTTTTTCTCCACTCCTCCTGCTGCTCCAGCTTTAGCTTTGAAATGCTACTGCATGTTTCAATCAGAGATAGCCATGATACTGGGAGGCAGAACTGATGGTGTATCTAGTTGTACCTGTTCTTTATGCCTAAAATATTAAAACTCTTAGTGAGTGCATGTATTATGTGTCTTGAACTGTCAAAGGAAATCACAGAGCACAAGTCTGAGATTCTCTGCTTGCTTGCTAATTTCGAACATGTGTTTAGATTAGGTGTCTAAAGCCAGATATCCAAAGTGTCTAAAGTTGAGCTGGTCATTAGAGGTGCTGAATTCTCGCCACATTCAGTAGGAACTTATGGCTGATCATTGGGAAGACTGGGCCATTTATCTCAGGTGCCTAGACGTAGGCATCCACCTCTAAATACTGTGCCCTTAGTGTCTTAGCTTTTAAAAGTCAAACATGGTGGAAAAGTTGTTCCCAAGTGATATTAAGCACAAGGTGTCCTTAATACATATTCAGAAGCATCCAGAGGAAAGCTGCTACAAAAATAACAAGTATTATCATTTATTTGTCCCAAAGTACAGAATTAGGGATCATACAGAATTTTTTCCTTTAGGATAGAGAGAACACTACTGGAAGCCAGATATATTATCAGTATGTTCTTGAGGGTTTTTGCCTGAAGGTGAACCTCACCAAAAAATAAAGTGTTTATTTTAAAATTTTATAATTAAAACAACTTGTAGGATTCCTAACTGTAGGAAATGGTGTGACCTAGCGTATTACTGGAAAAGAACTTCTAGATGTTTTCTGTTTTGAAACAACATAAAAATATTAATACTTTGTTAAGTTCTTATCTCTTCTCTTTTGCTCTGGAGAGTTTGAACCAAATAAAACTGAAGACATGCTGCTTCTTTGCTTTTTCATTTTTGTTGGTAGGTTTGGCAAATCTCTATTAAAGGACATTTTCAGTAACATAGTAGTTAGTAGCTACTGTTCTTGAACGCAGATCTATGTGTTAACACTTAACTCCATTGAAACGCTAAAGAGTACTAACTACATTAGAAACATCTATTTCCATGAATTTCTATGGATGTTTGTTGCAGATCTTGACATTTCACTCAGCTGACTGAATTGACTTTCTAAAGATACTGCTGAAGGAAAAATGTGTGATCTCCAAACACCTCAGACTGACAGTATTTAAGGAGTTACAGCAATACCATGGGTTTTTGTATGATTTACTAGTTGTCTCTTCTTTGCTTCAGCATGAAAATGAAGAACATGTATGTGGTATTATAACAATTTTATTGGATGATGGATGTGCTTTCAACAGATTGGAGCAGAAGTGATAGAGAGTGCCTCCAGATATGGCTGTCTGTTTAAAAATTACTTCTGGCATAAAAGCCATTAAAATTCCATGGCTCCTGACCTATTCAAGCCCATAATCATCCATTTTATTATATAACCCTCTATCTAAAATAAAGAGGCTATTTTTCTTCCAAGTAACAAATAACATCTTGTTTATGTGATTCAGATGTCAGCCTTCCCACTTTTCCACAGTTCTGCAGCTTAAAGAAAGGGCAATAGTTTAAAAAGGTGTGAAAATGTTATTTGTCTCACCCAATTGTGTAAGAAATGCTAATAATCAGTTAAAAATCAAAATTTCTAAAGTAGCTCTCCAGGACTGAAGACCTGTTTAATCATCTTTTCTTAAGCACAATAATCAGTATTGAGTTTTTTAATAACGTTTTTTCAGCTATTTTTACAGACCATGGGCAGGGGGGAGGAATAAAGAGTGTAAGAGAGAGAGAGAAAGAGCAAGCTTTGCTGTGCTGAATAGAGGCAAAAGTATAGAACTTCAAAGAGACTGACTTCTCACTGATGACTGAGGATGACATATGATGACACGTTACATGAACTTACTAAAGAAAAAAGATTTTGCGCCTTTTTCAGCTAAGACCTTGAAACCCTATGTATAATTTACATGAAAATTGCAGAATAGTAGGGACTATAATTACCATTGCATTTTTTTTCATGCAGATTTGCCAGACAAAGGCTAAGAGTGAGTTATAAGTATATACGGACAACCTCCATCAAGCCTTTCCCAGTTTTGAGATAAATCTTTCAACTGTCACCCTACATTCCTTGTAGTCCGTAACTATTCTGTATTTTCACCTCTTTTAAGGTATGTTGGTAAAAGTGTGTAGTCTTTGGATGAAAAAATGATGCTGTGGGAGGATGCTCTCAGTTCCCCACCCCACCCCACCCCCAACCTGGTGCCAGTTACAAGCAGTTTGCATTCCTGCGCCTCATGCTCCAAAAGGAAGGATGTCAAGACCATGAGATAACGCCTGCTTGGACACCAGGACCTTGCGAAACAGAGCTTACTCTCACTGCTGGGGCAGGGTCAATCATTGCGGTCTGGAATCAACTCCTGCTTAACCCAGCTATGGGATCTCTCCTTGGGATCACCACTGCAAGGGTAAAGCAGCCATTTACAGTCACTTAAATTCCTTCCTGCAGTGCTGGAGAGCACCCAAGGCAGGAGAGTTGAACCCTGCAGCAGCCAAGAGCTGGCAACTGCCACTGCATGAAGAGAAGAGCAACTGACCTCATGTTTCCACCTTCAGCTTCCCCTGAAAGATATTAATAGGTTGGCCCCAGAGGCCGTCTTCGGCTCTTTGCAGGAGATACTGGATCTGTCAACTTGCACAAGCCCTTGGACGGGAATGTCCTCCCGCAGTTACTTCCCTGAGATTGAGTGTACGTTGGCCATAGAGGCAGAGTGTGGGTAAGATCAATTAGAATTAGAATCTCTGTTAAATTTATCCCATGAATACCATAATCATTGATGTAGATGTATATGCAACAAATGCATCATTTTACAATGCACCATCTTTTTCACACAGGACATAATCTGAATCTGGAATGTATTTCCACTGGAAGTCTCCAAAATATACTTATGTTGGATCTGGGAAAAAAGCCAACTTTTACTACTAGCAATGTTATTCAGAATAACATATGGGAAATCAAACCTCATGCTTTAGGGCATAAACCGAGAGGTTATGAAAGGTCTTATTCTGGCAATCTATGCTGCTTATTAGGCGAATGGATGAGGAGGGTTGTCTTCCTCCACAGTATGAAATGTTCCTTTACTGGAAACAACTAGTAAACCTGCTGGTTAGACCTGCCAAGCAGGCTCTTATGATGCAATTGTATATGCCTTCCAATAATGTCTCTTGTCTTCACTTCTGTGCTGTACTACTTCATTTTGAAAAATTTGCACTTGAAGCTGTACTTTGTTTATTGATCATCTTTATGGTTTTGGCTTCTTTCTTGTGCTATGAATGGCATCAGTCCCTGTAAGGTGTCTGAAATTTGAGGGGTGATGTTATATCAAGGCTGAATTTAACTTTTGTGCAATTTGTGTTCCTGCCATGCGGAACTGCTTGCTATCAGACTGTTGTATAATCTCAAGCAGGAGAAACTAAAAAGAATGAAATCGAACAGAAGAAAAAGATTCTGTGAAATAAAAAGATGAAAAAATGTATAAAACAACCATAGGTTACATGAAGTTCAAAAAAATACCAGGACAATACAATACTACAGTAAGTAGCATTAAGACTACTCCATGTGTCTTAGCCCTTTTCAGCACCCATTTCAGTGGTGCTAGCTGAGTTCTTAAATGAGCAGTGTTAAGTTCAGTCAGTTTCTGGGTAAAGGACCTCTTAGGCACTGTGTGTATATTGCAGTAAGGAGCAGATTTATTCTCATGGCACTCTGAGATAGTATTAAAGCAATTAATATTGCTGAAATTGTGTATTTAGACTTCTAGATATTTTATTGAGTACTCATCATGGCCCATTGTGTTTTGTTTTCTTTTCAGAACACGGGCAAGTTCTGCTGTCCTGACCAAATTATAATTTGAAATTATACAGTTTTCAGCTCCATTCTCATGAGCTGTATTGATTGGTTATGGTACCCCCTTTTTTTGTTCTGAACAGTTGTAGAACCTCTGTGCATTATTTAAGCTTTACTCTGCTGCACCGCAGTAATGGGCAGGATTACAGCAGACACCAATTTAGTTCAGACATGTGTGAACTTTTGTTACTTGAAACTTTGCTGCAGACCCTTATAGAAAAGCATTGTGAATCTTAATGTGGCTTCTATCTCCTGTATATGGCTGTTTGATTTCCAGTAGTTCTCATTTGCTGTTACATTCCAGATCTAATGATAATCTGCATTCATTACAATGTAGATTATTGAACTAAAGTATATTTGAGAAGCAAGATATGGAAAAATTACAGATAGGGAAAGGTACTTCTAATCAAATAGTAAACTGATCATTCAAATTTTTCCAGAGTTATCATATCTAGCTTGTGCAAAAAGCCTTTCTAATCTGAGACCAACTTCAGCACTGTGATCTGGCCTTAGATCTGAACTTAACCAGCTTGCTGGGATTTGACTTTTACCCACTCCTACTTCAGAGCCATACTAAGGAAAAATGACATGATGACTTAATTTAAGTAGTATTTCCCTGCCTCCCACAGCTGCAGATGGAAATGTATGAATATGTTAGTCTGGTGGAGGTTATAACAAGAGGTGATGTAGAGAGAAGGAAAGAGTTATATAATGAGAGTTAGAAAAGCTGCTTTGAGCAGTTTAATTTTAAGGACTCTTCTAAATGCAAAAGGGAAGCCTCGTACAAAACCAATCCTTTATAGCTTCAATGCTTCCAAAGAAATAATTTTCACTGTGATTGTAAATACTGTGTACATAATAACAGGAATTTATTTAAAACAAAACAAAACAAGTAGGTGCATATACTTAAAAGATTTCCATCTTTCTCCTGGGGTATTCTGCCTGTTCCTGTTGCCTAAATGGTGTGTCCTTTACCTTTGTGTTTAAATTATACCTGGCATGCTAGCGGTGGTACTCATCTGCGTGTGCTTCATAGCATACACCACTCGTGTTTCCAATATCCTAGGAGTTAGGAGATTGATTCAATACCTTTTTTGTCATCAGCTGAAAAATCTTAAAAGAGTTTGTTTCTATCATGCTATAGTTTGTCACATCTTTCACAAACTCCAGTATGAGGGAACAAGGATTAGCACGCTAACCATGTAAAGAATTGTTTAATTTTGCAAATCATGTGGGTGCACAATTTTAACTGTAATAAAGGCTACTTTAAAAGGGCTACTTAAGAACTTTGGTTGACACCAGTGTATGAAAACAGACATACTTGTAGATGTTGCAGTGGTTATTGGTAGTGTTTCAGTCTGCAGTTGTAAGAGTGAAGCCTAGATTATTAATTCTGGTTGCTATTGGTGAAAGACAACTGAATGAATTATTTATTGAAGAGCAGAGATATAAATAGAATGGGAAACTGTTAAGGTTTTGCAAAGATACTTCCTCTGATCACTTTAAGGTTTTAAAGAGTACACGTGTGTGTGTCTGTGCGTGTGTGTGTGAGTGTCTGTGTGTGTGTCTTTCCCCTTAAGGCATATTGTTTATTTTATACTTATGGTTGGTTTCTCTGAGAAATTTAGATAATGTGTTTGTCTATGTGACTATGCATATTTTTATTTGCAAATGATATTTTTTTGATGTGAATGCAACCTTTTTTTGCAGGGCAACTATCATTTTGAGGTGAGAGCCTTCTGAAGAGGAGACTGAGATTTCTGTGTCACTACAGAAGATTTTAATGTTTTATTTATTCTTTTGGGATTTCATGGATAAAATGAAGGTTATTTGGAATTGCAGCGCATGTCTCTCAGTTCCTGTCAAGTTTCAGAAATTTCAAGCCAAGATCAAAGTGAAAGCTCTCAAATGTTTTTCTAGCTTTTACAGTCTTTAAACAATGTCCACTGTAGCAGACCATTATAACAGACATGATATATACCTTTACATGGAAGATAATGAGCATAATGTCTTAAATTTGGGGGTACTGTGGCATTATCTTACTGGAATTCTTGTTCTTTTGGACAGATATTTTTCATCTGCTTTTCTTGAAAGAGAATTTAGGAACTTTCAGAAATGTAGTTCTTTCTCGTCTCTTATTATACTACATACTGAATTGCATTTTGGCTATTTCTATTGTAAGAGAATTAAAGATTTGACAAGCAGCTTTGTCATTCATCTTGGCATGTATACTTCAATTTACACATGAATACACAAGCATGACTGAGTTTGTGCAACTGTAAATGAGTGCAGAAGATCTCATCTTTTGAAGAAATAATTATGTAACAGAGTAAAGGTAAATGAATATCCAGAAAACTTCCTGTTATGTTTGGAGAATATTTTTTTCCCAAGTCTGCCTTCTAGGTTCTCCAAACCACTGTGAATATAAAAAGAACAACTCTGGGGTAATAGAAATGTACAGTGAGAAAATAAATAAAACATACAGACAGGAACCTTTTCAACATTAAGGAAAGATCAAATGATCATGCAGAGTCCTGGCACAGCAGTAGGGTTGCCAGTCAGAGAAGGCCAATAACATTTAAATCTTTTTACAAATGTGAAGGCTGAGAAACTGCTAGAAATAACGCTTCAGTGATCCTGATGAAATGAAGACATTCTGAAAAAAGGAAATCAAGGAGATATTAAAGATAAAACATTATTACTATGTAAAAAGTGAGATACTCTCTCTGAATTGCTATCTGCAGATGATATTTTATACATTTAGCATTTGTTTTCCTAATTTTTTATTAAAAAAGAGACAATTTCTCGAAGCTCTCCCCCTAGGACTTGCCTGTGCTCTGGCTACGTAGAACAACAGAACAATGAGGTTCAAATCGCAGATTTTTTGGTAATACCCCTTTAACAGAAGTGTCTTGACGGTCTCCTACAACCCCCAAAGGGAGGAAAAGTTCCATTTTGGTAAGATTTACTTTTGTATAAGGTGTTTTTTTTTCCATCATTCTTAATACCCATCCTCAACCTTGGTTACTTACCTAGCTTCTTTGTACTGTCTCTGTTGCTTCAGGTAAAGTGGAAGAGATTATAGATATGCTAAGTATGACAAATATTGCATTTGCTATAGATATGATCTTAATGATCAGACTGTACCTATGACTTCCACTATAGATCTTCCAACTGTTTTCCCTCCTGCCTTGTTATTTGAATGCTACCATTAACGAAAAAGGACATTCACCTCCCGCAGGGTAATGCTTAAAGTATGATAAAATCATACCAGCTCACTAAGATAATGATCCCTGACAGACAAATAGCCTCTCTTATAGCCAGCTAGAAGTGCTTGTATTAATTCCAATTTCTTGCCGCTCCTCCTTCGCTGAACAGGCCCCTCAAACATCTGCTGAAAGTCTTTCTTTCAAAGGTAAATGCAAGCACCGAGTCACGATACAGTTTTAAAAAGCATTAGATGAATTTATCCATGTGTTACATAAAAGAGGGAAAATTTGGTCCTCTGCTGTTCATCCCTTACCTGTTCTGCTCCATCCCTCCAAATCTGTTGACCCTAGGAGTCTACCTCTGCAGTGGCTGCTTGGGTCAGTTTATGGGAAGATGGAGTTATTGTGTAAGGCTCACTGCAAGTATATATCTTCCACCCTGAGCAGCCAAAATAGTGTGTGGAGTAGGCTCAACACCTTGAAAAGGAGATTTTCTTGGTACAGTAATCTTACAATGAGAAAATATGATTGCAGAAAGCTATTTCCTCAGAGCAATCATTGTTTGTATTATTGCAATGTCAGACAGTCAAGTTCCTCTTAATAACATTCTCCTTCACAGCCCAGCTGCTTCTTTTTTGCCTTCTCCTTCGGTGAGTGTCATCATTCTGCATTTGTGAGAGCATCTATTCATAAGGATATGAATGTGATGTGACAAATTCAGCTTCATGGCTAAAGCATAGGGTTATTCAATTATTTACTGATCACATTTTAAGGGACAAAATGTCTCCTAGACACCTTCCATCCAATTGCCTAATTGACCATGCTTCCTCACATTAATGATTATGTTGTGTTACCTTGAAATTTCAAAATAAATTACTAACATTTCTATAGGAAAATATAAAATGATTAATAATAAAAAATTAAATACATTTTATCTCATTTTAGAGTCATTTAGTCACAGTATACTAAAGACAAAACACTTCTCCATGGACCTTTGACAAATGTACTAGAGAGGATACGTAGTTTGAAGCTGTTGCATTAAAGTAGAGTGAAACTATCATATACATATAAAGAAAACTCACAATGACCATTAAATATTGCAACTACCAGAGAACAGTTTGGTTTTTATCTATTTAAGCTTGAAATTACCCAAAACCATAAAAAGCTTTTTGTCCTTCTGGACACTGTGCAGTCTCGGTAACACAGTAGAACAGCTCTCTCAGCTGTGGAAAGGAGGTGACTGTGTTCTTCCTACACAGAAAAAACGTGAACTGACCCAGTGTTATCTGTGGGTACTGCAGTAATAGCTTCCTAATCTCATGTGTGAAATAAAAATAACAGACATAATAGGTAAAGCTGCTTCATTTTGTCTCACTTCCTAAAATTAACCCCAATTAAGCCATTTACAAGGGAATAACTGATATATCATTATTTCACCAAAGAAATACTAGAATAAACTGTGAGCCAGGTTTTCAGGTTGAGTTGACTGTAGCTGGAACAAAAGCATGTCTTTTCTGTCTTTTGCAATAATCAGATTTCAATGGTGTTCCTATCCTATCCTTATTGTATTTGTTTCCAGAAAAATATCTTGTATGTACAAGAATGCCACCAGCAATGGCAGCACAGAAATTTAATGATTTTGCCATTCTACTCCAACTTGTAGGAAAACAGCCTGCAGCTCCTGAAGGCAGCACATAATGTTTTTACTTCAAAGCAACAGATGATGACAAAATAAATGTGAATAAACCCTGCTTTTTTAGATTATTTTAAAAACATCATTGTTGGTCCCTAAAATATTCAGATAAGGAGAGCAAATATGTTTTTCACCTACCTGTGAACCAGAATTTTTGAATTTCATGATTTTTTTTAAATGCTCAAGCTTCTTATGTCATGATATCATCACAATTTTTAAGTAGAACCTTTTCTCCTTCTTGTACTTTATTAGGGAAAGAGATTTTTGCTGTGATTAGCTCTTACACAGCAAGAAGAAAGACAGTTGTTCTTTTGGACTTGTTTTGTGTACTTGAATAAGTATGAAATATGAACAGGCCCTGAGGAAGGAGATTATTACTATGCTTATAGACTTTTGATCCTTGTCATTTGCTGTGGGAAATTCAAACGAGCTTTCAAATGAGGACTCTTCATGTAAGCAATAAGATGTTGTGGGCATTTTTATAATGTGATTTATTTCTGTTTTGTGAACAGAAAGTCAAAATTCCTCTAGGGCTTGCCCTAGTAGAAAGGAATAATAATCATAGTGAATGTAGGTGGGTTATGCTGCTATAAAACTTGTGTAGGATTGCTCTTGAGGGATGAATGTGAAGAAATACAACATAACTTAAAATCTTACTCAGGCTTGATGAAAAGAAACTTTTTGACTTGCACACATAACAGATCACAAGGGCTTCTTTTCTGTCTACCTCAGATACCCCAAGACTATAAACTTTTAACTGTAGAAAATTACAATATTTACCACTATTTCTAGAGAGAAGGAAGAATTATCTTTGTTTTCTTCCCACTTTTTTTTCTTTTTTAATCAAATGTTTGTCAACTGTCAGTCTCTGCTGAGTCTATGTAAGCAAGTTCCTGGTCTCCTTTAGGAAATTCTTGATAATAAGATATCTCACTTATAAGAAATCTGATAAAAAGAAATTAACAAGTCGAAGACTACAGTTACCTCATGAATGGTATTTTGCTGATTGTGCGATCTATTTTGTGATGATTGTGGCTTGGCAGTGGACTATTTTTATGTGTTTGACTGCAAATGGTGTATGGTGTAACTATTCTATCGTCAGAGTCACGTAATATAACCTACCCACCCAACCTTTCTTTTTCTTGTAATTGTGAGCTTTCATTTTATAGCAATTAACATTCAGATATGCCTCTCCTGGTCATGTACAACAGGTGCAAACATCAGGGTCCTGGCATCTGACTAGATGAATTCTTCTTTGAAGCTGATAGCAGGTATGACTGCCATAAGATATGAATTTTGGCTCTTTTGTCTCTCTAGTAATTTTTACCTTATTCCCGCTTCAAGGGATAGAATAAATCGTTCTTTTAATTCAGAAAGTCCTTATAAGGTACAATTTCAACTTTCCAAAATTTGTTCTTCAGTCTCTTAGAAGGAAGGTGTCTTACTTTATCTGTGGCATTTAAGAAGCCTCAAGTCACTTGCCAGAACATCATAAATAAATTCAGGTGGGAACCCAAGTACTCCTCGAAAGTGCTAAGGAGGGTGGGGGTGGGGGTATCGATGTGACCTGAAGGACTATAGAGTGCAGAGCAGGGATAGTCTGTTCACTTATCAAATTCTATGTTATGCTCTGGTTCTCCCGTCTCAAGAAAATTTGGAGAGAGTTCAAGGAGGAACTGCGTGAATGATCAGCATGCTAACCGATAACGACAGTATACCTTAAAGAGACAGACTAGAGAACCTAAATACATAAATTTTATCAGAAGAAAACTTAAATGGGGATTTAGTCATGGTATACACAGGCCTTTCTGGGAAACACAAAAATAGATAATAGAAGTCTCTTTGTTATCATACACAGAGACAAGGATGATAACATCCTGTGCATTGAAGCTGAAACTAGACAAATTCAGTCAATATTCCTAGCAGTGAAGTTGATTAACTCTTGGAACAGGACACATAGGCTTTTAGCAGATTCTTTGCCACTGGGAGTTTAAAAATTAAGATCAGAGGATTATTATTGAAATATGTTCTAGTTTAAGCACAGCTACTGGATTTGACACAGGAATGAATTCAGGGAAGGGCTGAGCGTTACACAGAAGGCTAGCATATATGGTAACACCAATTCCTTCTGGCCTTTGAGCCTATTAATGTTAATGAAAAGTAGATGTCTAATATAAAAGTAATCTGTCCATACTTGTCTGCTGAGATCTGCTTATAGCTGTCTGGGGACAAGAGGATATGTTTGTATTTCAGTGACAGTAACTGTCCTGGGCTCTTATTGGGATGGTGCACGTGATAAGTAACTGGGCCAGATCACCCAGGCAGGTGCCAGAATGGGGAGCAAAGGATGGCTCAATGCTACATATCCGTAACCTGGAAATGAACAGACCCAAGGCACAAATTAAATTTAAATTATTCCTGAGACACCGTTCTTTGGCTCGATGTTCTAGCTTTACCTTTGACTCCCACTGGAATGGGAATAACTGTTACATGTGTAGAGGACAATGTTAATGTTGGACCACGAGCAACCAAGCAAGTCTCTAGCAGTATACTGTAGGTAGGAGCAGAGGCCAAGCTCTGTTCCTGTATCTCCCTTTGTAGCTGTTCAAAACAAAGCAAAATACACATATAATTTCTCTCTCAGATCTGCACAGGATGTCAGGCACAGATGTGTGTTTCTTCCAGGAAAAGCAAGACCTTACAGTTTTAAAATGTGTTTAGAGTATGTAAACTTTTAACTGAAGGAAGATAATATAAAAATTCAGCATACCTACATTGCAGTAATTCACAAAACTCTACTCGGCAAAGGTTATATCTTTAAACTTTAAATATAAAGTGAAATAAATTAATCTTTTCAGTATTCTACAGTGATCCTGCAACAATATCTGAATTATGATGAATGAATACCTGCTCCTAAGAAGTCTAAGATGGAAAAGCTGGCAACAACAATCACTATATTCTTGTTAGGATGGAGAAGAAAAACAATATTTGCAGATGAAATTTAGCTCTTTGAAGTGAGAGTGAGATAGGTTGGGAGAAGGCAGTCACTGACTCATTGAGAAAAGTGCCCTTAAAATCAATAGGACATTGAAAAGAAAACATCTCTGGCAACCTAGTGCAGAAATGCCATTTATGAACTTTACGACTAAGCTTGGAATAGAGTGATGTACTAAAGAATAGGATAATTAAAGCAGAAGAAAAAAATACTGCCTTTAATTTGATAAGATAAATAGTTAATTAAGACTCAAATGCCAGTTTTAACTAGAGTCCCAGTGCTGACTTTAGTTTGCAGTCTCTAGTGAGCTCCAGTCACCTGAACTCTGGTGACTCTCATCACCAGTGAGCTCTAATCACACTCTTCTGAAGGCACACACATTGTATTACCCTTTAAAAAATAGGATTTTTAATGATTAAGAGATAGGTCTTGAAGTTAGATCATTTGTCATAATGTTCTGCTGCTGTCATTTGATCACAGGCAAGTCATCTAATTACTTAGTAGCTTAGTATACTTCGTACGTTTAAAAGACATAGCACGTTACCTCATTCTCTTGGGGTACAGAGCCCTTTGATTTCAGCAAGCCCTATTCTTATCCCTGATGTTGGCAGTTACCATCATATTTACTCTCTGTCAAAAACTAGCAGCAAACTACATGTATAGTTCTGCATGAATTTATAAATGGCAAATATAAAGCCTACATTTTGAAAGAAGTTTATATGGAACAGTAGGTTTCCCTGTATAAAGCATGATGTACTGAGGTAAAAACAGCTCTCTCTCCCCAAGGGAATCATTGAATCAATGATTTGATCCGTGTAGAAGAAAGCGGTTGCATCACTGCCAGAAGTAAGTAGTAAGAGCTCGTGCCTGAGCTTCCAGGAAAGGGTTTTGCTTATTGTCTGGACAGGTGATGGATTAATTATTTTGAGAAGAATTAGGAGACTCATTGGCCTTCTTTAGTACGTAAATACGGCTGTAGGCCGCCAAAATTATTGAGAAGGATACAGAGGACTGACAGAGTTCAGAATCATCCTTAATGCACATGATCGATTATGTACGAACCCTATGCATTAGATATATGCCTGTTCTGTCTTTCTCCTAACAGTTTGAAAGGCAGAATGGAGTTACATTAGGAATATTTTGCTGTTTCAGCTCTTCCAGGATAGATTATTTTGACCCTTCCTGCCAAGTCAGGGAGGAAAGGTTAGTTTTGACAGAATCAGTACTTTGAGGGACATTTGCTGGCAGAGGTGTATACGGAGCAGGCCATACCTCATGACAGCCTTGCCTAGCTGGCAGAAATGCATAGTGTACAGCTGGCTGGTGCCATCCCATGCAATGATCCTCATTTTCATAGTTCATATGCTTTTATTTGTGGAGAAACTTTTTACTGTGTCAGATCTTCTTGGACAGGTTTGCATTACAACCTGCTGAAGCACAATTCCTCCCCTCCATCAATAACTGGATGACTCCAAGTGCCAACTGGTGTTATAAGTAGAACCTCAGTTGGACTGGATCAGAACAGAAAATATTTAACTTCCATAGCAACTAGTATCTCACGTGCTGTTGCTTTTGTTATCTCCCTTGTCTTGACCTTTCCTCATCAGAAAACAAGCTATAATCATATGAAGACTTGGCTGATTTCCAATATTTTTCTTAGGTAGTTTAGACCCACATCAATATGTATTACATCGGGCTTTGTCATAGTAGACTCACAGGTAAAATAAGCAGTTTCCTAGGGCTCTATGGGACAGCAAAACGGACATATTTGTTCTGACTCTCTAACAGAAGAACTGAGGAGTTTGTAACAGCAGCTGCTGCTGCCTTTTTTTCCTCTGATACCTGCTACAGCAGCAAGCCCAGCTCTTCAGGACTCTCCTCCCTGGCTTCAATCTCAGTTCCACTCCCTTCTAAGGCAAAAACAGCTTGACACCTTGGCACAACCTGCCTTTTAGCCCTCAAACAGCAAATAGGTATTTTAAATCTTTTTTGATGTGTTCATGAGTTATGTGGGGAAAATAAATAAATAAATATATATCTGACCAGGCATCCTGAATTTCATACTGTAAAAATTAAATGGAAAAGAGCTTTTATTTGTATAGAAAAGAAAAGCGCTTACAGAATGAAAAACACTCGAGATCTGAAATCACACTTATTTCTTGTTTTTATTGACATGGTGGGGGGGGAGAATTTTCAGTACGTTAAAATTTTATACCTCATACTCAGCATAAAAGAATAAGCATTTTTTACTTCTTTTTTAATCACAAATTGAATATGTTTCTTGTATATTTGCATATTCTCACTAAAAACCAAAAAAACGCACAGTAACACAGAGTCTGTGAGAAAACAGTGTAAAGTTAATACACTTTGTGTCTAGGTGACCACACCCCATTCAATCGGGAAAAGGCAATTTTTAACTCCAAGACAGACAAGATCCCAAACGTTCCCTGAATCATACTGTGATCATAATGTAAGTTGTCTTCCAAAACCCATAGGAAAGATCAGCCTTCCCTTTTCCATAGCTTTTGCTCCTTCCACAACTGCCTTCTGCCCTCTCTTTTAACACTTCCTGACAACAGGGTAGCAACTCCATAGGAAGACAAGGGGGAAGTTTATTAAAAGTAGGAACTGAAATTTAGATCTTTCTTAGCTAGCTATTGTTAAGACTACTACTCTCGTGTGTATAAACTTAAGACTTTTTTGCTTTTGTAATAAATTCCTTACTGCAGGGTAGAACACAACAAGCAGAATATAAAATAGTCGATGTTAGACAAAAATGAAGCAATCCCACAAACTAGGCACGTGCTGGCATTTATTTGCCTGTTTAGTTCAAAGGTAAGGTTTGTTGAACTATGACTGGATTATGTTTCCTAAACACATGCCATACAATAGACGTTACCAGCCATCCAACATTCTCTGCTTTTGAGACTATGGGATTAAGAGCTAGCTGTTTGTTTTGAATTATTCGCTACGGCAGAAGCAAGGTCAATATACAATTATTACTATGCAAACATGAACTATGCTGTATTTTGTTTCTGCATAAATTTCCTTTGTGCCTATGTACATCTCTGTAGAAAATTTTAAAGTGATTTCATATTAATCATATTATTTTCTCAATTCTGCCTACATTACCATTGCAGCCTTGTAAACATAGCATAGCCTTTTATTGACTGACAGCAAACTGTAATCACTTTGCATCTGTTAAATAACATATTTTGTTGGGGAAAATGGTGTAGCTGTATAGACATGAATAAAACTGCAGCAATTTTCACCTGTAGGTACTTCAGCTCACAAAGACTAAACCATTCTTTAATTTTCAGATTTCAGATTTTGATCTTTTAGAAAGATCAATTTCACAGAAAATTTTCTAAAAATGTATTGATTGATAGTAACATGAATCAGCCCCTGATGACATGCCTAACACATTTCAAGGTCATTTGCCTCTGTTTACAAATGAATCCTATTTTTTTCATATTTCTGTTGTGCTACTTTACTCATTTTAGTGATTATTTTGGAAGTGCCAAATTTTTGGCTATTATGGTAACACATACATGATTTGTAAAGCACTGCACTCTGGAATCATATGGTTATCTGGAGGTCTTGTTTATTTTTTGCAATGTCTGCTAGTTGATCAGAGAAGTTAAAAATATGTTGTAATATACCCTAGATCCTCATAAAACAACACGTGTGAAAGTCCTCAAAATATTAAACAATATATGATTTTAAGGGACGTACATAGTTTTTCTGCGGGCAGCAAGTGAAATAAGAATTACAACTTTCAATGTCTTGAGATGGGATTGGCACATTTTTGCTGAGCTGTCTCCAATGATACAAATTGTATGGATGTATTTTACAAGTAAGAAGACATGCTTTTTCAAGGCTCTTGAAATATAGAATAATTAGAAACAAAATTAATGTTCTTGAATACTGCATACTATCTAAGATATTACCATAAAGGAGAAAAAGGAATCGCCACAACAGAACAAAGCTAGATAGAAGAGTTCATTGTATTTCTTCTTCCTTTAAGAAAAAATACTGAAATGACTCCATCTTACTGTGTGAACACTGCAGAGACAAGGGAACAATCTCTAAGGAAAAAAAAATAGTCCTTTCATCCATTAACTACAACTATTTCACTATCAAAGCATTATCAACATATTTTGAACTACTGTTCAGATATCTTTTAATAACGCAAATACCCTGAAAAATATATTTGTTTAAAAATTTGAAATAACTTTTATTGAAAGGAGTATTCAGTTTATCTAAAATTATTCCCTCATTCTTGCTCACAATGATCTATTTCCTGTAGGATATGCCATCTTAATTTTTCCACAATATCAGCTCGATGTGATCTTGATGTCAAAAATGACATGAAAACTTTTTCCTGTTTAAGGGTTTCCTTCCAAGACATTGAGCCTTTGCTTTATCTTTTAAAAAATGTATTCCTGCATGTTCTATGGAGCCAGCACAGGTCTGATAAATAAACAGCATTTAATTCAACCTCTTGTATTATGAGAGGAAATTTTACCCGGGCCCCTCAGCACCTTTATCAATGCTGTTTTGTTCACCAGCCAGAAACATGATTGACTTGACTTTCTGTTGCCGGAATGTAAATTTGCAGGGGTGACAGTTATGTAATCTGTAATTTTATTCATAATTGAATAAATCTGACATAGACACTGCTGAGACAAACTACTTACAGACTCCCAGTTATAAATAGAATTGTGCAAAAATTACACTTTGAATGTGAACTCAGCTAAAGCCTGGTGTGACCTGGATGAGTCTTTGATTCAATTTGGAAGTACATGCTGGCAATTTACTCTGACATCACTGAAATTGCACTACTATAGTTAACAGAACTTTGCTCAGCTTACTTTGTTTGTACTGAGTTCATTAAATACACCACTGCTTTAACTTAAAAGAACAACAGATGTATGATTTAAAACTTCTGTAGCCATATATAGCAATATTTCTAGTTTATCTGTCTCCTACTCACTAGATAGCTTCCTCTGTAATACAAACAGTCTAAGAATTCAACATTTCAGTTAACAAATTAAATATTTTTCTGCTGTACACACTTACAAGAAGACAGTATCTGCAATTATGCACTTTGAGAATATTTACAAAACCTTTTTTGTATGTTTGTTGCATTTCTATGTATAGTCCTATCAAGTGCAGCAGAAGTTATTCCCTTAACTTTGATTTTGGTGTGGAGAGCAGAATTTCAGCCTCCAGGTATTACCAGAGGAATGCACAATGCATGAAGAAAAAAAAAAAACAACCGTACTATGTTTAAAAACTGTAATATACATACTAAAAAATTCCACTGCTAAATCACTTTCTATATAGATGATTGAACATAAGAGATGTGATTCTAATTTCACATTAATGTAAATCAGTAATCTCTCCAACAGCATCATGGGCTCATAGATTGTGCTGTTTTCTCAGTATAAAGGAGCTATAAACCCTGTTAAAGTAGTTACTGAAACAGGGTTAAAAGCTGTTTTGCATTGCAAAACTAGAGCAAAAGCAAGTGTAAGGTGGCAGTAAATCTGGCTCTGCAGGGCTGCACTAACATAAAACCAGCATGAGATCGGTTCAGGCTCAGCATTTACCCTGGTGCTGGGGTAAATCAGATGACAGAATGAAAAATGAAAAATAAAACAATTTTTAAAAGCCATTTTATGGCATGGAATCATTTCTCTGTAGGAAGACAGCTGACCTCTCTAGCAAAACTCAGAGAGATTTCATAATTGTCTAATACTTATGTCTAAGCAGACTATCTTAAAGCTTAAATTACACTGTGCTAGATAATCCGAAACTGCTGCAGGTCTTTTCTCTTTGAATTCCTATTTAAAAGATTAAAAAACCTCATGAAAGTAAGTAAGTGCTTTAGTAGTGTTCGATTCAGGTAGAAGTCTCCAGCAGGTAAGCCAAAACTTGTTAGTTACTTTCCTTAAGCACACTCAAAATTATCAGTACTTCAGTAGTTCACTGTAATCAAATAACACTAAATATTTTGTCTACATTAAATCTATTGTAGTGAATCAATAGAGGATGGATTATTATTTTTGAACTGGTAATCATCATCAGGCTAATATAACAATAGTGACAAGGCCTAGACTTGAAAATAATTGAATGCTTTCCTGAAATATTATTTTTAAACTGATCCTTTCATATTTTTTATTTTAAAGGAAGTTTTAACTCTGGTACAGGAAATGTCACAATATACTTCTAAGCAACTGGTAAAGTAACTGATAAAAGCAACCTTTTACTATATTGATTTTCTGAACTTCCATTGGTGTAATTAAAGCTAGAGTTTATTCAGTGGAAACATGAAAAATGGAATTACAAAGTTTTGAATTTATTATAGCATCAGATCAGTATTTTCAGAGTCTTATAATACAGTAGAAATCTACTTTGGTAAACCAAGTCTTGAAGGTGTCTGATGAATTACCTCAAAGCCTAAGGAGGAGTGGGTGACATTAGAAGACAAGGTGTGAATGATTAAGGATTTTAAATCCAAATGAAGCAGACATTAAGTCCCATCACAGAGAGAAGAGAAAGAAAGAACAAGAAAGAGATTCAGTCTGGTAGCCATTAAAAAAAAAAAAAATCTGGAAAAGAAAGAGCAGAAACCTGATGAAGGTATTGCAGATTTTCAAAAGCAGTGGGCTTGGTCTGTGAAAGAGGGTAAATCGGACCTCATCGAAACACTCCTGGTGATCTATGTGGAAAATGGTTTAGAAGCAGTAAAGGCCAGATATCTGGGAGAGTATGTGAAATTCTGAAAGGTTATATATGCTTTAGTATTGTACCTTTTATAAAGTGTTTTGTTAGTGTTTCATATACTCTGTAGATTTATTTCATTGCGTGCAAGGACTCTACAAGCAAAGGAAGAACAAAGACATCATTCCTAATTAGCAACTATTTATTTGTTGTTTCTATTTTTTAATGCTTATCAAAAGAGTAAGGCTGTATGTACTTCACAGACTAAGCTGTTTAATATTTCACCTTTATTTCTTTCCCCTTTTCTTTACTTTCAAATAATTTCATTTCATGCAGCAAAAACTTTTTCTTTGAACTGGATGTTCCTTGTGTGAATGACACAACTTGATATCCAGCAAGCACTATAGAAGCTTTTAGAATTAAAATGCTTTAAGTTGGAAATCCAGAAGTACATACACAGATGCACAGACACATATACACAGACACACATGTGCCTCAGAAAACAAGACTGGAGAAAATATCAGCTCTTTTGCTATGGAAAATAATGAACAGTCAGTACAGCACAACCCTAGTCCTCTGTAAGCTATGTAATATTTTAAGACTCCCAGATTAAAAATCCAGGATCTGTCTTTGGAAATAAGCCAATTTACTTGAAAGGCTTTGCTTTTTAAAAGCCCAAGGTTAACTGAAAATTACAGGTGCTGAATTCAGCACAAGAGTCAGAACAGTCTCATTAAGCAATAGAACAAATAAGAGCTGCTGATGGAAAGACCCTACCAGGTGACCTGGCCCAGCCCCTTGTGGACATGGGTTTATTTCTGATGGTTCTCCTAGTACGTGGAGCAGGTAGCCCATCTTGACATGGCATGTAACTCTGAATCCTGGCTCCAGAATACTTTTTCTGTAGAAAAGACGTTACAAAGACTTTTCGTCCCCTGAGTGTTAGCTGTTTGGGCTCATGCAACAAAGGCACCCTGCTTGGTAGATACCTGCTATTATTATTATAATTTTTATTTATAGTGCAATTTATATTGTAAGAGTATCAGCGATACCAATGAGAAGTCTAAAGGGTGGCTAGAGCTTAGCAAAGGACATACTGATCTGCATAATTGTTCTCTCTTTTTTTCCTCAGTGAAGAATACCATAATGATGCATTTAATTCATTTAGGTGGTCTATGAAGAAGCACAAACTGTGTGTGATTCTTCAGGAAGAATTTTCTTTGTTCATTTTTTGTATTCCTTTTAAGCTAAAAGCGTTAATCAGACTGATCAGAAATGTCATGCTCTTAAGTCTGCAGGAAAAAGGAGTCACTAATGACTGCTACCTCCATCCAAAGAGGCACTTCATCACCTACTTTCTGAAATTATGCAAACAGTCCCCTTGCAGATTATGCATAGACTTAAATTTAACACTCATTTAAGTGTTTCACTGGATTGTAGCCAGACTGCTCTGCACTATGTAGGATACAGTCCTTCTCATCTGAGAGAAATTTAAGACTTTTCCAAACAAGGATCTTTTTTTCATTGCTTGATTCCACTGCAAGTCTTAGCTCACTAGATCACTTTTATTTAGGCACGTTTAACCCATGTGGAGACTTGCAAATAGGATCATGCCCAAACTGTAAGCACACAATTTTGTACCTTGGTGTGCTGTTTTATTACTCTTGAGTTACTACTACCAGTTCCAAATTCTGCTTCTCTAGTTATTTCTACTTATCTTGGCTAACTTTAGCTTATTTACCTTCTCAATCACAGATCAGCAACTACTTTCTCCAGTGAAGCTAAGCCTATCTATGACTGGGCTTTGTGTCACAGGCAGCTGAGCATCACAAAACTGGTCCTGGGTCATGTACATATATACTGTGCGTGTTTACTAAGATTAGTTGTGTTGGAAACACACACTGTGTCATCACTGTGTAGGATGTTATCAGGCAGGGGTTTGTGTCTGCAGCTTCTTTGTTTTTCTGCTTAGCCTAACACCATTAATGCCCATTAGGCACAGTCAGAGCATCTTTAGTAGGTCTGGCTTCTCATGGGAACAATGAAGCTGTAAATCTGAAATATTTACTTGAAAACAAATAGCAAACTTGTCCAGCCTTAGACAGCCTAATGGCAGCTGTAGTTATACACAGCAGAAAAACTGATTGCATGTAAAACCTTAAAGAACTGCTAGATTCAGTTAAGGTTGTCCTACTTATAGGAGACTCCAAATTAAATTTTAACTTTTTTTTGTGTGTGTGTGAAAAGCTGACCCTGAATACACCAGGGTTACTAGTAAATGTTTCACATTTAGGTGATATTATCAGAAAACTGTTCTGCCTGACTGATTCCATATGATGTTAGCACATAACAAGCACATTGCAAATAACACCAATTATCAGAAGCACGGGTCTTCAGTTTTCTTCTGGGTCAGAGAGCATAATTGTATGATAAACTTCTCCATCAAAAGTTATATTTTTTTTCTTCAAAATACCTGTTGATTTCCTCCCTTCTCCTCAGTTAAAAGGAACTTGTGTTAAATAAATTGATGTTGAATAAATTTAAGTCCCCTGGAGAAATTTTCATGCTATAAAGCTAACATTAAATTTACATCCTCAGTAGGAAAGATTGACCAAGAAGGGATTTTTCTATACATATTTCCAGCACAGTTCAGGAATACTGTAATACAAATTTCTCCAAATAAGAGTATTTTCTTAAACTTCTATCTGATTTACAGATTTTTTTGTGGGTTATTTTACAGTGTGACACTAAATTCATTTGAAGAAGCATTTCATTTACTTCAGGGCAAGTGGAATTTGAGTGCTCCAGAAAAGTTTAGTGTGATAAAAATTGTGAGGAAGACAAAGCAAAACAAAGATGCTTGGGGTGCCATTAAATTTGCTATGTTTATTGTCAAATTAAGCAAAGATTTCATTCTCTAAGGATATTTATTTGCCACTCTTTCAAGGTCCCAAATACCTTTCAGAAATTCAGATTGCCATAGATGTACAGCAGAGTTTGAAATTGTTCATTATTTTTCTCCATCCTTCACTGAATGTAAAAAGAATAATTTTAAAGCTGATTAAAAGACGAGTTGACTTCACAGCTAGGGAACAGGTTTTAGAGCCTTTTGCCATTGGGATGCTTGTTTAGATTCATTCTGCATGAATAGTCAACAAAATTCATTACTAAGTGATTATCCTTTGGTGGCTTTGATGAAATGAGTCTGTTTTTTTGTGGCTGATCCCAAGGGTAATTATTACTGACAAAACCCCTGATGTTACAGACACAACTCAGAGCTGTTGTCCTGCATGGTTGTGGAGAACTGCTTCCCTAATGGTGCAAATCAGGTCTTTTGGTTCTAGAATGAAAGTCCTCCATGAATCATTGTGTAGATACTTTCTCTGGAGATACTCTCAGTCCATGTATTTTGGATACAACTTCTATTCCTTTGTCTTGCACTTCCTAAAATAGTGGTAAGGTTTTTATTGTAAAAACCACAACATATGATTGAAAAAAACATCCGCGTAAAATAGAAGAGCCATAGATGAGGCTTATTACCATTAAACCTGTGTGTGGGCCAGAGTACATGTGTAGGTGAAAATATGAGCACAGATAAAAAATCACTAGTGATATATATTCTGCTGACGAAACAGATCAGCTTTCCAATGTATATTATCCTGCAGGGTGAAAAATACTTGGTCCTTTTCAATCCTTTTGAAAATATTTTGATGTATATGTTTTGACATACTATACTGCAGTCTCAAGAGATGAAGTGCTAAGCTGTGTTTGACACTCTACTGTATGTGATCAAAGACCACATTTATGATTCCGGTTGACCATTTCAAATTTTGCTTCTGACAGCTTGGCACTAGTGCAGGCTACGTGTCACAAACAGCTGAGGCAGCTCTGTGAAGTGACAACCATCTGGAGCTTTCTGGTTCTTTCAAACTGACAGCCTTGTTGTGCTTCTTCCTTGAGAATTCCATTCAATTTTCTTTCCTTATTGTCAGTTAAGATGAACAACAAAAGCAGCATTTTGCATTTGACCCTCCCTGCCATGATTTCTCTGAATGATTATCAAACACTGCTATGCTCTGTGTGCTTTTAAGGCCAACTGGACATAGAGTGCTCAAGAGCAAGCTGGTTATTTTTCTTTTTGCAGTTAAACAGCAAAGACAGAATGAACTGTTAGCTCAGTACAATAATATCAGAAGCGAAATGGAGGGAGATGTCTTGGGTCTGATTCTCTATCATCATTTTTGACTATGTAAAACGCTCATGATGGTTTTGTGTGGTACGTGCTGTGTGCTAACAGAACAGCCCTACTAACCACAGAGTAGTTAAGAAACAGGCCCTTGAATCTCATGAATGCACAGCTCCACTGATGTACCGTAAATGGCTTTGGCACTAACCAGCTGACATCACCTAGTGGGACATGACTATTTTGAAGTTGCTTGTTATTTTTACTGTGCCATTCATTTGTACCGTTAGCTTCCCCTTAGACATTTAATGATACCTTCACACACACACACAGAGCAATTTATTGGGCAGAAAACTCCACTGGGAGTTGATCTGGGAGCCAATATTCTGCTGTGCCCATATTCTTGGCAGCAATAACAAACATTCACTGCTCAAGCAGAAACTTATGTATGCTTTTTCCACTTGTTTTGTGGAAATGGTTTAAAACTGTACTGCAAATTCTTCTGTTCTTAAATAATGATAATAATAAGCTTTTGCAAGAGAATTTAAACATTCTTCTGTTGTTCCATTGTGCCTTAGGACTAGATGTGAAGGGATTCGCAAGGGTCAGGTTTCATTAATATCTGTGCTGTAGCACTGGGCACTTCACAGAGACCCTCTAGTCTGTGCTCTGTCTTGCTTACAAGATGGCCATACCCCACCAGTGCAATGTGTTCTGAGTTGCAAGAGGACTGTGCAAGAGCAGAGGTAGGTCTAGCATGAATGGGAAGACTGAGTCTTCCCCAACCAATGCATGGGTGAGAGGTCAAGGCAGCTATGCACACCAAGATGTGGCAGGGGCATTCCCCATAATCCAGCTCTGTATCTGAGCCATAGTAACGGCCAGGCTCCCCTAATAAGATAGTGCTGGGCAGGCCTGTAAGAGTCACATTTCCCAAGGACTGTCTAGGGTATGAAGAGAAATTGAATGTCTTCCTTTCATAGAATCATAGAATCACAGAATCAGTAAGGTTGGAAGGGACCTCTGGAGATCATCTAGTCCAACCTCCCTGCTCAGCAGGGTCACCTAGAGCATGTTAGACAGGGTTGCATCCAGGCGGGCCTTGAAGATCTCCAGAGAAGGAGACTCCACAGCCTCTCTGGGCAACCTATTCCAGTGCTCCGTCACTCTCACAGTTTGCTCGCCCTCCTGTTTGCTCCCCTCATGCAGCCACTGTGCTCCTCATGATGAGAAGAGAGCCTGGGCTGTGTTGGGGACACAGGTTAGAGGAGAAGAAGCCAGGAGACATTGGGGAAGGGATAACTGCAGAGAGCCACAATCCCCTCACTCACATTTTAGCCCAGTGAATCTGCGCTGGGAGTGCCCAGTTTGCAAGGGAATAGCTGGTTATCTGGCATAAACTGAGCTTCCTCCAGCCTCTGTCTAAAACCTGTGAGTGTTCTTGGAGCTGGGTGAAGCACTTAGGCTGTTACCTGCTTCTCCAATGTCTTTGGGTTCAGTACTGTGCACAGCACACGACAAGGAAGGAGGCATTTTTGTTTAAAGTTTCCTAAAAAATTGAATTTTAGTTCAGTAAAGCTGTGCTTACTCTGTGGAAATGGGTTACGTCTCCTGGTTCTTGGGTTTATTTGCATGCCTTGAACTTGTACAATCTGCAGTTAGACTTGATTGCTCATTGTACCCTGGTTTCTTTCAGAAGTAAATCTGTTTTCACAGACTAGAAGAAAGCATGTGGTTACTTTAACATGTGCCCAGTATTCAAGGTTAGGGGGTCAAAAAAACAGGATATCATGTCAACACACTTGCCCTGCAGTCTTAGCAAAGCCTTGGTTAGTTTTACTATTAAACAGGTGCCAAACAAAACCAGAGCCCTAGCAAGTACATATGTACAAATATATATTAAGACAGTAGGATTTGTCCTCAGAACTTCAAATGAAAATTTTACATAGAGAAAAGATGAGAAGATAAGTCACTTTATAGAGGCTTGTGGGTATCAGTCTAGTGATCTGATTTACCACTGAAGAAAGTTCGATGATTTTAAACATCACTTTGTAACAGACGCAAGGTAACTTGATCTCAGTCACATAACTGGGTAACCATGAAGTCTCTTCAGATGATGATTCAGATTCAGACTTTTCTGATTTTGGTTGTATTAGTTTAACTGTCTCTCCACCGCTTTTACTCCAGTCCTGCCATCTGTTTTTCCTTCTTATATCCTTGTTTCTCAATTTTAAGTGTGAATAGTGGAGAACAAAAATGTTTAGAAATAAACCTTTTATATTTTACAATTTTTATCAGAAAAAGGCAGGGAAGAGTAGCCAATCAATTCTCTCTTGCTAAGAGAAGAGTATCTCTTCCTTCTCTTTCTTCTTTCTTCCTTCTCTCTCCTTCTTTCTATCTTTCTTTCAATTTTTTTTCTATGGAAGGAAGTAAAGTTAGGAAGTAAAGAAGAAGTGAGAAGGAAAAAGGAAGTAAAATAAGAACATTCATACAGTTCTAGGCGCATGTGTATGTGTGTGCAAAGCCAGTGATTTTCTTTCTGTGCCCTTAAAATTGAGGCTATGTCTACATTATCAGCTTGTAACAGTGAAGTCTTTCTGTGATTGAGCTGTCAGGATTATTGAGGATCTTATGAAGAACCCAAAGTCTATGAAAAAGAGTTTTTTTTTTTTAATCTTTAGCTCTGCTTCCTCTCTTCCTGTTATTCAGGCACCCGCAGTAGCATAGTCATAGGTCTTGGTCTGTGGGGTGTAAACACTGAAAAGAGTTAGAGATGTTAGAGCAGGAAAAGGTCGTTGGGCTTTGCTATGCATGAGTCTGAGACATATGTAAGGCTGGCTTTCCTAGTAGGACTTGAACTGAGACCCTAAATTCAAAAGAGGTAACCCTTGCTCAGGGCATTAAAAAAATGATGGTTACATTTTCCTTTTTTGCCTCCAGGTAGTAGAGAGTCAGACTCACTACTGATGTCTGGCAGATTTTTGTGTGGTAATAGACCAGAAGTGTTAGTTTAAAGACATTTTTACAGAAAATAAAGGTTAAGCAATTCTTCTGAAGAAAATTCAGTTGCCTTTGAACAGATAACCTCACTGGGTTCTGGTGTCCCAGTGGAGGTGTGATAGCTCGGTACATGACTGAGAGTTGAAGTGCACTGGGAGCTGAGAGCTCCTTTTCTCTTTGATAGTAAAGACTTTGCAGTCTTCATTTTCTGTCCCAAGTCTCCATTTAGATGAGGTGCCCCTCAACTGTTACAGAATGTGTCTGAGTTATCAAGTATCCCTCTACCAGCTGCATTAATGTTTCCTGTGAAAATATAAAAAAAATCATTTTCTGATATTTTTGTAATCTGCAACCGGCATTTTTATTTGAAAGATAGTTTAGAGATATCTTTTTTCTTGAGGCATATCCAAATCATGGGAGAAGAACCTTGTAAGATGGCTCCAGAGCACACTTTTAGTCAAAATAGTGCCATAGCCATGTCTGCGCAGTGCAGAGTAACAGGGACAAGGCTCTCATGCTTCCGCACCCCGTCTACAAAGCTATGTGCTCACAGGCTTTTGCTGGGGCACAGCTCAGTACACCTCTCAAAGAAACGTGTTGTAGGTATTGATACACCTTTTTTTGGGGCAAAGGGCCAGGTTTTAGGGATGGTGATAGTAGCATGCCATTTAGATCTTTCTGGAAAATGCTCCATAGCCAGGAACCAATGGGTGTGATCAGAGGCAGGATTAGGTAGAGCAGAATGAAGCTCGGCCAAGGTAGACACATCTAGAGGTTCTTCAAAAGACAGGAGCACCAAGTTGCTTAACTATCTTTTTAACGTGTGACTTAGGCTTCTAAGTTACTCATGTACTTTTGAAAATGTCCATCATTTGCAAATCAAATGGGGCCTAAGCTAAACTTATTGCCTAGGATAATTTGGCTGGGATAGGAGCCTACTGGATGAGTCTTCCTTTATTTTTGCTTGTTTAACTGACAAAGGAAAAAGATGGTTATTTCAGATCTCCCCCAGAGCAAGTAGTTCAGCTCACATTAGAAGTTCAAAATGAACCTTAATGCCCAGATGTTTGTTTTCCTGCAAAGTGGCACAATCTGCTGTAGCACGAAAGTGTCACAGGCCAGTCCGACCCTTCTGGCTATGACATGCTTTACAGAGACTGATTAAAAGGCTCGATGAAATTCTGAGCACTGTTGTATGAGGCTCGTTAAAATTAAAAGAAAATAAATACCTCTGTACTACAGTTATGAGAGGCATTTCTAGTGCTTCTTAGCAATGTAGTCCCAAAGCACAAAGTCTGTGCAAATAGCTTCAAGTGTAAAGAACAGATCCACGTTGTTTCATTATTAAGTCTTTAATTAGAAAAAAGAGAATGAAAGAAGAAGAAAAACCTCATTAACCGGGGAAGTCACGGAGAAGTAAGTTTTTTCATGCTGCAGGTCCTTTAAGACCGGATTACTGGCAGTTTTTGTTGGGCAGGATAATGTAGAGAAATAAAGTCTATCCAGATCTCTCAAAGATGTCAAGAACACGTATGAGGAGCTTTGCCCTTGATAAGACTGCCATCTTTTGGTGTATCAGGAATCTCATGATACCCAGGGTCTGAGTTAGAAGCCTAGATCTTGGAAACACTTGATTTTTGTGAGAATCAGAATACCTTTTTTTAAAGTATGTTTCCATTTACGCAAAGTAATTCAAAATTTTGACTTCTAAAATTTCAAAAGGCAAAAAAGGAGACCCTCAACTTTGTTAGTTGAAAGAATGATGAGATTTCTACATTATTTGACACAAATTTCTAAATTCAGTAGTTTCCCCCTTCCCCTGTCCCAAACCGCATATGTTAAACATTTAAAACAGCAATTGGAAAATCGGTTTTCCAGACTTCACAAAGAAGTAATACACTGACAAGACTGATTGGAAAGAGACACCCAGCTCCAGCTTAGGTGACTGCAATCATTAGAAAGTGCCATCCTGCAGCTGTACTCTTTTGTCTAGAAGCTTTTGCTAATAATAAGTGACATGGTAATCAAAATTTCCTTTATTGGGATTCTACTATTTTTCTTGACATAGCTGTTTTTGCTCACTTGATTGATATAAACTATTGTCAGGAAAAGCACTTTTTAGTCAGGATTAATTTAATTTGCTCTACATGAGTTTACTCATGTAGCTGTGCTGGCAGACCTTAATTAAAGTATGCCAAGCAAAATCCTCAGTGACTGAAGTAGCTCATGGGCAAGGAGAACTCTAGAAACACGTTTTTTTTCCCCACAGCCTGGTCTAAGCTAGATCTTTTATGAATTCTCCTACTGTTACCAGAATAGGGTCACCATACTTGAACAATTTTGACAGTACTGAGATTACTGGAGGTCTGCATTGTAAGTCTCATGATGTGTTTTGTCTAAGACAGGTATTGCTGAGGAAAGGAGCTGTTTCCTTCTTTTCTCTTCTTTCTTTTCTCCTTTTTTTTCAAACAACTTTACTGAATGTCATCTATCAGAATCAGGTACTTCCAGTAACATGAAGTGGTGAAGTTTCTTTTTGCAGGAATAAATAGCCATATATGGTCTTAGGGATAATATAAATTTCAAGTACAGCAAATATATCCAAATTACTAATGGTAAAAAGTAGAAGCATTCAAATTTGATTTTCCTGTGTATCTCCAAAGTAGTATCTCCCTTCTGAGGCAAATGTAGGAGATGTTTGGAAGCTGGTGTTGAGAGCTGAAAAGCTTCCGAGTGAAAATGAACATGCTTTTCAATGCAAATATATGTCTTTTTGGGGGAAAATTATAGGGTTTGATCTCTTCCACCATCACCACACTTTGCCTAGCTGACAATATGAAGTAATGCTACAAATTTTCCTGAGAAATCATTGTGTCGACTCATGCTGTCCACAAAATAACAGCCAAAGGACGGGCCTACATTAATTAAGAATCTTCCTTTTTGCGAGTTCTTGTCGTGTTTTCCATTATCCTAGCAAGTCATCTTTATGATCAGCTAGCCATTTTATGGTGTAACAAAACCAGTTATCTCATTTAGATTAAGCTGGGAGAGTTTGTGCCCATTAGAGTCTTTGAGAGGTGCTGGTAGACTGGTTGTGTTCAGCCTGGGTTTGTCATTCTGGCAGGGAGCGCATCAGTGTCTCCCATTACCTGCGCATGACTGACATTATGGGCAGTACCTGCCGCATTCCTTCACACTGGAGGCTATTAAACAAGGGTTTAAGCCACAGATTTTAGGTACTATGTGTTGTAACAGCTCCAAAGAGGCCCTTTGGGTGTATCCTGACAATGCCTGCTCAGGGAGCCATTAGGCTGTTTAATATTAATGTGACACACTGCATTGGTTCCTTGGGTGCCGTTAGTGCGTATTACGTTAATGTGAACTTAGGGATTCTTTGACTGGCTGATCCAGGAGAATAATTACTTAGAACACTAAACACCTAGATGCAGTTGTTGATTATGCAGTCAGACTATGCATGGCGTCATCATTCATAAAGGATTAAATCATTTATGCTGGGCTTTCTTTTGTTTGATTGTTTTTTAAATTTTTTTCCGGGGTTGATTTCAGGTTATATTTATATTTCCAGGTGAAACAAGGGCCAGTAAGTATGTTTTATTACTTCAAGACCTATGACTGTTTACAGCCTCAGTGCTGGCCTCTCAGCTGTATCTCCGTAACTTTTGGCTCTCAAAATAGGACAGGCCTGCTTCTACACATGCCCTCTCCCAGGAGGTCTCGCCACCTCTCTTGCGCTGACTCTGACTCCTGCCTGACCCCTCACTGATGTCATCAGAGCCTGAAAGCACTAAAATAGTTTGCTACTCTGCAAGTCATGTGATTTCTTGATCTATCACCTTTTATTTCTTTGGCTTTGTTGTCTTTTTTTTCTTTTCTGAAAAGCACCAAAATAGAAAAAGCACCAAATAAATTTATGATTTCTCTACTGGTCTCCTTTCCTAGATAACAAGCATCTCATATCCCTGATCCATCTATTTACTTCTTTTCCTGCTTCAGTTTAATTTCTGCCTGCCTTTCCATGACTTTAGTCTTCCTTAATTCCTTCTTATTATCTTCTCTCGCTGCTTTTCTGAGACCCCAGGGAAACACATCATCTCCTCTCCTGTGTCACAGTACTGTCTGCTTTCTTGAAGTGTGTTGAAGTCCCTCCCCTGATGCTCTAGATCCCTGAAGCATCTGATTATGATTATGCATCTGTCCTGACCTACTCTCCATTTCATTCAGTTTCCTGTGTTGATGTGTCTCCTCCTGGCCCTTGACAAAATAGGCTACACAGCAATTTAAGGATGGAAAAATGGCTTATTTGATTTTCACACCTTTAGTAATAATAAGAAGAAAGTATAATGTGTCTTTGCAACAAAACATGAAAATGAAACACCTTCATTCTGGTTTTCATTTTTCTTCCTCCCCTCTCCATGCCTCCCTGCCCTTTATTTCCCTTTGCAAACAGTAAACAAAAAAAGAAAGGAAGGCAAGGAAAAAGAAGAGAGAAGACTATTCAACAGAAAGACTTTGTAAGACTTTAGAACCTCACCTTTTTTGAAATCTTTGCAATACAAACATTTTAAAACTGTGTTCATTATTGTTCTCGTTTTCTGAGTCAATTTTCCGATTGTCTCCTCTTCCTTATTTCCATATACATGTTTCCTCCCCTTGCTCTTGCAGGTCTGACTGCTCTCTCTGCCTTCCAGGTCTGGCTGCTCTGCCTGATCATCACTGCTTCTGGCACTAAGCGGTGGCTGACTGAGCTTTGAGTCAGTGTTAGTGCCAGATTTAGGTCTAAGAGCCCCGACTGCAGAGGGAAAAGGAGCTGCCCTTTTTATTCTTCAAAAGTGGGACTTTTAGTATCATCACTTTCATCTGGCTTGCCTTGTTACAGTCATATTCAGGGAAATCACGGCAGTTTTCTTCAAGGTCTCACTAGCTGCTGAGGGCTTTTATCTCAACCCCCAGTGATAAGCCACTTCCCAACATGTTCCCAATTATTCTTATGACCCCACATCCTCACCCTGAATACTCATATCAAAAACTTCTCTTCTTGTGTTCTTGGCCTTTGGTTTCCGGTCTGACTTACAGTATCTGCTCAGGATCTAAATATTCTTTTACATTTCCACATTACTATTCTTTTTTATTATTATTATTACTCTCTCTACTTTAAAATAAAGCTAGAAATATCAAATTTACATCTTTTTCAGTTTCCACAAGTAACTATATTTTAAAGTTCTTTTGATAGAAAAGCAAGCAAGCATTACTATTAGCATTATTGTTATTATTGCGGGGATACTGAGGCACAGTAAACATTTAATACACATTATCAGTGAAACTTACAGCCAACTTATAGTGTTTTCCACAGGCAGGGGAACCACAGTTCAGCCAGCATCAGACAGCATTTCAGTCCAGTAAGAACTAGCCATTAACCTGACACTGAATATTTTTTCAGTGAAAACTTTTCCCTTCTGTGCAGGACAAAAGCAAAAGTTGAAAGACTGGGACTTCCCCAAGGACAGAAGTTTCATCTAGCTCAAGTCTGATTCCCAGTTTGGTGATCTGTCCCTGAGTATATTCCTTACAACACATATTAAGCTTCAGCTCAGTCCAGTCATGGATGTTTCCCCTCAATCTCATCCCCTGGATAGTTGGAGTCAAAAGATCCTCACTTCACTTTTATTTGTGGTCAAATACCCTTTCTCTCCCTACCTTCTTCCTCTACCTTATTATTTTTACAGGAGATTCATGCAGAAGTCATGATGAAATCAAGATAGAGATCATGGGTGAGTGAAACTACTTAATATTAAAAGAAAGGAAACTCTAGGTGAGAAATTCAGCCTGTGCTTTAATATAATGATTAGTTTTCATTATTCAGGCTGCTTGCTGCTTCTTGTGCTTTTGCATTACGCATTTAAGAGTATCTTGCTTTACTTTTCTTCCGTGTGTAAGACTTGAGAGGCAAGTAAACCTTATCAGCTAGCTGTACAGAAGACAGAGTACGCAGCGGCTAGAAGAGTGCCTCAGTTTCAAAGCAAGTAAACGTGCTTCATTTCCAGGCTTGGTTAAGGTAGAGAGAAGAGTGATTTTTTTTTTTTTTTTTTTAAATTCAGCGCGGTTCCTTTCAAAAGCAAGAGCAGCAGGCTGCCAGTAGCCCTACTGATGAAGGATGAAGAAGTGTCTTGGGGAAGAAAAAGCGAACTTGGGCCCACTTATGCCCATGTCAGTTTTCTGTCTCTGGGCTAGGAAATGACTCTAGGTTCCTGTGCAAAGAAGAGCATGCAAGTAGGGAACAGTTTATAGTTGTTCTAAATCACGTTGCTTTTTGGTTTGTTTCTGATGGGTGTGCCCTGGGGTTGTGGCCACTTGGGGAACTTATATTGCAAATGCCAGTCAGCTGAGACTGATCTGAAACAGAGAGCAGTCAAAAAATCGGTTTCATTAAAATAATTAAATGCAAGTTCCTTTGTCTTTTTGAAAATAGTTCAAGAATTAGAAGCTTGATCCTCAGCTGGTGCAGATTAGCAGACCACTGGTGATATGAGCACTTTATACCAGCAAAGACGCAGATGAGGGTCCTGACCTTTGGTCCGTGTGTAACAGAGTGTAAATATGAATTAGAAGGACATGTTCCTGTATGGGTGGCTTGGCAGGTCTGCAAATAAAGCTATGCACACCAGAAGAAATGCAGAGAAACAAAACACTGAGATTTGTACTGGTCAGACAATCCAAATAATCTAGAAAGGAAGAGTTTAACTGTGTCTGTTTATGCATTAGAGTGCTGACGCCTTCATGGTCTATAGGGACCTACACACAAAAACCCAAAGGTGAAGAGTTCTGGTACATAAAAGCTCTTTTGTACCACTGAAGAGAGATCCTGAATTTTACTCAAATACTTAAAAAAAGGTTTATAGCTAACACAAAGAAGTGTAAGTGAAATCATGAATCTACCTGTGTTAGTTTAATTTAAACATGAATTTGCCATCCACCTTGAAAGCTGTTTGAGTTGCTGAGAAAGGATAAGATATGGGTGATTGGAAAAAAAGTCTGTGCTTTAATCTTCACAGTGAATCTGTTCTAGAGACTTCAGTGCATTTTCTTCTCTCTAGTTCATCCTCTGGCATCCTCTGAAGTCAGTCAGCATCCATCCAGGGAACCTTACTCAAAATTTGTTAGCTAGAATGAACTGTTATAGTGAAAGTGCAAAGTGCAAAGGGATATGGAGACTTTAACACCTAGGCTAATGTTTTTAATTACTCATAGTTGGTTAGTGCACAAAATTCAGAGCTAGAGCAAAGATACACTTGAAATACAGCTCATATGGCCAAGGATGAATATTTTACTTTGCCTTTGTTCCAGTCTTTTGAATTGTATACATATTCACATGAGGATATTTCTTTATTATGCTTTGGGATAATTTTGAGTATAATGAAATCCATTCCCAGTAGAGGTCTCCAGGTATTGAATTGATAGTAATGAACAAGAAAATATCAAATAAAGAGTTTCCAGAAATATATATATATTAAAAAAAACCTCAAACAAAAAATATTTAATTTTCTGAGAACTGTTTAGCATATTTTTGGAATAACTCATTTTGCATTGTCAGTTTATACTTTACTGCCCAAAACAATTAAGTTGTTCTGGCTTTGAGAATTTGTAGGGGTAAATATCAATATAACAGTTTAGGAACTTAAAGTAAAGCTGTATCTTATAAATGCTAGGATAAAACTGACTTTTAAAGGCAGAGCTGTTTCAAAAATAGCTATGAAAGATATGATGATATATAATCATACCAGCTGTGATAGGAAAGAATCCTCTAGGAAAATAGCTCAGGAATGAATGAGAGCCCTGACATATGTTTTAATTCTTAAGTTGAAGATAGGTAACTTTAATGGCAACATGGCTTTAAGTGATGAAGAGGATCAAACAGTTAATACTATTAAAACTTTTTAAAAGAAATTTAATAAGATATCTATTTCTCCTGAATCTGGTAAAGGTACAATTAAAATCTTGATGTTTCACTTAAAAGAAATTAAGATAGCTTCCAACTTCTTAGCAGCCCTTTTTTGTGATAACTCCTATTCCCTGCTTTAACATTTACAGTGCTTCCTCTCTCTTCCCTCATGCACTCAGAGGACATTGTATGTGGCAAAAAACCCTGAAATTCATCCATGATACAGAAAAACGATTTCATAGGGAAACTGAGGCAGGGACTGGATAATTATTTAAAGACTTGAACACTTTTTTCATCACTTTTCTCAAAAAAGAACGAACCATCTCGGTTGAAAGTTTTCATGCAAAGTTGATTTGAAAGCAGATATCCAGCCTGAATACTAAAATGTGACAAAGATAACACCTGAAAGCAAAGTCCTACAATGGGGATTGTCTGGCAACCTAACTGTAAGTGGTGTGAGTGACAAAGCTTTGAGTAATTAAACTGGGAATCCATGTTTTCAATAAGGAGAAGCCACCTGGCAAAATTATTTTATGTAAAATTTTTAATCTTAAATTGAATAAACTATAATAATTCTCTCATAAAAAACAGCTGAAGTATTACTAAAATCATTAACATTATATCACTACTTAGGCAAATTTTGTATGCTGACATCTGTGTGGCGTTGGACAAATTTTTAATTGCAGTCAAGGAAACATTAGGATATAGTTTGGGCTGTACGTTTAGAGATAGTATGAAGAGAATAATGTCCTACAAATAAGAATATTTTACAACATCTGAAAAGAGATCCCGTATTTGCCTGCACTACTGGTTCTTGCTAATGGTGACAGCTAGGAAAGGCTCTGTACTCTGGAAAGGATTGTAAAAGAAAATTGGTTTTTATTGAATGTGTTGCCAGTACTGCATGGAAACGAGCAATGTCTTCACAATATAAGCCTACCTCATGCTGTGGGAATAACAGTTTTCAAGCTATCTTAAATCTGCCGTGATGGTCTCTCTTTACAGAGCAGAATTTCCAGGCAGCTGTCACGGCGATGCGGTGTTGCCACGTGCCTCTGCGGCTGGGGGCTGCAGTGCAAAGTCCCCCCGCGCCCTCGTCTCGCAGGGTCTGTGAGGGGCTGGGACGTGCTGGGGTTACAGTGGGGGAAAGCTGCTCGAGGGCCACCTGTATCTTCATCCCCAAAGGCAGGCTGGGTGCCACCGTGGGGCACTTGGCACCTTGTCTGTTAGCTTTAACCCAAACAGGCGAAGTCATTTCAGAGCCCTGCTAATCTTAGCAGCGGAAGGCAAAACAGCAGGATGTACTTGCACCAGAGGGATGAAGTGTCCTTTGATGATGGGATTTACCTAAAATGGCTGTGAGTATATGTCTGCTATTTACTACAGGAAGGAGAAAATAGCTAAAGGGTTTCTTCTTTACTTTGGCTGTTTTCCATTCATTTTCGTGGGGTCTACTGTGATGTGAGGTCACTCTTCATGGTCCTGTTCACTAGCCTCTTCACTAGTGCTCTTCACCCGTCAGGATTAAGCCAATGAGATCAGGAAAAATCCCAAAGTGTGAGTGAGGCCTCTTATATAATATGAGCTGCAAGGACAGGTTAATGCATAAATATTTTTCATAGACTGATGTTATACAAGGACTTGGCCTGAAAGGTTAAAAGAGCACCAAATCTACAGAACAAAAAGGTGGCTGAAAAGATAGATTGTATTTCTTCCAGGAAGGATGAGACAGCTGAGCAATTTTTGCTTCAGCCCGTCGTGTGGCAGCCCAGAGGAACACTTCAAGCCCTGAAAGCAAAGGCTTACAAAGTCTGTCAAGAAATTAAATGCTGCTACAGAAAAAAAAATAGTTCTTCATAAATTGAAATTCAAGTCCTCAGAAAGCAATTCCTTTGTTGTGGCTTGGGGATTTGACCCAGATGTATAAACATTGCTGGCAATAAGGAAGGAAAAAAACAGTGAATATTTTGCTATCAAGTGTTAGCTGTCTCTTTGAACACGAGAGCTTGAGATTTATATTATTATGAGGCTTAGTGGGGAAACAAAACAAAACCAAAAAATCCCCTTAAATTAACTGAGGCACAGTGGTGGCTTGGATCTCCTTGGAGTTCTGTAATGTGGGAGAAGGGAACGAGCAAGCGGCACCCTGAGCCACTTTGTCGCTCAGTATTTCCAGGGTTTACCAGGACCCGTTTTCATTCCAGTTTCATGCTGTACGGAGGGTGCGTTGCTTTTATGTTTTCAGCTGTTCAGTTCTCCCTGCAAAAAAAGAAAGAATAAACCTGTAATTTTTGAAAAGAAGGTAAACATCTGTTAGATGATTTTCACCAGGCAAATTAATTTCTGGCAGTGTGGGAATGTGAGTATCTTGCTACTTGTGAGCTGTAGAAAAGGGAGTATAGAAGTACTCAAATTTTGTGAGAGAATGGCACTTTTATTGAAAAAAGCTCAGTCTATCCATAGGGAAAGAATGAGAATGGGCCAAAATTTCTTGTTGAAATTTACTCTTCCATCTCTGGGCCAATTACTGTGTTTTGACTTTTTCTCATCAGAAATTGCATCTTTTATGTAAAATTTGATTGAAGCTAGTTCTATTAAAAGATGAAGGTGGATAAAGAAATTAAGTAACGTAAAAGCCAAAACAACTTTGCTATCAAGTGTATCTCAAGTATCAAACTTCTTTCATGTCTAAACGAAATGTTTTGAGATGACTTAAGATGCAGTTTCCTGGCTTTTTTTCCCTCCCTTTCTTCCTCCCTGCACAGAATTGGCTTCATTTTTACCATTTTCCTCTCCTAGTAACCTTTTAAAATTCTGATTTAACCTCAAAACTGAAACATTGATTCAACCATTAGGTTATAAAATGCTTAAAATAAAAGATGATTGTTATATTTTGCTTTGTCCAGTGCCTAGGCTGATTGCTTCTCCCATTGTGTCACACTACAGAGATCGCAACCCAGAACAGAGAAGGATCCAACTGCTATAATTTCTTCTCCTCATTATTTTCTCTTGAAAATATTTTCTAAACTTGACCTTAATTGTGACAGGTTCAGATGTTCTCACATTCATATTGGAGGCCTAATTATGCTATATAACTTGGGCTGTTATAGCAGTCTAGTCATGATATTAGAAACAATGGCAACAAAGTGAAAGAAGAAAACTTTATATTTAAGGGGCAGATGAGAGAAAATATGTCAGCTGAATGGAGCTGAGGCCTGAAGACACACATTCAATGAGACTCTTGAGCTAAAGTGTCCTCCCACATCTTGCTGCAGGTTGAAGAGCTTCCAGGTGTTACCAACAGCCTCTGGAAAATACGTCTGCTTCCCCTGACCTGGGTCGTACCTGGCCTGACCAGTTCAGATGGGCCTGTTACCCTCTCAACACCGTCAAGGAGGGACTTGGGAGGTGGGGTACCCTGTCGTAGGTGCAGGTTTGTAGATTTACTACACCCTTCCATGAGGAATGCCCTGTCATTATCCAGCTAATTTACATTACACTTTGCTCAGGTTAAGGAAAACATGTGAGTGCAAAGATTTTTTCATAGTATCCAAAACAGATAATGTATCTCAATATATTCTTCTGTCATACTTTCACTTACATTTTTTTAGAAATATCTATGCCTGTGCTGTGTAACATGGATAACCAAAAATACAAGAAATCGCATCAGAAAAAGATTTTTCTCTCTCTTGTTATTTGCCATGTCATTGTGAAATAGCAGTAGTCAGGAGTACAGCTTTGCTCCTCTTTGCTCTTGGTGGATCACGTTAGCTCTCAGAAACAATCTCCTGCCTAACATCTTCTAGAGGGTTGAGACCTGAAAACCCATTCTGTTTCCTCCTCAACCAGGATACATCCATTCAAGGGAGCAAACATTGTTTGTTTCCCTTTTCTATTGGCTCTTGATGGAGAGCAGATGTGACAGTATTTAGCCACTTCAGGACAGAAGGGGTTTGTGGGCGCAGCCACTTCCTCTTATACATCCCATAACATGTAGGACAATAGCACAAATCATAATGCAGCTGGTATTAGAGCACAGACGATTTTTGTCAGGAGCCCATCGGCACTAATCACATTACCCACTTGAGACCTTATTGGGGATTTGACTCAGATCTAAGCAATGAAATCAACTTTACATCACTGTCACATTTTTCAGAACTGACATGACTAAGTTGCAATACTTGAAAAAAAACGGAGATGTCAGTACACCAAAGCTGAACTGAATCTCCAGAAATCTGTGAGCTAACTTCAAATGCATTATAAATCCACTGAAATCAATATGAATGCAGCAGAGAATATGACTTACAGGTAAAATGTCTGTGAGCACTCCTGAGCATCATCCTTCTGAAGCTATAAGTAAGTAGTGCATTTAATTATCCTCATTATAATAAATAAAAATAGTTCCTCAATAATGAACACTGTATTTAGGAGCTGTTCTTTTTTATTTGAAAAGTGGCAGCCTTATAGATGTCTTCAAAATTCTTCTAATGCCTTAAAAACCACTTGGTACAGACTTGATAGAGTTTCAGTAAACAGAAACTCAAAAGCAGTGTTTTTCTCTTGAGATAATTCTTGCTCCATCACTATCACTGTAAGTCCCATACCTGACTTGAAGAATTGCTTTGGCGGCATCCTGTAGTAGCTGTGATCAAAACACAGTTCATGATTTATTCTGCAAGCTCTGGTTAGTCATGCGAAGGTCAAATTCTCTTGTCTCTTTTAGAATATGATGGTGGCTGAAGAAAAAATATGTAGTTAAGGCTTGGCACAAAATAAAAATGGTTCCTTTTGCCTTCTTGGGGATTGTTGATGAGCTGGAGAGAAGTAACCTTTTGTAGTTAATATTTTCAAAAGACATGATCCAAGTTTTTTGGTCATATAAAGACCATGGTTGGTGCTTACAAAATTGCAGCATTAGGCTCTTCCGAACTAAGAACAATTTTTGTGTAATTATTACCTTGTTCTCCAGATTTTGAAAATATAGGATCAGAAGGAGGATGGAGCATGAATATAGGAATATAAAACATATAAAATGCTCCACGTTTTTAGTGGGTTTTTTTGTTTGTTTTTTTTTTTTTTTTTTTTTTTTTTTTTTTTTTTTTTTTACAGTGGTGCTTGAAATCTGGAATAGCTATGTGACCTGTAACAGTTACAGCTGGGAAAATTTTCAATTGCAATCAAAACAAAAACTAAAATATATCAATATTTTTCTGACCACACATGAATGTTCTGTTTTAAAGGAGAAGAAAATGTTTTGTTTATCCAAATCTTTTGATTTTATTTTAGCCTTTATGATATAAGAATGAATTAATATGCATAGTAAACAAATTGTATTTATATATATGGCATATAGGTTCAAAAGAAAGAATTCAAAGAATTTTAAGTTTCAGATGAAAGTTAAATTTTATTACATGTTATTGAAATGAACATTCCTACAAAAATATTTTGTCTTTGAAAAAAATTAATTTTTGGGAAATTGTTCTCTCAGTCTTTTTGGCTGAGTTGCATTCTCACAACTACATGGCTGAAATGGGAGCACACATGGAGGAAAATTCATGGTCATAATATTGAATATAAGCATATTATTTTCCATTTTCCTTTATTTTGAAGGCAGACTAATAAGGTCATTGCTGAACTACAAGGAGAGTTTGAAATAATGCTCTGAGTACTTCCTTCTTCTGACAAATGATTAATAGCCACTGAATGACAGTAACTTTCTGCTTGGCTTCCAGACTTGGTCAACGGGTTTTTTGCCAGCAAGGAACAACTGTACAGTGCATTAATTTTTGCAGTTAGCAGCACATAGCTCAATAAGTAATACTCTCCAATGTGCTATATTTCCAATTACTCTTCTTTTGGTTTTTCAGATCTTTTGCAAACACCTTTCTTACTGTGCAGAAGTCTGTGCAATGGTTTCCTATTTTGAACATGGCTGTCATGGGCTTAATAGTGCATGAAGATAAGAGCGAATGCAGAATAAATCTTCAGTGCTTACTGAATAGGGAATTTTCCTGAGAGCAATGCTATGGGCACATATAGAAATCTGTAGGGATGGCATATACTAGAGAAGTTGAATGGCAGTAAAACATAAGAAGAAAAGTTAAAAGGGTTACCCTTTCTAACTCCTCAGTGAAAAATAAAAAAATCCTCCAACCACTAAATTAAAGTATTAACCAGTTGCAAAATCATATATTTGATTTAGATTGAAGAGCAGTAAATCTGTAACCCACCAATGTTTCTTTTGGATTTAATAAGGCCATTATTATATATCAATGAAATATTCACCAAAAGCGAGTAAATTCACTGAATTTTAACTCTGTGCCATAAACTCATTTGCATTTGATATATCAGTAGCTTAACATTACATAAATTCTAAGTGCAGAATGTAATTATATTCTTCATACAGTGCTATACACTCTATATAGGATAGATAGTACTGGTAAATGAGATGGTAATTTCTCAAACTACCAATTAACAATCAAAAATCCATGTTAACATCTTCGTTGTTCTAGCTGACTTTTAATGTAGCAATTATATATGCTAAAATGTCAATTTTAGTAGTAGCAGGGACAAAGATACAGTATGAGAACTGCTCTTCAGTAAGGATAGGATTTGCAGTGTTGTGACATACAGGACTGGCCCTACCAGCCATTTGTCCAGTCAAATCTGCATTTGTCTTGACCTGCTGATTTATGAAAGCAAAATATTTCTTATGGTGCATCTGGAGGAGTGGCACTGGTTTGGGGCTTTATAAAATAATACTGTGTTCTTAGGTAGATTGGTACTGGATTAATTCTGAACTTTTCTTCTTTGTCTGCTCACAAGCAATGACTCCATCCTCTGTTGGTGACATCATTTAAGGAGGTCTCCAGATGGAAGAGCAAATTCTGATTCCTTTTGCATAATGAGGATAATTAACATGGAAGAAATTATTAGGAAATATTTCAGCCAACTTTTAGGCCCTCCTTTTCTTAGTGCAAAAGTTCACAGTGCAGAGTGAATTCATAGCTACATCTGTTTTTTCTCTCACTCTTCCTTAGGGCAATCTAGATTACTACAGCCATCCAGTGAGTCCAGAAAGATGCAAAAGAACCGCGTGTATTCACATCACCCCCCACTTTCTGCTGGCCAGGATGTCTGACTGATCACTCTGAGCACCCCATATATAGCTGATGGAAAGAATAAATCTCTGCAAAAGGTGAACCCCAGCAGGACCTTAATTTAAGTGTTTGGAATTGTTGTCTGAAAGTTACAGTTTTTCTACTTGTTAAGAGTAGAGCTATTACAGAAAACTTAACCAGGAGAGAAAGCTAGGTACTAAAAGACAAGTGGTGTACATATGTCCACTGACACTGTGTGTGTGTGCAAAGAAGTTCCTGTTTCCGTTGAAGAATCAGCATGAAACTCTATAATTACTATTTCCCACAAAAAAAGTTTATTCAATCCTGCTTTTTATGTCTGTGTCACCTGTGCTGATACGAAATCATTTGAGATCTACCTGAGTGTCTTCCACAAAATGTGAGAAGCCACCTAATGAACAGCTTTCCAGGCACTTTCAAACCATTTGGAGACCAAATGCAGATGATAAAAGGACTCGGCAAGGAAGAAGGCAGTGAAAGTGCTTACAAAGCCCTCTGTGTATGTCGGTGACATTATACATGGTTAACTTCCTTATGAACCTATTAAACTATAGCTTTCACCCTAATTGAGCCTTGCAGGAAACAGCTCATCCCCAGGGCCTCATGCTGTGAAATGTTAGAGTCAGAAGGAACAGTTTTAGCATTGATGCACTCTGTGAAGACCTTTTTTCTCTCATGTAATGGTGTTCATTGGAGCTTCTGTGAGGAACGCTTCAAGGGATGTTATCTGAAAACTGAAATAAAGATGTAGTGCGCTATGAGCTCATGTTGAAGGGATTCTGAGGACGTGGTGACTGTGAGATGGAGAAAAGACCTCTCCAGGATGGGAAAGGCAATAGCTTGAGAGAGCAGCGCCTTTTAACATGCAGCTGTTGAACCATGAAACACACACTGGTAGAAATTCAGACTTTTCATCTCCCATTAGAGGAGTAGAGGAAATATTTTTCACTTGGAAAGATTTTTATTACCACATAATGATCTTTAAATGTACCTATTAAGCTACTGTGCCCTGTATCAACCAACTCCTGTCAATCTGTAGCTTAATAATGCATACTATTTCACAATTTATTTACTGCGTCGTGAGGCAAGTGGGCTTAATTGTAGGGTAATAAACACTTCTAATCCAGAGGGAATAATGTTAACATACATAACCAGAGTCACTCGGTAAGGTAAAATACTATTTATTTCCCCTTTTACACAGCTAAAAAACACTGATGCTTGTAAAACTTTAAACAAGTTTTGTAATATGAAGGACCTTTTTCTCATTTGTGTGGATATTCAAATTTTAGAGACGAGTAAAGATCTTCCAGGCATTAATTTGGCTTTGGCCAATATATTGCAGCAACCAGGTTTAATTTATAGCTTACTTGAAACACTGTTGGACAGAGGATAAGGCCACTTGTACAGAATTAATGAACTAGAAATACTGATAGAAAGGATGCTTAGACTTTCTACAGATGCACAAGAATAACCTTTGTTAGAAAAATGATGTATTCAGAAGGTTAGAAAGTTATTTAATATTATCTAATCTTAGCAACTTACTACTGTTATAGTCCTCTTTCATGGCTTTGTGGGACAAGATACTGTGTTCCAAAAGTTAATTCCAAATTTGGAAATATTTTATAGCATTTTCATTTGAATTTGTCCCACTTTGCACTTGAATTTTAAATGTTCACCTAATTGTAGGCACAAAACTCGTTTTTTGGAGCTGATTAATGTTTCAGCTTCATTTCAGCATCTAATCAATCATGACAGCCATTTACTGCATTGCCTGCTATAAAACCATAACAATTAGCCTTTAATTCAAAGCTGACTACAGTATGGCACATTCCTTTTAAAATGCATGTCACATGAGTATTTAAATCAAGACAGCCTTAGTATATTTGACTTTTTTGCTAACCTTTCCTTTCTTTTCCTTCATATATAATTTAAGTCACTTCATACGATTAAAATTAGAGTATTTGATCATAGTAGATGAATCATTGCATATAAAATGGGAAAGGATCATGCCTTAATTTCATGGGGTCAAAGCTCTTTAATTGTTTCTTAGCTCCCTTGGAGAAACATGAGCTATTACTTTCTGTTCTCTTCACATTGTCTATTCTAGCCAAATGCTGCATTTGTTGAATAGGTTCCACACTATATGTCTCCTTTTTAAAAAAAGACTGTCAAAAATGAGGCTAATTTTTTAAAGGGATACATACTGACCGTGTGAAAACTAAGCTGGAGTGAAGATAACAGCATGAAGTAAATGAATTAGCATAAATGTATGACACAGTTGATTTGGTGCAGCTGTGTTGCAAAAATGGGGCAATTTATACTGTGGCTCACCTTAGGTTACCCCTGATACTACAGCAGCTCTCAGATCAAAATTTCCTCAGCTGGACTTAATCTCATAAAGTAAGGCCCTTTGAGGCACCTCAACTCAAAGCCACCCTTCAAAGGTACCCTCAGTCTTGTGCTTTGACTTTTTGGTTCTTAAAAGAAAAGCAAAGAATTTCCTGCAAACTGGGTGCTGGTAAACTATCTCTTACTTTGCTGATAAGCACAGTTACTATTTCATTTTTGTTGCTTTCTGGTGACTTGAATGGGGCGAGTTAAAGAACAGTGGTGTGGTTAGTCTGAAGCGTGTCGTTTGTTACTGCCAGATTAATGGAGATCTTTGACTTGCTTTTTTAAACTGTACCTTTCTCTGCCCTGGCAAATTGTGCAGACCACAAAAAAAGAGTGCTAATCAGTTCATCTTCCATATGAAATTCATTGCTCCATCTACTGCCACTTCTGCTTGGTGCTGCTTCCTGAAGTAAAGAGGAATTTGCTTAACCTGTAGCCTGAATCTCTGTGTAGACAGCTTCTAACAGACACAGCCTGTTTCTCTTTTTTGGAAGTAGCATGATGCAGCAGGAGCAGATTAGCAAAGTGAAACTTTCAGTATCAAGAACCAAATGTCCACAGTATCCATGTCTGAAGGGTTTTACTTTGATTTAACACTAGTCTGGATTTATGGATAGAGTGCCAGATGGGTTATATTAAATACCTCTTCCATTTATTTAAGTCCAAAAGAAATCCAGTTCATGAGTCCATTAGTGGGAACAGTTGGGAGGCTCATGTCAAAAGCATGCTCCTGAGCCAGCTACGCCAGTGACTCCAATACTTACGATGAACACCTGTGACGGGCAGGTAAAATCTGAGGCTGTAATTTTGCTAGAAAGTAGGGAAACAAGGTGCAGGAAAGAAATCAAGGAAACCAAGATGTTTTCTTGCTGTGGAGGAAAAATCTGGAAGTTGCTGCCTCAGTGTACTCTGTTTCTGTCATTCTTCTACTGATGATGGACAAGGTTCCCAAAAGTGAAAGGACTGAGCAAATAGCCTTGAAGGGCATGGCCTGAGGTTTGCAGTAGAAAAACTGTAGAAAAGTCTAAGATAATTCACACTGGCATGTTTGTCAAATCAAGGGCTGAAGCATCAGTGAGAGAGAGATCTGAAGCTGAAGTGAGTAGTTGTTATTTGCCTATACCTTTCCTGTGCTACCTAGAAAAAAATCTGAATTCAGAAAGGGTAGAGTTTAATTAACACTTGGTGGGATGAGGTATGTACTTGAACAATGTGAGCAACTGTACTGCAAAGATACCAAAGTGCAGGCTTGTTATCAGAGAAGTGAGGGCACTGCATAGTCCGGCAGAAAAGCCTGTGCTGGTTCCTGCTCTACCTTTCACTGCTCTCCAGCACATGGCTCAGCTGCCCAGGATGCTAAACTGCCCCAGGGCAAGGCGCACTGAGGTACAGCAAGAGGGAGAGCTGAGGAAGTGCCATCTGCAGAGGAGAAATAGAGGCTTTAGGCCCATTTTTAGTGATGTGGTGTTTCCCTGGAAGGAAGTGTCACTAGCTAGTTCTCATCCTCACCCTGTGGCTCTGGGCAACCAAGCTATTTCTGTTTTCCTGACTGTGCCCAGTTTCTCCATGCCTCCTCTCTCCTCTGCCACTCTGTCTCTGCCTCGGAGTTTATTTTTTACCAAAGGCAGCAAAAAAGAAAGAATCTGTTTTTCAGCCGTGAGATACTCAACTGGAGTTTCAATCTGACGTTTCAACAAAATTTTGAAGAAAAGGAGCAGAGCGGAGAGGAGGGGAGAGGAAGTTAAAGTTCTAAGACACAGAAAAATATGAAATTGCTAAATTGCTGAATTTCCACTGTGTAGTATATTGTCCATTATATTTCAGAGGAAAAAAATCCAATAAATAATCATATTTGCTGGAGATAAGATCATGTTATTTTTAATAGTTTTTCATAGCATTCTTGAAGAAAGAAATCTTTAATGAGGCAAAGAGAAGAGGAGATCCCCAGATAGCTGGTTGTAATGAGGGAAAGGAGCGAAAAAGAAGGTAATCACCTGGTAGTGATAACATTTCAGACTCATATTATTGGAAAATATTTTTTTCTTCCTAAAAATAAAATCAGGTGAAAACACTAGACCAATGAAAGTGCGTTTACAGCATGTTTTAACTGTGGAATGTTTTTCCCTACAAATATCATTTAGCCAACATACCTAATAGGTTTCCAAAAGGTAAAACAAGAAATAGGCATTCACAGAGTATCCATAATTACATCTCATGGCTTTAGAAATGAGAACAAAATAAGTCTCATACATTTAAGAGAGATCTTCCTCAGTCTTCAGAACATAAACAACTCCAAATTGTTTATTGGGTTGAAATGAGAGAAGATAAGAATTAATTTTTTGTTATGGAGAAATTACTTCATATTTCTTCAGCATATCTGATTTCTTCAGATCAAGAAATGAAGTAATCTTTTCCTAATACAATATGAAATATGAATTATGAAGTTTCTCACTTAATATCTGTAATGCTATCAACTTTTAACAGTAAATAATATTTGCAGATAATTACACCAGAGTAAAACTTGCAAAATGTTATAGCGTGTATTTTCTATAGCTTGGCTTATATGAGATTTCTTTTTTTTGATGTGAAAAAGCTTTTTAGTAATTCTAGTTATTTATAACTTATGGTCTATATCAGTTTCTATAGCAAATATTTAATGATTTTTCCCATATTTAACAAACGCAAGATGATATAAGGAGATAAAGTCAGACAGCTGGAGAAGAGTCTCTGTCAAATCAATCTGACTATTTTTTTAAATTATATATACTATTGCTAAAAGATAATAGGGGGAAGTAGCTGCTCTTTCCAATCTTGATATACATATATTCTCATACAGAGGAGTGAAAGTTCTTCCTCAGTTTGCTCAGTTTGCTTTGTTCATTAATCTGTGTATTTGAAAATTGATGACTAAGTCTGAGAGCCATGGTTTTTTATTCCTCTCCCTTCACGTCTGCAAACCTCTCATCTATATCGGATACGAACATGGAGGCTAACTGAATATATTTTGAACATCTGGAGGAAAGATTTGTAGAACAGTCTCACTATTCTTCTTTGCACATGCCCTTGCATGCACTCAAGGCCTGGGTTACTGAAGTAGCAGATTGGTTGTGACCGTTTTAATCTCTATGGCCCTTGATCTAGATTTCATTTGGTACCCTGACAATACAAACAGTGCATCAGAAGGATCGATATTTTGGAGTACATTTTTTTCCTCTTCTACCAGGAATCTATGAGAAGTACAAGTAGTGGAATAACCCATCACTATTTCTTGCTGATATGCCATTCCTTCTGAGAAAAATTGGCTTACTTTGCCTTTCAAGACAATAAGCATGAAAAGCCTCATTGGAGAGAACTACTTTTGTTCACACTAAAAAGCTGTTCAGTTGTTATATAGCTGAAAAGAATGAATCTTTGCAACATAGCCAAATGTATGCCTCCATCCAGCAAATGGCAGAAGCTACACCAGATTACAGCAAATATGGCCCAGCACTGCCTTTTATGGGACTGACTCAGTGCCTCTACAAGTCAGCAGAAAGTCACTCGTTACAGCCACTGTAATGGCTTTTAATGCAATTTTATTATTCACAGCCAACCACAGAGTTGTCCCTCTCCGCACTGAAGTGGAGGCACTGTGTCAGGGTGCTTAAACATTGCTCGGTTGCTCAAACGTTGTTTGGTGCCACTGTAGTTACTGTAGGACCCGCTGGTTCTCCTGCCTCCGCTCCGGCCTGGCACCTGCCTCCTCCAAACCCTTTGGCATCCGTCAGGCCTGCGCCCTTGTCTTGGATCCCAGCGGTGCATCGGATGGTTGCAGTTACTTCTGGATGGATCTTACACTTAGGCTCTCACTGCCTCAACTATCGTTTCTATTATTATTGTTTCTAAAGGGAGATGTGTTTTACTTATTAAAAAAAATAACAAAATAAAGAACTGTTCTGGCTTTGTGTCAGCACCTGGCCTAGATTCGGTTTATCCTTCCACAGAAATATTTTTTTCTATAGCCTAAGGAGTTACTTGCAATTATAGTAGAATGTATGGTCCTGCAAGTGTATAAGAAATGGCAGTTTATTGGATTTAGATAGCTCTTATTTTGATTTTACTCAAGTTTCTTCTAAATTAAAGTCCATGAATAAATTTTTTTTCAAACAGTGTGTAGAAATGTTTTTTTTCTAATAAATTCTAACCTTTCCTGCCTGTAAATAAGCATACCAGTATCTTTAAGAAAATGAGTTTAATTATTGCTTCTGATGTGGAGAGTGAACTTGTTATAACTATGTAAAGTATTAGAGTTTTAACATAAATAAGGTCTGATACTTTCACACGGAGTCTCCACTCTTGCCGCTAACAAAAGTGGAAGGGTTTGAAAACCTACAGAAAATGTTTTAAACTCCTCAGCATTTAGCTCTTGGGTTTATGTGTTGCTCATATACCTGTGACCTGTTTGTAGGCAGGTATACTCACGGCTCCTGCCGTGCCAAGAGAAAATAGAGGGCCAGAACCCCAATCAGTTAGAAACTGTAAGGTATGAAATAAACAGCTTAAAATTACCCATGTATATTCTGGTAGCTCCTTATACAGACTCTGGGAAGATTTCCCTGAATTCAATGCAGTGATGAAGATTTAAAATCAGTGTCCATAATTCAGATGTGCATTAAGTAGGAATGAGGGGAATGCTAGGAAGTTAGACAACCATTTATTTTTATTTTTACTATGGATTTTGAAATTGTCTACCTCCTGTCTAGTTTTTCAGCCCTAGTCCTGAGCTTATTGAAGTGCATTCTGAAACAGAGGTTTGGGAGTACATTTTGTGAAATGCGGTACATCAGGCATGACAGTAGGGACCAGCAGGCTTAACTTGCTGAGCAGCTACTTTTGCTCTTCTTCCCTAGTGGTATCTACTCCCCTTATCTCTGTCCTTCAAAGGAAAAGGATCATAAACTGAGGTAGAGTAACAAGAGAGATGATTTTTCTTTTTTGCCTTTTTTTTTTTTTTTTAATCCCTTTTACCTTACAGGCAAGGATACAGCTGCCTTCATTTTCTCCAAGAAAATAAAAAATTCTGCATTAACCCAGGAGAGAAGATAACTCATCTAGTTTATAGAATAAGGAACGCACTGGATAAGATGGTAGCTGTCAGAGCAGAGTGAAAAAGACCCCTGTCTTTATTTTCTTGCCATATTTATGTAGAGATGTAGTTCATTTGTTTTTTTTGTTTTGTTTTGTTTTTTGGGGACCTAGAGTTAATGGGAAAAATTCACATGTCTTCTCTTACATAGATATATTTTTTTTCAGATGCAGTTTGGACAAATTCCAACTGAAGCCCACAAGGGGTGGATATGACTTCTTCTAATAAGGTACTGTGGCTGTATTCCCAGAAACATGGCTCTGGATAGGAAACAGCAGCCAAGGAGAGATATTTTTGACTCTTCTTTCCTTGCATATCTGCAAATGATCAGGTAGTAAGCAAAAAACTTGAGCAATCTTTTCCCATACCATTCAGAGTTATTAAAACAGTAATGATACCAGACCCAGCTGTACTGCATCAATCCAATGGATGAGGTTCAGTTGTCTAAACATAGTTGTCGAGTAAATTGAGACATTCTTGGTTAAGCCAAGATCTTTGGCTAACCTTTGGGCACTCAGGCACAGACATACAGAACTTATAAAACACCTGTGCCTGATTGGGATGGCAATGGGAGTCCAAGCAAAATATGCCATTGTGTATAATATGGCACTAGATTTTTACATCAGAAACCCAAATTGTATATTTATGCTCAATTTTTTATTTGGACTTCAAAGCATCTAAAGGCTATGTAAAATAGTATATTTTAGCTGACTTGGATATTTGCACATTTAATCACAGAGAACTTGATATTGTGGTGAAGAAGTAGGACTAAAACAAAAACTACCTTCCTCTTGCAAGTAGAAAATATTAAACTATACATATTAATCAAATATGTAAAGGATATGATGCATGTTTTTTAAAAAATGTATGTAAATGTCCTGTCTTTCAACATGTGCTACTAGAAGAGGACAAGAGAAATTATATTATAAATTTAAATACTCATTTTTCTTCATTTGATTTTTTAATCACTTAAAAGTTAGGAAAAAGGCTGTAGAAGACAAAGCCTAAATGTAATACAGAAGGAATGTTAAATTAGGGAAGACTGGGCATAAGTGCCATTCTCTGGTTTCCTGTTCTGTAGCTTGCCTAAAGCAAATATGATATAAGCTTTAAACCCATAAGAAAGTAATGATTAAACAGCAGTGAGGGACAGCTCATAATACTGGTGTCCAGATCAACAGAAATCTCTCTTCTACGGGTATAATCAGCCAAGTTCAGAATGTGTGGAGAGGAAATACAGGTTCTTTCATTCTAAATGAATAAATATCATTCTGACAGCCAAGACAATTATTGCTCCAGCAGCCAGTAACTATATTGCTAACCTGATTGTTTAGGGGGAAATTCATCCAGTTTACTACCATTATATTTTTCCAAAAAGTAAGCAGAAACAATGACCAACTTGATATGATTTTATATGGAAAAATTAAATCCAGTTCTTAAAGTTTTCTTTAGGCTGTGTACATAGACTCAGAAATCTATCTTTAGGTGTATATATCTCTCATTATTGGCTGTGACCAGTCAGACTAATCCACTTTTTTTCTTTAAGGTCCTATCTGAGTTGATGACTCTTGATTGTTTCTCCGCATTTAGGAAAGCAGAAGAAGCTTCAATGTTTTGTCTTTTTCTGGGTTCAAGGGAAGAGCAGTCCTTTTGGCAACAAGGCTCTACCTTACGAACTCCCCAGCTCTGCCACTCTCATTTGTCCCTTGTAAGAACTTACTCTGTTAGTGAAGCAGTGAAATCAATGGGAGCAGTAGTGCTGCAAGGATCTAGAGAACACAAAGTCTTATTCTGGTCCCTCCACTGGTTCCTTTATATTTTCCTATTGGTACAAAGGAGCCAGAGAAATGTCCCAACACCTACAGTGAGTTTTCCTCTCACCTTGGTGAGTTCCTCAAGTGCCATAAAGCTATGAGAGTTAGCACCTTCCTGGGAATTAAACAGATAAATGTAGCTCTGAGTACTAGCTGCTGGAAGGACTTGGGACAGGAGAGGCAGGGAGAGTGCAAAAGGCTTCCTATCACGTGAGGGACGCAGCTTTATTGTACAGGCCAGTGCCTTCATAATCATTCCTAGCTTGAACTGGAATGTAGTTAAGACTGTAATCCAAGAAATCCCTTCTCAGGCCTGACCTCTTAAGAACTTCCCTGCTCAACTTCAGGTTTCCTTAAATGTCCACAGTAGTGTCTCCACACCTTACCAGAATGCCCTTGCCCAGAGCCTTTGCAGAGCTGGGCAGCTCTGCAGTCTGCTGACATCTAACTCTAAGAAACCAGAATCCTTCACCCATGCCCTGGAGGTGCATGGTACAGTCAATGTTGGCAGCATGCAGTTACGACAGCCTTAAAGGAATGGCTCTACAAGCAGCTCTCACAACCTTCTTTAAAAAGACAGCAGGAGAAGGGATATGCAAAAGCAGTGTTTTACATGATTACTTTGCTTTAAACACAGAAATTATCCTAGGGCAGAACCCATTTCCCCTCCCTCCAAAAGAACAGTAGAAACTATGCAGTGGAGTAGTGCTTCCTCTTAGTTGTTCTTGCTGTCCCAATACATGTCAAATATTTTGTACGCAGTTTCATACTCTTAGTCATTGATAAATCCTTTTGATGTACCAGTTTTTGTCTGACTTAATTTAGCAAGTTTATTTTCTGTGTATTTGGTGGTATTTGTGTATTCCCATAGTAATTTGTGACTTACCAGTCCAGGTCAGCCGCAAATACTCCATAAACCTCTTCTCCTTCCTTCCCGACCAGAAGTGACAGTGATGCATAAGATATTTTGCAGGTCACCAAACACACCTCGAGGCCTGGGAGATTGACTGGTGACTTTACTATATTTTTAATAACTGTTTTGCTCATCCTTAATTATCAGCTAAATAGGTTTAGAGGGAGCACAAAATAAATAATTTGCTGTAATAAAAAATATTTATGTGACTAAGTGTGTGTGAGTATGAGTGACAGTGTTAATTAGCTTGGTAAAAAGTTGAATTCCAAATTCTAAGCACTGCTGCCATGATGTTGAGTGATATTTGAACTCTGCTACTGAAAGCATCTTCAGTCTATAAATTGTTAGCTTCCTGTGCTATCCAATTGGCAGCAGAGATTAATTGTTACTATTTAAATTTCAGTAGACAATATTTTCAAACAGTCTCTCAGGTCATATTCATGCAAACTTCATAAAAGTCAAATAGAACTACAAGCTGGTATAAAACAATCACTCAACAGTTCCTTATACTAGGTGCTTAGCCTCTCAAAGCTGTCCTCCATCATGAAGAATTCTCTCCATAGACAATAAATGTGACTCAGTATATGCCCTCAGTATACTGAGAGCAACTCAGGAGTTCCATCACTGGTTACATCCTGAGAAACTTAAAATTCTCTTCAGCATGTTCTGAGCCAAAAAAGAGGTTTAGTTTGGAAGCAATTCATTTTTTTTTAAGATGGAAAATTTGCCTAAAGAAATCAGAAGAATTAAAAAGACTTGGCTTTGCAGACAAAATGGCATACAGCTATTTTAGCAATGGGCCTAAATTCATGTATAGTTAACAGCTGGAAAATACAGATGGAAATTGAAGGACTTTAACTATCCTGATGTGTACTAGAAGGGCAATGCAAGCAATCCAGGAGATTTCTGGAGAGCACTGATGACAGATTCCTAACAGAGATTGAGGAGCTGATTACTGGAGTTCTCTGATGCACCTCACACTTGCAAACAAGGAAGAACCGTTCAGTGATGTGAAGTGTGCAGCCTTGGCTGCAGTGAGCACAAGATGGTTGCATTCAGGATCCCGAGAGGAGGGAGCAGGGCGAAAACCAGGATCACAACCTGGGCTTCAGGAGAGCAGATATTGGCCTATTCTGAGACCTGCTTAAAAGAAACCTATGAGAGAAGGCCTTGGAAAGGAGATGGGTCCAGGAGAGCTGGCTGATTTTCAAGAGCCACCTCCCTCAACCTCCAGAAATTACCATTTTCTTTGGCCTTATTTTCTCTTTTTCTTGTGATAATCAGACTGCAGTGGGGGAGACTACTGGACTCGACCAATCATGGTGGTGGCTACAGCCCCTAGCAGCTCTTGGGATGAAGCATGACACCGGCATGCTTTCACCCTCACCATGCTCAGGAAGTCCCAGCCTGCTCCACACCGTTTGTAACCCCTCTCCATGCCCTTTGGGGAGACCTGAACAGCACATGTAAGTGAAAATTGGGTCCTCACCCCAATTTGTCCTTTCACTTGTCATTTGATCTCTTCTCTTTCTTATTGCTTGCATTGATCTAGGTGTCATTTCAGACTTAATAAAAGCCTGGCTTTGGCACTCCAGGGAATTGAAACTTCTCTAACACAGCTTTGAACCTGTGGCCAGAAAAGGAGCTAAAAGTAAATGGCTTATACATCTTAAATAACAGCACTGTGACCCAGGGGGTGGGGGGGGGGGGGGGAGGGTCAGTCAGGCACAGATTGATAACACTGTGTTGTGTCAATGTTTTTCTAACAACCATGTTGCAAATAGCACATCTTCAGAGGCAGAAATTGCTTTGTCATCTTTGCCATTCTTTTCTTTATGCTTCATGTTTCTCTCTCTTTTTTCCTAAAGGAAACAGGATAATAGTCAGAGTCCCACAGTAGATATCAACTGTTTTGCTTCCTCCCTAGAAGTGTCATGTGAAAGATGAGCATGAAAGTTGTGTTTTCCTGTCATCTTTCAACTTCCAAAGGGAATCATAGTGTACAGTTAAAATGCAAGTCAGGCTTAATATCTTATTAATTTTTTCTTCTGCAGGATATTAATATAAGAATAACAGCCTCTGAAAGTGGACTGTTTTCCTAGGCACAAGAGAGATCAAGGACTCAAGGATCAAGGATTCAAAAATCTAACCAATGCTTAAATGCCTAGTGCTTTTGCGTGAAAACATAACAGCAGCCATAATTTGATACCTAGGAAAGACTAATATAAGTGTATCTCTCTTCTATTACTCCCTAGTTTTCATTTAGCTTAAAATTTATGAGCTGGATGATGATTTTCTGTATTTCTATGTATCTCACTCTTCCCTGAATTCCTCTAGTCTCACTTTCAGCCTCTATAGACTTCTATTATTTGCCACATATTTGGCAAGAAGTTTCACATTTGTGCCTACTTTTTCTATCAGAATTAGTACCATGCAAGGACCGTACAATTTAAATCAGGGAGAGCAAGCAGCTGGCTACAGTGCTTGTTGTAATGTGAGGATACAGAAAGAAGAGAAGCCTTATCCAGGTCACTGACTGTGCCAATTTTCTCAAAAGATTATTGATAATATATCCAGTACCACCTTTTTCTATTTTGGGACACCATGTATTTATGGTGTCTTTTATAAACAGAGCTTTTTAAAAATTTGCTATCTTAGGTAGGACCTCTCCGGGCTGCAAATGACTAAAGCAGGTGTGGATTTGCAGGTGGGTGACGTATCAGTTAGTGTGGCACATGCTTCTGTGCTACATTATGTGATTGGGTAGGTCCCACAATCAGATCAGAGCTGGATCAATTCCTGCCCAGGGAATACCTAATCTGGAACTTAGTGGATCAACTCTATCTTGAAATCTCTGCTGTGGGTAGGGAGGAGGGGCACGTACTGAGCAGAGCATGCTAGGCATGCTTCTCCTTCAGCGTTTTAGCTCAGATCAGGAGCTTGCTTTTGATGTGAATCTCCCATAAAAAGATGTTGTCAGAGAGAATCATTTCTCATTTTCAAGAAAACTTTGAAAGTAGCTGAAAAACTTATTCATTAGAGTGGTTGTTATAGCTTAAATACTTGAGGCTGTAATCCATAATTTCAGGTGTATAGGAGTTGTCAAACTTGTGCTTATCAAGCATCTTCTGTCAATGTGAACATTTGTAATACTGCTAGAAAGCCACGGGCAGAGAAAAGGAAAGGTTAACTGTGGCATGAGAATTGAAATCTGCATAGGAAGCATTATAATTGGTTATATTCTAAACACCAAATATTAGCTCTGGCTTCAGTGTTAAGCTGCTAGTCAAATTTTTTAATTGAGATTGGTAGTGAGACAGCTACTTTCTTGAAATTTATATGACTGATCATTTAATTTCAAGCCAATTCTGAGAGTAATGTGTTTGATTTGCCAACGTGACTCTGATTTGATATTGATTTAAGAGTAGCATTTTTTACATTTACTTCAGCTTTATATCTGGGTAGCCTAACTTTTAAGCAAAAGTAAAATCAAAGAATTGATTAGGGAACTGCCCCAGATTTGGAAAGTTACAGTAAAATAATAATAGCAAAAGTTACTTTAAACCTGTATCAGTTCCCTCACAGCTCTCAGTGCAGTCTCACAAATAGCAGTTGTCAGCCTGGCTGAAGGGTGATGAAGGAAAGGGAGCGTGATGAATGAGAGTGGGAACTCTAAAACCTACAGCAACTAATAGCTGTATAAATAAAGTGCTCTTCTGGCTCTAGCTAGTTCTGCAGGTTAGCCAAGGCATGCTCGACGTGATTCACAGGACTCACACTGCTATGCATATGGTTTCTCTGACTGGGATAAGGCAAATGTTTCCTTCCAAAACCCTAATCTGGGTGTTACTACTAGTAGTTAGGATATTCTGTTTTTTGAAACTGCTCCCTTCCATCACCCCATTATGTAAGATACTGAAATCCATTCCTGTAGGCAATGTGGAGTGTTTAGCAGTCTGCTATCTCAGAAGTTCTGTAATTTGTAGACAGAAGGATGAAAGCGTTTGGTAACCATGCTTGTCATGAGCAGAGTGCAGTTGCTGAGCAGCAGCTAGCTGAATGCAGCACTGTGGAAGAAAAAAGCTCTCTCCTGGCAAAATTAAAGAGGGCAAAGGGAATGCTATTTCGCCCAGAGGGAGTGTGCCATGGCCCTGGCCACAGAAAGGGACTTACTTATGTCTAGATCCAAAACATCACTTGTGTGATTAATGGGACTCAGTCAAGATTTATGGGAAAACTCATTCTGGGAGCACTTGAACTTGAGTTCGCCTGATGTCCATAAGGGCCTCAGTTTTTGACAGTGTTGAGCAGATGGCAGATCTAGAAACTAAATACTATTCTGCATGTCTCCTCCAACCTCTCTTAGGTGCTCTCAGAATATGCTAAATGCTCACCTTCCTTGACTAAGTGAGATGTGGCAAAAAGAAGGATGTTCCTCTGTAAAGAAATGAATCTCCTATATTTGACGGACTTTAAGGTAAGCAATGCACCAAAACAAACATTTTTGTCAGAGGAAGCAGTCGTTAGCCCTTTGGTTGTTCTTGCCATTCCCTTGTCTGCTGTCATATTTGAATCCTGTATTTTCTCAGCATACTGCTGAATGCACCGAAACATTGTTTTTTAACTGAAAGAAGCAGCACAGAGTTTTGGAAAGGAATTCATAGGTATGCAGAGGTTGAATTAAGTATGCCAAAAATGTTTGCTCTCTCTCTTAAAGTCACGGAGTACAAACAAATAGAAGCATACATGAAACCTGCAGATCAGAGGTCAATTTACTTCTCTGTGTTCTGGAACTAATATGTGGTGGATGGATGTTTGACATAGAGGACCACATCGGTCTTTCACAGAGTTAGCAGTTGTGTCTTACAGAGCCTTATCTGTAAGCAACAACAGAATATTTTTCCCAATAACTAATTCTGGTACTGTTACCGAAACTGGTACCACTTCAAGCCATTTGTCTATAGGGAGTGGAGAAGACCTGGGAGTTGTTTGAGAGGTGGCTCTTCACCCAGAAGAGCTGAGTGAAGGCAACGTTTTTCACCAGACCTGGATACTGTTTCTGAAATACGTTCTGGCCCGGAGGTAACATCACACAGTCCTCTGTGCATTTGATTCCTACTTTTTAAAAAGTGATTAAGAACACATACCTAAGTAAAACCCTGCAGGAATCTCAGATGAATGATGATAGCCAGAACTTAACAGATTTACTTTACATTTACACTGAGGATGCAATCTTTAGACCTTCTAGATTGTACAGCAAAGCAGAAGGGACTTACTGTAGCTTTACCTTGGCTAGAGATATTCCCTGCTAAAAGGACATATTGCATTTAGGGCAATTTTTCTTTTGGTGCCAATAAAGCACTACAAAAACTGCCTCAGGGGTGAGGATCTGGCCCTCAAAAGTGCAATTTCTCTAATGCTATTATTTGCCATACATTACACTGTCATCTTTTGGCCAAATGTATTCATGACACTTGAGAGATTTATTTAAACCATTTCTCCTAAGCCTGTTCTTTCCTACCGCATTGTATTAAAGCAATCAGCAGCAACATGACAGCTAGTTGGCTACCAATCTTTACTGGAGAGTGAATCACTCGCAGTGACACCAGGGAGATTCCGAAGTATCACCTGTGAGATTTATTGATGTCATTACCAGGGGAGATGCATGCCCACTTGGGAAAAGCAGTTTGAAAAGATGTATATGCAGGTAGGGAGATGGAAGGGGACAAAATATTAGAATTAATTTAAAAGCTGAATCAATTTTATTCCGTAAGATTTTGTGCACGATGAATTGATACATTGTGTAGGGCCCAAAAGGAACTCTGTGCTGATTGAAATTCTTCTGCTTTTTGTTTCTGTGTCGTATATCTTTAAATATCTATGAATTCTGCCTGTCTGCCTGTTTGCAAAATTCTTGCAATATTGCATATCTTTTCATCTTCACAGCCTGTCAAAGGTGTAACAATACACAATTACACTTGCTCATGTAATCTTTTTCCATAATCAAGAACATATAGGACAGATCTAATGATGTTTTTGAGGATCAGCCTTCTCTCTGCCTGTATCAGTCAAAGATTGCTGAGGTGCAATGGCACTTAAACTCACCTCCAGTTTGGCATGTATTGGGGAAGGCTGTCCCTATCACCACCTCTTGAGAGAGTTATGCCTGGAGGGGGAGTTTGAGGGATTAAGGCTATCCATTCTGAGCAGATGACAAAGTGCAAAGCAAGCACAGAATAACTCATCTTGTGGCTGGATGTTTTCCTTGCAGGAAACACCGTACTGAGTGCTTATGGTCCTTACTGACTTTGGGGCTTGTGTATTGAGTCCACTTAAATACTCTTCCATAAGACCAAAAATGTGATACAGATAGAAAGATTTAGCAAATACATGAATCTGCCACTTCTCTGAAGACTTCAATGCATGAAGAATTTCATGCATTGAAAATATAGTGAAAATATGTCTAACATAACAATATGACTTACTCTGCTTAGTTATAGGATAACATGAATTCCATTCATTAACTTAATTTTCTTAAACACATAAGAAAAATTATCCTTTTCTTTTTTTCACAGTGCAAGTCTAGTTTTACAGTTGTTGAATAATTTGATCGCTTTATAATATGCCAGTCATCCCAGTGACTATAAAGAATATTTAATTCAAATAGCAACAACAGTTAAATGCTAGCTAGAAATATATTTTTACACAGGAGGATATGGCAATGCATTTAGATGGCCTTCCAAAAGCTATTGTTACATTCATTTTAATATGTCCCTATTACTCTATTCCTAATGTGTTATAAGTGTACGTTGGACTAGTCTTCTGATGAAGGATGACTTCCTTCAAATGACAAAAGGGACAAAAGAATTTCAAGTCAGCATTTTTTTTTCTTTTTGTAAATGGATTCTTTCTTTAAGAGAGAGACTTTTTAGTATCTGTATTCTCTCCCATTTCAAACAAGCTCCATGCTGGAAAGCCTCATATCTCATTCCCCAAATACTTGCAACAATTCCAGTGTTTACTGATCTCAGCAGGGCTCCTTAATTGGACTGACTTACTTAAGCAGTGTGAAACATCTAACACCAATGTATGTAAATTGAGTAAAAGCTTACACAAAAGCAGTGTGTGGCAAACCCCTGCTCTCCCAGAGTTGGGATCTGCAGATACACTGGAGCTCACACAGAGAAAACACATGATTACATGGAGAGAAAAGAAATAAGACTGGCTGGTACTAGAAAACAGAAACTGTCCTCATTAGATAGTATTACTTACTCTGCACTTTTGGTCTCTAGAGCACAAAAATGCTTTTCAAAATAAGATAATCATTACCCACTGGAGCTGTAGCCTTGTTCTGGGATTAGATTAGATTTCCTGTTAGTTTTCTTTCTATTAGGTCACCTTCTTCACAGATGGCCATATATGTTTACGTAAACTCACAGGTTACCTTTTTCTGTGTGTTGGAAAAGGGAAATGAGCTGTGTGCCACCCCTAGATAATTATGATTTGATATTCTGCTCAAAGCAATCTAAAATTCACTTTTCAAATCAGTATGTATAGCTTGATTAATATATAAATTCATCAATGTTTTTCACATACTAATGAAGGGGCTGCATGTTTTCCTTGATAATTTGTGGCACTTCACTGGTATTCTTGTGTACAGATGCTTCTTTATATACCATAGCAAGGTGTAGGCTGATTCCTTTTTTTCCCTTTACAGGTTTCCTGAACTCAGGCAGCTTTATCTATATTTAGCTTCTTAAATTACCGATTTTGACAGCAAGTCTGATGAGTATTTGTACTTGCATTGATTTAAATGCTATACCAAATTTGAAATGACCAATTTAGACCTAATTGTGAAGACTCCAAACTGGGGATAAATGAATTTTGACAACATTACAAGGAGATGTATTGTCCTGCTCTGCCTTCTCCCACTTCCCTGCCACAGGGTAGAGTGCAGATAAATTGTGGGGATGTTTTGCTCCTACCCCAAAGCTGATTGGCTTCAAGGGGGCAAGATGCTGGCAGAGGAGCTCCAGCAGTCATCGCTAGCATAAAGGTAAGTTACTTGTCTTGTTTTGCTTCCAGAATTAAAAAAAAAAAAAAAAAAAAAAAAAAAAAAAAAGATTTGATGGACACCTCTCCATTTTTTTCCTTCCCTATCCTCTCAGCAGTCTCTAGGGAAGTTGAGAACTGAGTCCTGTGACATACATGCTGATATGAAATATCAGGTAATTCTATGAGACTCCAAGTAAGCAGAGTGTCCAGCTTGCCTCATATTCAAAGATATTGGTTTGGTAGCACAGGCATCTCCTGCCTGGTCTCCCTGTCATTCATGACAGGAAGTGAGATCAAATGAATGTATTGAGGAATTTTTTAATATGGAGATAGCACTGTTGAATTAGGAGGGTTGGAATATACTCTCTGCTGAACTATCTGAAGTGCTATAAGAATACCTGAGCCTATGGCACTCCATGGTGACCTCTTTTCTTTCTCAGTATTTGTATTTTCCTTACCTCAGCAATGCTTGTGGAAAAATACTGATCTGACAAAATCAAAGTGCTTCTGGAGAATTTGCAAAACTTCAAACTTTCAGATAAAACCAGTCATGCAGATAGACTAGCCAGCCATGTTGTCTCCCTGTCTCGTGTGTTTGCAGTCCACCCTGTTTTCCTAGAGTCTCTTCTCCTCCTCTGCCTGGCTGAGGACCTGCCACGAGTCACCCTTGTGGTGCTTCAGGCTGCTGCCTTGCTCCTGAGCACCTAGTGTCCCCAGCCTGCTGCACAATAAGCTGAAATGTGTCTTAGTGGTTCAACTTAGCTGTCCCCTGGGCAGCTTGGCTGTTTGGGCAGTTAGTTTCTCAAACTGGTCTTTTTCCCTGTGAGCTGGATAAACAAAGGGAAAGATGTTGGCTCACTGTGCTGGATAGCTTCTGAAGTAACACAGTGTAGATTTCTGTTTCTGTGTGGGTTTTATGCTGATGCAAGAGGGACTTGTTCTCTAAAATTGTGTGTTCCCTGTAGAATTTTAATTCTGATTCCCAATCAGCTCTAATTATAGGTCAAGAAAATTATATTTCAATTCTTTCTTGATAGACAGGGACATATCTTCATTTTTCTCCTAATTACTTCAAGATGATCAAAACAAATAATGAGTTTTGTTTGCAGGAATAGTATTAAGACTTGGGAAAGTTAGTTGTGAAGATTATGGATGATCTTCATCTTTGACGTGTGACCCCTTCACCTTGAAACTTTTCTGTCAGGAAAGAATTTAGCTAAGTGCCTGTTTTGTTTCCTTGTTTCATGAGGTTCAGAAAAGACCTTTAGACTGAATTGAATTGAAAGAACAGATTTTTTTGTGGTTTATCTTTTTTGCTTTTATTAGTTCACAGTATCTCAGTGTATTCCTTTCCTTCAAGGTTTTTCCTTGTGAATAGCAGTAAGGCTTTTTAAAAGTCAAAAACCCAAAAGAATGAACAAAACAAAAACCAAGATATTAAATATCTTCCATCAAAAGATATAATTTTAATTTTTGGCTATATATTTGGCAGATTGTAGCTTGGGATATTCTTTCTTTATGATTGAGTTCAACAGCTAAGTTTTTATTCTAATAGAGGAATACTTATCTAAACAGCTGCCTTTTATCACCCCATTTGTGCCATGTACTGCTAGAACTATTAGCAGAGATGACAGGACTGGAGTCCACTATCATAGTGATTATAGTCAGCAACTGAGTTTTCTGTTGGCTAGTATGTGATCATTCATTCATCTGATCAAATGAATTCAGTCCTAGAAGTTCTGCATATAAATTGTATGGTACATGCATAAGTTTTAAAACTGATGTTAAAGAACATCCACAGTCATAAGTCTTGCTAAATCTTCAGAGAGAAAATCTATCCTATGTTACAAGTTGCTTCAATTTTCTGATAAAGAAGTGAAATATAAAGACATTTGCCTTTCATAGAGAACATGTGAAAAGATTTTTTTTTAGCATGAAAAGAGCTTCCATATATATTTCCATTTTCCTTGATATAAACTTACAGTAAAATATTATTTTATTTAATTATTGTATAGCACAGATACTGTCTGCAAACAACTTTCTTGTCTGAGTACACAAAGAAATCCAAAATATTCTTTTTTAATGAACATTTTTTCCAGTGTTGATACTTTGGCTCAACAAAATGTGATGCAAACAGCCACAAAAAGGGAAAAGAAATCCAACCCTATGGCTGTAAGGGTGGCACGAAACAAGCCCTTTAAAAAATAAATAAAGAAACTGCGGGTGGAGCGTGGCGCAGGCCTGAGTCAGAAGGGGAGGAGAAAAATCCACATCTCTGTTAGAAGAGCAGTCCTGAGGCTTGGGCCAGGGCTCCTGGGCCAGGGTTTCAGCCCCATACGCCACATCAGTTGGCGCTCACTGTTGACAGACAGTGTTGAGTCTTGTCTTCCATCACTCCCAGCATTACATTTCTGAACGTGAAAAAGCTCTTTTCATCAAAACTGGCATATTCTTACACAAGAACCTTTCAGGTTTGACAGATAATCGGTAAAACAGATTTTCCTGACAAGTCTTAACCAGAGAATGGTTGAATCCAGCATGCTGAGTAGCAGCTTTCCAGCATGTCAATACCCAGCCTCAGCCAGGGGCATCTCTCCCATGTCTGAAGCCCCACACCTGAGTAAGCCATCCAAACTCAGCAGCGTTGAGGGGAAATCAGAAGTGAGCTATAAACTCTCTGCAGGCTGGTGACCAGAGTCCTCCTATGGAGCTGTAGGAACCAGAAGAGCACAACCACCTTTGGCTCTGTTGTCATCCATGGGCTGGGCAAGGCAGTCAGGCATTTCCAAAGGATGGTTTCCCCAGCTGGCAGGCCTCCAGGGCACTCTGTAATCATGTTTTATATACATAGCAGTTTCAGTGCTCATTCCTCTTAACTCCCAAATGAAAGGCAGAATATGCATTTTCCTAATGGGCAGCATTTATGTTCCTTTACGCTGAATTTAACTTCCTGCAAAAGCACAGTGTGATTAGAGAATAAAACCCAACACCATAACAATTTGCACAATTATTCTTCCCATGCCATATCCTGAGAAATGGTAATTCCCAATGGGTTAAAAAAAAAAAAAAAAAAAGAAGAAGAAGAAAAGAGAGATGTGATGCTGCTGTGTGTTCATTTTGCCTCATTAAAATTGCCACAGCTCTTGGGATAATTAAGATTTTGTCACTTTTTCACCTCATTAGTTTGGTAATTCAGAGTGGGAGATGCGTTGTTTAATGGCTTAAAGTATAACCCATTAATTGAGGTCAAACTCTCCATATAAGCATTGGGTTTGCTCCATCACATGTTTAGCTAGCTGTCTAGATAGTGATACATCCCTCATTTCTTAGTTCATCATAAAATGTCAGTTATAGCAGAAAAGAAGGAAGTGCTATATATTGCTCTTACAGTCTGTTGCAGTGTAGTTCCCAATGAAGGAAAGAAAGGCGTCTAAGCCTTATGTGCTTCGCTGTTGTGTGTAAGTCAAAGCTCAGACTGTGTAATGCACTGTGTAACGCTTTGGGAAAATTAGAATCCTTGGAAAGGAGACCAAGGGATGTATACTTTGTAAGGGGGCTGGCTAGAGTGAGCCACTGGAAAAATCATGCAAAGGGATGTGACGAAACTCACATTTTCTCTGGCATGTAAGCTGCAAGGGAAGTGTTTTCATCCATTTAGGATGTGCATGGGGAGGTATCCAGTGGTGGTATGAAAAACACACTCTATAAAGACAGCAGGATGCCTTCGCCCTGTCTAGTTGAAGCTAGAATATCCAAATGACTGAGGGGGGATCTTATCAATGTGTACAAGTACCTGAAGGGAGGGTATCAAGGGGACGGGGACAAACTCTTTTCAGTTGTCCCGTGTGACAGGACAAGAGGCAATGGGCAGAAACTGAAGCACAGGCAGTTCCGCCTGACCGTGAGGGGGAATTTCTTCATTGTGAGAGTGACGGAGCACTGGAACAGGTTGCCCAGGGAGGTTGTGGCGTCTCCTTCTCTGGAGATCTTCAAGGCCCACCTGGATGCAGCCCTGTCTAACATTCTCTAGGTGACCCTGCTGAGCAGGGAGGTTGGACTGGATGATCTCCAGAGGTCCCTTCCAACCTTACCGGTTCTATGATTCTATGAAACTGGATATTGGAGAGTGACAACTGGATAACTGGAAAGTGAACAAAATGGAGCCTGACTTTTGCTAAGTGATTAGTTAGTGTCTGGCAGGCTTCCTTTCTGATCTTCATAATGAGAGGAAAAATCTGTAAGAAGTCTGACATCCCAGCTTTAAAAGGAAAAATTAAATATGAATTAAAAAGGGAAAACAGCATGACACAGTGACTCCCATCATGTTTAATGTTTGGCCTTCACATATTCAGGAAATTGTTTGAAGGGTTAACTCCTCCCGTTATAGACCTCTGCTTTTCAAAAGTGATATGACTACATTTCTGCAATAACAAGATACTGATAACAAGTCAACCTTTTTCCTGGAATTTCATGTCCATTATATGTCCTTTCAAATACCATTACCAGTAGTATTGTATAATTTGATGGCACTCTTGATGGGGAGCAATACTTGTGCTGTAATGAAGTGTATTATTCATTAGATTTTATTGCCAATAACTTGTTTGGTGCTGAGAACCAGGTTCCCACTGTGTATCATTTTCCTTTATTGCTGTGATTATCACTAGATAACCCAGTGTGATTCATGGATTAAATTTGATTTTGTTGTGGTAGGTATTGTAGTGATAAATAACTGCAAAAGACATGGAGACAACACTAATTTAAATTTTAATTAGTTGAATTGGTGTTAACAGTTTTACCTTGTAGTATTCTTATTTTACAACTCTAGTGACTATAGCTGCAGGGAAAAGCTAGTAATTAAAAATAATACAGAAGAAATATAGTGATAGATAAATATGCAACTTAACTTGTATCCATAACTGGTTCCATGCCTCAGTGAAGAAAGGTTTTGATTAATAATCTAGGCCTGACACACCTGAGCTTGTTGAGTAGCACGAACTCCATATCATAACCCCTGCAGTTATAGTGTGAGCTTCTTGCTGGCATGGCTATGGGCAGCAGTGTGTAAACTGCTAGGTTTCCTCAACCTAGTGAAAGTCACAGCACAAAGGGGCTAAAGAGCAGGAAGGACTTTGGACCAATTAGGAAAATATGGAACCGAGTAGTATCCCACTAGCTTTACAGATGCCTGGGTGCAAAAATTGCTTTACATTCAAATAACTTTCAACTGTAAACCTTAGGCATCTATATGGAACTACCTAAGTCCAAACTGAGACACCAAGCAGGGGTTCAGAGGCCCCCTAACTCAGATCCAAATCTTATTAAAACTCCATTTTTTAACATTGTAATTCCTCTGAGTCTAAAGGTTTTCTTTTGGTCATTGCAGAAATTCCTCATTAATTGGGTATGCTAGGGTTTATCTTACAAAAGTAAGGTAACCAAGGTCCAGAAGCTGAGTGTACCTCCAAACATGTCCAGAGCTCTCTTGAGAATGAACTTCTTTTCCTTCCTGAAACTCCCTCCATAATTCTGACTAAATTAAGTGCATGCCTGCACTGTATAATAACATCTCCCTTAATTTCTTTAAATCTCTTTTTGTTGTTGGCCACAGCAGGAAATGTGAATGGCACTGCATTAGATCTACATCCAATTTAATATTTCATATTTTGTTAATGCAGACAAGAAAAAAAGGTTAGAATAGTTTGTACCAAATCTATCTTTCACTGAGCATGACTTCACTGAAGAGTTTCAGTGGAAGTGGAGGGTCATTCCGATGAGGCACGTGCAAGAAGACACAGAGGTAGGCAAACAGGAACCCAGGAATAAAGGGAACCTTTAGGGTCAGTGAGTGCAGTCCTCTTCCATCTCACATACCATGTATTACAGCCATGTAATTGCTTCTGTAAGTTGATCAAGCATCATCTTAAGAGAAGTTTATTTTATTTAATTTTTGCATCCACAAATCGCATAGGAAAGCTAGTTGTTTAGAGCATGGTGCTGCTAATGTCAAGGTTGTGGGTTCAATCCTCGTACAGGGCTATGCTGAGGGTTGGACTAGATGATCTCCAGAGGTCTCTTCCAACCTTACCATTCTATGATTCTATGATTCTTTTTCAAAATCTCCAAATTTCAGAGCCAATATCCATCTCTCCATTCCACATTCCCTTCTTGCATTTTTTTCCCAGTCTCAATTCTTTCTTGAACATGGATGCCAGAGTTGTAAACTATTTTCTAGCAGAGGTCTCACTAAACTGTATTAGCTTTCTGTATCATTGGAAATAACTTGCCTGACACATTCTGGAACTGATCTTTTCAGGTTTGTATCACAATGAAACCTTATGTTTTTTCTGTGCTTAACCACTACAAAGAGAGATCGTTTTCCTCTTTCAGCACTTGCAAATGCCAAGATTACAGCAGAAGTTCTTACTGAGTTTCTGACTTTTATACATTTATACATATATTTTATTTCGTATAAAATTTATGCTAGTCCTCAAAATTCTCTGGTTCCTTTTATAATGTATAAACGTCATGTATATACATGATGTATATACATTAATGCTCTTCTGTATTGTTAATATTAGTTCATTGGAGTTTTGCTGCATAATTGTCAGTATTTTGCTTCCAAGAAATAACTTTAAGTTACAAGAGGAAAGGGCTCCTTTATTGTGTGCCCCTTTCCTTTTTTTGCTTCCCTCATGGGGAAGAAGTGAAGGAGATGAAGGGAATTTAATTCATTGCTGAGCTTGCTGCATCCCCAATTTTCCTATGCAATTGTCTTTCACTCTGCAAGCACTGATCACTTCTTGATCCTTTCAACAGTGCTGAGTTTGTTATTAAGGCAGAATTTAATGTTTTGGAGAATGTTCTGTCCATTTAAAAGGTTTCACTGACTCAGCAAGACTGTGTTCGCAGTGACATCTTTCAGCTGAGTGATAAACATTCCCACTGTCTAATGTGAGCATCTGAGAGGCAGTTGCTGCACTCAGATTATGGATATAATACAGAAAGAGGGAACACATGCTTTTGTAAAACATACATGTACAGCAAAGACAGATACAGACAGGATCCTTAGTGGTTCTGTGTTGATCTAGATTAGGAGAGGATCTGACATTTAGTTTTTGATATGAGTACACAGGATTGTCTTAAGGCATAATATCTTGTATTTGAAAAGATTGAGCAGGTTTTTGTTTTTACAAGTGGTTAGGCTTTGTTGAAAAAAATGAGCTTACATTACTCTCCTTTGCAGCTCTATGCCTTCCTCCTCTTAAGTTTTAATAAGAAATTTTATGGTTTTGTTTTCAATAGCTGGGCCTTCCTCTGCATTGAGGCAGTTAACTCATAGCTGCCCAGATGGGAAACTTCATGGATGTTCTTCTAGCAGTAGACTAGGAGGCAACACGAAAAGCTAAACTTTTTTCTGTGAGTGGATATGAGAAATGTGTGTGAAAAATTAAGTGTTATCTTCTTGCTAAGCTGTGAACAAACAACATGCTGCTTGAAAGAGTGACACCCTCTACGCACGAGCCAGATCTAGGCTGCGTAAGCTAAGCCCCCACACCAAACTGCAGGTGTGACGTTAAGACACAAATACATATCTTAGTCAATGGTAGCCCGTGTGTATGACCGTAGGATGAATGGCTAGTGGGAATGCCCATGAGCCTTGGGACAAGCACACATCTGGTCACAAGGTGGAAATTACACAGTAGTATGTGCTCTCCTTATGAGAGGGTCTGAGGCATAACCTGGACAAAAGTTTTGATATCTCTATGTTGCTATATGAGAACTAAGAAGAAAAGATGACTGAAAGAAAAAAAATAATCTTTTTTACTTTTTTTTCAAGTTTGGTAAATTAGAAGGGGAACCGTATCCCCCATCTATAATATAGCAAACTTGGTTTTCAAGATGTTTTCATTTTTTTCATTTCTCAAGTTCTGAGAGACTGCTGTTAGGTCAAGTAAGACTTAAAGCAAACCTTGTCACATAATATTTCTTTACAGGGTGTAGCTGTAGTGAACAAACTTGATGGCAGCAGGCTGACAAATAAGACAAATATTGATTGCAAATGCCAAAAGGCACAAGAGTAGAGTGGTAGTAGATGTCAGGTTCCACTGGAGACATTATGACAAGTATTAAGCCCTTGTGTTTAGCTCAATACTATCCAAATGAAAATACCCTGATGTGGTCATTAATGGCCCACAAAGGGGAAAAGGCAATTCCTGTGCATTCAGTACAGGAAAGCAAATTACTTTCAGGAAGAAGGTGTCTTAATTTAGTTCATACAAGGGGAAAATTAGTCATATCCCAAATAATGAGCTCTCAAGATCTCCTGCAGAGATTCTGACTTCATTTGCACGAGCACAAGTTGCTCAGTTTGAATCAGCAGTGATGAGTATCAGACCCATAGAGGTCCTAATGATGATTTGATATGCATTTTGCTGTCAAAAAGATTGTTTTCCCTTGTTGTACAATATTTCGTTCTTACAGGATCTGAACATTCGGTGCTACAGGACTGTAAGGAGAATCAACAACATATACAATGGAGGAAAACAGCAGGTAAAAGATCAAGATTTGGAGGTGAATGTCCTACTCTGAGATGGCAGACTGCATGATTTCCTAGTCTCCAGGCTTCTCCAGGATAAAGACAGAGTTACACCTTTAGGGGTGGCATTCAGAGATTTTATTTTCAAAATAGTTAATGGAGTTTTAATGTGTAGCTGTACATGCTCTCTCTTTTTCCCTCTTCAGCACGGCTCTGTGTGCCATTGTGTCGAGTTAGCATGCCAGACATAACACCGCACCACCTTAGAGATTGCCAAGGTGCTTCTGAACCAACTAGTTTGACAACACAGGAAGAAACTGTCCACGGAATAAGAAGCGTGAAATGTAATCAGAACTAAAGTATTTTATTTGAAAGGACTTTTAATGTGAACAGATGTTTTTTCCTTCTCGAAGTATATGTTGTTACCATCCTTAAACATGCAATTATCACAAGCCTAGTTTATTAGTTCAAATGGTACTTATCAGTTCTTGCTTCATTTCTGTGCATTTTTTTTGATTTCTGAAGAAGCAACAAAGTATTGAGATGAAGTAAAATGCTAATGTTATTTTGAAACCGAATGTTAAAGAAATCCATGTTCAGCAAGTTCCGGCATTCTGTGCAAGCCTTTTTACATGGGGAGAAGTACTCTTTCCTCAGTTGCACATGACATATCTGAGGGTTTAAAAAGTTACAGTGTGAATACAGAGTGCGATTCCTGAGCAAAACTGAGCCCAGCTCAGGTGCAGTCCGATGCTGGATCCTGGGCACGAGATGATGCTGCCTGAGGCCGGTTGGCTGCCTGCGATCCCTGCTGGGGAGAGGACAGCAGGACACGTGGAGTCCTGGGTGCTGGTAGCCCTGGGACCGAGCTGCAAACTCAGCTGTCCTCTGCTTGGGACCTTTGGGATGGCACTGCCATCCTGCCCGGGACTGTAGAGTGTCTGCGGGTGCTGCGGAGGGATCTCGCTCTGCGGGAACGGGCTCAGGCTGGCCGCCTCTGCAGGGGCCCCCTTTTAGTTAGGGCACATGGTAGATGCACGCATAGCAGTCTCTCTGTGCATCCCAGCCCTCCTGCAAAGCACTCACGCCCAGCCTTTAAGTTTATTCCTCCTTTAAGGTTTACATATTCCTTAGAAGTTGATACTTCCTTTTTATTTTCAGAGTAAACAGCTGAACCTGGCACAGAGAATTTTATTCATCAATAAAACTGCATGGTCAGGTATGAAGAACTAATGTATACCTTTAAATAATAGCTCCTTCCCTCTCTTCTGTTTTCACATGGAGTCTTTCTGGTTAGAGCTTGAATTCTATAGTTGTTCTGTATTGTAGCTTACTTTTCAGTGGATGCTTTGTGTCCTAAACTTGCATATGCAAGACATCATTTTAAGGCTCTGTAATAAAAAGCTTTCAACACTCTGTAATGTAAGTAGTAGTGAGCAATATTCAGGTGCAAAATGTGTCTCTCCATTGCCCTGTCATGATCATCCTTAGGAAATTAAAAGCTGTGAGTGAGAAATCCTCATTTAGATGTACAAAAAGTTTAATAGAAGGAAATGTTTTTCATTTTTCTTCACTGCTTTAGTAGTGGCAGCAGCAGCAGCAGTTGTTCTCTGAAATTTTTACATTTCTTTGGAAAAAAAAAAAAAAAAAGCAGAGCTGTCTTTCTGAGCTACGCTGGAGTTACATTCATCATCCAATTTGCTTATGTTTACTCACATCTGATCATCACAAACTGCTCAGGAACTTCTCCTGTATAAGCTACAGTCAACGTCTCAGTAGCAATTGCTATCCATATTAATGATCCCAAATTATTTTCCCCCATTAAAAAAAGAAAAAAAGGGTAGTGAATATTCTTGCAACAAAATCCAGAATTACCTCTTAGTGGAACGTTACCACCAGAGTCACTGCCGTGATCATGGTCAGTGCACCTCTGCTCACTTTGGGTGTAGAAATATTACATAGATGCAGCCTTTGGTTAGGATCATTCTGTCTGTGTTGAGCCTTCTGTACTGTGTCCTTGACACTCTTCTCCATACAACCAGGATTTAATCTAAAACTTTTCAGGGGGAAAATCATCTTTAGATTCTAAAAGGTTGACCTTCTAAATTATACCCAGCTGCAGATACTCTAAGTAGACTGTATCTGTTCTGGAAATGCATTTAAAATGTCTACATTTCATTGTAGGTTTTTAGATAGTCTCTAAAAAAAATCTGTGCATCCTTTAGATTTAAAGCTGTGGCATAAATGAAATCTAATGTAATACAAGCGTGTGTCTAAATCACAAAGAACTTGCTCTCAAACAACTGGATAAATTATAGACATAAAACGAATTCTCAACAAGAAATACAGAAATCCATGTAAGACATTGCAGCATTTCTCAGTTGTTTTCTTGATTTTTTTCTTCCTCATTTCATCCTGCTTCTTCCCTCATAGAGATCCCAGTGCAGAAGCAGAGTAAATCTGCATCCCATTTTCAGGTGATCTTCTCTGAAACGCTCACCCCGGCATTTTCCGGAGGTCGAACCCAGCTCATTTCACTCTCCGGCTGCACCGCCTGGTGCCAAGGCCTCCCTCTCCCCCCGCGGCGGCTCGGAGCGAAGCCTGCGTGGCTGCCGTCCCCACGCCGCGGCTTCCCAAAGCGCTCGGTCTCTGCCGGAGAGCGCCGCTCTGTCGCTGCGTTGGGAAGCCCTACCCTGCAAACAGCGGTCCCGCCTGCAAGTGGGAGCCTTTGCTGTTTTCACAGACACCAGTGCACCTTTTTAGACTTTTTCTTCCCGGAATATCGTTTCCTGACTTAGATTACCACGTAAAAACAGAGGTCTGATCTAATACAATGTTTTAATAGCAAAGTCTGAAAGCTGTGACTACGTGCTATATTCACCGCTTATACTTCAGAAGTGCAACTCAGTGCGGTTTCAGGGCTCACAAAAGGAAATGTCCTCTCCACACCATTTTTTTCCAAGCTTTGTGGTTTGGTTTTGCTGAAAGATTGAGCGTTTTTTTCAGACCGGACTCTACACAGGAAACAAAGCACAATCAGTGGTTACTCAGCTGGCTTTGCAAAGGTTTGATTGTTTGAGGCTTCCTGGTACATGCTAAACGAATGGGAAGAGGGGTGTCCCTAAAAATAAGGAATGTTTTGTAAGATAAGAGATAGGTTGTAATTTAAAAGTGAAACACTGTGGTGGGACTTGGTCATACCTTACTAGAAGGTGAAAGTCAGTATTTCTTTATGCTGCTGTAAAAATCAGTAAGTGAGAATCAGCAAGTCAAAATGAGATTTTCTTAAACCACAAGATTAAACCAGTCTTGAAATGTAACTGACAGTACATGACCATAAAAAAAAATTGAACCAAAAACATATAACTTAGTTTCACATTCACTTTTTCAAACTAACTGCATATATTTAAGCTCTGGATTAATTCGTTGAAAACACATGGCAGATTCTAACTGATCCAGCAGGTGAAAAGACTGCTCTTTTAGTTCCTGAGCCATAGTATTATGTGAGTCATAGTATTCATCACTGGTTAGTACTGTCCATCATAAGACTGCACAAAGGATTGTTGCTTTCTGGAAACTCAGTGAAAGCACTGTAGCTTTACGGTGGTGTCACTCCATTTGACCCTCTTGGCACTTTTTACCTTCTTCTGAAAGAAGTGAACATAAAATCAAAATAGTGGCTTTAAGCTACAGAAAGATCTTCCCCCATTACATAAAAATTTTATCCCCAGCTCTTGAATGTTTTTCTGCAATAACAACTGGGTTGCCAGTAACTCTCAACCAGCTTGACATAAATGCAGTGAAATCCCTGAGCACTGAGGTGGAGGAATTCATTTAGCTGGAGTTCTGAAATAGCTCCTATTACCGTGTTATCTATGCTGCAAGTAAAAAAAGTACTGGGAAATTTACCACGTACAAGGGTAGAATGAAAATGTTCCTCTTCTGAGGCAGCTGCTGGTCTGTGATCTGCAGGGAAGATTTCCATTACCTGCTTTGAAAGCCATTCCGTACAGAAGAATCACAGTGATGACATACAATTTTAGTTCTCATGGCAAAGCAAAATTCATGAGGAGCATGCTGTGCACAAAGAAAATGAATCCCTGGAAGAGGTCAGCATTACTCTTGTATGCGAGATACCTGATGGATTAGTATTTGACAAAACATATCCTTATTAATTAATTAATTAATGTCTTGGGTAGAACTATCTTTGTTACTCGAGGAGAAAGAAAATCAGATCCCTATTACAAAATAGATGTTCAAGAAGAGGTTAAATTCTAGCTGCACCAGAATAACAGGTCAAATTTTCAGAAGTCATGCTGGCTCCATTGTAAATATACAGTGCTTGATTAATAATCAGTCCCTGAATTCTTTCTGAAAAGAGTAGGTCAAAATGCTTAAAGATAATTTAATGCTTTTGATTATGTATTTTAGGAAATTATTTCAGAAACTCTCACTAAAAACTATCAGTGGCTTCCTGCAGATTGATCCCTCTGACCTGATGATGAGCTGACAGCTCCAGCTGTTAGGCATGCAGGGTAACTTGGTGCTTTTCACCAAACTATGGATGTTCTCATTGTAAACCTGTGCTGTCCTGCCTTTAGCTTTTTGAATTTTCAGACACATGCTAGCTCTCTTCTCCCCTCCCCCTCCCCCCCCCCACTTAAGTGGGCCATAGTTTTACCTGTGTAAATATCTCTTCAGATCTTTGTTTAGTATCTGGAGTTGTCCAGAAGCCACTTACTGATTCTCATGCTGCAGCTACTTAAGTTTCTCTGTGAATTACTGAAATTTATGACAGTGTGTGTGACTCTTAGGCTATGTGCAGTGGCAGCTGACTGATGCTATGGCATTGGCCTAGGATGCATGGTAGAGCAGACGTCACTGGCTGAAAGAGTCACCTCCATTAACAACCTTTGAGACATCGATCCTCCTCCTATCTGGGTACCTCTAGATTTGACACAGCTCTGCTATGACAGGTTTTGTTTTTAAATGTGACTTACTCTTGTAAGGTAAACTGAAATTAAAACAATGATTTCGACCAGGTTAAAATCCCTGTGCATATAAGGAAAATTCGCTAGTTCTTGGCTGTGTTAAATTACAACAATAAATGTTTAGTACGCAATGAAATATGCACACATTTCCCAGAATTGTTAAGGCTCAGTGTATTGGAAGAAAGACTATATAGCCTTTAAATTCACTAGTACAGCCTGCTTATTATACAGCTGTTGGGTTATTTTTAAATTCTCTTCCCTGTTTACTATAATTAAATATTTTTAACTTTATGATTTAAAACATGTATTTTACAGAGTAGAATGTGAATTCAGGGCAAAATAGAAGAATAGTGTCATTTAACATCTTTTTCTTAAGAAAAAACAATGATTCCAAAGGTATCTAAACTGCAGGAAATTACTGTCTACTCTGCACTGCTTTTGGAAAATTCACAAGACATCCATTTTTGCCAGTGGCTGATCTGCCAGTCTCTCAGGAACACGTCTAACACACAAATAGTAAGGAGCTTCCACTCCGGCAGGAGCCTTCTTAAACATCGTAAAAGGTCACTAGCCAAATTATCAAACAAGAAAAGATAGTATGTCACAATTTCTTCTGCTAATTTGCTCTAAGATGTTCTTCTAGACCATATACACCAAAAGATTTTGGTAAACTTTTCAGAGTGAATGTAAATTTCCGAGCAAAGTGATTCATCTCTATATAGCCCCTTGGGCTGTGACTGTTAGGTAGCAAGGCTAGCTTGGGGCGAAAGCATACTTTTGTCATATCTTAATTAATTACAATATTTCAGCACTGATTTCAGTATATTAGGGTATCCTTTGTAATTAGCCTTTAAAATATTTCAAAATAGTGCTAAAATGCTGTGAGAAACAGGTTATAACCCTTTGATCTGGAAAATATCAGCTAACGATACCAATATGATTAACAAAACCATAAACAATACAATTACTAATCTTATCAGCTATTCATATACTCATGTGTTGGTTGAGCTGATCTCACTTGGACTGGGACAGGCTGAGTGCCAGATGCACGCTGCCCTGAGGAGAATGTCTTTTTCTCTGCCAAACTGCCAACTTTGAAATGTGTTTTTGTATTTTGTTACTCTCAGTCCACTCCTTATAATCATTTCCCTTGGCCATTTTTTGTTTGTATTACTTGATACGTTGGAAGCCTTTTGACTGTTTGTTAGGAATAGTCATCTGAATGACCATAATTATACTGCGAGGACGTATGTTCCTATAAATTTTTAGTTATATTACTCCTACAGCTGTCATTTAATTAGTTTGGTATTCTCACGGCAGAAATTCATAAAATAAATGTATTCTTGCAACATATTAATCAGACTTGAAAGCTTACAAAAACGATGTGATTTAACCCTTTGTATATACTTACAGTAGCTCTTTCACTGGCACATTGTTTAAGCAGACTTTGATTTAGCTGTAGGATTACTTGAGTTTTGTCTGTGTTTCTACTAGGAGAGAGCCTAGTCGGCAATGAAGATGAAAGACTAACCTCCAAAGGGTGCTAGTCCTGAAGCTGACAGAGGTACAGCTTCATTACTGCGTTGTTGTGCTTGTCGTACTTTGAGGTGTCCCCAGAGAACATGCTCGTGCCATCTGATGTCTGCCTGAGTCTCTGGAAGACCAATGCCTCCCAGATTTGTTAATTATCAGCCTTATAAATCTACTGCAGCATTTTCACATTGTCAGCTCTCAAGTTTCCTTCATAATCTTGAAAATGTCCCTCTCTAACATGTTTCCCTGTCAGAAAGAGGGATCCTCTGATCTTAGTTTGGAATAGTCAGTATGACCAGGGAGAAGGATCAAATCTGTTCCCGGTAAGTCTTATTAGGCACATGCCCCTGAGCCTAGGGCTATCTTTCTTTTAACCCTTTGATGACTAAGTTTTTTGGCTTGGTTAGCAGAGACAATGATTTTGCCTGCACACTTTTCCTACGTTTTTATTGAGGAATAAGACTGGAGTGAACGACGTCTATGACTGCATTGTTTAGATTGCTTGAATAAACAAAACCAGTTAAATCAAACTTCCACACAGATGATCTTATTCAAGTGGTTTTGCCTATTCTAACCAGAAGCCAGGAATGCCAAAAGATTTGTCTGCAAAGGTGTTAATGTTTTGTTACTTGAAATATTCTCCAACGCCCTAAGTTACTGCAGAGTATGCATGATTTGTTTTATGGAGAAAAGCAGTTGTTGCTTTCTACCATAATGTACTGTCAGAGAGATAATCCAGTCATCTATTAGTAATACAGGTTAATTAAAAAACTTAACAGGTCAAAGAATGATTCATCCTCTTTGATTACTTAGTGTCTTTGTTCCACTACTTGCATTTTATCTTGTAATTTCACGATTCGGATAGAAAATAGTGAAATTCATGCACTGGAGCACAGATGGCATATATTTAGGGCTAGTGCAATTTGCAAGATGTCCCCTGTTAAAAGGCAATTATTTTTATGCATATAAGATTATTTTTCATTCACTATTAGGGATGCCTGCTGGTAAACCACGTACTCTTCTCTCATGGAAGTTATGTCTGCATTCCTGCCCACTAGATTTAAGCATAAAGGCCTGCAGCCTGAGAACTTGCTTAGAGACTTCACATGACTTACAGACCACTGCTGCTAGCAAAGAGCACTAGGTCTGTGTCAATATCACTGCCATGAAACTAGTTTACTACTATGCAACAGTAAAATTGCCAGCAGAAATCAAGCGTACTGCAAGAGTGAACTGTAATCCTGTAGTCTTCTCACTCCCTATATCTCTGTTAGATCTAGTCCCAGGGCACTTAACGTGTGAATAGTTCATTATAACTGGTATAGGACAATTGAAAACAGAGACTAGTAATGTTCTGGCATCTTTCACAGTGCATCATGTTTTGACAGCAGTTGATGTCCTGCAAGAGGGATCAAATAAATTGACTCTAGACCTATGAAATAATTCCCCAGTGGATTGCCACTCATTTATAACAATGTTTACTGTTTAAATGTGTAAATGTTTAATGATATTCTGTAAAAAATGTGTTTTTAATTATGACATTATGACATACGGGGGAGAGGAGGAGATGGGGAGTTGGACTCCGTGAGTGACAGCTTCCGACAATATTGGACAATTTTCTTATCTGGCCTTGATTCAATGCCAGTTTAGAGCTGATGTATCTCTGATCAGCTAATACTCTTAAACAGCAAAAGTTTTATGGGAAAATGATTAACGTGTCACTAGGAAATAGCCATTAGGTTGAAAGAGGCTTTAAAAAGTTATTACTATCCCAGCAACATCTGCTATTACTACCCTGAAAGATTCTTTCACTGGCAGAGTAGCTGAAGACTGAAGTTTGATGATGATATTCCGTCATAAGGCAAGACAGCACAGCAGTGAAGTAAGCAGAGACTGAAATTGGGCATACGTTTCATAATTCATATCATTTTAATTTAATAGCAAAATTCTCAGTAGTTTCAGTGGTGCTACATAAGCATTGAAGTTGCAATCAAAAATAGGGTTTGAAACAAATCTCACAATTTTCCCCATTTAATATAATTTAGCTCTCATGGTGGAATGGTTTCAAAGCCTGCAAACCACATTCCTTTTTAAGAAACTAAACCAGAAGAGCTCCATTAATGAGCATTCAGCCCACAGGACCAGACCTGATCTATTCTGAAGTAACCCCTTGCCCCCAGGATGTGTAAAATATGGATATCAGGATCTTAGATGTTTGCTTCTGTAGATCTTGTCTTAATGGGCTGCAAGACTTATTAAGGCTTATGTTATGCTGATGCTCATTAAACTATTTTTGGTTTCTTGTTTCTTTCAAACCTGCCAACACTCAAAAACTTTCAGACAAGCTGCACATGAATTTCCAGTGTTCTGCGTTTGAGACAGCATGCCAGCTGCATCCATCTGTGTCTCATGGAAGAAAGGAGATATGGAAATAGCAGTCACAAAAAGAAACAACGGGTGGATTTAAAGTTAAACCAATTATTTCCACGTGTCTATCTTCCTATTACCAGAAAATGCCTGACTGGAATTGCCTCTCTCTGCTTTCTTGACAGTTCAGTGCAGGCCTTTAGTTGACAGCGATGACCTCTAAACCTCCCCATAACTGGCTGCATGCCATGAGGCATGCAAAACTGAGGCTCACTACCTTTAATTGCATTAGTGGCACTCGCTACTGGTGCTGAATGACAGCCTTTCATTCCTCTTTTATGGAGTACATACATTAGAAGCTGTATTTCCCAACTTTCACAGCTGGCCCTCTCACTGGGTGGTTAAAACCTGATGATAATTTTATACTCTTCATATGACTAATGGAAATCCATTAGGTCTAGGAAGGGAAAATCAGGGATGGGTTTTGATATGAAAGATGTAGTGCTTGTCTGACATCCAAATTTTGGTAGGAGTGTTAAGATGCTAGAAGAATAGCTCTGAAAAATGCAGCCAATTATTTATCCATAGAAGAGTTAACACATGCATCAAATCTTTCCTCTGCTGTTCTACCTAAGTGCCTAAATGTTGTTTGAAATGACTGCTGATGAAAAGAAACCTCCCTGCCAACTCTGTTCAGAGCACAGTACTGGATTTTTCTTCTCTTCTCAGTTAAGTTAGTTCCCTTGATTGTTTAAATCAGACTAACTGTTGTTTCCACATTCTGGTCTGAGGATTTGCACCATAGTTTCTAAGGATGAATGTAAAGCTGATACAATTAAATTTTTTGCCTACTTTTAAGCTCCTGCAAGCACTACGGATTTGAATATTCAAATCAACCCTGAAGTTATTGATGTTCCCTTTTTTTTTGATGGACTGAATGAAAAAAAGAAATGCACGAAAAACTTTGCTGGTAGGTAATGCTGAAACAGATTTAGAATTTCTATTAATAAAACTCAGGAGAAGGTGTGACTCAGATAAGGATAAGGAGGTTCAGATGAAACAGGCCTGAGTATAGACACCTAGGTATGTGTGAGGAAAATTCACAGGTACTCAGCTAACACCATAGAGCTTAACATACAGCAGCTCCATGTACAACATTTAAAGACAAATTTCCAAGGAAATTGTCAATGAAAGGTGAAAGTTTCCTAAAAAAGAATGTGTATTTAGATTTACTGAATTTCTGTGTACTTCCTCAAGTTATTGAGGGTAGGCAGAGGGGAAAAAAACTCCGTGCAATGTTTTAATTCTGAAACTAAATAAGAGTTTAAATGTTTGATTTGAAATGGACATTACATTTTGACATTAATTTAATTGTTTTTAATGGTTAAGACAAAAATGACAGTTTTTCTTATATAGACAACTGAAAAGCATTCACTTTTTTGATTAAAAAAATTAATTATGCACACTGTGCTCATTGATATCCAGCACTGTGCTATTTAGAAAACCTGACACGAGCAATACATCTTATCCTTGCCTATTTCAGGATGTTCTTTTATCTTTGATAACAGTGTGTGAAAAACTCTTTTTTTATATTATAAAAAAGGTAACCAAAATAATAATTCTGCCATTGGAAAAAAAGCCTGAGATGCAGAGCGTGCCCTTAGGAATATGCATACACTAGGGTTTCTGCAGATTAAGAGAGAGGGAAACTGAGTGCTGATCTAAATGCTGAAAGGAGAGTATTTTTTCCGGTAAACTCTTTTATTTGGAGCTGGAACCATTTCTTTCCTTCTCTTTATATGGCGGGGCTATGAAAGTTTGGCTGGGTCTCTGCTGATTCCTGTCAGAGCTACAAGGTCTGGTAAACTTACATTTCTGGGAACAGTCTTATACCTACAGTCTCTTTAAACAGCCACCTTTATGTTCTGATGATGGTATGTACTATGTTCCAATTTTATAGTCCCCAATGTTCACCTTGTGCGAGGGAAACCAGAAACAGGTTAATTCAGCTGCCTGTTTTATTTAAATAGCACAGATTACTGGATGAATGCCAGAACTGCAAGCTACTGATCACAATCAGCATTTGTGTATGTGGCATTTGGATTTTCAATTTCTTGTAAATTTGTGGAAACTAACTCTTTGTTTAAATCTGTAATCATGTTTATAGATAATCTTTCTTTAACAAGTCTCTCCTCAGAAAATTAATTTTAGGCAGTCTGGAAATCTTAAGAGTATTTGGTTAATTAACTCATCATTTGATTTGTTCACATGTTAATCAGCTCTTGAGGATCAATATATTTTCATTTGGTATAAATAGATTCCAATAAATTCCAATAGATTGGATTGGAAAAATAGTTAATACTATAAGATTGGCTGTTTGGACTCATTTATGTATATATTCCACTTGTTAATCACTAGTCAACTTGAAATGAAATATTATACTGCAGGGTCTACGTTGTTTTACTTTCTTTCCATTGACTGAGGAATAGAAAGAGCTGGAGTGGAAGGCTTGGGACTTTGCCATGGCAAAAACTCAGTCTGTCTGATCACAGAACCTTGTTTTCTTACCTTAAAATGCGGACTAAAGATCAAGCAGTAGCCATCTTTCACTCTTCATGGCATTGAACTGTCAACCATTCAGTTTTGAAATTGCCTCCTGGTTTGGGCTGAGCATGCTTAGTCCTCATCATTGACACCCTTTGCACCTTTTATATTTTGTCAAGATTTTTAAGGTGTACCTATTTAGTAATGAAGACTGTTGGAACATAGAAAACATTTCAATAGCTATTATGAATATATGAGGGCGAAAGTCTTGTATGAGTTTTGTTTTTCTTTTTAAAAAATACTCACTTACTAGTTTCATGCAGTTGAGAGATAACTAAACGATCATTTTAAAGGTTGAAGGGTTATCAAATGATGTCCTGTGCTTGTGACATCTATCTTATAGGTAAAATCCCTACCTATAAGAAAATATTTTGTGCCAGTTCATCTGTCTTTGGAATCTTATCACAGGATAAATATAACACAGGATTGTTTGTACTACATGATGTTCTTAGATGTAATAAGAAAAATGAATTACAAAATTATAAAAGAATGAGAAAACCTATATAAAACAAATAGTCCAGAATTTTCTAACTATTTTAAGCTGTGGATTATGGAACTAGTAGTTCAGAGCTAGTTAAAAGGTACTGAAAATCAATAGTAATCAAAAAACTAATTTGGCTGCGTTTTTAGCTATGAAGATGCTTAAAAGTCTTTATAAATCTTAATAGTGAGATTGTCCAGTGAATATTTCTCTTCCTGTTTACAATTGTATAGATATTCCCTTTTCCCCCATATTCTTTACAGAGCTTCATTAATCTACAGTCCTCATACTACTTTAAATATTTCTCTGCTTCCGTAGCACTTCTCTTCAAAAGCCTACATGCAATGACATTAATAGAAAATCACCAGCACAGCTATGATGAGTGGATTTTTTTTTTTTATCATATACTATTGTGACTGCTAAAATCTCTGTTGTTAGGAGTGACGGTTATTTCACTGGAGGTATTGTACCTTTATTTTTGTACATTATCCTTAATGTAATAAGGCCTGAAACTAAATTTAAGGTCAGGCACCAAAATAAGCAGCTTTGGCTTCTGCGACGCTGAATACTTACAACTTGGATGAAAATCAAAGTGCCTTTAAGAAATTAAGAACTGTTATTCAAATTGTCAGCCTCTGAAGCTGATGTAAATGGTTATGACAATACTGAAGACCCTACAGAAATCAATGATGCCGTGCTCTTTTATTCTAGTCAAGGATTTGAGGCATTGCCTTTTTGCCCTGTGTTTCGTTAGTTAACATATTCCTCACTCTTATTGGCATATTATCGTTTTCTGCAATGTGACTATTACTCCTTTGGGCTTTGCAACCTTCAAAATTCTCGAGCAAATAAACCTCAAACTCCTCACAGCTAAACAGACCTCATAGCCTGAATGTTTGCCTAATGTTCAAACAAAAGTGTTCTCAGGGCAGTTTATACCAACTTAAATATAAATCTTTGTGCCAATCTGATGGATATCTTAGCTGTTGATGCTTCCCTTAAAATAGGACCAAATCATGACATTAATGTAAAATCCCTAATCTGCCTCTAAAAAATTATCACGTGCTTTTGTAACTAATCACATTACAAGGCCAATGGAATTGCGTTCCGCTAGTGTCTCTGCTGGACAGACTGCGTTGCTTTTGGACTTGCCGTGCCGCTTTACTGCTGCTGGCTTGCCATACACAGAGTTTTTACTAGCATGTTTGAGTCATTGCTTCAGGAATTGGAAGATGATTAGAGTTGACTGTTGGAGGCTACGTAGTCTCCCTTCTTAATGAGAGATGCATAGCAGATGGACTCTCTTTGCTTCTTCCTTGCTTTGCTTTGCCTTGCTTTCCCTTTCCCTAGCTCTGTGCTCAGTTTTGTAGGTAGGTATTATAAACCTACGATCAGTTTGCAAAGTGCAATATACCAAAGAATTAGAGCTGCTAACTCAGGGGAACAAAATAAACGTCATTTATTTGGTATAGGCTAATTTAGCATATCAAAGCTCACTCTTGTTTCCCTATGCTGCAAAGACTTTAGTGTAATCAGTATCTCCAGTCATTTAAATCCATGTGCAATGCAGTGTCTGCTTTAATATTTTGTCTATCATCTCCTCTGCCAGGAATTTCTAAAATAAAATCTTACATTCAGCATAATATCACCTGTGATACAATACTTTTGAATACTGCAACATTCAAAAATCTCTTTCTTTATACAGCTCAATGTTCCAGACATCAATGGACAAAACAATGCAAATTTTGGTGACTGCTGGCAGCTTCCCAGGAGAGATCAGAAGGGTATTAGGAAGCCCTGCAGCCACAGTGCAGGTCTGCTTTCTTCCACTCTTCATCAGTACATGAACTGTCTGTTGGTGGCAGCCAAAAAAACACTTTTAGAAATACTCATTGTCCCCTCACTACTTAGGCCTGAGTTTAAGAATATCGGTGTTATGGAAGTGAAAAGATGGAGTGAAGAAGAAAGACTGAGGTAAAAAGAGTCAGTATATAGGTAACGGAGTGGGAGAATGAGGATGAGAAATCAATAGGAAGTCAGAAAAAATGGGGAAAAAAAAAAGACTGACAAGTTGTTTCTGGACTGAGGAGTCCTGTTTTGGAGTCAAATGGGAAATGTAAAGCATGCTGATTCCCTAAGCTGGGCAAGACCAGAATGGACTCCCCCACAGGAGGAGGTGCAATTCGGGGGATGCTGCCTGATGGACAGGGCAGGAGCCAAGCTGTGGAGATGGCAGTGGGTGCAGCTGAACCTCGAGAGGCTCTGAGTGTCACGGCTGAAGCCGTGGCTGAAGCCACGGATCCGTCCATGGGGAGCTGGCAAGCATGCCCAGAGCGTGCTGTCTGGCGTGCTGTCTTTCAGTGGTGAAACCTTCAGATACTGTGCGTTATATGGTTGGTAAACACAACGACCCTTGTTTATGGCTGTGCTGCTTGGAAACTAGGGGCTGCAACGATGCAAAACGTCAGGGTTCCCCGGGAGGGAATTTGTGAGGTTTGATTTTGGGCCTGGCTGCCGCTTTCAGTGGCATGTTGGCTGGCTTACGCTCAAGCAGTAGGTCAAATGTTGGATGTCACTGCTTGAATGGCAAGTGAGTGTGAGCTGTGTTGGAGGAAGAGACCTTGAGCTTATCCTTTGTAAAGGAGGATTTTTATTTTAAGGCTTCCCTGCAGAAAGATTTGTTTTCCTAAGATTATTGTTAAAAAAGAATACAATTGCATCCTGCTGCTATTTGCTAACTGATTTCTATAAACTTCTGTCCTTGTTAGGCGCTCCTGGGATTTTCAATAAGAGGAAGAGGAAAGATTGTATTGATCTCGAGGGCTGTGTCCTTGTCAATGGGCTTCTGTGAGGAATAGTTTCATGTAATAGATGAACTAGCACTAGCCTATGTAACTGATTGCTCATTGGTTCCTTACAGGAGATATGAGGTTTGATATAAGGAAGGGACTTGTCTTCTATTCAGTTATGGTATATAAACAAAATTCAGGATTTATCTGAAGGAGATGATATTCGTTGACAATATGATGAGAAACGTTCATAGTTTATGTTCACTCCTAAACAAGGATGGCCTGCCAGAGAAAGCTGACTGACTTTGAGAACTGCTCAAGTCCTATCAATGCAAAAAATACATTTTCTAACACACTGTGAGGTTAAGAGCATTTTGCCTTTTCATGTCCACACTCTGCCTAACCATACTATTTATTTTACTGATTCAGCGAGTGATTTGGTCCTTTCTTTAAACATAGTACAGCCAAACTTACCGAGTTTAGTGTTGATATCCAGAAGCTTATAAATGATGTTCTAAAATGGCTGGAATGTGGGTTTGAGCTGTGGCATTCAGGGCAGTCTGAGTCAGGAATAAGTTTGTGGTTCAGACAAATCTGTTAAAAAAGGAATTAATATAATACTGTATTACACATTGCAACAGATTGCACAAATCAATAGATGTAACAATGTGCCTATCATCACATTGTAAATCTGAGTCAGAAATTTACCTACTGTTACACTCAATACCTTGTCAGGGGTAAAAAAGACCATACAACACCTTGTATGGAAAGCTAAAAATGTATTATTAGTATAATTGAGATCATAACATTCTAACAAAAGAACTATAATTAGTGCAGATCTAAGAGAAAGAAAGAAAAAAGAAAATAAAGAAATGAATGCTATTGTACAGAAGAGGTCTCAATAATAAAAATTAAGTTAAAATTGTTATGCACACTTTTCCTAGTATCTAACTCATTTTCTGGTGTTATGCTTACCTTTTGACTGCCCCTCTGAGTCTTAAAGTTGATAGCAATGTGCTTTTGGATGAGCACGGTGAGTCAACACAGCCCTTTACTGGGAAACATGATGTTGAAGCTGTGGTTTCTTCTTTCTCACTTTAGGATTCACTTGGGGTCATTTTCATGTTTTCTAATATGCTTTTGCAGCTCATTCTCTCTTCATTGGCCTGCAGTCCATATTACCCTGATTTTACTATAGATGGTGAGTTTTATAGAGATTAGATGCATACTCTTTGGTCTCTGTTATCTCTAAAATCATTTTTCTTGATCTCTAGGTCTGCATAACTTTGGCCCCTGGTGAGTTGTTTAAAGCCTTGGGGCCTCCAGTGCCAGTCTGTGGCCTCTCTCTGACTACCCCATACCTGTCTTCTTCCATGTGTCTCGTGCGCCTTCTTTCTGAAGACTTCTGCTGTCAGGCCTGTATTTCTCCACACCACAATTTTATGTTACTGCCAGAAATACTTCATTCTATACAGAATACCTGCTTTATACTACTATCTATGTAACAACTCTGGCTGTTATAGAGATACAACATATAGATAAATAGTTATACAGAAATAAACAAAAATAAAATGAATGAGCCCTAGCCGTGAGGAATTGCTGTTACAGCTGAACTAAGCAAAAAAGAAGCTGCCAGCATCTGATGACAAGGTCGAACCAAGCAAGCCAGACAAGCCTCAGCACCAAGGCCTCATGAAGCTGGTACAAAGCCTGTGACTTGCTGGCATGGGCAATGCTGAGTTACTGGGCTACAGGGAATCAATTACTCATCTTGGATGAGCACCCCAGGTTAGAATTTCTGTTCTTGCCTATGAAATACATGTTTTCTTTAATAGCTCTGTCTGACTCACACAAAATTTCATGTAAACAATTACAGTACTATATTTTGTCCCCCAAAACACTAGAATCAACAAACTGTATGTCTGTTATTATACATACAGGCAATTTCAAAAGGGCAGTTTGCATTGTATTTCTGCCAGAGTATGCAAACCTAATCATCAGCCACAAGATTTTCAAAAATACTGAAAATACTTGACACTGAAATAGTGAAAGAATAATTCAGTGTGGATTAAGTAGAAGTTGAATGTACTTTGGGGCTAAAGCTGAACCAAGCTAAGAGCTTATGGTTATATGAGAATACTGCAGATTATTATAAACACTCACAATGATACAATTTACTTTTTCAAACTCAGCTTGTTTTCCCAGAATTGGGTTGGAGTAGACTGAAGTGCAGTTATGCTCCTGTATCCAGGGTGATGCTATCCCCTGGAAGGGCCATAGAGATGCTCAGTTGGGAGTGGATTGAAGGGGGGTAATCCCTTACCTCTCTGATATATAACACTTTACCATAACTTCAATTTACATGTTTTTGATCAGCTTTTAAACTATATCAACAGCCCTCAGCAATGGTTCGTCCGATCTGGGAGCCAAGAAAAGTTGGTAAAGGTTAGGCTTATGTATCATTTAGATGTCATCGAAAACTTTAGTTTTTCTTAGACCCTCAAACTCTAATGATAATGTTTAGTCCCTTTCTTTTTCTTCTGTCCTGTACTTCTTTTGATATTCCCCTTGCAGAAACTGGTGTGCAACTTGTTTTTCCCTTTACTGGTAAATGTATGCGCACCTCATGAAATTCCTTTTGTTAAATGAAGTCTGGTCATTTTATAGATACTTTACATATGGCATCACAGATGGCTGTTTATAAACCATTTCAAGGGATGGAATAAAGATGGGAAGAAAGACACTGGCCAGATGTGTCAGGTAGCAGTGACATCATTGCAAATTTAGGATGTATCCTAGCGAGAAGTTTTATGCCACCTAAGTAGCCTGATGGCTGTTAGATTCTGGGGATTGCTTTGGGGTGAATGGTATGTGTTGCCATATTTCCTGGGAGACTTCTAATAAAAAGTGAAAACACTGTTTTTGGCATTGTTACAAAGATCAGCCTTCTTTATATTCAGAAACAATTAGAATTTCCTGTTTGATCAAAAGAATTTGTGATTTATATTGCTGTATGGAACTCTGCTAGAACTGAGTATTATTTGGGAAAGGATGCTGCTGATTAGGCTTCTCTTTAAAATCTTGATAGACAGAACATTGTTCTTTTTTCCTGTTGGAAGCTGATCTGTATTTTTTTTCCCTATATTGCCACCATTTTATTTTTGTTGAAGATACTTTGCTATGATGTGTCTTTTTTTTTCACATGGCACATGTTTACTGAAGAAAAAGGAAGAGAATGTTGTGAACGTAGTGTAGTTTTTCATGCCAATAAAGTTACATACTTTGGCCAAATGCTGCAGACTTGGCAAAGACAGTATAGGATTTGCATAAGGAATGAGATCTTTTTATGCAAAGGAAAGATTCATTTGCTTAAGGGAAGAAATGCTTATGCAAGACTAGCTCCAGTTTTTGTAGTATAATTTAGAAGGTGTACAATACTGTTATTACACAGGTATGGTTAACTGTGGAAAAAAAGACCAGGTAATAAATGTGGTTTAACATGGCAGTGGAATGAATGAGAAGGATGATTATCTGAGACATACGTGAGCAATTAGATGTGACATAGTGCTTGCTTTCCACTGCAGCCCAGAAAGCTCTCTTTTTGCTTGCAAGGCTGGATCCCTCCTCTACCTGGCATTGTTCATCCTGTTTTCTGTGCAACCCTTTGAGCACACTGTGTTAAAGACTGTGACAGCTTTACTGCTTCTTGCTGGGAGGAGGAGTTCCCTATATATAGTGCACATTGAGATTTCTTAACATTTTACCTTTGCTTATAATTATACTCCTTGCAGTGCGTTGAACTCTTTCACTGTCCTTAGAGTCAAGTGAAGACATTAGTTTGTAATTAGCTTTTCCCAGGTAAATACTGCTACTTTAAAGAAGATACAGTCCAGTCTGATCATTCCTCTTTAAACTTTTCAGATATTTGTGACCTTTCAAGATAAATATAAATACATTAATCTCCATAGAATAAGCAAATATATATATTTTTTTGCTTTCATTTAGATTAGCTAATTTAGGTTAGGTTTGATCTTTCTCATCAAAATAATTGTCATGTGGACAATAAGATCAAATTAAGTAAAAACTTTGCTTCTAAATTTATTTATGGAATGCGAATGAAATCTTTGTCAAAAAATCAATTACATTCCAATTCATGGACTTAATACAGGTGGGAATAAAAATGACTAAAACTACGAGATCTCTGGACTCTAGCAAATTTTCAAATGACATGAAGAAAAGAGAGTATTGTATACGAGACAAAGAGAAGTAGCATCAAACGTGGAATTCTCTCTCTCTCTCTCTCTTTTTGAATATATTTCACGAAACAGAATTAATAAAATGTTATCTCCCAGATAGCAGAAGTTAAACTGAAGAAATAAACATTGTAAATCAGGAATACTTGTTACTAATGTGTGGTTTGAGTGCAGTGGTCAAGAACACACAAAGAACAATATATTTATGTTTACAGAATTTTAATTGAATTTTCTAAGTCTCTATTCTAATACATTTTTATCCTTCTATCAGATTTTTGACTGCACTGAAATAGCTAAGGCTAGACTGACCTCACTCCTGGGAGAGTCTGAGAACCGTTTCCTCTTTGTCTTGGAATGTGATATATATATCATAAATGTCATATATGTCATAAAATGTATATTCTCTTCTAGGCATTTTTTACACCATGAGTTGAAATGGCTTTTAAAATGTGAGTTTCAGATCAAAACTTGGGTACTCTTTATTTGAAAATACTTAAGAAAATTTAGTCACTTACAGAGCAGAAATAAACAGATTTTCTGGATACCATTATTTTTCACTCTTGACAAGGATATTAACTATTTCTCTTTTTTGTTTTGCCTCTTTTTTCCTCTCTTCTTGCTAACTCCTTTGAAAAGCAGCATCTCTTTCGTTCTATCTCCTCTTCGGTATGCATCATGCATAACAGAAATAACTCAATTAACCAGGTTTGCAAACACATTATTTGAGGGAGAAATTACCAACCCATAACCATTAAGAAGAAACAATTCAATCTCAAAAGATTTGTAAAAGAAATGTAAATATTAAAAAAAACAATTCATAAAGACACAAAGAAAGATTTGTAATGGATTTCTCTGTCAGCATCTTCCTAATGCTAATCACTTGCCCTGGCTGCAGTAGCTTCTCTGCCAGCAGCACTGATTATACAGGCTACCAGATCCAACTCGCTGCCTTTTCTCATCTATTTCCAGCCACTGCAGCCCTTAATCACCAGTTGAGCACATACGCTGGGCTCATTATGGTCTGATTCACCACGGTGTTTTGAACATACAATTGGTCTGCTATATTTTGCGTGAATCAGTCCATGTAATTTCCTTCTAATTTTACATCTTCTATTGTATCACCTATTCTATTTAGAATGGCCTTCAAAACATAGAACTCCTTCTTCCCCTCATGTTCCTGTTTCTAATAACATCCCTGCTCTTTTTTCATCTACATGCATTTTCTCCTACAAGTACTGTTATACAATGGTTTGTCCTGAAATTTCTTCTTTTTGTTGTCTTATTTTTATGAATTTTACGGGCAAAGAGTGTGGATCTAATGTTTGGCCTAGTGGCACTACAGATTACATTGGCTGGGGCCTGGACTATATCTTACACCCTTAGTTCTTGTAATCTACATGACTCCAGTTAAGCTGGTGAAGGCTTAGCACAATATTTTGCTGTAAAGGAAGCAGGAAAGGTAATTGTTTTTGACCTTCAAGTCTATAACACCAAGCAAGATGGGCAGAACTACTTCAGTCAATTGCTTGAATTTCTTCTAAACAAGGTTCATAATTTTGGTTTGTGGGAGATTTTGATTTTTTTTTTTCCAGATATTCAGTCTTTCTTGAAAATAACTTCTGGAAGAGGCTTTTGGTATACCAAACAGACACCCACTGTATTGTCCTCCATCTATCCAATTTACTTCCAGTTCTGTCTGTTGTCATATAGTATTGACATGAGAGGCCAGAGGCAATATTATCTGTATTAGACTGTAGGATTGTAATGTGGGTCGTGAGGAAGGGAGAGAGATCTATACAACGATGCAGCTTCTTTCTGTCATTAACATAGGCACATATCACATGGATCAGGGCTAAAACACCTCTCATGTCTAAATTCAAAATGAGCTCAAAATCAGAATACACATCTTCAGGCAGTTCTGGAATGGCATAACTACTCGCTTGTGCAATTCTTTACATAGAAAGCACTTGTTTTTGAACATGATGCTTAAACTTTCAGACAATAGAGGCCAAAGCAAAGTCTGCAGAAAGTGCAGGGCTGTGTCATGCTGTCGGTATTGTGCTATGTCTTTGCCAAAGTGAGGCATTTCAAAGACTGAGGTGTTCAAATAATGCTAGATGTGGGTGAAATAGGTCAAGAAAAAAAGAAGCAGCATCTACAGTATAGGCTTTATATATATATGCATATATACATATAAATATGTATATAAATGTGTGTGTGTGTGTGTGTATGTATATTTTAAGAATGAGTTAAACTGGTATCCTGGGGAAATATATCATAAAACCTGTCATCAAAAGGTTCCAGCCTAGCATTAGAGACTTCAGATATGGATATTTTCAGAAGCTGGGAAGGGAAATGGTGATTAAGTTATACTTAGCTTCCTCTCTAGTCCTGCCTGCTATGCTTGCCCTCCTTTTCTGCCTGCATAGTTGCCTGGGTGGAAGAAGAGCGTGTTAGCTGCTTGGACGTGGTTCAGCTTGTGCCGGCTGTCTGACTGTCTGCCTGATGGCAGATGTACTAGGCAAATGCCTCTGGCACGTGTGCTAATTGGCTTTGTAAGGCCAACGCGGGCATGGTGTGTCCACTGCTTTCTGGGCACATTGCACGTACTGTCAGCACTTTTCCAGGGCGTATGTCCCCATATTTTTATTCAGGAGGCCAAAAAAAAGGGAGTCTGAATGTAGGTTACTACCTAATCCTGCATCGAATGGTGCACTTGCAGCCCTGTGGCTGGGCACCCCCTCTGCAGCATCTTGGATTCAGTCTGTTCCTGAAGTATCTCCTCTTTGAGACACTGTGGAAAACCTAGTGAAAGCAGACCCCCTTGCCATCGCCTCAAACAGGAAAGAGCGCACAGCAATCTCTCCTGCTGTGAATTACCACCTTAGTGCAGATGGTGTCACACCTACTGGTGTGCACCCTACAGAGGACATCACACCTGTGGGTGTGCACCCTATGGTTGACATGCTTGGGCAAAAAAGTGACCTCTGAGCTCCAGAACTACTGATGGTGTTTTCCCCAAGGTTTCAGCATTAGAAAAGAGCTTTTCTTTATAGTCTAGTCTCCCTCCTCTAAGTGTCTTGAGGGTCTTTTTTTCAATCCCTGTCCTGGACAATCTGCTGTTTAAAAAAGTCACAACCAGTTGAGATGAAAAGAAAAGCAATTTTTCTGATTGAGAGTGTGTTTCTCTCTACCCACAAGATGCTGTCACAACAGCCAGGAGGTGTACTGGCACATGTGGCTAAAGAGAAAAAGCTCTAATAAATTTAGCTGTGATTATTGAGAAAAGATTCTGGGCTTATACCTGCAGAGACATTTCATTTTCAGAGATAGCTGATATATAAAACAATACTAGACATTTTCTTTGTCTGAAAAATAGGAGGTAAAGAATTTGCCAAAGCTTTTCACTATTTATTTTGTGGTTAGACAGCAGTGTCATTACTTTACTTGCTGTATTTGCGTATTATTGTTGTAGATTTTTCAGGGGGTTTTGCACAAAAAAGTAGAGCTACTTGGTGAGCTATGTGTGTTTCTGCTCTGGAAGTGTGGGGAATTAGCCTGTTGTTTGAAAGGGAATGTGTTATTATACTCTGAAATACGAACTCAGCAAACAGGTGCCAGCCCATCTGTAATCCTCCTCCAAAGTTTGCCTGTGACTGCAGAATGAACAGGGGATGGAATTAGCATGGCATTAAAAAAGATTTGAGGTATGTGTATGCAGCTCTGCTTCATTCCATTTATTAGCAATTGTTACTTTTCTTCAAGAAAAATCACAGCAAGAGATGATTCAGCAGCCACTGGTGAATAATTCTGGTCATCCAGCAGGGGGGGGAAACTCTATATTCAATGTGCTAAAATGATGGAATTTTCAGATGCTTGGGTGAGTTTTTTCTTCTTTAATTATGCTTTCAGTGTCAAAATTAAACCCCTTTATCTCCATAGACTGTATACAGGAAAACACGGAACATAGAAATAAAAATTCTTAACATTTTGTGTAGCATATGCTTCAGCTTTAGATCCAATGGTGTCAGCCTACTGCCTTAAGCAATTCCTAAGTTCATGGAAGAACATGAAATCCCTACCTGCAAGGTCAGGCACACTAGCTGTACAAGCTTGTGGTACAATCGGAGATTAGAGACCTCAGTGGATTAATCTTGATTTTCATTCAAGTGCAAATGTGGTCTCATAGGTGGACTGGTCTCTCCAAATATCCCAAAATAGTAAGCAGAAAGAGAGTAGACTTTTCCAGGAAGCAATTCACAACAAGAACTCCAGATAAGTTCAGTGCCCCCTGGAGCAACCTCTCTCTCTGCAGTGACTGTATGAAAACCCAAGAGAAACCAGGCAGGAAAGTGAGAAGAGTCTGTAGTTTTCTCTGTTGCCCCACCTCGGGCTGTGCCCCCCATGGCCTCACCTTCAGGTCTGGATCTCACCTTTGCCCTTCTGTTTGGCCCCTTGTAGTTGTTCGTATCTTCAACCCTGCATCTGGTCCTGAGAGATAATTGTGCAGTGGTTTCCGAAGTACTGGGTGCAGTGTACATTGAGAGGTAAAAGGGAGAGGGAAACTGGTTGCTCTGGCACCAAGAAGTGTCAGTTCAATATATATATATATTTTTAATCATTTCCTCTGCCACTCAATGTGATTATGTTGGGATGACTGTAGTTCATATTAAATTCAGCTCTGTCAGCAATGCCAAAACACTTGTTTGTCCTCACTTAGGTGGTTGCTGGTTGCTAGCTACTCAGTGGCAGCAGTAATTATCAGTCCTCAGAAACACATAACTTTTCTCCTATTAGGTTTCTTTATTTTCTTCCTCCTTGGGAGAGATCTGGTGCTGAGGAGGAAGCATGGACGGATCATCTCACCTCACAGCCTCCAGAGCTGTCCACCTGCCCTGGCAGTGGCCCCAGCTCCTGCCTTTGATTTCTTTTCCCTCAGTGCACTGCAGTTGTTGAGGGTTTTGATCTCATGCTGTGGATGATGAAAGGCCTTTGTAGCTTGTGTATGTGAGGGGAATGGATATTATTCCTGACCATGCTGACTTAACAGCTATCACACAATTCCTTGTGATTCTGGAGGACGAAGTATAGTGACTCACCTGATCCTTTCCAGGCCTATCTTCCTAGATAATTCTCAAGTTTTCTTATTTCTAGCCATAAATAGAAATAAATAACTAACAGCAAAGATAGCAGCTTGCCAAGATAGCTGTGAGTCAGACAGGAGATTACACAGTTTCTGAATTTAGAGGTTTTGTTTTCTCTCTCTTTTATTACTCATTGTGGTTTTCTGGTGTCTTGGGATGGATTTGTTGGTCTGCTGTGGCATTGTTATTTGGATTTTGCTTTTACTCTGAGCAAGAAAGTTGTTTAATGTATGGAAAGCCCTGACTGTTATGCTATGGCTAATAGTGGAGCGGCCCTTGAGCTGTGATCAGCCATACAATTAATAATAAGTTTCCTCATGCTAAATTATACTTTGAATGCAGATAATAAAAAAAATCTACAAGCCGCTGAACAATTATTTACCCTATCTTATGCTTTGCCAGTGGGCATTTAGGGAATGAAGTTTTGGACAGAATTTGGGCCAACGTATTTTAACTCTCTAAGTTCCCATCACTCTATATGCGAACCATTATTTTATAATAAATTAAATTGTCATGCTACTGATGGCACTGAAAATTATCTTTCCTGACTGCTACCTAAAGCACTTTCTCAGGCCCTTCAGCCACATCAAAAAGAAGCTGCTGTGATGAATCACAATTACAGAATCACAGAATGGTTGAGATTGGAAGGGATCTCTGGAGATCATCTAGTCCAATCCTCCTGCTCAAACATGGCATGCTCTTTCTCTCAGCCCTCACTGATACTTGGCTGTAGAGGGGGTGCCCAAGTCCTTTTGCTGCATTTTGCACTCCTCAATCAAGTGGCTGAGGGGTGTGTGGCAGATCAAGAGATTGCGCCTTGCTGGTGCATGAAGGTGTGTTGCTCCAGGAGGACGTGTTCCATGGGACAGGGCCTGAGAGGGAATCACGGAAAGGTTGAGGTTGGAAGGGGCCTCTAGAGATCATCTAGTCCACCCCCCCTGCTCAAATAGAGTCACCTAGAACATGTTGCACAGGATTGCCTCCAGCCGGATTTTGAATATTGCCAGAGAAGGAGACTCCACAACCTCTCTGGGCAATCTGTTCCAGTGCTCTGTCATGCTCACACAGTGAGGGGTTTTTCCTCAGAGTCTAGTGGAACCGCCTGTGTTTTAGTCTGTGCCCTTTGCTTCTTGTCCTATTGCTGGGCACCACTGAAAAGAGTTTAGCCCCATCCCCTAGACACCCTCCCTTCAGGTACTTGTACACATTGATAAGATCCCCCCTCAGTCTTCTCTTCCCCAGGCTGAAAAGGCCCAGCTCTCGCAGCCGTTCCTCATAGGACAGATGTTCCAGTCCCCTAATCAGCCAGTGTAGCCCTACACTGGACTTTCTGTGGTAGTGCCGTGCTTCTCTTGTCCTGGGGAGCCCAGAACTGGACACAGTACTCGAGATGAGGCCTCCCCAGGCCTGAGTAGAGGGGCAGGATCACCTCCCTCGACCTGCTGGCAACACTCTTCCTAATGCCCCTCAGGATACCATTGGCTTTCTTGGCCACAAGAGCACATTGCTGGCTGATGGTTAACTTGTTGCCCAGCAGGACACCCAGGTCCTTTTCTGCAGAGCTGCTTTCCAGCAGGTCAACCCCCAACCTGTACAGGTGCATGGGGTTATCCAGTACTTGCCATTATTGAACTTCATGACGTTCCTCTCCAGCTTGTCTAGATCTCTCTGAACGGCAGCACAGCCCTTGGGTGTATCAGCCACTCCTCCGAGTTCCGTATCATCAGCAAAGTTGCTGAGGAGGCACTCTGTCCCTTCATCCAGGTCATTGATGAGTAAGTTGAACAAAACTGGACCCAAGTACTGACCTCTGGGGAACACTGCTAGCTACAGGCCTCCAACTAGACTCTGTGCTGCTGATCACAACCCTCTGAGCTCTGCCTTTCAGCCAGTTCTCAATCCCCCTCAGTGTCCACTCGTCTAACCCACACTTCCCGAGATTACCTAGGAGCATGTTATGCGGGACAGTGTCAATGAGATATAGTGCAGGACAGAAGGCTGGACTGCCTGCACAGCAGCCTAAGAAATGTCATTAATGCAAAGGAATTATGTCTGTAGAAACATAAAAATATTTTTTATATATATATATACATATATATTTATATATATGTATATATATAAAATTTATATCTGTCTATCTATCTACATGTATGAATGTAGATCCTAGAGGATCTTTTGGTACATAACTTCTGGGATTGAATCCCAGCCTAACCTGAAAGTAGAATATAGGACTTTTTCATGACTGCTGTTTTATTTCCTATTTGGACATTTAATGTAGCCACTTCTGAACACTGTAGCCCATTCTCTCACTCTTCTCTCCCTTCCCAATGAGCTTCTACATTTCTGTGTCCCTAAAGCTCTCTTTGGTGGGGAAACAGACACATCCTGCAATGTCCTGTGAATGCATGATGGGGAAGCTAGGGGTGGGGAAAAGAATAGGGGAGCATAAGGATGCACAGAAACTAATTTAGTATCTATATTTGGATGAGATTCATCCCAAATGTACACTAAAGTTCAGAAAATATTTATGGTTATGTTGGTCCTTGAGAAAAATCAGACAAAGTAATGGCATAAGACCCTTTTATATGGGCAATAAATAATATGTATTATAAATAAGCCTTGGAGCAATAAAAATCCCTCCTTGGCCACCTGAAAGCTTCTGTATTACTACTATTTCATAATGCACTATAAATAATAGTGTTTTTCATAGACCCAAGCATAAAATACACATGAGGTTTTTCAATCAAAGTCACCCCTCTTCCTAAAGGATAGTAAATGATAAACTATTTATTGTAAGATTCAGATTATTTCTATTTTTGCCCAATTTCTGAAGAGAAGCTTAGACCAATCTCTAATTTTGTAACTGCAGATATTCACAAGCACAGAGGAACACTGGAGCAATCAATGGCATTTGGATATCTGTCAGCCAGGTTGAGTTATGTCTCTCCAGAGATGAAAAGCAAACAGATTCTTTTCTCTCAGAAGATGTGGAGAGACAGTGAAACATTTCAGGTCAGCACCGTGTTGTCCGTGAAAACAGTGTGTGTTTTTCCTCTATTGCAGAGTGAATGGTCCTGATCTGCATGGAAAATAGCTATTAGAGAGGCCTTTGAGGTATAGTGATATAAGAAGCAGGAGCAGAATTATAACTCTTATCTATGTATATACACCAAAACACCCTCAGACCTCAGAAACATTTTCACCACTGATACTTACTTGTAGATATATCTGATTGTAACAGCATCTGACTATCGCTATTCCTCCCTCTGTCATTACTGATGCCTATAGCCAATAAATATCTGTATAAAGATAAAATAAAAAGGGACACATATTAGCAGCAAATTACTGAGCCCCCTTAGTTGCTTGTAGTTTAGCAGAGGATGAGGGCTGTGTCTCTGTGTTCTCTGAGGAAAGATAACAGCAAGCCTGGAGCTGTATTCTGGCTGCCAGCTGAGACCATTACAGGATCCAGTTGTTAAATCTCCTATCTTCTTCTGGCACCCCATAGCACGAAGAGAGTCCAGGACTTTCTTGGTCCTTATGATCTCTTTCCCTAGAAACTCTTCTTGATAAATGAAGTCCCCAGGATACTGCCTGTCCATGGGGTTAATCTGGGGTATTGGGAAAAGAACAACAACACACACTAAATTGCACCATGCTCACTCAGTCAAAGTTTAATGTCATAACATTTTCTTCTACAAATTTTTACATATGTATTGCAGTTTTCATAGAAAAGAAAAATGTCAGCTGTTGGCCAACTGAATGTATTGTATCATCATTCTTCTCTAGCTGCCTCACATTTTTAAATGATGCTTCTGGCCACCATTATATGCTGTTTATCTGCCTTAGACCTCTGCTAGGAAACACTGCAAAACTGCTAGTGGCAAAACTGTAACTCATTCTAGCACAGTGCACAGTCCCAGGGCCCATTCTCTCGTCCTGAGATCAACTGGCATGTTTTTCCCATGTCCATACTTTTGAATTACCTTATCATTCAAAACAGAGTAGATGTATCTGGATGGCTTAGTGGGATTTGTCCCTGGCCCATCCCAGGCCTCAAACTATCTTCGGAAGTTGACTGAAAGAGTGTTAGTTGACCTCTGGTTCAAAGCTATACTAATAACCTTCCAACAGTTATGAAGTAAAGATGCTAAAATTATGTACCCATGTCCTGGTGCTGTTTAATTTACTAGTTTAAATTTATCCAGTAAGAGATGAATTCCTCTGAAAATGCAGATATCTCAATGAATTCCATAACATGCAAGTTATGTTTGATGTGCATGCATACATATGTGCTTTCACATATGTGTGAAAATCTGACTGTATTTATGCTGAGTTCTATACCTTTTTCAATTTTGATTGCTCTCACAAGCATGACAACGTAACTGAAATTTTCCATGCTCTTTTCCTGTCACCCCATTCCACCAGCTAGGTTGATGTCACGGATGTTGCTCCCTTCCTCCATATTCCCTTACAGGCAGACAACTGAGCTAAATGACTCCTCCAGCCCATTTCTCAGAGACTCTCCTGGGCTCCTGGTGGCTTCCATGATGCCGGACTTGCTGTAACTGCAGCATATACAGTCTCTAACTCCAAATGCTTCCTTGGCCAAAAGAGTAGCTTGAATGTTTTTGAATCCACTGTGGCCTCCTGAGCTTGGATATGTTGCAGGTCTGCCTCAGCAGCACTTTAGTAGGATAGAGTAGTGATCAACTGAGTGTAGGCTACCAAGATGTTGTCTGCAGTCTAGGCAGCTTCTTTAGATGTTTCTACTTCTCTTTTGATTTCTGTGGCTTTTTTCTGACTGAGCCATGTAAGTCCTGGGTGCTCTGCAAGATAAGCCTTCTGGCTTCCTTCGTGGCTGCTGGCTTCCCCCACCTCTGGAAGGGTCTCTGATAGCAGCTCGGGTATCTAAGTCCGGACAGATGATGCTATAACTAACACGAAAGCATTCCAGCAGCCTTTCCTTCTGCTCAGCCTGGACAGCACCACCTTCCCCTCTCCCACAGAGGCCTGGCACTCTGCATTGCCTTCAGCTGGGGGTCCTCCATGGGCTAGCTCTGAACTTTAGAGATTCCTCTTGCACAATCGCTCTAAAATGTAGATGCTGCTCTGTGTTCCCGGCTAGCACTTCCGCTCCATCCTTCACTGTTTCTTAACTTCATTATTGCAACATCCTCTCTCCCTGCTCTGACAAAGCCCATCCTGCACTGCTCACATTTATTCACGATGCTGCTAACTCTCACTGCTTTTCCTGTTAAAGACTCCGGCCCCATCTCCCTTCCCAACACATCATTCATCTGGCTCTCCCTTGTCCATCACATCTGACAGAAACATCTTGTTTTCGCTTGGAATCATTACTGGTTTCATCTT